>NC_140587.1:937253744-939753744 GCF_964204655.1 Triturus cristatus | reverse complement strand
AACATATTTCATAAAGGTTCTGCTTATAGTTATATGACCCCCACCCCTGGGACACCCAGGGGAGACTTTAGGGGACCTCTACATCCAAAAATAGTGTAGATCCTCACTCCACAGTGCTCCTAGCACCAAGGTCAAGTTGGTAGGCACTTTACTACAATGGGGAAAGTGAAATGTTCGATTCCTCTATCCCCAGGGCATATACATCATCTTTTATAAGGGATTCTTCATATTGACATAACCCCCCACCCCAGGGACACCTAGGGGAGACCCTCATATGGCAGTTTATCACTTTTTAAGTGCATCTACCACCAAAGTCGAGCTTAGGCACAATTTACATTTATAAGCAGTGCTGCAACACAGGGCTGGTTTAAAAATTAACTCAGGCTCTCAACAGTGCACACATGCAAGTGCAGATATGGCTGCTGGCATCTAAACTGGCATGCCCTATTATATACTAGGGACTTTTAGGTCGTTTTAATCCCCCTGCCCTATTATCTACCAGGGATTTGTAGGGTAGTGTACCCTCATGTATGTGTGTGTTTTCAATGTATTTTCAACATTGCACTGACCCTGGGCCTGGTTAGGAAGAGTTCAAGGACAGTCAGAGTTAGTTTCCACCAGTACCAGTCAGTAAAAAAATGGGGGTGCACAGGGCACACAGGATGACTTTGCAACAGTCTGACACTAACACATGTTAGTTCTTGTGATAATGTTTCTATGGTTTTCTTCTTTAAGATTTGGAACAGATGCTGCAAATGTTGTCTTACAATTCTCATACTTCAGAGAAATACAAAGCCAAGTGACAAATGGTTGGTAAATGGCACACACTGACATGTTCATGCATACACCTCAACCTAGTATTACTTTGAGTTGAAATTATTACCACATTATCTTTGATATACGAAATATTGTCATTATACTTTGTGCAATCATATTCATGTAACCTGCATTCCCATTGAAGGCCATCTTTAGAAACAGAACAAATGTTTCTTACAGAGAAGTACACTAACCTGTCTATCTACATGGGGTAAGTTCAACTACTGCCTTACTATCATAGAAGTATACAAAAGTGACGGATTGAGTTGCTTGTGTTACGGTTCAGTGAAGGCATGGAAGTTTAGGCTGGGTTGTTCCCACTGGAGCAGGTCAAGACTGATTTGCAAATGGCTGGGTCCAAACTGAGGAGGCATGGTGTGCAAAATAATGATGGGCTGGAATGCAGCCCTGAGTAATTACCAGTGACGGAGATTATTCCAAGCATTCCATCCATCACTTTTTTGCATACTTTAGTTGGACATCCTAAGAGCGATAGGTATGCCCACACATGGGTTTCATGCTCACTGTGCCACTGGAACCAAACTACACTTGGTGAGCCCCAGTCACGACAAAACCAGTCTTGTGTTGCTTGTGTTCCAGTTCAGGGAGGGCCTGGCCTGCCAAGTCAGGCTGGACTGCTCCTATTGGTGAAGGGTCAATACTGACTTGCATATAGCTGTGTTCAAACTGAGGTGGCATGGTGTACAAAATCGATTGGGATGAGGCCCGAGTAATTAGCACTGGCTGAGATTAATTCAAACATTCCATCAATCACTGTTTTGTATACTTCAACAATCATAGAAGCAGTGCAGAGTAATTCATACCCAGTTTTTCAAATGCAGATGAGTAGGTAGTTCAGGTAATAGTTTTCCAACAATATCAAGATTAAGGTCCTTAGTAGGTTAGCGGCCCGACCGACATCCAGCAGAGTGGTCTGACCGCTGCATTATGATGTAGTCGGTCAGATCACAACAATCACCGGGATAGACCGATGGCTCTGACGGGCTGAAGGAGCCCATCAGGTCGTTGGTCAGATTATATTCCCTACAATAGGGGCATTGCCTGTGGCAGGCACTGACGTACGGATTCCAATGTCCCTTGCCAACAACCTTCCATGGAGAGGCTGTTGGAAAGGGACTTTGGGGGCCCCTAGAAGGTACATGGATGTTTAAAAACATAATTTTTTCTACTGCTGCTTGTGCTCTGGCCCTTTTTGGGCTGCAGCACTAGCCACAATGGAAAAAGACATAACTCGAACTGCCTAAATGGCGGTCGCATCATAATTTCGCGGATGGGAACACTGACTATTTGTCGGTTGGTCCCAATCCTGCTACGATGGCGGTCGGACGCTCATCCAACTGGCTTCGTAATCGGGCCCTATATTCTTTACTAGATAGAATACACAGCTTGAGTGAATCGATTTACGTCTTCCACTTCAGAGTTTTGTGTTTCATCCCATATTCACAGGCTAGAATTGCATAGATTTTGCTAAACTTTTTAATTTCTTGAGTCTGATAAAGTGAGTAATGCTGAAGAAAAATTAACATCCCATCCTGTTCTTTGCATTCCTCACATCAAGACTGTGTATTTTATGGATGCTAATGTTATTTCATTTTACATAACTAGACATCTGCCGCAGTGCCTAAACCTTCTGGTTCCTATCATATTTATACACTTCCTGACTGTAGTCCTTACTACTAGCATATCACTTCGGAGAAGAGGTGAACTTGCTATTACATTTAGGGGCATATTAGCAACTGACAGCGATAAATATCGCTAAGCGCGCTTAGCGCGATTAAAGTTATCGCCGGCTATTGCTGGATTTTATTGCTGAGATAGCGCGTTATCATCAACGGCTATCTCCAAAGCGATAAAATATCCAGCGATAGTGGCCAAATGCTGCAATATCACTGGTAATCCAGCGATAAAATGTCAGCGATAGGGAATTCCTTGCTAAAATGCCATGGTGGATTTAGCATGATAATCCACCCCCCATAGGGCAATATGGCTAAGTCAGAAATTAACCTGGCGTTAGAAACCAGCGTTAATTGGGTCTTTGCGCGACTTTCATCGTCGCAACGCGGGTCTGTGGCATCCTTGTTGATAGCGCGAAGCTGCGTTATTGATGTTTTGCCATGTGGTGCATGTGAGGAACGCCTACCTCATTAGCGAAGAGATGCAAGGCGTTAGTGAAATGGGTGATGACACAAGGTAACACACGCTAAAGCCTGTTAGCGTGTCCTTGTTAATATCGCATTAGATTTATCGCCGCTTTCCGGCCAAAAATGGCCGCTAAAGCGGCGATAATTTTCTTGATGATATGCCCCTTAGTGTTTATGAATGTTAATTAAGATTTCTAATCAGAGAAAAAACATTTCAGACATCACTGCCCCTGGTAGAGTCTCAGAAGTAGAAGCAGAGATCTGGGTGTGACATTCTTTGTCCTCCAAAAACCATCAATAGTAAATAGATGAGTAAACGAGTAATTGTCACTGTGTAACTAACTCTTACATATGGGCAGGCTGGGAGTCATAAGTCCAAGGGAAGCCTTAAAGTGACAGCACTGGTTTTTAGGTCTGGCTGGCTGCTACAGACAGCTTTAGGTCTTTTGCTTCCTGTTACCATTCCTTCAAATACGTGCATTAATAAGTAGAACAGAGGGAGGGGGCTTTAGGTTAACCTGTTTCAGCCATTGCTTTTCATGTCTTTTTCAAGGTCTGCCATTGCTTGGGTGGGCTAGGAGAAGCTGAGGATGGTTTATTGCTCCATTTGTGTTCCCTTTAAATTATGGTGCCGCAGCATAAAGTAATCCTTGCTTTTTGTTAGACTTTAGATGGAACTTGTATGGCAACAGTTGTGTGTTCTCTTTGATGCATTTACTTGGTTGATACAACATTATAATTGCTGATTTCTGTTTTTTTAGGAATGTGCTTGCTTTAGGGATATCTTGGAGTGTCATAAATGACTGTGTATGGTGGTTAGTATCACTCATGAACAAGATTGCAGTTGTCAGGAAGTGATCACTATATGAAGCCACTTCTTCGGCCAATCTGCAGAACTAAGAGATAAATTATCTTCAGCTATTCTGATTTTCTCGGCTAATGGATCAGTATCAAGAGCACAAAGTCTTGCATACTTGGGCAGCCTTGCCTTGTAGATCCAGTTAAGATAATATTTAACACATATTCGGATATAAAGATTTTATGAAGCATACCAACCAATTTCCGAATCTCAGTGTATAAAATGTTGACTAATGTGTAGACTGTTCTACTGGCAACAATGGTCTTTGATTAATTTCTTATTTTATAATTCGGTTTTCCAGTGACTCTTACTATTCCTCTGTTATTATATTCATACAGACGTCTCTCAAGAAGGCCTTGTAGGAGTTTCAGTTTTTCCTCTTCATAGCCTAATGCTCTCTAAAACATTTTAAAGGGCTTCCTATTGTTTTGTTTGAGGATGAACTTTCAAACCTTTCATCCTGTTCCATTGTTTTTAATGATTAGGACCTTAGTAAAGAAGGGTGAAAAGACTGAGAAGGAAATAAAGGCAAATGAGGGAGATGACTCTGCTCTACACCATCATAAAAATCTGACCAATGTCCAAAATCAACCTTGAAGCAGAAAGTTGCTTATTTCACCTCCAGTACACCAGTTCTGACCAGTCTTATCAGGCCAACTGCATGTTCCAAGGAGGCATTCAAAGGAAAAGATGAACGTCCAGATATGCTCACTCTGAGGAGTGAGGCTTCTTTAGCGATATACATCGACCTAGACCATGCCGCCTCTGTCAACGTTAACAATGCATCAAGAAGAGGGGAGACCAATTGAAGTATTGAAAAGTGTCTACATAAGACTCTATGAAGGGGTATTTAGTTCCTCCTGTATGATGAGACAATACAGTCATACACACAGATATTGTAAGCGAAATAGAAAATAAGTTGCAAGGTGCGGAGGCTACACCTGGTGCTTTGCAGGAAGTCCCCTTCTCCCTTCCTTCCCCCCAGGAAGGTACCTACTGATGGTAATAGAAAGGACTCTAGTGTTTTGGTCCCTGGTGTGAGCTGAAAGGAGTGCTGGAAAGGTGATTTAATGTTTTTGGTGGAAGGTGGAGGAAAAGCAGTTCATGTCTAAGCGCAGGTATACTAACTGGAAGGGGTGTCAGTGGTGAATGATATATTCTTGGGCATGCTGGCAACTGTGGAAAAGCATAGTATTTGTCAAGCATCAGTATTTGTCAAGCATCAGCATTTGTCATGCTCAAATGCAAGGCAACATACTCTGGTAGCACAGGTCTGGGTCTGGAAGAGAGTTTATTTGAGGTTTAGCCTGAAACTTAATTATGGAGCAGGTAGACCACAGCAGGTCAGGGAGATCCTGTTCCTTTGGCATCCTGTGGCCTTTTGGCAACACGTATTGGCTAAGCCCTATTCCTACAGGAGAAATGCTTGCCAGCACAACCTCTCCATCAGAAATATTCTTCACAGTGACACAAAAGGCACAAAGCTCACTTGTCTCTTCCTGTTCTCAGCATGTTCTCAGCGGAACTGCCAATCTTGAAGGAGGAAACACACTTCAGGAAGAAGCCACCATTGGAGTGTCCTTATGATACCGTCGGGTCATCAGAAAAGAGGAAAGCATCAGGACAATGTGTTGTGTCCCATTTCCCATTTCAATATTGAAAGATTATGCCTGCTGTGACTTTGGTTGTTTCCCAGAAGTCCATTCTAGAGAACTCATATACCTCTTTGCTCAATGAACAAGAATGGAGCCTTTCTAGCTTATCTGTCCTGGAGGGGTACATATTGGGGAATGAGCTGACCCTGTGACCCACTCCATCTACATGTGAGGGGGTGGTAGCGATCTTGTCTCTTTTTATGCGAAGTGGCATGACAGCCATAAACATCAGTGGGGCATCGTTCTGAACTCTTTGACCTGACCTACCCAGGACCATCTTAAATACTTGCTTGAGCTCCTCGGCACACTCAGGGAGCCAACAGAGTGCATTTCTATTGACGACTGAGCTATTTTCTTCTCCTTGTTCATCAGTATTGCCACCATGATTACCTGGAACTGGAAGCAGTGGATTCAAGATTCTCCACCCTAGAAGGGAAGTCCCAGGAAGAGCCAGGGACATGCTTAATTCACCTTCCAGCATGGTAGAGCAGTCACAGCTGAGCCCCCTGAACCCTATCCCCTCAGTTCTCCATGTGGCCCTCTATTGCATGCACATGCACAAGGTCTAATTACAAGTAGAGTGCCAGAGATATGTTGTACCATGCATCTACCAAAGCACAAACAGGAAGTGGCATGGAGAAAGTTAATCAGGCAGTGGAAGTGTATTTGGAACATGCATCTTCCACTTTCTTGAGGGGCAACAATTACAGTCAAATTTCAATTTCAACCAATTGGTGGAACATGTAGCTGTTAGGTATCAGTTGCAGAATGCCTCATTTTCAAAATGCAGATCGAAATGAAGTACCTAAAGTGGAAAATAGAAAATGAGAAACTAACAAAATAAACGCCAACATGCATCCTAAAAGGAGGACAAGCATTTTACACGGAATGAACAACAAAGAAAAATTGTGTTCACACCAGAAAAGCCAGGTACAGACAAAGTAAATGAGAAGCCTATCAAATCACAATTTTGCCAGAAAGGGGGCGGATCCTATTTCTGAATATATTCCAAGATCTTGCCAAGAACAATCTTACACCTGTTCATCTCCTTCTTACAGCTCTGATCTCTCATACCCATGCAAAACCTGACCAAAGTACTAAAACTATTTCAGAACAGGCTGCCCACAACCCTGCTGCCAAAACTACAATTTTGAATGGCAAACCACACTAGCCAACAGGAACCAAAGAGTGCCACAGAGCATCACTTTAGATGGCAGGTTGTGTTGGTATACCCTTCCAGATTACAACCCATTCTAAAGGACAACTATAGATGAAAAGAACGGACTAGACAAGGAACATTAACAAAGGGTACCTGCTCCCCGGAACAGCGACCATGGGCATATCCCATTAGTCACTAAAGAATTGCTATATACCCCAGCAAATCCAAGACAGCTCCCCATAGTACTCAAGTTCAACTGCTGACAGCAAGAAAGGAGGCAGAGTGAGAGAATGTGGAGGGATAGAGAGAGATAACCTCATAAAGGGGATCTGAAAAATGGGGTGTAGTCACCACCGAGACAGAAGGACAGTAACAACATTCACTAAAAGACAACCTAAAAAGAACCAACAAAATGAGTAACAACAAATTCTGTGATATCCAGTGAGAATTACCTAGTTGGAGGGGTCTAAAAGATATGGGATTTGACCAACTTCTAACGAACACATATAACACTGATTAAAAGTGACATGATATTGTTATGGATGGCTTAAAGTCAATGACCAAAGCTCCTAAGTGAGGGGACTTTACGAGTTGGGAAAAAAACTGAAAGCATATCCAGATATAATCTGTTAGTGAAAAACAAACAAAAGTTTTATATAAACTGTGAGTGACTTATTGTAAACAAAAATGTAATTTGGCTATCTACAGCCATTCTGATGCTAAGTGAGGAAACAATTGAGGCGTTGTTCGATTGCCCAATTCGCTTTTTTCTGTTTGACAGTCAGATTAGGAGTGATAAACCTTTGCCTTAGGCCTTCAGTATGGTGAATACACAACAGGGCAGACCTGAATGTCCAGGTGAACTGAAAGCCATGATCTGTGATGGGGACCGGAAAAAGCTTTGTAATCTTACAACTTCTTTTCAAAAATATGCTGGCTAGGGTTTTCACAGTACTCAATAATCACGAGTGAAGGAAGTGTCCCAACTTGGTAAACAAGTCTTCTACTAGGCAGTGCCAAGCAGGGTTCAGAGGAAGTATGCCAACAGTCAAATTCATAGATTTAGAAGAATGTAGTTGGGGACAGATAAACATGGGTTGCCACAGCCCTACAAGCTTTGATCACCTATTCTTGGCCTGGATGAAAATGACACATCACCTGAAGTGAATTTTTACATCCAACTGTAATTTGGACCACCAAAACGTATGAGTAATGAGACAATCTATTGATGTCTGGCTATTGGAGCATCATGACACCATTGTAAAACTTGCACTTCTATTCTTTTTTGTGGGATCCCATATTTTCCATTTCCAGTATAACATCCCATGGACTGCTTGACTTGTGTTATTTCTTTTGGAATTCATTTCTGTACGTTGAATATTTGTTGAGCGTCCAAAAGGTTATTCATGAAAGTGTTTTTATCATGTCCCAGAGTGGTTATCATTGGCTGAAATGAAAGCCCTGCATGATCTTGTATGGTCTCATGTTTCCTTGTTAAAGCCTCAGCGATCCCTTGTCAACTAACAGGATCATAGTGTATCTGAAAATGAATCAGAGAAATATAAGCATCTACAAGGCATACCTGAGTCTCACATCTCAAGAATTTTATGAATCCTAAAGTCCTATGTGTTAGCAATTGGGTTTCTGGTTGGCAGAGGTATACACCCTGTCCTACCATCAACCACAATCCTAGATAGGGTAAGTCAGATACACACCGTAAATTAAACTGTGCTCACCCTCTGGTAGCTTCGCCCAGAGCAATCAGGTTTACCTTAAGAGGAAATCTGCAAAGTATTTGTACAGCACCAGTTGAGTAAAATAGAGAACACCTTTATGATTAAAACAAGACCAAAACAACAAAAATCCAATAAGTATAACCAAACTTATGAATTTAAAATATTTAAATGGAATGTAGTGCTTAAAAGCAAAAACGCTGACGGGGACATCTGGCCACACTTGACCAGGGTAACTCCAAACGTTCAGGCCAACCACTATGGAGCGCGGATCAAATATAGGGACCGACCTTGTCCCGCTGCAGAGTACCTTATTTGTGTTGTCGACAGGGACCCGAATGTGTGGAGCAGTAGAGGCGATGCGTTGTTGTCGATCCTTAGGATGTGGAAAATATGTTGGTTCCAATCCATGTAAAGTCAGAGCAAAGCAAGTGATATGCCGCACCAATGGTGATTTGGTGTACTCCTTCCTTGCAGCAGCTGCAATGCGTCGTAGTTGAGAGAGATTCAATGACGGCGATGCTTGGATTTTCACTGAAGCAGCACTTTCTCCCCACTTTTAAGGGCCCAGGACGGGATTGGCACCACTTGGCAATCCCGTCTCTCAGATGGCAGAGTCTAGGTGCTGTAGGTGGATGGTTGTAAGTCCATGAGACTTACAACAGGGGGCAATCCAGCAAGCCCTTGGAGTCCCTTTGGTTCTGGGTTGTAGAGAAGCAGTTCTAGTCCTTCACACTCCCAGGCAAGGAGGGAAGCAGGCAGCAGGTCAGCACAGCAGAACAGGAGTCCAGCAGAGTGACAGTCCTTTGAGCAGCACAGCAGTCCTTCTTTCTAGAAGAATGACCTCAGATCCTTAAGTGTGCTGAGTTGCTGGTATCAGAGATCCAGTATTTGCACACAGTTGTGCCTTTGAAGTGTGGGAGACTTCAAAGAGATGCTTTGAAGTGCACAGAGTCCCTGCCCTTCCTTCCCTGGTTCCAGACTCACTACTGGGAGAAAAACAGCCCTTTGCATGGCGACAGAACATTGCCCTTTCAGATATAACTGTCAGCTCCTTCCTCCCATCCTGCCCTAAATGGCCTATCAGGATGTGGCTGGCCCTTCAGTCACACCTAAGCTCCCTTTGTGTGTAGCTGTCCAGATGGAATGCTCAAAGCTAGCTGTCCCCCACCCAAGACATGTATTCAGAGACAGGCAAAGGGCACCACATGGTTACAGTAAGAAAACTTTCTAATAGTGGCATTTTCAGAATTGCAATTTAAAATCCAACTTCACCATAAGTTGTGTTTTTAAATTGTTATTCTAGAGAAACCAAATTTTGGAGTCCCATCTCTTCCCAATTTGGAAATGACACTTACAAAATGCAATAAGGGAATCCCCATGTTACCCTAAGGGAGATAGGCCTTGCAGTAGGGAAAATGTATTTGAGAGTTTTTCACTACTAGGGCATGTAAAACCTAAAAGTACATGTGCTTCATTTTAATACACTGCACCCTGCCTATGGGCTGCCTACGTTCTACCTAAGGGGTTAATTATATATAATAAAAAGTAAGGTTTGAGCTTGGCAAGAGGGCTAACTTGCCAGGTTAACATGGCAGTTTAAAACTGCACACACAGACTCTGCAGTGGCAGGTCTGAGACAGGTTTGAAGGGCTACTTAAGTGGATGGCACAATCAGTGCTGCAGGTCCACTAGCAGCAGTTAATAGTAAGGTCCTGGGCACATGTAGTGCACTTTACTATGGACTCATAGGTAAATTATATATGCCAATTGTGAATACGCCAATGTAATCATGTTTTAAGTATAGAGCAACACATGAACTTTAGCAGTGGTTATCAGTGGTAAAGTGCCCAGATTCATAAAGATAAAGCCAGTAAAAACAAAGTCAGCAGAAACATCAAAAATAGGAGGTCTGAAGATAAAAAGTCAGGGAAAACCATGCCAAGGATGCCAGGTCTAATATGTGTCCCCCCAGCAGAAAGTGGGGAGTTCTCTTAACTATCGATCATTCAAACAATCAGGGGTTGGTTAAGCACAACTACTCACCCAGAAGAATCTCAAGGCGCTGGGGGGGGGGGGGGTTTGTGAGCTCCTCAGCACTCACAGAGTTTTGGCGAGAGGCCAAGTAGGTCCTGAGGTCTTCCAGGGCCCACCAGGGTTCGTGCAGTGCCAGACGCTCATGGTGATTCGTTGAAGAGCCAGGTCTTGAGGTCCTTTGGGAACTTGGAAAGAGATGGTTTCTGGCGGAGGTGGAGCGGGAGGGTGTTCCATGCCTTGGCTACGAGGAGGAAGAAAAAGCGGCCTCCTGTTATGGTCTTCTTGATACACAGCACCATCGCGAGGGAGAGCTGGGCTGAGCGAACGGATCTTTGGGGTGCGTGGAACGAGAGGCAGTGGTTCATGTAGGCGGGGCCAGCATTGTAGAGAGCTTTGTGGGTGAGAAACTGGAAGGTGATTCTCTTCTCAACGGGGAGCCAGTGTAGTGCCCGCAGGTGTTGGGTGATGTGGCAGTGGTGCGGTAGGTTAAGGACTAGTCTGGTGGAGGCATTCTGGATGTCCTGGAGTTCCCGGGTGAGGTTCTTATTGAGCCCGGCATAGAGTGCGTTGCCCTAGTCCAGTCTGCTGCTGATGAGGGTGTGGGGATGGTTTTCCTGTGTTCGAGGGAAATCCAGTTGAATGTTTTTCGTAGGAGACGGAGGGTGTGAAAGCAGGAAGAGGTGACGGCATTGATCTGGCAGTCCATTTTGAGTTTGGAGTCAGGATTATTCCGAGGTTGCGTGCATGGTCCGTGGGTGGGGGTGGGTTACCGAGGGCGGGGGGCCACCAGGTGTCCGTCCAGGCTTTGGGATGTGGGCCTATGATGAATACTTTGGTTTTGTCAGTGTTGAGTTGTAGGCAGCTGTTCTTCATCCACATGGGGACAGCTTCCATTACTTCTTGAAAGTTGTGTTTCGAGATGTTGGGTTCATTGGTTAGGGAGAGGATGAATTGAGTGTCATCTGCGTATGATACGATGTTGAGTCTGTGTTATCTGGCGATGGATGTAAGTGGTGCCCTGTAGATGTTGGACAGAGTGGGGCTGATGGAGGATCCTTGGGGGACTCTATAGGTGGTCGGTATGGGTTCCGAGAGGAAAGGAGGGAGTCTGACCCAGTGCATTCTGCCGGAGAGGAATGAACAGATCCAGTTGAGGGTTTTGTTCCGTATTCCTGCATCGCTGAGTCTACGGACTAGGGTGCAGTGTGAGACTATGTCAAAGGCCGCGGAGAGGTCCAGGAGGATGAGGGCCACAGTCTCTCCTCTGTCGAGGAGGGAGTGGATGTCGTCTGTTGTGGCGATGAGGGTGGTTTCGGTGCTGTGGTTCTTCCTGAATATATCTCAAAATATATCGGGGTTCACCCAAATCACCCTCCTCTACCTGGGCAAGGTACTACACATAGGTAAAAAAAAGACGGTTGGCAAGGAGGAACAGTTATATATGTTTATTTAAACATAGGGAACTATATATTGCCCTATTCACAGTGCAAAATCCTGTTTTTTAGTTCATTTATCTTATTTCAACAAAAATCACATCCCACAGACACATTTCCACAAATTTTTAGTTTTCGTTTTATATTATCATTATAATGATAATATAACGAGTACAACAAAAAGATCATGAACTCGAAAAAGGAATTTATTAGATCGGAACTGGACAACACCAAAAACAGGCCACGGAAATTATTCGAGATCTTAAAGCAACAGTCTAATAAGCTGGCAAA
Source organism: Triturus cristatus (assembly GCF_964204655.1). Classification (NCBI taxonomy): domain Eukaryota; kingdom Metazoa; phylum Chordata; class Amphibia; order Caudata; family Salamandridae; genus Triturus; species Triturus cristatus. Next base: position 939,741,599 of record NC_140587.1, on the reverse strand, counting down.
ATCGGCCCATGACTCTACTAACACACAGTTGAGTTGTGAAGAATTCTCAACTTTCTTCACCGAAAAGGCCAACACACTTGAAAGAGAGCTCAGGACAGAAGCCAACAACCTTCCCAATCAACCACCCACGATGAACAATGCCATCACATCAATCAAAAATGAATGGTCAAAAAACAAAGCACAATGGGATACCTTCAAGCTCTACGACCAGAATACCATCGCCAAAACGCTATCGGATATCAAACCTAATAACCACTATAATGACCTACTCCCCCATAAATGCCTAAAATCAATCAGCCACATAGTCATCCCAATATGGACAAAAATAATAAATGCCTCTTTATCTCAAGGGATCCTTCCAGAATGCCTTAAAACAGGCCAAGTCGTCCCCATCATCAAAAAACCCACAGCGGACCCGGGAGAACCAAACAACTTCCGCCCAGTAACCAATATTCCTATACTAGCCAAACTAATTGAGAAATGTGTACAAAATCAACTGAACCATCACATCGCAAATTTCAAGCTGCTAGACGACTGCCAGTCTGGATTCAGAACAGGCCACAGCACGGAAACAGCGATCCTACATATTGTAGACGATGCGCTACAGGCCCTAGATCACAATAGAACATGCCTACTAATCCTTCTTGACCTGTCGTCAGCTTTTGACACTGTAAATCATGAAAAACTACTAGCCAGGCTGCATGACAGGATGGGGTTATCAGGAATTGTGCTGAAATGGTTTGAATCCTTCCTCCAGAACAGAACGCAAAGATTCCTGGTCAACCAGACACTATCCAAATCATGCCCAAACTCAATTGGCGTCCCTCAAGGATCCACACTCTCTCCATCACTCTTCAACCTGTATGTCGAACCCCTTACAGAAATTCTCAGAGATGCAAGAATAGCGTACCACATGTATGCGGACGATACGCAGATATACATAAAGATCAAGTCACTGGAAGACATCAAATTAATGAATGAGGCCTTAAAAATGTCTTTACGTTGGTTAACTAGCAATCATCTGAAGATAAATGCACAAAAAACTGAATTCCTATTAATCTCACCACCAAAGAATCAGACAGAAACGAAAGAATGGACAGAAACGATCACAGCACTAAACTGCAAACCTACGCTAGTCGACTCAGCGAAATCACTAGGAATCACACTGGACAAGAACTTAGACATGAAAGCCCACATTAAAGCAATGGCAAAAAGTGCTCGATTTCACTTGAACTACATTAGAAAAGTGAAACCATTCATTTCTATGACAGACCTCAAATTGGCAGTCCAGTCTTTAGTTATTTCAAGGATTGAATATGGATGTACAACCTTAGCAGGTCTACCTAAAACTTCCACAGCACCACTAAAAGCATGTCTTAATGCAGCCGCAAGACTTATAACCGGATCGAGGAAATTTGACCACATTTCCCCATACCTAAAAGTATTAAACTGGTTACCTTACGAAGCCAGAATTCAACTTAAAATGGCATGTATTACACACAAAGCGCTCCACTTCGGAACACCGAAATATTTGGCCAAGAAAATTGAACTATCGGGGGGAAACAGACCTGCCAGGAGTGCTAAGGAGATGCTGCTGAGACCACCGATCTTCCGGAAGAAGAAAACATATGACAGAGCTTTCTCCGGAGCAGCCCCCAGAATTTGGAATTCACTCCCTCCAAACATTAGGAAGATTCCTAACACAGCAACATTTAAGAGGGAAGCGAAGATCTTCCTGATGAGTAAGTTCCTTTCGTAAATAAGACGGCTCATCAGAGCACTATGATATAGATGCTTTCACAACAGTCATTCGGAATATGTAAAGATAAGCTCATATACGCATACGATTCTATTCTTATTGAAGCGCACAGACGTAGAACGCTCAGAAAAAGACGCTTCGAATCATGCGTATTTGGATATCCCAGTTCACTTGTACAATAAGCAGTTTCCAATACGTGATTGGGAAAATTGAAGTTAATCATTCAGGGAAATAACAATATATATGTGATTACTGACAACACACGGTAACCTAATCCTGTCATTGTATTTATCTTTCTTTTGCTTGTTAAATAATGTATAGTTACATACCTAAGCTACCTCATAGCCCTGTAAATCGTCCTGCTACTCATATTGTATTCGTGCTCAATTTACCTTTTGTTATTGTGAAGCGCTCTGATACCCAAGGGTCACGTTCGCGCTATATAAAACTATATAAATAAAAAAAATAAAAAAATGATTATTCAGTCATCAATATTTTTCGATATTCTTTTTTCTTTTTGAATATCAACCTTTTGAACAAGCAAACGTATATACACAAATACAAACAAGTACAGAAAAAATACACATCAAAACACATTCATAAATTCCTTCTACCCCTTTAGATAGAAAACACAGTGTTCGCCTATTGAATAAAGGAGAGCCACTTTAAGGTCATCAGCTCTGCACACGAGGAGATTACCCCTCTACAGGTCATAATTCAGAAATGTGCATTCACTTGTCAAAGAAATGTATAAATTGTACTCCGAGCCTCAAATCAAAGACTGTCGACGCTTGCGCATTTCGGCCTTGTAATCCTTCTTGGCCTCCTCAGGACAAGGGAAAAGAAACTTGAGGGGCAAATCAAAAAGACCTAAAGTCGGGGCCCAGTAAACACCGGCCCAAACTGTTCCGGTAATCTCACTCAATTGCTTCTATAAGTTCTCAACTGTTTAAAGTAACGCTCCTCGGTTAAACAAACTGTCTCGCCAACCTAATGGCGGCGTGCCTCTGCTGTCTGCACTTGACTGTGCGCGTATGATCACCGGTCTCCGTTGGGTCCTCTGGTTCTTCCTGAAGCCTGATTGGGAGGAGTTGAGGATGTTCTCGTCGATGAAGGAGGCAAGTTGGCTGTTGACAGCTTTTTCAATGACTTTTGTCGGGTACGGAAGTAAGGAGATTGGCCTGAAGTTCTTGAGGTAGGTTGGGTCTGCCAAGGGTTTTTTCAGGAGAGGGTTGATCTCAGCGTGTTTCCAGTCATCGGGGAAGGAGGTGTCTCGAAGGAGCGGTTGATGATTCCCTGTAGCTCAGGGGCGATGATGTCTGCGGCTTTGTGGTAGATGTGGTGGTGGCAGGGGTCTGTGGGGGCCCGGGAGTGGGTGGTCATCATAGTCTTTAGGGTGTCTTCGATGCTGAGGGTGGTCCAGCTGTCCAGTGTCGGCTGTGTGGTGCAGGAAGCAGCGGGTACCTCGCGGATGTTGTTGTCGTCGAGGTTGTCATAGATGGTCTTGATTTTGTGATGGAAGAAGGCGCTGAGTTTGTTGCAAAGGTCCTGGGAGGGTGGGATGTCGGTGAACTCACTGTTGGGGTTTGCGAACTCTTTGATGATGCCGAAGAGTTCTTTACTGTTGTGTGCTAAGGTGGAGATTCTGTCCTAGAGTGTCTGAGGAGTTTGTGGTGGGCGGTGGTGGCTGTTTTGTAGTTGTCAAGGTCCGCTGGGGTTTTGGAGTTCCTCCATAGGTTTTTGAGTTGTCTGCAGGTTCGTCTGGATTTCCGGAGTTCGGTGGAGAACCTGCTGGCTATCTTGGCAAGAAGGTTAGAGGATTTCTTGAGGGGGCGATGGTGTTGGCGCAGTCAGTGATCCATTTTTGTAGGATGCGGGCGGAGGTGGTGGGGTCGTACTCTGAGGTGGTGGGAGTGGAGCCGATGAGGGTGGTGGCGAGCTAGTCATCGGAGATCTTGTTCCAATTCCTGCTTTGCAAAAGGTGTGGGAGCCTTAGGCTCGCTATGCAGGAGACCAAACTCCTAGTAGATAAGGTGTCTGCCAGCTGCGTCACCAGCTGCCTGGGTCTCAGCCTGCTGCAGAAGACCAACAAGAGTAGGGCACTCCTGCTTCTTGCAGAACTCCTTCTTGGTTGGATCCCCTTCCTGCTGCCAGTTGGTCAGCTCAGGCACGTTCCCCAGTTTGGCCGCATCCTCCCCTTTAGGTTCCGGGACTTCCCCCTCAGGATCAGGCTCCTCCCAGACCATGGGAGCTTCAGGAGCACGTTTCCCATACCCCTGGCCCTTCCTCTTCTTTGCGCGCACCTGGACCATTCTTCCAGACTCCAGGTCCTCTTGATTACCCTCTCGCGCTGCAAAGGATCGTGTACTCAGGCACACCCACTCAGCAGTCCCATCATTTCCAAGTGTGACTTGAGCTCCACCTCCTTCCAGGTGGTATACTCCAGGTCATTGCCAAGCAGACAATCCACAGGCATGGACGGACTCACAGCTACCCTCAAGGAACCCGGATGCCCCCCCCCATCATTCAAGGGGAACTAGGGCCACTGGGTAGAGGCTCTCACGGTTGTCAGCTGCAACAACGTGGTGGAACACAGTAGGGACTGCCTGCTCTGAGGGCACCTGATGACACCTGATAGTTGTCATGCTGGCTCCAGTGTCTCTCAGAACCCCCACCATCTCCTCATTAATGGTGACCCATTGCCTGTACTTCCTAGTATTAATAGGCATGAGGGTAATCTGTACCATCTCTCCATCACCCAGGAACACTAAGGTGACCTCAACTCTGTCCCCACCACTAGCTGGGACCAACTCCTCCCCAAGTGGTACAATAGCAAGCCCCAGTGATTTCCCACTAGTGGGGGGGGGGCTGTGCTCCCTTGGGGCACTAGGCATCCTCCTTGTAATGTCCTTCCTTTTTACACTCATATCACTAAGGGGTGCCCTCACCTCAGCTTTTATGTCAGGGAACCATTTCTTCTTCTTCTCAGTAGGGGATGGGAGTTCTGACCCAAATAACTATTTTTGGGCCCTTTAGAGGAATCCTTGCTTTTGTTTTTGTCCCCCCTCCTTCTTCTGGTGAGTACACTGCCCACACTTGTGTTGATACTGATCCAGCGGGTATGCCAGGGATAAATGCTCCACACAATTCAGTAAGGCCGATACACATTTACCCAAATTTTCATCACTTTTCCCCGTATCCGCTGGGGGTCGAGTCTTATAATTCACTCAGATGTCGATTAGTTATTTTCTTGTAGTCTTGAAATTTTGAGTCAGTTGATAGTGATATTAACAGTTTTCTAACTAATTCATATATCTTAGTGAAATAATGACAGACTCTGGGTAAGTTTTATCTAAATTTCAAACATAAAGGTGAACACTCTTTCAATACAAATTCACAGTGCAAACACCATCATTTTCACATGTGAGAGATAAATCATTTAGCAGATACAGCCAATGACACAAATTCATCCAATAAATCAATGCAAAAGGAGTGGCTAGATGAAGAGACAAAAAGAGTTCAGAAGCAAAAATACATTTGCAAAGAAATATTCAAATTATGAGTCAGAATAATATTTACCTATTTGAAATACTGAAAACCACCCCATTACCCAAAGGACTGGTGGGGGTCCCCTGAGTTAGAATCAGGAGACAAAGACTATAAGACAGGATCAGGACAGGATAGTTAGTTACTAGACTTCTCTACAAACCTGACGTACCACGGCGCATCCCTCTCTTACATTCTCTCCCTCCTCGATGTTCTTCCGGAATCTTCAAATCTAATCAGGCTGTGATTCGGATCTGAATCTTCCCAGACTGCTCTCGCCTCTCTTTTTTCTTGATCTTGCTCGACCCAGCTTCCCTCTCTCGACCCAGCATCAGCAAGCTTAACTTGACTTCTCTTGGCTCGGCAATTTTATTTTCCCACTAACATTCTAAAGTCACTCTAGTTATAGTCTTTATTTCTACATGTCCCACCCTCAATAGTTGCAAATATGAATAAAATACGGAATATCATTGGACAGGGCAAGGGGAGTTTTCATCACACTATGCTGACATATTCATTTTTATTAAGGTACCATTGTTTCGCAAACCCTTCCCCTTTAGTTCATTCATGCTTCCTTTCACATTCATATATTGCTGCAACTTTTAATAACAATTTCAATGCAGGCTCCATAAACGAGGCTAACAAGTCTTCACTTTCCCACGTCTTCTGTCCTTGATATTTGGCAGCAGTTCACTTTTCCGGTCATTGGGTCATATTCTGAGTCTACAAAGCATGCGCAACTTCTTCGTCATTCAACTCCATTTTCTCTCCCTGTCATATGTGAAACAGGCCCAAATGCACACCATTGATAAAAGAATCCTAAACAGATGTTATTTTCTCAAACGTATAATCCCCACCGTTCACCACCCACTTCTACTCTATCCCATGTTATTATTATTTTTCTGGGCAAAAAAGCATTAACGTAAGCGTTTTTTTTTTAGTTCAGGCAAGCAGATGCCGGGCATGCGGTTCCGCAAGACCACATGTTAGTCCTTCTTGCGCATGCGCAAAGATTTCCCTCCAAAAGCGATTTAGTCATTCTACGTAATTTTAGCTTGCACATGTGCAAACCGTTTTTACAAATTAAAGCGGGTTTTAGTCGCGTTGCACTTTACTCCACATTAATTAAGCATGCGTAAAGCTTTCTTCCCACGTGTCAGTGTTTGGTGTATATTAGTTCAGTCTCATCTACAACTTTTAACGGTTAGTAAAAGTTCATGAAGGAATTGTTTGCAGCAAGTTTCGTTTTCTTAAATCCTTGCTCTATCAATACCTTCTTGTTGACCCCAGTGCTGACCCAGTGGTTTGCCTCCTTAGCAAGTTCACTGGGGTCAGAGAGCTTACTGTCAATCACGTGTTGACGTAGATCAGGAAAACAAAGCCTAAACATGCTCTTTTGCAATCAAGTTGTACAGCCCCCGAAAATACTTGACTTCATTGCCCTTCACCCAAAACATCCAGTGCCTTGCAAAAAGAATCTGCACAATCCACCCATGTCTGTAGGGATAGCTTCTGACTCTACTGAACTTCTGACTCTACTTCTCTGGGGTCAAACCATATTTCTTGATCAGGGCTTCTTTAATTAGGGGGGAGATGTCTCATCCTGTTGCCCGCATCTAGGGCCAGTAGGGTGTCCCTTCCCTCAGTAGGGATATGCTTCGACAGACTTGCCCCCAATTCCCCTGGGGACCTTGTGCATTTGTAGGGCAATCACGTAAGCCTCCAACCATCTATCTATGTCATCTACCACTTCATTGTCAGGCACCAGACCCTTGGGAATGTGGACCCTCTTGTCAGATGACACTGAAGAAATGCTGCCACCATCACTGCTGGGCTCAGCCTGCCTGGCCCTTTTAGTCCAGCTCTTTCAGAATCAGCTCCTGAGCCAACATTATTTTCCTTCCTTCTATGACCAATCGTTTCTCCTCTAAAGCTCTATCCTTCTTCATTTTTAGTTTTTGCAAGCTACAACTTTAACTTTCTCACCTCCCTCCTGTCCTTCAGCTCCTCTTGGGACAGGTGTCTGGATGATCCTGCCCCAGGCAGAATATTGCCCCCATCTCCACAGGCAGCTTCAGACTCCCCTGTAAATCAGGGTCCACTTCCTCCTACTCATCCAGGTCCACATCTTCCTCTGGGGATACATCCACAGAAACACATGCTTCTGCCCAGTCCCTCAGAGCCTTTTGTAGCGCCACATTCCTGGTGATGCACTTTGCATGAAGTCCTATTTCCTGGCGGAAATCCTTGTGCAGGGCCACAGTATAATCCTCTAGGATGGCCTGCTCAAAACCCAGTTTTGCATGTGCAGATGTAGATCCTCCAGTCAAAGACATGATTTCGGGAAAAAACTGAAATGACATTCAGGGAGAATTGACTAGAGTTGAAACTGGTTTTTGATATGGATAGTAGTGTACACCAATTACTGCATGGCACTGCACAAATACAAGTCCTATCCTCACCATGGATCACCAATGTTAGAAATTGGGCTTGTAGTTGGCAGAGGTTTGGACCCTTTCCAAGCAGGAATTACAATCCTAGTCAGGGTAAATCAGATACACATCATAAATTAACCTATGCTCACCCTCTGGTAGCTTGGCACAGAGCAGTCAGGCTTAACTCAAGAGGCAATGTGCAAAGTATTTGTGCAACACTAAAACAGTAATACAGTGAAAAATTCACAACAAGACTCTACACCAGATTAGTAAAACAGAGAATAATCTTATGAATAAAACAAGACCAAAGCAAAAAAGATCTAATAAGTATAACCGGAGTTATGATTTTTTAATGATTAAACTGAATTGTAGTGCTCAAAAGCATAAAGCGCCAACTAGGGGCACCTGGTCGCTCCTGACCTGGGTGAATCCAAACATCAAGGTCCACCACGAAGGAGCGTAGGTCAGATACTGTGACCAACCTTGTCCTGCTGCAAAGTACCTTGGTTGCATTGTCAACGCGGATCCGATGCATGGAGCAGAGGAGGCATTGCATCATCGTCGATCCTCAGGATGTTGCTGATGCATGTGTTCCGATCTGCGTAAAGTCGGAGATGTGTCAGAAAAGCAGGTGATATGCAGACGGCAATGCCATGTACTCGATCCTCGCAGCAGCTGTGATGCATAGTTGTCAAAAGAGAGGCACTGGTTCTGAGCAGGTCAACAACAGGGATGTGTGGATTTCCACTGAAGCAGCACTTCCCCCCACTTCCAAGGACCCAGGACAGGATGGGCACCAATTGGCAGGGTAAGACCCTCAGATGGCAAAGTCCAGGTGCTGTAGGTGGGTGATTGTCCCTGAGGCTTAGAACAGGGGACAAGCCCTTGGAGTCACTTTGGTTCTGGGTTGTAGAGCTGCAGGTCCAGTCCTTCTCACCCCCAGGAAAGGAGGGCAGCAAGCAGCAGGTCAGCACAGCAGAGCAGGAATCCAGCAGAGTGACAGTCCTTTCAACAGCATAGCAGTCCTTCTTCCTGGAAGAATGTCTTCAGATCCCGAAGTGTACTGAGTTGGTGGTGTCAGAGGTCCAGTACTTATACCTAGTTGTTCTTTTGAACCAGGGGAGACTTCAAAGAGATACTTTGAAGTGCACAGAGCCCCTGATTTTCCTGCCCTGGCTACAGACTCACAACAGGGGGGTATGCAGCCCTTTGTGTGGGGATAGGACACAGCCCTTTCATTCATTTTTTTAAAAATGTTTTTATTGTTTCCAAGACAGTTCCACAATTGTAAACATACATGAATTCATATAACAGAAAGCAAAAAAAGAAAAAAGCAGATCACACATACTACGATGTACCCATATCATCAGAAAGAAAATTCATGAGGGCTCCCCAAATTAATATACTTAGACGTTTCTTCCTGATTCCTTTTAAGGCATATAGATGCATTTCAATTTCATACATACGATACAGCTTAGCTCTCCAGAATTCAAAAGTCGGAGCCTCAGGTGATAACCATTCTGTTGCAATACATAACCGGGCGACCGTCATTGCAAGAAATAGAAAAAAAGAATGTTCTTTTAAAACCTGATGACTATATATTTTTTGACATCTTCCCAATATCATCAGTGACGGAGAAATCTTTAAGGGACAAGCTAATACCAATGATATGAATCTTTCAACCTCAGCAATAAAGTGCGCCAGTTTTGTACAATTATAAAAAATATGTACCATGTCTGCTTCCTGTTCTCCACACCGAAAACATTTACCATCGTATTTATCGCCCCAGGTCGCCATACGTTTAGGGGTATAATATAACCTAAAAATAGTTTTATAAACTTGAGCTTTTAAATTAGCTGCCAAACAAATTTTCTTTGCAAGACATAACGATTCCCCTATGTCAATTTGAGGGTCTTCCAGTTGGATGATCCAATACTGGTTGTATTTTTGCATGTCATCATTTCTGTATTCATTTAAGATCGCATATAATGGACCAATCCTTTTTTGAAGCCGGATTCCCTCAATTAAGTCATTAGGAAGAGCCTCGATCTGATTTTTCAAACAAAAATCGCGAACTTGAAGATATTTAAAAAAAAACACCTGTGAAAGCCGGTATTTATCCGATAATTCTGCATATGTTGCGAATATAGCATTTTTATGATATAAATCCCCAATTTTTGAAATCCCTTTTTTAAGCCATATCTTAGCATTATCATCCCAGAACACAGAGGGAAGTATTTTGTAAGCATCAAAAGGAGTATAATATGTAATTTTACCTACTTTAATCATTTTCTTAACATTTCTCCACACTTTAAATGCTGAGGCAAGTACCTTAAATCGTGTGTGTTTATAATAATTGCCCTCTAATTCTTTTAATAAACAGCCTTTTGCCTGTTCTCCTAAAAGTAAAAAAAAGATAGATGGGATATCCGCCTCGTTCTTTGGAGGTTCCCCTGTCAATATATAGCCCATTTTTTGTAAAAAAAAGATATAATAATAAGAAAGAAAATCAGGTAGACCCCGACCTCCTCTTTCTTCCGGTAATGTAAGCCATTTCATGGCTCTGCGAGGTTTACCAGGAGCCCATACAAATTTCCCACAAATATTTTGTAAATACTGTATATGTTTAAGTGGAAATTCCAAGGGTATACTTCGAAATAAATACAAAATCTTGGCTAATATATTCATCTTGATTATATTCCCCCTTCCGATTATGGATAATTGAAGTCTACTCCATTTATCTAATGAGTGTTTAATTTGAGCTATGCTCGCTTCCCAATTACTTTCAACGATTTCTTGCATTTGGGTTTTGATTTGAATACCAAGGTAAGTTACTTCGTTTGTAACCCGAGAGTCATTAAATTGTATATTCTTTGTACAAAGAATTTGGGTTTTTTCAACATTTAATTTATATCCTGACATACTTCCTAAATTTTTGGCTAATGATTCGATCTCCGCCATTGCCTCCCTAGGATCAGTAGTCACTATGGCTATATCATCTGCATATGCAAATACTGTAAATAAAATGCCAGCAACTGAGAAGGGTTTAATGCATGGAGAATTCTGTAAGTTTATAATAAAAGGATGAATATATAAGGCAAAAAGTAAAGGGGAGCAAGGACACCCTTGTCTTGTTCCTCTAGTGATTTTAATCTTCTCTGACTTTAAACCCATGGCTGTGATTCTAGCAATTGGTGCAATGTATAATACCTGAATTGCCGTTAAAAAAGCACTTCCAAAACCCATCCGTCTCATCACTTCCCATAAATAAACCCACTCCACGCGATCAAAAGCTTTCTCAGCATCGAGAAGTATCAGGGCTAAGTCCTTCTTTTTCACATCTGCATAGTCAAATAAGGTGATGACTTTATTAATATGAGAGACCGTTCCTCTTTTTGGTATAAAGCCATGCTGATTTATAGTGACTAGTGAAGATATAACCTTAGACATACGATTGGCTAACATTTTGGAATATAGCTTACTGTCGCAATTAAGTAAAGATATTGGACGATATGATCCAGGTAATTCAGGAGGTTTCCCTTTTTTACTAAAAACGACTATAGAAGCGTCGTTCCATGTAGCAGGTGCTGTTCCCTTTTGTGCCGTCCTGAATATTGCTAACAGAACATTCTTTAGTGGCTCAAAGAAGCATTTATAGACTTCCCCGGGAATAAAGTCAGGGCCGGCGGCCTTCCCATTAGGTATTTGACTAACCGCCTCCTCTAATTCCTCCATGGTAAAGGGACTGTCTAGAATATCTGCTTCTACCTTGTTTAGTTGGTTTATCACTGCACAATCAGGAATCTGAGTCGTAGTAGAGTTTGATTGCCGAGTATAAAGTTCCGAATAGAATTGATGAAATACTTCTAGGATTTCCGAGGGGGCTTTCCGAACCCAGCCCTTTCATTCAGATGCAAGTGTCAGCTCCTCCCACCCATCCTGCTCAGGATGGCCCATCAGGATGTGGATAACCCATCCTATGGGAGAAAAAGGCCTAGCTATAGTGAAAAACGAATCTGAGAGTTGTTCACTACTTAGGCACGTACAACTTAAAAGGGCTGCCCAGGGGATACCTTAGGGGGGATTTATATGTATTTAAAAGTAAGGTTTGGGCCCGGCAAGAGGATTAACTTGCAAGGTTGACATGGCAGTTTAAAACTGCACACACAAGCTCTGCAGAAACAGACCTGAGATAGGTTTAAAGGACTACTTAAGTGGGTGGCACAATCAGTGATGCAGGCCCACTAGTAGCATTTAATTTACAGGCCCTCTGCACATGTGGTGCACTTTACTAGGGACTTATAGGTAAATTAAACATGCCCATTGTGGATAAACCAATGTTACCATTTGTAAGTGTAGAGCACATACACTTTAGCACTGGTTAGCAGTGGTAAAGTGCCCAGATTTCTAAAAGCAGCAAAAACAAAGTCAGCAGAAACAACAAAAACAGGAGGTCCGAAGGCAGACAGTAAGGGAAAACAACACCAAGTTTGCCAGGTTTAACACCATGGTTTTTCCATTCAGAAACTTCATGATATGTGCCTTCTAGGTGGTGTTGCTAGTAAAAAAAGCATATCTAGAAGTCAAGAATTCTTAATCTTAGATGGTATAATGTTGGCTTTTTGTGTGTTAATCCTAAAAAGGCAACCAGGTGCAGTACTTGCTGAGCAGGGTCTCTTTCAGGCAGATAGGGTCCATCACTGTAGCAGAAGCATCAGTCTCAACAATGAAAGGCAATGCAGAAATTAATTTTTTAGGACTAGAATGAATACTCTTTTTTGTTTAAATAAATGTTTTTGTTTGGATTTTTAAATTCAAAACATCAACATGCAAATTGCTACTGTTTGAATCAGCAATCTTCAAGTTTAAAGCCTCCAATCCTTATGCTTGGATACAGTATCACAAAGTGGTCAAAGTCCAGCAACTAACCTCCCCACCTCCCTTCCCAGTCATCCATCCAGCAGTTTCCACTTGTTGGTTTCTGTAATAGTGTCCAAGTTTTGTTATAGCAGGCTCTGCCCTGGCATGGCCGAGACTCACAGTCCAGACCATTGGCAAATACTCTTTGAAGATCATTGAGTGCTTGTTCTTGTTTTCACCAATGACATGGCCCTCCTTTCTTGGTCAGTTATGTACCTGGCATAAAAAAAGGTGATAAGGACAATTTAAATTGTCTGTAGAACTTCACAAAGTTGACACATCTTTGGATTTCTTTGATGTATGAGGAAGTTCTCCACTGCGGAATGTATTGGAATTTGCTTGTTCCCACGCAGGCTATGTGCTAATAAAGTATACCCTAGAAAAACACTGGGGGTGCCAAAAGATTTGCATATATTTAGGGCCTCATTATGATGTTGGTCGGAGTTGCCACCGACTGTCACCGTCGCAGTCTCGGGACCAACCGACTTCAAGTTGGTGGTTCCGACCGCCTGATTCTGATGCGACTGAACACTGTTTAGGTGCATACTCCCTTTTCTCTATGGGAGCTTGAGATATGGCCGTAAACCGGCTGTAATACAGGCTCCCAAAGAGAAATGGATGTGATGTGCAAAACCCTGCACCCTCTGGCCTGCACCCCATGGTACCTGCCACACAGTGCAGGGATTTACAGGGGGCACCCTAGGTACACACTCGGCCACCAACTGTAGGCTGCCGTGGCAAGGGGGCCCTGCTAGTGGCTCCCAAAGTCGCTTTCCGACAGCATTTCCACGTCAGAAAGGCCGGCACGGAAAGGCTGCTGGAAACCTGCATCGCAATACTGACGGCAGAAACGCTGTCCATAGGGGATTACGGTGCGGTCCCAACCAGCCAGAAGACTCTGAGAGCTGGTCAAAACCGTGTCGGAATGACCGGCTGGTTTACGCTCTGACCGCCAACATCGTAATTTGGCTGTCGGACCACAAACCGACTGTGTCGGTCAGAAAACCTCCGACCATGGTCGGAAAGTTTCCGACTAGTGGTCGGAGGCTTTCTGACCTAAATCGTAATAAGCCCCTTAGTGTTTTTGTAGACAAGATTATATTTAACGTAGATGGTGTTGATATTCAGAGAAGACGGCGAAGAAGATCAGTACATAATAAGGGTACACCATGAACTAAATTTCCATTATGCCATGTAATGCCATGTAAAATGTAATTTAATAGTTGCTGGATGGCAGGGGGAGCATTACACAAGATGAGGGCATGAATAGTTATTTGTGATGTAATATAGCTCTCTTAGTTTCATCTGCTGCTCATACATGCCATAAGTTGTGCATCAACGACATCAAGTGCCAAAGTTTCACTGTGCCTGTATCTCCTGAGTAATGTGTCCAGATGTCAAAGGTGTACAATCAACTCCTCAAATTGGTTGTGAGGTTGCTTTGTCTACTAAGGGAAAACTAAACTCAATAAAGGTTCCCAAAGAAGAGACAGCAATATTTGTATGTGGAAATAAAAACTGTCATCTATTTGTCTACATTTGAACTCGATTTTTGCTTACTGCTGAGGGTTGAAAGGGATAGTCTTCCAATAGCTGTGGACCTTACCAAAATGTCCAAGCAAATAAAAGCAAAAACACATTTTGCTTTTCATCTTCTTTCCATCTCTGTGGCACTCAACTTCTTCCACACCCTTTAGATTTGCATTGATTATTCTGTAGAGACAAAATAGTAGGTATACTTACTTTGGGGCGAGTTAAGAAACGTGACTGTTCACTTTTCTGGTAGATTATTCTTGTTCAATTTGCAAACATAAGTTAGTTAAGGTATATATTGTGGTAGGATGATTTGCTATCAAAGGCAGATTACTTCTCAAAACCTCTCATAAGCCTTAATAGAAAACAGATGCAGCTGCCCTATCATTCCAGAAAGTTCCAGACAAACACTGCATAAAATGAGTAACATATCAAATCAATTTCTGGAATCCCTGCTTTTATATCTGGAGACATAAGGGAGCCTCCTGAGTGTTATATCTTCCCATAATGATGGCTCAAATGTGTGTTAGTGTGTATGTAGGGGTTTGTCAAACAAGCATATTATCTAAAAATTAACAAGGTTGACAATGTGAAGACGTCTTTCATTAGGTAACAAAGTGTGTAAGAGATCTCAGACCAATTGAGAAGAAACTGATAATGTTGGCACAACACATTTAATTGACATTGTGCTAAAAAATAGCTGATAGTCTCCAACATTCTTCTCTGGTGACGTCATGGTGATACCGTAGGCCAACCGCAAAACGGCCTGACTGACTACAATTACTAATGTTCTTGCCCCATGTTTGATCAAGCCAAAGAGATTCCCAGAATAATCAGAGTTAATGAATTGTTCTTCTGTGTAGGTAGTAATAGCCCTCTCTCCTCACATGCATGTTTAACTGTGCTGTGTCTATGGCCTGCATCAGAGCAGCCAGAGTAATGGCTGGGGGCTAAATATCACTTTTGCATGGCAAACAGCCATTACCGTATTAATATAGCACAATGGAAAACTACAGGTAACTACCAAGATTTCTCAAAGCATAAGATGCCAAATACTCAGAAAAGATTATTAGCACTGGGAGTCCAAACAGTGGGAAAAGCAGTAACAAGGAAAGCAGAGGAGAGAGAGTGAGCAGGTGAGTCAATTCAACTGGAGGAATTTCTCTTTTTATTTTTAATTTAATGTTGGGTTGGGTACAGTGATCATCACAAGTTTTTAACTAAGCAGACTGGCCTTCAAACAGTCATATTCCTAATATGATAACAAAAGCAGGCCTGAATGGTCAGCACTCAAGCAAGAAAGGGGATGCATAATACAAAATGGGAAATTGTGATATCTATCTATCTTGTGATAAATCCCAAGTCTGCAGATCCCCTCAGCAGGATATCTTGATCTTTGTAGCACAGCCATAGCCCATAAACCTGCAAATCTTGATTACCCTCTGTGTATGGTCATTGCCTTAGTGTTTGAGTTAGTTAGATCCTAAACTGGTATGATCGTAAGGGACCCCAGATATTCTTTGGTTGTGTGGACCGTGAGAGAAGGGTGACCTAAACATTCATAATATCATTACAGTTAGTGAGGTCTTTCAGCCAGTCTTGAGTCTTGGGGCACATAGCTATGCATCTCTTTGCTAATAATAGGGCAAGCACTGTCTATTTATGAAGCATTGCCGCTGTATCTCGCACATAGCCCAGAAGGGACACCGAAGGTTGAGGCTGAAGTGGTAGCAGTGCCAGCAACTCAGGTGATTTTCAGGCACTCTCTCTGCCAGCCCCCTCAAAGTATCATAGATTCTGTGTTATAATTTATAGTGTAGGAGATGTTGTCTGTGATTAAATACAGCAAAACACAAGTGTCCCTATTAAAAGAGAAGGCCTAAGGGATTGTCCTAAGCCAAGTGTCTATTATTCATCGGTAATTCTCTCAGACAAAAATAAAATGCCCTTTGATCTGTACACAGTAACTTGTATATGCACTAATAAAGTCTATTAACAAAACTTATTCATAAAAGTCAAAGTTATTAATTATTGATAAACATCAAACAATGAATCATTTAAAATATCCTTCCCTCCCGGAATGGGTTACAATCTTTAATGAATTTAATTAATAACAATTAAAATTGGTCAATATAAGTAAAAGTCGACGCAGCGTTTCGGTGATTTCACCTTCTTCAGGACTAAAAACGATTTCATCAAATCTCATATATTTGAGAAAATAATGATGGATATTTCAATAGGCTATCCAAATGGAATAACCCTTCTAGATGGAGGTATATTCCTGCTGATAATTGAATCTTCTTATTAGTACAAATCAGATAATTTTGTCCGCAAGAGCCACCGTAAATGTATCCATATGTCGGGACAAGTGCCTTTAAAACTTTAGGGACTGGTTTCTCGTATTGTTCAAGTGCATGTAAATCCTTTCTTCAATTATTTTCATATGATAAGGAAATTACATCAGACAGATCTGAGGTAGTGATTATTCTCAATTTTTCACTTTCCTGTAGTCGGTCTTCTTTTTAAACCAAAACGGCCTCCCTGCTCTTGTGGACCCTTCGATAGCGACGTATCAAGCTAGATTCAATTATCAGCAGGAATATACCTCCATCTAGAAGGGTTATTCCATTTGGATAGCCTATTGAAATATCCATCATTATTTTCTCAAATATATGAGATTTGATGAAATCGTTTTTAGTCCTGAAGAAGGTGAAATCACCGAAACGCTGCGTCGACTTTTACTTATATTGACCAATTTTAATTGTTATTAATTAAATTCATTAAAGATTGTAACCCATTCCGGGAGGGAAGGATATTTTAAATGATTCATTGTTTGATGTTTATCAATAATAAATAACTTTGACTTTTATGAATAAGTTTTGTTAATGGACTTTATTAGTGCATATACAAGTTACTGTGTACAGATCAAAGGGCATTTTATTATTGTCTGAGAGAATTACCGATGAATAATAGACACTTGGCTTAGGAAAATCCCTTAGGCCTTCTCTTTTAATAGGGACACTTGTGTTTTGCTGTATTCTAGTACCCCGTCCCTCTGTGAGTGTCACATTGGGGTAACTCCCTTGTTATTTCTGATTACTGTCTGTGATTAAATGACACTTCCTAAGTGTCAGTGAAGAAGGAGCATGAGAAATATTTAAACAAAATGAAAAGCTATAGCCACTGCACAGTGCAATAATGCAGAAGAAAAGAGAAAAGCAGTAGCGGCTTCTACCGAACGGTGGTTGTGGGATAGGGAGGGGAATACACAGAAATGATAGGACTTACCTGGGTGCTGCTTGCTGCCACCTCTCCTCCGTCCTCTTCTCTGGCAGCAGAAAGCACACAGCCTCCCAAAATACCCTAGCCAATCATAACACTGCCTTACAGCAGCATTGTGATTGGTCTGAGCGCCATGGTTCAACGCCCAGAGAGGGAATGGAAGGCTGTGCTTGTTACCCACCCAGGCTGTGCAATATAGCCTGGAAGAGAACATGCTGAAAGTGCATGACTGTTTGGCCGGCCCAAGACGGCTGGCCAAGCTGTCATGCACACTTAGAAAGTGCCTACCACTCCTCCCCCAACTCTCAATAGCCTAGCCCCGCCCCCAACCAACTGAGCCAGTACGGTAAAATAGTATGATAATAACTCGTTATTATAATTTTATATTTTACTTTTAAATTGCTCAGTGAGCAGTGGGGCAACACTCCTCCACATTAGCAAAGGAGCCGCTGTTGAAAAAAACCCCAAAAAACAAAGGAACCCAAGCGAGGGAAGAACCAAACTACAGAGGAAAACAATCCACATTAAAGTGTCATGTGTGATAGGGCTAGTATATGATAGTAATGCATGTTACATGCAACAAAGGCCTGATTGCTAGTAAACGTAACTAGATTTGATATTGAAGGATATGTGAAATTGGCAAAGGACCTCAAATAGTGTTCTAACTGTTTAATAATAATACTGACAAATGTGTACTCAGTCGCCATGTTTTCTGTTTAGAAATTCCTATTTCCTGACACGTTCAAATGAACAAGACAGACAAGGAAAATGTCCCCTTCTCTGCAGCACACTTTGTAATATCGTCTGCAGGGGAATATGGCCCCGTAGAACACCATCTTAGATGAAAGATTAGCCATTAGCTTCTGTGACGTCTGTTGTTGTCTACGTCAGAATCATAATCATACACATTTCCCATACTCATTTTTCCATGTACACAATCCTGACCTGGGGAAGCATCTACATTGCTTTGGTCCCAACCTCACACTCTTTTTCTTACCCCTAGAGAGTGCAGAAAAGTGCCAGAACTTACCGTCGCTCAGCAAAGCTGAATTGCACAATATTTTCGTTACCTCTAAGGGTTGGGTGTAGTGACTCTGCCATTTCTCTATGAACTCCATGCATTTTACTCTAACCATATTGCCTACTTCCAGGGACACTGGTTTGCATTTGTGTTTTGAATCGTGATATTCCTTGCTACTCTCCTGTGAACGTAACAAGTTCTCTTTCATAGTCTCCTGGGACCATACAGCCCTTTTGTCTAATTCCAGCCGTCCAACATTGTCTTTGCACATGGGCGTTCTACCTCTCATTAAGACAAAGGGACTAGAGCCCATGCATTCATTTGGAGTCACTCTGTGCGCCCACACCATTTTAAACAATTAGTTTTTCCAGGCTAAAACATTATTGTTTGCCAGCTGCACTATGCCCTTGAAGACTCGGTTGAACCGTTCTACCGCACCATTGCCGGCAGGGTGGTACATCGAGGTGGTTTTGTGCGTTATACCATTCCTTTCCAAATACCTTTTGAAGTTGTCAGACATGAACTGGAGCCCGTTGTCGCTTAGGATGAACTTGGGTAAACCCTCCCTTATTAAAATCTTGTCGAGGAATTTTGTGATGCTGCCTGAGTCAGATTTGTGGAGTATGCTCACTTCGGGCCATTTGGAGAAAAGATCCACCACCACCACAATGTGCACCTGTTCATCCTGCACTCTTATGGGTCCAACTATATCAATGCCAATTCTCTCCCAGGGCATTTCCGGGCTAGACAGAGGGTGTAACATGGGCCTGAAAGGCACCTGTGACTTGTGAGTTCTCACATTGCATGCAATCCTTCCCCTTCCAATGACCATTCGCACCTGAGTTCCCAAAAGGGTCTGAGTTCCTTGCAGATCTTTTTCTTTTCTGGCCACCCACCCCGTATCATTTTGCCTAATTCTTGCAATGTGTTGTCGTCATCTTTTGCTTTCATCCAATCATCCTTCGAAATCCCAAGGAATTCCTTGATGATATTGGCCACACAAAACTCCTCACCCACATCTTCAACACATTCTTTCATGGGGAGGGGCAAGCGGCTCAGGAAGTCTGCAGCCACGTTCTTAGTGCCTGGGACGTACTGCACATCATAATTGAAATCCAACAATCTCACCGGCATGCGAGCCAGTCTGGGCGAGGCTGCATACAACTCTTTGGTGATTAATACTTTGGTAAGAGGCTTGTGGTCGCTTCTCAACAACACTTTCTTGCCCCAGACAAATTGACATAAGTGTTCCACCTCACACACATGCAAGAGCCTCACACTCGATCACGGAGTACTTCTCCTCCGTGGGAGTCAAACAGCGTGAAGCAAATACAATGGTGTCCTCATTGCCATCCATGTTCCTCTGGGTGAGTACCGCCCCAATACCCCACTGGCATAACGAAAACTGAGGGGGCCTCCCTGCACGGTACAAAGAAGGGCCCCCTCCAGGCTCAATCAGGAGCTATCTGGCCAGAGTGCAGTGCCGAGCTTGGGGCTCCCCCGCACCGCGGGGGCTGCGGGGGCCTGTGTTACTCCCCTGCAATACCCCTGCCACTGGCATCTGTGGTAACTATGCTCAGCAGGTTGGGATCGAACCCTTGTAAGGCAGGGGCATTGCAAACAACCTCTCTGACAGTCAGGGGCCATTCAAATTTGTTCTTACTTTTTAACAATTGTCTGATTTCATACATTTTAGGGGAAAAATTCTTCACAAACTTGGAATAAAATTCCACCAACCCCAAGAATGCACACACCTCTTCTTTGTTTTTAGGCACAGGAGCCTCTCTTATGGCACCCAGCAGTTCTGTTTTGTGTCTGATACAGTCTTGTGTGATCTCATGGCCTAAGTATGTCACCTGTTTTTGTGCGAACTAACACTTGTTGTAGTCCGCTGTCAAACCTTTTTCCTGCAATTTGTGCAACACATTACATAAATTACGGTCATGCTCCTCTTTGCTCTTACCCATCACCAAAATGTAATCTTGAAAGATGAGCAGTCTCTCAAAGCCCTTGAATAACACATGCATGAACGTTGTAAGTACTCTCCTTTCTGGGTGTAAGGATACCTGGTGGTAGGCTGCCATGAGGTGAATGGTGGAGCACCACCACATGTGTTTTGTATGAGCCAACATCTCATTGATCTTAGGCAGGGGATGCTGATCCACTTGGATGCTCTGATTGAGATCGTGCAAATCGATGCAAAGTCTTAATTTGCCATTGGCTTTTCTTATTGCGACCAATGGCGCAACCCACTCAGAGGATTCAGTGGTTTCTATGATCCCAGCTTTGTGCAAAGCTTCTAGTTATGTTCTTACTTCATCTCTCAATGTAAAGGGTATGTTCCTTACTTTGTGTATGTATGGTTTAGCATCAGCCTTGAGTTGTATTCTATGCTTAAACCCATTTAGTGTCCCGATGCGACCGTTAAAAATCTCAGGAAATTTCTTGGACATGAGAATGCCTGGGTTATCTTCTGCCTGTGTAAGTAGTACTAGTTCAGGGCTGTTGGGATCCAGGGTGAAACCTAACTTCCCTTGATCCCACCACCCGAACACCGAGGGACCAGTGACCGACACATACAATTTGCTTAGGGTGTCTATATTTTTAAAAGCAAATTTCAATTCCCTGTAGCCTAACATCTCGATGGGTTCCCCCGTAAATGTTTTTAAAGACACATCCGATTGGGTTAAGTCATGACCCAAAGTGTGTACGATCTTTTCATTCCACACATCCTTATTAACAATGGTGTATGGCGATCCTGAATCTGCCACTATTTTTATGTCAACGCCTCCTATAGCCATGTTGCATATGGGTTTCTTTCTTTTCTCGTCACCTGTGTCTATTTTAAGTATCAGGGGTTCAATCACATTGAGAACATACATGTTAATATCAGAGTCGTTGGAAAAGTCAGAATCATACTCCTTCTGCACAACTAATTTGACTCTATTGTTACCTTTCTTCCTTCTGCAAACCTTCATGAAGTGTCCTATAATGGCACAATTACTACATTTTTGTGAGCGTGCGGGACTCCTTTTGTCATCAGCTAAATGTTCAGTGCTACCACATCTGTAGCACTTCTTCTGTGACAAAGCCATCAAGAAGTTCTGGAGCTTCGACGCATCTATATTTCGCCACTTGTGGTTGGGCGACGGCTGAGTTTGATGCTTCACACCACTTATTCTCGCAACTGTAGAAGGTTCCTCTTGCTTTGATTTGCTTTCGGACATTACTGCTTTAGCACACCTACCAGTTAATTTGGCTCTCTTAACTATATCAATGACTTCCTGTAGGGGCTTTTCCCCCTTTGCCCATAATGAGTCCTGGAAGGCAGGATTGGCTGAGCACATGACAATCTGATCTCTTATGAGATCGTCATGTATTTCTCCCCAGCGACATGTTAGAGCCAAATTCCTGAGAACAGCAACGTAATCCTCTATTGACTCCTTCTTTGCTTTGTTTCCTGTGGTAGAACCTGTACCTATTTACTGCAACACATACCGTAGGCTTGTAATAATTGTCTAAATCTTCCAATGCGTTCAAATATACATCCCCCTGATCACCTGAACGTGTTTTTTTATTTATTCGATTGTAAACTTTGAGCCCCCCAGCTCGTAAGCAGTGCATCAAAATTTCCTTTTTCTTCTCCAGAGTTAAGTCGTCCTCCTCATCATCAAATGTGGATATATAATTGGTGAAATACTCCCACCACACCTCCCATTTCAATACAGGTTCCCCAGCCGCAGGTAGAAATGCTTGCGGTGGTGATAAATTGAACACATTGCCTGAAGCCATGGTGGCGGAGGGAGTGCACTGAGTCACCAGGTGGTGTCAACAGACCATAGGGGACAATACACCCAGTGATGGGGGCGTGCCTTTGGTGAAACTGGGGTTGGAAATCCCAGTGGGCACTGGTGGTGGCAGTGAGGGTAACAATGCCCAGGGTGCCGAATCCTAAACCAACAGGAGGCAAGAGAACCTTGGAGAGGTAATGGCAGGCTCAGTCACGTTGCGCTGGCAGAAGATAGACAAGTGCCCTCACTCGCTGAATAAGATGTAGCGTGAGAGTGTAGACGTGTAGCCAGACAATTGGTATAGAGACCTTGTATAAGCGCGGCAGTGATGCAGTGGGCCACTAGGTGACATCCGGAATGGAACTCCACCTCACGAAACTGATGAGGGAGCTCTCCAAGCGTGATGCCGGGTGTGACGCAGCAGGCATGGAAGAGTGAAACAATACGCGCATGAATCACAGCTGAGGAGAATTCCTGTCAGACGCGCAGCTGCGGGTGGCGGATGTCGAAGAAGAGACAGATACAGGCTCACCAGACACAAGGGGTCAAAAGGAGGTAGCACGGCTTGAAGGATCTCACAGCGGACACTTCAAATGAGGTGGAAAGCACCGAAGCAGGCCTCTGGGGAACGCGCTGTGTATCCAGGTTCAATCACTCCCAACCACGTTGCGAGGTGGGAGATCGCTGTAGAACCGCAGGTGTAGAGTGGAGGGCGGTTGCCGGTTTGGCAGGGATACAGCCCAATGTTGCTTGTGCGAAAAACTGTCCACAGGCGGATGCACTGGGACCCTCAGCGGCGAGGCGCTGGAGCGGGGCTAGTAGTGGCGAAAGGTACCTCACCAAGGACCCCGACTGCCGGTATGGCACAGGAGACGCTCTGTTTGCTGCTGCCCAGGAAACCACTTGAAGAACGGCCATGTAAGTGCCACCTTACGCGCAGGTTTGCCGATGTGCTGTAATCGTCGCCATTCTTGTGAAGAATACACGTAGGCAGGAGTTCAGAGAACAAGGTTTATTCTACCCGTAGTAACAGCACATCAGGAAGGAGGTGCACAACGTAGTAACCAAAGGTACGCTACAACATACTCTCATAGAAAATTATCGAGCTAGGTACTTAAAATAAAACCCCATAGAAAATCATCCTACGTTTTTAAAAGTATTTCAAATAGTTAAGAATATACATTCATTTAATTTATTTAATGTTAAGAAATATCTAAAAATATATATTTTTATTATTTCATTTAAAAATACTGTAACAACCTCTTTTGACATTCGGTTTACGATTTAAATACTTTATTTTGGTTGATGACCACAAAAGCAGCACAAAATAAGAAACACATTGTATGTTAAATGAATGACTACAAGGTAAAGCTGAAATTCCCACAGTATTGATTTTTGTTAAAATTGAGTAGAATCAGTACAAAAAAAGAAGTTTCATGGTTTAAAACACAATTTTATAAGCAGAACTGCATAAAATCAATGTTTTGCTAGAGATAAATACTTGCTTGGCAAATCGTATTTGATAATTAACGGGACAAAAGTGTGCAATTGTAGCTGTCATAGTTACAGTAGTTTTATGCGCTCAATATTTACGTTCTAGCATTTACATGTGTGTCCCAATACAAATCTATTGAAAAAACCACACAAGGCCCAGTGTGTGACCTACAAATATGCAAGGCTTGCTTATGAAGCATTATTCCATGGTGTCTACAGAAGGGGACAAGCCATCGTCTTCGTTATCACTTTAATAGTTCTTAAAGCATATTAAAAATGATTTTTTTTTAACTTAAGGTGGGAAGTTATTGTTTAATTTAAGCTTCAAAATAAATATTTAAATTTATTTTTCATGAATATTTAACATAAAAATAGTTCTACTCTTTCTTAGTTAGTTAAACAAATTTTTCCCTGTACTTTATTATAAGGAGTCTCCGCAGCTGGGACAGAGATCTTCCTACGGTAATGCATAGGGAAAATGAAAAATGTATGTTAAACTTTCTGATACATCATTATAGAGATTTCATGTTAAATAGGATTGTATATACGTTTATTTATTTATTATGTGAAATGTAGAGAAAAATTAATAAATGTACAGGAAAACTAACTTAATTTTCAATTAATTTATTAACTGTTTTAAATAAATTAAATTAAAAATATTTTTCTGAACTTTAAATGTAAAAATAAATTCTCACCTAAAGTAAAACTATTTTTTTTTATTATGGTTTAGTAATTTTATTTTAATTAAAATAACGTTACATCAATGTATATATTAAAAAGAATTATTAAATATTTCATAATCAAATCATAAGCTTGTCTGGCTTTACATTTTTTAAATATTATATTACATTTTTAACTATTTTTAAATACTTTAATTTAACACTATTTCCAGTGGGGTTTTATTTAAGTCTCTACCCATTATTTTCTATGCAGGGGATTGCAGTTCTAGTGGTTGGCAATGTGCGGTGCTGGATTTGCTATTGTTTCTTTTTGACAGCAGTAATTTACACTCATAAATATGGCTCCACCCCATTTTCAAGGGACTGAGACAGGTAAATTCACACTTTTGAATAACTTTACACTTGGACTTTATGAATCGGTAAAAGTGCTAAAGTTACTCAAAGGTGTAAAAGTAAATTTACGTGTGCAAATTACTCACAAGTGTAAGTTACCTTTGTGAATAGCCCCAAGTGTGTCCACACTGATACAAAGGTAGAAGGGTGGCATTCTATATTATCATCACTTGCAAATATGTGATTATCTGACAGTCTTGTTTGATTCCTAATGCTGTCCATTTGACAGAGCATAACTCGCTAGAGGAGGAATAAGAGACACTTGCCAGTACTCCTATTCTACCAAAGGGTACATTTTCTTTTTGGGCTAAGATGACTTACTGGGTTTGACTCCAGCAAATTTGTTGTGACCACAGCATGACCTGATAAAAAACGTTACCTACAGGTGACTGTTTTCCTGCTACAAACACTTCTAGATTTACCCTTGTACCGCCAAAGTCATTGGTGTTGCCCAGCAAGCTCTGGGTTAAAGGGTATGATTGAGAACCATGCCCCCAGTCAACAGGCTACAGAGCACAACCTTCATCTGCTCGGAGTGACTTTAGGCATGGCATTCAGCCACACTTTACTCCAGGCATGACTCCTGCCCTAAGGCGGAGGAGCGTCTCCCCAATGCTCTTAGAGCAGCAAAAATAAAATTATAATAACGTTTTTGTTATCATTTTATTTTCTGTAGCTGAGGGGTTGGGTTAGGGCTGGGCTGATGGCACAAAAGGAGGAGTGGTTTGCACACTTCCTAAGTGCACATGACTGTTTGGCCGTCCTTCTTGGGCCGACCAAACAGTCATGTGCACTTTGCATGTTCCCCACCAGGCTGCATCACATAGCCTGGTGAGGAACATGCAAAGCCTCCCTGTCCCCTTCTGAGCACCAAACTAGGGCGCTCAGAGCTGCATTGCAGAGTTGTGATTTGCTCAGGGGAGCCAGTCCGGTCCTGAGGGGAGCCCGGGAGCCGGGTGCTTGCTGCTGCTAGGGCTGCAAGAAGAAGGAAGCTTAACAAGACGGAGGAGAGGCGGCAACTGGCGAAAAGGTAAGTGGTCCCCCGCCGCTCCACCCCCTTTCTCTGCCAGTCGCTACTTCTTTGCGTGAAGCAAAGACAATGGTGTCCTCATTGCCATCCATGTTCCTCTTGGTGAGTACCGCCCCAATACCCCTGGCACTGGCATCTGTGGTAACTATGCTCGGCAGGTTGGGATCGAACCCCTGTAAGGCAGGGGCATTGCAAACATCCTCTTTAAGAGAAACAAAACCTCTCTGACAGTCAGGGGTCCATTCAAATTTTTCTTACTTTTTAACAATTGTCTGATTTCATACGTTTTAGTGGAAAGATTCTTCACAAACTTGGAATAAAATTCTACCAACCCCAAGAATGCATGTACCTCTTCTTTGTTTTTAGGCACAGGAGCCTCTCTTATGGCACCCAACAGTTCTGTTTTGTGTCTGATACAGTCTTGTGTGATCTCGTGGCCTAAGGAAGTCACTTGTTTTTGTGCGAACTTACACTTGTTGTAGTCCGCTGTCTAACCTTTTTCCTGCAATTTGTGCAACATATTACATAAATTACAATCATGCTCCTCTTCGCTCTTACCCATCACCAAAATGTAATCTTGAAAGATGAGCAGTCTCTCAAAGCCCTTGAATAACACATGCATGAACGTTGTAAGTACTCTCCTTTCTGGGTGTAAGGATACCTGGTGGTAGGCTGTCATGAGGTGGATGGTGGAGCACCACCACATGTGTTTTGTATGAGCCAACATCTCATTGATCTTGGGCAGGGGATGCTGATCCACTTGGATGCTCTGATTGAGATCGTGCAAATCGATGCAAAGTCTTAATTTGCCATTGACTTTTCTTACTGCGACCAATGGCGCAACTCACTCAGAGGATTCATTGGTTTCTATGATCCCAGCTTTGTGCAAAGCTTTTAGTTGTGTTCTTACTTCATCTCTCAATGTAAAGGGTATGTTCCTTACTTTGTGTATGTATGGTTTAGCATCAGCCTTGAGTTGTATTCTATGCATAAACCCATTTAGTGTCCCGATGCGACCGTTAAAAATCTCAGGAAATTACTTGGACATGAGAATGCCTGGGTTATCTTCTGCCTGTGTAAGTAGTACTAGTTCAGGGCTGTTGGGATCCAGGGTGATACATAACTTCCCTTGATCCCACCACCCCAACACCGAGGGACCAGTGACCGACACATACAATTTGCTTAGGTTGTCTCTATTTTTAAAAGCAAATTTCAATTTCCTGTAGCCTAACATCTCGATGGGTTCCCCCGTAAATGTTTTTAAAGACACATTCGATTGGGTTAAGTCATGACCCAAAGTGTGTACGAACTTTTCATTCCACACATCCTTATTAACAATGGTGTATGGCGATCCTGAATCTGCCACTATTTCTATGTCAAAGCCCCCTATAGCCATGTTGCATATGGGTTTCTTTCTTTTCTCGTCACCTGAGTCTATGTTAAGTATCAGGGGTTCAACCACATTGAGAACATACATGTTAATATCAGAGTCGTTGGAAAAGTCAGAATCATTCTCCTTCTGCACAACTAATTTGACTCTATTGTTACGTTTCTTCCTTCTGCAAACCTTCATGAAGTGTCCTATAATGGCACAATTACTACATTTTTGTGAGCGTGCAGGACTCCTTTTGTCATCAGCAAAATGTTCAGTAGTACCACATCTGTAGCACTTCTACTGTGACAAAGCCTTCAAGACGTTCTGGAGCTTCGACGTATCTGTATTTCGCCACTTGTGGTTGGGCGACGGCTGAGTTCGATGCTTCACTCCACTTTTTCTCGCAACTGTAGAAGGTTCCTCTTGCTTTGATTTGCTTTCGGACATTACTGCTTTAGCACACCTACCAGTTAATTCGGTTCTCTTAACTATATCAATGACTTCCTGTAGGGGCTTTTCCCCCTTTGCCCATAATGAGTCCTGGATGGCAGGATTGGCTGAACACATGACAATCTGATCTCTTATGAGATCGTCATGTATTTCTCCCCAGCGACATGTTAGAGCCAAATTCCTGAGAACAGCAACGTAATCCTCTATTGACTCGTCCTTGCCTTGTTTCCTGTGGTAGAACCTGTACCTATTTACTGCAACACATACCGTAGGCTTGTAATAATTGTCTAAATCTTCCAATGCGTTCAAATATACATCCCCCTGATCACCTGAACGTGTTTTTTTATTTATGCCATTGTAAACTTTGAGCCCCCCCAGCTCCTAAGCAGTGCAACAAAATTTCCTTTTTCTTCTCCAGAGTTAAGTCGTCCTCCTCATCATCAAATGTGGATATATAATTGGTGAAATACTCCCACCACTCCTCCCATTTCAATACAGGTTCCCCATCAGCAGGTAGAAATGCTTGCGGTGGGGATAAATTGAACACATTGCCTGAAGCCATCGTGGCGGAGGGAGTGCACTGAGTCACCAGGTGGTGTCAACAAACCAGAGGGGACAATACACCCAGTGATGGGGGCGTGCCTTTGGTGAAACGGGGGTTGGATATCCCAGTGGGCACCGGTGGTGGCAGTGAGGGTAACAATGCCCAGGGGCAGAATCCTAAACCAACAGGAGGCAAGAGAACCTTGGAAAGGTAATGGCAGGCTCAGTCACGTTGCGCTGGCAGAAGATAGACAAGTGCCCTCACTCGCTGAATAAGATTTAGTGTGAGGGTGTAGACGTGTAGCCAGACAATTAGTATAGAGACCTTGTATAAGCGCGGCAGTGATGCAATGGGCCACTAGGTGGTGTCCGGAATGGAACTCCACCTAACGAAACTGACGAGGGAGCTCTCCAAGCATGATGCCGGGGGTGACGCAGCAGGCATGGAAGAGTGAAACAATACGCGCATAAATCACATCTGAGGAGAATTCCTGTCAGAAGCGCAGCTGCGGGTGGCGGATGTCAAAGAAGAGACAGTTTCGGGCTCACCAGACACAAGGGGTCAAAAGGAGGTAGCATGGCTTGAAGGATCTCACAGCAGACACTTCAAATGAGGTGGAAAGCACCGAAGCAGGCCTCTGGGGAACGCGCTGTTTATCCAGGTTCAATCACTCCCAACCACGTTGCGAGGTGGGAGATCGTTGTGGAAACGCAGGTGTAGAAACAGTCGCAAGTGTGAGAGTGGAGGGCGGTTGCTGGTTTGGCAGAGATGCAGCACGTTGTCGCTTGTGCGAAACACTGTCCACAGGCGGATGCACTGGGACCCTCAGCGGCGAGGCGCTGGAGCGGGGCTAGTAGTGGCAAAAGGTACCTCACCAAGGACTCTGACTGACGGTCTGGCACAGGAGATGCTCTGTTTGCTGCTGCCTGGGAAGCCACGTGAAGACCGGCCATGTAAGTGCCACCTTACGCGCAGGTTTGCCGATCTGCTGTAATCGTCGCCATTCTTGTGAAGAATACACGTAGGCAGTAGTTCCGAGAACAAGGTTTATTCTTCCCGTAGTAACAGCACATCAGGGAGGAGGTGCACAACGTAGTAACCACAGGTACTAAAACACACTCTCATAGAAAATGATCGAGCTAGGTACTTCAAATAAAACCCCATAGAAAATCATCTTACGTTTTTAAAAGTATTTCAAATAGTTAAGAATAGACATTCATTTAATTTATTTAATTTTAAGAAATATCTAAAAATATATATTTTTATTATTTCATTTAAAAATACTGTAACAACCTCTTTTAAATATATAAATTAATGTAATGTAACATTCGGTTTACGATTTAAATACTTTATTTCGGTCGATGACCACAAAAGCAGCACAAAATAAGAAACACATTGTATGTTAAATGAATGACTACAAGGTAAAGCTGAAATTCCTGCAGTATTGAATTTTGTTAAAATTTTGTAGAATCTGTACTAAAAAAGAAGTTTCATGGTTTAATACACAATTTTATAAGCAGAACTGCATAAAATCAATGTTTTGCTAGAGATAAATACTTGCTTGGCAAATCGTATTTGATAATTAACGGGACGAAAGTGTGCAATTGTAGCTGTCTTAGTTACAGTAGGTTTATATGCTCAATATTTATGTTTTAGCATTTTACATGTGTGTCCCAATACAAATCTATTGAAAAAACCACACAAGACCCAGTGTGTGACCTACAAATATGCAAAGCTTGCTTATGAAGCATTATTCCATGGTGTCTACAAAAGGGGACAAGCCAGCGTCTTCGTTATCACTTTAATAGTTCTTAAAGCATATTAAAAAATATTATTTTTTTTACTTAAGGTGGGAATTTATTGTTTCATTTAAGCTTCAAAATAAATATTTAAAGTTATTTTTCATGAATATTTAACACAAAAATAGTTCTACTCTTTCTTAGTTAGTTAAACAAATATTTCCCTGAACTTTATTATAAGGAGTCTCCACAGCTGGGACTGAGATCTTCCTACGGTAATGCATAGGAAAAATGAAAAATTTATGTTAAACTTTCTGAAACATCATTATAGAGATTTCATGTTAAATAGGATTGTATATACGCTTATATATTTATTATGGGAAATGTAGAGAAAAAATAATAATTGTACAGGAATACTAACCTAATTTTCAATTAATTTATTAACTGTTTTAAATAAATTAAATTAAAAATATTTTTCTGAACTTTTAATGTCAAAATAAATTCTCACCTAAAGTAAAATTATTTATTTTTATTATGGTTTAGTAATTATTAGAAGTTCTTCAATTTTATTTTAATGAAAATAACGTTACATTAATGTATATATTAAAAAAAATATTAAATATTTCATAATCAAATCATAAGCTTTTCTGGCTTTACATTTTTTAAATATTATATTACATTTTTAACTATTTTTAAATACTTTAATTTAACATTATTTCCAGTAGGGTTTTATTTAAGTCTCTACCCATTATTTTCTATACAGGGGAATGCAGTTCTAGTGGTTGGCCATGTGCGGTGCTGGATTTGCTATTGCTTCTTTTTGACAGTAGTAACTTACACTCATAAATATGATTCCACCCCATTTTCAGGGGATTGAAACAGGTAAATTCACACTTTTGAATAACTTTACACTTGGTCTTTATGAATCGGTAAAAGTGCTAAAGTTACTCAAAGGTGTAAAAGTAAATTTACATGTGCAAATAACTCACAAGTGTAAGTTACCTTTGTGAATAGCCCCAAGTGTGTCCACACTGATACAAAGGTAGAAGGGTGGCATTCTATATTATCATCACCTGCAAATATGTGATTATCTGACAGTCTTGTTTGATTCCTAATGCTTTCCATTTGACAGCGCATACCTCGCTAGAGGAGGAATAAGAGACACTTGCCAGTACTCCTATTCTACCAAAGGGTACATTTTCTTTTTGGGCTAAGATGACTTACTGGGTTTGACTCCAACAAAATTGTTGTGACCACAGCATGACCTGATAAAAAAACGTTACCTACAGGTGACTGTTTTTCTAGCTACAAACTCTTCTAGATTTACCCTAGTACCGCCAAAGTCATTGGTGTTGCCCAGCAAGCTCTGGGTTAAAGGTTATGGTTGAGAACCATGCCCCCAGTCAACAGGCTACAGAGCACAACCTTCATCTGCTCGGAGTGACTTTAGGCATGGCATTCAGCCACACTTTACTCCAGGCATGACTCCTGCCCTAAGGCGGAGGAGCGTCTCCCCACTGCTCTTAGAGCAGCAAAAATAAAATTATAATAAAGTTGTTGTTATCATTTTATTTTCTGTAGCTGAGGGGTTGGGTTAGGGCTGGGCTGATGGCACAAAAGGAGGAGTGGTTTGCACACTTCCTAAGTGCACATGACTGTTTGGCCGTCCTTCTTGGGCCGACCAAACAGTCATGTGCACTTTGCATGTTCCCCACCAGGCTGCATCACACAGCCTGGTGAGGAACATGCAAAGCCTCCCTGTCCCCTTCTGAGCACCAAACTAGGGCGCTCAGAGCTGCATTGCAGAGTTGTGATTGGCTCAGGGGAGCCAGGGCCGGACTGGTATCCGAAACCGGCCCTGGCTTACTGCTCAGCTGGCCGCCCAGAGGGGGAGGGGGGAGTGCGGCCGAGTTGTTTGTGATGGCCAGTTTTGGCCGATTTTGTTAAAGGGTGTCAATATTGCCGGCCCCCAGTATCAAAATGGCTCACCAGGGGCCCAAGATCGGCCCCCACCATGGCGGCCCACCGGGGAAACGCCGGGTGCCTGCTACGGCCAGTCCGGTCCTGAGGGGAGCGCGGGAGCCGGGTGCTTGCTGCTGCCGGGGCTGCAAGAAGAAGGAAGCTTAACAAGACGGAGGAGAGGCGGCGACTGGCGAAAAGGTAAGTGGTCCCCCACCGCTCCACCGCCTTTCTCTGCCAGCCGCTACTTCTTTTCTCCTAGCCTCGCCGCACCCATTGGGCATTACCCCTCGCTGTACCCTTCATGGTTGCCCCAGTATGTACCACTGTGCCAGGAATAATATTTCTGTTACTGGACACCATTCAGCAGAGTTTCACAGCAATGTGTTAAGTCTAACTATCCATTAGCTCTTTGGATTAGTCTTATATAATATACATGTTCTGATACGTTTTTACTGTTTCACTATCACAGACATTTCATGAGCAGGAGCAAAGTAAATTATAATTTCTTTCAATTCATACAATTACTTCAATTTGTATAGTTAATGACTGTGGTAAATGACAGTATGTCTCGCAGTACATAGTGGCGAATGGACACAAATGTACTGTGTTAATATACAATATATAAAACCATCATTTCATAGTCGCATGTTGTGAGCTCCCTTTCTTAGTACCAAGCAAGGAATAGAGTTCTGTTTTATGTTTTTCTTAACATGCTTTGCTTTTCTCTCTATCCACGTAGCTGTATGATTCCTTACCATGGTTGATGCGCCACCTTCCTGGACCCCACAAGAATGTATTCAAGGAGTATAGACAAGTTGCTGATTTTGTAAGAGAGGAAATTGCAATTCATCGTGAAAACTGGACTCCTGATGAACCGCAAGACCTCATTGACTACTATTTGGCTGAGTTGCTGAAGGTCAGTATAACATTTTGCAAAGCATTTTTTTGTGTTTCCTTTTTTTCTGGTTTGTGCAGATTTCAGAAAAATCCCTGAATGATTAAAAAAAGATTTGGGAAAAAATGCATATGTGTAATAATCTAGAAAAAGCAGACCCACAAATTCAGAAAATGCCACAAAGTAACAAAAGCCACGTTTGTACAAGCTAGCAAGTGTGTGTAATGAGCCCAAGCAGTAAACATTCCTTTTACACAATGGACGCTTAAGTACCAACTCAGACTGGTGAAAGCATACAGAGATCTACTACAGCAGCGGTCAGTGCAGGTAAGCACCGTGCGGCGGTTGGGTGGGCGGGGTGAGGGGGGTGTCGACAGATGACGGAATAGGGTAAATGAAATAAATAAATAATTCCTATTCAGTTGTCTATTGACATCCCCCCGCAGCACCCCGCCCACCGCCCTTACCTGCACCAGCCGCTGCTGGTCTACTATAACTCTGTGTGCTGTTCTCTGCTGCCATTATGGTAGAAGGGACCAATTTGCAAAGTCAGGGCTATATTATGAAGAATGGCGCAAACATTATCGCCGCTTTAGCGGCAGCAAACTGCCGCTGACGCGGCGATAAGGGGCTTGATAATATGCCCTAGAGAATTCCCATAGAAGCCCAGGTTCTGGTGTCAAGGACATCAAACCTGGGCTTCTATTGGAATTTTCTGCGGCATATTATCAAGCCCCTTATCGCCACTTTAGCAGCAGTTTCCTGCCGCTAAAGCGGCGATAATGTTTGCGCCGTTCTTGATAATATGGCCATTAGAGTTTTGGATCTCATTATTGGTGCTTTCTATGTGGAATAGCCTTCAAAAGTAGATAAACCCGCACAAACGTGCACGTTTGCAGTGGACACTCATCCTTGCAGGCAGTTTGCCTCCTTGGAAGTGCAGGTAACTTTGATCCTGTCAAGTGTAACTGCATTTCATATATTTAAGGAGGAATAGGAGGAGTTTGTTCTTGGGGAAAAAAACCACCAAGGTGAAAAATGTTACACAGGTCTATTTGCATCACAGTTACGCATGCTGAATTTTCCACGTTGTGGGTTAGACCTATATGTAACTAGTTGCTATATATTGAGTTAGCTCAACCATCAAAGGAGTGTAATATGTTTCCCTATGACACATCTCTGAATACTAATACCAAAGGTATTAGCGAGTAGGTTAGAGGAAGTCAGGCCTAAGATTATAAATATTACTTCAATAAAATATATCTGCACTCTGCTCATTGATCTACCCAAGCTCCAAAGGTGGATTGCTGACAACCTTTTTATGCACAAATCTCTGGGGCATATTTACAAGCCCCTATTGCCACGTTCCTGTGGCGATAAACCCTTCGCCTGATTTACAAGGCGGAGGTAAACCACTTAATGTGGCTTAACGCCACCTTGTAAATAAGGCCCCCTTTCACGCTCCACTTTGCATGAGAGGGATGTGCAACGGGTGTTGCGGTGGGTGTTCTGCCTCAACACCCATTGATTTTGACGCTGCCCCCTATTTACAAGGGTGGTGTAGTTTGGAGGCAGCACCAAAATTAAGACCAGGAAAAACCTATTCTTAACATGGCAAAAAGAGGAGAAATGTTACATTTCTCCTAGTTTTTGCTGTTTCTATGTGTGCTGCATTGTAGAACACTCATAGAAACAGCAAATCGTCATGAATGATTTTTCATGTATAGAAATGTGCCCCTTGCTGCACATAAACAATCATTTAAAAATGACGATTTGCAACTTCTATGTGTGCTGCTCAATGCAGCACTCATAGGAGTCACAATTTGCAATTCTGGATTTTTAGGTGCATGAAAGGACACCTTCCTGCACTTAAACAATCATTCCTCCAATCCCGACACCCTTGCACAGTGCCTGCGTTGGCACTAAGCAACAAGATTTAGTGCCAGCACTAGGGGAAATGCAGGGGTGTGCCACATTTTTGTGAATATGGCGCATTCCTGCTTTTTCAGAATGGCGGAGTGTGGCGTTAGCAATGTTTGCTGAACGCCACGCTTCACCATTCCCTTGTAAATATGCCCCCAAATTCCATATTACTTCATATAACACAAGAAAAATTCCCACGCTTCTCTACTTGATGAACGCAAAGGCAAATACTCCACTCCTTCCTGCTCGTCTGCAATCTTTGGGCCTTACTCTCAATTTCTCTCACTGCTCCCTCACAGAAACAAAATAGTGAAAGCTTGCCACTGTCACCTGCTCTCTCTAAAAAACAATTAAAACATTGCTATGGCCTGCCCATCTAAGATCAGCTACCCATGATCTTTTAATCT
This sequence comes from Triturus cristatus, assembly GCF_964204655.1. NCBI lineage: Eukaryota > Metazoa > Chordata > Amphibia > Caudata > Salamandridae > Triturus > Triturus cristatus. The sequence continues at coordinate 939,706,420 of NC_140587.1, read as the reverse complement.
CCAGGTTGGCTTTGGCAATCCCATTCCTGCATGGGTGTCCCAACAGGTAATCACTTCACTGAAGAGTAACTTGCGTTCCATCTCACCCAAGTCCTCGTGAGTTTATATTCCGAATCACGGCTTTGTAAAGTAAGCCATCCGATTAAAATTTTACTCATGCTTCAGTGGCAAATCAACAAGCCTTTCTATCTTTCTAATCTACTCTCTAACTTTGGTGGACAAATAAGATTTAGGGGCATATTACCAACAAACGGAGAAAAATATCGTTAAGCGCGCTTAGCGCTATTTCAGTTATCGCTGGCTATCGCTGGAATGTATCGCCTGGATAGCGCGTTATTAACAACGCGTTTTTCCAAGGCGATATAATTTCCAGCAATAGCGGCGATATGCAGAAATATCGCTGCAGCGATAGGGAAAACCTTGTAAATTTCCCCTTGTGGTCGCAGCATGACAATCCACCCCCCTTAATAAAGATAGCTAAGTCTGAAAATTATCAGACGTTAGCTTACGGCGATAACCGCGGTTAGTGCGGATTTTATTATCGTTATGTGTGTCAGAGCAATGCTTGTAAATATCGTGATGTGAAGTCAGCGATATTTTACATGTTGTTATGTGTGGAAACGCCCACTTTGCATCTCATTAGAGATGCAAAGCGAGGCATCGGCAAAAAGGCTGCAAACATGCACTAATGCATGTCAGCACTGCCTTGTAAATAGGGCGAAAACATTATCTCCACTTTTTTGGCTTTCAAAGCCCTTGATAATATGCCCCTTAGAAGCAAAAACTCTTAGTACCTAAAAGTACCAAGATTCAGGACTGCTTTAGCTCTAAAGCAAACCTTCTGTGCAACAGCAACTGCTGTCTGGAATTCACTTCCGGTAGATAGAAGGCACAAAGACCTATTTCGGGGCATATTATCAATAGACGGCGATAAATATCGCAAAGCGCGCTGAGCGCTTTTTAATTTATCGCGGTCTATCGCAGGAATTTATCGCCCGGTTAGCACGTTATTAACAACGCGTATCACCGAGGCGATAAAAATTCCAGCGATAGCGGGGATATAGCTGTTTTCCATGGAACAACACTGGTTTTCCAGAGATGTTCCGTGGAAAACAGCGATATGGTTGATGATAGGGCCCTGTGGTCTTAGCCCCACAATCCACCTCCCATGTAAGGTATGCCTTAGTCAGGAATTTAACAAACGTTAAATTCCTGCGTTAAGGCCGAGTTAGCGCAAAAAGATCAGCGCTACACCAGACGGGGCCTCGTTGTAAATATCGCAAAGCCCTGTTAGCGATATTTTACACTGAAGTTTTATGAGGCATGCCTACCTTGCATCTCATTAGCGATGCAAGGCGGAAAGAAACTGGGCGCTAAATCAAGGAAACACACGCTAGCGTGTCCTTGTTAATAAAGCAATAAAATGATCGCCGCTTTTCGCCCAAAAACGGATGCTGAAGCGGCGATAATGTTATCATCAGCCCTTGATAATATGCCCCTTCCTTCGGAAGACATTTAAACGCCCTCCTTTCCATTTGTAACTGAAATAACATTGGATTGCACTACCTGTCCTACCCATTTCCTTATTAAAAATAACCACTGGAATTTACCATTCCTAACCCAAAAAAGGGTGTCAGAGGGTGACTCTGGATTGTGGGATCTTTATGTGTGGGTCAGAAATAAGCCAGCCACAAGAACAATAATATCTGTCAAATTTTAGGAACAATTAATTCCATATTTCAGGATATACATCAAAGAAAAGAAAAAGGCAGGTGGGTCTCACGCTGACTGGCATCATAAACTTCTGTATTACTAGTGCCCCTGGAAACACTGGCTATGTGTTGTGTGTGGCGCTACATTCATCTACAGTTTGCATGAATGATTAAACTGATAGGATGGTTTCAAGTTAATATGCTCCACGGTTGCTATGAAAGATGATTTTGATTGACATACCTGACACTATGGGGCAGATTATCAAGGACGTCATTAAAATTATCGCTGGTTTAGCGGCTGAAAACTTGATGGTGATTGTCTTGACATTAATTTTTGCAATCCCAGCTGGGTAGGCTGTATCTTAACTAAGGTTTCTCCTGGTTCTGCCTCTGGCACAAAAATTGCTCTGCTTCCCTCGGGTTTTTCTTATAAACCAACAGGCCTTGGGTTGGGGAGGTGGGGTGAGGTGGGAGAGCTGAACTTTGCCCATGGGGTAGGTGTTAGCCACCTACATCAGCAGGAGAAGGCCCCCAACCAGGTTTATCACTATGGAATTGCTTTGAACATTTAAGTAAGTTAGCTATGTAAGATTGACTCACCCCCGGCCTTGATAATCCTGTCATGCATAACCATCCAAGCATTTCCTGTTCCCTAAAGGTTAGCTGTAATATCGCTGGGCTTCAAGGCAAATTGGACGACGAAGAATGTATTAGCCTACTAAACTCATCTGTCTACAAGAGACCTGGGATGCTGGGGGATTCTGTTTTTGGATGGTTATGCCATGTTTGTTTCCAACACTACGCCCTCCACTTAGGGTAGAGCTAAAGGGGGGTTTCCCACTCATATAAAATTGAGCCTCAGTTGTAAAATTGAGGGGGTTGTATCAAATTCACCTCGCATCTTATGTACTCTTCTGATTTTTTTGAACCTGTACAGGGTTTTGGTTGTAAATGTCTACAACTCAATTTCAGCTATGCAGGAGCATGATGTAGCGCGCGACCTTGGGAATGTTCTAATGATTTTATCTCTAGCTCTTCCAGAGTCACTGTATTGATGTTGATGGACGATTTAAATTTGTAACCTTATGCAAACTGTTATTTGTATGGGGGATAATGTTGATGCACTTTATGGTATGGACCAAGCACATTTCAAACATTCCCCCCAGGGTGATCTGCTTAATAATTGGATTTTGAAGCACAATCAAACGAATTTGTTCAACAAGGAGGATGTTAATCGCTTGGCATAAACCCCAACTTTTAGGGGGGCAGCCTTCAGCTCGATAATTGATTACACTTTGTATTGGCAAGATAGCCCCAGCTGACTTTAATCAATACTTGTTATCCTCCTGCCAATCGGAGCTTGTTATCTGTCTTGATGAGGAAGTCACTGACTTCAACATTCTTGCAGCTTTCTGCAGCCTCACGAGGTGTATTAAGGCATCCCTTACCTTGCCTAGCGCTGTGCATTCAAAGGTTCTATCTAAGTGGTTTGATAAGACATGGCCACCAATTGCTTATGGCATCCCTGCAAAAGCAACCCCACAACCGTGAAGAGGTGAGGATGGCCAGGGTACTATTTCGTTTGGCATGCAATGAAAGAAAGAGGCTTCTAAAAAAGGAGTTATGGGACAATTTATTGGAGACCTGGACCTCCTGGGATAGTACGGCATTCTGGAGGGTAGTGAACCACCCTTTGTTCTATTTGGAGCAGATAACAGTGCAGACCCTTACCATCACCCCACAGGCATTGCTCGATCATTTCATGGCCATTTATGATTTTGAGAGTGGTGGAGACGTGCACAGTTTAAGGGCCTACCTCTCACTGGGAGGAAGTTAGGAAAGCCATAATGTCCCTTCCAGATGGCAAGGCCCCTGGTCCAAAAGGGGTACCAGAGAAATTGTTCTAATGAGCAGTCAATCTGTGGGCCCCCGTAGTGGCTCAACACATTAATGCAGGCAGTCAAAGCTAGCTACCAACCAATTGGGGCCATCCTGTGATCATACCCATCTTTTAAAAAGGGGATTGAATGGATCCTGCCTGTTATCTGCCTTGCACCCTTGTGGAAAGAGAGGTTACAATTATAGGTTGGTGCTTTTAGACCACCTCACTTTATGGGCAAAAGAAAACAATGTTCTATCTGAGATCTAATATGGATTCAGGTCAGGGGACTGTTTAACAAAATTCGAATCTCTATATGCTGATTTCTAAAAACACAAGGGTGAAGAAGGGGCAGTCCACCTGGCCTTCTTGGATCTCAGCTTGGCCTGTAGTAGGGTTAACAGAGCCAAGCTCTGGGCCGTGCTGGAGTCTGTGGGGGTCGATCCGGCCTTGGTCACCTTTCTGCATGATCTACATGCGGGCCTTACCTCTGTGAGGTATGGGGCAAAAGGCAAATGTACTCAACCTTTTAGTTTGAAGAGACGGGTGTGCCAGGGATGTAACATGGCCCCCTTTCTCTTCATCCTTTACAGCAATGGCCTTAACTGAATTTGGAACGGATGTGCAGAGCGTGATCTGTCATTCATTACCTGCACTTGTATTTGCGGATGACACAGTCTTAATAGCATGCATGGCTAAGAGCCTACAGCACCCTTCATGACCTTTTTGTTATTTTCAGGGAGGGCCTCGACCTCTCTACAAATTACTCCAAGTCCCATGTTATGGTCGTATGACCCAGAAACACCAGCTCCAAACAAATTGTGGTGAAGGGTCAACCTGTTGGCAGGGTGTAGAATTTTTATTTGGGTATCCTATCAGAGTCCCATTTTACCTGGCAACCACTGCTCCACAAAATGTTATGATTTTCAAAAGGGCTGCTAATGGTATTAGCATTTTCTCTGGCTGATTAGGCTACACACATATTGAGGCTACACCCACACTTTATAAGGTCAAATATATCCCTGCAGTCAGTTTTGGGTGTGACATCTGGGATTACGTGCCCATAGTTTCCATACAGATAGATAAAAACATCTTCTTAAGAAGTCTTTTAAACATCCCTCAAGGCACTCCCAGTGAGATTGTTCATGAACAAATGGGGTCGAGGAATAATTATGATTTTATTTGCCTAAGTCTCCTGCATTTATGGTTATCACTCTGGTTGAAGGATGAGCTAAAACAGAACATACTCATAGTGTGGGATTGTATGAACCTGGACCACGTCTTGCATTCATGGCTGTCATTCATTAGAAGAAATCTTACTGAACTGGGCAGACCAGAATTTTTCTCAGATCCCAACCGCATAGTGAGAGGGGACATTGCCTGGCTGAAGCAGGCTTTTTCCTCCAGGGTGGCATCGGAGCGAGAAGCCTCTGCTCTGTCTAAGCACTTGATGTACCAATTCATCATGGTCAAATCAGTAAGTGGGATGGAATCTTATTTGAACTTGGGTATGTTGCTAACCTATTTTAGGTCACATCTGTTTTATCAGTTAATGTTCTCCAAGCGGGCTGGACAAAAGTAACGGAGCCTCAAGCATGCGTCTGCGATAACATCTCCACTCCTGACAGCTTACATATCAAAATGATTTGCCCCTGATTTAATAGTTTACGCCACCAGTACATCTGCCCGCTACTTTTACCCTTGAACATCAGACAGGTAAGACCTGCGTTTCTGTTCTTACATTGATCTAATGATTCGCGATGGAATGGCATCGCGTTGTGACAACGGGTCGTTGTAAAGACCGCGTTGTTACGGAACGCAATGCAAAAGCATGTGTTGTAGCATGCTATGTTCTGTTGAGGGTCTTTTGTGTACCTAGATATAGAAACTAATCCCAATTCTGAATGAGTTTCAATGTGTGTTGAATAAATCCTTGTCTGAATGCAAATAATAAATCATTTGTATACTTTTCCTCCAAGCAAAAGAGGATTAGGTTATTAGATCATCTGCATACAGAATGTATGAACACTACATTTCCAAAATACTCTGGCCTGTTGAAGTGCAAATGTGATGGCATCCTGTAGTGGGATCACTCTTAAGTATTATTTGATTGGCCTGCCCAAAACAGAGCTATCAGAGTGTAGCTGATGACTGCTGGGATGGTGGACAAGAGTAGGAATGAGACACCAGCTTGATTCACACTGCTTGGAGTCGGAAATAGGATTGAGCAACAGAAGTGTCCCGATGAGCTCTAGCTCAATGATGGCATGAGGATCGATACCTGGGGCACCCGACAGAACCAGAAGAATGGACATTTCTGACACTAATGCTCTCCGAGGTACTCACGTCTGGATTTATATCTTTGGTGTACTGACCAGTAATGCAGGAGATACCAAGAACGAACAGTCAAACTAGGGTTTGAGATAAATGGGCCATGAAATTAGGCCAAGACTTGAGAGACGAAATTTTGGCCTATTGCTGCTCACAAACACACAGCGTGTGTCGGTGAATGGTAGATACTGGCTAGTGCATTTTAACTTTCTATACAGGGTATACCACATTCCATTGAGTATGAAAAGATGGGGGCCTCATGATTGAGACGCAGTGCCAGAGATGTAACACATCAGAGGTGGGGTATTTCCATGTAGCATGGGAGTGTCCAACAATAAATAATTACTGGGAGAAATTTTTATTAAGCAAAATATCATGATAAAAGACAGCCTAGAACCAGAACCATTCCAGCATTGCTGGGGAGGGTGCACAATATCCCCAAACACCATAGAAAGTTTACGGCACTAGCATTGCGGCTGGCGAAGTTGCGAGTGGCATTGTGCTGGGGCAGAGACAGATTGCCTAAAAGTGCAGATTGGGTGAAGGACCTAGTGTGGTGTAATATTCAGTTAAAGATGGGGAACGACATCCTCATCTGCCGAGACCCAGAGACACTTGGGACACCTGAGACTTTACTTAATAACGGAGGCTGCAGAATTATGCACCACTAGTGGTGCAATGCCTCCATAGCCATAATGCCAAAGAAAATGTAAGTCTGCCGAGTGCCTCCCGGCAGGTCAACGGATGAACAATTTCAGGATGTCATGAAGTGTGATGACTTGTTGATGACAACCAAGTGTAATGAATTAAACTTAACCATCTATTAAGAGTGTTTCTGCTTTTCTTATACGCTACTTGTAACCCAAACGAAAATAAATAAATGAGAAAAAAATCTAATAAGCCTTTGGGCGAGCACTCACTTGCAAATCTTTCAACCTCCTGAAGGGGTTGTCAAAATCTCCATCCTCAATAACGTTTCCAGATATTAAATGCAATTTGCTGTTACGAAGATTGGGCAAGTGTCTGGTGATACGTTCAAGAACATCGAAAAGTTCATATGATCTCTGTAACTCAAACTCATTTCTATATGACATGACACATTTTACTCTCCTGAGCAGATATCCATATCTTGTTAACATATCCCCCTCACCTCCGTAGCCTAGATAATCACACTTCTCCTTTGAGTAACACACCCCTTCCCAGAAGGATTGAACTTCCCCACCCCCTTTTTATTATTTCTTAATGTAAAATCTCCTGGTACCACTCTAGAGTGCCAACCTTATTCCTGTCTGGTTACCTCTAATCTTTCACTCACATCCCAGCTACATTGACTGATCAATAGTTCGGCTTTGTAAAATGAGCAGTCTTACAGTTAAAGATTTTTGATCTAACTAGTCGTGGCTAGTGTCGGGGCAAAGATGCGGGCGGAAATTAAAATAAAAAAGGGATAAAAAAAATGTACCTGAATCGAGCCGCATCGCTGCTCTTCTGGATCCTCTGCAGGCACAGGCTCCCACACTGGCCTGCGGCCAATCCTGACACTGCTCTCACAGCATGAGAGCAGAATCAAGATTGGCCTGAGCGCCTTCGATTTGCACTCACAGGGAGACTGGGAGTCTGTGCCTGCTGTCTCCAGCCTGGCAACACAGCTGGGGATGGAGACAGCTTCAGTGCACATGACGGTTTGACCAGCCTGAGACGGCTGGCCAAACCGTCATACACAGTGATAACAGTGCCCACCACTACCCCTCATTGATTGCCGTCCCCTGGCCCCACCCCAACAAGACTCCATGGTAGGAGAAAAAGAAAACGATAATAAACATACTTTATTATCATTTAATTTTTCTAGTTTTTCAACTGCTGCTGCTGGCGGGGGGGGGGGGGGCGACACTCCTCCTCCATAGCGGAAGAGCCGACGTTGGATCCAGCTGCAGGAAGCAGGGTCTTAACACAACCCCCATCAAGCCCCCGTGGTGTTATGGCTGGGACTCTGTTAGGCCAGGGCGGTGAACTTTGCTTCATTCGAGGAGTTTGCGTTTTTTTCTGCACTCCGCACTACAGTGCAGAGAACTCCACTTTGCGATGTGCAGTGGAGTTTTTTCCCCGCTCGCGATCGTGAAGGTTAAGCGGGAGCTGCTGCTCGGGTAGAATTTCTACCCGAGCGGCAGGAAAACCAGCACAAACTGCAGTTTGCACTGCACTCTGCCACTCGTGGAATTTAGCTGAGTTTTTTTGTAACTTCGTGGAGTTCCGTGTAGCAATACTCTGTGAACTACACCAGGCCTAGACTCTGTAGTAGAACTAATCCTGTGAGAAGATGGCCTACATGCTGCTGCAGAAAAAGGAAGAGACACACAATTGATGGATGGAATGCAGAATAAATCAAAACAATCACCCCCAGTCAAGAGAGCTGGTTAAATCCATTATTCTTTTGCTCACCATGCCACCCCAGTTTAGACCTGGCCATATGAACGATGGATTTCATACATTCACCCCAGTACAGAACTCTGTACTGGCGTGAATGTATGACATTGTTCTGCATTCTGTCCATCAATTTTTCTTTTTGCATTTGTCACCCCGAGTGGGACGGGTATGCCCACACGTGGATCCCATGCTCTCCATGCCACTGGAGTCAAGCTGTTGTAGCTGATGAGAGGTGAAACCCTGGAACCGGTTCTAGGATGCTTGTTTCCAGGGAGGACCTGGCCTGGCAGTTTGTGCTTGACTGTTCCCATTGGGTGCAGGGTCAAGACTGATTTGCATATGGCTGGGTTCAAACTGGAATGGCATGGGGAGCAAAAAAGCAATGGATTTAGGCCCAGATCTCTGTACTGGGGTGAATGTTTTGACATTTTTCTGCATTCTGTCCATCAATTGTTCTTTTTGCAGCTGAAGATAAATGGGCATCTCCCTCCCGTTATGAAAGTCTGCGTCCATGTATGAAGGTCTTTGGATAAAGAGTTTGAGGAATGCAGTGCAAAACTTTTTTCACTGTTGTGGACCTCTTAAGATGGCCACAGAGCCATGGAGGAGAGGCTATAAATACATTTGCCTCCTTAGATTGCATCAAAATTGATTAAACAATCAGAGTGAAAAATGGACTAACTTCCTCGAACTGCTCCTGAAACCTGCTATCCATGTAATATATGGCCAGCGATGTTTGCCCCGTCTCTTATAGCTACTCTGATTGTTAGGGGTCATATTGCCCACGTCCTCGCATCCATCTGTACTTAACTCAAAGGACCTACCTGGGCCAACATTATAAAATAGTCCATAGAGGTAGCCATCTTCACACACAGGGACTTCTCATCTACCTGGGTTCATTGTAATGCATAGTGGTTTCATACAAACCTCCGCAAACCTGCTGGAACTGGTGAGAGCAGCACGCTGTCTCTCCTTGCCTTTCAGGATGGCAGAGGCTCTGCTGTCAGTGTTTCTTCCTCCCTTTCCGAGTCTAGCTCTACTATGGGAGCATTAGTCCTGAGAATATGGAGGAGCTTCTGAAAGGTATTTAAATGATTGCAGTGCTTAATTTGTAAAAAAACAAAAAACTGCCAGGGGTCTTGTCAGGTGGCAACTGAAGCTTGCTCCACACATTGCCCTTGCCATGCTGCTTAACAACTACTAGCTATCACACTCCCACAAGTGTGATAATTTGGACTATTTCAGGCCCCCAAAGCTATAAGAATGGATTGGGTGGCAGGGAAGCATCATTATTAATGCACATTGAATTAACAATTAACTGTTGTTGTGGTCATCTATAAATTAGCCAGACAGTGCCACCTTGTGGCAGACTGTCACAAATGCCAGTGTTGACAATTAAGTGCTGGTGCTGAGCACCGAAACCACCTGCTCAAATTAAGCACTGATTGTTTGCTTACTGGTGTGAAGCTGGCATTCTCAGTGATTTTGACCTCCACACTCAATTGTCCCCCTCTCTCTCTCCCCCTCTCTTCTCTCTCTTTCTGGCAGGGTGCCTACTTAATCTAATTTCCTCTTGTTGTACCGATTCCAGAAGAGCAAAACTGTGTTCCAAACTTTGAAAGATAATCATCTAGTTCTAGCAAACTAATATCCACGATTATTAGTAATGTGTGGAGTGGTTCATTGTTACAATATAATTACTTATGTTGGTATAGAACATTGCCGTAGGGTTACAGTACCTACAAACACCATGTATCCTTGCTTATGCATATCCGCGCTTTGCGAAAATTGCCATTTTAGAACGTTTCCGGCATCTAGACGAGAATAGTGCTGATTAGTTTGCTCAGCCACAAACGTTTACGTTCTAAATGCAACTGCACATCTTCTACTTTCCTCATGATCTCAGACCCAGGCACCTGTGCACCGCTTTGATTTACAAAGTCATGTGATCTTTAATTGGAAGACTTTATGTGCCTTGCCTAAAACATTTGCTTCAGTATGATATACTGGGGGACCCTTGGGCAGACCAAATCTGTGATTCCCAGATAATTTAGTTTTCTTTTGTTAATAAATCCTATCAGATTTATATTATGAGAAGTTTGATTGCTTTTTGCAACTGTATGAAGATTAGTACTGATATTAAAATGTCATTTGGGCAGATGATACATAGATAAAACGTTTAGGCGGGTCGTGGGTGGGAAGGATGGTTCCTGAGATTTTAGGGTTTAGAATGTGTGAGTAATCCACAATTGAGGGTTGGAGACTCTAGAGCAGTGAAGAGAAGGAAGGGCAGCGAGCGTCTGGATGCTTTAGCGCAGATCCTTGTGGTTAAACATGTGTGTAGAATTGTTACTCCTGCTAGACCTGTGTGCACCACTTTGGACCTCCATAAGTGGTAACTATTTTGCTTGGTTATTCTGGCTAAAAAATATGATTGTTAACTATGTTATTTTAACCTTGTCTTCATATTTTTCTTTCTTCCTTCTCCCTTTCTTCTTCTTTTCTTTCTTTCTTTCTCTCTTTCTCACTTTTCTTCCTTTCATCTCCATTCTTAAAAATGTCAGAAAATTATACAGTTTTATATTAGTAGTGTTCTTTCGACTCTATGCATTATGTTTCCTCTCAATATTTATCTCTTGGTTGTTATTCCTTTTTAGATATAATATTTCACTGTTTTATATATTATGCTTACCTAATTGTGTATCTAGTGGTAAATGAAGATGTAGCAAGGACATGGTGGCAAGAAAACCAAGGGCCTTATTATCAAGGAACGGCAATAACAATATCGCCGCTTTAGCGGCAGGAAACTGCCGCTAAAGCGGCAATAATGGGCTTGATAATATGCCCTTGTGAACCTGAGCTTCTATGGGAATTCACAAGGGCATATTATCAAGCCCATTATCGCCGCTTTAGCGGCAGTTTCCTGCCGCCAAAGCGGCGATAATGTTATCGACGTTCCTTGATAATATGGCCCCCAAATGATTCAAAAGTCCCAACTAAAGGGGCTGCTACCTATGTGATGTACCACTGGTACGGCAAAAGCACGTTCAAGTATTTTGGGTCAAGTGTGCTAGCAGTGAGGATTAAAGGCAATTTTAAGAAGAAGGTATCTTTGACATTAAGCACTTAAATAACGTAACAAAACAAGTGATTAATCCTAAGTATAAATTGATCCAGACCAGTGTGCAGCCTTTCTCAATTGGAACAAGGAAGCTATAAAGTTTAAGCAAAAATCTCAGTTACTAGAATTGAAAAACACCCTTGAGAAACTGAGATACCCAATTAGTCACTTGAGGGACTGAGTTGGGACATGTGACCACTCTGCAACACCTCCTTTTATTACTGAGAACCTAGAAGTCTGGAGGAAAACTTTAATTGTAGGCTATGTTGTTTGTACTCTACATCAAATTGAAAATTGTCCTTTACAAAACATGAATTAATTCTGCTCAAGCAGCAGAACTAATTACTGTTACTTGTGCATGTTCTACCTGAGGGATAGCTGGACTCACGATCGCGGCGCTTTGTACTTGCTAGCGCTTACGCGTGCTTGCACAGGTGTTTATTAGCCTTTTTAAATCATTACCCGTTTTTTGTATTTTAGTTAGTTAATTTGTTCTTACCCTGGTTTTAGCTGCATTTCATTCCGCCCACACTCTCGCACTATAAATTGTGTCATCACCGCTGTTTTAGCGGACTGTCTTTGCGGAGTATTCGGTTTTCGCCGCCATCTTGGGGGTACCTGAATAGTTTTGTAGCGCCATTGCACTGAGCGTTCTAGAGCTCAGGCAGACGGGAGGGGAGATACTATTTGACCCTCTTATCTGGTCGCACAGCGGTAACGCCCAGCGGTAGTGCCTGACTCGTGCCTGAGTCGGGCCAGAGTCTTGCCCGTCTGCGCCCGTCAGCGCTAAGGAGGCGCGGAGACGGGAGACCCTGCGTAAGTCACTTGTTTATATCGCTGCGGGTATAGATATGTGGACTACGGTCGTTCAGTCATGCTCTGTACCCTGCCTCTCGTGTCGTAGGGACTTGGCTACCGATAACATGCCTAATCCTGACGCCAGTGAGCATTATGACGCTGTGGACACTCGTGACCCGATCATTAAAACAGTTGCTAATCCCATGGTAATACGAAGTGGCCTCATAAATGCCCGTTCGCTCTGCAAAAACGCTCAGAATATATATGATCTGATCACGGACAACATGCTTGATTGGCTTTTGGTTACAGAAACCTGGCTTAAGCCGTGGTGTAATCCTGATTTAGCCATAGCCTTACCGCAGGACTATTCTATTCAGCGTTTAGACAGACTTGAACAACGGGGAGGGGGCATTGCTATTATCCATCGCAACTCCTTAAAATGTTCTTCTTACGTACTGGTAGATATTAAAGGAGCCGAAGCGCTAGCTTTTTCTCTGGTCATTCACGAGTCATTCACCTTTTCTGGTGTATTAATTTATCGCCCTCCGGGCCCCTCGAAGGAGTTTCTGGAAAGTGTGGGAGATGTGCTAAGTGACTTAGTGCTTAGATTTTCCAACTTTACGATCTTGGGAGATCTAAACCTGCACCTTGATTCTCCTATAGCCCCAGGAGTCGACTGTCTCATGGAGATTATTAACGTCCTGGGACTTACTCTTTTGACCCATGAACATACACATTCAGGAGGTCACACTTTGGACTGCATTTGTTCTAATTCTACCAGGATTGCCGTGAAGTCACCTTGTTCCCAGATCTGGTCCGACCATTTTTTTGATACCTTTTCATATTTTATCAAATCATAGAACTATGATACCTAGTACAAATAACATAACTATTCCCAATTTAACACGCAAACCTAATTGGAAGAAATTATCCAGAAGACCTGATGTGATCGAATCTCTTATATCTAGTGTACCGATGACAACAGGCAACACATCTACAGATAACCATAGTTTCTGTGATTGGATAACTACGGCAGGCCATCGATTAGATCCTATCCAATTTCAGACTTCGAGTTCCAGTACAACTAAAAGGAGGGCCCCCTGGTTCTCACCTGCCTTGAGATTAGAATTGACAGAGTTAAGAGTACTGGAACGGAGATGGCGCAGGCAATATGAAGTTTCTGCTCGCGACACTTATAAACGGGCTAGAAGAAAATACCATGCAGGTATAAAGTTAGCTAAGAAAGCCCATTACCTACAGGCCATTTCTATGGCAGCTCAAGGGAAAAAAGAAAAAGAAATCTTTAAAATAGTCAAGGATTTTATGAATCCCTCAGTTCTTTTACAGGAAATTCCGCCATCCCAAAAACTCTGTAATGAAATATCAGATTATTTTGAGAACAAAATATTGGATATTGTGAGGACCTTTCCTCCAATATCCCCTACCTCAGGAACTGCTGAAGAAACAGAAAGGGAGAAGTGCTTAACCGGCTTGGAAACATTCTCTCATGTTTCCTTGGAAGATTCCCTTAAAGTTATTCTGGCATGCAAATCTGGATCTCCTTTTGATCCATGCCCTCCTTCGGTCTTACAGACCTTAGCAATAGCAATTAACCCCATTATTAATGGGATTATCAATTCATCTTTAGCCACGGCTGACGTTCCAAATGATTGGAAACTTGCTGCTGTCAAGCCTCTTCATAAAAAGGCATTAGCTGACCCGACCACCCTTTCCAACTTACGGCCGATTTCCCTGCTCCCGGCATTATCCAAAATGACTGAGAAGTTCGTGAACTACCAACTTACGAGCTTCCTGGAAGAAAACAATATCTTGCATCCAAATCAGTCTGGGTTCCAGTCTAATCACTCTACCGAGTCTGCCCTGCTGTTTACAGTAGAGACCCTTCGCATGGCCATGGACCAGGGAAAGAAAGCTGTTTTAATCCTACTCGACCTGTCGGCAGCCTTTGATACGGTTTCACATAACATCCTCGTGAACCGGCTGGCTGCCGCAGGAGTAGGCGGGATGGTTCTGGCTTGGCTTAGAAATTTCCTTACAGACAGACGCCAAACTACAGTGCTAGGTGGTTTCCAATCTGAGGCCAAGGCCCTCAGCTCTGGAGTTCCCCAGGGATCAAGTTTAAGTCCGTTACTTTTTAATCTGTACATGGTTCCCCTGGTAAAACTGATCTCAAGCTTTCAGATCAGTACAATTTCTTATGCTGACGATACTCAGCTTATCCTAGTTCTAGATAGTGAGCGGTCGGGTACCGAGAAAAATCTTAAAGAGTGCCTAGCAGCAACATTTAATTGGATGACTGATAATCATCTTAAATGCAATGCTGGCAAAACTGAAATCATCCCATTCGGAAAGCAAAATTTGTTTTCCCCGATTACTTGTTGGCCTGATGATGTAGAAGCCCCTCCTAAGACCATTACCTCTGCCCGAAATCTGGGCATTAAGTTTGACTGCCAATTATCCTTCAAACAACAAGCGCTTGCTGTAGCTGGTTCATGCTTCCACATAATAAAAGCTTTAAGGAAGATTTTGATCTTCTTCCTTTGCCAGCTAGGAAAACGGTCGCAGTTGCTTTAATTACCTCCAAGTTGGACTACTGTAATAGTTTATATGCTGGAGCTAATAAATCAGTTCTCCACAGACTGCAAATGGTCCAACATGCTGCGGCCCGTTTAGTACTACGCTGGCCCCGTAAGTCATCAGCTTCAGCAGCATTGAATGCGCTTCATTGGCTTCCAATTGGTAAAAGGATTCTTTTTAAGATCCTCTTACTCACTTTTAGGGCTTTCCATCACCAAGGTCCTAAATATCTATGCAATGGTATTAGACGTTACCATCCGGCACGGTGCTTAAGATCTGCGGGTCTTAACTTGCTCACAACCCCCAGATTCAAGCTAGCCACAAAAGGTGGTAAATCTCTTTTTGTATTGGGGGCTAAGGCCTGGAATAAGCTTCCTCTTTCTATACGATCCTTGTCTCAGGAAACTCAGTTTAGGAGGGTTCTAAAAACATGGGTTTTTTCCCTTACTGATGCAGCTTGCTCAGCAATGGTGTAGATATTTAGTGTTTAGCGTGAATGTGTCCGCCTCTGCCAACTACTTCATCTGGTTGGATTAGCGCCAAGATACTCCTTGGAGTGGTAGCCGCGCTATATAAGTTCACATTACATTACATTACATTACATTACATTACATAACTGTAACAATATTAACTGATCTGAAATATGCCTTTGCGGTCGCCTACGATTTCGGGATTCACTTTGGGTTCCTTGCCTGTGCCGGAGTCCCCATCAAAATGGGGTCCTATGTAAAATATTTAGTGAATGCTCTTGAACTACCATCTAAACATACTACTGTTAATCATGCTGCTCATCGGCCTTCACAAGATAAGATATCTAGAGGCAATTCCCTTGTTGATCAAACAAATAAAAAATCTTCTTTATCTATACTGAAGTTACTTTGTATGTGTCTCATGTTGCCGGCCACTCATAACCTCCTTAGATGATCTTCCTCAACTACATGTAAGTGTCCCCAATATTGAGAACATTTTGTGGATAAAGAAAGACTGTAAAAGAGACTCAGATGGTGTGTGGGGGGACAAGGAAAGGAGAGGTGGTTGCCCCGAAGGTGCTTGTCCCGAACCTTGCCCGACTGTACCATTGTATCATCCACTAAAGCAGAAATGGCATGGTTTGTGCCGAAAGTACTCATTGGTTTGCCCCCTCTTTCCATTCCACTGCCCAACAGTATTGTCATTCATGTACAACTTTCCAAGCCTGGCATGTTGGAAAGAGTTAAAAAAACAAAGGATGGACGGAATGCTGAACAATGCAAACATTCACCCTCAGTCACAAAGAACTTGGTTTAATTCCTAATTTCTTTTGCTCACCACACCACCCCAGTTAGGACCTAGCCAAATGCAAATCAATCTTGATCCTGCTTCCCATGGGAAGATTCCAGCCTGAAATGTCAAGCTAGGTCCTCCCTGGACCATTAACAAGCATCTTGGATTTGGGGTATCACACCTCATCAGCCGGGCTAGCTTGAATCCAGTGGTGCACTAAGCACGGGACTCATGTCTACGCATACCCTTCCCACTTGGGTGACAAAAAGCAAAAAGAAAAAATGTTGGGCAGAATACTGAACAATGCAACCATTCACCTCCAGTCACAAAGATTTGGGTCTAATCCATTGTTTGGACCCAGCCATATGCAAATCAGTCTTGACCCTGCTCCTCATGGGAACAGCCCAGACCAAACTGCAAAGACAGGTCCTCACTGTACTGGAAACAAGCATCCTGGGACCGGTTTCCCGGTATCACCCCTCATCAGCCAGGCTAGCTTGAACTAGTGGCGCAGTGAGCAAGGGACCCACGTCTGGGCACATCCTTCCCAATCAGGGTGACAAGAGCAAAAAGAACAAATGATAGACGGAATGCTGGTCAATGCAAACATTCCACCCAAGTCACTAAGATCTGGCTTTAATCCATCATTTCTTTCCTCACCACACCACCCCAGTTTGGACTCAACCACATGGAAATCAGTCTTGACTCTGCTCCTCATGAAAACAGTCCAGCCCGACCTGCCAAGCTAGGTCCTCCCTGGACCAGCAGGCACCCTGGGACCAGTTTCAGGAGGGTCACCACCAACCAGCTGGGATAGCTTGAATCCAGTGGCACAGTGAGCACGAGACCCACGTCTGGGCATTCGCTTCCCACTTAAGGCGACATCATCAAAAAGAACAAATGATGGACGGAATGCTGAACAATACAAACATTACCCCCACTCACAAAGATCTGGGTTTAATCCATAGTTTCTTTGCTCACCGCGCCATCCCAGTTTGGACTCGACCATATGCAAATCAGTGTTGACCCCGCTCCTCATGGGAATGTTCTTATGTTTATGAACTGGTTCTAGTATGCATCTCATGTGAAGGCATTGAAGCCTACCCATGTTCTCAAACAGACACCTTCTCCATAGCCAAGAAACTGCTTAGAGACTTTATCCACAGGTTCATAATTACTCTTCAGATAGGGAGTGACACAAGTACTCACTTTATCCTGTCTTTAGTCAAAGATTATTTGACAGATGTATTGAAAATGGGTTTAAAAACAAATCACCTCAATTTGTGACCGGCATTTCTGAGGCCAGCAAAGACTTTTATGGATCGACCTATGGCAGTAATAGGTCATTTTGTAAAATTCTGATTTAGAGTAACTCACTCTGATTGGTGACCATCACACTGTTGGGAGCAATAGACCACACACAACTTACATTGAGCACACTATCCTGAGTCCTGTGAGATTATAAAGATTCAACTGACTTTTAAGAACAAGATAGCTAAGATATGCAGGGAAACAAAGCTTAAGTGGCTCAAAACCCTACCATTGGCACTCTGGTCAATTAAAGCCACTGCTAAGCAAAGGTCTAAACTGAGTCCCTACGAGACATTAATATTTCATCCAATGGTTCTCCCCAGTGTCTCTAGATTTGCTTGAGTTGCATCTGAATGATGATGTGACTATGCAGCAAAGATTTGCTGTCTCAACAGCTTCCGTACCCAGGTACAAGCTGTCCTGCCCACCTCCCCAGCTGTAGCCGTTCACAATCTGCAGCCTGGTAACTAGGTGCACATGAGGGTTCATCAGTTAAAATCAGCACACTAACCCCATTAGTGAGAACCCTACCAGGCACTGCTGTAAAGTGCCATGGACTGCAGCTTGGATTCAAGCATTACACTACGAGCGGACCATAGAACTGAGAGGCTCCAGACCTGCTGACCGAACTCCTCTTGCACCTGTTTCTGTCAGTTGAGGAAGTTTTGCAACTTCTCTGTGAGCTGATACTGTCTCAGCAGGTTTCTGTGCTCCTGAACAAATAAGCTGTTGCTTCTGTGCAGTTGCATAGATCTCACTGTGAAGAAGATGGCCACAGCTGCAGCCTAGGACCCTGGTAATGAGAAACCTCACAGCTATGTAAAACATTAAGTGGTTTCACAGGCCTATTTAATTTTCAGATTGCTTGGTTTGCTCACCCTGTAGATATGCCTGGGTACCGGGGTTGGCAGTGGAGAAGCAATCAACAGCACTGACCTCATTGCCCACCTTCGCTACAAATGATCACTCTCCAAATGCTATACTTTCCTGCAAATTATGGAGCAATACAAACAACATTTGAACCTCTCTTCATGCTGTTATTGAGTTGTTTGTCCCTCTGAGTTGTGTTCAGGCGTTACAAGGAAGCAGGCCCACTGTACAATAACGATGTTTAAGCAGGGCATCCTGGGCTGGAAACAAAAACAATATATAACTTAAATTAAGATAAACTGTGTCAAAATACCAGGACAATCTGGGCCATATGACTACAGCATCAGAAGGACTCTCAGGCGAAGAGTTCAGGTGACCTTATCCAGTGCTTAATCTGTAAGAGAAATGAGTGAGAGTGCCCACAGCTGTGCTCCAAAGGCCTCGAATGGTGCTATTAAATGTCTACGCACTGAATACCAAGGCTGCGTAGTCCAGAATTAATCGCAGGCCTCGTTAATCTACTACCAGACACTACCTGCCTCTTTAGCTCACTATTGTTGATACCTGCATTCTCCCTTTGTCACTTTTTCCATATTTATTTTACTTCTCCTTTCCCGTTTGTGTATTTTTCCCCTCACTTGCTCTCGCCGGGAGCCACTGTGTCAATATCTAATGAGGAAAAGCAAGTGCCCGGTTCAAATTAAGCACTGTTATTTCACAAGAATATAACTTTTTCACCCTTTAGCAGATCATGTTTATTAGGGTATGTTGGAAATCTAGTTCAAGTGCACTGCCTACAACTCCCAGAATACATTAATTTGCTAAACAACAGAGAGGAGACTGGAATAGGAATTGTGATGTCCTGGAGCCATGCAGTCATCTGGTGACCCAAGCTTCCAGGTCATATCAAAAATTGATTGACGGTTTGAATATTCTATATTCTTGATCAAGCTCTTCCGGTCGACAAAATATGCCAAAGAATGTAACAAACTCAAGAATGTGTCCTAGGTAAATCAAGGGCACTGTTAGCACTGACTTCATGAAAAAGCAAGATTGAACTAAAATCAAACGTTGAAAACAAAAAACACGTAACACCAACACCTTATCTAGTAGTTACGTAAAGAACTTCAAATAGGTCTATGGGTATTTTACCCCTGTGGGTGACAGCAAAATGCTTGACAGAGGAAGATGTATCCTGCATATTCTGAGGACGTCACTGCAGCGTGTGGTTAAACAACAGAACTGCTTTACTGGGAACGTTGAAGGGAGGGCAATATTACTGATTTCCAATACGCCCTGCAGTTTGATCAAGCAACTAAAGCAAATGTTCTTTTCTCCATTTCTATGCCGACCACTTGCCCAGGGTCACTATGAATCCTGCTTGCAGCTTCGCACACAATCTACTCTTCCAGGCCTCAGTGCACCACTACCCCAGAGCTGCCAGTCTGTGCTATAGTCTCACCATCCCACCAGCCGTGTGGATGGCAAGGCTCGATGCTTGCTTTTTGGGACCACCCACAGGACGGCTCCCGAGAGCCACTGGGGAGAACAGGTATTCAAATACTGAAATATAACACGAATAAACAGCACTTCAGATGGAAGTCAATGAGTAGATAGACAAGTATACAGAAAGGGGCTAAGGACCTGCCTTCCAGCCTCCTGACCCGGGGATTGCACACGGTGCCCGGCGCCGGTGACATGATTGCTCAGACTCTGAGTTGGTTCATACCAACCAGCACGGTGACCACTCCTAAGATAAAGCAGTGTTGGTTTGTTTACTTACTGGGTAACTGCCTTTAATAAGAAGAGGCCTGCTGCTGTAAACTGCGCGACACAGTGGCTGCTTCAAATAATAGTGCTGCTGACATCATTTTGAATTGCCTGTGTGTCGTGACTTGAGTGTGTGTGCGCCGGAGCTTAAAGTTTAAAAAATGTTACGCACGCTGCCATGGCTGCCGCAGCCCCACAGAACCGAATCTAGCCCAGTCAGTGGCCCGATCACCGGTAACACTGACTTCACTGAAGTCTAATTGGCATGGATGTATTATTGGCTCAGCAGCAATCTTCACTGGGGACTCGGGAGACATATTGTGAACACTGCAGTCAATTATATTTTTTTGACACACGACGTGCAGTCGATGTGTGTTGCCACTCAGGTGTAGACACGGGCCTGATAAATAAGTGCCGGTGCTAAGCACCGGAAAGCACCGGCACAAATTAAGCACTGCAGAACCTGAACCACTTTGGTTCATCCCAGGCCACTTCACACCTCATCAGGAGCAGGTTGGCTCAGCTTGTCAAAGACTCACCAATCAGAAGAGGCTACTACAGGGCTGTTTGGCAACTTCAAGAAAGCAGGTTCTAGAACTACTTCCCTGCAATAGTTATAATAAATCTAACCTTGGCAAGTTGTTGGATTTATTGTGACAGTTATTTTGATACCTTGAATTATTGTCCTCGCTCACTCCTGTCAAATGTTAGGCTTTATAAAACTTTAATAAAGACTTCTTATGTCAGCCTATGGAGCTACCAACACTACAATGGGGAAAACAAAATTGGCTGTATTTCCCTCACCAGGGCATATAAAACATCTTTTATAATGTCTCTGCTTTTTATAACAAGGCACCCTACCGTAGGGGCACCTAGGACAGACCCTAATGGTGACATATCTGAAATAGAAAGGTAGTTTAAGACTTTGGAAGTACTTTTAATTCCAAAGTCAAATTTGGACACAGTTTTATTCTAAAAGCAGCCTGCAAAGCAGGGCTGACTTTAAAATTACGCAAAAGGCACACAATTGATGGAAGGACTGCAGAACAAATCAAAACATTCACCCCAGTCAAGAGATCTGGGTTAAATCCATCATTCTTTTGCTCACCATGCCACCCCAGTTTAGACCTGGCCATATGCAAATCAGTCTTGACCGTGTGCCTCATGGGAACAGTTCAGCCCTAACTGCCAAGCCAGGTCCTCCCTGGACTGGAAACAAGCATCCTAGGGTTTCGGGGTTTCACCCCTTATCAGCCAGGATAGCTTGAATCCAGTGGCACAGTGAGCCTGGGACCCACGTCTGGGCATACCCTGCTCACTTAGGGCGAGGAAGCAAAAGACACACAATTGATGGACGGAAAGCAGAACAACAGATTCATTCATGAAAATAGGGTAAAAAAAATAATACATAATAAATATGGCTTGTATGGCGTCCAAAATAGATGCAGGGCCGTAGTTTCGAATAGATATAAAATTATCTCTTGTTGTGCAGCCCATTGAGTTTTTCCGGCATCTGTCTGAGGGCCGAGATGTTTTCCGTTGCCCTACTCCTTCCTTGTTCCTGTACTTTTATGACTGGACTCCTGACTAATTCAGAGCTTTTATGATGAAATGTATTATTTTTCTATTGGCAATTTTTTTTTTGCCTATATACATGAATAAGATCTTAAGCATTGTTTTGTTGGATGCTCTGTCAGTTGTTGTGTTTGTCCTGTTGATGACCATACAAATTTTATTTGGTCAAAATGCTAGTGACTCATTTCTTTGGCACTTATTCAAGAGGATGTATTAATTGTCTCACCTGGTTTTGTGTTTTGTCCAATCAATTTTTCTGTGAATTTATTTGTCTCGGCCATTGTGTTTCTGTTTACACTGATAATTGTGGTTTCTGATCTTGTCTTTTATGTAATTGTGTGAGCACCATTTGTTTAAGGTTGGATTGTATATTTATATTATGGTCTTGGTAAAAAATTGCATACATTTTCGATGGGTATCAATATTCTTCTTTTTTTCAAATTGTTATGGTTTGTTTTTTGTGAGATAATTTTCTTTACTGTATTTCCTTCTTGTATTACTTTCTATATGTGTTATTAATGCTTTGTATAATTAAAGACCCAAACCTCTGTTAGTATTATAGTGTTCAATAGTTGTGGCCTTCAGCCGAACAGGGCTTCTTGCTTCGATGGAAACGCAGCTTCACTTCCAAATATCAGCAGAAACAGAACTAGTCTCTTGAGTCCATGGTAGATTGCATGGTAACATTGTAGTATTTGATCTTGTAAATGCTTTAATACATCTTAAACAGGACCCACTCAGAGAGATCGTGGGAATCCCTTCACTGCACTGGTTAGCATTGGATTCACTGTCTGTGTTCATCAGCTTTCTCTGGGTGCACCTCATGCTAGGACCGTGCTCAACATTTTCTTCTGTACAGCATGCATGCCAATATATTAGAGCAGGAAAATGGGAGAATTTGAAAACAAGTCAGAGGAATGTATTTTCCCTATTGATTTATATTGAAGGTGAGACCATTTTAGGTAGTTGACAGCTGAAATACAGTCTTTTTTGGCTTCAAAAATCAGAAGTCTCCTGCGTGAATCGGGTCTATTGTCATGTATGGGACAGTCTCTTCTGGAGGGCCAACCATGCTCCTTCCCTCTATCAGCAGGCAGACTTCTAGGCTCTTCTGGCACACCCTCAGTTTCTCTAGCAGAAAGTACAGACTCTAGGTGATGTCTCTTCAACTTTAGGAGACTGGCTGTCAGGCAGACACCAGTCCTACGTGCACCAAAGTTCTTTGAACTGCTCTCCTTGAGCAGGAAGAATGTCAAACTGGAAAAAAGTGTAGTGGTATGGAATCCACATTTTAAACTTGGGCTCTCATAGAAAGTTACAAAGAGGGTGTCCAAACAGGAGTATCCCGAGCAACATGTGAGATTTCAAAACCATTGCTGTCATCATCTTTCCTGAAGCACTAATCAGAAACAGACAAAAGGAGAAGCCTTCCCTAGAGATTTCTTCACCTTGAACACCAGAACATGCAGTTCCTCCCCTCACCCTTACCTTCTACCAAACTACAGCATTCTGGAATTACCAATTAGACATTTTTTTTCCGAACTAGGTGCTAATTGAATTTTTATAGGTAGCCCTGTCTCCATCCACACACAGGTGTGCAAAATAACAATGGGTTGGTATGTCATATGAGTAATTACTAGTGGCTGAGATTAATTCAAGCATTCATCCGTCCTAACTGGGACGGGTATGCCTAGACATGGTTCTGTGTCACTGAAAGCAAGCTATACCTTGCTGATGAACCCTAAGAAAGGCAAAACCATTCCTGGGTTGCTTGTGTTCAGGGAAGACCTGGCTTGACATTTCGAACTGGACTGTACCCATTGTAGCAGGGTCAAGGCTGATTTGCATATGGCTAGGTCCCAACTGAGGTGGCATGGTGTGCACAATGACAGATTTAGATGTGGCCTGAATAATTGGCAATGACTGAGATTAATTCAAGCATTCCATCCATCACTTTTTTGTATACTTTAGTGTGTTGCCTTGAGTGAGACGGGTATGTCCAGACATGGGCCTTATGCACACTGTGTCACTGGAACAAAGCTATAACTTGCTTATGAGCCCTAAGAAGGGTGAAACCAATCCTGGGTTGCTTGTGTTCCAGTTCAGGGAGGACATGGCTTGGCAGTACGGGCTGGACTGTTCCCATTGGAGCGGGATCAAAACTGATTTGCATATGGCTAGGTCCCAACTGAGGCATCATGGTGTGCAAAATAACAATGGACTAGGATGCAGTCCAAAGTATTAACAGTGGCTGGGGTTAATTCAAGCATTCGATCCACCACTTTTTTGCATACTTTAGTCCATTCATCCTTACTTCGACGTCTGGTTCTCCACTCTCCAGCTACCAGAATGCAGGCAGTACTATTCCACTGTCTGGGGAACCTGTCCTCATCCCCTATCTTGTGCCATGTTAAACCAGGGGCATCCAAACTGAATCCTCTGCCCCAGGTCTCAGACTCACACTCACAGCACATACACCCACTAACCATTCACACAGGTTGCCGGTGAAAGGTTCCTAGTTTCACATAAAAGCGGACTTTATATGAGAGAGGCGAGTAGGCTTGCCTTTCTTTGACACAGAGAAAAATGTCTGGTTACACTACTGATTCACAGAACACAGTGTGTTGCGACCACCACTTTATGTGATGCACCCCATACTTGGACAATAGTCCAAGCTGCACTGGGTTCTTGGTGCGCCCCTTCAAATCACAGAAAGAATATTAGATGCTGCCTTACCAGGAACAGGCCCAGGCATCCATGTACACGCTAGATGAGCATGATGGTGGATCTAAAATAATCATCAGAATGCCAGTTTCATATGCAATTAGGCACTCAGGGCAGGGGTATGTGTCCGTTTACCATGCACAACATGACATAACAATTGGTTTGGAACATTGGAAATGTGAGAGTCTTGGGTATAGTGAAAGCAGAATGATCATACCTAAGCGTACTGAGCCAGTCCCTTAGACTGTCTTCACTATCGCAAACCTGTTTGAGAACAATCTATATTTCTGAAGCTTTGATGGTACATAGTGGGGCTGTTGTAAGACCTTGCTCATACTACGTGTGCAGAAATAAAGCCTGTGCATGTTTCTCAAGGACTTATCAGTATCCTGAAACTGTTAAGTTGTATCTGGCGTAAGATACACTCCTGCAAAACTCCTTACTGACAGAGATGATCTAAAGCTGACTAGAGAAATATCCCAAGTTACTGGCTTCTTTACTAACCTATTGAATATCTAGGGAGTAGCACAGTCTATCTATGAAATCCAACAGTTAGCCAAGGTATTAGATGAGGCTGGGAGTTTGATTGAAATTGTCAATAGATTGATCTTTGACCAATTAGAAACACAAGCTGCAATTTTACAGACTAGGACAGTTCTCAATTTTGCTTTGGCTACCGAAGTTAAAGTTTGTACACTTGTAGGGTCAGAATGTTTTTTTACTTTCATACAAAACTTTTCTTTAGGCATTCACGAACAGATCGATCAAATTGATGAAAGTGTAAAGAGCTTACATACCATTTATGATGGTCATGGCTTCTTAGATGAGAAAGTGTTGGCTAGCTTGCTCTGCCAAAAATGCTTACATTTCTGTTACAACTGAAGGTCATCGTCTTCCTTTCTTATGACTCTAGACCTAGACGTATATACTCTCTTGGTTTTGTGAAGTTATGTGATCACAAATGTGTAGCCTGTAAGTAAAATGCTGTGGGCCCAATTACGATCTTGGTCATAAGGCCACTGACCTTAGGTCGGAGGCCTTACAACTGAGATCGTTGGTTTCACTTCTGGCCGGCTGATTACAATTCAGAATTGAAACCGGCTGGCTATTCCGGCTGGCTTCCGACTGCCTCCAGGAGCCTGTCTGCCAGTCAGGATCCGGCCAATTATCCAAAGGGAAGACGTTTCCGCCTTCTGGATTATGATGCATGGTTTCCGGCTGAGTTTCCATGCCGGCCTTTCTGACATAGAAACCCAGTCAGAAAAAATGTTTGAGGTCCCCTGGCAGGTCCCCCTTACTGTTTTTGGTCTCCGTGTGGGGTCTGAGGGGGTGTCATAGGTGCCCCCTTGTTGATTGCTGCACCTTGTGGCAGGCACCTACACGGGGTGCAGGGATGAACACAGATTCCAATTCCTCTATGGGAGCTTGTGTTATGGCCGGTTTACAGCCGTTACACAAGCTCTCATAGAGGAATGGGAGTATGCGACTGCACCACGTGTGGTCGCATCGTGATTAGGTGGTCGGGGCCGCCGACCGGAGGTTGGTCGGTTCCGTGACGTTGTCAGGCAGGTGCAAGTCCACCGGACAATGAAATATGGCCCAATATATTTACCTTTGCTTAATGAATTTGCTCCGCTATGGTTTGCAGTGGGACCGTTTTCCTGACTGAATCTGTGATTCATAGATAATAACTTTTTTGTTAATTAAACCCGTTCAGACTTTGATTGGTGCACAGATTTTCTTTGACACTCGAGAGTCCAATTAAAATGATATTTAGATAACATAACCTGAGCTTAGTTTTGGTAGTTTTAATGTATCTAATGACCAAATGCAAGATCATCGTAATATGACTTGAATACTCTGCAGTAATAATATAATTCCAGATTCTCAGAGCAGTACTTGGAAAGATTATTTTGATTTGCTTTTCATTGACAAATTTATGTCAGAAGTTGGGTGTACTTGATTCGAAGTTGCACAGGATCTGTCGGAAAATTATAGATTGGTGCTGGGGTTCGAATCACTTGCAAAATCACAGCACAAGTTATATAACTACTGCACAAGAGTTACTTTAGAATAGGTACTACTGATTGCTATGAAAAGCCTAAATGTGATGGTGTGTTTTTTATTCTTCTCCATTCTTTCCAGGGTGAAAACAGGACCTTCAGTGAAGAAAACATGATACAAGTTGTATTTGACTTCTTTATGGCAGGTTCCGAAACTACTACTGCCACCCTAGCCTGGGCCTTGCTCTACATGTTGGCAAATCCTGATGTTCAAGGTAACTTTGTATTGGGTGACCTCATGGTGTCTTGTGCACAGGCAATCGAGAAGGACAGGATTAAAAGCATAAAAAACTGACATGATGTCACTGTAAAAAGAGACAAGTTGCTAACTTAAATTGTAATGTCATTAAGAGAGGATTAGCAGATTTACACTAAATTCAAAGGTGAGTTATTTAGAGTTTGGTATTCTAACTTTTGTTTATCACTAAGATCCAGTCTATTTTTTACTGATGCAGTTTTCACTTCACTGGCATTAGCCCTACATTTATCTATTTATTTTTACAGAGTTTTATATAAAGTGAACTTGACCCGAAGGTATAGAGTATCAGAGCGCTTTATGGGAGCACCAGTTGCGTTACATGAGGACATATTCATTAGGTCTCGCTTAGAGAGCAGCGCGAATGCGCTGCTCTAGGAGAGGGCCTCTTGGAATTACCCCAGACATTCAGAAAGCATTCAGAGTGCTCGTGCATGTGGTTGTCACATCAATTGGCCTCTGCGTGTGGCTTTGAAAAAATGAAAGCACGTAATTGGCCAAAGGCGGGTGCATGTCCCACCTCTTCTTAAAATGTTCACTCCCATGGCCTAGGGGTCTCAGGAGCGAGCAGACTGGCTGATGCATTCCTCCTTGGTCATGTGCTTTCGCTTCGCTTTTGATTGTTATCTGCTAAAGGAATTTATTGCCTTTCAGAACGCTCAACGCGCCGTCCTGCTTTTCTTTGACATGCTTGTCTATTTACTTTCTGTTTATTTTCCGAAGGTTGTTTTTGTTCTCTTGTGCTGCAGAGCACCTTTTATCAGAACTATGGCGCAGCGCTTCATGTTCAGACACCGATCTCAGCCTGGGTTTCGGAACATTTCTGTGCTCGGACCTTCCCTTATATTTACTTTATTTTTAATGTTTATTATCCAAAGGTTATTTTTGTTCTCTTGTTGAGCAATGGTGTGAAGTTGATATAAGATTGGTCTTTGGCGGCGCTGAAGTTCTTTGACAACTCTGCTCTTCACATGTCACATAATTACGCTGCAGTTCGCAGCCAAATTATAGCAAGGGAGCGTAAAAACAATGCGAACAACCAGCTGTTGCTTGACAATTGTGTATTGTGCTGAAATCATTTTGTACAAAAATAAAGCGTTAAATGACGGGTTCTTATTTCGTGTAATTAAGTGTAATAAATATCACATCATTTTCTTGCAAATCTGTGTAATTACACAAAAACAACAACTCCGTCCTGGTATCTGCCCCACTGCCCCAATTCGGGCTACACTACTAGGCTGCAAATGCATTTCCCTATTGGGCCTCATGATTGAGATGGAACTTGTCCTATCCACCCACAGCCCCCAAAATCAGAAGGCAAGGAATGTTGGAAACCTATGCCAGACTGACATTCAACAACTTGGAGAGAAACACAAAACGGATGAAAAGAAATTCTTGAGTACATTGGAAGGACTGGTAATTATACTATGCACATTCCATTCCATTGTTTGTAGTTTATTTGAGCCAATGTGGACAGAAATCAGCCACATGGAAACGAGACCAGTTTCAGGCCCAGATGGGATAGTCCAGCTGGAAGAGTTAGGCCATGCCCCATTTGAACAGGGACCCCTTTCTGCCTTATTAGATGTCACCAGTGAGCTGAGGCTTGTGTCAATATGGGGAATTAAACTGCTAATCAGGGAAGTTTTTCAGCACTAAATACTGGAAGTTAGGCAGTTTCTAAATGCTTCTAATTTTGGTGCATAAAATAACTCAGCGCAGAGACTGACTTCTGCAGGATCACACTGTTGCTGTTTATTAGTCTTTATTTCGACCACACTGATCATAAAAGACAATAAATATTTACATCACCAAAGAGTACATGTGTAAAATCCAGTTCTCAACAAGGATTATACATAGAAATATGATAAAACATGTTAAAAAGACAAGCAATGTATATATTTATTAAAAAGGCTTATACAGGCTTTTTTACAGTACAAAAAGTAAAATTGGTGCAGGCTAATAATGATTCATATAATATTCTATACCAGCGGGTCTCAATACTGATTAAGAAGTATAATAAATAACCGGGCTGGAGAGCTAAGCAGAAGATAGTGTCTAACTAAGCACTGTCGCAGTCTGCTTGCTTTCAATCTTTTGTCTAATTCTCCACACCCAGCCTAAAAACTTCGCTATAGCGATCACATTTGCCTCTTGTCTGCTGGTCTCCAATATTCGCAGAGCAGTAGCACTCGAACTAGTACCCAAGTTCAGTCAAATTGGTTTGAGCCATTTGCTCCGTGGAGAACTGTATGCTGGGCATACCAATCATATATGAGGGATCACACAGTTTGTTACAACTGGTAAGCGGGGTTCTGATAACATAGCTGCTAGGGCACATTCCATGCCAGGGCACATTGTAGCCTCTCCTCTACTGCTTCCTTTCTCCACGAACAGCAGCCAGGAGTTGGTGCTTCTCCGTGTCCATGTATCGCCCAAGTACTAAAGCGTGTGCCAATCAGAGAGGCATTTTCCGTTGTAGGCTGAAGTTGTCGCACATGTAACACTGGACCACTCGGCGGGACGTAACTACGATCACACGGATTTTGTCATTGACCTTTTTAATTTGCCCCTCATCATCTCTCCAATCTTTGTTCTGTTCCTTATTAAACAAACAGCATAAATGTTGGCAAATCAGTTTAATTCGTTTTTTCACAAGTTACGCATGGATCTGAATTTTGTTCGCGCTAGAATAATATTACACACCAAAATCGTTTTATAAACAGCTGTATCATATGTTTATTGCATTACTTTCTTCATTTTGCCCTAATGGCAGTCAGAAAAATCTGATCGCAATATTCACCAATGAGCTACTGCACAAGATGCAAAACGGGATGCCGATAAGCCTGACAATGCTTCAATCCCTGGCAGCACGGCACCCAGGATAATGTGCTGCATGGCTAAATACTTAGAAGGTTCCAAAGGCGAGGCCTGTTGGCTATGCCAATGCTTGTTTTTGATAGGCACGGGCAGATTGAGTGATTTGCCCAGAATCACAGAATGTTGCGCGTCCTTGCTGAGACTTGAGCCTGGTTCCCCAGCTCCGAGGTCGACCGCCCTAGCCGTTAGGCCAACTCCTCTCCCTTGACATTGACAGCAGGTATCCCATGCTGTGGCCATGCCAACAATTTTTTAGAAAAAAATTCTAAACACAAATACCCAAAGTCTGGAGAATACAAAAAACAACAAATGTCACTGGTGCACTCAGAGATGTCTACTAGCACTCTGGAGAACTTTCATATTTTATCATTTTGAGTACACAGGCTACATGGTATGCCTACCGGACATAGCTTGAGGGTTTGTTTTTCACTTTTGCTTTACCTAGCAGCGGCTGTTCCTTGTTCGGGGTATGTAGGAAACAATTGAATGGGGAGGCTTCCAGTGTACATCAGCTGTACTGTTAGTACCCATCTGTAAATATTACCCACAGTATTGATAGCTGGTACTCTAAAGCCATACCATGAAGCTTTGGTGCTGCTTGGTGAGGCCAAGACAGCCTTAGGAAATCTCACTGTGCGGTTATGTGAACATTCTAAAGATGAATATATGTTTTAATTCTTAATAACATATAAAGGTCCACCAATATGTCATAGTTGTCATAAATGGGTATGCTCTACTTAATTCAGGGTGGCTGGGAAGGTTGGTCAGATCAGAAGGACCAGATTGATGTCAGATTTATAGGATAATGTCTAGCCACGTAAGTGGTTATGCACGTGCTCATCATATGTAAATGTATCTCCTGCACATATTAATTAAGTATTGCATGGCTCCTGTTTTCATGGACAGATCTTTAACAATCCTCGTCCTCAGATTTTATGGATTATGGTAAGTGTTGCATGCATAAATACTTGCACACTGGTGTATGTATTTCATCCAGTTTATTGGTGAATACGTCCTTCCTTCCATGTGTCCACCAACCAACTGCCCGTACATTCCTTCATGCTTGAACATAAACATCATATGTGTCACACGGCTACGGCGGTGTTCCACATCCCTAAGCAACATTACACACCCCATCCCTTTCCATTATAAAGAGAAATATTTTTTTTTTAAAAACAGAATATAAACGTACTAAAACAAATAATCCTACTTAACATAAAACATTACTAAGCTAAGGCATTAAGGGGTATATAATCGAGGACATGCGATAATTATCGCAAATCGTGCTTAGCGCGATTCACAGTATCGCTGTATTACATCGCCGTGTTAGCGACGTATTATCAACGTTTTGCTAACAGGTGATGTAATTCCAGCGAATAACAGGATTAGCGCGTGAAATCCAGCGAAGATTTCACAGCGCTAAGGAGAGGCTTGCTGATAGGGGAGTGTGGACCTAACATGGCAATCCACCTCCCATTATCAGTATGCCTAAGTCATTTTAAAAGCAGGAGTTACATACCTGCGGTTAGCGCGGTTATTTTTATCACTTCGCAGGTCTGCTGCACGGCTTGCTAATATCACGAAGCCATGTTAGCTTGGATTTTCCATATTGTTTAGCTTGGGAATGCCTACTTTGCATGTCATTAGCGATATTGATCGCTGACATGCAAAGTCGCAAGGAAACACGCGCTAATGCTTGTTAGCGTGTCCTCGCAAATAGGGTGATAAAAAGAATGGCGCTTTTTCGGCGCTATGTGCTGAAAAAGCGGCAATGTTTCCCTCAATAATATGCCCTTGACAGCGCAAAGCTTCATAGCATGTAATGATTTGCATTGTTTCTGACCTGGATGTAAACCATGTCTTATGCATAAAAACAATTATTTATTGTTGACAAAATAATCCATTAGCCAACACAAAGCCTTCCTCCTTCTCACAGAAGTTTGACAGGAGTCGATATCCTCTGTCTCCCCAGGACAAGGTTCAACCTCCTCCAACACATCCTCAGTGTCTGCGCCAACATGCTTGTCATTTCCCCCAGATTCGTCTTTTGCAGCCTCCATGGAATTCTCACTCTGCATTACTTGCCCTTCCATACCAGACATATCACCTGAAGCATTACCTTCAACTTCATCCTGTAATCAATCATATTTATCCTCCTTATCTCCATCAATCCTTCTTTCAACTGCAATTCTATTCAAATTCCACACTTTCCCATTCCTCAATCTCATAGCATTATGCAAAACGTCCACCACTTCTTCTGGTTCAAAAAAACAACTCTCATCCTTCACGACAATACCTGTTTTATTGACATGCACCCAATCTCCTACCTCTATATAGGGAAGGTCTCACCCCATATTAGATATTGTAATAATTCTTACTTCTAGTATACGTCACTTCCATCCGGTTCTGCACTTCTTCTTTTGACCATTACACAACTCTTGTAACAAAGAAC
Source organism: Triturus cristatus (assembly GCF_964204655.1). NCBI lineage: Eukaryota > Metazoa > Chordata > Amphibia > Caudata > Salamandridae > Triturus > Triturus cristatus. The sequence continues at coordinate 939,674,393 of NC_140587.1, read as the reverse complement.
CAATCAGGATTGTGTTTAGATCTGGGCTTCTTCTCTCTCATGATTACAAAAGGGTGTAACCCAGTAGCATCGTTACTTGTGACCCGATATGACCACACAGTCTTCCCTAACTGTGTAATCCAATCCTTATTATATTTCATGGCCAACTGAATGGTGCTTTTCAGTACTCGGTTAAATCTTTCCACCATTCCATTTCCACTCAGGTTATATAAATATGTAGTTCTGTGCCTTAGTCCTATTTTCTCAAAATATGTTTTAGACTTATTAGACAAGAACTGAACACCATTGTCACTTAAGATGGAAGATGGAATGCCTTCTGATGTGAAAGTATCATCTAAAAACACTAAAAACAGTAGCAGTGTCGGCTTTCTCCACTACTCTAACCACAGGCCACCTGGAAAATAAATCAAGCAAAACAATCACACACTTGTGTGAATCCCCCACAGGTCCCATAATGTCAACATCAACCGTATCCCATGGTTCTTTAAAATGGAAACCATCAACCATAGCTGGGCGCAAGGTCCGCAAAGATTTATCAGCACTGGAGCAAGCACAACAATTCCTCACCACTCTTACCACAATTCCCACATTTTTGTTTAACCACTGGGCAATTTCTACTGTATGCCAAATGATCTTTACTGTCACATCTATAGCATCTCGCTTTCTCCTTTCCTCTTGCTTTGCTCCGACTAACTTTGGTTGGTACTTTCTTATCTGAAGTGTTATTAATCTTCCCCACTACTTCAGTCACCTGCAATTCCTGTCTGTGTGCAACACCAAACCTACTCGAAATTTCAGCTTTGTGTACAATAGCTAAAATGTCTTCCAACGGTGCATCCCCATTGACCCAATGCCTCTCCTGTATAGCGTGATTACAGGCATGCATTACCATCTGATTTCTGATTAGCTCATCATGTGATACTCTAAACCTGCAGCCCAACGCCAGCTTTTTAAGTTTGGAGAAGTAGTTGGACACAGTTTCTCACTTACCCTGCTTCATTGGGAAAAATTTCAATCTAGTTATCCCCATCCAACTTTAGGTGCAAAGTAATTATCTAGATGCATCAATGCAAGATTATACACATTAACCTCACCCAAAACAACAGTTTTGGTAATTTACTTGCATACTTTCAACCCAGCTAGCCCTAAGGAGCCATCATTCCAGCTTCATCCACCGCCTCAATATAATTGGACAAGTATGCCTTCCACTCCAATCACTTCAAAGAAGGCTCCAACCCAGATGCCGAAAATGCTTGAGGCGGACTAATATTATTATAACTTTGTGTACTCATGGTGAATGGACTTGTCCTGTGTGCTTACTTCACCTTAGGACTAGTTCCCTGTACTGCTCTTCACCATCCAATGAGCACAAAGCAGGAAGATGGGCATAGGAAGAAGCAGTAGAAAGAAAAGAAAAACAAATGTGCTTTCAAAGCAAGGGAAAAAAATGAGTACTCACAGTAAATATGAAGAAAAACGAAGAATTCAAATTAAATTGCAGAAAGTTGATTCATAACGCAGCACAGATCAGATGATCCTCTCTGATCATGGTAAAAGTAAAACAAAAATGTCCACTGAGCAAGGTTGATCCAGCGCAGACTCAATAATTTTTGGACAGGGACGGGCATTCAACAATTCCATGTAATGTGGCCCATACACATACACACAATTGTCCCTGTTACGCTGGGGGTCAAGTTAGCATTTTCTGCACAGACAATACATAGTCATTAATTTACACAACTTCTCAAATAATCACCTCGGATCAATTCTTCATCTACTTGATCGATGGATCAATTAATTGATTAATTGAAGGTCAATAGTCATTTCAAATCATTGACAAACGCAAATAACCACAAACTTTTGTAAGTTATTAAATGTTATCTAACTCAATGCATTAATTTGGAAAACACCTCATGAGAGAGAATACAATCTAATAATCATCTAGCAAATAACCAATCTCAGCAAATACATTTGTCACATGGGAGGGGATAGATGAAGAGACATCAGGCAATATTCATCAATTCAAAATTCTCATTTCAGAAAGATATAAGAAGAGACAAAAGCACAAAATGAATTCTCGAGTTATCAAGAAACCAACCCAAGAGAATAGGAACGGGTAAAACCACCAGCCTGGCCTAGGCAGTGGCAGGGGACCCCAGATCAGAGTGTCAGGGATCAAAGTCTTAAGATCAGGATAAAGATAGGACTGGATCGACTAGGCCTCTCTGCAACCCGTCAATCAGCAACGCACCCTCACTCTCTCCGTTTCCCTCAAAGATCTCGCATCATCGACCCGTTCTCACCCCACCCCTAAATCACCCATTCTTTATACACTTTTTCGTACTTGTCCATCCCACTAAAGTTGCTAATGTCACCCATTCTAGCTACGGGATTGGTTAAAAATGAGGGGTGGATGGTCATTCGACATTAGATCATGCTTTCTTTAACTACCCCGTTGTTCATTTTCGTTTCCCACCTATTCAATAGACATCCCTACTCTCTCATGAGGAAAATGTAGAATGTTAAGGACAAAGTTTATACATTTTATAAATTCGCAGACTTTCACACGGAAACAAAGAAGTTGGTCGCTCTTCAAGTGTCGTGTCCTTCACCGCATCACACTCTTTCAGCAGGCTCAGCAAGTTTTTCCACAGTATCACGTGGTTTGTGCGCACTGCAAGTGTCACTCATCATAGTTTGGTCAATTTTAAAAACATGGCGACTTGTCCTTTTACTAAAAGAACTGAAAACAGACATTTATTAATAATGTGGTAATGAAACGTTCACTGTTAACCACCCTCCTTTACCCAGAGGCAAGTTAGCAGTTATTTCAGCAAAGCATATGTAAAAGCAATGACAATTAGTTTTACTTAAGCATCACACGACATGCCTTCTAATATATTATGCGCATAATTTGCAGTGTAAGCCATTCACAACACATTCTACTCACCATATTATTACATCTTTGGTTATTTACGTTTGGTTAAGATTAATTTCATTCAATTTGCGAAGCGGTTTGCCCAATGTAATGTATAGGTGCACATTAGTATTCTATCTACTTAACATTAGTATATGTTACAGGGGTACTCAACAAGAGCGGGTTTCTTTTTCGAATCCCCACTCCATCAAGGTAATGCGACGTGACCTCGCATGATGACGAGCTCACTTCCTGGCCCAATGTAATAGTGTAGATGAAAGAGCCACAGCTGACGAGCGCTGAGAAACGTCACCCGGTACTCCAGGAATGGCCGGTGTCGCATAGCAGACGTGAGCAGTAAAACACAGGTGCAGAAACACCACGCTGCACAAATAGCTGGTGCCGTGCAGCAGGCTCACACTGAAGAGGCCGTTGGAAAAGCCAAGACCCTCTAGAACAGTAATGAAGCACTCTAATTTGCCACAATAACTCCTGCAGTAAAACAAGCACTCCAATCTGCCGCAATAACTCCAGCCACAATAAATCAAACTCCTCCAACACTTCTGACTTAAGTACTCAGAAGGCGATTAAATGCATTCAGAAGCGATAAGGTCTGCCCAGCAAAGTAATGTCCCACTTAGGTTCATTTAGCTCCTCAGCCCTCGTCGCCAGTGTTGTGTACATAAATACTCGCACACTGGTGTATGTATTCCATTCAGTTAATTGGTAGCTGAGGAGCATCAGGGAGCACGTCCTTCCTTCCATGTGTTCACCACCTAACTGACTGTACATTCATGCTTGAATATAAACATTCCATGTGTCATACTGCTACAGCGGTGTTCCACATCACCAAGCAACATAACAGTAAGTCACTGAAAGTAGAAAATGGATTCATTGAAAAAGCCTGTTGGCATGATTGGTGTCATCACTATGCTCATGTGATGATGGCAGTTTGCACTGTGATTTGCTTGTTGGAAAATCCCCCAAGGTTAACATTAGCTTTCAGTCTTGTTATCTAGAGAGTATTTTAGAGACCCCTCTAAAATCCCTTCTTTTTATCTCCTTATTACCTCCTGCTTTCATCCTTCCCAGCCGCGGTTCGTCCAGGTAATAGCGGTGAGGCAGTGTAGGGGGATTCCGAGGGACGATGCAGAGAGAAAATTAAATAAATGATTAATTTCCCTCGGCCTCGTCACTCGGAATGTCCCCTTACACAGCCCCACCGACTCACCGCTGTTACCTGGACCGACCGCGACTGACCTTCCTTGCCGCTCGTTCTGTCATTTCCTTTTACATTCCCCCTCCTCCACCTCCTTTTCTGTTGGAATTCTGTGTGAAAAAGAGGCTTAGAATAGGTCTCTACCTTTTCTTCATCCATGCCTCCTCTGCTCTCTGCATCCCTGTTCCCACTTAAACCTTTCTGCTTCCCCACTCTGTCCCTTTTATTTATTTATTCTTTCATTTTATTTACAAGAATGTGCCAGGTTTTTTTGTCATAACTCCTTTTCCTGTTCCTGTTTGGAGCCTATTCTCCAATCACAGGGGAAAAGGAAAAGAGACTTCCAAAACTGTGCTTTTTAAATAGCTAATTCCTTTGACACATTCAAAAGAATTGCCCATGTTATTCCACATTTGCTAGGAATTGTTAGAAGCGTTTAACAAAAACTAAAAACAAATTGCCTTTGATGTCTGACTACAATATGTGGTCTATGATGTCTTTATTTCTTTTCTTGACATTTTCTCTAAACTGGCAACAGTATCCAGCAAGGTTTGCAGATCTTTGTGGCCCCAGACTACTAAACAGGTCCAAGTGCAGGTTCTTGTGCAGCTAAAGCAGCTGGACCAGTGGTGCCTGCCTCACCAACAGACACCACTGGTGCCTGCCTGTGAGTTGTGCTTTTTGTTCACTTTTTTTTAGACAAATCTCTGCAATGTATGCCCCCCTGGTGATCTTTTCTAGGTGAGCATTCTAAAAACAAGTCAGAAATGTTTCCACTATCTTCAGTTCATTGACGTAATTCTCAAAAAGACAGTCTATATAAATAAATGTTGTTTCTAACTCTTACCATACCTCTCTTTATTTTGTCACCTACCTGGACAGTAGAAGATCTTGTTTATGTCTGACCTGGCCATAACACTGCTTTCTGGAAGAAGTTTCCCACAGTGAACAAACGTTTGCTTTATGCCTTGTAATCCTGGCCCAGAATCCCAGAGAATAGTGACTATTTGTCCATCTGCCTAGGCAGTGCAGATGTACTGGTGTGTGTTGAGAGGCATTTAGTTTGAATTCTCAGTCATCCTCACACCCACATTATAAGATGGATACCCATGTTCGTCAAGCAGTGTGGTACTAAATGTGAAAGAGGAGACTAGCTTTCTGTGTAATAGGAGTCCAAACCATGTTAGTGGAATTTTGTAGGATGTGGCTCTTCTAGCCACATCTGAAGCAGCCACCATCCTTGGAAACGATTAAAGTCTTCTTGAATCAATTTTTCTTATGTCCCTGATGAAAGCACTCAATGCTGCTAGGCTTGAATGCCGGCAGGCAAACCCAAGAATTACCATTACATTTTCTGTCAGGTATTCCTGGCAGTGTTGCGGGGGCCTGTGACATGGCTGTTTGGGAAACAAACGACATACATGTATTGTCTGCCCAATATACATAACATTTACTCAAGAATTGACCAAAGGGTACCTATTACATTGAGCCACTTGACCTCGGTAGAGAATCGATAGGTAGTTTGTTATCCCTTCTCTTAGTTTGACATCCCCATGACAGTCAGAACGCACTAACCTGATCCAATAGGAATAATGTATGCTTCCACACTTCAGCATATCCACTACAACCCAAAACAGTTGTAGTATGTTAGCAGTAGACTCAGAGAAAGGGAAATGGGATAAGAGAAAGAAAACATAGACACTGGAGATGGCCATTACGACTCATTAGTTTTGTAGAGCATGGACTTCAACTGCCAGATGTTTAGATCTCTTATGAATGATAAAGAGAGTGTCAATGTAATGCAACCAAGATATTCCACGATTGGCATACATGCCATGTACATTTGGCACTTGCTCCTCCTATCATCCCATAAATGAACTGGCCCAGTTAGTGTCAGAACGTTGCCCTTATTTATACACTGTATCTGTTTGTATAGTCTGCCATTATACATAAAGGAATTATTATCTAAATAAAAATCATTTTCAAGAGCATTTCACTGTATGGAAAAAATGCAATTGTTCTTGCCCACAATACATTGCCTGCAAGTAGCCGTGGCGGGCGCATGATTGACGTTAGTGTATTGGGCACTGACATCGAGAGTTATATTGAAAAACTCTTCTTCCCATGTTATCCCATTGATGTATGACACAGGCACAGCTGAGGAAGAGCCTCAACATATGGGTGTGAGTGCACAGGGGAGTGATTTACCATTTCTCATCTGATGAATGTTTTAGTTGACTGAGAGGCCAAGGGAGTCAGCAATAAGAAAACAATTCAACTTTCATGTAGCCTATTTGGCCACAAAACGAGTAACAGGAATTGTAAATTGAAGTTATGTAGTTTATTGACAATTAACAATCTATTATATATGCATCTCAAAAGCATATTAAAAAAATACAAGATCACAACTGGCAAGCTAAAATGTCGCAATAGGTTCAGTCTCAGCAGAATAAGATATAAAATAGTCACAATCACAACAATACAAAAGCTAAGAATTATAAACAAGTTTTCCTTAACCCCTTCGCCGCGGCTGGAATTCCGCCGCAGCGCTGGGGGTGGTTTGGGGGCAGCGCGGTGGCGCTGTGCTCGTGACGGAACCGCTCCGTCACGAGCCACGGTTGAGCTGTGCTCATGACGGAGTGGTTCCGTCACGTCTCCGCCCACTGCGCTAATCGCCCGCACAGGCGGGGAATTAGCGCCGCGTGGGCGGAGCGGCCGCCAACGGTCGTAGCATGACGGAACCACTCCGTCATGAGCACAGCGCAACCGTGGCTCATGACGGAGTGGTTCCGTCATGAGCGGGGAAGGGGTTAAAGGAACTCTGATTCTCTCTCCTAAACATGAAAAAGTTCTAAACACAAAGTTCTAAGCTTAGAGTAGGAATAGATTGTGGAGTGAGGTCTCAAGGACATTCGAAAATGCAAGAAGGTGTCAGTATAGTGAAAACTCCAGTAGAAGTCTTCCAGAATTGGAATATGTTTAGCATGATGCTGCACACTTGTAAGAATAAAAGGACGCAGAGAGGTCTGTATCCCTTGAAGCCAAAGGGAATGTGCTCTACCTTCTAATAGTGTGAATACTAATTAAATCCAAAAAGTTTCAGAAACAATCATATCTCTTCCCACGTCACCAGGAACCAATTATTTCACGCCTCACGGTGTGCACTTGCAACATCCTTTGAATTTCTCATCCCACAGAACTTGGACAGTTACTGCAAAGTAGAGCATCTTTTAATTCCTGATACAAAATGAATAGGAGGCTTCTTCTGTTCATTTGGCCTACACGTTCTTGCCAAAATTTCTCTTCTCAGGCCTCACTATCAATAATACAACAATAATCCTTTCACTAGCTATGAAATAATGAGAACGCACCAGGAAAAGAAGGATCATGCTAACCAAGCAAAATACATTTCAAAATTAAGGCCTTCAGTTAGGCTAACTTTAGTCAAGAATTTCAATGTGCACTTCGCATATATGATTATCCGTGCACATATAACTAAATGCATAATGTGAATAAATGAGTTTATGGTTACGTATACAAAGTCATTTTCGAAATAAATGCAATATAACGTGAAACCCAGGTGTAAATATGAATGAACATTACATATCTTCATTTTTTTAAAACATGTTTTTTATTGCAACATTTTCAGCAACATAACCATCGGGGCAACCGGCACCCCCTACAATCTCCGGTCATATTCTGCGGTTTAGCAATGCACACAGCCATTCAGCCCACATCCCGGGGGCCGGGCGGCATATATAGACAGTTAAGCAATGTAACACAACTACCGCCTCACAGCGGTGCCTGGATCATGCCCCATGGGAGCCTCTGCTTTTCTGTCCCAACAGCTACATTCCTCATCCAACACAATATAGCATTACCCTCCCACCTCAGGAACTCCCCCCCCTCCCATCCCACCCCCTCCAACTGCTGCTGTTGCGGGCCCCTCCAGTGGTCCCTAACTCTAAGTCGTGCCAGCTATCAGGGTTACATCTATTGTCCTCAGCCTCAAGGAACTCCGTTCTCCTCACGCTCCCGTTCCGCCCGCTCGAGCCGGCAATCCTGCAGGGCCTGCTCGATCTGCTCCCATGCCCTCACCCACTCTAACCCCTTTTCATTGTCCGCCTTAATCGCTTGGCGCCGTCTGACTTCACTCTCACATCTAGACCATTTTAATAACTCGGAGAGCCACCGCCCGATTGATGGGCCCTCCCGGGACTTCCAGTGCCACGTAATCTCTCTCTGAGCCAACATAAGCCCCAAGTCAATAAATTTACTCGTCACTTTTGTCTTTGCTGTGTGAGGGAACCAGAGCAGCAGGCACGCCCCCATATCAAACTCGACCTCCCTATCCGTCGCAGTATTCAAGATCTCTCCCACCTCAGCCCAGTACGACCCGAGTTTCGGGCACCCCCACAGCATATGCTCTAGTTCAGCTCCCAGTGTGAGGCAGCGCGGGCAAGCGGCCTCCTGCACCTTAAAGTGCCGGCTAATCTTTCCCGGGGTCAAATACGCCCTGTGAACGATGAAGAAGTGCACCTGCTGAAAGCGGGCATTCCCGCTACCCTTCCATGTCCTCCGCAGGACGTGGCTCCAGATCGTGTCCGGAATGGGTTTGCCTATGCTTTCCTCCCACCGCTCCTTCAGTGCCGCAAGCGGCTCCAACCCCTCCTGCAGCAGTCTAGCCTGTAGGCATGTCACCGCCTTGATCGTGCCCGCCGCCATTGCCACGTACTGGCAGGTTAGTGCCACAGTGGGCTCCTCCAGCCCCTTTCTCCAGTGTTTTTGTATTGCCGCGCTCACCGCCGCGTGCAGGAGATAACTCCCATCCGGGAGGCCAAACTGCTCCTGCAAAGCCCCGAAGGGGGCCAGCGCCCCATCTATATAGAGGTCCCCCACCATCTGCAACCCCAGCTCCTCCCACTCCGCTAGCGGGGACCAGTCGCCTCCATGCGGCAGCGCCGTCAGCATCCCCAGCGGGATCTCCGGTGCATAAGGTCTCACCGTCTTTGCTCTCCGCATGCCCCTCTGCCAGCATAGCCGGAGAGTCCGCTCCTCGATGGACAAATCTCTCAGGTCTAACTTCTGTTGCATGACTATGTAAGACAGGACATGTCTCTGGATGCCCGTCCCTCGTCCCGGCTCCGGGCCCCGGAATACCCTGGCCACATTCTGTGTCAGCACTTGTAGCTGCGCCGCCAGGTAGTATAATTCAAAATCGGGGACCGCCAGTCCCCCCTCCAGTTTAGGCCGCATCAGAACTGTCAGAGCTACCCGTCGCCGTCCCGTCCCCCATAGGAAGCTGATGATCTGCGACCTCAATTCTTTAAAGATCCTCTGCGGGATCCATATCGGCAGTGTGCGGAAGTAATAGAGCAGTCGGGGCAGAGCCACCATCTTCAGCAACGCGACCCGGCCCAGCACCGAGAGCGGGAGGGCAGCCCAAAAGGCCATGCACCCCCTCAAAGCCCTTATGCAACGCCCTACATTACCGTCCAAGAGATTTTCGACATCGTGGTATATCCGGACTCCCAGGTAAGTAAAGCATTTAGCTTCCCATACCACATCCCGAGTGGGAGGGCAATACGGGACCTCTGCCCGCAGCGGGAAAACGCAGGTTTTGGTCCAGTTGACCCTGAGGCCCGAGAGCTCGCCAAAGCGCGAGAGCATCTCCACAGCCCCTTCCAAGGCATCCCCGGAGTCCTCCAGGTACAGCAGGAGGTCATCCGCGTACAGGGATATATGATGTTCCTCCTCCCCACAACGAACCCCGCCGTACACCGCTCCTGTCCGCGCTTGCGCCGCCAAAGGCTCCATCGCCAAGGCGAACAGCAGGGGAGATAACGAGCAACCCTGCCGTGTGCCCCTGCGTACTGGATATGCTGCGGACACGACCGCTCCCAGCCGCACCCTGGCCGTAGCGAAGGAGTAAAGGACCCGTGTCCAACGTCCGAACCCCTCCCCCAGGCCGGACTTCTCGAGCACCGCGTCGAGGTATCCCCATTCGAGGCTATCGAAAGCCTTTTCGATGTCCACGGCGAGCACTGCCGGCCGCTGTGCTGGGTCCCAGACGTTATCCATGATACGGACCAGGCGGCGAATATTCCAGGCTGTGCTCCTGGTGGGGATAAAACCGGCTTGGTCCCCGTGAACCAGTTTGGTCATGTGCGGTAATAATCTAGTGGCTAATATGCGACTCAATATTTTGTAGTCGACCGTCAGCATAGACAAAGGTCTATATGACGTCACATCCAAGGCATCCCTGCCGGGCTTCAACAACGGCACCACCAAGGCCTCCCTCATCGACTGTGGGAGTCTCCCCAGCTCCATGGCCTCAGTGTAGACCAGCAAGAGCCTGGGCGCCAAGGCATCCACGAACTGCGCGTAGAATTCGATCGGCAGGCCATCCACCCCCGGCGTTTTGTTTCTGGCCATCTGCTTAATAGCCACCCGAATCTCCTGCAGCGTAATGGGGCCTCCCAGCACCATCGCAGTTTCCGCATCTACCCGGGGGAGGCAAAGAGTCGCCAGATAATCAGTAATCTCGGAGTTCTCCACCCCCAACTGGCTCTCATAGAGGACCGAATAGTATGACCTGAACCGCTGGAGCACCGCCCCCTGCGAGTAAACCATCTCCCCCGTCTCCGTTCTAATACTGAGAACCGGACAGCCCCGGGGTTCCGGGTTCGCTAGTCTAGCCAGTAGCGTTCCTACCTTGTCCCGTTCCGCATGCACTCTGACGAGATACCGCTTGTAGTCAAAGCCCCGCAGCCGCTCGGTTTCCGTCGCTACCACCTCCTTCGCCTCAAGCAGCCTGTCCTGCAACTCTGGTCGCTCAGGCCTACGCTGCTCCAGCTCCCTCAACACCCCTTCCGCCTTCTCCAGAGCCGTCAGGATAGTAGTCCTCACATTCGCAAAGGTTCCCATGCAAACTCCCCTGGTCACCACCTTCATGGCGTCCCATTCCATCGCCCTCGTGGCCGTTGAACCCTCATTCTCCGTAAAGTACTGCTCTACGCCCCGCTTGACCGCATCGCCAAACACTGGATCTTCCAATGCCTCTGGCCTCAAGCGCCATGTCGGGACCGCCGATCTCAGCCGCCGCCACTGCAACGTCAACAGCAGCGGGTTGTGGTCCGATATAGTTCTAGTGAGGTACTCCGTGTGGGCCATCACGGGCGCCAAGTCCCTGCTGCACAACATAGCATCTATCCTAACGTGGAGCGCGTGTAACGCGGAGAAGAAGGAATAGTCCCTGTGTCCCGGATGCTGCTCCCTCCACACATCTATCAGCCCCCACCTCTCCTGCCAGTCCGCCCTGTGCGCCGCTAATCGGCGCACCGGCGAGTCAGCCAGTGGCGGATGCGACCGGTCCAGTGCTACATCAGTGATCGAGTTGAAGTCCCCTCCTATCAATATGGGGCCCGCCAGGAAGTGCGCCAAGGAACCCGTCAAACTAACAAAAAAGCGGGCCTGATCCGTGTTGGGGGCATATATACTGCATAAGGCCATATCCTGACCATAGAGCTTCCCTCCCACCACCACAAATCTACCCCCCGGGTCCACCAACTGAGTCGTAGCCTGAAATGGGATTCCCGCCCGCACCCATATCAACACTCCCCTGGCAAACGCTGAGCATGTAGTCCCAAACACCTGGCCACGCCACCTCCTCTGCAGCGCAGTGAGTTCCTGTTGGGTTAAGTGAGTTTCCTGCAGGAGTGCGATTTGTATGCCTCGCCTCACCAAATGGGCATGGACCTTGTGGCGTCTTGACATAGTGCGGAGGCCACGAACATTCCACGTGAGGCATTTCAGATTAGGTAATGTCCCCATTGCAACCAGTACCCCCCCCGCACACCAACATCCCCGGCCCACCTACAGCAGCGCAATAGAACCCCGCAACCAGAACAACCCCACAAACTCCCCCCCACCCACTCCCCAGAACAGGACCTAATAACGCACTATCAGCCCCCATCCAAACCTACAACCCACCAAACCTTCCCTACTCTGTGGTCGTCTCCACAGAAAGCCTTAAGGGCCGTTCGAGGGTGGTCAGAACCGACCTAGGGCAGGCCAAGCCCCCCGCCCCGCACCCAGCATCCCCCGCATGTCTCACCACCATACCTGCAAGTCCATCGAGCACCGGGACCCCCAGTCAGAACCCGGAATCACCAATGTGGCCCCACCCTCCGCATCACCCGTTAAAGAGTCCATCCGCCGTCTGTGGGGTGACCACCGGCCCCCCGGAGCTGTCAACCTCCGACATCTCTCCGCCGGACTGCCCGGCCTCCTCGCCAGACTCCGAGCCCACTGAAGTTTGCTCCCCTTGAGAGCCCGTTATGATCGCCGTCGCTGCCAGCGCCCTCCGCCTGTCGTCCGCCATCTGTCCATCCCGCTCCGCTCTCTGAAGTTTGTTGCGCTTGCGGATACGTTGAGATTTCCGCACTTGGGCCGGTTTCTGCCTCCCTTTTTCCTCCGTCCTTCCCCGGGCCGTGCCCGCCCGATACGACTCCAGCCATGTCCACGCTTCCTCAGGGGTCTGAAAGAAGTGGGTCGTCCCGCTCAGTATTACCCGCAGTTTCGCTGGGAACAGCAGGGAGTACTGTAGGCCCTCGATCCGTAGTTCCTTTTTTACGGCCAGAAAGGAGGCCCTGTTCTTCTGTACCTCCTGCGTGTAGTCTGGGAACACCGTGACCGAGCTGTTAGCCACCTGGAAGGGGCCATTTGCACGCGCCTTCTGGATCAGCAGGTCCCTGTCTCTATAATGCAAAAGCCTGACCAACATGGGTCTGGGAGGGCGGCCCTGCGCCGGCGGGCGAGCCGGGACCCTATGCGCCCGCTCCAGGGAGAAGAAGGGGGAGAGGCCCTCCGGGGCCACGGTCTTTCTGAACCAGTCCTCCATGTATGCCACGGCGTCATCCCCTTCAACTTTTTCCGGCAGTCCCACCACCCTCACGTTATTTCTCCGATTGCGTCCTTCGGCGTCTTCCGCTCGCCTCTCCAGCGTCGCCAAACGACCCAGGATCTCAGCGATTTTGCGTTCTGCGGTCGCCGCCGCCGGCTTGAGCTCCCGGATCGCCACCTCGTTGTCTTTGACTCTGTCCGCCAGTTTGGCATGATCGGCCCGTAAGAGTCCCAGCCCAGTAGCAACCTGCGCTATGTCCTGATGCAAGGCCTCCTTGGTCGCCGTGATGGCCTCCAGGATCCCATCCAGCCGTTTGTTTAAGCGCCGTTGATCTTTTCTAGGTGAGCATTCTAAAAACAAGTCAGAAATGTTTCCACTATCTTCAGTTCATTGACGTAATTCTCAAAAAGACAGTCTATATAAATAAATGTTGTTTCTAACTCTTACCATACCTCTCTTTATTTTGTCACCTACCTGGACAGTAGAAGATCTTGTTTATGTCTGACCTGGCCATAACACTGCTTTCTGGAAGAAGTTTCCCACAGTGAACAAACGTTTGCTTTATGCCTTGTAATCCTGGCCCAGAATCCCAGAGAATAGTGACTATTTGTCCATCTGCCTAGGCAGTGCAGATGTACTGGTGTGTGTTGAGAGGCATTTAGTTTGAATTCTCAGTCATCCTCACACCCACATTATAAGATGGATACCCATGTTCGTCAAGCAGTGTGGTACTAAATGTGAAAGAGGAGACTAGCTTTCTGTGTAATAGGAGTCCAAACCATGTTAGTGGAATTTTGTAGGATGTGGCTCTTCTAGCCACATCTGAAGCAGCCACCATCCTTGGAAACGATTAAAGTCTTCTTGAATCAATTTTTCTTATGTCCCTGATGAAAGCACTCAATGCTGCTAGGCTTGAATGCCGGCAGGCAAACCCAAGAATTACCATTACATTTTCTGTCAGGTATTCCTGGCAGTGTTGCGGGGGCCTGTGACATGGCTGTTTGGGAAACAAACGACATACATGTATTGTCTGCCCAATATACATAACATTTACTCAAGAATTGACCAAAGGGTACCTATTACATTGAGCCACTTGACCTCGGTAGAGAATCGATAGGTAGTTTGTTATCCCTTCTCTTAGTTTGACATCCCCATGACAGTCAGAACGCACTAACCTGATCCAATAGGAATAATGTATGCTTCCACACTTCAGCATATCCACTACAACCCAAAACAGTTGTAGTATGTTAGCAGTAGACTCAGAGAAAGGGAAATGGGATAAGAGAAAGAAAACATAGACACTGGAGATGGCCATTACGACTCATTAGTTTTGTAGAGCATGGACTTCAACTGCCAGATGTTTAGATCTCTTATGAATGATAAAGAGAGTGTCAATGTAATGCAACCAAGATATTCCACGATTGGCATACATGCCATGTACATTTGGCACTTGCTCCTCCTATCATCCCATAAATGAACTGGCCCAGTTAGTGTCAGAACGTTGCCCTTATTTATACACTGTATCTGTTTGTATAGTCTGCCATTATACATAAAGGAATTATTATCTAAATAAAAATCATTTTCAAGAGCATTTCACTGTATGGAAAAAATGCAATTGTTCTTGCCCACAATACATTGCCTGCAAGTAGCCGTGGCGGGCGCATGATTGACGTTAGTGTATTGGGCACTGACATCGAGAGTTATATTGAAAAACTCTTCTTCCCATGTTATCCCATTGATGTATGACACAGGCACAGCTGAGGAAGAGCCTCAACATATGGGTGTGAGTGCACAGGGGAGTGATTTACCATTTCTCATCTGATGAATGTTTTAGTTGACTGAGAGGCCAAGGGAGTCAGCAATAAGAAAACAATTCAACTTTCATGTAGCCTATTTGGCCACAAAACGAGTAACAGGAATTGTAAATTGAAGTTATGTAGTTTATTGACAATTAACAATCTATTATATATGCATCTCAAAAGCATATTAAAAAAATACAAGATCACAACTGGCAAGCTAAAATGTCGCAATAGGTTCAGTCTCAGCAAAATAAGATATAAAATAGTCACAATCACAACAATACAAAAGCTAAGAATTATAAACAAGTTTTCCTTAACCCCTTCGCCGCGGCTGGAATTCCGCCGCAGCGCTGGGGGTGGTTTGGGGGCAGCGCGGTGGCGCTGTGCTCGTGACGGAACCGCTCCGTCACGAGCCACGGTTGAGCTGTGCTCATGACGGAGTGGTTCCGTCACGTCTCCGCCCACTGCGCTAATCGCCCGCACAGGCGGGGAATTAGCGCCGCGTGGGCGGAGCGGCCGCCAACGGTCGTAGCATGACGGAACCACTCCGTCATGAGCACAGCGCAACCGTGGCTCATGACGGAGTGGTTCCGTCATGAGCGGGGAAGGGGTTAAAGGAACTCTGATTCTCTCTCCTAAACATGAAAAAGTTCTAAACACAAAGTTCTAAGCTTAGAGTAGGAATAGATTGTGGAGTGAGGTCTCAAGGACATTCGAAAATGCAAGAAGGTGTCAGTATAGTGAAAACTCCAGTAGAAGTCTTCCAGAATTGGAATATGTTTAGCATGATGCTGCACACTTGTAAGAATAAAAGGACGCAGAGAGGTCTGTATCCCTTGAAGCCAAAGGGAATGTGCTCTACCTTCTAATAGTGTGAATACTAATTAAATCCAAAAAGTTTCAGAAACAATCATATCTCTTCCCACGTCACCAGGAACCAATTATTTCACGCCTCACGGTGTGCACTTGCAACATCCTTTGAATTTCTCATCCCACAGAACTTGGACAGTTACTGCAAAGTAGAGCATCTTTTAATTCCTGATACAAAATGAATAGGAGGCTTCTTCTGTTCATTTGGCCTACACGTTCTTGCCAAAATTTCTCTTCTCAGGCCTCACTATCAATAATACAACAATAATCCTTTCACTAGCTATGAAATAATGAGAACGCACCAGGAAAAGAAGGATCATGCTAACCAAGCAAAATACATTTCAAAATTAAGGCCTTCAGTTAGGCTAACTTTAGTCAAGAATTTCAATGTGCACTTCGCATATATGATTATCCGTGCACATATAACTAAATGCATAATGTGAATAAATGAGTTTATGGTTACGTATACAAAGTCATTTTCGAAATAAATGCAATATAACGTGAAACACAGGTGTAAATATGAATGAACATTACATATCTTCATTTTTTTAAAACATGTTTTTTATTGCAACATTTTCAGCAACATAACCATCGGGGCAACCGGCACCCCCTACAATCTCCGGTCATATTCTGCGGTTTAGCAATGCACACAGCCATTCAGCCCACATCCCGGGGGCCGGGCGGCATATATAGACAGTTAAGCAATGTAACACAACTACCGCCTCACAGCGGTGCCTGGATCATGCCCCATGGGAGCCTCTGCTTTTCTGTCCCAACAGCTACATTCCTCATCCAACACAATATAGCATTACCCTCCCACCTCAGGAACTCCCCCCCCTCCCATCCCACCCCCTCCAACTGCTGCTGTTGCGGGCCCCTCCAGTGGTCCCTAACTCTAAGTCGTGCCAGCTATCAGGGTTACATCTATTGTCCTCAGCCTCAAGGAACTCCGTTCTCCTCACGCTCCCGTTCCGCCCGCTCGAGCCGGCAATCCTGCAGGGCCTGCTCGATCTGCTCCCATGCCCTCACCCACTCTAACCCCTTTTCATTGTCCGCCTTAATCGCTTGGCGCCGTCTGACTTCACTCTCACATCTAGACCATTTTAATAACTCGGAGAGCCACCGCCCGATTGATGGGCCCTCCCGGGACTTCCAGTGCCACGTAATCTCTCTCTGAGCCAACATAAGCCCCAAGTCAATAAATTTACTCGTCACTTTTGTCTTTGCTGTGTGAGGGAACCAGAGCAGCAGGCACGCCCCCATATCAAACTCGACCTCCCTATCCGTCGCAGTATTCAAGATCTCTCCCACCTCAGCCCAGTACGACCCGAGTTTCGGGCACCCCCACAGCATATGCTCTAGTTCAGCTCCCAGTGTGAGGCAGCGCGGGCAAGCGGCCTCCTGCACCTTAAAGTGCCGGCTAATCTTTCCCGGGGTCAAATACGCCCTGTGAACGATGAAGAAGTGCACCTGCTGAAAGCGGGCATTCCCGCTACCCTTCCATGTCCTCCGCAGGACGTGGCTCCAGATCGTGTCCGGAATGGGTTTGCCTATGCTTTCCTCCCACCGCTCCTTCAGTGCCGCAAGCGGCTCCAACCCCTCCTGCAGCAGTCTAGCCTGTAGGCATGTCACCGCCTTGATCGTGCCCGCCGCCATTGCCACGTACTGGCAGGTTAGTGCCACAGTGGGCTCCTCCAGCCCCTTTCTCCAGTGTTTTTGTATTGCCGCGCTCACCGCCGCGTGCAGGAGATAACTCCCATCCGGGAGGCCAAACTGCTCCTGCAAAGCCCCGAAGGGGGCCAGCGCCCCATCTATATAGAGGTCCCCCACCATCTGCAACCCCAGCTCCTCCCACTCCGCTAGCGGGGACCAGTCGCCTCCATGCGGCAGCGCCGTCAGCATCCCCAGCGGGATCTCCGGTGCATAAGGTCTCACCGTCTTTGCTCTCCGCATGCCCCTCTGCCAGCATAGCCGGAGAGTCCGCTCCTCGATGGACAAATCTCTCAGGTCTAACTTCTGTTGCATGACTATGTAAGACAGGACATGTCTCTGGATGCCCGTCCCTCGTCCCGGCTCCGGGCCCCGGAATACCCTGGCCACATTCTGTGTCAGCACTTGTAGCTGCGCCGCCAGGTAGTATAATTCAAAATCGGGGACCGCCAGTCCCCCCTCCAGTTTAGGCCGCATCAGAACTGTCAGAGCTACCCGTCGCCGTCCCGTCCCCCATAGGAAGCTGATGATCTGCGACCTCAATTCTTTAAAGATCCTCTGCGGGATCCATATCGGCAGTGTGCGGAAGTAATAGAGCAGTCGGGGCAGAGCCACCATCTTCAGCAACGCGACCCGGCCCAGCACCGAGAGCGGGAGGGCAGCCCAAAAGGCCATGCACCCCCTCAAAGCCCTTATGCAACGCCCTACATTACCGTCCAAGAGATTTTCGACATCGTGGTATATCCGGACTCCCAGGTAAGTAAAGCATTTAGCTTCCCATACCACATCCCGAGTGGGAGGGCAATACGGGACCTCTGCCCGCAGCGGGAAAACGCAGGTTTTGGTCCAGTTGACCCTGAGGCCCGAGAGCTCGCCAAAGCGCGAGAGCATCTCCACAGCCCCTTCCAAGGCATCCCCGGAGTCCTCCAGGTACAGCAGGAGGTCATCCGCGTACAGGGATATATGATGTTCCTCCTCCCCACAACGAACCCCGCCGTACACCGCTCCTGTCCGCGCTTGCGCCGCCAAAGGCTCCATCGCCAAGGCGAACAGCAGGGGAGATAACGAGCAACCCTGCCGTGTGCCCCTGCGTACTGGATATGCTGCGGACACGACCGCTCCCAGCCGCACCCTGGCCGTAGCGAAGGAGTAAAGGACCCGTGTCCAACGTCCGAACCCCTCCCCCAGGCCGGACTTCTCGAGCACCGCGTCGAGGTATCCCCATTCGAGGCTATCGAAAGCCTTTTCGATGTCCACGGCGAGCACTGCCGGCCGCTGTGCTGGGTCCCAGACGTTATCCATGATACGGACCAGGCGGCGAATATTCCAGGCTGTGCTCCTGGTGGGGATAAAACCGGCTTGGTCCCCGTGAACCAGTTTGGTCATGTGCGGTAATAATCTAGTGGCTAATATGCGACTCAATATTTTGTAGTCGACCGTCAGCATAGACAAAGGTCTATATGACGTCACATCCAAGGCATCCCTGCCGGGCTTCAACAACGGCACCACCAAGGCCTCCCTCATCGACTGTGGGAGTCTCCCCAGCTCCATGGCCTCAGTGTAGACCAGCAAGAGCCTGGGCGCCAAGGCATCCACGAACTGCGCGTAGAATTCGATCGGCAGGCCATCCACCCCCGGCGTTTTGTTTCTGGCCATCTGCTTAATAGCCACCCGAATCTCCTGCAGCGTAATGGGGCCTCCCAGCACCATCGCAGTTTCCGCAACTACCCGGGGGAGGCAAAGAGTCGCCAGATAATCAGTAATCTCGGAGTTCTCCACCCCCAACTGGCTCTCATAGAGGACCGAATAGTATGACCTGAACCGCTGGAGCACCGCCCCCTGCGAGTAAACCATCTCCCCCGTCTCCGTTCTAATACTGAGAACCGGACAGCCCCGGGGTTCCGGGTTCGCTAGTCTAGCCAGTAGCGTTCCTACCTTGTCCCGTTCCGCATGCACTCTGACGAGATACCGCTTGTAGTCAAAGCCCCGCAGCCGCTCGGTTTCCGTCGCTACCACCTCCTTCGCCTCAAGCAGCCTGTCCTGCAACTCTGGTCGCTCAGGCCTACGCTGCTCCAGCTCCCTCAACACCCCTTCCGCCTTCTCCAGAGCCGTCAGGATAGTAGTCCTCACATTCGCAAAGGTTCCCATGCAAACTCCCCTGGTCACCACCTTCATGGCGTCCCATTCCATCGCCCTCGTGGCCGTTGAACCCTCATTCTCCGTAAAGTACTGCTCTACGCCCCGCTTGACCGCATCGCCAAACACTGGATCTTCCAATGCCTCTGGCCTCAAGCGCCATGTCGGGACCGCCGATCTCGGCCGCCGCCACTGCAACGTCAACAGCAGCGGGTTGTGGTCCGATATAGTTCTAGTGAGGTTCTCCGTGTGGGCCATCACGGGCGCCAAGTCCCTGCTGCACAACATAGCATCTATCCTAACGTGGAGCGCGTGTAACGCGGAGAAGAAGGAATAGTCCCTGTGTCCCGGATGCTGCTCCCTCCACACATCTATCAGCCCCCACCTCTCCTGCCAGTCCGCCCTGTGCGCCGCTAATCGGCGCACCGGCGAGTCAGCCAGTGGCGGATGCGACCGGTCCAGTGCTACATCAGTGATCGAGTTGAAGTCCCCTCCTATCAATATGGGGCCCGCCAGGAAGTGCGCCAAGGAACCCGTCAAACTAACAAAAAAGCGGGCCTGATCCGTGTTGGGGGCATATATACTGCATAAGGCCATATCCTGACCATAGAGCTTCCCTCCCACCACCACAAATCTACCCCCCGGGTCCACCAACTGAGTCGTAGCCTGAAATGGGATTCCCGCCCACACCCATATCAACACTCCCCTGGCAAACGCTGAGCATGTAGTCCCAAACACCTGGCCACGCCACCTCCTCTGCAGCGCAGTGAGTTCCTGTTGGGTTAAGTGAGTTTCCTGCAGGAGTGCGATTTGTATGCCTCGCCTCACCAAATGGGCATGGACCTTGTGGCGTCTTGACATAGTGCGGAGGCCACGAACATTCCACGTGAGGCATTTCAGATTAGGTAATGTCCCCATTGCAACCAGTACCCCCCCCGCACACCAACATCCCCGGCCCACCTACAGCAGCGCAATAGAACCCCGCAACCAGAACAACCCCACAAACTCCCCCCCACCCACTCCCCAGAACAGGACCTAATAACGCACTATCAGCCCCCATCCAAACCTACAACCCACCAAACCTTCCCTACTCTGTGGTCGTCTCCACAGAAAGCCTTAAGGGCCGTTCGAGGGTGGTCAGAACCGACCTAGGGCAGGCCAAGCCCCCCGCCCCGCACCCAGCATCCCCCGCATGTCTCACCACCATACCTGCAAGTCCATCGAGCACCGGGACCCCCAGTCAGAACCCGGAATCACCAATGTGGCCCCACCCTCCGCATCACCCGTTAAAGAGTCCATCCGCCGTCTGTGGGGTGACCACCGGCCCCCCGGAGCTGTCAACCTCCGACATCTCTCCGCCGGACTGCCCGGCCTCCTCGCCAGACTCCGAGCCCACTGAAGTTTGCTCCCCTTGAGAGCCCGTTATGATCGCCGTCGCTGCCAGCGCCCTCCGCCTGTCGTCCGCCATCTGTCCATCCCGCTCCGCTCTCTGAAGTTTGTTGCGCTTGCGGATACGTTGAGATTTCCGCACTTGGGCCGGTTTCTGCCTCCCTTTTTCCTCCGTCCTTCCCCGGGCCGTGCCCGCCCGATACGACTCCAGCCATGTCCACGCTTCCTCAGGGGTCTGAAAGAAGTGGGTCGTCCCGCTCAGTATTACCCGCAGTTTCGCTGGGAACAGCAGGGAGTACTGTAGGCCCTCGATCCGTAGTTCCTTTTTTACGGCCAGAAAGGAGGCCCTGTTCTTCTGTACCTCCTGCGTGTAGTCTGGGAACACCGTGACCGAGCTGTTAGCCACCTGGAAGGGGCCATTTGCACGCGCCTTCTGGATCAGCAGGTCCCTGTCTCTATAATGCAAAAGCCTGACCAACATGGGTCTGGGAGGGCGGCCCTGCGCCGGCGGGCGAGCCGGGACCCTATGCGCCCGCTCCAGGGAGAAGAAGGGGGAGAGGCCCTCCGGGGCCACGGTCTTTCTGAACCAGTCCTCCATGTATGCCACGGCGTCATCCCCTTCAACTTTTTCCGGCAGTCCCACCACCCTCACGTTATTTCTCCGATTGCGTCCTTCGGCGTCTTCCGCTCGCCTCTCCAGCGTCGCCAAACGACCCAGGATCTCAGCGATTTTGCGTTCTGCGGTCGCCGCCGCCGGCTTGAGCTCCCGGATCGCCACCTCGTTGTCTTTGACTCTGTCCGCCAGTTTGGCATGATCGGCCCGTAAGAGTCCCAGCCCAGTAGCAACCTGCGCTATGTCCTGATGCAAGGCCTCCTTGGTCGCCGTGATGGCCTCCAGGATCCCATCCAGCCGTTTGTTTAAGCGCCGTTCCTGCGCTGTGTCCCCCGGGTCATCTTGGGGTCCTCCATCTGCGGCCGATTCCGCCGCCCGGTCGTGCCTAGGGGGCACATGCAGCGCGACACCCTTCGTGGCCATCCCGCCCTGCCCCAGCTCCAGTTCAGGGCCCCACCAGCAGGCAGATCTATGTCGCCGTCCGTCCACTCCGGGAGCGAAGAGGCAGGGCCCGGCACCCGCTCCCCGTTCTCAGTGCACTCCTCGGGGCAGTCCGCTCCCCCAGGGCCCGGCAGCCCAGCAGCTCAGGGCCCCCCGGCTCGCAGCCAGTCGGTCGTCCTCGCGCCAAGGCCACCCGCCACCAGCGCACGGGTCCTCCGCGGCTTCACCCAACGACAGCGCACAGCGTGGGCTCACCACCTTCCTGCTCCAGCGCCGGGGTCGCTCCCACTCAGTTCACCCCAATGGGTCAGCCTCACCTCCGGGGGGAGGGCGCCTCCACGCGGTCCTCGGGCTCACCGCTCCGCAGCGCTCCCGCGGCCCAGCGCCGCTATCTCTTCAGGCCGCCATCACCATCCGCCACCACCAATGGGCGCGAGTCGTCCGGCAGCTCCTCCGCCGCTCTCGCTCTCGCTCTCTTGCCCCCTCCGCAGCCCAGCGGCCGCATTCGCCAGCGGGCAGGCGCCCTGCTCCGGTGTCCAGCGCCGGCTCCGCTGTCCCCTCCGTAGTCTGTATCGGGTGCCCCGAGGGGGGAGGGGCCGGCAGGAGCCGTCGTCGCCGCTACGGCGGAGAGCGCTGCACCCCAACACCGTGGTCCCGGAGCCCCGGGCAACAGGCGACCAGCCCCGCTCCGCTACACCATCGGCCGGCTGCTCCTTGGTCACCAGCCTCCGTCTGGGGCCGTTTACTCTGCTCCATCTGGGGCCGCCGCCATCTTGTGCAGCATACGCCGTTCGTCCCGCTCCGTGTCCCGGCTCCAGCCCCTCGCCTGGGCCCCCGCCGTCTCGTGCGCGGCGTCCACCGTCGTCCCGGTGCTCAACGCAACAGGTTCGCGCCAGCTGCGGCGCGTTTTGGCCGGAGTTCAGGAGAAATATCGGGGATTAGGCACGGAGCTGCAGGCTCACGCCGCCATCCCGATCGGCGTCCAAACCACGCCCCCAACATTACATATCTTCATGTTTAAGCTAAACATTCATATACAATCATATATGAATCTCTAGTTTCTACGGTGAATACATTTCAGTAATGCGTTTAAAAGCTTCACACACGTTAATAAAGTTAAGGCAGACAGTAAGTATGGTGTCAAGTGCACGTATATGGCTCACACTTTAGTGACGTGTAAGGGTGGAGTCTAAATTGCACTTCTCTAATTCCCCTCTAATGGCAGGTTTGGCCATCACAACCAACATGTGATTCGACTAAGATGATCAATCAAAACCTTATGGATTTCATAATTTTTATCTGGACTCTTACAGATGGTTCATGTCATCATAGTTTTTACACTGACTCTCCTCTAGTTCCACATCTGCTTTATTTCTTTTCCAACTCTTATTTCCTTAAAGATCATGACCAGAAATATTGCACAAAAAGCAATTACTGCAAGGGGCCTTAAAATAGAAACTGGCATTCCACTTCCTAGGTTTCAAACTATCTGCCTACTGCGGCAAATCAATTTTCACCGTCTTCCCAAGAACCTCTAGCATCTAACTCTTTCAAATCATTCTTCAGGTCAGTAATGTTCTTCATGTATTTCAACTCTTTACTCTTGTCAAGTATGTAAGTGTTTGTAAACAAGTGGGAGTGTCCAGGAAGACTATTGCCATGAGTTTAATGGACGCCTTAGACCAGCAATTCAAAGGCGCCTCAGCTTTATTCAGCTTAATTTGTAATATTTTTTACAAAAAACAATCTAACTCAATTATGCATGTCTTAGAATGGACAACACTTAGTTGGATAGCGACATACAAAACTCATTTTAACACATAATCAAATTCAAACTATACAACACAACAGATTTGTGTAACATTAACAGGAGACATTCAAGTGAGATACTCATACAACAAAAATAACATATACAAGCACAAAGTCACTGACCAGTCCTAACTTAGGAATTGAACACTAGGCGGACATTGTCTCCTATCAGGGCTACTGTATAATAAAGCATAACCAAAGGAAATGATGGACGGAGTGTTGAACATTGCAAGCACTCACCCCCAGTCAAATGATCTGGGTTTAATCCATCACCGTTCTTTAGCCCACTCTGCCACCCCAGTTCAGACATGGCCATATGCAAATCAGTCTGACCCTGTGCCTCATGGAAACAGTCCAGCCCGAACTGCCAAGCCATGTCTTCACTGGACCGGAAACAAGCTTCCTAGGACGGGTTTCTGGCATTTCAGCCGTCTTCAGCCAGGCTTGCTTGAATCCAGTGGCAAAGTGAGCAAGGGACTCACGTCTGAGCATACCCTGCCAACTTATGGCGAACAAAGCAAAACCAAAGGAAATGATGGACGGAGTGTTGAACATTGCAAGCACTCACCCCCAGTCAACTGATCTGGGTTGAATCCATCACTGTTCTTTAGCCCAATATGCCACCCCAGTTCAGACATGGCCATATGCAAATCAGTCTGACCCTGTGCCTCATGCGAACAGTCCAGCCCGAACTGCCAAGCCATGTCTTCCCTGGACCGGAAACAAGCTTCCTAGGACCGGTTTCTGGCATTTCAGCCGTCTTCAGCCAGGATTGCTTGAATCCAGTGGCAAAGTGAGCAAGGGACTCACGTCTGAGCATACCCTGCCAACTTATGGCGAACAAAGCCAAACCAAAGGAAATGATGGACGGAGTGTTGAACATTGCAAGCACTCACCCCCAGTCAACTGATCTGGGTTTAATCTATCACCGTTATTTAGCCCACTCTGCCACCCCAGTTCAGACATGGCCATATGCAAATCAGTCTGACCCTGTGCCTCATGGGAACAGTCCAGCCCGAACTGCCAAGCCATGTCTTCCCTGGACCGGAAACAAGCTTCCTAGGACCGGTTTCTGGCATTTCAGCCGTCTTCAGCCAGGCTTGCTTGAATCCAGTGGCAAAGTGAGCAAGGGACTCACGTCTGAGCATACCCTGCCAACTTATGGCGAACAAAGCAAAACCAAAGGAAATGATAGACAGAGTGTTGAGCATTGCAAGCACTCACCCCCAGTCAACTGATCTGGGTTTAATCCATCACCGTTCTTTAGCCCACTCTGCCACCCCAGTTCAGACATGGCCATATGCAAATCAGTCTGACCCTGTGCCTCATGGGAACGGTCCAGCCCGAACTGCCAAGCCATGCCTTCAATGGACCGGAAACAAGCTTCCTAGGACCGGTTTCTGGCATTTCAGCCGTCTTCAGCCAGGCTTGGTTCATGTCATCATAGTTTTTACACTGACTCTCCTCTAGTTCCACATCTGCTTTATTTATTTTCCAACTCTTATTTCCTTAAAGATCATGACCAGAAATATTGCACAAAGAGCAATTATTGCAAGGGGCCTTAAAATAGCAACTGGCATTCCACTTCCCAGGTTTCCAACTATCTGCCTACTGCGGCAAATCAATTTTCACCGTCTTCCCAAGAACCTCTAGCATCTAACTCTTTCAAATCATTCTTCAGGTCAGTAATGTTCTTCATGTATTTCAACTCTTTACTCTTGTCAAGTATGTAAGTGCTTGTAAACAAGTGGGAGTGTCCAGGAAGACTATTGCCATGAGTTTAATGGACGCCTTAGACCAGCAATTCAAAGGCGCCTCAGCTTTATTCAGCTTAATTTGTAATATGTTTTACAAAAAACAACTCAATTATGCATGTCTTAGAATGGACAACACTTAGTTGGAATAGCGACATACAAAACTCATTTTAACACATAATCAAATTCAAACTATACAACACAACAGATTTGTGTAACATTGACAGGAGACATTCAAGTGAGATACTCATACAACAAAAATAACATATACAGGCACAAAGTCATTGACCAGTCCTAACTTAGGAATTGAACACTAGGCGGACATTGTCTCCTTTCAGGGCTACTGTATAATATCCTGCCTGTGAGTGAGAAATGGGGTTACACACATTTATCTGGGTGTTGCCTAAAAGGCGGAATAATTAAGTTAATTCCCTTATGGCACACCCCGTCAAGAATACCCAGTTCTCCAAAAGTCAACGTGTTTCGAACCCCTAGTGGTTTTAGGGTTCTCCTCAGGACTCAGACCTGGCCGTGGGCTCTAAAATAAAAAACAAACAATCAAACAATCATGTGGTATCGGTCCCAATCATGTTTACTGTCACAAAAAACGTTCAATGCCAATTAGTGTGTTTTTTATGTACCTGTATATAGTGTTGGATTAATCAGCTATTGTAGAGGACAGTGTTCCTCTGATGGAAAGGGGCTGCAATAAGTGAAAACATTGTCAGAATCCCTCTAGTGTTGAGGCCACCTTAGTGTACTACCATTAAGGAAAAATGCTTGTTACTACCTTGCGGGCTCTAGTTAGGGCAAACTCTCTGTGTGTTATCATAATGAGGTCTCTCAGTTGCTCGAATTCTAAAAGAATAAGTTTGATAGTTTGAATCTTCATGTATTGTGTTTTAGTCAAGCAGCGTCTGAAAAATCAAACTGCCTGTAACCTTTGTGACTGCCTACCCGTCTCTGTATTGCTGTTTAAATGGCCTGAATGGGCTCCGTAAGCACCTATATGTTGCACGTTCCTGTAAATAAAAACAATGGCTCGTTGTTACATTCTCGAGCCGAGCTTCAATCCGTCGTGCGTCTATGCATGAAGATTATCAATTGCCTGTGATTAGTAGCGGGGGCGAGACCGTGTGTGAAAATCCATCACGCTGAAAATCATATCTGGAGTTGGCGAGAGGCGGTCTGAAACCTGCTGACTTATTGACCCGGTTGGAGACCCGCGGGTCATGTGATCTACGTGCATTGTGGATCATGTAGTTTTAGTTTTCTATGGCGGACTTCTCGGCTAGAGTTTTGCAATTTCAGAAAGTTTGTTTAACCCATGCAGCGCTGTAACAAATTTCATAATGAGAAACGCTTCTCTCTGGGCCAACAGCACTTCAGGGTCACCTCCTCTTTGGTTGTTCCTCTTTATCAGAAACCGAACAGTCCATTTAAAATCATTGTATGTATGCTTCAGGGACACAAAGTGTTCAACCATAGGCGCAGTCATGATGTTATTCTTAAGGCAGGAGCGGTGTTGCACAATGTGCTGTCGTACTTGTTGGCTGGTTTTTCCAATATAAGTCTTTTTACACGGACATGTAATAGCATACACCACGTTCCTGGATTTGCAGTTCGTGAACTCATTGTGGGGCCAATGTCTTTGCCAATCAGTAAACATAGTTCCTTCCACTGTGGAATCACAGGCCGAACATGTTCCACACTTGTGGTGACCTTGTATGGGTTGGAGATTTGGCATTGTGTGGAGCGTGGCTCGTTTTTTTGGAGTTCCTGCTGAACTGATGATTTCTTGTCCAATATTCGGTTCTTTTTAAGGGCAAATAGTGGAAGCCCTACGTTTGGCATAGTTCCTTCAATTAGATGCCAGTTACTGCATATGATCATTTTCATGGGATTTGTGTGAAGGCCGAACGTAGACACGCAGACAACGTGTTCAGTTGGAGTCTTGATTTTCTTTGTCAACAAATGCTTCCTCGGAGTAAACCATGCTCTTTTTAGCGAATGTTTCAATAGTTTATTTGGGTACCCTCTGTCCATAAGTTTCTTGACCAGGGACTCAGCATGTAGCTCAAAGTCCTCACATCTCGAACAATTGCGCCAAATGCGCAAAAATTGCCTGTAGGGCAAATTGTACTTGACGTTTGAAGGGTGGTAGCTCCGATAGTGGATAGCCTTGTTTTTGTCTGTAGGCTTTGTGTGGAGCGTGGTAATCAATCCGCTTGGTGATGTTTTTACATTGACATCCAAAAATGGAAGGTTCTTGTTGCTATATTCCAAACTGAATTTGATATTTGGGCTGCATTCAACCATGTGGGGAATTCCTTAAAAGTTGTTTCAGGCCCCTCCCACAGGCACCATACATCATCATTGTATCTATACCATTGTTTGATGTGGGCAATGTAAGGATTATTCTGGTACACAAATAGTCGTTCATATTTAGCCATATACAACACTGCCATCTCCGGTGCAAAGGGACACCCCATGGCGGTCCCTTTGATTTGGACGAAGAATTCATCAGCAAATGTGAAAAAGTACTGCCGTAATGATATTGATGCCAATTTTAAAATGAACTCTGTAGGTACCCAGTGTGGTTTGGGTCTCGATTCCAAAAATGACTCCATAGCCTTGAGTCGGTCTTGCTGGGGGATCTGTGTATATAAGGATGATACATCCATCGTGACTAATAAATGTACATCTGGGTCAAAAGGAAAGCCTTCAATCTTGTTTATAAAATCCATGGTGTCACGTAGGTACGATGGAACTTCTTGGAGGAATGGTTTTAGGAAAACATCAACATATTTGGATACTGGTGCCAGAATGGAGTTGCATCTAGACACGATGGGACGACTGGGCGGATTGGTTGCATCCTTATGCACCTTAGGGAGAAAGTAAAGTTCAGGGGTCCTTGGGTGCTTTTTTATCAAAGACTCCGATTCCTTCGGCCCTAGTATGCTATGATCAATACCCTGCATGACTACGTTCAGAATTTCATGTGCAACATCGTTGGTAGGGTCCTGTGGGATCCATCGTTATCATAGTGCATTCTATACATTGCTTCTTCCTTCTGCTAGATAAGCCTGCTGGAACCAGATTACTACTGCCCCACCTTTATCGGCTGGCTTGATAACTGCTACTTGTTGGTCCTTCAGTGCAGAAATGGCTTTCTAATGGTCTTACTAGATGTTTATCTTGATATAGCCCCGCTTTTTTTACAGTACATTGAGGGAAGACAATAACGCATGTTCAAATGAAATGATGTTCTTGGGTATGCTGTATGTTGGAGGGCAAAACATGGATTTGTTACATAGTCCAGACACTTCTGGTCTTGTAATGTCTTCCTTGACCATAAAAAATGTTCTCAGGCGTATCTTCCGAAAGAGTTCCAAGATTTCCATCTTGACCTTTGCAAAGTCCATGATGGCTCCCGGAACAAAGGTAAGCCCCATTTCCAAGATCTCTGTTTGTTCCTTAGTGAGGGTCATGTTTGAAAGATTGATAATCGATGAGTTTTTTATGACTTGTAGTATTGTGTCCGTGTTTTCATCTCCCATGGTTGTTTTTACCTTCCGGGTGGCTTCTGTTGGCCATCCCCTAAAAAAGGCTTCTTCTGTTGGTTGTAATTGGAGGAACCCTCTCCTGGGTCGGAATCCCCTGTCGATTCCGACGACGAGGTTTCCGAAAATGTCAGGAACCTCCGTTGGGACCTTCCCTGGTACTCCGGTAGAAACCTTCTGGAGTATGGTTTTGAGTAGAATCGTCCTTCAAGTATGGGTAAACAACTTCAATCATTGAAGACTTTCTTGTCCTTCTCAAATTTGTTCACCTTAAAGTTGATTGTGTGATCCATGAAGGCTGCAATTTCTTTTTCATTTTTTTCAATCAACGTTTTAGCCTCCACAGGCGTGTGATTGTCTTTAATCGCCTGTAACTTTTCTTCAATTTCCTCTTCCTCCATTTTGCAAATTCTCTGTGCCGTCTTAATGGAGTGCACCATCAGGTCCCGGCTGCACTTGGTGCTGATGTAGCTGAAACCCTTTTTATATTCTGTATCTTCAATAAAGATTACAGGGACATTTTTGACTTGGAGGCCCCATGGGATAGTTCCTGCTTTTAAGTGTTCGACTAGGAAATTACCATGATGTTCTGCTTTGATGTGTTTTTTCTGTAGCCTGATTAATTTGTCAGAGATGTTCTGCTGTTTAGCAGAGTTGCTAAGTGTGACTGTAGAAAACAAGGTTGGGTCAGAAATGAGTTTTTGAATGTGATCTTCACTAAATGATAGTGTTTCCTTCTCTGACATATCAATTTGCCTAGTAAGCTGCGTTGGGGCCGGCTAGGGGACACTAGATGTATGTAGTTGCAATTCAAGTATGTAAGTGCAGCCTTACTGGGCCTTTAACATCCTGCAGACTTTGCCCTCTTTCACGAAAAGAATGTGTTATGCAAGACGATTCTGCAGTACCATAGATCTCATAGCTACCGTTTCAGTATCTACAACCAATAAGGCATCTGCTGTACTTGTGGAAAATGTATCTACCATGGTGGACAATTTCCTGATTTTGAGATGATTCAAGATTACACCTTCAGATAGAATCATTGCACCAAAAATGTCTCCCACAATTTCAGCGCCACCACTACCTCGTTTGGTTTTAGTTTTGTTTCCCACACAGGATCATTAAAATGTTCCACGTGATAAATCTTGGGGAAAACTATGCACAAATAACATGTACTATAGCATTTCCCAGGCCAATATGAAGTATGCATGCTCCCCACAAACAAAATAAACTCCAGAAGTAACAGGATCTTGTCATCCAAGAACATAAGCCAAACTCCTACATACTCAAAAATATGGTCACAATGACTCCTACCAGTGTATTTAGTGTTAAGGGTGAATTTATCTCTACTCACACACAAATTCCCTTTGTGTTGCCAATCTATAGGTAGTAATGAAATAACTCTTAAATCTCAATGTTTCTCTTCTTTCTTATTCCATGGTGCTTTATATCTCTCATCCCACCCTGCATTTCCCCTTTCATCTTTTGCTCTTTTACTGTCTTGTACCAAATCCCAAAATTCCTTCTCAACTTCAGATAGATAACAAGTCAAATTGTTTCTATGAGCATAAGACGTAGCCAGTGTCACATTCGACCATGGACACAGTTAACTGTATCCATTGTCTTAGCATGATGATGACAATTCAGGTGCTTGAACAAAGGAATTTCATTAAGTACCAAATCATGGTTTGCATACGAATATTGGAAATGTTCCTTTTCATAAAACAGACTAAACAGAAGGCTACACCTAACACCATACATAAGAGCTATATAAGGATAGGTAAGCTCCTCTGACACTGATGCAAATAGCTGCGTACACGTACAGTCATAACAATTCTTTGGGTTCATAGTGTCAACAGATTCGTAAAGCAATTTAAAATAGGCATTTTAAGCATAATCTGCTCTAGATGAATCCGCATGCAAAGCTATATAATCCTGTGAATGCAAACTATCACTTGTAGAACCCTAGGTTCTAGGGGTGGTTCTAGATCCAGTCTTATCTAAATTAGAGGGTGTGGGTGAATGCAATCTCATAAGCAAAACAATAATTACTGACAGCTGTTAATACACCTACTAATATGAACCTACATCTATTAGGGTTAAAAGTTTCCATAACTTCTCTAAAATTAGAACATTGAGTGGAAAATAGCAGCAGCAGAGTCTTCTCTGTTTCTTCCCACTAGTGCAAATGGCAAAACAAAGTTAAACCGATGTGCAATGAAATAATTTACAAAGGCTTCGTAACTCTTCACTAGCTCTACTCAGTGTTCTTCTAAATGACACTCTTACGCTCTTTCAGCAGACTCAGGCCTAGGTAATCCTCTTAATTTATTTTGACAGTAGCCCACCATTCCCAAAAACATCCTGACTTCTCTCTGAGTGTTTGGCGGATTCATTTTCAGAATTGCCGAGATTTTTTATTGAGGACACCTTTCCTGCTCCCTTCTCAATGTGATGTCCAAGATACAGAACTTCTTTTTGACAATACTGCAACTTACTCTGGAACACTTTATATCCATTGTCAGCCAAATGGTTCAACAGTGCAATGTCATCTTCTTTAGATTTCACTTTGGGCTAACGCTCCCACCCATCAAAAACAGCTGGTTGTGACAAAGGAGACAGGAGGTGTGTATGTGTGTAGGTTTAAATGTCCCAAATGCACATTTGCAACCCATCACAAAGCAGGCATATGTAGAGTCCAATGAACTTCACCATATACGCTGTTCAAGAGCCATGTTATGTATGGGGCACACTGTCCCACTTTGTGCCACAGCGCAACCTTAACTGTTTGTGCCAGGAGAAGACTGAGACAGTGTGCTCTATTACAGCCAATGCACTGTTCAGAGTGCAGGTGCAACTTCTTCTGCACTCTGAACGGAGCATTAGTGAAAGGTAGACAGCCTATTTGAAGCCATCAGTCTGCCTTTCACTGTAGGCAGAGACCCGGCCTCCGTATGAAAGGTAGCAGGGATACCCCCACATGTGAATGAAGTGAGTGACTACCCTCACTGGCCAAAAGTGGGATGCTTGGAAGTTTTCTGGAATCCCCTTTCCTTTCTTCCTAGGGGCACACTGGCTCTGAATCAACTCTTTGTGACGTACAATCAGTGTGCCTCCTGGCAGCTTCTTTGCCATTGTGCCAATGTCGATAATACAATGCCGGTGCAATGACAAAGGGATCCCCTCATTTAACTGGTTCCATGCCCTCCTGAAATTCAGGAAATATTCCGTTGTGATCTCGCTGCCACTTAGTTTGCACTGGATCTATCCATATTACAGAGTACTGCACAATTATTTGTCACCCCTTCAGTAATACTCAGTACTTAATTTGAGCTGGTGGTTTTCAATGCTTGGCACCGGCTAGATGTTAACACCTGCACTTATGCCAGCCCGCCACATGGTGGTGCTGTTCATCTAATTTAGAAGCATGCACAACAACAGTTTTATATTAATTCAATATTCATTCAAAATGATCAATAGATGCAGCCCAACCCATTTTTACAGCTTTGGGGTCTGTAATATGTATTGTTTGATGGTTAGTAGTTGTATTGGTACTGTCATTAGGAGCACTTACGGGGCAATGGGAGGTGCATGCGACAGTGGCCTACACACGAAGGCCCTGGATCTTATAATTTTACAAATTAGGCACTGAAGTGCCTTGGACGTGCAAACAACTAGAGCACACACTTGTTGGGACACAGTGTACTTTGTATTATGCAGCCCCAGGTGTACAGGTATTCACAGACGCACAGACACAGGAGCCATCTTCCACACCATTGACGTGTAGCAAAGGACTCCAATTTACATGGGACCAAGCAGACATGACTCTAAAAGCATGGAGGCACTCCTCTCACAGGAGTAATATTGAAAAGTACCGCACTCTTAACTAAGAAGTAAGCTACCTCTTCTGTCAGTCCACACTTCTAAAAAACACAGTGCAGTGTATGGATTGGGTGCTTTTTACGCTTCAAACTGGAGAACGCTCAGTCAGTGTGAATGATCGTCGAGCTCAATGAGGGAAAATGCACAGGGGAACATGAAGTGCATAGAAGGACAGGGTGAGACAGCTTTACAAAGTCATGCAAAAGGCTTCTTTTCCAACACCATTACTTACTTGAGAGAGTTACATATCTAAGGTAAGTTTGGGGGCTATACATTTTTGAGTCTATTAGTAATAAGGCCTTATGACACCAGTGGTAAATCAACTTAACCACACAAGCTAAGGCCCAGTAATGACTGACTATGCCAGGTCCCCCGGCAAAGGCCTTCAACAAATATATTATGTTTAGTTTGGCATTTGCTGGAACTCCCTGGTCATTTTCACAACAGAAGCTTCTTAATTGTCTTTAGATCAAGTCAAAGATGAACTTGATGCTGTGCTAGGCCTCAATCAACCGATCAATTTTGAGGACAGGACGCGCCTTCCCTACACCAATGCAGTGGTCCACGAGATCCAGCGCTACGCAAATCTGGTACCTGGGGCAGTAATGCATGTGTGCAAAAAAGACACAATGTTCATGGGCTTACCTGTCTCCAAGGTAGGTCAAAAATGTATTTATTGGGATCATTCTCGTTATTTGAGTGGACATGTTGGGAATGTTCGCAGACTCATATGAGCAGAAATGGGGACTGAGGGACTAATTTTTATTTCCAAACAGTTCTATTAATTGCAGGTTTCTGTTACTTAATGCAGACTAACTGTGGTGTTTACTTCATAATCAAATCCACTTTGATACATTAAGTCTACAGTAGTAATGCAAAGTACTAAGCTATGTTAAGTAAAACGCGTTTGTTTTATGACGGTCAGGCACTTTCAGTGAGGGCGTGGGTGAATAAATTAGTGAGTGAGTGAGTGAGTGAGTGAGTGAGTGAGTGAGTGATGGAGATAGCCAATCTATGCAGCGCACAACAGCAATCTAAATGTCTCTTGGGGCTGTCCTTCACTGCAGGATGTGAGAAAAAAACAAGTGAGTTTTCAGGAAGTAACAGTGCTGTGTAGGAGCCTCTTCTGTTGTAGGTGTGGCCAGTAAACATTCCACATAGAACACCTTATGCCCATGAGTACAGCCAATCGTCTTACTGATCTAAAGAATATACAGAGATTTATTAATAAGAATAGCTGCAGAAGACGCTTTATGATAAAGCGATGTATGAAAAGGGTTACGTTTTACCTTGCCTGACAATGGTAACCGTTTTTATATGTGTATATTTATATATCACAAACATAGTGACACAGGAACCAGAGTATATTCCACAAAACACAATACAATCAATGTAGTAGAATAATCTTTGTTTGGACAAGAGTGGGCCAGGCTGCCATCAACAATGGGGCCCATTTTAACCCGTAAGTTAAGGAAGAATAGGACAATAAAGCCTTTCTGATAGAGTTCATCTGGTTGAACATAGATTAGGGAAGGCAGCTTCTTGCTAGAGTAAAAACTCCTAGAGTAAAGAAGCATCAGCAAAGCCAGTATGTCTGGCATTCGATGCCAGTCTTTTGGCATTGTCAGTGCTAGTTTTATTTTGTCATGGTTTTTCTAAAAGTTTATTGTTGAGAAGTTGCACGCCAGGTGGAGAGACTATAAGAAAATTGGCGGTGTGCCTCGTCGGCGTGCCTCGTGCATGTCTCGGCTGGCGACTGCTGCGAGCAGGATTTCGCTCTTGTTCCTGGCTCTTCATGCCTGGAGGCATTACAGAAGGGTTACGGTTGTGGAGGCGTTTTGGAAGGGCAGCTCTGGGGCTCAATGATTGATGTCTGGCTTAGTCGGGAAGAGAGCCGGTGAAGCGCCATGTCCATGAAATGGCCAAATGTGAGCTTCCCTGCAGTTTGCTGGCTGCATAAATCAGTTAATTCTGCAAAAGAGGGCTGAAGGGCTGAAGAGCTGAAGAGCAAGAGCTGAAAAGAAAAAAGAGTGAGAGTTGCTCTCCCCCCTAAATGCTGACAATGGCTCGGGACCCCTCCCCCCCTCGCTCATAGTGCTGTCTCAAAATTGTAGTGCAAGGACATGCTCTCGTTCTATTCTTGAAACCCAACAAGTTTGGAGCTGAAGAGTGGAGGGGAGGAGGAAGGGAAAGGCAAAGTAAAAAAGAGGGCAGAAAAAAATATAATAATTACATTTATAAAGGAAAATAGCAAATAAGAGAAGGAGACACCAGAGGAGTGACCTTGATTGCGGACTGACTCTGATAGACCAAAGCCGCTTTTGGCTGGTGCTGGTGCTGGTCCTAGCTCTCCAAGGCGTGTGTGAAGGACAATGGAAAAGCATTTAAAATTGTCAAACTTAATGGTCAAGGTGGAGTCAGCCGTGAGCCTCAAAACGAAAACGCGAGCAGCCCAATTGAAGGCAGCATCAGCTGCGGCAAAAGCAGAGCACAGTCAAAAAGCACAGACCGGCTCTTTCATAAACTCTAGTTCTGTGTGCTCAGAAGAGGATCCGCCAGAATCCAGAAAGGACATTGGAGCGAGGGCTTCAGCTATGGAGAGTATAGCTCAAGGAGGGTCAGATAAGGGAATAAGACCAGAGGAAGAGCCGGGCCCACATGATAAAACACTAGAAAATCATGACTCAATGGTGTGGGCTTAGGAGGACGGAAAGGGAAAAGAAAATCTCCTCCTTTACAAGAACCTATAAAGGAGAAAATAGTCAATCCAAGCCATTAACACACCAAGGATTATCTGCTATTCTCCAAAGGCAACTGCCACTCCTGCTCCATCTGCGATACTACAAGGGCCTCCGGATGAGTCACAAGCTAGTCCCTCGCTAAGCGATCAATCCTCAACGGCACAATCAGCTACCGTGGAGGGGAAAGGTGGACATAGCTCCCTTCAAAAATAGAATAGCCTTTCTGTCAATTTTCAGACACAGGCTCAGTTGCCACCACCACCGCCACTACAGTGACCATCACTGCTGCCCTTACAGGTTCTTTCACTTCCACAGCTGCCGCCACAACTTCAGCCCTAGTTGTTAAGCAAAGAAGGACTAGCTGTTGCAGGTCAGCAAGCATGGATTCAGAAAGAAATTGGAGGGTCCCTATGCAGGCCATCTGAAAAATCTCAAGAAGAAGGAACTCTCATACAATGTGACATAAAAACCATGCTGAATCTTATTTTGGATGAGATAAGAGAGCTCAAGACAAATCAAGCTAATGAGATAGCATCTCTTCATCAGTGCTTCTCAAAGACTGAGGAGGCAGTGGGCAGTTTTCTCATAAGGATGTAAGAGGCGGAATCAAGGAGCACGCACCTTGAATGCCAAATGAACATTATGCAGGCAAACTTAGTTAAAAAAGGAAAAAACGCCACTAAAGAGTAAACTTGAGGAGCTCAAGAATCACTTGCTCAAACCTGCGTATAGTGGGGGTCCCAGAGGAGAGTGAAGGATCCCAATCTCTCCAATGGGTTGTGACTTTTATTAAGAAGAGTGTGCTGCCAGAATTCGCTGGAGATCTCACTATAACAAGAGCACATCGGGTGGCCACACACCCTTTTCTGAATTCAAAACTTCCACAAACAATTTTGATTAACTTTGCGGCTACAGCATCAAGGAGCAGATACTGTCTAAAGCAATCCAGAAGAGACAATTTTCGATCAATGATGTTTCCAACTGTTGAATTTTTGCTGATATGTCTGCAGTTGCTGCACGTCGGCGAAAAGAGTTTGTTAAACTGTTGTATCTTTTTAAGGCACAGGGCGCTCAGGCTGTAATAGCTCAGCAGCCAAAGTTAAGGGTGTTAGTGAGAGGGAAGTTCAATATGTTCACGAACATAGAGGATGCTCATGATTTTCTGAGAGAAATCTCCACTCCAAAATAAAAAAGAATGAATAAGTTTAAGGTGATAGGTTGTTTGAGGGCGGCGGGGACGGGTCACATAGGGTGCAGTTTCATGGCACCCCACAAGGGAGTCAATTTGGGGAGGGTGGAGATGGGCTTTGCGGGCAAATTCCCCTCTCCAGGGGAGTGTAAGGTGTGGGGAGGGTGTGGGAGTAGTTGGGATTGTGGTGCAAAAAAGAAAAAAAATAGCAGAATCATAGTGGAGAGGTTTTGAGAAGTTAGATTATTGAATGGACCATTGCAATATTCAGGCATTAATCATAGAGATGGGTTTTAAATTTCAGATAATCTCGGTCAATGTAAATGGAGTATTGAACAGACAAAAGTATGGAGGGATAATAAATGGCTAGCTTCTTTTTCACCACAAGTTCTTTTTTTTTCAAGAAACCCACCCGAAAACAAATACTCCAAAACATTTAGCCCTAAATCTTTTTCCAAAGTATTTTTTGCTTCGGCAGGGATGGCAGTCATATATTTTAGTGGGGCTAGACTGGGAGTTTATCCAAGTTCAGAGAGATCCTCATGGTCGTTGGCAATAGGTCACGGTGAGCCTTAATGGGAACATCCTACATTTTGTCAATTATTATGCTCCAATTATAGATGACCCTTCATCTATGGTCAGGATTAATGAGATTCTTAGATGGGTTACGGTCCATATTATTTTTGGGGGGGACTTTAAGTATATTCAAATCCTGACAAATGGACACTTTGAATAAAAATAAAAATCAACTGAAGCCAAAGACTAAAAAAGTAATAGATGTTATAAAGCAAGATCACCAATTAATTGATCCATGGTGTAGATCCCATGGGAAAGAACTAGAATATACCTGCTACTCCCGACAATTCCGGTCAGCTTCCTGCATTGACTTTTTTTTATCTCTCGTTCTTTAAAATATTCTGGGTCGGTAATGGGGGCCAATTCATTTTCAGACCATTCTCTGGTCAAATTGGAAATAGAAATAGAGGAGGGCAGGATGATAAGGTCCAGGTGGCAGATGGATCAACTCCTTCTCTCAAACCAACATTGGGTAATTGGCACAAGAAAATCGATACAAGAATTTTTTAAGGGCAATAAGGGTACAGCGGAACTCTTTTCAGTTCGGGGGCCTTCAAGACCTCAGTCTGTGGGCAGATGGTGGCGTTCATGGCCGCACAGTCTAAAAATCAGAGGACTCACATAGCCGAACTTCAGCTGGCAGTTGATACTGCTTTGCTGCAGAAGAATGCCTCTTTAAGGGGAAAAGAGACAGTCGAGAGGCAGCTTTATAAAGCAAAACAGGGCATAAGAGAGTTTTTTATTATAGAAGAAATGAACTGCTCTCTGGCATTCCAGCACCAACTTTACAAAGAGAGCAAAATGGTAGGCAAACTGTTAGCCTGGTAGACTAATGTAAAACAGTAAGCAGCATTAATTACTGAAGTGTTGGTACCTGGTACAAGAGGACGAGGGAGAAGAAGAGGACGCAATCAGGTCCATTGGGAACAAGAGGAGAATATGGGGAACAACACACGCAGCAAGGGCGCAGCCAACAACATACAAGTTTAGTTACTAACTTATCCTCTGTAGTCCTTACTCAAAGTGAGAGTGATGTCCTTGAAAAGGGATTAGGATTTGTCCCCACTGCACGTTTTGACCGATTCAAGTTACATTGTGAACTATCTGAGTTTTTTAGAAAACTGAAACTCAAATCCTTTTTTGAAAGAAATCAATCTGAAGTCCTTGCAGATCAGTCCAGTGATACTGGGTTACGCTTAAAATCAACCTTTGTTCCTCCACCACATACAATACCAGCGGAGATAACTGCGTTCGAACAGGCAGTTTTTAATGATGTGGAAACCTTCCAAAACCAAGGGACCTTTAAAAACATGAGTTCCATTGATTTTCAGGCTCTTCAGTCACTCCGATCCAATACCCTTATCGTGATCAAACCCGCAGATAAGGGCGGTGGGATCGTGATTCAGAACAGCACTGATTATGATCTGGAATGCAAACGTCTACTTGGTAATACTAAGAACTACATTCCACTGACTACTGATCCCTCTCCTATGTTGAAAGCCACTATTTGTAATCTGGTGGAACATGCTGAACACAATGGTTATATCAGCAAACAGGAAGCGGATTTTTTGGCAAAGGGTAAGGGGATAGTGCCCTACTTTTATACCCTCCCAAAGACACATAAGAACATATCACCTCCACCAGGCCGCCCGATAGTATCGGGTATTGGCTCTCTTTTAGAGCCTCTTTCAATTTACTGTGATTATTTCTTAAAACCTATAATCCAGAATACGGTCACCTATCTGAGGGATACAAAAAGTTTTTTGGCGTCCCTTCAAGATTTATCATTTGACAATGACAACACCATCCTTGTATCATTGGACATTGAGAGTCTTTACACCAGTATTCCCCAAGACGATACCATCAAGGTCATTGGGGAAGCTCTAGACTCTATTGATTGGACTTTTCAAACATCAAAAAGCTTTGTGATTGATTGTGCAACATTGGCCCTGAAACAAAATTTTTTTGAGTACCAAGGTACACTGTATCTCCAATGTACGGGGACTTCTATGGGCAGCACTTTTGCGCCTAGTGTGGCGGGACTATATGTGTACGATTTTGAACGCAAACATATCCTGGACCCTACCAATCCGTTCTCTTCGTATCTCTCCTTTTGGAAGAGATACATAGACGACATTTTCATCGTCTGGCAGGGCCCTGAGAATATCTTACGCAAATTTTTTGCATGGATTAACACACGTGATCCTAACTTGCTATTCACTTACTCCTTTGATAGCCATGAAATGATTTTTCTGGATGTGACTGTGTCCAAGGTCAATGGGATGCTATTGACCAGAACATATCACAAACCTACAGCTAAAAACAACCTCCTCACATTCTCCAGCTTTCATCCACGTCCGTTACGGGAGAATTTACCGTACGGTCAGTTCTTACGGATCAGGCGTAACTGTAGTAAGCTGTCTGATTTCCGTACGCAGTCTCGGGACCTTTCTGATAAACTGCACCAAAGAGGTTATCCTGATAAGATCGTGAAAGCTAGCTGTAAGAGGGCCAGAAACCAACCACGTGAGTCTCTACTTTGTGATTATCCCAAACCATCTCAAACTGTTCCACTTACCTGTGTGACAACTTATAATGTTGCCTCCAATGCTATTTCTAAGTCCATCAAGAAACATTGGCGTATTTTGGAGAGCAACAATATCAAATGGGATAAACCTCTATTTGCGTACAAAAAAGCGACTAGCTTAAAAGACTCCCTTGTCCACACTAGACCACGTAATTCCGATTTTCCCACTGACAGGTCTATCCTGAATGCTTGGGGCTTACCACCTGTTTTTGGGCATTTTCCCTGCGGGTCATGTAGTATCTGTTATCTTACTTCTACAACCAAAACTTTAACCTTGGAAGCAGGGAAAATTTGGACGCAAAGGAGCCATACCAATTGTAATACTGCTGATGTAGTATACTTAATTACTTGCCCTTGCGACTTAAGATATGTGGGAATGACGACACGAAAAGTGAAGTTACGTATTGGCGAGCACCGAAGCAACATTCGTTGCAAGAAAAGTACCACTAAACTCACTGAACATTTTTTGCGCTTTAACCATACAGTGGATGATCTGCATTGGACTGTTATTGAACAGGCTAATCCAACGATTTTGTTCGAGAAAGAGCAACGTTGGATTTACCGTCTTTCTACACATGTATCTGGTCTTAACGATAACATTCCATGGGGCACCGTTTTAAGACGCAAATGAGTAGCCCTAGCAGTGAAATTTAGGTTTATTCTACTCTTGAGCTTAATGATGACTCCTGCATATATGCTACCCTTGACTGTCGAGGTGCCGATCAGATGATCCAACAGATGGGCACCACATAACATCAGTCCAACCGCGGTTTAAGCATATAAATGAGATATTACACATCACTCGGTTTTATGGTAACTAGATGTTTGGTTGTCGTGTGCGATACCGATTACTTACCAAAATCATACGATGAGTCAATGTCCCTAGTCTGTAGTTGTGATGTATCTGTTCATTTTTCTATCGACGTATAAAGTTTTAAACATCTCAAACCCTGGAAAACACTCAGCGCTCTAGTCTTTCTATGAGTCCGTTGTTTGTTTCCGTCATTCTTACACAAACCGGATTTCCGGTTAATGTTGAGATCTCGCCTATTTTTACCGCGAAGATCGTATCGACGCTGACTCCAGGCGAGGTGGTTTTATTTAG
Source organism: Triturus cristatus (assembly GCF_964204655.1). NCBI lineage: Eukaryota > Metazoa > Chordata > Amphibia > Caudata > Salamandridae > Triturus > Triturus cristatus. The sequence continues at coordinate 939,633,188 of NC_140587.1, read as the reverse complement.
GTTTACGAGCCAGGCAGGTGACTTGGAAGATGTGAGTATCACGGATGGGCCTTGTTCTTGTTCCTTTTGGCTCGTCGCGTAAGCTGACATGACGGACTAACTTGGGTTTCGGGTTACTTATACTCTTCCCGTTTATCCCTAACAGTTGTCCTGTAGTCCCGCCACCCACCGTCTGCCTAAGGAGTACAGCTTTTTCTTTTTACATGTGAGTGCCGTATTTTTCATTTGGTTACTAATGCCTCTAAATGCAATTATACTGGTCTGATTTATTTTGTAAAAACTCGTTGGTCAATGCATCAATTTGAGTAGTCTCCTAAATAGGGTACATATGCATTTAGCATCTTTTTTTTCAGTCATACCTAATATGAAAGTATAGTCTGTGGGAACAACACACTCTAATGGACATTCTTGTCCCACGTATAACACTGCTTCAATCTGTTGATTTTATATAGTATCACATAATTAAGAGTCATTGATTGATGTGTTGCACTTTATGTGATTATCTCCAAACAGGTATCCTTTCGAGATTACGGAAGGCACACAACGAGAACCGTGAGTGTATCGGTTTGAAAAACACCTGAGGTTAGGGTGGGCTTTAGTAAGCCTATACCGCCCTGGTGTATTCCTCTTTCTGGTTAGGTCCTGATGAAAGCTCTGTAAATCATACATAAGAAGCTGAAACATGTCGACCACGATGACCACCACTGGATGTTTCTGACTCACTAATAGTCAAGATTAGACATCCGTCACTGTTTTTAAACGTCTAAGCCTCATCCTAATTAAATTGATTGTTGGATGAATCTTGACATTTTAAATAATTGTTTCCCCACTTTCACTGATTTCCACGAACCTTTTAGTCTTTCTATGTTGCTCCGCCCTAACATAGCGTCGTAGCACACTGGTGGTACACAAGGTACCCCCAGCAGAACCCCATGATGAAGCATGTCATCAACTATGTTGATGAGTGAGGGTTCACTGACCACTTCAGATTGACTTGCAGTGTCACGATATTTTTTGTTATTTAGACTCACTAGTTCTGTTATCATCACACTCTTTTGTTGTTTTCACCTGGTACAAGAGCCCTAGTGACTGATAAGGAAAGGATTGCCCAAGTGTTTTTGGAGCACTATGATCAGTTTTACGCTACTAAATATATGGTGGGGCAAAAGGCAATTCAACGATATTTTGACGACATTAACCTCCCGCATGTATCGAATACCCAGGCAGAGGAGATTCAAGTTGATATTTCAGTAGCTGAAATTCAGTCAGCCCTTACCACATTGTCAGGCGGAAAAGCGTGCGGAGACAATAGGTTGCCAATATAATTTTACAAGGTCTTTGCCGAGGAATTAACACCTTTTTTGGTTGACCTTTTTAATCATGTGAAAGCGGGTGGTTTGGTTCTCACAGCTTTTAAAGAATCTATTATTGTCAGTTTTGTAAAGAAGGGTAAATCTAGAGAAATCAATTCATACAGACTGATCAATCTACTTAATTTTGACTATAAAATTCTATTGAAAATTGGTGCAGCACTTTACTCCTCTGGCACAAATAGTGATCCACACGGATCAGACAGGGTTTGTTGCAGGGAGGTTAATGTCCACAAATACAGGGTTTTTAGTACAGGCACTTGACTTTTTTATTAGCAATCAAACTCCAATACTTATTAAGATGGTCGACGCAGAAAAAGTGCTTGGTTTAGTGAATTGGGATGCTTTCTTTTATGGTATGGGTAGGTATGGGATTCCCCCCAGGTTATAAACATGTTATGTAATATTTATCAAGGGGAACAGGCACAAGTTTTTATTAACTCTAACCTGGCTGGGATAGTTAACGTAAACCAGGGAACCAGGCAAGAGTGCCCTCTGTCTCCTTTGCTCTTTACCTTTTTTATCGAACCCCTGGCCACCAGAATTCATAGCAATGTGGCGATAAAAGCATCCATTTTAGGAATGGCCAAACTAAAGCTGTTCGCGGATGACATTATCCTCTATCTTAGTCTGGAAACACTGAGTATTGAATTAACATTGGCAGAATTTGCACAATTTAAATTAATTGGATGGTATAAAATTAATCGTAACAAGACTGACATTTTAACAATTAATAGCTTGAGTGATTTTCTCCCCGTCAATCTTAAACGTCAATCCCTTACTTTCAATCCAATTCGATATTTAGGGATATACGTTACCAACCAATATACCGAAATTTATAAACTTAATTATAAAGTCATGCGGAAAAAAAGTTAAAAAGCTGCTAGAGGTGTGGTCATTATTACCACTCACATTGATGGGCCGTGTTGCCCTTATAAAAATGTCCATCTTACCTTTACTTGTTTTTCTTTTTACAAATGTCCCTATAAAAATAAATATGATCTATTTTAAAGAGTTGGAAACTATTTTCAGAAAGTTTGTTTGGAGTGAGAAGGCACCGAGGGTAAAACTCTCAGTGCTCCAACTTGACATTAATCAGGGTGGGCTTTCACTTCCCCAAGTTCGTACATATTATTAAGCAGCCTTTTTAGATCTAGTAGTCTGTTTAGTCGACTGCAAGGGATTTGTTGATAATTATTCCTGCAGGCTTGTTCTATATGGTTTTATTACTTAGAACTAGCAGAATGTAAACGCTTGTGCCTCCAAATACAGAGCAGCCATCTAAGGTTCTGGAACACCTGTGGTTTTTAAGAGTTAGGGCACTTTTTAGTTGGCGGCAGTGGGATTACTTGGTAAGTGGTCCAAGCCTGGTGTGGAGACCGAAGCAAGCTTTTCTTCTTTGAATGTATTCAGATTTCACATCTATTAAATAAGTACAGTCTCCCATCTAGTTCTGGCCCAACTCCACTCCTGGCTGCTCTATTCAGAGCACAGTTAAGAGGGGTGGGAAATTGGTATTGCCTTTTACTGTGCCAAGGGTAATCAATGGTGGTTAATAAATTCTTAGAAAATGTGACCCAGGAGACACAATGTATGCTCTCAAATCGGGACTGGCAAGCCATTTCACAACTGGGTAGCAAGGCTTTAAGAGTGGCCAATTTTGATGGAGGGTAGCTTGGAGAAGATGGCGGCTGACTGAGGAGCTCGGTCGGGAGCTCCCTGCCCTGAACCCCACCTAATGAATCACGATATGGCCGTCGATATAGATATGTAAAGCAGGTCTAAGATTGAATTTATACGGATTAGGAGCAGATCTGAAGAAAAAAAGAAAGAAAAACGTACTGACGAAACATCGAGACCTGCCGGCGTCCGCATAGGTGTCAGTGTCGTGCCCTCACCACAGCGTCGATCTCAGCGGTAGCGCACTGTTGCTGCCCGTCACCGCGAGGTTCGCCTGGCCCTAGTGCGGTATCGCAGCGCAGATCCGCGGGAGGAGCACACTGGAGGTCTCGCAGCGAAGGTCTGCGGGAGTGTGGGCGGAGGCTGCTGGAGCGCATTGCAGCAGCAGGTGGGCCGCCGGTAGAGTCTCCTTCCGGGGGTGATTTGTGGTAGCTACTGAGGCAGTACACAGGAGGAGAAGAACGCGGTGCTGCTCCACCCATAGTAACTACAGTAACACGGGCAGCTCAGACTTTGGGAGAACAGACTGCACAACCAATATTGAGCAGAAATTTGAAAGACAGCACGAATATGTGCCGGTAAGTGTGCTAGGCTCTGGCTCTGAATTAAAATTTGATAAAGTGCCAGTAGAAATGGGGGCAGGGCAGGGAGGGATTTCTGTAAGGGTGATTCTGGGTTCCTCCCCAGGGCTATCTGGAGAACAAGGGGTTGCAGTGGATGGGAACCTGGAAGGCATCAAACCACCCCCATCTACTAGTAGAGGTTTTAAGAGTGGACACATCGAAGGAGAGGGTTATAGCCTCAGGAGCAGGCAACTGCCTGCTAAAAGGAGTACGGACCTCAGGACCCCCCAGCTACTAAAGTTACCAGAATTAATAAATTTAGCAAAGAGAAAATTTTAACACTGGCTAACGCACCACCCAAAGTGGCAAGAAGTCACAATAAAAAATATATCTCAGGGCAGCCACAAGCCCCACTATCCAGAGCAAGTCGTGCTAATCTAAAAACACCGGGCTTGGGCAAAATACAGACAATCACCCCCTCCCTGAGATCCTACTTCAGCGTTCAAGATAAGGAGCCAGAACAAGGAAGGAGAGGACTAAAGACACCGGTGAAAGTCACAAGTAATGACGCCACAGAATTATCTTGTCTGCTTTGCTCTCCTTTGGCAGTAGCTACTGAACCAAAAGCTATAAAAATGGCAGAGAAAACTAAGGTTGGAAATACAGAAACAGGGTTGAGCAATAGATTCCAAACCCTATCTAATCAGGGATTAGAAACCGGAGGAGAGGCACTAGAAGGTGCTGCAAAAGGAGCCACAGCCAAGGAGGGGGCAAGAATCATCCCAGACATCAGTCAGTCAGTCAGTCAGTCAGTCAGTCAGTCAAAATTACTTTATTCGGTTCATAGCAAAAACCATAAAAGTACAATGAACATAAAACAATACAAACATTGTGCAAACATTTAAAATAATGTTACATACATATTAAAAAATAATTTAATAAAAATTAGTCACAATTCAGAAGTTAATTACACTATGACCACATGATTTTTTTCCTTAACCTCATTGAGATTACTAAAAAATTAGCTATGTTGAAAATCTCCCAGGGAGAACCCAACATCTGAAGATATAAAAGTGCTGGTTTAACCTGTCTAAATCCTTTATTTTTTATAAGGGGAATAATACATTTTTTTCGAATTAAAGACAGGTGGCAACAAAAAAAGATAAAGTGCGTAGTGTCTTTGATGGAAAATCTGTCACAGGAACAGATCTCCAGATCCCTCTCCTTCGTCCACCCAGGAGAATCAGTAAGTAGAAGATGAAACTTGTTCATTCTGAACCTAATCAATAAAAAACGATGATGCATGTTGTTGACAATACCCAAGTACGGCTCCAGACTATTCGATGTAACAATCAACTGATGAGCCCTTACAGTGGGTTTAAGTAACTCCTTTTCTTCCCTTATAAGCATTGCCCTCTGTTTATGGGTATCTTTAGCCCATTTTAAGTCCCCCTTTGTTATGTTACTTGGATAATCAAATATATCTGGCCGACCCAATTCCCTGGCTAAGTTCTTGATATAGTTCAACCAGGGAATAGTTTTACCATACTCTAGCGATAGACAATCTTTTATAATCGCATGGTTCAATTCTAATTCAGGGTTTAGCCAAATTGAAATCCATTTCAAAAATGGGGCTACGGCTATACGGTCTGCTAGGTGGTCTATCCCACATTCTTGGTGGACAATGTAGCCCGAGGTTGAGCAGGGGAGGAATAATAAAGATTTTAAAAATTTATCTTCTACGACCTGTAAAACTGAAACGTTTTTAATTTCCCACAAGTCAGCGCCATACAATGCAATCGAGGTACATTTAGCTACATAGATGTTCAACATAGCTTGCATAGGTTTCACCCCCAGTTTACGTCCAAACTCTAGGACAGCGACTGTTGCCCTTGCAAAAGCATTACGTTTAGCTGCTAGTTGTGGGGCCCAAGTAGACTTATCATCAAAGATGACCACTAAATAAGGGAATCTCGTAACCCGGGATAGAACGTGGCCTTCACAAAACATAGTCTTTACTTTCTTTGGTTTGGTACCCACGATTATCACATGGGATTTGGAAAAATTCACGCCAAGATCAAGTGCAATCATAAATTTTGCAAAGGAATCTAAAAGATTTTGGAGCCCTACAGCTGTTCGAGCCAAAAGGGCGGCATCATCTGCAAATAATAATGCAGGGATGAAAAATTTACCCGCTCTAGGAATATCCTTACATGACTCGGTTAATACAGAGCCCAGATCATTAATATAAAGTGTAAAAAGCAGGGGGGCTAAAATACAACCTTGCCTAACGCCATTGGTGATTCCGATCTTATCCGTACAGTTACCAAGGCGATCATATCTAACAGTGGCAGTAAGATCTCTATGTAGATCCGCAAGGAAATACACAATATTTGCGTCTATGCCACACTTAAGGAGTAGCCCCCAAAGTTTCGAACGATTTACTCGATCGAACGCCGAGGACAAGTCCATAAATGCTAGATATAGCGTCCCTTTTTTAGCAATGGTATATTTACCTATTAAAAGGTGAAGATTCAGGCTTTGATCTATGGTCCCGCGACCCTTGCGAAACCCATATTGTAGGCACGAGAGGATATTAGTGTCTTCTAGCCAGTCTGTTAGTCTGCCCAGGACCACACGCCCCAGAACCTTTACTGCTGAATCGATAAGGGAGATAGGTCGATAACAACTAGGATCCCCCCTGTTACCTTTCTTAAAAATAGGTATGATCACAGATTCGGACCAAGTGTCCGGAATTCCTGCGATACAAAACCCTGTTAAAAACGTTTGTTAATACTATGGACCAAGTCTCAAGATCAGATTTGAAGAGGTCTGCTGGTACACCATCGGGACCTGGAGCCTTGTTGCTTGTCATTTTCCCAATGGCCTCAGCCACCTCTGTCTTAGAGACTAATAAAGTATATGGGTTCACAATAGGGGAAGAAATACTCTGGTCCCCACAGGTGCCCATTTCATAGACTGATTTAAAATGAGAGTGCCATGTTTGTTTCCCAATACCGCAATCTAATTGGTCATTACATGTGTCACGAAAGAAGGGTTTGTTTACCACTGACCAAAACTTGGCGCTGTTTCTAAGGACATCCACGCACGAGAGTTCTTCCCACGCATCCTCCCTGATCTTCTTTTTCCTAGTGTCCAGGATTTTGTTGTATTCTTTCCTCAACCCAGCAACAATAACCCTGTTCACTGGCTTGGCTTTTAGGGCGGCCTTCAGCTTTCTATTTGCATTTGAGCAATTTCTATTGAACCACCCCAGCTCGGCCTTATCCTTGTGTTTACCTGGGCAACTCAGGTCTGCTGTAATCTGTGAGCAGATTACAGAGTATGCCACCAGAACCTCATCATTCCCTGCGTCAGAGTCCAAGCACGTATTTAGCTCAGGTCCTACTTTACTTTTTAGGTTATTGTGAAAATCGCCTGGAATAACTTTATTCCATCTGATTCTGCGATCCTGATCTGTAGGACGGATATCAGATTTATCCACACTAACTTGGGATTTAACAGGTTTTTTAAAGAGGTTCAAAATGCTAAGGATCACGGGGTTATGGTCACTGAAATGGGTCCAAGTCGCCATATAACTAGTGATACTAACCCCAAAAACTGAACTAACAAAAATATAATCAATAACTGAATTTTTCCCATTTCCTTTAAAAGTGGGTATATTATCATCTTCCATAAAGGGGAGTAGCAGACCGTGGTCTGCCAGTAGGGTTTCAAGAAAATCACCCGCCACTGTATGTTCAAAGTGTGCATCCCCTAACTCGGTCGGACCCAAAGGGTCCGAGGAAGAGCACTTTAGGGAACAACCATGGATATTAAAATCGCCCATTATTACAATGAAACAATTCTTGCTGTTATTTTTGTTGTTCTCCTTGTAATTAACCAAAAAACAATTTAATGCGGCCAGGTGATTGGTCATGGCAACTCTGTCATAAGAATTGTAAAAATTAACAATTAAGATATCAGATCCCTCGTTCATCGAAATTTGGATTGCCAAACAATTTGACGAGCCTGTTTCTAGTTGAGTCGATGACCCGGGAATACTTGCCGAGATTAATGTGACCAACCCACCCTTCGCCCTCCCCATACTGGTTGGGGTAGCAGATGCAAAAAAGCTAACATACCCATCAATACTCAGCGTATCCTCTGTGTCCCATGTTTCTTGCAAGCCAATGATATCGCCCAGGGCGATTAGATCTCTCCAAGCAGGATCATTTAATTTACTTTTTAAGCCTGCTATATTCCAGGTAATCAATTTAGATGAAGGACCCAATAATCCCTGATTCAGGTTTACCAGAGTTGGAACATTATTTGGTGATATCACGGCTTCAGGGACTACAGGCCGTATGTCAGGGATAATACTCTGTTCACAAGTTCCTAGTCACTCGTTTTCATCCAGATTGGAAAAGACATCAAATCTATTCGAGACAGGAACAGCAAAATTATTAGGGCCAAGTCTGTTGGGTTGATCAAAAACCATCGGTCTAGTATAAAATGGGGGATAGAAAAAACCCAGGGGGAGAACATTCACAAACTCTTTATGAATTCTCAATGACCCTGCCTGTCTCAGTATATCATTCACCAACCCTGGGGATCTAAAACTCACAACTATACAGTCTCCCTCCAGGTGTTTAGCAGTCTTGCCCACCCATGGAACCCTTCTAATCATCATAAAATGGTTGTGAAGATGGTGGCCCAAAACCGTTTTATTTGACAGAAAGTGGAGAGCCTTATTTTTCAGGGAGGTCCAATGTTCTTTTTTATCGGGGTCCAATTTAGGAACATTAGCTAAAATTATAGTGTAAGGACATGCCTCTACCGGTAAATGTAGTGACTGGTCCCCTCCACATTGGGGTACTAAAGAAGGTGCCCCCCCCCTTAATCCGTATTGGCCCTTCCCTTCCATGCGTGTTTCCCAGGGTTTCTTTGGACAATGGGGGGATATTAGATCCCAAACTGTTAGTCACAGTGGGAAGAACAGGTTGTTGTAATGGAGTTATCATTGAATTCAACAAACTATCAACTGAGGCCGTAACTGTTCTAAGTGTATCCCCTACCGAGGTACTTGGGCCTGTCTTGGGCACCTTGGTACGAAAGTGAGATTCAATAATACTTAAACGGCCCTCAATGCGCTTCAGGGTATCCATTAAGGGCTGAGTAAATGACCTAAGGTGGGCATCCATCATTGTAACAAGGCTCGACATAAGTGACTCCCTACTCTTGTCCGTGTCTAAATTGAGGCAATCACACCCTCTCTTATCCAGCTCCACTCTGTCTGGATGAGAAGAACTACTATTAGTTCGGTCCAACCCTGAGGCGATAGTATTAGTCCTTGGTTGTTTCGCCTGTTTACGATTACCCTCTGGGTTTTTGTTAGCCTTTCTTTTCCCCGTGATAACCTTCCCCCCTTTAGTCAGCAAATCGCTTTTAACCCTGGACTGTCTGGTATGTATGGCCACAGGTGAGGGGGCTGTACTTTCTATTTGTAAGGGAACAGTAGCAATCTGATGACAATCTTCCGCAATTGACCCATTAGGAATCACACGGGGATACAATGCAGCTGGAGGTGGACTAGAAGAGGGAGTATCTACCAATGATGGCGGAACATTTGGGTGTCCGATGGGATCAAGCGACAGTCGCCGCTCAACCAAGGCGATTTCATTTACGACAGCAGTTTCAGCTTGTTTTAAGAAATTGTCCAAAGTCCCCATGCCCGCTACCCTTGAGCTTAATTTGGAAGACCCCTTCGTCATCTCAGATGTAGGTATGTGACGAAACTGCTTGAAGTACTTCACAGAACTCACCCCAGATCCGATAGTTCCAGAAGTTGTGACAAATGCAATACGCTGTTAATGGGTAGTCCCAACCCGACCTCTTTCGTCCTCTGACGGCCTCAGACGGCCCGCCCTTTGCCCGGGCTTAGCCCGGCGTCGCCCGCGCGCGTCCCGCGACGCGGGAAGAACAGCGTCCTTTTGAGCGCCTCCGGGCGCGTAGGTAGCGTCACGGGTCGCTAGGGCCGCTGGGAGCTGTGGTTTACTCCGCTTTCTAGTCCGCGAGATGGTGTTGCGGCGGTAGCGGTGAAGGTAGAGTTTCGACCCAGGAGAGGGACAACAGGGTAGCAAAAAGTTAGGGAGAGCACCGTGATGACCCCCGAGCAGGCAGCAGGTCTCAGATATTCGGCAGGGCTCCACATTCAAACTCAGTTGCCGATGTGAGTCCCAATCAGAAAACATCTTAGAGGAAATGATGAAGGAAATGAGAATTAACTTTGCGATTTCAGAGAGAAATCAAACAAAAATACAAGAAGCCTGTGAAGTACTTGACCAAAAAATAAATACACTCATTGATAGAGTGTCACAGGTGGAAGTAGAAGTAGAGCTACTGAATAAAAAAACAGAGACCAACCGTGAAGAGATAACCAGATTGAAAACTAAAGAAAAGGAGATCAGCGAGAGGATGGAATCCCTGGAAAACCACGCTAGGAGGAACAATCTTAACATTTTAAATGTACCTGAAGATATTGAAGGGGAAGATATAAAAGGGTTCATGATTCAGTTACTAGAGGAGAAGATCCCTTGGACTAAATCAGTTAACCTTGCAGAAGATATCCAAAGGATACACCGAGAACCTTTTAGGAAAGGGAAGGCGAGGAAAAACCCCAGAAAAATGTTAATCAATTTCAAGACATATTCCCTGAAAGAGAGAATCCTGAGCGAGGGTCTCAAAGCTGGCTTGTTTCCCAAAGATGACTGGTCATACAGAATAAGGTCTGACCTATCTAGAACAACCCAAGATAGGCAATGGGAACTGTGTCAACATATGCTGCAACTAAGATTTCTTGGCGCTACTGTCCAAATGCGCTTCCCGGCCTCCCTGAGAATTATGTGGGATAACAAAATGCATAACATGAGAGAGCCGAAAGAGGTTGAAGGCCTCATAGAACAAATGAAATCACAAAGTAAGGGTCACCACTAACCCATAAGATATAGATTATAATTAGATCGTTAATACTAATAAGATTGCAAACACTGTAAAAACTGGTGAAGGGTAGGGAACCCAAATGGGCAGTAAATCTGCCCAGGAAAAAGAAGAAAAGGGAGGCTTCTCCAGGGAAGGGGGGGGGGGGGCTCCCGTAAAAATATATATCACAAAACTTGGAAAAAGAAAAAAATTATAACACGAGGTGGGGAGCAGAATGGGGAAAAAAGGAAAAAAAAGTCCTAAAAGCAAACTCAGGAGGAGAAGGGTTTCCCTTTAGCAAATTACAAAGGATTAAAGACAAGGATGTCGGCCACAAGTAATAAGGCCAAAGAAAAGAGGCTCAGCATTCTATCTTGGAATATAAATGGGCTAAGGATAAAAAAACGGAGACTGAAGATCCTGGAATACATAAAAAATATCGACTGTGAAATAATCATACTTCAGGAAACTCATTTGTTGAAAGAAGAATGGGCACTGATCTGCAAAAATCAAAGATGGGTGGATCACTGAGTATGCACAAATCAAGATTGTAATATAAAGGGCATAGCAATAATTTTCAAAATATCTTTGAAAGCGATCATTGAAAAAACGGAAATAGATAAAAAAGGCAGATGGATAATTGTTAAAGCAAAAATACACAATAATTCTTAAACTATAGCAGGATATTCCGGTCCCAATATGGACAATCCCGAGCCCCTGCAAAAAATATATTCACACTTAATGACAGCACAGGCCCCGATAATAATGGGTGGGGACTTTAACATAATTTTAAATCCCAAGGAAGATCGATGCCCAGTAAAAAATCTTCCCAATCAACCAAAAATTAGAGAATGGATTGGGATGTGCATTCGAGATTTGGGGCTTGTAGATATCTGGAAAGAAAAGGGAAATAAAAAACATAGATTCAGCCTTCATAATAAAAGGCTAGGGCATGCATCTAGAATCAACTTTTTTCTGATTAATAGGAGTTTGTTTGACTGCACAAATAAGGTTGAACACATCCCAGAACATATTTCAGACCATTCAGCAGTGCACCTCAGCCTTAACTTAAAAACCTCCCCGTGTAATCAAAGATGGACAGTGAATAGAGCTATATTTTCGGACACATTGCATTGATAATCTGGTTGAAGAGACGGATCTCTTTTTCCAAATAAATAAAGAGGGCACAACAAAACAGATAGCCTGGGATGCATATAAAGCCTATATTAGGGGTAGGATCATAAGCATCACAGGTCATAGAAACAAGGAGAATAAGTCCTTTATAAAAACAAATTGAAAGCGATCTGGAAACATTGGATGTAGAACACACAAAAGCAAAAACTGCACATGAAAAGGGAGTAATAGAGGAAAAAAAGAAAAAGAAGAGAGTAGAACTAGCAGATTTTCTTGAGTTAAAGGTTAGAGACAGATGGGAGGCCAGTAATTTATCACAATATGAATATGGTGAAGGGCGTGGGAGAATTCTGGCCTGGAAAGTCAAAACAGAAGCAATACATAACAGGGTTACGAAAATTCAGAAGGAAGCTCTACCTGGCTCCTATTCGGAAGATACGGAAATTAGACGAGAATTTAAGTATTTCTTTGATAAATTATATATGGAAGAGATATCTTTTTTAAGTTTGAAAGAAAATTTTATTGACAAAAGCAAAGGTATCAATACAGGAGTCATAACAATAAATTCATGTCAAGACAATACAATACATTTATGTCAAAACACTGCAATAAATTCATGTCAAAACAATACATTAGATTGCACTACACAAAATGAAATCGGACTTATGAATAATAAATAAACCATTGATACATAAAAATTGAATCATATAAGTATTGGAGTTATGAAGAAATCTGGGAACGCACAAGGGATTCAAGGGGGTTTTAGAACCTCTTGCTGAGACGGTTTTAGCTGGGAACATTTTTTGGCGCACATGTCAAGGTAAAGTGCAACAGGGGACCACAGGGCCAAACGCTTCGCTGCCATCTGTATAGGATATACAAAGGAGGTGTCCAACCTATGATTATGGCAAACAACATGCCACCATGCCTTATAAGAATTTTTTGTAAAATCCTTCCAATTAACAGTGATCTGCTGAAAGGCAGCCGCCAACAGCAAATCAATAATTTTAATATTAACTGTAACATTCTCCCAGCACGGTGCAAGACTCCCTAAGAAAACATGGGTGATAGAAAAGGAAAATGTAGTATCAAAAATTAGATTAATTTGGGACCAGACTTGTTTCCAAAACCTGTCTACAAGTGGGCACAAAAATAACATATGCAATATATCAGCTTTTGGGGAGGAGCATGACCAACAAATGTCTGGAGTAGTCGCAATCTGCTACTCAAAGCACTCGGAGTGAATAAAAGTCGATTATACACAAAGAACAACGTTTGTGTTATGTTAGCTGCCCTAGAGGATTTGCGCAGTTTAAGCCATATATTATTCCAAAGAGATACTGGCCACGAGAGTTGAAAATCTCGTTCCCATGCTTCTTCTATTTTAGATTTCTGCCTAATGATGTCCTTCCCTTGTAGATACTTGTATATCCTAGAGGCCGAGGGTTTAGTTTTAAGTAGGGAAGAGAGCTGTGAAGAGGGAGTCTGGGAGGTAGAGGCACTGGACGTAGCAGATAATTGGTCGAACCTATCCATCACAGCCAACTTGAGTAAATTATATTTATGTATGAATGAGGCAGGTAAGTTGAACAGTTGTCTGAGTGAATGAAAGGGTAAAAAAATTGAATTTGAGAATAACTGGTGTATCCATATTAAACCTTTCCGTCGCCAGGTCTTCCAATAAATTGGTTTATTGCGGATAACTAGGTCTTTATTATGCCATATTGTCGAACTCAGGAAGTAGTCAATAGTGTTAGGGGGCGGAGAGGGTGTAGAAGCCAGAAGTTTAGAAGTCAGTTTAATTATGGGAGTGGACACCGCCTGCGGTTTGCGCGAGAAGGAAAGATACTCAGAGAAGGAAAAAGGAGATAGGAAAAGACGTTCAATTGTGATCCATAATGGGCATTCCTCCGAGGGATCGAGCAACCAAAGTTAAGCCTGACGCAAAAGAAAAGCTCTTTGATGAGCCTGAAAATCGGGAAAATTAACTCCCCCCTCTATTTTAGGACGCGTTAATTTAGCTAGAGACATTCGAGGCCTCTTTGAGTTCAACAAGAATGAAGAGAGGGTGGAATTTATTTTTGTAAAGAATTTGGCAGGGATGGGAACTGGAATGTTAGAAATGGTGTACAATACAATGGGTGACAACATCATCTTTATAGTATCCAAGCGACCCCACCATGATAGGTAAAGGGGGTGCCACTTGGCCGCTAAGTCAGCAATTTTCTGTATACATTTATTCAAGCATAAAGCTACCGTGTCTGATATTGAAGGGGTAACGTGCATGCCTAGATACTTAATATGGGAGGAGCTCCATGTGAAATTTGAGGCACTAAAGTCCGCCTTAAAAGTGTACTTGGTCAGGGGAAGAATCTCACATTTGTCATTGTTTAACTTGTAACCAGAAATATTAGAGTAAGCCTGTACCTCCGCCAGAAAGGCAGGAATAGAGACACTAGGATTGGACATAAAAAGTAAAATGTCATCAGCGTAAGCAGCCAATTTAAGGTGAGTGTTTACTGATTGGAAGCCAAATATATTTGGATTCTGACGTAGCTTAGAAAGAAAAGGCTCCAAGGCTAAGTTAAAAAGGAATGGCGAAAGAGGGCAGCCCTGACGGACTCCCCTGCCTAAATCAAAAAACGAGGAAATCAAGCCATTAGCACAGATAGCCGCAGGTGGATTGGAGTAAAGAAGAGAGATCAAGGATACAAACTTGGGACCGAACCCAAACCAACTAAGAGTATAGAACAGATAGGTCCATTCAACCCTGTCAAATGCTTTCTCAGCATCATGTGCAATTGCCGCAAGGGAGTGTTTTAAGGATGAAGATTTATACAGGACATTAAAAAGGAGTCTTGTATTGTCCGTTATAAATCTGCCCTTGACAAATCCAGATTGTTCCTTACCTAATAGATCAGGCAGGTAAGAATCTAGACGTATAGCTAAGGCTTTGGAAACATTTTTATAATCAATATTTACCAGGGAGATGGGTCTGTAATTTTTGCAATACCTATGATCCTTGCCTTCCTTCGGTATGAGACAAATGTGTGCCTCTGAAAAAGACCCTGAGGAGCTACCCAATGTATTAAAGAAAGTTATTAGAGAATGTAGCTTGGGCAACATGAGTTTGGAAAAGTGCTGATAAAATTCTACTGTAAAGCCATCAGGCCCAGGCGCCTTGTCTTTTTTAAGTTGCTGGAGAGCCTTGGATAATTCTTGCTGTGTTAGGTCCAACTCCAGAGGGGCTAGATCTGGCAAAGGGTGAGGGGGCCTTTGGAGATTCGAGAAAAAGTGAGATAAGGAATGATCAGAGGGTTGAGACTCCGAGGTGTAGAGGGATTTGTGGAAGAGAGAAAATTCGTTCAGAATATCGGCATCTTTGAATTTTAAATCCGAACGATCGTCGTAAATAGATTCAATGTTAAGTTTATTGTGTGTAACTTTTAAGTAATTAGCCAGTATTTTCCCTGCCTTATTTTTACCTCCATAAAATTTGGCACTAGATTTTAACAAATATAATGAAGCGTCCTCCGTTGATTTCTTGTTAAATTTCAATTTAGCATTGATGAGAGCTGTGAGAGACTGTTTTGAATGTGAGGTGTAAAAAGAGTGCTCTAGTTTTTTGATGTCCTGTAAAAGGTCCTTAGTGAATTTACGTGAGATTTTCCGCCTCTTAGCAACAAAGCCAATAATAAAATCCCTCGCTGAGGCTTTAAAAGCATCCCATATAGTTGAGAGGAGCATAGAGTGGGTTTGATTCAACATAAAAAACTCATCAAAAAATGTGGTAAAAGAGGCAGTAAATTTTGGGTCCAGGAGAAGGGCATTGTTGAAGCACCACCTTTTGGGACCTGTAACCTTAGGCAGAATCTCTAGACCAATTGAAACAGGGGCATGATCCGACAATAAAATAGGGCCAATTTCCGCATGTGTAAGGGTTTGTGAGATGGAGTGGGAAACAAAAACATAATCAATTCTTGACTGAGTTTGATGCGATGGGGAATAGAAAGTGTACTCTCTGGTGGCCGGATTACAGAGACGCCAAGCGTCCAAAAGCTTGTGCTGGGATACAACTCGTACAAATGATTTCTGGGGCTTATTAGGAATATAGGAAACTCTGGAATTCCTATCTATAAACGGGTCAAAGACCTGGTTACAGTCGCCAGCCAAAATGAAATTATCCTCGATGCAGAGAGCAACCTGTTTAGCCAACGTGGACCAAAAAGAAGGTTCTCCACATGTAGGGGCGTAGACGTTAAAAAGAGAAACAGGAACACCCTTCAAGGACAGTTTAACATTCAACCATCTTCCATTACCATCTGAAGCTTGAGCCAGTAACGAAAGCGGGAGGGACTTACGGCAAAGAATCATCACCCCATTCCGTTAACCATCACCAGGGGAAGAAAAAACTTCCCCACCCAACCCCTTTTCAACTTTAATTATTCAGCTTTGGAAAGGTGAGTCTCCTGCAAAAAAACAATATCCGCGTCTAGCTTGGCTAGGTGGGTCAGGATTCTTTGTCGCTTAATGGGAGAATTTAAACCCTTAACGTTCCATGTAACCAATTTCAAAGGCATAAGTGTTCAAAAATAGCAGAAAATGCAACCATAAAGCAAAAGTTCAATGCAGTACAAGACTAGTATAAAATAGAAAAGAGGTATGACAAAAAAGAAACACTTTGTCTAGAGACGTAGAAAAAATGAAAAGACGAAACAAATACATACAAAGTGAGAGAAATAAGTAACACCTGAAACTGAAAATAGACTACCTCAAGAATGAAATTGAACGAAATGCACAAGGTATTAAACCGTAAGATACGAAGAGCAAAAAGGAAAATAACACAGAGAGTAAGAGGGAAAAGGGAACGTGAAAGGAATGGAGAAGGTGAAGCTAAGACGTGAGAGCACAGGAAACAATGGGATAATAACATACCTACATGGGGAAAGACCAAGTGAAGACGAGGGAGGGGGTGGAACCACATGGAATGGACAACATATCCAGGGGTCAGCTAGACGGACAACCGGAAGAACTTCACGAGAGATGAATGTAATATCTGCAGAGGCAAAACAGAAACAGTGGAATAAACACTTGCATAAATATAAACAGATAAAACCATAGCATTAATGAGAAAAACAGAACAGAATATACGATCTGTAATTAAGACCTAGAAAAGATCAACAATAGCAAAACCTAAAAACCTGATAAAAGAACATTCTAAAAAAGGAAAAAGCCTATTATGTGAGACAACAATTTAAGTAATAGGTATAGCAAATAGTCATATCAGGCATTGAAAAAGGAAGCATGTCCTGAGGAATCCATAGCCATCGGTTTACAAGAATTTATGTAGCCTTGTAGCCGTAGAGGATCTTCATAAGCAATTGTTTTGTTATTATGTGTGACTTTAAACAGACAAGGGTGGAAGAGACCGTATCTGGCTCCAATTGAGCGCAGGTCTGCCCGCATGTTTAAGAATGCTTTACGACGGTTGGCAGTAGCCTTGGCACAGTCCTGAGCAAAAAATAAGGATGAGCCAGACCACGTGATCTTCGAAGAAGCTCTTACTGGTGAGAGGACTTTCAGCAAATCCGTATATTCCAAGAAATATAAGATAACGCCTCTAGGTCTTGACGAGGACGAAGCTTGTGATGGGAGACGACCTAAACGATGCGCCCGTTGGATATTGAGCACTGTTCTGTCTGGCATGTTGAGCAATTTTGGAAGGAATGATTTGAAGAAAGAAATAGAGTCTGCACCCTCAAGACCATCTCCCAGGCCGCAAATGCGGAGATTATTCCGCCTGTTACGATTTTCCAATTCCTCGACTTGTTTCTAAAGTGTAGTGACTTGAGATTGAAGATGAGAAACGGTGACGCATGTTTCCTTGAAAGAGGAGATGTTTTGTTCAACAGAGGAGACTCTTGTCTCAAGCTGAGACCAATTGTTAAAGTTTGTAATTTGGTATTAGTTTCTTCCATGAATGGACGAAGAGCTCTTATTTCCTCAAGAAGTAACTCCAAAGACACAGGCGAAGCCGACTTGGGAGGTGTTGGAGGGTCTTTTTTCAAGCGTTTGGTGTTGGACTTCCCAGAGGCAGCGGACGGAGGCTCCATAGCAGTGTCCAAGACTTGAGAGGCAAAGGCTGAAGAGTCTATTAGTTTAGAAAATTCCGAAAAGACTTTCGAGTTCTTGACAAAAATGCGTTTTGGCTTGGAACAAAAGGAATGAGCCAGCTTCGTTCTGCCCATATAGCACACTCCACGCACTCCGTAGTGATTCAGGCGAGTTGGAAAACGCAGTGAAAAGAAATTATCCAGAGGGAGGGTGGCGTCACCAGTAGGTAATGTGGGATGCTAAGCAATGAAGTATATCAACATAATATTGCAAAAGCACCTTCCATAAAATAGAAAATCCCAGTCATATTCCAATAGGCTGCATGACCAACAAGAGGCCAAGTGGCAAGGGTGGTGAGAAAAAGAAAAAAAAAAACTTTCAGAAGAATTCAGCGCAAAACGTAGCACCAACTATGAAGGTAAATAAGCACTTGCGCTGATAATTCCTCAAGGCTGCGAGGGTGAAGACAATAGCAGTGATAACGAAGGCTCAAAATGGCTGCCAAGTGAGAAGCATAAGAATTGCTGAAAAGCCAGTCAGTAAAATAACGCAGCATCAAAGGAACGAGTAGCCACACATAAAATCAGCCCAAAGATATCCAAAAACGGTCACAAGGGGGCAGATGGACAAGCTGAAAGCAGAGGCATGGTTCTTGTCAGGACGCGCGCATCCACGACATCGACTTACAGCGCAAAACCGCCTGAAGACGTGTCTCTCTGATGTCCGCAGGCATTTTCCGACGTGCTGCCGACTTTCAGGCAGCTGTTCCGTCCTCCAGCCAGGCCGCAGGGCGCCGCGAAACAACGAATCCTTCCGGTAAGCCGGGAGCCTCACCCGTATGCCGCCATTCGGCTCGGGCGCCAAACCACGCCCCGCCGTGGAAGAGATATCTAGAACTAAAGATCAAATACAAAGCTTCCTAGATGGGACAATAACCCCAGAAACAACCCCTGAGTAGAGAATAGCCCTGAATCAGGAGATTACCAGAGAAGAAGTCTTGGATGCAATAAAAGGCCTAAAAAAAGGAAAAGCTGCATGCCCGGACGCACTACCAAATGAACTATACTCAACCTTAAAGGAAGTCTTAATATCCCCCCTAACAGATCTTTTAAATAATATTTTCTCTGGGAAAAATGACATTCCAGTCTCATGGAATGATGCTATAGTGAGCATTTTAATAAAACCAGGAAACGACCCCGCCAAATGTGAATCTTATCGCCCTATCTCACTCTTAAACTCAGACTACAAGATCTACACACAGACACTGGCTAAGAGATTAGGGGATGTGGCAGGGTCCCTGATCCATCCAAATCAAAAAGGGTTCATTAAAGGCAGACAAATTTATGAATTATTACATGAACTAGTTAGTGCAATCGATATCTCAACCCACACAGATAATATAAAGATAAAAAGAGGCACAAGACAAGGGTGCCCCCTCTCCCCTCTACTATTCAATATTTATATAGAGCCTTTAGCCTGCCTTTTGAGAAGAGAAGAGGAGATAGCACTTTTTAAGTATCGAGGCTGGGAAAAGAAAGTAGCATTATATGCTGACGACTTAATGATATTTACTGGCGATTTAAATAGCTCTCTTCCGAAGATAGAAAAAGGTATAGATCTGTTTGGGGCAGTTTCAGGATACCTTGTCAACCAATCAAAAACGGAAATCTTAGAATGGAACACAGACTCTGGAAACCTATTAGTAAAAGAAAAAATAAAATATTCAGGAATAGAATACATAAAAGATCTAGACGGGATAGCTAGTGTGAATTTCACCAGAATTCATAAAGATACAAGAAAACTTCTCAAGGCCTGGTCGGGTCTACAACTGTCCTTCCTGGGTAAATCCAACCTGATCAAAATGAATATACTACCCAAATTTACATACTTATTCAACTCTATCCCGCTGAATTTTAAGACGGAACAGATAAAAAAATTGCAGGGGGAGATATCCAGTTTCATTTGGGCAGCCAAGGGGGTTAGGATTGGATGGAAAAAACTGAGAAGAAACAAGGTACAAGGAGGAATCGCGAGCCCAGATATACTAGAGTACTGCAGAGCTTTCCAATTCAAGAACATAAGGAAACTCCTGGGTAAGAGGGAAACATGGCCTACAAATATGGAAACCCTAGTCGAACCTGATGGAGACCATTTCCTTTATAAATTTGGTCACCCAAAATTTTTCAAAAAGATCAAACTAAAGACCTTGAATTCAGCTGCAAGAACCTGGTATAGAATAAGATCGATTCTGAAAATTCCCTACTACAGCATAAATGCACCCATTTGGGATTCACCAGGCACCCCTGAGTGCCTAAAAGACAGTCTAGTGACCCCCATGAGAAAAGGAAACATAAACTATTGGGGACAGTTAATAGAAAACAACAAAATCATAGAATGGGAGACCCTGCAAAAAAAGACTACAGGTTCACTAGCAAGATTTAAATACTACCAACTTAGCAGTTGGGTAAAAGACATTAAGGACAATCTACAAGGGGACTACGACATTGAACAAAAGTTGTTAAATACAGACTCTTTCAAAAAGGAGATATCATTTTGGTACTGGGCCCTTATAAGAGCAGGTGAAACAGAATATAAAGTCCCGAATGAAATCTGGGGGAAAACTTTTCTAAGTTTGGATATTCCCCATTACTGGCAAACCTCGATGGCAATTCTTGGGCGCGTGGTAAAATCAGCCCCACTGAAGAAGAACCATTTGTTCACAATACACAGATCATACTGGACACCTAAAAAACTGTCCAAAATTAACAGTGACATGATAAAGAAGTGTCCTAAATGTGGGGAAGAAAGAGTGGATGATCTCCACATGTTCCGGTACTGTGCTGAGCTAGAAGAATTCTGGAAACAAATTGGTAAGACCTTTTCCGAGGTGCTGGAACAGCCCATAGAGGTAAGCATGGAAACAGTTATTTTTGGGATTAATCAACAAAATACAAATTATCCCTCATTGAACAGAGATCAGGAAAATATCCTGTTCTTATTCACTCCGCTCACCAGAAGGGAGATCTGTATCAATTGGGTAAAAACTACATCTCCAACTCACAGAGAGTGGCTGGCGTCTATACTAAGGGTGTACAAATTAGATAAACAAGGGAAAAAAAGTAAGAACAAAAAATTTGTGAAAATTTGGGAACATTATAGTCAAGCAAACAAAAGGGTGTCCATTGATTAAGGCAATGGTAACAAAGATTTCAAGCAGGGTCTTGAAACCGAGTAGCTCCCTCCAATCCCAATAATCTTGTGCCAGGAGATGGACAAAAAAGGGGCCCCAATGGTTAGGACTGGATCCATCCCCCGGCATAACACTCTAAGGTATGGGCACATCGGAAATAGAGTGTTTAAGGGGGCCCCCGACTCCTCCAAAACTCCAGAAATCTTGCTTATGAGGACAAAAAAAGGAGAAAAAAAAAGAGTGGCTAATTTTAAAAGAATGGCTTTTTTGTCCCGCTGGATGGCGTACTATACCCCCAAAGCTCTTCATAAGATACGTCCGGAATTAGAGAATAGATGTTTTTGATGCCAGTTAGCAGGGAAGGGAGGCTGGCTCCACACTTTTTTTACCTGCCCAAAGCTAGGACAATTTTGGAAAAGGATATTTTCTGCTCTAAGACGTGGATTACAGAAAAGACTGGCTCCTGAGGCAG
Organism: Triturus cristatus; assembly: GCF_964204655.1. Taxonomy (NCBI): domain Eukaryota; kingdom Metazoa; phylum Chordata; class Amphibia; order Caudata; family Salamandridae; genus Triturus; species Triturus cristatus. Next base: position 939,611,684 of record NC_140587.1, on the reverse strand, counting down.
CTGTAGCACTTTTTGGTATCGCTAGTCAGAGACAAAGCCTAGCAACACCGAGAGGGGAGGAGACATTTATAGCAATTGCCTCCCTTGTTACGCGTTCTCTGATACTTCAGAATTGGAGGTCCCCCAAAGTACCCACTTAACCTGGATGGTTTAATAAAATGATATGCACTAGGAAATTTGAAGAAGCATATGCTAAGAGAGTTGATGCCAATAAAAGATTCACTACTTTATGAAAATATATGGAGAGGCTAGAGATCATTCGGGAAAACTAGGGCCGTAAGGTAAAGCGAAGCTTCCATCAGAACAATAAATTCACTTTAGCAGGGCACTTTAGTATCACCAGGGTTCGTAAGCGCTGCATTAAAATGCAACTGGTTGCACTTTTGCAAGTTTGCATTAAAGATTAATCTCTAGCACAATAGTCAGATGGTAAATTGGCACGTTGCACTTTATAGTAAGATCTACTCATAGAAGCCTCCGTTAATTTAGATGTAGTGATACATATTTGTTACATTTGGCATGTTGCACTTTATACATACTTATGTCTAATTCAATATGTATACAGGGATGCATATTTATCAAATTGATTGCATTAATTCCCTGTTTCATCTATGTTTCTGCTCAATTAAAAAAAAACTATTACAAGTTTGTGGGAATTAACAGGCAGATATTGGAGTTTAACTCACCAAAATCCACATGATATAGTAAATACCGTATGCTTTTCCACTGTTATATTTCGGCAGGTGTGACCTGATGAAATTTAATAAGGATTGAGGTATTTATCATATTCAAGAATTATCAGATACGTTAAATGCCTTCCAATTCGTAATTCCGACCTGTGCGTCAACACGAGTTAACACACGGTTCGGGATACACTGACCAACTCATAAGCATGTCCTCGGTGTACAAATCATGTTGAGAATGGGATGCAGCTGGCAGGATCTGTCCTCCGTGTCGGGGATGAAACCTTGTGCTACTTAGATTGTCTTTGTAGATTACGCTGGACTGTCACAAGGGGAGGGCCGCCCGAGTTCTTTGCCCCAGGTCCCACACTAAGGGCCTCATTTACTACAGAATGACGCAGCAGAGTGTTGCAAGCTATTTTGCTGCGCCGAACTGTGTCATTTTACATGCATAGTGATTCATTTTTTATATTTAGCATTTTTATGTAGTGCAAACTTGACCCGAAGGCATCAGAGTTCTTTACATGAGCACCAGTTGTATTAGAGACGCACACATTACATTTTTAGGCACGGGGAGATTAAGGGCCAGATGTACAATGCTTTTTAGCGTGCGCAAACGGGTCTTAGACCTGTTTGCGCACGCTAAAAAGCATGGGCCCATGTACAAACAGTATTTTTCTAAAAATGCGGTTTTGCGACTCGCTATTAGGAAGGGGCGTTCTCTTCCTAATAGCGACCACAAAGCTATGTACCAATGTTTTGCGACCGCAATTGCGGTCCTAAACACTCACAAATTACCACCTACTTCAAGTAGGTGGTTATTCATTCGCAAATGGGAAAGGGTCCCCAGGGGACCCCTTCCCCTTTGCAAATGCATGCAATATTATTTCTTAAGGGCAGGCAGTGGCCCCAAGGACCACTGCCTGCCCTGTGTGGGGCCACTGCCTACCCTTAAAAAATGAAACAAAAACGTTTCATTTTTTTTAAAAATGTAGACCCGTTTCTCTATATGGAAAACAGGATGCATTTTTTTTTTTTTTAAAGCTGCTTTATTTAAAAGCATTCCCAGACATGGTGGTCTGCTGAGCCCAGCAGGTCACCATCCCTGGGAGGGCCTGTCAATCCCAATGAGCTTGCAAATTGCGAGAGGCTCATTAATATTCATGAGCCTCGCAATTTGCAACCACATGGGGAATCGCAAACAGTTTTAAACACACTGTTGTACATGCCAAATAGCGCCTCGCAAATTGCGAGTCGCAAATGCGACGCAATTTGTGAGGCGCTATTTGGCAGATTGTACATCTGGCCCTAACTGATTTGCCCAGAATCACAGGATGTTTGAGCCTACCGCCAGACTCGTAACTGGTTTCCCAGCTTCAAATTCGGCCGCTATACCCATTAAGCCACATTAACAACAATACAACACATCCATGTGTTTCCCATGCTCTGGCTCACAATTGGCTGCCATGCGCCAGGGCAGGCATTTTTGCGTCATATTGCAAGGGTTCCTGCGTTGCGGGGAGGGACACCTTCCTGCACAAAAACAATAATTGATGGCATTTTCCTCTTTCTAAGTGTGCATCAAAATGCAGCACGCATAGAAAGAGGAAAAAACAAGGAGAAATAAAAGTATTTTTCCTCATTGTGCCACTCCTACACCTCCCCTGGGGAGGCATAGGATTCTTATGCATTCCCAGCTTTACAAAATGTTGTAAATCTGGGAATGTGTGTAAGGTTCCATGGATGTTGTATGGGAACACCCACCGCAACACCCATGGAACACCCCCGTTCCTACACACTATCAGTTACCATGGAAACACATTCTCTTGCTTCTCTTTCTTCTGATCGGCACATGCCAAAGCTTTGTGACTAGCCATGCTGGACATTTTGAGATGACCCTGTGTTAGAAATGGGGGTCTCTAGTTGGCAAGGGATTGCACCTTTGTCGAAGTAGGGACCCTTCTTCCTAATCAGGGCAATTGAGTTACACTCCTAAAATAACCCCTGCTCACCCCCTTGGTAGCTTGGCACGAGCAGTCAGGCTTATCTTAGAGGCAGTGTGTAAAACATTTGCACCTAACCAACAGTAATACAGTGAAAGCACTACAAACGGACACCACACCTGTTTATAAAAATTTTCAATATTTTTATTTACTTGAGTCAAGACCAAAATAATAAAAATCCACAATACAGTACTTAAACATTTTCAGTTGTCAAAATATCCTAGAAAAACAGTTCTTTGATGTCGATACCTCCGTCCGGGGCTATCACAGCTTCGTGAGCAAACAAATCAGTTCTGGCTGACCGCGGCGTCGCGGGCCAGCTACGGCGTCGGGAAGACCCGCAAACAGTACCTTTCAGAAATGCAGGGCATCGATGACCCGTCGTTGAGCTGCACACAGGATCTGCAATGGCAAGCCAGAGTTACACTTTACGGGCTGTTTGTGTGGGTGGCACAATCCAGTGCTGCAGCCCACCAACAGCATTTGATTAATGGGCCCTGGCACGCGCAGTGCACTTTACTAGGGACTGACACATAAATCAAATAGGCCAATAATGGAAACACCAAACTATAACGCATTTTACCACAGGAGCACTTGCACTTTACCACTGATCAGCAGTGAGAAAAGTGTGCAGAATCATTACACCAGCAAAAACAGAGTCAAAACCGGGAGGCCAGAAAGCAAAAACTCAGGGGGAACTCGCCAAGTCTAACACATGTCTCCTCCAGCTGAAAGTAGGGAGAACTACCCACCCTCCTGGGAGTTCTCTTCACTAAAGCGGAAGAACCTGGACATACCATCTGCGTTGGCGTGTTCTGTACCAGGGCGGTGTTCCACCGTAAAGTCCATTCCCTGTAGGGAGATGGACCACCTCAGCAGTTTTGGATTCTCACCCCTCATTTGCACCAACCATCTGAGGGGTCTGTGGTCTGTCTGAACCCGGAAGTAAGTCCCAAACAGGTATGGTCTGAGCTACTTCAGCGCCCAGACCACAGCAAAAGCTTCCCTTTCTATGGCACTCCACCTCTGTTCCCTGGGGAGTAGTCTCCTGCTAAGGAAGACTATAGGCTGGTCTAGGCCCTCTTCATTCAGTTGTGAGAGCACCGCTCCCACACCATGCTCTGAATTATCAGTCTGCACGACAAATTCCTTGGAGAAGTCGGGTGCCTTGAGCACGGGCACCGTGGACATGGCTGCCTTCAGGGCATCAAACGCCTTCTGGCAGGACTCAGTCCAGATAACCTTCCTGGGCTGTTAAGGGGGCAACGATGGTGCCGTAGCCCTTAACAAATCTCCTATAGTAGACGGTGAGACCTAAGAAGGCTCTCACCTCTGTCTGGGTCTTGGGGGGCTCCCAACCCAGAATGGTGTCAATTTTGGGTTGTAGGGGCGCCACCTGGCCGCTTCCTACCTGGTGTCCCAAGTACACCACAGAACCCTACCCGATTTGGCACTTACTGGCCTTGATAATGAGCCCTGCCCCTTGCAGAGCCCTCAACACTTTACAGAGGTGCTGTAAATGTTCTTCCCAGCTGGAACTGAACACAGCAATGTCATCCAGGTAGGTGGCACTGAAATCCTCCAGTCCAGCTAACACCTGGCTGACCAACCTCTAAAAGGTGGCAGGGCCCTTCTTCAACCCAAATGGCATCACCCGGAACTGGTAATGACCTCCTGGGGTCGAGAATGCTGACCTCTCCTTGGCCCTATCGGTTAAGGCAATCTGCCAGTACCCAGACGTTAAAACAAACGTGCTGAGGAATCGGGCAGCTCCCAACCGTTCAATGAGCTCATCAGCTCTGGGGATGGGGTGCGCGTCAGTCCTGGTGATGGCATTGAGCCCACGGTAGTCCACACAAAACCGAAGTGGCACTGGGTGTAGCAGACTTTGGGACCAAGACCACTGGGCTGGCCCAAGGACTGTTGGAGGGCTCAACCACCCCTAACACCAACATCTTAGAGACCTCCTCCTTGATGCTGGCCCTGACCCGGTCAGTCAACATGTACATTTTATGCTTCACAGGAGGGCTGTCACCAGTGTCCATGTCATGGTTACACCAGTGAGTAACACCCTGGGTCAAAGAGAACAGTCGGGCGAACTGTCCCAACAACTGGCGACAGTCCCCCTGCTGCTCTTGAGTCAGTGTAGGGGAGGGGATCACACCCTTTACTAACCCATTGTGCTCCTTGGTAGACAGGAGGGCAGGGGGAGGCTCACTCTCCTCTTCCACCCCATCATCTGTCGCCAAGAGCATACTCACTTTGGACCTCTCGAAGTGGGGCTTGAGGCGGTTCATGTGGAGGACCGTTAAAGGGTTCCTTGGAGTCTGCAAATCCACCAGGTAGGTGACGTTACTTTTGCACTCCACCACCCCATATGGTCCAGTCCACTTGTCGTGCAAGGCACAAGGTTCCACTGGGGCCATGACCCACACTTTTTGCCCAGGTTGAAATTCGACCAGAGTGTCATTCTGGTCATACCACTTCTTCATTTCTTCCTGGTTTGCTTCTAGGTTCGCCTGAGCGAGTTTCCATAAGCGGGCAGTTTGGTTTCTGAAGGCCAGCATGTACCAAAAAACATATCCTGGGGAGTTTTCCTGGGAGCTACCTCCCAGCCTTCCTTTACCAAACTCAGAGGTCCTCTGACAGGGTGGCCATACAGGAGCTCAAAGGGACTGAACCCAGGAGACTTCTGAGGCACTTCCCTGTATGCAAAGAGAAGGCATGGCAAGAGGACGTCCTACTTACACCTCATGGGTTCTGTTAGACCCTTAATCATGCCCTTCAAGGTCTGGTTGAATCTCTCCACCAGACTGTTACCTTGTGGGTGGTAAGGAGTGGTGAACTTGTAGGTTACACCACACTCCTTCCACAGCGCTGTCATATACTTGGATATGAAATTGGTCCCCCTGTCAGAAACCACCTCTCTGGGGAACCCCACGTGGGAAAGGATTCCCATTAAATCCTGTCCCACCACTGGTGCCGTCGTTGTCCTGAGAGGGATTGACTCTGGGTACCGGGTGGCATGGTCCACCAAGACCAGGATGAACCTGTTGCCTATGGCTGTCTTGGGATCCAGTGGCCCCACAATATCCATCCCTACCCTTTCAAAGGGTGTTCCAACAACAGGAAAAGGTTGGAGAGGAGCTTTGACCTTCCTCCCACTCTTGCCACTCGCCTGGCAAGTTTGGCAAGACCTGCAGTGTCCATCTGGCTGCCTTCGCATTTGGGGACAAAAGAAGTGGATGACAAGCCTGTCAAAGGTCTTGTCCTGCCCCAAATGTCCTGCCAAAGGCACGTCATGAGCCAGACCCAGTAGGAAGGTCCTGAAGCGCTGGGGGTACCACCAGCACACGGGCTGACCCAGGCTCAGCAACCTTAGGCTCACTGTATAGAAGACCATTCTCCCAGTAGATCAGATGTGACCCGGACTGATCACCAGCTGCCTGGTCTGCAGCCTGCTGCCATAGACCCTCCAGAGTAGGGCATTCTTTCTGCTCCTTGCAGAATTCCTCCCTGGTGGGACCCCCTTCTTGCTGCCAATGGGTCAGCTCAGAGATGTCCCCCAGTTCGGCTACCTGCTCCCCTGTAGGCACCGGGGTCCCCCTCGAGGTCCGCCTCCTCTTGGTCCATGGGAACTTCAGGGGCCGGTTTCCTGCGGCCCCTGCCCTTTCTCTTGGCAGGGATTGGGCCACTGTTTCAGGCTTCAAGTCCTCTTGATCACCCTTTCTGGCTGCCATTGACCGAGTAGACACACATGCCCACTCTGGCAACCCAAGCATCTCCAAGTGAGACCTGAGCTCAACATCCTTCCATAAGGACTGCTCCAGGTCGTTACCTAGCAGACAATCTACAGGCATGGTAGGGCTCACAACCACCCTCAAAGGACCTGAGACCCCTCCCACTCAAAGGGAACTTGCGCCACCATACACTGGCGCTCTGAGTTGTCCACAGCAACTACTTGGTGGAATGCCCCTGGGACTACCTGCTTTTCAGAGACCAGGTGACACCAGACTGAGGTCACACTGGCTCCAGTATCTCTGAGAGGCTCTACCTTTTTCCCATTGATGTTCACCCAGGTGCTATATTTCTTTGTGTTAGGGTGCACCTGGTTTCCTGGGACCATCTCACTGTCCCCTAGTGAGACGAGGGTCATTTCTGCGGGATCCCCACCCTCCTGCGGGTACCCCTCCTCCCCAAGCGCTACGCTAGCCAACACCTTGGTCTGCCCAACGGTGGGTGGCCGTGTCCCCTTTTGGTCACCTGGGGTCCCCCGTCAAGTGACCCACCTGGTCACATGAAAAACACTTGCGGGGGCCAGTCCCAGCAGGCTTTCCTGTTGAGATCCCTTTCTTCTTATCTCCTGGTGGCTGGGAAGCTTTACCCTGGGTACTAGTTTGGGGCCCTTTAGAGAACTCCTGTGCTTTACCCTTGTCCCCCCCACTTTTCTACTGGGGACGCTGCCCACCTTTGGCTGAGTCTCCCCCAAACGCTTTCTTGTGGACCCTGGTACTCACCCTATTAGCAAGGTAATGCTATCGCGTGAACCCTTGTCTCAGCGCCCTTTCCCTTAACGCCCAGCTTTGCATCTCTATTGAGATGCAAAGTGGGCGTTCCTCCCCAGAATAACGGGAGAAATGTCGCTAAGTGACATTTCTCCTATTATCAAGCCTCACGCTAAACTGCAGAGCGATAAGAAAAGTAGCGCTAAACTCGGTTATGGCTACTTTCCTTACGCCTGCTTTTCATCTGACTTAACCATGATATCCTGTGGAAGGTGGATATCATGGCTAAGTCTTTCCCTGCCCTATCAGCAAGCATTCACCATACGTTGTGCGATCATCGCTGGATTTCCAGTGATAATCGCACATTTGGCAGTTTGTGCCTTGATTTTATCGCAGTTGAGATGAGCGTTGCTGATAGCACGCTATCTCAGCAATAAAAATCAGCGTTAGCCGGTGATAATTATCCTCGCGCTAAACGCGCTGAGAGATAATTATCTCCGGTTCTTGCAGATATGCCCCGTAGTTCTCAAAATGTACACAGAGTCACTGCTTCTATCCCCCATACAATCTTGCCACTTAGTTTCACATTTCGGTGTGCTTTGCAATTACAGGAAGCCTGGTCGCCATTATTGCATAGTTATGCTTGGGTTAAAAAATAAAAAATGCTCAAAGCAAGAGGGAACTGCACAGAAATTCTTGCTGATAATACTCCAGTATGCTGCTGTGACCTTCATTCACACTCACTAAATGCACTGTTTCATGCACAAATTGTTTGGAAACCACTACAGATAGCACAATCAATGCACAGCCGACTTCTCCACCTTGGAACCATTATGAAGCCATCAAACGAAGTTGAAAACCAGCACTGCTAAAATAGGGTGACTGCCGGTGTGTTTGTGAATTAGGATAGTGCTTTCTGCTGCAACAGGTTAGTTGGTAATGCCTCGATAGGTTTTCATGCAAAGGAGGAAAAAAATTGAAAATGAGGCATACAAAAAGTGCAAATTAACTACATCGAGAAAAACCTCACCAGTGAATAAACTTTACCAATGAGTTAAACAGTTACAAAACATTTAGACAATGGAGGAAGTGTTATTTAACCTGCTGTTTCCGGAGGAGAGGAGACAAGATGAGATGCTTGCAGAAGGAGCCAGGCCAAAAAGCAAACACAGGGGCAGCACCCCACTGAAAGGCAGGCGGTGCTTGTGCTGCATTTATGAGGAACAAGCAGCGGTGTAAATGCAGTAGTAGATATCATGGGGTCAGTAGTAGAAACACTGACACAAGCAGGGCAGTAATCACAAGCAGGGGGAGCATAGCGCTCTGCGACATTTACCTCTCCCCTTCTGCTGCCACTAGACCATGTCGGTGGGCTGTTCGGCGTTGAAGGGGTGCACTGTGCAGCGGATGATGAAGACGGAGAGCTGCAGGTGGCCCTAGCAATCCCACTCCTCACGCTGCTGCTGCCCTCACTGCACATGGAGGGGCTGCAGCAGCCAACGACCATGGGGCCACCATCCCTGGGCCCCCGGGGCTTGCGCACCCTGCAAGGGGCACCAGCGATGGGCCAGTATCCATGTGTCTGCAGCACCAAGTCCAGCTCTGGCGCTTGCCATCCAGCTCCGAGTCATCTTTACTGGAAGTAGGGTCCAGCATGGTGCTGACACTTGTTGCTGCTGCCCAAAGGGTGGTAGGCACTTATGGACAATTGCAGCTCCTGGTTACAGTATGCACTGCTTCAGAGCACCACACTCCCCCAGGGCACATAAAGCTCTTCAGCTGCCTATTTCCTTATCCAAGACAGTGCCAAGGCGGGGCAACCCTCACCAAGACATTTGCATCTCCTCTGTAACGGACTTCCGCCTCCTGTGACATCAGAGTCAACACAGGTGCCAGACCTGTAGTGTCCACCATAAGCAACACGTGGAAGTGAAGCAGCATGTAAGAATTTCAGTGCTTTTACATCCGACTTAATAATAACACCCAGTAACAGCTAGTGGAACTGCAGCTTCATGTAAGAATTTGAATGGTTTTGCTTTTGACACCTAGTAACGACTAGTGGAACTGAGGCTTCATATAAGAATTTCAATGCTTTTCCATTTGGCTCAAAAGTGCCACCTAGTAATGGCTAGTGAAACAATGTGAAGGCTTTTGCATTTGACTTTAGATGGCCACCTAGTAATGACTAGTGGAACTGCAGCTTCATGTAAGAATTTCAATGCTTTTCCATTTGGCTCAAAAGTGCCACCTAGTAATGGCTAGTGAAACAATATGAAGGCTTTTGCATTTGACTTTAGATGGCCGCCTAGTAACGACTAGTGGAACTGCAGCTTCATGTAAGAATTTCAAGCCTTTTGCATGTAAATTGATACTTGTAAATGTAAATTTACACCAGGGATCTCTAGTAACAACTTGTGGAAGTGGTCCTTCATGAAAGATTATCAGTGCTTTTGCAGTTGACTTGAGAGACACACCTAGTAACGACTAGTCAAACTACAACTTCGTGAAAGAATTTCAATGATTTTTAATCTGACTCAAGTGTGAGCTCTAGTAATGCCTTGAAGAATTACAGCTCTAGGAAAGAATTTTAAAGGCATTTATTGAAGTTGCGATTTTGAATCATCAGCATATTTACTCATCCTATTGAAATCAAGCACAATTTATTAGAATAGCAAAAGCGGATGTGTATATTTTCGTGTTGAAGCCACACCCCCTCAACTTTGTGGAGGACATTTGATGCAGTTTCATCGTCCTTGAGAGGGACATTTAGTAGCATAGTGAGCTATTGCAGCTTCGTGACATACGTGTTAGGCAGTTGCTTCTGACATGGGAGGGACATCTAGTTAAGTTTTGAAGGGCTGCAGTCTTGTTAGAGACTTCAGACTGTTTCTTCTGACTCGAGAAGGACATTTAGCTAATTGCATATGGTACTGTAACTATGTAAAAGGTCAGACCGAGTGGCTTTGTCAATGCTTATTCTCTTCTGCTGTCACAATATTTCCCTTTAGTGTCTGTGTTTATCTGTCAAGGTGTATGGATTTTTCCATCCTAGTGTCTACGTTGCCCTTTTCCAGGGTCTGTTTGTATATTTAGAGCAATATAGATTACTGTCATTGGAAGAGCATACTGATTGTTGGGGGCTATATTTAATACATTTCATTTTTACATTCTGGGCTATGGGAATTATAATGCATGGACATGGTGTTTTATATGCTGTAGTCATTGTGGATTAGTAGAATGGTGACAGTGTTTTGCCTGATCAGTGGAATTAAGTACTAGATTTGAAAAATGTTTCATTGTGAACAAGTGGTACATCCTGTGGGGTGTGGATTAAAGTTATGGCTACGGTCTGTGGCAGCATGGCAGCATCTGTACCCTCTGGACTTGAGCTAAAATGACACATGAACTTGAGAGATTAGTACATTGAAAATAATTAATAACCAGCAACCATCCTAATGCCAAGAGCAACCTTTCCGACTCCCTGAAAAGCCTCAAAGTACATTAAGAAGCTATAGCGATTTGATCAGTAATTATTCCCGTAGACAGATTAGCACCTTAGGGAGTGTTTTTAGTAGCAGGCCTAGATGACTGATACTTTGAACATCCAGTCATTAGTAACACCTGGAATGTTTAAGAATAATCATTAAAAAAAATGGTGGTACGCTAGCATATATGAGTAATGCTCATATTCATATCCCTTTAAAAAAGTATGTAAAGAATGCATTGTTATGATCCGAAACCTAAAAAACGGAATATTGGCACTTTTGATAAGTTATACATCTATAAAACCCTTAATGCATGGCTTAAGACCTATCACTTATGTAATAGGGGCTTAAGACCTATCACTTATGCAATAGGTGATATCACTAATGTCATACTTACTGCCATCACATGTAGAATCCCACATCTTCTGATATTTCTGCTTGTTTTTCCATGATTCCGTGTCCATCTTTGCTTCTCTCATTGGGGCATATCATCAAGCTCATTTTCGCCGCTTTAGCGGCCGATTTCGGCCGAAAAGCGGCGAAATAATTAGCCCACTATTTTCAAGGACCCGCTAACGCGTGTTTCCTTGATGCAGTCGCCGTTTTTTCACCATTTTGCATGTCAGCGATTATTATCGCTAATGACATGAAAAATGGGCGTTCCCCACAAGGTCTGCTTCATTTACGTGGCAAACAGAACTTCCCATTATTAACAATGCAGCCCCAGCGATGTAAAAAAATGCGCTAACCACGGTTAACGCATGAAGTTAACGTCTGGTTTTGCTTTTACTTAGCGATGCTGATAATGGGAGGTGGATCGCCATGTCACGACCACACTCCCCTATCAGCAAGCATCTCCATTATCATAGCTGGATTTGAGGCGATGTTTCTGTTTCTCGCCGTCTATCGCTGGAATTACATCGCCTGTTTGCAAAGCGTTGATAATACGCCGCTTACTTGAGAATTCCCATAAAGGCCCATGTTCTGGTGTCAACATGGGCTTCTATTGGAATTCTCTGCGGCATATTATCAAGCCCATTCTTGCCGCTTTAGCGGCAGTTTTCTGCCACTAAAGCGGCGATAATTTTAACGCCGTGCTTGATAATATGCCCCACTGTGTGTTTCTCCTCTTAAAAAGGACGAAGGCCTTCACTCACCAGGGTGACAAGCTTTATCGTCGGGCTCCTCCTTCACCATGGAGACAAGAGAGTTACATATGATGGACCTGCTTACTAAGCGGTTCCTTAGAGAAACGTAAACTATAAAGCTAAAAATGTGTAAAAAAAAGTGATTACTATGAGCTTTTTTTACCCACACCCTATCACATGAGTAAAAACAAAGGTAACTGGAGTGCTGTGCAATGTAGGACTCCAGATTATGCCAACATGTTTCTGCTCAATAATAAGACCTAAAGAACTCTGGGGCATTCATCAGGACAAATAGGTTCCATAAATCTCCATCATCACCACGGACTGTCGGGCAAACCTGTGGGACCCGTGGACTGAGCAGTGATTAGCAGAAATTTGAAAACTATAGCCTTTTAGGGAGGAGGCCTGATTTAAACTATGCACAGTCCCCTTTACTACTGACAAGAGACATTTGACTCCATTCAATTTATATCGGGTTGATATGTTATCTGCAATGTGATACATGAAGTCATGGCAGTGTACAGCAGGGGAGGGAGTTCAGAAAAAGTTAGTACCTTTACATAGGGGTTTCACATGTTTTTAGGTTTTGAGATAAACACATCAGTGCATCTACCTCACATCTGTAACTGAACCTTGACTTTATTTTTCAGTGAATTTCTGTTGTTTTTCTAATGCTATACCAACTTCCTAACCTTTGGAGACATCTTTTGGCCCATAAATGTTCTCAGGCTGTAAAACTGGTCTCTCCTGACCCATGCATGCATCAAATTCTTCCCTTTACGACTTTTCTGGCATGCTTTATAACGGCACGTTTGCCTGTGTGCCAATGTTGTAGTAATGCCTTTCAGGTTCAGGCTGTAGGATTAAGGCTGTCTTTAAGTTTTATGGTTGGGATGGATATCTATGTTCTGTACGTTATAATCGCTTCATATATTTTGGTCATATATTTTGGTGTAACATTTTATTTATTACTGTACAGCCCCCTCGTTAAAAGCCCTATATTGAATTCAATATATACATATAAATAAAATTGAATCAAAGGTTAACCTTGTAAGACGTTATTAGAATGCACTAAAAACATGCATGTTTCACTACAGTTTCAAAAGATTTTTTTTGCTTGTTTAGATGCTTGTTTGGAGCTACCTTGCTGCTATAAATAGGAGAAAAGCCGAGGAGACTAGTACAAATATAGTTCTAAAATATGAATGCAAACCATACTCAATTAGTAACCTTTGCAGAGGTTGGCCTCCTGTACATCGAGGATATGGTGAATTTAGCAACCCATCTTTTGTGGGCTAAGATCTGGAGTTCCCCTTTTACAAAGTTTTCCCGCCGTGTTTTAGTAGATTGAGTGAAACTTGATCATAGAAATAATATCACTTGGTCAGCATTTGTGAAGAAATCTTTCTCAGTTGTGGGTGTCCCTTAGTTATATCATACACTGAAAGAGATCACCGTGCCCACTTAGGGCCTCATTATGATGGCGGAGGGACGGCCACTGACAGGCTGTAGGTAGGAGTCCCTCCGCCATCGTAACAGGGATGTCCGCCCACCAGATTACAATGGCAGGCGGACATGTGGCAGTCAGAAAGACCGACCCCCATGGTCCTGACGTACAGATGTCATCGGACCGCCCGTCGGGCCTCCCTGTAGTCCCTGAATGGCGACGGTGGCTGTCAGGCACCGCCGTAGGAATTACAATATCTCCAGTCATTCTGCGACAGTCAACCCGCCGCGAAACGGCTGGCGGAAACAGATTTGGGGCCCAAAGTTCCCCCCCTAGGCCTGGAGCATGGGCCCTGGGGGGCACCATATCTACGAACCATGTGGCAGGCATGGTGCCTGCCACGTAGTGCAGGGATATGTCAACACCCTATTTTTGTATTTCGGTGGGGGCTGCTGACCACATCCCCGCCACAATACAAAATATAGGGAATGAGACCGCCGTGGTAGCGATCGCATTGTAATAAGATATGTGGGACTGCCTCCTTGTAGGCAGGTGGTCCCAAATATGAAACTATGGAGGAAGGACTGAAGTCCTTCCGCCATTGTAATCAGCCCCTAAGTACCTGATCCGCTCTCTCTTCTTCGCTCATTGCAATTCCATAAGATATGCAAAAGTCCAGTCCATGAATACAGTTTGTTCCTACATGGAGCTTGTTGTTTCAAAAGGAGTCGCACCATATTTATGCTGATCCCAATCAGGAACATAGATTTTATGTGACACGCTCTAGTCTATGTACCGTCTATTATCTGGTCCATTATCTGGTCGCTTTCCTTCAACAGGGTTCTTGGTATTTGTCCTTACCCTGCTTCTCTTGCGACACCATTAGCACACAATGTACTATGCACTTCATGTTTTCTGGAGATTCTACACGGCCCCTAGAGTTTAATTTTTACACCAGTCTTATTGTCTAATAATTGTAATTCAGCCCTACAGAGTATGAAGCTTTTACAATGTCTGCCATCCGAATTTAATTGTCATGTTGTTATTACTTTTATTCATTCTGCTTTAAGGATTATGAGAGATCATGGTACTTTGGCATCCAGTGAATCCTGATTTTTGCATTCTATAAAAAAATATTGTATCTCCTTTGCATGTACTGTATGCTTGTTGCTGTTCTCCTATGTTCATTTATAATAATTTTCTTGTTGTTTCGCACATTTGCAGGATCTAAGCATATCAAGGTTCTTAGATGATTGTATTTTAAATAATATTTGATATTTAATACTTGCTTTATAAAATATTTTTACTATACCCTTTTACGGCGATTTCAGGCTGAATAAAGTTTTACTGACTGAGTAACCTTTGCTTTTCCTGCAGGGTACCGTTATCTATCCAAACCTAGGCTCCGTGCTTCATGATCCTGAGCAATGGGAGACACCCCAGCACTTTAACCCTGGCCATTTCCTGGACAAGGATGGGAAGTTTGTGGGCAAAGAGTCCTTCCTGGTCTTTGGTACAGGTAAAGTCCACCTTCATGACTTCGCTGTTATGCATTTTTAGACATAAGAGAACCTTTATGTTGACGGCTTCAGTTTGACTGACTGAAAAGTGCAGAACTTAATAGTAAATCTCCTCTACCTTTGTGATATGTAACAGGCACTTTCCGGATTCGAAATCTAATGTGTTATTTAACCTAGTTACTTATTTTGTCAGCTGCGGAGTCCCACAGGATTCATCCTTGAGCCCCACCCTCTTCAACATCTACATGCCCCCCTCGCACCCATTGTCTGACAACACAGCCTCAACATTGTATCCTACGCCGGCGACACCCAGCTCATCCTCTTCCTCACCAAAGACCCCACCGCTCCCAAACTCAACTTCCAGAAAGGAATGCAAGACGTCGCAGTCTGGATGACCAACAGCTGCCTGAAGATCAACGCCTAGAAGACAGAAGTCCTCGTCCTCGGTACCACCCCTTCTGCATGGGACAGCACCTGGTGGCCAACCGCCCTCGGAAGCCCACCCACCCCCTCAGACCACGCCAAGAACTTTGGCATCGTACTCGACTCATCACTCTCCATGAACCGACAGGTCAACGCCGTCACCTCCAGCGGCTTCAACACCCTCTGCATCCTCCGCAAGACCTTCAAGTGGATCCCCCCTGAGTCAAGGAAGACAGTCACCCACGCACTCATCACCAGCAGACTGGACTATGGAAATGCACTCTACGCTGGCATCAGCAAGTCCCTACTCCGCAAACTCCAGATAATACAGAACATCGCCGCCAGACTCGTCCTCGGCTTCCCCCGACATGAACACATCAGCCAACACCTACGAAGTCTCCACTGGCTCCCTGTGGAGAAAAAAGTCACTTTCAAAATCCTCACTCATGCCTACAAATGCCTACACAACAACGGGCCCAAATATCTCAACGATAGAATCAACTTCCACGCACCCAAAAGAAACCTACAATCATCCAACCTCGCACTGGCCAAAACCCCGTGCATCCACAGTGCAGGCGGAAGATCCTTCTCTCACATTGCAGCCAAGACCTGGAATGAGCAACCAGCGGACATCAGACGTGCCCCCTCCCTGAACACCTTCAGGAAGACCCTCAAGACCTGGCTCAGATCTGCGGACCCCCCCTCAGCGCTGTGAGACCCTCACTTACAGACGCTTACAATTCCCTGATTGATTGATTGATTGATTGATTGATTGATTGATTGAATCAAATGATCTTGCATTATATGTAAAGTGCTCTGATACCTTCGGGTCTACCTAGCACTGTATGAAACCTAAAAATAAATAAATAAATACATAAGTATGAGACTCCACTGAGTTTCTTGGCCTTCACTTTATGGGACGTTCTGATTGAATTCTTTTGATCATCCAAATAGATTTGTTGCTGAAACTTTATGCTTGCTCTCACACTCTTTCAACATAGAGTTCTTTATGAGTTTTAACTGACTCCTTTCTTCCATTCTTAGAATCGGGATTCTTTCCTTTATGGGACAAACTATTGTTGTTACTGATTAATTATATATTGATTTGATATTAACAAGATTTTAATACCTACTGAATAATTTTTATTTATGACAATAAAAATAACATACTAAAACATTTAGAATTAATGAAACGCTTACAACTTTTCTAAATCTCTTCATTAACTCAAATCTTATTGATATTAAAATTGTTGATATTCAGATGATTTGATTTTTCTCTTCTTGCCAAAATGGCCTAGGTCCTTCGGCCTGACTGAGTGGGAATTAGTCAGGATGATGGTAAATCAGAAACTTTAAAATATCCTCTATTCTCACTCCCTCAAACTTGGTAGCAGAGATATGTTTGCGCTGAGAAGAGAAACTATAAATAATTTTCCGAGTTAGATAAAGCCCATGTACCATTGCCCAAAGCCTAGAATCTAAAGACTGGCAAGGTGGGATTTTCAATGCGGTTAGTGTATTGGAGGTGTGAGTATCATAGGGTTATGCCTCGTGAATATTAATTATTGGTGACGTTTATGTGCTTATTGAGAAGCAGTTGAAAAGGTTATCTGGCTCGTTACAGCCTAAGAACCCAGCAGAGATTAAATAGACATTGAGAACAGTAGAATACGCTATATTATCTGTGGTGTAGGTCTTGAGGTACTATCAACTATACAATTGAGATGGGAACTGTACTAATACTGATTGATGTTAGTGAAAGCTACCTACACAAAGGTGAAACTACATATAATAGGGTGATTTCCCTCTGTTCAAGATTTAATTTGACCGTGGCAACTCTTTTTGGTGAGAAGAGTCGGAAGAGGTTAAAACCTCAGTACTCCAATTGCTGTATTGTATTAATTTCCCTTAGACGAGCAAAGGGTTTGTTTATTTGCATTTGTTGAAGTTGTGAAATTGTGTGTATGAGAGAAACTGTAAAGCAGTGTGAACTGCTGCGAGGAGTGAGATCATACATCATAGTTTGCCGCTCTGTGATTAGTTGGGTGGTGTGTTGGTGCACAACTATTGGTAACTGACGTAACAGAGTGCCACGCTGTTATAGGTCAGATTGTTGTGTGTCGCATTGAGATTGGTAAGTGAGGCTTCAATTATTAATGATTTACAGAACTGGAGAAAAGAAATCTGATGTTTACGGAAAAGAATCAAAACATTTGGTTTTTGAATTTTGTTGTTTGCTGTATTCTGAATAATCCGAAAACATGAAAAGTTTTAAAAAGTATTACGAATTTGGAAAAATATGATGTGATAATTTCGGAACAGAAAGGTGAAGAGGCAACTCCTGAGTGTACGCCTGCACATTATTTTACAACAAATGTGGATTTACACATGTTAATGGCTTTGTCAATGGGTCACGATTGTAGGAGAGTAGGGTCTGCAATCCTATGATCACCCAGATTTTTGCTTTTGCTTCATTGGTTTACGACTTTCCCCGGCTGTGGGCCTGCCAATCAGACCCACAGCCTAGCTGTTCTCTCTCGAAATTATCACATGTACATTAGGTGCATCCACTAATTGGAACTGGGCCGCCTTGTCAGTCCCTGTCTCAGCATACCACAGGTATCCAGGGCATCGGTGTACCCAGGGCCTACCAGGGGCTGAAGCATGTATTATGCCACCCCTGGAATGGCCGCCCAAATCTGACACAACTGGCTGCACGACAGCTGGGGCCACGTGGTGTAATCACCCGTTGCTGTAGGTGTAGTATTCCTACACCTAAACCCTAAAATGGACACATGGATTCCTATCAGTCACTCCTATAGCAGGCCTTATCAATCCTGAAGGCAGAGTGCAGGGAATCATGTGGGACGGTGCTCTGGCGCGAGCTGAGCCAGTCGACGGCTTGCGGAACCAAGTCCTAATAGCCGTTCCAAGGTGACGCGGGCCAACTACTTTTAATGCATTATAATCCTGGCGGTTATTTGCTAACTTTGGCCTCACATCACCTACACATGTCGAGTAAGGTGTCATACGAATGGGAATACAAACCCCTCGCCAGTCCTGGTGACAGGGTTAGCATTCCCCCCTTTTAGAGGGACACGACATGGAAGTAACCTTGAACCCCGGTTAAAGTTGACTCAAGCCTCAGCATCACAAAATGGATGCTGCCACCAGACACAAGTCTGACCCCCTGCTGCTGGGGGACCTTCCAGCAAAGGGAGCTTGGACAAAGGGTTTCCTGTCGAGGGCGGTGTTAGCACCATCCCAGACAGGGTTTGTGTATCCCAGGTAGGCAGGGCTGAAAGGAAGGTGATTGCAAGTGGCACCCCGGTGCTCACTGTGCATAGCCCGGCTCAAACCAGTTTTGGGGGCACACCAGCCCCTGAGCTGGCGCGAAGCCGGACAAAGGATAGGGGTGTAACCACCCCCCTCCTGGCTCCACCCATAGGTAGAACCTAGTCACGGGCCAGCCCCTTTTCTTAGAATAAAGGTAGGAGCGAGTCCCCTTCCCAAATTGGATAATCAGATAATCGGATAACTCCGAATCACGAACCACTTTCCACGAAAGGAACTCTTGACTATTTCTGAAGACTCTCCCTTGTGGCTAAGGAGTAGCCACCCTGCACCAGCAGGCACCACCTAAGCGCTTGCAGTTTGCTGTAAGTCTCTCCTACGGATCAAGACTGCCCAGCTCGACGAGACCCGAGTCCCTGCCATCTCTGACCTTTTACCTGCCTCATCAGCCCAGCTGAGAGTCGTAGGTGTGACGAGACCTGCGGGACCGGCCATCTTCAGAACCTGCACGACGCTTATTTAGCACGCCCACCGAGGGACCCTCGAGTGAGTGCACCTAGGGTTTGAGAAGCCCTAACCCTGAGCAGCTCCAGCATCGAAGTCTGCCTCCCCAGCATCCCCGAGATCTGCGTGGGGGCCCTTCCGCTCCTTGCTGTTCACCGCGTTGTTCGACCACTTGCCGACCGGCTTGTGGCCCTCTTCACGACGCACCACGATTGTTCCATCACTAGTCTGGTTGTTCCAGACTGGCTCTTGCTCCCCTTCAACAGAGGAGTACCACGGACCCTCCTGGTCCACTCCCGACGCCATCTTGACTCCCCCGCTTGGGTTGCCACTGCCAAGATCCGCTGCCCCTGCCTGGGCCCAGCATCATCGACAGCAGACACCTTCGTGGGACAGCTCGCCCTCCATCCTGGTCGCCACCGCGCCTCCTGGTCCGAGGAACAGCCGAGTCCGACGTCATCCACTCACCTGGTCGAGGTGACTTCAACCGGTACCCTCCTGGTACCCACACGATCGCTGGCTAGCGGTTGAGAACTGAGTCCCCTCTGCTTTCAGGTTTTCTTTATCACCGATCCAGGCTTGGATCTCGCTGAATATCGACACTGGTCGCCTGCCAGCAACTCTTCTTTCAGGCTCCTGAGACTACAACGAGGACTTCCGACATCTTGCCGAACCTTCTACAGCCGCAGCCTCTGGGCTAGGTAACACGAGCATTTCGGTGCTCCATCGCAGGTTCGCTCTACAAGTGTCCAGTTCCTTTTTCGTTTAGTCCCACTGATCGGATCACTCCGGAATCAGTACCTCCAGACTCTAACCATTCGCATTTCACTGTTAGTGTAGATGGTTTCTCGTGCCCCTCGGGCATTTGTGTAAATTGTGCAACTGAAGTATTTTCCTAAGAGTTTTGTAGTGTGCTTAGCTCCCTGACTCATAAAGAGCCAGGGTAGTCTTGTTATAAATAAATATCCTTTATTTTCATAACAACTTGTGTGGTGTCCTTTCGCTTGGTGTTCAAGGGGTATATGTGATGGTAAACAGCCGGCTTAACACGCCCTCTAGAGTTTAGCCTAAGACTGCTCGTATCCACGCTACTAGGATAGCTGGTCTAAAAGGTTGACTTACAACCAATCATCAATAAGGGTCGTTTGGAATGATACACAGTGATCACTAGAATAGTGAGCACTACATATCAGGCCAACTTCTCACATTGGTGAGCAGCGGTTGGGATTTGAGCTTGCTGTTGTTTTACCACACACGTATCCTAAGAATATCGCAGTGAAAGATCACATAAGTACCCAGGTACATATAACTTAACTTAGAATACTCCGAGTTCTACTGAACCGGCTGTTGTAGTGTAACAGGGCTTAGCACACCCTGACTACAACTCTTAGCAAGGGATCAGTAAGTAAACCCATAGTGTAGGTAGGTGCAACACTTACACCTCACTAGAAAAGCATGTCGATCCACGGAGAGTCTTCGCAGACTCCCTTAGTGGTCAGTGACCCTCCACAGGTCGTGTCACGATATGCAACTCTTAGCTTCAAGGAGATGCGACAACTGTGTGCCTCCAGGAAGCTAAACCAGGGTTCTAACCCTACCATCGCAACTCTGATAGGTCTCTTAGAGGCGTACGATGCTAGGAGGTCCTCTAACACAGGTCCCCCCGGTGCAGATGGGAACATGCCACCCTTAGAGGGAACCCTCGGTGACCCAGACCTCGACCTCCACACAGAGGAGGAGGACGAGGACGAGTTATCGGGAGACGAGGCAGACAAAGGTCCAGTGGTAGTCGGCAGGCTTACAAGGACCAACTTAAGCAGGCATGAGAACGGAACTGGGGGAGCCCCGGGCCCACGCTCAAGCAGGCTTAACCTTGGGAACGGACGAGCTAGGTCTCTCTCCAGAGGCTCTGGCAGATCGGTTCATACACATGTCTCTCAGGCACCTTCTCAGAGAGGAATGACTTCCCCTCAGAGGAGGGAGCATGAAGCGAAGATGCGGGAGGTCAATCTGAGGATCGAGCGGGAAGAACTTGCCCTCGCCAAAGAAAGACTTGCCTTAGCCCGAGAGCAG
This sequence comes from Triturus cristatus, assembly GCF_964204655.1. NCBI lineage: Eukaryota > Metazoa > Chordata > Amphibia > Caudata > Salamandridae > Triturus > Triturus cristatus. Next base: position 939,590,599 of record NC_140587.1, on the reverse strand, counting down.
AAATTAAGTGGGTTAGATCCCACTGGTGGCAGCATTCTCAATAGAGAGAAAGACAGGGGTATAGACACTAGACACCTGAGTAAAATAGTGCCCCCCTTTAAACAAGGGGACGACATCCACAAGTGGATAACTGCCTTGGAGAGGGCCTGCACTGTCCAGTGCGTCCCCCCAAGTCAGTGGGCAGCTATACTGTGGCTTTCCTTTGAAGGTAAAGGAAGGGACAAGCTCCTCACTACAAGAGCTGAGGATGCTAACAACTACCAAGTCCTGAAGAACACACTGATTGATGGCTTCGGCTTAACCACGGAACAGTACCGGGTGCTGTTCCGGGACACCCAGAAAATTCAGTCTCAGGATTGGGCTGACTTTGTCGATTGTGCCACTAAGGCTTTGGAAGGCTGGTTGCTGGGTAGCAAGGTTACTGATTACACAGGATTGTACAATCTTATCATGCGAGAACAGATTTTAAACAACTGTCAGAACCAATTGTTGCATCAGCACCTTGTCGACTCGGATCTGACCTCTCCCCAAGAATTGGGAAAGAAGGCGGACAGATGGGTCAGAACAAGGGTCAAGCAGAACCAGAATCAGAACCAGGGTGGTCAGAAGAAAGCAGACCAAAAGGGTAACAAGAACGAACAAAATGACCCGAAGTCTTCGACAGGTCCCCAACAAACCAAAGAGGGTGGGGGTCAGGCTTCACAGAAGAAGAAGACTCAAGAAGGCCAGTCAAAAAGGTGGTGCCAATACTGTAAAAGTAAGACTCACTGGTTTAGTGAGTGCACCAAGAAAGGAGGGCAAACTCCTGCCACTGCAGCCCCTAAGGCACCTGCGCCCCCTAGTACAGTCAGCAGTGGTAGTGCGCCTCCCAAGGCATTAGTTGGGTTAACCTTGGGAACCGAGGGGAGTGACGACTTAGTCGGCACGCTCACTCAGGCCGTCCTTGTCTGTACCGGGGATATGGATATGTCCCCTGATGCCAGTCCCAATACTTTGGGCAAATACAGACAGACACCTTTGATAAATGGAAAAGTGGCTCAGGCCTACAGGGACACGTGTGCCAGTGTCACCATGGTGACGCCTAACTTCGTGGACCCTGGACAGATCATGCTAGGTACCAGTTACCTAGTGACCAATGCCAGCAACGTCACTACCAATCACAGTATGGCAGTTGTTGATTTCTCCTGGGGAGGGGTAAGTGGCCCGAAAAAGGTTGTGGTTAGTTCAGACCTCCCCGTAGAATGTCTGTTGGGCAATGATTTGGAAACATCACAATGGTCAGAAGTGGAGCAGAGGACTCACATGGAGATGTTAGGCTTGCCAGCACATGTCCTTGCTGTGACCAGGTCACAGGCCAAAAGATGCCCCACTGAACAGGTGCTGGATCCTGGAAGAACGGACCAGACACCTTCCAAGAAAAGGAGCAGTAAGGGTAAGGCTTCGCCTTCCCCCTTGCCCCAGGTCGTGGATCAAGTCTCCGAGGAGGCTGACCTTAAAGAACTGAGGGAAACTGAGCCGCAAGAGCTTGAACCTGGTCAGGTTGAGTTTCTGGGCTCAGGGGGACCCTCCAGGGAAGACCTGGGGAAGGCACAGTTAGACTGCCCCTCACTTGAACCCCTCAGACAGCAGGCCGCTGCTGAGGCTGCAGGGAACGCCACAGGTACCCACAAAGTGTACTGGGACGATGGACTCCTGTACTCCGAGGCAAGAGACCCCAAACCTGGTGCGACCAGGAGGCTGGTCATCCCCTTGTCTCTGAGAGGTTTCCTTCTCACCTTGGCCCACGAGATTCCCCTTGCAGGTCACTTAGGCCAGAATAAGACTTGGGACAGAATTGTTCCACACTTTCACTGGCCCCACATGTCCGAAGATACGAAGGAGTTTTGCCGCTCCTGTGTCACTTGCCAAGCCAGTGGTAAGTCAGGTGGCACGACAAAGGCCCCCCTCATACCACTACCAGTGGTGGGGGTACCCTTTGAACGGGTGGGGATCGACATTGTCGGACCAATGGAACCCCAGACAGCATCAGGGCACAAGTTTATACTGGTGGTGGTGGACCACGCCACCAGGTATCCTGAAGCTATTCCCCTTAGGACCACTACAGCACCTGTGGTGGCACGGGCCCTACTTGGAGTGTTCTCCAGAGTGGGCTTCCCTAAGGAGGTCGTCTCAGACAGAGGTGCAAACTTCATGTCGGGATATCTGACTGCTATGTGGAAGGAATGTGGTGTCAACTACAAGTTCACCACACCCTATCACCCACAATGCAATGGGATTGTTGAGAGATTCAATAGGACCCTAAAAGGGATGATTCACGGACTACCTGAAAAGCTTCGGCGGAGATGGGATGTCCTGATACCCTGCCTCTTGTTCGCCTACAGAGAGGTCCCGCAGAAGGGGGTTGGCTACAGCCCTTTTGAGCTTCTGTTCGGACATCCTGTAAGGGGACCCCTTTGTTTGGTAAAGGAAGGATGGGAGAGACCTCTCAGAAAGCCGGCATCAAACATTGTGGACTATGTGCTCGGTCTCCGCTCGCGGATGGCGGAGTACATGGAAAAGGCGTCTAAAAACCTTGAGGCGAGCCAAGAATTACAGAAAGCTTGGCACGACCAAAAGGCTGTCCTGACTGTGTACCAGCCTGGACAGAAGGTGTGGGTGCTGGAGCCAGTGGCCCCAGCAGCACTCAAAGACAAATGGTCTGGGCCCCACACGATCATTGAGCAAAAGGGAGAGGTGACCTACCTGGTAGACCTGGGAACTCCCCGGAGCCCCCACAGGGTGCTCCATGTAAACAGGCTCAAGGCATATGTCGACAGGGAGGGCATGGGCTTGCTCATGGCCACAGATGAGGGACAGGAGGAGGAGAGTGACCCTCTCCCGGACCTGCTCTCTCAGAACCCAGACGATGGATCAGTAGATGGTGTTGTCTTTTGCGGCAGCCTCTCTGGACATCAACAAGAGGATTGTAAACAGGTTCTTCAATCCTTTCGACATATGTTCTCTCTGACACCCAGTCAGACCAAGTGGTGTACCCATGAGGTCGACACTGGGGACAGTCTGCCCGTAAAGAGTAAAATCTATCGGCAACCTGATCATGTCAGAGACTGCATCAAGACAGAGGTGCAGAAAATGTTGGAGCTGGGAGTCATTGAACCCTCGGACAGCCCCTGGGCTAGTCCCGTAGTGCTCGTGCCGAAACCTCACACCCAGGGCGGTAAGAAAGAGATGAGGTTTTGCGTGGACTACAGAGGTCTCAATGCAGTCACTAAGACTGACGCCCACCCGATACCAAGAGCAGACGAACTTATCGACCGGTTGGCCTCGGCCAACTACTTAGGTACGTTTGACCTGACAGCTGGGTATTGGCAAATCAGGTTAGCTGAGGAGGCCAAGCCCAAAACCGCATTTTCTACCCCGGGTGGGCATTATCAGTTCGTGGTAATGCCCTTTGGTTTGAAAAATGCACCTGCCACCTTCCAAAGGCTGGTGAATCGAGTTCTCACTGGGTTGGACGACTTCTGTGCGGCGTATCTGGACGATATCGCTGTCTTTAGCTCCACCTGGGAGGATCACCTGGTCCACCTGAGGAAAGTGTTAGAGGCCCTGCAGAAGGCAGGCCTCACTATCAAGGCCACCAAGTGCCAGATAGGGCAGACACAGGTTGTATACCTGGGCCACCTTGTAGGTGGAGGCCAGGTTCAACCATTGGAGAGCAAAATACAGGCCATCCAGGACTGGGCTCCTCCAACCACCCAGACTCAGGTTCGAGCTTTCTTGGGCCTGACTGGATATTACCGGAAATTTGTCAGAAATTATGGATCCATTGTGACCCCGCTAAACGACCTGACAAGTAAAAAGATGCCAAAAAAAGTTCAGTGGACAGCAAGCTGTCAGAAGGCATTCGATGACCTGAAGCAGGCCATGTGCACAGCACCTATCCTAAAGAGTCCAGACTACTCCAAACCATTCATTGTCCAAACAGACGCTTCGGAGCTAGGTGTGGGAGCTGTTCTATCGCAACTGAATTTTGATGGTCATGACCAGCCCATAGCTTTTATTAGCAGGAGGCTGACCCCCAGAGAGAAGAATTGGTCAGCTATTGAGAGGGAGGCCTTTGCTGTGGTTTGGGCCCTGAAGAAGTTGAGGCCATACTTGTTTGGCACTCACTTCAAGATTCAGACCGACCATAAGCCCCTCTTGTGGCTAAATCAAATGAAGGGTGAAAACCCCAAACTACTTAGGTGGTCCATTTCCCTACAGGGGATGGACTTCACAGTGGAGCATAGACCTGGCACTGATCATGGCAATGCAGATGGGCTCTCCAGGTATTTCCACTTAGAGCAAGAAGACTCACCTGGTCAAGGTTAGCTTATTGTCCCAAAGTTTGGGGGGGGGTCATGTAGGAGAGTAGGGTCTGCAATCCTATGATCACCCAGATTTTTGCTTTTGCTTCATTGGTTTACGACTTTCCCCGGCTGTGGGCCTGCCAATCAGACCCACAGCCTAGCTGTTCTCTCTCGAAATTATCACATGTACATTAGGTGCATCCACTAATTGGAACTGGGCCGCCTTGTCAGTCCCTGTCTCAGCATACCACAGGTATCCAGGGCATCGGTGTACCCAGGGCCTACCAGGGGCTGAAGCATGTATTATGCCACCCCTGGAATGGCCGCCCAAATCTGACACAACTGGCTGCACGACAGCTGGGGCCACGTGGTGTAATCACCCGTTGCTGTAGGTGTAGTATTCCTACACCTAAACCCTAAAATGGACACATGGATTCCTATCAGTCACTCCTATAGCAGGCCTTATCAATCCTGAAGGCAGAGTGCAGGGAATCATGTGGGACGGTGCTCTGGCGCGAGCTGAGCCCGTCGACGGCTTGCGGAACCAAGTCCTAATAGCCGTTCCAAGGTGACGCGGGCCAACTACTTTTAATGCATTATAATCCTGGCGGTTATTTGCTAACTTTGGCCTCACATCACCTACACATGTTGAGTAAGGTGTCATACGAATGGGAATACAAACCCCTCGCCAGTCCTGGTGACAGGGTTAGCATTCCCCCCTTTTAGAGGGACACGACATGGAAGTAACCTTGAACCCCGGTTAAAGTTGACTCAAGCCTCAGCATCACAAAATGGATGCTGCCACCAGACACAAGTCTGACCCCCTGCTGCTGGGGGACCTTCCAGCAAAGGGAGCTTGGACAAAGGGTTTCCTGTCGAGGGCGGTGTTAGCACCATCCCAGACAGGGTTTGTGTATCCCAGGTAGGCAGGGCTGAAAGGAAGGTGATTGCAAGTGGCACCCCGGTGCTCACTGTGCATAGCCCGGCTCAAACCAGTTTTGGGGGCACACCAGCCCCTGAGCTGGCGCGAAGCCGGACAAAGGATAGGGGTGTAACCACCCCCCTCCTGGCTCCACCCATAGGTAGAACCTAGTCACGGGCCAGCCCCTTTTCTTAGAATAAAGGTAGGAGCGAGTCCCCTTCCCAAATTGGATAATCAGATAATCGGATAACTCCGAATCACGAACCACTTTCCACGAAAGGAACTCTTGACTATTTCTGAAGACTCTCCCTTGTGGCTAAGGAGTAGCCACCCTGCACCAGCAGGCACCACCTAAGCGCTTGCGGTTTGCTGTAAGTCTCTCCTACGGATCAAGACTGCCCAGCTCGACGAGACCCGAGTCCCTGCCATCTCTGACCTTTTACCTGCCTCATCAGCCCAGCTGAGAGTCGTAGGTGTGACGAGACCTGCGGGACCGGCCATCTTCAGAACCTGCACGACGCTTATTTAGCACGCCCACCGAGGGACCCTCGAGTGAGTGCACCTAGGGTTTGAGAAGCCCTAACCCTGAGCAGCTCCAGCATCGAAGTCTGCCTCCCCAGCATCCCCGAGATCTGCGTGGGGGCCCTTCCGCTCCTTGCTGTTCACCGCGTTGTTCGACCACTTGCCGACCGGCTTGTGGCCCTCTTCACGACGCACCACGATTGTTCCATCACTAGTCTGGTTGTTCCAGACTGGCTCTTGCTCCCCTTCAACAGAGGAGTACCACGGACCCTCCTGGTCCACTCCCGACGCCATCTTGACTCCCCCGCTTGGGTTGCCACTGCCAAGATCCGCTGCCCCTGCCTGGGCCCAGCATCATCGACAGCAGACACCTTCGTGGGACAGCTCGCCCTCCATCCTGGTCGCCACCGCGCCTCCTGGTCCGAGGAACAGCCGAGTCCGACGTCATCCACTCACCTGGTCGAGGTGACTTCAACCGGTACCCTCCTGGTACCCACACGATCGCTGGCTAGCGGTTGAGAACTGAGTCCCCTCTGCTTTCAGGTTTTCTTTATCACCGATCCAGGCTTGGATCTCGCTGAATATCGACACTGGTCGCCTGCCAGCAACTCTTCTTTCAGGCTCCTGAGACTACAACGAGGACTTCCGACATCTTGCCGAACCTTCTACAGCCGCAGCCTCTGGGCTAGGTAACACGAGCATTTCGGTGCTCCATCGCAGGTTCGCTCTACAAGTGTCCAGTTCCTTTTTCGTTTAGTCCCACTGATCGGATCACTCCGGAATCAGTACCTCCAGACTCTAACCATTCGCATTTCACTGTTAGTGTAGATGGTTTCTCGTGCCCCTCGGGCATTTGTGTAAATTGTGCAACTGAAGTATTTTCCTAAGAGTTTTGTAGTGTGCTTAGCTCCCTGACTCATAAAGAGCCAGGGTAGTCTTGTTATAAATAAATATCCTTTATTTTCATAACAACTTGTGTGGTGTCCTTTCGCTTGGTGTTCAAGGGGTATATGTGATGGTAAACAGCCGGCTTAACACGCCCTCTAGAGTTTAGCCTAAGACTGCTCGTATCCACGCTACTAGGATAGCTGGTCTAAAAGGTTGACTTACAACCAATCATCAATAAGGGTCGTTTGGAATGATACACAGTGATCACTAGAATAGTGAGCACTACATATCAGGCCAACTTCTCACAACGATAACTCACAATGATGGTCTTTGGAGTTTTCCAAAATATTGTACATTTGAACTAAGATTTATTGAAAGATTGAGGGATAAACTGTATAAAATGAAGCCACCTCCTAGACCCGCACAGTACAAGGCATCAAACATTGGGTAAAAAACAGCACATGCTAAAGAGAGGGAGAAATAGCACAACAAAAATAGAAAAGCATTGCGTAATTATGCAGCTGCTGGAGGGGATGAGCAACAACAGAGATGGAGAAAAGCTATAATCAAGGGGCCTAGACTACATTCAGCCATTACTACTGACAAAACCGAGAAGCCAAAAAAGACTAAAACACTGGGAAAAACTGACGAGGAAGCTACAAAGAAACCAGTCACTGAGAGTGGTTCAGGACATTAAATGGATGCTTTGTTAACTGCATGTCCAAGACCTTATGTGACCCTGTAATAAATGCTGAGGAAACTTCGACAGTGGCTACAGCCCCTGTTGACCCAAATTTGATTCAAATTGAAAGAGCATTAGACATGACACAGCCTGCTGTACAACCTGTTTTAATCAAGTATTGTATCTGCACGAATTGAGACTGCATCTACAGTGATGCCTCCAAGTGTAATTGCTCAAATTGTATCAGCACCTATGTCTAGGGTTATGACATAACACCCAATGGAGATTCGCAAACCTACTACTCCTAATAAAGTAGTTTTAAAACAGTATTCCAAGGAGCTGTTGGAGGAGCACGTGTGAGAGGGTTTATACCAACATCAATGAATTCACAATTTGCAACTTAGACACCACAGCAAACAATTCAGTCATTAAGAGAAGGGAGAAACATTTACCTTGCAGCACCCATGAAACAGAGTGAGATAAATTTGTTTGAAGATGGGATTTTTTCCCCATGGTTTGGAGAGATGGCAGGGGATAAAAATACAGAGTCAGATTATCATTACACAACAGACAGAGAAGGAGAGACCATTAAATTTTCCTAGATTAAAAATAGAATTCAAAGAAATAATCAGAGTTTGTTTAGAACATGAGCAAGTGAACTAGTAACAGGAGAAAGAGCTAATATATCTGTGGAAAAATAAAACCAGACTTGCAGGGGTTACGCATGATAACCTGAAAGAAATAGCCTGAAAATATGATGTTGACAGTTCAACAAGTGTTACATTTCAGAAATGTTTCAGGGTACAATTAGATGATGAGTCTATTGAGACAATGGGTTTCTTCTGGAATGCAATTAAATATCACTGAATTAGTGAATTGCATCCGTAGATGGAGTGATTTTCAGAAATAAGAAAGTAAATGGACAAAGAAGACTAAAAAGAAGAAGAAACAATCAGGGTAGATCTTGCAGCATTTACGAATAATTTTCCAAAATTGAGAGACATACCAGTGCAGTAGTAAACATGAATTATTTCTTTGACATTGTAGTGTCAAAAGATTTGTGGGAGGAATGTTAAATTGCTGTACAATAGCCACGTACATAGCCAATGAGAGATGCTTGCCTTAATGCACCATCTCCTGAGGTTATGGAGAATTATGAAGCAGTAAGTATGTTTCTGAAAGGTGAAGTTCCCCCAAAATATATTGATTGGGTAAAGACTAAAGGAACTTCAAAGCAGCCAACAGAGTCAGCTTATGATAACTATGGGCGGTTGCTTCAGGTGCTCCCACAGCACAGTGGAAGGGTGTATCCAGATCCTAATAATATGGGGTTTTTCATGTCTCAATTTATAAATGGGTTAAGACCAGAGATCACTACACACATACAACAGAGTGTGATTTTTTGGTAAACACAATTGTTGGATCAAATCCTGAGATATTCAAAATATTGCAGTGATGAACAAGAGATGAAGAAGAAAAAGATTAAAGAGAAATTCAAATTAGCCCAGATGAAATTTTCTCAGAAGTGTTTTCCAAATCTGAATTAATCATTTTCTGTAAATGCCTGTGGTATGCAAGGTGCAAACATTGCAACATTGAAGAAAATTACCCCTTGTCACCTTTGTAATAAAATCAGGCATTGGAAGAGGGAGTCTAGGCTTAATCCAGATAGACTAAATAGAAATGTTCCTACGCAAGTAGGAAATCAGATGCAGATGCAGAATGCACCTATTCAGCAGATACAAATGCCAATGTAAAGACAGGGTCCAATGATGTCAGTCCCACAAGCTTAGATTGTCCAACAAAATATGTGAAACCCCAGATTCAATCTATTCTAGATGCACAAAGCAAATTTAAATCCATTTCAAAATCCGAATACATTTTAACTATTCCCGATGTTAGACAATGACATTTTTGGTTCCGACAATTCCTAATGACGGTGCCTCAAGCGGGAGGAAGACTGCATGGTTGGCGCAGTCTTGGAAATAGACCAGAGTGGACCATTTGTGGAAGGAGAAGTGAATAGCAACCAGGTGTCATTTCTGATTGACAACGGCGCAACCAGATCCATTTTTAGAACAGAAGAAGTCTCAGACATACACCTCTCGGGAAAGAAGATCGAAGTCATAGGCTTTTCATAAACAGAAAGTTATCTGACTTTCAGAGTGAAAATAGTCTCATTCAAATAAAGTCATATGTTTGCTATCTGTGATTCCAGTCCTGTAAACCTATTTAGGGAGAGACCTATTGTGCAGGTTAATTTGCACTATATACTGTACTCTAAAGGGTGTCAAATTCTAAACACACAATGAAGACGTGGTATTTAAAATGGCTGACATGAAACAGCTGTAGGGTTGTATTCTGTGAGGACATTGGGAGAGCTGCCTCCTGGTTAAAAAGAAACAGTAAACCCAGAAGTATGGTATTTCACAGGAAAGAATATCGCATTGATTAAAGGTGTAGAACCTGTCAAAATCACGGTGAGCCTTAACGCTGTGTATCCGAGACCACCATATAATTTGACTCCAGAACCAATCGCAGGTAGATCTACAATAATTGAAGACATGTTGGAGAAAGGGATTTTAAAAGAAATCACGTGAAGCCCTCGCATCTTTCCAATCATAGCTTTACAGAAACCCAGTGATACTATTGGATTGTGCAGGACCTACGAAAGATTAACAGCATTGTTGTTCCATGTTGTACCGTGGTGCCGAATCAAGCCACCATACTTTTCCAAATTCCATGTAGTGCAGACTGGTTCACAGTAGTAGATCTGTGGCAGGTCTTCTGTTCTGTTCCATTTAATTAGGACAGCCAGTACGTGTTTTCTTTTGTGTTCAGAGAGAGAGTTTGGCATGCTGCTGAGTCCCGTAGGGTTATACAGAGAGCACATCCAATTTCAACGAGGCTCTTGAAAAAGAATCTGGCATCCCTGAAGATGCCTTACAGATCAGGTCTCATGCTGTACATTGATGAACCTCTTGCAGCTTCAGGAACATGAAAAGCTTGCAAACAGGATATGATTGCCCTTTTGGATTACCTGGCTGAGAATGGACAAAAGGGGCCATTTTTATGAAGGCCGTACACCGCCGTTGTGTCACTTTTCAGTGACGCTGCGACAATGTAATCAATTCGACATACTGCGCCCTATTTACATAGCAACACATCTAGGCAGATGCGTCACTTTGTAAATGCCTGTGCTACATTATACCTGTGTCACGTATAATATATGCAGGGTGGGCGTTCTCACGTAAAAAAGGCTCATTGAAGTGGCGCAGTGAAATCTATGAGATTTCACCGCGCCACTTCTATGGTTTCACTGCATCAAATCCTAATGCCTGATTCAAGCATGTGTAAGGAGTGATGCAGGTCCTGTCAGACAGGACTCGCCCTATGTGTACTGACACATTGCTGGAGTTGCGTCAGGTTACCAATACACTCCAGCAATGCGCTATTAGTGCGCCACCAGATACTTTAGGATTCCTGATGTATTGCGTCAATCCTTGTGACATGGAGCGCCGTAGTGTAAATACGGCGCATTCATGGTGTCGCAAGGAGGGCACAATGATAAGTGTTGCATCGTTGTTTTTCCTGAGTGATGGCACACTTTTCGTAAATGAGGCCCAAGGTCTCTCCTGGTAAACTGTAATATTGTCAAAAAGAAGTCTAATATTTGGGGCATTTCATATACAAAGGAGCAAGGAAGGTGTCACCAGAGAGAGTAGAGGCTGTTTTACAAATGAGGCCACCCAGAACACAGAGAGAAATCAGAAAGTTTTTGGGAATGATTGGCTACCATAGATAGTGGATACCAAACGTTTCCCTAATAGCTAAGCCTTTACTGAGAGTGTAACACAAAGATATGCCTGATCTTCTTTCATGGGACAACAGCTTTCCTAGAGCTGAGAGAACGTATTTGTTCTCATTCTATAAATAATATAAATATCTAAATTCATCATACATATCATTAAAAATCCCAAAAATGTCAACCTCAGTAACATGGATGAATTCATCAGTGATGCCATCTGAAATGCCATCAGCGATGTCATTTAACATGTCATGAGTGAAGTAATATATGAGATCATAAGTAGTGTGTGATGGGGGAGCTAGTTATGCTGATTTTTCCGAATTTAGGATCATGTTTCCATACGAAAAGCATTTTTTTGTTTGCTTATACCTTTGGTGTCATTTGATGAATCTTTACAAACAGTTCCCAAAAAATACTCTTCCTCCTCGGCTACTAGCTGGATTTTTTGGGTGATCCATTAAGTGGGGACAAAAAAAAGGTGAGGTACTGAAATCCGTTTTCCCAATTAATTTTTCAGTAGGGTAATTAGATATAGCTACAGCCCAAACGATTGATCAGATTTACACCAAACTTGGCAGAAAGCCTGAACTTAGTCCAGAAAGTGTGCTTTTTGTGATTTGGTGCAAATCCAATCAGTAGTTTTGAGCTAGTAAGGCTAAAAAATGCAGTTTATTTCATGCCGCGGTGAATCCAAGGAGCCGACAGATCACAAGATGAGATTTGATTTGCTGCCACCCCATCAACAGCGATGTGGTGGCGTCCATCTTAAGACTCAGGTGACTCAATTCCTTGTCCTGTCAAAAACTTAAAAAAGATATAAGGGGCAGGGTAGGGATATCCTGCCCCCCTAGGCCTGGTTGCTGTGGTCCCTCTGAGCAAAACATATATATTTTTTAAATGTTGCTGTAAATTTACAGTGAAACTGCAGTAACATTTTGAAAAACCCATGGGGGTGGGCCAGGAGCCGGGGGTGGTGGTGCAATGATTTTTAAAGGGGAGGGGGCAGGTGGCCCACCTCACAAAGCTTTTTTCAGGTGCCTGGACCCCATCCCCTGGGCAAATCACTTAATTAAGGGGTGCACACAACCCCCTTCCCGAGCCTCGTTGACACTCTGGGGAGCCCAATCCCCTGGGTGATACACATTTGGAAGGGGAGGGGGGGTGTAACCCCATCCCCGTGCCTCTTCAGGTCCTGGACCATCATGTCCCAGGGCTGATATTTTTAATAGGGAAATGGGGCACATGGCTCCCCTCTCTGAGCTTATCTCGGCCCCGGGAACCCTATTCTCGAGGGCCCGATATTTGACAGTGTTCCAGGGAGCCCACCCCTGGAATTCTGTGGTTTCATGCCCGGCAAAATGCAGTATACCCATCCCACTCTCTCACGACCATTGTGCAGAAGTTTGCTACCCCCAGCAGAAACAGTAAAAATGCAAAGGGAAAGTGCCAGCTCCCGCTAGCGCCTTGTGTGTTTCTGGCCAGGGAGCCGCTGGGACCATGGTGGCCCTGGGGCTCTCCATATGGCCCTCATCATGGCCAGTATTGCCACCTGGGGCACTCACTTAAAAGTTTAAAACATGGCTGGATTTCTGGGGCTCCTCTGCACCCTCCCAACAAATATAGAGCTGTGGGTGACAGAGTTGGCCTGGGGCACCCACTTAATAAAAAATGGCCTTTCCTGCTTGGCATCCACAATGGGTGTGCAGGGGCCCTAGGGCACTGCCTGCAGCCGCCAACCAGTATTAAAGTTGTGGGTGTTGTGGGACACTCACAGAAAATAAAATAGATAAAGTGAATAATAAATGATTGGCCAGAGCTGCTCATTTATTATTCACTGCTCCGACAATGAGCGCCCCATAAGGGCCTAGAGCTTTTTTAATTATTATTATAATAATATCTTACTTTATAATAACAATACCCTTAGAAATTCACTAAACAAAAGCAAATGTTAAAGGGGCGATATAGTCAGTTGAAAAATTCAGTTAAATCTTACAGTTTCAAACTAACAAAACCACTGAAATCCACCAGTTTTAGTTATCTCAAGTAACTGTAACTTGTGGCCTAAAGTAACTATAATTCATGCCCTCACCATGCAGTTAATTATCTTACGTTATGTCAAATATGACATGTTCTATGACATCATTGATAACATGACTGCAATATCTGAAATGACATCATTCATGACAAAACTGTGCATGGTACAAGTCTTGGAGGAAAACACCCGGAGCATGGCTTGGCACCCACAGAAGACAGCAGCTCTCCTGCCGTCATGAAAACATCCACACAATCTTTATGTCCTTCCATTGGCTGGGTTATTTTCAGTAGGAAGCGTCAGAAGCTCTCTCAGCGTCCCAGTCAGTGGCATCAAGTCATCGCCGAAGCTGCTTCAGGTAGCCGAGTCACTCGAAACCCCAGAGCGTCCAGCCCTCCTCCCCTTCAAACATAGAGGCCCTCCAACTGAAGGTCCTAGAGAGCATTGGGGCCCTGGCCAAGGGCCAAAGAAATTTGACAGACAGAATGAAAAAGTCAGAGGGGTATTTTCAATAGGAAGGCAGTGGATATGGGCAAGGGTTTTAGCTTTGGTTTTGTTTAAGCAGTGGATGGGTATGTTAATATTTATTTAGGGGTAAAGGGGGAGGAGTGGGTTTGTTGTAGGTGATGTTGGTGGGAACAACTGGGAATAATTGGGAGTCATAGTTTTGTGTTTGGTTTGGGTTTTAGTGGTGGGTGTTTGTTGGGTGGAAACAATTGGGGAAGGGGTGGTTATAGTTCTGGGTTTGTCTAAGGCAGCATTTGCCAAACTGTGGGTTCAAAGCTGAAACTAATTTTTGGTGAGTCGGGAAAGTATGAGCAGTAAATATAGATGTCTTTAAATTCCTTGTTTATTTTGTCATATTTGCTGGTGCTTCAAAAACAGAGGTGAAATGCTCGGGTGCTTTATTCTTTTAACATGGAGATTGGTCTTTACTTTTTTCTCTGAATTCAAAGTGAGAGGATTTATTAAAGCTAATTATGTGAAGTCTTACTGGAATACAGGGAGCGTGAATGGAAAGTCTGTTGGATGTTTTATTTGTTTGCAACACATAACACAATGTAAATACCTGTAAATACACTGTATGCATTCAGCAGTTAGGAAATTAAAAATTAAGCAAAAATTCTGAAGTGTACTGGAAACAGAGATTTTAGTAGGCTCAAAACAGATCATGGCACTTTAAATAGTGATGCACAATGACACATATTTACAGACCCTCGATTTCCATGCATTATTATTTGTGTGATACATAGTTTTATCATTGAAACTGTATGTTTGCGCAAATTTAATGGCTATTTCAATGGAAAACATGTTTAATGTAAATGCCAATGCACTACCATACAATGCTTAAGTTGCATTCAAAAGTCACCCCCTTTTGTCCATTAAAGGTAGGTGGGTTGCGATAGTTTGTTATTCTAAAAAGGGGTTTGTGGTTCTAAAGAGTTTGGGAACCACTGGTCCAGGGGTTAAGGCAGGGGATCAGTATGTTGGTGGTGGTGTTTGTGGCTGAATTGTTTATGAATAAATATTTTTTTTGTTATACATAGCAGTTTAAACATTAGTTATTGTTTACTGTTTATTCAGCAGAATTCCTATTAAACTAGGAAGCTCTACTAACCTACCAACAGAGGCAGAGCCCCAAACCTGGCCCATCACGAAAACAAAGAGAATGTCCAGTTGTCATTTTTTCTCTCTAGTCTGTATCTGATCTCCCTTTTCAGGCTACCCCAATGCTGGCCGCCTACCTTCTGCAATCAGTGTAGGAAAATTGATTATGCCGAGTCTATGATATGCCCCCACTTCCTGACCTGATGTGTCTTTAACATTGAGCACCCTCCTATCAGTGATAACTGTATCTTATCCTCTCCTCTTAAGTGACCACTAAGGAATAATTACTATCTAAGGAATAAATTACGCTGTCTGCCAAACACTACCTACTTTCAACTTTTTCCTGAGTAGGAATGTATTGTCTACTACCTCCTCCAATACCTGTGCATAGCAGTTTTGCCAAAGGGTCTAACTGCTGGTCCCCTTAACAGGCCCAAACGAGGAATACGCCACAGCAAACATAAGATTGTTATTCTGAACAGAGTAGGTGAACCAGCAAAACTCATAGGAGCATATTACCAAGGGCCTCATCGCCGCTTTAGCGACACTTTTTGCCTCTAAAGCGACAATTTTTTTATCGCCCTATCAGCAAGCTGTTGTTAACAGCAATTAGCAACATCTTTCTGACGAAAGCGGCTGGTTTGGGTGCCGCTTTGCATGTCAGCGATATTTATCACTAATGACATGCAAAGTGGGTGTTCCCAACATCAAAGCGACTGAAAACAGTCGGTAACTCACATTCCCCCTATTACCAAGTACCGCAGAGCGAAACAATAACTCACGCTAACCGCGAATATCATCTGAAAGTTACACCTGCTAAAATCCCTACTTAGGCATGCATATAATGGGAGGTGGATTATGGGGTTACAGCCACATGGCCGTATCAGCAAGCATTTCACCGTATTGCCAGGATGTTCGCTGGTTTTTCAGCGATGTCTGGCTGTTTTTCACGTGGCTAAATATTCCAGCGATAGCCGGCGATAAAACTATTCGCGCTAAGCGCGCTCTGCAATGTTTATCGCAGTTTGTTGGTAATATGGCCCATAATTTCTTAGCAATCATAGCAGTGCACGATAAGTAGTGTCATGTGACTGCTGTGACTATGTTCCATTTGGGAATTAATGGAGCAGATCCACATATGAACGCCACCGTTGACAAATTATGTCAGTTTCTGGCTATACTCACCCCTTGTCACATGTCTGCAGCTTTACTCTTAACGTTGCTAAATATAGTCCTAATGCAACTGAAGTTGATCTTGGAGAGGGAAATGAAACTCTCCACTGCTGAACATAAGAAAAGGTCACTGTCCAAAGATCGATTCCACTCCAACTCCAATTTGCCGGTCCATTTGTGGTCCTTCTTAAGGAGACGGTCCTGAGCAAAGTCATGTTCCTGCTCAAAGTCTTCTTATAAGTTGAGATCAAAGTTGTGCCAAAAGTGTAATAAGGCCAAGCATGACTCAACCCTATCTCATCACTTTAAATCAGGTGAGAAGGCATGAGGAGGTCAGTCTTAGGGTCATACCCCGCAAGAAACAAGGGTCTTCCAACTCTGCTGTTGTCCTGAAGCTGGTTTCTGCATACCCCAAATTTTGAAGGCCATCGTCAACTTGCAGCAAATTAAAGCCTTCATGGAGGCTATTAGGCAGCTTTTTCAGGCACTTCTGGTTCTCTCTGGCGTGCCTTTTGGCCCCATGGAGCCATGATGCGCTCCAGTTGGACTTCCTGCTAATGGTTCCTGTTCTGGATCATGCTTCTGCTCCAGTCCCAGGGTCCATACCAGTTTCCTCTCTGTTGGCACTGATACCAACTCTGCTGGCACTTACCCAGCACTTGAGCCTGACCCCATTCTTGTATCGTTCCAGGCATATGTGGTGCTATGATACCACAAAGGCAAAATTAGTCAATCTGAAACCAGCTGTGGCAGTGAACCATCTGCCACAATTTCACTGTTGTGGCAGATGTACCACTGCTATGTTGGGGTGATCACCTAGGAGTGGGGGAGATCACAGGCCTCTGGTCCGTAGTGGAGAACCAGCTCCATGTCACCTTTTTGGGCTTCAGGCTGTTCAACTAGTCCTGGAAGCCTTCCTGCCATTCATCAAGGGGAGAGAAAGCAAAAGACAAACAATTGATGGACGGAATGCAGAGCAAATCAAAACATTCACCCCCAGTCAAGATATCTGGGTTAAATCCATCATTCTTTTGCTCACCATGCCACCCCAGTTCAGACCTGGACATATGCAAATCAGTCTTGACCCTGTGCCTCATGGGAACAGTCCAGCCCGAACTGCCAAGCCAGGTCCTCTCTGGACCGGAAACAAGCATCCTAGGATCGGTTTCGGGGTATCACCCCTCTTCAGCCAGGATAGCTTGATTCTCTTGATACTCTTCAGAGGACACAATGCTTTTTGCAGCTTTTGATTTGTATTCACATGAAGGACTAAGATGTTGACCAAAGCAGCTACTTTTTCATTGACGTTTTCTACCTTACACTAATGATTCTGCAGCATGTGCAACAATAGGATGGCTTGGTACATGGTACAATCCTACTTGTTGACTTTATTTGTCAAAATCTGAAAAGGCACTAACATTTGGCTCAGGCGCAACTAGTCCCCATTTGGCAACCTCCATTGTCAATGCTATGGCAGTTGCATCCACTCACCTTAGCAATACCTAATTAAGTGTTGCAGCATAAAGAAGGTCCAGTTCCTATGTGTTGGTAACTCCTGTTTGAGGGTTTTAATATAGCCTTATAGCCCGCCGTAGCGGGCTATACCGGCTGTTAATGGCCCGCTGCAGCGTTAAAGGCCCGAGCCGAAGGCGAGGGACTTTAACAACAGCAGCGGGCCATTAACAGCGGTATAGCCCTGCTACGAAGGGCTATAAGGCTATTAGAACATTCTGCCACTACAGGGCAGAATGTTCTACCAAAACAAAGCCCTTCAGGGAGCGCGAGGGGATTGAAATCCCCTCAGGCTCCCTGAAGTCTTTGTTCACAGCCAGAGCTGTGAACAAAGACACATTGGAATGTTGGTGCTCCGGGCTTATACCGGCCAGTATTAGCCCGGAGCGCTCCATTGTCTTCAATGGAGCTGCCAACGTTCCAATGTTCTAATGCTGCTTATTTATATTTGCACACTGTATGATCTTCAACTGCTTCCAGGCTTTGAAGGAACGACTAAAACATGTATACATGTGACAGGTGGCAAGTATATTGTTGACTACTTCTTTAGGTTCTGCAGAAATAGGTTGAAGCAATGAGCTGAACTTAGCACTCTTGAGTGTTCTCCATCAACCATGGCTTTGATACTGCTATTGTTAGTTAGAACAAATTAAATGCTGAGGCATTTGAGATGAAGCCATTAATAGATTTTCATATTTATTAAGGATGTTCATATCTCTATCTGCTGTAGAGAGCATTGCAACTATTACATGCAACAAATGCCTTGAAAAGCATCAGCAACTGTTAGACCAGCAGCTAGCCTCTGCTTAACCCCCTGAAAAAGATTCAACGTGCAGTGATGCACATATAGTCTGCCGACTAACAACTAGTTGAAATGACTATAATGAGATAGATTGACTGCATGGTGATCTCCTTCATTGCATTATTGACCAGTTCCACCACTTGATGGTGCTACTGTGTCTCATCAAAAGTAGAAAATTGGTCCAGCTTGGAACCTTCCATTTTTGACAAAGAATCTCCACATTATCCATAAATCCCCCTCCTTCTTCCAACTAAGAGGGAGTAAGTCAAGTGCTAACATTTTGACCAGTTTTTCATTATATAAGTGGACCAGCTCATGGGCTTAGTGATACAGCTACTCCATGGTGAACATAGAATTCAGAATGGGTTGTTGTGTTTATTTTCTTTGTCATGATTTAATCTGAAGCGACCTCTGTGGTAGAATTAGGCTGTTTGGATGCTTTCGGCATGCCTGTGGCATCCCTCTTTTCCCTGTGCCAAGCTGAGGTTATCTCGCACACTATGAGTGACAGGATTGCCTTGTATGACAATTAGCGATTTACAAAGAGGAGGCTTAGACTTTCGGTACGGCACCCAACAAGATGTGGGGTTCAGTCTTAGACAGTGGTGCTTAGATCAGGGGAAAACAGCCTCGTGGGTCCCCTTAGGCGGATACAATGCACACACTTGTATACTTGAGAAATGATCAGCACCCACGAATTATCCATGTTTCACGGCATAATATATTTTTTCCATGTAATAATCAGTTCAATTAAACACCAATTTCAAATTTCATTCAATTTCTTAAAATGTCCTTCAAAAAAAGTTTTTTATGTATGCTCAGATCATTTCAAACATGTTGTGTGTTTAAAAGATTTCCTTTATTGATGAATTATACACGATATTTACACCAGCGTGGCCAACAAGTTTCTTCTCCTTTCACAAGACTTCTTCAGGACTTTGATGTTGTTAACATGATCTACGGTTTCACAACAAGAAATTTTAGCGAGCAAGGGCCATATTACAAAGAACAGCGATAAAATTATCGCCGCTTTAGAATCAAGAACCTGCCGCTAAAGCGTCGATAAGGGGCTTGATACTATGCCCTAGAGAATTCCAATAGAAGCCCAGGTTTGTGGTCCTTCACACCCGAACCTGGGCTTCTATTGGAATTCTCTAGGGCATATTATCGCCGCTTTAGCGGCAGTTTCCTGCCGCTAAAGCGATGATAATGTTATCGCCGTTCTTGATAATATGGCCCCAAGTGTCAATATCCTTCATGGACCATGTCGTCCTTTAACCCGATTCAATTTAAGGTGTAGGTTCACCATCACTGGGTTAAATGTCCCTTAACCCGGTGATAGTGAACATACACCTTAAATTGAATTGGATTAAAGGACGACATGGTCACGTTAAAAACATCAACTTTCTTTTGATGGAGATTCTGAGAAATATAACGATATTTGAAATTGGTGTTTAATTGAACGGTTTATTACTTGGACAAGAAATATTATGTTGAGAAACATGGATATTTAGTGGGTGCTGATCATTTCTCAAGTATATAAGCTTCTATGACAATTGCATCTTCTTCACCATCACCCCATCCTATCTGTTCTGGTTCTTCCCTATGGTAGCAGCCATCTAAGATTTGGTCTACAATTCCCCTGTGCCACTCTTCCTCTTCCTCAATGCTAATTAGGGTTTCCCTTGTCTTCTGTTGCAGGAATCGGGGTTGAATTCCCATTTCACCTCCATTTGAAGGAGATGTTGGAGAAGATGTGGGAGTGGTCTTTTTTACTCTGATTAGATTGATGAATGCATAGTGTTTGATAGAAGTTAATTCACCATATCCTGCTGTGCAGCAAGCTCAACTTCCTGCTCTGCCCCTGCCTCTGGAATGCCAGGTGTAGCAGACTCTTCTTCTTGAGTTTTCTGGGACAAATAAGCTTGCAGGGACAATGCCATTTCAGAATCACTGGTCTTAACCATAACAGCAGTCACTGCAGCACTGAGAGACATCTGCCTTGATTTTAGTGGTGGTACCAGTGTAAATCCAAGGGTGGTCCTCTTCTCAACATCTTGTTGCCCAAAAAGGATGTGGCAGGTAGACTGCATTGTGCACCTTGGCAGAAAAAGGATGACGGCTTGAAGAAAGTGGTGGTGACACACTTCTCTTTACTGGCCACTTTTTTGGCAGGAGCCTCTGAAGTGCCATCTTCTTCACTTCTTGTTGCCATCTTCTTTACTTCTTGGTATTAGAGAGGTCTCTGGGCTCCAGTGACAGCTAATTCACAGATATCTCTGTATCATGCGCCTGCAGGCAATACAAATAAGAAGGAACTCATTGAGACTTGGCAATTCTAGTCAAGATAATACAAGTGATCATCATCATCATGACAACAATATACATGTAAACTAACTGTTTTGTTAGACGGGGCTACTTAAAGTCAGTGGAAAGCCACAAAATAAATACCTGGGGGCAGATTTACAAGCCCCTTGCGCCACTTTTGCGTCACTTTTCCCATGTTAATAGTGACGCAAAAGTGGCACAAAGGGCTTGTAAATCTACCCCCTGGTGTCACTCAGGGTTCCATGGGACTCCTGTGGGTGCCAGGGGGAAGTTAGCAATCATTGATAAATTAAAATAATAACAGTTATAGCCAAAAGGGGTCAATGCATGCAGCAGAAAAAGTGGAAAAGAATGTTAAGAAATGGGAAATAAGTACCTGTTCTTATATGGGAGCCAGGAGAAAGCTGGCAGACATTGATTACATTAATTAAAAAGAACAACCATGCACTGGAAACTAATCCAAACAACCACCACCAAAAATAAATATAACAGAAAATATAAAAGAAAAAAGTAAAAAGTAACAAACTAACTTTGGCTCCTAAAGGACCATAACATTCAATGCTCCTAGCAAAGGCCTTTAAAATGGTATACAAATGATTATTAGTCAATGATCAGACACACAATTGTTTCACAAAATGGTAGTTGAGCGCATGGCCTAGAAAGACAAGGCATGGAGATCGAAGACAAAATGGATGCTTATGAGGCACACATTTGTTTCAAAAAATGGTGGTTGGCTACATGGCAGGAAAGGAGGCGGCATTGAGAACAAATTAAAAATGGCAATCAATGACACACCCACTTGGTTTCACAAAATGTTGGACAAGCCGATGGTTTGCAAAGGGAACATGGCTGCTTCCACTGCTTACTGGCTCCGGAGCCCCTTCTCCCACCTCCAACAAACACTTGCAGCATTTAAGGGAAAAGATTGCCCAAATATATATTAAATCCCCAAAATGTTTCTGAGCCCATCCATAGGCCTACACACCACCACCATCAAACCATTAAGAAGAATAAAAAAATGTATCCAACATAAAAATAAAGACAACACAGCAATATAGAAAATGACAAAATGAATAAATACATTTAGAAAATGTCCCAAAGAGAAACTGCTGCAGGCACAATTACACCAGCCAAGGACTTTTAAAAGTTGCAAAACTGCACATTAATCAGCCATCAAAAAACATAGACACACTCAAAATGGTGGGCAAGCACATGGGAAAGAAGGTGTCTGAGAACGAATGAAAGTATTTGGCTACATAGACTTTGGCTCCAGAAACCACCCTCACCCTAGCCACTGACAGACACACACATACAAAATAACACCTGAATTTGGAATAAATTCAAGGCCATCCGAAAGTCCCTATAATAATAATAATAATAAATACAAATATCTCAATCACAGCAGCAATTACAGTGTTCAATGGCCTACAGCAGAGTAGGCCCCAAACAGTGACACACCAAAGTATAATGACAAATCTGGACAACAAAAACAAAATGAAAGGGAGGAAATCCCCAGGTCTTCACTATCCAAAATATCCCTAGACTTTACATTTTTATGCTTTAATTCCACTTCCAGATGGACCTGCCTGCACCTCCTAGTCCAAGCTCCAGGTCATCGAGAAGTGAACACATTAAAAAAAAAAAATGTAAAAGAACAAAATATTGATGCCTGCCCTCAAACATCAACATTTTGCAAACATCTGCAGGATGCTGTCCACATAGAAAGAAGAAGTAACAAGGAGCAATAAAGATATTTCTTCTCGATACGCCTCACCTGAAAAGGTGCATCTTTTTGGTGCATTCCCAGGTCTACCAGTTCTGGCAAATCTGTCAAAAACCATGGGAGTTGTGTGGGAACACCTACACAATGCCCATGGAGCGCCTTCCCAGGGCCGAGTAAGGCATCGGAGCGATTTGTGCTATGTTGCCTTACTCCAGATTTATGGATCCGTTCAGGACCACGCAAAGTAGCCTTTCGTGGCTTCATAAATCGCATGTAAGGTTTGCATCACTCTTGTACAACATTGCGTGGTTAAGACTGATGCAAACCGGTTCTTAAATAAGCACCTAAGTCTTCCACGCTTTTTGCGCTTTTGTTTTGCCAGTATTTATCAGATATTAGTAGTTATGTTGACTTAATGAAAGCATGCAAAGACCATAACTATGACTAAAATGCAAAACACAGTCGATAGTCGGTTGAATGTCCACAGGTGCAAATATGCTATAATGCACAAATAGGGCAAGGTGGCATCACAGGTGAATACTTTTTAATTTAATTTTTTATTCAACAATAATATATATTTATTTCTGGTTTTGGTTGTGGTGCCCTGGATGCTGCACAACCAAGGTATAATTGATTACGTTCGTAATGGATAAATGTGCGTTTTCTTCTCAACTGTGTTTTCAAGATACAGTACTAGTATGCCATATGAGAGGAAATTAACTCTATGGACTTTTATTTCAAAGTCTTATTTAATTTAAATTAAAAAAAAAAAATTAGTTATAACGATCCAGCATTGACCTTGTCAAAGAGCTGATTTTGTATCCACTTTCAACCATGCTGCATACCAGCCACTTTTGCTATAGAACTTACCTAAAAAAACAATGACAAAGGCAATAGACCTTGCATAGGAGAGACCTATTGGCTTTGCCAGTGCTTGTTTTTTTATAGGTACTGCATCTGTTCTAAGCAGCCATGACAAAATGCTGGTGGTGCGTTGGACACCCTTCTTTGACCACCCTATAGCTGTAAAACTATGCGGCCTTTGCGAGAATGTGCTCCTGCGTATTATTGCTCCAAATGCCGTACAAAATGACATTTTCAGAACACGCTGGAAATGCCCAAAGATGGATCTCTTAGTAAGGTGGTACTTAGAGGAATGACTTTGTGCCAAGGCAAAAGAAAACTTGAAATACTCTGTCAAGGGTAAGACAGGAGGAAGTATGTACTAACATGCTAAGATGTCTTTTATTCGTTTTTTTCCAGTTTTCAAGAATGGCCTGGGAAGCACACATTGGGATGAAATGATATTGAGACGTTTTAGCTGAATGAACAATAGATTGTCAGATTAGCATAAATTGAAATCTCAAAGCAAATTGTCTTGACGTTTATGGAAGATTTCGCAAATACAATTGGAATATAAATTGGAAATTTTGCAAAATCATATCTGCTGGTTATTCAAATCAAATAAAATATAAACTTTATTCTGTTACACAAGGTCAACCATAAAAGTTACAAAACTACATATACATAAAATCAGACAGATTAAAACACACCATAAAAAAAAACCCACTCCAGGGCAATTCTCAGTAATAGAAAAGAGGGGCCAAAAAGATCAAAATGTGTATAGCTACTAATTCATAAAAAACCAGACGTCCCATAAAACATCATAATAAAATAGGCCTGCTTTCAGTTTGCATTCTATGGAAAACTAGGCCAACATACTGGTACCTACCCAGTGAAACAACAACCCCCACATTATACGTCCATACATGCCCTTGATTTCATTTTAGATTTTAAATAACCCACAACAAAAAATATACATTCCTCGTTCAGTAGTTGGAGATACAAGAGGGCCGGGCGAGCTTGTCTAAAATTTAACTTCTTTAAAATAGGGACCAGGAAATGTTTCCGTGGAACTGAGTAGAATTTGCAGAAGAACATGAAGTGCAGCAAATCCTGTGGAGACTGACCGTCGCAGCCACAGGATGCTAACACTTGTCCTCTGTAGCAGCCCTTGGGTCTAACCAACAAGAGATGGAAAAGGTTCGTCCGGAACCTAGTTAGTAGGAACTTCTCATGTGTGGATAGGGGCCCTAGGAGATAGGGCTCAGTAAGTGGTGTAGTTTTAAGCATTAATAACTTACGAACACTTGGTTTCTTAAGTTCCTGCTTGTCCCTATCAAATTTCTTTAGTGATAAGAAGACTAACCTGACTAGTTCCACATCCTTCTTGGTAATAGTTTCAGGCTTAAAAAATAACTCTACACGACCTACCCCTTCCAGGCTTATTTTAATATAATTAAGCCATGGAATTTGGAGTACTTTATCAAGTGTCAAGCACTCTCTCAATATCGTATGGGTGAGGTTTAACTCCTGGTTCAGCCAGCATTTTAACCAGAATACAAGAGGGCGCGAGGCCAGGGTATCACTCAAATATGGAACCCCCAATTCTTCATGGGCCACCAAGTTAGAAAGGCTCTGAGGGGCACACAACAGGCGCTTCAGGAATTTATTCTCTGCCACCTGTAAAGGATTCACTTTAGTATGACCCCAAATTTCACTCCCATAACTAGCTATAGCCAGGCTTTTAGCCTGATACACCTTTAACATGGCACCAATTGGTTTCCTCCCTATTTTCATGGCAAAATTAAAAATTGACGCGTTTGCCCTGACCAAAGCCCCCCTATTCTTAGTAATTTGGGGCCCCCATTGTAGCTGATCATCCAGGAGAACCCATAGATATGAAAAAACATTCGTGTGGGGGATATTGGAAGAGCCAACCCTGAATTGGAAGCTTTTTTTTGGTTGCGATCCCACTTGCATAACGTAAGATTTCGTATTGTTAATGGCCAGATCCTGATCTGACATAAAGTTTGAAAATGCCTCAAGTAGGGATTAAAGGCCTAATGCCGTCCTCGCTAAGAGGACGGTATCGTCCACATAAAGTAGTACAGGAAGTCCACGCCGCCCTACGTATGGGAAATCTACCTCCATATTTCTTAATACTTTGTCCAAATCATTTATATAAAAATTAAATAAAAATGGAGCCATTATACACCCCTGTCATACTCCCCTTTTTATATCCAGGTCCCTGGTAACCCTGAGGTCCTGAGAGAACCTCACGTTAGCCTTGGACGACCTGTGCAAATCTTCCAAAAAGTCGACTAAGCTGTTCTCTACACCCATTGCCCTCATGGCCTGCCACAGCTTGACCCTGTTTACACAGTCAAATGCTGGGGACAGGTCCATGAAGGCAAGGTATACAGTACCTGGTCACGCAACTGTATATTTACTCAATATCAGGGAGAGATTAAGGCATTGAGCCACAGTAGAATGCCCGGGGCGAAATCCAAACTGGACATCCGATAAAAGGTTTTGCTCCTCCGCCCAGCTAGACAATCTGTCCAGAAGTACACGGCCCACAACCTTGACCACTGAATCAAAAAGAGAGATTGGCCTATAGCAATGGGTGCTATTCCTATCCCCCTTCTTGAAAACAGGGACGATGGTAGAGGTCACCCAGGACTTAGGGCACCCATTTTTTGCGGCTGCGTTAAACACTGCAACAAGTATAGGCGCCCAGAATGAAGGGTCGGACTTAAATAGGTCCGAGGGGATACCGTCCGGGTCTGGGGCTTTATTGCTTGTTAAACCTAAAATGCCTTCCACCACCTCACCCAGTTCAAAATTCACTACGGGGCGTTCATATCACGGCCGACCTGTGGGAGGAGCGCTGTTGATCTCTCAAACAATAATTTAAAATGGAGCACCCATTCCTCTTCCGTAATATGGAAGTCAAGGGCCCTCGCGCTATCCTGATCAAAAAGGGGCCCATTCACGATGCTCCAAAATCTGGAGCTACTCCGTAGGGTACTAGAGTTTATCAATTACCTCCAGGCCTCTTCCTTCATATCTCCTTTCCTTTTTGCCAAGCAATCCTTGTATTCCTCCCGGTAAACTCGCACCTGCACAGAATTTCTTGGGTTAGCTGACAAGGATTCCGTCAGTTTTTTAGCGGCCTTGGAGCAAGCGGAATCAAACCATCCCGGTCCAGGGTGCACAGTTCTGCCACCCGGGACGCTTAAAATCTTTCCAACTTTTTTTACAATGGATTTATATGAATTAATAACCTCGCCTGGGGAAGAGCCTTCATCCATACACAACCCTACCTCGTTAGCGCACGATTCTCTTACCTTCCGGTAAAAATTATCTGGAGTGATCTGGGACCATTTAAGACGGCGTAAGCCGTCCGTTGGTTTAAGCGTTCCCGTTGGAGCAACTCCACTAATCTGAGCAAACAATGGTCCCTGCAGGTACACATATAGAGGGTTGTGATCACTGTGTACACTGTCCTCAATATTAAAACCGCTAAATGATGCGTGTGAAGAGGAGGAGATTAAAATATAATCGATAAATGACTCCCTACCTCTCCCATTAAAGGTGGGTACCGGGAAAGTGCGATGTGGGTCAGAGATGGTCATGGTGCACATCATGTTCAAATCACTCATCAGGTTATTTAATACCTCCCCGTGTGTGGAATGTTCAAAGTGAAACCCCTTTAGGCGCAAGCAACCCAACTCGGAAAAGTCCGGTGAGCATGGGGTTTCCGCAAGGTTGGATGTTGAAATCCCCAGAAACCGTTAAATTGGGTAGAATGGAGCCATAAGATTGATTAATAAGAGTGCCAAAGTTAGCAATGTTACTCCCACCAGATGGGCAAGTCACAGAGTTATGAAAATTGATAAATCCCCAACTTTTATCTCCCCTATTTAAAATCAATGGCAATATACCTGGCTAGGGGATGAGATGACCTGAATCTGGCAGTCAACTGTCAGGTAGATATAAGTTACTAGTCCACCCCTGGGTCTACCCCCAGCTGAGGGGATGGCTGGCACAAAAAAAGTCCTATAACCCTCCAAAAATAAATCACATTCAACCGGCCAGGTTTTTTGGAGGTTAATCACAAGGAATTGCCTCACGAATTTTAGCCTGGAATTTGCTTGCTAACCCTACAATTTTCCAGGATACATTTTTTAGTTTTTTTCTACAGGTGCACCTGGGTTCTCAGTCACTAACTCTTGTGGTTGCTGGAAATTTAGATCAAGGTCGGGGCCCTCTCTCAAGTCATTTCTCATGTCATTTCTTAGTCAATCACAGCCCTCCATTCCTGTTAGTGATGAAAATCTATTATGTTGGTTTATCATGGAACTTGCCCCATGCTGTCCACCAAATAGAGCTGGAGTATGGACCGCAGGGGTTAACTGTTGCATATGCACAGGAATCGATCCTTGTGACCACCCACCTTGGAAAACTGGCATTTTAACATTGCGGGGTGTTTCTCTAGGTTGATCGGGTTTATAAAAGTAGCCTAGCAGGAGTCCCCTGATTACTGATCCTGGCTTACTAGAGGACCGGTGTGCGTCCCCAAATAATATCCTGCCCGCGGTATGAGGATTGTCAAAATTAATAATAACACAGTCACCCATGCCTGATTTGCTAAGGCTCCCGATCCAGCTAACCCTACAGACCATGATGATATTTTTGGCCACTCTAGCCCCCAGGGCGGTATTAATTGAGAGCCAGTGAATTATTTTATTTTTAAGCTGTCCATAGTCCTCACTAACCCCCGAACCCCCCCCCCCCCCCCGCCCCGCCCCCCGGGGGAGAGGTGGAATATTCCCCAAAACCACTACGAAGGGGGTAGATTCAGGGGGAAGATCTATTACTGGTAAACTCTGTAACTGCACTTCACTGTTCTCACGTTTCCCGTCCCTGAATTGATGGCGGATGCCGGGGTCACTACCGGGGCTGCTGCCACTGCTACAAGCGGGTGTGTCCCTGCTAAAACCAACTGCTGCAATCCTATCATCATACCCCGCAGAAGCTTCAAATTACTTTGACGGATGAATTGGGGGGGGGGGGCCACAGAGGTTGGCCGAAAAATCGATTGAATGGTCTGAGACCCAAGTGCCCTTGCATTGTTTTGACCAGGGTCAGCACTTAGTTCTCCTAAAAGGGATGGTGCAGCCTTACTAGTATGCAAAGCTATGGAAACCTCAATCCTGGTCAGCCTCTCAATAATAGGACCTAGTTTTGCATCCAGTAAGTTAGATAAAGAAGCCTGTGGTGTCGCTAATGCCCCGGAAAAATCCAGGGTTGGGGTATTATTAGGGGGAGCTACGTTAGGTACGGAGGGTTTAATACCCAGGGTGGATTCAATTTTTTTTTATTGTCCCCCAATAGATTGAGTTTTTCTTTTGGTGCCACCCTCCAACTGCAGAGTCCCTTTCATTATCTTGGCTACCTTTTCTCTCGGTAAAGCAGGGGGTAGTTTCTCTATATTGCTAGGTAAACTGGCATCAGCTCCCAAAGGGTCCCTTCCCCCACCTACTTTGTTACTTATTACGATGACAGGTGATAAAGGAGCTGCCAAAGGAGGCTCATCAGCATAAGTAGGTGACAGGTTAGAAGTCCCAGCATTATTCTCGCAAACCACGCTTATATCTTCGCATAAGCTCACGGTAGGCGCAGGGCAATGACCCCGGGTAGCAGGACCAACATTCACTTCCGTCTCTGGTACACAAAGGTGCTGAATGTTATCTGGAGATCTCGAGAGGCGCCTATTTACTAGCTCGATCTCCTTGTCCAACACAGAAGCGGCCCTTTGCAAAAAAGAATCCATGGTGGAGACCGTTGCGGACACACCCGGCTTCCCCTTCGCCGTGTTAGTGGGAACAGACACAGCCTTACGCCTGCCCATAATTATTAAAAGTGACTTAAAAAACCGTTTTGGAATGGGAATTAAAAAACAAGATATCAGTTAAAAAAAAGACATAGCCACTTCAAGTTAGTCATGTGTGAAACAAGAGATGGGCGGTCTAAACAGGCAAAACCCACATATAATACACCCGTAGTGGACGACCCCAAACAGCACTGGGTTGTCTTAAACTTTGTCTTGGAGATCAGCTACAACCGTGTTCAAATAACCGCAACTAAAAGCTGGTTACCAGTTTTTTGGAAGCTCCGATCCCGCTGGTCAAAGCGGGGGCCCTGTCCTGCCTCGTCCGGACACGGACGGGCACAGACGGGCCCGCCCATGGCCTGGGCTTGGCCCGCGTGCGTCCCGCGGTGCGGGAGGCAGTGGCGGCCTTTATGCGCCGGCTGGTGCGTGAGTGAGGCGCGGTTCCTGCTGCGAGGCCCCCTGGGTCAGGTAGTCCTTGTGGCGTTGTGGCAAGGTCTGCTGCAGTGCTCCCGGATGCACCACCCTTCAGGACAATGAAAGCACCAAGAACTTGTTTACTGTTTGGTATACTGTTTTCCCAGTTGTATCTTCGTTATTGGTGTCCCGCGCTGCGGGAGGCAGTGGCGGCATTTATGCGCTGGCTGGCATGCGAGTGCGGCGCGGTTCCTGCAGCGAGGCCTCCTGGGCCGGGTAGTCCTTGTGGCGTTGTGGCAAGATCTGCTGCGGTGCTCCCGGAGGCACCACCCTTCAGGACAATGAAAGCACCAAGAACTTGTTTACTGTTTGGTATACTGTTTTCCCAGTTGTATCTTCGGTATCTGGTTATTCAATATGTAAGAAGCTTCCATTGCATACATCTGCAGGCCACACAAACAAAATCTGTAGTATAAGGGAAAAAATTCAGATATGTGTGAGCTAATTTGTCACAAATCAAAAATGTAAACACAGTATACTCTCCATATACTCATAGTGCGTCGCTCCGCCACGATACAGATACACCCTTGAAGGCCTACATACATCATGGGAATATGATTAGTCATGGGTCCTGGACAGGATATTGCCCATTCCTTGGGAGAGTATCTTATATGTAGTCTCTTACATGAGTGATATATGGTGAGACATCCATGGTACACACTGTTACGTGCAGGGGCATCTCCTTCGCTAAGGCGGAGGAGTGTCGCCCCACTGCCTAGAAGCAGGAAAAGAAAGGAAAATATCAAGTGATAATAACATTATTTAATTATCATTTTATTTTGCGCTCCTGCTGTGGCAGCTTTGCATGAGGGGTGGGGCTGCAGAGCAGGGCAGGAGTAGTAGAACCCTCCTAAGTGCCAAAGCAGCCATGCGCACTTTCCCTGTTCTCCATGCAGGCTGCATTATAGCCTTCATAGAGAACATGCCCAGGCCCCCTGTCCCTGGCTGAGTGCCGAATCACGGCTCTGAATCTGCCTGAATGTCGAATCATTGCTCCTAATCATGGCTCTCAGACCAATCACAATGCTGCATTGCAGCTTTAGGATTGGCTTAGGGGAGGGAGCCTGGCTGCCTGCTTCCTGTTCCTGGAGTCCGATGCAGGAGAGCAGAAGCAAAGACGTGGGACCGGGCGGCAAGGTAAGTGTTTATTTATTTTTTTACATTGCGACCCGTCGTGCCCCCATCCCCCCTGTAACCCCCCTCCCAACCACCACGCCCACCTGCAAGTCGTGCTAGCTGCCACTTGTTACGTGCCATTGGCTCTTGTCCTCGTAGCCATTAATCTGTGTCTCTTGCCCCCTCTCCTGCCCACCCCTCCCCACTCATCTAGATTTAGGCCTTTCTCTGAACAGCATCCTGTGTTAAGTTGCCCCTTTCCGAATGTGGTATTTGTGTATAAAGGAGCATGCTGTATTGAGGGCCGCATAAGAGCCTTATGATGTTTCCTTTTGCCTGGTACTGTTTCTGATAACTGAACAAAGATATTTAAAAAAACGGCTACGACTCAAGCGTTCAAGTGATCAGACAGAGATGGTAAATGCATGGGCATAGCTTAGTCAATAATGTTTGGTGGGTGTAAGGTGGAGATTTCCCAACAAACAATGAGGTGTACCCTACTAAAAAGGATAGGGTGGGATGATGCTGCAGGACGGTGTTAATTCACAGGGTTAGGTGCGTTCGCTTTCAGTTATTTGGAAGAGTAACACCATCCAGTGTGGGACCTCTGTGGATAGTCTGGATTCTGCTGTCCACTTTAATCCAGTTCCTCCTCAGAGCAATGTAGGGCAGTGGGGCCCAGGAGAACAGACTAGCATAAGCCCATGCCTAACAACTGCAGACCAGGCTTAGGATGGGCAGCGAGATCAGCCATTTTAGTACCTCAGATTGCATAAAGTATGAACACCTTTATGAAACACTAACAGGGACTGTGAGAAATGTGACATGCCTTCGGATTTACCTTAGAGCTCTCAATCATGTCACGTCTTGAACACTCATCAACAATCAGAACTCACCCTTACTCCTAGAAGTGACTTGATTCACATAAAAGAGTCATGTGTCGCATGAAAAATATACAGAAACACAACATGTGGAAAAAATACTCTTAGGGAATGAGGGAATGCAAGTTGAAGTTGAAATGCAATGTAAACTAGGACTGCATCGCTGTTATGGATTACCTCAAGGATTTCTACTGTCAATTTAGGGAAATTGAGCAGTGTTTTTGCAACCTGGCAGGACTCAACTCACTTAAATTCCTGCAGGTGGTACAGATGTGAAGTGAGTGTTGGTTGGGGAAAGTCAGTTTGACCTGCCTGAGCATAACCCACACATCTTCAAAGGTCACTTTTCGATTCCTGGCCCAGTCTTAAAAGTGTGCAGACTTCGGAAATTTCTAGCCAGATGCCTGGCTCTAACTGCACCGCAAAGTCTTCTTGAAACCTTGCACCCAAACGAACTAAGCTTTTATGTGGTGTCTCCCTGCCCCATCTGTCTAACCCCATGTGCCAAGAAGTAATGACAGTGTACTGACTTTGATGTAAAATGAGTGAAAGAAAGAGATACCTATCTAGTAGCTGAATTGCACAATGTGAAAACCTGGGGTCAATCTCGGCTTGTGTGATGCTAGGCATATATTTTATTTTACTGAACCTCCTTTTTCTTCTCTATCACAAATGAGAGCACCTTCAAGTGGGTGAATTAAAAAAGTGTGCTTTACTAAAACCTCTTATGTTTAAAAGACTATATTATTGCTCCATCTTTAATAAGATTTGGTGCCTCATATGGAGTACACATGATAACTGAATTGCCTTCCGTTTCAGTAATGGCATTGTCATCAGGGTTGAAGCAGGCATGAATATTTCTGAGTTTGTGTTTTAAAACTATGACTTTTAATACATGCTGTGAGAGGCTGGCTTAGTATATGATGTTCACTTATGTAAGTGTAGCACCCTGCACTAATCCAGACGACCCTTATGGTGATTTTAGTGGTTTAGACAACCTTAGAACGGCTCTCTAAGTCGTAGCTGTGGAGAGCAGCCTTCAGGCTTAATCTAGGAGGGGTGTAAAGCAGCTCAGTTCAATAGTATCAAATCTTTAGTATAGGCTAAGTGAAAAAGAACCGCACAGTGTACTTATAAAAATAGATATCTATTACAGTCGCTCACTAACACTATACAATATTTCCTGCCCAGAGATATACTGACAATGCACACAATACTTCAAAAGAGAATAGTGAGCAGCACCAATACACAGTGGTCCCCAGGGGTAGACCAAACCATGTATCAAAATAGTGGAATGCGAACCACGGCAGTAGATGAGACTGGACCCAGAAGGTGTAGAGAGTCGGGAACCCAAGAATCAGATACCACATCAGGTGAGAGTCTAGGTACCCCACAATAGCCGTATCCCAAGAGGATACATGACTGCATACTCAATACTACACAGGGTACCCTTCTGAGTGGACCCCGAAGATACCCTGTGGAAGACAGAAGGTTAAGGAGCCACCCCACTCGTGTATACCCTCAGAATCAGGATACCTACAATCACTGTCAAGCACAATCGAGGACTTCAGGACGTGGCCGCTGTTGCAGAAGGATGAAAGTGTCTGTTGGAATCTGGGCGTGGGTTCATGTCAAAAAGTATGTTAAAGCAGAGGGGACAGAGTCTATGCCACTCGGGACATCCAGAAGGCACAGAAGATGAAGGCCACTCGAGTTCAATGAAACAGGTCAGTTGATGATGAGGCTTCAAGTATGGGTACACCAAATCGGTAGCTCTGCCTCATCCACGTGATGCTGAAGACAACAGAATCCATCCGTCCAACCAACCGCGATGGCACGGGTCAGTTATAGCGGGCACAGACTCATCGACAGAACCTTTCGATGCGTCCAACTCTGTTGACACGAGTCGGTCATGGTAACCGATGCTGTTACTGTGTGGTGAAGCAATGCAGCGACACGGTGCACAGGGGTTTGGTTGCAGGGCGTTCTACGAAAGATGCTGGCCTCAACTCAACAAGATGACAACTCGGGCCTCGAAGAAATGCAGACCAGCCACCTGTGTGGCTGAGCCTTTTGGGGTCCATTGGAGCCCAAATTCTCAAGACTGGTCGATTGTGTTGAGGTGCCTGTGGATGCAGGGGAGTGACTCCTTCACTCCAAGGGAGATTCTTTTGGATGTCTTTAGATGTCCACAGGCACAGGACGGAACCTGTATGGAGCACGGACACTGATGGTGCAGCGGGTTTGCAGGACTACGAGGTCAGGAGCAGACAGAGCCTTTTCAGTTAAAGTCTCAGTCCCAAAGTTAAGGACGATCGATAAGTTTGACACGGTCAGCACGACTCTGCCAGGATGTCCAGATGGTCAAAGAAGAAGGGGCGTTGATTCTGAATCAAATCCCACGATGAATTTTGGGTCCCACCCACAGGTAAGCCCTTAAGTACCCTCAGG
Organism: Triturus cristatus; assembly: GCF_964204655.1. Lineage (NCBI taxonomy): Eukaryota > Metazoa > Chordata > Amphibia > Caudata > Salamandridae > Triturus > Triturus cristatus. Next base: position 939,556,589 of record NC_140587.1, on the reverse strand, counting down.
AGAAAGTTGGGATTATTCAGGGGTTCCTCCCAGAGGAGGTGCAGGACAGAGGGGAGGATATTCCCACGTCCTTTGTCCAGTTTCATGCCAGAGTGGGAGCCAATGGCACACTGAGCTTGTTTGAACTGGCTTATGCAAGGAGGGCACCAAATGCACCCTTCTAGCAGACCATGTGGTGCTAGCAAGCGCCCCCACCCCGGCCTAATTCACTAAATCCTGTCTGGGAGGTGCTCACACCTCTCTCTGACAGGAAACCTACCGTCCTGCCTTCCCCTGCTCGGACTTGGCCCAAAAGCAGGAGGGCAGAATCGTGTCTATGGTTGGCAGCAGCTCTAGTTTTCTGTCAGGCTCTGTAAAATTGGTGCCCGGAGCATGGAGGGCTTCCCAGAGGGGTCCTACTGTAGATAAAATCATACCTCCGTATGATTCCAACATGTTTGATACCAAACATGCCCAGGTTTATTCCAACCAGTTTAGAGATGGTCATCACGTAATTGCGCATGGATTCTGTATATCGTAATGACTGATTCACTTACAAATGCAAAAACAACGCTGGATGGACAGAATGCAGAACAATGTCATACATTCACCCCAGTACAGAGATCTGGGCCTAAATCCATCGTTTTTTTGCTCACCATGCCATTCCAGTTTGAACCCAGCCATATGCAAATCAGTCTTGACCCTGTGCCTCATGGGAACAGTCCAGCCCGAACTGCCAAGCCAGATTCTCCCTGGACTGGAAACAAGCATCCTAGGACCGGTTTCGGGGTTTCACCCCTCTTCAGCCAGGATAGCTTGATTCTAGTGGCATGGAAAGCACGGGACTCACGTCTGAGCATACCCGTACCACTCGGGGTGACAAATGCAAAAACAACAATTGATGGACAGAATGCAGAACAATGTCATACATTCACCCCAGTACAGAGATCTGGGCCTAAATCCATCGTTTTTTTGCTCACCATGCCATTCCAGTTTGAACCCAGCCATATGCAAATCAGTCTTGACCCTGTGCCTCATGGGAACAGTCCAGCCCGAACTGCCAAGCAAGGTTCTCCCTGGACTGGAAACAAGCATCCTAGGACCGGTTTCGGGGTTTCACCCCTCTTCAGCCAGGATAGCTTGATTCCAGTGGCATGGAGAGCACGGGACTCACGTCTGAGCATACCCGTACCACTCGGGGTGACAAATGCAAAAACAACAATTGATGGACAGAATGCAGAACAATGTCATACATTCACCCCAGTACAGAGATCTGGGCCTAAATCCATCGTTTTTTTGCTCACCATGCCATTCCAGTTTGAACCCAGCCATATGCAAATCAGTCTTGACCCTGTGCCTCATGGGAACAGTCCAGCCCGAACTGCCAAGCCAGGTTCTCCCTGGACTGGAAACAAGCATCCTAGGACCGGTTTCGGGGTTTCACCCCTCTTCAGCCAGGATAGCTTGATTCCAGTGGCATAGAGAGCACGGGACTCACGTCTGAGCATACCCGTACCACTCGGGGTGACAAATGCAAAAACAACAATTGATGGACAGAATGCAGAACAATGTCATACATTCACCCCAGTACAGAGATCTGGGCCTAAATCCATCGTTTTTTTGCTCACCATGCCATTCCAGTTTGAACCCAGCCATATGCAAATCAGTCTTGACCCTGTGCCTCATGGGAACAGTCCAGCCCGAACTGCCAAGCCAGGTTCTCCCTGGACTGGAAACAAGCATCCTAGGACCGGTTTCGGGGTTTCACCCCTCTTCAGCCAGGATAGCTTGATTCCAGTGGCATGGAGAGCACGGGATTCACGTCTGAGCATACCCGTACCACTCGGGGTGACAAATGCAAAAACAACAATTGATGGACAGAATGCAGAACAATGTCATACATTCACCCCAGTACAGAGATCTGGGTCTAAATCCATCGTTTTTTTGCTCACCATGCCATTCCAGTTTGAACCCAGCCATATGCAAATCAGTCTTGACCCTGTGCCTCATGGGAACAGTCCAGCCCGAACTGCCAAGCCAGGTTCTCCCTGGACTGGAAACAAGCATCCTAGGACCGGTTTCGGGGTTTCACCCCTCTTCAGCCAGGATAGCTTGATTCCAGTGGCATGGAGAGCACGGGACTCACGTCTGAGCATACCCGTACCACTCGGGGTGACAAATGCAAAAACAACAATTGATGGACAGAATGCAGAACAATGTCATACATTCACCCCAGTACAGAGATCTGGGCCTAAATCCATCGTTTTTTTGCTCACCATGCCATTCCAGTTTGAACCCAGCCATATGCAAATCAGTCTTGACCCTGTGCCTCATGGGAACAGTCCAGCCCGAACTGCCAAGCCAGGTTCTCCCTGGACTGTAAACAAGCATCCTAGGACCGGTTTCGGGGTTTCACCCCTCTTCAGCCAGGATAGCTTGATTCCAGTGGCATGGAGAGCACGGGACTCACGTCTGAGCATACCCGTACCACTCGGGGTGACAAATGCAAAAACAACAATTGATGGACAGAATGCAGAACAATGTCATACATTCACCCCAGTACAGAGATCTGGGCCTAAATCCATCGTTTTTTTGCTCACCATGCCATTCCAGTTTGAACCCAGCCATATGCAAATCAGTCTTGACCCTGTGCCTCATGGGAACAGTCCAGCCCGAACTGCCAAGCCAGGTTCTCCCTGGACTGGAAACAAGCATCCTAGGACCGGTTTCGGGGTTTCACCCCTCCTCAGCCAGGATAGCTTGATTCCAGTGGCATGGAGAGCACGGGACTCACATCTGAGCATACCCGTACCACTCGGGGTGACAAATGAAAAAACAACAATTGATTGACAGAATGCAGAACAATGTCATACATTCACCCCAGTACAGAGATCTGGGCCTAAATCCATCGTTTTTTTGCTCACCATGCCATTCCAGTTTGAACCCAGCCATATGCAAATCAGTCTTGACCCTGTGCCTCATGGGAACAGTCCAGCCCGAACTGCCAAGCCAGGTTCTCCCTGGACTGGAAACAAGCATCCTAGGACCGGTTTCGGGGTTTCACCCCTCTTCAGCCAGGATAGCTTGATTCCAGTGGCATGGAGAGCACGGGACTCACGTCTGAGCATACCCGTACCACTCGGGGTGACAAATGCAAAAACAACAATTGATGGACAGAATGCAGAACAATGTCATACATTCACCCCAGTACAGAGATCTGGGCCTAAATCCATCGTTTTTTTGCTCACCATGCCATTCCAGTTTGAACCCAGCCATATGCAAATCAGTCTTGACCCTGTGCCTCATGGGAACAGTCCAGCCCGAACTGCCAAGCCAGGTTCTCCCTGGACTGGAAACAAGCATCCTAGGACCGGTTTCGGGGTTTCACCACTCTTCAGCCAGGATAGCTTGATTCCAGTGGCATGGAGAGCACGGGACTCACGTCTGAGCATACCCGTACCACTCGGGGTGACAAATGCAAAAACAACAATTGATGGACAGAATGCAGAACAATGTCATACATTCACCCCAGTACAGAGATCTGGGCCTAAATCCATCGTTTTTTTGCTCACCATGCCATTCCAGTTTGAACCCAGCCATATGCAAATCAGTCTTGACCCTGTGCCTCATGGGAACAGTCCAGCCCGAACTGCCAAGCCAGGTTCTCCCTGGACTGGAAACAAGCATCCTAGGACCGGTTTCGGGGTTTCACCCCTCTTCAGCCAGGATAGCTTGATTCCAGTGGCATGGAGAGCACGGGACTCACGTCTGAGCATACCCGTACCACTCGGGGTGACAAATGCAAAAACAACAATTGATGGACAGAATGCAGAACAATGTCATACATTCACCCCAGTACAGAGATCTGGGCCTAAATCCATTGTTTTTTTGCTCACCATGCCATTCCAGTTTGAACCCAGCCATATGCAAATCAGTCTTGACCCTGTGCCTCATGGGAACAGTCCAGCCCGAACTGCCAAGCCAGGTTCTCCCTGGACTGGAAACAAGCATCCTAGGACCGGTTTCGGGGTTTCACCCCTCTTCAGCCAGGATAGCTTGATTCCAGTGGCATGGAGAGCACGGGACTCACGTCTGAGCATACCCGTACCACTCGGGGTGACAAATGCAAAAACAACAATTGATGGACAGAATGCAGAACAATGTCATACATTCACCCCAGTACAGAGATCTGGGCCTAAATCCATCGTTTTTTTGCTCACCATGCCATTCCAGTTTGAACCCAGCCATATGCAAATCAGTCTTGACCCTGTGCCTCATGGGAACAGTCCAGCCCGAACTGCCAAGCCAGGTTCTCCCTGGACTGGAAACAAGCATCCTAGGACCGGTTTCGGGGTTTCACCCCTCTTCAGCCAGGATAGCTTGATTCCAGTGGCATGGAGAGCACGGGACTCACGTCTGAGCATACCCGTACCACTCGGGGTGACAAATGCAAAAACAACAATTGATGGACAGAATGCAGAACAATGTCATACATTCACCCCAGTACAGAGATCTGGGCCTAAATCCATCGTTTTTTTGCTCACCATGCCATTCCAGTTTGAACCCAGCCATATGCAAATCAGTCTTGACCCTGTGCCTCATGGGAACAGTCCAGCCCGAACTGCCAAGCCAGGTTCTCCCTGGACTGGAAACAAGCATCCTAGGACCGGTTTCGGGGTTTCACCCCTCTTCAGCCAGGATAGCTTGATTCCAGTGGCATGGAGAGCACGGGACTCACGTCTGAGCATACCCGTACCACTCGGGGTGACAAATGCAAAAACAACAATTGATGGACAGAATGCAGAACAATGTCATACATTCACCCCAGTACAGAGATCTGGGCCTAAATCCATCGTTTTTTTGCTCACCATGCCATTCCAGTTTGAACCCAGCCATATGCAAATCAGTCTTGACCCTGTGCCTCATGGGAACAGTCCAGCCCGAAATGCCAAGCCAGGTTCTCCCTGGACTGGAAACAAGCATCCTAGGACCGGTTTCGGGGTTTCACCCCTCTTCAGCCAGGATAGCTTGATTCCAGTGGCATGGAGAGCACGGGACTCACATCTGAGCATACCCGTACCACTCGGGGTGAAAAATGCAAAAACAACAATTGATGGACAGAATGCAGAACAATGTCATACATTCACCCCAGTACAGAGATCTGGGCCTAAATCCATCGTTTTTTTGCTCACCATGCCATTCCAGTTTGAACCCAGCCATATGCAAATCAGTCTTGACCCTGTGCCTCATGGGAACAGTCCAGCCCGAACTGCCAAGCCAGGTTCTCCATGGACTGGAAACAAGCATCCTAGGACCGGTTTCGGGGTTTCACCCCTCTTCAGCCAGGATAGCTTGATTCCAGTGGCATGGAGAGCACGGGACTCACGTCTGAGCATACCCGTACCACTCGGGGTGACAAATGCAAAAACAACAATTGATGGACAGAATGCAGAACAATGTCATACATTCACCCCAGTACAGAGATCTGGGCCTAAATCCATCGTTTTTTTGCTCACCATGCCATTCCAGTTTGAACCCAGCCATATGCAAATCAGTCTTGACCCTGTGCCTCATGGGAACAGTCCAGCCCGAACTGCCAAGCCAGGTTCTCCCTGGACTGGAAACAAGCATCCTAGGACCGGTTTCGGGGTTTCACCCCTCTTCAGCCAGGATAGCTTGATTCCAGTGGCATGGAGAGCACGGGACTCACGTCTGAGCATACCCGTACCACTCGGGGTGACAAATGCAAAAACAACAATTGATGGACAGAATGCAGAACAATGTCATACATTCACCCCAGTACAGAGATCTGGGCCTAAATCCATCGTTTTTTTGCTCACCATGCCATTCCAGTTTGAACCCAGCCATATGCAAATCGGTCTTGACCCTGTGCCTGTGGGTCAAGCCTGATTTGCATATGGCTGGGTTCAAACTGGAATGGCATGGTGAGCAAAAAAACGATGGATTTAGGCCCAGATCTCTGTACTGGGGTGAATGTATGACATTGTTCTGCATTCTGTCCATCAATTGTTTTTTTGCATTTGTCACCCCGAGTGGGAAGGGTATGCGCAGACGTGAGTCCCTTGCTCTCCATGCCACTGGAATCAAGCTATCCTGGCTGACGAGGGCTGAAAGCCCGAAACCGGTCCTAGGATGCTTGTTTCCAGTCCAGGGAGGACCTGGCTTGGCAGTTCAGTTTGCACTGTTCCCATGGGGCACTGGGTCAAGACTGATTTGCATATGGCTGGGTTCAAACTGGAATGGCATGGTGAGCAAAAAAACGATGGATTTAGGCCCAGATCTCTGTACTGGGGTGAATGTATGACATTGTTCTGCATTCTGTCCATCAATTGTTTTTTTGCATGATTCACTTACAAAGTCTGAAGAATTGACTCCATGGTTTGTAGGGGTGGTCTGCTCATGCAGGACCACCCTCACACTCAGATCCGAGCACCCTGCCTTTGAGACTGAAAGGCCGGCTAGAGGCATGACTTATAGGTTTCAAGTGCAGTGATGTAAGATACAAGGAAACATATCTTTTGCGAGAGGTGCATGCAACAACTCACACTGGCTGCAATGACAGACCTGTAGTCGAAGTTTGGAGGGACCCTCATGGGTGGCATAATACATGCTGCAGCCCCTATGGGATCCCTGGGGTACCCAGGCCCTAGGTACCTCAGTACCATATACTAGGGACTTACACAGGTGCCCCAGGAGCCAAATAGGAGTGTACCAAGATACTCACCATAACCAATTTAGGTAGGAAGCACAGTGACTGGGGTCCTGATTAGCAGGATCCCAGTCAGACTAGTCAGAAAAACAGTAGAACACCAGCAAAAACTGGGGGTAACCACGAAAGCCGATCCCACTTTTCTACACATGCCTTTCAATTAAGTGATATAATCTGAAGTGCTAAGGTAAAATGCATCCACATCTTAAGGAAATACACTTTTTTTTAAAAGCACATTTACCATATTTTTACATGATGTTTGTTGCATGACTTACATGCCAAATATTTTCATGTCTCGACTCGTGCACTGGGTTTCAAGGCCAAGCCAGACCATTGGCTCAGTTCTGGCTAGAATCTACTTGTTAATGTATTGACTGGCTTACCTCTAGGTACTGTGTAGCAACAGTTACTTGATGTCACCGTTGCTGCAGGCAGCTGATCTGATTTACAATATCATGCCAAAACCAACTGAGTAATTTGTTGAGGGGGTTCACACCCAGGGAGCTCGCACCCCATCCTACTCTCCTGAACCTACATCCTTGGGCACATATCTGACCATCGCTCTGTGTGCCCTGTGGGTAGCAAAGGATTAGATGTGGTTGTCATCTGAATAGCCCTATGACCCACTGATGGCACACTGAGGGGCATATCATCAAGCGACTTTTCGCCACTTCATCGGCGCTTTTCGGCCAAAAAGCGGTGATTTAATTATCGCACTATTAGCTAAGATGATGTAGCGCTAGTTTACTTGCGATAGCAGGCGCTTTGTTAACGCTTTGCATGTCAGCGATAATTATCGCTAATGACATGCAAAGTGGGCGTTCCTTACAATGACTGCATGAAAAACGACGAAGCACAACTTCAACACTATTTACAATGCAGCACCTGCGATAAATAAAGTTGCGCTAAACGGGAGTATCTCAGGTATTGTACGCCTGATCAAAACTTGACTCAACCATCCTTACAATGGGAGGTGGATTCTAAGTTTAAGTCCACACTTGCGTATTAGCGAGATTTTCCATTATTGCCGAAAATCATTGCAGGATTCATCCCACTATCGCTGCCTTCCGACACTATCGTTGGATTTCACATCGCCTCTGCGCAACGCGTTGATGATACACCGCCAACAGGGCGAGAAAATCCAGCGATATACGGCAATATTAAAAAACACGCTAAGCGCGATTTGCGATACTTATCGCATTTTGTTGATGATATGCCCCTGAGAATCTTGCACAGCCTTTAGCTTCATCGCCAGAGCTCTCACTTATACCTGAACTCACCTAGATACCTAGAAGTGACTAATTTCCAATTACACATTATTCAAGAGTACTGTGCTGCAAGGAGAAAAGCACTGAAACACATCAGGAAAAATCAAACACTCCTAGGGAACTTCAGATGAAATAAAACAAGCAAAATATAAACAGGGACAGCATCCCCGACATGGGTTACCAGAAGAGTTTTTACAATTTATGTTACGCGTAAAGTTAAGGACAGGACTAAACGGCTTGGTAGGGACCTGTTCAAAAGTCACAGTTTCATTACTGTCACGTCTGAGACATGCAGCCCCACTTAAAGTGCTGCTGGAAGTCATAAATAAGAGGAAATGATTTGATCTTGATAAAAGTGATGGATATCTTCCAAACAGATGCAGTGGCATGTGGGTGGGAGAAAGTCTGCTGTTGTGGGGGACAAAGTGAAGAAAAGGACGTCACTGGCTGAAGCAGTGTCTGTAGAGTCTCAACCGGCGCGTCTTGCGCTATCACCCTCGCACAGAGCATGGGAATGGCAGGATGGGGCCCATTATTATTACCAGGCCGCCTGGGGACACAATGACCCGAGATGCCGGTGCTGAACATTACTTCCTAATTAATGGCATATTTTGAGTACCCACCTTGAAATGCTGAGAGGTTTCTCCCTGTATGTCATGGGCATTTGCAGGGCTTTTCACACAGAACTGTCAGGCTTTACATGACGTTCTTGTACCAAGATGGTACCAGTGACAATGGTGGCAGACACTCGTATCTAAATTGGACAGTCCAGTCCTACATTTTCAGTAGCATCACAGCCGCCTCGTGTCCCTGGGGTGCCTTCACCACTGGACACCCTTTTTCCACTGCCTTTGTAGTAGGACAGGGCAACACTAGGTATGGGAGGATGGTGCTTCCATCACCTATAAAAGACTCTTTGTACCTTTTCGTAAGCAAAGATTTAATAAACATGTTGGACTGCAAAGGGTTATCCAGTGCATGCTCCCTGAGTTTGCATGAACTGCTCGGACCTTCATTTTGCTGAATATGAAAGTCATCAAATCATCATATTTATATTTATTCGGTCAATCATGACCATAAAAGCACTATAAAATACGTACACAAAGATTTCACACTTCAATAAAAAAAAGTGATGGAATCAAATTTAAACTAAAATATTTTCATGCCTTAAAATCATAAACGTGAAAGTCAAAAAGATCCGTGGGGTAGAAAATATTTCTTGAGGGACGATGGTCAGTTAAGAGGTGCTCATGTGTACGAGGCTGTTTTTATGAGTATAGTCTATCTTTGTGGCTTCCACAAAGCATCTGTCTCTCAAGTAGGCTGGGCTAGCAGTGCAAGGTCGAGCAGAGCTCCTACACCTTCGATACAACCAGTGCTAAATTTGAACCAGTGTTTTCCGGGTCTCATCACCGGCACTTAATCAACAACACCGGTGCTTTTCATGACCACCAATTAAGGACACATTCATATTCATTTATAGTAGGCACCAGGAGATTAAGTGATTTGCCCAGAATCCCAGGATTTTGAGCCAACGCAGAGACTCGAACCTGGTTAACCAGCACCAAAGTCAGCTGCTCTGGCCATTGTGCCACATCCTCTCCCCACTTTCATGGTTAGTAGTTGGTTCTGTTTTATGTAGCGCTAACATGAGAATTGGGCTGGTGCTAGCTGCCTCCTGAGGAGAGCCCCAGCATTTAAATTTCTTAAATTAACCACTGGATACAACTTGTGGAAGCCTGCAGTGAGAAGGTTTGCAAGAGTTCTACAGCCTCTGGCTGGAGGATCGTCCTGAGTTTTTCCTCGGAAGATACTGGTCCTTTACAATTCTCTTCCAATGGCAATAAAACTTCTTGTATATTTCTTTATTGGGCATGTTTTAAGGCCCAGCTATATGAGTAGTGTATGAGGAAATCTATACCTAGGTTTTCTACCCATCAATTTTGTAAAACCAGGAGGAATCCCAATGCATGTCTTACTTATCCTGTATGTAGCCAGCCACAGGGCAGAAGCCACCAGCAGACCACCTTCCAAAGTGTTCATTGGTTCTCTTTCTATCACAGTTCCCAAATCATTCATACCTCCAGGCTCTTTGCTTACTCATAGCAGATGTGTACAGTAAAATAGCAACTACCGTATTCTACGGGTCCCAGGGTAAGATGAAAAGACGGTTGGCGAAACTCTGGTAGTTGTTTTAGTCTAACAGGGACTCTGGCGTAGAACAGGCTTCCAATTCTACTAAAAAGTTGAGTGGGTGCTATCAAGGCAATATTTAGAGACATGCTGTGTTTCTATTGTGATATTTTCCATAACTTAAGTGCAACAAATGCAAGATTTTCAATGAAAGATTTTCCTTAATTAACTATATTTTTACATCATTGCAGCCATGCAAAAAATCCAGTGATAGTTGTTTCAAATAACTAAAGAGTTGCATAGTTGCATAGTATTGCCACAAGTTAAGAGATAGCAGATCACTCTCTTATTCACAAGCGCTCTACTGCCACTATGTTCACATTGTTCATGTGTTTCAAAGAGAAACTAAATGCTGAGGCCTTCTCAGGGAGGGCAAACCTGTGCAAAGAAAACCAACTAGGCAACAACAAATGTATACAGTTCGCTGTGTCTTTCCCAGTGAAGCTCTTCAAGATAAGGCTACAACCATCCACTTCAAATAGGAAGGGCAAGGTATTCCCAGATATCTTTTGTATACATCCTAAGGTATGGTTGCATTATCAAGTAACATTTTTAATGTCTTACAGTACATGGAATCCTTCAATTACTCTATAAAAGCCTGTCTCTAATTTCATTACTACGATCTTGTTGTGATGCTCTAATCACTTGTAATAAAGAACTTGCATAGCTGCTCAACTGTAATAAGTTAATACATTTTAGTTCTGATGTGAGAATGCCTACTGCCAGGGTGAAAAAAGGTAATGGAGCATAATTACAGCTGTAGCTTCAACATGGAAAAAAGGGAACCTGCTGTTCCTTCTTCTGATATATTTTTCTAATCATCAGCAGAAAGGAGATGATAATGGCAACATGTTACTTTTTCCACACTATAGGTCATTGCAAGGTAGATAGAATCACTGCATTTTCTTTTGCATAATCAGGGCAACAATTACTAACTGCGGGGCATATTATCAAGGACGGCGATAAAATTATCGCCGGTTTAGCGGCAGAAAACTGCTTCAAAAGCGGCGATAATGGGCTTGATAATATGCCACAGAGAATTCCCATAGAAGCCCATGTTGACACCAGAACATGGACTTCTATTGGAATTCTCAAGGGCATATTATCAAGGCCATTATCGCCGCTTTAGAGGCAGTTTTCTGCCGTTAAACCGGCGATAATTTTTAACGCCGTCCTTGATAATACGCCCCTGCGTTTTTAAGTGTTTGATTTCTTGGTACAGATTTAGCTTTTATTCTTCTAGTATGCAGGAGAACATGAAAAAGCAAGACACCAAGGATTCAAGCGGTGTGTGGGGATGGTGATGTGAACATGTATTATAAACAATAAAGTACCCCCCAACGAACATTTTAAGAATATTACCTCAGAGTGCCATGACCTTATAAGAAGAACTAGGCGTTTTCTTCAGTATGGTCATGGAACTCGTCGGTGACTTGCAATACCCTTATAATGCATACCACTGCGTACTTTATCTGATAAATAATGTAACGATCTTGAAAGCATAATTTGTCTGATAAATATTTTCTCAGAAATCTATTATTCATATTTCATTTCTTCCACCAGGAATATATAAGTTCATAATTCACTTAATAAGAGACATACATTGATCTGCAAGCACCACTTCAAACACACAACAGTGCAGGGAACGGCTTGAAGATCTCAAAAACAAAATGCTGGTCTGTTAGGCCTCGCCTCACTTATGTTAACAGTGTCATATGTGCATAAGAGAAGGGTTATCTCCTTAAACTGAAGCATGTCATGGCTGAATCTGGTATATGTATCTTAAGCCAGAAAAGAGTAAGAATTCAGGGTCAAATCTTTACAGGTCCTAAATGAGACAATTGGGATCCTTTGCAATTTGTCTGTCTATTTTCCAATAATATCATGTTTCTTTTTTTAAGTCAATGGTTGCAACCTACGTAAAACTCAGAGGTAATGGTCAGAGGATCCTACGAAGATCTCATGACTTAACTCATTCACCAAATGTGATATTGGTATAAAAACCCACTGATCATCTTGTTCTTGTACTGTAGGTCCTCGTGCATGTCTGGGAGAACGCATGGCAAGGGTGGAGCTCTTCATCTTCTTTACCAGCCTTTTCCAGAACTTCAAATTCCAGCTTCCAGAAGGACAGACACAAATCAGCATGGATTCCATCATTGGGTCCATGCGCCAGCCACATCCGTTTAAAATTTGTGCTGTTGCTCATTAAATATTGTGAATGTTTCCTTCCTATGAAGAGTACTACAGCATGCACTATGGTTTTTCATGACCATTGTGTTTTTCTTTGTAATTTGCTACCACTGGATTTGCTCTTTCCAAATCTCTGACTTTTTGTCTAACTTTTAGTGTTTTGGATTTCAATAATATAGAACATTTGTAGGAAAGCTTGACTGCAATTTCCTTGTTCAATATCATTATGCCGAACAGTACGTAAATGCACACATTGTGAAATACTTAGGTTTTTTTTATATATATATCAGCAGGTGGCCCGTTTCTTTACCATAGCAATGGAGTAAATTACTCTGTCGCCCTAACAGAGACACCGCCCGCTGAATTTAGAAATCACCACAAAACTAGCGGTCATTTCTAAAACATTGTCAGAAACTGCTGTAACAACGGTTCCTATTGATGCTTTTCACAGTTTGGTAAAGAGCTCCATCAACCTGAGGGAGTCTTGCACCAAACTGTTTCTGTTTTTATTTTAAAAACACAAAATCCCAAAGAAGGATTGCTTTTTTTAAAATAAAAAAGATAATGCCCCCTTGTCATGGGAGCCATTTTCCATGTGAGAGGGGCATTTTGTGTTTTTTACTGTCCCATCCCACCATGGATTGCCTGGTGGTTACGGACAGTAAAAAAATGACTATATGTCTGCCCATCCTAATGAGGCAGAAGCACATATAGCCAGTTTTACAACGGTACTTGCTCTGTTGGGCCTTCGGAGAAGTTTGGCTACGACTATGACGGAGTGGTCCCAACTTTAGTCAGACCTATGATCCACCCCCGTTAAAATAGGGCTGGCGCTCCACTTGGTTAGCAGTGAGGGAACACAATCACCATTGCAACAGAGTTCCCTCTCCACTAACATCTAATTCAGCGCTTTAGTCTCAACTGCTCAAACTATTCTGCAGTTTAATGTTCACTGTGTTGTTTTTTAAAAGATATCAGCAGAAAGCTTAGTTTTATCCAAAATGCGTTATTGTTTTTGGATGTTTATTCTGATATTCTAATTCAGTTCCTAGTGCCTGTAATACTAGACCGCATTTGTAGCTGCTGCAATTGATGAGAGGTCAGGGAAAAATATAGGAGTTATGGCCTTTTTTGCTTTCATGAAGGACATTAAAAAATCAAAACTTTCTATCATACACCAGCTTAGACCAGAATACCCAGCAGATTAACATACACTAAAATCGACCCATTTCACTAAACAATTTTGAATCAAAGTACTGGAGCTATTGCAGCTATTGCAGTTCTCTTGCTATTTGCCATAGTTAATTACTTTGCACACTCACTACACGTTAAGATTGGTAATTAAGTTTTAGTACATGGAAATTTCTCAGTTCTGATACTTAGAGCCTGATTTAGATTTTGGCGGACTGGTTACTCCATCACAACGATGACGGATATCTTGTCTCACGAAATATAAATCCCATAGTGTTATGAGCCCCAATGTACCCCAATATAGGCCTAGGTAGCTGCATGACCTTTTACCTCAATTTGTCCTACCTTGCTCTACACATAATGGCTCTGGCACTGACCTTTTGCCTAGTTATGTGCCGAATAAATGTTGTGTAGCTTTCTTTGAAAACTAGCGTCATTTATTATGCATGAGGATTATTAGTATCACACAGCAGGATTACCATCTTCTGTATAATAACTGTACAAAAGTCATTGCTAAAGTCATCCTCGAAAGACAGGCCCACAGTATCATTACACATCTAGATAGAAGCCTTGAGGGTGCCTTTTGGGTATATAAGCACCACATATTCGCTTGGGCAAACAAGGGGAGAAGCCTCCATGCTGACACGAGATGCTGGAGTCCCTACACGCAGAAACTCCAGCATGCAGTGGCCTGTCATCCCTTGAGGGGTGTATATCTCGAGACCAAGACGAGGTCCTTCATTCTTTCTCATCAGGTAATGGGGCTGGTTCTTTCCTAGGGGGATTCTTAGCTTCACACCTACATACATGCTAGGAACACCGAGATACACTTAGCCAGGGTTTGGATTTTAGGAGTACGCTTGATTATTGCTATGTATCTATATGCCTGCATATATTCACGGTTCTGGCACCATGGTAGAATGCTACCTTTAATTTTCTCTGTCGATGCTTGCAATTGGATATATCTGTTTCTGTCTAATGGTTGTCGCAAAACAAGTATTTTATACTAGAATTACCCTGCTTCAATAAATGCTTATTGAAAACGTCCCTATAATTTATTCTGTGTATTTCTCTGAGCCCAAGTAAGCACAAGTGACTGAGCGAAAAGTAGTACACTGTTTCCACGATCCCTGAAGGATCAAGGGCTGTCATGTTCGATAGTTGCCAGAGACTATTTGCTCCTTGGTAAAGTTAGGGGGCTTATGGAGGAACTGTGAGCTAGCTGGCCTAAAGGATAACATATCTTTTGGGGGTGTCTGGAATCAGTTTGGACTCCAATCCCTTAGTTTATTTTGTCTAAACGTGCAGATCCTATATAGATTTATAGGAACTACACAACATGGCGCCACCAATGTTGTTTTGGTTCTTATTTAACGGTCAAATCTGAGTAGTTCAGTCGTGCTTCCTCAGAGACCCCTACTCACATTTACCCAGAGATGTCTGGAGTGGGAAAGGAAAATCCGCCACAGCTGAATTGGTATACCCTATGCATTGGCTGTAGGTATATTCAAGCTTGAAATATTATAGTTCCCCACACTGTGCAAAACCTTATCTCTTTCTCTATAAACTTTCACCCATAATGTCTCAAACCACAGATGCTGGTTCTGGTGGTATTGCTGGTGTTAGTAGGGAGGAAGGTGCTATAAACATTTCAGAAAATTGCAGAAATGCACGTGCTGTAAAATTAGAAAATCTTGGTCTCTTAGCGTTCAGCAGGACCGTTACCTTCGTGATTGAGGTACACAAGGCATTCAGAACAGAGGAGTTCTATTCTTGCTTTAAATTCCCTCCTGCAGATGCATGCACACATACATGTCATTCTTATACTCCAGATGAAATACCAGAAGAATACTCTCCATACAAGGACATAGAAGTCCTGTTAGCTTACCAAGAACATATAAATTGGTTTAAAGGTGCCCTCCCCCATACCACAGATAAAGTGAGACTTGGTCTGCTCAGCAGAGACTGAGTGACTGGGCCGGTCCTAGCTGCTTACACACCGCATCCAGAGATTTACACATTGCCAGCAGCAGACTTACGTCCACTTCACAAAGAAATAATAAAACTATACAGAAATCTTACACAATTCGTAATGCAGACACTCACAATTCAACCTACATGGGTCGATGAGGCTGGTCAACTACAAAGGACCGCAACAAAAATCACAAAAGCTGAACGCGATTATGGGAATAATGCCCACTAAACGTGAGCAAACGCCATTCTTGATAGCACAGAAACTAGCGCAGCTTGAGGCCGTTTTTCCAGACACATGGCCCACAAGAAAAACATAGAATACTGGGCGATGAGGATAGTGTTATCTCTGGCCGGCCAAGGGAAGAGACTGCTCCTACCTGCGTCACAAATACATCCTTGTTTCTCCATCAAACAATGTTGCTGAGTCATTTTTTCATAACAGATAGCTCCCCTGATAGAGGATTGTACCACTTGGGGTCCATTTTTTGCTGCCGTTTATACCAGAACGCATGGTACTCCCACAATAGCAGCCATACCAGAAGTATTGAAACAGAACAAGTATGTGTGGCAGAACCTGCCCTGGACTTGGGGATGAAATTGATAGGCAATTTTACCAAGGTAACAACAATTATGACGGCTAACATAAAAGGGAGGGCAACAGCAGTGGCTATACCCCAACGCATGAGGGAATGCACTTCTGCACAACAGGAGTAAGAATTAACAAAAATGATCAAACTTAGCTATGCGTTACTAGGTAGAGATAATTTGGGGGCAAGACCAATAAAACTACAATGAATGCTTAATACTGAAAAAGATAACTCAAAGCAAGCACACGATTCTTATAAAAAGAAATGGGACAATAAACAATAAAAATCAAGAAAAATGCATCACAATCACTGGTATTATAGGATATATATTTTGGCGGAGGGGATATCCGTCACCGTATTGACGGAGTAACCCATCTGCTGATATCTAAATCAGGCCCTTAGTCAAGCAAACCACTTGCTGAACAATCATAACACCCTGTCCCCCATTCTTTGCAAAAGCCAAGGAGTAATATGTTTTATCTTAGGTCCAAAACATGTAAAGTAAAAAACAAAACCCACTAATTTTTATCAGTCATGATTCTTATGGTTTTGTGGGTCTATAATTACCCCTCCCAGAACGTGTAAGGCACCCCGTCATTGTCCAATAAACTATTTGTCTGCTAAATAGATCTGTGGCCTCAGACATCCTGCACATTGCTAGACTATTTTCCTTCCGTTATATATACAGAAATGTTTGTTCAAATATAAACTTTAAATTACACATTTCTCATGTTTTTAGGGAGTTTCTCGGGGATCTATGTTGTCACCCATATTATCCCCTCCATGGACGCACAATGGAAACTAATAAATGGACTAAGATTATCTATACATAATGCTCAAACTATATCAGAATGCATCCACCTTGAGGGATATCCAACACATAAAGCCTAACATGATTGAGGGATGGATATTTCGTCACTGCCTAGAACTCAGTGCCTCAGAAAGGAAAATGTTCCTGTTCATACCAAAGTACTCAAAAAGTTTCTTGCAGGGATTACCTTTAGTCTTTTCCATGGATTGCACCACCTCTTCTCTAACAATCATGCGGACAGTCCAATCGCCGTTTTCGATCCAACTACCGGACTGGCTGTCGAACGTCAGTGGTACCATAGTGGGGGCATGTTACGGCAGTAGAAAAGGGCCATGGCATATGCCGCCGCTGTGCAGTGTGTCTGACACTTCTGTGCATGGTGTGACATGCCCCATGTCTTGCATGGCACACAGTGCACACACGACAGTGCCAGGATAGGGGGGCACTGCACCCATACACATTTTTCTCTGGGCTACAATGCCCGGAGGCACTGTTTGGGCCCTTCTGATCCCTTTCCGACAACCTTTTTATGGTGGGGTTCCCACTATGAATAGGCTGTCGGAAACGGATATCATAATCCCGACGGCAGTGCCTGCCTCTGCACCACTGCCATTCTGGGACGCTCATCCAACTGCCGCACCGTTGGGATCTAAAATCCTGACAGAGGCGGTTGTCTTACATCAGACAGCTGTGGGTCTGACCGTCATTATCATTATATGGCAGTCGAACCAAAGAGCTGCATATGGTTTTAGCATCACCAATGGGCAGACCGCCAACATCGGAATCAGGCCCTTAATCTCTTGATTCCGCCTCCATACTTCATAAAAACTGAGCAAGTGAGTGTATTCTTTAGACTGAAGCCTCAAAGACTAGTCCTAAGGAAATCATCTCTTGAACTAAGGGCCAGATTATTTTGCTACTTGCTAGAAAGAAATTGTTGGTGGCATTCCTTTCTGGTTCTAATAGTGATTTATTTAGTGACTTTTATCACTATTAATAATGTAAAATGTCTGGTGCCAATTCTGACACGAAGACCCCCAAATCCTCTAATAGATGAAAAGCAGACTGCGTTTCCTCCTCTTATCAAGTCCACAGCTATTGAATTACAAAACCCATGAATGACTAAAATATTAGAAGAAATTAAAGGTACTTGCAGTAATAGTGAAACAATATGCTCTGATATGAAGCATATTCATAGACAGCTAGCTAGCCTTAATTTTAAAGTATCAGACAATAATATTAAAATTAAAGATAATAAGGCATCAACTGAACAACGTCTCCCTCAGGTCTCTCAAATAACACCTATGAAGAAATTGTCACTTGATTTGGAAAATAGACATTGTCAGTACAACTTGCATATCTTTACTCTTTCGGAAAAGATTGAAGGTCAAAGATGTTGAGGTTTTCTGGAGAACTTGTTAACTTCCCTACTAAAAATAAAATACCCAGAAAAATGTGAAATTGAAAAGGCTCATCCTGTGCACTCACATCGCAAAACCTAACCCGTCAAAACCTAGGCAACTAATTTTCAAAGGATTACGACATCATCATCTAGTACTTATTCATAAGGCAGCCAGAGAGGTGCCCACTGTGATGGTTGAAGGCCATAACATATTTATTCATCAAGACTTTACCAAGGAAACCGTAAACATACTTAAACAATTCTCCGCCTTGCATCCTAGACTCAGAACAGCTGACTAACAAGTATGGTCTCTGTGATCCATCTCTGATGGGAATATGAAAAAATGAGTGCTCCAAATCATTCACCTCACCTACAGACTTAATTATTTAGTTAGACCAGCACGATCATGTTGCTACGGATTCACAGCCCTCTACAAGTATTGGATGAACTTTTTATTGTTCTATAACGTTACATTTTTCCAACAAGTTACCTAGTGGCATATCATCAAGGAGGCGATATAAAATTTTCGCCGCTTTTGCGTCCGATTTGGGACGAAAAGCTGCGATAATTTTATCGCCTTATCAGCAAGGTCACACTATCGCTATCTGGTGTGAACCTGGGCTTCTATGGGAATTCACAAGGGCATGTTATCAAGCCCATTATCGCTGCTTTAGAGGCAGTTTCCTGGTGCTAAAGCGGCGATAATTTTAACGCCATTCTTGATAATATGCCCCCGAATCTTCTGAAGATATTCACATTGTGCAACATGAAAATAACAATAAGTTCTATGACTAATATGCAAGAAATAAGAAAGCAAAAGTCCAAGTTCCCCTGCATCTGCACTTATTCAGTATGAAGCATTCATTTCTGTCTATCTCTACGGCGATAATGTTATTGTCGTTCCTTGATATTATGGCCGTATGTGTGCTGCAGCATGCAGTACACATAGAAAGAGGACGTTACGGGCTTCCGAGAAGGCGTATCCTTTTGATGCATTCCCAGGTTTAACAGTTCTGGTAAATCTGGGAATGTGTCAAAAACCATGGGAGTTGTGTGGGAACATCCATGAAATGTCTCCCTA
Organism: Triturus cristatus; assembly: GCF_964204655.1. Taxonomy (NCBI): domain Eukaryota; kingdom Metazoa; phylum Chordata; class Amphibia; order Caudata; family Salamandridae; genus Triturus; species Triturus cristatus. The sequence continues at coordinate 939,537,180 of NC_140587.1, read as the reverse complement.
GCGTAGCGTAAGGCAACGCAGCAATTTGCTTTACCCAGGATTTATGAAGCCACTCAGGGCCACACAAACTGGCCTTGCGTGGCTTCATAAATCAAATTTTTCAGTTGCATTGCACATGTACTATGTTGCGTGGTGCAAGAGCGATGCAACTGGGGTCATAAATAGGGCCATCTACCTTCTTTTCAAGTGCTCACTCTCCATACTACTGAATTGACTATTTACTATCATCTGTAAATTTGTGTTATTTGATCGCTGAACACTCTATAGAACCCATTACTATATCAGACCATGCCCTAATGTCATTCTATCTTACACTAGATGCTATTCCAAAATTCACCTATAGATGGAGAATGAATATTGAGACTGTATTATCACCTGACAATCAAAGATAAGAGTATTTATTGTACAGTTATTTCAAACAGTTGCAAAGAATGATTCAAAATGAACGTATCAATAAGAAAAGGACTGGTGAATTTCAAAACATACGTTAAAATAATTAAAATCTTTCTCCTTAGTCTAGGTCATAAGTAGATATAAAAGCTGCCATAGGCGATTTAAGTTACATCACTGAGGCGAGCCTACATAACAATAACTAACTCAACAGGAGAAAGCTGAGAAGCTGCACAGAAAATCCCTTTATTTCCCAACCTCAGGATTGATCTCCGGAATAAAAACTACCATAGGCAGTATGGATTACCTCACTGGAGATTGGTTAGTTAACTATAGTTTGAATGAGTAAGGTGACTGTGCCTTCCACTTCTACAGTTCAGTATCAGATACTTAAAAAGAGATTGCACTCTTTAGTTTTTATACTAACATGCTGAAAAGAGCACCTCACTGTTTCCCTATTCTCAGCAACACCAGCCGGATGTTGGAAATTATCAGTGATTAACAGTCAGCGAAGTACTGGGGTTCAGTGGAGTAGACTTATGTTTAGCGTTACTTACTGTGCCCTGTGTTAGTCTGAAGCAGCCTTGTTAGAAATGGGTGTTGTTACCCTGTTCAAGTAGGGACCCTTTTTCCTAGTCAAGATAAGGGAGTTACACTCCTAAGATAACCCCTGTTCACCCCTTTGGTAGCTTGACATGAGCAGTCAGGTTTATCCCAGTGTAGTGTGTAAAGCATTTGCACATAACTTACAGTAATACAGTGAGAACACTACAAAATGACACCATACCAGTTTAGAAAAATATCCAATATTTATCTGTGTAAAACAAGACCAAAATAATAAAAATCCAACATACAATAATCAAAATGTGTACTTTGAAAGAATAACCTTAAAAATGCAGTTCCTGAAGGCAGTAGCTCCGTCCGGTGCTACCGTGGTGCTGGGGACAACCAAATCCAACAGTTTCAGTCAACCGCTTCAGTGCAGACCGACATCCGTGTCAGAAGACTTTTAAACAGTACCTTTTATTCCGGCTGATCGCGGTGGTGTGGGCTGGCGGCGACGGCCATCAAGGCTGCATTGTGAAGATGAGGGGTGTGGCTTGCGGTGCCCTCAGGTAGCTGTTCAGGCAGCCGATCGGTGGTGGTCGTCCAGAGGCGTCGGTGAGACCAGGGCTGCGGTGCGAAGTGGGGCAGTACTTGACGTGGTTCTGACAGTCACTGTGCAAGTGGCGGCATCTGCCAAAAATCGGGGGTCAATGGGGCTGGTGTTGGTGGGCTGCGGCTGCATTGTGGGATGGGCGGTGCTTCATGTAGCTTATGAGCAGTGCCCCAGACCCCAGTGCAGACGCAGCTGGTGACGTCAGCTGGCAATGCGTCGTCAGTGCAACCACAGTAGCGGAGAGAAGCGAGGCGGGGTGGAGTGTGGTGCCCACAGGTCTCAGTGCAAGCAGTGGCTCGGTGGTGGCGGCGGTCGTCATCGTCGGTGAGACCAGGGTTGTGGATGAATTCATAACTAACTCAGGAGACTACTGAAAAATATATTTCAGGCAATTAGGAGAATGGTATTGATAAATCCACCAATATGCTGGTGTTGGATTTATCCTAACATGTACAGAAAATAAGTTATACAACTTTCTTTTCTGTGAACCAGAATTCCGCCTTCCAGTGGTTGGCCCTGATTGTCCTGAGCTAATTGGATTAGCCAGGCTGCTTTGATGAAGTGGTCAGTAGCACCCAGCGAGGAAGATTGGTGGGGAGGCCATTTTCTCCTTGTAGCCTTCATTGCAGCCTGCATGGAGAAAGGGCAGAGTGCGCATGACTGATTTGGGCGGCTCAAGAGGGCCGACCAAACAGTCATTGCGCCCTCAGGAGTGGGCACACTGCTCCTCCCCTGAAGAGTAGCCCCGAACAACGAAATATAAAATGGTAATAATGGAAAGTTATTACCATTTCATGTTTCTGCTGCTTGCACTGCAAGAGAACAGTGGGGCGACGCTCCACCGCTCTGGTGGAGGAGCCACCCCTGAGGTCCAGTCTTTAGGGCTCTTTTCAGGTCACAAACAGCGGGTCCAGTCCTCTTTCATTCCTCCGCAGGTCTAGAAGTGATCTGAGAAGGGTATTGTGAGTGTCACATTTATATCTGACACCAGCATTTGGGTGTGGGAAACCCCTGAGCTCTCTATAACCAATGGGGTAATGGTTCCCACAGGTGACCCTACACACTTGTATAGCACTTTTTGTGTGCCCCGCTCCAAACAATCATCCTGCAGTGCCCCTCTCTGTCCAAAGCCAACATGGTAGAACCTTTCTTCCCCTGTGCAAAGATCCTGTGCCCATCCTAGATGTGTGGCCATGTATATTAGCAGCCCCTGCCTGAAGTTCTGGGGGCAGCTCCTCTCCTTCTGGGTATGGTGTCTGACTGGTTAGGTGGACTAAGTAAGTGGGCAGGCCCTGGTATTAGCTACATCTGTCTGTGGCAGGGTAGGCCTTTTTTGAAGTTAAGTTTCTGGCCGCAGTCCAAATTGTCAGCCTGCCAGACAAACAGAACACTTGCCTATCCCCAAATGGACATTTTTTTAAAGTACCTGTTCTAAAGTATTTATAAATCCAGCTTTACCATTGAATCGGGTGTATAACAAATATTTTAAAAAATCCAAAAATGAACTCTGTAGCTGTATCCTAAGCAGAGACAGCAAAATTAAATGTACTTTTTTACCCCAATGTTTTCCTCTGAAACAGTTAACCCTTCTATAGTGAAAATGTCTTTTAAGACCTTTTCACTGTAAGGACCTGTTTAATTAAACCTTTGCATGTCATACTTTTAAATACCGTGCCCCCTGCCTTAATGTGCAGCAAGGCTTACTTAGGGATGAATTATTAATATTTAAAAGGAGGGATTTAGGTCTGTCAAAAAGGGGTTATTTTGACTGGTCGAATTGGCAGTTTAAAAATGCACAGCCAGGCTACTGGTGGCAGACCTGCAGTCATGTTATTATTGCCACAGCAGTGGGGCACAGTGAGTGCTGCAGCCCACTGGTGACATTTAATTTTTTAGGCACTAGGTGCACTGTGAGTGCCCTATACAAGGGACTTATATGTAAGTTAATTGTACCAACCAGGGGAATGCCATTTTCATCATGGTGAAAGGGAGAGCATAGACACTTTATTTCTGGTTAGCAGGGGTAAAGTGTGAAGAGTTCTATAGCCAGCAAAAACATTCAAGGCAAAAATCTGGGAAAGATGGTAATTTCCAACAACAATTCCTAAGTACTTTAAACCCTTATGACTTATGTGTTGTAAATGTAAAGCATTGTAACTTACTTTGTTGTAACTTACCTCATTGCAGCGGTGAATGAATTGTTATGAATCCATGTTAGTGGTGATTCATTGTAGTGGATGCATTGTACTGGTATAATATAATCAAAGGGAGTGGTAACTCAGAGCTTTAAAATTTTAAGAAGCTATGGGGCAGATTTATGTGGGACTTGCGCCCCTTTTACGCCGCTGTTGCGTCACTTTTGTGACGCAGCGGCGGCGTAAACCCTGCGCCACGTTGCGCCCGATTTACATCGTGATGCATCTATGGAGATGCGTCACGGTGTAAAGCCCTGCGCCACGTGAAACCTGCGTCAGGTTTCATGGGGGCGTTGCGACATAGGGGGGGGAGTTCCGTCGCAGGAACGCCCCTGAAAAGTGACTCAGTGAAATCTATAAGATTTCACTGAGTCACTTTCCCAACGCTGATGCGTCAAAACCCTGCGCCTGCTTGAAGCAGGCGTAAGGCTTGACGCACCATGTTAGGGATAGGGTAGGTTGGAACAGTGCTGGAGCTGCGTTGCGCTTGGACACAACTTCAGCACTGCGCCAACCTTACGCTGGCAGATACGTCACGCATCTGCTTGTCCTTGCGCCACAATGCACCGCATTGTAAATGCGGCGCATCTGCGGTGGCGCAAGGGCAAACTTGCGTGACGCATCTTCCCTGGCGCATCCATGCTGATTTGCAGGGATGCGCCAGGGAACATAAATCTGCCCCTATATTTCTGCCAGAAAAGCTGAAGGCTCATTATAGTTAAACTGTCTGTGGATTTTAATATACCTTTTTATGTAGAATTAGATGAAAAGTAACAAAAAGATCTTATTTTAGAGGTCTTGTCATGTCCAAAGGCGTTGAAAAATAATTCTGTGTCCTATTATGCGTCATTCCTGAAGGTTTCTCTAAGATTGATAGATATGTTATGTCAGACCCTGTTCTGCGGCTTTGGTACGGACAAAGGCTACAAGTCCCATGCAGATGTGTTGAGGTCATTTGCCACTGGTATCCTGGGAGCCGTTCTACAACTTCTCTGGAAACTGCCAAGTCAAACCTTGCCATACGTGAAACTCAGGGTAGCAAGCATGAGCAGTTCAAGGCATCTCAAGGAGTTATTAGTGTTGGGGCAAGAGGCTCAGAACTCAAGCAATCACACAATAGATGCTGTAATGTAATGCACAGCTCAATGCTTGTCCCTTTAGAAAAAGGTACGTTTTTCAATAGAAGGCAGAGCTTAATACAGTACAAATGGAGAACAACAATCTACAGGGATGCAATACATGGTCTTTGTGATCATGATTGAATCTCAGGTCCAATCTAACTGTGTTGCAGCGGAGCAGCTGCTTAGAGTTCTGTGACCCGTAGTACAATCCGTAAAAAAATCACTATTTAGTTATTTTGCCTGAAGCAATATTCAGTACATTATCCCACTAAGATTTGTTAGCCAAATGTTCAAAGTTAATGTCTCTCAGGTATATGGATTCACATGATGTGTTTAGTTAGATGGGGGATGGGGAGAGCTATTGTCCTCAATGAGGCTCTTTTGTACATCCCTGCCTCCTTCTCTACATGGTCAGCTAGGTGGCACAACAACGGCTCCACCAAGACACCTCTAGCCGTCTTTTCCAGCAGGCAAATATGATTGATCTTCCTCCTTCGTCTCAGACAGTGGTGGTTGCTGAAGGGAGAGTCAGCACAGGACCCTACTTTTGCAACCAAATAAACTAAGACTGGAGTTAGCCACTCTGATGGCAGAAAAAGGCAAGGTTGCTCAGAGAGTTAGGCCTTTGGTGCTAAGAGCAGTGCTGTCTTAATGTCCCAAATGTGAATCAGAGTACGTCCAACTCCGCCTTCCATCCTTTGGAGGTCAATAAATTAATTATGAAAATAGGCAAAGTTAAGACATATTTCCAATGCTTAAAAAAGACCTTTTACATAGCTTCATAAATAAAAAGATTATTATTAAAATACAAAATGTCCATTGAAAAGCAAATGGCAAGAGTAATGTATTGGTCTGTGATGGCCGCTATTTCATGGGGGTGGTAGAGGGGAAGGGGGTGGTAAGTAAATAAAAAAAACTCTTACCTCCAGGCCGGCCGCTGCCTCTTGGTCCCCTTTGGCTTCTTGGTCGACTCCAGGAGCAGTAAGCAGGAACCGAGAAACGCACAGGCTACCAGAAACCCCTAGCCAATCATGACACTTCCTTAAAGCAGCATTGTGATTGATCTGAGACCTGTGTTTCGGTGCTCAGAGAGGCTGTGTATGTACTCCACTCAGGTGGTGCAATATAACCAGTGGGGAACATGCAAAGCGCACATGACTGTTTGGCTGGCCCAAGACGACCGGCCAAACTTTCATGCTCACTTAGAGTGTGCTTACCACTCCTGCCCCTGGCCCCTGCTCTGGCCAGCCCACCCCCACTGCACCTAAGCAGGAACGGAAAAATAAAATGACAATAACATTTGTTATTATTGATAGGACCGGATTCTTGCCTACCTGGTTATCTCCAAGAATCCTCTCAGGTCGCCAGGATCTTTTTATCTGCTAAATAGTGTAGAGGGGAGAAAGCTCAGTTCTTAGCACATAATTTCCCAAATCAAATCTCATTAAGGAAGGACAACTGACTCCGGATCTAGAATTTGTAGGAATTTATTACAACTATAAATAACTGCACATACAAACACCTTAGCACAAGGTGTAGAAGATAAATGGGCACTAATACAAACGCAAGTCTACGTAAGAGTCTCATACGACTCAGAACAAAAAGGATAACAATCTCTAAAAGCATAAGAAATGCAATGGTCAATACAATGTCTACATTAGGAATCATTAGCCTAAAAGGAATCAGTTAGTCTTTCCCTACTCTATCTCTAAGGTGACATCCCTACTTAGCATTTCCCATCCCAGGCAAGAGAATAAAAAAAAGGTGTCAGAAGTGAAGACTTCCCAAGAAATACATTCACTTAATCAGAGCTTGTTCTAAGATGCTCCTTCTAGCTTCCCATCTAAACCTCAACTGCTCAACCCACGGGGCACTGTCCCTAATTCAAAACCCCAAAAACGTAGGACACGCCCTTCGGCACACCTCTTCAGCCAGGTCTTCTTCCAGTACTTTTCCAGCTAAACTTGTCTCTCATCCAACGATGGTTATCTTGACCTTGTGTCCCAGGCACCTTCTCCGCTGAAAGTATCATCCTCCCATTCCAACGTACTCCCCTGTTGGCTTCTCGTAGAATCCTAACTCCTAAAACAAAGACCTAGTCTCACTAACGAGCTAAATGTCCTTGCACCTGCAAAAGAAATATGAAAACGAAAACTTTTTCTCTTCTCTAAGATTTTTCCTCGTTCTGCAACCCAAAGCCTTTACCAAGGAAATCATTTTCGGCCTACAACATTTAGCTAACATAAGAAAATGAACAGGCCTTTCTCTTTTAAACGTATATGCGATCAGGCATTTACACTGTTAAACACACTACTAAATCACACTCTTAGTTCATTATTCTTGTATACGTAAATAAGCAACTTGCACGTGTAACTTCAACATAACACACATTTAACTACTACATTACTTTACATAAACTAATCATTATGCATTTACTAAATACATTCACGATAATCTGCAGCATTACTCTTCACGGAAAGCGTTATTACATTTCTAATCACCTCTATGTTAAACGATTCTAGTAATGCATTTCTATAGCACTCTTAGCCTATTAGCCTACATCGATTAATATGCGGGTGCTGCCTAACGGTGAATATGATGCACCCCTACAAATTTCAGAATAATATGACGCTCTATCAGTTCCCCCCTTTGATGACAAATGTCATCACACCATCACACAATTAAATCCCTTGGAGAAAGAACCGGACTAAACAGTACTTGTTGCCATCCTCTCCCGTCAGAACCTCTCCATATTCTTGATATTCTGTTATTGACTGTCCTGCAGTCTAGCCATTCGCACTTCACTCGCTCTGTTTCCTCTGTACCACTTATAAGCTCTGATGAAACCCCACAAACAGACCACACAAACCACAACAATAATGAGAGGCTTGAGCACAAATCCAAGGAAACCCTTTCCCAAATTCGCAAACCAACTTCCCACACAACCAAATCCTTTACCAACCTTTTCCCACACCCCTTCTTCAGTCAAATCCTCAATCTCTTGATGAATAGTGGTACTGTTATCTATATATCTTTCCAGATCCTTGCTATTGTCTGGAATATACGTACAACATTCCTGAACTTTCAATAATTTACAGACTCCGCCCTCTTTTGCCAATAATACGTCCAAAGAAAGGCGATTCTGCAAAACCACCGTCCTTATCGATAACATCTCTCCATCCACCAATATCAAAGACCTTGCTGTATTCATTGACAACTTATCAACCACAGTCGCCAACCTTCTTATCTTCACATCATTCAAAACCACGCCCAAACTTGGTATCATTGCTCCAAACACATCACCAATCACTGCTCCCGCACTCACAGATCTCCGTACTTTAGAATGATGTCCAGTCTCCAAAAGCACCAAATCTTCCGCATGATAGATTTTCGGAAAGATAATAGCCAAGTAACATGTACCATACCAATTCGCAGGCAACCTCACATAGGTATTCCTTCCACTCACATAATAAACAGTTGAAATCACTTGCACCGAGCCTTGCAAAAAGTTCTAAGCAGAATCTTCCATTGTAAAGATATGGTCACACGTACTTTGTCCTACTGAAACCTTTTCATAGTAGGTCTGAGGACGTCTCACACACAACTTCCCCTTTTGCACCTGGTCCAATGCTATGGGACCATAACTCCCCTTAGATCTGTGTAATCTCTCCTCATCAGTCCAATCTACTGGACTATCTCCTGTGTTTCGTGTCTGTGTTATTTTTCTCTATCTATCTTCTAATTGACCTACAAACTTCTTCTCTGTATCGGACAATGAACATGTCAAATTATGTCGGTGAACAGAAAAATGGGGTGGGCCTGCACACCTATTTTTTTTCAACTTAATCGTAACGTAATAATTTAACACCAGAGTTGTAAGGGCTCTTTTTAGCGTGCTTTCACGTGAGGAGATGTGAGTCTACATCCCTGGCTGTAACATTAATTTAAGGAGGTTGTGGAAAACCATAACCTGCGTGAATCACTGCTTGGACCCGAAGGTCTCAATAAATGTAAACCATAAGTGCATAAAGTATTCAAGAAAAAGTGTTGTCAATAAAAAGGCATAAAATGATACACATTTGAGAGATGAATGCGAATATGGAACTATTCAACAATATGCTTTGTATTTCAAGCAATTATACATAGATGTACTGTTAGCAACACAATTCATCTAACACATAAATTAAATTCCATAATACATATAAAAATGTTTCATAAACGATCCCAATGCATTTCGGGTTAATTGCTAACCCTTTGTCAGGGGAATATATGAATCACAACAAACGATGAATTATCTTTCTCTGTCGTGTCTTGAAGACTCGCCGGAAGTAACCCTGGGAATAGGCGGCTGCTTTTCGTTCAAGGTGAGACGGGAAGGCGTTTTGTATACAAAAAATTTCGCATCTCTTGTATACATATTTTTGAGGTTCCAGTGGTTTTAGCTGATAGAAGGTCTCTCTATTGTCTATGTCTCTGGTTTTAGATCTATATTCTTATCAAATCCAAGAGGCGAGGCACATTACACGAAACAGGCGGTAGAAGAGGGTAAGCCAATTTTAAAATGTTGTGTTTCTTGTGTTCTGAGGTTCGATGAAAGTCAGGGGTTACATGAGTTAGTGACTGTATGTTTTTTTGCAGAAGCTTGCGTACTTATCGTCTTGAACATCCATTTGACCCGTGTTATATTACGCTGTGGTAAGCACACACATAGTGCCTTTGGGTACTTCGTTGGTCTATTAAACATTTAGGCATTTTTACAATTGAGCACTTTTGTTAACACAGCGTCTGTTGCGCACATTCACTCTCAGGTGAGGGGTTCTGTTTCACTGGCTTTCTTTTTGGTCATTTTTTCTGGATTCCTCGAGTGCAAATCCTATGAGAAAATAAATGCATTTTGTCTTTTCTGATTCCTTAATTTATATTCATATGGCTTTTGTTGTAGCTCCGGTTGGAGGTCTTCAAGACACGACAGAGAAAGATAATTCATCGTTTGTTGTGATTCATATATTCCCCTGACGAAGGGTTAGCAATTAACCCGAAATGCATTGGGATCGTTTATGAAACATTTTTATATGTATTATGGAATTTAATTTATGTGTTAGATGAATTGTGTTGCTAACAGTACATCTATGTATAATTGCTTGAAATACAAAGCATATTGTTGAATAGTTCCATATTGGCATTCATTTCTCAAATGTGTATCATTTTATGCCTTTTTATTGACAACACTTTTTCTTGAATACTTTATGCACTTATGGTTTACATTTATTGAGACCTTCGGGTCCAAGCAGTGATTCACGCAGGTTATGGTTTTCCACAACCTCCTTAAATTAAAATTATGTCGGTGAGCATAAGCCGTATCCAGTTCCAAAGACGGTATGAAATACTTTCGGAGTCTGTCCTCTGACTTGTAATAATCGTATTTATTCAAATGCTTATAAGCTGGAACTTCAGGAAGTCCTGCATCGTAATTGGAAAAGAAATACTCAAACTGTTTTCTCTCATAAAAAATACTAAGCAGCAAACTACAAGAGATTCCATACGTTAGTGGAAGGTGATGGTATCTAATACCCTCATCTACAGAAGAAGGTAACTTCATACACACATAGCAGTCCTTTGCATCCATCGCATTCACATATTCATACAGCAGTTTTGCATATGCATTAAGCTTGAAATCACTTCTAGATATGTCTATGTGAAATCTACGACTCTCTTCGAGTAGCAAAGCTCTTTTAGCTCCTATTGTAACCTCCTTCTGACTAGAGGTGGTAGGTGTATGTGTCCCCTGTACCTCCTCCTCCTGCTCATGTGAAACGATATATGAGGCTACAACTATTACAACTATAGAGACTATCACAACCCTAAGAGTGTACCTAGCACTAATTTAGCCCTACCGTGAGTATTTCCAGCATCTGCCATCTTTGCAAAGTTCTCAAAGTTCTTGGCTCGACAGCAACAAGTAAGAGTCTTTTTCTCCTCCAGATATCACTTGTCAACCAGTTCAGGCGACACTTCAAAACCTGGAAATCCCCTTGCAATTTTTGGTTCCTTATTTACACAGTCCACAAAAAGATTTCTCTAGCCCTCTTTCGTCGTTTTGACGGAAAGTCCCTTACTTTATTCTTCTTCCACTCGGGTCTAGGTTATCTTCTTCTTTGGACTTTTATGTAAAACAAAGATTTTACCTTCAGTCCAGAACAAGATCAGCTCCCAAAATCTCCAAGACACCCTGCAAAAGTTCAAGATGAAGCACCACTAACTCTTGATGCGGTGGTACAATACCAAAAGATGGAAAAACCAGTGTCTCCAAGATCAATTCACGAATCTTGCTCAGAAGTGGTGGATTCGAAATATTGAGAGTCAGTATTCCTTCGATTTCCACCCCTGGAACCAGTAACAGCACGTCTATTTTCAGGTTCGGAGAATTGCTGACCAGCGTCAAGGACCTCAGCCTCCCCGTGCTCATTACACCTGGCATCAGTCACAGTGTATGTTCACTCTGGTGAGGCATACCTTTGACACAGCACTCTTGTTCTCCTGGACCTTCTCAGATTGGCTCGAGCTTGCTCTTGTCACTTTGTTCAGATTCAGACGTTTCAGAAACTGGCGCAAGATCTCTTTCAGGTGCCAATCTCAAGTTCAGTCGCCTCTGACTCACGGGCCAAACTCTTTCTGCTTCTGTGGCACTTCTGTTCTCCCTTGGGGTACCCTGTGCACTACTTCCTTCTTCAGCAGAATTTGACTCTCCTCCACCCACAGCAACACTTTCTCCGTCTGAGTCAAATTTGGGGCTTCGGTTTACACAACCCCTTTCAGCTCGATCTAGTGCACAACCAACTGCATAAGCAACCCTCACAGCTTGGCTTGCCCTCTCAGATGGCCCTGCCACCTTAGCTGGATTTTCATTTACGAGAGGGGCTGTATCTTCCAAGGGTGCTGGAACTCTGCGGGTATGGGAGGCATGCACCCAGTTCAGCAGCCCCCCACACTTCACTGTTGTGTTCATGACCAGTTTTACCTGGTACAGACCACGCCAACGAACATCCAGGCAACTCTTCCTCATGTGTTTACGCACAAGCACCCAATCTCCCGGGCACTAGTCGTGGCACAGGTCACTTGCGGCTGGAATAGTTGCTGCTTGCACCTGCTGGGACACAGAACGGACTACGTCAGCCAGTCCCTTACAGTAGTCGAGAATCAAGTCATCAGTGATGTTAATCAAAGCAGTGGCAGGTATAGCTTGTACTCGCATTGCCCTCCCCATTAAGATCTCATGTGGTGACAACCCCGTTCTCCTATCAGGAACACTACGAGGGCTCATGAGGACCAAGGCCAGTGAGTCAGGCCATTTCAGGGTTGTCGAAGAACAAACGTTTGCCAGCCGCGCTTTCAAAGTCCCATTAACTTGTTCCACAATCCCAGAAGCCTCTGGTCGATAACTGCAATGCAATCTCTGATCCACATTCAAGGCAGCACAGAGCAATTTCATGATTTCGCTATGGAAGTGTGTCCCTCTGTCTGACTCCAAAGAGGTTGGAAAAACCGAAACTCGGGATAAGCTCTCAAGTGCAGTTTAGCTACAGTGAGTGTGTCACATCTACGTGTTGGGTAAGCCTCCACCCATCTTGAAAAGACACATACCACATCTAAGATGTACCTCAACCCATTATACTTCGGCATCTCAATAAAGTCCAACTGCATCCTATTGAAAGGTCCTCCTGGCCTCCCAATGTGACTTAAAGTCACGGCAGTTCTCTTTCCTGCATTCATCTGCTGACATGTAACACACCTCTGGCATACAGCTTCAGCAACTGCACGAAACTTCGGATTGTACCATGTCTGTCTGAACACTCGCACCATTGCATCTCTGCCAAGATGTACTGCACCATGTATCAATCTTGCCATTGGACTCAACATACATTCTGGCAGCACAGCTCGTCCATCACTCGAAACCCACACATTCACATCTCCCTTCTCACATCCCAATCTTATCCAGCCATCCCTTTCTTGCTCAGGAACCTCATCCTGCAATCGTTTTAATTCCTCCCATGTGTTGGCCATGGCTAACATCATGCTGAGATTGGTTCTTTCTTGGCTTTCTCCAGTATTCCCTCCAGTAAATATGCATCCTTGTTCTGCACAGAATCGGGCAACTTCGTCGGCATAGTTGTTCCCCAAAGACACAAAGTCATTCACTTTGGAATGGGCAGAACATTTTACAACAGCAATCTCTTTCGGACATTGTAATGCTTCCTACAACTGTCTCACATATTCCCCATTTCTGATGGGCGAACCTGAAGACGTCATAAACCCTCTCTGTGACCATAACTGTCCAAAATCATGAACGACACCAAACCCGTACTGACTATCGGTATAAATCGTTATCCGAATCTGATCAGCAGCCAAACAGGCACGGGTCAAGGCAATGATTTCAGCTACCTGTGCGGAGTGTACTCCCTCTAAACAAGCAGCTTCAACCACCCCTGTGATGGTACATACAGCAAACCCTGCTCTCAATCGACCAACATCGTCTCTTAGACATGAACCGTCCACAAAGAAAATTTCATCAGGGTCAGGAAGCGGTTCATCAACAATGTCTGGTCTCGGTTTGGTGCACAGTTCAGTCACATCGAGACAATCGTGATCATCACAATCTTCACCATCTGCATTTGGAATCGGCATCAATGTTGCCGGATTTAAAACAGAACACCTCTTCAATGTTACATTTTCTGCAGCAAGTATAACTTGCTCGTAAAGTGTCAACCTGTTAGTCGTGAGGTGCAGTGTTTTAGTCCTTGTCATCAACAGTTCCACAGAGTGTGGCACATAAAGTGTAAGTGGATGTCCCATTACAATACTCTCACATCTTTCAATACTGACACCTGTTGCAGCAACGGATTTAAGACATCCGGGCATGCAGAAGCTACTGGATCTAAAGTAGCTGAAAAGTAGGCAACTGGTCTACGGACACCTCCATGATTCTGAGTCAGGACTGACAATGCACAACCTTCTCTCTCGCAACAGAACAATGTGAATGCCTTGTTGTAATCAGGCATTCCCAAAGCTGGAGCGCGACACAGGGCTTCTCTCAGCCTCAAAAATGACATCAAACAGTCATTGTCCCATGGTACCGGATCACTCACATTCTTGTGTGTCAGTCGTTGCAAAGGCTTCGCTTCAAAAGGGAATTTGGGAATCCATTGGCGACAATAGCCAACCATCCCCAAGAACATTCTGACTTCTCTCTGAGTGGTGGGCACAGGCATATTCATAATAGCTTCAATGCGATCTGGTAACACCTTTCTCTTGCCCTTCTCAATTCTATGACCTAAATACTGCACTTCACTCAGACAGTACTGCAACTTGCTCGGAGACACCTTGTGTCCATTCTCTGCCAAATGATTCAGTAAGGCAATGGCATCGATCCTGCAAGCGTCTTCAATTTCTGAAGCAACGAGCAGGTCGTCAATGTATTGCACCAGAACGGAGTTTTGCGGCAACACAAGACTTTCAAGATTCTTCTTCAGGATCTGATTAAAGATCAATGGACTCTCTGTATACCCCTGTGGGATACGACACCACGTTAACTCACGATTCTCTAGCTAGAAAGCAAAATGAAATTGGCTTTCCTCATGGAGTGGGATTGAGAAGAATGCTTGACACAAGTCAATCACTGTAAACCATTCAGCTTCACATGGAATTTGAAACAGAATCACAGATGGATTTGGTACCAACGGACAACATGGAACAACTATCTCATTGATTTTTCGCAGGTCTTGCACAATCCTGAATTTCCCACTCGGTTTCTGTAGTCGCATGATAGGTGAATTGCATGGGCCACCCATGATCTCTTTCAGAATTCCCTGCTTGATCATAGACTCAATTACAGGTTTGATCCCTGCAATTGTCTCAGGTGACAAATTATACTGGGGCGTCCTAGGGAATTCTATATTTGGCTTGACCTGTATCTTCACTGGCTCTACACCTTTGACCAATCCGATCTCTTCTCCACTGAGGTCCCACACATCAATTGACACAGAATGCCTCAAATCAAGTGGAAGCTCCTCCACTGTCAGCGCCGGGTACATTTCTATACACACGCGCTGATTTGCAACCTTAAAGGTCGCATCATCATCCTTTGTCTGTACTTCAACTCCCTTCGGTGTGCAATAGATGGTACAATTCAGCTTGCACAACAGATCTCTTCCTAGCAGGCAAACTGGACTCGAGTCGCACACCACGAACTGGTGTCGATCTTTAAAGGTTCCTACTCTGACTAGATTTGGCTCGGTCAGTGGGCCAGTCAGTTTCTTATTTGCTACGCCAACAACTTGGATTGATTGTCCTGAGAGGGGTAGGTTAGGGACTACTGCTGTTCTTACAGTAAACCGGGTAGCACCAGTGTCAACCAAAAAGGTGGTAGGGTGACCATCAATGTCTGCTTCTACAAATAGTCCCCTCTGGTCTACCTCCAAGACTGCTCCAAGCGTGCAGTTTTCCTCCTCTCTCAGGCACCGTCATGCCAACGGGTCTGGACCAAACTCCTCACACCCTTCAAACAAGGGCATCTGTTGGTAAGTTCGAACTCCTTGCTGAACACTTTGAACCCTAGGTGGCTGAGGAACTTGTACCTGCAGACTATTAGCCCCCCCTTTCACCATCCTAGGTCTAGTCACAATGGGAACCATTTCAGGTACAGGTACCTGAACTATCTCCACCTCTTGCTGCATCTGATTCATTGGATTCAAGGGACACTCGCGTTTCCAGTGTCCAACCTGATGACAAAGATGACACGTAGTGGTCTTTTTCAATGTCGCCACATCCATTCCTGTCTTCGGATCAAATGACTTTGGTCTTCCCTGACCTTGGGCATTCTGATTTCCTCCTTGGTTGTTTCCCTGCTTCCTTCCTAACGTTCCTCCATTAGGCTGTCCCTGAGCCGTTTGCATCTGAATGAGCATCAATTTGTCTTTCAACTTCCTGTGCTTCGATTCTCTCTCATCACTACAGTACCTGGCATACCGCAAAATCTCATCCACCGGCTTATTCTGCCAACAAATCAAATGCTGCTGTATCATGAGACTAACCTCTGGCCTCAATCCCAACACAAACTTCGAAACAAACTGTCCCATGTCTTTTGTATCCAACAGATCTAATCCACTGTACTGTTTAAAGGCCTGCAAGAGTCTTTCATAAAAGTCATGCACTGTCTCTTTTGGCTCTTGCACTGTCCGATCTATTTTGACCCAATCAATATCCTGAGGAGAGATTTTCGACTTCAACCATGTAATTACCTGTTCGAACTTCTTCATGACTATGGGTGACGGACAATTTGAAACAGGATCCCTGTCAGGCTCTGAATTTGGCCACTCAACCGCGATTTTACATGCCGACCATAAATCACTCGGAACCACAATGTCAAGCAGCGTATTCAAGTCAATCCATAACACCTTAGAGATCTTGACAAACCGATCAACCTGCTTGTACCACTTGACAGGCCTTTCCCTCAAGCGGGGAAAATCGTTCGTAAATGCAGCCAAATCACCCCTACTCCAAGGCACATGCACGTATCCTCCATTCTGTACCTCTCGTAAAGGGAAATTTCCTACATCCATCATCCCTCCCCCTGGAGGTGGCGTCTCTCCTATTGTCCTTTTAGAACTCTTCTTCTTAGACCACCTTTCTTCCCATTTGTCAAGCATGATCCATGCACACATTGCTATAATCAAATCTTTGATATGGGTCCTCAATCCCATGACCCTCTTCTCTTGCAATTCTTGGTCGCTATACTGCAATGGTTTCGTTTTAGACAGGTCCACGTCATACTTCTTAGCCAAATCTGACAACTTCTCATGTGCAGTTCTTGCCTTGCGAGTCACATCCTTCGCTACAAAAAGTAACTCGTCTTGCTCGCACATGTGTGTTCTTTCAAGAGGCAAATTTCCACTTATTATCTCATCTACTTCTGCCTTCAACCTTACAACATCTAACATTCTCCCTTTCAAGGCTCCCTTCAGTATTTCTCGACATGCTGCTCCATTCCGTTCATCATACTCGCATTCCTGTTCCTGAGATCTACTCTCTTCTGACATGCTCATAGGAACGGAACGATTTGCTACCGTGCCTTGTTCACCGTCTACAGTTCACCCACTCTGATTCTGATTTCTCACTGGCGGTGCCCACATCCGCAAATCTGATCTTGACTCAGCCAAAGACCTCGGCGTCATTGATCTCGCATCCGCCTGTCCCCTCGAAGAATCTGTTGTAGCTGGCAATGGCGTACTCCATGCTATAGGTTTTGGAGTCTGTTCCATTCCACTCACTGATCCATTTCCCTCCACCACATTCCTCGCTTCTACAGCTGACTGTACTGAACTCCCAACCCTCTCCTGATCCGGGTCGAAAACAGAAACAATAGGTCCAATGGTAACCGGTACCTTTAGAGCATCCGGTAACCTCATACCTATCCCAACCTCTGTGCTTGCTACATACTGATTTTTCATACCTTCGGTTCCTGTCGAGATTTTCCCTTCTACTCTCACTTCTGACTGAGTCGGTAATCCACTAGTCCCTTCTGCTTGAGCCGATTTCCCTTCATAGGAATCTGGATTATATGGAGGTGGTCTCTCAGACAACAACCTCTCTAGTAGGCTGTCATCTGTATCACTGTCATCGTCATCTGCACTCTTTGACTTAGCACTGTCTGTCTTCTCCAGTAGTGGGTACAACCTGTCCCCCTCTATAGTTTGTACTCTCCACCTCTTTTCTTGTGAGTACTAACTTGCCTCCTGGAATGTCCTAATTGACTTCTTCACCCTTTCCTGACTTCGGTCTCTCTGTCTGTCATGTGCTTCTCTAATCCATGCATGCAATGCCTCAAACTGAGTTGGACTCGGCAAAGGTCGTAGTGCCGCCATTACAGATTTCAACTGATACAACACTTCCAACCTGAAGGAGCCATTTCATGTGAAAGCCAATTCTCCCTCGCCTTGGGTCATTTTATGCCAATTTTCAAGCCAAATGATGGTGTGCAACCCCACATTTCTTGCCATATAATGCGCCGGAGTATCCTCGGGAGGGGCTTCTTCTCCCCCTCGAGTAACCACATGTTTATCACCTCTCCATAATTCTCGGAAAACCTTAAAACATTTCATGATGAACAATTTTCAATCGCACACAATATTTTCATTCACTTCCTGATGTCAAATCCACCAATAGCAGCGTGACTCACACCAACCGACCTATCGCAGCGTGACACCTTCTGACGTCACTTTTCCTCCGCTCGCAGCAGTTCCCCTCCTTCACAATTCACGTCTCACCCTTGCATTCGTCCCAGTCACACGCTGAAAAAACCGTTTGTCCCAAACAAGTTACTTCTCTGACTGTCCGTCCACAGTCTCTCGAAGTTGTCGACCTCAACTGGCAACTGTCTGTCCGGCAAAATGACCAGACAATCACCTCTCTGATAGGTTTCAAGTGCTCAAATTCCACGTACAACGACCCACGACCAGCGTCGGTTCCTCACACACTCACACATTCGCACCCCCTATCTCGGTCCGGGTAATCAATGACGTCTCACGATCCCCTTTCGGTGGTCAACAAAATCTACCTTGGGTGTCTTCTACACCACAATCACTTAAGCTTCTCATCAAGCCTAAGATTTTCCGGGCTGCGCGTGCTCACAGCCTGATCTCACAATCACTCAACACTCACTCCAACTCAGCAAGACATCACACAACAAGTCAACACCGCAATCTACAAACATCTCACCCTATTCATACTCACTCCTCCACGAACTGCTGCTTTCCGCCGCAGTGCTACTCTCCATCAATCTCCATCAACCGCCGTCGTCCGCTGCTCGCCATCCGATGAGTCACCATCACTTGACTTCTATGGGCCTCTAGAATCTCTTATCCTGATCTAGATCTCCCCCTCACTATAAGGGATAACCATCCTCTGCTACCAACTGATAGGACCGGATTATTGCCTACCTGGTTATCTCCAAGAATCCTCTCAGGTCGCCAGGATCTTTTTATCTGCTAAATAGTATAGAGGGAAGAAAGCTCAGTTCTTAGCACATAATTTCCCAAATCAAATATCATTAAGGAAGAACAACTGACTCCGGATCTAGAGTTTGTAGGATTTTATTACAACTAAAAATAACTGCACATACAAACACCTTAGCACAAGGTGTAGAAGATAAATGGGCACTAATACAAACGCAAGTCTACGTAAGAGTCTCATACGACTCAGAATAAAAAGGATAACAAGCTCTAAAAGCATAAGAAATGCAATGGTCAATCCAATGTCTACATTAGGAATCATTAGCCTAAAAGGAAAACAGTTAGTCTTTCCCTACTCTATCTCTAAGGTGACATCCCTACTTAGCATTTCCCATCCCAGGCAAGAGAATTAAAAAAAGGTGTCAGAAGTGAAGACTTCCCAAGAAGTACATTCACTTAATCAGAGCTCGTTCTAAGATGCTCCTTCTAGATTCCCATCTAAACCTCAACTGCTCAACCCACGGGGCACTGTCCCTAATTCAAAACCCCAAAAATGTAGGACACGCCCTTCGGCACACCTCTTCAGCCAGGTCTTCTTCCAGTACTTTTCCAGCGAAACTTGTCTCTCATCCAACGACGGTTAGCTTGACCTTGGGTCCCAGGCACCTTCTCCGCTGAAAGTATCATCCTCACATTACAACGTACTCCCCTGTTGGCTTCTCGTAGCATCCTAACTCCTACAACAAAGACCTAGTCTCACTAACGAGCTAAATGTCCTTGCACCTGCAACAGAAACATGGGAACAAAAACTTTTTCTCTTCTCTAAG
Organism: Triturus cristatus; assembly: GCF_964204655.1. Taxonomy (NCBI): domain Eukaryota; kingdom Metazoa; phylum Chordata; class Amphibia; order Caudata; family Salamandridae; genus Triturus; species Triturus cristatus. The sequence continues at coordinate 939,517,485 of NC_140587.1, read as the reverse complement.
ATTGTTCCTCGTTCTGCAACCCAAAGCCTTTACCAAGGAAATCATTTTCTGCCTACAACATTTAGCTAACATAAGAAAATGAACAGGCCTTTCTCTTTTAAACGTATATGTGATCAGACCTTTACACTGTTAAACACACTACTAAATCACACTCTAAGCATTAGTTCATTATTCTTGTATACGTAAATAAGCAACTTGCACGTGTAACTTTAACATAACACAAGTTTAACTACTACATTACATTAACTAATCATTATGCATTTACTAAATACATTCACTATAATCTGCAGCATTACTCTTCACGGAAAACGTTATTACATTTCTAATCACCTCTATGTTAAACGATTCTAGTAATGCATTTCTATAGCACTCTTAGCCTACATCGATTAATATGCGGGTGCTGACTAACGGTGAATATGATGCACCCCTACAAATTTCAGAATAATATGACGCTCTATCAGTTTCATTTCATTTTTCCTTTTTAAACTGCTCGCAGAACAGAGGGGTGACAATCCTCCGCCTTAGCGAAGGAGCAACCGCGTGTTACTGTTAGTGTAAGTAATGGCACACCATTGTAGTGGGCTTTTTAGAATAGATATCTCTATTGGGATCACCTTTTAGTCACAATTTTAAGCTTCTGGAAGTATAAGAATAATTTGGGAAATAGTGGTCCATTTTCTGATGCACAGGTTCCATTTGATTGAATCAATGAGTTTCCTGTTCTGCAGTAATGTTATTGTTTATTCCTAACGTCACTGTTCAGGGCTGGACTGGCCGTAGTGGGCACCGGGTGTTTTCTCAGTGGGCCGGAAGGGTGGGGACTGGTTTTGGACTGGTAGGGGGCTGGTTTTTGTTGCTTGGGGCCTATTTTGCAGCAGTGCTGCAATATCGGCCCCCTGTATCAAATGAGCAGCAGCAGTGTTTCCCACCAGTACCCCCCTGCACCCCAGCCAGCAGCCGGTCCAACTTAATTTCCAGGGCTGGTTTGTGTCCCCAGTCCGGCCCTGCCTCTGTTCCAGGTAGATAGGAAGAGGGGTGGAATAGGGATGGAATTTATAACACCCAGTATATACCATTATGCCTGATCTAGTCAGGAATGAGGCACAACATGCGGAATCGCTACTTACTGCACCAAATCCCACTTGTTGTATCTTTTCTTTCAGTCCTTTTTCCTGAACAAATCTTCAAGAGAATTTTGCAGGCAAACTCTGTCAGTGGGATGATGATGATGACTGCATGCGGTAAATACCGCAACCCAGATTTACACAGACTTTGAACCAAGACAAAGTCATGCAAAGTGACATAAAATGAAGAAAAGTCTTGCAAGACTATTTCCAGTGCTAAAGGGAATTTGTGCTGGTAGTGCCCATTTCCTAGCAGAAATGGCACTTTGTGCTGCTTTGTAACACTTTGTTTAAGGGGCATTACATGGAGGTTACTTGGGCAGATCTGCAAAAGTACCAATCAATAGTTTTTGATACAAAGCTTGATGTACAAAGAAAGCCAGACCGAGCTTTGTGTCAAAAAAAGAACACCTCCTTGAAGCAAACGCAAACAAGGAGAAATGTTTTAATTTTCCAAACATTCCACAGATTGCATGTGTCTTGCACTGCAAAGCGCTCATACAATGCGTGGAATTTTTCAGTATTTGTATAGGCATAGTATTTGGTACTGGGAGTGCCGGACTGGGAAAACCAGCTGTGGCAATTGAGTTGGACCAGGCCTGCGGGGGGTGCGAGGATGGAGGGGTGCTGGTGGGAAACACTGCTGCTGCTTTTGTTACAGGGGAGCCATATTGCAGCACTTCTGCAAAACCACACTGCTGAAAAACTGCCCCCCCCTCCCTCCCCCAGTAACAAAAACGGCCCCCACCGGTCCAAAACCGGCACCCAACTTTCTGGCTCACTGGAAAAACACCTGGTGCCTGCTACGGCCAGTCCGGCCCTGGGTACGGAAAGGTTTGCAACATGGTGCAAAGGTTGTGCCTGCCACTGGACAACAGCAGGCAATGTTTAATATATATGGCTCTATGCTGCTTCCCCTTCCACAGCGCAGCAATTTTGGTAGCTGCGCTGCATTGCACTAAAAAAAAAAATCTGTCCCCGCCTGTGGTAATTCCATCCCTACTCGGAATTTCGACGAAGCGCAAGCTCCTGTCTGTAAATGGATCAGAATTTTCCAGACTAGTCGTAGCTGGGGGCCTAAACAGCTGAAGCCACGTTCAATATATGCGCTGCATCCTGGTATTTCTCATATCCCCTTGTTATTGTAAATAGGCGAAGAACCCAACAAAGGTCGCAGCAACAAACTCAGTTTACCCACTCGGCATTGCGACATGGACCGTCAAAAGCCTCTGCGTACTTTACTGGGGAAAATATTCTTTTTGGGCGGTGACGAATGAAAGCAAACAAGTGAAAGGCAAACTACAAAGTTCACAGAGCGGGTTTTCCGTTGCATGGATTGTGGTGGTGTTCAAAATCCCAGCAAAATGTCGAATACCCGGATTGCTATTTTTCTGACTTTGATCTGCAATTTGTTTGTAAGAAGTGATTGCTGTGGGATTTCCACCCACCTGGAAATAGGTGAGATTTATGTTTGAGAGGTCGTTTCCTGCTTTTGGGTTTCTTGCTGCATATGCCTAGGCACTTTGTAAAAATTCACCAGAGTGCAGGTCAGCTTGCTTCAATGCACTGCATGCAGAACAAAAGGAAAAGAGGCACATACATCTGATATGTCTTTTTCTTGTGTTGGGGAAAAACATGATTATTTTATCAGATGAAAAAGAAAACTTGAAATAAAGAAGATTGCTTTTTGTGCTGGATAAGCGATGTCTATTTCTGCTTTTCATGTAGTGCCGGAGCCGTGTTGCCGACCCGACCGCATGCTAGATTATGTTGAACCTAAATACCAAGGGGCATATTTACAAGGTCTGGCACATTTCTGCAAATCAGCAGGGATGCGCCAGAATAGATGCGGCACGCAATTCTCCCCTTGCGCCACCACGGATGAGTCGCATTTACAATGCGGCGCACCGTGGCACAGGGATAGGCAGATGCGTGTCGCATCTTGTGGCGTACGGGCGGCGCATTGCTGGAGTCGTGTCGAAAGCTCGACGCAGCTCCAGCATTGCACAGGGGCCGCCCATACTTAACGTGGTGCGTCACTCCTTACGCCTGCTTCAAGCAGGCGTAAGGGTTTGACGCAGCGTCATCGTAAAACTGACTCAGTGAAATCTTGTAGATTTCACTGAGTCAGTTTTACGAGGATTTCCTGCGACAACACGCTCACCCTGCGATGGAACGCCCACATGAAACCTGATGCATGTTTCATCTGGCGCAGTGCTTTACAACGTGACGCATCTGCCTAGATGCGTCACGTTGTAAATAAGTCGCAAGGTAGCGCATGGTTTACGCCGCCGCTGCGTTACACTAGTGACGCAACGGTGGCATAAATGTGTCACAAGGGGCTTGTATATCTGCCCCCAAGGGAACAGCAGTTCAAGTGACTTGTATCTGTGGGAACCATCGCAGATCAGTGATTCATTTATGAATAGGTAGGTGGTGGTATTTCGGGAGTTTGGGGAACTCCGTCACACATATGACGATGTCCCCAAGGTCGGTAGGGCAGTCGGGCAGTGCCAGAAGGGCTGGTCGGACTGGTCAGTGCAGGGGTCTCTTTTCTGGCCTTTTCGGCGTCTGTTATATTGTCTGCTGGGCAGGTTTTTACTGTTGATTTCACTGATATTAAAACAAAAATTGCCTGCCTCAGGCTCAAATCCATGCAGTCTTTCATACCTTGCAAAACATTTATACAGCGTGTCTTACCAAGTTCAAAACTGCCTTATTTTGCAAACGTGGGCAACTTTTTTAACTATCTACTTCACAAATGGAAGGCACTTTTATTTCATCTGCACAGCCCTATTCTTTGTTGTAGTCCGACCCTGGATTTCCTGTGCGCCTTAATGCATGCACGTTTGGATAGAATGCATTTACAAAGGCATATGGTACATCTATCATATTTGTGAAAGAGTACCTGTCTGCCCAAATCGAAATTAGGCTCTTAGGGCAATACGACGGATATCCCATTTGCCTTATAACAAATTTAATACCATGAAATGCACCTTTAAAATGGAAGACGGCATATCGGTCACATTTGTGACTGTGTAACCTATCGATCGAACTCTCTAACAAGCACTTAGACTTTATGTAATAATTCAAGTTAGTAAATGAAAATGAGTTGTAAATATACTGACATTATAGCACTAAAATCAAATTTCATATTTTGAGTTTGTCATAAGATACTGCGTTTTTAATGACATGATTTGACAGGGTAACATTTAAAATGTGTTCTAGAATGGCTTCTTGTTTCTTTGTGTAGATCTGACCTTCTCTCTTAAAATTACATTAACCTAAGTCCAAGAAGTGAATGTTGATTATGTTATGTTATGTTAAATTATTTGTAAAGCGCAGTGAATACCCAAGGATGTCTTGGCGCTGAAGTGGTGAGCAGCGAAAGGGGGATGAGTGACCCATTGATTGAAAAGCCAAGTTTTCAGAAGCCCCCTGAATTGAGATTGTGAGGGAGCTGATCTGAGATTGAGTGGAAGGAGGTTCCAGGCTGTCGCAGCTCTAGCCACAAAGCTGTTTCCACCCCATTTAGATTTTTTTAATCTGATGGTATTTGCTCTGAAAGACCCTGCTTATCTTAAATTTCTTGAGGGAATGTACCATGATAGGGCTTTCTTCAGAATCCAGGGTCCTGAATCATGGTGGAGAGCATTATCAGTTAGGCAAAGGGCCTTAAATTTGATCCTGTTTTTGACTCTCAACCAATGGAGATTGTTGAGAGCAGCGGAAACCGAATGGTGCCTAGGCAGGTGAAGAAGGAGTCTGGCCTCCGAAATCTGAAGCATCTGCAGCGTATTCAGATGTTGAGCTTGTAGGCTGATGTAAAGTCCATTACAATAGTCATTTTTGGATAATACAAGTGTGGCAATCACTGACTTCCTGGCTGAAATAAGCAAAAAAAATAGATTTAAAAAAAAATATTCCAAAGGTGTTATATGAGGAGACCCCTGCATTAATTTGGTTTCCCAAAAGTAAGTGGTCATCAATATTGAAGCCAAGACTCTTGGCTTTCCTGGTGGGTACAGGAAGGGGGCCCATCTCCCTAGGCCAACATGTGGCAGACCAAAGGTTAGGGTTATTGCCGAGTAAGATCACCTCAGTCTTTCCCGCATTAAGCTTAAGATGGTGCCTTGTCATCCAACCATTGATACCTTTCGTGCAGTCATGTGTGCGAGCACCAGTATAGTTGGCATCATGGGAGGCTGATAACATGATTTTCCTGTCGTCCACATAAGAGGTGAGGGAAAACCGAAATGATTTGACCAGGGGGGCAAGGTCTGTGACGTATAAATTGAAAAGAGTCGGGCTAAGAGAGGACCCCTGTGGAACCCCGCAGGGCAAGCAACATGAGCTTGATGAAAAGGTATCAAAATTAATTGTGTTTTCACTGTTTGACAGGAAGGATGAAAGTAATTTCACGGCAAGGTTTTTTATGCTTTTTGCTTCCAGACAGTATATCAAAGTGGAATGATCCACCATGTCAAACGCCGTGGATAAGTCCAGCAGGATAAGGGCTGCTGATCCCCCATTGTCTAAGATGAATTTGAGCTTGTCGTTGGCCTTAATCAGAGCAGTCTCTGTACTATGTTCGGATCTGAATACAAATTGTGTCGGGTCCAAACAGTTGGAATCCTTGATGAACTGATTTAGTTGCATGTTCATTACCTTCTCTACAATGTTTGCTGGGAAAGGGAGCCTGGAAGTAGGTCGGTAGTGGGCCGGGTCCTCGGGATCCAAGTTGGCTTTTTTCAATAGAGGCATGATGGAGGCTTGCTTCCATTGAGAAGGGAAGATTTTAAATATGTTTGAGAGATGGGTAGCAATGATGTCAGGGACTAGCTTTATGATTGAGGGGGGACATGGGTCGTCTGGAGAGTCTGACTTAGTTGTTAAAATAAGGTCTTTTATTGATGCCAAAGAAACAGAGGAAAAACACTCAAAGCTTTTAGTAGACAAATCAATGTTGGAAACTGTGTTCACATTGTCTTGACCGATGACAGGCAAAGAATTACCATAGAGACCAAATGACTAAAAAGTAGAGTCGCTTTTACGCCTAAGGTGTGAAGCAATGTCATAACAGAAGGACTGATTAACCCAATCTCTTTTTTGTTCAGGTTGTTTGGTTAATTTAATAATAACTTGATAGAGTTCTCTGGCTGCGTTTTTGGAGGATTCAATTTACGAGGAGAAATAGGCTGCCTTTTCTGTGACTAATATAGCTTTGTATTTAGTTAAAGAGTGTTTATAAATTTCTCTCTCTATGTCATATTAGGCTCTCCATTTCCTCTCTTGACGTCTGCAACCTTGCTTTTCTATTCTGAGAGCCTCTGAGAACCAAGGGGCGGATGGATGAGTTCTGCTAGGGCCACCTCTATATATTGGAGCAAGTTGAGAGAAGGCAGAGTTGAGCTAGGTGGATTACATCTCAGTTGCCAGTTCGGGATTGTCCTCCATAGAGGGACTTGAACTAACAAGAAGTTGCTCAAGTCAAGCTTGTTCAATTTTGCCCAAGATCTGTGCTGGGAAGATTTAAGCCTCTTGTTTGGGGCTAAATGGGTAGCGGGACAGTTGATCTTAAAGAAGACGGCCGTGTGATCAGACCAAATCAGAGGGAGTACTTCGAGGCTGGAGATATCTTTGTTGTTTGAGAACATCGCATCCAGTGTATGACCCCATGATGTGTGGGATCAGAACTAAGAAGTTTGAGATCACAAGCATCCATAACTTCAATGAATGAGTCTGTATCCTTATCTCCTATTTGCTGTAAATAACATTTAAAATCCCCAAGGACTGTATAGTTAGAATTACAAAGCTCTGCCTTGAGTAAAAGCTAATGGAGTCTAGGAAACCGGCTTTAGAGCCTGGGGGGCGATAAATTAAAAAGCCTCGAATTTGTGAGCCCAAATTTGAAGGACAGAGCTTCACAGTCGTCCGACTGTATAGTTGTAAAATGTGCTCTGATTTCATCACTGTAAATGACCGCCAAACCCCCACCTCTTTTTAAAGGACGATCATGCCTATGAAGCAAATAACCAGAGGGTGTGGTTTCAATCAGTTCGGGTGATGAGGTATTGGTGGCCCATGTTTCCTTGATGAATAAAATGTCAGGACTGTACGAATCGATCAAATCTACCACTTCATAAGCATGTTTGATTAGAGAGCGAGTATTTAATAAAATGTACAGTATACCCCAACTGTCCTTTATATCAGATGATGTCTGGCTGAAATCTGATCTGATGGGAGCTACTCTGTCATATAGCCTAAAGTCACAGGAGGTACAAGAGACCTCCAACCCTTGACCTGGAGTTAAACTGTTGGTGCAGTGACAGTTAGTCCTCTGGTTGTTTAATGCATGAAGTTCCCACCTGGTGTAAGAAATGTTAGAATTAAGATCTGGATTGAAACTGACAGGGGGTATGGCACTGGGCACGGTCCAGGCCCAGACGGGCGCAGACGGGCTTGCCTTTGGCATGTCTAAAGCGCGCCCGGTGCCGCATCCGCTCACACATGCCACCTAAATGCTGTGGCAGCTAATCGCTCCTTGCTGGAAGTACGGGGATCAAGGGGGATGAAGTTGCGTCACAGTGGCAGGAAATGCCGTGGCGGACCAGGGACTAACAACCAGAGAAATGCCCAGTGCCAAAGTGCAAAAATTGGGTAAGATTAGCTACGATTAAAAAACAATATTTAAAAAACTTTAAACAGTCACCAAAGTATTGTGCAAAGGTTTTAAAAAGATCAGCAATGAGTAGTCCCTAACGCGCTTTTTACAGCTTCTGTGAGTCCACTCACACATGCCACCTAAATACTGTGGCTGTGTCAGCTAATCGCTCCTTGCCGGAAGTTCGGGGAGCCAGGGGGGAGGAGTCACGTCCCTCTGCACAATCGGCAGTAAATGCCGTGGTGGCTGGGGACTAACAACCAGGGAAATGCCCAGTGTCAAAGTGCAAAAATGCATTAAGATTAGCTACAATTATAAAACAATATTTAAAAAACTTTAAACAGTCACCAAAGTATTATGCAAAGTTTTTAAAATGATCAGCAATGAGTAGTCCCTAACCCGCTACTTACAAACTACTTAGACAGCTGCAATGTTAATATGGTTTCTCAGAGTCGGTATTGGTAGGGACACAAGAATGGTCATGTCCTGAAGCCATTACAGTTTAGTGTCAGCCCACCTTCCTGCTAAAAGTCCTGTTCAAAGACCAGTGAGAGAGAAAGCATAGCAGGATTTATAAAAATGTGCTCTTTTTCTGTAATAATTTATATTATGATAAACATGAAGATTGATTCTACTAAAGATTCTTTGGTGGAAAAAGCTTTAGAGTTTTTACAAGTTTTTCAGCACCATAGTACCATAATTATTAGCAAATTTAAAAAAAAACATGGTTTATGGTAGAGTGTTTATGAGAGACTGGGACCTCATGTACTAAAAAAGCATTCTGTATAAGTGGTCGAAATTTGTGCTCCGAATTTTACCGAATGCATTTTTATTTTGCGTACCTACCTATAAACAAATAGGTTGGTCCACAAACTACAGAATCGTAGTGAGTCACAATTCGAACAACCAAATTATTATGCATGAGGTAGGTCCCAAATTGCGACCCACAGTAATTGGCTACAATCCCAAGAATGGTGGCGTACTGAGGTCAGTATACCACCATGTCTATGATTGCATTTAAATATTAAAAGTGACGCACCGGCGACGCAAGGGGCTTGTAAATGAGCCCCCAAAGGTTTTACAAACATTTTTTTATTGGTAACGTTACCTACACTTAAAAAAAAATGTAATGATTCAAAAATTGGAAGAGGATCCTTTGGGATCCCTTCCCGGTTACCAACTCCTTTGAGGTGGTGGTAAAATGGTTGTAAAAAAACATGAATACATACCATCAAAAATCAATTTTTGAAAGGGAATACCCTTAACACACCAAATAGAGATTCCTAATGGTTTCCTGAGCCCATTAAACAATTCAGAAAACCTTTTCTGAATAGGTAAATGTATTTAGTACATTTAAAAATGGATTTTAGCGTTCACGGCTCCTCTGATTTATTGAATTAGAGGGTGTGCAAATGTGAAAACCCTTTGTACATGAGGCTCTTGATCACTTAATCACCAGGGGTGGCTCCTCTGCTAAGGCGGAGGAGTGTCGCCCCACTGCCAGAAGCACCAAATAAAGGAAAAAATAAAATGATAATAATGGGATATTAATATCATTTTATTTTTTCCTCCTGCTGTGGCAGTGCGTGAGGAGGCAGAGCGGTGCTGCAGGGGAGGAGTGGTAAACACTCCTGTGCTCAATGACAGTTTGGTCGGCCCTCTTGGGTTGCCCAAAGCAGTCATGCATACTCCCCTGTTCTCCATGCAGTCTGCATTACAGCCTGCATTGAGAACATGCCCACCCCTACAGCCCAGGCTGAGAGACCAATCACAACGCTCCATTGGAGTGTTCTGATTGGATTAGTGGGAGCCTGGCGCCTGCTTCCTGCTCCGACCTGTAGTCGGACACATGCGAGCAGGAGAGAAGACGTGGGACCCGGCGCCACCTAGTGAGTTTTTTTGTAGTATTATTTTTTTTTAACCAGCCCCCGAGCCCCCCCTCCCGCGCCCACCCACGAGTTGTTCCGGCCGCCCCTGTTAATCACTGCTCTACAGGAACACCAGCCACTCCTCATTGAGGCGGCTCAATAGGGCCCAAACCATTTTGAGCAAGCTTAAGCTCCCTTTCAGATGCAATGTTGTCTAAAAGTTTGAACTGACTGTATCATGTCAATCATAGCAGGAGCCAGACTGATTTGAAAATGGTTGGTCTCCATCTGTAATGACACAGAATAGTTAAGAAATTATGGTATGAAATACACCAGGAGTGATCACCAGTGGTTCAGATTAATTCAAGCATTTCCATCCTTCACTTCTTTACTGTCTAGACCACCTTTGTTGTGGAAGCAAATAGGCAGTCATGGACAGACCAAGAGCTGAAGAAATGCCTGCAAGACACTGACCATTTTTAGGTGTCTGCATTTGCAATGTATGCATCATCAAGTGGGAGTTTCTAGTGGACTATGCACCATCCACTGAATTGTGTGTTACAGTTGAGCAACATGAAATTAGTGTGTTTGCTCCCAAAATAGGCAATGAGGCGCAGTCCATCAATTTAGCCTTACTCTAATTCAAGTGCCAATCTTGGTTTTCTTTCTGGTCTACCATTGCACTGTGAAAGTAGAAGTCATTTTTTTCTGTTAAGCTACTGCATCATAAATGCTTCTGGTCATTGTCTAAATAGCATGTATGCCTAAATCACAAGTTAGTAGGGAGCTTGAATGAGGAAACTTGGGCTTAATCCTTTGCAGTTATGGCGAAAATAGCATGCTTTTCCTCAAATGAATGTATGTTAAATATTAAGCAGTAAAGCAGCACCAAAGCAATATTAAAGTGAGGAAACCAAACAATAATATTTGCAAACCAATTCAGTGAACTTAAGTATAATGTAATAAAGAAAATGACATAAAGTTGTCAAAATTAGATTAAGGTTACCAGGGATGTAATTATTGTTACATTTCTAAGTTAGGGATATCTACAGGAGCACTGATGTATGAATGTTAATTTTAGTTTGGTTGTGCTAGCAAAAGCTGCCACTGGAGGTCACTTTTGACAAAAATAAAAGAAGGTTAGCAGTAAACTGCTCTGCCTCAAAAGACCGGGAGGGCACTGACAGAGGCAGTTGCCATAAGAAATGTGGGGGCATATCATCAACAACCGGCGATAATTATCGCTAAGCGCACTTAGCGCTAGGATAATTATCGCCGGCTATCACTTGTTCTTATCGCGGAGATTGCACGCTATCAGCGACGCTTATCTCCAGAGCGATAAAAATAACCGAGTTAGCTGCCAAATGTGCAATTATCGCTGGGATTCCAGTGATAATCGCACAACATTTGGCACTACGTTGTTGATAGGGCACGGCATACTTAACCATGATATCCACCTTCCATTGGATATCATGGCTAAGTCAAACTAAAAGCAGGTGTAAGGAAAGTAGCGATAACCACGGTTAACGCTACTTTTCTTATCGCTATGCTTGTTAGCGTGCCCATTGATAATTGGAGAAATGTCGGTTAGCGACATTTCTCCAGTTATTTTGGGAAGGAGCGCCCACTTTGCATCTCATTAGAGATGCAAAGGGAGGCGTAGGGAAAAAGGGTGCTAACATGCGATTATGCATGTTCGCACCCTCTTGTTAATAGGGCGAAAACATTATCTCCGCTTTTCTGGCTTTTAAAGCCAAAAAACGGAGATAAGGTCCTTGATGATATGCCCCGTGGTTATTCGTTGAGAGGAGTGGAAGCCCCACTCAAGCAACAACCACAAATTTTATCAGGGTGAATCTCAAAAGTTACCATATTAACCTGTGCTTAGCCCTCTGGTAGTTTGGAACAAAGCAGTTAGGCTTAACTTAGAGGCAATGTGTAAAGTATGTATGCAGCACACATGCGTAATAAATTCAAAACACAACGCAAGCAAAATCCCAAACCAATCTAGAAAAAAAGAGTACATTTTAATACATAAACCTACACCACAATGAACAAAATCCAACCAGTAGAACTGGAAATATTGATTTTGAGTTACAACTGATCATCTGGACAGTTGCAGGGAGGTCTCTTGAAGCATGCTGTGCCTCTATAGCTCACACAGGAGATAATCAGCCAACTGACTCTTGAAGTCACTTTGGGTAGCCTGGGATCAAGGCAAGCAGGTCCAATCTTCCTTCTCAGACAGCAAGACAGTCCTTCAAGCAGCAAGGTAGTCCTTCTGTTAGCAGGGAAGTCCTTCTTCTGAATGTTCCACGGGTTCAGAAGCATTCTTAAGAGTCGTTCTGAAGGTTCCATTTTTATGCATGATGCCAACCTTTGTGTGGGAGAATTCCCTAAACATGACCCAAAGCTGGTTCTGATAAGTTTGACCCCTTCCATGACCCTAGCTCCAAAGATTCAGGGGGGGCAAAGACAAGGGCAGGCTTTTTGTCAGGTTCCTTTGTGTATGCTGTGGACAAGGCCCTTTGAAATATAATCAGGGTAGGGTGCAGCTCCTACCCAGCCTTCCTGCCAGGACCACCCTCTTCCACTACACCCAGATCAAATTGTTCACTGTCTGGGCCAATGTACATTCTTGAGGGGAGAACCATTACCAGGCCCAGGCAAACGGAAAGTCCTAGAAAGCTTTAGAAGCTTTGGCAGGAAATACCAACTTTCTAAAAGTGGCATTTTCAAAATTATAATCTAAAATTTGACTTTACCATTAAAGATGATTCTAAATTACAATTGATTTGAGTGTAAACAGAAAATCTCTACCTGCTCCCAATCTGAAGTTAGAACAGATTAAACTAAGTAAGGTATCCCAGTTTTAGCCTATGGGAGAGATAGATCTTACAACAGTAAAAAATGACTTTAGGAGTTTTTCACTGTCAGGACATGTAAAACATAAACACACATAACCCAGCTTTTCAAATACCATGTACCATGAACTATGAGCCTTTAGGGATTGCCTTAGGATGGATTTATAAGCATTAACAAGAATGTTTAGCCCTGGCAAAAGGTTTATTTTGTCAGGTCGAAATGGCAGTTTAAAACTGCACTACAGGCTGCAAGGGCAGGCCAGGAACATATTTTAAAGGGGTACTTTGTGGGTTGCACAATGAGAGCTACTACTCACTAGTAGCACTTAAGTTACAGGCCTTGGGTGCAGACAGTACATTTATTAGGGGCTTAAAACTAAACTAAATCTGCCAATTAGGTGTCCGACAATCTTCAAGGCTTCCATAAATGAAAAAAGCCAAGGAACTACTCGGGGACTCATCTTCCTCATCAAGGGATTCCTCATCTTGCTCTCTTCTAACAGTAAATCTCTTGCCTCCATGAAAAAATGCTTTACCCGACTGCAGCTTTCGTACATAGAAACAAGTAAGAAGCTTTCAGTTTCATTGTTTTTATAAGCACAAACCTTTTGCTTTCACACCAGAGACTCACAAGACTATGGTTGATCATAATGGCTTGGTGCAACCCACGATCCTCCAGTGAACCAGACTCTGACTTCTCTGCAATCCACAGCCTCACAGGGAGTTTCAGGCTAAGTTCACCAGTGTCACCTTAAGGATTTGGGGGGTCCTGGGCAAGACATATTTTGAGGGCCACTGCAAGGAACACATTTTGAATTTTGTTACCCATTTCCTGCTAACTCAAGCTACCATGATATTAAACAATACTGAGGGGCAGAGTTACAAGCCCCTTGCGCCAATTTTACGCCGCTGTTGCATCACTGTTGTGATGCAGTGGCGGCGTAAACCATGTGCCATGTTGCGACTTATTTACAACGCGATGCAACTAGTCAGATGTGTCACATTGTAAAGCACTGCGCCACATGAAACCTGCGTCAGGTTTCATGTGGGCGTTCCGTCGCAGTATGGGCATTCCATCGGAGGAAAGCCTCAGAAAAGTGACGCAGTGAAATCTACAAGATTTCACTCAGTCACTTTTCCGACGCCGCTGCGTCAAAACCTTGCGCCTGCTTGAAGCAGGCGTAAGGTGTGAAGCAGCATATTGGAGATAGGCCAGGTTGGAACAGTGCTGGAGTTGCGTCGTGCCCACGACACGACTCTCGCACTGCGCCAACCTTACGCCGGCAGATACATCACGCATCTGCCTATCCGTGTGCCACGGCACGCCACATTGTAAATGCGGCGCATCCATGGTGGTGCACGGATAGTTTTGCGTGACGCATCTTTCTGGGCGCATCCCTGCTGATTTGCAGGGATGCGCCATAAGTTATAAATCTGACCCTAAATGATTTGCTAAACTTAAACAGAGTCACACAAAAACAGTAGAAATATGACCCCAAAAATCCTTAGATGATATGGGTTAGAGAGGCAGAGTCAAAGATAGAGATGGCAGAGAGGGACACTTTGCTAGGAATTAGAATAGACAGAGGTGAAAGAGAGAAAGTTCTCATTCCTAGGGAGCTCTTATGAAGGCGGGTGCCCTGGGCAATTGATTGTCAGGTCTGGAGAGCCAATCCCTGGTGGATGGGTGCACAGACCTGACAATCATTTGTTATATCATTGGACACTGGAAGACACAGTGTAACGGTTGAAGTGGCACACTAAGAAGAATAAGATTAATCGTATGAATATTGAGTGCCCAGAGAAACCTCATCAATTTGCCCTGGGCAATTGCCCACTTTGTCCATGCCTAAAAAACATCCCTAAATCCACACCTCAAATGGAATCTTAAACAACAGACCACTCAGAGAGTCTAACTACAGAGCTCTTATAATTCATCTCACAGTGTCTTTCTTATAAACAGGCTACTGTATGCACCTATGTGACAGTGCATTTGGTGGTGCACTGTTGTTAGAAATGGGGTTTCTGTTTGGCTAGGGTATGCACCTAAGTCAGGCGGAACCCACCACTCAAATCAGGATAAGGAAGTTGCACACCCAAGACAACCCCTGCTTACCCCCTTGTAGCTTGGTAGAGCAGTCAGGCTTATCCCAGAGGCAATGTGTAAAGCATTTGCGCAACATACACACACACAACATTGACACACAACCTACACCACAAAAAAGACTCAACACATTAGTATATAAAAATATCACTTTGTATTAGATCAACACATTAGACCGTCATCAGAAAAATCATAGACCATCAACACATAAATCCTAAGCAGTTTTGCTGAGTGGGCAATTGTCATGAACATAACATTTAGTGTACTAAATCAATATTTGTCAGTTGCACATGTCACAAAGAACCCATCATGAGAAAGACCATTACTGGGAATAACATTTAGCACCTCAAAGGTAAGGCAGAGGAACACATTGTTTTGTTGCCAATATTCTGAAAGGGCTCCTGCTAATGAGAGCTGTGTTCTACTGGACTCAGCAGAAGCAGGTAAAAAAGCCTCAATTTGGATTTGGCAGAATCGTGGTGGAGAAACTGCTCAGATCCCCACCTTGGGGATAGCACCGGGGTGGTACTTCTGAACAAGGGGGCCGAGCAGGACCTCCTTTGAGGATTCATCCCCGTCGGGCTGACTGGCCTTGGGTAAAAACAAAGGGGGCCCACGTTGGCCCATTGTGCTCCCGCGCTCCTTCTGCTTGTTTAGCTGATGTGCCCAGTTCACCTGAGCCCACGGGGCTCCGTCTGGTGATGGGCAGGAGCTGAAGCTGCTGTGGAGACTTCTTCTCCCTCTACTTGTTTTCGGAGCCTCGGGAGGCCTGGGAAGGTGTTCCTGGGCACCACAGGAGTCTTCATGTTGCCTGTTGCTAGGCAACGCCGGCTGTTCATTTTACACTTGCCCTGCTGGAGAGCGCAAGAGATTCTTTGTCATGGAAAGCCCAGCAAGGCTTTCCAACAGCAGTCGAGAGGTAGCAGGAGAAAAGGGGCACCTGGGTCTTCGCCAAGAACAGCGTGAAAGCACAAGGATGGTACAAACCAGAGTCCAAGCACCAGAACCTGGTAAAACAAAGGGCAAGCACCAGATCTTTCTCTAATCAAGTAAAAGCATGCAGAAGGAAGACTTCAATGTCCCTTAGTCTTCCACAACAGGAGTCCAGTACACCCAAGCCCTAGGAGATTCCTCACAAGCAGGATACCACAGCTGGCCAAAAAGAGTAAGTCCTTTTCCTCCCTCATAAGCAGAAGCAGCAACTGCAGGCCAACCCACCTCTCACACAGAAAAAGGTGGCACTCCTCCCGCAGCTCGTCAGCTGTTCTTCTTGGCAGGGTCCTCTTGTGTCTTGAAGTAATCTAAAGTCCTGGGGTTTAAGGTCTCATACATTTACCCCATTTTCTCATTGTTCTCTTTGGGGTAAGGGTTTCTAAGCCCTGTCCAAACCAGTCCTGGTCCAGCATGACCACAGGGGGTGGAGACAGCATTGTGCAAAGGAGAAAAAGCCTATTCAGGTACTAGCAAAACGTTCCCACCACTCTAAGTGCAGACAAGGTCTATTCGGTCCAGTGATGAGTCACCCAGGCAAGGCAGGACACACCTCAACCTCCCATTGTGACTGTCTAGAGTGAATGCACATTCCCAGATCCTGTAAACCAGACACTGAATTTACGAACAGTCAGAGGTGCACAGAATGGTATAGCAAGAAATTGCCCACTTTCCAAAAGTGGCATTCTCAAACACACAATTTAAAAACCACCTTTAACAAAAGGTGTGTTCATAAATTCAGAGAGCCTAAACTACATTTCTCTATGTTACAGTTCAGCCCCAATTATGGTCTATGGGACAGACAGCCTTTCAACAGTGAAAAACCAAATACACAATATTTTACTATCTGGACATGTCACACACACCAAGTACATGTCCTACCTTTCACACACACTTCACTCTGCCCATGGGGGTACCTTTGCCATACCTTAGGGGTGATTTACATGTAAGGAAATGAAAGGTTTGGGCCTGGCAAGTGGGTGCACTTGCCAGGTCCACATGGCAGATTAAAACTGCATGCGCAGACACTATAGTGGTAGGTCTGAGACACATTTAGAGGGCTACTCGTGTGGGTGGCACAACCAGTGCTGCACGCCCACTAGTAACATTTGCTTCACAGGCCTTGGCACTCTTAGTGCACTTTACTGGGGACTTATCCGTAAATCAAATATGCCAATCATGGATAACCAATCATATTCACAATTTACACAGAGAGCATATGGACTTTAGCGCTGATCAGCAGTGGTAAAGGTCCCAGAATCCTATAGTCAACAAAAACAGGCTCACAAAAAAAGGAGGCAGAAGGCAAAATGTTTGGGTTAAACTTGAAAAAAGGGCTAGATCTAACAACTCTGCTTTATCAATTAACATACTATTAACAAAAACCAGCATTGAAGTAGGTCCTAAGTGAAGCCTTCGGGGCTATTATGCTGACATTAAGGGAAATAATTGCATATATTCCTATATCATTAAATTGAGTTTTTAGCCTCCTTACTATTACAGCTGTTTTAGAACTCTTGTGCAAAACTAGATAGTGAGAAAGGCAGACCCATGATGACACTACGCCAACCCTACTGAGTGACAGTTGTGTGCTAAACAATGATGATGAAATAGCGTTGCCTTCAGTTTGACAGATGTAGCTCTCAGAAAACAGCTACCCAATCAGATGCTTGTGAAGTATTCCAGGGATGCAGAAGATGCGTTTGGTAGTTAATTGGCAATATATATGGGGATTCACTTACTTTACTAAATGGTAGGTTTCTTCATTACACAATACTACACTTAACAATTTGACTAGTTTTTAGGTATTGCTACAGGACAAAAGGTTTGCAGATCGACCTCACATAAATAAAAATTCATATGTCAGATTTAAAATATATATATATATATATTATATATATATATATATATTCACTGAAAAAACCATAGGTTTCACACACGTTATAGTTAGGAATTAGCATTTAAAAAACCTTGCAAATTCACTGAAAAAACCATAGGTTTCACACATGTTATAGTTAGCGGAAATTTTACTGATAAAAAACCAGTGAAATTCCCCCGTTATAGTTAGTGCAGGCAACTATAACTCACGCGACCGCAATCCTCTGCTGATGCTAATACTGTATTTAGACACTTATTTGCCCATGTCTTCTTCCATACATTTTTAGCTATACATATATTTCAAATATTTTTTTTTCATAAAGACACATATGTCATCAGCAGAAGATTGCGGTCGCGTGAGTTATAGTTGCCTGCACTAACTATAACGGGGGAATTTCACTGGTTTTTTATCAGTAAAATTTCCGCTAACTATAACATGTGTGAAACCTATGGTTTTTTCAGTGAATTTGCAAGGTTTTTTAAATGCTAATTCCTAACTATAACGTGTGTGAAACCTATGGTTTTATCAGTGAATTTGTACGGTTTTTTAAATGCTAAGTTACTTTACGCCATTCGTGGCGTGCGCGCCCACTTAACGCAGTTCGTTCCGTGCGCGCACGGTCGCGGTGCGCTTCGCGCACCGCGCGCCCACTTTACGCAGTTAGTGCCGTGCACGCACGGTGGGCACGCGGTGCGCTACGCGCACCGCGTGCCCACGTTACGCTAGATGGGCCATGTACGCACGATGCGCTTCGCGCACCGTGCGCACATGGAGGACATATGATGCACTTCGTTTTGAAAGGTAATATTTTAATTTTTCGTAATTTTTATAAGCCATGCACAAATGGTGCCCTTCGGGCACCATTTGCACACGGGGTGGAGAGAGTGTTGTTAATTTTTTCTTTTATTATTTTTGTTTAAAATATTGTGGTTTTTTATAACTCAAATAAACCCTGTACATTTGGTGGCCTCCGGTCACCAAAAGTACAGGGGGTGGGGAGAGTGTGGATAGTGTTTTTTTAAAATATTTTTTACCGTACACGTACGGTAAGCGTAATCGGCGAAATTAGCGAAAATATAAAAATTGCATTTTTGGCCTTGGGGGGTATTTGGGGACTCCCTCAACATGGCTATGTGTGTGGGAGCTGTCTAAACAGCCCCTTTACATGTTTATTGGTTTTATTTAACAACCTAGCTCTCAGTGCGAGAGAGAAAATGGCGGCCGCCGCTTCCTGGTTTCGGCCAATTCGAATGTTTACTAAGATCTAAGAGCCAATCAGAATCGCGCTCGCGCACGCCACCGTACGCGTACGGTAAGCTTACGGTAAGCGTACCGTAAGCTGGCTCAGATATATATATTGATTTAAAGGCTATTTTCTCAGAATCTACTGAACAGATTTACACCAAACCTACAAAAGGCACTTCCTTGACCTGAGGACTACCTCTCTGCCAAATTTCTAGTAATTCTGTTCAGCCGTTCGGGCTGTAGCCCTGTCTAAAGGTCCTATGGAAAAATGCATGGGAAAAACGCGTTTTGGGACCCCCCTTTTATCTCAGCCCCCGCTTGACGAATCCCCCCGAGACTTTCAGGGTAGGAGCGGAGCGTAGCGCCCCACCTATTTTGAGAAATTCGCGAGGATTCGTCGACCGGCGCCAAAGTTATTCAAAATAGAATGTTGCGGATTTCCTATGGAAAAGGGGTCCTAACTATAACTACCTACTGGCGACCGCCAGTAGGTAATATATATATATATATACATATATATATATACACATTGGCAGAGAGGTAGTCCTCAGGTCAAGGAAGTGCCTTTTGTAGGTTTGGTGTAAATCTGTTCAGTAGATTCTGAGAAAATAGCCTTTAAATCAATATATATATCTGAGCCAGCTTACGGTGCGCTTACGGTACGCTTACGGTACGCTTACCGTACGCGTACGGTGGCGAGCGCGAGCGCGATTCTGATTGGCTCTTAGATCTTAGTAAACATTCGAATCGGCCGAAACCAGGAAGCGGCGGCCGCCATTTTCTCTCTCGCACTGAGAGTGATGTTTAAAATATAAAGGACAAAAACATGTAAAGGGGCTGTTTAGACAGCTCCCACACACATAGCCATGTTGAGGGAGTCCCCAAAGATCCCTCAAGGCCAAAAACGGAATTTTTATTTTTTCACTAATTTCGCCGATTACGCTTACCGTACGCGTACGGTAAAAAATTATAAAAAAAAAAAAATTATCCACACTCTCCCCACCCTGTGTGCAATTGGTTGCCGAAGGCCACCAATTGTGCATGGCTTATTACAGCTGAGATAAACTATAATATTTAAAAAAACAAATAATAAAAAAAAAAATTATCCACACTCTCTCCACCCCGTGTGCAAATGGTGCCCGAAGGACACCATTTGTGCATGGCTTATAAAAACTACGAAAAATTAAAATATTACCTTTCAAAACGAAGTGCATCATATGTCCTCCATGTGCGCACGGTGCGCGAAGCGCATCGTGCGTACATGGCCCATCTAGCGTAACGTGGGCACGCGGTGCGCGTAGCGCACCGCGTGCCCACCGTGCGTGCACGGCACTAACTGCGTAAAGTGGGCGCGCGGTGCGCGAAGCGCACCGCGTGCTTACTGTGTGCGCACGGTGCGCGAAGCGCACCGTGCGCGCACGGAATGAACTGCGTTAAGTGGGCGCGCACGCCACGAATGGCGTAAAGTAACTTAGCATTTAAAAAAACGTACAAATTCACTGAAAAAACCATAGGTTTCACACACGTTATAGTTAGGAATTAGCATTTAAAAAACCTTGCAAATTCACTGAAAAAACCATAGGTTTCACACGTTATAGTTAGCGGAAATTTTACTGATAAAAAACCAATGAATTTCCCCCGTTATAGTTACTGTAGGCAACTATAACTCACGCGACCGCAATCTTCTGCTGATGACATATGTGTCTTTATGAAAAAAAAATATTTGTAATATATGTATAGCTAAAAATGTATGGAAGAAGACATGGGCAAATAAGTGTCTAAATACAGTATTAGCATCAGCAGAGGATTGCGGTCGCGTGAGTTATAGTTGCCTACAGTAACTATAACGGGGGAATTTCATTGGTTTTTTATCAGTAAAATTTCCGCTAACTATAACATGTGTGAAACCTATGGTTTTTTCAGTGAATTATATATATATATATATATATATATATATATATATATATATATATATATATATATACCTGTACAGTCAGCAGTCACCATCAGAAGCTGAAGTTTCTAGAGTTTGGGCTATATTGATCCTGGTTCCTGAGTCCCCCTTCAGCACCAACTAGTATGTGACGGGCTCAGCTCTGGTTGTAGGCACCAGGAGATTGGATTCTGTTAATGCATGTGCACTAATGCATGCACAACTACTGCTATGCAGCCGAGGTCCTTGAAAGAC
Source organism: Triturus cristatus (assembly GCF_964204655.1). Lineage (NCBI taxonomy): Eukaryota > Metazoa > Chordata > Amphibia > Caudata > Salamandridae > Triturus > Triturus cristatus. The sequence continues at coordinate 939,496,559 of NC_140587.1, read as the reverse complement.
CCACCACGGTGCGTCACGATGCTCCAGTGTGATGTGCTTCCTCTGATCACACGCTTTCCCTGCGCGTCATAAGTTAGGGAGAGTTCAATTGGGCCATAGAGGAAGAGGGCTGCCCAAAACTATGCCAATCACCCATCCTTAAACACGTGCAGTGGGGCTGGACCAATGAATGCAGATAACTCTGTTCTTGCAGCTTGCTACTCGTCCTTGTCAATCTTTGCCAATAGTTGAAGGGAAGGAGCAACAATGCCCCTATTCAGTACCGCACCTACCTTCAAGTGCAAAATACTATGCTTAGACATATTATAAATCATTTTGCATATTGTTTCAATGCTGTACACTGCAACACATTTGCAATGTGCGGAACATTAGGAGAAATAAAAACATTTCTCCTTGTTAGCGCCTACCTTGGGGAAGCATTACTTTTTAGCTCAAAGCCCTGTTTGCCATTGTTAGTAGATAGGGCTCTGCTTCAAAAGCCATGGTTGATAGCAAAGAAAAGCCCTTGTACCACCTATGGGACAACCCTTAATAGAAAATAGCACATAGCGCTATTTGTGTTACTTTTAGGGCCATTTTCCAGCACAAAAAAAGGTCTGTGCTGGAAAGAAAATACTCCGTTAAAACTTTGCACCAGTTTCCATTTCTTTTAGTAAATTTGCACCAGTTGAAAGTGTCTGACCATGCATATTTTACCCAAACAATTATGAACAGGCAAACTTATGGGTCCACGCCACTACACATTGTAAATATTCATACTTGCAAAGATGTCATTCTATTTACAATACTACATGGGTGTAGCAAACCTCATCTATTAACGGAGAAGGCAAGCAATCAGCTGCGAATAACATACTCTGAAGCAGTACTTTTGCAATCTAAACTGTCTTCCCTCAAACTATATTTCACATGCAGCATGTTTGATGGTGAAGAGAAATGATTGTGCTGACATACAAAAAGATTTGAAGAGGCTATGTATTGCCTATTTGCTATTGTACATATATTTTGAGTCCTGTTGGTAGCCACTTGTTAGAGGCCGGAGATTCCACGCGCACCGTTGTTGTCAAGTGAGCGACCCGGACCCCCCCCCCGCTTCCATGTTAGGCCAAGAAAGGACACCGTCCTAGACAGCCCTGCTCACCCCCTTAGTAGCTTCACACGAGCAGCCAGGCTTATCTCCAATACATGAGTGTTCAGTATGTGCAACCATGCCCACAGCAATCCCAATGATGTCACCACAAATGGACTCCACACGAGTTTGTATAAAACGAGTATACTTTATATAGAAAGATATACGCAATGACCACACATACGAATCCAACATATACACAATGGGTAATATTGTTTCCGGTGGGTTGGGCGGTCCTAATCCCCAACCACTGCTTCTAATCAACAGTTACACTGACTTTTAACCGTTCTCAACAGGTTAGGTACGTCGTATCACTAGAATCTCACACACTGCAAAATAAAAGGAATACTGACCTACTTAACGATGGGTTCCTGTACAATGCCACAGTGAAACAATGCAATGCGTAGCATTACGATCATGTACCGAGTCAACACAAGATAATGCAACTCGGATCGCTACCAACATGTCCTGTTCAAGGAAGAAATACAGCAATGCGTCACGCTGCATTTACGTACAGTGCGATAGGAAGACAATGCAATGTGTATCACCACCAGCATGCCCTGTGCAAGGAAGGAATAAGGCAATGAGTCACAGACCAATTCAGTACAGTGCAGTAAATAACCAATGCAGTACACCACGCTATGATCCTGTATCCTGCAAGAGAAACATAATGTAGTGCGTGGCGCACTAACCCCTGAGTTCGTTAAGCACCACTAGTGTCAGACATTGTCCAATAGTTCGATAGTTCGTTAGCAAATATGCAAAGTGTTATACGACTGTTTTCAGAAGTTGTGCAAATGGTTTCCCCCAACACGGATCAACAATGACACCCTAGTTCCACCCCTGGCCCCTGTACTGCCCCGTCCGGGACCAGCACGGACCGAGATCTGGGCTGAAGCAACAGGCGCACACAGCTGCCAGCAGCGAGAGGCCGAGAGAGTGTCCCTCCGAGCCCGCACCCCGCCCCAGGCGAGGATCAACTTTACCTGGGGGGGCGTGACCCCACTCTCCTCTCCTGCAGCAGCAGCTTGGCCTCACTCCAGAACCTTGTCACCACAGACAATGCTCGCTCGGGCCGGTAATTCAGCTCCTGCGGGGCTGCCGATCCGCGCCGCCAACGTTCAGCACAAACTCCTTCCACAAAGCCTTCCACACAACGCTGGTGCCAACCCACGTTGCCTTCGAGGGCTCGATCACTTGGCCCTCCTCTCCAGCACTGTTAGGACTTCTTCGCTCCCCGGCGCTCACCGCCCCCTGGCACTCCTCACTAGCACGTCCGGTGGCACCTTCGACATGCATCCCCGGCACGTCCGAGACTCTCTCCTCCTCCGGCACCTGATGACCAGGCGCATCTCACTATGCCTCGGCTGGCACCTTGACACGCACCCTGCGTGTCCGAGTCTTGCTCCATCTCCTGGTGCACACGATCTTCAGGCACTCTCCCATAGCGCCGCAACTGCACCCCCCACACGCACCCTGCGTGCTGGAGACCCACCTTGTTTCTTGGTGCACACGATGACCCGGGCGCTCTCCACTAATGCCCTGGTTGCACCACGACATGCACACTGCGCGTCTGAGTCTCACCTCTCCTCCTGGTGCACACGAGGTACCAGGCACTCTCCACTAACGCCCTGGCTGCACCACCACACGCCGACCCGCGTGTCAGAGAATCACTCCTTCTTAGTGCCCACGATGTCCCGGCGCTCTTCACTAGCGCCTTGACTGCACTGCGACATGTACCTCCTGTGCGTACCGAATCTCGGTTCTCTTCCACGATGCCCAAAATCGACAGGCGCTCCAGCACCTGTAGCCGCACCAAGACACGCACCCTGCGCATCTGAGTCTTGATTCGCTCCGGGTGCCCATGATCACCTTAGGCACCCCTTCGGAGGTCCCAGGCTGTCACGACACGGTCCCACCACCGCACCACTTGAGACTTCCTAGAAACCTTTATGTTCCTGTGTTTCCGAACAGGGAGCCAGCTCACCTCGGGTCCTTGGGGTACAGGACGCAGTGCACAGCAAAGTCCTGCTCAGGAAGAAGGGGGGACACGACACACTGCAGCTCCCCTTCAGTCTCTCCTCGGTCAAAGCTACAAACTGCCCATAAGCCCGGGATCACGAAGCAAGGGTCAAGTGTCTCCTGCAGCCTATTCAGCAACTCTTCCTGAGGCAGAGGTTTTCTTCCCGATCGCGGACAGGTCAAAGCCGCCAGAGACTCGACCAGTCCACGGCATCTTCAAAGCGCTCCGAGCACTTCTCTGAACAATACAGAGACCGTTCCCGACGACATCATCAACATAACCAAAGTCTTGGGGTTACAGTTCTTCTAGTTATACCCCTCATTGTCTTTGAAGTTTCCGTGTGCTCCAGGGTCCCTGACCCCTCCCTAAATCAGTCTTGCATATCTCCCCCCCCCCCCCCCCAGTGTTACCATCCTCCCTTTGATACTGGGGCCCGGATCTTTAATCACTCAGACCTGTTGTCTCTAATTCCCAAAATATATCGCTTTATCTTTCAATCTCTCTCAGTTGTTGCTTTATTGTTCTTTCTCTCTCTCTCTCTCTTTCACACATGCTTCTGTATCTCACCTATACGTTATGTCTTCTTCCTCTCTTCTGGTCCCTCTGCTGCTCCCTCGTTCCTGTCAACACTTCTACTCTCTGTTGTATTTCTCCCCTGACATGTTCAGAGACAGGAAGCCTCCATGGCGCTTTTTGCCAGGCCTACTCAATCAGAAACAATACATTACGTCCCGAGGTTCTGTTATTTCAGTTTACCACTGTGCTAGGTTTTTGCTGGGGATGCACGCTGCAAAAGCAGCTCAGCCCATGTACCATTTTGTTTCAGTGCAGTGTTGTTTCACTGCTGAATGTTTTTCATGTTAATGTTGGCCGCAAGTCAAATGAAAAAATCTCAGGAAAGCAATTCAGCATTCCTGACACTACTTTAGTGATCTCCTAGGAAAGGAGTCACAAGAGTAGTGCAAGGGGCAAAATAGGGATGCAAAAGCAGCCCCTCGTGACCCTATAAATTACGTCTGTATGCCACTCCTAGGTTCCTTTAAGATTAGAAAGAAGTTCCAGAGATACCACTCCTTTTAGTACAAGGTAGAAAACTTGTCAAAGGCTCTCTCAATCTCTGTTGGACTTGTATGGGATTATCTGAGGGAGGGAAGGGGAGGGAGGGGATGTGGTCCGTCGGCTGCGCTGCAGCCTCTGGTGCAGGAAACCAGGGTTCGAGCCTCGAGGTCGCGTCCACATCCTGTGATTCTGGGCAAATCACTTAATCTCCCCGTGCCTGAATGTGTAATGTAAATACGGTGCTATGTAAAGCGCTCCAATACCTTGGGGTCGAGTTCACGCTATATAAATATGCAAAAAAAATATTAATCTGAACTTCATTAAATCTATGAAGGCATTGCTCTTTCTTTAGTGGTCACAGGTGACAATGTATATCCTTTAGCATTAGGACACCCCTTATGGTGCTGTGCTTTACCCGTCATTAACTTATCAGCATATGGTACGGTCACTTATAGGAACTGAAATGGAATCACACTTGGGGAGCAACACTCACGGTTAGACTGGCCTACAGGGCAACCAACAGTACCCAAACAGCTGGTCTGATAGGTCAGTGTGTGGGCCGTTTCTTTTTGGCTGTTCGTGGGCTTGTTTTATTGTCTGGTGAGCCGTACTTAGGTTTCACCTACACAGAGCTTGTGCTGTGCGTGACAAATCTATTGTTTTTAATATAAACTTAAAAGGGACTTATTTTCTCTTTCCTGGCTTCTCATTGGTTCCTGTGCGTGCCACTTACCTTTCATCCATTTCTAATGGCTGGAGCGTATTTTCCTGCATTTACCAATGCTTGGTCTTCATCTGCTTCTCTTATCAGTTTCCTGCCGCAAAAATACAGTTAACATCCGCTTTGGTGGAACCATATTTTCATAAAGTTTTGCCTTTTACTTTTGCAGCATATTTATATAACAATTTAGCACCTGAAGAGATTAAGTGATTTGCATAGAATCACAGGATGTTGCGCAGTGCCACCGTTAACCCCCCACTCTCGAGTCAGCAGCTCTAGCCATTGCGCCATATCCTCTCCACTCCCGTGTTATCTGTCAGGGAGTGCTTTCCTTCTCCCGGACGATGATTGATGAAAACAGTCCTTTATTCATCACATAGGCAAAACCCATCTATTACCAATGCTTGTTTACTATTGAATTCCCCATCAATAATGCTTTCAGCAGGCTTAAATCCATGCAGTCTTCCATACCATGGAAAAACACTTATACAACGTGTCTTTACAAGTTCAGAACTGCCAGATTTGCAAAGCTGGGCCACTTTTTTAGCTATCTAATTCACTAATATGGGCTTCTTGTATTTTGGTACCTGGATATATTTTCTGCCCAAGTCCGACCCTGATAACACTACCAGCACAAAGGGCAGAAAAACAAGCAGAAACATAGCACATTCATTATATGTACACACCTAGACAGGTAGCAATTTATTCTAAAATAAATAGACACACATATCACCCACACAACATGAAACATAGGCAGAGCATAAGCACACTGATTGGACTACACATATAACTACACGGCTGTATTTCCATTCAACACACTGACCAATGGAAGGGGTGGGTCATAAATAGCTATTACACCACCACCCTCTCATCAGGTGTAAATCAGAACACCATCAACCCACCAAACACAGCCCTGTTACAAAAGAAAGAGAGCCACTTCAAAACCATTTTTTAACCATGTCAGTGAATGCCTTTGTCTCTTTCTCCTCAATTTGAGCGACAAGTACTTGTGCAGGAGAGGCCGGATGTACATGCGGGGATCTCTCTCTTTGGTATGTCTAAGGATGCAGTGCTGGCAAGATACTGCTTATCGTAAAAAAGTGCAATGCAGAAAACATTATACAAACACAAAGAGGTACTTACAATTAAATATAGCCGAGTTAAATCACAGGGATAGTTACATTCAGTGAATGAGGCTGGCCTGGGTTCATCCTTAGATATCCCCAAATTCCTGTACCTTTGTTTATTTTCCAGCACACCGGGCCTTGCAGCTTTACACCAGACTTGATTCGAGCGTGAATTATAAGCAGGTAAGGAACTTTTTAACAACTGCTTCTTCTTTTATACCCATCACATTCCGTATCAGTATATTACTTATGTGTGAGGCCAAGTCTATGTGTTTGAACCTTATTCAAATGGCCCAAGTTGGTATATTATTGCTATTTGATGGGTAAGTTGGTATACTTATTTATGTTCTCATTTATGTACCTTTCAATACTCCACCTTGCTACAAACCTGTAGTCCAAACATACTTATGATTAGATTTGTACAAATGACTGACTTCTATTTTTGGGGAGATGTAGTCATTGCCTGCTTACAAGTTTTGTATTGTAATTGTATTGTAATTGCATTTATATAGCGCTTACTACCCCTGACGAGGTGCTGAAGTGCTTTTTCGGCGAGTAGCACACTACTCTGGAACCCATAAAAGATTAGTGGTGAATTAGTATAGTGAAATATGAAAGTAATTTGAGTAGTGGATATTATTCAGTTATTTGGATTGAGAAGGATGGCGAAGGGACAGAAGAGGAAAAAAAGGTTTGCATTGATATAGTGCTTGCTACCCCTGATGGGGTTTCGAAGCATTTTTTTCAGAAAGTAGCACTCTACTACGGAACCCATGAAGGATTAGTGGCGAGTTAGTATAGTGAAATATGAAAGTAATTTGAGTGGTGGATATGTTAGTCAGTTATTTGGATTGAGAAGGGTAGCAGAGGGATAGAAGAGGGAAAAGGTTTGCATTTATATAGCGCTTGCTACCCCTGATGAGGTGTTGAAGCACTTTTTCGGTGAGTAGCACGTTACTCTGGAACCTATAAAGGATTAGTATAGTAAAATATGAGTGGACATGTTAGTCTTATTTGGAATGATAGTGGAGGGATAGAAGAGGGAAGGATTTAGACTTTTTTGTTTGTTTTGGAGGTCATAGCAGTAGGAGGAGGCTTGGGATGAGTAAAAGGGGTGTGGAGGGGAAGAGTCAGAGGGAATGGTTTAGAAAGGCTTGTTTTGGGGGATAGGTATAATAAAAGAGGTATGAGATGATGCAAGGAGGTTAGAGGAGGCAAGATTCAAGAAAGGGTTATTTTGGGGGTCATAGTAGTGGTATGGGGTTTGGAATGAATGAGAGAGTGGAGGTAGAGGTATAGGGTGATAAATAGGGTAGTGCATTGGAAAGAGTAGTAGAAAGAGGTTTGAGATGAGTCAGAGAGTTTTGGTAGAAGATATATTGTGAGAGGTATAGGGTGTGAAATAGGGTAGTGCATTGGATATGCTGAATTAGAAGAAAAGTAATAAATATATAGATCCATAAGTACATGGAAAGCATATAGATGCATAAAGGAAGTAAGTATATGTAGTTTCAAGGTGTTGATTGAGGTATAGGGTGAGAAATAGTGTAGTGCATTGGAAAGAGTCGTAGAAAGAAGTTTGAGATGAGTCAGAGTGTTGAGGAAGGGGTTGAGGAAGGGACACCTTCCTGTACATAAACAAACCATGGTATTTTGCTTTTACCATGTGTGCTGCACAAGGCAGTACACATGGAGTAAGCAAAAGAGGAGAAATAAAGGATTTCTCCTCTTTTCTCCATCTTAAGACCAGGATTTTCCTGGTCTTAAATTCGGCGCTGCCACCTATTATAGCCACCCTTGAAAATAGGTGGCAGCGTCGAATTCAATGGGTGTTGCGGTGGAACGCCCACCGCAACACCCACTGCACGCCCCTTTCACGCTAAATTTAGCGTGAAAGGGGCATTATTATCAAGGCAGCGTTAAGCCACTTAATGTGGATTTAAGCAACGTTAAGTGGCTTAACGCTGCCTTGATAATAGGGAGCTGATCTTATCGCTACCACAACTTCACAAAAAGTGACATTGTGGTGGCGATAGGGGCTTGATAATATGCCCAAGATATTTTTAAAAAGCGACTGTGGGCCTATTCCAGGGTACTGAAAATGCTTTTTCATTCGCTTGTATATGAAAACACCACTTTGTAATGTTTGCACTACTGTTTCACGAAGTTTTGGAAGTAGGCTTTGTGCAGGTATCACTTTACTTCACTTGTGTGCATACTTATGAAAGAGTAATGTTGTTTAGCTGTCATGAATTACCATAGAGGGCAAGAACCTGTGAAATGTATCCTACATGTGTATAGCATACCTTTTACAGTATTTTTTGCTGTTCTATGTAACTATTTTTCTTTTGAATGAGTTCCCTGTGAACCACTGTTCTCTACATGTCAACTGCATTTTGAACTCATCATTTGGCCATCATATATGCACATGTGCTATGGCACATGATAGCTTGCCTCAAAGGATGTAACAACATGCTGAATGTTGGCTTAGATATTTTCTTGGCCATAACAACACTTGACTGGAATGGCCTCGTAACACACAAATGCAGAAAATTCAACAACTTCAAAATTGAAAGTAAAGCAATTAAGACCAATTGTTGTCAGTAAATTGCTTCATCTTGACTTCAAGAACGTCGTACAAGTTCATAAAACTGATACAAGTCCCATATAACTGCTAAACCCAAATTCATTCTCATAATTTTAACCTGCAAGACAGCAGATGCTGCTCTGTTGGCAGGGCCAGGATATATGGAAAAAAAAAATCCCGGAAGAAACTCCTACATAAGGAGTATTTGTTGAAAAATACCCTGTAAAAAGCAAGGTGTAACAGAGGCTGTGAATGGCATTCAAAAATTTAGGCTAGGAAGTAAGACCCAAAGAAGGTAAACAGACAAACTAATAGACATAAAGGCAGGTTTTAAGCTTTTTTCTGAATAATAGTATGGCCATCAATACCTTGAAGGTATTTAGGGAGCTGATCTAGATCTTGATTGCTAACAGTGAAAAGGACCTTCCACTCATGTAGGCTAATCTAAAGTGAGGACCCACAGAAAGGGTTTCAGAAGAGGAACATAGAAAGAGTGGAGATTTATATCTTCTTATGTTGACTGTGACGACAGGGGCAATAAGCCCATTGAGGGCCTTAACTGTATACGAAGGGAGGCAGGAAGCCAATGCAACTTATGTCTGGCTTCTGTAATGTGGCGGGATTAGCAAAGATCAGAGGCAAGTGTAGCAAGTGAAATGGTGGTGTATTGGATCAGATGGAGATGAGAAAGAAAGCTTATCTGTAGACCTAAATAACATGCCTTGGGATAATCGATCCTAGAATGATTTGTGGCTACTAACAACAATGGGACTGTACTCAGGAGAAATTAGTTTGACTTCTTTAAAAGCTGAAGGTAGAAGAGCAAGAAGACACAGTTGCACTGATTTGAGTCTTCAAGGTCAATTGGTTGTTCAGTTTTAAACCAAGATATTTGACAGTATCAACACACAGAGAAAGAGAACTCAATGCTGGGGGGGCACATTTGAGTGATCCAAATTGAACAAGGACCACAAATCAGAATTGTAGTTTTATCAACATTGAGCTTTAATGTAATAGCGCTCCTCCAAGTATTAACAGAAGGAAGGTGGAATTTGATTCTCAAGCTTGTATTTTGGCTTATTCAAACTAATCAAGAGTTGAATATTGTCCGCATATGAAACACACTCCAATCCTTAGGAACAGATCAACAGACCAGGGGGTGGGCATACCTAATAAAAAATGCAGCAGACAAGGAGGAACCCTGTGGCTCTCCATAGCTAGCCTGTATTTTCTCACATTAAAAAGTTCCTAAGGGCAAGATATGACTGCAGTCCTAAAGAAAAGAGCTAAATCAGCTCAACACAGAAATTCTCAGCCCTACAACATAACAAACACTCAACCATAATTGAATGATCGAATGTGTCGAACGCAGCCGAGAGGCCAAGTAACAAAACTCCTGCAGGCACACACTAAGGGCCTGATTGTGGGTTTCGTAGTCCCAGAGTGGGTGGTACACCGCCACTCTGCTCCAGGACCACCGAAAGTCACTGCTGTCCACCCACCAGAGTATGAGTTATTTGTGGTCTGGTGGGAGGGTGGCATGGAGATCCTGCGGGGGTGCATGCACACAGGGAGGCACAACATGTTCCCCCCTACATGCATCCCCATGTGGAAGAGGCACAGGGGGACCTGGAGGGCCCCTTTGTTTCCTCTCTGCCACAGTTTACATGGAGCAGGAACCTTCATGTCACCTCCGCCAGAGAGGAAACTCATATTATGCTTGGCGTGGGACTGCGGCTGTCCCGCCAAGCAATTTGCATCCTCATGATGGCCGTGCCACCTCCAGGGAACGGTGACTCCCTGGCAGCTGCGGGGGTCCCATGGCGGTCTGACCACCAAAGTCATAATGGGGCAATCGTACTGCCGGTGCAGCGGTGGCTGGACTGCCACTATTGTGCCCCAGCGAGTCTGGCTGTCCTTAGACCACCAGACTCATAATCAGGCCTTAAGTCTAAGGTCATTGAGGCTGGAAACTGTTGCTATCTTGGTTCCCATGCAGGGTCTAAAGGCAGTCTAGGACTTATCAAGAAGGCTGTGATGTTTCTGATTACTTGAAAGCAAATTATGTGAATTTTAATTCTATATATGTTTTTGCTTATTTTTATTGAAGAAAATTATAATCAGTATAGATGGATAAATGACATAATCAAACAAGAAAGACAAAATCAAAAATGCTGGGGGGTGGACTGACAGAGGAAACAATGAAAATGCAGGAAGTGTCATTCTAAAACAAATCATACATAGCCCAAAAAGAGATATCATATTAATGACCTCATGTCTTGACCAGCCAGAGTTCGATCCATCCAGGCCCTTACTGGAACCCATATCCTTCTAGCTTGTTTCTACAAACATCATTATCTAAAACAGACATTTCCATAGCGCTCAGTCTAAGAAGTGTGTACCACCATACCAAGAAACTGGAAGCCTCTCTTAACAGCCAATATTTTGCTAGGATGAGTCTGGCAAGTGAAATAGAAAAAAAGTATATCCTTGCGATGTTGTGTGGAATAAAAGGTGAGTTGCCCAACATATTTAACTTTGGTTCCCATACGTCATCATCAACACGAGAGATCCCATTAAGTGTACCAAAGATAAAGTCCCAGTAATTGCATAAAGCTGGGCATGCAGCATAAATATGGACTGCATTGCACCATCAGCCCCACACGAAAACATTTCTAATCTAGTCTAAGCTTCATGATGTATAAACGATGGACCTTAAAATAAAAATCATTAATACATTTGAAATGAAGGGCCTAAATTCGGGAAATATTAAGGACACTGCACCAGAGAATTACTAAGCATCATATCATCAACAGTCACTCCTGTCACAAGCAACCTGCTCCATTTGTCTGACTTTAGTTGAAAAGGATCGGCCCTCCGTTCCAGTTCTGCCAAAAGAATTAGCTTATAGGCAGAGCTAATGTTCCCTATCTGAGGGCCTCTCATTACAAAGTCTAAAAGAATATTTTGAGAGCAACAGATCTCATCCTTGTTGTTACTTGCTAAAAAAATTAGAATTTGTAGATATCTAAGGAAGCCCATATGGGGAAGCGAAAACCGTGGCTGCAGGATCTTGCAGATAGAAGTGCGCCACCCTCAAACATTTGTGTCAAGGTGCAAAGTTTAACCTCTTCCCAGCACTGAAGGAAGCTCTGGTGGATATATAGAGGTAGATAAGGATTATACCCTAGTACGTATAATGATTGAAAAAAGTACTATCTAAAAATACTTTTTTAAGATAGACCCAGATTAGATGGGGCATCCTCAGGGTCTTGAACCATGTCCTCTAAAAGTACACAGTATTGATAGAGCACACATTTGCATCCCATATGGGGTACCTGTTAGGAGTGCAATGTCATTATTTGTAGTACACACTCACATATTATCCAGGTGGCATTAGAGAAATTTGATGTCAGAGGAAATGCACATCAAGTAACATATTGTTATAAAACTAATGTGATTCGATGTGAAGCTCATTAAATTATGCATAGAGTTTGTGCTGAGACCTATAACCAATGTAACCTGCTTATATAGACCTCTTTAGTGATGTGGCCAACTGATATGTTAACTGTACTTTGAATGCTTCGCGAGCTGATGTAGTTGAAATATACGTATAAATGTAGTTAAGGAACATGTCCCTATTGGACGCTAACATTTCATGACCATATTAGCACACATAACATGGCGAAATCATTATTTTAGCCTAAAGTCATAGGAATGAATTTGTAGTACATATTGAAATGTTCTTGTTTCTGAATTAATCCTTAAATTCTCATTTGGGTTTTGTGCAATGTTTCTTTGTTCTCATGCTTGCATTTCAGGTGGGCAACGTTTGCTAGTGAAGAATAGGGTCTTTGTTCTATTAGATAAGTTGTGGAAAAAAGAAGTTACAGTTAGCTCGGCCTGGAGAAGATAAGGTGGAGGGAGGTGGTTCCACACGGGTGAAGGAGAGAAGACCAAGGATGAGCGGTTGCAGAGGTGCGTAAATGGAGAAGGTCGTGAAAGGAGTCGACATCATGAAAATATTTTATGGCTGAGCCTACCATCAAATATGTGTGAGAAAAGCATTATTGTACATTTGGCAAGTACAAATTTGAGTATATGATGCATCGTAGAGAGGGGCAGACTGCCCATTCCTGCTTGCCTTCCGGACAGAGGTCACCTGAGTGCTTACTTGCTCTCTTCTTGCTTGTGGCTTCATGCTATAGACCCATCTTCTGGTAGAGTGACTTCTTATGAAGTCTCTGCCCATTGGTACCTTTTCCCTTGTGAACCTCTTGTCTATATGCTAATTAAGGGATGTCACCTTTAGAATTAGGAAAATGGTGGTATATGCACACCAGATCCGTAAAACAAATTTAAAAAAATAAAAATGTAGATTTTCTGCATGCCACCGGGGTATCGCTGACTGACCCACCAGCGTAGGGGAAATTGGAATGAAAAGCGTTATCCCACCGGGAAATGTCCGCCGATTGCACTGCCAAACTCCGGGAGGAGGTTTGTCCAATGTTAATCAACAGAAAAGTGTTGGTTAAGAGTTATATATATATATGCTTTTTATTCAACATCATAGTTATGATCAAGTTCAAATTCCTTCAGAGTGTAATATCGTCATAGAAATGAATGAGTCATGTTGTCCAGACCCAATGCATTTCGGGTGAACCCTTCATCAGGGGAAATTAGATCGCCATAGTCAGGAGGAAGATGTTACCTGTAAGTAGAGATAGACAGAACTAAATGCTTCTTACTGAATAAGTGCCGATGCAGGGGAACTTGGACTTTTGCTTTCTCATTTCTTGCATAATAGTCATAGAAGTTATTGTTCTTTTCATGTTGCACAATGTGAATAGCTTCAGAAGATTTGGATTCCTTCTGTTTCCCCTGTATTTTCATACTCTCCTGTTAAGATTCGTATATGTCCAATTATTACCGAATTTGTAAAAATTTGACTAGCCTTCAATTGGTTAACAACTTGGCTTCTTGTGTGACCATTATTGATTTACATTGTGACCTGAATTAACTACAATGTTTAACTCCCCTTTATACTTTCTTGCTGTTAAAAGTTACCATCGTAATATCAACTTTGTAGCAGAACTAATCAAATGAGCCCAGGCCCCTTCATTATCAATCATACCAATATGGAGGGGGTAATAGATTACCCAAAAGGTAGATAATCCTGGAACATATGTCCCAGATTCCATGTTTTCTGCCAAGAACCAAGCTGAGTCACAACATAAAAGCAGCCAAGTAATACACCTGAAACTCGTAGAGGTAGAGCGATTCCATTTATAGAAAACCTCAATCAATTGTTGATGAATTTGCACTAGTTATATTTAATGATATCCTCCATTGGTAAGGTCAGTTCTACCGCCAAGTTGGTAGCCAACTGCACCCCAGTCTTATCTTGAATGAGAGGGATGGCATTTTACAGGACCAGTGTTTTATCAAGGTGGAGTTTGTATCCCGAGACTGAACTGAATTCCCATGCAACTGACTCCACTGACTTTAGAGCAGTGACAGGAGTAGGAGTTAAACAGCCACATCATCTGCACAAGCTAGAACCTTCAGTTCAAGTTCATGTATATATGTATGTACAGAGGATGAATACCCTCAGATGTTTTAGGAGCTTGGATATAAGGCTCAATTTATAGTGCAAAGAGCTACGTGAAAGGGGACAGCCTCGAAAAATTCCAATAGGGTCCAAAAGGGTACCAGCATAGAGATGTCTGGCCTACAAACCAACATATAATTGACAAACCTGAGCTATAAATAGAGGGCTAAATCCCGATGCGCCAATTACTGCCCAGAGAAAAGACCAGGAGACCCGGCCAAAAGCCTTTTCGGAGTCTAACTTGATTATCCCAACCTGGCCCCAGTCTGCCGACCTCCAAAGCAGTGATAAAGGTATTGACATGGGAAGTTGTGTCACATCTGGGTATAACTCCATGCTGATTTAAATCAACCAAACACAAGATTACCACAGATATCCTATTAGCCAAAACTCTGGAATAAATTTGGGAGTCGGTATCAATTAGATAGATCTGGCAACAAGACCCACATTGCGTAGGGCCATTCCCTTTTTTAAGAAATATAACAATATTAGCTGCCCCCCAAGATCTCGGGACCCGACCCAGCGAGTCAAAAGAATTAAACAAGTCCACAGGACCGGTACCAAGATATGTGAAAAATCAGCATAAAATTCTAAGGGAATTTGGTCAAGGCCCGAAGCCTTGCTATTAGCTAATAGGCTAAAAGCTGTTTCAGCTTCGAGCAGCATTATAAGCTCCTACAAACTTGCCCACTGAGCCTCGCTCAGTTTACGATGAATATACTCCCCTATAGATTGATCCACCACCTCTATAGAAGCAGAACAATCCTACCAGTAGAGATTTTGATAAAATACTTCTCTAATAAATGCTGGATTGATGACATGTTCTCCCTTATCATTAATGATCTGCTGAATGATGTTAGCACTAGCACGATCCTTCACCCTAAAAGCGAGTAATCACCCATCTCCTTATTATTTTCAAAGCTTAGAAGCTGCCTATCCTGACTCCATTTAATTACTTGATCATATATACATATTCTAAGGGAAGCTTGCAAGTTAGCGGACAAAAATAACGTCTTCTGCCCATTTTAGGCAATTATGCTATGCACCAAACTAAGCTCAATAGAACTAAGAGCCGAATGTATTTGGGCCTCCTCAGTGCTAGATATCCTCCGCTGATAAGCAGAAAACCTCAATGTCTGCCCCTGGCAGAAGGCCTTAAGCATGTTCCAAACATAGATAGTGGCTACTGATTCAACATTATCTTCCAAATGCTCTCTCAAACGCAAATTCATTGAGCGGATATACTCATGCTTGAGGAATAGTCTCCCCTCAAAGATCCAGCATCGTGAACCAAGTGATTGAGGAGGCTCTACCACTGAAATGAATAAGGTAAGGAATTGCGGTTCGATATTATTCTCAGATTGACTTGAATATTGAAATGCGGCAAGAGAGAATGTCTAACTAAAAACATATCAATCTGTGACAAGTATTTGTGGGGGGGAGAATAAAAAGGTAATCTGAACTCACTACCTCTACAAAGTCGCCAAACATCAACAAGTGCAGAGGAGGCCATAAGTTGTTTCAAAGCATCCCGAAGACAATGTCTCGCCCAGTTAGCCAGATCTGAATTCGACAGCCCCTGTTTTGTAGAGTCTATTTCAGGACATAGTGTAACATTACAGTCTCAGCAGATAATGAAAGGATCC
Organism: Triturus cristatus; assembly: GCF_964204655.1. Classification (NCBI taxonomy): domain Eukaryota; kingdom Metazoa; phylum Chordata; class Amphibia; order Caudata; family Salamandridae; genus Triturus; species Triturus cristatus. The sequence goes on along the minus strand of NC_140587.1, from coordinate 939,480,659 downwards.
AGCCAAAGATGGAGTTTGGCTAATATACAATCAAAAATCATCAGATCATTTGGGCTGTAGACTACACATATAGTGAAACAAATGTCCTCAATCCAAACCGTGGTTATGAGCCATCATCCACTCAGATCATCTTTCTGCCTCAGCATAACACATTTGTCATCCCGGACAAGTAGGGCAATACCCCTCTGGGCCGATGTTAAACAAGAGGTACATAAAACGCTATAATCCAGCTCTCTTAAGAATGATGCTTGTTCACGGAAAAAGTGTGTCTCCTGAAGACATACAATTTGTGGTCTCAAAGTGTGCATTTCTTCCCTAATTTATGCTTATGACATGCCTTGATACTATTGATATTCCACAAGAGAATGTGCAGAGGCTGGCTAAGATAACTAGCCATTATCATAACATGTCCTGAGCCAAATACTTTCTTTAAGAGCACCACAGCCCTGCACAGAATTACCCTGAACCTGTCCTCAGGAATCAATTAATCCAGTTTTTTTCAACTTTGAAACCCCAAAACGTTTGCCACCCTCAAACAAAGCGCATCAATGCTGAACCAAAGACCCTTCCTTGCCCAACTCCATTCCCACCCCTCCTTTCCAACTACGAAATCTCCCCACCCCACAAATATAAGGCCAGAGAAAAGGGCCACTACCCACAAAACACATGCAGCTAGATAGCTCAAGCTCACAGGTAGGCACAGAGACCGAAGAGTCCCCAGGTGCACAAATCTCTAAAAGAAGAAAGAAACAGCCCTGACCTATTAAAAGCACAGACCCTAGAATGAGATGAAACTTTTCCCAATAGCGTTACCCCGTGAGAGCAAAATTGTATACCAAACTAGTGAACAACACCCCCAAATGAAAAAAACAGCTCAGAAACCTTTGCCCCATCATAACAAAAATAAAATTGACCATCATATTTAATACACAGTGTGGCTGGCTCCATGAGAGAGAATGTTGCTCCAATATTCTGTAGGTCAGGGTTATGCTTCCGGAGCTGACAGCACCGCTCTACCGTTTGATGGCAAAAGTCAGAGCGTGCAAAAGACTCAATCCCACAGGCTCTGATCAATGATCTGAGACGGGCTGCTCATTAGCTCTCCTGCTGCAGTGTGAAGTTGCCTAAATAGAGGAGGATGGCCTGAGGATGCCGTGTGGGCCTGCCGTTGTTAGGTAGCCAGAATGGGAAGCAACGTGCCGTTTGTATCATGTAATCCATGTCCAAGTCATCTAGAGCAGGAAAGGATTCTGTGAAAAGATGAACAACGTATTCTATGGGGTCTTTGCTTTTGACTCTCAGGGATTCCCAAGACTCTAAGGTTGCTCCTAGGGGATCTTCTCTCCAGATCTTCCACTTTAGAAGAGAGACTAGCAAACTAGGATTCGTACTGTGGGATAGAAGACTGATTTTCGACCACTTCTGCTTGAAGGGCAGCCTGAGTCACCTCAACCTCACCCAGATGAGTGCGAATGATGTCCATATTCCTTGACAACTTTCTCAAGACTACCTGAGTCCTCAAATGGATTGATTTCAAAGTGAGAGAATCTTTCCTGTACTTCTCCCTATACTTTAAAAGATGATCGTAGATAGCAGACAACATAGGGGCATCCCCATCTGTTGGAGCTTCAAACTGAGCTTCAGAGTCAGGAGCTTTAGTTGTATGAGCAGTTGCATGAGCAGGCACCGGGAATAAAGAAGTGACCTACACAGGAGGGAAAGGATTGGTGGATGTAAATTATTTGAGTAGTTGTCATAGAACTAGTAACAGTCCTTGACCTGTTGTTTTGGCTAGAGCTGGCACCAGAGAAATCCTCAGCTCTACAGGGACCCTGTTTCAAGGGGAGCTCCCGCCCCCAAAACCTCAAAGCGGGGCTCTTGACAGACTAGCAGAGTCGTACAGGGAGAAAAAGGCCATGGTGCAAGAGTGTCGGCATTGGCACTAGAAAAAACAGTGCTAGCACAGGGACAAGGACAGGAATGCACGTATTCTTTAAATATGGCACATTACTACCCTTTCCCTGTGATGCAGCACAGCAGTGTGACTTGCTGCGCTTTGCCTCAAACTCAAATATATACCCCTAAATGTACAAGTCTAGCTTATTATCTCCACGATCTTGAGTTCAAAACAGTGAATCATACAGCCAGGTCATATGCACATTCTGAAAACTTCAAGGGCGTTTTCAGTCAATGATCAAACAAATTCAAATTTATATTCATATAGTTATGTATTTAATACTCCAGACTGAGCACCACTTGACTTAAGGGCACTATAAAAGATTTCTAAAATAAACTGCACAGCTCTAATCTGCTTTTGCTTCCACAACATGATAAACTAATTGAAAGTGCATTAAATACCATCGACTACCTTGAAATATTTTGAACCAAGAATTATTACAGTAAAGCTCCTGTTTGTTTGGAAAACTTGTTGTTTGACTCCAAACACATACTTCTAATAGCCCCACATTTCATTTGTGACGTTGTGCTTTTGCAACGATCCACTTCAGTCAAATATTCCATGTTTAGACTGCAAGGAGCAGAAAACAGTAAAGTCTGTCTATCTACCCGTCCTTGTATAAGTCTACCATGGTCAGCCGAAGGGTTCACCTTACCAGTATAGAGTGAACCACCACACATCACACCACGCCAAACCTCACATTCTATGCAGCTTGCTACTACACTCCACTCACCGAGTGGCTATTTTTGAAGCACAAGACCTGTGCAATTGGATATTTGCTGCCATGATAAAGACTGTGTGGGATAATTAATATCTTAGCACTGTTCTTTCCTGTTATACATTCTTTTAGATGAACTGTTCTATATTAATGACCCTAAATATAATTTGATATTTTTAGACTGTTTTAATTATAACTAGTTAAAAGGAGCAATAAAAGGCCATTCCAAATAAACTGAGTTTTTTTCTATCAGGTTTTTTTCCTGTCTTACAGCTAATATTAAAACACCAGGATGCGTATCAGGCTGGAAGTGTGTACCCGGACTCTTTCTATCCCAGCGTCTGTAAAGAAGGTAAAATGCATTTTTAAAAATATAAAAAAGGGAAAAGAGGGAACATTTTAAATTAAAAAAAAGTCATCAAACACAGGATGGCAATACGGTTACCACCCTTTAAAGAATATAACACTGTTCAAATATATGTATTTCGATGTGTGCAGCAATGTGTGTATGTTCTATGCTTCCAAATTTGCTGTATAAACTCTTGAGGTTACATAAACACAAGAGAGACCCAAGGATATCTAGGGACCAAGGGGAATGTATGTTTTAAGGCACATGGTTCCCTAAACATAAATTAAGATAAAAATACTCTGAGAACAAAGAATAATGCCCAGGAGATGTCCAATCAACAATTAAAACAACATTTTAATGAAGCAATAAAAGTATAAAACTCATTCGTAGAAGTGGGTACCCCTGTGAGGTAAACCTCAACAGGTATTGAGAAGAACTCGCAGGCAAAAACCACTCATTGGCTCACATTTTGTGATTAATATCAACGGGCCCGATTCACAGAACTAACTTAAGACAAAATCCTAAACTTACTACCATTTTGGTATTCACAGAAGGCACTTACTCATTTTGGTATTCACAGAAGGCACTTACTCATTTCGGTATTCACAGAAGTTAGGAGTCCTAACTTTAGGACTCCTAACTGCCTTCTGTGAATACAGAAAGTCTTAAAATTAGGATTTTTCTCAGTTTAGTTGTAGTAAAGTTAGGACTCCTAACTTTAGGACTCCTAAATGCCTTCTGTGAATACCGAAAGTCTTAAAATTAGGATTTTTCTCAGTTTAGTAGTAGTAAAGTTAGGAGTCCTAACTTTAGAAATCCTAAACTGAGAAAAATCCTAATTTTAAGGGCCCGATTTACAGAACTAACTTAAGACAAAATCCTAAACTTACTACCATTTTGGAATTCACAGAAGGCACTTACTCATTTTGGTATTCACAGAAGGCCCTTACTCATTTCGGTATTCACAGAAGTTAGGAGTCCTAACTTTAGGACTCCTAAATGCCCTCTGTGAATACCGAAAGTCTTAAAATTAGGATTTTTCTCAGTTTAGTGGTAGTATAGTTAGGACTCCTAACTTTAGGACTCCTAAATGCCTTCGGTGAATACCGAAAGTCTTAAAATTAGAATTTTTCTCAATTTAGTAGTAGTAAAGTTAGGACTCCTAACTTTAGGACTCCTAAATGCCTTCTGTGAATACCGAAAGCCTTAAAATTAGGATTTTTCTCAGTTTAGTAGTAGTAAAGTTAGGACTCCTAACTTTAGGACTCCTAAACTGAGAAAAATCCTAATTTTAAGACTTTCGGTATTCACAGAAGGCATTTAGGAGTCCTAAAGTTAGGACTCCTAACTTCTGTGAATACCAAAGTGAGTAAGTATCTTCTGTGAATACCAAAATGAGTAAGTGCCTTCTGTGAATATGAAAATGGTAGTAAGTTTAGGATTTTGTCTTAAATTAGCTCTGTGAATCGGGCCCTAAGACTTTCGGTATTCACAGAAGGCATTTAGGAGTCCTAAAGTTAGGACTCCTAACTTCTGTGAATACCGAAATGAGTAAGTGCCTTCTGTGAATACCAAAATGAGTAAGTGCCTTCTGTGAATACCAAAATGGTAGTAAGTTTAGGTTTGTCTTAAGTTAGTTCTGTGAATCGGGCCTGATATTTCTAAAATAATCAATATCAAATCAAACCAGATAGTTGGATGACATCCATGCTTTAATTGCACTGAAAAGGGCAAGTGGGAGTTTTTAAAAGGGCCATGACCAAAGATACATATGTAGGCTCCCTCATACAACGCTTTGACTCTAACTAATAGAACATGATCTGCAATCCCATCTGCTCAATGAGATCCTGATCCTCTTCCTCCTGATGGTCCTGGTCTTCCTCCTAGTGTTCTGCTCCTTGTGGTTGTGGTCCTCCTGGTAGCGCTCCTATGCTGCCTTTATCACATTCTCTTCCATTTTATACTCTTGATCCTCGTGGTCCTCCTAATCCTTCCAATTAGGGGTCCTGGTCTTCACACTCCTCCACGTGATCCACGTCCTTGTATTCCTGCCCCTCATGACGGTACGGGTCACCCTCCTCTTTGTCTTCAAGTGCACCACTGATCCACTTCCTGGTTTGCTGCCTAATGCTTTTGGCTCTCATCCTCCTTCTGCTGTTCTCCATGGTGGACCTGGTGGTTCTTGTCTTTTGAATGATTTTGGCCCTGCTAGTCCTTTTCTTGGTGTTTGTCCTGGTTCTTTGGCCTCCATCTCCATCTGGCTATACTCTTCATCTTTTTGGTTCTCACTTCTCACCCTCCGATCCTCAAAATCATTAGCTGCTCAATTTCGGCTGCCCCGCCTTACTACATCCTCCCTACTTCTGAGGTTAGCCTCATACAGCATCCAAGCACACGTAGACTGGTGTGCGTTGACCCACACACCAGTGGCATAGGATGGCAGACATGGACCCTAATGCAAGTAAAAGGACAATGGGACACTACTAAGTGGTGAGAGGAGTTGGCCTAACGGTTAGGGCACTCGACCTCAGACCTGGGGGAACTGGGTTCGAGTATCAGTAACGACTCTAAACCTCCTGTGATTCTGGGCAAATCACTTAATCTCCTCGTGCCTAACAACAAAAAAAAAATGTGTCCTCATGTAACGTAACTGGTGCTATGTAAAGCGCTCTGATACCTGATTGGATTTGGGACAAGTTCGCGCTATATAAAACTCTGATAAAAAAGTGTTCATGTAGTAAACACACCCATAATTGGGGTGCATTGTGCCCTATTACCTATGAGCTCCAGTTCCACAGCACGTGCTACAGTATTGATTGCTGCCACAATGGTACACACTGATAACCAAGGTTCATGACCCTGCAGTGCCCCCACAAACACCATTAATGGCCAATTTGTGCAAAGTAGATCATTCATGTTTTGGCAGTTGTTGCTTCTGAAAGGGAGCTTTAGGGTGCCACAATGCCACCTATGAGCCACCACAGTATGTCACTGAGCAAGGCACACATCTGATGAGATTTTTTCTGGTGGTGTCCATGTAAACACAATGTTCATGTTTTCATGAACAGTGCTAGTATGCAGGTCAGGCTTCTCGGCCTCTCTGGGCTCTGCAGCTAATTACAAGAAAAGAAGGAGGCCTGAGGGGCTGTGCTATTAATCCACAGATTAATCTTTAAGAAAACAGCTCTCTGAAAATGGATGCCTGGATTGCACATGAGCAAGGGAATTGTCAGTTGTGTCCACTGACAAAAAAACAACCCATATTTAGCAAATATACTGCACATGCCTCAGGCAGCACAGTTTTTCTGCTAAAGTGGGAACATCATTGCTCTAATGAAATCATCCCTGATCCCAATTAGTATCTGCACAGAGCAGCAGGGGTGGAATCCCAAGACCTGTCCCAGTTTCTGATAGGGCTGTGTTCCAGCCCTATCATAAACTGGTAAAGGGCTGAAGGTAGATCTCCCTAAGGAATTTGATGTTTATTTGGTGCGGATCACTATTTACCTCAAGGAAAAAAATTAAACCCTTATCAGGGAATCCCTCAAAGTCACTAAATTAACCCTGAGCTCAATCCATGGGTAGCTACGGCACAGAGCAGGAAGGCTTAACTTGGGTGCTGTGTGAAGATTTATGCAGTTCCAAAACAGCAATAAAGTCAAAATGCAAAACAATAGAAATCACAAATTGAGTTAGAAAATAGATTAGAATTTCATACACAAAATAACACCTGAATAAAAACAAGTACAATAAGGGGAACTAAAGAAATGAATTTTAAACATGTTAAGTAGGAATAGTGCCAAGAAGCATAACTTCAATGGATGCCCTACACCGGAACCTAAGTTACAATTTGAGACTGACAGTGATAAACCGTGGGTCGAATACACCAACCAGTTTTGTCCTTATCAAGATTTTTCCTTGTGACTTTAGTCCTTTAAGTCCCAATCGATCACAGGAGTATATTTCAAAAGACCTCTAGGACCTCACCGGAGGCCCTTAGAGACTCACAGGGTGTCAGACAGGCCAGGCCTGGTACTGTTTCCACTGGTCAGCTAGGCATTTGCAGGAAAGGGCCTCTTGTAGCTTGTTGTGTCCCTGTAGTTTTAACAGGAGGTCAGCCTTATGGCCTTTAGAGTCCTTTCCTCTCTCCAGGGTACAAGAGAGAGACCAGGTGCTAGCTTCTAAGCTCTCTTTATGTCTCAGACAGTAAATTCAGTACTCTACTGATCTTCCACAGACCCAGGAGTGTTCTGATGGAGGTACCTGGAGGTGCCACGTTTATGCCTGGCATGAGCTAATGGGTGGGAATGATTCCTAATCATTCCCAACAAATGGGTAAAAGTTCCCAAGGCCAACCCTATCTACTTTGGGCATAAAGATGGCAGAAGTCTTCGGCCACACTAAACTTGTTCTTTATGGGCTGGGAGGTGTGTGAGGAGTGTACTATGGTAATTGTAGTGTCCTCTAATGTCGAAGACTAAAATTCAGTTTGGAGCAGCCACTGTATTACAAATAAACCCAGAAATTGATGTCTAGTAGAGCAAATTAGGGTTTTCCTTCAACCAGACAGTGAATACGCAAGAATTGTTGTGACATCCTGTTACCCTGCCTTTCAAGTGTACCTAGTGTTATATCTAAAACCTAGATGACTTGTCAAGCAGGCCTTGGCAGACCAGCAGGATACAACACTAAAATTTCTCAAAGAGGCCAACTGTATTTGGAGCCTGTCTGTCTGTGGGTACAAAGGAAGGGCCTTGCACAGGTGTCAGCTAATGTGCCTGTACTAGAGGAAGCCTCTTTGAAGTTTATCCAGTTCCCAGACTGCTGGTTTAGAATATTGAGTTTGCGGTTACACGCAAACTAATAAAGACGTGTAAAACTGAGCTTCATGTGTGGCATAGTCACTGGAGGGTACCCAGGTGGGTAATCAGGCTGGGGAGGATGCATCAACCACCAATCAGTGATCTACCTGTGCATAGCCAAACTGCCAGGAGGATATCGGCCCCTTTAAGGCTACACTTTGATATGCCACACTATGCCTTCAAGCATTCTGGTGCCCGCTGTGCTGTGCAAGGATAGCGCCTAGCTTGATTGGGCTAGCGTCAACAACAACCCCTGTATGAAGCTTTGGATTGAAGTATGTCATTTTAGTAGCTTTCTCAATGGCTTTTTAAAAAATTGTTTAAAGCTTTATTCACATTCATGTGACTAATAAAATGAAGCATTCTTTTTCGTCAAGTCTCTCAACAAAGCACTTACGGTGGCAAAGTCTAGTATGTATCAGGAACAGTAACTGACCACGCTGAGAAATGAGCGCACCATAGAAACATCTCGTGGGGGATCTGCATTGACAGCACTTGTACTTTAACAGGATCTGGTGTTATGCTCCCATCAGAAAAGATATGACCAAATAATTTTAGTTTTGTCTTATGGAACTCACACATGTCTGCAATCAAAGTCAAACTATCTTCATCAAGGGAAAGACATACTGTTAGAAGAGCTTTATCATGTTCTTTATGTATAGCTTCAAAAACCAATATGTAATTGCTGTAATTGAACGCATTCATGACAGGCTGCATGATGCATCGAATACTGTCCTGAAACAGTTCTGCAGTGAATGACACCCAAAAACGTAGTCCTTTATACCAAAACAGACCAGAAAGGGTTGTAATGTACCTACAATCTTCTTCACGTTCTAACTGATGATAACCTTTATTTAGATCAAGGAGAGAGAATAAATTTGCAACATTTAATTGCACTATCATGTCAGCAATGTGCGGACCTGAATGTCATTCTAATTCAATCGCTGTGTTTGCCAGATGCATGTCAACACATATGCATACAGCTTCTTCACTGTCCATTTTAGGCACTACTACTATGAAAGAAACACCTGGCATTGGACCAGTTGAATGCTAAATAATATCATGCTTAAATAACACTTCAAGTTCTTTTTTAAGAGCTTCCAGCAAGTGAAAAGCAATTTCTCTATGTCTCTGAGCAGCATGACGGATATCTTCAATAATATGTAACTTTAATTTCATAGTCTTAAGCTTTCCCAAACCATACAATAACGATGGGAACTGACTTACTATTTTGTGGTGAGCATTCATATTGTAATTCACGGAAATCAGTCCCATATCAAAAGCAGTGCTGAAACTGAGTAGACAGGCACTTGATGCCAGGCCTTGAAGCACATGGATGGGTGCTCGCACTTTCGTTCAGTTGTGTTTCATTGTCCCAACAAATGAACCTTGACTTTTGAAGGGCGTTGATGCAGCCAAGGTATACACTTTGTTTTTCGATGGCGTAAGTTGCAACAATGGAGATAAGTCATTGTATTTCTCCACAGGCATAATGTTTATTGATGCACCACTGTCGATAATGAAAGGTATCGAACAACCATTTACTTTCAGTGTAATCTTTAGACAATGTTTGAATGAGTTTGGTGCTTTGGCATGACAATTTTTCTTTGCCTGCTATTTTCCTTCACAGGCGGTCAAACCAATATGTGCACGCTTTCTGAGGTAAACATCGACATGGCACAATCAGTTTCATCACTTTCACTTGATACTGAACAACTGTTTGACAATAATTTAGATGGCAGTCAACTTCATTCAGTGTCGTTTTGTCTTAACTGATGTCGCCCCTTGTGCTTGTGATTGTGCATCAAATGTAGCTTCTGGAATGTTCTGGCTGTCATTTTGTCGTTGCACCGTGATGCACTTACGTTTCCCTTTGCTTTGCAAACCTCACAAAACGGTTCTTCTTCTCACAGCCTTTTATATATGTCCAAGAGCAGGACATGTATCTTCTTGTGGAAGCGAAAATCTTGATCTAAAACACAACTTCTTTTTACATGTAGACATCACTTTGTGTACATCAGTCTTTTGTTTTGGCTTACTTTTCACACTCATGATGAATTCATTGTGAGCACCTCCGGCTCTATGTCAGCAGAGTGTCTATCAGTACACTCTTCAGCCCTGGCAGCCATTAACACTTGCTCCAGGCTAAGAGTTTCTCCCAGCATTTGTTGTCTGAATGAATCTAACAAGCATTTGTCAATAACTCTCAGAAGCATAGCTTCTTCTCATTAAATTAATTGAACTTACAATGTTTGATAAGTGTGTTGAGTCTCTCCACAAATTCATCAATGGTTTCACCAGCTTCCTGACATTCTTGGTTGAAGATGTATCTTTTGTAATCAACATCTGCATTGGATTAAAATTGAGAATCAACACTTTAACCTGACGATGTGGCTTCTGCATCAGTTTGCAGCATTTTCTTTATGGCTTCTTTTACACCATCACCAGAAAGATCTTTAAGGTACTTGATAATGTTTTTTTTATCATTCTTTTCAAGTCCATCAATGAAATAATCAAATTCCTCTATCCAAGCAGTCCATCTATTGCCAATATTCTGCTTTTTAGCAGTATCAGGCAGAGGTGGTTTCAGAAAAGCGGCAGCATTGTAGCCATTTCAGTGGAACGGTTGATATTAAGAGTGGAGCTCTCTCCGGCTCCCTCAGCTCTTCATCTTGAACCTGTTTATTTGAGCCATCTCTAAGGCCTTGAGATGTGCTGCCTCTGGACCATCCTTGAGGGCCTCAGTTTTTGCCTTCATTCTCTCAGCCTTCTAAAGCTTCAAAGATATCTTCGGTCACTTCGAATTGTCACCAGCTTGGTAAACACAACCCCTGTACTTTACCTGGGTTGCAGCACCTGGCGCTAAGGTCATACCAGCTCACTTTACTCAGGTTGTGGTGAGTAAATAAATGTTTTATTCTTTGGCAGCTCTTTGCTTGCTCTTTGTCTTCAACACTTTCTAATTGCAATGCTATCTTGCAATTTGTGATTGTGAATAGCTGCTCTTTGAAAACCTGGTTGTATCTGCCTTGAGATTTAACGCTCCCGATTATGTATGACTGTATATTGAGTAGCAGCATGTTACCTTTATGTACGGTCTGACCAGCAGGTTCTCAGTCATCGATATGACGATTTCCTTCCAATGCCTTTGTTGTTTCAACTTCTTTACAGCGACTGGAGTTGCAATTTAACTCCACATGCTCTAAGCGTTTGTTCCGTACTTCAACTGCAACACATGTGGCATGCACAAGCAGTTTGCTTGGGCCGTGGTAAACTCTCTGGGACAGCAGTGTTGATCTTCGGGTTACATATCCCCTAACTCGTTGACAGTTGTAACTTCCTCCCCAGCCTGGGTACCCGCCAATGACTACACCCCACATGGAGCTTAGTATTACATGTCATTATGTGTCTGTGTGTAATTGAAAACCCAACATTCTAAACCAGCTTTCATTACATTCCGCTCTAACACTTATGTCACAGTTCTACGGAGTCCATCAGGAGCCAAAAGGGTTCCATCATTTATAACTCGCAAGACACTACAGTGGTGGGCAAGAACTGGCCAATCTCTTCTGGGCAACAATGGCAAGCTACCTGCCTAACTTCTTGTGAGCACAGCGTGTGTTTTTTCTAGGTACTACAGCTAAGTACACACTGTGCTTCTTCTGGGCACTAAGGCTGATAACAGGCCATGCTTATTCTGGGTAGTACTGCTTAATATAGGCTGTGCTGGACTCAGATCACAGCTTCAGGTTGAGTCATATGGTTCTCACATGTAACTGCTGCTGGAGAGACCACAACTTGCCAGCATTAGGGTACACATTTCTGTCTCTTTGCCCTTCTCTGCTGGAAGTCTCACTAGCCTGGGGTCACCAAGCACCTCACTGCACCTGAACAGTAACTCCTCCTGAAAGGTCTCCAGGCTCCTTCCATCTCTCAGCAAGCAAGCTTCTAGGTGTATTGGGTAAGGTATACAGCTCTTCCAGGAAGGGGTAGGCTCAGGTTATATCCCTCAACTCTGGGAAGCTGGTTGTTAGGCAGACACCAGCTCTGGTTGCGCAGCAGTCCTCTGAGTACTCTGCCATGCACTCCTTTCCATGGTCATAGAGAACTTGAAATTGGAACAACATGTAGGGTAGTGGGATGCCATTTGTATACAGTAATTGAGACAGGAGATGTGTATCCATAGTAAGAACCAGTTTAGGGTGGTTCTACTTTCCAGTGTCCTCTCCAGGCTACTCTTTTGACACAGCTTTTTCTTCAGCTTGTAGCACCCACAACAAAGACACAAAGAGATGCACGCTTTCAGCGCCTAGCTTTCATGAGTCAAAATGAAAGTGTAATAAGGGAAAGACAAAATGATGGGGTTCACCTAAGGGGTACCCTTCACCTTGTACAGCAGAGGCTTTACTCCCACCCATTACCCCTATCATCCACCAAATGTCAGTCCTTCAATGAGAAGAATCAGCAGCCCCAGTATCACCAAGACACCTTATTGAATTTATTTTCTCTTCTCTCCTCCCTTCAGTGTCTAGTTCTCCTCCCTATAGCTTGACTGATGTCAGCAATGCTCTTCCACTGTCTACGAAAACAGGGGTATCCAAAATGGATCCCCCAGGGTTTAATTACTCTGATTCTCACACACACACTCCATGCACGTACCACACAGGCTACACACACACAAACATATACAACATACACTTGGGTTGTTAGCTCTAGAAGTTGGGGAAGCACATAGAAGCAGAACTTCAGACAGATGGGCGATTAGGCCTTCACTATGGTGACACCAATAACAACTATGGATTTACAAAACACAGTGCACTGCCACCACCATTCTATGTGCTAAACCCATACCATGGACAGTAGTCCACTGTGTGTCAAGGAGTGTGTGTCTGATGCACCCCTCCAAATCACAGGAAATGCCCAGGATCTCAATCTTTTCTTGAAACAGGCCTAGGCCTCTGAGCACATCGTAGATTAGGTTGGCTTTGGGGCCAAAATAAAAAATTAGGGTACCAGATACACACAGCGAGGCCCTCAGGGCCGGGAAACTTGACTGTACACCATGCAAGAGACATTCAGTGACGATCCAGCTTACTGTCGACCGTTTTTAATTCTTCCTTCTTTCTGCTCCCATCTCAGGCTGCAGAAGTGATAGCAGCCAGGACAGATGTGTGAAATATATTTGACAGCATTTCAAACCAGTCTGATGTCAGTCCATTCCACTCTTGAGTCTCTAAGATTCTTATATCACCCCTTAAAACTACATTCCTAAGCCAGGGCTCCAGCTGCCTTTGCTTGCTGTCTGTATTCCTATTGGGAAATGCTTTTTAGAACCAACATACTCCTGAGGCTTTCTCTCTGGTCCCAACTCCGCTGGTGTTCACCCAATTAGTTCTCTGTGGCTCCTCCACTCAGTGCACACAGGGCATGTTCCTGTTGCCAGCAGCCGTATGCTCCTGTAGTACCACTCAAACATGAGACCAGCCTCCGAAAACATTAAGGTTCTGAATACAAGTTGTACTTACTGACGAGGCAGTAAATTTGAATGTAAAATTTTGAAAAATTTGCAGCACGAACAAGTTTCAACTCAACAAATAATATTAGAATGTAATTTTAGGTGGTCATTTCTATGACTGACATGCCCAGTTTTCTGAGGGCATCACTGTTACTAATTTCTGCTCTGATAATGCACCCTTGATATTATCATAACGTGGAAACGCAATTAATTCTTCGCATCTCTGCTATCCCGGCTGCCATATTACTTTAAGTTGTGACTGGGAAATTGATTGCTGCCTGATGAATGTGTTTTACTTGGGGCATCTCTCAATTTGCTGCCTTTAAAAATAAACGAATGCTACCTTTTATCCCCAGGGCGCTATCATGATGTTTCCGAAGACACTCACTGGGCACCCTTCCTGACCACCAGCATCAGTTACATCAGATCAAACTACCCCCAGCCATGGAAGGAGGTATGATAGGAGGCAGTCAAATTATACATACATTTTACAAGTGCCGAGGATTTAATATTTTGAAGAACTTCACATGATTCTCTGGTGATCTAACGCATAGATTACAATTTTATAGCAAATATAAAGTGGAAAGAAGCTGTACACATGGGAGATCATTCAAACCATGCTGGGCTGGCCTTTCTCATTTAAAGATTTCGGCCAGGGCAGCAGATTTCTTTCTCTGGTGTGGCTCCTTAGTGGGACCTATTTAATCAAAAGCATAAAAAAATGGAGGCCAGGCCTAGCACTACTTTTTAAATCTTCTGATAGACTACAGAAGGAGTAGTCTATCTATGGAAAATGGAAATGCACCCTGGGTGTTGCCCCAGAGTGCATGGTGGACATTCCAGTATTTATCCTGTCCAAAACTGCCAAGGTGATCCCAGACAGGAAAAATATGGCAGAGATGGCCTCGGAAGTACAGTCCAAAATAGGGTGGGGCTTCTGGCTCCATGTCCACCAGTGGGATACCCACAGTAAGGGTTTTCCTGATGGTGAAATTGTCATCAGAAAAACTGTATCCTCTACCTCTAACTGAAGCAGGGGATGCAAGAAGTGGATTATCCTAAAAACTGCCAAATTTAGGTGGCTCGCTCGTGAGGGTCCCAAAACGAGGCCTTCAGTCTTATTTTCATAGATAAATTACTGTGAATAGATTATTTTTATAGGTGTTTTTTCTTGAGATTATACTGAAGAAATGTGGATCCTCCACTTTCACCCCTGAGAGATGAGCAATTATTAGGTACTACACATATTGTTCTCCAGGCAATACAACAAGATAATTAATTCACTGGATACACTTTAGAGGCATATAAAGGATATCAAATAACGAAATGATATTAAGTTCAATAAGGAATATCAGTAAATAATTGGTATGGACTGTATTAAAGACTCTACGCTCTAGAGTCTACAAGGACATTATGCTCACAATACATAGCTTGTGACTAGATAAAACTGCACAAGTGTTTTTTTCTTAGTTTTCATTGATTGTAAAAAGGCTTGCAGCAATATTTTAACATTTCAAATCACAAAATAAAATGGAATTGTGATTCACAGTAATTAATGTATAGCCTGGTTTCTTTAGGTAACACAGCAATATAATCCCCATAAATTAAAATTATTCCAAATCAATAGTACTTTTAAACTTGTAGCTGTGAATTATAGACAGGTTATTAGTAAATGGATTATTTAGGTGTATTCCCTAGAGAGAACTGGTGTATTAATTCTTTCTTCAAATTGGGTCATTTTAATGGTGCAATCCTGCCTGACTCTTTTGAGTACTACACACATGCCCTTGGTAATCACAAAACATACTTTACTGCTCTGCTTTCACTACAGCTGCTTAAGAAACATGAATAACACAAAGGCCCAGATGTACTAAGCTTTAGTGATATTTACTAAGTCGCACAGAGCCACCTTGTGTGACTTTGCGTTGATTAGTAATTCCTGAGTAATGTTAGGCAGCGCAAATCACTACCTTGCATTACTCTGCCCCAGGGACGCATTCCATTGATGGGGTGTGGGCGTTCCCATGCATCCACCCATGCATTTTGGTGTATTCACAGATTTACGAAGGGTAGTGAACCTGGAAATGCATCAAGATGCTATGCCATCCCAACAGAGGTGGAACAAGGAGAAATATGTTTATTTCTCCTCTTTATTTCCTCTTCCCATGTGTGCTGCATTCAGCATAAGTAGAAAGAGTAAAATGTCTCTGAGGATTGTTTTTAGTGCAGGAAGGTGTCCCCCTTGTACAAAAACAATCCTGCCTGTAATGCAGACACCCTTGCACCATGGAGAAAGGTTGCCTGTATTGGCACTAGGAAGCACATAGTAAATATTGTGGATTCCTGCTCTCTTTGTTTGATGCAGCGTAGCTAGTTGTTTTGCTACAGTGTGTTCCATCAAAAGTCAGTAAATCTGACCCAGAGTGTTTTGAACACTCTTTTCTTAACGCCTGTTCATCCTGTGCTGTCTTGCAGCTTCTGTACATGTTGCCAGCTGAACTCTTTGTCCAGGAAGGGGCCCATTCTTATGATAGGGGCTGGTGCAAGAGTAGATGGTGCTTATAAGTTGCTTATCATTTCACTACTTTATTTTAAGCCAATTGAGCATAAAATAAGTTCCCTACAAACTTATCAGTGGGATTTTCCCAGCCCTGTGTAGAAAAAATTAGGATACTATTAAAGGCACAGGGTTTGATTTAACCACCTATGAGGTTGCAGGAGGTTATTACCTCTGTCGCCCTGGCCGAACTGCTACCTGCCATGCATAGAAATCACCTCCAGCAGGAGCTGATGCAATGCCATGGCACAAAAAAGTGCGGAGCACATCCATAATGTTTGTGATGGCTGCTTACCAAAACTATTTTCTTTTTCAGAAACAGACTCCCTAAGGGGAGCTTGTTTCTAAAAAAAAAAAACGAATTGCTTCCACACACTAACAGTTTTCTTCCATAGTGTGGGGTGGGAGGGCAATAGTTTTTTCTCTGTCCATTACCGCTAGCTTTTTCCTGGCAGTGATGGTTAGAAACAAAGGACCTCAGACCGTTCGCTCTAAATAGGGTCAGCTGGTCTGATGCCGTTACACTGATGGCCCCACTACATTGGGCTGTGAGAGTAAGTTTTCTGACAACACAGTTAGCGGGGCACTGCTGTTCGGAAACTGATGGCCTGCTCCACTCATAATTGAGGCAGTGGACTAAGGGTTTTGCACAGAGGGTATTCTGTCTCTTATGTGATGGA
Source organism: Triturus cristatus (assembly GCF_964204655.1). Classification (NCBI taxonomy): domain Eukaryota; kingdom Metazoa; phylum Chordata; class Amphibia; order Caudata; family Salamandridae; genus Triturus; species Triturus cristatus. The sequence continues at coordinate 939,464,021 of NC_140587.1, read as the reverse complement.
ATACCCTGCCCGCCATACTTGAAATCAAACCTGTGGTGTTGGTTATTATATCCTACTCGAAGCCCGCCCTGAAGAGGATGTGTGTTGCTAAGGTTGAATATCTAGTTATAGGTGTTTTTACATTAATGTTGTTAGATTGGGAAAATTAGATTAGCTACAAACTGTACCAGGGAATCTTTTTAAACAGTCAATGACCTGTACAAATGGAATAACAAAAACATCTTTACTCCTGATTAATCCTTTTGCAATCAACTGGCTGATTTTTTCCAGTTTAAAGTCAATTCTATTTTTTAAGCATTCTTCTCGAATACACCAACTATTGACATAGGTTCAAATCAGGAAGAGGTTGTGAAATCTGGATCAGCATCTGGGCTTTGCGAAACACCCAATTTTGAGAGGTTCTCACCTCTTACATGGGGAAAAACAATCAGTCTCATAAGCTCCATTAAATCAGGGGCCCCTTCGGACCCCTGTCAACCATCGGTTCTCAATCTTGTGGCCAGCATGGTGGCTGGTCCACTCATGGATCTATTAAATGAGACACTTAGCTCTGGGCAATACCCAACTATCTGGAAAAGCTTCCATTTTCCCTTTGGTGAAAAAACCTTTCCTGGATCCTAAGCAGGTGGAAAAGTACAGACGCATCTCCCGTCTTCCATTTCCTGTCAAAATGATAGGGAAGGCAATGAATGAAGAAATCTTAACCTTTCTGGACACCAATCAGCTGCTTGACTCCTCCCAATACGGTTTTAGAGGAAACCATTGTACTCAGTCAGCACTAAGTACTGCATCTGAAGAGATAAAGGGAGTGGTGGACAAGGGACGCAGAGCTGCATTAGCCCTATTGGATCTCTCTGCCGCTTTTGATACAGTTCACCACGTACTTCTTGTTAAACCACTTAATTCACTAGGTTTTAGGAACACTGCGTTTACATTGCTGAGTTTGTTTCTTGACGGTAGACAACAGTGGGTAGAGATGCGAGAAGCAAGGTTGAGACCCTTCTCCCTTCCCTTTGGGGTACCTTAGAGCTCTGCACTTAGCCCCACCTTATTCAATGTGTATGTCACCCCCCTTCCTCCTGGTCCCCCGCTATGGTGCCTTTGCCCCCCTAAACATCCCTGCCCCGTGTAGCAGTCACCACATGTGCAAAAACATCAATTTTACAAGCTACAATTTTAAAATGGATGTTTCCAACCGCCCATAGGGCGGTAACTTTCCAATTCTGCAGTTGGAACCGCCGACCTCTGGTCGGGCAGTTCTAATCCGCAGCGGTGTCGGTCAGACACAAGTCCATTCGACATTCTAAGAAGGGCCAATGTGTTTTGTAGGCATAACAGAAAATATTCTAAGAAAATGAGTAGAAAGCTTCATTGCTGTGATAAATATTCTGCACACATTCATTAGTTTTTAAATTCTGTTCACCAACCTGACAGACAAAATGCTTTCATGGACTTTAATTGAAATACCTACTTTTCAAACGTATGTCACCCACCAAATCAAGCCCTTAGCTGCTGAAGCTTTTCCACCCCTAATGCATGCATAGTCCTTTTTTATGTTTGGGTCACTTTGTGTTTAGGCCTTCATCATTTTTTTCCACAAAAGGCATCCAGGTCATATTTTTCATCGTTTTTTCCCACATCTGCCATTTTCTGTGGCAGGAAGATACCAGGTTCACTTTAGAGTCCCTCAGGGATCCTCCTTTACCCACTCTTATTTAACATCTATGTTCAATCTTGATTAGGAAACTGGATGATAAGGGTTGCAATTTGTTTAACTATGCAGATGACTCTAAGATACTTCTACTTTTGGATTACCAACTTCCCTCCCAACTTGCATTCCCAAAGCAAGTGCATTTTATCTGGAACTGGATGGGGAACACATGCTTAAAACTAAATGCAGAAAACCAAAGGTGGTAGTTTCTAATAACAAACCAAATCTTTTGCGTGACTTATACTAGCCTCATGAGATTGGCTTATTACCAACCCCCTTAAACGTGGTTAAAAGTCTGGGGATGGTCATAGACTCTAAGCTTTCATTGAAATCCTCTATCTCATCAGTGACACCAAAATGTGTATTCATATTGATACAGATCAGAATGGGTGGTGCCTTTTAAACATCTGATGCTCTCAAGACCATGGTGGTGACTTTAATTGGCTCAAGACTAGATTATGCCAATTCTTAGCACCTGGGCATCCCATCTACGGTGCTACACAGGCTTGAAGTCATTTACAACATGATGGCTCACCTCCTGCTATACTCGTCTAAAAGAGCTTATGGATCTTAACTTCTGAAATACCTTTATTGGTTGGCAGTAAGATACAGATTGCAATTTAAAACTCTGCATTGTATTTACGGTAATGCATGACTAGCCTCATCATCTATTTTGAAACGCATCAAAAGATATATTTCATCACACACCTTGTGGTCCTCAGCACCACATCATCCTTTCAGTTTTAAGAAGATTGGGAGGTCAAACCTTTTTGGTCTGGCACCTACTCTTTGGAATTCCCTTCTGCTTTTGCTTAGGACCAAGACGGTACTACTTTTTGGGGGAAAGCAGTGAAAACCTGGCCCTTCACACAAGCCTTGAACTGCTAACTCAAGTTAAACTTGTGAAAATACATTTTGTAAGCAGAATGCTCTCGAGATTTATAACCTTTACAGATGGTTCATTTTACAAGTACACTATTTGGTCAGTGCCAAGAAACCATTGCTGATAGCATGCTTTATCATATACAATTAAAATAACATAAAATCTTGTAGATTTGGGATTTTAAAGGTACCCAGGGTTTTTGGATTCCCCTAGAGAGGACATAGAAAATAGCCAAAATATAGCAAAACATTGGATTTTGGTGAAAAAACATGGGGGAAAGTGCTGTGCAGAAAATGTGAGGAAACTGTGTGATTGTAGGAAAGGTTTTCTTTTTTTTCATGGCATTCTGAGTAAGGAAACATAGTGAGATCCACGTAAGTCACACCACTGTGCACTCCCCTGAGTGTTTAGGTTTTGAAATTGTATGGGCTTGGTAGGTTTCACTGGGTAACCGCCTAGCTCTTGCCCAAAGCCCGTGCTTAAATAACCCAGCAACCCACATCGCCAAAATCAGTCGATTTGTATGAGGAAAGTTTGATGGCACCACATTGCATTTTGGGACCTTTCCAGTGGCAGACGCTAGGTCCCGCTGCACAAGTGAGGTACTGTTTCGCGTGTGGGAACACAGGGTGGTAGGAAGTCTGAAGAACCCCCATCCCAGATTCCAGAAATTGTTTTCACTGAAATATGAGGATATTAGGTGATTTTTGTCAAAGTATGAAGTTTGCAGGGCATCCTGCATAAGGAAACGTAGTGGGTTACATGCAAGTCACACCACCTTGGACGCCTTGGGTGTCTAGGTTTCAGAAATACCTAGGTTTAGTAGGGTTTCTTGGTTGTTGGATGCCTCAATCCCCAATAATGCAACAATTCAGCATGGTAAGTAAGAGATAATGGGGATATTCCTCCACTCCACTATCAAACTAGACATAAAATAATCCAAATTTCCTTTATCTTGGCGTGAGAAGAGGATGGGATCTTTATAGTGTCCAGGTGAGCACAAAGATTGTTGGGGCTGTAGGGAAGAGGGATAGGTCTAGGTGGTCCATCCCATCGCATTTATTTCCCTAAAATGAATATATAGATATATATATATATATATATATATGTTTCTCTGTAAACAAATACCAGCACTCACAGGAGCAGATTAACCCAAATTTATTGGGATAAAAGTGCACACTCATGTTTACCGAGAAGCGTCTATATCTGTTCGCGATCTCACCCTCCCTCAATGAAGCACCTGCTCGGGGTGCTTTAATGAGGAATACGGGTGATACATTGAGCACTATCACTATATGGATCACTTTATATATATATATATATATATATATATATATATATATATATATATATATATATATATATATATATATATATATATATATATATATATATATATACCTACTGGCGGTCGCCAGTAGGTAGTTATAGTTAGGACCCTGTTTCCATAGGAAATCCGCAACATTCTATTTTGAATAACTTTGGCGCCGGTCGACGAATCCTCGCGAATTTCTCAAAATAGGTGGGGCGCTACGCTCCGCTCCTACCCTGAAAGTCTCGGGGGGGTTCGTCAAGCGGGGGCTGAGATAAAAGGGGGGTCCCAAAACGCGTTTTTCCCATGCATTTTTCCATAGGACCTTTAGACAGGGCTACAGCCCGAACGGCTGAACAGAATTACTAGAAATTTGGCAGAGAGGTAGTCCTCAGGTCAAGGAAGTGACTTTTGTAGGTTTGGTGTAAATCTGTTCAGTAGATTCTGAGAAAATAGCCTTTAAATCAATATATATATCTGAGCCAGCTTACGGTACGGTTACCGTAAGCTTACCGTACGCGTACGGTGGCGTGCGCGAGCGCGATTCTGATTGGCTGTTACATCTAAGTAAACATTCGAATCGGTCGAAACCAGGAAGCGGCGGCCGCCATTTTCTCTCTCGCACTGTGAGGGAGGGGATGTAAACAAAGGGAAAAAACATATAAAGGGGCTGTTTAGACAGCGCCCATGCACATAGCCATGTTAGTTGAGTCCTCAAAGATCCCCCAAGGCCAAAAACGGTAAATTTTAATTTTTTGAAAATTTCGCCGATTACGCTTACCGTACGCGTACCGTGCGCTTACGCTAAAAAATATATATAAAAAAAAAACACACTCTCTGTGCATGGCATATTATTGTCATCACTTACAAATTAAATTTAACAGATTACCTATCACAAGGAAGCGCATAATATGTCCTCCATGTGCGCACGGTGCGTTACGTGGGCACGCGGTGCGCGTAGCGCACTGCGTGCCCACCTTGCGTGTAGGGCACTAACTGCGTAAAGTGGGCGCGCGGTGCGCGAAGCGCACCGCGTGCTCAATGTGCGCGCACGGTGCGCGAAGCGCACCGTGCGCGCACGGAACGAACTGCGTTAAGTGGGCGCGCACGCCACGAATGGCGTAAAGTAACTTAGCATTTAAAAAAACGTACAAATTCACTGAAAAAACCATAGGTTTCACACACGTTATAGTTAGGAATTAGCATTTAAAAAACCTTGCTAATTCACTGAAAAAACCATAGGTTTCACACATGTTATAGTTAGCTGGAAATTTTACTGATAAAAAACCAATGAAATTCCCCCGTTATAGTTACTGTAAGCAACTATAACTCACGCGACCGTAATCCTCTGCTGATGACATATGTGTCTTTATGGAAAAAAAAAAATTGTAATATATGTATAGCTAAAATTTAATGGAAGAAGACATGGGCAAATAAGTGTCTAAATACAGTATTAGCATCAGCAGAGGATTGCGGTCGCGTGAGTTATAGTTGCTTACAGTAACTATAACGGGGGAATTTCATTGGTTTTTTATCAGTAAAATTTCCAGCTAACTATAACATGTGTGAAACCTATGGTTTTTTCAGTGAATATATATATATATACACTCCACGAATCTCCACCAATCCAGGAAAAACTCGGACGCTCAGATTGCTGCAAATAATTTTAATGGCAGGGTAAAAAATTACGCGTTTCAGCTTTATGCCTTGTTCATGCTCGTATGTCTACAAGTTTGCCATGATTAAGTACACCTCCTCATCTCTGATCAAAAGACGGACTCATCATACAAATACCTCCACAACATTGCAGCTATCGCTGCCATTTTTAAAAGGTACAGATATCATTATTGATGTTATATATAAGGTCCTTAATGTGATAAATATCAATAAATAAATCACATTCGGTTATAAACTCAATTCAATATCATCATGAGTGCGAGTCTGCAATTTAAACAGCCTATTGCATATAATGTTGTAAATGTGCAAATAACGATCACGTCATGCCCAATATTCTATATTGCTGAGTATTGTAAACCGGGCTATATTTGCTTTGCCACATGTCTGACTGATGAAAAATATATCGCTATATATACTTCTGCTATAATACGAAGTTCCACCCCTCCAGGTATGTTCACTGGCGCGTAATATGACAAATAATCTTAGCAGATGTTAGTGTCCTTCACCAGCCAGCAATAAAGATACAATATTCAATCCTTGTACCTAAACCATATTCCCCAAGTGGGTTTCAGCATATAGTGATATGTCTTTAATACAAATCAAATCTTTGCCCCAGTGGGTATAATATGTTAACCACATTTCCATTATACAGTCGACATTCATATTGAACACAATACATTAGCTCAATCAATGCGGGCATCCATATGTGATCCAATTGGTTAATTTCATTCATCAACGTAACTTCTCAAATTACGATTTGACAGTAGTAAGAGGGGGTGCCAAAACCTGTAGAAAAATGTTAAAATTAATAATATAAACAAAACTGTCTACGGACAAAAGTTTTTTGTAAATACTCAATCATATAAATGAATTGCCAATTCCTCACTTAAGTTTAACCCCTTAGGTGCCAAACTCTCCAGGTCGATAATATACCATACATACCATCTATTACACGGGCACATCAGGACATATACACAGTATGTTGTGTTGCATGTGAGATTCTTCTTAATTACAAACTCCCTCTTGGAGTTGGGTATTGTCAATGTATCACAATCAATACTCCCTCTACATGCCTTACATTTATGACAACATCTGAAACCAGATCTACCTCTACATGCCATAAATGTAAGGCATGTAGAGGGAGTATTGATTTTGATACATTGACAATACCCAACTCCAAGAGGGAGTTTGTAATTAAGAAGAATCTCACATGCAACACAACATACTGTGTATATGTCCTGATGTGCCCGTGTAATAGATGGTATGTGGGCAGTACCAAACATCAAGCAAAAAAGCGAGTGCTAGAACATCTGCCTGCTATCAGAAATAACAACAGACAGTATCCCATAGCTCATAATTTTCATGAGAGCCACATGCAAGATGACACACTAGTCTGTATGGTGGTTATCGATAATGTGAATTTGGGTCTGAGAGGGGGCAACAGAGAGTTGTCCTTGAGAAAATTGGAATCAAAGTATATTATCGACCTGGAGAGTTTTGTACCTAAGGGGTTAAACTCAAGTGAGGAATTGGCAATTCATTTATATGATTGAGTATTTACAAAAAACTTTTGTCCGTAGACAGTTTTGTTTATACTATTAATTTTAACATTTTTCTACAGGTTTTGGCACCCCCTCTTCCTACTGTCAAATCGTAATTTGAGAAGTTTCGTTGATGAATGAAATTTACCAATTGGATCACATATGGATGCCCGCAATGATTGAGCTAATGTATTGTGTCCAATATGAATGTCGACTGTATAATGGAAATGTGGTTAACATATTATGCCCACTGGGGCAAAGATTTGATTTGTATTAAAGACATATCACTGGTGTGAAAGTGCTGTTTTGCCCAGAGTGAGATGGTGCTGAGGTGAGGTGCCGGTACACTCGTGAGCTGATTGCTGTAAACTGATGTTCTCTGGGCACTCTAGCATACTGGCCGCTGTGGCATAGCTGTGCAACTGGTGTTAGTATGGGTTTAGACTATAGCGGGAGTGGGAAGCAAACTACTCACCCCTACCAGTCTGAAGACTCGAATGGGGTGTTTTAGCAAGCCGGAATAAAGAAATAATCGTGAAGAATATAATGCAGAATGTTGCAATGCCACAGAAGGCAAATGGTGAAATCAGGTGTGTTTAAGAAAGTGGCTGTGTGGGATAAAGTGATGGAGTCTGCAAGTTATATAAAAAGTGTCTTTATTTAAGTGCCATAAATTGACCCACTGGTGCAAGAGCTAAGGCATCCAGCTGAGGCAAACTCCAACCGCTTCTGCTATATTCAAACCTAAGCTCCTGCATCAGTCAATTCCACATTACATGTTACAGTTCCATGTGGCATAAACAATACCTATTAGACATGAATGACTGTAAATTGTAGAATGAAAATAAAGGTAGGATACGATTACCACACTGTGCCAATCAGTTCCTAAACAATGCAGTATTTTTTGATCTTGATCGCCAGCTCGTGAGCAGAGGCTGAGGATGAGCTAATTTGTGTGAAAGGGCTTCGTGGATAACAGGCAGGCAGAGAGACGTGTGTACAAAGAATAGACATGGTTTCAAAATGGATGTCGGGTTTAGGCTAATTTACCAAGTAAATAACGTATTTGCATAGGCCATACATCATCCATCCCTGGTTAGTCTCGAGAAGTAAGGGCCAATAATGAAAACAGAGTTCACATACTTAGAAAGTTATTATATGAAAATAGTTCAATTGAAGTGTATTAAAAATAATTATAGGAAAAAGTCAAAAAAGTTGGAAAAAATCAATCCAAGATTAAAGTGAATTTCTTACAAGTCTTGGAGATTGCAGTACGGAAGTTCTTCAGCGGCTTGAGATGCGTAATGTTCCAAGAGGCGATTGTTGCCATCGTGTGAGAAAAGCGAAGCAATCCAATTCATATCCTCGAAAGGACAGTAATGTTCTTCGAATGTTGGAGCGGCAATTTGAATTGGCAGGCAATCTGCGATGTTGTCAAAGGTCGAACGTTGCAGGAGATCTTTCGCGGCTGCGCAGAAATCTCATTCCGCCAGGATACCTTTTTGCGTTGCATCCGCCATTGCTCCACTGCCCGAACAATCAAGTTCATGGTTTTCAAGATTACCTGCTGGATATTGGGAGCGTTTGCTGGGATGTTGGCAAGGCATAGATCCATTTGCCAGTCGATTGGGCAAGTTTTGCAATAAAAAGATGGTTGCACGCAGATTGTATATGTGTAAATAAATGTCATGATGTAGCTGGCTCCGATAATAGAGAGGCAGGCAGCCGAAAAGTTGTTCAATTTTTTCACCGGTATTGATGTAGCTTCACGTAGAGGCGTAATCTGTCAGACATGCTTGTTACCACAGGGAGCGCAGCCATTTTTAACCAGCTAAAATAGTAGTAGGATGGCCGCAAACAGAGCGAGAATTATGGGCACTGTTCCTGTTATTCCAGAGATGATCGAATGAATGAAGTGAGGTATTAGACTAAAAACAGTTTGAAAGCCTGTGACAAGGCCGGAGGAGACAGTGTTAAAAAAGTGTGCCAGACCTTAAATGTCAGATTTGTTGAAAATTGCGTAACAATTCACAAAGTGTAATGGGAGGTTCGTATTTAAAAGGGAGTGTATTTTACTTGAAGTTCGTGCTATCTGCAGTCGATAAATTACTTTTGGAGAAGTGAGGGACACTTCTGTTCGAAACAAAAGCGCTTTCAGTTTGCTCTGTTTAATAAAATCTGTTTTCAAAGTAGGTATTGAAGGCCAAGTTGAACTTTGGGAGTTACTTTGTGTGAGTGGGAATAGAGATTGCCAGAGGAAGTTATCCGGTTTGAAACAGTAAGGACATGCGGTATGCCAGCTCACATTGCTTAGCAGTCCATGTTATTAAGAAGCAGATAACTGCCGCTAGAAAGCTGTGTGAATGTTGGTCTGATTGTGGGAGTTGGCGTGCTTTTAAGAAAGCACGCAAGATTGGGGGCTGTAAGCTTAGAAGCGTCGTGCAGTTGGACATTCTTGCATTGTAATGAATGACTGCCATTGTGGTCCCACTTTCCACCTGTGAGAAAAACTTCTGTAACCTCTTTAAGACAGCGATATGTAAATGGGAGAAACCACTGCTCGTAAATAAACGTGCTACCTTATATAATCACATACAACATGACAAACAACCTGTACACCTAGCAGACACAACGGCACTACATAATGTGGGAACCGTGGCTAGCCATGTACACAAACCAAACATAGCACCTCTGCCACACAATGCAGAATGCGGAGAGAGATGGGAGCAAAGTATGTGCGAAGGTGGCAAGTGATTCTCGATTATAAAAGTATACAATGCAAAGAGTTTAGGGGATGTGCCGGACAGACTTGAGTATGCAGAGCACAGACATGTACATGTCAACATACACTGATGGTCTATTGAGAGGTGAGCAGTCTATATATCGACTTTTTAATATCGAGGGACAGAAATATCGAGTCAAAAATATCGAATGTACAAAATATCGAAATAGATAATATCGATGGGAAAAATATCGTTTTTTTTTTTACTGATATGTCGATGTAAGTAATATCGTTAGTAATAATATCGACATGTGAAAATATCGTCATTGTATGTTTAGTAAATATTTTGAAGTTTGTATAAATAGTTAAAATGTATATAATTTGAGAAATATTTATATTGTTTTAGGGGCGGGATGTTGGGTTATAGGGGATAAGGGTGGGGAGTGTTTTAAAAAAGTTAATTAATTTTTTTAATATATTGTAAAATTTAATTAGAAAATTTTAATTAAAATGTGAAATGTATATTTAATTTTAGGAGCGGGATGTTGGTTTAGAGGGGATAAGGGTGGGAAGTGTTTTAAAAATGTTTATATATTTGTTAATTTTTGTATTAAAATTATTTAGAAATTGAAAATTAAATTTCGAATTTTACAAATATTTTTACGAGCGGGATGTTGGTTTGTAGGGGATAAGGGTGGGAAGTGTTTTAAAAATGTTTAGATATTTGTCAATTTTGTATTAAAATTATTTAGAAATTGAAAATTAAATTTCGAAATTTACAAATATTTTTAGGAGCGGGATGTTGGTTTATAGGGGATAAGGGTGGGAATTGTTTTAAAAATGTTTATATATTGATTAATTTTTTTTACAATTTATTTAGAAATTGTAAATTAAATTGCGAATTTTACAAATAATTTTAGGAGCGGGATGTTGGTTTAGAGGGGATGAGGGTGGGAAGTGTTTCATAAATGTTTATATATTTGTTAATTTTGTATTAAAATTATTTAGAAATTGAAAAATAAATTTCGATTTTTACAAATATTTTTAGGAGCGGGATGTTGGTTTATAGGGGATAAGGGTGGGAAGTGTTTTAAAAATGTTTATATAATGTTTAATTTATTTTAAAAAATTTTAAGAAATTGTAAATTAAATTTCTAAATTTACAACTAATTTTAGGAGCGGGATGTTGGTAGATAGGGGATAAGGGTGGGAAGTGTTTTAAATTTTTTTATATATTTGTTAATTTTTAATAAAAATTATTTTGAAATTGTTAATTAAATTTAGAATTTTACAAATAATTTTAGGAGCGGAATGTTGGGTTATAGGGGATAAGGTTGGGAAGTTAATTCAAAATGTTTATATATTTTTAAATTTTAAACAATAATTATTTTGAAAGTTTAAATATAATTTAGAATTTTACTAATCCCATTATTAAATATAGATTTCTGTAAGAATAGTAAATTAATTAAGTTCAGTGTCCAGCACTTATCTTAATTAAATATAGAGTGGAGTGGGAATAGTAAATTAATTAAGTTCAGTGTCCAGCACCTACTCTAATTTAATATAGGTTGGAGTGAGAATAGTAAATTAATTATGTTCAGTGTCCAGCACTTATCTTATTTAAATATAGACTAGAGTGGGAATAGTAAATTAATTAAGTTCAGTGTCCAGCATCTACCCTAATTAAATATAGATTGGAGTGAGAATAGTAAATTAATTAAGTTCAGTGTCCAGCACTTATCTTAATTAAATATAGACTGGAGTGGGAATAGTAAATTAATTCAGTTCAGTGTCCAGCACCTACTCTAATTTAATATAGGTTGGAGTGAGAATAGTTAATTAATTATGTTCAGTGTCCAGCACTTATTTTATTTAAATATAGACTAGAGTGGGAATAGTAAATTAATTAAGTTCAGTGTCCAGCATCTACCCTAATTAAATATAGATTGGAGTGAGAATAGTAAATTAATTAAGTTCAGTGTCCAGCACTTATCTTAATTAAATATAGACTGGAGTGGGAATAGTAAATTAATTCAGTTCAGTGTCCAGCACCTACTCTAATTTAATATAGGTTGGAGTGAGAATAGTAAATTAATTAAGTTCAGTGTCCAGCACTTATCTTAATTAAATATAGACTGGAGTGAGAATAGTAAATTAATTCAGTTCAGTGTCCAGCACATACTGTAATTAAATATAGGTTGGAGTGAGAATAGTAAATTTATTAAGTTCAGTGTCCAGCACTTATCTTCATTTAATATAGACTGGAGTGGGAATAGTAAATTATTTTAGTTCAGTGTCCAGCACTTATCTTAATTTAATATAGACTGGAGTGGGAATAGTAAATTATTTTAGTTCAGTGTCCAGCACCTACGCTAATTTAATATAGGTTGGAGTGAGAATAGTAAATTAATTAAGTTCAGTGTCCAGCAGTTATGTTAATTAAATATATATTGGAGTGGGAATAGTAAATTAATTAAGTTCAGTGTCCAGCACCTACTCTAATTTAATATAGGTTGGAGTGAGAATAGTACATTTATTAAGTTCAGTGTCCAGCACTTATCTTCATTTAATATAGACTGGAGTGGGAATAGTAAATTATTTTAGTTCAGTGTCCAGCACTTATCTTAATTTAATATAGATTAGAGTGGGAATAGTAAATTATTTTAGTTCAGTGTCCAGCACCTACACTAATTTAATATAGGTTGGAGTGAGAATAGTAAATTAATTATGTTCAGTGTCCAGCACTTATCTTAATTAAATATAGAATAGAGTGGGAATAGTTAATTAATTAAGTTCAGTGTCCAGCATCTACCCTAATTAAATATAGATTGGAGTGAGAATAGTAAATTAATAATGTTCAGTGTCCAGCACTTATCTTAATTAAATATAGATTGGAGTGGGAATAGTAAATTAATTAAGCTCTGTGTCCAGCACATACTCTAAGAAAATATAGGTTGGAGTGAGAATAGTAAATTAATTAAGTTCAGTGTCCAGCACTTATCTTAATTAAATATAGACTGGAGTGAGAATAGTTAATTAATTAAGTTCAGTGTCCAGCACCTACTCTAATGTAATATAGACTGGAGTGGGAATAGTTAATTAATTAAGTTCAGTGTCCAGCACCTACTCTAATGTAATATAGACTGGAGTGGGAATAGTTAATTAATTAAGTTCAGTGTCCAGCACCTACTCTAATGTAATATAGGTTGGAGTGAGAATAGTAACTTAATTAAGTTCAGTGTCCAGCACTTATCTTAATTAAATATAGACTGGAGTGGGAATAGTAAATTAATTCAGTTCAGTGTCCAGCACATACTCTAATTAAATATAGGTTGGAGTGAGAATAGTAAATTAATTAAGATCAGTGTCCAGCAGTTATCTCAATTAAATATAGACTAGAGTGGGAATAGTAAATTAATTAAGTTCAGTGTCCAGCATCTATCCTAATTAAATATAGATTGGAGTGAGAATAGTAAATTAATTAAGTTCAGTGTTCAGCACTTATCTTAATTAAATATAGATTGGAGTGGGAATAGTAAATTAATTAAGTTCTGTGTCCAGCACATACTGCCAACTCAGTGAATTGTGGTGTACTAGAAACTCATCTCAGAACCCAGAACCCAGTATCCGGCTAGTATTAGTGTACCATTCGTTATCTGAGATTAGGCTCAGAGATCCCAATGAAAAGACAACCCAGAACAAGCGACTCAGTATACTCTCAGGAATGGTGGGAATCGGAAATACCTGTTCGTATATTATTCTCACATCAGTCCACAACAAGAATCAACAGAGACACGGTGAAAATAAAAAGAGTTTATTTTTATAGACCACGTGTCCTAAGATGCAGTACTTTGGCTAATACAAGCAGACAAATGATTAAAATCAAAACCATCAGCATTGTTACAATACCATAGAATATAAAAGGGGTGATCATATTATAATGACAGTGGATAATACCACCTTCACTTTACTAAGAAGCTAATATTATTATTATGATAATAGAAGGTCTTTTAGGCTTGAATAGGGGACCCCATACCTCAAAGATCAGGTTAGTGAAATCACATCACAGGAGCATCAGGAGTCTTCTCGCAGGAAGGCTCGTCTTCGGTCTGAATATTAAACATGATGTCTGTGTTATTAAAAGCACCAACTTTCAGGTATTTACAGCTGCCTGTGTGTTATGTCTAAATAGTGGGTCGATCAACCTAGAGTAGAAAACATGCATTGTCTAACAAACCAGACTGTTTTGTCACGCCATGTACAGACCAAGGTCGCTGCGCAGAGCTCGGGATGGTAACAACAGATTGCTTTCGTGTGAGGCAAAGCTCGAGTCAGCAGTTTGTTTAAGCAATAACATGTAAACGCAGTGTCGTGCGCAAAAGCGGCAAGATGGCTTTCTAACATCTAACGTGGTTATGGTAACTTAATAATGTATGTACGTATTAAGGGAGTCCTCACTACATGCCCCCTTGATCGAAGCACTATACAGTAGGCAAGAAAAAAGAGAATGCAAAGTTCAGTTTCGACAGAGCTGAACAAGGCGTATTCAATTAATAAACAATTTATAGTTCAGGCAAAAGCCGAAAACATGAAAACCGAAAAGGGGAGAAAAAAACAAAAAACCACAAACGTGTGATGGGAAAAATTAAAAAATGTTGCTGTGGACAGCAGTCCAAAGGCACGGGAGAAAAAACCTAGAGGACCACAGTTCACTCAATCCATGAACGTATATGCAGCATACGTGGCCACTGCTTCCAACAAGAAATCGTTTGCAGAGCCACGAAAAGTTTCAGCCATCCAATTAATCAAAGAAAAGGAACATACATGTTCTTCAATGAGCGGAGCCTCTAGCACAATCAGAGGGCAACCGATTTGTTCCTCCAGATAGCTCATATTCAAGAAATCATAGGCTGCTCTTGCGATGTCCCAATTACCCAGGATACCATGCGCCGCACCACAGGCCATAATCCGAACACCAGAACAGGCAAACTCGTGAGACACTAAGGGCCTCATCAGTCGATCATAATCCGGCACCGGAGACACCGTGTTGGTTAAGCACAAATCCAAAGGCCATTCAAAGGGACAATCTAGGCAGTGAAAGACTGGCTGTACGCAGGTGAAGTAGGAATACCGGAAGGATAATCCATACGCCAGGCTCAAAGTCGCCAATGGCAGCGTACCATAATATTCAAGCATCCTGTCACGGAGAAGATGCAGACGGGACAGGTTGTCGTGTGGCACAGAAAGAGCAGCCATTTCGCAGTATGAAAAGTAAAAGCAGCACTTCTGCCACAAGCGCCAGAATCAGCGGGACACCTCCAAAGATGCTAGAGAAAATAGAATGAAAAAATGCCGGAATCACACCAAAAATAGTTTGGAAAGAGGTCACGAGGCCCGAGCCCACAAGCTTAAAAAAATGAGCCAGGCCGGTCGTGGACGAGGCATTGAAAATTGTTTGGATCAAAGCACCAAAATGTAGGGGGAGGTCAGTATTCAAAAGCGCCTGTACCTCAGTACGCGTATTTGCAACGTGAAGGACAAATGTTTCACGGGAGGAAGTCAATGGCACCTCTTTTTGGGACAATAGCGCCCTTATTCTGCTCATCTTGTTGAACTCTGCCTTCAAGGTTGCAATCGAAGGCCAGATGGAAACATCCAGCCGCCCATGCGGGGGTGGAAATAGAACATTATTGCAGCAGACAACTCTCTGCGATACAGTCACTATGTAAGGGATTCCCACTAACATCCCGCAGCAAGCTTCATTGTTCAAAATTAAATAACTACCGTTTGCAAGCAGCGTGAAAGATGGCGTAATCACTGGCACTGGGAGACCTTTCAGGACGCAGGCCAAATTTGGAGCTTGTACATTGGATGCACCGTGTAACTGAATGTGCCTACATACTACAGAGTGATCAGGTGTCAGATAAACCTCAGTACCGTCCCTTGTACATCTATACATAAAAGGGAGGGACCAAACCTCATGTATGAAAGCGGTGCCCAGCTGTTCATATATACTCAGAGCATAGTGTTTCATACAGGACGTAAACTTGAAAAGCGCGAACGGGAGAGTGATCAACCCATGTAATAATCACACGGCTGTATCCAATTCCGCTATAGAGAAAGGTAAAGGTTATAATTTTTCAATATGTAACAATGAATATGTAGCATCTTTCATGGACATGAACTGCTGTTTTTCAGTAAGGTTAAAGGGAAGAAATAAAGATGTTGTATTCAAATAGTCTCAGGGGACCTTCCCTGCCTTTAACGTTTGTAATGTCCATGCAAACTGCATAACAGAACGCAACTGGTTTTGAACATGAAACAATACAGAGACATCATCATGCACAATATCAACAATTGAAGAAACAATATTGTCCAATGTATAAATACGGGAAGAAAGAGTGCTAATGCTGTTATCAATAACTGCAAATACCTTTTCCATATTAGCCTGATCAATAGCTCTCAATCGTGACGCTGCCTCTATTTGCGACAGTTTCCATACTTCGTTGTAAATAGCATACGCCCACCTTTTAGATCTGCCACCCACAGGACCTTTAAAAAAATCATTCAAATCTATTTTGTCATGTAATCTTGATAAATGAACTTTGACAGATGCCAAGGTGGAATGTCGCAGCCAGGATTGACATAAGTTTCCTACAGAGTATGTAGTTACGGTATGTTACGATTTAAACCGAGGGTCCACTCGTTGCTGAGTATACCCCTGCTTCAGACCTAGAAAACGACGTTGACATGTATCTGAACTGCTTTGCCAAACTAACCATCCATCACTACTAAATTTCGAAATATTGAAAGATGTATTAGAAATCAATGACTGTAAAGCAGGAAGGGACAGATCCGTGTGGTTATCCCAATTGGGGTAAGCGCCCAGATCCGGCACAGAAGGTGACTTTAGTTGTTTAGAAGTGGCCAATCCGAAACAGGTGGTTCGGAAGATGGTTGAATTTAAATACAACATATGATTTGGTACAAGACAGGCACGATGCAAAGCTTCAGTTCCCTGAACCTGCCACGGTTTGGAACCCCAAACCGATTTAAGATCAATAGTAGCCTTCCATAGATCATAACCTTTGATTGATAACTCGTCCATAAAGGACTTAGAATAAAGTAACTTGGTGTGTGTGAGTCTAACCTTTGTGGCAGACTCAGGCATAACCTTAAAATAAAAGGATGCCGGGTCGGAAACACTGAAATCAGTAAAATAAGTATACTTATCAACTAATGTAGGTGAACTGCCGAAAGAGGGAGTGGGACAGTGTTCCCATTGGGTAAAATTTACAAAATTACGAAAACTGTTTGCTTTATGCAGAAAGTGATTGCCATAATGTTGAAAACAATATTGTTCCGCATAATTAGCCGTATTTTCATATAAATCTTCAGCATCAAAAGCGGCATAATATTTCAAATCTGAAAACAGTGCTTCAATGGCGTGAACATCCCAATCATCAGAACGTATGTTTTGCTTAACCATATCACCCATAGAAACACGAAATACATTAGGTACAATATTTTCTTTAGGTGTTTGGAGTAATATCTGTGGTGGAAACATAAAGAGATGGAATATATACGTTAGTTATTTATTTGAGTAAAGATAAATTAGTGTTTTAGTTTAATTTGGCAGTTTAGTTAGAAAATAATATTTACTTACGTTTTTAGAATAGTAGTAGGATGTAGGTTTCTTCTGTTTAGCAGAGTTTCTTCTTCGTTCAATGCTTTGGTTTAAGGCATAGTAGAAGACTTGTTTTAATTGGTTTATATAGTGGTTTTAAATTGATTCTTGAATGTTATTGGTTGTTTTCTGTATGTGGCCTTTCTATTGGATGGTTTGTTTTTTTATAGTTAATTGATTTCCTTTTATGGAAAATGCTAAGTAAGAGTATATTTAGTTTTAAAGGAGGAGAGTTTTAAATCATTATATATAAAAAGATTGTTTATAATGTGTAGTGAGTGTTTTTTAAATGTGTTCGAAATGCCAATGTGATAATTATTTCAGTGTATTTTTATTATGTTGTTAAATATTGAGATCGCTATAAATGTTATGTTTATGTTTAAGTAGAATCTCATTTGAAAAATGTATGTTTTGGGAAATTATTGTCTTTATGTTGTTTAAAATATTGGTTTTATTAGTGTTAGAAATGTCAATATATTTAAAAAAAACGATATTATTGATGTCTATATTTTGGTTATCGATATTTGTGACATGTGTCATATTTATTTACTCATGTCGATATTTAGTATTGCGATATTTATGTGTGCGATTTTTGTGTGATCGATATAATTGTATTACGATATTGTAGTGTCGATATTAGTGTCGTTTTTTAAATAAGTATACAATGTCGATATTTTTTATGTCGATATATTTGATGCGATATTTGTGTAGTTCGATAATGTGTCTGTCGATAATATGTCAGAGATCCCTATTGAGAGAAGTGGACAGTGGACGCAACCATGATAGTAAACATATGTACGTGCCCAACCCCCCCCCCAAATCTTTAGGGTAGTGGGCTGGCTTGGCGCATGCAAGGCTAGCGTAGGGGTATGAATACAAGGCATGTTTCTCTGGGTGTGGTTCTCTTCCGGAATGGCAAACATGTCTGTCAGGTCTGCGCAGCTTACACCACCACGAGGCTGACGCCGTGAGCGAAGGTGGCTGCGGGAATAATGCTCTCAGCCTGCTGGTACTCAGAAACCGTCATGGCCGCTGCGACGCACATATGCCCCACAGTTCACCTTTCGACACCGCCGTATGTGAAAGAGGGCCCACCACGTGCCGGCGGAAGCTTTTGGGACGAAGTCTCTGAGCTGGGAAGGCTCCTGAGATCAACGCTGGCTATCGCGACACAGGCAGACAGAGCCAAGCCTGAGGCCCAGCATCGTGGAGTGCTCTGTATACTACTAACACAATAGTCCAACAGGTACCAACAGTGGAACGGTGTCTTGATCCCACAATGGACGATGTTAGAACTGCATCTGACAGTGCAGATGAAGGTACTCCTTTCAACCAGGTGCAAACAACTCTAGGTCCCAACAGTGGAACGGTGTCTTGATCCCAGAATGGACGATGTTAGAACTGCATCTGAGAGTGTAGATGAAGGTACTCTCTTTGACCAGGTGAAACCAACTCTAGGTCCCAACAGTGGAATGGTGTCTTGATCCCATAATGGACGATGTTAGAACTACATCTGAGAGTGGAGATGAAGGTACTCCCTTCGACCAGGTGCAAGCAACTCTACGTCCCAACAGTGGAACGGTCTCTTGATCCCAGAATAGAGGATGTCTGATATTACCTGCTGCTTGTTGTTTTTTACAGAACTCCCTCCGTTGAGGTGCATCTGACTGTGCTTTCGTAGCTAATTGCTGCACATGATCATTGGGCTTGGTTGACTGCAGTCGCTGGAGTACACCGCGGTACAGCAGGTCCGAACAGTGAAATGGGGTCTTGATCCCACAATGTACGATGTTAGAAAAGCATCTGAGAGTGGAGATGAAGGTACTCCCTTCAAACAGGTGCAATCAACTCTACGTCCCAACAGTGGAACGGTGTCTTGATCCCAAAATGGACGATATACGATATTACGTGCTGCTTGGTTTTCACAGAACTCCCTCCGTTGAGTTGCATCAGACTCTGTGCTTCCATAGCTAATTGCTGCACATGATTATTGGGCTTGGCTGAATGCAGTCGGTGAAGTACACCGCGGTACAGCAGGTCCAAACAGTGAAAAAGGGTCTTGATCCCACAATGGACGATGTTAGAACTGTATCTGAGAGTGGAGATGAAGGTACTCCCTTCGACCAGGTGCAACCAATTCTAGGTCCCAACAGTGGAACGGTGTCTTGATCCCAAAATGGACGATTTCCGATATTACCTGCTGCTTGTTTTTGACAGAACTCCCTCCGTTGAGGTGCATCAGACTCTATACTTCCATAGCTAACTGCTGCACATGATTTTTGGGCTTGGCTGACTGCAGTGGGTGGAGTACACCATGGTATAGCAGGTCGGAACAGTGAAACGGGGTCTTGATTCTGTGATTGAGGATGTCAGAAGTTAAAGTCTGTGATGATTTGTGTGTACCCCCTCCGATCGGGTGCAACCAACTCCATGCTTTTGAATCCAACAGCATGTGGCTGTGAGGCATTAATGACCACTGCCTCTGGCCTACACTGCGGTCAGCAGGGTTCACAATTCAGATCGAGTGGTGATTGTTTAATTACAGAATCCAGTAGGCAACTAACTACAACATCTATTGAAATATACACAAGGGCCTTTTAGTATACTTGCTTGAAGAACTTTTTAAAGATGACTTATAGGTCTAGTACAATCACCAAATTCTTCTTGGTAGTGGTAAGGAACACTGAATAGCAGTCTAAACAGTGGACAGCAGAGATCGCAATTCGAATTGTTTTGATTTATTTATTGCAGAGTTTTGTGTAATTTATGTTGTTGTATTTTGTGAAGAGGAAGTGAGAAAAAGTATTCATGGAAGACTGTGCTCACTACTGCCTTCAATTTACACTGCAGAGAGCAGTGTTCACAATTCAGATCGAGTCGCTATTGCAAATGATGTAGTGTTGTAGGTAACAGACACTGCTCCTAGTACGGTCCGCCCGCAGCACGCATCATCGTTGGCTGTGCACATGCTGAATGCTTTTGATGTGGCTATCTGAGTGCACTAGATCTGATGGACCCTTTATGATACAATCTTTTTGTGTATTATTTCAGATCTACTGCCTGTATCTCAGTATACCACAAGTTATGGTTCTTTCACGCTAGAATCTTTTCTGTATTATTTCACATCTAGTGTCCCTACCTTACTGCAGCACAAACTATTGGCCCTTTTATTATTGAAACTCTGTGTGTGATCCAATGATTACTGTTGTAGTTGATGCTAGCAGCAACCATTCCCTGAGGGCTGGTTTACACTCACCCCACGCGCATTCAACACAGACGTCACTGGATATGTGACCCTGGTAATAAAAAGGAGTCGAGCGCACGTGCCCGTAACCACTTCCACTATCTATCTCTGTCCGTGATTTCATTATCTATGCATGATACTGCCCCTGGGCCGTACCACATTACATTGTGCTGTGGACAGCGTATGCAACCATGTTACCTCTGGCAGTGGGGAAAAGTTCTATGTAGCTTTTAGATGCATGGCTATCACAGGTGGAAGGCTACTTTACAGAGCATGATTATTGATGAAGATGATGGTTGTGTGTAGTGTCAGATATGTGTACATAGCAAAAAGTTTTCAAAAAAGCTCTCTAAGCAGAAGAGGAGTCTCTCATCAAACGCTGTAGAGAGAATGACTAAAATGGGTGGGGTCCTCCAACTGTTACAATGGGAAATGTTATGAAACAATCAAATGCTTTTCTTTAAGGTCAAATGGCAATCGCGCACCGAGCGTGCAAGGAGGCCGCACCCGACGCGATTTTGAGAAAATATATTTAGCATAATAGAAGTTTATTACAGTTAGAAACATATAAATGTTTAAAATATTTTAGGTTATCGCTTGTTCTCATATACACTTTAAACTTATTTAGATATAGTTTTGAGACAAAAAAAAATGAGGGAATGGTGCACCCAGCGCGACACCATACGTCTATGACGTATCACAGGGCCTGGCAGCGTGCACTCGTCGCATACGCAACGCTCAGTGGGCGTGACCCCATATGTACATGACGTAAGGCGCGGCTTGGTACTGTGTACCCATCGCATACCAAAGTAGCAGCTGGCACAACCACATACGTATATGATGTTACGTGGGACGCGGTGCCACGAACCCGTCGGATACGAAATGCACATCCTTTACAAGTTTTGCAATATGGCGGATAGGATTCGCGTGCGGATGGAGCTTGGTACACTACTGGTACGGGACTTCAGTTTTCTCAACAAAAAAAAAAAGATATAGATACTTGTTTTTTGAAGATATAAAACATTACATATTCCACATCTGCTCACTTATACATGAAGTTACACATCAATACAGTACTATATTATGCACTCATACACCTATACATACAGTCACACTCCGCCACTCATCCATAGAGTTACTCACACACCCAGTCAGTCATGCAAAGAATCAATCACATACCCATTTACTCATGTATACAGTTATACACACCAACTGTGTTATTTATACACACACACCACATCACTTATTTATGCAGATACTAACACATACTTACTGTCTCACTGATACAAGTAGACACTCTTTTATACACCCATTCTTAAAATAACTTACTCTCACGTATAGTCATTTATATACTCCAACACTCACATATACTGCCTTAAAACATATGTAGTTACTCACACATATACCAGTGAGACATTCATTCACTCACCAACACACCCATACACACACTAACTCACCCATTCAGCCCTTCCCAGGAATCCATACAACCAGTGAATCACCCACTCAGACATCTATGCACATAGTCACACACACCCCCACCCACCCACACAGACACTCAGGCACCCATAGAGATACTCAGACAACAAATTAATAACCCATATAGACACTCATGTAGCTATTCACCAACCAATGCAGCCGCTTATACACCAACTGAGACACTAATACAGACTTTTACACAGTTTAGTCACTAACCCATGCATTCAGTAACACATGTTCAATCACTCACTAATACAGTCAGTCACACACCTACTAAAGAATCCATTCAGGCACTTGTAAATTCACTCATTCTTCAATACACCTTGGCATAGATATATATGAAAAATATTTAAACTTTACAGAAACACACATTCAGTGGATGATGTCATCAGTGATGTCATCAATGATGTCATTTGAGATGTCATCAGTGATGTCATGAGTGATGTCACTGACCATGTCATGAGTGATGTAATATGTGATGTCATCACCAGTGCATTGCGGGCGCACGAGTTATAGTTAGCTCAACTAACTATAACGGGTGAATTTCTCTGGTTTTATATGAGTCAAATGTCCAACTAACTATAATATCCCTAAAACCTATGGTTTTTTCTGTGAATATCTATATATATATTCATGCTCCAATTTGCCCACACGATAGAGCAGTACTCAGACACAAGCAAGTGGTGGCAAGCCTTTATTCCGGGTATGAGCAGACTCCTGCCTGCTGCTTTCGATAACAGCCATTCCCACATCACGCCAGACGTGTTTCAGAAGTCATGGAATGGCTGTTATCGAAATGTCTGAGTGCTGCTCTATCATGTGGGCAAATTGGAGCGTGAATATATAGATATATATATATAATGGCGACAAGGTACAATCACTTGGAAAGAATCTGGGTCTGCTCTTGCCTTCTTCAAGCTGAAAGGGGATCGATAGGCAAGCGCGCTGATATATATATATATATATTCACTGAAAAAACCATAGGTTTCACACATGTTATAGTTAGCGGAAATTTTACTGATAAAAAACCAATGAAATTCCCCCGTTATAGTTAGTGCAGGCAACTATAACTCACGCGACCGCAATCTTCTGCTGATGCTAATACTGTATTTAGACACTTATTTGCCCATGTCTTCTTCCATACATTTTTAGCTATACATATATTACAAATATTTTTTTTTCATAAAGACACATATGTCATCAGCAGAAGATTGCGGTCGCGTGAGTTATAGTTGCCTGCACTAACTATAACGGGGGAATTTCATTGGTTTTTTATCAGTAAAATTTCCGCTAACTATAACATGTGTGAAACCTATGGTTTTTTCAGTGAATTTGCAAGGTTTTTTAAATGCTAATTCCTAACTATAACGTGTGTGAAACCTATGGTATTTTCAGTGAATTTGTACGGTTTTTTAAATGCTAAGTTACTTTACGCCATTCGTGGCGTGCACGCCCACTTAACGCAGTTCGTTCCGTGCGCGCACGGTGCGCAGTGAGCACGCGGTGCGCTTTGCGCACCGCGTGCCCACTTTACGCAGTTAGTGCCGTGCACGCACGGTGGGCACGTGGTGCGCTATGCACACCGCGTGCCCACGTTACGCTAGATGGGCCATGTACGCACGATGCGCTTCGCGCACCGTGCGCACATGGAGGACATATGATGCACTTCGTTTTGAAAGGTAATATTTTAATTTTTCGCCCCTGTTATAAGCCATGCACAAATGGTGCCCTTCGGGCACCATTTGCACACGGGGTGGGGAGAGTGTGGATTATTTTTTTTTTTTTATATATTTTTACCGTACGCGTACGGTAAGCGTAATCGGCAAAATTGGCGAAAAAATAAAAATTCCGTTTTTGGTCTTGGGGGATCTTTGGGGACTCACTCAACATGGCTATGTGTGTGGGAGCTGTCTAAACAGCCCCTTTACATGTTTTTGTGCTTTGTATTTTAATCATCACTCTCAGTGCGAGAGAGAAAATGGCTGCCGCCACTTCCTGGTTTCGGCCGATTCGAATGTTTACTAAGATCTAAGAGCCAATCAGAATCGCGCTCGCGCACGCCACCGTACGCGTACGGTAAGCGTACCGTAAGCGCACCGTAAGCTGGCTCAGATATATATATTGATTTAAAGGCTATTTTCTCAGAATCTACTGAACAGATTTACACCAAACCTACAAAAGGCACTTCCTTGACCTGAGGCTTACCTCTCTGCCAAATTTCTAGTAATTCTGTTCAGCCGTTCAGGCTGTAGCCCTGTCTAAAGGTCCTATGGAAAAATGCATGGGAAAAACGCGTTTCGGGACCCCCCTTTTATCTCAGCCCCCGCTTGACGAATCCCCCCGAGACTTTCAGGGTAGGAGTGGAGCGTAGCGCCCCACCGATTTTGAAAAATTCGCGAGGATTCGTCGACCGGCGCCAAAGTTATTCAAAATAGAATGTTGCGGATTTCCTATGGAAACGTGGTCCTAACTATAACTACCTACTGGCGACCGCCAGTAGGTAATATATATATATATATATATATATATATATATATATATATATATATATATATATATATATATATATATATATATATATATATGACAAGCACAATCCTGAAGCGATCCCACTTCCGATCGAAAAAGCAGGTACGGACCGCAATATGGGAAAAGTTCTTCTTTTATTGTTGCAGATAAAGAGGTTTCTGTGCAAAATTATAAATAAAGCAAGTGCTCAGCATGACGCGTTTCGACTGCCCACCGGCAGTCTTGATCACATATATACATATATATATATATATATATATATATATATATATATATAAAAAATAAGCAGAGAACTCTGGGTAGTTCTCAAGTTTAGGTGGAAAGCAGCTCCTGTATAGGGCACCCTCAACACCACTGACAATCTAGATCTGCTCACCTCAAATGTCTGCTTTTCTATCAAAGTCTTTAAGCATAGTATTAGCACAGTGCCATCCACGCCGAGATTTTGCCATTTCTACAGCAAAGTCTTAAAGCATAGGACCAGCACAGTGCTGTCCATGCCGAGCTGTAAAATGACAAAAGCCTTTTACCACTCCAGACACAGTATTACAGCTTTGAATTGGTAAAATACCAACCAAGCCATACATACTATATATATTCACTGAAAAAACACAAAAGTTAAAGTGATGTTATAGTTAGGTGACAATGCCAGTTGTTACATTACATAGTAAACTAAAAAAACACTGAAATTCACCAGTTATATTTGACTGAAGTTACTATAGCTCGAGCCCTAGAGTAAATATAACCTGTGCCCCCACCATGCACAGTGTTCTCATCAATGATAACATGTTAGATGTCAGCAGTGATATTAACAATGATGTAATGAATATGCTATCACTTATGTACTATGTGAGGGTGCAAGCAGTACATGCTGAGGGTTCGAATTATAGTTAATTCAGTGATCGAGGTATAGTTACTTCAGTTAACTACAACTGTTGAATTTCAATGTTCCATTAACTTTAAAATGTAATGTCACAACTGTCATTTTCACCTCACTATTACGCTTGTTTAACCCTTGTTTTTTTAAAGTGAATTTCTATGGTTGTTTTTAATCATCCAGTCAATCGTTAGAGTTGTAAAGCTCTTCTTTTCCTTCGTGGGGGGTAACCAGGCATTAGCAGGGTCCAGTTGAGTTGCCTGATAGCCAGGTCTTCAGGGACTTTCGGAACTCTGAAAGAGATGGGGAAGTCAATAAATGAAAGGGTAGCCCATTCCATGTCTTTGCTGATAGGTAGGAGAAAGAGCGGTCTCCGCATCTGCTATGTCAGGATGTGGGGGAGAAGGTTTGAGAAACGGACATAGAGCGGAGGTGTCTGGTGGGCTGATGGAAGTTCAAAATGAATGTACCTCATTTATAGTGTTCACCAGAAATGATTATCAGATATTTTTATCAGTTTCTCTAACCCTAGACAGTGTCTGGTTCAAGTCACCTTAACAAGTCTTTAATTATCCCACAGGACACAGAGAAGCTGGTAGCCTTTCTGTTCGGGATTGCCTCGCACATGGTGGCAGATGTCAGCTGGCACAGTTTGGGTATTGAACAAGGATTTCTCAGAACAATGGGATCAGTAGGTGCACATTATTTAATGTATCTGTCATGGTTTATTCTAAACAGCAAAAAAATAACAGCAGATTTAAACTAAAGGAAATGATGAGATGTGATCAAGATCATGCATATTGGTATTGAGGAGCACAAAATTCAAATACAGAAAGCAAAGAATTCAAACACTACATGCACTGCCAACAGGCGATAACCTATAACTCTATGGATTAAAAAGAGGTCTTTTTCTCCGTCATATGTGTGAAACTGTGTAAGAAATTGGGCTATTACATAAGAGGGTAAGTACCCACTTCAAATAATAATCACAATCCTTGTTACGGTGAATCATGTTAGTTGCCAGATTAACCTGAGTCCCCTGGTAGCTATGACACTGAGCAGACAGGTGTAACTTAGAGGCAATCTGTAAAGTATTTATGAAACAATAAAACAGTAATAAAGTCAAAATAAAAAAACAATAAAACACCCGAAACAAATTAGAAAAATAGAGTAACATTTTATAAACAAAATCACTCCAAAATGACCAGAAAAAAATCGAAGAAGGGGAACAGGTGATATGAATTTTTAAAGTTTTAAGTACCAGTAGAACAGGAGCTAGGCACAATTTGACAGCGACCGTGATGGAGCACGGATCGAATACACTAACTAGGCACCCCTGGGGTAAAAGATTTTACCTTCTGACTGAGGGCCTTATTATGACTGTGGTGATCCATTTGACTGCCGTAGTTGTGGTGACTGTCCACCCGCAATGTGTCAACTTTTTGCGGTCAGACCGCCACAGAACCACTGCTACCTCCAGGGATCCATGATCCCTGGCAGTCTTGCAGCGGTGTGAGGCTAGTAATATGCTGGCGGGGGTGCAGTAACACCACCATGCATATTACTAGCTTCCTCACCGCCACAGTTTTCATGGTGGTGCAACCGCCATGAAAAGTGTGGCAATGAGGACACTAAGGGGGCCCTAGAGGGCTCCCTGTTGCCTCTGCACCAGGGGATGTATCCAGGGGGCACATTGTATGCCCCCTGTATGCATGCACCCCCAGTTCCTGCAGGGCATGGACTTAACAGTCCATGCCATGCAGGAACGTGCAATGGCGTTCCCATTGCGGTGCCTTTCTATGACTCAACATAGAAGCCTTAGCACGGCACCGCCGTGGGCCAGCCACCGTAGAACCGCCCGACCTGGATTCCAGTTGGAATCCAGCGGGTGGTCACCCTATGGGTTTGGTGGTCTTGGAGCGGAGCACTGGCATGGCTGCCCCTTCAAGACCGCCAAACTCATACTAAGGCGCTTTGCCTTTTAAGTCCCAATACACCACAGGAGTAAACATCTAAAGGGCTCCAACACCTCACAGGAGGCACTTTGAGACTCAAAGGTGTCAGACAGAGGCCAAGAAGAGAGCCTAGTCAGTGGTGAAATGCAAAATGATGGGTCCCCACTGCAGAATCTGATGAGCGGGCCCTGAGTCTCGCATATCTCACTGATATTCATTGCCCTTGGCTTGAATGGGGGTACCATTAAGGTTTGGGATCTCTGAATAGGCAGGTCTTCACAGCACCACAGGGGATGCATGGGCTTGTATTACACTCCTGGGTCCAGTTGCCACTGGTAAGCCAGGCAGTTGCAGAAAAAGACTTCTTGTAGCCTGTTTTTGTCCCTGAAGCTTTAACAGTAGGTCAGTCTTAAGACCCTTGGAGTACACATCTTTGATCTGGGTACAAGAGGTCCCACACACTGGGTCCAGCCCTCTTCTATTCATCCACAAGTCCGAGGATGTTCTGCAGTGGGTGCCTGGATATGCTACATCTATGCCTCATACAAGCTAATGGGTGGGAATGATCCAAGAAAATGCCCCAACCAATGGAATAAAGGTTGTCATGGATAGCCCTACTTATTTTTTGCTATTTTCAAGTTGACCAAAGCCTTTGGCTGCACTAAACATGAACTGTGAGGGCTGGGGGATTTGTGTGTGGAGTGTGCTATGGTAATTGTAAGAAACTGGGTTGCTAGTGGAGAGGGGTGGAAGCCCCACTAGAGCAACAATCACAATCCTTTTCAGGATGTATCTCAAAAGCCACTAAATTAACCTGTGCTTAACCCTCAATCAATCAATCAATCAATCAATCAATCATAACACTTGTATAGCGCGCTACTCACCCGGCAGGGTCTCAAGGCGCTTGGGGGAAGGGGTCTGCTATTGCTCAAACAGCCAGGTCTTGAGTTGTCTCCTGAAGGCGAGATGGTCCTGGGTCAGCCGAAGATGGATGGGGAGGGAGTTCCATGTCTTGGCCGCCAGGTAGGAGAAGGATCTGCCACCAGCGGTGGCTCTTCGGATGCGTGGTATGGCGGCGAAGGCGAGGCTTGTCGAACGTAGCTGGCGGGTGGGCGTGTAGAAGGTCAGGCGGTCGTTGAGGTACTTGGGTCCCAGGTTGTGGAGAGATTTGTGTGCGTGTGTGAGGAGCGTGAACGTGATCCTCTTGCTGACGGGGAGCCAGTGCAGGTCCTTCAGGTGGCCGGAGATGTGGCTGCGTCGGGGGATGTTCAGGATGAGACGGGCAGAGGCGTTCTGGATGCGTTGGAGTCTTTTCTGTATCTTGGCTGTAGTTCCGGCGTAGAGGGTGTTTCCGTAGTCCAGTCGGCTGGTGACGAGTGCCTGGGTGACCGTCTTCCTGGTCTCGGTCGGGATCCATCGGAAGATCTTGCGGAGCATGCGTAGGGTGTTGAAGCACGATGAGGAGACGGCGTTGACTTGTCTGGTCATCGAGGGGGAGGAGTCCAGGATGAAGCCCAGGTTGCGTGCGTGGTCCGTTGGTTTGGGTGCGCTGCCCAGGGCCGGGGCCACCAGGAGTTGTCCCAGGCAGAGGGTGATGATCCAAGGATGAGGACTTCCGTCTTGTCTGAGTTCAGTTTCAGGCGGCTGTTCTTCATCCACTCGGCTACTTCTTTCATCCCTTCGTGTAGGTTGGTTCTGGCGGTGGCAGGGTCGTCTGGTAGCTTGGCACAAAAGCAGTCAGGTTTACATTAGAGACAAGATGTGAAGTATCTATGCAGCACACAAACAGTAATATAATGACAATACACTACAAAAGAAAAAATCCCAAACCAATTTTAAAAAACAGATATATATATATTTTTTAATACATTTTTATTAAAGAAAAAAGGCACGTTACATAAACAACACAATTGCAGTCATGGCGGTTCACACAATGGACAGTCTTTACCCTTTCCGAGAGCACACCTTACAATAACTAGACAGCTATCTTATTGCGCACCATCAAGACCTTCCGTGACGTTTTCTCTGGTCTGAGGCGGTGCACAAATCTCCCTTCTGTAGGTGGGCCCAGACATGAGTCCATTTGTGCGAGCACCCCCTAGCTTCGTAGATGGATTTTTCGGTCTCCATGCACCAGTCCTTATCGTTGGACCAGTCCACTATTTTCGGCTGGTGTGTAGCCCTCCAAAGCTGTGCAATGTTTCTTTTGGCAATCATGAACCCAAGCGTCACCCACAGTCGCTCCCTGGAGTTCAGATCAGTAGGGTCCCAAATATTTAACAGTGCTAACTTTATGTTACAATGAATCTTTTGCCCCAATGCCTCCTCCATACAGCCCACCACCCGCTCCCAGTACCCCTGGATCACCGCACATTCCCAGATAATATGAATAAATGTGCCTTCGTGCCCACACCGCCTCGCACAGCCACCCTCCGGGATGTAACCTATGCGGACCAGCAAAGGTCCTGACAGATAGATCTGTGGAGCAATTTAAGTTGGACCAGCCGGAGCCGGGAGGAGAGGGCCACCTCACGAGGGGAAGCCACCGCCGCCCGCTACTCCTCATCTTCCAGACCTGTGACATCGTGGCTCCACCTAGCCCGCAGGCTGGTCAGAGGGTCCGCCATGTTATTAATGAGCTTTTTATAAATAAGGGAAATGGCCTTTTCTGGTAGGTCACCATCAAGTATTCTATCCTCAAGCGGGGAGGAGTCAGGAAGATCGCTACCTCTAGGGAGAACTGCGAGCAGGGCATGTCTGATTTGACGGTACCAAAAGTATTCAGATGGAGCAAGTTCATACTCCTGTTGCAGTCGGGAAAAGGGCACCACATCTCCAGATTTCCATAAGTTGCCAATCCTGGAGATGCCAATGAGGTCCCATTTAGCAAAACCCTTAGACCGGATCAAACTGCCCAGTTGGTCACTGTGCGATAGCGGCATGGCTTGTGTGAGTTTGCCCTTCCAGCCCAGACTCCTGTTGGCCGCCTTTCATATAGACACTGCGTGCCCAGTCGGGCCGGTGAGAACGGGTCGCAAGGGTCGCGCATAGATCGCACCACCGAAGCCGCCCCCCGGGAGGAGCTGTCTGTCGATTTGTAAGGCTGGGTCGTCGTGCGACGGATATGTGCACTGATTAATGGCTGCTAGATGCGCCGCCCAATTATATTTTTTAATATCAGGGAGCCCTATACCCCCATCGAACCAGCCGAGCGTAAGTTTATGAGTGGTGATACATGGTGGCTTGCCCTCCCACAAGAGATTTTGAACAACCCCGTCAAGATCTCTGAAATATGTTACGGAGACTGGAAGTGGAGCATTTTGTAGTGCATATACAAATCTGGGAAGGGACATCATCTTGAACAATGGAGAATGTCGGCTTTGAGACGTGCCAGAGGCGGTAGAAGATTGTTGTCATAGGATCTGGGGAGGTCTTTAGAGAACAGATTCCCAAATATTTGAAGCCGTCAGCCGATTCCGCTAGCTGGCAGCCCCGGGGGAGCAAGGGCCGTTCACCATAGAGGACATAGAGCACCGACTTAGACCAATTGATGGTGTACCCTGAAAATCTGCCAAACACGCAGAATATGTCCAAGACGACGTTGAGGGAGGCCGCCGGGGAGGCCAAATAAAGCAGGATATCGTCCGCATATAGGGAAATGCGGTCCTCCCACCCCTGTGTCCACCAAAGGCCCCGAATAGCAGGGTCCTGACGGACCCATGTCACCAAGGGCTCCAGGGCCAATGCAAAAAGAAGCGGTGATAGAGGACAGCCCTGTCGGGTGCCTCTACCAAGAACAAAAACAGGGGATTTCCTGTTGTTAACACCCACTTGAGCAAGCGGCTGACAATAGAGAAATCGCACCCAGTCTATAAACTCCGACCCAAACCCCAATTTGTGAAGTATGGCAAACAGATAAGGCCATTCGATGGTATCAAAAGTGGATGCAGCGTCCAGGGTCACCACAACCGCATCCTCCCTAATCGTGCCCACCGTGCCCAGAACCCCATGAAGCCTGCGCAGGTTAAGAGAGGTGGTTCTCGCTGGCATAAATCCCGACTGGTCCAGATGGACCAGACGTGGGAGGACCCTGAGCAGACGAGTGGCAAGAATCTTTGCCAGTATTTTCGCTTTGCAGTTGAGCAATTAGATGGGTCTATAGGACGAGCATGTATTAGCAGGTTTGCCCGCTTTAGGGATGACGACTCTGTTTGCCAGCCGTTGATACCCAGGTAGGATACCCCTTTCTTTACATTCACGGTACATGGTGACAAGATAAGGCGCACTCTTGCTCGCCATGATTTTGAACAATTCTATTGGTATGCCATTGGGACCCGATGCTTTCCCGCCCCGCAGGTCATGGATGGCCTTTTCGACCTCCACCACCGTAATTCCGAGATCCAGGTCGGATCGTTCCTCCTCGGTAATTAGCGGCATCAAGATATCCCGGAGAATAGAAGCGGCGTCTTCCTCAGAGTGTGTTGTGCAGGATGTTTAAATCAACTGCTAATACTGGCCAAACGTGTCCGCTATGTCTTGGGGCATAGTAAGAAGGGGAGGAGAGTCAGTGTCAAGCTCCATCACAACCTGCTGGGCCCTGTCCCTGCGTTCCAACCAAGTCAGCAGTTTGCCCGCTTTATTTCCCACATCATAGACCTTACTGAGTGCGGCCCGGTGTTATGCCTTAGCGGCTTCTGAGGCCATGTCGGAAAACTCCTTTACTTTTATGCTGAGTTTCTGGCGTACTTCTACCGAGTCATGTGTTTGAACCGCGCTTTCCAAGTCAAGGATCTCCTCCAAGCGCGCCATAGCGGCCCCTCTTTCCTTCCGTTGTCCTGCTATATGGGCCAGGACCACCCCCGTATTACTACTTTATAGGCCTCCCATAGTACCGTCGACGAGTCGACCGAACTGTCATTTTCCCGAAAATAGAAATCTGTATCGTTCAGGACCTTATCTCTAGCGGAGGGATCCGTGAGATACCACAAGTTGATCGGGGCCACATGGCCTACCGTTGGCTTCCCCACTTCCAACTGACATAGGAGAGGTGAATGGTCAGAGATTCCCCTGGCCAGATGCTGGATATCTTTGACCATGTGAAGTTGATGGGCGAGCGTCAGCACGTTGTCTATCCGGGACATGCTACGGTGAGGGCCGACAAATATGTGTATTGGAGATCAGTCAGGTGTAGGCCCCTCCATATGTCAACAAGGTCCATCGTGCCAAAAAAGCTATGGATCCGCTTGCGGGAAGGCGGCAGATCTCTTCGCGGCCATTGGTGAAGTGAGTCAGAGACAATGGAGTTAAAGTCGCCCCCAATCAGTAACCTGCCGTCTGGCAAACCGAGGAGGATATCACCAAGGTCAATAAAGGCTTGGGTATGTAGGCCTGGTGGTACATAGATCGAAACAAGGTTGAGTGTGCACCCTTTCCAAGTCCCAGAGATGGCTACAAATATGCCCAGAGCGTCATTGCGGACCGAGGCCACAGTCAGGGGGAACGATTTCCGGACCAGGATGCCCACCCCCCAGAAGCCTGAGCCAAAGGCTAAGTGGCCCACCAAATGGAAACCCCAGCGGGAAAGGGCTTTGCATACATTGCCTAACAAGTGCGTCTCCTGTAATAATACCATGTCCGGAGCATGACGCTTCAAAAACTGGAGAACCACACCACTTTTAATTTTGTCGCCCAACCGGAATCCGGAGAGAACCACCAGGAACGACCCTCAAGGGAGAACATCCCCAATGCCATGAACCATTCACAAAAGGGTACCCTAAAGTCGATAAACCAGCAACTACCCGTGTGTGAGACCTGTCAGTTGTGTCACGCCTACATAACAAAAAAAAATACAACATACATTTGAACAATCCCCCCCAACCCAAGAAACCAACCCCAAACCCCCCTTCCTGCCTCCCTGCTTGGCGGTGTCAGAACCTCCCGCCCACCCAAACTAGCAGAGTGCCTATCGCCCACCCTGACCAAACTTGTGGGTGCATGTGCCAACCGAGCACCCGTTCTGGCAAATAGCAACTGGAAGTCACATTTTACAAAATGAGATTGATTGGAAGCAGCTAATAAACCCCCGGGTTTATGCGGAGGAGTCCCCGATGGAGGCATGTCCCAGCCCAAATACAGGGACAGCAGCATAGGGAGGGAGGTCAATGTTACGTTTAGTCCCCGGAAAAAGGAGAAATTCCACCACTCCTAAAGGAACCCACATACAGACCAGTTATTCCGGTACACCAGCCGCTGCCTCATGCTTTTCAGGCGGGGTAGTTCTGCCGGATAAACTGGTGCCCTCCTCCAGCCTCGCTCTCCGGACGCCATCCGTCAAGCCAGTCCCAGGCCTCCTCAGGGGTGGTGAAGAACCAAGCCTTCCCCTCCGACTCCACCCACAGCTTGGCGGGGAAGAGCATGGCATATTTCAGTTCCTGTTCACGAATGCCTTTTTCACATCCAGGAAGCTGGGTCGCTGCCACTGCACTTTGAAAGTGAAATCCTTGAAGAAGGTGATGTGACTGTTCTGGAATGCCAACGGTGCCGCTGACCGGGCGCACTGCAGGATGGCATCTCGGTCCCGGAAGTTGAAGATCCTGGCCAATAAGGCCCACAGGGTGACCCCGGGCCTTGGGTGACCCCGGGCCTTGTGCGGCCACCTGGCACGCGGTGAGCCCTTTCAACAGAAAATAAATTGGAAGGACCAGTCGGTTTCAGGTAGGTTGTGATCAATTCTTCCACAAAGAGGTCCGCCAATGGCCCCTCTGCCCGCTACGACACCCCAAGTATACAAACGTTGTTGTGCCGGGAGCGCCCCTCATAGTCATCCAACTGTGCCTCCAATTTCGCGGCTTTGTTCCTACATGGCCTCCATCTAGGTCTGCAGGTCAGAAGTTTCCTCGACCAGGGAGCTTGTTTTTACCTCAACGTCTTTCAGCCGTGAGTTCATCGAGTGCATATCTGGCCGTATAAGGGACACCTCCGATGGCAATGCATCAATGCGTGACTCCAGCGACGTGCGAACTGTTGTGATGGCCTCCATAATGTACTGCAGCGTCGGTTCCTTCTTCTTCCCACCTGGTTGTGGCTTCTCAAGTGTACTGGGTCCCTCCTTCGGGCTCGGGCCGGGGCCACCATCCCACCCATACTTGGTCAATTTGGCCTGCACTGCTGCTTTAGAGCTGCGCCCCAAGCCATGGTGTCGCCGACGTGGGATTGAAAATACGGGGGGTAAAGGACTGTCCCTTGCGAGCAGCGTTCAGTCTGAGTCGTCCCACGAGCAGCCGCAGGTCAGTCCCAATGTAGCAACGTGGGTCAAGAGACACAGGCACACAGGCTCTGGCGGCACACCCAGGCACCCCCTGCAGGGTATCAAGATTAGCGTTGTCCACAAATTGCTCGGCCATCAGGGCCCAAGACCAGAAGGGCCCAGCAGTCCCATGCATTCCCCAACGATAAGAGGGACCCACACCCCCGACAGTATCCCGCAGCCTGAAGTTACTGCCGCACGAGGTGTCTCCCCCGTAGTCCCATCAAAGAGAGTTAGATTAGTCCCAGGTCACCATGGGCATCTAGGTAGTGCACAAAGCCAGTGCACCATCGGCGAAGATGGCAGGACCCAGTCAGAGGTGGGGCTGAACTGCCACCACACACAGCGGGCGACACCCAGGCACCACCCCAGGCCGGGCGAGGGACACTGGAGCCATCACTCACCGGCACAACTGATTAGGCAAGCAGAGCTCTCCACCACCGGCGGAAATCAGGCTGTCTGGATCACTCCAAGATCACACCCTCGCCGAGTCTTTGATCCGCCGCCACATTTCCAGGCGCCATGGACGCAGCAAGCGTTCATTCAGGCCCCGGCAGTCGAGATCTTCAAACGGATGGCAGGAGCCCCGCAGGGCAGCCAAATTGAGGCCGCTGGCTGCGGGGCTGCGGAGGCCACGTCTTCGGGGAGGCGGTGCTTCCCCCGGCCAAATACTTCATCAGCAGTTTCTCCGCAATCCCCAGGCGGAAAATCATGGGGATAGCCTCCTTCGGTCCCCCAGGTTATCAGCTGCCTTCAGGTGGAGCCAGGCACCAGCTGCCGGATCTGTGTACATCAGATATTTTGCAGAAATGGGTGCTAGGACGGAGCCGCCTCAAAATGCGGCCATTACTCCTGGCAGTTGGCCACGCCCCCGCTTCAGATATTAATTTTTAAAGTTTAAGTGTAAATAGCGCCATGAAGTAGAAATCGCCACTCATGGTTATGTGGTCGTACTAGATTGTGGGAATGTCACATGTGCAGGCCAAGCTCAATGGAGTGCAGGTCGGATACAGGGACCAAGTTAGTCCCTCAGAACTTTTACCTTCTTAAGTCTGGTGTGAAGAGTTTCGTTTGCATTGGAGGAGGCTGCAAGGAATGGTCTTTAGGAGCGAAGAGCAGGTCAAGCATCACACATGCTTGTTGCTGCAGTGCGAAGAGCCAGATATCATTGGAGCTTCATGGTGGTTAATTGTTGCAGATGGCTGCTATTGACACTAAGGGCCAGATTATGAGTCTGGCAGTCCTCGGACCACCAGACTCGTGGTGGCGCACCAGTGGCGGATCCAGCCACCGCAGCATCCCCGGTCCGACCGCCCGATATTAACTCGGGCAGACAGACCTCACTAGGACCACTGGTACAACTCTAGGAAAGACCAAAGCAAGATAACAAGATCCAACCCAATCCTGTGGAAAATTGAAATAAGCCCTCTTTCCACAAACAAAATAAATTCCTCCAGATTTGGCTATCCAACCATCAAATAATTTCCCCTCACCTCATAACTTCTTTCACACACACTTTCGTCCACAAATTCAGCCGTATCATTTTTCAAAGGTCTTCGACAAATCATATACAACTCACCCTTTCGTTATTGCTCCGTTCTCAACCTAGGATGTATATTTGATCAACTAAATTCTTCCTCTTCCTTTCCCTGTTCCATTATGGCTTTCCCTTCTTTCCAATCTCTAACAACCTTCACTCCTCTCTTACGATATTCTTTTTTTAACCATTTTTCCTGTTTCCTCAAACCCAAACTAGGTTTAGTAGTTTTAGTTTCATGCCTAGTTTGTGCAAGCACACTCAAAAATGTACCATATTTAATGTCCTTGTTATCTTCTTTTATAGATAAATCCTGTACATAACACATTGAAATCTGTTAGCTAAGGGGAAAGAAAATCATCATTAATAAATGTAGCAACATACTCATTGCATGACAAAGCATACAAAATAGGAAGCTGAAAGTATGTAGTGCCCTCACCAGCAAAAGTAGGAAGGAAAGTAGAAACGAAGCACTCCTTAATGATCATAATATTTACATACTTCTGTATCTTTTTAGTATAGATATTATCCTGAAATCCACTACCTAAGGGGGTCATTACAATGGTGTGGAGACCGCCACCAACAGGCTGCCAGTGGTGGTCTCCACGCCATCGGAACCACTTTTTTTACCCGCCCCATTAGGATGGCGGGCAGTGTGATGGCAGTCAGTAACACCAACTGCCACGCATCCGATGGGCTCCTTGAGCCTGCCGATGCGACGGAGGGGCTCGTAGTCCCTACTATGGTGACAGTGCCTACCAGCCACCGCCATAGGGATTACAATGTCCCTTTCCGCCCGCCTATTCATGGTGGGTTAACCTCAGTGGCAGTCGCATTGTAATTCGTACGGTGGGACTGCCGCATTATAGGCAGGCAGTCCTAAGTACGAAACAATGGCGGATGGACTAAAGTCCATCCGCCATTGTAATCAGCCCCGAAAATCTATTTATGCTCTAACATGTCATGATTCAATTTATTTCTAACAGTAGTTCCTTCAGCATTCACAGAGTGTGTCCCATCAGTGAAAGTCAGCATAGAAACAGTCCAGCTGCAACTATTAATATTATATCAAAATGTTCACTAACCCTATAATTTTATTGCATTTGCTGTACTCCATCTTCTTAGGCGTTGCCTCCTCCTACGATCCTTCCCCTAATCCACAGATCCAGGTCATCATTGGATTTAGAAGAGATCGCTCTCCACCCAGTTCTCCAAGATCCCCAACATGCATCACGACCATTCCAAGGGCCCCCACAACGAAGAAACCCACAAACGGAGAGACCAACACCAACTGCATGCTTATTTACTGCAGATCAGTCATCAAACAAGCCACAGAGCTGGCTGAAACCATCCTGACCCACGACATAGACATCGTGTTCATCACCGAAACTTGGCTCAACGAATTCTCCTCCCCAATCTTGGACATGCTCGTGCCCCCAGGTTTTGCAATCATCAACAAACACAGAAAAATCCACCGCGGAGGGGGCATAGCAATCATACACAAGAACACCATCTCCGTGACGGAAACCGAAGCCCTAAAATACAACACTCTTGAATATCTCACCGCTAACATCTGATCTGATATCTAACTGCACACTCCGGGACTCCAGTAACATAATTCTAGGAGACCTCAACCTTCACTGGAACGAGGAAAACACCCTGCTGATTCATAACCTGAACGAACTCCTTCATAACAACAACTTCACCCAGCACTGCTTAGAGGAAACCCACAACAATTGATCAATCCTTGATGCTATCATTGCCCAACCTGACACAGTTGCGATCAACCGCATCATGCCAGTTGACTGGTCTGACATCACATCATCCTATTCCACATCAATCAAGTGACCCTACGCCAACCCCCTAATCAGGAACAGTCCCACTTGGCAAGAAATCTAAAGCAGATTTCCATGGACGTTTTGGAAGAAAGGATTAGCTCTCTCCTCCCCATCTCTTCTGGCGATCTATCCACTACAGATTTCACCTCTCACTACAACTCCACTATGATCAACATTCTGGACCAATTAGCCACTTTAAAACAAAAAAGAGCCAGGACCACTCCCTCCAGATCCTGGTTCAACACAGACATAAACAACGAAAGGCGACAACTCAGAGCAGCAGAAAGACTCTGGCAGAATAATCCGTCCCCAATCCTCCTGGACCAACTCAAAGCAAAACGCAAGAAATACAAAGTACACATAAATCGTGAAAAAACGTCCTTCTTTCGCAATGCCCTTGAAAATGCTAAAAATAGACCCAGAGAGCTCTTCACACTCATCAAGCAACAAACCTCCAAGCCCCCCCACCTCTAATGCCCTGTGCGAGACCTTCTGCAACTTCTTAAAGGAAAAAATCTCCAAGATTGAGCTCTCCTTGGTCTCAACCACAACCCCGTTTATAGGAGCCCGGCCCCAAGAGGAGAGGACAACACACCCAAACACCCCCCCCAATCTGTGGAAATCATTCAACCCCGTTTCGGAAATAGAGATAGTCAAACTGATCTCCACCTCTAAACCCTCCTCACATGCCTTGGACCCGATTCCTGCCCAACTGGCCAAGAAGCTAAAATTCTCCCTAGCACCGCTCTGGACCAGGATCATAAACAGCTCCCTGAGCTCTGGAGTCATTCCGGACTGCCTCAAAGCTGGCCAAGTCACTCCTTTACTGAAAAAAACAGGCTTGAACACTAAGGATTTGAACAACTACAGACCCATCTCCAACCTCCCTCTCCTGGCCAAAACAATGGAAAAATGTGTTCTCCATCAAATGGCGCAACACATGGACAACATCAACCTCCTGGACCCCCACCAATCGGGCTTCAGGAAAGGGTGCAGCACAGAGACAGTGATCCTTAATATCATAGATGATATATTACAAGTCCCTCGATAAAGACCAATGCTCCTTACTAATCATCCTAGACCTATTAGCAGCCTTCGATACGGTCGACCATCAGCTACTCATTAAGGTACTCTCAGAAAGGCTAGGGGCTGAAGAGGTGGTCCTATGCTGGTTTGTCTCCTTTCTCCAAAATCGCTCTCAAAGAGTCAAAATCAAAAACTTCTCGTCAGACCTTCATCCTGTCAACAGAGGCGTCCCCCAAGGATCAGTCCTCTCCCCGCAACTTTTCAACATATACATGGAATCCCTCACTACTATACTCAAAATATCCAACATTCCCTTCCACCTTTATGCAGACGAAACCCAGATTTATCTTGAAACCTTCTCTAGCGAAGACATCCAGAGACTCAATGACACACTTAGAGAAGTCCAACACTGGCTCTCTCTAAACCACCTGAAATTGAATCAAGACAAAACGGAAATCCTCCTCATTTCCAACAAAACGAGAACCCCCAAGTTGCAGAAGGGTTAAAAGCAATTGATGCTCTCAACAACAATCTCTCCCTGGCCGACTCATCGTCAAATCGCTGGAAATCACTCTGGACCATAAACTAAGCATGGACAAACACATCAAGAACACTGCAAAGAGCGCTTTCCTCAACCTGAAACTACTCAATAAGATAAAACCCTTCATCCCGAACAATGACCTCAAACAAGCGACTCAATCCCTGGTACTTTCTAGATTAGACAACGGGAATGCTACCCTCACAGGCACAGCAAAATCTCACCTAGATCCCCTCCGATCAACTCTTAATGCAGCTGCAAGAATGGTCACCGGAGTAAAAAAATATGACCATATCTCTCCCGCACTCAGAGAGTTGAAATGGCTCCCAGTTGAATTAAGAGCCAGTTTCAGAACTGCCTGCCTCATGCACAAAGCCCTTCACACAGGGAAACTCGCCTACCTGGCCTCCAAACTCACGAAGGCTGGTTAGACATTGAGCCTCAGGAGCTCCAATACTCTACTCCTCATCCCGCCGAAAACCCACAAACAAAAAACTGCAGCCAGATCCTTCACTGGAAATGCGCCCAAATTATGGAACTCCATTCCAGTCTATATCAGGACGATCCCCTCCTTTCTAAAATTCAAAAGGCAGCTCAAAGACCTCTACCTCAATCGTTCCTTCCCAAATGGATAGATTGAAACTTAAACTCACAATCGTGCACATCACTGCACTATGACACTTTATAACCAAGACCTCTACCTCACACCTAGCCCAACTACTCCCCACCATCCCCCTGGATCGGAAGGTTGCGCGGCTTGAACAACTGTGTTCACTATTACAAGACTATGTAACTTTCCCTCTACCGTTATAAAACGCGCAAAGCCCTCTACTGCACCCTGTGGTTTCACTGCTATAATATGTGTTTGCCTTTTTACAAAGTGTTGTAAAGCGCTCCGATACCTTC
Organism: Triturus cristatus; assembly: GCF_964204655.1. NCBI lineage: Eukaryota > Metazoa > Chordata > Amphibia > Caudata > Salamandridae > Triturus > Triturus cristatus. The sequence goes on along the minus strand of NC_140587.1, from coordinate 939,423,256 downwards.
GGGTCTGGCTAGCGCTACATAAAACTCCTTAATAAATTAATAAATCTAATAGAGAGAAATAAAATATTGCAAGGCTCTAAATTTAAAAGCAACATAAATTTTCTTTAAAACAATAATACACTTCTTACTTTTTCCTATTTCGTTAAAACAATAGTCAAAATAGAAAATCAAAATAAGATTCTGCAAGTCTTTCAATAGTTCATTTTCAGACTTTTGATATTTTAATCATTAATCTTTTGTCTTGTTCACCACTATCTTTTACTTCAACTTGTCTTAGCAGTCTCTTTATTATTTCAATGTGGTTCTTCTTCTGTGTCTGCTCCACTCTCAGATTCGGTTCACTGACAAAATATCGGCTCTAAAAATATTGCTATTCCAAAATATTGTGACAAAAATATCATCAAAAATATCATCATCCTTTAATGGTAAGTACAAAAATATCAGGGAAAAAATATTGCCATTCAGATCATTGTATTAAATATCGTTTTTTAAATCTATATAATTCTAAATATTAAATATATTAAATAGTAACATTAATTTAATAAAAATAAAATAGATTTAGGGCCTACTTACGAGTCTGGTGGTCCGAGGACTGCCAGACCCGTGGTGGTGTGGCGGTCTAGCCACCACAGCACCGGCGGTCTGATTGCCCTATTACGAGTTGGGCAGTCAGGCAGCCATGGGGCCGCCGCCAGCCAGGAAACCGCAGTATTTAGGCCCTAAGTGTAACAGTACATAAACTGTTGGATAACAAAGCGGTAAAATGTACTACTTCCACCCCATTCACTACAACAAAACAAAGTGTTGGATTGCGGAGGGGTGAAATTTACAATTCTCACTCCAGTTAGTGTGACAGTAGGGAAAGTATTGGACTGCGGAGAGGTAAAATATACTATTCCTACAACGCTCCAGCAACACTAGGGAAAGTGTTGGATAGCTGAGAGGTAAAATTAACTATTCCCACTCCATTCACTGGAGCAGTAGGGAAAGTGTTGGATTGCGGAGGGGAAAAACATACTATTCTTACTGCAGTCAATGCAACAGTAGGGAAACTGTTGGATTGCAGAGAGTTAAAATATACTATTCCCACTGGAGCCACTTGAAAATTAGGGAAGGTGCTGGATTGCGAAGGGGTAAAATGTACTATTCCCACTCCAGTCAGTGCAGCACTTGGGAAAGTGTCAGATTGCGGAGGGGTAACATTTACTATTCCCACTCCAGTCTGTGCAACGGAAGAGAAAGTGTTATATTGCGGAGGGGTAAAATGTACTATTCCAACTCCAATGAGTGCAACAGTAGGGAAAGTGTTGGATGGTAGGGGCTTAAAATGTACTATTCCCACTCCATTCAGTGCAACATTAGAAACAATCAAATTATCTTCAACATAAGAAAAAAAATCAAAAACATAGTAAACAATTAAAAATATAAATATGTTAAAGAAAGAAATACAAATATATATATATATATATTTAAAAATAAATACGGATTGCAATGTTAAATACATATAACCAACTACAAATATTATTATAATTAAAATACAAAAATATATTCTCAACATAAAAACAACTAATAATTAAAATATTATTTACATTTAAAAAACAAAATATAATTAAATAAAAACAATAAAAAATAACATGTTTTTTATTAAATGATGACCTATTTTTAAAATTGTTAAAACTTAAGTTACATTCTAACTTATACTTTAACAAAGTATACAACACGTATCAGAAAATGGTATTTAAAATAATATTATTTACCAGCCACATAATAAAATATTAGTTAAAATATTAATAATAAAAACGTATCCCTAAAATAAGGATAGTTAATTACCACCCCACCATTTTTTCTTACAAATAAAACAACTCACACAAAACATATAAATAAAAAATATTATTTTCAACATTTTCTGAATAAAATCTAAATTAAAATTTCATTATTAACAATTAAGTCATAATGAATTAATGATATTTAATTAACTTTCCCCATTTACTCCTACAACTCACACCTAATATATAATATGAAAAATATTTTATGTACATATTTAACATCTTTTGTTTTCATTTCTATAATGATTATAAATGAACTGTAGTTATTATTTAGTGTAATTAGTTGCCTATACACCCTTTATACCTACATAAACTACAACACACACCCAAAAGAAAACCCATTTAATATATTACACACTTTAAATCATTATTTTTCATTTAAATAATATTATTTAAACATTATTTATTAACAGCTACATTTAATAAATAATTATCATTAATTAAAAATTAATTATCGCAATCATAAATAACGCACAACACGCTCCTAAAATGTAACTTAACAAAACTTTAATTACACAGTTAACATAATTAGTTATCAGTTTAATCAATAATATCAATTAAAAATTCATTAGTACTTAGTTAAAATTAATTTACTTCCCACCGTATACACCTACAAAAACCAACAACCCACACCTAAAATTTAACAAATCAAATTAATTGCAATATTAAAATAATGAATTAATAATTAAATAATTAATATCAATTAGAAATGTAACATTAATTAATTATAATTATTTAAATTCCCACCCTGAGCCCTGTAAACCCCACAACCTGCACCTAAAATGTAAATAAAAAAAGGAAATGTATTGGACAATTAACATAATTAATTATACATTAAATAATTAATAATAATAAAAAATGAATTAATAATTAATTATAGTTAAATTAGTTCCGGCCCCATAACCCTATAAACCCACAACCCACTATGGTACTAAAAAAAATCACAACATGTTGTTACATTTAATTTAATAAAAACAAAGAAAATTGCAACTATGTTAAAACATAAACAATAATTATACAAACAATTCACATCGTATAAATTTCATATATATACTAAAATGCATAACAATAATTAAAAAACAATATTATTAACAGCTATATTTTTGTAAGCGATATTAATGACTTAAATATTTTCAAAATCGATATTACTTACCTTAAAATCGATATTCTTGACAACAATATTCTTGTAAACGATATTTCCATTTCATGATATTTTGTATACAATAATTTAGTAGGGCGTTATTTTGGTTTTAATATTTTGCCTGAATACCCTCAGATTCATTCTCAAATTTATACTGGCAATGATTCACTAGATTTCAACTTTCCAACTCTACTTCCTCTGATACTCTAGCTAGATATACCTATTCAGGTTAAGCATATTTTTTATTTGGAACTCTCCTTCTCATTGATCTTTCGGCCACAAGTGAGTGACTCCAGCTAGTTTCAGAGTTTAATTGTCTCTCAGGTCTATCTAGCTTTTCTGGATTGCAGTGCTTCCTTTTGCAAGTTCTTTTCAGAGGAATATCTCCTTCAGCTTTTCTCTGTTTACCAACAGTCTTTGTCACGGTTTCTTAACTGATCAATGGATTTGATCTTGAACCCTGATTAGCCTTGTCTACATGGCTTACTACAAACTTCTTTTTTCCTCTGGGGGTACTTGTTACTTTGATTTTCAACTGTACTTTCGCATTTATTGGAGCAAAAATACTACTTTTTCTTCTGCCACTCATGCATTTGGCTCTTATATGGTTACAAACTTTCACTCTGACACCCCGCTTTGAAACTGAGCTTCAGACGTTACAGGTTCTTCTTCATAGCTCTTACTGACCTTAAATTTCACAATTTCTCCTTTCTCATTTTTCTGGTCTTTCACCAGTTTCAAAATTGTCACTCCCTCTGAATCCACACTGTAAACATGAGTTTAGTTTTGACCTTAACTTTGTTCTCAGTTCTGTAAATCAATAGCTGATTCAGTAGCTGTTTCACCACTTCTCAATCTCCTGTTTTCATCTTCTTTGCATGAGCACCATGGATCCACTGAGGCATTCCCGCACATTTCACTACACTGCTTATTGTCAGAATAACCTCGTCCCCCAAGCAGTTCTTCCTGATGTGCTTTTGCACCACTACCAAATTGCCGGGATTTAAACTGTGGAAGGGAAGGCACTTTGTCACTTCTGTTGTCACATTCATCCAGTGAGAGACAGAATTCACCATATCAGCTAGGCTTTTACAGGAATCTAGCAGGTCATTAGTTTTCAAAACTAATACAGCTGAAGGAATATAAGCAAGTATCATTGCCCTTACTATGATCACCTCAAAGGGAGAGAGACCATTTTTTCTCTCAGGAGTCCTTCTCATGCTCATCTAAAGAAAAGGAAGCTTGTCGGCTACTTTAAACCAGTTGAAGCTCAAACTTATCCAGTTTATAATTAGCTCTCTTTATAAAGTACATGAATACTGTGGAAAATAACTACAGTGAAATCTCTGAGTTATATGAAATGCTGTGCAGTTTATTTGCAAAACTTTATTCTTGAAATGGGAACCACGATCAATAGAAGTGGGGATTCCAAATCTGGTTATCAATTCCTTCAACAATAATTTGGCAACTGTGAGGCTATCTGATCTCTGGGTGGGATACACTTTGACCCATTTAGAAAACAAGCAGACAGTGACTAAGATGTACTGTAAACAATTGCAAACTGGCTTCTCAGCAGAGTTTGCTTGAAGTCCTATAAATGAGCCTTTTGATTTGCCAATATGATTCATCACAGTTAGTAGCCGATTACGACTTTTGGTGTAGCTGTGGTGCTGTGGTGCAAACTGCTGCACCACTACTCCACCAAATGTCACCACCGCACGCCCACAAGATAAGACTTGTAAGTAGGCTGGCAGTCGGGCGGTGTGGTGGTCCCAGGGCAGTGCACTGCAATAGGAACGCCTCACAAAGTTCCTGCATGGCATAGACTTGAAAGTCCATGCCGTGCAGGAACGTTTGTGCATGCACACAGGGGAGCACGTTATGCCCCCTGTGTGCATGCACAAAGGGAGGAGGCACAGGCGGCCCCCTTGGTTTCCTCTCCTCCGAAATTGACATGGAGGAGGACTCACTATGTAAACCCTCGAGGAGAGGAAACTCGTAATATGCTTGGCAGGACCACGGCAGTCCCACCAAGCATATTGCAGCCTCTGACAGCCATGCCACCTCCAGGGAACAGCGGTTCCCTGGTGGCAGCAGCAGTCCCAGAGCTGTCTAACCGCTCAACTTGTAATGGGGCAGTCGGACAGTCGGTGCTCTGGTGGCTGGATCCGTCACCGCCGTACCACCACGTGGACTGCCAATCTAGTCATCGGGCCACGGCAGTCCCACCAAGCATATTGCAGCCTCTGACAGCAACTCCACCTCCAGGGAACAGCGGTTCCCTGGTGGCAGCAGCAGTCCCAGGGCAGTCTAACCACTCAACTCGTAATGGGGCAGTCAGAGAGTCGGTGCTGTGGTTGCTGGATCCACCACCGCCGTACCACCACGTGGACCACCAGACTAGTAATCGGGCCCTAAATATCTTCTTGCCCTGATTTTTCTCCTGAAACGTCAAATGCCTAACACATATGTCCTCAGCAAAATTTCTGAATCCTGTGTTTTTCTACTATTTCCTAAAATGCATATCAAGAAGATATTTACCCATAGGATACAATATTGATCCAGGAAGGACATATTTACACTAAGCCATAACATACAAATCATGGTAATTTTTCTTGTAACCCAATTTCTCCCATCTCTTTTTCTCATCATCAGAGACTTCTTCTTGGAGATCTCTCAACTCACTCACAAAAGTTTGGATTGAATTTATAAAGAAAAATTCACATCTTGTGTAATTTGTACAGTGTTATTTCTAATTCATCATTCTCTTTTTCTTGTACAACTGTCTCATCTTGTAATGCACAATATTTCACTATCTGACCCACATATTTTTTGCCAAGTGTGACAGAGGGTCTGATATTCCGCACCGCCACCCTTTCGTAAACGGGACTGCCCGACAGGCTGTTGATGGTCCCGACAGATGCATTACGATGTGACCGCCACTGCGGCGGTCACAATGCCTATATTTTGCATTGCGTGGGTGCTGCTGGCTGCAGCACACCCCGCAATGCAAAAAGGGGATGCATTCCATATCCCTTCTCTACGTGGTGGGCACGATGCGGTGCCTGCTACATGGTGCAGGGATATGTAGGGGGCACCATATGAGGTGCCTGCTACATGGTGCATAGATATGTAGGGGGCACCATAGGTGAACCCACAGTTTGGGGCAAGGGAGCAAATGGGGCCCCTATGGGTCTATAATGTCCCTTTCTGCCTGCCTTTTCATGGTGGGTTACCCGGCATGAAAAGGCGGGCGGAAAGGAACATCATAATCCCTACGGCTGTGCCTGACAGGCACCGCCACCATTGTAGGTATTGGATGTCCCTCCGAAGCACCGACAGGCTCAAGGAGCCCATCAGATTCGTGGCTGTTGGTCTTTCCAACCGCCAACCATCTGCCAACTATGGTAATATGGCGGGCGGATTACATGGTTTCGATGGCAGTGGGAACGCCACCGACGGGCTGTCAGTGGCAGTCCCACTGTCATCGTAATCCACCCCTAAATCCTTTCATTATGGGCAACACACTCGACCACTGCAATTTCATTTGGCTGTTTTATTGCTTTCAACAAATCTCGTACATATGTACTCTTTTTTTATAGGCACTCCAGAACATGTCATAAAGGTCCTCTGTGACTACAGTTGACCAAAGTCATGAACCTCTCAAAAACCATACTGGCTGTTAGGATAGATTGTTAGATTAAAAATCTCTGACAAGCAATAAGTCTTGTCAATGCTACTAATTCTGCTACCTGTGCTGAGGTTACGTTTGGCAGTAAAGACGTTTCCAGTGTCTCAGAAATGGAACATACTAGATAGGCAGCTCTCAATGTTCCAGATGGGCCTTTCAAGCAAGAACTATCAACAAATAATGTCATCAAATCTCTGAATGCCCTAAAACATTTCATTTTTGCAATAATTTCTTACATTTCAAGAATATACAGTGACTTCAAAAAGGTGGCGATTTCTACCAAAACACAGTGTAGTACATAGCAGTACTAATAGCCAATCATTGTGCAGAACCTGATGACACAACAACTAATATCAGCACAGCACCTGTACCAAATGGCCAATACCAGCGCAGAACCTGAGGATCACAGTGGCTCTCCCTTCTCCACAATTTCTTCATTCAAAGAAACTTTCACAACAACACTAAAGCAGGCACAATTAACAATTGACTCTTTTCTGCTCCACTAAAGAAATTCTAAGTAACCATTCACTCAAAGAGATAACAGGAAATGATGCTCTCCAATGTTAGCACACCCACAGGTGAAATCTCAGCCAGCAGGAAATCATCTTGACTAATGTGGTTTCTCTTCTGTACAACATGGTCTACCAACACCAATCGTTATTACCACACTCACAGCAATCAGTTACGAATCCCTATCTTGATTGTGCAGCAGATGGTACCTCATGGATCAACACCTCAAAACTCAGCAGACAAGTTAAACAGCAATGTACTTTCTTGTCTGTCCTGGGATCTTGGACTGCGACTAGCCCGGTAACATCAACTATTGAACATACAGCACATATGCATTCACAGTATCAAACCATATACATCATTACAATGTAAAACAGACAATGTCTACACAACACCTCAATCTTAACATAGACAAATTTCGACACGCAACCCTACTTATACTCACTTCCCAGTCAGCGTGACCACCTTCAGAAATGTCAAAACACAGGAGATTTTCTAAATTAGGCCATGAATGTGAGGGGCATGGACTGGACTTGAGCATGCTCTAGATCTTTCCCACAGTATTTTAGCTCCCTATACCTCAGTGACAAACCATCTTCATCACTACCACTTGATGGAGGGGGCTTCTTGAATCTCAATATCTTAGCAAAATCATCAAAGAGAATCCACCATTGGTCGTATGGACCTTTGCCGACTTGAAGTGTAATAAAGGAGCTAATATCGGCAAGGTATTTCAAGTACAATGAAACCAATATGGCTCCACAAGAATATCAGAGAGGATGGGGTTCAAACCTTAATGGTTTTACGAACCAATTTTACTTCTGTTTACCAGATAAATAAGTCAGAAAAATTGAAAGAAAATGATGGTAAGGAATGCATATTTATCTGATCATGCAATCTAAATTTGTATATAATCCGAAAGAATATGCAAGATAGCACCACGTACAGCAAACAAAATATCAACCAAGCAGTTTCTATAAAGGAATTTCCCGATTGAAAGTAGCAATGGGAAATTCTATGAGGAAGGTGACAGTATCAGATAAACCAAGTTTAAGGTTCGAGAGGAAAGTATGAGTGTTTAAGCATGAAGCTCAGCATTCTGGGCAGGGGAAATTAGCCGAGACAAGGAGAAGTCTTCCCTCAGTGAAGTCAAGATAGGGTCTGCTTTATTCTCCTAAGGATTACACAATTAAACCATAAAAGAAGATTCTAGAAGGGCCCTTCCTATCATTTTCCACCAAACAAAGCAATATGTAGACGGTGTTCTTTAGGAGCAGGTATACTCCCTACTTTCCCAGCTCTCAATCAAAGAAATAACCATTCAGGTAAGCTGATAAGACACCTAAAGAAAAAAGAAAAATAAGACACTTACAAAACATTTTAGGAAAAATTAACATGTGCAACTCAGGAATGCAGTTAGCATACAGCAGTATGTCAAGTACATTTAAGAAGGGTATACATTCCCTTTACAACAAACACCTTTATTATAATTCCACTAAATATGCAGTTGGCTCTCATCCAAATGAAGAAATAACCCCACCACTACAACTGATAATAAAAAAGAACAGTTAAATGCACAATAAGACTATAGGTTGAAAATAAAGAGGTAACACACTAAATTACACTGCTCCAATGCCATTTCAGAATTATCAACATTTTTGCCATGGACTTTTCACATTGGTGAATAGGATAAAAGTGATCATTTGGAAAAATGCATCTAACACACTGGGGGCCATATTATCAAGAAACGGCGATAACATTATCGCCGCTTTAGCGGCAGGAAACTGCCGCTAAAGCGGCGATAATGTGCTTCATAATATGCCCTTGTGAATTCCCATAGAAGCCCAGGTTCACACCAGAACCTGGGTTTCTAAGGGAATTCACAAGGGCATATTATCAAGCCCATTATTGCCGCTTTAGCGGCAGTTTCCTGCCGCTAAAGCGGCGATAATGTTATCGCCGTTCCTTGATAATATGGCACTGGATCTCCTGACCTTCAGTGTCTTACAGACTTAACAGGACTACAAAGCAACAATATAGGACTGCGGAGAGACATGTTGAGGACAGCTACAGTTGCCTCTGGCAGTTTGCCTAATTAGACTACCGTAATGTTGGACGATATCTGTTAAAATTACTAATGGTGGCCATTTTAGAATGTATTTTGCCAGTGATCGTGATGAAAAACCCAATACAGAAATGGCCACCATTTAACTTGTAACTCAGGATGATGTTTTATCCTTCTTATTTATGTTTATGCCACTTCTGCTCAGGCCTATGTGTGCCTTCATTTATTAACTCTTCAGACGTCCGTGTGCTGATGCATACCACCATGCGCCCCCCACAGAGTGAGAGTGGAAGTTCCCATTTTCATAATTAGGGCAGCATAAATAGAACACCTCTTGTCTGTATATTTCTCTTTCTGTTTTTTTCAAAGACACAAGCAGCATATTTTATTTTTCTCATGATAGTTCTCAACCGTCTAGTCCCATTTTTATGTTTATGTTCTTTCATCTGTTGTTTCATCTTTAAAAATGAGCATCTGCAATGAAGGCTAACAAATAAAATTAAAGCACTTTCAGGATTAAGGAAGTCTATATGTACTGTGTTCTTTGGACAATATTAGTGTGAATTATATTTTCTAATATATTTTCGTAGTTACCATTATAAGTATTGGATCACGATATTATGGTAAACAATATTTTTGACACAATATTTTTGACAACTTTTTAGCATTATATTGTGTCAGTGATCCCTATTTACGTGACACCGAGAAACACAGTTTGCTATGCGGACTGTCCCATTGATGATTTTCAAATGTTGAAGTAGGCTTTTGTTGGTGAAAACAAACTTTCAGTTTAAGGGAGAACCAGAACTGGGGGAACAGAGAGCTTGGACAAAAAAGTATCTCCTTCTTATCTACAATCTGTTTCATGAGATGTTCAGCTTGGCCTTGGAGACCCTTTCTTTTCTCCTTACCCCTCCCCATGCATTAAGTGCTAAGTTTTTGACCAATGACTCACAAGAAGCTTAAGCTTATCGCATCACATGATATGGACTCCGTTAAATTTCTAATTGTTTATCAGCTAGCAGTGTTGCTGCGATTAAACTCCTCGCTATGGTGTTTAAAGTAAATTAATGGTCTTTTTCCTCTCCCATGCCCTCTCTGACTGAAATCATCCCCTATTTCTCCACCCACACAATACTTTTCTTTAGGAAAAAAAATCACCGCACTGCCGTCAATAATGGAAGATCTACAACCAATACAACATATATAGAACACAACATTTATATCAAACAATATTTCTGCATACAATGTTCTGGCATATAACCCTTCCTTCATCCATTACTCAAAACCCATAGTACCCCATTTAACTTACATTAATTTTATTTTCTGGTCCTCACAGTGGGATCTATCCAAAGTAATACAAAACTGTATTGAGACACATGTTTTTGTGAGTGAGTTTGCAGGGATCATACAAATCTTAATGTTATCTCCTCTAATTAAGACTTATCTATTTATTAACATCCTTAAGTACACGTATTATCAAGAACAGAAATGCGGTGGTCTGATGTATCATCTGTTTGTCTGTGTCCTCAGCCCCTTTCGTGGAACAATCCAAAACTAGAGTTTATGCACACCCACGTCTGTCTTTTAAGGTACTTTAGTGCCAATACATCAAAAAGTTATGTCTCTGGCCCTGTACCAATTACTCATGTATTTGCATACATATATATTTATATATACATACATACGTACATACATACATACATATATAAATGTAGTTTTCAGTTTATGAAAGCTAAAACTGTCTGTTTCCTATGGGTTAATTCCATAAACATACATAAGGTATTATATCGCCAAAGTTCGAAAGTTCCCTATGCATAATGTGTCTACTTTTATTTTTACAGATTGATTTTCGTGGATCATACACAGACGCTCATAGTGTTGGTGATTTTGGTAAGAATAAAAAGATGTATCCATAATGGTACGTTTGTTCGTGTGGAAGAATCTTAATTACTGCCTGCATCTATCCTGAGCATTAGCCTTAGCCATTGTGTGTGGACATCCACTCCAGACATCACATGCAAGCTCAAACATATGCAAACACACCTCCTCAAAATCAGACACACTAATCCCCCACCAGCCTACCACCCATGACCCAGGCATCAGGAACCAGCTTTTTCTTGAATCCCTCCAGTATCAGACAATGCTCAGCTACATTGTACAACATTTTATTACCTTGACATTCCTATGGGCGTACTTGACATTCCTGTGGGCGTACTTGACATTCCTGTGGACATAACGCCCACAGGAATGTCACGTTAATAAAATGTTATACAGTGTCACAAAGTACAATAAATGAAGTGGGCGTGTCATGAATAATTATATAAATGGACTCGAGAATCTAGAACCATGATCTAACGTGCACTTTTCAAAGCAGAAAACTTTGGGAAGCAGTTCACTTTTGATTCATGTGTTATGTGTTATATGCCTCAATCCACAAAGCCAGTGAATACATGTTGTTCTTATCCCACAATTTCCAAAGAGTGATAAGACATATGGGTTTAGTTATTTCTTTAGTTTTCTCTTTAAATCCTCATACTGATTTTTGCAGATCCTTAATTCTCAATCATTGTGTATGTATCACTATTCCATTAGCGTCTTTCTTGTCAACTTCCTGCCATAGCAATAAATGCATTGGAGGCTCACGCCTCGAAATCATACCTGCCTTTTAAAAGCATTAACCTGAGGTTCAAACTCTTTCATCAATTACTGGATGCTGAGTGTTAGGAAACAAAACCCAGGATAAGATCTTTCCATGATACAGAGCTTAAGCATGCAAAATATTGTGGATTTCAAATATATTTGTAGAACCTAGTGAGAAACTGCAGTCAAAAGGTTTACATAGCAAGGTACTCCTGAGCATTAAAACATTGTAAATCAGTTTAGCATATCATTCCCTCTGTGGTCAATCAGAGTAAAGCACAGAGGCAAATGCCAATAACATCACACCGCATACAAACTGGGGTGTTGAATGAAGTTGAGCTTGGATGCAAGAAAGCCTTATGTCAGGATTCCTGCCACTTATGAATGAACATGTTGTACCCTGACTTTTGACCATATTACATCCTTTTGGTAATAGCTAGCTGCAGCTGGTATTCCCTGGTTTGTACGTAAATGCTTAATAGCTTTTGCAAATTTTTTACCATGCATTTGCAAGGTGAGGTTTCAGGCAGCACGGAAACATACAGAAAATCCACAAGAATAAGCATCAAGCACCCGGCATAGATGACCTTAACTTGAACCTTCCGGAAGACAGCCCTCATTAAATTAATCTCCTCTTCCTTGCTATAAGCAATTAGAATGCGACCTTTATGAACATTCTAAAACACCCTCTAGAAGACAGCCTCATCAAATTAATCATCTGCACCTGTTCCTTGCTATAAGTAATTAGAAGTCAACCTTTGTAAACATTCTAAAACACCTTCTAGCAGATAGCCTCATCAAATTAATCATCTGCACCTGTTATTTGCTATAAGCAATTAGAACGCGACCTTGTGAACATTCTAAAGTACCTTCTAGAAGTCAGCCTCTTCAAGTTAATTTTCTGCACCTGTTCCCTGTTACAGACCATCCACACTAAGCCCCATCTCTTAGCCTCTTCGCCTCTTCGCCTGCCCCTTACCTGTTTGCCCGCTTCCTGGACTTTGTATGGCCAGCTTCCATTTTCCTTCCAATTTGACTTCACTGTAAAGGGCGTCCCGCATCATTCTCGCACCTGGATGGAAAAACAAGAAGAAAAGGAGAGACACTTTAACAGACTTTATTTCGCTATGTGCTGAGGTCAGTCGCAACATCGTGCTTGCAGACAAGGTAACCAGTGTTTTTGTTCAACTTGTACATTCTGTTGGCAGGGCTCTGCCAGAAAGGACTAGTGTGAGCTAACCCAATCCAAATTAGCTTGCGGGTTTGCTTTTGGAATCATACTTGCTTCATCTTCAAAACTTTGATGAAGGAACCTCTATTGACTATCTAAAAACAACTGACAAAAAAACTAAAGGTTGGTTGAGATATAAAAAGCTTTCGTGAGGTGATACCTTAAAAGGTATAGCTAATACTAGACTAAAGCCTTATTATTAGTTTGTTTATAGGTAACATATCTGCCGGTACCCTTCATCAGACTGGTGTGAACGCCTGCTGCAGTGATGCGGTTGAGTAGACAAGCCACAGCATCTTTTTGACTCCACACTCTCTCTCCATCCCAATCCCCCTCCGCTGGGATTTGCCGCCGGAGCAGTCAGTGTCTTCTTCTGTAAACCGAGGGCAAGTCTCGAAAGGATTCAGGAAATAGCATTGCCACACTATTAGAATCCCCTGGGTTCCAGGTAGGTGCCTTATGACACCTTGCCTCCAAGCTATAGAACATTTTTGGAATTTAATATCAACATAGTCTAAAATTACAGGATTACCAGAGCCTCATCTGGTAAGAGAAAGATCTGACTTCTCATGCATGGCTCAAGCCTCATATTTCAGTTGCTGTGTCAATTTTGACACAACCCACCCTTTCCAGTCAGTTGGCACACGTGGCAGATGACTGAAATAGCTGCGCCTTTCGGAGGAAGGGGCTTTGTGTTGTGTTCCTCCACTGACCCCTAGGGAGGGGACAGTGTAGCTCACTCATTGGGAGTTGGTGTACCCAGCTACCTGGGTCCACAATGAGCACACCTAGCTGTAAATGCTTATCTACTTTTGGGAATACCATTAGCCCGATTAAGAGCTGAATGACATAATTCTTAAGGAACTCAGCTAATGAGGACAATCTACACCACTCCCCAATTGTGTCGGTTATAAGTAACAGAGTTGTCCATGCGTAGATAGGATACAGTGGCATGTACAAGAATGGTGGTGGTGCCTGCCTCACTGAAGTGGGACATATCAGGAATGGAGTGGAATCCTTCCAGAATATCCATGGCAAGAATATGGGAAGAGGTTAAATGCAGTTTGTGCCCTTTGAACAGTACCCAATACTTTACCAGAAAGTGGCACCCACCTGGAAGCCAGTGTAGACAGATGTTGCTCAATGCAGGAAGCTAACCAGGAGTACTGCAGGACCCATATTTGAGAATCTCATTGCCTTTTCTGAACTAGTGACAAGTCCAGGCAACATACATTAAAGAGATTCAAAACCATAAGGAGTAAGGAATTAAAAAGTAAACTCCAAGTGAAAATTGTAAGATTTCTAGGCCTCTCCATACGGAAACAATCTTTCTCCAGGTGCAAAGGAGCAAAACTGTGTTGCAGTGTAGAATGTTAATTGAACAGGCATATGACATGTGTGTCAGAAACCCTTTTATATGGTTGAGATGCTTTAATTAGCATTGCTGGTTGGGGTGCTCATACATATGGAGATATGGGCTGCTGGACACTGTAGTCTATTCAGCAAAGTGTTTTGCTTTTCCTTTTTCACACCTCCAAGTTCATTGACCAAATTGGAGATGCAGCCACAATACCATTTATTATTGGTTAGTTCATAGTGCCTTGATCCACAGCAGTCCAGCATGACATGTGTGCCGCATGTGTCAGGTGTGGAGGTCTCATAGGAGCTCACCTGAATGGCCTTCTGCAACGGCGGTCCAGGGGCGAAGTGAGTTCTGTGTGACACACTGTTCCTAAGCTCTAATTAACAATTATGCCTGTAGACACAAGGCTAAGAGCCACAATACAATTGGGCACTTCCTCATGCTATTCCATAACTAGTCACCTGACAAGGTAAAACACCATCTGCTCCATTTGTGTGGGATTCCTCTATCACAACTAAACAACTTTCAAAGCTGTTCCTATTACCATTGGTGGTTTATATCAGCAAGTGGTAGGGAGAGCTCTTACCAGTTCTGTCTTGTAATTCCTATAAACCTATATAGGATCTGTGTGTTTAGACAACAAACACTGCGGGATTGGCTTTCAGACTGATTCCAGACACCCCCACTGGGTATGTTAGCCTGCATACCAGCTAGCTCACATGGCCACTGTAAACTCCTCTTACTAAGGAAAGAGTAGTTCTTGGCAACTATCCAACATGACAGCTCTGTCCAATCAGGGATTGTGGAAACAGTACATACTTTTTGCTCAATCACTCGTGCTCACTTTGTCTCAGAGGAATACACAGAATAGATGGTGGGACCTTTTTTCAATAAGCATATATTGAACCAGTGTCATTCCAGTTTAAAATAGGTGTGCTGAGACAACCATAAGACAGAAACAGATATAAATGATTACAAGGCACCAACAGAGTAAAAGGATAGTAGATTCCTACCATAGTGCTAAAACAATGAATACTGGCAAGTATATAAAATACATGACAGTAATAAATGCGTACTCCTACGATGCAACCCTAACTAGATGTACCTAAGTGTACCTAGCATGTATGTAGGTTTAGAGCCAAGAATGCCTCTAGGATTTAGCCAACCCCATTACCTCAAGTGAGAAACGATGGGACCCCGTCATGGTCTCGAGATGGACACCCCGCGAGGGATATCAGGCCACTGCGAGCTGGAGTGTCTGCGTCAAGGAACCTCAGCAACTTGCGTCATTGTGTCAGCATGGAAGTCCTTTTTTTCCTCTCCTGCCTCAGCAAAGATATGGTGCTTATATACCCAAAGTGGCACCCTCAGGGGATCTACCTTGCTGTGTCATGTCGGACTAGGGTGACAGGAGGAATGACCCCTATACATCGTTATTATGCAGAAGATGGTAGTCCTGCTGAGATGACAAGAATCCTCATGCATAATGGATGAAGCTAGTTTTCAGAGAAAACCCCACATCCTTTAAGCAGAACCGTAACTAGGTAAAAGGTCAGTACCAAGAACCGTTATGTAGTGTAATGGCAGGGGAAATATAGGTGAAAGGGTTGGTTACTACATGAGCCTATATCGGGATACTTGTATGCAACATAACAGTTCATCGATACCCGCTTACACAATAGTTCTTATTACTTGCTAACCCAAGGAATGCTCACAGATAATCCATGATCGCTAAATCCAGTCAGGATGAATTTTCTCAATTAATATTCACTAGGGATGAGTGTAATTCTCTGTAGAATAATCACGAGGAAATACCTAAGAATTCAGGGAGATTACCAGTGAATAACGCAAGATGAGAAGTTCTACGTTTAGTGCTATTTCTTAGCACAAAAATGCCCCGTAGTGTCCAAAATTAATGTGGGGATGCATTCAGCGCTAAGCAACAGAGCTTAATACAGCAAAATGCAAATAGTGAGCACCAGCGGCCACTTGCACTCACTAAATGTGCTCTTGCAGTAGGATTTCTCCTGATGAAACCACTAAGAAATGTATGAAGAAGCTGCAGAAGAAAAAAACATATTATCTCAACATACAATCAAATGCTCCTTAGGAACCATTAGCAAGAGGCGGAGTGCAAAAAGTAATAAAAATCTCAGGCATACAACAAAAACATGTGAAAATCTAACTGGAGACTCCAACAGGAGTGGAAGAAACATCCAGCTGTGCATCTGAAAATGTATCTACGGCTTTGTTTGTGAGCTGGGGCATTCGTGCCTGACAGTATAAAAATATGGTAAAGCAAAAGGGAGAAGCAGTCATGACGATGGATAAAAGGCCAAGGACACAGTACACTATTCTGGCTTTTCTCAACAACGCCATAGGGGTGCTGTCAGAGACGATCACCCAGGTGGAAGATCAATCGGCCACATTTGTTTTGAATCTTCTGGTTGTTGAAGAGCATGTAGAAGCCCCTGCTTTGTCTCCACCTGTTAAGTCATTCACCTCAAATGGCGATGGACCCATACCAAGGGCTTCATACTGTCTGGGGGTTTCTAACTCATGGGTCCTCCCCTCCTCAGTTGACTTTCTTCAGAGTGAATCCAAAGGCCCAGAAAAATCTAAGAATGGAACTCATTTACCCTCTTCTCAGCCATCTGGTGAAGCCCTCGGGGGAGAAAACTGAAGCAGTCAACCGCCCAGAAGAAAGGCGTGGCTTACATGGAGGACCCCCTCTGCCTCCCCTCGGTAACTGATAATGCAATCACATCTGTTAAGACTCCTTTCATTACCTGCCTGGCCAGACTGGAGGAGAGACTGGGAAAACTGGAATTTGGGTTTGCTGATGTAGTTAAATCATCTAAGAACAGAATAGACAAGGTAGTAGAGCGGTTGGCCGAAACTGTTCATCGTTTGGAGAAGCTTGATTCTAGATTTATCCCTTACACCCCTTCTTTAATTAGTGCTCCTCCTTCAATACCACAAGGCCCTAACTCATCCTTGGTGGAATCCACCCCTTCTGCAACAAACAGCACCAGGCTGTCCCCATTGCCAAATTACCCAGCCAGAATAGCGGTTTTATGCCTCACCTACAAACTCCTTTGGAAGACATGCGTGGCTTTAAAACACCTCTAACTCACAGTTCCTCCCAAACCCTCACTGCCCTGGAGAATACATAAGGAACTGGGGTGGGAAACCCCCATAGTAATCCCCACAACAGAACTGCCCTCCTAGCACTGTATTTTCCATTGATATTCTCCCATCAACGATGACTTGCAGTTTCCCCCTGCTGTAACACCTTACGTCTGCGTATTGGCGAACGTTCCCCCACTTAAAGTGGGTACAACGGAAAATTTAAGCAAGATTAAAAACAAAGTCGTACATTGGCTTTCGAGCAAATTGGATATTGCAAATTGCTTGCTTTACAAAGAGATCATCATGGCGCTCAGGGTTGGCTCTCTGGGCATTACCGACAAACAAGACACCAGTGACTGCATTGTGGTTAATTTTAGGAACCCCAATTGTGTGGAGCAGATCCTTCCTACCACAAGGCATGTTTCCTTAACATTGTAATCTACCCATTAGGATTGTTCTACCCTCTTTGTAGATTTACTTGGGGCCAGGGCAGACCACAGGGTACTTGATAATGCCCAAGGTAGCCAGATTTGCAGTTTTAGCCGAGTTAGAAAAGCAGGACTGGTTTCTGGCCACCAATGATATTAAAGAAAGGGTTCCCAAATGGGGAGAGGTCTCTGTAGGGATTCATAATTCACTTTGGATAATATGTTGGATAGTGGTCGGGGTTAGTTCCCGTTTAGATAATGACAATGAAATCAGCAAGCTAATACCATTTGGTAATTGTTTGTCGGCAAGGGAACTGGAATGTTATTGGAACCACATTCTTGGATGGCTATACATCCTTCTATTTTGAGCCATACCCTCGGCACATGGTAGGGCAAAAAGGGGGCTAGTGACTTTTGTAAGTTTAGGTTTAGGGTGTGATATGAAGTTAGTTCCCTCTCACTTGGCAAACATCCCAGCTATTTTCCTAACATTCTACCTCAACACCAGCGTCTTAATAATTAACACATATAATTCTCCCTCATCCGGTGATCTACTGGGGACCGATCTAAAATTGTTTTTGGATGAGCTTTTTCTGTTTCGGACCTCCTCTCCTTTGATTCTGCTAGTACGTGGATTTTAACATACACCCCAGTTTTACTTGTAGTC
Organism: Triturus cristatus; assembly: GCF_964204655.1. Lineage (NCBI taxonomy): Eukaryota > Metazoa > Chordata > Amphibia > Caudata > Salamandridae > Triturus > Triturus cristatus. The sequence continues at coordinate 939,404,559 of NC_140587.1, read as the reverse complement.
TTGGTAAGAAGAAGCAAGACTTCCATGAGGAGTAGGAGCAGATTCATTTTACTCACTCTTGCTCAGGAAATGCTCTTAATCCTTTATTATCAGAATATATTCTTTTTAACATCCTGACTAAATCTGTGTGTAACTCCCTGAATTTTGCACCAACGTTTAAGGGAAGAGGTCCTAAATTCTGTTAATGATTTTGTTTTTACGTTGGCCTGTTTAAGGCATTTACTTTAACTTTTACTAAATTAAAGACAAAATGGAGTGGCTCCAGTGATCACAACCCACTAAAGGCAGAATCTAGATGGATTAAATCTGGGGAGAAGTGAATCCCCTTAAAGTAAAAGAGCAAGGAAGTAGAATAAGGTGTGGCAAGGTTGTTCCGAAAGATTTTCTCAGGGGCTTAGTACTGTCATGTAGTTATGACTTCGAGGTATGCTTACAGTCAGACTCCCCAGGCCAAGACATTCTTACCTCCTTCTCAAATATCTGTAAAGAAGTCCAGATGGCCTTTACGAAGAAAACGAGAAGGACAGAAAGCTCAGGACCTAAATGGTTTGATAAATGTTGTTCAAAGGCCCACTCAGACCTGACGAAGGCCCTGCATTATAAACCAAGACATTTAGGTGAACTAGTGGAGGCTAGATACTGTTATAAGGAGATTTGTAGGATGTGGAAGAAGGCACTTAAGCAGAAGGCAAGGGATCAATCAATCAATCAATCAAGGTTTTTGAAGCATGCTACTCACCTGTGAGGGTCTCAAGGTACTGGGGGGGGGGTCGAGCAGCTACGTGATCATCCGAATCCAAAGAGCCAGGTCTTTAGATCCTTTCTGAATAGGTGCAGTGTCGGTCTTGGTCTGATGCATAGGAGGAGTTCGTTCCAGTCCTTGTCTGAGATGTAGGAGAAGCATCTGCCAACTGCCCTGGCCCTGTGGATGCGGGGGACAGTGGCCAGGGCTAGGTCGGCAGAGCAGAGGTTTCCGGCGTGGAAGGAGATTCTTTCTTTGAGGTATTGGGGTCCGGTGTTGTGGAGGGTTTTGTAAGCATCTGTGAGCAGTTTGAAGGTTATTTTTTTTTCTATGGGGAGCCAGTAGAGGTTGCGGAATTGTTGGGTGATATAGCCATGTCTTGGGATGTCGAGGACGAGTCTGGCTGTGGTGTTCTGGACAGTCTGGAGTTTGAGGAGGAGTGTTTGTTGATTTTTGGCGTAGAGCGCATTTCCGTAGTCCAGTCTGCTGGTGATGAGTGCATGGGTGATGGTCTTCCTGGACTCAAGGCAATCCATTTGAAGGTCTTGAGGAGTGTGCGGAGGGTGTTGAAGCATATGGAGGACATGGCGCTGGAATGGAGGTTCATGGTGAGCGAAGAATAGAGTATGATGCCGAGGTTGTTAGCGTGGTCCGTAGGTGTGGGAGGATTTCTGAGGCCAGGGGGCCACCGGGTGTTGTCCCATGCAGAGGGGGTTGAGCTGTGGATGAGGACTTCTGTTTTCTGCGAGTTGAGCTTCAGGCAGCTGCTGCTTATTCAGGTTGTGAAGTCCTTCATCCCCACTTGGAAACTATGCCTGTTGATTTCGGGTACCTTGGTGAGGGAGAGGATGAGCTGGGTGTCATCTGCGTATGAAACTATGCTTGCTGAGTCCGTGTTTTCTGACAATGGTTGCGAGGGGTGCTAGGTAGATGTTGAAGAACGTCGGACTGGGGAAGGATTCCTGAGGTACTCGGCATCTGATCTCTGTAGGTTCGGAGAGGAAGGGCGGGAGTCTTATTCTTTGTGTTCTGCCTGAGAGGAAAGATTGAATCCAGTCTAAGGCAGTTCCCTGGATGCCGGCCTCTTGGAGTCTGGTGGCTAGTGTGTGGTGGCAGACGGTGTTGAAGGCTGCTGAGAGGTCGAGGGCTGCTGTGTGACCTTGGTCGAGGAGGAAGAGAATGTCGTGGGTGGTAAATATGAGGGCGTTCTCGGTTGCTTCAGAATCCAGATTGTGAGGTGTCGAGGATGTTGTTGGTTTCTATGAAGTGCGCTATCTAGGTGTTGACAACTTTCTCAATGACTTTGGTGGCGAAGGGGAGAAGAGAGATGGGCCTGAAGCTCTTGAGGTCTGTCGGGTCTGCAGAGGGCTTCTTGAGGAGTTTGACTACCGGCGTGTTTCCAGTCGTTGGGGAATGTGTCGGTCTCGAGGGAGCAGTTGATCATTCGTCATAGTTCGGGTGCTATGCTGGCCCTGTGGAAGATGTGTGCAGGCAGGGGTCAGTGGGTGCTTCGGAGTGGATGCTTTTCATAGTCTTTGTGGTTAGAGGGTTCCAGGTGAGGAGGGTCGGCTGGATGGCGTCGCTGTTGGGGGGTGTTGGGTCTGTATCGTGGTCTTGGTCATCGAAGTTGTCGTGGAGCATTTTGATCTTGTGGTGGAAGAAGGAGCTGAGTTTGTTGAAGGTCATGGGAGGGAAGGACATCGGTAGTTTCACTGTTGTATCTGGTGAATTATTGTAAGAATTCCTTGGAGTTGTGGAAGTTGGAGAGGATTCTGTCTTAGATGAAGTTTCTCTAAGTTGATTTGATGAATTGGTGGTGTGCCGTGATTGCGTGCTTCCGGGGTTTTGCTTTTTCTCCATGTTTTCTTCAGTCATCAGGAAGAGAGCTTGGATTCTAGGAGGTCCGTGGTGAACCAGGCAGCTTTCGCGTTGTGTCATCTGGCGGAGTTCTGGAGGCGGGGGCGAGAGTGTTGGAGCAGTTGGCGATCCATTGGTGGAGGTTATTTGCTGCTGTGTTGATGTCTGTCATGGTAGGGGGAGGAGTGCAGCTGGGGGTGGAGGTGAGGTGTTCTACGGTGATTTTGTTCCAGTTTCTGCATGGGAGGCATGGCGCACTCTTGTGTGCAGTGGGTTTTGAGAAGAAGAAATGTATGCAGTGGTGGTCTGTCCAGAGCGATTCCATGGTGTGGCTGAAGCGAATGTTGTTTCCTCTGGCGAAGATGGGGTCGAGAGTGTGTCCTGCCATGTGAGTGAGGGTGGAGACAAGTTGCTTCAGTCCAATGTTGGTGAGGTATGTAGTCCGTGGAGGTGAGGGCATAGGGAGTGATGTAGTCTGCAATGGCATTAGTGAACAGGGAGCGGGGTCAGGGCGGTCTGTAGGTGAGTGTCCTGCAGTCACTAGCTGGGATCAGCTAGTGACTGCCTGTGAGTTAGGAGATAGCCCTGCCTTCTGGAAAATAGTGAACCAGCCCCTTTTAAATGAGGCAGTGGTACCAGATATGGTTCATACTATTCAGTCTAAGGATTGAGTTGCCCACTTTGGAGCTATTTACTCTACAGCAGGTCATCCTCTCCCTGCCATTAAACCTTCCTTTTTCAGAGGTGGTGAGTTGCAGTTGGACTTTGCCGAAGATGAAGATGCCATAGCGACTGTGCCATCAAATAAAGCTCCTGGTCTTGATGGAGTACCCGGTGACCTTTTTATGTCCTGAGTGGATCTTTTGGCTCCCCTAGCCACACAACATCTAAATGTGGTAGCACAAGAACATAGCCCCTTGTCCTGGCAAAAATCGGTAATCTTACCGGCTTTCAAAAAGAAAACCGTGCTGATCCAACCTGTTACAGCCCATGTCTCACACTGATGCTGAAATGAAGGTTATTGCTAGAGTGCTGTTGAACGACTGATGGGCTGGGTGAAAAAGGGAAAAATGTTATCTGACCTTCAATATGACATTAGGCCCGCAGTGGGATATTTGACAAAACCTTAGCCTGTAACTTTTGATTGCTAAGTACACACTGATGAGGAAAGAGTCGATTCACCTGCCCTTCATGGACCTCAACACAGCCTTTGACACAGGAGATAGATCTAAGTTATGGGCTGTGCTGCGGGACATGGATGTAGATAGTGCCCATTATAATGTTTCTGTTCAATTTGCATGCCGGGCTTGAAGCCTCAGTGAGGTTTGGTCCCAATGGTGAAGTTACCATATTCTTTTCATTGGAGAGATGTTTCCACCAGGGCTGTATTTTAGCCCTCTTACTTTTTACTTTATATATTACCCAGTTTCAGCAGTTTTTAAAAACCCACTGTACAGACGTTCCAAGGGATGGGAAAAGGCTGGTCCCTGTCTTACTGAACGTGGATGATACAGTTCTCATAGCGTGTACAGCCAAGGGTTTGCAGCTTTTGATAGATTGTTTTATTGATTTTATGAACAAATTGGGTCTGAAAACAAATTTGACCAAGACATATACAATGGTGCTTGGGTCAAAATAAACTGAAACCCATTTAATTAAGGGGCAGCCTAATAGTGACACTGCTAAGTTCTGCTACTTAGGTATTTGGTTAGATCACAAACTGAATTAGGAACCTCTGTTGAGTGCTCATGTACTATCCTTTAATAGGGTAGCCCATAGCAATAATGCCTTCTCGAGATGGCTTGGCCAGCCCTATAGTGGACCTTTACAATACCAAATGTGTCCCCACTGTGCTATGTGGCTGTGGGATCTGGGGCTAACCGTCTTGCCACCCCATCCAAGTAGCACAAAATAATTTTTTTAAGAAGACTTCTGAGGATGCCTCAGAGTGTTCCTGCAGAGATTATGCATGAGGAGCTGGATGCAGGGTTTATTTCTGATTATATCCAAATCGAACCCATAATATTGTGATTCTCTGTTTGGCTAACAAATGACTTGAATTTTAGTAGAGAGATTTTGAAAGACTGCCTGAGGCTTGACTGTTGCCATTGTATACCTTGGCTGCACTATATTAAAGGCCTTTTGGGAGATCTTGGCAGACTCGAACAGTTTTTGAGCCCTGAATTAATTTATAAGGCTGATGCCTTGAGGATTAAGAATGTATTTTGGGTCTGCGACATATTGACTTCCTTCGGGAGGAACTCGGGGCTAACCATTAATTGGGGTAAGTCATATCTGTATGCCCTGTGTGGGGACGTCCCGGTTCCCCCGCGGAATTGCCCGATCCAGATTGCCCGGGAGGGTTTCCTGTATCTTGGGATTTATATCTCTGCCGACCCAACGGTACGGTATGAGAGGAACCTGCTCCCTCCGTTGGCGCGCCTGCGGCGGGACGTGGCGGGCTGGCGGCGGCTGCCGCTTTCCCTCCTTGGCCGTGCGGTACTATTCAAAATGATGTCTCTTCCCCGTTTTCTCTATGCCCTGCAGAACACCCAGGAGCTGGTTCCGGCCAGCTACTTTCGGGAGGTTGAGAGTCTGCAGCGTTCGCTGCTGTGGGACGGCCGCCCGCGTATAGCGATAGCAAAATTAACTCTCCCTTGGTACGACGGGGGTATCGCGCTTCCCGACATCCGAAGATACTATTGGGCCTCCCAACTGAGCGCGATCAATCATGGAGTCTACGGTCCGGCGCTTGGCCCTGGCTTTGCTATGGACCGGTGGTTGCTGCGGGGTGGTGGCTATTATAGAGCACTTTATTCGAAGCCACCGGCTGGGTCCCTCACAGGGCCGACCGGGGTGGCGGTGCACGTGTGGAAGACAGTCACGAACTCCCTGGGATGGAAGGATAGGCTCACCCTCGCCACTCCGTTGTATGACTCGGACATGTTGGGGAACCTCTGGCACTCTAAGGGATTCGACAAATGGGATCTGATTGGCATCTCCAGGGTGGGGGACATGCTGACCAAGGGGCGGATTAAGTCGTTCGATGAGCTGCGGTCGGAATATGCGCTTGAGGGCACGGAATACTTCCGGTATGCGCAGGTGCGCCACGCGCTGCAGTCGGTCCTCGTTGAGGGGGAAAAGGTGCCTGAGTCCTCTCCTTTGGAGGACCGGATCCTGGACGGCCATATGCCGGAGAGCACAATCTCCCTAATTTACAAAAAGCTTGTGAACGTTCGGACCGATCTCCTCCTGGGGGTGCGGGACCAGTGGACTAGAGATGGCCTTGAGCTGGACGATGAGGATTGGCAGTACACGGTCTCCTCTCCTAAGGAGGTCGCAATCCCCGCCAGGTTGCGGCTTGTCCAGCTTAAGATACTCCACAGAGTCTATGTCACTGGGCCCCGATTGGTCCATATGGGTTTTTCCGAGGATGGGCTGTGTAAGAGGGGCTGCGGGATGGTGGGCACCTTTCTGCACATTATATGGGAGTGTGGTGTGATTGCGGAACTATGGAAGCGGATTCACGTTGTGATGCAGGATGTCACGGGCATTGTATTGCACCCAGAGGCGCGGCGCTGTCTTTTGAATGTGTGGGGTCCTACAGACTACGATGCGGCGCAGACTCAATGGGTGACCCTAGGTAATATGGTGGCTAAGCGAGATATTGCAAGATTGTGGGGATCCCCTAGCCCTCCCACCCTGGCTGCTTGGAAGGACAACATGGACTGGTGCATGTTCCGGGAGAAAACGGTGTATGGTGCGCGGGGAGGCCTAAGAAATGGCATAAGGTATGGGGAGGTTGGAACCAGTATAGGGGGTACATATGTTTGCCTCCTGCCACTGAACCACTAGAGGAGCATCTTTCCCCCTAGCCTCGCGTCCGACTTGGGTATTTCTGGTGCACCTCTGCTAGAATGTTAGCGCCTCTGCTTCTCCCTCCTCCTCTCAATCGGTGGCTTGATCTGATGTTGGAAATGGGGCCGCCCCCTCGCTGGGAACTGACGCGAACTTATGATGTATACTGCCTTGCTTGTTGTGTTCTTTTTTTAAAAAATTGGAACCTTTGTTTTTATCCTGTGTGAGAGCTCTAGATGACTACACGTGTTGATTGAGGAGCTGCCGAACCTCCGGGTTGTCGGCTGAATAGCTGTGTATCTGATTTATACGAATAAAGGTTTTAAAAAAAAAAAATTTAAAAAAAAAAAAAAAAGAATGTATTTTGGGCTTTTGTGCTTGAGAAAAGGGTTGATCGTTCTTTGTTTAAAAATGTTTGTTGATGTTATCCTATGACTAAATCCCTAAGTAAAACAGATCTGTATTTGACACTAGACATGCCTGTTTTGCACAGATGACTTTTAACTTATTTTCATTTAACCCTGCTCCCTCAGCTTATATTTGGTTGGCACAATCCGTCGGAACCAGCAATTTGCATATGTAAAATGGCTGCTGCTCTAGACACTTTACATATTGTTCTTATCTACCCTAAATTTGAGAATTTGTATTACAACTATATACGTCCCTTCTTGTTGACACTGAATTTTTATCAAGTGAGGCCTACTTCTCTGCACCCTCAATCTTTAAAAAATCATACTGTTTGTTTTTATGTAGCTTGGTACTTATCAGGGGTGTTCCATTCTTCCTATTCAAATTTGCTACATTGATTTTAGATGTTCTTCTTGAATTTATTATTATTTGTGCTTTAATGATATACTATGTTAAATCAAAAAAGTAGATTTGACTTGACTTGATTGAAAAGTAAGTAAATATTGTGATAGTCTTTTGTCCCTTGTTCTTGAGATTGGATACTACTTGTCGGTGATCTGAACGCTAAAATTGCAAATTCTCTCATTGATGTGTTTCGAGAAAGTGATCGTGAAGATTTTTGGGAAATATCATCAATTGCTTGGCTTACCCATGTGAAAGAGGCTAAGCGAGGGTTTCTCTTCTTGTCCAAATCAAGGGAATTAGGCTGCACAATTATTAATGGACGTTTTGAGCATGACTCACCCGCAATTCCTGCTAGATATTTTGCAAACTGAATCCTAAAAAATGTATTATATGGCTTGCAATTATGATCTATTCAACTTATTAGCCAATGGTCAGGTAATACAGAACACGCTCAGCGATTAATACCCCACACATAAAAATCACATCTGAAGCCCTAATGGGCGTTCATTAGAATTTTCAAAAACGGGAAAGATAATTGGGAGCCTTAGAACAATGATGTCTGTGGAGGACTTATTGCCGGTATTCTTTGATGAGATCCAGCAAGCCTCTGACAATAATATCATTGACATTTTCGAATATTGGATACAATCAGCATTCTCAGCTGCCTCATGTTGCAATAAGTGCATTCAAGAAAATATGAAAAGTAATTTGACAAGATGTCAAGATATCTGGGAGCATGTATTGTGCAGGGAACTGAAATATATGAATAGAAAACATTTTCTAACTCCCTGTCCCTTAATGGGGATGAGAATGAAACAGTTTAGAATACAAAGAAAGAAAATCACATTAAGACAAAAAAACTACATGTAGATTTCTTATTGCTTGATTTAGCTAAAGCTGTAGGAGAAAAAGAAATCCAGATCATCTTGGCAAATTATATCAAAACACTCTCATCGAAGATAGAAATGTTACCTATAGCTATATCGCAGGAAGACTGGCGCCGGTATTTAGGTAATTTACATAAATCTAACTTATACCATAGTATACACCAAAGATGTTTATTCCTACTTTTAGAAAGTGCTGAAGTTGAAATTTCTCCGCGGACAGTAATACAAATTGAAAACTTTATTCACTCATCAAGGTTTTCTTGAGCAATGGCTCCTGACCAACTTCCAGTATCAGTTTGAAGGCAAATGTGTAACCCTGGGCCTATATTTTAGCAACCAGTGTTCATGTACTGCTATCAAACAGACAATATTCCCACTTTTGGAACTGGGAGTGTAATTCTATCTTTGCACAAAAAGGGTTAAACAAATTATTCTCAAAATTCCAGACAGATTGCTCTATTGCATGCCTTAGGAAAGCGATTTGCAAAGAGCAAACAAGCCAATCTTTTAGAGTAGGTTGAAACTGAGAATGTTTTACCATATGAACTATCAGTTTATAGGACTAGAGGCTTGATTATGATGTCGTCGGTTGGACCGCCGACAGCCCTTCAGTCCGACCACAGTCTTATGATACTGGCGGTCAAACCCACAGCTGTAGGACGCAACACGGCTGCCTCCACTAGGATCATTGATCCCGGCGGTGCGGCAGTCGGAGGAGCGTCCCAGATTGGCAGCTGTACCGAGGCAGGCCCGCCATCGCAATTACGAGATCCCTTTCCGACACCCACTTCAAAGCAGGAACCCTGCCATGAAACGGTTTTTGGAAAGGGTTTGGGGTCTCCTGGCCATCGTATCCCAAGGAATGTGTCCCGGCTGGCACATTTAGTGCCCCCCTTCCATTGCACTTACCTCCATGCACAGTGTGCCATGCACAACATGATGCATGGCACACAGTACACAGACGTGCAGGAGGTGCTGCATGGTGGCAGAATGTGTTGCGGTCCTTTTCCATGTCCCTACCATGGTAGTGTTGACTTCGGACCGCCAATCCGGTGGTCCCATCATAATACGGTAGTAGAACCACTGCATGCTCGTAGGGCGGTCCCCCGGCCGCTGTAATGACTGTCGGTGGTCCGACTCAGCCGCTGTAATGACTGTCTGTGGTCCGACTGCCCGGTTTTGTAATTGAGCCCTACATTTTTAATTCACAATATAGCGGTACTTCAAAGAATCCTTGACTAATACTTGAAACAGAAGAATCAACCTGTTTAAGATGCTTTTATCGACTTTCCAACTGCATTTTGCCAGAGTCCCTCTGACTGTTTTGAAATAAGTAACGGCTCTACATTCATCAACTTGATGTAAAGTCTTGTTGAGAGGAAATAGGGGCTTGTGTGATTCGATTCTGATTGATAACGGACTGAAGCAAAGATTGATATTTGCTCTCTTAAGCAACCTGCCTAACTATTTTCTTTCAATTAGCAACTTTCCTCCTGAATTAGAAAACGTTAATTGCCATTCTCGTTTATACATTGACAACTTGATTTTATTCGATGATTTTTCTTACAAAGACATTTAAAGGTTTTATAGGACTGTACGTTCTTAAAATTAATGTGCAGAAAAGTAAAATTGTTTTTGATGCAAGTAAGAAGAACAGGATCTATTGCTAAAACTGAGCAATAAGTTATTAAATCATGAGGATATCTAGCCCTACTTAGGTAGAATCTTACCACAAACTCTTGATGCAAAACTTCACATTGCACATGTTTATTCGAAGACTTTGAGCTATAGTGGAGCAATAAATACTAACTATAAAGCCATTTGGATAGGGCCCTTTAAACATCTTACAAAGATATATTTGACCAAAATTCAATTTACGTTGTTTTATGGGATAGAATATGCACCTTCAGGGGAAAATCCTACGTTCATCTGTTACACTAGCAGCTAGAATACAAATTCAGGCTCAGCATTCAGTGTTGTACCTATGTTTTATTCTATGCTGCTGTAGAGTGTTGGAGGTATAATATTTTACATTCCAAACCATGATTCCTAAAATGAGATTTATATAAGGAAGAATTACTTTCTTATAAACGTGTCAAATGTTTTTAAGCAGAATTTATACCATGCTTTATGCACTCAGGAATATCTTTCAACCATGAATTACCTTGGAGATATAGCCATTTTAGACTTGCTTTAAAACGAAGAATTTCTTTGACAAGCTTTAATCTGAATAAATTGCATTGTCTTTCGCTGAAATATTTCAATGCAACTGTAAACACATCTTTATTGTATAATATGCAACCGTACCTGCCAATGGCTACTGCTGAGTAGCAACCTCAGCGTCTGATAATATCAGAAACACAAAATCACACATAGCCATCCCCATCCAGAGCATGTTATTTAATCATGCAATTTAATTTATATGTTTCAAATTGCCTTTGTTTAAAAAAGTGAACTGTATGATGAATTAAGCAATCCACTTCATTATTCACATTTTGGGTGTTTTACCGATGAGTGTGAGTCTATTATTTGTTTTCACAATTTAAATATGCCCTTTGTATGTGGCATGGTTATGTGATCAAGACCAATCTGGGTTGAAACTCCTTATATCTTTTGCTTTGTCTCAATGTCTGTTTTTCTAGCAGAATTGTTTTGCATATCTTTAGCACAATGCCATCCATATCAAGCTAGAGAGTGCTGTAAAAATGGCAAAGTGCTTTGTCACTCCCTAGCTCGGCATGGATGACACTCTGTTAATCCTATGCTTAAAACCTCTGCTAGAGAAACAGACATTTGAGGTGAGCGGGTTCAGAGTGTCTTGCCTTATACTAAGTGCTCCCTTGTAGCTGGACCAAGCTATACCTCTCTGATGAGCGCTAACTAGAGCAAAACACATGTTAGCAGTTGCTTTTATACATTCCTGTATGGAATGGATGGTACTTTACCAATCCAAAGCTCTAATACTGTGCCTGGAGTGGTTAAAGACTTTTGTAATTTTTCATCTTGGCATGGATGGCACCTGCTAATCCTACGCTTAACGACTTTGCTGTAAAAATGGCAAAGGTCTTAGACATTCTTTAGCTGTAAAAATGGCAAAGGTCTTAGACATTCTTTAGCTCAGTGCGGATGGCACTGTTCTAATCCTAGGCTTAAAAACTTTGCTAGAGAAACAGAAATTTAAGGTGAACAGATTCAGAGTGTTGGTGGTATTGTAGGGTGCTCCATTTAAAGGAACTGCTCTCCACCTAAATTTAGAAACTGCCCAGAGTTCCCTGCTTTCTTTTTTGCATAATTTATGTCGCACTCTAAGCCTGAAAGGGTATTATCTTGATACATACATTTTAAGCATATTACATGTATATTATTAATTAAACATATATCAATCCCAACAAAAAAATATTTATTATAAAAGATTCAGACATTAAAAAAAAAGTACTATCCCTGCGACCAATACCCTTTCACTTAAAAATTCATAGGAAATAAAAATACTTTCGCAATTTAAAAACACTATAAAATGAAAACGAAAATGTGTTACTAGCTGCTGGAGAAGAAGCCACCACAGTTGGAAAGCATCACTATGCCAGACTGAATCTGAAGACAGAAAGCTGCAACATTCTCATAACATAAAGACTCTACAGTTACAATTTAGGCACTAAATTTAAACTTAAATTAAACCTAACTACAAAACTAATTTATATATTTTACTATACAAAATTGTTCCAATGAATGAAAAAGTAGACCAATCCACAATATTGTAGAGTGATCATATAACAACTAACACAAAACACAATGCATCAATAATAAAAAAAAAAAGAAAGAAAAAGAAATAACAATATCGCCGTATAGCTGGCGGAAGCAGGCTATACCGGCCATTAAAGGTCCGCTCCAGCGTTAAAGCCTTTCACAAGGGAGCAGGACTTTAATGGCCAGTATAGCCCAGCTACGAAGGGCTATAAGGCTATTAGAACATTCTGCCACTAGAGGGCAGAATGTTCTAACAAATAAAACAAAGGCGTCTCAGAGCCCGAAGGGGTTTAAATCCCCTCGGGCTCTGACAGGCCTTTGTTCACAGCAACAGCTGTAAACAAAAGCAACATCGAAATGTTGCTCTGCGGGCTTTTGCCAGCCAGTAGAAGTGTGGAGCACTCCATTGTATTCAATAGAGTGCTCCACATTCCAATGTTCTAATATGAATTATTTATAAAAATATTTTCTCAAAATAACACAGGAAACATACAGTAAGACATAGCACACAGAGAATAAAAAAACTCTACATAATATAACAAAATAAAATTACACATAATTACAGAAAAGAAAAATATATAAAACAAAATACAATAAATCAATCACACCCAACAAATAAATGATATCCACAATGCACTCACGAATTTGAAGCTGGAGTCCTCCCTACATAATATGGCACATCCAAAGGAAATATTTAATACATCAAAAATGCATTCAAGCCAATATCTCAAAGTAAAGCAAAAAAAATTACTCTGACTTTCTTTCAAAATTTAAAAGTCACTTATGGTTAAATTAGCATGGACAGGTAAACATTCCCATTTTAAGCGGCAAACACCAACACTTCCATATCAACAGGGCAGGTTTGCTGCTCCTGACTTTGAGCTGTACTAACTCTATGTGCAAGCACATTTTGCCTACTTCTGGTTCCATCCACAATCATATACGCCATATCTAGAGGTGGAAACAACTATTTATGATCGATTCCCATTGCAATCTCGATTCTGTAATCATAGCTCCAGTCAGCTATCTGAAATTAATACAATAGTGTGCATCCTCATTGGATGGGCAAAAATGAAAACCAGCGCGCGATTGGCGATACTGAATTGCAAAATGTATGTAGCACTTAGTACCTCTATGTGGGTCGCTGATTCACTTGCACTCTCCAGCCACCTTTCTTAGAGGACAACAAAGCATAGCACCTACTGCAGAGGGTAAACCAGTAGCACAACTTATGAAGAAAAAAACCCACTAAATAGGGTACTTTATTCAGAGAAGGCGATTTTATTGTACTCTCTGAGATCATTAACACCAACACCCACACAGCACTAGACATCTCCCTGTATCAAAGCACTAACACTCAATTTCCCCTAGGAGATTCAATCAATCAATCAGGGAATTGTAAGCGCGCTTCGAACCCGTGAGGGTCTCAAGGCACTGAGGGGGGGGGTGGTCCGCAGATCTGTTTAGCCAAAGAATCAATCAATCAGGGAATTGTAAGCGTGAATCAGGGAATTGTGAGCGCGTTTTAAACCCCTAAACATACTGATCACTGCCAAAACACCTACATGCTTGACCATCATCCTAAATAGCTCTCTTCAGGAGTGGCCCCTATATAACCTTCTAAATCAAGGGACAAATGGAACAAAGAACTTTCACACACAGTGTGGGAAAAAGATTGGCTGCTCTGTTGCTCACAAATAGGCTTGCTATTGCACGACACATTTCTGATATCTCCACAGGCTTTATCACACTCCTATGAGCATGTGGTGGTACGGACTCAGAGACTGCTCTAGCTGCCAATGCTGCAGCCAGGCAGAAGCAGATGTCCTACACTTAGCATGGCAATGCTTCAGAATCAATCACTACTGGCAATATGCTTCAGAATAAATCAATACAGGCAAAAGGTTGGGGAGATTATATCTAAAATGACAAAAGCACTCTTTAGCTGAAGCCGAGGATAGCACTCCTGAGCTGGGTTAAAGGATACCTTAGACAAATAGATAACTCTTCACCCTGGCATTGCTGTTGACAAAGAGGAAGGTTACCAAACACTGGGAGCAAGGGTGGTCACCTACACTTAATTCCTGGTTGGGAGACTTTTTCTACTGAAATGACCAGCCTGAATTAGATTTTAAACTGCAGCCACATACAACCGTCCCAAAGATATTTGTAGACCTCAGAGAATATGTATGATCAAACCTGTTACTCACATACAATGATGTCAGCAGCCTACTATAATGCATCGTATGAAAGGTGAGGGAAAAGTAGTGTCATCACTGTGATTAGGGTTTATGTATTATTGCAGATAATGCCACACCTTGACTCTTGATGTTTGTTTCCAGCTGACTTTATCCAAAGATAGCAATGTTTTTCTTCACTGCCTACTCTTGAGGAACTTGTGACATGTACTATATCTGGAGTACTACCATGTGATCATTTATGAAATGATGCAATTTACCCTTTGGCTTTCTTTGTGAAGCAACTATTTATTTTTTGAAAATCAACAATTAAAGTTTAAAAAAAGAAGAAAAATGCAAAACTACAGATAAAAATGAAATCTATCTAATATATTATAAAATACAGGGAAGCCTACTAAAACATTAAAAATTCAAAACTGCACAGGGAACGCTGCAAACAAAAAGGAAAACTAAAATAAAAAGTTGTTAAAAAATACGTCAATCATTTTTTGTTATAAATAAAACAGAAGTACGAGTTTGACAAAAAATACCTGTGAAACAAAACACACAAAACCTACCCTCAAAGCACATAACCCTCACATAAATAGCAACACACAAGTAATAATCCTAAAAACTCTTAAAAATATAAAATACTTCCTTTCAAAAAAAATGCATATATCATCAAATAAAATTAGGCCTACACATGTACCTCAAACAATTACAGCATGTCCTACTCTAACTATAACCTAAGAATCATATTAAATTACAAATAACAATCTTCCTAACGATCTACAACCCACCCCATACAGTATGCCTTAGAAAACAGATAATAATTAGACTTACCTTTGCTGGAGAACAGTAACAAGAAACAATTAACCTGCATAGTTATCAACATTCTAAAAAGTTGAAAACAGACTACAAAATTTAGTAAGCAGTAAATAAATAGAGTAAGTTAAATGAAAAAAGATTTTCAGACCACATAAATCCAGTGTAATAACTAAACGCAAGCATTACATATATTTTGTTAAACATTTAAAAACAGTGATATACATTAACTATATCTAACATAAAAATTAAAATGTATAAAACAAATATTGAAAAACAAATGAAAAAAATCTATTTACATTATTAATAATGAATGAAAAATATAAAGAATGACAATGTCCAATGCAAAGTTGAAAACCATTGGGCTAAAAATGTGAAAAATACAATGCATTTAAAAGTGTTAAAAAGACTGAATGAAAACTGTATATGCATATAAATATAGATTTTTTAATTTATAGAAATTATCGAAATGTGTGTAAAATAAAATAAAAATTGGTAAAATAAACTTTTTTATTTGGCAGGCAGACATGTAGCCATTTCTCCGACAGCCTTTACTGTGTCAGGCCGTTGGAGAGGTTTGGCTATGGTAGTGATGGAGTGGTCACTGCTATAGCCAAACCGAATGTCCGCCCACATTTAAATCAAGTGGGCGAACTTTCATGTTGGCAGTATGTTTACTCCATCGCCTTTGTGACAAAGTATACATACCGCCAGCATATAAAAGAATCCTAATAAGTCTGACTTGAGACACTGTCCCTAGAAATCCAGTACAAATCTTCCAGCTACCAACCTGCAAAAGCTTCTTTCTCTTTGTCTCTTCCATCATCCCCTTTTCCTCTTAGCATGGGTCTTACTCTTCATTACCATCCTTGACATCTTATAAGGGGGTGATTCGACCTCTAGGGGGAGAGGGAAGGGTTGGCTTCAACACTATCACATTCACAATGCAGAGTCTGCGACAATGCTGACATCTTAAGCAACTCCCTGGACTTACCTTGCTCTAGACTTAATCCTGTAGATCAGTAATGACCACTGTTACATTTCTAAAACTTGATGTATCCCTTAACACACAGAGTGCAGCCCATTATATTTAAACATGTATTTGACAATGCTTCAGGGTTACAGCCCACTCTTTGTTGTTTGCTTTGCACTTAGACTGAAATAGCCTGATTTAATGTGAGTATGCCCTACTAGGTCTTGCCTTCTCCAGAACAATCAGATATTTTCTTTTCCCGCTCTGTGTTTTTGCTCTCTGAGCCTCTGAGTCAAATGGCTGTTGTGTCACTCCGGTCCCATGCCCCAGCTCCATTTCTTCTTCTTTTGAGCCCATCATTAAGAATGTGAGCTCCATCACTGTAATCCTAGGCAGACTGCTTAGAGAAAACAGAGCTATGGCATGGACAATATGAAAGAAACTTGCACTTTCACAAGTCAGACATTTCATCTGAGTTATTCTAATAATTCAGATAAGACGTCTGACTTGTGATGGGCGCTTGTTTCTTTTATAATTCTACATGCAATGCAGGTTTTAGAATCAAGATGTGCTGTATATGTCAGTCATTAGAGTTTGACACAGGAAGAAGATATTTTTAGTCTGTAATTTCCCCCCTGAAGTGATTAGTCATACTGTGCCTGCAGCTGGCTTTTTTGACTAGTCCTAACACTTCTCCGTTGTCACTGATAAATGAAACGATGTTTTACCTGTAGATAAAAAACAGAAAATGTCTGGCCTTGGCCTGCAGGTGCAGTGGTTGGTTTTTTTTTTATTGTAAACACATGCCACAATAATACAAATAAATAAATGCTGCCAACAAAATGTGGCCGCCATATGTATGCAATAAATAATTGAAACTTGAGAAACAATGACTGAGGTGGCTGTCATACTGGTAATGTTTTTAAATGGTTAGCCTTTCAGTTGTGCCAGCATTTTATTATTATGATTTGTGGAATCGCAGGCAATGATATACTGTCACTTTTGCAGTTTATTGGAGCAACTTTAAAAAGGAAATGAAAAATACATCCCTGTCAATCTGGGTACCCAATGTACAGGCAAAAGAAGTGCGGTTATTTAAAAACAAACAATAAATAAATAAAAAAGGCACTTTTTGTACCTGCTGTGTCAATGAAGGGAAAGGAACTACTTTAATGCAGGTGTGAGCAATATGAACAGGCTTTGTGCAGTCACTCAAAGTGAAGGGTGCCAATAGGTAAAGTGGGCTACCCATTTTCGTTTTCTTCATGTTGTGGTGGGCAGAAGCAAAATTTAAGAATTTAATAGCCTAATAGAAGAAGTTCACTGAAAATCACCTCTATTTATATATATTAAGTATGATTTGTTTTTGAAAAAACAACAGCGTGGCAAGAAAGCTAAAGCTGTGTTAATGGCCAGACCTAAAAATAAATCAGTGTTTGTTAAGTCACTTCCATCTTGGCTAACAGTCCCTGGTTCTGGCAGTCCTTTAGGTCTTTTTCCCCAATAATGTTTCTCCATTTTCTTTTACCAAAATTAAAAAATAAACAATATGATTATAGGGACCTCTCTTCTGCACAACATTATTGTTTGCATTGCAAATTCACTGTCAGCAAAAAATCAGTGAAACTCTTTTTGCTATCAGAAAACTTTTCAGGATACCAGGTCAAACAGGAAGCAACAAACTGCACTCAAATGCTTATTACAACATTGCACCATAGCATAATAAGGACGCAATAAGAAAATTCATGTTTAAATGTAGAAATTATTCGATCTTTAACATACAGAGAATGGTCCCACAAACAGTCTACTGTGATACAGGAATACTTAGACACGCCACTCTGTATGGCATAGGGACAGATGTACAACCCTATTTTGCATGCGCAAATGGGTTTGCGACCCCTTTGCGCATGCAAAATACAATAGGGCCATGTACAACCCCTATTTTGCGAGTCACACATTTTTTGCGACTCGCTAAATACGATTTGCGACTCACTATTAGGAAGGAGCATTCCAAGGGCGTCCCTTCCTACTAGCGACTTGCTACCCTATGTAAGAATATTTTGCAACCGCAATTGCGGTCGCAAGACACTCTCAATTTACTGCCCTCTTCAAGAGAGTGGTAACCCATTCCCAAACGGGAACTGGTCCCCAGGGGACCCCTTTTGTGGATGCAGCAGAAAATATTTTTTGAGGGCGGGCAGTGGTCCCAGGGACCACTACCTGCCCTTAAAAAAATTAACAAAATGAAAAAGTTGTATTTGTTTTTTTTAATGCATCCTGATTTCCTTTAAGGAAAACGGGCTGCATTAAAAAAAAAACTGCTTTATTTAAAAGCTGTCCTAGACATGGAGGTCTGCTGAGCCCAGCAGGCCACCATCACTGGGAGGGCCAGCCATTCCCAATGTGGTCGCAAATTACGAGTACCTCATGAGTATTGATGAGGCATGCAATTTGCGACCCCATTGGGAATCGCAAACAGTGTCTCAGACACTGTTGTACATGGCAATTTGTGACCCGCAATCGAGCACAATTTGCGAGTCGCAAATTGTCATGGTCGTACATCTGGCCCTTATACACAAACTACAGATTCGGTACGTTATAAGTAGTTCTACAGTATTACTACATGTGAACTACAAAATTTCTATTCATACACCTGAGTGAAGATCTCTACCTCTGCTGTCTTCTCTGTGCAAAGATCTCTGCCACAGTGGCAGAAATCTCCGCTCATGTAGCTATACATTTCAGTAGGAAATCTGGGTATGACAAAGGATGGTGGCTTGCAGTGCTCAATTTGTAAAACAAAAAATATGTGCCAGGTCCCTCACCAAGAGCCCTTTGCAACTTGCACTTCCCGTTGCCCCTGCCATCTCTGTCAATGACAGGACCAACACAACTACTAGGCATCACACTCTTACAAGAGTGACAAATCAGACTATTTGAGGCCCCCAAAGCTGTAAGAATGGCTTGGGCGGCAGGTATTAGCCATTTTTAATGTATATGGAGTTAATACACAGCTGTTGTTGTGCTCACCAGGAAATTAGACAGACCATGTGGCAGACTGTCATAAGAGCTGGTGTTGATAATTAAGTGCAGATGCTGAGCACCCGAAACCACTGGCTCAAATTAAACACTGGTGGCTGGAAAATGGGCGAAATCTACTACTAAATGGGAAGGGTTTTGGGAAATTTAAGGAGGGATTTAGGGAGGGACCTGCTAATACAAATATGAAAACGCAAATGAGTTAGAACAGTACCATTCACAAACTAACACAAGTTACTGAAGCTCTAAAGTTGTCAAAAAAGGTATAAATGTACTCCAACCCAACCTTGCTGAAAGTCTAGCACTACATATGCCCACTAATAAATGTTAATACAAATTTCTATAAAACAGTTCATATGAACTAGTTTTAAATCAATTACATTATTTTTACATTCAAATTTATGTCAAAATATATATAAATATTTTTTTGTTCGAAAAGTTCAATATACATATAAAACAATTTAAAAAGTGTTCAAACTTGTATTAAAGCATTACAAATAATAAACAATCTGGCACATGCATCAACGTAGACTTTTGCGATTCCTTAGTTGCGATTATTAAGGAATCGCAATTAAGGAATTGCAAAAGCCTATGCATGTAGGAATCGCTATAAAAATAGCGATTCCTACACATTCCTTAATTGCAACTCGCAAATTGCGAGTCGCAATTAAGGAATGCCGTCCCATTCATTCCTATGCGCCTCCAGGCCCATAGGAATGAATTGGAGATTGCATGAGCAATTTGCGAGTACCAGTAGGTAGTCGCAAATTGCTCATGCAATTTCAAGGGTGCAAGGGTGTCAAAATGACACACTTTTGCACCCCTGAAATTGATCTGTGCACATATGTTGCACACACACATGCCCTAAGGGCATGTGTGTGCACAACATGAAACTTTGAAAAATGCACAAAACTGCATTTTTCAAAGTTTTTGCAAATTACCATGAAGTTCAACTTTATGGTAATTTGCTCCCCCTATTAGCAAAATCGCTAATTTTTTTACTTTAATGTATTGCATTTAAGGAATCTCAATTTGGGATTCCTTAAATGCAATCGCAATTTAAGTAATCGCATTTTAGAGATTCCTTAAATTGCGATTTTTGCATTTGGGATGATGCATCCCAAATGCAAAAATACCGGTCGCAAAGGGGCAGATTCTGAGAATCTGCCCGTTTGCGACCGGTTTTTCCTTTGATGCATGTGCCTGATAGTTTGTAACATAGTTTAAATAATTTATTATTTTATATTAGTGAGGATGTATTTTTAAGTGATTGAAAATATTATTTATAAATTAAATTAACATATTTAAATGAGTTAATTATTAGAAGATCTAAATCATGCCATCCATGAAGTTGACATCCCAGAATACTAAAGGGCTAAACCACCCTGTGGAAAGTGAAAAGATTACTGAGTACTGTAGCAGACTTAAAGGAGACATAATTGTCCTTCAAGAGACTGAAATTGAGTACAAAATAGCCTTACCCATGCATTGTAGTGGAATATCTGATTTGTCTTGCTTGGCGGCAATTTCACAAAAACAATGATATAATCACTCATCTCTCAACAGTCTCAGGTCTATCTATATTCACAGTTGAGCAAGACCCACTTTCAACGAGA
The DNA here is from genome assembly GCF_964204655.1 of Triturus cristatus. NCBI lineage: Eukaryota > Metazoa > Chordata > Amphibia > Caudata > Salamandridae > Triturus > Triturus cristatus. The sequence goes on along the minus strand of NC_140587.1, from coordinate 939,384,028 downwards.
CAACAGTGAGCTATATGCTGTAAACATATAAGCTCATAATATTGACAAACCTCGGTTCTGGTCTCAAACTGGCTAATTTACCCCAAAAGGCTTGTATATTCTTAGGTAGTGATTTGAACCTGCCAATGGATACCATCCTTGATAGACAATCCAATTTTAAATATAGAATTCTAAAAGCTCATAACAGATGTTTGGAGGTTTCATTGTCCTGCGACCAACACCTTTACCTAAGATATCTCTACTCAGCACTCTAAGAGAGGATCCTGGTGCATAAACTCAGAATTGTTAGATCTGACAGAAACGCGAGGCTAGTCTATGATTTGGCAATGTTTATCGAGGAGAACAGCAATTCTGTTTCCTCCCCTGGCACTTTTTTCAACGTATTTAAATGTTACTTCCAGGGACACAGCCTTAACTGCATGGCCAAAAGGAACAAACCTGATAAAACAACTAGACAAATTGGAAAAAGAGATTAAAGTAAAAGACATTCTAAATATCTGCTGTCCTTCCTAAATGTTCCAGAATGACTCAAATACAAATACAAAACAATATTCAGCCAGCAAACATACCTAGGGGTCCATGCCCAAAAAAGTAAAATACTGTTTTATCTAAATAAAGCTGGAAAATCGTTAGTGACATATCTAAAGTTTAAAATGAATAGTAGCCTCGTAACATCAATTAAAGACAACAACTAATCTATTAAATCTAAAACATCCAACTTCCTGGAAGTCTTCCAACAATTCTATACCTCCCTACATACTCCTAATAGTAATGTTTGTATAGAGTCCTGTATCTCCTTTTTGGAGCACATCCCAATGAAATCTCTGAGCAGACCAATAGACAAAGGGGAAATCCTGCAGGCTATCAAACTTATCCGGCGGGAAGGGCTCCAGGCCAGAATGGTTTATCCATTAATTATTACAAAACATTTTCCTCCACCTTGTTAGACCGACTAAACAAACTACTCAGACACTTTGCTTCCTCGGGTAAAGTTTCTGGCACGGCAGCAGAAGCTATCATTGCCATTTTTCCAAAGGAAGGGAAAGACCACTCTGATTGAAAAAACTCTTTATCCATTTAATTGTTAAACATGGTAACCAAAATATATGTCGAAAATTATCACTAATAGTCTCAAACCACTTAAAACCAAACAAACCCATGACTTTCATTCCAGAATTGTCAAGGGCAGGCTCGCAAGCGATAATATTTGGACATTTTGCCATATTATTGAAAATGCTTAATTGCCGAACTGCCTGTTTCTGTTGCCTTTGCGTTAGATGCAGAAAAGGCATTTAACTGAGTCACCTAGCCTTTCTTGGAAACGGCAATCCATAGATTCATTTTGGGAAATGCTTTCTTAAGAATGGTCATGGCATTATGTGTCAATCCCACTAAAAATTCTGAAGTCGATGTCACCTTCATCCCCTTATCATTATATCAGGGCACCAGGCAAGGCTGCCCACTATCCCCCTTGCTCCTTTTCCTAGCTATAGACCCCCTGCTTGTTATGCTTAATACTACAGCTGAGATTAAAGGGCTACAATACAGCTCTTGTACTTTTAAAATGGCAGCTTATGCTGATGAAATCTTAATGTTCTCTGAAGATCCAGTTGCAGCTATACCAGCCTTCATTGGAACTAGCCAATTCTTCTTGTTTGGGCAATTCAAGTCTACATGGCAATCGAAATGTATTAAATGACTTGGCATATGGCTCTCTAGAGACCTCTCCACGTCAATCATTTATAATGAAAGAAAACACATAAAAATATAAATAGTGGTGGGGTAGATCAGAAACATGAAAAATTATGATAAGTCCTTTAGTACATTTCCTATCCAGTATGATTCTGGTCCCTCTCTCTGATGCATTTTTCCCTGCCATGGATAAGGTCTCATCAGAATTTCTCTGGTCCAATAAATGTCCTAGACTGACCCTAAAATAATGATGCTTCCCATATGAGAAGGGTGGGTGTCATCTACCTAACATGTTTGACTATCAAGTGGATTTCCTAGCAGCCAAAGGAGTTCACTGAGTTGAGAAGAGCAATGAAAAAAGTCTGCCATGGATTCTTATAGAGTGACATCTTTGCTTTCCCTTTTCTTTAATTGCAAACCTAGCCTTGTCCCTCCAAAATATAGCCCACTCAAAACACAATATCTCTGACACAATTTGAGCCATATTATTGCTGGATAAAAACTTAGCTCCACTTTATGGGCAACCAAAAGAATTTCCCTAATCTCGGATCTTTTCCAGGATTCTGAACCCTTATCTTTTGCAAATACTCAGGGCCCGATTCACAGAACTAACTTAAGACAAAATCCTAAATTACTACCATTTTGGTATTCACAGAAGGCACTTACTCATTTTGGTATTCACAGAAGGCACTTACTCATTGATGAGTAAGTGCCTTCTGTGAATACCAAAAGGAGTAAGAGCCTTCTGTGAATACCAAAATGAGTATGTGCCTTCTGTGAATACTAACATGAGTAAGTGCCTTTTGTGAATACCAAAATGAGTAAGTGCCTTCTGTGAATACCAAAATGGTAGTAAGTTTAGGACTTTGTCTTGAGTTAGTTCTGTGAATCGGGCCCCTTTGTCTCCAACCTCAATCTTGACTTCTATGGCTTCCTGAAAGTCAAGGCCAAGATAACCAAACCATGGTCTTTTCAACAACCTATCACACTCACATTTTTAGCAAAATGAGGTATAAAGGCAATGTTTCCTCAAGCCTTTATAACATTCTACAGAAAGCCAGCAGGTATGCCAGCGCCCCTCTTCAGAAAAAAATGGTTCACTACTTCCTAAGCTCAGCCCCACCTCCATCACATCAGAGTAAACGTGGTCCAAAATATGTAACAACCTGGTTCAGAACAAGTTGGTCCCATCACCCAGACTAAACTTTTCATAGTACACTCTATATACTGGACCCCAGGGAATACATTAGATTTTCTCGATTCAGATTCCTGATTATCCTGCAAAGAACTCCGCAGTCATCCTGAACACATGTTCTTCACCTGGAAATATCTCACTTCATATTGGGAGTTAGTGGCTGACTAACTCAGCAAGATATTCAGTACAAAGATCACTATAGACTTTGCTACTTTAGCGCTAGGTCCATCTGCCTCCATAAATACTGCCTGAAATAGATCTAGCCCTTCTTGATCTTTTATTAACCATCGCTACTTAAGTCAATCTTTTTGACTGGAAATCTTCAAACCATGTTTCACGTCATACTTGGTGGGCTTGCATCATATATCTCAGGTGCTCACACAGAGACCTATCGAAGTCACTATGTTTAGAAAGACAATGAGTTGAACCCACATTTAGCTAGAGTAGATCGCATAATATTGGGATTTGATGAGATTGGCTACAAGTTCAACTTTAAGAAACCTAATATAGCATTTCTAAGTGTCCCTTTTCCTGGGATATGAACTTTCACATGAGGGGAAAAGTTTTGCTTATCATTTATGGAGAAGTGCAAGTTGCAAATAAGCAATGGCTTCTCATTCATTCCTATGGGCCTAAAGGAATGAATGGTATTGCATGCACAATTTGCGAGTACCCAATAGGTACTCACAAACTGTGCATGCAATTTTAAGGGTGCAAGGGGGCCAAAAGGACACCCTGTTGCACCCCTGAAATATGCATGTGTGAACATGTGGCACACATAGATGCCCTAAGGACATGATAAATGCAAAAAAGTGAATTTTTCTAGGAATTTGCAAATTACCACCAACTACAAGTTGGTGGTAATTTGCGATTCCTTAATGCTAAATCGCAATTTGCGATAGCTACGAGAATTGCATTGAGGGAATTGCAAATTGCGATTCCCTAACTGCATTTGCAATTTAGGTAATCGCAAATACTTGCGATTACCCATATTGCAGATTTAAAAATGTTGATACATTGCAAAACGCATTTTTAAGTTCACAAACGGGCCGAATCGACCCGTTTGCGAACACAAAAAGCGTTGCTAGATCTGGCCCTATCATCCTTGTTAGTATTTCTTCATTTTAGCAGAACTTACATACTTGATTATGTATCGGCCCGTTTGCGAACACAAAAAACGTTGATTGATCTGGCCCTATCATCCTTGTTAGGATTCCTTCATTTTAGCAGAACTTACATACTTGATTATGCACAATACATTATATCATTATATGAATTGATTCACCCTGACTTTTCCAGTTCACTTTGGAAATCAGAACATACTGATACACTCAGATATTTACACCCTGACTTACTTGCAACATGTCATTTACATACACGCAGTGGTCGAAGTGGGCAGGATCGGCAGGGCACGGCGTGCCCCTACGTCTCTGTGTAATATGTGTGATGTAAAGTGCTCTGACACCCTACACTGGTATTAGTGGTGCTGTAAATTTTCTGATACTTTATTATTTTGACATTTTTACACATGCTAACAGTCTCTGCAAAGCTTTTCCTTATTAGTACCAGTGGAACATACAACTGCAGCAGTGATAAATGTGACCGGTCAACCTTTGCAAAGGGCTGTCCACTTTACAGCAGCACAAATCACATTTTTTAGTAACTTTTGATCCGTTTGAGCTATAAACAATTTATTAGTTAAAATCGTCAGATTATGCAGCACATGTATTATGTGGCAAATATGGCAGAGCCATAATTATGTGGAAAACATTTGCAAAATAGGATATTTTGCCATTCATGTTTGAACTGCTCTTGTGGGAAAAAGGGAGGAGAAGTGCTGATGACAGAAACTCCATGGCTGGGAGACATTTGGCTTGCGATTCCACTTTTAAGGATATTTGGGACATTCTGTGATTGGAAACGTATCCCACTTTGTGAATGTATCTTAATGTCAATAACTCATATTAAACCTTAAATAAACATGTGTATCCATTCATTACATTAAATAACGCAATAAGCTGTAACCGGTTAATGAAATGGGAAACAAATGCTAAAAATTTGGATATTTTGCTCTTTCTGCCACACCTCTGACTCTGCCCACTGACCCAAACCACAGGTTATTCCCGCCCTCTGATTCTCCTATATCACCTTTAACAAAGGTGAGACAATGTCAATTACTTATAAATCACAATTATATTCCAGTGCAGAAATGCATTTTGCATCCACTGAAAAAATACTGACTGCAGATGGCTATTCTTAAAGAGCGGCCAAGAGAAATACATCATTGTTTTTACATTGTTGTTCCCTTTAGGGCCTACTGTGGTTCTCCCATATTTTAGCTTGACTACATGCTGCTTTACACAGCTACACGTAACACATTTATTTTTTGTGCCACAATATTATTCTAGAAATAGGATGCACATATAATTACGGTTATTCAGCTCTTCTTCTGGCATTCCATCTGAACATTTCGTACAAGGTCGGTAAAGCAACATCTCCTAAGGTTTAGACACAACACACAGAGCAGTTGCTGTTTTCCGACACACCACTTCTTATCATATAAACGGAGACGTGCCCTTAGCAAAACAGAGAGGAGGATTATAACAGAGAGAAAAGGTCTTGGAACGGGCACACCAGCTTTGCGCAACCTGAGATGCAGACCACGTAACTACACATGCCAGGTATGGGGTCCATCCGGTTCTAATTCTAGAGGTCACTGATATACACCTGTGCATACACAGTGAAGGTAGGCTTAGCCAAATAAATAATTTACCATGGTAGGGCTTTTCATAGGATACAGTTTACTTGTAATGCTCGTTACTACGCTCAGTTGCATATATTTTCAAAACGCAGCACACTTGCTTCAAAATAGAGCACAATAGTTACAATAAATATTGTAAGCTTTCCTTTTTTCTTTCTTTGCTTATCATGAACATGCATGAATGAGAAAGCAAAAGGTAATGATCTGTTTCCCCAGAGGAATAGAGAGTTGAGTTCTAGGATCCCAATTTACCTGTTTCTCTGGTAAGGTTAGGAGAGCAGGTAAGACACAGTGAGCTAGTCTGATTAGGACCCATTGGTTCAGATACGGTATGGTGATGCATACATGCTGACATCCTGTGATAATGGGCACAGTTCTGTCTCCAAACAGAATCCCTTCAACATAACATACATGAGTAACTAGAGAGTGGTGTAGGAATGCAAGCTTTACATTGAAAGTGAAAATACACGTAAATGTTCTTGCTGTTTGTAACAGTCCGTGTGCAACAGGTTAGGGTCTCCAAATGTACCAGCTAACTTACTCCTGGTGCTTACTGCAAAATGTCTTACACCAACAGCTAGTCTTATTGGAGAAATGGAAACAATGGCTTTACATTGGTTAATCTTTTGAAATATAATGATTGTTCCCTGAATCATATCAACACATTTTTACAAAAGTCCAAAAATTGATGCATTGAGCAAGTTAACACATGACTGACATTTTTAAAATAGAAACATAACAGGTGGAGTGAAATTCTATTTTATAGGCTGCATCTAAAATATACCAGCCTAAAACTGTGAGCATTAACATGGTTTTCAGGAGATGAGGCGATCAGGGGTTGAGGTGAGATTAAGTTTAGGAATGGCTAAAGAAAAGCAGAAGTTAAGGTTGACTTGAGGTTGGGATGAGGCTGAGGCAAGGCTGAAGTGAGGTTAAGGTGATCGAAAAATGAGGTTAATCTCTGGTTTTGGTGAGGTAGGATGTAATTGAGGTTGGATTGGGGTGAGGTTGTGTTATTTCAGTGTATGTTATGTGATGTTAGGTTGAAGTGAGGCTGTATTACATTTGACAATGAGGTGAGATTAAGGTTATGCTGAGATAAGGGTGTGATGAGGCGAGGTTCAAATGAGATTTGATTTGATTTGAATTGATTTTATATTTGTAGAGTGCATGAATGCCCATGGGCGTCTTGCTGCTAGTGTCTTCAAATAATTGTACTGGGCAACAGAAAGGTTTCAAACGAACTAGAGAGAAAATTAAAACAACCAGGATTTATAACAAGTTTCCAGAAGCAAGTCAAATTATATTGGCATTTAAGATGCCAGTGCAGTTGATTCCAGAGTTTTCACGTGGAGTATACAAAGCTCCTGCCACCCCAGGAGACTTTATTGATTTTTGGGACTATAACTGTTTTGGAGCCTGCAAAGTGCAGCAATCTATTCGGTGTGTACCATGCAAATTTCTACTTCAGGTTCTCAGGTCCAAAACCGTTCGGAGCTCTGTGTGGCATGCAGAGTGCCTTAAAGGCCACTCTCTTTTTTTACATGAAGCCAGTGAAGCTCCAATAGTGGACCTGAAACTGATTTAAACAGGCTACTACATTCTGCAGTATCTGAAGTTTATTTAAAGACGTTGATTTGGGCCAAATGAAGGCCATTACAATAATCCAGCTTCGATAGCACCATTGCAATTATACCTGATTTCTGTCAATTAAAAAGGGAATAAAAGGCAAGATTTTCTTGAAGGTTCTCAGAAGATAAAAGCATGATGAGGTCAGTTTTATAATCTGGTTGTTGAGCGACAGATTAGAATTGAAGATCACCAATAAATTCCTGACTTTGGGTACTGGTATGGGGGGAAGACCTCAAATCTGGGGCCACCACAATTGGTTCCAAACGGAGGTGTCCTTTCCAAAAACATAAACCTACGTGGTCACTGAAGAGATAAGACATATCACGGATAATGGAGGGAAGGCTGCGCGCCTAACAGCTGCTCTCATGAATCTGTTAAAGCAGTCAGCAACCTCATGCACATTGCCAGAGATTGACACTACAATTTGAGTGTCATCAGTATTGGACACATTGTTGAGAAGAGAAAGGAGCGAATCAGCTTAGCTAAGGGGGTTACGTATATGTTGAAGAGTTTGGGGCTCAATGATGATCCCTGCGGGACACCACAAGGCAAAGAGAAGGTTTGTTAAGTAAACCCTCCCAGGGCGACAGACTGGTCTCTGCAGGTAAGAAATAAGGAGAAGAGATCAAGCGGTGATCTGCCAATCCCAATTTCCTCTAGGCACTCCAACAGGACAGAATGGCTCACGGTATCGAAAACTGTGGATAGGTCCATGAGGATCACTGCAGCCTTCCCTCCATTATCCATGATATGTCTTATCTCTCCGGTGACCACAACTAGAGCCGACTCAGTATTATAACTTGTTCTAGAGGTAAACTTTGCTCCATTCAGGATCTTGTTTTTATCTAGACACTCTGAAAGAGTGATATTTAAATGCTTCTCCAGGAATTTCACTGGCATAGGTAGGCGCAAGATGGGGCAATAGTTTTTTTTCCTCAATAGGGTTGAGGGAAGGCTTTTTTAGCAGATGGAGTATGGAAGCCTTTTTCCATTCTGTAGGGAAGTCACCAGTGTTAATCATGGTATTCAGTAGACTAATAAGAGCAGTATCTACCATTTCAGCTATGTCATGTAGAATTTTTGGCAGGCAGGGGTCAGAAAGGGCTCCTGATTTACTGTGTATAGTTAATTATAACACTTATTCAGAAGTCAGGGTGGAACATTTTGGAGCTTGTGGTTATTGAAAGTTGAGGGAACAATCTCAGAAAATGGAAGTCTGGCAGTGTGGGTTAAAACAATTTCTTCATATACCGCCTCTACTTTAAAAAAACTTTGCTAGCTTATCGCAAAGCGACTGGCTGGGATGCAGGGTGTTGGCAATGTTGGGGCTGGAGAGTGCCTGATTTGCTTTAAAAAACTCTCTAGAGGAATGTATTCCTGAGTTAATTTTTTCTGTAAAATAGTTTGTTTTCTCTGCAATTACCCATTTATTGTTCTCTTGAGTATACTTCTTTCCTGTGTACAATAGTTACCTTTCCACACTTTCTCTTGCCTACAGCATTTCTGCTTCAATATCCAATGTTTGGGAGAAATCCAAGGTGCAGTAGACCTGCTCCTGTGGGTTTTTCTATATTTTGAAGAAGCTGGCTTGGCGACTGCCGTATTTCTCCATTCAACAAAATTAGCTGCAGCTACATTTGAGTCGCCCCTGAGAGAAGGCTGTGTGGCTTCTAAACTTCCTATTGCAGTGTTTCCCAAACTGGGGTCCGTGGACCTCCAGGGGTCCGTGAGACATTCCCAGGGGGTCCGCAGGCTGCAGTTTTAAAAGCACTGCAAAGTTCCTTGTAAAATTAGCAGTTTTCGAGCAACTATAAAAGTGTCAAGAAAATGCCAGTGATTAATGTACCTGCTGGAGAGAGATGAGAGTTTTGTCCAGTGGCAGCTTTGACTTATCTAATGTGACACAGAGGGTTAATATGCCTACTGCAAAGAACGTGTACAATGCATTTTAAAAAACAGTATTTTTTGTGCATAGGTCAGTGGGTTACTAATTTTGTCACAGAGATTCTTTTGTCACTGTGCAATTCATAAGGGACAATCATAATCTAGCAGTGTCCTATAAACTGTCATCAAAGAGCTGCTTGCAAACTGCATGGTAAAAGTTAGCAACATATGTTTATTCCCAGTCTATCCTTATCCTGATGCTGCTATGTTCCCACTTCCTGCACATGAACAATTTTGTAATGCCGTTTTGTCACTTCTGTGTGTGTTGCCTAATGCAGCACACATGGAAGTTACAAAACGTCATTTTTATTAAAGATTGTTTATGTACAGGAAGGGCCACCTTCCTGAACATAAACAATCAAAGGTGGTTTGCTTTTTCCGTGGAAAAAAAACCGAGGAGAAATAAGGCATTTCTCCTTATTTTGCCAAGTTATTACCAGGTTTTTCATGGTCTTAATTTTGGTGCTGTCTCCTATTTAAGCTGACCTTGTAAATAGAGGGCAGCGTCAAAATCAATGGGTGTTGGAGTGTGTTTATTTTTTTCGAATTACTGTTTTAACTCCTTCCGTGCTCATGACGGAACCACGCCGTCATGAGCCACGGTTGTCGTGTGCTCATGACGGAGTGGTTCCGTCATGCTGCGGCCGTTGGCGGCCGCGCCGCCCACGCGGCGCTAATTCCCCGCCTGTGCGGGCGATTAGTGCTGTGGGCGGAGTCATGACGGAACCACTCCGTCATGAGCACAGCCCAACCGTGGCTCATGACGGAGTGGCTCCGTCATGAGCACCGCGCCACCGCGCTGCCCCCCCGCAGCCCCCAGCGCTGCGGCGGAATTTCCGCCGCAGCGAAGGGGTTAATGTTTGAAATTTAAATCCTACAAATTGCTTGGGGGTCCTTGGCTTCCAGTGGTGACTCAATGGGGGTCCTCAGGAGTCAAAAGTTTGGGAACCACTGTCCTATTGTTTCTGTCGTATTCATTCTGTTCCAGGCCAGAGACTTTTTGCGCTCTGCCAAGCTATATTGGTTATAGATTTTGTGGCCGGAATTGTTAAACTAAAGCCGACCGCCTTATGGTCTGAATATGTGATTGGTAGTATACCTTCCAGGGGAAGATCGAGGTTATTTGAGAAAAAATGCCATCTAAAATGTGCCGTTGTGTGTGTGTGTGGCGGAGTATTGCACACATGACTCTATAAAATTGCCTAAAGCATCTAAAAATTAATTTTTGGGGCCCCTATAGATCAATAATCCATAAAACATGGAGTTGTTGGTCAGTCTACATTTGAAGGAGAGGGCTTCGCAATCCATTAGTTTGGAAGGTTCACATTAAGGGTCATATTATCAAGCCCAATTTCGCCGCTTTAGCGGTCGTTTTCAGCCGAAAAGCGGTGATTGAAATATCGCTCTATCATCAAGGACACGCTAACGCGTGTTTCCTTGAGGTAGCAGCCGTCTTTTCTCCACTTTGGATGTCAGCGATATTTATCGCTAATGACATGCAAAGTGGGCGTTCCTCACTAAAATGACATAAATACTGTCGCTAACACAACTTCCCTCTATTATCAATCCGGGCCCGAACCCACGTAGCGATAACAAAAGTCACGCTAACCGCGATTATCGCTGGTTACTAACGCCTGTTTAAAACCTGACTTACCCATCTTGTCAATGGGAGGTGGATTGTCAGGCTGAGTTCGCACTTACCTATTAGTAAGCTTTGTAATAGCGCAGTGGAAATAGCGTTTGTTTTCTCGCGCTATTGCTGGTTCTCGCCGCTATCGCTGGATTTTGCGTCGCCTCTGAGATAAGTGTTGATATCTCGGCGAAGAAATACAGCAATAGCCGGCGATAGAGAAAAACGCGCTAAGCGCTCTCTGCGATATTTAACGCAGTTTGTCGATAATGTGCCACTTAATCTCAAGAAACTCGCGGTATATTACCACTAGGTCTCTGCCGTGTTTACTGCCCGATCCAATCTAGTGATGACTTATCCTGCTGGTTATGCCGTGGCTAGGTCCAGATCCGATTACTCATCCACCCATGTTTCAGTAAGGAAAACTATATGGGTAGTACGAGCTAACGCCCACTGGGGGCAGTGATACTAATCAATAAAACCGGAAGTTAAAAACCAAATGTGAGCCTCAGATGTTGGTTATTGCAGCCCAAGAGGAAGGGGGTGAAAGTCCCTGAAACGCGTCGGCACATAACTTGCAAGGTGGAGGAGAAAAACGGGCTGCATCTTTAAAGCCGGTGAGCTGAGTACCGTCGAGTGCCCTCCTGCTGCTTCATGGCACTTTGGATCACAAACATGGGTAGTACGAGTATCTAAGAATTACATTTTTTAATCTATGCTTGATGACAGATCGAGTATTGATCAGAATACAGTTCAACTTTGTGGGATGAGAGTCTGGAGTCGAGGGCGAAAGATGAAGCCAAGGCATATCGGCTAGTGGTAATAGCTTCATTCAACAACAAAAGTGAAAATTATTAAAGTGAAAATTCGCTTGACCCTCGCTAGGATTAAAATAATTGCACAATATATGCCTACCTGAGGTATTTAGTCTCAGTAACAGTTCCCTTGAGTGCTTCTGGGGCTACAGTTGACCAGGGGTCCTGGCTCAGGGCACAGTCCAGCCACGGACAGGCTCAGACGGGCTTGTCATAGGTGCGAATTCAGCGTGCCAGTGGCGTGGACGTGCCTGCATTTGTTTTTGAAGGGCGGCATAGTGTGTGGCCGAGATTGTGGCTAAGAGCCCAGCATGAGTCAGCACTCCAAATTTAAAAACAGATGGTGTAAAGAAAAAACTAGTCCAGTGACCCCTAACTCCTGGCTCAGGCACCCCAGAACCAGGAGGATATCGGAAAGAAAGTTAATAACTAACATAATCATGACAATAGATGAATCATAAACTTAAAATAACAGGGCAAACCCCCCTTCTGTGTGGCAAGTGTAAGGAGCCAGGCACCTCTTGAAAGAGACATGCAAATGTCCTACAAGGAAAACAAAGTTGCCAGTAAAGCTAGTGATCTCAGTCGCAGACGCTGCGCGGACACGCTCTGCATTCATTTTTTAAGGCCGGCATAGGGCGTGGCTGGGGGTATGGCTAAGAACCGAGCATGAGGCAGATCTCCAAATTTAAAAAACAGATTATGAAAAGAACAAAACAGACCGGAGTCCAGCGACCCCTAACTGGGGATGCTGGAAAGAAAAGTGATAACTATAATAATAGTGATAGCAGTTAAATTATAAAATTAAAATAACAGGGCAAAAGCTCTTCTGTGTGGCAAGCGTATGGACCAGGCACCTCCTGAAAGAGACACGCAAGTGTCCTAAAAAGAAAGCAAAGTTGCCAGTAAAGTAGGTGATCTCAATCGTAGATGCTTTCAGATTGAAACTGGGGTGAGATTAGGAGAGGATGAGATTATGTTGGGAAACCTTAAATTGCCTTTTAGTAATGGCCCAGCTGTATTGCATTAATAACAACTCTGTAAATATAGACATGAGACACCTGTTTTTTTTTAAGCTAACAGTAGCTGTATTGAAGTCCCTGCTTTTTAAACATTTCTCCACTTCAGTACAAGTTAATGAGAAAATTAAATTCCCAATTGTTTTCAAAATCACCCTCCTATCTATATCCAAATCAATCACCCTTCTGCCTATTCCAAGGAGTTGGCATACAAGTGGTACACCTCCATCAACATTGACAAGTATGCCCTAATGACATTGACCCAGCCACTGCATGCCTGGTTGTGGAAGGGTGATGTGTTCCAGTGTGCTGTGATTACAGTCTTGTTTATATAGATCACTGGTTTCTGTTTTGTTGCTTTGGGGCTTTTTCATTACAGAGGCTGCTATCCTCAAAGGGCCCTCTTCTCTCTGTGAGGTGTCATCCTTGGTCTCCTGTGAGAATATGAGGTCAGGGTGCTCAATGTAAGCCTTGGATGCAAACTTGATGGTGTAGTGTCAGAGGCGATCTTGGGTATAAACATTGAACACACATGCACAGCACTACTCTGCAGCTGATGTTTGTACTGGTGGGAAGTCTTACATCAGGTCTTCTGGTAATTGTGTGTAGTTCTTCATCGCAATGCCTAACCTCTCAAGTAAAAGAGTATATTGGTTGACCCTGCACATCACAGGACCAGTTCAGGTAAGCTGTGACTATTGCATAATACATTTGTACACATTGGGCCTCTATTGGACAGTTCAGTCGCAAACTAAGAAGACCTTCAGTAAGCTTCAGCTCTTAAAATAGTTGCTACCTTGTTTCTTGTCCTTAACATTTGTGCACACCATTTTGACTTCTTTCTGAATGTCCATAACATTTTAGGCTTTTGTCATATTAAACATATCACTGTGACCTCTTCCTGAATGACCATAACCTCTAGGGATTTTGACATTAAGCAGAACATGACTTGTGACTTTTTTGGGGGAATAACCATAAATCACGCGGCACCTGGCCCAAACTGAATCTTGACTTATTTGCTAAACCTTGAGAATTGGTTCTATGACAAATGTGCCTGTGTATTGTTCTGTCCAAGAGAGCACCACACATGACCACAGGATATGAACATCACTTAGAACGGGTGCCTCTACAATGTCTCTGTCTAGACATCGTTCCAAGATTCCTCTAGAAAATTATTTTTGGCTGCTGACACAACTCTAAAAGACAATAGTGAAGTTAGCTATATGGACACCACAGGGAGCAGACAATGGCAGGTGTCTGGAAGCTACTTGAAAGGAAGGCTGAATAGTGTGGGTGATTTCCAAAGATACCATCCAAATATTCCATGTCCTTTTTTCATTGCAATAGTCAATGGGCCCGATTCACAAAGGTAAAGTTGAACTTTTGGTCTAACTTTAGACCAAAAGTCTAACTTTAGCATGGGCATGGAGCAACCAGTGTTCAAGGCTAGGAGATGCCCGCAGAAACATTTGAAAATGTTGAAAAAATGGGCGGATTACTGGGGCCTATGGTTGGAACAAACGGGCTCAGGGGGAAATGACGCGTTGATATGGACACCGGAGGAAATGAGACAGAGGGGTGTGTGAAGAAACATGGTGAGGTTTGTATGGGGCAGCTGGGTAGTTTCAAAGATCTGGGACATGGGACGGTGGCAGCACAGTGAGGGGGAGTTCATAATGGCAAAAGTTTGTTGCTGTATATTGGTTGTGTATATGACTACTGTAAATGTGAAGTCAATATCAGTACATTGCGGTTTGATACTTGTGGACAGCTTCCTGAGATATGGAGTGCCGAACATTATGTAACAATTCAAATAATAAAATATGTTTAAAAAAAAAAGTCTAACTTTACTACTATTCTCAAAGCTAAATTGCAAGTAGTATCTTTACGGCTGTGGAGTTTCCACACTGGGCAGAAACTCTACACTCAGGTGGAATTTCCGCACGGAGATCTGCCCCGAATGCTGAGATCCCGACCCAAGTACAGGTGTTGCATTTCAGTAGAAAATATGCTGTCTGCAAATGACAGTGTGCTACCACACCATGCTTTAGTAATATATTTGCGCCAGTGTGCTCTAAAATGAACCACTTGCAACATACCACTCCCTTACCATTCTCCTGCTGAATGGTCATGGCTCGTTTGCTTTACTTGATCTTTGTGTGATGCTTGGATATTTTAGAATCCCTGTGACTTTAGTGATGTAAAATTGATGGCAGCATTCTCACTCTTAAAATAGTTCCAGCATCACTGCCCCAAAGACTATCTTCTCGAACTCTGTAAGGTATCCAAACTTGAATTTAAGAATCCAATATCATACAAAAATTTTTACATACATCTAACTACAAAACAGCTTTACCAACAACCCAAGAACAAAGCCTGCCTGAAAGCATTAAAGTATGCATCATTCACTACCGCACTACAGTTACAAAACATTTCAGTAGATGTACTCTTACTCATCCAAAAATGCACACAAATGCACTTAGTAGCAACCATCACCAAACAGTGTGCCACTTCATGGTCTCACACGGCTCTCAACCACTCAACAAGATAAACCACTAAACATGGAAAAATGTCCTTCTGTCCGGAAAAATAAAAGTTACACAATGGCAAGATAATTTAAGTTATTTCTGGGTGAAGGTGCACGAGTGGATATCCGGACCACAGTGTGTTTTCTTATGAGACTCTATGGCACAATGAAAATTGTGGACTTAATAATGTAGATGTTTCAGACAGCTACAAACGCTATTGAAAATGAATTCAACAATCTGCCCTTCAACAGAACCAATAACGATTCTCGGGGGAGTCCTGAAAAAGTCTATAAGGCGGTATAGGCCTTTTCCTCTTGGTTCAAACTGTTTTATAAAGTTTTTCAATTAATCAATGCTGCCTTACACAGTATTCAATAAGCATCACTTCTTATAAAATATAATGCAGTTAAACACAAGTAAAGAGGTTGAGTTTAAGAGCCTCTATTATCTTAAAGCGTTTAGTCTCATAACGCAGAGCCAGGTTCACATTACCTCAGTTTCATAAGTAGGATTAGACACATAGGGCCTAATTACGAGTTTGATGGTGTGTGAGTCGAACGCTACACCAGTGGCCCACTCCTGCACCACCAAACCCGTATGCCCGCCAGATTACGATTTTCCGCATGTTTGGCGGGATTTTTGGGTGGTCCCATGGCGGTGCCCCTAAAAATGGGTACTGCAATGGGAACGCCAAAAATAGATGCCAATGGGGTGCCTGCACACAGGGGGGCACATGTTCTGCCCCCTGCATGCATCCCCATGCACATGGGCAACAAGAAGCCCAGTAGGGAGCCCTTTGTTTCAGGACCACTAGCCTTTTCATGGAGGAAAGACCTCCATAACACCGGTAGCGGTCCTGAAACTCATAATATGCATGGCGGTGCTGCAGCGGCATCACCAGCAAATTACTGAGTCCCATTCTGTAGCGCCACCACCAGGGCATGGCGGTTCCCTGGCGACTGCGGCAGTCTAACCGCCCAGCTTATAAGGGGGTGGTCGGCCCCTCAGACCGGCAGACTGGTATTTAGGCCCATATTATCTTTTTTAAAACATATGGAATTTCAACTTTGAGGGAGAGAACAAAGTGAAGTGCACGAATATTTTACATGAGTAGGCAGTTAAGTAGATGGCAGGGATATGTTGGGCACGGGGAACCTGCAACTGATTACCCACCAAAAAGACTATGCATTTTGAACAGGAAAGAATGTATTTCGAGCAGGAGGCCTCCCTGCCGTAAGTACTTTGAATTCTATTAGCATGGTGTCCCAAGCTGTTACAATTGGGCATTTGAGGCCTTCTCCTCATAGTAGTGTGGTCTGCAAGTGGTTAGGTACTATTCAGAGTTGGACGTTGATCTCTATTATGCAATCAGAGACCTGACCTGAATCTTCAGTGCTTAAACTACTCTGTTCAAACCTTGCATATGAACAACATTTTTGTAGATCATTCTGCCTTGGTTACAGATTCCAAAGTAGTGCTGACAGCCTTTGTGAGCTCACCAAATGCCCAGGCTTATGTTGAAAGGTGCAACAGCTTATGTCAATATTTTACGGCCAATATCTGATGATAGCAAAAAAGAACAAATGATGGACGGAATGCTGAACAATGCAAACATTCACCCCCAGTCGCAAAGATCTGGGTTTAATCTATTGTTCTTTTGCTCACCAAGCCATCCCAGTGTGGACCCAGCTATATGCCAATCAGTTCTGACCCTGCTCCTCATGGGAACAGTCCACCCAAACTGCCAAGCCAGTTCCTCCCTAGTCCGGACACAAGCATCCTGGGAGCAATCATGGGGTTTCCACCCTCATCAGCCATGCTAGCTTGAATCCAGTGGCGCAGTGAGCACGGGACCCACGTTTGGGCATACCTGTCCCACTTAGTGTGACAAATGCAAAAAGAACAATTGATGGACAGAATACTGAACAATGTCAAGCATTCGCCCCGGTACAGAGATCAGGGCCTAAATCCATTGTTTTTTTGCTCCCCTTCCAGTTTAAACCCAGCCATATGTTTAAACTTGAATGCCATGGGGAACAAAAAAATGATGGATTTAGACCCAGATCTCTGTACTGGGGTGAATGTTTGACATTGTTCAGCATTCTGTCCATCAATTGTTCTTTTTGCAATATCTGATGATAGCATCCCATTCGTGGTGTAAGTCTCCAACCTGTGCCCAAAAAAATTGGAATAACCGTTTCCATGGGTTAGAGGTATTAAGGATGGGGTTTCTCAACAAGAAATAATACTTTTCTGGAACAGAAGAAACAAAATGAGGTTTGAGTGGACAGAATAACCTATAGATTATCTACAGGAGTACATTTAGTGCAGGAAGAAAATCCTTAAAATTGATTGTGTAGATTTCCATGCTTCCTCCTGGGAATGTATGTGAATTCCCAAGAATTTAGATATCAAGTCAAAACATATGCTCGAATTTCTGATCAAAATATTTCTGCCTTTTCTCAAAGCATTTGTGATCTGAGTAGCAGGCCATTTGTGCGAGGGTGGTTCTTCAAACTTTGAACAAAAGCAATCCCTGCTGGATCATTAGTGTGAGAAGATGCAGGCAAAAATCACCTTTGAGCTTAATACCTTCATGAATCTTTTCTTTGAGATTCTAAAGAGGTGAAATTGGGCATGATTTTTCATGATACTTCTGCCAGCCAGCCATACCCTAACAGCTTTTCTCTCTTGCAACCTTATCAGAGTATGTGTGAGTCTTTTTCAGGCGTAGAGTCTGGCACTTGCAGGTGCCTAAACAAGGCAGGTATCCCGAACCACATACCAAGGGCATTAGTGCAGACTGATGGGAGGGTATTCCTGATCTCTAAAACTTTGACATTTTTTTAATCTAAGCCCACCATTGAAGAGCTCTGTCATGTCAATATGCGCTGTATAATGCAGTGAACATGGAGCCAATTACATTATAGTGGCAACACCTACAGAAACAGTTCACAACACTACACCCACAACTGTAGCACAGCACAAATCCTCTATCAAACGGTTCACTGGCCCGTAGCAAAACAATCTGAGTGAAGTAGGGTGCTTGGTTGCTGCTGAAGGATGTATCTTGAGACTACAACAAATAGGACAACCATAGATAGTTCATCTGGAATGGCCTAAAGAAGGTCTTGATCCTTTCTGTGGTCTTAAACCTATTTCTCACAAGACTATCAACGAGGGCAGAACTGTGGGTATTCTGTACAGCACACGTCCAACAATGAGAGTTCAAATGCCAGTAATCCAAAACTAGGCGGTACGACCCATCAGGCTTCGTTACAGTGAATAAAGGATTATTCATTGGTTACATACATGTTTCAATAACACCCTGATATTCCAATTGCTCAAGGATTTCCGCGACGTGAGATCTAGCTTCGCGGCGCATGGGATCTTGGGGCTGTGGCTGGGGCATGGACCGTAAAGGAATCTCATGGCTTGGAGATAATTTATCCCACCCAACCTGAGTACGGTACAACGCCGGAGCAAGCACCTGAGACCAGTCTTCGGCAAACCTTTCAGCGTGCTCCTTTGGCACAGTGTGCACAAAGGACGGGAGGATTACCTCCTCCCCCCTTGGAGCATCCAAAATGAAAGCCGGGGGCCCATCCGCCTCTGCTAAGAGAAGGTCATATGAAGAGGTCAGATTATCCCAAAAAATCCCTTGTATTGTACGTTGTATATCACCTTCAATTAAGAGGACTATGTCATATAGTCTGTCAGGGGGAGCCACTCTAGTGTCAGCAGTTTCTACAGTAATGAACGTGTCAGTTGCTGTCGCCAGATATGGACGCAGTGCTTGCCTCACTACTGTAACCTCCGCTGCGCTGTCGAGCAGCGTTAGTGCCCATGTCAGGTTCCGAAGCTGCGTTCTCACTATCTGTGGCATACCTTGCTGTTAGTGCAGCAACTTTCTTCTTCTGAAACGGGGGACGTTGACGTGCAAACTCGTCCTGCTTGCCTTTACCGTCAGGCTGACGGGGTTGCTCACGTCCTTGTTGGGCACCCCGACCTTTGCCACGTTCTCCGCCACCGGACTGTGAGACCGATGTTTCCTGTGAAGAACGAGGAGAACATTTTTCAGTAACCTGAAATCTATCAGATGGCCTAATACTAGTGCGATCGCGCAAATCGTATGTGCGTTCACCAGTCGCCTGTACTGGAGACGCAGGACGAGACCCCTGTTTCTGTTGCTACTTTCCCTGTTTCTTAGTTCGCCAATTTTGTTTAGGAAAAGATGGACGATCGTCTTTGACAGACAAACTCACCTTAGTTTGCTGTTGTAAGTCAGGAATGACTATAGTAGGCTTAGTCCCTAAACTACTGCGGCCAATAGTTCTATAAGCTTCCGCAATAATCTTAGGCAATTCTGGGGGCTTATCGAGTTCATCGACGCGGGCTACGCCATTAGCCACTTGAAAGTGTACCGCGTCTCCCTTGAGATTACCAAGGACGAGAGTGGCAACTACATCGAACACACCGACAAGCCGCATTCCCAACTCGACTGCCGCCTCCAGACCGTGTTGATCAGGGAAGCACGGCCATAGATCGGGTGCCAAAGCACTTCGAGTAGACCGCTGCAAAAACCTTACCCCAGTTGTCACAATCGGACACCTCCGGGACTAAGTCTTACTGCAAACTAATGGTGAGAATCCTGTGTTTCTCCACAGGAGTAGAGTGCGGAAATACTGTTTCCAGCTGGTCAAATTTCTCAGCAAGCCAATAAGGCAAATCGTCCTTATTTTGGGGGCGCTGGCCCATTACCGAATTAACCATGACGGGACTAATAACAACACCGGCCTGGCCAGCTGGCTGTCCCGCAACAGCAGGTGTCCCCACCTGCACGTTGCGTGAAACGTATTGCACTAAAGCCCGATACACTGTAATCAGGGCTGTATGGAGGACACGCAACTCATCCACTGCAACATTCAAATAACGAGGATGAGGTGTAAATCCGTCCAGCACCGGCCAAGTGGCCCCTGGAATTGACAAAGGGCCCATTCTAACCGGTGTAACCGCATGGGGAAGGGCGCCATTAAACCAAATGCGATGCTGCTAAGCTGAAATAGGAATTTCTAGCGTCCTATATGGCGTATAGTTTGCTGGGAGCCGCGTGGGAGTATAGGAGTGAAACGTATCATCATCCGCATTCACTGCTGGCATCGTCACCCAAGAGTAACACCCAAGGGTATGATGCATCGGCACTCACCACAAAAATAACGGCCATCCCATCGTCCGGCACCCCAAACTGCGTCAAATGACGTCGCAGAGGTGTACGGCTATGCGCTGCAGTATCGACCGCCATACGGACACAGAGAAAAACAACAATGGATATTACAGTAGCACAAGGGTTCAGAAATATAAAAACCTTTTTAATTAACAAGCTTGAGGGAACCTATCGTACAAACAGGTAGGTTAAAACCGTCACTCCCACTATCCGGAAACAAGAGTGAGGGCGTCGTGGACTAATATAAGCACTACTAAGGCGTTTCAAATCAGAAGACCAAACTTTAGATGTGCCATGTTGCAGGGATTCTGCTCATGCACAGGAAACCAGGACCTCAGTGAATTGCGGTGTACCAAAAACTCACCTCAGAACCGAGAACCCCAATCCGACTAGCATCAGTGTCCCATTCGTCCCCGTATCCTCTCGAAGCTCCCAATGTATAGACAACCCAGAAAAAGCGACTTAGAGTACTCTCAGGAATGGTGGGAATCAGAAATACCTGTTCATTATTATTCTCATATCAGTCCACAACAAGAGTAATCAGAGACACGGTAAAGTTTAAAATGTTTATTTTATAAACTACATGTCCTAAGATGCAGTACTTTGGCTAACATAAGCCGACAAATGATTAAAATTAAAACCATCAGCATTGTTACAATACCATAGAAAATGAAGGGAGAAATCATATTACAAATGATAGTGGAATACAACCACCCTCCCTTCGCTAGTGAGCTAGTATTATTATACTAATAGAAGGTCTCTAGGTTTGAATGGGGAACCCCATACCGTAAAGATCAGCTTAGGTGAATCACATCACAGGACCAGCTTTGCTCTGCACCTGGAAAAGTTCTTCTCCAGAATGTGTGTCTAATGCATGCAAACTGCAATAATAAAGGCTCTCGACTTTCAGATATTTGCAGCTGTGTGCGTGTTATGGCTAGAGCGTCGGCCGATCAACCTGAACTCAAAAACATACATTGTTTGGTGGCCTAGACTGTTTCTGCACACAATGTTCAGACCAAGGTCGCAGTGCACGTCTAGGGATGTGAACAACAGACAGTTCTCATGTGAAGAAAAGGCAAGCAAGCAGTTTTCAAATAATAACATGTATCTGCAGTGTCGTGTGCAAAAGCAGCAAAAGTGGCAAGATGTCGTTTCTAACATCTAAGGCGCTTATGCTAACATAGCAATGTATGTATCTAAAATGCTGCCTCCACTACACAGGCTTTACCAGGTGCTGAAAAAAAAGATAACAATTTAGTTTTTGAAACACTAGGGTAATCAAACAAAGACTGGGGGAAAAAACATAATGCTCCAATTTTTTCCTTGCAGTTTGCATGCAGCTCTTAGATGACAGTTTATAGCTCACTGCTGTATGTTAGGATTTTAACTTACAAACTGCAAGTAACAAAAGGATCTCTCTGACAAAAGCAGTGACTCACTGACCTATTTACATCATGTGCATTTTGTGATCTGCATCAGGTACATGTTCTTTGCAGCAGGCACATTAACCTTCTGCGCTACCTTTCCATGAGTCAAAACTTCCACTAGACAAAACTCTGATCTCTCTCTAGAAAGAACATTAACCATCAGCATTATCATAACATTTTTATTGTCTCTCGTTAGGAGGCTGCTTGCTAAAGCGCTTTGCTTCCCTCAGCCCCACACTGTTCAACGCCACATGGCATCTCTCGCTAACATCCCCCAGATCCAAAGAAGGAACATCATCTCCTATGCCAATGAAACTTAGCTCATACTTTCCCTTTCTGACAAAACATCCAGCATCCGGACCACCCTCACTGTCTGCATGTCTGAAGCCACCAGCTAGATGAAGGCCAACTGTCTGAAACTCAACACAGACAAAACTTAAGCAATACTCTCCAGCAAGGACACCACAATATAGAACTCGACCTAGTGGTCAGCAGATCTCGGACCCACACCTTGCCCAACCAGCCAAGAACCTAGTAAAAGTGCTGGACAACCAAATTGGAATAACCTACCAAGTCAACTCAGTCACATCCTTCTGTTTCTACACCCTTAAGATCCTCTGAAAAATCTTTAAGTGGTCCTGATCAACACATGCAGAACTTCACCAGGCCCACATCTCCAACAGGTTGGACTACGGCAATGCACTCTTTGTCAGCACCACCGACAACTGACTAGAAGACCAGTCCAGACCATATAAAACGTGGCAGCCAGATGCACACTCATCCTCCTCCCTCCTCCTCTCACACACAAATATCCCTTCACAACTCAGAGACCTCCATTGGCTCACTGTTCATAAACACGCACTCAAACTCCTCACACACACAAGGCCTTGGACAGCCTAGGGGCACCTCCTACCTTAGGAGCTACATCAAATTCCACACATATACCAGAAATGTCTGCTCGGCCAGCATCCTACTTGCACATGGAAAGCCAGATGTCGACGAGGTCGCACTTTCTCCTAAGTCTCTCCAAAAGTCTGTAAAAAACATCAACCTAAAAGGGAACGAGGGTGCGGAAAGGAAAGTGCGAGAGTAACGGAGCTGACCTAATGCCCATTGCTTATATCATTACAAAACGAAAGCAGAATGGTTTAAAAAGACCACGTTTGTGAATACAGAGCCACAGTATGCATTTTGTTTTCCAATGCACCCAACAAGCAGGTATTTCAGTACCTCCAGGAATAGTGTGCTTTCCCACCCAGGGAAAACATGGTTGTTCAAAGAGCGAGGAGGCAACAAAAGTAGAGCTTCACTGGCAAACACGTAATGTGGCGCTAATGTGTTTAGGTGTGAATAAATCAATCTGGCCACCTTTGTTTAGTTAGTTAGTTATTTTTCATATTTTGAATGTTTTATTTCTCTCTACCCTGAAGCTGCACTTAGAAATTGAAAAATGTCAGAAAAAGACTACGTTTCCAGCAAGTGCTTTTCTTTTTTGGATTCATTCCACAGGGGACTGGGAGCAAATAAACGAAAGGAGGAAAGAGAAGGTAATACCTGTTTCTTGAAGTCTCGGTTTTTACTACATGAGGAGGAGCGAGACAGAGAGGGAAGAGGGGGAACAAAGGAGGGTGGTGGCAGCTGCCAGCAGCGGGAGAACTGGACACTGTCCTTGTCTTCTTTGGGCAGGAAGGAAAAGACAGAGTTCTTTTCCTTCTCTGCCCGTTTAGCCCGTCCCCAAAGGCCGAGCCTTAACCATCGACCTTGGCGAATTCCGCCGTCGGGGAGGCATGTTTAAAATAGGAAAGTAGGGGAACGGACTCAAGCAGTTACGACAGACTGTCGTAACTACTTGAGTCCGTTCCCCTACTTTCTTATTTTAAACATGCCTCCCCGACGGACAGAGCACATCGGCCCGCGCACTATGCATTTTGTTTTCCAATGCACGCACCCAACAAGCAGGTATAATTTCAGTACCTCCAGGAATAGTGTGCTTCTACAAAAACATGATCGACGTTGTTCAAAGAGCGAGGAGGCATTCAAGGCAACAAAAGTAGGGCTTCACTGGCAAACACGTGAGGGAATCGAGTCGGCCTGCTGCGCTGCGAGCCTCAGCCTGGACTTCACCACGACAGCCAGTGGCAGCGTCCCGAAATGGCCAATCACTGCATGGCTTCACATGAAGTCACACGGTGATTGGCCATACATAAGTGCAGCTGCGGCAGTGCCACCACCCCGCGGTGCGGCACTCAATAAATGGATTGCCTCATTTTGCCTGCCCTTCTGCGCGGTTAGACTAGGGGGGCACAGTTACTCTTCGCCCATATGAGACCCGGGGGCTGCGGCCCTGGCTGCTGTATGAAGCAGCACCCCCTTGGGTCCCTCAATGGGAAGATTGTTGCGCGCATGTTCGGGCTGGCCATAGCCCAAAAATGCACATGCGCACTATCTACTGCTGCAGCAGCCGAGTCTGGACTGTCACTCAGCTGCTGCAGCCCAGCCCCACCCCCTGGCTTCAGCAGCGTGCGCACTCCGTCCGGATTTTCAGTCAGGCGTGTCCCGGTACTACTAGTACTGGAACACGCGTATAATATATTTATAATTTATTCAGCGTGATTGCGCTTGAGTAACGGTGGGTCCATGTGGCTTAGTGGGGCTATGCCCCAACGCCCCAATGGACGCACCACGCCTGAGTCCAAAGCGGCAGCAACTGTCATCTACACTGCATTACGGGAGGAGTTAGCTCAGTGCCCTGATCATTCTTACTCAGGACTCTGTCAGCTCTGCTATATCTGTAAGTGGGTTTGAGTCAGAAATTCTGAAGTGGGCACCGGACTCAACCCACTTCATTTGAAGCCTGGTCTATTTTTGGCCCACAGAACAGGCCAGCAGGAAAATATGCTGCCACAGAGCAGTCCCTCAGATCGGTAAGAGAAGTAAAACAGGTAAATGTAAATTCCATTCGGATTGAGCACAGTGTTTAGGCCACCATAGGTGCTGATTCACCAAAACGACAGGGTTAGCGGACTTTCATCGTGGTGCAACCTTTGACTCCAAAACACATCATACTTTGCGCCTTAAATAGCCCATCAATAGCCTCCTTTCACTTCTGAAGGGTTAGAGGAGAGGTGATGAGGGAAATATAAACAAGTAACTATGGCTCCTGCAGCCCTACAATCATTTTCAAGCAGTTTGCCCCTGAAGCTGAGTAGCGCGTGCTGTGCACTTGCCACGTGATTGAAGTTGAATGCAAGTTTCTGTCATATTGCTTCAATGTTTGACCTAAGGTTTTTGCAAAGTAAATGACTCAATGGTTAACATATCGATGAGGACGTCCACCAGTAAAGGGTGATCTGCCAATAAAATTAGATATTACATATTAATAATAACCATCGCAGGCACTAAACTTGTTTCCTTGATCACACCTACAGGTGCAGATGTCCTGAGTCTGTATGAACTTGACCTAGATTACCTTCAAGACCATTGGTAAGAACATGCTCTGCCCCTGTGTGCAAGAAAGGTAGACTTCTCAGATTACAGATAGATTAATGATAGCAAGAAGTGTGGTATGGCATTAATGACTACTGGCTACTTTTTGTGGGTTGTTGAATCTGTGAAGAGTAGAATCAGGATCTGTACTTTTGAAGAGATTATTACTATTTTGAACCCGGAAATTCGATTTAGGGATGCAAGAACGTTTATGAATAGAGTCCTAGGAGAGCAATGGGTACTATTTGGAAAGAGGACTAGATACAAGTGGGGCAAGGAGGATAACAGCAGAGAGGAAGTGATTAATGGTAATCATTTAGATAAACCTCAAATGTGAACCTGTGTTTTAGCTATCTCCCCATGTGGAGCCAGTTTGTGGGGCCACCATAATAGTAAGGCACTTCAGACTGAGGAATTTGGGGGCATATTTACAAGGGCTTTATCTCCGCTTTTTTGGCTTTGTAAGACAAAAAAGCGGAGATAAAACCAGCGATCTATTTACAAGAGGGTGCTAACATGCATAATCGCATGTTAGCACCCTTTTTCCCAACGCCTCCCTTTGCATCTCCAATGAGATGCAAATTGGGCGTTACTGGGCGTACCCCGGATGGACTACCTTGCAAATATTGCTGATGTTTACATCGCGATATTTACAAGGCAGCCCACATGATTTTAGCAGACGTTAGATTTTGGCGAAATCTAACGTCTGTTAAAATCTTGATTTAGCCATCCCTAACATAGGGGGTGGATTATGCTGGTACGACCCTGTGGGTCGTATCAGCAAGGTTATCGCCGTTTTGCAGGGAACATCGCTGGAAAAAAAGCGATGTTCCCTGTAAAAGGGCGATAACCTCGCTATCTCTGGAATTTTTATCGCCCTGGAGAAACGCGTTGTTAATAACGCGCTACCAGAGCGATAAATTCCAGAGATAGCCTGCGATAATATTATTATCGCTAAGCACGGCCAGCGATAATTATCGCTGGCCGTTGATAATATGCCACACAGTTTCTTTAAACATTTATTTTATCTGCCTACCTCAGCCTCCACTGAGAATATACATAGAGAGGCAGGGTTATAACATTTCACAGATATAGTCAAACTCCATCCCCTGTTGCTCTGGCGTTCTATATGGTCCAAAGATGAGACCAGCTTTACCAAGTCAATTATTTTAGATTACTTGTCCCTGGATAAAGCATTGGTTATTCCCTGGCTAAGTTATGTTAACTTTTTAAATACTAAACTATTCAAGATACCAGTCCAGACTAACCTCTTCTCAGTAAGATCACTTACCACATGGTCTATCAAAGAAACTTTTATGACTTATAGAAGTGAAGCCCGAATGGATTGCGAGGGAGGGAAACCAACTGTCACATTTTATCTAACACTTAGGGCTGCCTAGACTACTACTAGACTACTACTTATATCTCTAACTTAATGCATCGTTTGGATTAGTTAGATTCAGACTGGGAATCGCTCAACATTTAGTTGCATTGCCCTTCATGAAAACTTGTCCCGCAGATACGACCCCTTGCCCATGTGATGGCCAGAGCAAGCAAAGCACTATGCACTTTATACCGTTTTGTGACTTTTATTCAAGTTTTGGGCACCACTACCTAAAACCTCCTTTGCTTGCACAAGGTATCAGATCGCATACTGCTGCTCTGAAATACATGCTTGAGTTAAATGATATTGATGTCTGTTTAAATGTTGCACTTTTTATTTCAAGTGAATCTGTGAAGAGTAGAATCAGGATCTGGACTTTTGAAGAGATTATTACTATTATAACAGCAGGGAGGAAGTGATTAATGGTAATAATTTAGATAGGCCTCAAATGTGCACCTTCTTTTGTGTCTTTTAGCTCTTATGAATTTTTGTACTTGCTTAATTTTGTGGTTTATTGTCCGTATGTATGGTATGATAAATCCACATATACATTCTAATCTGCAAGGGGCCAGATTTGAAATTTGGAAATTCGCTCCTATTGGACCAACACCAAAGTTCGAGAAAATTCTCTATGACTATCATAGATTTCCATGAGCGCGTGGATGCAAAAATTAACAAATGTATATTTACAGTAGGTTGTAAATGATGAATGCAAAAATATAACAGGTGAATTCCCACATTAATTTATTTATTTAGCTAGGTATGTTTTTGCTTAATGTGAGAAGTATTACTTGTGTGCCACTGCGTTCCCATTAAATATGAGGGGGCAGATTAATGTGGGACTTGCGCCCCTTTTACGCCACCGTTGCGTCACTTTTGTGACGCAGCGGCGGCGTAAACCCTGTGCCACGTTGCGCCCCATTTACATCGTGACGCATCAATACAGATGCGTCACGGTGTAAAGCCCTGCGCCACGTGAAAACTGCGTCAGGTTTCACGTGGGCGTTTCAACACGGGGGGCGTTCTGTTGCAGGAACGCCCCTGAAAAGTGACTCAGTGAAATCTATACGATTTCACTGAGTCACTTTCCCAACGCTGATGCGTCAAAACCCTGCGCCTGCTTGAAGCAGGCGTAAGGCTTGACGCACCATGTTAGGGATAGGGTAGGTTGGAACAGTGCTGGAGTTGCGTCGCGCTTGCGATGCAACTTCAGCACTGTGCCAAACTTACGCCGGCAGATGCGTCACGTATCTGATTGTCCTTCCGCCACGATGCACCGCATTGTAAATGCAGCGCATCTGCGGTGGCGCAAGGGCAAACTTGCGTGACGCATCTTCCCTGGCGCATCCATACTGATTTGCAGGGATGCGCCAGGGAACATAAATCTGCCCCGAGGTGTTCCCTCCCATTCCTACCCTGGAAACTCACTCGTGCCATTGACTGGAGGAAAGTTATGTATGTTTCCAGGGTGGTAAATTACATGAACACCCACACGCATATCTGTTTGTGAATGTTCACGTGATGTTCCAAGTACAAATAGCAGCAAAGACAACTGTAACATTTAGGCCGCCATTATGAGTGTCTCGGAAGAGTATGCAATATGTATTGATCCTGATAAAATCTAATACCCTGGTCTTCAGAAATTTTCGACGGTAATAGATTCTGCTTATTACAAGTTGTGCCCTAAAAATGATGCCTTAAATATGGATTTTGGTGCCTCCTGCACCAGCTCTGCATGTCACAGTGTGAACTGGGCTTCTATATGGTATATTTCAGCAGACTTGGCCTGCCAAGATGTACCTGGGTGCCGCCGAGTTTATTGCACTAACATATTCCCTATAATTCCGATGCATAGATAAAGAGGTGTTCGGAAGGGTGACCGGAAAAAACGGGCAATGAAAATCAGCCCTTAACTGCAGAAATTAAAGCATTTTGTTTGAACTTTTGTATTTATAAATGCAAATTGTACATGTGCATTTCAGGCTGCTCCAATTTAGTGAATTACGATTTAGTATTTATGGCCACAAAGTGAACTTTCAGTCACCTAAATTGTACTTACATGTGCAAAACACCACAGTTTCGAGGCACAAATGCAGGTGATTGCCATGTGGGAGTACACACGCGTCTATGACGGTCAACCAGTGTGAATGCATTAGACGGAACCGGATGAGGGACGGAAAGCTTTTAGCACATGTGTACGAAATGGAACTGCTTCCTATGAGCTTCTAGACACCAGAAGGCAAGGGCAGGCAACCTTATGCAACCATAAAACATTGGCCTGTAGCAGCTGATCCAGCGCTACACTTTATCAGGGATCGATACTCATTAATAATTTCATACAAACGGCCCATACACATTCACCCAACTCATAAATCCCTGTTGCGCTGGGTGTCAAGTTTTAATGACGTGAAAATGTGTTTACTTCCCAATTTCATGTTTTATTTTTCTAAATTCATAACTAGACCTGTATATCAACTCTCTTTCCTTTCGGTCGATGGACCAATTAGTTGAGTAGTTGATGGTAATAATAGTACTAACTATATAACCAGCTAAAAAATCACAGACTCTTGGTAAGATTAATAAAGTTTATCTCAAATGAATGTAAATGATTAATGCTCATCGCATACAGGTTACAATGCAAACAAAGAATCTCACAAAAGGGAGAGAAAATCAATCAGCAAAATACAAACAGTGTCATACTCATCATCAGTGTACGATATGCATATAAAGGAGTGGATAGATGAAGAGACATAAGTTTCAGAGGCAAAAATACATTTGCAAATAATTATGCAAAATACGAGTCATAAAGATAATACAGACCCAAAGGATCAGTGAAATACCACACCACTGGCCAAAGAAGTAGTGGGGGTCTCCTGAAATAGAGTCAGGAAACAAAGATTTCAGGAATCAGGAACGGGACAGGAACAGCTAGGCCTCTTTGCAAACTGACGGACAGCGACAAAATCACCCCTCTCTCCTCTCCTGTCAACCTAAGCGAGAACTACCTAAACCACTTCCCCAAAGGCACCCCAGTTATACCCTAAAACCTACATGTCCAACCCACATTAGTTGAAACAATTCACAAAATTTGGCTGCTCATTGGATGATTTGGGAGG
The DNA here is from genome assembly GCF_964204655.1 of Triturus cristatus. Classification (NCBI taxonomy): domain Eukaryota; kingdom Metazoa; phylum Chordata; class Amphibia; order Caudata; family Salamandridae; genus Triturus; species Triturus cristatus. The sequence continues at coordinate 939,354,172 of NC_140587.1, read as the reverse complement.
TGGTTTGTCACACCACCATGTTCTCACTCAATAATTCTGCATGCTCATTTTTCTACATCCTTTCACATGACATAATTCTTGACTTGTTCATTTATTTTAATACTAGGGAACATTTCATTATTTTCACATAGGTTTCTCAGCCTCGTTCGCAGAAGAAGTCTTGAGTCTCACTGCCAGTCTCATCTTTTGGCAGGCAAACAATGATTTATGAGCTGAACAACCTTAGGGGCATATTATCAAGCCCCAGTGATAATTATTGCTGAGCGCGCTTAGCGCGCTTTTTATTAGCGCCGGCTATCGCTGCAATATATCGCCAAGCTAGCGCTGTATTATCAACGCTTAGCACTATGGCGATAAATATTCCAGCGATAGCGGGAAATTGGCCAAACATCGCTGAAAAACTAGCGTTGTCCCTTTTAAAATGGCGATAAGCTTGGTGATAAGGCCCTGTGGCCTTAACCCCATAATCCACCTCCCATTTTAGGTATGCCTTAGTCAGGAATTTAGCAGATGTTAAATTCCTGCGTTAATGCAGAGTTAGCGCGATTATGATTATCACTACGTCTCGTTGTTAATATGGCGAAACTGCCTTAGCGATATTTTCCCGTGTTGTTTTGATAGCCTTGCTACTTTGCATCTCATTATTGATGCGATGCGAGTCGTGACAAAAACGGGAGCTAAATCAAGGAAACATGCACTAGCGAGTCCTTGTTGATAATGCAATAAAATTATCGCCGCTTTTCGCCCAAAAACGGACGCTAAAGCGGCGATAAATCTATCACCAGCCCTAGATAATATGCCCTTTAGACTTTTGCTCTTCATCTGCAGTGCTCAGCCTTTCTGACAAAGTTTGCCAGGTTATTTGTGCTCTTTCTTCAGCCCCTCATCTATCATGCCAAATTTAGTAAAATGCAGGCCCATCTGGCTCACTATGACGAATAAAACATATACGTTCATTAATTACATGGAGATGCACCACTGTTTACCGCCCACCTTCGCACCATCCCCTGTTAATATTTTCTTAGCAGAAGCTCAAAGCAAAAAGCAGCATTATTTATTATCGTTTTAAAGCAAGATGCGAAATGCGGCCTAGAGATGTATTAATTTTGTTTCTTTCGAAACACAATGTAAAATGAGGCCTAGTTCTTTCATGCATTAGTTCACATTAGTGCACGCATGCGCAAAGCGGTTTCCCATGTGGTTCATGTGATTTGCATGTTAATTTTCACTGCACACTGTTAGTAAGTATTATGGGAGAGTCCATTCGAGCAAGTTTCTTTTTGCAAAACCCTGCTCTATCAATCCCCCCTCTGACGGCTTCCTGGAGCCGTCATAAAATACCCACCATACCAAGTGCCATCTTTTTTAAAAATCTAAAGATCAGTATTTTTTTCTCTTTTTATCAACTTCTCATCTAATTCCTTCATCTTGTCATAGTAGTCTCCTTTCATATCTTCTATTTCTATCTAATCTCTTTTTCTCTTTCTTGCTTTTTGTTTGTTATTTGATTCTGTCGTCTCTTTTCTTCCACACTTACACTTACAACATTTATATATTGTTATTATTACTAAGGCTACTCCAGCTACTGAAATGATTGGTATTATTATTTTTCCTAATAAGCTACTTCCAAAGGTTGAAAAACATTGACGTACAGAAGAGAAACTCTTACCAAGTCTCTCCCAGACACCGTCAACCTCCAGTTGGGTCAAGTCTTCATGTAATTTCGTAATATTCTTAATATATCCCCCAATACCTTTACTTTTATCAGGGATATAAGTGCAGCAGTGTTGAATTTTCAACATGCCACAGACTCCACCCTCCTTTGCCAATAAGATTTCAAGGGCAAGTCAATTTTTCAAAACCATTGATCTGATTGCAACCATTTCGGTATCAATCATCAAGAACCCACCAGCAGTATCTGTCGATAAACTATCAATCACTGTGGACAATTTTCGAATTTTATGCTAATTCAGAACGACTCCAACTGATGGTATCAGTGCACCAAAAATGTCACCAACTATTTCGGTGAAACTAGCTCTCGTAATTTACGTGTTAATCCTTGTTTTATTTAATTAATTCTGTTATTACTTTTGTCTACATAGTAGACCTTTAGGAAAACAATTGCAAAATAACAACTACCATACCAATGTGCAGGCAACCTGTAATAGGCTTTCGTATCATACACATAATAGACTCCTGGGAAAACAGGATCAGTTGCCCGCATCAATCCCAACCTCCAGTAATTTGGAAAGTATGCTCACATTCACTAGTACCAATAAAATAATTATTATAGTCTTTAGTCTAACCAAGCAGATTTTCCCTTTTTGATACCAATCCAGGGACATTGCAGCATATGTCTCACCTTTCTCATAATTTCCTCCTCTAAAAGCCCATGGTGGTACCTGTGACTTCTGTTCAGCAGCTTTTCTTTGGAAACGTTCTCTTCTATATCCTACCATTTCTATGAACACCTTTTCTTCAACCCGCAAACTACATGTTAGATTGGTTTTGTGAGCACATCCTATATCTAGTGTCTTAGTAATATGGAAGAATTCTCCCATATAAAGTGCATTTCTACTACTTATAACCTTGTTTAGCTCCTTTATAATAGGTATTTCTGAAAATACTAAATCTATATTGGAATAATGATACTCTAGCTTCCCGTCACGTAAAATAGGCTGGTTAAAACACTGAAAAACACACCATATGTTAAAGGTAGGTGCTGATAGGTCACCCCCTCTGAGACAGGCAAAGGTAATTGCATGCACACATAACAATCACTCACATTCAGGTGCCAATTACGATCCGGTAAAAAATGTCCCCGTACGACTCGTATCCGGTCTTTTTACCGTACGAATCGTACAAGTGCCGTACGAACTGGCAATCACGATTCGCATGGTAAAAAGTCCATACGAACCGCACTGGGAATCATTCCCCACACGTCCTCGGGTCGGAAAATGTGTCCGACACGTCCTCGGACGATTTACCTTACAAACGTGAAAAGCCAAGTCCGACCGAGGAATCACGATCCATCCCGTGCGTCCGAGCTTACAACCGTATGGAAAAAACACCGTCCGCACCGAACTCCTATAGCAACCATGGAGACATGTGCCCGCATACGCGCCCAACACTCCCCCCAGCCCCCGTACGTCCGACACGTACCCCCCGTGTATGTATACCCCCACCCGTCTAGGTACACCCCAGTACGTTCGAGTCCTACCCCCACCCCTGTACGTGTCGCACCACCGTGTACCCAGTACGTTCCAGTCGTACCCCCACCCCAGTACGTGTCGTACCACCGTCTATGTACACCCCAGTACGTTCGAGTCCTACCCCCACCCCTGTACGTGTCGCACCACCGTGTACCCAGTACGTTCCAGTCGTACCCCCACCCCAGTACGTGTCGTACCACCGTCTATGTACACCCCAGTACGTTCCAGTCGTACCCCCACCACAGTACGTGTCGTACCACCGTCTATGTACACCCCAGTACGTTCGAGTCCTACCCCCACCCCTGTACGTGTCGCATCACCGTGTACCCAGTACGTTCCAGTCGTACCCCCACCCCTGTACGTGTCATACCCCCGTGTACCTACACCCCAGTACGTCCCAGTCGTACCCCCACCCCAGTACGTGTCGTACCACCGTCTATGTACACCCCAGTACGTTCCAGTCGTACCCCCACCCCTGTACGTGTCGTACCACCGTCTATGTACACCCCAGTACGTTTGAGTCCTACCCCCACCCCAGTACGTGTCGTACCACCGTCTATGTACACCCCAGTACGTTCGAGTCCTACCCCCACCCCTGTACGTGTCGCACCACCGTGTACCCAGTACGTTCCAGTCGTACCCCCACCCCTGTACGTGTCATACCCCCGTGTACCTACACCCCAGTACGTCCCAGTCGTACCCCCACCCCAGTACGTGTTGTACCACCGTCTATGTACACCCCAGTACGTTCGAGTCCTACCCCCACCCCTGTACGTGTCGCACCACCGTGTACCCAGTACGTTCCAGTCGTACCCCCACCCCTGTATGTGTCATACCCCCGTGTACCTACACCCCAGTACGTCCCAGTCGTACCCCCACACCAGTACGTGTCGTACCACCGTCTATGTACACCCCAGTACGTTCGAGTCCTACCCCCACCCCTGTACGTGTCATACCCCCGTGTACCTACACCCCAGTACGTTTCAGTCGTACCCCCACCCCAGTACGTGTCGTACCACCGTCTATGTACACCCCAGTACGTTCGAGTCCTACCCCCACCCCAGTACGTGTCGTACCACCGTCTATGTACACCCCAGTACGTTCGAGTCCTACCCCCACCCCTGTACGTGTCGCACCACCGTGTACCCAGTACGTTCCAGTCGTACCCCCACCCCTGTACGTGTCATACCCCCGTGTACCTACACCCCAGTACGTCCCAGTCGTACCCCCACCCCAGTACGTGTCGTACCACCGTCTATGTCCACCCCAGTACGTTCCAGTCGTACCCCCACCCCTGTACGTGTCGTACCACCGTCTATGTACACCCCAGTACGTTCGAGTCCTACCCCCACCCCTGTACGTGTCATACCCCCGTGTACCTACACCCCAGTACGTCCCAGTCGTACCCCCACCCCAGTACGTGTCGTACCACTGTCTATGTACACCCCAGTACGTTCCGGTCCTACCCCCAACACAACCTCCTAAGTACGGAGCGCACCCCAGGCCCCAACATCACAACCGCATGTACGAGTCGTACCAACCCACACACAAGGACAGCACCGTACAACCAAATGGCCCATCTACACACCGTACACACGCTCAAAACGCACGTACACAACCAGGACAAAACAAAACAACACAAGAAGACACTATTCGAATGGCACAAAGCCACTAAACATGGCCAACAAACACTACAAATACACCTTCACTGACCTGCAACTGCCAAAGACAAACAGAGGGCCAAAACACCACCACTACTTATAACACACCCACCCAAAATTCAAACACTGCCACACCCACCCATGGACCAATAAAAAGGGCCCACACACACAAACCATGAGCCTTTGCAACAGACTCACTGCTGCCAGACACCACAGAACCATACAACAAGCTACACCACACCTTACACTTGCACACCTTCACACAACCACCCTCACAAACACCCCCTCATCACATTCACACACACACACACACACAACCATCCACACACCCCCCCCAACATCCACACCCCCCCCCACCATCCCCACCCACACCCCTCACCATGCCCACTACCAAGAATCCAAAGTTCAGTAACCGAGAGTTGGAGGTCCTTGTTGATCAAATCCTCAGAGTCGAGCCACAGATCTTTGGAACATTGGTCAGAAACACCAGCCTGGCAGCAAAAACAGCCATGTGGCAGACCATCGTCGATGCTGTGAATGCTGTTGCGGACACCAGAAGGACCAGGCAGGAATGCCAGAACAGGTGGTACGATCTGCGGAGGAGGGTCAGAGCCAAGAGGCAGGAGGAACACGACCAGGCCAACGCCACCGGAGGAGGGCCCTCCCGCAGACCCGTACAGTACCATCCCTGGGAGGAGAGGGTGATGGCCATACTGCCGGTGGAGGCAGTCGAAGGATTAGAAGGACTCCGAGACCCGGGTGAGTACACAAACAACGCACCTCACATGGGGGGAACGGCATCCACAACCAAAATCACTAACAGGCACGCAACCACCACAAGCCATCGCATTACTCAACCACACTCCATGAGCACGCACATGCCACTGCTGCCACCATGCCCCATGCACCCAGCTGGACAATGTCAAGTCACAGGCCACAGAAGACAACAACACATGACACGGTAACCCGGATGGCGGGAGGCTGGGCCCCAAAAATCACATAGTGCGACTCCGAAGCAGACAACAATGCACTCTGCCCACATGGCCTAGGTCACAGCCAGACAAACAGTGTGTCCCAACACAGGAATGACTTGCCAGCAAATGGCGGACGCCTTGCATCAACACATGGGGGTGAAGGCACTGTTTTGCACATGACAGCAGCTAATGAACAGCCAACATTGTGAAAGAGTGGCAGCACACACCACCACAGCAGCAGCGCACGGACACACATCACACCCAATGGGTGCCTGGAGATCAGAAACAAACTCACATCAACAAGCCAAGGGCCACTCAAAGATCTGCTAACAGTGTGTGCCCAGGAAGCTGGGCTGAGGTGACAGAGGGTGACACACAGAGGGAGGGAGAGGGGGACAGAGAGGGAGGGAGAGGGGGACAGAGAGGGAGGGAGAGGGTGACAGAGAGGGAGGGAGAGGGGGACAGAGAGGGAGGGAGACACAGGGAGAGCAAATCAGCCATGTGGTGTGTGGGAATGTCTGCTCGTCAGCAGGTAGACTGCGTGCATGTAGCCAAGGGTGGCCCGTGCCAGAACCCCCCCTCTTCTCCATGGCAAAACACAGGGCCATGTCACAACCTGTGCACGAGCACAATGACAGCTACCTGCATCACATAAGTGTGTGGAACAACTCCATGTGCACATGTACAGTGCTACACGGAAGGCGCCAATGCATGGCTCGCAACACCTGCCCACTCCACTGCTGACTGCAGTCACACTTGACGCAGCAAGTAAGACTGTGCCACACATAGTTAAAGGGGCCAAAGTGGTGCCCAAGGGACACACCCATGCACAAGTGCACTGTGAGTGGAATGCAAGACAGATCCTAATTCCAAGAGGAAATGTGCCAACTTTGGAAATGATGAAACATGGATGTTGCATGGACGAAAATTAACATTGTCTCTCTCACACACAGGGCAACGTCGTGGTGCACCCCCCAACACTGGGGGGGAACACTCACAGGACCCGGATCTGCAGGAGCCCGATCCCACCGGCAGCGACCACTCTCACCACTCTGTGGACGACCCCGACTGACCTGGCCCCTCTGGTGTCCAACCGCCTGCAGCACCTGCGTCAGGTACAACTGTGCCAACCACCACCCCCACTCCTGCCACATCCCAGGAGACACCCAGGATCCCTGCCCCAACACCACAATGCAGCCAGGCTGGCCAGGAGGGACACGGTGTCCCGGGCACCCAGGAGGAGGCAGGCGACAACGCCAATGCCACCCCTCAGGGGTCCCGGAGACCCGATGTGCCCACAAGGGCAGGCCAGGCGCAAGTGGGCAGGGGTGGTGGGAGTGGAGGACGGCGGAGGCACGAGCCTGACCAGTTGGCTGGGGATCCGGTATTTTCCCATGTCCGTAACATCCTGGACTCATACCGGCAGGACACCACGGGCATGGCCCAGGTTGTGTCCACCCTCAATGAGATCAAGGGGAGCCTCGATGAGATAAAGACCCAGCAGGCCCAGCAACATGCGGAGCTACATGCCTGTCTACTGGTACACCAACGGAGGATGGAGGACAGACAGGCTGAGCAAGTGACGGCATTTCAGGGGATTCACGCTACACTCCGTCGGATGGCCGACAACATGGCCGACCCTCCCTGTGCCAGAAGGCGGAGAACATCACCACCCACAGGGAGGGATCAGGAGGAGGAGGAGGAGGAAACATCCGACGGAGCATCCCAGATGTCGTCACGGCCTGCTGCTGAGGTTCCCCGCAGGAGGCCGGGTCGTCCACGGAAAGGACCGTGAGGGTCGGCGCTACATCACCATCTCCCAGGACACCTGGCCTGGCACCTGGCCCACTGGAGCAACAGCATCACAGCATCAAGAGACATTCTCTGCCACATGGCCCTGCTGGTCACTGGCTGACCAATGTTGACAAAGACTGTGGCATGGACTCTGAGGACATCCAATGGCAAGGACACCAACTCCCCTACTGAACTTTGGATTCCAAATTCCCGGAAAGACACTCACTTTGTTGCCCCCCCCCCCCCAATAATAAATCACACTATGAAGAGTAGATGCCTGCTGGTAGCATTATTACCTAACATGTGTCTTGTAAAGTCAAAACATGCCTGAGTCATCTTTTGTCTTCAACCACCCACACCCTGGGTCTGGCACAGGACACATGGGTCACAGTGTATTAGGCAAGACAGACATGGAGCACCATACACACCCGTGATGGGCCCAACCAGCTGAGGGGGTTACCGAACAACCGTGCTGACACACACATTGAGTACAGCAACAGTCATGCGCAGAGGTCAGGGATCCAGTCCAGTGTCCTGGGGGGCACCCAGGTATGTGTAGACAGGTGGCAGAAACATGTCCTGCAAGCTTGAGTCCGGTGGATGCAGAGAATGGGGGCCTGGCCAACGTTGGATGCATGGGGATGGCACATGTCACAATACCCACACAGTCATGGACATCATGCCCAATACACAGTCTCAGCCCACGCACACAGCTTGCATCTTGCCACTCGACACATTGACACATAGCCACAATCAGGGAATACCATGCCAGACAAGCAGGATGCACCGTGGCAACACACCAGCATTGACTGAGAAGAGGCACCTTGGAGGCATAGGGACACCTTTATTAGTCATGTATTCGGGATTGCAGAGGCAACTCGAAGTACACATGAACACATCATGTGGAGTAACACGTGGGTCCAACACTGGCACCCCCCTTCAACAGCACACATGCGTGTTCGCCATGGAACTGGCACACAAGCGTCGGCTAACAGCTAAATACCCACAGCTGCACACGGAGAGCCTGCCATACACCATAGATCCGCGGATGTCGAAGTCCCACACCATGTCAAGCCAATGCTAACCGAATGTGTCCGAGGGCAGTGTCACACACATTGATGCCATCATCACAATCCCCTATCCCATCACTGATGACTGTCAACCAGGCAGACCATCTATTCAGGTGTACACAGCTGCATGTCGTGTCCCATGGGGATGCGACATGGCTGCAGAGGAACCAAACACCGACAGGGGCAGTGTGCACACATCGTGAACAACTGCCACACCCAATACACCCCAGATGCATCCCTTACCCCATGGAGACTTCCAAACGTGTCCGTGCCTGTAACGCTGAGTCAGCCCACGATGTCATGTCCATGAGGAATAGCAGTGCCACAACAATGCAACCAGCAGACGGCATGCGCAGGTACCTGGGGAAGAGAGACACACAAGAAGTCAGCCACAAAAAGCACAGCCACTTGCATGTGCATTTACTCGACACATGTATGGATGACAACATGCTAGGTCACAATTATGACTGAGGAAGTACAACCATCACTGGCACCATCACTCCAGTGACACACCCACACACACCTCTGACTCACGTGCCATACATGCAGGTGGAGACACACATCACAACGCATGCCACACGGGGACCAATGCGTGCACACTCAGACACTGGTACTCACCACTATGCAAAGAAGTCGCGTATGAGCCGAGTCCGGATGTCCTCTTGCGGCTCCACATCCTCCACATCACTAGCCCCATTGCCAAGCCCTTCGTCCTCCACGGGTGGATGGTCCTTGTCATGTTGATTCAGGATGAGTGGCACTGCTCTTTCAACTGCCATGTTGTGCAGCATGCAGCAGACCATGAAGATCTTGCAGACCTTCGCCGGGGCATATGGGAGTGCGCCGCCGGTCTTGTGGAGGCACCTGAATCGGCTCTTCAGCATGCCAAACGTCCTCTCTATCACTCGCCTTGTCCGGCCATGGGCGGTGTTGTAGCGGAGCTGGGCCGGCGTGATGGGGTTGCGGAGAGGTGTGAGCAGCCAAGGCATGTTGGGATAGCCAGCGTCCCCTACATGGAAAGCACATGGTCATCGTTAGAAGTGGTGAAGCGGTCGTGCTGGTAGGCTATACTGAATACAGGACAGACAGACTGTACCCACCAACAACACATGCCCGTTCGTTGCGCAGCTGCATCATCATATCAGGCATCCCGCTACGCCTCATGATGTAGGCATCGTGTGCTGATCCTGGAAAACGAGCACAGACATGTGAAATCACCATGTTGGACAGACACACCACAAGGGCATTGATGGAGTGGTAGTGCTTCCGATTGCGGTACGCCACCTCCCGTGCGTGTGGTGGTACCAAAGCTACATGTGTCCCATCTATGGACCCAATGACATGGGGCATCCCTCCCAGGGCATAGAATCCACGCTTGACCTCAGTCATCTGTTCAGGGGTTGGGAACTTGATGAAGTCATCCAGGTGAATCAACATGGCCTCTAAGAAATCATGCAGCACACCACTGAACGTGCTCTGGGACATGCCACCAACATGAGCTATGGTATTTTGAAAGGTACCCGTGGCAAGAAAATGTAGGGCAGCCATTACCTTCAGCTGGGGTGTCAGTGCCGTGGGATACCTGTGCTGCGGTTGCAGGTGTGGTGCCAGTCTCGCCGTCAACTCCAGAATCAACGGTTGGGTGAAGCGGTAGAGCCGGATGCTGTCATTCTCCTGCATGGCAGCCAAGTCTGGAATTCTTCGGGCAAGAGGCGGCGCTCTGCAGTAATTTGGAAGTGACAACGAAGAGTGAGTGCACTACGACAACAACTCATGTGTACTGAGCACATGTTAATCTGGCAATACACACATGCTACATAGGGAGTCAGGTATGTGCTACATGGCCAGGACACGTATGGATGCAAGGTGACACTCCTTCAAAGACCCAGCTACACACGGAGATTGAGAACCTCCCCATGCCACGCCATGGGAATAGCTGTGTCCCAGTGCAAGTGAACAGCCAGACGCAACACAGGAGTGACATACGCCCACACATCAGCAGCAGTAGGATGCCGATTGCAGAGATTGGTAGCGGAACACTGGAGCCACAGGTCACATGACATTACACTAGGCCAGCCCACACACCTTGCCATGAAGGTGCACATGTCATGACTCACCACACATACCTTGTGAGGATGCTGACATGTCCTTGTCACGCTACTCCGTGTCCCATGCATACATGTGCACCTCACATCCGATACCACATGTGGCATGGTGTGCGGAACAGTGTGCAATGACAATCTACACACAGACACATGTTGGTTGCTGCAACGGCTGCAGCTTTTGAGGGTGCTCCAACATCAACCTGATGGGAAGCCCCCACACATACATGACATAGTCACATTGTGCACTGTGGGTAGTGACAAGTCAGGTGTCATAACCCCTGTACCGGGCATCAGGGGACACTTCCGTGTGTTGGTGTCCGTGCCATGCCAGTGACGCTCACCCCAAGTGCGCAGTACGACATGCACACATGTCAAAGGAGTCAAGGGCATGCCTGGCACACATCGCACCATCACACAGTACATCTGTAGACATCTCATCATACATCTGGTGCCTTCTCGACTCAGGAGTAATGTTCCACATCACAGGCCTTTCACACCTGTGCCCCACACATGTAGTGATGCACAGACGATGCCTCGATGTCAATTAATGGACAAGTATGTCCATCCATGGACAAGTATGTCCGCCCTATCCCTACCTGTGTGCCGCCTGTCACCACTGTGATGTGTGAATACCGCTGTACTGCTGCAAAGAGGGCCTGTGTACGTTCCCATATCACTATGGGAGTGCTGCCGTATGTGTACCCATCGTGATGGCGAGCGTACAGGCATGTGTACGGCCCGTACCACTACGAGTACGCATACGCGAGGCCACCCATACTGATAGGGAGCGTACAGGCGTGTGTACGGCCCGTACCACTACGAGTACGCATACGCGAGGCCACCCATACTGATCGGGAGCGTACAGGCGTGTGTACGGCCCGTACCACTACGAGTACGCATACGCGAGGCCACCCATACTGATAGGGAGCGTACAGGCGTGTGTACGCTCCCTATCAGTATGGGTGGGCTCGCGTATGCGTACTCGTAGTGATAGGGAGCGTACAGGCGTGTGTACGGCCCGTACCACTACGAGTACGCATACGCGAGGCCACCCATACTGATAGGGAGCGTACAGGCGTGTGTACGCTCCCTATCAGTATGGGTGGGCTCGCGTATGCGTACTCGTAGTGATAGGGAGCGTACAGGCGTGTGTACGGCCCGTACCACTACGAGTACGCATACGCGAGGCCACCCATACTGATCGGGAGCGTACAGGCGTGTGTACGGCCCGTACCACTACGAGTACGCATACGCGAGGCCACCCATACTGATAGGGAGCGTACAGGCGTGTGTACGCTCCCTATCAGTATGGGTGGGCTCGCGTATGCGTACTCGTAGTGATAGGGAGCGTACAGGCGTGTGTACGGCCCGTACCACTACGAGTACGCATACGCGAGGCCACCCATACTGATAGTGAACGTAGTCACGCGTGTACGGGCCGTTGCAATGCATTTGGGGTGCCCTAGGGCCCCGGAACGCACCGTACCTGTGTGTGGAGCTCAAAATTACATAGGGGACACATGAGGGACAAGTATTAAGGCCTACATGCATGCTGGTTGTCATGGAGACCAAGTTCAAAATTCGAATTTCTTCTGGAAGGTGAACAGCAGAAGTCAGTTGGAATAAAAATACTTTGTTGCAATGTGTTTGTGGAGCTGACATCATGCAGGAGAATGAAACCGATAGAGTACACACAGACTGCTAGGTTTGAAGGGATTGGTGGAAACATAGGATGCAAATGTGAGTGACCAATCACTCTGTACTCCTGTGCATGAGACAGGGCAGAAAGGCACATATAAGGCAGCCAGGTCCCATGAGGGAGTACTTGCCTGCACATCTTTGAATTCGTCGACCCAGCTGCTGCTACTGATTCCCTGGAACCATGTCAAGGGCTGTGGAGAGGTCACAGCCATTCACCCTGGAGGAGAACATGGCATTGCTGGATGTGATCCTCCCACAGTACCCCATGCTGTATGGGCGACCAGGGTATCAGGTGAGTGCATAGGCCACTGGCACAGACTGTCCCTATGTTGTGACTGTGACTTCTGGCATTGTGTCCTGGTGTGACACACATGCCATGTACTGTTGGGGGGGTCCCAGGGGGGGGATGCCTGATGTCTCCCAGCAGTGCCCTGAGACAGGAGGGGTGTGTGCCTATCACTGACAGCAGTGCCCTGAGACAGGAGGGGTGGGTACAGAGTGCTCCCAGCAGTGCCCTGAGACAGGAGGGGTGGGTACAGTGTGCTCCCAGCAGTGCCCTGAGACAGGAGGGGTGGGTGGGATGCACAGTGTGAGCCTTGATCATTGATTGTGACATTGCCATCATTCCACCTGTGTACCCACTATGGCACGTACTGCTTTTTCCCTCACCAGAGGATCATGTCCCTATGACAAAGGTGCAATGCGTTGGCTGCATGACATGCCTTGTTGTTACCAGCTAATTTGTTATCAAATGTCTCTCTGTGACATGTGGCTGGTGTATTGATGTGGTGTCACTTGTTCTTCCTCACAGGTAGGCGCCACTGCCAAGGAGCAGATCTGGCTGACCGCCGTCCGTGCCGTGAGGGGTGTGGATGGTCGGAGGCGGAGCCTGTCCCAGGTGAGGAAACGCTGGCAGGATATCCGGTGCTGGACGCGGAGGATTGCACGGGTCCTGCTGGGGGACTCACCTGAGAGCCACAAGAACCGCGGCGGCCGCCGTCTGAGCCACCTCCACAGGCGTGTGCTGCCGGTGGTCTTTCCAGACTTGGATAGGCGCTTACAGGCGAAGCAGCAGCCGGAAGGGGGTAGGTACATGTGTGTTTGTTTGTCCCCTCCTTGCAATGTGTTCCCTGGTCTGTGTGTAGTCACTCCTTCACAAGGTAATGTAGGCTGGCGCTTTGTCCATGAGAACTATGCCTGTAGCATCATGTGTGGGGGTGGTGTGTAACAGGTTTTGGGACCTTGGCTGTGCCCTGTCAAGTTCACTGCATGTGGGTTCCATGTCAGTTGGCACTGATGCTGACTCCAGACATGGGAGTTGGTCTCTCATGTGTCATGCCTTACAGCGCGCATGTCCTATGTAGTGGCCTGTGACATGATGTGCATGAGTGTGCGATACGCATAGTGCAGGGATGGTGGCGTGTGTTGCAGTCATTACCATTCAGGAGCATGGAGTTGCGTGGCCACTACTGTCCCCTGGGGCACCTTTTCATCGGTGTTGTATGTGTCATCATAAACGTGGACACTCTCAGTGTCTACAGCGTAGGTTGTGCTCTGTGCCATTGTCCCCTGGCACCATGTATATAGACGTGCTATTTTGTACAGGTGTCCACTGTGCAGCCTGACCTGAATGTCCTTCTTCATACTCACAGTTGCTAGTGCCTGTGTGTCTTGTTATACTCATCTGAGGATGGGCACTGGTACCTCATTATTTGTACAGGCGCACCTTGGCTGTTTGGCGTCCAATCTTGCATTTTGCCTGCCCCTGTGTTTATCACCCAGACTATGAGATGTTGGTGCCACCTGTGTCTCAACTATTTGCCTCGTGTAGGGGGTGGTTGGGGGGGGCAAAGCCTATATGTCAAATCCAGATTTCTACTTGCTGGGTCTGGGCAGTGTGTGATGTTTGTCTGGGCACACACGCAAGGTGCAGTGACCGAGTCATGTTGTGCATGTTTTCAGCATTACCTATGCAGCATGTGTCTCAAGTTCATGGATATGGTCCCTGGTCATCGGTATTTTCGCCAACGCTGTGTGGTGCAGATGCAGTGCTGGATTGTCCCCAGGGCCTGGGTGCTATGTCAGACTCTGTTTCCTGTCTTTAGCTATTGTCTCATGCTCTCCATGGTATTTCAGTGGCATGGTGGCTCAACCAACTGTGTGTTTCATGCCCTACATCGGTACCTTGTTTAGTAGATGTTAGGGATCTTCCTTTTCAGGCTATGCAATGTTACCTATGTAGATTGGACTCATGTGACAGATGTGTACAGGTGTCTGATTAATTTCTGTCTCTCCACCCTGCCCACAGCATCGTCGGGGGACACAGAGGGAGACATGGACACAGACCAGGCGGAGGGACCGAGCACCAGTGCCAGCCGTGACATCGGGGCTGGCACATCGAGTGGGACAGAGGCGGAGGATAGTGCGGCCGAGGACCTGTCGACTGGCACATCAGAATACGAAGCTGACAGGTCCGAGGAAGATGTCTCCGAGTGGGCAGAGGCTGCACCAGCAGCTGACAGCGGAACAACACCTCGCACCGCCCCCTCAGTTCCCATCAGCCGCCTCCCACTTGCTCGTGTCCCTTCCCAGCGTGCCAGGTCACCGCATGTCTCCTTCATGCCAGGCACCGCACCCCCTGCCCCTGTCTCCACTGCTGCCGCCAATGCTGAGTCTGTGGACATCCAGCGGCAACTGCAGGTTGGTCAGGCTGTGATCCTTAATGTCCTCCATGCCCACGGGCAAACCCTCAACAACATCGAGGCATACTTGGAGGGCATTCATTCATCGCAGGCTGACCAACGCAACTTGCTGAGGTCCATAGACTCCACACTGACTGCAGCAGTGGGTCTCCTGCAGCGCGACCTCCCCCCACCTACCCCTGCCCCATCCACACTTCCCACTCCCATGCCTGTCCCACGTACACCCAGACGTCGGCATGCACCCACATCAACAGACACAGGCACCACACCAGCAGGGAAGGTCCACCGCACTCCTCCTGACACGCACACACAGGGTGAGGTAGGCACACCCACTGGGTCGGGGGGCAAACGTGTGACACGCAGCCATAGTGGGAGTCCGCATTCCACCCAGTCCACTCCCTCCAAATCCCCTCCCCTCAGCTCTCCTGGCCACATCTCCCCCAAGGACTCCTTCATGGCCGCTCTGTCCCTGAGCCCCACAGTGACACCACCCCGCAAGCGGTCAAGGAAGTCCTCGGTCAGGGTTGTTGATTCTCCCCCCCTGTCTACACCCTCCCCCGGTGGCGCTGCGACCCATCCCTCTGACCCCCCCCCCCCTCCTTGGGGCCTGTGGATCCTTCGGGTGCAGGGGAATCCCTGGAGGACCTTGCAAAGGTGTGTAGTGCCATCCTGGCCTCCGCCTTTGGCCCTGCCCCACCCCCTGTGGTGGAGTCCTCCATCCCTGCACCCACAACGCCTCCCCTTTGCCCTGATGTCCCTGCGGTGCCTGTTGCTTCCCCCCCATGATGCCCTCACCCCTGTGGAAGACGATGGCATGTAACTGTGCAGGCAAGGTAGGGGACACGCATCCCACTGTGTCCCCCATCCTGCTGAGACTCATTGACTGCCCTATGGGCTTTGTGAATATTGAACTGCCTGCGATCCACGGACATTGTGCTCATGCTGAATAAAGCTTAATTTTCTTTTCATTATAACACTACTGCTATGCTGGTATTGGTGTTGGTGGGGCTGCTACATGGTTTTGGGTGGTGTTTATGTGTTGGGTGTGTGGGATATGTAGTAGTGTGCTGCTCAATGGGGGGACCCTGGGATCTGTGTGCCATCACAAGGTGTTAGCTAACTTTCTTTGTTCATGTAAGCAGTTACTGCATGGTGCAATTGTCCCAGGGTGTATTCCTTCCTCTGTGTACCCTGATATCTTCCCTGCAGGGTGTTCCCAATGTTTAGCGCAGAGCTGTGTCTACATGAGCTGTGTGTGTGACGGAGCCCTTCTACTTTGGCCATGCATGCAGGGCCATGTCTCCACCTGCAACATTCGTGGCATCCTTGGTGATCACTGTACTTGTGTGTGGAGTCTGTTGACATGAGTTCATGGGGACATGTTCCCTTGTAGGCAGTATGCATGTGGGTACTTCCAGCCTCACACACATGTGTTGCACACCTCCTGTCTCAGGGCACTGCTGGGAGTGATAGGCGCCCACCCCTCCTGTCTCTGGGCACTGCTGGGAGGACTCTGCACACACCCCTCCTGCGTCTGGGCACTGCTGGGAGGACTCCACACCCACCCCTCCTGTCTCAGGGCACTGCTGGGAGGACTCCACACCCACCCCTCCTGTCTCAGGGCACTGCTGGGAGGACTCTGCACACACACCTCCTATTTCTGGATATGTACGCTTGGAACATACACGGTGGGGGTACGCTCCATGCATTCGAGGTGAGGGTACGGGTCGTACTTACACTGTTGGGGTGGGGGTACGGTACGTACATACGCAGTTGGGGTGGGGGTACGCTCCATGCATACGCGGGTGAGGGTACGGGTCGTACTTACACTGTTGGGGTGGGGGTACGCTCCATGCATACGAGGGTGAGGGTACGGGTCGTACTTACACTGTTGGGGTGGGGGTACGCTCCATGCATACGAGGGTGAGGGTACGGGTCGTACTTTCACTGTTGGGGTGGGGGTACGCTCCATGCATACGAGGGTGAGGGTACGGGTCGTACTTACACTGTTGGGGTGGGGGTACGGTATGTACATACGCGGTTGGGGTGGGGGTACGCTCCATGCATACGCGGGTGAGGGTACGGGTCGTACTTACACTGTTGGGGTGGGGGTACGCTCCATGCATACGAGGGTGAGGGTACGGGTCGTACTTACACTGTTGGGGTGGGGGTACGCTCCATGCATACGAGGGTGAGGGTACGGGTCGTACTTACACTGTTGGGGTGGGGGTACGCTCCATGCATACGAGGGTGAGGGTACGGATCATACTTACACTGTTGGGGTGGGGGTACGGTACGTACATACGCGGTTGGGGTGGGGGTACGCTCCATGCATACGCGGGTGAGGGTACGGGTCGTACTTACACTGTTGGGGTGGGGGTACGCTCCATGCATTCGAGGTGAGGGTACGGGTCGTACTTACACTGTTGGGGTGGGGGTACGGTACGTACATACGCGGTTGGGGTGGGGGTACGCTCCATGCATACGCGGGTGAGGGTACGGGTCGTACTTACACTGTTGGGGTGGGGGTACGCTCCATGCATATGAGGGTGAGGGTACGGGTCGTACTTACACTGTTGGGGTGGGGGTACGCTCCATGCATATGCGGGTGAGGGTACGGGTCGTACTTACACTGTTGGGGTGGGGGTACGCTCCATGCATACGAGGGTGAGGGTACGGGTCGTACTTACACTAATGGGGTAGGGGTACGCTCCATGCATACGAGGGTGAGGGTACGGGTCGTACTTACACTGTTGGGGTGGGGGTACGCTCCATGCATACGCGGGTGAGGGTACGGGTCGTACTTACACTGTTGGGGTGGGGGTACGCTCCATGCATACGAGGGTGAGGGTACGGGTCGTACTTACACTGTTGGGGTGGGGGTACGCTCCATGCATACGAGGGTGAGGGTACGGGTCGTACTTACACTGTTGGGGTGGGGGTACGCTCCATGCATACGAGGGTGAGGGTACGGGTCGTACTTACACTGTTGGGGTGGGGGTACGGTACGTACATACGCGGTTGGGGTGGGGGTACGCTCCATGCATACGCGGGTGAGGGTACGAGTCGTACTTACACTGGTGGGGTGGGTGTACGTTCCATGCATAGGGGGGGTGGGGGTAGGGTCCGTACATCTCCGTCCCCACGCTATGTGATGCTTGTGCGGGCCGTACCCAGGCCTTTGCCACGTGGGTACGATCCGTCCCGCCATTGTTGGGGTGACGTGGGTGTGGGCGTGGTACGTCTCGTACCCACGCTCTTGAGGCGTGGGTACGGGACGTACCGGTCTGGTTGTGTTGCCGGTTCGCGTGGTGACGGACTTCCGTTGTGGCGGTCACTGGCTTAGCTGGACATGCCCCCACCCCCTCGTAGTGACCAGGGCATGGGTGTCAGGTATGTCCTGGGCATGTGTGGTGTGTGACTTTGGTGGGGGGTTTGTGGCCTGCCCTGGTCCTGCCACCCCCACCCCCCCCACTTTCCCCCCTCCCTTAGTTGTTCTGACCTTCTGCGGCGTCTGCGTCGGAACCTGTAGAGGAGGTGGACTGCTATGAGGGCCTGGATGACACGTAGGTTCGGGTCCATGTCTGTCCGTCGCGTACGGGTCCTCCTTGTTTGCGTCGTCCTGTGTGTCCGTCGCGTACTGGTCCTCCTTGATCGCGGAGTCCTGTCTGTCCGTCGCGTTCTGGTGGTCCTTGTTCGCGTCGTCCTGATTTCCCGGCAGTTTTTGGCAGCCGGAAAATATTCACCGTGCGGGATGACGTCGGTGCGAATCGTGATTCCTGGTTCGTGAATGGCAGGCTGCGAGCGTCCCGACGTCAGGTCGGCCCTTTCCCGGATCGCATTGGTAGGTTTATTTTGTTCGGTCGGGCTTTTTTACGAATCGTACGGAAATGGTGTTCCGTGCGAATCGTAATTCCTTGTTTGTAAATTTTGACGACCGGGTACGCGTCGGACGGAGAATTTGCTCCGTCCGACGGTTCGTACCCGGTTTTTACAGGATCGTGATCGGCACCTCATTGTGTTAACGTACTTGTACAGCAATTTAGTAAAAACATTTAACGAGAAATCACAAATTGATTTATCATGATGGAAAATACTTCCATCTATTGGTTCTATGTTAGTATTAGAGGTTTCTTTAGTAACATCACACACTCTTTCATTTATTACATCATTAGTATTATTTCCATTATTAGTTATCATTAGAATAGGTACAATGACAGTTAATAATATCCACATAAATGTCAGTAAAAAGACACTACATAAGCAATCTTGAATACATCTACGTTTTAGGCTAGATTTGGATGTTCAGTCACTTTTGCTTTGGCCATTTTTGTATTCTTCTAAAAAATATAAAAAAATATAAATCTATAGAAACTCGGAACTTACTCAAAAATGTCTGAAAAATAGTGTAATCCTACACTTCAAGATTTTTCTTCTTTACCCCTTTCTTTTATTTCTTTTCTTTAAGTCTTCTGAGTCATTCAAACCATTTCGACTGGCAAGGTTTCACCTTAATTTTTCACAGTTCTTTTAAGGTAGTTTCAATTTGCTTTCATCCACTTGCTCAGTGTCAGTACCGTCTTTTACTTCACTTGGATCAGAGCTTTCAATTTCTTCCAAGATCACATACGTCCATTCCGTTGCTCTGTATTTCTTGCTTGGAATTCATACCCTCTTTGTTTTTCATACTAATTCTTCACCTGACTCTTCTTGTTCTGTCTGACTTGAGACCTCATTAAGTTGCTCTGGTATTCTTTCTGACTTTCTCCTAACAAGAGTGTATTTCAGTCTTTTCACTCCACTTGGCCAATTGTCACCTTTTCTTGGTCTTTTAGTTTGAATAACTTCTTCACCTACTTTGTCTGGTTCACAGATTCTTTTACTTGGCCTTTCTTTTATTTGTTCTTCTTCTTGACTTTCAGTAACTTCTCTTTCTTCTGATTCAACAATAATCTCTCTTTCTTCTGGTTTAACAGCACTCATGAGACCCAGTAGCTGGTGCCCACTCTACTTGACTTGTGCTTGGCTGTTCATCATCAGTTTGTTCTTCAGAATCTGTTACTTTCGATTCTTCAGCTTCACACACTTCAGCCTCTGGTTTTTGGCTTTGGTTAACCAGTTGCTGCTCTTCTTGTCTTTCAAGTGGACTTGGGACTCGTCTGGTATGGCTCGCATGGATCCAATTTGCCAAACCACCACACTTAACTGCTGTCGTCGTCACCAGAATCACTTGGTAAGGTCCGTTCCACCTGGGTTCTAAACATGATTTCCTCACGTGTTTATTCATGAGAACCCACTCTCCAGGACTCAGATCATGAGCTTGATTCAGCTGTGTTGTAGTGGCATTTTCTCCAACCTGGTGAGACACAGAACGCACCAGTTCAGCCAATCCTCTGCAATAATCAAGCTCTAGATCATCAGATATATTCATCAGTTTGTTCGCTGGTATAAATGCTTGTCTCATTGCTCTTCCCATTAGTATTTCATGAGGACTCAATCCCCTCTTTTTGTCAGTAATGCTTCTAAGACTCATCAATACTAGGGGTAAAGCATCAGGCCATCTCAGTGTTGTGGATGCACGCACCTTTCCTAAACTAGATTTTATTGTGCCATTTATCTGCTCAACCACTCCAGATGCTTCGGGTTGATAGGCACAATGCAGCTTCTGCTCAATCTGTAATGCTGCAAAAATCATTAGAATTATCTCATTGTTAAAATGGGTTCCTCTATCTGTTTCTAAAGTGACTGGAAATCCGAATCTAGAGATCTGTTCTCTTAGAAGCAGCTTTGCAACAGTTAGACTGTCATTCCTTCTTGTTGGATAGGCTTCCACCTAGCGAGAAAACAAGCAGACGACAACCAACACATATTTCAGTCCATTGCATGGAGAGAGTTCAATGAAATCCAACTGGAGTCGTGTGAATGGTCCTGCGGCCTTTCCAATTCGTCCCCAACTAACAACTGTCTTCCTGCCGGGATTTTGTTGCTGAGAGGTGACGAACAACTGGCAAAGACTCTCTGCAAGGACCCTGAACTTTGGGTTATACCATGATTGCTTGAAAAGTCTGATGATTGCATCTCTTCCAACATGTGCAATTCCATGTTATACGATTGCCATTTGGGATAGTAAACTATCTGGCATGACTGGTCTTTCATCTATATAGTCCCAGGTGAGCAGTCTATATATCGACTTTTTAATATCGAGGGACATAAATATCGAGTCAAAAATATCGAATGTCCAAAATATCGAAATAGCTAATATCGATGTGAAAAATATCGTTTTTTTTTTTACTTATATGTCGATGTAAGTAATATCGTTAGTAATAATATCGACATGTGAAAATATCGTCATTGTGTGTTTAGTAAATATTTTGAAGTTGTTTGTATAAATAGTTAAAATGTATATAATATGAGAAATATTTATATTGTTTTAGGGGCGGGATGTTGGGTTATAGGGGATAAGGGTGGGGAGTGTTTTAAAAAAGTTAATTTATTTTTTTAATATATTGTAAAATTTAATTAGTAAATTTAATTTAAAATGTGAAATGTATATTTAATTTTAGGAGCGGGATGTTGGTTTATAGGGGATAAGGGTGGGAAGTGTATTAAAAATGTTTATATATTGTTTGAATTTTTTTAAAAATTATTTAGAAATTGTAAATTAAATTTAGAATTTTAAAAATAATTTTAGGAGCGGGATGTTGGTTTATAGGGGATAAGGGTGGGAAGTGTTTTAAAAAATTTTATATATTTGTAAATTTTTAAAAATAATTTTCTAGAAATTGTAAATTAAATTTAGAATTTTTAAAAAAAAATTAGGAGCGGGATGTTGGTTTATAGGGGATAAGGGTGGGAAGTGTATTAAAAATGTTTATATATTGTTAGAATTTTTTTGAAATTTATTTAGAAATTGTAAATTAAATTTAGAATTTTAGAAATAATTTTAGGAGCGGGATGTTGGTTTATAGGGGATAAGGGTGGGAAGTGTTTTAAAAATGTTTATATATTGTTTAATTAAAAAAAAGAATTAATTTAGAAATTGTAAATTAAAATTAGAATTTTAAATAAAATTTTAGGAGCGGGATGTTGGTTTATAGGGGATAAGGGTGGGAAGTGTTTTAAAAATGTTTATATATTGTTTAAAAAATTTTCAAATTTATTTAGAAATTGTAAATTAAATTTAGAATTTTAGAAAAATTGTTAGGAGCGGGATGTTGGTTTATAGGGGATAAGGGTGGGAAGTTTTTTAAAAATGTTTATATATTTGTTAATTTTTTATTAAAAATATTTATAAATTGGAAATAAAATTTCGATTTTTACAAATATATTTCGGAGCGGGATGTTGGTTGATAGGGGATAAGGGTGGGAAGTGTTTTAAAAATGTTTATATATTTGTTAATTTAAAAAAAAAAAAAATTTAGAAATTGTAAAATAAATTAAGAATTTTACTAATAATTTTAGGAGTGGGATGTTGGTTAATAGGGGATAAGGGTGGGAAGTGTTTTAAAATTTTTTATATATTTGTTAATTTTTTTAAAAATAATTTAGAAATTGTAACTTTAATTTAGAATGTTACAAATAATTTTAGGAGCGGAATGTTGGGTTATAGGGGATAAGGGTGAGAAGTTAATTTAAAATGTATATATATTTTTTAATTAAAAAATAAAAATATTTAGAAAATTTAAATATATTTTAGAATTTAACAAATCCCATAATTAAATATAGATTTCAGTCAGAATATTAAATTAATTAAGTTCACTGTCCAGCACTTATCTTAATGAAATATAGACTGGAGTAGGAATAGTAAATTAATTAAGTTCATTGTCCAGCACTTACTGTAATTTAATATAGTTTGGAGTGAGAATAGTAAATTAATTTAGTTCAGTGTCCAGCACTTATCCTAATTTAATATAGATTGGAGTGGGAATAGTAAATAAATTAAGTTCACTGTCCAGCATCTACTCTAATGTAATATAGGTTGGAGTGAGAATAGTAAATTAATTAAGTTCAGTGTCCAGCACTTATCTTAATTAAATATAGAGTGGAGTGGGAATAGTAAATTAATAAAGTTCATTGTCCAGCACCTACTGTAATTTAATATAGTTTGGAGTGAGAATAGTAAATTAATTAAGTTCAGTGTCCAGCACTTATTTTAATTTAATATAGAATGGAGTGTGAATAGTAAATTAATTTAGTTCATTGTCCAGCATATACTCTAATTAAATATAGGTTGGAGTGAGAATAGTAAATTAATTAAGTTCAGTGTCCAGCACTTATTTTAATTTAATATAGACTGGAGTGGGAATAGTAAATTAATTTAGTTCAGTGTCCAGCACCTACCCTAATTTAATATAGGTTGGAGTGAGAATAGTAAATTAATTAAGTTCAGTGTCCAGAACTTATCTTAATTAAATATAGAGTGGAGTGGGAATAGTAAATTAATTAAGTTCATTGTCCAGCACCTACTGTAATTTAATATAATTTGGAGTGAGAACAGTAAATTAATTAAGTTCAGTGTCCAGCACTTATCTTAATTAAATATAGATTGGAGTGGGAATAGTAAATTAATTCCGTTCAGTGTCCAGCACATACTATAATTAAATATAGTTTGGAGTGAGAATAGTAAATTAATTAAGTTCAGTGTCCAGCACTTATTTTAATTTAATATAGAATGGAGTGGGAATAGTAAATTAATTTAGTTCAGTGTCCAGCACCTACTCTAATTTAATATAGGTTGGAGTGAGAATAGTAAATTAATTAAGTTCAGTGTCCAGCACTTATCTTAATTAAATATAGAGTGGAGTGGGAATAGTAAATTAATTAAGTTCATTGTCCAGCACCTACTGTAATTTAATATAGTTTGGAGTGAGAATAGTAAATTAATTAAGTTCAGTGTCCAGCACTTATCTTAATTAAATATAGATTGGAGTGGGAATAGTAAATTAATTCCGTTCAGTGTCCAGCACATACTCTAATTAAATATAGGTTGGAGTGAGAATAGTAAATTAATTCAGTTCAGTGTCCAGCACATACTCTAATTAAATATAGGTTGGGGTGAGAATAGTAAATTAATTAAGTTCAGTGTCCAGCACTTATTTTAATTTAATATAGACTGGAGTGGGAATAGTAAATTAATTTAGTTCAGTGTCCAGCACCTACCTTAATTTAATATAGGTTGGAGTGAGAATAGTAAATTAATTAAGTTCAGTGTCCAGCAGTTTTCTTTATTAAATATAGAGTGGAGTGGGAATAGTAAATTAATTAAGTTCAGTATCCAGCACCTACTCTAATTTAATATAATATAGGTTGGAGTGAGAATAGTAAATTAATTATGTTAAGTGTCCAGCACTTATCTTAATTAAATATAGACTAGAGTGGGAATAGTAAATTATTTAAGTTCAGTGTCCAGCATCTACCCTAATTAAATATAGATTGGACTGAGAATAGTAAATTAATTAAGTTCAGTATGTAGTGGGAGTAGTATGTTAATTAAGTTTGGTAATTAGCAAATATTAGAATTAATTATAGAGTTGAATAGCAATAGTTAAATTAATTGGATTTAATTGACAAAAAATCTGTAGATTTTAGTTTTGGTTGGATAAAAGATAGAAGTTATATCAGAATGCAAATTCCAATTTTTTTTAAATTAAATAGTAGAAAGGAAAATAATATTTATTTTATAGTTGTTGGAATGTATATTCATTCGAGAGAAAATTGTGTTTATTATTACGCATATTCTAATAATTAAATCATTGAAATAAACATGTAATAAAATAATTAATATTTAACATTTGTATTATAGTAATACTTTTTTTATAATGGATATATATTTGTTTAATGTATATTTTGGACATGAATATATGAACACACAAAATAAATAAAAATTAAAAAATCAGATTTTTATAGCTGTATAATATTTATAAATTTATATTGTGTACTCTGAATTTTTTTAGAATTTATTTGAATTTATAAGGAATTGTATTTTTTGAAATATATGACAAATATATTTTAATTATTAATATTTATATTATATATTTAAGATTGAAATTGTTAACATTTTAGAATATGTATTTTTTTAAATATTTTTTTGGTATGTTGTAGAGACAATATATTAATTATATCATGTTCATCTATTTATTTTGTTTATATATACTGTTTTATTGATATATTAATATAAATATTTTATTTATTAGATTTATTTTTATACGTTAAAGAATTTTCACATAGAGACAAAAATTAGGTATTCTTTTTGAGTATTGTATTCTAATGTTTTACTAATTTTTAAAGTAATGTGTAATGTTAAATAAATAGTTAGGCCATTTATTGGTATTTTTTTAGTTGTTATGTTTCAACACGACGGTTTCCATCGTTCCTCGGACCTCGGACCTCGACTGTTTCCTAATCACTCGCTGTTTCTACACTGACCAGTTAGGAGATAGTGACTACACATTTTACTGTCTGATATATACCATACGAACGGTCTAAAGCTATCGACCTATTACCTAGATTGAACTCTGGGTCCTGCCGCTTTCGTCATACTACCCCCCGTTTTGACGTTTAAATATTTCTTATTGTTGAAACTCGCCTTGAAAATCCCATGTTTGGGCGAAATGCGTTGGCTGCGGATCTGGTCTCACTAAATCTTGGAATAAAGGAATTCAAGCAAATACTCAACTACTGTGTGGATTCGAAACTCAATTGTTTATTTTGAAATTAATTTACATTTCTTCCAATATGTTGCCTCTCATACTTGTGGATAATTGTTGTCTTTGTGGTCATTTGAGCAGCTGACCATTTGAGGTGGGCAATATTATTGTTACTGATAAAGTGAGAAGTCCAGGCTGAGCATTCACGTAAAACCCTGCTGCTTTAATTTCCAAACTTCCTATGTTTGTTTGGGTCTTTTATTTTGTAACCGCTCGCTGTTGTTTTGGGTTATTTTGTTGTGATAGTTGTTTTAGTAGAATTGTGGGTTAATATTTAGAAAAGGGTTTAGAAGAGAGTTTGAGCTATTATATTTAAGTACTCAAGTCCTCTTGTGGATGGGTATAGCTGTACCTGTTGTTGTAGGTAATTATACATTTGAGTAGTTTGTCTAGACTGTTTTGGTTTTAATTGTAGGACAGATTGTTGCATTCTTAATTCTTGGAAACTTTGTTCCTTTTGTATGGCAATTAGTAGTTTTTGTAGTGTTGGAGTTGTTCTCCCAGTAGAAGTTAGGAATGCATTATGCCAGCCCTCGACGGCGTTGTTAGTTTTGGCTTGTTGGTTGAGTGTACTTACATATACATTCCACCAAGGTATTTGGAACTTGGGCTGACGTCTATGGCCTGATCTGTGTAGTCTCCCCACCCAGGTATCCTCAAAATAATCTAACAGGGGAGATAACTTTACTTCATTTTGTTTGTAGAATGGACTTTCTAATAAAAGATTGTAATGTTCTGCAACATCTGTGGTTGGTACATAAGCTAGGGCTGTTAGAAGTTTTATTTGATGTGCAAAACTTATGTTAGTGGCATATTCTACACATAGGTGCCGATCACGATCCGGCAAAAACCGGGTACGAACCGTCGGACGGAGCACAATCTCCGCCCGACGCGTACCCGGTCGTCAATTTTTACAAACAAGGAATTACGATTCGCACGGGTACACCATTACCGTACGAATCGTAAAAAAGCCCGACCGAACAAAAAAACACCTACCAATGCGATCCGGGAAAGCGCCGACCTGACGTCGGGACGCTCGCAGCCAGCCATTCACGACCCAGGAATCACGATTCGCACCGACGTCACCCCGCACGGTGAATATTTTGCGGCAGCCAAAAACTGCCGGGAAATCAGGACGACGCGAACAAGGACCACCAGTACGCGACGGACAGACGACGACGCGAACAAGGAGGACCAGTACGTGACGGACACACAGGACAACGCCACCAAGGAGGACCCGTACGCGACAGGACGACGCGATCAAGGAGGACCCGTACGCGACAGGACGATGCGAGCAAGGAGTACCAGTACGCGACGGACAGACATGGACCCGAACCTACGAGTCATCCCTGCCCTCATAGCAGTCCACCTCCTCTACAGGTTACGACGCAGACGCCGCAGAAGGTCAGAATAACTAAGGGAGGGGGGAAAGTGGGGTGGGGTGGGGGTGGCAGGACCAGGGCAGGCCACAAAACAACCACATAAGTCACACACCACACATGGCCTGGACATACCTGACTCCCATGCCCTGGTCACCACGAGGGGGTGGGGGCGTGTCCTGATAAGCCAGCGACCCCCACAACGGAAGTCCATCACCACGCGAACCGGCAACACAACCAGACAGGTACGTCCCGTACCCACGCCTGAAGAGCGTGGGTACGAGTCGGACCACGCCCACACACGTCACCCCAACAATGGCGGGACGGATCGCACCCACGTGGCAAAGGCCTGGGTACGGGCCGCACAAACATCACATAGCGTGGGGACGGATATGTACGGACCCTACCCCCACCCCGTATGCAAGGAGCGTACCCCCCACCCCAACAGTGAAAGTACGACCCGTACCCCCACCCGCGTATGCATGGAGCGTACCCCCCAGCCCAACAGTGTAAGTACGACCCGTACCCCCACCCGCGTATGCATGGAGCGTACCCCCCATGCCAACAGTGTAAGTACGACTCGAACCCTCACCCGCGTATGCAAGGAGCGTACCCCCCAGCCCAACAGTGTAAGTACGACCCGTACCCCCACCCGCGTATGCATGGAGCGTACCCCCCATGCCAACAGTGTAAGTACGACCCGTACCCCCACCCGCGTATGCATGGAGCGTACCCCCCAGCCCAACAGTGTAAGTACGACCCGTACCCCCACCCGCGTATGCATGGAGCGTATCCCCCCAGCCCAACAGTGTAAGTACGACCCGTACCCCCACCCGCGGACGTACGGAGCGTACCCCCACCCCCACCAGTGTAAGTACGACTCCTACCCCCACCCGCAGACTCACGGACCGTACCCCCACCCCAACAGTGTAAGTACGACCCGTACCCCCACCCGCGTATGCAAGGAGCGTACCCCCCAGCCCAACAGTGTAAGTACGACCCGTACCCCCACCCGCGGACGTACGGAGCGTACCCCCACCCCAACAGTGTAAGTACGACCCGTACCCCCACCCGCGTATGCAAGGAGCGTACCCCCCGGCCCAACAGTGTAAGTTTGACCCGTACCCTCACCCGCGTATGCATGGAGCGTACCCCCACCACACCAGTGTAAGTAGACTCGTACCCTCACCTCGAATGCATTGAGCGTACCCCCACCGTGTATGTTCCAAGCGTACATATCCTGAAATCGGAGGTGTGTGTGCAGAGTCCACCCAGCAGTGCCCTGAGACAGGAGGGGTGGGTGCCTATCACTCCCAGCAGTGCCCTGAGACAGGAGGGGTGTGTGCAGAGTCCTCCCAGCAGTGCCCTGAGACAGGAGGGGTGGGTGCCTATCACTCCCAGCAGTGCCCTGAGACAGGAGGGGTGTGTGCAGAGTCCTCCCAGCAGTGCCCTGAGACAGGAGGGGTGGGTGTGGAGTCCTCCCAGCAGTGCCCTGAGACAGGAGGGGTGGGTGTGGAGTCCTCCCAGCAGTGCCCTGAGACAGGAGGGGTGGGTGTGGAGTCCTCCCAGCAGTGCCCTGAGACAGGAGGGGTGGGTGTGGAGTCCTCCCAGCAGTGCCCTGAGACAGGAGGGGTGTGTGCAGAGTCCTCCCAGCAGTGCCCTGAGACAGGAGGGGTGGGTGCCTATCACTCCCAGCAGTGCCCTGAGACAGGAGGGGTGTGTGCAGAGTCCTCCCAGCAGTGCCCTGAGACAGGAGGGGTGGGTGTGGAGTCCTCCCAGCAGTGCCCTGAGACAGGAGGGGTGGGTGTGGAGTCCTCCCAGCAGTGCCCTGAGACAGGAGGGGTGGGTGTGGAGTCCTCCCAGCAGTGCCCTGAGACAGGAGGGGTGGGTGCCTATCACTCCCAGCAGTGCCCTGAGACAGGAGGGGTGTGTGCAGAGTCCTCCCAGCAGTGCCCTGAGACAGGAGGGGTGGGTGTGGAGTCCTCCCAGCAGTGCCCTGAGACAGGAGGGGTGTGTGCAGAGTCCTCCCAGCAGTGCCCTGAGACAGGAGGGGTGGGTGTGGAGTCCTCCCAGCAGTGCCCTGAGACAGGAGGGGTGGGTGCAGAGTCCTCCCAGCAGTGCCCTGAGACAGGAGGGGTGGGTGCAGAGTCCTCCCAGCAGTGCCCAGAGACAGGAGGGGTGGGTGCCTATCACTAACAGCAGTGCCCTGAGACAGGAGGGGTGTAACACATGTGTGTGAGGCCAGAATTATCCACATGCATACTGGCTACAAGGGAACATGTCCCCATGAACTCATGTCAACAGACTCCACACACAAGTACAGTGATCACCAAGGATGCCACGATTGTTGCAGGTGGAGACATGGCCCTGCATGCATGGCCAAAGTAGAAGGGCTCCGTCACACACACAGCTCATGTAGACACAGCTCTGCGCTAAACATTGGGAACACCCTGCAGGGAAGAAAGCTGGGTACACAGAGGAAGGAATACACCCTGGGACAAGTGCACCATGCAGTAACTGCTTACATGAACAAAGAAAGTTAGCCAACACCTTGTGATGGCACACAGATCCCAGGGTCCCACCAATGAGCAGTACACTACTACATATCCCACACACCCAAACCCTTACACACCACCCAAAACCATGTAGCAGCCCCACCAACACCAATACCAGCATAGCAGTAGTGTGATAATGAAAACAAAATTAAGCTTTATTCAGCATGAGCACAATGTCCGTGGATCGCAGGCAGTTCAATCTTCACAAAGCCCATAGGGCAGTCAATGATTCTCAGCTGGATGGGGGACACAGTGGGATGCGTGTCCCCTACCTTGCCTGCACAGTCAAATGGCATCGTCTTCCACACTGGTGAGGGCATCAGGGGGGGGGGAAGCAACAGGCACCGCAGGGACATCAGGGCAAAGGGGCGGCGTTGTGGGTGCAGGGATGGAGGACTCCACCACAGGGGGTGGGTCAGTGCCAAAGGCGGAGGCCAGGATGGCACTACACACCTTTGCAAGGTCCTCCAGGGAGTCCCCTGCACCCGAAGGGACCTCAGGCCCCAAGGAGGGGGGGGGGTCAGAGGGATGGGTCGCAGCGCCACCGGGGGAGGGTGGAGACAGGGGGGGAGACTCAACCACCCTGACCGGGGACCTCCTTGACCGCTTGCGTGGTGGTGTAACTGTGGGGCTCAGGGACAGAGCGGCCATGAAGGAGTCCTTGGGGGAGATGTGGCCAGGAGAGCTGAGGGGAGGGGATTTGGAGGGAGTGGACTGGGTGGAATGCGGACTCCCACTATGGCTGCGTGTCACACGTTTGCCCCCCGACCCAGTGGGTGTGCCTACCTCACCCTGTGTGTGCGTGTCAGGAGGAGTGCGGTGGACCTTCCCTGCTGGTGTGGTGCCCGTGTCCGTTGATGTGGGTGCATGCCGACGTCTGGGTGTACGTGGGACAGGCATGGGAGTGGGAAGTGTGGATGGGGCAGGGGTAGGTGGGGGGAGGTCGCGCTGCAGGAGACCCACTGCTGCAGTCAGTGTGGAGTCTATGGACCTCAGCAAGTTGCGTTGGTCAGCCTGCGATGAATGAATGCCCTCCAACAAAACCTCGATGTTGGTGAGGGTTTTGCCGTGGGCATGGAGGACATTAAGGATCGCAGCCTGACCAACCTGCAGTTGCCGCTGGATGTCCACAGACTCTGCATTGGCGGCAGCAGTGGAGACAGGGGCAGGGGGTGCGGTGCCTGGCAGGAAGGAGACATGCTGTGACCGGGCACGCTGGGAAGGGACACGAGCAAGTGGGAGGCGGCTGATGGAAACTGAGGGGGCGGTGCGAGGTGTTGTTCCGCTGTCAGCTGCTGGTGCAGCCTCCGCCCACTCGGAGACATCCTCCTCGGACCTGTCAGCTTCGTAGTCTGATGTGCCAGTCGACAGGTCCTCGGCCACACTCTCCTCCGCCTCTGTCCCACTCGATGTGCCAGACCCGATGTCACGGCTGGCACTGGTGCTCGGTCCCTCCGCCTGGTCTGTGTCCATGTCTCCCTCTGTGTCCCCCGACGATGCTGTGGGCAGGGTGGAGAGACAGAAATTAATCAGACACCTGTACACATCTGTCACATGAGTCCAATCTACATAGGTAACATTGCATAGCCTGAAAAGGAAGATCCCTAACATCTACTGAACAGGGTACCGATGTAGGGCATGAAACACACAGTTGGTTGAGCCACCATGCCACTGAAATACCATGGAGAGCATGAGACAATAGCTAAACACAGGAAACGGAGTCTGACATAGCACCCAGGCCCTGGGGACAATCCAGCACTGCATCTGCACCACACAGCGTTGGCGAAAATACCGATGACCAGGGACCATATCCATGAACTTGAGACACATGCTGCATAGGTAATGCTGAAAACATGCCCAACATGACTCGGTCACTGCACATTGCGTGTGTGTCCAGACACATCACACACTGCCCAGACCCAGCAAGTGGAAATCAGGATTTGACACATAGGCATTGCCCGCCCCAACAAGACCCTACACGAGGCAAATTGTTGAGACACAGGTGGCACCAACATCTCATAGTCTGGGTGATACACACAGGGGCAGGCAAAAAGCAAGATTGGACGCCAAACAGCCAAGGTGCGCCTGTACAAATAATGAGGTACCAGTGCCCATCCTCAGATGAGTATAACAAGACACACAGGCACTGGCAACTGTGAGTATGAAGAAGGACAATCAGGTCAGGCTGCACAGTGGACACCTGTACAAAATAGCACGTCTATATACATGGTGACAGGGGACAATGGCACAGAGCACAACCTACGCTGTAGACACTGAGATTGGCCACGTTTATGATGACACATACACCACTGAGGAAAAGGTGCCCCAGGGGACAGTAGTGGGCACGCAACTACATGCTACTGAATGGTAATGACTGCAACACACGTCACCATCCCTGCACTATGTGTATCGCACACTCATGCACATCATGTCACAGGCCACTACATAGGACATGCGCGCTGTAAGGCATGACACATGAGAGACCAACTCCCATGTCTGGAGTCAGCATCAGTGCCAACTGACATGGAACCCACATGCAGTGAACTTGACAGTGCACAGGCAAGGTCCCACAACCTGTTACACACCACCCCCACACATGATGCTACAGTCATTGTTCTCGTGGACAAAGCGCCAGCCTACATTACCTTGTGAAGGAGTGACTACACACAGACCAGGGAACACATTGCAAGGAGGGGAAGGGTGGCAGGGGCACAGCGCTATACTGGGGCAAACAGGATCTGCACAGCACCTTTAAACCCTGCCAGTGAATTCATGCTACTGTGCCCTTACAAATGCCGGTGACACACAACAAACACACATGTACCTACCCCCTTCCGGCTGCTGCATCGCCTGTAAGCGCCTCTCCAGGTCTGGAAAGACCACCGGCAGCACACGCCTGTGGAGGTGGCTCAGACGGCGGCGGCCGCGGTTCTTGTGGCTCTCAGGTGAGTCCCCCAGCAGGAGCCGTGCAATCCTCCGCGTCCAGCACCGGATATCCTGCCAGCGTTTCCTCACCTGGGGCAGGCTCCGCCTCCGACCATCCACACCCCTCACGGCACTGACGGCGGTCAGCCAGATCTGCTCCTTGGCAGTGGCGCCTACCTGTGAGGAGGAACAAGTGACACCACATCAATACACCAGCCACATGTCACAGAGAGACATATGGGTACAAATTAGCTGGTTACAACAAGGCATGTCATGCAGCCAACGCATTGCACCTTTGTCATAGGGACATCATCCCCTGGTGAGGGAAAAAGCAGTACGTGCCACAGTGGGTACACAGGTGGAATGATGGCAATGTCACAATCAATGATCAAGGCTCACACTGTGCATCACACCCACCCCTCCTGTCTCAGGGCACTGCTGTGAGTGATAGGCCCCCACCCCTCCTGTCTCAGGGCACTGCTGTGAGTGATAGGCCCCCACCCCTCCTGTCTCAGGGCACTGCTGGGAGGACTCTGCACACACCCCTCCTGTCTCAGGGCACTGCTGTGAGTGATAGGCCCCCACCCCTCCTGTCTCAGGGCACTGCTGTGAGTGATAGGCCCCCACCCCTCCTGTCTCAGGGCACTGCTGGGAGACATCAGGCACCCCCCCCCCGGGACCCCCCCGACAGTACATGGCATGTGTGTTACACCTGGACACAATGGCAGAAGTCACAGTCACAACATAGGGACAGTCTGTGGCAGTGGCCTATGCACTCACCTGATACCCTGGTCGCCCATACAGCATGGAGTACTGTGGGAGGATCACATCCAGCAGAGCCATGTTCTCCTCCAGGGTGAATGGCTGTGTCCTCTCCACAGCCCTTTACATGGTTCCAGGGAATCAGTAGCAGCAGCTGGGTCGACGAATGCAAAGATGTGCAGGCAAGTGCTCCCTCATGGGACCTGGCTGCCTTATATGTGCCCTTCTGCCCAGTCTCATGCACAGGAGTACAGAGTGATTGGTCACTCACATTTGCATCCTATGTTTCCACCAATCCCTTCAAACCTAGCAGTCTGTGGGTTCTCTATCGGTTTCATTCTCCTGCATGATATCAGCCCCACAAACACATTGCAACAAAGTAGAAGAATTCCAACTGACTTCTGCTGTGCACCTTCCAGAACAATTTCGAAATTTGAACTTGGTCTCCATGACAACCAGCATGCATGTAGGCCTTAATACTTGTCCCCTATGTAATTTGGAGCATCACACACAGGTACGGTGCGTTTCGGGGCCCTAGGGCACCCCAAATGCATGGCAACGGCCCGTACATGCATGCCTACGTTCACTATCACTATGGGTCTGCACGCGTATGCGTACTCGTAGTGGTACGGGCCGTACACTCGCATGTACGCTCACTATCACTACGAGTACGCATACGCGTGCAGACCCATAGTGATAGTGAGCGTAGATGCGTGTGTACGGTCCGTACCACTACGGGTACGCATACGCGTGCAGACCCATAGTGATAGTGAGCGTACATGCGTGTGTACGGCCCTATCACTATGGGTCTGCACGCGTATGCGTACCCGTAGTGGTACGGACCGTACACACGCATCTACGCTCACTATCACTATGGGTCTGCACGCGTATGCGTACTCGTAGTGATAGTGAGCGTACATGCGAGTGTACGGTCCGTACCACTACGGGTACGCATACGCGTGCAGACCCATAGTGATGGTGAGCGTACATGCGTGTGTACGGCCCTATCACTATGGGTCTGCACGCGTATGCGTACTCGTAGTGCTACGGACCGTACAAATGCCTGTACGCTCGCCATCACGATGGGTACACATACGGCAGCACTCCCACAGTGATTTGGGAACATACACAGGCCCTCTCAGCAGCAGTACGGCGGTTTTTACACATCACTGTGGTGATAGGCGACACACAGGTAGGAATAGGGCAGACATACTTGTCCATGGATGGACATACTTGTCCAGGAATGGACATCAAGGCATCGTCTGTGCATTACTACATGTGTGGGGCACAGGTGTCACAGGCTGTGATGTGGAACATGCCTCCTGAGTGGAGAAGGCACCAGATGTATGATGAGATGTGTACAGGTGTACTGTGTGAGGGTGCAATGTGTGCCAGGCATGCCCTTGACTCCTTTGACATGTGTGCATGTGGGACTGCGCACTTGGGGTGAGCGTCACTGGCATGGCACGGACACCAACACACGGAAGTGTCCCATGATGCCCGGTACAGGGGGCATGACACATGACTTGTCACTACCAGTACGCGACGGACAGACATGGACCCGAACCTACAAGTCATCCCTGCCCTCATAGCAGTCCACCTCCTCTACAGGTTACGACGCAGACGCAGCATGAGCACAATGTCCGTGGATCGCAGGCAGTTCAATCTTCACAAAGCCCATAGGGCAGTCAATGATTCTCAGCTGGATGGGGGACACAGTGGGATGCGTGTCCCCTACCTTGCCTGCACAGTCAAATGGCATCGTCTTCCACACTGGTGAGGGCATATGGGGGGGGGAAGCAACAGGCACCGCAGGGACATCAGGGAAAAGGGGCGGCGTTGTGGGTGCAGGGATGGAGGACTCCACCACAGCGGGTGGGTCAGTGCCAAAGGCGGAGGCCAGGATGGCACTACACACCTTTGCAAGGTCCTCCAGGGAGTCCCCTGCACCCGAAGGGACCTCAGGCCCCAAGGAGGGGGGGGGTCAGAGGGATGGGTCGCAGCGCCACCGGGGGAGGGTGGAGACAGGGGGGGAGACTCAACCACCCTGACCGGGGACCTCCTTGACCGCTTGCGTGGTGGTGTAACTGTGGGGCTCAGGGACAGAGCGGCCATGAAGGAGTCCTTGGGGGAGATGTGGCCAGGAGAGCTGAGGGGAGGGGATTTGGAGGGAGTGGACTGGGTGGAATGCGGACTCCCACTATGGCTGCGTGTCACACGTTTGCCCCCCGACCCAGTGGGTGTGCCTACCTCACCCTGTGTGTGCGTGTCAGGAGGAGTGCGGTGGACCTTCCCTGCTGGTGTGGTGCCCGTGTCCGTTGATGTGGGTGCATGCCGACGTCTGGGTGTACGTGGGACAGGCATGGGAGTGGGAAGTGTGGATGGGGCAGGGGTAGGTGGGGGGAGGTCGCGCTGCAGGAGACCCACTGCTGCAGTCAGTGTGGAGTCTATGGACCTCAGCAAGTTGCGTTGGTCAGCCTGCGATGAATGAATGCCCTCCAAGAAAGCCTCGATGTTGGTGAGGGTTTTGCCGTGAGCATGGAGGACATTAAGGATCGCAGCCTGACCAACCTGCAGTTGCCGCTGGATGTCCACAGACTCTGCATTGGCGGCAGCAGTGGAGACAGGGGCAGGGGGTGCGGTGCCTGGCAGGAAGGAGCCATGCTGTGACCGGGCACGCTGGGAAGGGACACGAGCAAGTGGGAGGCGGCTGATGGAAACTGAGGGGGCGGTGCGAGGTGTTGTTCCGCTGTCAGCTGCTGGTGCAGCCTCCGCCCACTCGGAGACATCCTCCTCGGACCTGTCAGCTTCGTAGTCTGATGTGCCAGTCGACAGGTCCTCGGCCACACTCTCCTCCGCCTCTGTCCCACTCGATGTGCCAGACACGATGTCACGGCTGGCACTGGTGCTCGGTCCCTCCGCCTGGTCTGTGTCCATGTCTCCCTCTGTGTCCCCCGACGATGCTGTGGGCAGGGTGGAGAGACAGAAATTAATCAGACACCTGTACACATCTGTCACATGAGTCCAATCTACATAGGTAACATTGCATAGCCTGAAAAGGAAGATCCCTAACATCTACTGAACAGGGTACCGATGTAGGGCATGAAACACACAGTTGGTTGAGCCACCATGCCACTGAAATACCATGGAGAGCATGAGACAATAGCTAAACACAGGAAACGGAGTCTGACATAGCACCCAGGCCCTGGGGACAATCCAGCACTGCATCTGCACCACACAGCGTTGGCGAAAATACCGATGACCAGGGACCATATCCATGAACTTGAGACACATGCTGCATAGGTAATGCTGAAAACATGCCCAACATGACTCGGTCACTGCACATTGCGTGTGTGTCCAGACACATCACACACTGCCCAGACCCAGCAAGTGGAAATCAGGATTTGACACATAGGCATTGCCCGCCCCAACAAGACCCTACACGAGGCAAATTGTTGAGACACAGGTGGCACCAACATCTCATAGTCTGGGTGATACACACAGGGGCAGGCAAAAAGCAAGATTGGACGCCAAACAGCCAAGGTGCGCCTGTACAAATAATGAGGTACCAGTGCCCATCCTCAGATGAGTATAACAAGACACACAGGCACTGGCAACTGTGAGTATGAAGAAGGACAATCAGGTCAGGCTGCACAGTGGACACCTGTACAAAATAGCACGTCTATATACATGGTGACAGGGGACAATGGCACAGAGCACAACCTACACTGTAGACACTGAGATTGGCCACGTTTATGATGACACATACACCACTGAGGAAAAGGTGCCCCAGGGGACAGTAGTGGGCACGCAACTACATGCTACTGAATGGTAAT
This sequence comes from Triturus cristatus, assembly GCF_964204655.1. Classification (NCBI taxonomy): domain Eukaryota; kingdom Metazoa; phylum Chordata; class Amphibia; order Caudata; family Salamandridae; genus Triturus; species Triturus cristatus. Next base: position 939,316,790 of record NC_140587.1, on the reverse strand, counting down.
GACTGCAACACACGTCACCATCCCTGCACTATGTGTATCGCACACTCATGCACATCATGTCACAGGCCACTACATAGGACATGCGCGCTGTAAGGCATGACACATGAGAGACCAACTCCCATGTCTGGAGTCAGCATCAGTGCCAACTGACATGGAACCCACATGCAGTGAACTTGACAGTGCACAGGCAAGGTCCCACAACCTGTTACACACCACCCCCACACATGATGCTACAGTCATTGTTCTCGTGGACAAAGCGCCAGCCTACATTACCTTGTGAAGGAGTGACTACACACAGACCAGGGAACACATTGCAAGGAGGGGAAGGGTGGCAGGGGCACAGCGCTATACTGGGGCAAACAGGATCTGCACAGCACCTTTAAACCCTGCCAGTGAATTCATGCTACTGTGCCCTTACAAATTCCAGTGACACACAACAAACACACATGTACCTACCCCCTTCCGGCTGCTGCATCGCCTGTAAGCGCCTCTCCAGGTCTGGAAAGACCACCGGCAGCACACGCCTGTGGAGGTAGCTCAGACGGCGGCGGCCGCGGTTCTTGTGGCTCTCAGGTGAGTCCCCCAGCAGGAGCCGTGCAATCCTCCGCGTCCAGCACCGGATATCCTGCCAGCGTTTCCTCACCTGGGGCAGGCTCCGCCTCCGACCATCCACACCCCTCACGGCACTGACGGCGGTCAGCCAGATCTGCTCCTTGGCAGTGGCGCCTACCTGTGAGGAGGAACAAGTGACACCACATCAATACACCAGCCACATGTCACAGAGAGACATATGGGTACAAATTAGCTGGTTACAACAAGGCATGTCATGCAGCCAACGCATTGCACCTTTGTCATAGGGACATCATCCCCTGGTGAGGGAAAAAGCAGTACCTGCCACAGTGGGTACACAGGTGGAATGATGGCAATGTCACAATCAATGATCAAGGCTCACACTGTGCATCACACCCACCCCTCCTGTCTCAGGGCACTGCTGTGAGTGATAGGCCCCCACCCCTCCTGTCTCAGGGCACTGCTGTGAGTGATAGGCCCCCACCCCTCCTGTCTCAGGGCACTGCTGGGAGGACTCTGCACACACCCCTCCTGTCTCAGGGCACTGCTGTGAGTGATAGGCCCCCACCCCTCCTGTCTCAGGGCACTGCTGGGAGACATCAGGCACCCCCCCCTGGGACCCCCCCGACAGTACATGGCATGTGTGTTACACCTGGACACAATGGCAGAAGTCACAGTCACAACATAGGGACAGTCTGTGGCAGTGGCCTATGCACTCACCTGATACCCTGGTCGCCCATACAGCATGGAGTACTGTGGGAGGATCACATCCAGCAGAGCCATGTTCTCCTCCAGGGTGAATGGCTGTGTCCTCTCCACAGCCCTTGACATGGTTCCAGGGAATCAGTAGCAGCAGCTGGGTCGACGAATGCAAAGATGTGCAGGCAAGTGCTCCCTCATGGGACCTGGCTGCCTTATATGTGCCCTTCTGCCCAGTCTCATGCACAGGAGTACAGAGTGATTGGTCACTCACATTTGCATCCTATGTTTCCACCAATCCCTTCAAACCTAGCAGTCTGTGGGTTCTCTATCGGTTTCATTCTCCTGCATGATGTCAGCCCCACAAACACATTGCAACAAAGTAGAAGAATTCCAACTGACTTCTGCTGTGCACCTTCCAGAACAATTTCGAAATTTGAACTTGGTCTCCATGACAACCAGCATGCATGTAGGCCTTAATACTTGTCCCCTATGTAATTTGGAGCATCACACACAGGTACGGTGCGTTTCGGGCCCCTAGGGCACCCCAAATGCATGGCAATGGCCCGTACATGCATGCCTACGTTCACTATCACTATGGGTCTGCACGCGTATGCGTACTCGTAGTGGTACGGGCCGTACACTCGCATGTACGCTCACTATCACTACGAGTACGCATACGCGTGCAGACCCATAGTGATAGTGAGCGTAGATGCGTGTGTACGGTCCGTACCACTACGGGTACGCATACGCTTGCAGACCCATAGTGATAGTGAGCGTACATGCGTGTGTACGGCCCTATCACTATGGGTCTGCACGCGTATGCGTACCCGTAGTGGTACGGACCGTACACACGCATCTACGCTCACTATCACTATGGGTCTGCACGCGTATGCGTACTCGTAGTGATAGTGAGCGTACATGCGAGTGTACGGTCCGTACCACTACGGGTACGCATACGCGTGCAGACCCATAGTGATGGTGAGCGTACATGCGTGTGTACGGCCCTATCACTATGGGTCTGCACGCGTATGCGTACTCGTAATGCTACGGACCGTACAAATGCCTGTACGCTCGCCATCACGATGGGTACACATACGGCAGCACTCCCACAGTGATTTGGGAACATACACAGGCCCTCTCAGCAGCAGTACGGCGGTTTTTACACATCACTGTGGTGATAGGCGACACACAGGTAGGAATAGGGCGGACATACTTGTCCATGGATGGACATACTTGTCCAGGAATGGACATCAAGGCATCGTCTGTGCATTACTACATGTGTGGGGCACAGGTGTCACAGGCTGTGATGTGGAACATGCCTCCTGAGTGGAGAAGGCACCAGATGTATGATGAGATGTGTACAGGTGTACTGTGTGAGGGTGCAATGTGTGCCAGGCATGCCCTTGACTCCTTTGACATGTGTGCATGTGGGACTGCGCACTTGGGGTGAGCGTCACTGGCATGGCACGGACACCAACACACGGAAGTGTCCCATGATGCCCGGTACAGGGGGCATGACACATGACTTGTCACTACCCACAGTGCACAATGTGACTATGTCATATATGTGTCCGGGATTTACATCAGGTTGATGTTGTAGCACCCTCAAAAGCTGCAGCCGTTGCAGCAACCAACATGTGGCTGTGTGTAGATTGTCATTGCACACTGTTCCACACACCATGACACATGTGTTATCGGATGTGAGGTGCACATGTATGCATGGGACACGGAGTAGCGTGACAAGGCCATGTCAGCATCCTCACAAGGAATGTGTGGTGAGTCATGACATGTGCACCTTCATGGCAAGGTGTGTGGGCTGGACTAGTGTAATGTCATGTGACCTGTGGCTCCAGTGTTCCGCTACCAGTCTCTGCAATCGGCATCCCACTTCTGCTGATGTGTGGGTGTATGTCACTCCTGTCTTGCGTCGGGCTGTGCACTTGCACTGGGACACAGCTATTTCCATGGCGTGGCATGGGGAGGTTCTCAATCACCGTGTGTAGCTGGGTCTTGGAAGGAGTGTCACCTTGCATCCATACGTGTCCTGGGCATGTAGCACATACCTGACTCCCTATGTAGCATGTGTGTGTTGCCAGATTTACATGTGCTCAGTAGACATGAGTTGTTCTCATAGTGCACTCACTCTTCCTTGTCACTTCCAAATTACTGCAGAGCGCCGCCTCTTGCCCGAAGAATTCCAGACTTGGCCACCATGCAGGAGAATGACAGGATCCGGCTCTACCGCTTCACCCAACCGTTGATTCTGGAGCTGACGGCGAGACTGGCACCACACCTGCAACCGCAGCACAGGTATCCTACGGCACTGACACCCCAGCTGAAGGTAATGGCTGCCCTACATTTTCTTGCCACGGGTACCTTCCAAAATACCATAGCTCATGTTGGTGGCATGTCCCAGAGCATGTTCAGCGGTGTGCTGCATGATTTCTTGGAGGCCATGTTGATTCACCTGGATGACTTCATCAAGTTCCCAACCCCTGAACAGATGACTGAGGTCAAGCGTGGATTCTATGCCCTGGGAGGGATGCCCCATGTCATTGGGTCCATAGATGGGACACATGTAGGTTTGGTACCACCACACGCACGGGAGGTGGCGTACCGCAATCGGAAGCACTACCACTCCATCAATGCCCTTGTGGTGTGTCTGTCCAATATGGTGATTTCACATGTCTGTGCTCGTTTCCCAGGATCAGCACACGATGCCTACATCATGAGGCGTAGCGGGATGCCTGATATGATGATGCAGCTGCGCAACGAACGGGCATGTGTTGTTGGTGGGTACAGTCTGTCTGTCCTGTATTCTGTATAGCCGACCAGCACGACCGCTTCACCAGTTCTAACGATGTCCATGTGCTTCCCATGTAGGGGACGCTGGCTATCCCAACATGCCTTGGCTGCTGACACCTCTCCGCAACCCCATCACGCCGGCCCAGCTCCGCTATAACACCGCCCATGGCCGGACAAGGCGAGTGATAGAGAGGACGTTTGGCATGCTGAAGAGCCGATTCCGGTGCCTCCACAAGACCAGCGGTGCACTCCCTTATGCCCCGGCGAAGGTCTGCAAGATCTTCATGGTCTGCTGCATGCTGCACAACATGGCAGTTGAAAGAGATGTGCCACTCATCCTGAATCAACATGACGAGGACCATCCACCCGTGGAGGACGAAGGGCTTGGCAATGGGGCTAGTGATGTGGAGGATGTGGAGCCGCAAGAGGACATCCGGACTCGGCTCATACGCGACTTCTTTGCTTAGTGGTGAGTACCAGTGTCTGAGTGTGCACGCATTGGTCCCCGTGTGGCATGCGTTGTGATGTGTGTCTCCACCTGCATGTATGGCACGTGGGTCAGAGGTGTGTGTGGGTGTGTCACTGGAGTGATGGTGGCAGTGATGGTAGTATTTCCCCAGTCATAATTGTGACCTAGCATGTTGTCATCCATACATGTGTCGAGTAAATGCACATGCAAGTGGCTGTGCTTTTTGTGGCTGACTTCTCGTGTGTCTCTCTTCCCCAGGTACCTGCGCATGCCGTTTGCTGGTTGCATTGTTGTGGCACTGCTATTCCTCATGGACATGACATCGTGGGCTGACTCAGCGTTACAGGCACGGACACGTTTGGAAGTCTCCATGGGGTAAGGGATGCATCTGGGGTGTATTGGGTGTGGCAGTTGTTCACGATGTGTGCACACTGCCCCGGTCGGGGTTTGGTTCCTCTGCAGACATGTGGCATCCCCATGGGACACGACATGCAGCTGGGTACACCTGAATAGATGGGCTGCCTGGTTGTCAGTCATCAGTGATGGGATAGTGGATTGTGATGATGGCATCAATGTGTGTGACACTGCCCTCGGACACATACGGTTAACATTGTCTTGACATGGCGTGGGACTTCCACATCAGCGGATCTATGGTGTATGTCAGGCTCTCCGTGTGCAGCTGTGGGTATTTAGCTGTTAGCCGACACTTGTGTGCCAGTTCCATGGCTATCACGCATTTGTGCTGCAGAAGGGGGGTGCCAGTGTTGGACCCACATGTTACTCCACATGATGTGTTCATGTGTACTTCAAGTTGCCTCTGCAATCCCAAAAACATGACTAATAAAGGTGTCCCTATGCCTCCAAGGTGCCTCTTCTCAGTCAATGCTGGTGTGTTGGCACGGTGCATCCTGCATGTCTGGCATAGTATTCCCTGATTGTGGCTATGTGTCAATGTGTCGAGTGGCAAGATGCAAGCTGTGTGTGTGTGCTGAGACTGTGTATTGGGCATGATGTCCATGACTGTGTGGGTATTGTGACATGTGCCATCCCCATGCATCCAACGTTGTCCATGACCCCATTCTCTGCATCCACCGGACTCACGCTTGCAGGACATGGTTCTGCCACCTGTCTACACATACCTGGGTGCCCCCCAGGACACTGGCCAGGATCCCTGACCTCTGCGCATGACTGTTGCTGTACTCAATGTGTCTGTCAGCACGGTTGTTCGGCCACCCCCTCAGCTGGTTCTGCCCATCACGGGTGTGTATGGTGCTCCATGTCTGTCTTGCCTAATAAACTGTGACCCATGTGTCCTGTGCCAGACTCAGGCCCCAGGGTGTGGATGGTTGAAGTCAACAGATGACTCAGGCATGTTTAGACTGTACAAGACACATGTTAGGTAATAATGCTACCAGCAGGCATCTACTCTTAATAGTGTGATTTATTATTGGGGGGGGGGGGGACAAAGTGAGGGGCTTTCCGGGATTAGGGAATCCAAAGTTCAGTAGGGGAGTTGGTGTCCTTGCCATTGGAAATCCTCAGAGTCCATGCCACAGTCTTTGTCAACATTGGTCAGCCAGTGACCAGCAGGGCCATGTGGCAGAGAATGTCTCTTGATGCTGTGATGCTGTTGCTCGAGTGGGCTAGGTGCCAGGCCAGGTGTCCTGGGAGATGGTGATGTAGCAGCCACCCTCACGGTCCTTTCCGTGGACGACCCGGCTTCCTGCGGGGAACCTCAGCAGCAGGCCGTGACGACGTCTGGGATGCTCCGTCGGATGTTTCCTCCTCCTCCTCCTGATCCCTCCCTGTGGGTGGTGATGTTCTCCGCCTTCTGGCACAGGGAGGGTCGGCCATGGTGTCGGCCATCCGACGGAGTGTAGCGTGAATCCCCTGGAACGCCGTCACTTGCTCAGCCTGTCTGTCCTCCATCCTCCGTTGGTGTACCAGTAGACAGGCTATTAGCTCCGCATGTTGCTGGGCCTGCTGGACCTTGATCCCCTCGAGGACGGACACAACCTGGGCCATGCCCGTGGTGTCCTGCCGGTATGAGTCCAGGATGTTACGGACATGGGAAAATACCGGATCCCCAGCCAACTGGTCAGGCTCGCGCCTCCGCCGTCCTCCACTCCCACCACCCCTGCCCACTTGCGTCTGGCCTGCACTTGTGGGCACATCGGGTCTCCGGGACCCCTGAGGGGTGGCATTGGCGTTGTCGCCTGCCTCCTCCTGGGTGCCCGGGACACCGTGTCCCTCCTGGCGAGCCTGGCTGCATTGTGGTGTTGGGGCAGGGATCCTGGGTGTCTCCTGGGATGTGGCAGGAGTGGGGGTGGTGGTTGGCACGGTTGTACCTGACGCAGGTGCTGCAGGTGGTTGGACACCAGAGGGGCCAGGTCGGTCGGGGTCGTCCGCAGAGTGGTGAGAGTGGTCGCTGCCGGTGGGATCGGTCTCCTGCAGATCCGGGTCCTGTGAGTGTTCCCCCCCCAGTGTTGGGGGGTGCAGCACGACGTTGACCTGTGTGTGAGAGAGACAATGTTAATTTTGGTCCATGCAACATCCATGTTTCATCCGTTTCAAAGTTGGCACATTTCCTCTTGGAATTAGGATCTGTCTTGCATTCCACTCACAGTGCACTTGTGCATGGGTGTGTCCCTTGGGCACCAATTTGGCCCCTTTAACTATGTGTGGCACAGTCTTACTTGCTGCGTCAAGTGTGACTGCAGTCAGCAGTGGAGTGTGCTGGTGTGGCGAGCCATGCATTTGCGCCTTCCTTGTAGCACTGTACATGTGCACATGGAGTGGATCCACACACTTATATGATGCAGGTAGCTGTCCTTGTGCTCGTGTACAGGTTGTGACATGGCCCTGCGTTTTGCCATGATGAAGAGGGGGGGTTCTGGCACTGGCCACCCTTGTCTACATGCACGCAGTCCACCTGCTGACGAGCAGACATTCCCACACACCAAAGGACTGATTTGCTCTCCCTGTGTCTCCCTCCTTCTCTGTCCCCCTCTCCCTCCCTCTCTGTCCCCCTCTCCCTCCCTCTGTGTGTCAGCCTCCTCCCTCTGTCCGTCTTCCTGTGTCTCCCTCCCTCTCTGTCCCCCTCTCCCTCCCTCTCTGTCCCCCTCTCCCTCCCTCTGTGTGTCAGCCTCCTCCCTCTGTCCGTCTTCCTGTGTCTCCCTCCCTCTCTGTCCCCCTCTCCCTCCCTCTCTGTCCCCCTCTCCCTCCCTCTGTGTGTCAGCCTCCTACCTCCCTCCGTGTGTCAGCCTCCTCCCTCTGTCCGTCTCCCTCCCTCTCAGTCCCCCTCTCCCTCCCTCTGTGTCCCCCTCTCCCTCCCTCCGTGTGTCACCCTCTGTCACCTTGGCCCAGCTTCCTGGGCACACACTGTTAGCAGATCTTTGAGTGGCCCTTGGCCTGTTGATGTGAGTTTGTTTCTGATCTCCAGGCACCCATTTTGTCTGCTGTGTGTCTGTGCGCTGCTGCTGTGGTGGTGTGTGCTGCCACTCTTTCACAATGTTGGCTGTTCATTAGCTGCTGTCATGTGCAAAACAGTGCCTTCACCCCCATGTGTTGATGCAAGGCGTCCGCCATTTGCTGGCAAGTCATTCCTGTGTTGGGACACACTGTTTGTCTGGCTGTGACCTAGGCCATATGGGCAGAGGGCATTGTTGTCTGCTTTGGAGTCGCACTATGTGATTTTTGGTGCCCAGCCTCCCGCCATCCGGGTTACCGTGTCATGTGTTGTTGTCTTCTGTGGCCTGTGACTTGACATTGTCCAGCTGGGTGCATGGGGCATGGTGGCAGCAGTGGCATGTGCCTGCTCATGGAGTGTGGTTGAGTCATGCGATGGCTTGTGGTGGTTGCGTGCCTGTTAGTAATTTTGGTTGTGGTTGCAGTTCCCCCCATGTGAGGTGCGTTGTTTGTGTACTCACCCGGGTCTCGGAGTCCTTCTACTCCTTCAACTGCCTCCACCGGCAGTATGGCCATCACCCTCTCCTCCCAGGGATGGTACTGTACGGCTCTGCGGGAGGGCCCTCCTCCGGTGGCGTTGGCCTGGTCGTGTTCCTCCTGCCTCTTGGCTCTGACCCTCCTCCGCAGATCTTACCACCTGTTCTGGCAATCCTGCTTGGTCCTCCTGGTGTCCGCAATGGCATTCACAGCATCGACAATGGTCTGCCACATGGCTGTTTTGGCTGCCTGGCTGGTGCTTCTGACCAATGTTCCAAAGATCTGTGGCTCGACTCTGAGGATTTGATCAACAAGGACCTCCAACTCTCGGTGACTGAACTTTGGATTCTTGGTAGTGGGCATGGTGAGGGGTGTGGGTGGGGATGGTGTGGGTGTGGGGGGGGTGTGGATGTTGGGGGGGGTGTGGATGGTTGTGTGTGTGTGTGAATGTGATGAGAGGGTGTTTGTGAGGGTGGTCGTGTGAAGGTGTGCAAGTGTAAGGTGTGGTGTAGCTTGTAGTCTGGTTCTGTGGTGTCTGGCAGCAGTGAGTCTTGCAAAGGCTCATGGTTTGTGTGTGTGGGCCCTTTTTATTGGCCATGGGTGGGTGTGGCAGTGTTTGAATTTTGGGTGGGTGTGTTATAAGGAGTGGTGGTGTATTGGGCCTCTGTTTGTTTTTGGCAGTTGCAGGTCAGTGATTGTGTTATTTTAGTGGTTGTTGGCCATGTTTAGTGGCTTTGTGCCTTTCGAATGGTGTATTCTTGTGTTGTTTTGTTTTGTCCTGGTTGTGTACGTGCGTTTTGAGCGTGTGTACGGTGTGTACATGGGCCATTTGGTTGTACGATTATGTCCTTGTGTGTGGCTTTGTACGACTCGTACATGCGGTTGTGATGTTGGGGCATGGGGTGCGCTCCGTACTTAGGAGGTTGTGTTGGGGGTGCGCCAGGAACTACTGGGGTGTACATGGACGGTGGTACGACACGTACAGGGGTGGGGGGGTGTACATTGACGTTGGTACGACACGTACTGGGGTGGGGGTACGACTGGAACGTACTGGGGTGTAGGTACACGGGGGGTATGACACGTACTGGGGTGGGGGTGGGGCTCGAACGTACTGGGGTGTAGGTTCACGGTGGTACGACACGTACTGGGGTGGGGGTACGACTGGAACGTACTGGGGTGTACATAGACGGTGGTACGACACGTACAGGGGTGGGGGGGTGTACATTGACGGTGGTACGACACGTACAGGGGTGGGGGGGTGTACATTGACGGTGGTACGACACGTACTGGGGTGGGGGTACGACTGGAACGTACTGGGGTGTAGGTACACGGGGGGTATGACACGTACTGGGGTGGGGGTGGGGCTCGAACGTACTGGGGTGTAGGTTCACGGTGGTACGACACGCACTGGGGTGGGGGTACGACTGGAACGTACTGGGGTGTACATAGACGGTGGTACGACACGTACAGGGGTGGGGGGGTGTACATTGACGGTGGTACGACACGTACAGGGGTGAGGGGGTGTACATTGACGGTGGTACGACACGTACTGGGGTGGGGGTACGACTGGAACGTACTGGGGTGTAGGTACACGGGGGTATGACACGTACTGGGGTGGGGGTGGGGCTCGAACGTACTGGGGTGTAGGTACACGGGGGGTACGACACGTACTGGGGTGGGGGTACGACTGGAACGTACTGGGGTGTACATAGACGGTGGTACGACACGTACAGGGGTGGGGGGGTGTACATTGACGGTGGTACGACACGTACAGGGGTGGGGGTAGGACTCGAACGTACTGGGGTGTAGGTACACGGGGGTATGACACGTACTGGGGTGGGGGTACGACTGGAACGTACTGGGGTGTAGGTACACGGGGGGTATGACACGTACTGGGGTGGGGGTACGACTGGAACGTACTGGGGTGTGGGTAGACGGGGCTATGACACGTACTGGGGTGGGGGTGTGGCTCGAACGTACTGGGGTGTAGGTACACGGGGGGTACGACACGTACTGGGGTGGGGGTACGACTGGAACGTACTGGGGTGTAGGTAGATGGGGCTATGACACGTACTGGGGTGGGGGGGGTACGACACGTACTGGGGTGGGGGTATGACACGTACTGGGGTGGGGGTACGACTGGAACGTACTGGGGTGTACATAGACGGTGGTACGACACGTACAGGGGTGGGGGGGTGTACATTGACGGTGGTACGACACGTACTGGGGTGGGGGTATGACTGGAACGTACTGGGGTGTAGGTACACGGGGGTATGACACGTACTGGGGTGGGGGTGGGGCTCGAACGTACTGGGGTGTAGGTACACAGGGGGTACGACACGTACTGGGGTGGGGGTACGACTGGAACGTACTGGGGTGTACATAGACGGTGGTACGACACGTACAGGGGTGGGGGGGTGTACATTGACGGTGGTACGACACGTACAGGGGTGGGGGTAGGACTCGAACGTACTGGGGTGTAGGTACACGGGGGGTATGACACGTACTGGGGTGGGGGTACGACTGGAACGTACTGGGGTGTAGGTACACGGGGGGCATGACACGTACTGGGGTGGGGGTACGACTGGAACGTACTGGGGTGTGGGTAGACGGGGCTATGACACGTACTGGGGTGGGGGTGTGGCTCGAACGTACTGGGGTGTAGGTACACGGGGGGTACGACACGTACTGGGGTGGGGGTATGACTGGAATGTACTGGGGTGTAGGTAGACGGGGCTATGACACGTACTGGGGTGGGGGTGGGGCTCGAACGTACTGGGGTGTAGGTACACGGGGGTACGACACGTACTGGGGTGGGGGTATGACTGGAACGTACTGGGGTGTACATAGACGGTGGTACGACACGTACAGGGGTGGGGGGGTGTACATTGACGGTGGTACGACACGTACAGGGGTGGGGGGGTGTACATTGACGGTGGTACGACACGTACTGGGGTGGGGGTACGACTGGAACGTACTGGGGTGTAGGTACACGGGGGTATGACACGTACTGGTGTGGGGGTGGGGCTCGAACGTACTGGGGTGTAGGTACACGGGGGGTACGACACGTACTGGGGTGGGGGTACGACTGGAACGTACTGGGGTGTACATAGACGGTGGTACGACACGTACAGGGGTGGGGGGTGTACATTGACGGTGGTACGACACGTACAGGGGTGGGGGTAGGACTCGAACGTACTGGGGTGTAGGTACACGGGGGGTATGACACGTACTGGGGTGGGGGTACGACTGGAACGTACTGGGGTGTAGGTACACGGGGGGCATGACACGTACTGGGGTGGGGGTACGACTGGAACGTACTGGGGTGTGGGTAGACGGGGCTATGACACGTACTGGGGTGGGGGTGTGGCTCGAACGTACTGGGGTGTAGGTACACGGGGGGTACGACACGTACTGGGGTGGGGGTACGACTGGAACGTACTGGGGTGTAGGTAGACGGGGCAATGACACGTACTGGGGTGGGGGTGGGGCTCGAACGTACTGGGGTGTAGGTACACGGGGGGTACGACACGTACTGGGGTGGGGGTACGACTGGAACGTACTGGGGTGTACATAGACGGTGGTACGACACGTACAGGGGTGGGGGGGTGTACATTGACGGTGGTACGACACGTACAGGGGTGGGGGGTGTACATTGACGGTGGTACGACACGTACTGGGGTGGGGGTACGACTGGAACGTACTGGGGTGTGGGTAGACGGGGCTATGACACGTACTGGGGTGGGGGTGTGGCTTGAACGTACTGGGGTGTAGGTACACGGGGGGTACGACACGTACTGGGGTGGGGGTACGACTGGAACGTACTGGGGTGTAGGTAGACGGGGCTATGACACGTACTGGGGTGGGGGTGGGGCTCGAACGTACTGGGGTGTAGGTACACAGGGGGTACGACACGTACTGGGGTGGGGGTGCGACTGGAACGTACTGGGGTGTACATAGACGGTGGTACGACACGTACAGGGGTGGGGGGTGTACATTGACGGTGGTACGACACGTACTGGGGTGGGGGTACGACTGGAACGTACTGGGGTGTACCTAGACGGGTGGGGGTATACATATACGGGGGGTACGTGTCGGACGTACGGGGGCTGGGGGGAGTGTTGGGCGCGTATGCGGGCACATGTCTCCATGGTTGCTATAGGTGTTCGGTGCGGACGGTGTTTTTTCCATACGGTTGTACGCTCGGACGCACGGGATGGATCGTGATTCCTCGGTCGGACTTGGATTTTCACGTTTGTAAGGTAAATCGTCCGAGGACGTGTCGGACACATTTTCCGACCCGAGGACGTGTGGGGAATGATTCCCAGTGCGGTTCGTATGGACTTTTTACCATGCGAATCGTGATTGCCAGTTCGTACGGCACTTGTACGATTCGTACGGTAAAAAGACCCGATACGAGTCGCACGGGGGAATTTTTTGCCGGATCGTGATCGGCACCCAAGTGAAGATTTTTGTAAATGTCTCCATATACATTGGTTTAGATGGAAGTAACATCCTTGGATAGCTGTATGGGGGTACAGTTTTAGAATGGAATTTATCATGGCTTGCTCAAAGTCTATGATATTTTTTTGAGGGTAAAAATCATTTGATTCTTGTTTTAGTTTTCCTAGCATTTCATTATATGTTGTGTTTTGTTTGTTAGGTAATAGTGCATGAAGTAAAGGTATGGAAGTGTTGTGATATTGACCGTGTATTGTGTAAAGTTGGTAGAATGGTTTTGGGCATATTGTAAAGGTGCCATCCATCATCCATGTTTGGCATTGTTGCAGTTTAGTTATATTGTTTGCAGTAGCAAACATTATGATTCTTTTTTCTGTGCTTTTGTTATCAAAAAAAATAAAAGGTTCATTATTGTGGGTGATACTTAATTCTGGTGGAATGATGATCTCTTGAAAAGTTTTAGGGGATGGTATAGTTGTCGTGGTTGCTTTTTTGGTCCTAGCAATAGTTCTTTTTATAGAAGCAATTGATGGTAATTGGCCTCTTGCTTCTTTGGGCACTCTAGGTAATAGTTCTTTTAGGATTACACTTGTAGCAGTTTGTGAACCTGTGCTTAATTCTTTGATATTTTCAAGAGTTGATCTGACTTCTATTTCAGAGAGATTGGGTGGATGGTTATGCTCTCTTGTATATAGTACAGTTGTGTCTCTTGTTGCTCGTCCGTAGCATTTGTTAGAATAATATTTAGTACACTTCCAGTTCACTTTTCGGTCCGCCTGCTTTTCTTGGGTGTATGTGTAACCCATGTAACACAATAGGAATTTTCCTTTCTGCGAAGTTATAAATTGGGCTTCTTCTGTCATCGTGATGTGTTACAAATCTGGAAAAAATGTATATGAAAATATATGCAATAGTACTTTATATATTTAAATGAAAATAGCAAAAAAGCATTTTTTTATATATATACTTACCAAGTGTTTTTGGTTGTATTTGAATGAAGATGTTGTTTGTAGACAAAATGTTGTTTAGTTGATTTAGTCTCTGAAAGTTAAAGAACATTTATTGTTGTCGTCCTTCTACAAAATGGTTCAGTAAGGCCATGGTATCTGTCACACATGCCTCTTGTGTCTTTGATGCCACTAGGAGGTCATCAATATACTGAACCAAAACTGAATTTCCTGGCATGACTAGTGTCTCCAAACATCTTTCCAGAATCGGATAAAAAACTTAAGGACTCTCTGTGTACCCTTGAGGAACTCGGCGCCATGCCAAAACACGTTCTCCGAACCGGAATGCAAACAAATGCTGGCTTTCCGGATATAAAGGAATCGAGAAAAATGCTTGGCACAGATCAATCACTGTGTACCATTCAGTATCACAGAGAATTTGGTAAAGGATCACTGCTGGATTTGGCACTTCTGGACATCAGGGTACTACGATTTTATTGATTTTTCGTAAATTCTGCACTATCCTATATTTCCCACTGGGCTTTTTAATTCCTATAATAGGCGAATTACAAGGACTACTCATTATTTCGTTCAGAATAAACTGTTCAATCATTTGGTCAATCACAGGAGTGATTCCTGCAATTATTTCCGGACTCATTTTGTACTGAGGTGTGTTTGGACATATGGCTCCCTCTTTCACCGTAATCTGAATCAGATCTACATTTGTCATTAGGTCAATCTCCTTTCTTGTAAAAACCATACATCTGACCTCACTGTACTTTTTAATTCTTCTGGCAAATTCTCTTCTGTGAAAAGTGAAAACAACTCATCCACTTCTGTCCCTTGCTTCGCTTACATCATCTTAAATGCGACATCCTCATCAGCTGTCTGAAACACAATACCATCTGGCGTACAAAAGATGGTACAATTCATTTTTCACAATAAATCTCTTCCTAAGAGATTTACTGGACTCGAGTCACATACCACAAACAATGCATGTCTCTGAAACTCCCAATATGAACTTCTATTGGATTTGTGACTGGTGTTCTAATATGCGTATTCAAGACTCCTACAACTTGGATAGTTTCTCCTGAGAGGGTTAGGTTCAGAATGTTTGCTGCTCTCACAGTAAAACGGGTAGCAGCAGTGTCCACTAGGAATGTAATATCATTACCTTCCACTTTTCCGACAACAAATGGACCTGACTGATCTACCGCCAAAGATGCGCCAAGTACGCACTCTTCCTCCCCCCTCAGGCACCGTCATTGAGATGAGTCTGAATCACTCTAATTGCACTGCAACCAGTATTGCAGAACCATTTGCACATTTTGATTCTTACCAACTTGATCACCTCCGTGAAATCCGGTGTTCGCACTGTACCTCTGTACTTGAGCATTCACATTATTGGGCATAGAAGCTTGTGGCATGTGTAACTGTGAAGCAACTCTCTGCTGCTGCTGTTGTTGATTCACACTCTCCTCATTCTGCATCTGTGGATTTAAATTTTGATTTACCCCATTATTCTTTTGAGAAGATCTGCACTCGTCCTTCCAATGTCCATACTTTCCGCACGCATGACGAGGACATTTCTTCGTAGCCTCTTCTTTACTCATTTTACCTCTACTTCCACTGGGTACCTGACCATTTTGATTCTGACCATTCATTTGATTACCTGTTTGAGAACCATTGTTTGTTTCTTGTTGCTCTGCTACCTTCACTTGTGCCCACATAATTTTTTCTTTTAACTTTTTATGTCTTGATTCAATGTCATCACTGCAATACTTCCCATACCTCAAAATTTTGTCAATTGTTTTGCTCTGCCAACATGTCAAATGCTGCTGAAATATATTACTAATCTCTGGTTTCCATCCAAACACAAAACGATACACAAAATGTCCTGTATCTTTGTCTCCAATGTTCTCAAACTAACTGTACTGTTTAAATACCTGCAACAACCTTTCATAGTAGGCATGTACTGACTCTTTTGGTTCTTGAGTTGTTCTGTCTATCTTAACCCATTCTGTTTCTTTAGGGGAAATTTTCCCTTTCAAAAAGGGGATCCCCTGATTATACTTTCTCATCACTTCATCAGATGGTGCAACTGTTTTAGGATCTCTTATATATTCTTCTTTTGGCAAATCAACAGTAATCTTACACTCAAATCAGCTGGAACGACAATCTCAAACAAACCATCTACATCCTTTAACAAAACCTTTGAAACGTTCACAACCCCCTCTATCAGTTTGTACCACTCAACAGGTTTCTCCCTTAACCTGGGAAAATCATTTGTAAAGGATAATATATCCTGTCTCATCCAAGGAACGTGAAAATATCCACCACCTGGAACTTCTCTTATCGGACACGCCCTTTCGACTTGTTCTGTCTCTCTTAACGGAAACATCGACGCTCCTTTGCCAACTGCCTCTTCTTTCTTTTTCATCCATCTACCTTTCCACCGTTCTACATCTCCCCATTTTTTGAGAATATTCATCAACTCTTTTATCTGTAATATTTTTCCAGACGCATCCAGACACACTCAAACTCTCCAAATCCTTTTCAGTAAAGGCCAATCTGTATGATTTCTGCAGCACCTTTGACTTCTCTATGTCTATTCCATATTCACTACCAGCCTCTGCTATTTTCCTATGAAGATTCTTCGCTCTTCAAATAATACTTTTACACAAAAACAACAGCTCTTCATCTTAGTAAGTCCCTAGTCTGTCTGGACTTATTGTACCAATAATCATCTCTTCCAAATCTACTTTCATTTGGCTCATATTTATACTCTGTTTTTGAGGTTTTCACTTTTCCATTCCCTTTATCCAGTGATTTAATTCCTCTGGTGATGGACCTGCTGAACTCGTTGGAATGACGCTCTGCCCTATTATCCTTGGATCTATTTGTATGCTTCTTCTAGGGGTTTCTGTTATCATCTCACAAACCGGAAGATCTAACAATGTAGTATTTGTGTCAGCCTGTCCATCCTCATCTGCTACCGTCACCATTCCACTCTTGACGCTACTCTTTAGAACTGCCAGTGTATGTACTTTTGATATATTCTGTTTTTCTCCATACAATGAAAGTGTGGGACCAATTGTTACCGGTACCATCAATGCTTCAGCATTTAGACTTAACTGATTTATTTTCTGGATCTGCTCTACTCTTGCCTTATTTAATAGGTTTATTTATTTTGCTCATACTATCTATTTCCGTAACCTGTGGAATTAATGGATTTCCCATTAGTGGTGCACTCTGAGTCAACTCACCTGAATTTTCTTTATATGGCAGAGTTCTTTTGGTCATAATGTCAGTATTACTCCTTCTACTGACCCTCCCTTTACAAAATTATACGGCAATGATTTTCTATGTTTTCTTAATCAAATTTCTTGTTAGGTACAACACAAAAACAATGCTACTTTGCCTGTTTCCACTAAATAAAGAGATAGTTCTTCACTTCAAAATGAGAAATTCTTTCACTACAAGTAAAACAACGACCAGAGTTATTTTACGCCCAAACAAGCTACAGGTGGACTTGGTACTCCTCTAGGGATAAGGCCAAAGTTTCACAAGATGATTTTATTTAAAGAGGTCTTGTTACTCCCCTGGGGATAAGGCCAGAGTTTCAGAAGTGGACCCTTTGCTATTTCAGATACTCTAGTTACATATAAAATTGTCCCTAAATTTAACACCTACAGCCTTCCGCCGTACAGTATCATAACAACAGATATGGGGGCATATTATCAAGAAACGGCATTAAAGTTATCGCCGCTTTAGCAGCAGAAAACTGCCACTAAAGCGGCGATAATGGGCTTCATAATATGCCCTTGAGAATTCCCATAGAAGCCTATGTTGTGGTGTCAACATGGGCTTCTATTGGAATTCTCTGCGGCATATTATCAAGCCCATTATCGCCTCTTTAGCGGCAGTTTTCTGCCGCTAAAGCGGCGATAATTTTAACGCAGTGCTTGATAATATGCCCCAAAGTACTTCTGCAGTGTGATAACTTCTTCTGACTACTTCAGGCAACATTTCCATCCCGAGATTTCTCAGGTACCTCCGTACGACATAGAACAAAACACTAACTTTTCTTGTTAAGAACATATAATCAATAATCAATAACTATTACCAAACTAATCAATAATTAAACCGTCCTCTGCTACGAGAAAACTGATCCAGTGCTACACTTTATCAGGGATCAACACTCATTAATAATTTTATACAAATGGCCCATACAAATTCACCCAACTCATAAATCCCTGTTGCGTTGGGTGTCAAGTTTTAATGACGTGAAAATTTGTTTCCTTCACAACTTCATGTTTTACCTTTCTAAATACATAACTAGACCTGTATATAAACTCTCTTTCCTTTCGGTCGACGGACCAATTCATTGAGTAGTTGATGGTAATAATGGTAATAATGGTAATAATAGTACTAACTAACTATCTCACCAGCTAAATAATCACAGATTCTCGGTAAGATTAATAAAGTTTATCTCAAATGAATGTAAATGATTAATTCTCATCGCATACATGTTACAATGCAAACAAAGAATCTCATAAAAGGGAGAGAAAATCAATCAGCAAAATGCAAACAGTGTCATACTCATCATCAATGTACGATACGCATATGAAGGCGTGGCTAGATGAAGAGACATAGGTTTCAAAGACAAAAACACATTTGCAAATAATTATGAAAATACGAGTCAGAAAGATAATACAAACCCAAAGGATCAGTGAAATACCACCCCCTGGCCAAGGACGTAGTGGGGGTCTCCCAAAATAGAGTCAGGAAACAAAGAGTTTAGGAATCAGGAACGGGACAGGGACACGAACAGCTAGGCCTCTCTGCAAACCGACAGACAGCAACAAAATCACCCCTCCCTCCTCTCCTTCCGACCTAAGCGAGAGCTACCTAAACAACACCCCGAAAGGCACCCCAGTTATACCCTAAAACCTACATGTGCAACCCACATTAGTTGAAACAATTCACAAAATTCGGCTGCTCATTGAATGATTTGGCAGGTGGTTTGTCACAGCACCATGTTCTCATTCAATAATTCTGCATGCTCATTGTTCTACATCCTTTCACATGACATATTTCTTGACTCGTTCATTTATTTTAATTCTATCAACATTTCATTATTTTCACATAAGTTTCTCAGCCTCGTCCGCAGAAGAAGTCTTGAGTCCCACGGCTCATCTTTTGGAAGGCAAACAATGTTTTCTGAGCTGAACAACCTTGGACTTTTGCTCTTTATCTGCACCGCTCAGTGTTTCTGTCACATTTTGTGAGGTTATTCGTGCTCTTTTTTCAGCCCCTCATCTATCATGTCAACTTTAGAAAAATGCAGGCCCATTCCGCTCACTATGACAAATAAAACATATACATTCATGAATTACTTGGAAATGCACCTTTCACTGTTTACCACCCACCTTCGCACCATCCCCTGTTAATATTTTCTTAGCAGAAGCTTAAAGCAAAAAGCGACATTATTTATTATTGTTTTAAAGCAAGAATCAAGAGGCGAAATGCGGCCTAGACATGCATTAATTTTATTTCTTTCGAAACGCAATGTAAAATGCTGCCTAGTTCTTTCATGCATTAGTTCACATTAGTGCATGCATGCGGAAAGCGGTTTCCCACGTGGTTCATGTGATTTGCATGTTAGTTTTCACTGCACACTGTTAGTAAGTATTATGGGGGAGTTGATTCGAGCAGGTCTCTTTTTGCAAAACCCTGCTTCATCACATCTGACAGCTTCTTTGCAGGCCCCCTCATCCATGTTACTGACACATTTGGGATAAATGATGAAGGAGACTGTGCCTTTGAAATACAAATAACCTATAATTTGCATACTAATATTTTAAACACCTGGAGTCTCTCTAAGTAAAAGCAAACGTTCTTATACAGTTATTTCGAAATATATATATATATATCTTCTCCGTACGGTAGGGTGAGGGGGGGGAGTTTCGTTTACTTGTCCCCAGTGCTCTGTGGACACTTTGGTGCCGATCACGATCCGGTAAAAAATGTCCCCGTACGACTCGTATCGGGTCTTGTTACCGTACGAATCGTACAAGTGCCGTACGAACTGGCAATCACGATTCGCATGGTAAAAAGTCCATACGAACCGCACTGGGAATATTTCCCCACACGTCCTCGGGTCGGAAAATGTGTCCGACACGTCCTCGTACGATTCACCGTACAAACGTGAAAGGTGAACTCCGACCGGGGAATCACGATCCATCCCGGGCGTCCGAATGTACAACCGTATGGTGAAAAGACCGTCCGCACCGAACTCCCATAACAACCATGGAGACGTCCAAACAGGTGCCCGGTACGTGCCGTACCCCCCCCAGCCCCCGTAGGTACGCGCCGACCCCCCCCCAGCCCCCGTAGGTACGTGCCGACCCCCCCCTAGCCCCCGTAGGTACATGCCGACCCCCCCTGTGTGTACACCCGTGTACAGTGCGTACCCCCCGTGTACGCTCGAGTCGGACCCCCCCGTGTACGCTCGAGTCGAACCCCCCCGTGTACGCTCGAGTCGGACCCCCCCGTGTACGTTCGAGTCGTACCCCCACCCGTGTATGTACGGTGCGTACCCCCCCGTGTACGCTCGAGTCGAACCCCCCCGTGTACGCTCGAGTCGGACCCCCCCGTGTACGTTCGAGTCGTACCCCCACCCGTGTATGTACGGTGCGTACCCCCCCGTGTACGCTCGAGTTGTACCCCTACCCGTGTATGTACGGTGCGTACCCCCAGCGCGTAGCGCTGGGGGTACGCACCGTACATACACGGGTGGGGGTACGACTCGAACGTACACGGGGGGGTCCGACTCGAGCATACACGGGGGGGTCCGACTCGAGCGTACACGGGGGGGTCCGACTTGAGCGTACACGGGGGGGTTCGACTCGAGCGTACACGGGGGGGTACGCACCGTACATACACGGGTGGGGGTACGACTCGAACGTACACGGGGGGTCCGACTCGAGCGTACACGGGGGGGTCCGACTCGAGCGTACACGGGGGGGTCCGACTCGAGCGTACACGGGGGGGTCCGACTCGAGCGTACACGGGGGGGTCCGACTCGAGCGTACACGGGGGGGTACGCACCGTACACGGGTGTACACACAGGGGGGGTCGGCACGTACCTACGGGGGCTAGGGGGGGGGTCGGCACGTACCTACGGGGGCTGGGGGGGGGGTCGGCGCGTACCAACGGGGGCTGGGGGGGGGTCGGCGCGTACCGGGCCACCTACTCTGGTCGATTCGCGCCGTACTTCGCTTTTGCGGCACTTTTTGGGTGCCGTGAAAATATTGCCGTCCGGACTGCTGTCGGTTCGAATCGTAATTCCTGGTTCGTGAAACGCTGCCTGAAAGCGTCCCGACGTCACGTCGCAGCATTCCCGGATCACATTCGTATGTATATTTTCGTCGGTCGGTGTTTTTTACGATTCGTACGGAAATGGTGTTTCCGTGCGAATCGTAATTCCATGTTTGTAAAGTTTTACAACCGGGTACGAGTCGGACGGGGAATTCGCTCCGACCGACGGTTCGTACGCGGTTTTTAACGGATCGTAATCGGCACCTTTATGTAGAACTCGCTGGGTTGGGTTGCAGTAGCATCGGTGGACGTCATGTTCGAACCAATTGGAGAGGTAAAATCGGTATTAAAGAATTTTTTAGCCAAGATTCCATCAGTATTGTCCGTGCTACAAGTAATCATAATTTTCAAGTGTGCTTTGCAATTTACAAATGTTTTACCAAGGGTTCAAATGTTCACCAGGTATGCTGATTTAGGGAAGAGAGGGCCAAATGTATGACAGTAAGTGAGCAGCTATTCCGACGAGGAAATCGAGTTAATTCCTAAAGGTCTAATGTGAGTGCGCATTCTCATGTAGAAACAAAATCCTTGCAGAGAGAGGAAGTGAGCGAAAAAGTTGTTTCCTTGTTTTATCCTTTCTAGGGTTGACTTAACAGCGCAGCTGCAGCAGACTTAATGTAATCAACAGAAAACAGCGTTAAAAAGCACTCCCTTAGAGGGTCATAGGCTACGCCCACATGCTGATCTTGCTCCCTAGTTGCTTTAATTGGCCACAATGTGTGGGCTTCTTTAGAAAAAGAGTGATTGTATTGCAGATTGCAACTAGGACAAAAAAGCTCCCCTATGACCTTTATTTCTTTACCAGTGATTGAATCTAGTATGGGTTTGAATACATATGCAGAATTACACAATTACAGCATACAAATTCACATCTTAATTTTTTTCGAATTTTTATTTATTATACTAATTTACTTTTCCCTTTGTAATAAATGCATTTAATTACATCTTTCTTTTAAGTTGCTAAAAGTTTTTTTCCAATTTTTTTATACAAACATTATTCCAAATTATTATACAAAAATTAATACCGACATTTTAACCCCCAATAAATGAATCAATCTTATATCAAAACTCATTCATTCCCCACATTCGTTCACAACATCGCAAACTGATGCTCCAGGGACTGGATGATCTGGATAATTAAAACAGCAAAGGAGGTTATGTCTGTACTAAGCCAAGAAATAACAGAATTGGAAGATAAACTGAAGGCAGCCACAGCACTTGATGATGCCAAAGCAAGGCTGGAGAGAATTAATGCAGGCATGAAAGACTTTGAAGACTACCTGACTAATAGAAAATGTGAAAAATTGAGAAAGGATGTGAGGTGGAACACTCAAGACAAAGCTTATCTGTACATAGAAAAATCTTATTATCAAGACTGGAATCATGGTGCTACATATCAAAATCATGGCAGAAATAATAGAAGGACAGTATTTATTTCTCAGACACTTATTCATCTGATTCTGAGACAGTTAACTTCCAGTGCACAGATGAGATGCAGCACAATTACAGGCCTAACAGAGGCAGGCAAATGAATCAACAAACCTATAGGGGACAGTCTCCTTTTTTACATCATGGCCAATACTGCGGGAGAAACAAACGTTGGGGACAAGACAGGGGGGACCAGCAACAACCGATGGCCCCCCAACATCTTTAACCCATTCTAAAAACACGCAACCAGCAATACTGGAGGACATAGACAATTCTGTTCTCCAAGATACCAACACAGATGACACCCTGCCTATTTTTAATCTCTCATCAGAAAATCTAACACAGGATGACACAAAATTACTAGGAAGAGGTTTATATTTTGTCCCGAGCACTGGTCCTAACTTGTTTAAACTACATCAAGACATGTTTTCTTTTTTCAGGAAGGTCAGATTACGGACATTTTTCATGCATAGACCTCTAGATAACAGTGAAGAAAATCTATCGTAGTGTAAACCGCCATCTATTTTCACTCCTACCTTAGATATGGTAGGCCCCGAGGTAGATATATCTGAAAAAACTTTATTGAAAGAAATGCAACATGTCACCAAGTATCCCCTACATAAACAACACAACGTAGTTCCTAAGACTCACAAAAACACTCTAGACCCTCCATTCCCTCCCATTATTTCCACCAGTGGATCGAGCACGGAACCACTTTCCAAATACATCAACGCCTTCTTATGCCCTCTCACAAAGAACTATGCCTCATATATTTGTGATACAAGGGAAATCATAGAGAAAATTGAAGGCATACCATTTGACCACAATAATGAAATCTTGGTACCGCTTGACATTGAGGCTTTGTACACCAACATTCCTCAATGTCAGGCGTTACAGGCAGTGGCCACACTCCTTAGTAGAACACCCGGTGAAAGACCGGATGCCTTCATACTGGAATGTTTGGAAATAGTCTTAATGAACAACTTTTTTGACTTCAATGGCCTTACATAACAACGGTTAAGGGCACCAGTATGGGGGCTTCCTATGTGCCCAGCATATCGCCCAGCATAGCGAACATTTATATGGGCGAATGGGAACTAAAGAATATCTTCAATGAAGCAGCTTCTTTCTTTGAAAATGTAAGCATATGGAAGAGCTTCATTGATGATATATTCTTTATTTGGAAAAGAGACAATGACGCCCTGCAGGAATTTATCGCGTGGCTCAACGCCAGCGACAGCAACTTGAATCTTACATTTAATTCTAGTTCCGTGTACATCGAAACTGTACCAATATGAATGATTTCCATACCCATGGAGATGCCCTAAAAAAACGCCTTGAGGTTATCCCCGTCGGTTGGTCAAGACGGCCTTCAAAAGGGCAAAATATTATAATCGAGACGCTCTACTACAGGACAATACCCATGCTCCAAAAGACCAAATAGGATGTGTTATTAATCATTCCAAGTTAAATTATAAAATCAAGAATATCATAACTAAGAATTGGAAAATCCATAATGCTCACGAGGATGAGGAATTAAAACAACCCCAAGTAGCCTACAGGAGAAACAAAAACCTCCGAGATATGCTTGTACACACAAGACCAGAAGCCCGTAATATTTACCAGCAGACCACCCTTACGGGCCTACCCCCCATCTTAGGGAACCATAGATGTGGCTCCTGCCATGCCTGTGATACGGCTATGGTTACTAACACCCTTACACATAAGGGTAAAAACATTAAACTTAGAGACCTCAGCAACTGCAGGAGCCAGAATGTCATGTACATTATCTTGTGTCCATGCGAGCTGGCCTACATTGGAGAAACAAGCCGCAAGTTCCACACTAGATATAGTGAGTACAAATTGGCTATTCATACAAAAAAAGTACAGCTCCGATGGATACACATTGTCTAGAAATGCACCATGGGGAAAATGATCTTCGTTGGTGCATTCTTGAAAAGTTCAAACCTAAGTTAGTCTGCCCATTGAAATAACTCGCAAAAGAAGAGAAACCTTCTGGATCTTCACCTTCAATAGTGTAAAGGAGGGATTAAATGAGGAAATGATTTGGAACATTACAAATCGTTATGCATAGTTCTTTTTTGGTAGCCCTTTGCATTTGCCACTCTTAGGTGCCTATTTCAGGAATGACAGACACAGCAAGGTGCCTCTATACTTGATCCAATGCAGGCTATGTCGCAGATCTTCATTAGTTCCCTCCATGTTCCATCTCATTGACAACCAGTGATCAACAACCTGCCACTGCTGCATATGTATATATTGTCATTTACTGGTTGTCAACATATTCTTTCTGATTCCCATATAAATAGTATTTTTAATACAGACTTGAGATTCAGCTCTCAGAAGCTACATGCCAACCAACATAGTCGAATATAAACACGATAGCTCGCATCACATTTTTTCCGGCTTATTATGCATGGGTACTGCGTAACTCTAACTTATATTAGATGGCGATAACTAGAAGCAATGATTATCTTACTGCTAATTTTGGGAACTTTGTTTCCAATCATCTTTTTACACATGTAGTTCCTATATTATTACTATGAGAGTTTGATAGCACAAGGTAGATATAATCCATTGGAGCTTGACACATATATCACAGCTCGTAATACCTGTGCTGATAGAATTGTATATGCACACTATATGACTTTAGCTCACCCAAGATGGTGCTAATTATAAGTAGTGACTTTGGCATTACATGCACCAATATTTTCATTAAGGCACCTAACATCAATATACCTATTCGAGTGTATCGGGCAATATGTGCTATCCCTTGGTGTTCGCCTTATTGTAGGGTTATGTTTATATTCTAATTATCCGATCCTGAACTACACAGAACGTCACTAGGAATGGCCACTTTGTTGTTGCCTGCCACGTGTATGGCAGGGCTCGTGCATTTACAAGGTACTTTAACGGAGTTATGTGAGTTTCTATTACTCAGTAGATCTCTATCTTTCA
This sequence comes from Triturus cristatus, assembly GCF_964204655.1. NCBI lineage: Eukaryota > Metazoa > Chordata > Amphibia > Caudata > Salamandridae > Triturus > Triturus cristatus. The sequence continues at coordinate 939,291,101 of NC_140587.1, read as the reverse complement.
TATCGTTAGTTCTAATTACTATTTGTTATCAAACCAGACACATCAAAATGGCGTAGATATTTTCTTCCGCATGATGGTAGTTTTCTACCAGTGGCAGCGCCCGACGTATTGAAGCATCATGAAGCGTGCTCTTCTGCACATTAGCAATAGCATATTTAATGGCAGATCCCGCGCCCGTCAGTTCTTGTAGTACGTGATGGACGCGGAGCTTCGAATCAGTCCTTACCGAAAATATAGGTGAGTGACCAGCTTGGAACTGTGATATTGTAAAGGGTTCATTTTTATCTATAGACAGAAAGGGCAGGGCTGTCGTAATATCTTTTGTAATATGCTCATCATTCCTTTATGAATATGAGCCACAACTAAGCTTCTTTACCACACACTTGTTCTAATTAGCATGGCCACCAGTCACAAGAGATAATGACGTAACTTCTCCTCGTCAGGCCCATACCTCTACCTTGACCTTGTGCACCAAATAAATCTAAGCAGCCAATATAGGGCATTACCATTATCCGTTTGTGGATCAGAAAGATTCAGGATTTTTAGCCCAGTGGTAGCATATTTACCAGCAGTAACTGGCCATTGTTTGGCCCTTCTGTAGAGGCATCAGACATAGGAGTAGACATTTACATGCTTCTTTGTTTATAGGTATACCTATTTAAGGCATGTCCAGTTGAGTACGCTTGGCTATATTGTGAGACTATTGTTCCTCGTTGCGGCCCAGAACGTACTATACATCGAATCGACATAGCACACAGAGACAATCCTACACATATATGAATTTATGTGAGTATACAAACTCAACTGACTATATTTTAGCAGGCTACCGCAGCATGACGAGGAGAATTTTTACTCATATAGATTTTCTTCTCATATAAATCTTTCCTTGTAGAATATCTATATATATCCTTCCTGAGGGCCCGCATCAGATTGGATAAGAATTCCTGAAGCTAAACATATATTCTATCAATGGGTAAGGCTCCAACAAAATTGCCACATTTAGAATATATTCTCCTGGCAGATCAATTCCATTTTAACATATCATTTAATATCTTACTCCCCATCAAAAGTGTAGTGGACTGACAGCCATCTGTGACACAGGCATCGCTGTCCCAAGTTTTATTTATACCTGCACATTGCTGAAGAGTTGGGACTTATCCCATTGGATGCTAGTAAGTTGAGCTGCTATTCACTCTGTATATATAGGTATGCACACTAGATAGCACACTTTGGGAATCTTGCAAGCAAAGCATGCTGGAATCTATATTTATGTATTCTATACCTTACTACTATCTTCCCACTTCACTGCATGGCACACTATGGTGGTCTTGGCTCCTATAATCTAAGGTTTCTTTGTCTGCTTATTATTTTTCTCACACCTTGGAACCTCTTCCGGTAAGTAAGAGAGGCCCCAAGTAAACATTTCGGGTGCACACAAATGCAAAAATGAGTCTATATATAATAATAACACTGTCACGGATGCGTAATTAGGTTGATAATCTTTTTGGATTCTCCATTCTTATATCATAAGGTGGTCTGATCAAGTGTTTATACAATATAATTGTTATAACGTATGGATTCATAAACATATATTATTGTTGTCCTTTAGGTACCCCCCTTTATTGCCTGAGTGACACTTTATTCTATTTGGGCAAGGTCCTGATGAAGGTGGTTCACGTTGTGTGTTACCCCACCGAAACGTGCGTCAACCTCGTGTGTCCAGACCTTATTGTTTTGGTCATCTAATTTGTGTTTGGAAACGTTCTACATCTGTGTTTTCCTTATACCCAAATGTGTATATGTGTCTTGTATGAATGTGAACGACTGTGGGGGATGAATGAGTTTTGATATAAGATCGATTCATTTATTGGGGGTTAACATGTTGGTATTAATTTTTGTATAATAATTTGGAATAATGTTTGTATAAAAAAATAGAAAAAAACTTTTAGCAACTTAAAAAAAAGATGTCATTAAATGCATTTATTTCAAAGGGAAAAGTTAATTAGTATAATAAATAAAAATTTGAAAAATATTAAGATATGCATTCGTATGCTGTAATTGTGTAATTCTGCATATGTAGTCAAACCCATACTAGATTCACTGGAAAAGAAGTATAAGTCATAGGGGAGCTTTTTTGTCCTAGTTGTTCAGATATTCATTCCCCTTTACTCCCTGACCTCACATGCCTCTTAGAGAGGGTCCCTTACTTTACATTTGTATTGCAGATTACAGTCACCACTGTACGCCTGGTTTAGCTATGGCGACTAGCCAGTGATCAAGTCTGTAGGCCTGAATGGTTCATTGGGAAAAGTTAAGTCAGATGCAATATGTTTGATCAGTGTTTGATTAGTTTGTTGAAAACAGTTAAGTTCAAAGGCAGGAGGACCAAATCATTTATTGTGAAAAGCAAATGGGCCTTTAGGGGTAGATTGTTATGAGACTTTTAATGCAAGTAGACAAGTATTATCGACCATAGATTCTCACAGATTACAGTATTAGGCAAGGGCTTTGTTTACCCCCTATAACAAACCCTATGGGGCAGATTTACAAGCCCCTTACATCACTTTTGCGACGGTGTTGTGTCACTTTTGTGACACAGCTGCGGCGTAAACATGAGGGCAATTTACAACGTGACGTATCTAGGGAGATCTGTCACCTTGAAAAGCCCTGCGTCACATTATACCTGCGTCAGGTATAATGTATGCAGGGTTGGCATTCACACACAGAAAAGCCTTGTAGTGATGCAGTGAGATCAGCGAGATTTCACTGCACCACTTCTAGGACGCCACTGCATCAAAATCCTACACCTGCTTGGAGCAGGCATAAGGGGTGATGCAGTGTAGTGGGAATAGGCCTCCCCATACATTGCTGGAGTTGCGTCATGCTTGCAACACGGCTCCAGTAATGTGTGACTTTTGAGCCAACAGATGCTTCAGGATTTCTGACGTATCTGTCAAGCCTTGCGCCATGGTGCACTGTATTGTAAATATGGCACATCCATGGTGGCGCAAGGGTTTCACATTGAGGGGCAGGGTAACTGAAGCACAGAGCGTCAGTTTCTTGTAAATCTGCCCCTGTGTTTTTGGAGAATTACATTTGTTGTTAGGGCAGGCTTGACAGCACAGCTTACGTGATCACCAGAAAAAGAGCTGTAGTGAGTAGACCTAAGAGAAAGGCTGTGGCAATGTCCTCATTCTGAACTTATATACAAGTATTTGATTGACAAATAGTAGTGCATGTCTGCCTAAGAATTAGTCCAATTTCTCATAACTGGTACGGACATTTTTAACGCAGAGCAAAGGTCATGTAGAATAGGAATAGGTTTTGCTTGGTTTAACCCTGCAACCAATATTTTGGAAGAGATTGGCAAGTGATACTTGCCAAAAACATACAAATTTGATTTGTAGTGTGAACTTTATGACGAATACAATAAGAAGGGGTTTTACATTGTGAACTCTGACACACACCATACGCAGGGGCTTTAAATTGTGAACCCTCTGAGTAATGCAATAAGAAAGGGTTTTGGCATTTGAACTCATGGCAAACACCATAATAAGAGGATTTAAATTTTGAAGTACTTGGCAAATACAATAGGAATGGGTTTTATGTTGACAAATCAAATGACAAATGCAATACAAAAGTGTTTAGTATGTATATCCATTTTTACATCTAGCCACAGTACTTGGTTGTCAAGGAAAGAGATTTTTTGTTGTTGGTTTTAAACTTTTTTTATATTTCAGGGTATATACAGCTAGTATTCAGTTTGATCACATGTAAGAAACACATTGTGCATAGTGGATGACATATCGAGTTGCAGTTCATGGGATGAGCCCTCAACTTGGATTTACAATGTCTCAGGAACTACCTGAAATGTGAACCCCAAATAATATCATAGAGTGCATCTGAAGATGCTAGAAGCACTGCATATCCCATTAAGATGAGCAAGGACAATCATCTATAAAATCAAATAAACCAGAACTGTTAAAACCTTGGCAGCAATTGACAGAGCAATACGTCACGCACCTCCCCAAGTAGCATAGACTGACTCCATCATACATCTGTGTCCATCCCGTCCCTCCCTCTGGATGGATCCATAGTACCCTTGATAACAGGTTAATGAGGCTGCACCATATGGTGCCTCTCCCTATGTGCTGCCAACCAATGACCTAGATTTATAGAGACTATCACCATTACCAGCAAGTTTCCATGATGACCATTGCATCACCACTAAGGTCAATCAAGTGACCGCACATCTAATACCCTAGCAGGTGGCATCTGGTCAGAGAGGGTGTCCGGTATCGACTACTACTTGTATCTCGGAGTTTCCTGTCTGAGACAGTGCATCTGCATCGCCACTCGACTGCTCGGCTGTTTGCAATTCCTCCAGCAGTATCCACCATGTCTCCAGATCTTGGTCAGCATTCTTGTCTGTGCAAACCAGGTGTAAAAGTCGCTCCTCTGTTACTCCCCACTTGCGCATGTCCGCTCTCCAGCCTAGGGGGTACAGGGTTCGTCAATTGGATCATGATGCAGTGTTTATCCAGCACCAATCCCAATATAGTGAATTTATATTGCATTCAGGCCCCAGATTTGGGAACCGGTAGAACAATGATTGATTGTTGCCTTGACCTCGAGTCCCTTGGCCTCCTGTAGCGTCTCCAATACCCTCGACCAATGGATTCGTAGTCAAGTGCAGCCCCATATTATATGGGTAAACGTTGCGGGCTGGACACCACAGCGGGGACACACCGGTGAGTGCACAGTATTAAACCGTGACAACCTATAGGGGGTCAGGTATGTGCGATGTATGTGACGGAATTGTATACGTTTGAAGAAAGCATTCCGGGCACCTCTCGAACCGGGGAGAGAGTTAATGTTTTTGTCAATGTACACTGTGGGTCTACCTAAATTTGATGATGGGTCTTTCAAGATAGAGATGGCACAGTCATGCTTCTTTTCAAGTTAGAGTGAATCGGCTTGCTTTATTTGTATTAAATATGGTGACAAAGGGAGTAGATTCTCATTTTACATAGTGAAATCTGGTTATGAGTTATGAAGGGCATGTGAAATTGGGTTTTTGTATGAAGGGGGATGTGGACCCTTCTCAAGCAACAGCCACAATTTTTGTCAGTGTGAACCACAAAAGTAACTAAGTTAACTTGTTCTAAACCCTCTGGTAAGTTGGCACTAAAGCAGTCAGGCTTAACTTAGAAGCACTATGTAAAGTAGTTATGCAGCACTTAAACAATAATATAGTGAAAACACAACACAACAAAAATCGCAAACTAATTTATAAACAGAGAGTAAATTCAAAAAAATGATTTGACACCAAAACGACAAAAATCCAATCAGTAGAACTGAAGTTATAAATTTTCAAAGTTTAAAGTGAAAAATAGCATCTAAAAGATCAAAGCACCAACCGCAGTCCTCTAGTTGTGTGAGAGCAGGGCAAAGTCGAAAGATATGTCTCACCTCGATGGAACGTGGTACAAATACACAAAGTGGATTGGGCCAGGTCTCTGTTTACCTTCGGACTTAATAGAAATTTTGAAGAAAAATGCCTGCAAATCTAAAATAAGCAGGGCAAGGCATCCAGTGGTGTCCGAGGTAGAGGTGCTGCCATCGGGGAGCTGGTGGGTGAAGTCGTTGTGAAGATTTCTACGTTTGGACTTTGTCTCTTTTTTGGAAGGTGAAAATTTCCAGCGGGATGAAGCCGCAGGCTGCAGGTAGCCGACAAGGGCTCCACTAGGGTGGAAACCCCATCTGCAAGGAGCCGCAGTATTTGCTGCTGGAGAGAATAGTGAGAGCCCTGGGCCCCCCCAAGAAGAATACATAGATCTCTAGATGTAAACCTTGCTAATAGATTTGACCCCTTGTCTGATCTAGATGCATGCGACTGACTACAATCACTGATATTCAGCATACTCCCTCTCCCGTCATTGATGCGGGACTTCGGATAATGAATTCTAACCATCTAGAGAGTACAGAGATCTCAACACCACTTGCATTGGGTGGTAGTTCAGCCTCTACCTCATTAACATTTCTATCCTGGAATATTGCCGGCCTACCCTCTAAGATTACGTCATCTGATTGGTCATGTTTTCATTATTATTGTTTTCCAGGAGACTTGGTCATTGAACATGATTTTTCGCATTGGTTATTTGGCCTTCGGTAAAGTGGCAACTTCAAGACACAAAGGGAGACCCTGTGGGGGGCTGATTATTTGGGTTAGACAACAGACAGGCTATCAGGTTAAAGAGTTAATGAACGACAGCCCTGATATTCTGGTCATCAAAGTTCGATCGAAATGCGAGCCAGATCTCATATTGATCAATGTGTATGCGAGAGGGATAGCGGGTGTGAAAGCATCAGCAACTGTCTCCCAATTGGATACCTTCATTGAAGATATGAAAGGGGTAAATTATTTGGTAATTGCAGGTGACCTCAATTGCACATTTGAGCCCCTCGGTCATGAAGATTGTAGTCTTAGCAGTGATGAGGATTCGAATTGGGGGATACCGCTTCTAACGCTGCCCCCAATTAATAAATGGATTGAGGCGGCGCTCCAGTTAAAAAGTTTATCCTTGGAGAGGGGTCTAAGGGCTGTAAATGGGAGGTTATTATCAGATAGCGAAGGCACCCACACTTTTAATAATGGGACAAGAAGTAGCAGAATCGACAACTTTCTTATTAGTTTAGAATTATGGCCAAGACTTATGAATATGAAGGTCCTACGTAGAACGGAGAGTGACCACGATTCGTTATTGCTAACTCTAGAGAGAAAAGGTCACGATCCGCTAAGGGCAAGTACCGAAATAGCGACAGCAGATGTAATTATGTCCCAAGATTGTCGGCGACTAAAATGGGCAGTGGTATCAGAAGATAATAGCACTCTAGATCTGATAAAGTTAATTCTTGAAGACACATTAACAATTCTCTCTACTCTAGACACACACGATGATTCTCTCTCTGCCCTTATGAAGGTACATGAGGACCTCTTTGTTGAGCTGAAAGTCTTTTTTACTAAAAATAAAAGATCTACCAGGCATGTAATTCTTAAATCAGCACAATGGTATGACGAGGCATGCAGGATTGCATTTAGGCACCTCTCTCAAGCAATTAGGTTGGGAGCACCATAGGAGGTCAAAAATGCAAGGTTAGTATATAAAAAAGCACAACTCAGGGCAAAAAAGAATTTTGATGAAAATAGATGGAAGGATTTGATATATGCAAGTAACGGGAAGAACTGGAGGCAATTCTCGCAAACAGTTAAATGGGGTAGCGAGACATAGGGCCTGTACCAGCAAACAATGTGCCACCAGAACAATGGGTTTACACTATCAGGCCCAATTTGCTTCCACAACAGGCACCCCCACACATTACCCTGAACTAACTTCTGATGTTGTCTTAACCTTTGATATAGGTGAGATTGAAAGAGTTTTGGACAGTGTCCCTGCAGGCAGGGCCCCTTGTCCTGATTGTATTCCGGCCGACATATTTAAACACGACAGGAAGAATTGGCTTAAATACATCCATATCATCTCCAATGCCCTGGCTAGAGGTGCCCCATACCAGAATCATGGTGTGGGGCAGAAATAATTCCAATATATAAAAAAGGGGACCGCGCCAGCCCAAGTAATTACAGGCCAATAAGCCTAATTGACAAACTACAAAAGATTGTGGCCAGACTCGTGTTGAGCAGAGTAAATACATGGATTGATGATCAGGAAATCCTATCCACCTTTCAAGCGGGTTTTCGCCCCCATGTCAGTACTATCGATCAAGTCTTTAGATTCATGATGATTTATTGGAGTACTGTGATTTTAGCCGGGGGGACTCTATATGCTGCATTTATAGACTTAAAATCAGCATTTGACCTGGTGCCCCGATACAAGCTATGGGATACATTAAAGGAAGCAGGAATGCCCCCCAAGCTTTTCATTTTTATCATTAGACTGTATGAGTCTAACTATGCCAAGGTACGGTGGGGACAACAGGGCGAATTACCGGATCGCTTCCCAGTAAGTAAGGGTGTATGGCAAGGGTGCGTTCTGGCCTTTACTCTTTTCTCCTTGTTTATAAACAAAGTTATTTCATATTATACTGCTTACCCAACTGATGCACCATCTCTTGCAGGTTCGAAGGTTCCATTATTAATGTTTGCAGACAATACTTTAATCTTGTCTAAAACCCAATTTGGTCTGCAACATGCCCTCGACAGATTTACTGTTTTTTGTAACGACCATGAGCTAGTAGTTAATGTCGACAAGACCAAGTTCTTGGTGCTGCACAAACATAAAACAGTAAAAGGCAGAGTAGAAATGAACAACGCGTCCCTGGAGCAAACTGACACCTTTACATTCCTGGGAGTAACAATGGGTAAGAGGATGAACTGGTAACCCCAGATAGATTTGTTAGTCCTTAGGCATAATCAATTAGCAGGTGCCCTACTAAAAGAACACCGGCTCTCCCATACTAAACCGGTAGGGCCAGCTCTAACAATCTATAAAGGGAAAATCAGGGCATCAATAATTTATGGAGCAGAGCTCTGGGGTTTCGAAAATCTAGCTCCCCTAGTCCTTGCTCAAAACAAGTTTCTGAGATCATTAACTGGTCTCCCTCCATCGACTCCTCTCAAACCCTTACTATTAGATTTGGGATGCACCTCATTTGAGGAGGCAGCGGGCTTTAGACCCCTGGCTCATTGGAAACGGTTATGGACAACACCGCAGTTAGCACCATATGCTAATGCAGTAAAGCATATTAGAGAAACAGACTTGTCTTCAAAAATTAATTGGCTACAAAAGATTAAGGGCACATTACTTGATATGGGGCTCAGCCATTTGTGGGTAGACCCAGTAGGGAACCTGTTTCCAAATAAAAATGACTACAAAGCACTTTACAGGGACATGGTCAGTTACAAGTCCATGTCATTGGTGAGTAGAACTTCCCTGACAGGTATCTTTTTAGAACATAAGTACGAATCGAGACCTGAAGCATATTGGGATTTTATCGTGAGACCTTGCGATAGGAAATTATATCACCAAATTAGAGTGGGCACCCTCCCCATAAAATCTTTTACGTCTAAGTGGCATAATGTTTTAGACACCAAATGCCCCATGTGCTTAACTATGGAAGAGTCTATAGCTCATGTATTGTTTGTGTGCCCAGCATATAAGGGTCCCCGATGTAAACGGCTTAAACCGATCTGTTTAAACCTTGGCATAAGATCTTGCCAAACAGCTTTGCGTATCTTGAAAACAGACACACGCGAAAACATAGCTATAGCTAGTCAGGCTTCTCTTAGAGGCAATGTGTAAAGTATTTATGCTGCACTCAAACAGTAATAAAGTGAAAACACTGCACAAGAAAATTCCCAAAACATTTAAGACAAATTGGGTCATTTGTAATAAATAAACTTATACCAATATTACGAACATCCAAAGTAGAAAGGGAGTTACACATTTTTAAGGTTTTTGTAAAACATATAGCCAAGAAACACAAAGTGGCAATCATGGTTATCAGGTAACACTGGAGCAGGTTAAAGTCAAACGTTCTGGCTGACTACAATGGAGTGCCATTGGGGGGTTTAACAAAACCTGCTCCTTGGGGTGGCATGGCCAGACATTGGGCCATTACCCCACACAATAATTGGCTGAGCAGAATCCCCTTGAGACAGAAAGGATAATATGTTTTATAAAAAAGGATAAGTGGCTCTCCTAGACTTTGGCCTAGCAGTCTTTTCTACACCACAGTGGACAGGATTGAGAGGTTTTCCCCAGTCTGTTCTCTGGCGGGGGGAGGGACAACAAAACCAACTAGACATCAGGAAAAATGAGTTCTATGCCTACGGTTTGGCAAGCCTACTTTCTAGCCAAGAATCAGCTACATTTTGGGAGATTACTGTAGGCTCACTCATAAAACTGGGCATACAATTGATGTCATTTTGCCAATCCTCATATCATCTCAGTGACTGAGAACTATCCCATCACTTAAATTGATAAGTATGTGATCATGATCTACTTCTCCATTCCGGTGACTAGTAATATCATTTAGGATCACCACAAGCAACCTAGTATAATGAGAGCATGGACGAAACTGGACTTACCCTTCTTTCCTCTACTACCTTAATCATCTGTCTAACAGTAATAGTTCAAGTGCTGTACTTCTGCCTGACAACAAATCTTGGCAACCTTATTCTATTAAAATCTGACAAAGCCACTGAGTCTCTTAGGACATCTGGCTAGATATCTCCTGAAGTAAATTCACTAAAATCACATAGATGATTTCTAAGAAGAGTCTGGAAGAAATCCTATAGCAAAAAATATAAGCTTCTTTTTCCCTTTTTTTAACTTGTTTTTATTACCATTTTTAGAAACTCGTAGGTAGCACAGTATTACACACTTGGTCAACAAACCATTAATGCATGGAGTGTATCTTGTTATCAGTCCCACATATTTAATTCTCCCCCTATCTTTGGATGCCCTCAATACCTGGTGTTTGCCCCCCATGCCGACCATTTTTTGTTCCATTTCCTGGGGCAGCCCTGCCCTCATAGATTGTTTTCTTGGTTAGCCTCCACCAAACCATGTCTCTGTTCCATTCCTCCAGTGTTGGAGATTGCTCCCCTCCCCATTTCTGGGCAATGTACCATTTCGCCACCACTAGGCACCATGCAATCTGAGTCTTTTGAGTTATGGTTGTTTCCTCACCCACAATGTTAAGTAGAATTTGTTTAGGCGAGCTATCTGAGTCCCTATTGTGCATATGTCACCTGGGATTGATTGCCAATATGTTTGTAATGCTGTGCATTCCCACATGGTGTGGTAGAAGGATCCCATCGTTCCACATCTTCTCGGGCATGCCTCATTGAGCATCCTCTCCATCTTGCGCAAGGTCGTTCTTCCATATTACACCCTATGCAATATACGGAGTTGCACCAGAAGCAACCCCACCCATATTGCCACCTCTCTTGGCTTCTGTAATGCTTCTTCCCACTCTCCCTCCTTCAATGGTCCCAAATTTGCCTCCCAGGCCTCCTTTAGCCTGTGGAGATACCCCAGAATATTGTTTACTATTTTCCTCTACAGGAAGGAAATAGCTCCCTTGATGAGGGGTTCTATCAGCACTCCCTCTTATAATGGCGTGGAACTTGGGATCTCAGTCCCTGTGGCTATATGCGACAGTAGTGCATGTCTGATCTGGAGGTGGTGGTATGGTATGTTTCTTTTGTTGACAGGTGGGAAGTGTCCTTGAGTTTCTCCAGGGGGACGTTCCTACCTCCCTCCCATAAGTTCCACAGCTTTGAGATGCCTATTGTATCCAACCTGTCCAATCCCTTTATGTCTCCCAGGGCTGCCAGTTCTTTAATGTCCCATAGTGGTGTTTCTGCTGTGAGTTTACCCTGCCAGCCAAGATATGATGCAGCCTCCTGCTATATCGACCCTACTGTTCTGGTATGTGGGGGAAGGTTCCTGAGGACTCCTTCCCATATAGTGCTGCAGAGCATACCTTTTGACACCCATCATGTGTCTGTCCATTCTTAGCGCTGGTTCAGTTTGGGCTGCATGTGCCAATCGTTTAAGACAGACAGTTGTGCCACCCAGAAGCATTTGAGCATGTCTGGTAGGACTATTCCTCCCTTGTATACCTATCCCATTAGTTTCACCAGTGCAATTTCGGGAGAAGCCCCCATCCCATAATAGCAACTGCACCTCCCCCGCAGCTGCTTTGAAGAATTGTGTTGGGACCTTGTAGGGTGTGTTTTAGAGTGCATACAGAAATCTGGGAAGAGCCGTCATCTTAAATATTGCTGCCTTTCCCATTAGTGACAGTGGCAGTCTCTGCCAGTGATGCATGCCTTGTTTGAAGCGATGAGGAGTGTGTGTAGGTTGTGTTTTAGAAAGTTGTTTGGGTCCTTGGTAATATATAGTCCCAGATATTTAAAGTCATCGCTCACTACAGGCATTGTGCAGCCTCAGGCAGTTGTGGCATGGTTCCCTTCAATGTGTATCTTAGGGATTTACTCCATTTGGTCCTATATCCGATATATTTGCTGAAATTTCCATGATTTGTTTGAGTCTGTTTATAGTGGGTTCAAGCTCTGTCACGTAAAGCTGTTTGTCGTCAGCATATTAAGATTTGCCGTCTTATCATCCCTCCCAGTAAATCCCATTGACTAGTGGGTCCTGCCTGATCCAAGATGCGGGAAGTTCCAGCACCTGTACAAGTATCATGGGTGATAGCGGACAGCCCTGTCTGGTACCCTTTGCTGTTCAAAGCCCTTCGGATATGTGTCGTTAACCCTGACCCTAACCAATGGATGGCTGTACAGGGGCTTAATCCAGTTTGCGAAGTTGGGACAAAGCCCATCCTGTCTAATACTGCAAACATATAGTTCCATTCCAGTGTATCAAAGCCATTGTAAAGTCTAGTGACATTACAATTGCCTCTTCCTTTAACCGTTTTATGTTGACCAAGAAACCAAATAGGCTCTGCAGGTTGAGTCATTTGCTACTGATGGGCAAAAAGCCTGAGTGGTAGGGGTGTACTAAGGTAGTGATCACTTTTTTCAACCTGGCCAGTTTATGATTTCTGCATTTAGCAGTGAGATCGGTCTATAAGAGGCGCAGTTGTCAGGGGTTTTACCAGCCTTACGTATCACCACTATGGTGGCTTGTCTTTGGCCTGCTGGGAGATGCCCCACATTCCTTTCCTCCTCTTGTATGGTCTACAGGCGTAGCAAGAGTTTAGTGGCTAGTCTTATGTATAGTTCTATAGGAAGCCCGCTGGGTCCCATCGCTTTTCCTGGTTGTAGCTCTCTGACTGCTGTGATTTTGCTGTCTGGCATTATTTCTATTTCTAGTTTCTGCTTGTCATCTGAGGCCAACTGGGTTAGCCTTAGGTCCTGCAGCAGGGCGACTATTTTCGCTGAGAATGTGGTGGTTGCAGATTTGCATATCTTGGCATCTGCTTGTTTCCTATGTGGGGCTCCTGATCTGGTACTTTGATTCTAAGTACCCAGTGGGTCACTCGTTCCCTATGGTCTAACCAGGCAAATAGTTTTCATGCTTTATTGCCTACTCCATTTAGACAGTGTTGTAATATGAGGTAAGTGGCCTTGGTCCCTTACTCCGATATGTCTCTAAATTCCTGGCACTTTATGGCTAGTCTATTGGAGGGTTGTGGGTCAATTTGTGAGGCAATTAGGCTTTCTAGTACTTCAGCTTCTTTTTCTAGCACTTCTCATAGCCTTTTTTCATCTTTTTTTCCTTATACCAGGAACATCAAATGCCCTCTTATTTCTGTTTTATATGATTTCCTTGAGTAGTTGGGAAGTCTCCTGTTCTTTCATTCTCTGTGAAGTAGTTGTCCGTACCTAGGCGTAGACCTGTTAGTATATCCTCATTTTGTGAGGTATCTGTGATTTAGTGCCCACTGTCTGTTTTCTCTGCTCTTCTTTCTGTGAAGCATCACTCGAGTTGGTTCTTGGTCTGATATACTCAGGGCCATTGGAATTATGCGGTAAGAAAGGGCCAAATTATGCAGCAGGGTTCAGTAAATTATGCAGAAAGAAAAGCTAAATTGTGTGGTATAATGCTCTATATTTTGTACTAGTATCACTTCATTATTTCATCAATTCTAAACTTGGTAACACTGTGGGCATTGGTTGCACCCTCATTAGTGCCAGTTTAACTCCAATTATAGCAATAAGCAACAGAAAGGTGACCACTCCAGCTTTACAAAGGACCTCCCACTGCACGGCAACACATGTTGTTGCATTATTGGTAACGTTTGAACCATTTGAGCTAGAAACAAAATATTCTTGTTAAAATCTGCAGATTATGTGGTAGATGATGGATTATGTGGCACATCTATAATTGTGTGAAAATCGTCACAGTCGCACAATCGCATTATTCCGGTGGAACTGGATAGACCCCTTGCTAGATTTGGGCCCCCACAAAGTTTTGTATGGCTGTGTGATGTGCCACCGGATACTCCAGTCAGGAGAGGCTGTCACGTGCACCAAAGTGGTATGTGTATTGTTGCTCGTGGGGGTTGTGTGCCCTCTAGATATTCACCAGGCCCAGAGCACTGGGCAAAGTGGAGAACTGCATTTTTCTGTTTCCCTCTCCTGGGTGGGCGTCTATCCATCTCCTCTGAAGCCACCTCGTTCATCTCAACCCAAGTACCAAGTTCCCTCTGGGAACTATAGTAGCAGCAATGCGGCTATCTTAGGCATTGTGACTGCATGTAGCCCGAGAGGTTTACAGTCAGCCCATACTCTTGCCCTTTTTGGGAAATGTATCACCCAGTGGGTCTGTCCGGGTATTACATGGGATATAAGGTTTTGATTTGCGGGTTAGTAAGCCTTCCCCCTGTAAGTCTGATATGGAGCCTGCATGCGCCCGCATGATGTATCGATATCAGTGTAAGGCTTTGTAATGGTTGCCCTTAAGGCAAGCCTCTTGGAGTAGTACAATATCTGGGGTCCTGTCTCTTAAGGCACTGCAAGACTACCCCCTCTCGAGCCTGCTCCCTTGGCCATTAACATTTCAGGATAGCATGTTTACAGTCTGAGGTTTAGCCATTGGGTCTGGAATTGTTTTGTCATGTCGCCTGTTTATCATTCGACCCAGTGCACAATCCAGGGCACTGGCCCTCTCAGTTATGGACTTAGTTTATTCTCTACTGGTCAGCTCTGTGTGAGCTATATGGACACTGTGTAGATTACCTGTAATGGTTTCCAGAACACCCCCTCCCTGGCATGGTTGCCTTAGAACTACCCACCCACTCAACAGTACAGAGTATCTGTCTCCCCAAACCTTTTAACTTTCTTGCAGGAAGACTGGTCAAAGCTGTGAAGCATTAATCATACAGGCCCCCTAACTATTGTCAGAGTGTTTCCTCACTCATAAATTTGGCTGCCCACATTTCACCTTCCCCAGATGTTGTCTCTCTTGTGCTGTGGAATCTTCCTCGTTATATCCCACGTCTCCTTTTGCCCTCTCATTGGGGCTCTCCAAATGACCCCTCACTCTTGCCTTTTTCCAAGGGGTTCTTTGAGAATCTGCATTGTCCTGTTTGCAAAGGGCCCGTCTCATTCTTTTCTCCAGGAGCTGACTGGTCTTCAGCCCTATAATCATTCCCACACTTCTGCAGGCATTCTGAAGTGCCAGACAATTTCCTGCGTGACTACTCAGAGTTTAACTAGGTAATGCATCATATATTTGAGTTCTTTCACGAGTAGTTCTCTCTTCATCCCTTCAAAGGTTCTTCGTTGTTGCTGTACTTTTAGGTAAAGTCTGCAAAGAGACGTATTGTTGTGTTTTCGTATTTATATTTCCCCCATCACTGGGCTGATTTGAGGATCGCATTTAAATCTCAGTGATTGAAGATGCATGTGATTATAGTTCTGGGAAGAGCCCCCGGTCAGTACAGTGGCACCGTGGCTCTGTGAGCCCACTCCACAAAGAAGAATTTTGACAGTCTCTTTGGTTGTATGGTTTGCGTTGTTGGTTCCTCCATGAACAGTTCCACACTTGGCCCCTCTACCCCTCCGGCACCCCTACCACACGTATATTATTGTGTCTTGAGCATCCTTCGTAGTCCTACAGCTTAGCCACCATGATCGCACTTTCTCTCATCAGATGGCTCACTTGTTCTTGTAAGCTCCCTGTTTCAGTTTTAGGGCTAGCATAGTGGTTTCTATCTCTGACACTCCCTCTTTTATTTTATTGAGATCTGCCCTCAGTATGTCAACTCCAGAGAGGCCAGAGGGTCTGCCGTCAGTACCCTATATCTGTTCAGACTAGTGTATGTCCTTGCCCCCGTCATTCCTTTTGGTTGTGTGTGTAAGTCTTTACTCATGCGCCCTTGCTTGCTGTCCCTCTTATTAACATACAGGTGGCGTTGTCTCTGGGGTGCTACTCACTGCCACCTACCAATAAGGGCTCATTTGAGGGGAGTTATTGCACCTGTGGCCTGTAGGGTTTCACTGGCCCCCTAAGAGAGGTGTAGTCTGTAAAACCACAGGAAGACTGCAGTGGGGTCCGCACGCTATTGAAGGAACGCGGCGGTGTCTCTCCCAGCTGGTGGCACTTGCCCTCGAAACAACAAATAAGACACTCTGTTCTGCCATCTCTTTGCGGTCAGGTGACATGAGGATAAAAGAGTGAAAAGAGGTTGCAAAAGAGGGGAAAACACAGATCTGGAGGAAGAGAAAGACACCAAAACTGTCACAAATGGAGAAGGCAGGGACTGGCAAGAGCAAGAAAAAGGGGCAGGGAGTGTCTGGTATTGGATTATATACTGCCATCCTTGGTATTCTGCATTCAATTGCACTGACCATGGGCTTCTGAGCAGAACTTTAGACACTGGCATTTTTTATTTCACAAATTAAGCACTGGCTGCCCCCCCCCCATGATGTACCCATGAGCCACCCAACGGTGACTGAGAGGGTCCCAGGAGGCCCCTACACCAAACAAGTGATGGAGCTCGGTTCACCGCCTTGCTGGTCCCCTCTGTGCCAGTCAGCACTTGCTATAAGTCCCTCTTCTCCCCAGAGGCAGCAGGCATCAGAGTCTGTGTCTCTGCTTGGCAGGCCCTACCTCATGAACAGCGCAGCTGGGTAACTCCCAACAGCTACGGGCTCTGTAACCATTCGGACAGTGCGAGGTCCCACTTTGGGCGTGAGCAGTGCTGGTGAGTGCAGGATTTCAGGACAGATGTTGGAGGATTTTATTGTAGTCGGTTCGGGATCCATGTTAGCTTTTGGCCATATTTTTTGGTAATTGGGCATGCCCCCAAAACAAAAACATGCTTTTATTATAACGTCCATTTGACGATTTATAAAGTCACCACTAAAAAGCAACATGCAACAGAAGCCAATTATCCACCAACAGAACAACACAAAGTTATTAATGAATTATTGAAGCCTGAATGCATCAACTTATAAGTGGCCCTTCTAGGATCTACGCAACTCTTTGCCTGACACATTTTCTACAAAAGATATTGAAAAGAACCTTGGGAAGAAAAAGCAGGGTAATCTACCTCATCCACTCAGATCAATTACTAACAAAATATGACAAGATCAAAACCAACTGTCCTTCAACCCCATAAATCCCAAAGACTCCACTAACACATCAAAAGGTAGTGTCTCAACCGGATCAGTAGCTGGCCATATATTCTAGAATATCCTTCTCAAAAGCTCTGCTGTCATCCTAGCCACAAGCATCATCAACCACTGCTTGATAAAGGGAGGCTACTGAAGGACGGGGCCCTCTAGGGCCACACGGGTTATGTACAACCACTTGCTATGCCTTCCCCAAAATGAAGAATCCGTCAGACAGTAGAGAATACAAACTTACATTTATTCAGTATATACTCTGCAGAGGAGCCCAGTCAGGCCTTCACCCTAAGATGTCTGCCGAGGGGACTGACAACCTAGCTTTCTGTAATACTAGATAAACCTTTCTGGGAGACTTCGGCCATGCCTCCAGCGGAAAGTTACCAGCTTGAGCCAGGCATGAACAAACAGGCACAGAGAGATGACCTAACACCTGCCAGATGGGTGCACTATCAGTACTCCAAGGCCACTGTGCCGAGTCTCAGCATCTCCTAACCTGGGAGCAGAGCTACACATTGAGAATGGAATGCAGAAAAGAATATCAGTTCATTAGCAAGTCGGGTTACAGCCTTGAACAGGAGGGAAAATAATAACGAAGCACAGTGTTCTGCTGAGGCAAGCCGATTGAGAAATAAGGCCTAGTACGAGCACAGCCCAAGCCGTCTTCTAGTGATTGCGAAATAGAAAATGGAGTCACACAAGGTAACTAAAGCTTATATGTTGCCCGTATAACTCAGTGGGTTGCATAACGTGAGTACAAATGGCGTCTATTTAGCCACATATTGCTAATCTATTATAGCATGTGTAAGTGCACAATGGGAAGGGGAATTTCAAACCTAACACTGCCCACGTGAACTCAAAACCTGCTTACATAAAATCTTTACTTATATGCTAATTAGTGTCTGGTAGTGAAAGGGGCATTCTTAGGCAACTTTATTGAATGATCTTCTTTCAATCAAGAATCTGCATTAATAGAAGAAATAAACCTCTTCTCATAACTGGATTCAGACCCTGTCATGGTACTGAAACAACACAGGTTGCCACATACGAGGACATCAAAATGAGTGCCATTCAAATCAACAGTTGGTGCACCCCAATTATCGTCCACTGCTCTTCTGGTGTCTAACGGTCCCCCCCCTTTTTACCTGTCCTCATGTCTTAGTATATTTCATCTGCAGCAATTGTGCTGAGAAGACATAAATCAAAATAAATCTTGCAAATTCATCAGACCTTGACTTTTGTACCATTGATCGATGCGTACATCAATTGACCGCTAAATGCTGCAGAACCCCTTCAAACTGAACACTGTAAAAAATGGGATACTAGCATGTGCCAAAGTGGCTATTATCTTTCAACGATCAGTCCCAAAAAACATGAGAAAACACATCATCTGCCAAAACATTCAATCTTTGTAGGCCCTGAGGCTTGGAAGAAGCTGACACCTGCCTCCACCAAGTTCTCCAATGATCAATGTAGGTTCTCGTGACGTCTTGGTGATTTATATGATTTATAGATCAGCTTTGGCCAACTGTCCCTCGAAACGACCTCCATGAACACTCTAGTCACCTTGTCCTTGGTTTTTTTCCAGACATTACAGGTTATTTTTTCCAAGGCAGGCCACAACAGCAGAGAGTCTTCATGGCCCTAAGCCTAGTGCTTGTCATGAAGAAAAAAACAACCGTGAGGATGTTATGTCTGGCAGATATCATTCATCGTTGGAGTACAAAGTTTATTTCTTAAGGCCAGGGCTAAGTGCAACATATGAGTAAAGAGGATCAGTATTTATGCTGCATTGCGAGCACTGCCACAAAGACACATCTAAGGAAAGATTCAAATATTTTTTCCCAAAGCTACATCTTCCCAGAGTTTCTGGAGGGCAGAGAGGAAAGACTAGTTTCAACTCATCAGGACATTTGTATGTTTGTATTGGATAGGCAATCCCATCCAAATCCTCCTTGTTGCTAGGAAATTTCCAGCACAACTCAAGGAAGCAAAGCAGAGAGAGCTGCTGGCAGGGATGCCACTGTATAGACCCCGGCTCAGCAAACAGCAACAGGGTTTGGAGAAAAATCAAGGTCACTATACGTTTATGATGTCACAGATTGTCACTTCCACAGAGATTAGAAAAGGCAACCATTCACCCAGCTGACAGTCTCCCAGGTACACGCTTGACATATAAGATGCAAACCACAGCACACTATAACAGACCATGGGTGGAAAAGAAGGACTTCAGTTATGGGGGAGTGCACCGATTTTACCTTTAAAAAGGCCCACTTACATTCAGGGAAATTGTGCTCTTCTGAACTATGATCATCTCTCCCTAACCATCAGATACATTACAGTTTGGTATGTGGGAGGAGAACCCCTCGCGTCTGCGGGTGGGAGTACACCATCAGCAAACTGAGTCTTTTTTCTATAAGTGAACACAACGGAATCATGGAGCACCCTCCATATAGTCCACTCTGTTTTCCTGAGTGAAAGACACAATCCAAGCCAATCAGAGTCAGAGTGGTTCCACCTCCAATGCCACGCCATGCCTTTTATACCGATGAACATGTTACTTTAAAAAAAACTTGTGAAAAACTGATAAGGTGCAATTTACATACATTACACTTTGCTGTAATTTGCATGAAAAGTCCATTCTGAATCAAATATTTTGCTATGGACACCTTTCCCAGATGTGCACACTTAGGTCCACCAGATATAACTTGTTGAAGGTAATGCAGGGGATGGTCCCTGTTGATGGAGGCAGGTTTTCTCTACAATCAGAGGAGTCACAGTGCAACTCAAAAACCAGAACTGAAGACAGAGTGGAAGGGATCCAGGCAGCAGACAGACTGCAGTCATGTTTCACATAAGTATTAATTGAAACTCAGAACATCTGTGGGTAGATTCTGAAATTCAAATAAAGCTTTTAAAAAATGTTGTTATTCGAATTTCTAACGACCGGTACACGTAGGGCTACAATAATCAGATGGTGGAACCAATGAAGAGCATGAGTTTTCAAAAAGTTGCAATAATATCAGTTTCACTTAAAGCACGTTCCTTTTCTGCTGGCAGTTCTCTTTTACATTTAAACTTACCTTGGTACATCTCTTGAACGAAATTGAAAGAAACAAATAAATCTTAGAATGCTCAGGATGAGGACAGCGATTCAGTTCTGAGGATCAAGTTAGAGACAAGTGACATGAACTCAAAAGCAGTGGCGGCTCCTCGTGGGAGTGCTGCGGGGTGGTGTGGCAGGGCGGGGGAGGGGCAGGGTGGGGGGTAGTAAACTACGGCATACGGCCGAACAGAATGCAAATGGCGATGCAGCGCGCGCAATGTAATTCGTTTTATTTATTTATTTAGATACTTAACTCTGTTCGGTCGTATGACGTAATTTACTACCCCCCACCATGCCCCTCCCCCGCCCCGCCCCGCAGCACTCCCTCGATTAGCTGCCACTGCCAAAAGAAATCACGACGAACTGACACAACCAGACTCGCAATCAACCTTTGCTCAGGCAGAGGCAGTTTGACCACATCCCACATTCCTACTAAAAGTCCTCCCCTTGAGTCAGTCTGTCTGTAGATGACTGATGGATATAATAAACAGCCTATTCCCCTCAGCTCATCGCTGATATCCAGCACCAGGGTTTGCAGTCATTTATTTTGTCCATTATTTGTCTCTGGTGTGTTGCTCTTTTTTGCTTTTTAGGTCTCGCCTGAGCCAGCGCTTTAGCGCTGCTCTGGCGAGAGCTATAGAAAGCGGGATTTGGAAGTGCAAACGAGTGCTTTTCAGGCCGCCAACTACAGTGCATGTGCGCCGGGCGCGCGCACCATTTGGCAGCCTGCTGATCACTTTCGCGGCCGCTTTGATGTTCTCAGTGAGCCGCGCGGCCACTGAGAACATCAAAGCGGCCGCAAAAGTGCTCACCATATGCCAGCCTTCCCTTTGTTGCTTTAGCACTCACCGCCCCCCCACCCCTTCCATGTTCTTTTGTGTCTGCAGTTACTTTTGAAGCTGGAAGCACTGTAGTGCCTATGCTTGCGAACGGAGTAGTGCTCTTACACCCTTAGAATCTTCAACTGTAGTGCCTCTATAAACAAGCATTGGCATAGCCAATAGGTCTCGCTTTTGGGACCTTATAAGTATTTAGTTATGCAACTGTTGCATGGCTAAACACTGATAAGGTCCCAAAAACGAGACCTATTGGCTATGCCAATGCTTGTTTCTAATATATGCATGACTTTTAGCAAACCTAGGGATATGGGGAAGCCCAGAGTCCTCTATATACACCCACTATTCCTACTCCTGCATCTTTTATCAGGTTCAAATGCCTAAACGCATACACCTCGCGACCCCATCTAGCAGAACATTGAAAGATTTGAATTTTCATCCATTGGCTATTATGTTTTTTTTTTTTTTAATGAAGCTGCTATCTTTCAAAATTACAGCTTTTAATGGGTGCGGCTTTGCACACAGTAAAACAACCTGCTTTTCAGCTCACATTTTCCATCAGTTGAAAGCAAGTGGAAAATGTGAAAGGAAAAGGGCTCACATTCGGGGAAAACATGAGGTGAAGAGTCTGCTGAGTCAAACAGCTGCATGTTAATCCCATTCCAGGCATCATCTGATGGGCAATAAATTGAGGGGGGAGGGGTGAACCAGCTGAAATGGATAATACTGGGTGTAGTATTAGCCAGTGACGTAGCAAGGGATGGGGGGGGGCGCCCCGGGAGGCACAAGTTTTGAGGGTGGCAGCCTCCCACCACTCTTACCTGCTGTTCTCGGGGCGGCAATCTCCGACCCACCCCCTGACCCCCTTCCCGCTCTTGAATCGGCCGCAGAGGGGCGGCAAATGAAAAATAAAACTGTAAGCACCCCCATCCCCGCATTTTGATTCGGCCGCAGCAGGACAGCAAACACTGGGACGGCCACGGGCAGACAAAGTGCTTGCTACGCCACTGGTAATTTAGCATCTCATTTCACCAGCCATCTTTGAATGGGCCCTAATTTGGAAACCCTGAAGGTTTATACTCGGTCCATGTCACATTGTGGAAGATCTTCTTTTTTTTCTTAAAGCGGTACAATATAGAGAATGCAGTTGGAGGGCCATTTTTCTGAGGCATGTTGTGGTAAATTAAAAATGAATTGTGTGCTTATCCCATTCAAAAACATATTATTATGTTTTAGGTATGTTCCAGTAACAGATCTAATGAACATCTATCAGGAATTATATGGACGAAGGGCCATCACTGAAGGCGCAATTATCGACTGCACGTATTTACAGTTCCTCGAAATGTAAGTAAAGCCATGCTTTGGCTCATTAGGTCTTGCCTACGCAGTGCACATGGGACCTCTTGGAATCGATTCACTTTTTTGCCCAAAAACGTGCACGCTTTGCATTGCTTTCAATTGCAACGCGTGCACGTTTGGCGTTGTCCTTGCAGGAGCGAGCTTTGGCGACATCTGTTTGTAATTATCTTGCAAACAGATGGTGCCCCTGCTCGCTCCCGCAAGGGAAACGCTGTGTGTGGGACTGATGTGCCTTTTATGCTGGGGGTAATGTATTGACTTTGCATTTATTGCTTGTGGGAACGCGTGTTTGAAATGCAGGTCTGTGATCGCAATGTGCAATGGCTCCTCAGCATTCGGTAGGCCGAGACCCTCATGGTAAATAGCTTTGCTTAGCAATCACCGGGCAGCGCAACAGACTGCTACTTTTTACTGCATCATTAACCGAGGTCTGCCACTTCCATTCAAATTGATGCAAGAATATTGGGACTCAATAAGCATGCACTAGATGAATTGTAATGCCTGGTAGCCATCCCTGGATGTAAATAGCATAAGGCTAGGTGCTGAGTAAAAATGTGTTTATGTTAAAATACCTGCACAAAAAATGCATTTACTATGTACCACATGGCTTTCGCATATTGTGTGTGTAACTACGCATTTATAAATTGAAGTGAATGCTTCCCAAAAAGTATTTGATAACAGATACTGCAGCCACTCACCTTGCAAAATAAATCAAATAGGGTGGTTAGATTTCCTCTTCTGCTAGTAAGGGTCGCGAAGGGGTTTCTGCCTGTTGCCAACTGTATTTCACCTATAGTACCTCTCTGCAGGCTTTCAACATCTCCGCCTTCATCGCCCATCTTAGCTCATTTAGTTGGGTTTTGCAGGTTTGGTTAGAAATTGCTCTGCTTTCAGTGACAAAAGTCACTGAACGTGAATAGAAACAAAGGCTTACTTAAATACAAGCATTGGCATAGCCAATAGGTCTCGCCTTTGGGACCTTATAAGTATTTAGTTATCCAGCAGGTCCCAAAGGCGAGACCTATTGGCTATGCCAATGCTTGTTTTTCTTATGTTTTCGTATTTATAACAAAAGCATCAGTTAAAATCATAGATAAAACGATTCATAACATATGAAAATAAATTAATTGTTTATAGAAGATATGTTGGTCAACAAACCACATTAACATTCCAACATTTTAGATCATTTATCGAATAGTTCTTTATAATTTTTATATTATATTTCACTGTTAGCTTCGATATCATAATGGTTGAATTTGATGATTCACAATATGTTGGGCTGCACTCTGATAGCTTCTTTAAACTTCCTGCGTTAGAAAAAGATTTGCTAAAAATAAATAATTCAAACAAACCAATATAATGAAATAGACCATGAGGCAGATGATGGGGGAAAAAGGCCCCCAGTTTCACTCTGGAGAGCGTGCAATCTTGCCTTGAGTTCAACATAGCACGTTCTGTATGTTTATGACTTTTTTTGCCTGAGCACAAAGGACAATTCTGCATGCCTTCTCCTGACAACAACCATGCTTTTATCCTGAGGGAATGCGACCCAGAGCAGGGCTTTGTGGTCCTGAGGGTCAATGCATGAGCACCTTCCCTTTGCTGTGGATGACATACTGTTAGCTCACTGGGCTTCTGAGGACTGACAGTGTTGGGAGTGGTAGATTATAGCTTTAAAACACGCGTTACCTGTCACCTGCCAGGGAGAGTCGTCTCCTGGCCTCTCCTGTGTGTTTAGATGGGTCTGGCAGTCCCCTACAGCCAGTTAGTTCACTACATCAATATGGAATAGCGTTGCTTCGTGGCCATGTGTAACTACTGTGTGACAGGTTATGCGTGGAGTGCAATTGTTAAATGTGGCTACCCTGGAGTCCATTTTGAATTCCCGTAGTGCAAGAGGTACCTAAGGTGGATGCTGGAGAGAGCTCCAGAGAGCCATGTGAATTACAGGGTGCTTCCTGTTCATTCCCGAGGTTCCTTGTAGTGAACCCAACTACAAGGTGTAGAGGAGATAGAAAGAGAGAGAGAGCCCTATTGAACTAAAATTAAATTTCCCCCAGCCTTTCCTGCTCCATTGTTCCCTGGAAGGGCTACACCCAGCAGTTTAATACCTGGTTAAGCAGGGCAGACGCTCCCTCTTTTATGTTTCTGGTTTGAATCTCCCTTGACAGAAGATGCCCAGCTCCACCTCACTATCCTGCTGACACCTGAAGACGATGGTTGGACCAGTGTAGGAGAAATAAGCAAACGGAGGAACTGGTCAAAACCAGTCTCACAGAGCTACACTCTTGGGATACACACGTTGTAGTGTAGAGATGGGAAAGAAGGTTCTTGCCAGTGTGCCAAGTTTTCTGTACCAAAATCTTGGGTCCCAAACGTTTGGAGAGTGAAAACCTTCTGTGGTCCAGATTTAGGGTATTGTCTACCTCAGCCACATTTTGGACAAGAGCGTCTGGGAATTCTGCAAGCCTACCAAGAGAAGCTGCCTCAGGGCTACCTTGAAGGAAAGAGCAGAGCAACTACTTAAGAGATACACTGGAGTTGCCCTTGAACAAGGACTAGGGGCACAATGAAAGAACTGAGGCATAACGAGCCCAACTGCTGCTGTGACTTAGGGAAACACTGTGTTTCTTAGCCAGAGGGTGAGAGAGTGGAAGATCAAAGTAACCCCTCAGCGTGAAGTGGTAGTCAGGGGCGGCTCCTCTGCTAATGCCGAGGGGCGTCGCCCCACTGATCTCAGCGCAGTGGATGAAGGAAAAATAAAATGCTAATATTGTTATTATCATTTTACTTTTTGTAGCTATTAGGCTGGGTTAGGGCAAGGCGCAGCTGGTGTCACAGTCTGGGAGGAGGAGTGGTTTGTGCACAATAAGTGCGCATGGCGGTTTGGCCGGCCGACTTGGCTGCCCAAACAGTAATGCGCACTTAGCATGTTCTCCACTGGGCTGTAATACACATCCTGGGTGGAGAACATGCAGAGGCTCTAAGTCCCCGTCTAATCGCTGAACCACGGTGATCAGACCAATCACAACGCTGCTAACAACAGCGTTGTGATTGGCTTAAGGGAGCCTGTGTGATTCCTGCTTCTGGGACTCGCCAAGAAGAGAAGCAACGATGGAGGAGAGACGGAAGCCGTGAAGAGGCAAGTGTTTTAAAAAAATATTTTGTTCCTGTCCTGCCCTGCCCTGCCCCGCCTGCCACCCCTGTTCCCTGCCAGCTGCCACTGGCTGCAGTTCCAGTGACCGTGGGGGATTCATTAAATTCAACTGCATGTTTCGCAGTCTTTCTTGACATCTACTGATAACAGTGAATGTTCATGCTTTAACTTATTGGTGGACTGACTGAAGTGGTCTCTGATGATTATGTACAGTATTGCGTTGTCTTTTACAAGTAAATCACGTTTCCTTTTGTAAGTACAAGCCCTGGCTGGACATTGGATTATTGATAGTATTGGATGTTTTATGGAGTTTTGAGACTCTAACTCTACACCATGTTCCGGAGTAAACTTTGTACTTTTGGACTTCCTCACTCTCATGGTCAAGTGCTAGTAAGGTGTATATGGTTCTTAGTTTTGGCTCAAATGCAAGGTAAAGCCCCAGACCACCAGTGGTAAAAGTCTGACTGTCACAATCTGAGCCCAGTAATGCCTGTCGGCTCTGGGACTCCTGAAAAGTTACCAACAGCAGATATATCCACAAGATCTGCGGATTAAATGTTTCACTGCAGCACTGTAAAAATGCAATTCCTTTTGCATTGTGCCACTTTTGTGGAATTGCGCCTTAGAAAATGTTTGAGGTGTAGCCTAAAGTTAGGAGGTCTGAAAGATCTGAAAGAATACAACTCAGCGACTTTGATGGTTTGTGGGCACGGAGTTTTTTCCGACCTAATAGCCTGTGTCGAACAGGGCACCGGCTGCTTCCTTTGACGATGTGAAGCCTCCAGAATTGGGTTGTTGTTGCGGTGTGCTGTCTTCACTCCACTTGCAGATTGCAAGAGGACTGCAACTGGTAAATTAGTGTGGTTTTATGGTCCTAGTGATCCTGGCACTTCCTTTCTCATAGGGTAGACAATTCCAATCCTTGCAATAAAATGTGAATGCACTATGAAGGAAGCAAGTGACCATTATTGCCTCCATATGACTGCTACTTCCAAATACAGTCATCATCAAAGTTTATTATCAAGATAAGCTTTGAATGTTGTTATTTTCTGTCATTTAAAGATTGTCATCATAAATCACATGTTTATTACAGTCCTTTTCGGATTAAAGTAATTTACATGATATTGCTCCATTCCCATATGTTGGTGAGATTGTAAAAACTTTGGGCAGATTTGTCAAGACTTTGCATGCTGCAAAGTTATGCAAAGCAGCACAAAGTCTTGATAAATTATTTACTTTCCAGCACAAAACATTTTTTTTGCACTGTTAAGTTGCCCTTGTAGTAGCCGAAAGAGCACGTTGTGATGCTCTGCGCTTCTTAGCCTCAAGGGGTCATTCCATGGGTGGCACTACAGTGTTCCAACACTACTGCCAGTGGTTTTTGGGTCAAAGTGAGATCTATAAAGAGGGCTTTGTATAAAAAAATAACCTCTTTGAGACAGGCATTATTTAGTAGAAGTGCATATAATTCTCCAAAAATGTCAGTCATTGTCGGAATTTTGTAATGTCCAACACATATCCAAAGTGCGAAATGTACACAAAAATGAGTCTAAGCATAGGATTTTGAATACCGGAAGTGAATCTGCTCAATGCTAAATGTGAGATAGACACAATATACATATTGTTATCTATGGATGACAACTACTCAACAGTGTTTTTTGACAACACATTTGCCCAGGATAGAGACTGGAAAGATATCATAATTTCAAGAAGACCGGCTGCTGCCTCAAAAAGACTATGTGGAAGTATCTTGCTACAGAGCGCTAAAGAAGCCTCAGGTCATGTTATCTATGGCGCTGGTCCTATGTTCAAACTCCACAACCTATGATTTTAATTGTCAATATATTGTTGTTCTCTTGAGTTTTCAGGTTTATTGTCTTTAATTGTGTGTTATATATGTGGTATATATGTTTTCTTATTTATGTTATGGTTGTACAATTAATCATAAATTGTGCTTCAACAGTTTGATGTTAAGTGCATTACATGTATTATTACACAGTATGAAAAATGTCTATGTATATGTTTTTTGAGTTGGTTGAAAAAATGATAAAAAATGAAAAAATGAATTAATAAATGAAATAATATAGTTTTATACACCGTTGACTGTGGGTATTACTTTACTTCATGGACATATTGCCTTTCACTTAAATAGTATAGTGTAGGAAGTTTTGTTTTTTGAATAGTTTCTTTCCCTGTTTCCTTCCTCACTTATTAATATATTCAGGGTCCCTCTGCTGTAATCTATTCATGTTATCTATGTATTCTGGGTGTTTTCTACTCTTTGACCCGCAATAAGAGGCAGACTTACAAAAAAAAGTCTCAGAGCGGAGCTGCACCACATTTGTCAGGGCCACACCTCAACATTTTCAAAATGCAGGGATTCGCCGTATTCACAAGAATATGAGACACCCCTGTGTTCCCCTAGCGCTAGCACAAAAAAAGCCCTAGGTCCAACACAGCCACCCTGCCGCCATGTTGTAAGGGTCCCTGTGCTGCAGGGACGATTGTTTATGTGCAGGAAGGAATACATTCCTGCACATAAACAATTAATAATGGTGATTTGCACCTTCTCTGTATAATGCATTCTGCAGCTCACATGGAAAGAGCAAAAAACTATTAAAAACGAATAATTTCTCCTTGTATCTCCATTCTAATGCCTGGTATTCAATAGCGTTCGTTTTTGTGCTGCCTTAGCCTTTGAAATCTGGGGCTGTGTCAAAAGCAATGGGAGTTGTGGTGGATCACCCACTGCAGCGCCCGTTGCATTCCGCTTTGCCGCAGAGGACTGCAGTGGAAAGGGGCATATTCATAAGGTGGCGTTAAGAGACGCAAAGTGGCTTAGCGCCACCTTGTAAATGTGGAAAATGTTACTGTCCCACCAGAGCATCAATAAAAGTGACACTCCAGTGGCGGTGAGGGCTTGTACATATGCCCCTAAGTGTTGCCATGAGCAGTATCTCTGACACTCCAGGCAACTACAAGTTTTCAGTCACTCTGGATCTGGAATTATGAGATCCGCAAATCCGGACCTGATAATTCCAGGCTCAGAGGCCCCGAACTTGGTCCCACCCTCGTCGCCAAAATGTTGTAAAGGAAGATACAGAGTCCATCTGTACATGTAGGTTACTTCTTTATTAGTAGCTTGGTTCCAGCATAGGTGGTCAAGATGGTAGGAGAAGATAGATGATACAAAGATAGCCCCACCAGGAGCAAGCTCCCAACAGCTCAGCCTGAGTAGACCAACTGACAATCTCACCCAGAGAGGCACTCAGGCATTCTATGATGTCATGCAACATTCTAACAGAGCAGTACAGTGGAGAATAGCTGACAAGTAATTTACTACACCGCCCTTCCTTATTCTTCAGCATAGGGGGGCAAAAATCCTCCCATCAGCCGAAGTTAAAGAAACTGTGCCTTCCTGCCACCCTTGACCACCCACACTTGAACCTTACTAGGGCCAAGAACAAAAGCTCCTGTAATGTTCAACACCTGCTCCAAGCAGGTGGTAAATGTTCACGGATTTGGGTTCCCCGGGAAGGGGAAAACATTCAGAATTGGACCCAGTATTATTAGGTCCATCTGTTACTCCCCTTTCCAGGAAAAACATTAATAATCCTTGTTATCTCCCGGTGGAGGTACAAGATGCGGTTGTAAATTCCGTCCTTGGTATCTTACTTTGCAGATAGAGTGGAACCTAGAATGAGGCCCTTCCACTTATTTCTCTGCTTCCACCATCATTCCTTCTGAGACTGGATTGTTAGACTCTATTGTCCTCATTCGTCTCACTATTGAATGAATAGCAGCGCAGTATTCCTACAATTATAATTACCGTTACCACAGGTATTGTTATGTCTGACGTGTAGTACAGCATCGCTGTAGTTTTGGTAGGCTGAATAGAATTGATATAAAAAAAATTAAAAAACGTTTTTTCTAAAGTTTTTTTTTTTAAATGTGACATTTGCTAATACAATAGTGTGTCAATGTGCACCCTTGCCAAATCCTGAAATGTGGGGAAATACAGCAGGGATTGTTTTCACACCTGGTTCCCTATTTTCAATGGATTTTCCATGCAGAAACCACAACAGCGCTCCCATCAGTTGTAATTCATGATTTAGCCAGCGCTAGCAACTCTGTTCCTGGCCAAATGGGTAATCACTCGGCACTCATAATGTGAGGATTTGTCAGTTGCGCTCCTGTATGTAGTTTTACAAATCTGACTGCAGCTTCAGAGGTTAAATGGGATCTATTCTCTCTAAGCTAGGCTGTTAACCCTGTACATCATCCTCTGTGGGGCTGTTGGACATTTGTGGATTTTTGTCAGTTACCTTTTGATATTGATTAAATCTTTTATTGCGTTACAGGAAAGCAGAAATGATTGCTGCTTCCAAGGTAATAACATTTTGACATGACTAAATAGAAACACAAGATGATATTTACATGTTCATGAATTGGAAACAGCTTTTAAGTCCCGCCATTTTTCATTATGTAATCATGTATCAGCAACATAACAAAATAAACATAACCATGCACAGCTGCAATAAGTTATATTTCAGGAGAAAAAAATGGACTTGCTGATCGTATACTTTCTAAATTTCTTTGTCACTCTAGCTTTTCCCAACCTACGCCAAGAAGTCTCCCTTTATGGTGGATAGATTCCATGATTACTTTCTTGGTGGATTAGATGATATGGCGTTTTGGACCACACAGATTTATCAGCTAACAAGCCATATGTTGGAGAATGGGACAAGGTAAGTAAAGGAGCTTTTTCACCTTTGAAAATCGTCGAGAATGCTCTTTTTAGGGATGATCCACATTGCACATATAGATAATCTGAGACTCATCAGGTGTCTGTGTGTCAAAATAGTAGAGAAGGCATGTATATTCTACAATTGGCCATGGCGTCTCCACAGTGGCTCTTACAATGTGTGGGTGACTATAGAAACATAAACAAACAGAAATCAGAAATTTATTAGAGCCAACAGGCCAATCCAGAATCCCCATTGCCCAGCTGTTGATAGCCTCAATTTCTGTACCATTTTCTCCCTTGATTCTTTTCCAGCCATTTTTTGAATTGTTTTATTTGGTCTCACTGAAAAGATTTAATGGTCATAAATAACACTTTCAATTGCAAAAAAGGTTTATTACTTTCAAAATTACTAAGTTTGGTTTCAAGGAATCAGGATTTGTCTACTTAATCCTACTCAAGGTTTGTGTAAAATCCACCAGTTTCTTGGAATTCTAGTTTATTAATTCTAAGGTTGGAACATAATTATTCCCAAAAGTGGAGGGGCTAGCAGGGTGAACATTGAGAATGTGGTAAATATCCTGAAAGACATCATTCTGCAGATCTTCACAAACAATGCAAATGTTTGTTCCACACAGAAAATGTTTGAGTAAGTCTGGGAATTGAATGTGAATGTGGGGAAAAGGTTTTTTCCTTATGGAAAATATTTTCATTGTGGAGTCAAAAAGGGTGCAAAAGTAAAAGATGGCAGTACATGATTCCCTCATATTATCTGCTGTGGATTGATTGCATAGCAGACAATCCTCAGATATGAGAGTGGGGCTAGTGTTATTCAGAATTAATATTGATAGTGCCACTTTTTGGAGATACTCTTCATTATTTTTTTGGATCTCCTAAAAATGTGAAAATATGCAAAATCATAGGCATACCAATTTGAATGAGAATCAGCCACACAAGCCTACATTAAATGCTGGGTGAGAACATTGCATCAGTATTCCTGCACTCCTAAGTACTGATACAACAGGTTTAAAAAAAAAAATAATAATAACCTTTATTCAAATTCACACATGAATCATAAAAGCTACAATGTTTCATTTGTGACAAAGTTAGTTAAAAACCTGTATAAAAATTAAAATAGATTAAAAAGCTTTAAAAACTACAGTACATAGGTACAAATACAATCATTTGCGCAATCAATTTCAAATTCAATTACAAACTATAAACAGTAACCTGTAGCTGCTTCCTGCAATTGATAATGACCCACAGAAATCGAGACACTACAGCACATATGTAGATGTTTGGTACCATTCACAGGTACAAAAAAGCTGGTCGGCATTGTGTGAAGCCCAGCTGCAATAGCATGGGTTTGACATATTTCTTCCTCATCTCAGAAAAATGTTTACAGAATAGGACAGTGTGCATAGTGCTCTGCAAGGAGGTATCGTCACAGGTGCATTTCCCTAGGTCAGGTGACCAGTTATTAATAGAGGGGAAGCTGATTAAATGATGGAAAATGTCCAATCGGAACCGGGTCAGCACAAACCTGTGGCGCGCATTGAATACATTAGCTACATAAAATTGCAGATTGAAGCTAGTCAATATCATTTGATTCCTCAGGACAGAAGGTTTTAGAATTTCAGTTGCTAGTCTCGTTTCCTCTAACAGTGATAAGTATTTAATTTTGAGTACTTTTCTTTGGACAAAAACCCAGCTTTCGGGATGGTCAAAGTAGTCAGGATGACCAATGTCTGCCAACAAGTTATGCACAAATTTGAGCCAATGGATTATAAAAGGCTGATGAGGATCTAAGACAGTCAGTTATGATAGATCTGTCAAGTGTGGCATAATCCGATGACCACATTTTGTGCCATAAGAGCACTGGCTGTATCCTAATCGGGTCTGCGATATAAGGAACTCCTAATTCTGTATGACAGACATAAGTGGCACTACTTTTCGGGACAGCGAAAAGTTTTATTGAGAAAACATTTTCTTCTAATTGAGGGCTAATGATCTGTCCATGTCCCCATAGTTCAGACCCATACAATACATCGCAGCAAGGCCCTTGTCGATTTAACAAAATGGAGATGCCTGGATTTTATTGCTCGTTGCCACTTCCCAGTATAACTGAATACTATCCCCAGGTAAGAGAAAGTAGGAGTGTGCTAAATGTTTACACCCTCAATAAAAATGTCACAACATCGAGAGGCCGTGCTCCCAATTTTCATGGCAAAGGTTTTACCGATGTTAATTTTCAGGACATGGTCCTGTATAAAATTTGTGAATTCGTCAACTAGACGTTGGAGTCCGAGGGGAATACGAGCCATTAAAAACACATCATTGGCATAAAAAAGTGCCAGGATTGGACGGTGACCCACCTGGGGGAAATCAGCGTACTTGCTTGTCAAGGTATCACCTATACTGTTGAGATAAAGTTTGAACAGGAGGGGAGCGAGTATGCAACCTTGTCTTACCTCTCTGCTTATATTGAACGGTTGGGTACAATTGACGCTAATGCCGTAGTGTACCCTACCTCGACCTTGAGCGTACAAGTCTCTAAGGAAATTTACGATAGTGCACTCAACTCCCAGGCTAGTCATAATAAACCATAGTTTTTTGTGAACCACAAAATCAAAAGATAAGTCCACGAAAACTATAAACAGATTCCCTTTCTTAATGTGCATGTAGTTACCAATGAGGAAATCCTGGTTAATGGCCTGTTCTGTGGTCCCCAACCCAGACCTAAAGCCATACTGCAGGTCCGAGAGAATGTTATTAGACTCTGCCCAGTCCTGTCGTCAATCCAGAAGAATGAACCCCGCCACCCTCACTAAAGAGTCCAAAACGGAAATTGGCCTGTATTGTGCTGGACTGTTACGGTCACCTTTCTTATATATGGGGACAATAAGAGACTCAGGCCAGGTTTGCAGAAAACCCTTTTCCCGACAGGCTCTGAAGAGAAGGGTAATGATTGGCCCCAGAGATCAATGTTGGATTTAAACAAATCAATGGGGATCCCATCCTGGCCAGGGGCTTTGCCACCCTTGCTTGTCTTTAATGCTACGACTATTTCATCCAAAGTAAAGACCGGATAGCTTCTTTGGTTAATGGGTGCGATAGTGTCAGACTCACTAGTGAAAGGTGCAGTGGGCAGGGAAATCGAAATATCATTCTTGGAGGAATATAAATCTGTGAAATGGGATAGCCATTCAGCCTCAGTAATGGCTGACTCAGCTTGGGGGCAGTGCGCAGGGTCGTATGAAGGAGTATTAATAATACGCCAAAACGTAATGTTGTCGTTAGACAAAGTGGTTTAAAGTAAGCAATTCCAAGAGTCCTCCTTTAGGTTTTTTCGGTTGCTTAATGGCCAATTTATATGCGGCTCTGCATTCCCATACCTCCAAGACCTGTCTCGGTTTTCCTGCTAGGCCACATTTTAGACTTCTATGTGTTTTTGAACGTGCTGAGTCAAACCAGCCAGGATGGGATGCCCTCGATTTACTCCGGATGACATAGAGCCCTTCACTGATGCCCTTTTTTATATGATCGAATGCTCGTATAAACTTGTGTGCTTCCGTGTTCTCATCAAGGCACAGTTTAAAAGCCTCCCTCTCTTTCCTAATTAATGTTGTTAAAAAAATTGGATGGGTTCACCAGGGACCATCTTAATGCATACCCGTTACAACGGGAAATTTCAATGGTCTCTAAGATGCTCGCTCTATAGGCATCACCCCTTTGGGTCAAAGATTGATGTTCAAGGCAACACATAGGGGGAAATGATCGCTAATAGCGATACCATGTACAGAAAATCCTAAAACCAACTCAGAATGGCACTGAGAGAAGAATATAAAATCTATCACGCTGTTCTCACCTCTGCCATTGTAATTACAACTCACTGTGACTGGAGTACTAATACCACAGGTATTTATACTTCCAGGCAGAGGGAATTCTGGACCATTATTAGATTGGCCCTCAGAAAGAGGGAATTATATGCGGGAATCAGTATATCTGCATGGTATTCTTCCTTTGTGGCCAGTTTACACACAGACAATTAGGCTGCATACCGCAAGTAACATGTCGATGTGAGAGGGATTTCTTGTACTATTTTATTTCCTGATGCGTACAGCAACTCTCATGATTACCTCATCGGGAACTACAGCCCAATTATATTCTGGTTCATTGGGTGTTCTCAGGCACTTGTGCTGTTTAGCCATTCCATCTGTACATTTACCAAATTTGTAGTTAAAATGAATTTTCTAATATATTTCCTAGCTCTAACAGCGCTCTTCCATAGAATGATGTTTGACTTATGCGCTTTTTACATTACTTTTAGAAAAGTGAATGCATTTATCTTATAGAGTTTCCTCGAACCCTCCAATCCAGAATTGTTTTTCGCCATGAGAGTTTCTCTTTAGTAGGAACAGGGGATCCATAGCCAGGACTATGGAATATAGGTTTTGGGAAGGATGGCACATGACAACAATTCAAAATGGATTTTGGAAGAAGGTTGGGGTGAGTTTTTCTAAATATTTTAGGGGAAAAAAGGAAGATTTGTTGTTGTTCAATATTTCAAGAATATGTGGCAATTATTATTGTTATTCTACCTCCACCCCAAAACATATTTTGGACAAACATATAGATACTGGCCAAGCACAGGATAACAGTCCTACTGAGAAGCATTGCTACTGTCCATGAGAAGTGCTGGTAATGTATTTTAAACCATAGCAGACCTGCAAGATACCTTCATGCTACCCAAAGGTTATGGTAGCCCTACTGAGAAGTAGTGGTTTGACCACCCTGGTCACAAGTTTAAAACCCATCATGGCCATCCAGCTTGTCAAATAGAAAAAGTGCCAATAGACCACTCAAGTGTCAAGATGCCATTTACAATTGGGGGACTACTCAACATGGTAAATATGCATGTCTATATATACCTTTTTGTTTATTTCTACTATTTTTCTACTACCACTAGGTGTACTTCTACCGAGTGTAGATTTAGGCCTAGCTGTAGATTTACATGTCTCCATCCCCCTCAAATCAGAGAGTGGAGCCTTCTACTACAGGATTTATGAGTGCATAGTTACTACTAATAATTAAGGCTCTCGGTTTTCCAATTAAATGGATTTTTACATATAAATGTAGATGGAAAACTTTTTGGCTTTATTTATATATAAAAATGGGGAAATACTTACAAAACAAATGCTCCTGCTGCCTCTGTGCTCTTCCATAAAATCTGAGTCAGAGGTGCACAGGGGCTGCCAAAAGAAACGGGAAACTGCTGCCCTGAAACTGCTCCACAGACGGGAGAACAAGTGCAGCTGGGAGTGCCATGTCTGCAGAGACCCTCCAGCACCCCTCACAGTGGTAGTCACGCAAGATAATTGTTGGAACAGTGCAAGCAGCCCATGTCCATTAAGAGGTGTGAAAACACCCCAGGACATCGGCTGCAGCCCCAGCAACCTGGTTGAATGGGAGGGGGAAGGAGTTTGATGTGGCAGGGCACAGGGGATGGGCAGACATGTCTCCAACAACTATGAGAATAAAGCCTGGCTGCATCTCTCAGTGACTATGCACGCTGTGGGGCAGTAAGGCTGAGAGAGAGGTAGGGCAAGTCAGTCAGCATGACTTATTTTTTCTTAGCAATAACAGCCAGACTCTGGAAAATTAGTAGCACTTAATAAAAAAAAAAAGACTGTTGCACCACCTCTGCTCTACATTTTCTCCATAGTGCCCATATCAGAACACTAGTCTGTACAGATGAAGATGCAGGATTCTTTAGAAAATGTGGTGATTTACAATGTCTTGTGGGGTAAGTCGTCTTTTAGTGCACACTAAGAATGATCTGATATTCTTCGAGCAGACACTCTCTGTGAGTAAAAGAGGGAGTAATGTGTTGACATTTTGCCAGACAGCTGTGCAAACGAGACCAAATCAAAATCACCAATTCACGTATCTTTTCTTAGAGGACAGGGAAGACATTTGCTCCCAATATGTAAAGTGCACTTAGCTCCAATTAAAAAAAACAGCTATAAAAACCTAGGGCAAATATGCATGTCAATTTAAATAAATGTGGAAAAACACTAGCTTCAGCTTTTTTTTTTCTTGTGACAAAAATAAATGTGGATACATACAGATAAAATGACCAAAAAATAAATATGGATAAATACAGACGGAATGTTAAAAAAATAAATACCATAAAACCGGGAGCCCTACTAATAACTTTTCACTGCTAGGTGGAGGCCTTCACCAACGTGGCGGAGATCTACCTATGGGAAAGTATAGAAAAACTGATTAAAGTTTATTATTCTTTGAAAATATTTTACATCATAATGGAAATGTAAATTTAACATATTATTATCAAGGAACTAATAAAATACAAATTCACATCACATTAACTCATCAGATTAAATGCGTATAAACTTAGGCATCAATTTAAATATATTAATTTAATAAATTAATTAAATTTTAAACAATAATTACAAAACTTCTCAACCCCCCTAACACCATAGGGGCAGATTTACAAGCCCCATGCACCTCCTTGCGCCGCAATTCCATCACTTTTTTTTACATAACAACGGCGCAAACAATGCGGCCTATTTACAACGTAACACATCTAGGGAGCTGCGTCACGTTGTAAAGCCCTGCCTCAAATCATACCTGTGTCAGGTATAATGTATGCAGGGTGGGCATTCCCACACAGGAAGGCCTCGTAAAACTGACGCAGTGAAATCTACAAGATTTCCCTGCACCACTTTTAGGACGCCACTGCGTCAAAACCTTACGCCTTCTTGAAGCAGGCATAAAGAGTGACGCGAACACTAAGTATAGGCTTCAAAAGACATTACTGGAGTTGCGTCGTGCTTGCGACACAACTCCAGCAATGCGTGACTTTTGGGCCAAGAGATGCGTCAGAATTTCTGACGCATCTGTTAATCCTTGCGCCATGGAGCACTGTATTGTAAATACAGAGAACCCATGGTGGCGCAAGGACATTTGACGCTGGCACAAGGAAACCGACGCATCTGTGCAGATGTGTCCTGCCCCATTGTTTTTATTTAGTATTCAACAAACTGTTGATTAACTTTAAGTGTTTTTCTTTTTTTTATAGAAGTTTATGAACATCATTTTTTTCAATTATGTTTACTATTATATTTTAACATAAAATAATTGATTAATCATCTCTATTTGTTTGAACACTAAATTTGTGTGTGTGTGGTATGTGCACATATATGTATCATTTAAATGCAGAATCAATTTAATTTAAAATTAGTTCAATTTAGCTCCATTTCTATCCAAGGGATTGTATTGTAGTACTTGTGAATGGTTATATGTGGTCATGGATTTAAACCAGGATTGTGCTGGAGTACATTTGAGCCTGTTGTGACACCTTTATGTCTGTAGTAACTTTAGAAGTATATTTGTGGATAGCAGTGCTCTTACTCTTTTGTGGGTGTTTATATGTAATAGCATGTCCCTCTCTAAACCCCTCCTTAAATCCCCTAAGCCCCCTCCCTTTTTGTACTGTTTCTCCATTTTCCAGCAACTCCTCCAGTCCCAACCACATTTACTATAGAAATATGACTAGGACCACTGCACAGAAAAGATGGAAGAATTGGAGGTAGAGGTTCCCACTCATCAGTTTGTCAATGGTGGTTTGTGGTATATGAGTATTTTTACTGAGGTGCTTCTTTACCTACTACAAAATGCAGTTTGTGAATAGCTCCCATGGATTTCATATAAAAGCTGACATAAACTCTGATCCTCTACCCATATCATTAAGACAATTCTGTTTACTTCAGGTCAGCTGCTAAACAATGAGTAGAAATAGCTGGTCCTAGTGAAGCCCATGACTTAGATTTGTGCTGTCTCACTGAATCTTGGTTACAAGATAAGACCTTTGTAGGTCAAATATTATCATATGAACGCATACTTGTTCAAATGTCAATACACAGATCCCTTATGTATGGCCTCCTTGAAGCAAACAGAAAATCACTTGTCAAATTGACATTAGAAACTTTTCTATGAGCTCTGCATATACCATTGTTCTGGGGAATGTTAACTATTGGCTAAAGCAATAAGGAGGCTCTGTCTATAGGTTTAAAAAAATAAAAAATAAAATAGACATGTTTAACCCTACTCCAACAAATAAAGTGGTAACAAATCATACAAGACATCTTCTTGATGCCAGTTTTTCTTAAATTGTAAGTCAAGTCAACCTTTTTTACGTCCATTGTCAGATCATCTTGTCATTCTTTTCCCTCTCAGAGCTCAAAAATCTGAGAAAACCAGAACTAAGAAATATACTTTGATGCGGAGATGAAGGAGATATCAATGTCCATTACCAACCTAAAATATAACTTCTTCTTTTTTCATGACCCCAGAAAACTGGAGAAATACATACATGTAATTATAGTAAAAAGACATTGGTGTAACTTAGGCCTAATTTAATCTTAATCAGAACTTGACTTTGATGCTATTTTAATAATGAAAACTACTAAATGCACAATCAATCTTCACTTTAGACTCAATCCGTGGTTTACACCTAGGTTGGCGACTTTGTAATTGGAGACACATAGGGCTCAAAGAGCATAAAGGCCAAAGTGACCCATAAAAAATCTGACTATCCATCTTTTGAAAAAAACTTGAGACTCTACTTTTAACCTATCACTTTGCTATAATAGTCTTAGAATCTATAACCTCTGTTGCGGCTGTTAGGTCTGTGGCACCATGAAGCTTTGGTGTACCTGTGCTGATAAGTATATGTGATATAACATGACATAACATAACAATGCTACATTATTTCATACAAATTCAACAGTTTTCCAAAAATGCTCCTGACCTTTGCCGAAAGCTGTTTGGGGTAGGAAGAGTTGCAACTTGCCCGTGCCATGAAGGTTACTCTCTGACAGGACTGCATTTTTAACTAACACCAAAACTTCACATTTTTCATTAGTAGCATTAGCTGAAAAACTTTAGCTTTGGACTTGCTGAAGTTGACCTCCATTGCGTAAGACCAATTAGCAAAGTTTTTGGGATGCTCGTAAACTAAGCATGCTGCATTATTTACTACATAGACGCAGGATCCATGCTGCAAGATTACCTCATACTGTCCTCCTGCTCTACATAGTGTTAACTATATGAGATAAGCACAACAATCTAATCTACTATCCCCTACAGGAATGAGACATTTGGTAGAAAATAAATTTGGCATTGCCACTTTTCTATGTCTTAAAAAACGAAATCTGGGGTTTATGAAAATATTTATGGAGGTAGAGAGAGCAATGCTGAGCACACACAACTGGAGAATAAGAAATGTGCAAATCCTAAGTCCTTTGCACAACTGTGTAAACCCTCAGTCAAATCAGTTTTGATTCCCACAAGAAATAAAGGGATATATTTTTAAGGTACAATATCTGACACTGATATTTTTGTGGAGGGCTGTAATAGGATTTTGTTCTTCAGCTGGGACCATAGTTTTACATTTGCTGATGTCCATCATCCATTGTCTGAGGGTCCTAGTCTCCATGACTCATTTGGATGCGTAGTTATCATTTCCTCCTGGTAATAAACCAAGGGGCATATTTGTACGACCCTATCGCCACCAGAGCATCACTTTTTTGACGCTTCGGTGGTGTGGTGAAATTTTCCATATTTACAATATGGTGCTAAGCCACTTAGCGTGGCTTAAAGCCACCTTGTAAATATGC
The DNA here is from genome assembly GCF_964204655.1 of Triturus cristatus. NCBI lineage: Eukaryota > Metazoa > Chordata > Amphibia > Caudata > Salamandridae > Triturus > Triturus cristatus. Next base: position 939,251,067 of record NC_140587.1, on the reverse strand, counting down.
CCCTTTCTACCGCAGTCCTCTGCGACAAAGGGGCGTACAATGGTGTTGCTGTAGGCGTTTCACTGCAACATCCATTGTTTTTTGACACTGCCCTAGATTTACAAGGCTGAGGCAGTGCCAAAAATGCCATGGAATACTAGGTGTTAGAATCGCTAAAGGAGGAGAAATTGTTAATTTTCCCTTGTTTTTTGCTCTTTTTATGTATGCTGCATTATGCAGCACACATAGAAAGAGCAAATTGCCATTGTTGATTGTGATTCTGCAGGAAGGTATCCCTTCCTGCATATAAATAATCATCCCTGAAACGCAGGCACCCTTGCAACATGGCGACAGGGTGCCTGCACTGGTGCTAGGCAGCTTTTCTGCACCAGCTCAAGGGGGAGCACAGGGGAGTGCCATATTCTTGGGAATACGGTGCATTCCTGCATTTTGAAAATGTCAGATCAAGACGCGCCAAATTTGGTGCAGCATCGCGCTCTGACATTTTTTTTAAATATGCCCCTGTCTGTCAGAATCCCAAAGGCATTGTGTATAATTTTTGGATTACCTGTGTAATTGAATCCAGTCCTGTGTAACCCATTCTTTAATGTTATTGAGATAATATCACTGTCCAAATGTTATTTCCCACCTACTGTGTCTATGTGTTCCACTGTATCTGTGTTCTTATGCATCAGTTCTGCTGCATGTGCTATCATGTCTGTGCTGAATTTTCAGTAATCTAATACCAGTGTCTTTTGTCATGGCCACTGTGGCATTAATGGCATCCCTGTGTTAGTGCACTCTGTTCTTATCACCAAGTCAGTTTTCCCATCTCAGTGTTTCATTGTTAATACCAGTGTTGCAAGGTCAGTGTCAGTATCCCTGTTACAAAGACAGTTTCTCGTGTTCTTATTCCATATCATGTGTCATCAGCCCATGTGACATCCACATCCTTTTATCTCCCCTTTTCAGTTTCCCTGGGTCTGTATTTCCTTGTCTGTGTCCCATTATTTGTCTAAGCATGTCAGTATCCTTGTGGAAGTGCCCTGTTCTTTCCACTAGCCCTTTGTCAGTGTTTTCACATCAATGACTATGTCCCCCATGACAGTGCTGTCATATCAGTGACAGTGGCACAGCATTACTGCCTTCACATCAATACCTTTGCATCAGTATCCCAGAGTAAATGTCATTCCAGTGTCTGGGTCTTGGTCTCGCCTGCAGGTGTCCATTAGGCAGTGTCCTCATGTAAGTGATCTACTGTCAGTGCCCTAGGATTTCCGTGCTACTCTTGTATCTCCATGTCTCTGATCTTGTCCTCATATCATTGTACATACCATTGTTTCAGAGTCCCTGTGCCATTGTCTAAGTCAGTCCTCCTGTCAATGTCCCTGAATAATGTCAGTATCCCATATCAGTGTCCCTGTAGTGAGGAATGCTCCCAGTGTTTTCATTTTGTTTGCTTCTAGATCTTATACCTGATTAAAGCCATTTCAAGCCACTGTTAGGGAACAGAAAAGGAAAATTTGAACACTACATGGAGGAAAGAGTGTTGAGAAAATAAGCTTAAAAGTAAAGCTTTTATTGTTTTGCGTTAATAAATGTTAACTTTATATTTTCCCAAAAATAAATGCATTGCACTGGTGCAAAATTGAACTCTAGCTAACATAGCAATTGTAGGCCTCATACTCCATTTTGTTTGATTTTTGGTACCAATGTTGTGTAAAACTTGTATTTTCATGTCTCAGTTAAATGCTGTTTGAATCTATTTTCAGAGGTAAGACGACAACCGTCCCAAGAATATTAACTATGTTGTTTCAGCAGAGTTGTACATGTTCAGGATTTCACCTAGCTGTCTTAGCAGAATCACACAATATGTAGCAATATTTTTTATAGTACAGGTGGCGTCCGTGAGAAGCTCCATGTTGTATAATTGTGCCAGAGTTTCAAAAATATTTTCTAGCAACTGTGTAACTCTAGTCAATTCTAATCAGTGTATCCTGTGGTAACCATGTACTATATTGAATGCATGAGGTCCTACTATGTTCACAACCGTATAAAAGTATGTTTTTTTTGTGTGCATTAAGAAGCCTTATCTTACTGTCCTTAGGAGGCAAATCCATGCCAGATTTCTCTCCCAATATATAGTCTGTATTTTGCTGACCTAAACTTTACTGGGTTCTTGAATTGATTTTGAACTCTAACTGAGCTCTGAGTTCTGATTTCTTTCTGATTGATTTTAATGTTTTTCTTAATTTCTGTATGACTGACAATCTGAAAATAAACTTTTAAGGGTTAACCCTTCCTGTCTGTCATTCTAGTTGGACCAAATGGGTTATATGTGTCTAAATTGATGTCATGTAGAGTGCTTTATAGAGAAAGAGGTCCAACAAGGAGCACCAACATCCGAGAAGGGATTAGCACTACTCATGGTCAATCAGTCACCCAAGAGAATGAGTTGGAATGCAATGTCTAATTCTTGTAATAGAGGATACTTAGGTCTAGACCTGGACTGGACCTATTTAGGTAAATTGGATTTAGAGGCTAGGAACTGAACTGTGCCTTTATAGTTCACCTAGTCTTGCCCTGAGATTAAAATTGGCCCTGAATCTGATATGTATTTCTGATTTGTGATGGCTGTGTGGAGTAATGGCAGTTTTCCCAGGGTTCCTGAAGCAGTTTTTATGAGTATCAACAGGTAAAGGCCTTGCGCGTTTTTAGACCTGTCAGCTTTAAAGTTGTCTTTCTCTAAACTATTTGTCTTCAACCCTTCTTTTGCTGATCTCATTGTTGCTGGCCTTAATACTCTGCATATTTTACCACTGCTAGCCAGTGCTAAAGTGCTTATGCTCACTCTTAAAACATGATGGAATTCACTTGTACCCAATTGACACATTTAAATTACTCGTAAGTCTCTAGTCGAGTGGTATCACATGTACCCAGGGTCTGTAAATTAAATGCTACCAGTGAACATCTATCAAACAGGATTTGCGTCACTTCAGAGAAATCTTTATAAGTTTATAAGAGTTCCTCTTAGCTTGAGATGTTCCGTGTTCTTGTTGTTTTGATATATTTCAAAAGATGTGAGAACAGAAGTGCACTTTGGATGCAACGAGAGAGTGGGGGCTTGGGGGAGCTGGGGCTTCGCTGAGGAGATAGCTTATGATTTTAGTCAGAGAGGCACAGGGCCTGCTTTACAGGGCCTACTGTGTTCAGAAAAAAAGAGTTACAATACTTTGGTCAATTTAACAAATCCCTTCATGCTGACTGGTGGGGCCATATGGGGATCTCATGCTTCAGGTGTGGGCAGGTGTGGGTAGGAATAGGCTAAGGCATTTATATGGTAAAACTGGACCCTGCTTCAGAAGTGGGCATGAAGGTGGTCTGCCAGCCCATCTGTGGACCAAGCAGAACTGAAGTTTCGCCTCTGCTGTGCACACGGACAGAGAGGGGTGAGACTTGAATGCGAACTCCGCATCTGATCATTGTCTAACTGCAGCTGGTACGCGGTCCTCTGTCCCAATACATGGGGTCTGAGAGAACACAACCATAGGGTTGGATTTTGTATACCCATTTAGGCACCACATGATCAGGTACATTTTACCAATGAATGTCTCTTGAGATATATATGAAATAATTTTTCTAGGAATCTTCCCTCCTTGTATCATTACACACAAACCCGCACTGGTGCAGGGTAGAGGTCCTGAAGAATTGCCATGGATCCCTCTTGGACCAATAGGCATGAAATATGTCTACCTTTTAAGTACATTTCACGTGTGTAAACTGCCACGTTCCATTACACACCAGTGATAGTTCTTTCCTAGTACAGTTTTTAACCCTGCAAAGGAGATCATATATTAAAACCTTGTTTTGACACTCCTTAGGTCGTTTTAATCACAGTTCTCTCCACACACACTCTACCCTAGATTCACAGACCCCCACTCACCCATATAGCTTAAAGAGAAGATCTCCACCAAAGAGCCCTCTAGCATTGCAGCGCCGGCCCCACGAGGAGACAAAACCCAATGATGAAGCATGACACCCATCATGGTGTGTGAGGACTCTATCTTCCATCTAGGAAGACCCTCCCCTTAACTGCTAAATCTCCACCTACACTTCACATTAGACATTGTTTTTTTTTATAGGAACAGGTACCCCCTTCTTTGTATTCAGATGTTTCTAGGTCCAGGACTTTGCATGGCCCTCGCAGCCCCATTGGAACTACTGCTGCACAACGCATCACTTACAGCAGCCTTGACAAAGATGCAGGGCTCTGCATCACAAGCCGCACAGCCTGGAACCGATGCTGTGCGATACATCTCCGACCAGGATCTGCATCACCTCAGCTGTATGACGCATCCTTGATGTGGGACTCCACAACCCATCACAACCAGGATTTAAGATACTCTTGTTCAGTTGACCTAACTGAGTCCCTATAGCTGGCCCATTCTCCTTCGCGGTCAGCCTAAACTTGTGACTTTGTCTTGATCTACTGCGACCAGACATCCACAGTTGGTGCTTTGTACTTTTGGGCACTATTTTAACTTAGATCTTTCAAATTCTGCCTACCCGGTCTAACCCGACCAGATATCCCCAGTTTGGGCTTTGTGCTTTTTTTGCCCTGTTTTCACTTAAATCTTTAAAATTGCATATCTCCGGTTCTACTGATTAGATTTTTGTTGTTTTGGTCTTAAATTATTTATTACATTTTACTTTATTTTTCTAAATTGGTGTGGGATTTTTCTTGTGTTGTTTCGCTTTATTACTGTTTGAAGAGCTGCATAAATGCTTTACACATTGCCTCTAAGTTAAGCCTGACTGTTCTGTGCCAAGCTACCAGAGTCAGGTAGAGCACAGGTTAATGTAGAGCTTGCTTGTGACTTCACCCTGACAAGGATTGTAGTTTCCGCTTGATTAGGGATTCACTCCCTCAACCTGTAACTAAATTTCTTACACACATGCACTATAATATTAGGGAACAAGAACCAAAGTGGTGGATGTTGGGACTTGTAGCTCAGGAGAGAGTGTGGTGTTATGAACCAGCCTTTAATTTTAGTCTAAGTACTACCTGGCTTTGATTAGTGGACTTGTAGGGACCGTGGTTATTGTGATTTTGATGTTTTTTCTCAACTTCTGAAGGCATCTTTGGAAACATGACAAAGAGAGCTTGTGCATGTCATTTCACTGGAGAAATCGTTTACGACGAATGTGCTACAATGCCTTCCATTACAACGTGGTTGTTACAATGACCACATTGTTACAACGCAAACCATTACATCGCAAGTTGTTGCGACTTGCTGTGGGGGGCAGAAGGTGTTGGATTTACAATCCAACGCCTTCCCAAACTGGAATGGCATGGTGAGCAAAAAAACATTGGATTTAGGCCCAGATCTTTGTACTGGGGTGAATGTATGACATTGTTCGGCATTCTGTCCATCAATTGTTCTTTTTGCATGTGCCACCCCGAATGGGACAGATATGCCCAGACGTGGGTCCCATGCTCTCCATGCCACTGGATTCAAGCTATCCTGGCTGATGAGGGCTAATAGCCCAAAACCGGTCCTAGGATGCGTGTTTCCAGTCCAGGGAGGACCTGGCCTGGCAGTTCGGGCTGGACTGTTCCCATTGGGTGCAGATTCAAGACTGACTTGCATATGGCTGGGTCCAAACTGGAATGGCATGGTGAGCAAAAAAAGTTGGATTTAGGCCCAGATCTTTGTACTGGGGTGAATGTATGGCATTGTTCTGCATTCTGTCCATCAATTGTTCTTTTTGCATTTGTCATCCCGTGTGGGACGGGTATGCCCAAACATGGGTCCCGTGCTCTCCATGCCACTGGATTCAAGCTATCCTGGCTGATGAGGGCTAATAGCCCAAAGCCGGTCCTAGGATGCGTGTTTCCAGTCCAGGGAGGACCTGGCCTGGCAGTTTGGGTTGGACTGTTCCCATTGGGCTCAGATTCAAGACTGACTTGCATATGGCTGGGTCCAAACTGGAATGGCATGGTGAGCAAAGAAAACGATGGATTTAGGCCCAGATCTTTGTAATGGGGTGAATGTATGGCATTGTTCTGCATTCTGTCCATCAATTGTTCTTTTTGCATTTGTCATCCCGAGTGTGACGGGTATGCCCAAACATGGGTCCCGTGCTCTCCATGCCACTGGATTCAAGCTATCTTGGCTGATGAGGGCTGAAGGCACGAAACCGGTCCTAAGGTGCTTGTTTCCAGTCTAGGGAGGACCTGGCCTGGCAGTTCGGGCTGGACTTTTCCTATTGGGTGCAGGGTCAAGATTGATTTGCAAATGGCTGGGTCCAAACTGGAATGGCATGGTGAGCAAAAAACCTATGGATTTAGGCCCAGATCTGTGTACTGGGGTGAATGTATGGCATTTTTCTGCATTCTGTCCATCAATTGTTCTTCTTTGCAGTTGCACAAACGGAAGTAGGAATAGTAAATTATACTATTCCTAAGTCCAGTGCGCCCCTACAGCAAGTTGTTGTAATGATTTGTGATGTAATGGTTCACGTTGTAACAACGTGGTTATTATAACGGCCCCGTTGTAATAGAATGCGTTGTAGCGCATTCAATGTAAAGAGATATATTCAATTTCATTTATATTTGCTGCACTTAATGCAATTGTGAGCATTGACATTAGGATAGGGATATAATTTCAAACTATTTTGCATGTGTACTCGCCTGAATTGGTGTTCGTTTATTCTTTGGTGCACAAGAGCAAACCGATCAGATCATAGCAAGTTCCTTCAGGTCGAGAGTTTGCTGCTATGAGATTAAGAGCATCTTTAAAAGCACAATTCGTATCTCTGAATTGTTTCATTTAGGTAAAGCAGAAAATAGGTGTTACTTAAAGTTTTTGCTTTTGAAACTAAGCTATATGCTGCGCTGTTGCGTCATCGGGTGTTGCGCTAGGATAGGTCGATTAGTGTTGAGAGCCGCACTGTGATTGGTTGACTTTTGAACTATTTGTGCTGGGATTGTCTGAAAAGATGCTGAGGCCATTTTGTAATTGATCTACTGTTATAGAAGTTTGTATTGGGATTGGTTGACTCCAGTGTTTACCTACAAGCAAAAAAACATGGAGAATATTTCTATGAAGGCCACGAAGGTTATTTGAAAGGGAGATTTGCAACCCGAAGACTATTTGCAAGTCAGAGTTGCCACTCAAAGGCTTGCCTACTAGAGAGATTGCAGCACAGATAGGGTTATATATATACCTGTGGCTTAAACAATGGTATAAGTACTCTGAGAAAGATGGGGATTTGCAATTCCTTTCTTTCAGCTCCTTTCATATAAAGAGACTTGAGAATCTGAGGAAAAGAATGCATGAAATTAAACCCCAACGAGGCCTGCACAATTTGAGGCTTTAAGTATTTTGGACCAGGTAGTCAATGAGAAAGAACATAAGACATATAAGATTCTCACACAAAATAAAATTGCAATTGGTTGAAAGTACAATGTAATGAGAGGAAAGGGATCTGGAGTAAATATATGATGGATGTAGTAGTTGCCTTCTGTGCAATTGTCAGTGAAACTTCAGAACAGGAAAAATCTCCTATCAAGAAAAAGCAGTAGAATGGGAAAATGAAACGGGGACTAAAAGTGACAAAGATGATGAATTTTTGGATAATATGTTGAGGTCAAGACCTCCCCCTTACAATGTAGTTCAGTACACAGGGCAACTCCAACAAAGATACCCAAAGGGAGGAGCAGCAACAGTCTCCCTTTAGATGCAAGCGCTCCTGCAATATATGCAGAAACCAGGGCTCCCCAAACACCAGCAGTCCAAAGTGCTCCCCCAAAGCCAGCAGCCCCTGGCACTCCCCATATTTATTCAAGCACAAGCTTTGCCCAAATGCAAGTAATCATGAGCATCCCCAGGACAAAGTAATTGTTGGCGCCCTACAACACCGTCAAGTGTAGGTGTTCACCCTGCACTAAGCACCCGAAAGAGAATATACGGACATATTTGGCACAGATAGGGCCTATGTGGCTGCAACACCTGAATCATCACCTCAGCCTAAAGAAAGTGCCTCCCAAAAGATTAACGCTGTGCAAATGAAAACTGAGGTTGAGAAGATTTTGAAGGAAAATCTTGGCCTAGATTTCCTGTCACACTGTAGCAAAGGTGAATTGGTATATATGAGCAAGGAGGTTGCTAGAATTGTGTGTGAGGCACATGCAAGAATGGAGGCTTTAGCTGGGAGTTTGGGTTTGATATGTCGCAAATTTTGAAGTTATGAAAGAATGAAATTGCGAAGCTTGAAAACGAATGTCAAGGAATTGGTGGATAACATCAGAGAGTGGGGAGATTAAGAAAAATACAATGGTCAAAAAAGGAAATGTCAAAAGTGAGAAAGAAGAAGGTGGAGACTGAAGGTGAGAATGGTGGAAGTACCAATGGTGAAGAAGCAAGAGAGTACTCTCAGTCAACTGGTCGTCCCTCGCACCAAAACAGTTAGCTGGGGTGACCGACGCTTTTTGGTGGCGGCCCCCAGACTCTGGAACACCTTACCCCTTAACATCAGACACAGTGTTACACTGCTTCAATTCCGCAAACTCTTGAAAACCTGGTTGTTCGTTCAGTAACCTCTCTTCTTTTTCTCTCACATCTGTTCATTTATCTGGTTGTACCCTCTCGCATTTCCTTGTCATTATTGGTTTTTAGCGCCAAGACGCCTACGGGTAAATGCAGCGCTTTACAAATATTAAAAATAAATAAATAAATAAATAAATACCCCGTCAAGAGAGGTTCAGAGAGGAGCATACGTGCATATGCTGTGGACTTCAGTAGACCATTTCTATTTCACAAACAGTCTGCCAAAGTTGAGAGAGAACCCACACAAATGGTACTCCCAGGTGAATAGAATTGTTACTATCTCGAAGGTCTTGTGGAAGGATCTAGACATCTTCTTTGAAGTGGTGGTTTCCAAGGATTTGTGGAGTGTAAGAGAGCTGTAAACTAGACTACCCAAGAACCCAAGAGAGCAGTGAATTACAATGCCCCTTCTTCCTTGGTCAAGGTTAAATATCATGCTGTATTTACACATTTGAAAACAAAGGTACCACAGAAGGAAGTAAACTGTCCACAAATGTTGAGGACGAAGCAGGAACTTTAAGAGTCGGTATATGTGTTTTTAAACATTCATTCAGGTTTACAGGGAACATAATGGCATTGAAAATCTAAGAAGTTGAACAGATTTGCCTTGACTTTTGTTCTTGGTTTGCTCCCAAAAATGAGTGCTTCTATACGGCAGATTGTGATTTGTTGACAAACAAAGTCTCTCAATAAAATCCTTCAGTATGCAAAATACTGCAGTGATACTCAAAGTGCAACAGAGGTACATGATAGCACAAGCAAAGTTGGCACAGAATGATGCTCCAAGAAGTTCAGTTATAGTGTATTCAGGTCTCAAACCTATACTTGGTGTGAATGCAGACATGCAAGGAGTCACTATTCAGTACACGCAGGGAGGCAATGTAGTCCAACAGGGGAGATATAGAGGAAATGTTGGAGCTATGAATATTAGTGCTTTGTTGAAGGGTACCCCTTGCCACGTCTGCAATAAGGTCAGCCATTGTAAGAGACAATGCAGAATTAATTATCACAGAATACAATTTTTGCTCAGATACAGATTCCCATGCCACAAAGTGGGGTGAAGCAGTTAGAAGTCCCAATACCAAAGGCCCCTTTACACAACATGCAGACCCAGAGATTCATGAGGCCAATATGCCCCAAGCCCCCATGGTACAACCACAGATGCAAAGAGGAGGGTTAAAATTCCAGCCCCATCCCAGAATTCAATAATGATAAAAAATCATGCTTCTCTGGTCTCCATGATGTTTAAGAGTCCCATTGGATAAAATCAGTCAAAATGATGATGCCTGAGTGAGGAAGACAATTGCGTACTTGGCACAATACTAGAGGTAGAACAGAGTGGCCCATATGTAGAAGGTGAGGTGAATGGTCACCCAACATCATTCTTGATTGCTACTGAAGCTACCCTTGCAACTGTTAGAACGGTTGAGGTCCCAGACCTACCACTGTTGGGAAAAGAGATCCAATTTGTAACACATTACATAAAAAGCAGTGTACACTAAATTGTGTGATCTACTGCACGCTAGAAGGTATGGAAATAGGCACTCATAAAAGCTAAAGCAGAATTTAAAATAAGCCCCAAGAGTCAGTATATAGGTTGTTCCCTCACAAAGGAAGATGTTCTCTTGGATCTTAAAGAGACAATGAAGGAAGAAGCATGGGGTTTTACAGGAAAAGAAAGTGTGCAAACCAAGAATGCCAAAACCCTTCAAAATCACATTGAGGGAAAACTCAGTCCTTCCAAAAATGCCTCAACACAACCTCTTACCATAAGCAATAGCTGGTATAATACCTATCCTCCAAGGCATGTTAGAAAAGAGCATTCTAAAGGAAGTCATTGGGAGTAAATGTAACCCTCCAATATTGGCTCTCCAGAAGCCAAGTAAAGATGGAGGATAGAGCAGGATCTTAGAAAATAAACCAAATTGTCATTCCATGCTGTCTTGTGGTACCGAATCCTGCTGTTATCATTTTACAAATTCCCCCTGATACTGAGTGGTTTACAGTAATTGATTTGTGCCATGCATTCTTTTCCATTCCTCTACACGAGGAAAGCCTATACCTTTACATGTTCAGATTCCAAGATAACACCCTTGTGTGGGATCTGGCTCCTCAGGGATATATAGAAAACCCCTCATTCCAAAACCAGACAGAAAATCTAAAGACCTTCCAATTGCCTTGTAATTCAAAATGTGTTCAGTACCTCAATGATCTGTTCAAGGCATCTATGGACAAAGAAGCCTACAGGCAGGACAAAATTGCCCTGCTCAACCATCTCACTGACAATGGGGACACGGTTTTCCCTGATAAATTAAAGTACTGTCAGAAGGAACTCTATTATCTAGGGCACCAAATTAAGAAATGATTAAGGAGAGTGTCCCACACCCAGAGGGAAGTGAGAATGTTTTTGGGAATGGTGGGCTACTTTCACCAGAGGATTCCCTACTTTTCTCTAGCGACAAAACCCCTACAGAAGCTCACGCACAATGACATCAGTGACCCCGTATCATGTGATTAGGAATACAGAGCTCAGAAACTTACTTTGCAGTGCGTCCACTCTAGGAATGCCAAACTACAATAGAGTTTACCTTGTACTGTTGTGTGTGATGGGTGTGCATTGCATGTTGGCAGAGACCCTGATGGAAGTGAAATCACCAATGGCATACTTCTCAGCTATGCTCAATCCAGTGCCCGCTGTGCTTCCTGGTTACCTAAAATCAATCGCTGATTTCAGTCTGCGAATGCAGCAAAGTGAGGTCATCATGATGGGTTACCTACTCATTGTGATGGTCTGGCATTCAATTGAAATCCTCTTGACTGGCACTTAAGCTCAATTCATGACTAGTGTTCCCCTTACGAAGCATGAACAGGTGGCTTTGGAAGTTGAAAATGTGCCATTAAGGTGCAGTAATGTTTTCAACCCTACTATTATTTTGCAGCTTCCTGATAGTGATTCTGAAGAGGATAGGTTCTTCCATAATTGTGGTGATGTAATAGAGTTATACACTATGCAGAGACCCAACATTCTGGATGTACCACTCAAATAATCTGATCACACGCTATTTGTAGCTGGCTCTTGTTTGGGAGACAGACACAGAATTTTGGGAGCACCATATGCCGTTTTCACCATGACTGGTGTTGTGGAAGCATTTTACATGTGCAATATATACCCTCTGCCCAAGTAGCTGAATTAATTGCCGTAACAAGGGTATGCTTCATGTCAGATGGGCTGAGGGTTAACATTTATACTGACAACCAATATGGAGTTAGCATGATTCATGACTTCAGGCAGCTATAGTCGCCAAGAGATTTTTTGACCTCCTCTGGTTCCCCTACACAAAATAGTACGCATGTCTTGAATTTGTTAAGTTCGCTCCAGTTACCCAGCGAGATAGCAGTCGTGAAATGTGCTGCGCACAAGAATGGCAATGATTGTGTCATCACTGATAATGGTTATGCAGATGAGATTCCCAGGTATTGTGCCCTTGAGTGTAACACATTTCACTTGGATGAACCATGCAATGATGAAAATGAAGGTGTCCTGAATATGTTATTAATATCTGTGCATACCTTTAGTGAGCTCCAAGAGCTTCAAAACAAGGTGTCTGAAATTGAGAGAGAAAAATGGGAAAGCGCAAGTTGTATGAAGAATGCTGGCGAGATCTGGGTATCTAGTGATGGAAAGACAGTTCTTCGTGATTCCATGTGTAGGAAAGTGCCTCTTTTTGCATGGTTAGCCCCCACTTTTTACCTGTTGTGATTTTGAACTGTAAGTGCACTGGGTACCTGCTAACCAGGCTCTCAGTGCCAGGTCTCTTTCCTAAACACTATACCATGATTGGCACAACTTCAGCTACCCCTATAAGTCCATAGAAAATGGTACCTGTGGTCGCTAGGGGATGGGTACTAAAGAGGGTTCTCTGGGGGCTGCAGCACTCGTTGTGCCACCAGGGACACCTCACCAAGGCTATGCACTCTGCCATTGCAGACTGTGTGTCTTGGTGTAGAGCAATTCAAAGATTCATGCCACCACACACTGCATAAGATATAGGTAAGTCATCCCTACTGCTGGCCTTTAGCCTTAAGGCAGGGTGCACTGTATCCTTGGTTAGGGCATGTCGGCATGAGAAGATATGCCCCTACAATGTTCAGTCGATTCTGAGATATTGTAAGTGCACAGGGAAGCCATAAGGAGTACACAGGCTGGATACTTGCCAAAATGAGTTTCCTAGCTCCAAGATAGCTTCCCTGATTTCTAAGATGTTTGGTACAAAACATTTTGTCTTAATAAACCCTGGTTGATGAAAGTCTTGGATTTATTAATAAAGTCACACAGGAGACCCTTCTAGAGGGTCCCCAGAAAACCTACCAAGCACTGGTGTGGTCTCTGACTTGTTTTGCCAGTCTGCCACGACCAGACATGTTCCTGATCTCATGGGGTGAGAGCCAGTGCTCTCAGAGGGCAGAGACTAAGCCTGCTCTGGCTGGAGGTGCGTCACACCTCCTCCAGGACAGGATGTCCTCCCTGGACATCTTTGAAATCTAATTCAGGAACCTCCAGATCCTGCTCCACTTTTGGCGGGAGGGAAGCCGGGAAAATTAGTTAGAATAAGATGAGGGTCCCCACTTAGCCTACACCATCCCTAGGGTGGGGCAGGTGATGTGAACCACTCTTCTCAAATTCCACAATCATGGGATGGTGGGGAAACAACCTATCAGGGCTAGGGTAGTTCACCTTCACACAGAAGTGGTCGCTAGAGAGTGTAGACACCATAAAGGTAGGTAGCCCATTGGCTACTACCTGTCTCTCCTTGTAACACCCCTAAATTCAGTATTTAGGTGGCACCCTGAGACTTGAACATCAGGTGTGATGGACAAGAGAAGACCAGGACAAATATGACCTGCTGCACGAGAACTGAAGCCCTGCTGCAGAAGAAAATGCACCAAACCCTGCCTGTTGCCTCAAGGACTCGACAATCACTGCCTGATGTGTCGTTCTGAACCTGGAAGGACTCCAAGAACCCCGGAGCACCTCCAGAAGTCACGGAGAAGCTACCTTGGAGGCACACCGCAGGCACCAATCCCGTGAAGTCCAGTTTGTCGACTTGCTGCTCCCCAATGACCTCAACACACCACCAAGGAAGAAAAGGTATAACAGCTCCGGATGGTCAGATCTGTCTTCATACCAAGTTTGGAGACATCAGGACCTACTGGAGCCATGGCATGCCAATACCCGGTGTAGCTGACGCCCTAGAGCAAACACCCAGAAGAAGAGTCCACACCGTACTCCCAAAACACCAGAAGTAAGCACCCTTTGAGGGACATCGCGACATACAAAACCTAGTTCTAGAGTGGCCCAGCTGTCCCATGAGTGCCTCTCCAAGTTGCCTGCTCTTGACCGACGAGGACCTCAAGATGCATGACGCCTAGCTGACCTGTTCGCTCTGCACTCAGTCCCACCATCCCGAGCACTGACCAACCAGATGTGCTCCCAGTATCCCATGATCCCCAAGCCCTTGCAACCTCCTCCTTCCAAGGAGCCCCCTCAGACTTACCTGTAAGTCCTCCTGAGCAGTGTACTTTCAAGTGGCCCCCTTTGTCTTTGCACACAAGCTTCCAAAACCCTCAGCACTCTGCTCTCGGGTGATACAGGATGCTCCCGAACGTCTTCTGCTGGAAATTTGGATCTGGCCCTGACATTGACCTAAAACGAGAAGGTGAACTCTGAAAGCATTGTCTGATTTTATATGCATTTTTCAGCTTTTTCTCCCTTGTTTCCAATGGTGCGAAATTGCGCACCAAAGTAATCCATTTTCAGAATTCCAAAAATCATAACTCCATAAGTACTTACATTAATACTGTGTTCTTGGTCTTAAGAATTACATAAAAATCTAATTTATTTTAATAAATTGGTCTATGATTTATTCTATAGTGTGTGTCCCATTTATTGCCTTTGTGAGGACAGCCAATGCTTAGCACTACCCTCTGATAAGCCTAACTGCTCACCCACACTACCACAAAAAGAGCATTCAAATTATTCGCATTTACCTCTGCATACCATTTGGGGATTCACTGGACACTCTGCATAGTGTGCTTAATTTTAGTACACTATATAGAGAGCCAGCTTCCTACACGATGTTGCTGGCGATGGTTTGACATTTACGTGACCCAACCCATGTTGCCAGAGATGGAAAGGTGTAGACAGTAATGACACACCCCACGCGTTCATGTCATGTTGACAACTTATGCCAAATATGTATTATGTGTCACAAAATAGAGCGAAAGACTATTGTGCCTATGAGTCACAAAGGGATGACAGATAGCCCAATTAACCACCTTCAAATCAATTTTTCTGGAAATGCACTGCTGTAGCCATCTGCGGTGTTTCCTAGTTATAGTGTACTTATTCTCATGCTGGGTTGAGGCATATGGAACAAGGAGGTGCAATAGTCTGACTGTGGCAAAAGAAATTTGAGAGAGTTGATCCCTAGTTTAGGCATACCTGTTTATCTTGAGTCAGACCAAGGCAGTCATTTTAAAAGTGAAGTGATGCAGTTGTTATGCACAGCTTTGGGCATCAACCATGTGTTTCACGGCAGTTACATACTGGAAGTATCCAGAGTAATTTGGAGAGTCAAAGGGAAGTATACAGCTACGTTGGCAATAGCATGTGCCTCCACATTTTGCAAATGGTCAGATGCACTCCAGCTGTTACATTCAGAGTACACTCTGTAACTGAGCAGGATTCTCCCCCTACAAAATCTTGATAAAGAAGTCCATTAAAATTCCTTACATTACTACAGCTGTGCTTGTGAATATTACAGATGCCATAGTTCTCAACTATTGCATAGGACTGGCTGATGTGGTGCGTTCTATCTCTCATCAGGTTGACTTGGTACTCGAAGCAGCGAGACCCAAACCTTGCCACAACCTGAAAGCAGGTGAATGGGTTCTTATGAAAAAGCATGTGTGCAACTCATGTCTGGAAGCCGCTGGAGAGGTCAGCTTCAAGTAATCCTTGTTACCAAAACTGCTGTGAAATGTTTAGGCTTACCAAACTGGATAGATGCTGTGCATACCAAGTGAGTGAGACAATCAGAAGAAGAAGTGGGAACAACCACCACTGATTTTCAGAGTTGAATTCAATTAGAAGTTTCTGAGGCATCAGCGGAAGAAGAAAAAGAAGAGGTCCTACCTGAGAGTCTGCAGCACCAGGTGCCTGAACAGCAGCCAGAGCAGAGCCTAAAGAGGAATCAGGGTCTTAAGCTCAGGGAGAAACACAGAGACCACGACTGAAGCACCACATTGGGCAAGTCCCTGGCGAGCACTGGAGAACAGAGAACAATCAAGCAGAAATCTGTGCACGGACAGTTGAAGCCGATGCAGGAGAGGCAGCAGGGGTAAATCCAGAGTCCAGTTTCACCCATAACCAAGATGGCCCTAATGTTTTTTACAGGGTGGCAGTGCAGTTGGGCCCGATAACATTCCCCTTTCTGGTCATCGATATAGCAGGCAATCCTAATTCTCCTCAGCCACACAGGACAGCACATTTGACACCTGGAAGACAATAAACTGCCTAACAAGAGAAGACCTCTTCATTGAATCAGATATCAAGCCACTTGAAGTCCTTAAAAGAGACTATAGTCAGCCTGTGATGTAAAGCTACCACTAATGCCAGAGTAGGCACTGGGGCCTACACAGCTCAATTAAGCCCCAAGCAAGCCGACACCTGACTCAATTTGAAAACTGGATAATTACAAATGAGAGTGACAGAAACCTCTTATCGGAAATGTATACATTCCCGATAAACACAAAGAATGTTAAGAAGACACCAAGACAGAAGAAGTGAGTGATTGAGTTAGGGTGTACACTTACAACAAAAGAATGGGGAGACATTCTTTATAAGACATACATCACATCTAAAAGCTCTGTATTGTTGATTGGCCACAGAAATACCGATATTACACCACAATCAAGCTAAATTAGTGGGACCCCACTAGGTCTGATGCATGTTGTCATGGTTATGGTAGTGCCAGAAAACTACTGCATTTCTTGTGGCACTGTCCAAACATCAAAACATATTGGGACAGCATTGTCAGCGCACTAGAAGGGATGTTCAAGACAGCAATTCCCAAATGTCGCTGGCCTTGAGTGCTGCAAAATGGGGTCTAAGGGCATTGTGGAAAAGGGAAAGTCTGACAACCCACAGAGAATGTCTATATAGATTAGGATCATTTGGGATCATGTAGGAATGTTTCAAAATCACAATGATGTTTGGATCAAAGAGAAGCAAGTTTGGGGAGACCTGGGTGCCTTTTGTGTCCTACTTATCTTCAGAGTTCAGAGAGATCACTTGCTTCTGATATCTTTGGGTTGTGAGAATATAGATAAAGGAAGGCAGCTTGCAAGGGTAGCTGATTAGGTGGCACCATGAGACACTGAAAAACATACATTGATTTGAAACCTATCCGCTTTCAACTTGTTATTTTCTTCCTCCACTTCTGTGAATTTTGTGGGGAAAATACCTGGAAAACCACTCGAGCATTTGGTACCTTTTGCATTCAAAACTGTTTTTCTTCATAGGAGGTGGAGGTCGATCACATCAGTTGAGAAAAAAAGCAAGTATTTCCACCACTTGCTACAAAGCTCTGTATAGTAGCTTTTATTAGATGTTGCTTACCAAGCAGCAAAGGCTGCCAGGTCGTAAACGACCTGTATGTACTTACTGTAGGCTTACAATCCGCCCATTGCTTATCATTGGTTACCTTTATTGTAACTCATTTGCTTGCTTTTATTTGATAGCCTGTCTTCTTCTTCTTGTGTTGGTCCTTCCCCTGGAGTTTACCCCATTACAATTGTTTTGATTGGGGGACTTGTATCCTTACACTGCTAATTTTTAGGGAACTACTTTTTTCTTTCTTAGTTAAGCACTCCATGAGAGTGCAAGTATTATCCAACTCTTTCCCTCAAGTGTTAGACTCCCTGCCAACTACCAGCTACCCATCCCCTTTGTTGCTCTCCCTGTTGTGTGCTGCTCATTCTCTCTCTCTTATGCGCTTCTCATCCCAAGCACCCCTACCCTCTGTGTTGCCATCTCCCTTGTTTGCCTTTCCCCCTGCTCCTGGTGTGAGGTCCTTTCTATTAGAGCAGCTGGAAGGCAACACTAGGCCATGATCATGTTCTTATATCATCTGCACTGAGGGTCATCTTAACGGCACTGTTTGTGCTATTTGTGACAAGTCCCAATTGTTTAGTTCCTTTTTAGGGTGGAACGAATTCCTGAAAAAAAAGACAAAGTTCATGTTCACTAATTAACTGATTTCTTAAATATGCATGTTTTTTCATATATGCTTCAAATGTATTTTGTGATTCTCTAGTGGCTGTTACATCCCAGAAAACCCACTGTTCATGCAGTGTACCGGAGAAGAGAGGAACAGCTATATGTAAGTTAATTGCTAAGCTTTTTCAACCTCTATTCGGGTTTATAAGGTTTAGTAGATTATTACGAGATGAGCATTCACCCTTCATTTGTTTCACTTTTATTGTTGACTCACACACAAATCTATTTTACCGTAAATAAATGTTCTAAACCGATAAATCAACAGAGACAAGGCGTTGTGAATAAAAACTGTGTGTATTAAACAATTCTAAAGACAATATGGCAGTCAAGCTTGTCACATGAAGGCTTGTTTCTCCCCACAACAGTTTGTAGCAGCCCCCATGGTGTCTTCAACCTATCTGATAATTGGGGAAGGGGAGCGAAGGGGAGGGGTTGGTGTTCGATTTGATCAATTGGAAAAGTCAGTCCAATACTATTTTAGATTTGGTAAAATTTGAAAGCTTGCTGGCCTGGTCATGCTGCATACTGAAGAACCATTTGCTTGTCTAGCAGAAAAATAACAAAAAACGGATTGATGAGGTGCTGTAACGGAAATATCTTCCATTAGATGTTCCTTTGGTTTAACAGAGAGCTGCAGGAGGCCAAATTTGAGCTAAAGCAGGCCGAAAGAAAATACCTTAGATTGTATGATCCAGTATGATCCATGATCCATCGCCTACAAGTCAGTGTCACACATTTACAAAGCAGCCATAATAGAAAGTGAACTCACAGAGAAACTTTTTTTACGGTCATCAATTACATTATAGGTAACTCCTTCCCAGGGGCTAAGAGGATCATGTTGCAGCACTTTTGAAATCTGTTATCCTCTATAGCTTCTAAAGTTCCAAGTTGATGCTGATATTACAGCATCAAAGGAGGAGGTTGATTCACCGCTTATTAGCCAGGCCAGTGAATTGAGCAGTTAGAGGCCTCTCTGCAGGCTGAATTAGTTCAAAGTGTGCCTGCAGAGAAGCTCGTCTCTAAGACTAATTTGTGCAATTTCGGCTCACCTTTAGACATTCTTCCTCTAAAAAATTCTTCTTGAGTTATCCACCTTCACCCTTTCGATTTTAAAGATCATTTTATCCTCTTTGAACCAAAGAATTCTTCTGAAAGACTTAAAGTTAGGATTCTTAAGCCTCTTCAGAAAAAGGTGGTGTTAAACCCTGAATACTCCTCCAGTTAACGCCCTATTACTCTGTTTCTGGCAGTTGCAAAGATCTTAGAAAAAGTGGTCGCCAATCAACTGAATAAATATCTGGAGTCCAACCTGCTCCTTGATGATGTTGGTTTTATATCATGCCGTAGCATGGAATCGACCCTGCTTGCAGTACAAGATGACCCATTAAGTCACCGTTCTCCTGAGGCGGAAAGCCGGGAGTAGTCTGTGCTTGATATCTTTTAAAACTTGTGTGTGTTTTTAAAACAAACCTACCTGATTGGATCTTGACTCGCGTGGGGTCACTGTGCAGCGGATCTAGCGCTGACCCCGCCGCCATCACCAGCGAGGCCGCTGGCCACGCCCCTTTTGAGGCAACGCTCCCCCTTACCGTCCTCCGTCACATATAAAAATGTGCAACTTTAGGAAGCGCAGCGGACGAGCGCAGCGGGCGCGCCGTTTACGCGACGGGCCGGGACTAGGGGCTATGACCCCTGGTATTACACTTTCGGGTCTACCTCACACTTACTCTAGGGAGGCTCTTCTTAGCCTCAGGCCATCACAGTGTTCTCACTGTACTACTATGAATCCTCATTATGTTCCCTTAACCTGTTCGGTTGGCCTTTTCCCCCTTACTTCTCTCCCCTCCCTAACCAATATAGCCTCATCTGACTTTCCGCCATCACGCCCAAAACCTACATTTATTGACCTGTCTGAGACTCGGACGCTGATCAGCTTAAACTGTAGATCATTAGTCAAACATAAGAGAGAGATCTTTGATCTACTTGTCTCGGTGGAACCAGCAGCTTTATTCCTCACTGAGACATGGCTAAAAGACTACTCTGGCCCGGATATTGCTGCTGCTCTCCCTGACAATTACACTTATGTTGGTAAAAACAGATTGATGACGGATGGTGGAGGAATAGCCATAATCTATAATAGACTGTATTCCTGCAAATGGAAAGACTTTGAACTTCCTAACAGTGAAGCCGGTCTCTTCAAACTCTCGCTATCTCCCAACTTTACTCTCTCTGGGATGCTCATTTATCGCCCCCCAGGCCCAGCGTGTTCCTGGGCCACCACCTTTCCTGAGTACGTAGCACCTTTTATTCAGTATTCAACAAACTTTTCAATCATTGGTGATCTGAACCTGCACTTGAATGATCCCTTCTGCTCTACCAGCAGTAATCTCCTACAAGACTTGGCTGCTCTAAATATTATGTTACTTAATTCTGGTCCTACTCATAAAGCAGGGAACCTGCTGGACCCCATTCTTTCTAATTTAGACACCATCACATGTGAGGTTCCTTTACCTATTGTATGGTCTGACCACTACATGGTGACTTTCTCTGTCTCCATTGGCTGTCCACTGAACACCCTCTCTAATTTTACAGAATCTAGACTAACCAGAAACTGGAACAAATTGGACGTTAAGAAACTTAACTCCTGTCTAGAGAATTCTAGACCTTTCACGGAAGTCACTAGTATTGATGCAGCTGATGCTGTTAAAGCCTGGTTGGTACATGCTGCCGATGCCTGCATACCGCAGCGCTTGCATAGACACAACTTTCACCACCCGCCTGCGCCCTGGTTTACAGCTGCGTTAAAAAAAGAAAAAAACCTTCTGCAAAAACCTCGAGCGCAAATGGCGTATAAAATATGATCCGTGTTCTAAGCAAATTT
This sequence comes from Triturus cristatus, assembly GCF_964204655.1. Taxonomy (NCBI): domain Eukaryota; kingdom Metazoa; phylum Chordata; class Amphibia; order Caudata; family Salamandridae; genus Triturus; species Triturus cristatus. Next base: position 939,230,255 of record NC_140587.1, on the reverse strand, counting down.
ACAAAGCTGCCTTAACTAAATATCATTCTCTATGCAAAACTGCTAAAATTGAACATGTCAACCTAACTATCCTTGAGGCACAAAATCGCCCTAAAGCACTTTTTAAGGTAGTACAAAAACATTCAGGTGCACTGTGTCAACCCAAACCACCTTGTCTCGATACTGCACAGTGCAACTCTCTGGCTGAATTCTTTATCGCCAAAATTGATACCATATATTCTGATTTTGGAAAACTTGCCTCTCCTCCTTCTCTGTCTCACCTACCAGCCCCTATCATATCCTATGATCGAGTGACCTTAGTGGATAGGTCCCTTACCCCTGTTCAACAGATCCCCCCCATAGTATCCAACCCTACGACTTCCTGTGATTCAGGGGTCCCACGAGATACCTGTCCTCCTGCTTCACAGTTGATTGACACATGGGATCCTCTTAATATTAATATTCTCTCTGATATTATCAGCAAAATCAAATCCGGCTCCCCATTGGATCCTTTTCCCCCTCAAATATTAAAAATGCTGGATAATTCATCCCTTAAACTTATTATTGATCTTCTTAACTCCTCTCTCAGAGAAGCTACAGTACCCTCTGCATGGAAACATGCGATGATAGTGCCTTTGTTAAAAAAGGCCAACGCTGACCCTAATATCCCATCTAACTTCCATCCTATTTCACTTCTCCCAGTTTTCTCAAAAATTATGGAAAAACATATCAATTCTCAACTCTCTTCCCATGTTGAATCTAGGGGAATTTTACATCCTTCCCAATCTGGGTTTAGGTCAGGTTTCTCGACGGAATCAACTCTACTGGGGGTCTCTGAAAACATACGATGCCGAGTGGATAGGGGGGAAACCGTGGCACTCATTTTGCTTCATCTGAGTGCCGCATTTGACACGGTTTCCCACCCCATTCTTATCAATGCCCTTAGATCATCTGGCATCACCGGCTCAGCCCTCAACTGGTTTGTCAGTTTTTTATCAGAACGTACCTTCCAAGTCTTCTCTTCCTCATCTGCTTCCCAAATTTATAAATCGGCGTACGGTGTTCCGCAAGGTTCCATCCTGAGCCCCTTGCTCTTTAATTTGTATGTCAGACCTTTGGCGACTATTGCGGAGCAAGCTGGGCTCACTCTTTACTCGTACGCTGATGATACCCAGATCATCTACTCTCTTTCTATGGGCTCTCATTCCTCCCCCTCTTCCCTCTGCATAGGACTCAGTAACATCGCAGCTTGGATGCATAATAACAAACTGAAACTGAACGGGGGAAAACAGAGCTTCTTCTGTTTGGCCATAATACCATCTTATGGGGACCCCAACACTGGCCCTCTCAAATGGGCACTCTACCTATTCCATCTAAAACAGCACGCAACCTCGGCGTCATTTTTGACGACCAGTTATCTATGAAAAACCACGTGGTTAAGACTTCTTCCACTTGTATTACTATCATTAAGTGGTTGCGTAAGATCATTTGGATGCTCCCCCAGGATACTCAGAAAACCGTGGTCCAGGCCTTAATCACCTCTAGACTGGACTACGGGAACATTCTTTTCCTGGGAGCTTGCAAAGAGGTGATTCGTAAATTACAGACAGTCCAGAATATGGCAGTGCGACTGCTCTGTAAACTCCCCAATACTTCCCCTACCTCTTACTCTCTACACACCCTGCATTGGCTCCGCATTGAAAGCCATACAAAATTTAAGGCCCTTTGCTTCATGTACAGAATAAACGCTGGCTTGGCCCCACCCTATCTTAACTCCTTGGTACAGCATTACTGTCCCCCCCGCACCCTGCGATCATCTAATCAGCTTTTGTTCTCGGTTCCTAGAATCAAAAGATCCAGAATGGGTGGCCGCTCCTTCACCTGGCAGGCCCCCTCACTCTGGAATTCCCTTCCTCTCCGGTTGCGAACTGAACCTTGCTATCTTAAGTTTCGCAGACAGGTAAAAAATTGGTTATTTAATATGTAACAGCCTTCCTTCTGACTCTCCCCCTTTCATCTGGTTTTTAGCGCCGGGAATCCTACGGGTAGCTGAGCGCTTTACAAACTTAAATATAATAATAATAATATTAATAAGGGCTGCTGTTGGAAACATCAAACGTGTTTTAATTTTTCTCAAATTGTCAGCAGCCTTTGACACAGTTGAAAACAATCTTATTATGAGCCAGGCTGATTGCAGTATAGAGGGGCTGGCTCTTGAGTGGTTCCAATTCTTTCTCACAGAACAGATTCAAAGTTGTCTCTCTAGGGAGTTGGACTGCTGCACTGGCAACTGTATAGTCTGGAGTATCTCAAGTTTCATACTATCTCTCTTTCTTTTTAACATTTGTATTAGACCGGTGAGGTCTATTGCTAGAAGTTCAGGATGTTTACTATGTTCTTACGCTAATGATTCCCAGATTATCTTCCTCTCTAAGGGGGATAAGTCCATCTCCTCTTTACATAAGAGTTCAAACGACATCAGGAGACGGAAGATCTGCAATAAGCTTTAGATACATTTGGACCAAACTGAAGTTCTTTCTTCCTGGCTAACAATTTCATTGGCAGAAGTCCTTGGTGAACGTCTTACTTCTAAACGTACTGTCATAATTCTGAGGGTGAAATTTGATGATGAAGGAAATTTAATCCTTGAATATCTGCTGTTGTTTCAACCTGCCACATGACCATAAGTAGACTTACCATCATTCTGCCTATGTTACCACTAGGCACTTGTAGGAGTGTCAGCTTCGCTCTTATTGGGTCGCGACTGGATTATCCTAACTAGTTATATTGTTTAGTAACAAAACAACAACTCAATAGACTGCAGGCAATCAAATTCAGGTGGACACAGACGTTGTGCAAGCCATTCAGTTTGCCTCAGCTAGAGTAATTACTAACTATAAAAGGATCCTTGTGTACTATACATATCTGCTTCGATTCTCACCCCTCCCCCCGCATTTACCTAAGGGCACATTTTAAATGGCACCATACCTCGTGGATTCTCTGCTCAGTGAATACTAATTTATTAGTTGTGGCACTTATTTTTTTCACGAATTAAGCACTGGTAGAGATCATAGGGCTCTCTGTAGTGGATCAGTGTACGCAAATCCTGTCACCATCAATAAACTAAGTCACCCTGGTAAGCCAGATCTGGTGGCTCAGTGGACTAATGCAGCCACTGCAGGGGCCTGTGTTTGACCTCATGGTCACAGTTTCAAATCCCGGCGGGTCCACTCAACCTTTCATCCTTCGGAGGTTGATAAAATGAGTACCATTGAGTTGAGTAACGATAAACATCTATTATTCAGCGCCAAGATGCCGACGAGTGAACATGCGCTTTGTAAATACATATGCTATGTTAGGTATTCTCAATGACATCTTGGGGATGATGGGCATCAAACTTAAGTGTCTTCTAAACCGTGGTTCCTTGCCTAACCTCATGTCCTGCTTCAATGGCCCACACCAGCACTCCAGCACTCTTACCTGGAAACATTCTCTGACAAATATTGAATTAACTTAAAAAATGTAAACATGATGTGACCCGCCCCCTCATCAACCCTATTACTTTCAAATTAAATTACATGGGTAGCAGTAAGCAACTCCCTTGGATGTACCTAAATCACCCTAAATTCAATTAATAAGCTGCCACCAAGTATGGCCTTAAGTAGCACCAGATCTGCTATTAATAAATTGTTAGGGACTAGGGGTCATACAAACTGCCAAAAAGTAAAAATCAGAGGAGAAGACACATCAACTAGTTAAAAATGTCATGGTGATATAGCCACTGTATTATACTTTAGTCCCTTGTGGATCATCCATTCATTTAATAAGTCTCACTCACTTTTTAATGTATAGAAATTCCTGCTCTTGACCTTTCACTTATTTCAATCAGTCAATCAGTAGATGTTTAGAGTGTTTCTTGTCACCCGTGAGGGTATCCATGCACTGGCAGAGTACAGTTGATTAGCCAAATAGCCAAGCCTTCAGGAACTTTAGGAACTCTGAAAGAGATGGGGGAGGTCTGTAGATGAAAGGGTAGCTTGTTCCATGTCCTTGCTGCTAGGTAGGAGAAGGAACGACCACTGTATCAACTACGTTGGATGCAGGGGTGAGGGTTAGAGAAAGGGACGTGGAGCGAAGGTGTCTTGTGGGTTGATGAAAGTTGAGGCGATGGTTCATGTAGGTGGGTTCTCAGTTGTGTAAGGCCTTGTATGCCTGGGTCAGGAACTTGAACAGGCATCCTATCTTTACAGGTAGCCAGTTGAGTTCCCTGAGGTAGGGGGTGCTGTGGGTTTGTCTAGGGAGATCCAGGACGAGTCTGACTGTGTCGTTCTGTATGGTCTGTACTCGTCGTCGGAGTTGAGTTGCGATCCCTGCGTAGAGAGTGTTGCCGTAGTCCAGTTGGCTAAGATGAGGGCCTGGGTGATTGTGCTTCTTAAGCTTTGGGGTAGCCATTTGAATATCCTATGAAGCATGCAGAAGATAAAGAAGCAGGAAGAGGAGACGAAGTTGACCTGTGTCATCATGGTAAGCTTATTGTCCAGAATGATACCTAGGTTTCTAGCATGGTCAGTGGGGTTAGGAATAGGACCGGGGTCTGAGAGCCATCAAGATGCTTCCCATGGGGCCCTATTATGTCTCTTCTTCGACATCAAAATTGAGGAGACAAAGGGGAAAAAGGTCTGCACGACAAAACAATGAGTGGTTCTGCTTGGTTAGATGAAACTGGGGCATCTCTCTGTTGAACTTTTTGAATGTTGTCACTCATCCAAGCTTCCTTGTTAATTGGAGAGCGGTTGCAAATGAATGACCATAAAAATTAAAGACTGTTTAATGGTGGTGAAATCAACGTATGTGACCAAGTGCAGGCATATGCTCAAAATACAATAATATATTCTTTCTCTCAATAGATTTAAACCGCACAGAAATGGATACCACAGGGCTGCGTCTTCTTCACTCATGGAAAAAATTGGAGCAGATATCATTTCAACAGAAAAAGGAGTGCAATTCCGAATGAATTCGTGGGCAAAGGCAAGATTCGGTTTCATTTCCAAGCCTCTCTAGCTGTACATTTTGCATGAGGTTTTCTCTGGTATAACTCATTATTGCGTCTAATGCTACAAACTTCCTACTCATGTCATACACTCTGCCAGAATATCATTGAAAATACATACAATACGAATCAGGGCCCTTCACACCATCATCTGAGCTTTTGCGATGTCAGTACTTCCTATCTAAAAGCTCCGATTGTCTAAACCTTTCATAGGTTCTGGTGTATCCTATTTGTTGAAGATACCACATATGTTTCAGATCCACAGATTTACCATTTTAGGGTGGCACTGTACAGTTACATATTTCTGGTACGAACACTCTCTAGATATTGGCCCCACAAAGACCCCTCCTCTTCCTCCACCCCTTGTTTCACTCTTGGACACTCCCAACATTGCCTCTCTCTCCAACACCTGCGGAAAACCACATACACTGTAAGGTCAGAAAGGAGACACACAGGTTAGAGGAGATTTGAATCACCTGTTTCTTTTGAGTCTCTGCCATTGGAAATATCCAGTCATGTGCACAATAATCTGGACCACTAGGACAGTAAATACAAACTCAGACACCAATATCTCAAATTTCCTGAGCAAGCGTGAATGTGTGATGTAAGTTCAATAACTGCCCTCTTTTGGATGAAAGGATGTCCTGGCCACACGAGTCAGGACATCCTTCAGCCTGTGTATGCTTGCCCTGATCAGTTAGATGAATTGAAGTTTCCTTGAAATAAAGTGAAAGAAACCTGAGGGACAAATGTACTAAATAAACAATAAAATAGGTAGGCAAAATTAGGTAGCAGTGTGGCACTCCATAGTGAATCTAAGTCTCTGCCAATTGAAATGGAGGAAGACATCTCCAATCAGTTGCATCCAATGGGAAAAATCTGATCTGATCTACTTGTGGACTGCACCTCTGACTCCCATATATGGCTGAAAGAAGCCAGAAGGATTTCATAGGTCACAAGGTGAAATACTGCTGATAGGCGTAGAAAAAGCTGGTCCCCAACATCATCTTTATCTGCAAAGAATTTTAAATCATCTAAGATATTTATTTACCCAGATTCACATGGATTGTACCACTATGTCTCATCTAAGTTCAGCTTGCTAATTAACATCATATTCATTACTTTCAAGAAAAACTTGGATCTGACAAATGATTGCTTTCAAGTTTCAAAAGGAAAACTGGAACTGTCCGAGGAGGGTAATTACGTAGCTCTGTGGAATCCAGAGAAGGTTTCTTGGGGACATACTTCACCAGTGCCATCTTCAGCTCAATCAATGCAACTCCCTGTGTTAATGAGGCATGGTCAAGGGCTGCATCCCTTTTGCCAGGTCAGGATGTGCCAGATGCAGTCTGCCAAGACCAAAGAAAGGAGGCTTGTTTGGGGTTCAGCAGTCGGAAATGAGGCACCAGCAGGATGGAAAGAAGCAAAACTATAAAAGTGATTTGTGATCATCTCAGATGGAATCAAATCGCGACAATTTTAAGCAAATAAAGGCTGATGATAACTAGCTGTGTTGTTGTAAATAGTCCTAACCTTGTCAGATGAAGAAATACAGTCCATCAAAATGTTGTTCTGCTTGACTGATAGGATTATGCAGGGCAGAGGAGTAGTAATTGTGTTGACTACCTTTTATCCAGTGTGGGTAACAGAAACGTTGGCTGAAAACTTATAGGAATGGTGTAGAAGCCATGATTTTATTATATCCCCTATTTAGCTTTAGCTAATATGTGCCCCAGTACGCGGTTGACACACCTTGATAAGTAATGCTGATGGTCTCAGTCTTAGCATAATGTAAGTGCTTTTTGACCTCTTCAGTTTCATATATATTTTTTGAATTAACTTTATTTCCCATCTTCAGTTTCATATTTAGCTTTGACTTCATACATGTAAATATTCAGCCTCTTATTGAAATATTTGCTTTTAAAGAATGGCCTATTATAGCTGAGATAAAACCGATGCTGCAAGACACTAGCTCTCTCCAGCTTTGCCTTCTCATCAAAACTCACTGGATGACAGAAAACATCTTAACTTAAGCCACAATAAAACCGAGCTAACAGCAAATGGGCCAAGCATATTCATTTGTGGAAGAACCTGGAGTTGTTTCTTGACAATGTACTATTGTTCATTCCCCACAATGTGAAGGAGGGCACGTTTCACCAAAGGAAGCTTAATCAGATTTCAGTGCTTTCATCAACATGTCTCTGCGCTACTGCACACTACTTGCCATTGATATACCCAAATTAGATTGCCCTTCGAATATCTGGGTATTTGAAATTAGGTTTTGACTAAAACCTAATTAGTGATATATTCCTTACCTTAGAATTACCCCCAGGCGTGAGACTGGATCCGGAAAGTTTTTTTGTCAGCAGTACCTCTGCGCATCGCAAGGTGGCGTCGGTCGGCTCTGCGCTCGTCGTTGGCATCGTGGTCACTGGGATGATGTTGCGGTAGCTACTTAGAAGCCGCCCTCGCGTGCTGACGTCAGTTCTATACACAACTTTCTGCACAAGAAACGTGGAGCCAGGCAAGACACTGATACTGGTGCACAAAACTAGGGCCCTGAAGGGATGACCTTAACCCTAGAAATCAGTTCACAGAACGGGGAGGATGGGTGGGGCGGTAAGGAATCTATAACTAACCTATGTTTCTTACAGATATATCGTAACCGAAGGTAAGCAACTTGTTAATCTGAAAGAAACAGTTAGTTATAGATTCCTTACCTTAGAATAGATACCCCAGCAATACCAACCCCGGTGGTGGGTTTGCGAACCAAGTTCACACCATTAAGTCCTGGAGAACAGAACGGCCAAAGAAGCCATCTCTCCGGACTTGGCTGTCGAGGCAGTAGTGTCTCATAAACGTGTGCAGCGCTGCCCATATAGCTGCCTGACAGATTTCATTCAGAGGGACTGCTCGTCCCAAAGCAGTAGTGGCTGCCGCCGCCCTGGTGGAGTGGGCGCGCAGCCCCACTGGAGGCTCCTTTTTTGCAAGAGAATAGCAGGCTTTGATACACAAAATGACCCATCTGGAGATGGTCCGCTTGTGTACGGCCTGACATTTCTTGGCGCCCACGTAGCCAACAAAGAGCTGGTCATCCACCCTGAACTGTTTGGTGCAATCCAGATAAATGGAAACCTCCCGTTTTGGGGCCAGACGGTGGAGTCTCTCTTCCTCTTTCGAAGGATGAGGAGGCGGAAAGAAGGTGGGCAAAGTGATGGTTTGCCCAATGTGAAAGGAGGTGACAACCTTGGGAAGGAAGGATGGAAGGGTCCTGAGGACAACCTTTTCCGGATGGACAAACAGAAAAGGAGGCTTGGATGAAAGAGCCTGGAGCTCACTCACTCTTCTGGCAGATGTGATGGCCACCAGGAATGCAGTCTTAAGAGTTAAAAGTCTTAAAGGACAGTTGTGAAGCTGCTCAAAGGAAGCGCACATTAAATATGTCAAGACCAGACTCAAGCCCCACTAAGGCATAACAAAGGGAATAGGAGGAAAGAGATGAGTTATGCCTTTAAAAAAACGATTTACAACCGGGGACTTGAAAAGAGAAGGCTGATCAGGAGGCCGAAGAAAGGCAGAAATGGCTGAAAGATAGCCATTAAGAGTGCCCAGAGCAGAGACCTGCTGGGCCAAAGAAAGGAGGAACAAGAGAACCTCAAAAAGAGGGGCAGAAAAGGATCCACGGCCTTTGCTGTGCACCATGCCACAAATTTGTTCCACCGGCAGGCATATACCGTCTTAGTGGAGGGACGCCTAGCTGCCAAGATTACCTCACAAACATCGGGCGGCAAGTCAAATGATGTCAACTGCCGCTGCTCAATCTCTATGCAAGGAGGTGGAGGCTTGACAGGTTTGGGTGGAGGACCGTCCCCTGCTGCTTCGACAGAAGATTCTCTCGAAGAGGCAGTCAGTTCGGAGGATCGATGGCCATGTTGAGCAGCTCGGGATACCAGACTCTTCGTGCCCAATCCGGAGTCACAAGGATGACTTAGGCCCGGTCTTGCCTGATCTTCTTCAGCACTCTGGGCAGAAGTGGTATAGGCCGAAAGGCATACAACAGACTGCAACTTAATTCGCGACAAAAAGCGTTGGAAATTCCAATGCGCAGAATTGCTGACATTACGCGTTCTCTTCGGTGGTGAATAGATCTAACCAAGGCTCTGCCCACTGTTGAAAGAGACCTTGCACCACCTCCGAGTGAAGATGCCATTTGTGATCCATCATGCACCTACGGCTGAGTTCGTCCGCCCTGTGTTCAGGGAACCTGCCAGGTGTTGAACCACCAGGGATATGCCCTGATGTTCCAGCCATGTCCAGAGGTGAAGGGCCTCCTGACATAGGGTCCACAACCCCACCCCACCTTGTTTGTTGCAGTACCACATGGCGGTGGTGTTGTCCGTGAACACCTGCACTACTCTTCCCCGGACAGAGGGAAGTAATGCCTTGAGTGCAAGATGGATCGCCCGGAGCTTCAGAAGGTTGATGTGGAGCCTGGACTCCGCCGAAGACCAGAGGCCTCTGATCTTCACCTCTCTAATGTGGTTGCCCCATTCCAGAAGGGATGCGTCCATCACCACTGTGTGCTCTGGTTGGGTAAGGGAGAGGGATCTGCCATTGACCCAATCCTGGTTCATGAGCCAACAATGCAATTGTCGTGCAGTGCCCTCCGAGATCTGCTGCGCCCACTGGAACTTCAGGTCCCACTGCAGAGCCTGCATATGACACCTGGCATGATCGACCAGCAGGATGCATGAGGCCATGAGGCCCAGCAGCCTCCGGGTCATCCTGACCGAAACCCGGGATAGAGGCTGAAAGATCGGAATCATAGCCCGAATATTCCGGACTCGCTGTTCGGGAGGATAAACCCGAAACTGCATCGTGTCCAGAACTGCTCCAGTGAAGAGGAGCTTCTGAGAGGGAATCAAGTGTGGCTTCGGCACATTGATGGAGAACCCCAGCGAATGCAGGAGGTCGGCCGTAGTCTGGAGGTGGGAGATGACAGTCTGGGGCGAGCCTGCCTTCAACAGCCAGTCCTCGAGATAGGGGAAGACTGAAACCCCTGGTCTGCGCAGATGAGCTGCGACACCCGAGGGGCGCTGGTAATGCCAAAGGGGAGCACGGTAAACTGAAATTGCTCGTGGCCTACCATGAACTGCAGGTAACGCCAGTGGGCTGGCAGGACGGGGATGTGAAAATAAGCATCCTGCAAGTCCAACGCTACCAACCAGTCTCCCGGGTCGAGGGCAGACAAGACCTGAGCGAGTGTCAACAGCTTAAACTTCTCTTTCCGGAGGAAGCAGTTGACGTTCCTGAGATCCAAAATAGGACACAGGCCCTTGTCCTTCTTGGAAACCAGAAAGTAGTGGGAGTAACAACCACGACCTACTTCTGGGGCAGGAACGTGCTAGATGGTTCCCTTGGCCAAGAGAGCCGTGACCTCCTGTTGGGGAAGGCCCAGGTGATCCTCAGACATACGGTGGTACTGAGGTGGCAGGGCTGGAGGGGTAGTCTCGAAGGGGGGGGAGTAGCCCCTTTGGACTATCTGCAAAACCCACCTGTTCGACGTGATGGTTTGCCAGTGGGGGAGGTGATGGCGGATCCTGCCACCCACTTGCGTTTGATGGGCCTGAAATGTCGGACTAGGAAGGTTTAGAGGCTGCTGCAGAGGGGGGGTTGGTGGACTGGCCCGCCCGCTGGCCCCCTGAACCACGGCGGTGGTTCCCACGTCCCCGGCCGCGCAAAGGTTGGGGAACTTGAGTCTGCCTGTGGCTCTGGGCGGGATGTAGTGGGGCACCCTTTCCTTAGCCTCGAAATGGGCGAAAAACAAACTCTGTGAGGCGGTTGGAGAGGCCCAAGGACTTGGCTGTAGCCTGTGAGTCCATGAAACGCTCTAGAGTGTTGTCTGCTTTGTCACCAAAAATGCGACGGCCATCAAAGGGCATGTCCATGAGGGTATTCTGGACATCCCCCAGAAAAGCCAATCGATCTCATACAGGCATAGCGTCGAAGGGCTACCGATGTGGAAATCATCCTGCATAAAGAGTCGGCGGTATCCAGCCCACAACGGATGGTAAACTTTGCTACATTCCTCCCGGTGGCAACAGCCGGGAGAGCACTGTGTGGGCCTCCTCCAGACACTGAGACAGCACTTGCGCAACCGTATCCCACACGGAGTGGGAATAATGGCCCAATAGACATGCAGTGTTTACCGACCACAGTCCCAAGCTGGAGGAAGAGAAAATCTTCTTCCCAAGATTAAACAGATTCTTGGATTCCTATCTGGTGGAGCGGTAGGGAATGCGCTCTTGGAGGTAGAGGCTTGGACCACCAAGCTCTCGGGGGTGGGGTATTGGGAGAATAAAGTGGGGTCGCCCGGAACCGGGCGGTGGCGTCGGGCAATCATCCTTTCCACAGGAACCCCTGTGTTGGGCCTGGACCAGGTGCCCAAAAGAAACATAGATTTAGGAAAATAGATTCAATAACAAAATCAGCGTTACTGTTGAACCCAAGATAAGTGAGAGCTTAAATGCTTTTTATACAGTATTTTATTTTTATAAATTTGTAGAAAAAAATATATATCAATATTTACAATTGCATGTTTTAAATTTGCTATTCATATAAAAATTGATCGCAGTTCTTCAATTAGTTTGACATGTGTGGAAATGTTTGACACAGATAACATGGGAATTCTCCTCAATGTAAACATAAATGTAAAGGTTATACATGTGGCAAGCAAATATTCAAGGACTGCTGGGCAAAGGGTTGAGCGTTGCTATGGCCTTAGGATGTATCCACAATCCTACGCGCGTTTCGGCATGTGCCTTCATCAGGGGGCCATACAAAGTTTTCACCAGTACGAGTAGAAGATTGAATGAGGGGAACAGATTTGTGCGTCTTACTCGTGTGTCACGAAGGTTCTCGGTTTCTCGGTGTGTTTACTACTAAATTATGTCTGAGTCCTAGTAGATGGAATATATAGTCTCGTTAGGAAGTTTTTTCTAAGATGTATGGAAAGGGGTACGATGAACGGGTGGTTTCATAAACGTTCAGTTTAGATAGACTACGACCCTTTCGATTATAGTTAGACGAATCCGGTTTCTCAAAATGTCATGTGATGAGGAAAAAGGATACGGAGGTTTAAAAATGTGTCCGAATTCAAACTAGGAAGTCTTTGTGTGATTGGTAGAATGGGACGGAGAGAGCGGGGCTCCAGTAGTTTCAATGGACGAGCAAAGGTATGATGCCTCGCTGCTCTCTTTTGAGAGCAGCGAGGCATCATACCGGAGACACCCGAGTGCACCATGACGTTTCTCTGGGCCGCGTAGTTAACATATCTCAAAATTTGTAAGAATTAGACGCGAGTTTACCTACCGACGCTACCAGAGAACACTACCTGGTTCGAGCTCTAATTAATTGCAAAATTTCCACGACTGAGACCTTTGCTCGTCCATTGAAACTACTGGAGCCCCGCTCTCTCCGTCCCATTCTACCAATCACACAAAGACTTCCTAGTTTGAATTCGGACACATTTTTAAACCTCCGTATCCTTTTTCCTCATCACATGACATTTTGAGAAACCGGATTCGTCTAACTATAATCGAAAGGGTCGTAGTCTATCTAAACTGAACGTTTATGAAACCACCCGTTCATCGTACCCCTTTCCATACATCTTAGAAAAAACTTCCTAACGAGACTATATATTCCATCTACTAGGACTCAGACATAATTTAGTAGTAAACACACCGAGAAACCGAGAACCTTCGTGACACACGAGTAAGACGCACAAATCTGTTCCCCTCATTCAATCTTCTACTCGTACTGGTGAAAACTTTGTATGGCCCCCTGATGAAGGCACATGCCGAAACGCGCGTAGGATTGTGGATACATCCTAAGGCCATAGCAACGCTCAACCCTTTGCCCAGCAGTCCTTGAATATTTGCTTGCCACATGTATAACCTTTACATTTATGTTTACATTGAGGAGAATTCCCATGTTATCTGTGTCAAACATTTCCACACATGTCAAACTAATTGAAGAACTGCGATCAATTTTTATATGAATAGCAAATTTAAAACATGCAATTGTAAATATTGATATATATTTTTTTCTACAAATTTATAAAAATAAAATGATGTATAAAAAGCATTTAAGCTCTCACTTATCTTGGGTTCAAGAGTAACGCTGATTTTGTTATTGAATCTATTTTCCTAAATCTATGTTTCTTCGCATTCAGTTCTTTCTTACCCTGATTTAGGAAAAACAATTAGGGGTAACCCTCTGTTCTTCACACATATATCCAGGTGCCCAAAAGGACATCGGTAAGGGCCTCATTGACCGGCAGCAGGGGCTCTGAAAACCTTGCTTGCGGTTGAAGCACCTCTGTCAGGAGGTTAGTCCTGACCGCCACTGTAGGGAGCTCGAGAGCCTTGGCCGCCCTAAGCAAAACCACTGCGTATGATGCTCCCTCCTCCGTAGCCAAGGTAGGAGGAGACAATATGCCAAGGTCAGGGGAGGTATCAAGACCACTGGCATCCCCCAGGTCCTCTCTCCAGTCCCGATCATACTCCAACTGGTCTGTCAGAGGGTCACCTGATCCCTCCCAGTCCTCCTCCTCATACTCTTGGTGCCAATCTGGCCTAAAAAGGACCCCAGGAGTGAACAGGGGTACAAAAACCCTGATCAGCGCCGGATCTGGCGTCGGGCGGCACCGGTCCGGCTCCGTGTCCACATCAGGATGGAGGCCGTGGTCGACGCCAGCCGGGTGCCGACCAGTGTCGAATGCGGGTGTGGTGCCGGAGAAAGCAGAGCCGGTGGTGGTGTAATAAGGTCAACAGGCGCCGATCCGGGTCCAGGCCTGGATCCAAGAGGGGCCTGCGGCACCGGGGCTAGAGCCACCGGCAGAGAAGGCCTAGGCCCCCGGACCGAGTCCACTGGGCCCGAAGGCACGCCGGTGGGTTCAGTCTGCCCAAAGATGGTGAACATCACCTCATAACACATACGAAGCTCAGCAGGAGTCGCTCCAGGTCCCAGGAAGGGAGAGAAACCCGGAGTCGGCTCAGCAGTCTACACACACGGAGCTGCGGGAGGGGCACCGTCCGCATCCCTCATCGCGTCAGCCGACCGACGGGGAGAAGTCGAAGAGTGACGATGCTTCTTCGACTTCTTCTTGTGCTTCGACTTACCTGACCCCAAGTGCGAAGACAGAGGACGAATGATGATGCCTCGGAGACCGGTCCCTCGACCTCCCTCGCGACCGGGACCTCGAATGGCGTTTAGCCGACTGCCAGCACTCAAGAAGCGCTCGGGACCGCTCCTACAAAGCTTTCGGAGCCATGAACCGGCAGTCGGAGCACGACTTGGGGTCGTCGTCGTGCTCCAGGCAAAGGAGGCACACGCGGTGCGGATCTGTAACCGACATCAGTAGGGAACAGGAACCGCAAGCCTTGAAGCTGGGCATCCCTACGTGCACCAGGAGTCGAAGGACTCAAAAGACGTCGACAAAAGTCGCTCAAAAAGTTCAGTCAGAAAGTGACTGGAGGTATCGCTCTCTCCAGATCTGCGCTGGCTGGCGCGGAAAAAGAAAGAACTGACGTCAGCGCGCGAGGGTGGCATCTAAGTAGCTACTGCGACGTCATCCCGGCGACTACGACACCAACGAAGAACGGGGAGCCGACCGATGCCACCTTCCGACGCGCAGAGGTACTGCTGACGAAAAAACTTTCCGGTTCCAGTCTGACGCCTGGGGCTGATTCTAAGGTAAGAAATCTATAACTAACTGTTTCTTTCAGATTTGAGCTGCTACAATAAGCCTATCAGTTTGTACTAATGGAACCAAAAATCAGAAAAGGACATTTTTGGAGGTGTTGCTTGGGTAGCCAGCCCTGGAAAATCTCTCAGACATCTTTTAAAAACATGCCTTACCATCTGAATGTTAGAATAAACAACTGTTTGCTCGTGGAAATAGAATTCTGATGATCTCACCCTACTTAATAAGATGCTGGGCCCAAGGAACCATAAGTATCAAGATGTTATTTTGCGAGGAACGTTACATTCTCACAAACCGTATAACACTGAATGAGTGTAGAGAATCAATTTTGTCTGCGCACTTACCTCAGATATTTCACCTTTTACATACTAATTTGGGGGCATATTATCAAGCACTGCATTAAAATTATTGCCGCTTTAGCGGCAGAAAACTGCCGCTAAAGTGGCGATAATGGGCTTGATAATATGCCGCAGAGAATTCCCATAGAAGCCCATGTTGACACCAGAACTTCTATTGGAATTCTCAAGGGCATATTATCAAGCCCATTATCGCCGCTTTAGCTGCAGTTTTCTGCAGCTAAACTGGAGATAATTTTAACACGGTTTCTTGATAATATGCCCCCTGGTTTCTGCTATTATGACTTTGCAATGCTAGACTGCCAGACACTGCAACACTGCATGTCACCACATATGCACTGTGAAATTGGTAATGCACAATTGACGTATTTAACTTTCCAGCAACGCTCAGAACAAGTTGGCATAGGAAATGTACCAATGCCATGTAAGTTAAATGTCATTTGAGGCTGTATTGCATATTTACATCACCCACCTAAATAAATAAAGTATATGACACCAGAGAATACAATTGTGTCCTGGCAAAGCTGAAATTTTAAACAGAAACTGCAAATACACATGGTAAGAAACATTCATCTGCCCTGTAGAAAACCTAATGTGTACATTGGTAAGCCACCACTAAGGGTGCACTGTAGTAAAATTAGGACTAGCCACAAAGCAAATCAGGAATCTGGCACAAGAACTCGAAGTAGAACGGAGTGACAGTGTAGCACCAGTATAAGAAAATCTAAAAGCAAGGAAAGCAAGCAGCACAAATACGGTCATGGCTCAAGGTACAAAAAATGGGTCTGGAGTCGTGCCAGAGCCAGGGCCGTTTCTACCATTAGGCAGGACTAGGCAGCTGCCTAGGGCGGCAAAAGGGGGAGGGCGGCAAAAAACATGAGTTTGGGAATATCTAATGCTTTCATTCTTCTAGCCTGGATGACAGGGGGAGAGAGTGATGGTAGTAAAAGGGAGGGGCGGCATTTTTAAATTCTTGCCTAGGGCGGCAAAACACCTAGAAACGGCCCTGGCCAGAGCTAACTGAAGAAGAAACACAATAACAAAGGTGGAGGGACGAAAAGCTGGATGGGAACTGTGGCAAAAGAGAAGGTGTTGTAACAACCACTACTGCCAGTCATCTGCCTGCTACGCAAGTGTATTATTTTTATACTACTCTGCTTAGACTGACCCGCAGAGGCTCATCTCTGTGCCTATAGAGGCTGGTGTAGCGCATTGAACTTTATTACTCTGGAAGCGATTGTCCTGTTTGTTTGTAGTTTCCTCTGCCCTCTTTCCTTTTCTCCATTTCCTCCACACATGGAGGCTTTTATGCCTCTTCTGAACTGATGCCCTGATCAGGGACATCTCCAGGATTTTGGGGGCCCTGTTCGCAACAAATTTGACTTTTTTATCCATTTTCAGCTCTTTCATGCCCTCTTTGGCCAGTTTACTTACAGTGCACAGACACAATGGTCCAAATTCTAAATATTTCTACACCTAATATTCAGGAATTGTGGCGTGTTTTAATATTGTAACACAGCAGCAGTTCACTAATATTACAGAAAATAATCTCTGTGACACCCTCCTATTTCTCATATGTGAGGTCCGGTTTTGATCTAAAAAAATCTTTCCTTATTGTTGTTGTATGAAACATAAACACAACATTTTTCTCTGAAAAATGTCTGTAATAGGCTCTCACACATCACCCACATTAAAAATAAATCAAAGGAAAACGATATTTAAAACAATCTGTTTAAGAATTATTCAAGGTCGTTAGGACAAGCCTCCCATGCAGAACAGAGCTGGCTCTATCATGGGCCCCCTGAGAGACTGGGGCCCTTGGCCAGAGCCCACTTTGCCCATGCCTTAAAACGTCTCAGGCCCTGATAGCTTTCTGTCTTCCTTCCAGTGACCATAATATGCTCCCTAATTAGGCACAAACTGCTGGCCTCCTGGAAGGCAATGCAGGCTCCTTTAAGTGCAAAAAGCATAAAGTGGTGTAACTACTTACCTCTTAGTAGATATATGTGAACTATCCGGGTACAGAAACAGATGACAACGCAAAAGACTGCCACAACAACTTCCTTGTTGAAGCGGAGGGCACACGCTCAGCAGGGGAGCTAGGTGACAGAAACCTATGGAGGCCGAAGCCCTTTTCAAACACTTCTCTCTGTCCACAGCAGGAAAGAAAACTGATTCCATGAGAAGGAGTGGGGTATGCCTTCAGTTCCACTGAGGTAATATGATATTAAAGGGGATATATGAAAGTGGATACCACGCTCATGCAAGTGGAAGAAAGCCACCACACCTTGAATAAGGGACTTCGTGGAGGTTTACAGTAATTGGAAAGAGTAGGTACTGCAACATGAGGTTGGATTTCTGTCAGAAAGTTGCCAGGATTGGTTTTAGCAAATTCTTCAAACACTAGTTAGTGCATAGGATAAGAATGGCACCTGTTATGTGCTTGAAATGTGTACTGGATTCTATTCTGTATAAAACCTCTGATGATGCGTAGAGTGTTCTGTGGAAGCACAGAAGACTGCAGGCTGAGGAGCTGTTAAGATTCCATTCCATTGTATGATGCTTAATAAATACTGGAAGGTATATGCTCTGTAGCCCAGAATTTTCCACAACAGCATCTTAACACTATCCCCTCAATACAGTCTTCACTCTAGAAGAACATCTGAAGGAAGAAGAAGATTATGCCTGAATGCTCGGGAAAGAAGGAAAAAGGTTTCATGATCTCCACTGGCACACAGCCACGGGAATGGCTCTTCAGGGCACATCTGGTTGGTGTTCTGTTCACTGCTGCAGGCACAATAATTCAGACGGACTCCCTAGTCTGAAGAAGATCCAGCTGGCCAGTTGTGAGCGGAATGAAATGCACCTTGAGAGAGAGCCCACTTTAAAGGGGTCTGTTGTCTAGAAGCCTGCTTTGAGGAACTCCATCATCATTTGGCCACGCAGGGCTGTCCGCACACTCCCTGCTGTGTATGTGGGCCCTAACCATCATCCTATTGCCCTTCCTGTCGGCCCTGATGTCTGGCAGCAACTACTCCCACTCAGTACTGCTGCAGCTATCCCTGCACCTTAACATCTCTAAACAGCAGCTGGACCAGTGACTTCCAACTCACTCCACTGCCACTGAGACCCACTGATGAGCTGCTTGTGCTGCCGTATACTGCCACTCCATTTGGTATAAGCAAGCGGGGTCGCCTCTACTGTCACTTGATATTCCAGCACCAATAAACTAACAGGCTAACTCATGGATCTGGCACTGTGGGTACACCCTCCCACCATTCCGTCATCTCTGGATCAATGTCTTACACATCAGAACCCCTGGATACCCTGGTGGTGCGGCAGCACCTGAGGACAAACTAGAATATAGTACTGGCAGCAATTGGGAAGTCGAGACTTTGCCCTAAAAAACAAGATTGACACGGTTGTAGTTGACCATAATCTTCTCTTTGACTATCACCGGAAGCTGGAAGATAGAGTGCACGCAATGGAACAGTCATTGACCACCTTAAAACCTCAACTCTGCAGAAACTTGAATCAGCCATCTTGCACACTGCGTATCCATCTTTGAGAAAGGGCAGACAACGCAGAGGGCCACTCCAGATGTTCTTCTCGATCGAAAGAGCAGACCGTGTGCTTGCCCACTGACCACTGGCAGGAGCCAACCCCAGGTTTTGCATTACCTGGATTGCAACCTCATCCTCCAGAAGCCCGCAAGGTGGCTGATCTCACTCTGGACAACGCCTGAGTGATGCTTTTCCCAAACTATACCTTGGCAGTGTAGCACAAGGGGGTCTTATTTATGGGAATGAAACACCACCTGCGTGAATTTGGAGTAAAATACTCCCTCCTGTTCCCAGCAAAACTCAGGGTCCTGGTGGACAGAAAATCTAATTTCATCACAGATCCCAAGGAAGCTTGAGACTGGATCGACACTAAAGGTCCTGCTTTGCAACATCCTTCTCTGCTGGAGACAACAAGACTCCCATGTCGTGTCCGGCAGCACTGGAAATGCTGGAGAGAGAGCCATCCACCCAGTGTCATATCCACCCCCAATCAGGAAAAAGTGATACAGGAGCAGTAACAAGCACTACAGATGGCCACTGACATATGGGAACTTGCTCCCCACTCTAATGCCAACAGAGACTCCACTGGAACTTCCAACGAGGATGGTACTTCCTCCACCTGGCCCTCTCATCCTGACACACCAGTGATGCCAGATGTCATGCCGCAAACTGCGAATGAACTCCTTTAAGCTCTTACTTCATTGGACACAAACCCACTGAGTCCCACAGGGATTGCACATGCTTAATATACTTCAGATCACCCACTTGCCATGGGTATTTACAGGGGGTATCTGCACATGCAGTGCCCTGGGCCATGGGTGCTGGCTCTACCTCTGCTCAGTGCTAACCATGATATTTCTCATTAGAGGGGTCTCCTCCACCTGCACCCCATACACTGCTCTAATCCCACTGGTTGGTCTCTCTCACTAGGGATACCAAGTTACACAGTTTGGACGGACGCATGCTGTGGTTCTGTCTTAGTGGCATTATGTGTTTGACCTTTATGGTCTTTTGTTTTGGTTTAATGACTGGTTTTCAAGTCAGCAACAAATCAAAATATGTAACGCTCCAAATCTGATGCTCACCTCGCTTGGCGAAGTCAGATTCTAACACATGCTCCACTCTGCGCCATGCCGGGCACAAATATGATAACATGTAATGTCTGTGGTATGCACACTTCAGCGTGCAGGTATGATGTGTACTTTTACCTCGGATGCTGCAATACCTATTTTGCTTATTTGAAGGAATCACATTTAATCACTGCTGAGGCTATCAAGTTGCAAATCCACAAAAGTCTCTACAAGAGGGTCTGAGGGGGACCAGTTTACCGACTATACTACCTTCAGTCCCCAAAACATATCTACAAACACTAACAGAAGGTCCTAAGTCGAAAAGTAAACAAAATGCCGCATGATGCTGTATGTGCTGCCCCTTACGTCAAAGCATTACTGCATCACTAGGCAGGAAGATTAAGAGTCTATCGGGCCACCCTTAATGGCGGAGCTTCGTCATGTGAGATCCTAGGGGGTCAGAGTCAGGGCCCCTACTCTCTCGAGCCACCCGGCTCTACTGGGTACACGTCCCAATGATCCCCAACAAAGGAAATCTCCTGCCAAAAGTGTGCAACAATATTTCAAAGAATACAAAAAGTGCAGTGCGATAATGTGATAGTGCTTTAAAAATGACTACGTGGTCAAAAAATATGTTTAATGTGAATTGACCAGGTGTCATGTCTAAAAAAAACAAATTAGTCAAAAACTTATATATGACTAATTCCTGACTTGGTCTGTCAAGGTCGACATGTTTCAGCCGATCTAGTTGTTTCACCCGGCTTTCTTCAGGACCTAATAATAATGATGTCAAAAAAGGCTACTGCAGGATCAATTTGGTAAACAATGGTGTAAATCAAATTCAAAATTCTCGTAAAAAATGTTATGTGGCCATAGCCAACCTACGAGACTAGCATGGTTTATGCTTTGATTAGGTGTAATCACCTCTTCTTCTTTCCTAAAAGAAAAGATAGTAGGGGTCACAAATAATTTATAATGGGGTTTACACAGAACAAAACAGCATCAGCGACTAATGTTTGGTAGTGCCCCTCTTGAGCAATACTTAGTTTATAGAATGGCCACCAAATGGTCCATTGAAAAAGAGAACATTCTCTCAAAACATAAAGGATTGTAACTCACCCAACGTTCTGTGGGAGAAAAGCCTCACCTCACCCGGCAGATTGCTCGGTGTAGGAGGCACCGCTCTGTTAAAAATAATAAGGACACAAGAGAACGGGTTGTATATACATATGCCAGTACTCAATGGTCCCTACATACAAGTTAACACAGAACCAATCAACTCTTGACTCTCAGACGTACACACCTAATGCCTGACAAAACTGTGCCATGCACACGATTTCACTTTGAGTCTGTTGTGTGGTGATATCTCAAAAAGCATTATTCAAATGAAGATTATAGATATCACCACCTTATGTGATCATTTCTGATAAACAATACAACCCTCTGTTTACTGGTCGGGGTATAGAGGTTAAAATGATAGACAAAACAGAGGGTGGTGCTATATCAACAGACCTATCAACAGAGGTTCAAAGTTCACCCATACTGGTAATCTCGCCTGTATTATCTCAAAATCATTCCTGAATCAGGGTACAAGTTACCAAATGCCTTACCTATCCGTCGAGACCTCGAGCTGGACCCTGAGCAGTCTGGGAGGTAACGACATCTAGGCATAGGCTCCTTAAATAGCCGCTCCCATTAGTTGGAAATCGCGCCAAAACGCAGGTGTTGCGTATAAAATTCTGCTAAGGGTGGATCATTATAGCGACGCGCATGCGTAGATACACAGTCGCCACTCCCATTGATCGGAGATGGCCACAGAACGCATGCGTCGCGTAGTATACTAGCCGAGACTATGTCGCGCATGTGTAGAGACACTATCGCCGCTCTGACTACGCATGGGCAGCCCCAAATGTCACCAATAACTGCGCATGCGCAGTGCCACAGATCGATCACGGCAATTACTCGCGAACACATCATGTTGCCCACTCTCACTCCCAGAGGAACCATGTTCAACCCGTCGCAGTGTATGCGCCAGTGTGGACACGGGACCGGATTCACAAGTCTCAAAACAAGAACTGAGAGAAAGCAAGGCAGAGATCAGCCTGGTCGTTTCTCCACAGTGTATATCCACACCTATACCACCCAACGTAGCCTCGAAAGCCACCACACACCGCGCCTGCGCAGTGACGCAAATCGAGCAAAGCATACAGTGTGCAGACACTGCTCAATCGAGCATCATATAATCAAGAATTCTTGATGCATACACTCCTGAACAATGTGCAAAACACGCGATGTATTCAGTGTTCGCAAGCACATCGTATTACTTATTCTCACTCTATATAGAAATATATCCAAAATATTGCGAGGTGTATGCTAGTGTGAACATGGTGTTAGATTTGGAGAAAAAGGGGGAACAGAGACCAGCCCAATTGTTTCTTCAAAGTCTAGATCGGAAGTTGTGCTACCTCAAGCAGTATTAATTAAGCGAAGCCAACGTAGACGAATTGTTATAGACAATAGGGTACAGCATCTTAGTTGAACTACCCAAGTCTATCGGTGGAAAAGAGCCCAAACGAGGCTAAAATATAAATGTAAGTATCCAACCTCTTGGGGTAAATACACTAAATCTCAGAGCAGTTTAGGCACCTACGGGAAACAACATGTTGTTATTTGTGGCTAGATTAAAGACCTGTTACGTGTGTTATCTCCCTAACAAGGTATAATAGTCAGAATCTCTCTTCTGGTATGACCCTAGTCGAAGTCAATCTAGTTGATGTCATCTAGATCAGTTGAGAGTAGATATATACAAGGTGTATTTGGAGATAGACCAGGTCTACTTCGATGTCTAAATCCATATAGCACTACGTGTCAAACAGCCCAATGGCCCTCCAAAATCTCTGTGGCTGAATGGCACAATCTAGGATAGTCTACTTACTCAGTGGTCTTAGTTACAGAACATGGGAAGTTTATATGTCTCGTGGAGTTTTGAAAATGTAGTGACTATTCAGAAACGGAGGGGTTGACGATCAAATAGATGTCCAGGGGATGTTATCATTAAGACCATGTGTGTCCGTTTTCATTTTGAAAATCCATTTCTGCTCTTTCACAAACAGAAATTTTGAAGTGTCACTCACATGTGAAGGAATGAACGGTCGTTCAAGCACAATCCATCTCATGTCGTCTGCTCTGTGATGTTTTGCAAGAAAGTGGTCTGTCAGACATGTAGACTGTTTTCTGCACCGGATCGTGCTCTTGTGCTCGCTGATACGGAGCTTAATCTTCCTTGTCGTATAGCCGATGTAATGCAGAGAGCAAGGGCACGTAATCATATAGATCACGCTCTCTGAATTACAGTTCGTGTGGCTGTTCAGTATCCAAGGCCGTGCCGTACCTATATCAACAGAGGTGGTTTTAGAAGTCTGAGGGCAGACACTACATGACCCGCATGGGTAGTGTCCCCTTACTGGTGGTAGTGACCACAACGTATTATCACCACGTATTTGTTCAGTCCGTGGTCGTGTGTGCACCAGACTATTGCGCAGACTGGGACCTTTCCTGAAAGCAAACAGAGGAGACGGAATATTCTCTGCGGCCACGTTCAAAATGTGCCAATGCTTCCGTATCATCTTCTGCAGATTGTTTGAGAGGGTGCAAAAGGTAGTCACAAAAGTGAGCCTCTCATTAGGTGTCCTCATTGTGCTATTGTCCAAGAGGGCATCGCGATGGTTATTGGATGCTCTTTTCCAAGCCTGTCGTACAAGTCTCCTAGGGTACTGGCGTGACTGCAAATGGTTAGCCTTACCACCAGTAAGGGGACACTACCCATGCGGGTCATGTAGTGTCTGCCCTCAGACTTCTAAAACCACCTCTGTTGATATAGGTACGGCACGGCCTTGGATACTGAACAGCCACACGAACTGTAATTCAGAGAGCGTGATCTATATGATTACGTGCCCTTGCTCTCTGCATTACATCGGCTATACGACAAGGAAGATTAGGCTCCGTATCAGCGAGCACAAGAGCACGATCCGGTGCAGAAAACAGTCTACATGTCTGACAGACCACTTTCTTGCAAAACATCACAGAGCAGACGACATGAGATGGATTGTGCTTGAACGACCGTTCATTCCTTCACATGTGAGTGACACTTCAAAATTTCTGTTTGTGAAAGAGCAGAAATGGATTTTCAAAATGAAAACGGACACACATGGTCTTAATGATAACATCCCCTGGACATCTATTTGATCGTCAACCCCTCCGTTTCTGAATAGTCACTACATTTTCAAAACTCCACGAGACATATAAACTTCCCATGTTCTGTAACTAAGACCACTGAGTAAGTAGACTATCCTAGATTGTGCCATTCAGCCACAGAGATTTTGGAGGGCCATTGGGCTGTTTGACACGTAGTGCTATATGGATTTAGACATCGAAGTAGACCTGGTCTATCTCCAAATACACCTTGTATATATCTACTCTCAACTGATCTAGATGACATCAACTAGATTGACTTCGACTAGGGTCATACCAGAAGAGAGATTCTGACTATTATACCTTGTTAGGGAGATAACACACGTAACAGGTCTTTAATCTAGCCACAAATAACAACATGTTGTTTCCCGTAGGTGCCTAAACTGCTCTGAGATTTAGTGTATTTACCCCAAGAGGTTGGATACTTACATTTATATTTTAGCCTCGTTTGGGCTCTTTTCCACCGATAGACTTGGGTAGTTCAACTAAGATGCTGTACCCTATTGTCTATAACAATTCGTCTACGTTGGCTTCGCTTAATTAATACTGCTTGAGGTAGAACAACTTCCGATCTAGACTTTGAAGAAACAATTGGGCTGGTCTCTGTTCCCCCTTTTTCTCCAAATCTAACACCATGTTCACACTAGCATACACCTCGCAATATTTTGGATAAATTTCTATATAGAGTGAGAATAAGTAATACGATGTGCTTGCGAACACTGAATACATCGCGTGTTTTGCACATTGTTCAGGAGTGTATGCATCAAGAATTCTTGATTATATGATGCTCGATTGAGCAGTGTCTGCACACTGTATGCTTTGCTCGATTTGCGTCACTGCGCAGGCGCGGTGTGTGGTGGCTTTCGAGGCTACGTTGGGTGGTATAGGTGTGGATATACACTGTGGAGAAACGACCAGGCTGATCTCTGCCTTGCTTTCTCTCAGTTCTTGTTTTGAGACTTGTGAATCCGGTCCCGTGTCCACACTGGCGCATACACTGCGACGGGTTGAACATGGTTCCTCTGGGAGTGAGAGTGGGCAACATGATGTGTTCGCGAGTAATTGCCGTGATCGATCTGTGGCACTGCGCATGCGCAGTTATTGGTGACATTTGGGGCTGCCCATGCGTAGTCAGAGCGGCGATAGTGTCTCTACACATGCGCGACATAGTCTCGGCTAGTATACTACGCGACGCATGCGTTCTGTGGCCATCTCCGATCAATGGGAGTGGCGACTGTGTATCTACGCATGCGCGTCGCTATAATGATCCACCCTTAGCAGAATTTTATACGCAACACCTGCGTTTTGGCGCGATTTCCAACTAATGGGAGCGGCTATTTAAGGAGCCTATGCCTAGATGTTGTTACCTCCCAGACTGCTCAGGGTCCAGCTCGAGGTCTCGACGGATAGGTAAGGCATTTGGTAACTTGTACCCTGATTCAGGAATGATTTTGAGATAATACAGGCGAGATTACCAGTATGGGTGAACTTTGAACCTCTGTTGATAGGTCTGTTGATATAGCACCACCCTCTGTTTTGTCTATCATTTTAACCTCTATACCCCGACCAGTAAACAGAGGGTTGTATTGTTTATCAGAAATGATCACATAAGGTGGTGATATCTATAATCTTCATTTGAATAATGCTTTTTGAGATATCACCACACAACAGACTCAAAGTGAAATCGTGTGCATGGCACAGTTTTGTCAGGCATTAGGTGTGTACGTCTGAGAGTCAAGAGTTGATTGGTTCTGTGTTAACTTGTATGTAGGGACCATTGAGTACTGGCATATGTATATACAACCCGTTCTCTTGTGTCCTTATTATTTTTAACAGAGCGGTGCCTCCTACACCGAGCAATCTGCCGGGTGAGGTGAGGCTTTTCTCCCACAGAACGTTGGGTGAGTTACAATCCTTTATGTTTTGAGAGAATGTTCTCTTTTTCAATGGACCATTTGGTGGCCATTCTATAAACTAAGTATTGCTCAAGAGGGGCACTACCAAACATTAGTCGCTGATGCTGTTTTGTTCTGTGTAAACCCCATTATAAATTATTTGTGACCCCTACTATCTTTTCTTTTAGGAAAGAAGAAGAGGTGATTACACCTAATCAAAGCATAAACCATGCTAGTCTCGTAGGGTGGCTATGGCCACATAACATTTTTTACGAGAATTTTGAATTTGATTTACACCATTGTTTACCAAATTGATCCTGCAGTAGCCTTTTTTGACATCATTATTATTAGGTCCTGAAGAAAGCCGGGTGAAACAACTAGATCGGCTGAAACATGTCGACCTTGACAGACCAAGTCAGGAATTAGTCATATATAAGTTTTTGACTAATTTGGTTTTTTTAGACATGACACCTGGTCAATTCACATTAAACATATTTTTTGACCACGTAGTCATTTTTAAAGCACTATCACATTATCGCACTGCACTTTTTGTATTCTTTGAAATATTGTTGCACACTTTTGGCAGGAGATTTCCTTTGTTGGGGATCATTGGGACGGGTACCCAGTAGAGCCGGGTGGCTCGAGAGAGAGTAGGGGCCCTGACTCTGACCCCCTAGGGTCTCACATGACGAAGCTCCGCCATTAAGGGTGGCCCGATAGACTCTTAATCTTCCTGCCTAGTGATGCAGTAATGCTTTGACGTAAGGGGCAGCACATACAGCATCATGCGGCATTTTGTTTACTTTTCGACTTAGGACCTTCTGTTAGTGTTTGTATCAAGTTGCAAAGGCACTGGCGAGGTCAGGTATACTCCACTAACTTTTCAACATATGCAAGGGGGGTACTGGTGGGGAGAAAGGCGGAAATCTCTTTTTAGACTGATGATACCAGGATAGATCCAGACCAAAAATACGTCTTAATCAAGGGAAGACTTGACGATCAACACATTGTAATTGGCAGCATAAATGCTCATAACACAGACCAGGCAGCATTGTTGACCAAGGTATCTGCCGTGTTGTCAGCCTGGAAGGGACTGCCCTGGCTGTTGGGAGGAGATTTTAATAGTGTCCTGAGACTTAACCCTCATTGCTCATTTCCCCCTCTCTCCAATAAACCACCAAGACGAATGCCCAACATCTCAGGGACTGGCTCAGAAATTGACTATTAGTAGACATTTGGCGAGCACGTAACACCACAGCCCGGGTATACTCCTTGTACTCATGCATACATGGTTTACATGTTCGCATTGACCGCATTATCAGCTCTCCGGACCTCTTTCCACATGTCATGCACACTGATTATTGGGGCACTCACACTCTCCCCATAACCCTCAACTCCTGCTTTTTATCTGGGATAAGATCCCCACACATATACCTATTGGCGTACGCAACCAACTGCACTTGAGGTGCCCCCCTTCCATACTTTTCTATACACTGCCATAATGGATTATTTTGAGATCAATGCTGATACTTCAATCTCCCACTTAATCAAGTGGGATGCCTTTAAGGTAGTAATACGGGGACAGTATATAGGCACCACTTGAAATGTCTGCCGCCAACTTGACAAAGACAGCATGAAACTCGAGCGTGGCATGTTTACACATTAACCTCAAGCATTATAGGTCCCTACATATCAGGACCAATTAATACAGGCACTACAGCAACATATGGCATTCTTGGAGACACTTTACTGTCTCAGTTATGCAGCTCTCTCTGCCAGGACACACACCAGTGCTGATAAGTCTGGAGCACTATTGGCTCGGTTACTACTTAACAAGGTTGGTTCCTGGCCCCAGTTTTGTTTACCATTTACATTAACAGTCTGTAAATAGCACTAATGGAAGCCAAGGATGACCGTCCCAAAGTGGACTTCAGGGCAATCCCTGTCCTCTTATATGAGGAGGATGTCGTCCTTATTTCAAGGATGGCATTAGGCCTCCAAAGCTTCTTAGGCTCATACATTTTTATGGCGGTCTTAGATTTGTCCATGAATTCCGCAAAATCTTTTACAATGAGGCTGGGAGTCAAGCCTGTTAAATCTAAGAATATTTTTTGTCAGAAAGTCAGAATTGCCCAGGTGGGCTCTTTTAATTACCTGGGTGTTCTGTTTGATCAAAAATCCCCCTAGGGCCCTTCCCATTATTCCAAGAAGTCTGCTCTCGCCAGGTTGTGTGGAGCAGTTATGGATTCTAGCTTACGGAAACCTGTGAGCCCTGATCCAGGTGTATAAGGCCAAGTACGTTTCAGCAGTCAGTTATGGCGGTGATATAAGGGGGTATCGCAACTGATACAATGGGAAGAAAACAAGTTCCTCAGGCGGCTGCTGGGTGTTCCACTGGGTACTTCCACATTTACCGTCCATGAGGAACTTAGGGGGATATGTACAATGAAGTGGATTAGCATGTCGTTAGCCTCCTTGGCTTAACGACATGCTCTGCCACTTCGGAAATGCAAGGCTGCACCAGATTTACAAGAATGTGGTGTAGCCTTGCGTTTCCCCCTGCGATGGCACTAAGTTTAACAAATTAGCGCCAATGCAGGCACGCTTTCACCAGAGTGCAAGGGTGTCTGTGTGCAGGGGAGGATTGGTTATGTGTAGGAAGGTGTCCCCCCCCTACACATAAACAATCCTAAAATGCAATTTTTTTAACTTCCATGTGTACTTCTTCCAGCATTGTAAGGCATGTATTTTTCATACCCTACCCAACACCTAGTTCCAAGATTGTTTGCTGCTAGCCTATACCTTTTTTGCAGTCTACCACCATGTACTGTGAGATTATTTACTTCTGCACTTCTTTCTTTGCAGGATTCTGTATCTCTTGTGGGTAAGGCAGTCAATGCACTGAACATGAAATCCATTGTGAAATATGCAACAGACCAGCATCCTAATCACATCACCAAGCCTACTGCTTCCTACTATGTGACATCACCTTATTCCAGACTAGGATGGTATGTGAATTTTCCAACTTTTTACTAAACTGTTATACATAGTTGGAAGAACAGCGGAAAACAGACCACAAATCCTAAATTCCTTAGCTTTCTGACTTGACAGTCTAATGCAGGACACCCACTTGACATGTATGCAAATGTTTGGGAAGCACATCCCTAAAACGTGCGTTCTTCTTCTCAGGTATGTAATCATCAGTGTAGGTTATGAGCAGGTGTCAGTAGAACCATCTGAGGATGGGGGGATACTCTAGCAAATAGTATGTGTTTTCTAAAGGTAGCGGATGAGCCAAAGTGCCGAATCGAGTTTTACCGGCAACTCCACCACATATATCTATAAGGGATGTTGAATATAGAGCAATATTTGAGAAATAACACTGAAACTCAAGTTGAGGAGATCAAAAATTGGGAACAACCTAAATGGCCGAGCACAGTTGCAATCATTCATAAATACGCAAATATCAGCCTTTTTCTGTGAATCCTCTCTTTTATGTTGGTCCTTAGCACACCAAACTATATAAACATCCTCCCTTTATGGCATCTGTGTACCATATTGTGCAGAAGATAACAAGGGAGAATGCAAGAGATCAGCTAGAGAACAAAGATGTTTTCATGATTTGAGATAGTAGTTCTTTCTTTAATGTATTGAAGAAATGATCTCCCTGGAAGGCTACCTCACATAGAAAACTCTGCCTCTCAAATATGCTCTTCTGAAATGTGGAAGAACGTACTGCTTATGTGAGGCTGATCTGAGGGTACAAGGTGAATTATAGAACTTGAAAGGAAGAAGGAACCTACATGGTGGAATGTTTGGTGAGCTTTACACAAGGTTTGATTAAACCTGCAAGCCACAGCAAAGCTTTTCAATGATGGGACAATGGATGTCTTCATTTGGCATCTCTCAACACAACAGCAACAGTCGTATGCATTTTTTAGATTTTTTGCATTTCAAATGGACATTCAGGCCTAGATACAGACCACCACCATATATTATTATGTTAATTGTTTTTGAAGTAGCACTAATAACCCCCCAAACAAAGGTTGAGAATTTACAATGAAGGGTCATTATGTGTAGAGGAGAGATCTTTACAACATCTGAATGGAAACATTGACATAATATATTATAAAGAAAGTCTGGTGAATGGTACATATATTTGTAGATAGCAGACATGCATCATTGAGGCAGGTAAAATAAACATATATGTGTAGCCAGCAGGAACTTAGCAACAGGAGATGGATATAGTTAGCATATAATACATGGGAGCGTGCAATCCCAGTTTAAAATCCTGTCTCTAATTTTCTCATTACAGTTGTGACATCTTTAGTCACCTGTAATAAAGAAATGTAGCTGTGTAACTGTAATATGTTGTTACAGTTGACTTCTTACATCACAATGCGTGCTGCCAGAGCCACCAACCAAGGTGGAAGGCAGGCCACTGAGCAAATTACATATGTAGTTGAAACAAGGAGAACAGGGACTTTTTATTCTTCTGATCTGCATTTCTAAAAAGAAAAATGATCAACAGGAACGATATTGTAATGGATACATGCTTTTTTCATATCATTATTGAGAAGGTAGAGTCTCTGCATGTTGCTACACTATCTCAGCCACAGCATTTGTTACCTGACTTACATTAAAAGGATTCTGGAATCTTTTTTAAAAAATGCTAACAGCTATTTGGTGGGTTTCATTTTGCAGTGCAGATTCAGCTTTTGTTCTTCTGGTCTTTTCAGTGAACATGAAAGAGCAAGAAGCCAATGATATAGTAAGTTTGGGGAAAGGGTGAATGTGTGACCAGGTATTATAATGAATCACATGTGCTCTGGCATACATTAAAAGGATGTTTTCAGCCACCTCTCAGTTCAAACGGCCTTATAAATTAAACTCTGCATTTTGCCTTGTTAATCTATATGGTCATGGAACTCCTTACTGGCCTGCAATATCCTTAAAATGTATGGAGGATGACATACACATGAGAATATTGAGCCATATTATCAAGGAACGGCGATAACATTATCGCCGCTTTAGCGGCAGGAAACTGCCGCTAAAGATAAAAGAGAAAACTCATGCATTTTTACACTTTCCACGCAGTTTAAAGGAAGAGTGGGTTTGTTGTACACAACGCCTAATCCTTGCACTTTCTATTCGGACCAAAAGCAAGTGTTTGCACTTTCTTCACATGAATTCTTTTCTAACAGTAAATACAAAACAGCGTCGCACTCACACAAGATAAAAAATCAACCCAAAAAAGAGATATGAATTGTCTCTGTTAGTTGTTGTTGTTACAGAGATGACTAAATCTGGCAATACATCAACTAGACAGTGCTTAATTTGTGAAAGAATGGGTAGTGTTGCCCAAAGCCCTTTTCAGAAGCCG
Source organism: Triturus cristatus (assembly GCF_964204655.1). Taxonomy (NCBI): domain Eukaryota; kingdom Metazoa; phylum Chordata; class Amphibia; order Caudata; family Salamandridae; genus Triturus; species Triturus cristatus. Next base: position 939,198,942 of record NC_140587.1, on the reverse strand, counting down.
ACGACAGGTGCAATTAAACATTTGCGCACCGAATACCTGCAACTACAGACACTCCCTGCCCCTTTTTTTGGATTACACTTGCGGGTTCGTGTTTTCTGTTAGTGACTGCTTGCCAGTTTTTTCCACTGTCTTCCCAATCTATGTGTTTTCCCTCTTTTACTTGTAAATATCTGGTACAGAAGAATAAGTGCTGATCTTCAAAAATAAGTGCCTATGTTCCCCACCGGTAACCACTGGCTCAAATTAAGCACTGACTCTGAACAAGTCCTACTTAGAGTCACAGTCCGTTGTTTCATATTTGTTGTGTTTAGGACACTGGGCCAGCACCTAATTTGTAATAAACATAAGAGTAGCAGCCCAATTTTTTTCTTTTCTTAGGAGCCCACAGCTATGCTATACTGAATGCTGTGCTTACTGATCACCAAGGATCCTAGTCTTGATCCCACCTGTTGTGTTTTTTACCACCACCCTTCTTTCCGTGTCTCTTTAACTCACTTTTGATGGTTGATTTTCACACCTATTTTCTCCATTTGTCACCACTTTCTATATTCCTCTCCTTTTTCTCTTTCTTTCTCTGGGTCAGAACCGGGTGAAAAACAGTCCAACGAATTTTAATGTATGTGGGCAAACAGTGTGGGATCATATTAGGCCGGGGCACTCCCATAAAAAGTGGCCCACATTCCAGAATCTTAATTTTTTTGTACTTTTATATAGCGTGAACTCGGCCTCTGCCAGAACAAGCTTTTTCAATGCAATAGATCTCGCAATTGAGAGATGTTGATCTATTGGCATTCTAAATGACAATGCCATTTATTTATGTGTTTACAAAACACCTACAAAAATAAAAGGTATTGTCATTTACAATACCAATAGGTCAAAGTTTCTAAAATGCGAGACCTATTGCATTGCAAATGCTTGTTTTTCTTGCTCCTTACTGGCCTTCAACACCTCCTCCGAGATAGTAAGCACTATGTAAACATATTTACAATTAGAAGCACACACTTCACAGATCATCACAAAACCCAGTACCGGCTCCCAATCATCCTTTACAACTGCAAATTGCCCTTTGCATTTTCAGATTAACTCATGCATATTTCCATTCCTTTCAGGCAAGCAGGCATCCTGGAAGGAAACCTTGTTTAGCTGTCTGATCCGCTCCGATTTCACAGCACAAGTGAACACTCCCTGAAAGGCATTACAGCTTTTAGTACTTTAATTTAATAATGAACTGTCTGGGATGTTTTTTTTTCAGAGAGTCCAATCAGCAGTGAGGCCCGGGAATGCGTGACCCCCTTCCACGGCCCCCATGGGGGTCGCGCCCCACAGATTGAAGACCTCTGGTCTAGGGGAATCCAGTACATGTCTGGATGTGGCATTCTGTATGGTCTGTAGTCGGAGGTGGAGGAGGAGGTGAGCTGTGATCTCTGCATTGAGAGTGTTGCCACAGTCCAGTCGGCTAGAGATGAGGGCCTGGGTGATGGTCTGTCTTGAGCTTTGGGATAGCCATTTGAATATCTTATGAAGCATGCAGGGGCTAAAGAAGCAGGAGGAAGAGATTGAGATGACCTGTGTAATGGTTAGCTTGTTGCCCAGAATGATGCCTAGGATCCTAGAGTGGTCAGTGGGAGTAGGAGTAGATCCAAGTTATGAGGGCCACCACGATGCGCCCCTTAAGGAGGTTTTGTTTCCGAAAATCAGTACCTCTGTCTGGTCCAAGTTGAGCTTCAGCCAGTTGCCCTATATCCAATTGACGACATCTGTCTTGCAGTTGTGGAAGTCAGTCTTGGTGGTGTCTTCAGAGAGGGAGAGGATGAGTTATGTGTGCGTAGGATATGATGTTGACTCTGTGAGTTTTGGCAATGTTGGCCAGTGGTGCCATATAAGTGTTGAAGAAGGTGGGGTAGAGCTAGGATCCTTGGGGCACTCCACATATGATTCCTTGGGTTCCAAAGTAAAGGGTGAAAGGCGTACTTTTTGCTTTCTCCCGGTGAGGAAAGAAGTGATCCATCTGAGAGCGGCTCCTTGGATTCCTATGTTGTGCAGTCGTGGGATGAGTGTCTGGTAGGAGACCATATCAAAGGCTGCCAAGAGGTCTAGGCGGATCAGAGTCGCAGTATCTCCTTGGTCTAGTAGGGCTTGGATGCCGTTAGTAGCCATGATGAGGGCTGTCTCAGTGCTTTGGTTGCTACAGAATCTGGATGGAGAGGAGTCGAGTAAAAGATTTTATTTCAGACATGAGGAAAGTTATTGGTTGATGGTGTTTTTCTAATACTTTGGCCGGAAATGGGAGTAGGGAGGATCATGGAGATCGGTTGGTAATTGTTGAGTTTGCTGGGGTCTGCTGATGGTTTCTTTAATAGGGCATTGACTTCTGGATGTTTCCAGTCCTCAGAGACAATCGTGTCAATTGAGGTGTTGAACAAGGTGGTGAGTATGTGGCTGATTCTGGCTTTGCTTAGGTTGGAGATATAGTGAGGGCATGGTTCGGTTAGGGCCCCTGAGTGGACCGAGGTCATGATGGAGGCGGTGTCCTGTGGGGCAAGCTGGCTCCATTTGGTTAGGCAGATGTCTGTGGTGGTAGCTGGGTCATTATGTTGCTTGAAGAAGTTGGACCTTCGGCTGGGATTTGAAGTTACTGTAGAGGTTGGCAATCTTTTTGTGGAAGGAGCAAGAGTATGTGCGAGAGTATGTGCTTCTAACCTTTTAAGCGCTTCATGCTTTTAAATCACATGTTTTTAGACTATTTTAAGACAGCGCATAGACACTCGGTTATTGCCACGAGTTAGCGCGTTTTAAAGGAATTGTCATAATTTTATACGTGGGGAATTATTTTATCGCCTCTTACCTGCCTTAGTGCTGCTGCTCTGCCCGCCCCGGTCCATCACGGCTTGTGCCGATTGTGTGGAGGGCGCGGCCGGGCAGACAGACGCATTTCCGGGAGGGAGGAGGGGAGGAGCTAACTTGACTCCTCTATCTAAATTCATGTGCAAGCGACCGCGCAGCGGATGCGCGCAGCAGGCGCGCCGCTGGCGCACCGAAGGCGCGCCAAAGGCAAGCCCGTCCGCGCTGGTCCGGGCCCTGGGGCCATGACCCCTGCCCCCGAAACTCCCAGGGATAGGATTATATACACCAGAAGGGAGTTACTCTTATTATCAAAACCACTGAATTCTACATGTAAACACAGGCTAAGTGTAGATAATAACACACTGAAGTGCTGGCACTGCCAAACCAATTTCAGGTCAGAGACCCAGAGCATCTATGACTCTACACTACGTTTGGCTCTGCTTAATTGCAGATCGCTAGCTAAACACAAATATGAAATCAAGGACCTGCTCGACGAACAAAAGTTAGACGCCCTATTCCTGACAGAAACTTGGCTTAATGAGAGCTCCACCCCAGATGTTCTGGATACCATTAATGATGGGACGCGCGCTGGAAAGTTATTCCTCGTATTTGTTTAGTTTTAACCCATAATTACGAACTGTTTTAATGAAATGTTAGAAAAGTGTTTTTAGAAATTGTTCTTCGCTGCTAGACTGCTTTACTGCTATTTTGCACTATTTTCGTCAGCTTCCTTGCTCCGCCCACTCCCCGTTCCACCACGGGCTTTCCCGTTTGATTGTGGAGGGAGATAGCGGTAGAAATTTGGTTGGTCAGTTGGTGGGGAGGCGGGGTATCATTGGGCCTGCGGGCACGTGATCCTTTGGCAGGCTTTATCAGTCATGCCTGACCCGCGCAGCGGACGCGCGCAGTGGGCGCGCGCAGTGGGCGCGCCGGTGGCGCGCCTAAGGCACGCCAAAGGCAAGCCCGTCTGCGCCCGTCTGCGCCCGTCCGCGGCCGACCGGGGCTAGGAGCCAGAACCCCTGCCCCTCTGTCTTCTCCAGGGTCCCCAAGGTTAGTTTACACCTCGCCACAACTTCTTGCCCTACGACCGATCTGCCATGCTGATTGTGCTCTCTTAGCTGTTGATAGCGTTCTCGCCCACACCTGTTCGGGGGCGCACTGCTCCTTCTCCTTGACCCACCCTTTGGAGTACGACGGCAGAACAACCACGACATCCGTAAATACAGTTCCTAAGTTCCGCTTCTTAAGCTTAAACTGTCGTTCCCTCCCTAAGCATAAAAGTTTCATCTTTGACCTCCTTCTGGAGGATTCGCCAGACGCATTCTTTTTGACTGAGACTTGGCTCCATGACAGTTCTGGGCCAGATATAGCTACTGCTCTTCCTTCAAACTACGCCATCGCCAGATTGGACAGAACCACTGGGATGGGCGGGGGAATTGCTGTTATTTATAAACATCCTTTTCAATGTAACTTAGAATCCGTCAACCTTCCTAACTGTGAAGCCGCATTATTTAAATTTATACTTTCTCCTAATTTTTCCTTTTCAGGGCTGTTGATTTATCGACCTCCATGTTCCTCCTCATTATGGTCGGCCACTTTGCCTGGTTTGGTTTCTTCCCTGCTTATGACATCCACAAACTTTTCTCTACTAGGCGATCTAAATCTCCATTTGGAAGACGCCACAAATGTTACATGTTCAAATCTCATTGCCGATCTCTTAGCCTTGAATCTGTCTCTCTGTAATTCCGGCCCCACTCACAAAGCCGGCCATTTTTTAGATCCTATTTTTTCTAATGTTACATCTATTGTGTGTGAACCAGCGTTACCTATTCTTTGGTCGGATCACTTCCTACTGAAATTCCAAATTCAGGCTCCTGTCTGTTCACCCTCTGCTTTCCCCCAGTCTATGGGGCATATCAACAACAACCGGCGATAATTATCGCTCAGCGCTCTTAGCGTGAGGATAATTATCGCCGGCTAGCGTGAATTTTTATCTCTGAGATAGCGTGCTATTAGCAACGCTTATCTCAATAGCGATAACGTGAGATTATCGCTGGAAACCCAGCGATAATCTCATGTTACCTTGTTGATAGGGACAGGCAAATTTAGCCATGATATCCTCCTTCCATAGGATATCATGGCTAAGTCTGAAAATTAGCAGACGTAAAAAAGCAGCGTTAACCGCGGTTAGCGCTGCTTTTTTTGTCTCTAACAGAGTTAGCGACATTCTTGATAATAGGAGAAATGTCGCTTAGCGACATTTCTCCTATTATTTTACTCTGGAACGCCCCCTTTGCATCTCATTAGAGATGCAAAGGGAAGCGTAGGGTAAAAGGGTGCTAACATGCAAATTTGCATGTTAGCACCCTGTTGTTGATAGGGCGCTAGTTTTATCTCTGCTTTTTTGGCTTTTAAAGCCAAAAAAGCAGAGATGAAGCCCTTGTTGATATGCCCCTATGTTCTTTAATAGGGACTGGAAAAAAGTCGATATTAACATTCTGAATAACCTGCTAAGGGAAAATACCCCTTCCATTACTTTGCAGGTACCTGCTTCTACTAAAAATATTCACAACTGGCTGTCCCATGCTGTTGATGTATGCCTTCCTCTCATTAAGAAAAAAACAACTTATCACCACCCCCCTGCGCCATGGTTTACTGACAGTCTTAGGATCGAAAAATCTAAATGCAAAGCATTAGAAAGGAAATGGCGTCGAAATTATGCCCCGGATCTGAAAATAGGATATAAAAATTCTTTAAAAATCTATCACGATCTAAGCAAATCTACGCGAGCTGCATATACCTGTAACACTATCAACACTGCTACTAATTGTCCAAAGACACTTTTTAGCTTAGTGAAAAACCTATCTGGCGCTCAGACCTTAGCAAAGCCCTTGCCTCTTGACAAGCAATCATGTGATGATCTTGCAAACTTTTTCTCGGACAAAATAGAGCTTATCCACTCGGAAATAGCAAACTCCTCGCTGACTTGCGTGAGGTCCCCTTCAACTCCGGCTGTCACCTCTCAGGAACATTCTAGTGCCCCCTCTAAATTGATTTCTTGGCCTCTTTTGGAACTGGAATCTTTTATTCCTATTCTTGGTACTATTAAATCTGGTTCTCCAAATGACCCTTTACCTATTTCTATTATGAAACAACTGGATCCCGTCCATCTCCTGGTTATTATGGAAGTTCTCAATTCTTCCTTGAAGTCATCTATTGTTCCGCCGGTCTGGAAGCATTCTATGGTAGTCCCTTTGTTAAAAAAGCCTGCTGCTGATCCTAAAGTTCTGTCTAATTTTCGACCCATTTCTATCATTTCTATCTTTTCTAAGTTCTTGGAAAGACATATCCACACTCACCTCGCCAAGTTCGTGGATACAAATAAACTTCTCCACTCCTCACAGTCTGGTTTTCGTGCTGGTTTCTCGACTGAGACCACACTTTTAGGTGTCACAGAAAGACTGCGCTACCTATTGGATTCTGGTGATACAGTCGCGCTCATATTATTAGATCTGAGCGCGGCTTTCGACACCATCTCTCACCCCATCCTGATTAACACTCTAAAATCTTTTGGCATATGTGGTTCTGCTTTGGACTGGCTATCTTCCTTCCTTACCGACCGCACCTTTTGAAGTCTTTTCTGCGTCGGACAGTTCCAACGCCTTTCCTTCACCTTTTGGAGTTCCTTAGGGCTCCATTTTGAGCCCTTTGCTCTTCAATTTGTATGTCAGGCCTCTTGCGGACATTGCTGTTAACGCAGGACTGTCTCTCTTTACTTACGCCGATGACTCCCGAATTATTATTTCGCTTTCCAAATCAGATTCCTCTTCTTCCTTCTCTGTTCTCCAGTTGGGCCTATGCCAAATTGCTGTTTGGATGAACAACAATTATCTAAAGCTAAACGCAAACAAAACGGAGGTCCTTATTCTGGGTAAGCAGAAGGATCTTTGGGGCGCATGTCATTGGCCGAACGAGTTGGGTACTCTTCCTCGTCCTATCGACCATGTCCGTAACCTGGGTTTCTACATTGATGACTCCTTGAAAATGCACCATCAAGTTATCAAAGTTGCAGGCACCTGTTTTACCATCTTGAAATGGTTACGTAAAATTATTTGGATGCTGCCCAAAGACACCCAAAAAACCGTAGTCCATGCTCTTATTACGTCACGGCTGGACTACGGAAACGTTCTGTTTTTGGGTGCAAATAAGGCGGTATCCCGTAGGCTGCAACTTGTGCAAAACTCTCCTGCCCGACTCCTATGTGGGGTTCCTAGATGTTCCTCTATCTCCCATCATCTCCGTGACCTACACTGGCTTCGAATTGACAAGCGGATTGAGTTCAAAGCTCTGACCTTTATGTACAAAATCAAATGGGGCTTAGCACCGCACTATTTACAGACCCTTGTCTGTCCGTAAGTTCCAACTCGTCATCTTCGCTCCGCCTCACTTGAAAAATTCCATGTTCCCAGGTTCAGACTTTCTAGAATGGGAGGTAGATCCTTTTCCATCTTGGGTCCCTCTCTCTGGAACTCAATTCCTCTTGCCTTACGTAGGGAGCCTTCGTACCCCCACTTTCGTTGTTCACTGAAGACTTGGCGTTTTAATCAATAATTTCTTCCCTTTTCAGTTTCGTGTCTAGGCGCCGGGAAACCCTTGTTGGGTAGCTGTTGCGCCATATAAATTAAATAAATAAATAAATAAAATAAATGAATACAGGATGATGAGGCATGACCGTTTGGGTCGAACTGGAGGAGGTATAGCCGTAATCCATAAAATCACTATGACATGTGAGGTCAAACAATCTGATATAGATAATTGTGAAGCTTTCTCATTTACTCTATCAACTAGAGAGGGCACCACATTAGCCGGATCTCTAATTTATAGACCGCCGGGCCCAGCTACTAAATTTATAACTAGTTTGGTAGACACAATAGTGCAACCAGCCCTCAGACACAACAACTTTATGGTGCTTGGCGACCTAAATATTCACTTTGATAATAAGCAGGATGATGAAATAAATCTCCTATGTAAGGACCTGCTGACATTAAATCTGGCTCAAAAGGTCACAACACATACGCACCAAAAGGGTCACATATTAGACCCAATCTTCACCAATTGCGAAGATTTCACGGTTGGACTTCCATCTCCTATTCCGTGGTCAGACCACTACCTAGTTCCTTTTTCTATACCCTCACACAGAAAAATATCGAAACAGCCCAATCAGAAAGTAACTACAAGGAACTGGAACAAATTTAATTCCACTTCCTTTTCTCAGGCATTAATAGAAAAGGAACCCAGATTGGACAATGACATAAATCGTGCAAATGACCAACTGGATTCATGGATCTCCGAGACACTTAATGAAATAGCACCATGGAGCACAAGGATCCCGAAAAGGATGGGTGCTACCGCACCATGGTTTAATAAAGAATTGGCTGAAGCCAAAAAGAAATGTAAAAAGCTTGAACGAACATGGAGAAACAACTACTGCAATAAGGCTAGAGAAGAGTATAAATACGAGCTTAAACAATATCACTCGCAAATTAAGAAAATCAGAGGTACATACTATACAGAAAAAAATAATAGAGCCAAAAATGCCCCTAAAGAATTATTCACCATATTGAAGTCGCTTAAGACACATAAGGAGTTGGATGATCATCCGACCTCCAGGGAGAATTGTGATAAGATTGCAGAGTTCTTTGCCACTAAGGTCAAGAACATCTATGACACTTTCCCTATAGAGGCCAGATTAGGTACCAGCACTATTGACTCTCACAAAGAATCTTACGCAGGAGGAACGCTGGACGAATTTACTATTCACAGTCTAGCTGTACTCACTGATATAGCCAGAGGAATAAAATCCGGTTCCCCCCTTGATGTTGCAAGACCGGATATAATCATGGAAGGAGCCAACCCTATTATGCCACATATTTTAGACATTATCTCTCGCTCCTTCCAAGAAGGTCTGGTCCCCGCGAAATGGAAACAGGCTATTGTTAAACCTTTGAAAAAGAACCCCCGAATTAAACATACTGTACTTGAAAACCTACGCCCAATCTCTCTATTGCCTTTTGTAGCAAAGATTGCGTAAAAAATAACTAATAAACAATTAACTGATCATATAAATAAATACGATCTATTACACCCTTGACAATCAGGTTTCAGAAGCGCTCATTCAACTGAGTCGGCATTACTCTATGCCACGGAAGCATTGAGGAAACATGCAGATGAAGGGGATACTGCTGCACTAATCCTTCTTGATCTCAGTGCAGCTTTTGACACCGTATCTCATCAGCTGCTCCTACAAAGACTGGAAGCATGTGGCATCAGGAAAAAGGCCTTGCGCTGGTTGATGTCTTTCCTCTCCGAACGTAGCTTTAGAGTGGCTCAGAAACCTTGCCTATCAAAGAGCATGTCTCTTGAGCAGGGGGTCCCGCAGGGGTCTATACTGAGTCCTACCCTCTTTAACCTATATGTAAGTCCCTTGGCTGAGCATGTGGAACAACATAATGTGTCAATTGTCTCATATGCTGATGACACACAGCTAATTGTCCTACTGTCACAAAAGGAGGAGCAAGCAGCCACTCGTTTCTCCAAGTGCCTATCAGAGGTCGCGAACTGGATGTCCAACCATTGCCTCAAACTAAATGGGAACAAAACTGAGGTAATGGTTGTGGGTAGATCGCCAACCATTTGGTCATCTGCATGGTGGCCAGTCTCTTTAGGACAACTGCCCAACCCTAAAACTGAAGTAAAAAATTTAGGAATTTACTTTGGCTCTGAGTTGAGCTTCATCAACCAGATACATAGGGTTGCGGGCAAATGCTGTGGAGCTATTAAAATCCTGAGAAAAATTCTCAATCTCCTGCCTTCTAGTGCCAGAAAAACCATTGTCCATGCGACAATAACATCACAACTGGACTATTGCAATGTTCTATGCCTTGGAACCACGAAAGGGGGACTAACGAAACTTCAGAGGGTACAAAATGCAGCTGCTCGACTAGTACTTGGCCCACACAGAAGAGCAAACTCAGAGAATGCCCTGAAAAAACTTCACTGGTTGCCAGTGGGAAAGAAGGTCACTTATAAGGCTTTGTGCTACGGCCATTGCATCCTCATGAAGTCCGGCCCTAAATACCTTCATTCTCTCCTAACAGAATACAAACTTGAACGGACTCTGCGATCCTCGGGTATGGCCTCGGTTAAAATACCTATGATATATAAAGCCAGACTAGGAGCCCGCTCCTTCAGGTATCTAGCTGCAAAGACCTGGAATACTCTGCCAATAACCCTGAGAACAGAGACTTCTGAAAGACATTTCCGCAAACAACTAAAAACATGGCTGTACAACAAGACTGAAGTCTCATAGATTCATAGCTAGCGTCTCTACTTCTTGCAATGTTTCTCTCTCCTGTTTCATAGCGCGGGGACATACCGTTGTGGTGTAACCAAGCGCTCTATAAATTTATTAAACTAAACTAAACTAAACTAAGAAGTGTGCAATGTTATCGCAGAGTTAGTGTAAGGGGGCAATCTTGTTTGTTGCAGCATAAAGCCTGAAGAATTCTTTGACGATGGTAAGGAGTTCTTTGTTGTTACTGGAGCTTAATTCAATGCTTGAGGATAAGGAATTTGTATTCAGTTCTCTCATCTGTCTGTGGTAGAAGTTGAAGGCTGTCTTGAAGGTGGTCTTGTCGCTCGTGTCCTTGCTGGTGCACCATCTCCTTTCCAGTTGTTTACAGTGTCATTTAGCGGTTCTGAGGTCTTCAGTGTACCAGCTAGCCTGCTTGGTAGACCTTCTGTGGGTCTTGTTGCCAATGTGAGTGACTCTTTGACCGAAGTTGGGGAGCCAATTGTTGAAGTTACTGACGTTCTGGTTTAGGTTGTTGGAGGAGATGGGGTGGGTAGTGTTAAGGGTGTTGATCCGTGTGTCCTTTGAGACTTTTTTCCAGCTGTGATGGGGGTCGTTGGACAGACTGAGGGCAGAGGTACGAGTTGGTGATGTTGAAATGGACATGGAGTCATGGATGAGTTGGGTGAGTCCGATGTTGTTCATGCTGTCGAGGAGGCTGGTAGTTTTGATGTCATTGTGGTCATCCAGATGGAAGTTGAGGTTGCTGAGGAAAATGTAGTTGTTTGAGACTATGGTGAGGGGAGAGATGAAGTTTGTGATGAAGTTGCAGAAAGCTGGACGTGGTCCTGGAGGACAGTAGGCAAGGGTGTCACTGATGGTTGTATTGCTGTCTGTTTGGAGTCAGACGTTGAGGTGTTCCATGGCTGGGGTGATGTTGTCATTTGTGGTAGTGCATTGTATGGCTTGTTGATGCGGTCACAGTGGGTGATCTTGTATCCTTTGGGTATTTTGTTGGCAATGTCGGGTGCATAAGTGGTTTGAGCCAGGTCTCAATGAAGAAGAATGCATCAGGTGTGAGAGTGGAGCTAAGGTCCCAAATCTCGGTGGTGTGTTTGAATAGTGAGTGTATGTTGAAAAGGGTGAATGGAAGTTTGCGTTTTTGTTCAAGTGGTGTCTTTGGTGTTTTCGGGGTGGGGCTGGTGATGTGGCAGTGGGTGCAGGGGAAAGGTCCTACCGTGGAGTGTAGGTAAGCGCGATGGCAGTGTTTGTTGTGGCATCCAGCGACGAAGGGTTACAGCTTTGTAATGGTGCATCTGCGTGGAGAGCCATGGGATCATGGCTCTGGGCGCAGACGAGGCTTGTCTTTGCATGTCTTTGGCAAGTCTTGTGGCCCTCATTAAGTAGGTCCTGGGGAGTGTGGGGATTCTGTTGGCGGGAAGAACGGTGACCAGGAAAACCAGGTTGGGCAGGTTAACCCGGGTCGGAAAACCCAAGGAGTGGCAGTATCACTGGATAAGGCTGGAGCAAGCAAGAGCTGGAGGCCAGAGGCAAGTGGCAAGCTGGGTGCCCAGGTGCCTACTATTTGGCATTGTTACATATTAGAAGGCACAGATGATTCTGTGGGGTAGTGTAAGTAAGTAGAGTGCATAATTCTTAAGTTATAAGGTATTTTAACTTAGTGATATCTGTTGCCAAAATATTTGTGGTGTATTACACTGAAGTACCGCAGTATAAAGCGATGACAAGGCGACATTAGGTGATTGGCTTATGACTGCCTTTACAAAAGTTAAAGGCAGCCATGTTGTTTTGAGTACAGTTTGACAGTGTTCTGCATTATGAATTCCGATCTAGGTAAGTATTAGCGCTGGTATTTTTCCATGCCTATTGCCACTTTAGTAAAGTGATAATGGGTACGGAAAAATATTTATAAATTTCTATATTTTTTTTTAATAATATGGAATACCGCAGTATAGCCGAAGTACCCCAAAACAATGTTGCAAAATAACCTATAAGTCACTTTATTTAACAAAAATAGTGTGCTAAAGTATTTAGTTTACATATTTAAATACACCAAAAATTGTACAGATTATCATGTTAAAACCTACAATCACCTCGCTACCTACAAAAATGCAGTTAACCCTAAACTGTTATAAAAATATATAGGAACTTATAAACCAAAATCCTAACCGTAGCAAGATTTTGTTTGGTACCGCAGTAGTACTGCGCTACTTCGTATAATTAAAAAAAAAAAAAACATGCAAACTTATAAATATTTTCCCCTACCTATCACCATGGTACTAAAACGCTAATAGTTAGGGGAAAAATAAAAAACCTAATACTTACCTACATCAGAAGGCGTAACTCAGAACACGGTCAAACTGTGCCTAAAAACAAAATGGCTTCCTTTAACTTTTGCAAAGGCAGTCATTAGCCAATCACCAATCACCTAATTATTTGTCATTGCTCTGTACCTTGGTACTACTGCAAAATACAGTGAAACTTCACTAAAATACAACAGCAAAAAATATCACTAACTTACAATACCATAAACTTTTTAAATATTTACCTTGCTTAACTGCACTACCCAAAAGAATCAGCTGCGCACAGTAATATGCAATCAGGACACATTTCATCTGAATTTGACTAATGGTTTTCACTCTACACAAAATAAAAAGTCTACATAAAATGCTTAGGATTTCAAGCACATTTGGGTCTTTCTTTTTTCTTTGCAACCCCTTCACCAAGCAGGTGCAAAACACAATATATAACTAAGTTTTATATAACATAACATTGGCATCCTTTCAAACAATTTCATTGTACCTCTGCTTAAATTTACACATTCCACTTTACGCCAATGCACTCTATAAGAGTTCACTTTCAGCATTCCAAATCTACTCTATTTAGTCTACTCTACGCCAGTTTACGATGCTCCAGTATATGGCACTACAGTGTATGCTAATCCACTGTATGTCACTCCTCGGTACTTCATGCCACTTCTCTGTACACCACTCTAGTCTACCCCACTGCACTCTATACTATTATACTGTTCCCCACTCTATTCCATTACATTCCAGTGTATGCCACTTTACTGTATGCCCCTACACTGTACAGCTCGCAACTGTATGCTATTGTACTGTACGTAACTTCAATCTTCACTATTTTACTTTATGCTATTCCATTCTGTCCCTTACTTCGTGCTCCACTCTATGGCCCTTCATTGCACTGAAATGCAGTATACACCTCTCCACTCTACCCTAATCCATTGTATGTTATGACACATTACAATACTAAATACTACGCCACTCCACTGAATGCCACTGCAATGTACACTTCTACAGTTAACCCTATTCCACTGTACAATACTTTACTCTGCGCTACTCCACTATATACTACTCCACTGTAGGTTACATGACTTAACTCCACTAAACTCTACTTGATTCCACTCAACAGTACTGCAGTGTATGCTACTACACTGGATTCCACTCCAGTTTATGCTATTCCACTGTACGCCACTGCACTGTATGCTATTAAACTCTACTCCATTCTTGTGTATGCTATTCTACTGTACGCTACTCCACTGTTCACCATTTTAGGTGAAATATCAAATCAATCAATCAAAAATTCATTCTTTTGGTTAGTTTCAACCATAAAAGATCATACATAAAACAGATAATCCATTTCACTAATCACAATGTAAAAACACACTAAGGGCCATAATGCAAGGTTGCCTGCGTTGAGGGGAATGATTGTTTATGTGCAGGAAGGTGTCCCTTCATGCACATAAACAATCTGAAATTGTGTTTTGATACTTCTATGTGTGCTTCCTAATGCAGAACAAATAGAAGTTGCAAAATTTAATTTTTGTAATGATTGTCTATGTGCAGGAAGGGACACCTTCCTGCACATAAACAATCAATGACGTTTTGCTGTTTCTATGTGTGCTGCACAACGCAGCACACATTGAAACAGCAAAACGAGGCGAAATTAAACATTTCTCCTCGTTGCACCAGGGTAAGACCAGGTTTTCCCTGGTCTTAACTTTGGCGCTCACCCATATTTATGCTACCCTTGTAAATATGGGGCAGTGTCAAAATTAATGGGTGTTGTGGTGGAACGTCCACCACAACACTTATTGCCCGCCCCTTTCACGCTAAGTGTAGCGTGAAAGGGTGCCTTATTCACAAGATGGCGTTAAGCCGTGTTAAATGGCTTAATGCCTCCTTGCGAATAAGGCGATGTCCCTATCGCCACCACAATTTCGAGAAAAATGACATTGTGGGGGCAAAAGGGGCTTTAAAATATGGCGCTATATATTTTTTTAAACATAACCTTTAAAATGTGCGAGGTAAAAGAGAAATAACATGCTAAATATAGCAAAACTAGGGTAAAATACTGTAGAATAAGAGCATAAGTCCCAAGATATCACCAGTGGTTTCATTTACATATTTTGCTGTAAGGTAAAAGTTCAAAGCATACCGTTACTTACAAGGGGACACAGACAAGATGCAAACTTATGACAGAAATCCACTGCTTTGCTATAAGGTGTTAAGTAGGTGCTCCTAATGCACCTAGCACTGTGTAAGAACTTTGCCACACTGCAAACAGTGGATTCCCGCATATGTGTCTTTAAGGTTCTTGGGGCTACTATGTATTTCGATACTCCCATCAGCCTTCAGAGCGGTATCCTCCACATTCTCATAGTGATTTTGTAGACTGTGTAAAATAACATTAGGTGTGCCATTGTTTCATCTGTACTGTTTCAGGCAGGGCAAATACTAGATTGAATGTCTGTAGTCTGCCACCTCAAAGAAAACTAACTTACCGTCAGCGTGCACACTCTACACTTCACACACAGTTGCCTGACTATTGGGAGAGTAAGATAATCAATGTTGTCAGGGGTGGCTCCTCCGTTATGGCGGAGGAGCGTTGCAGAGGCAGCAGAGGCAACCGACAAAAACGAAATGCCTATAAAACATTTTTATTATCATTTTATTTTCGTCCTGCTGGCTGCTAGCCGAGGCAGGGGTGTGGCCATCTAAACTGATGCTAGAGCTGCAGCACCAGGGAGGAGGGGAGGGCACTGCTAAGTGCGCTTACGGTTTGGCCGGCCCTCTGGGGATGGTCAAACCGTCATGCGCACTTAAGCTTTCTCCGACCCAAGCTGTGTTGTACAGTGGGCTGGAGATTCAACACATGCTCCCCGTCCATGTCTGAGCGCCGAACCAGGGCACTCACACCAATAGTAGTCCCAGTATGACAGCCGCGCTGGGATCGGCATCTGGGAGTCTGCACAGTATGCAGCAGTTCCTGGACGTCTGGGAGGCGGGGATCGGGAGCAAGGCTGTGGCTGTGGGAATAGGTAAATGCAATTTTAATATATTTAGAATTCTTTTTTTTTGTTGTATTCCCCCTCCCTCGCCCCATCACTTCGCAATACGAGTGACGCTACTGGAAGTAGCTTTCATAAAATCGTGTACATTTGATGTCCAAGAAAGCTTCAGATAAAGAGCCCAATCTAGGGCGAGTCATCTCTTTCTCCAACACATATTTCCAATATGTTCCGTTGAGCTGTTCTTTTGTCATTGAGGCGGATCACATTCTGTTCCTCGGATATATAAATATACATATTTTCATTTCTGTAATTCTACAGGGCCATGGTGTCTGCTGACCTAAACAAAGACGGGTACGAGGATCTGCTGGTCGGAGCACCAGGGTACAGCACCTTGGGTCACTTTCAGGTTGGGAGAGTGTACATAGTGTACAGTAACGCATCAGGGCTGCCTTCTGACAGCATGGACCTCGATGAGGACAGCGCCAGAATATTACAAGGATTTCAGGTAAGACTAGCTTCTGTCCCGGTTAAAACATGTGTGCTGCAACCAGCAATAAGTATCGGAAGAAACTGTGAGGCATATTATCAAGGACGGCGTTAAAATTATCGCCGGTTTAGTGGAAGAAAACTGCCGCTAAAGCGGCGATAATGGGCTTGATAATATGCCGCAGAGAATTCCCATAGAAGCCCAGGTTGACATCAGAACATGGAATTCTATAGGAATTCTCTGTGGCATATTATCAAGCCCATTATCGCCGCTTTTAGCGGCAGTTTTCTGCCACTAAAGCTGCAATAATTTTAACGCCGTCCTTGATAATATGCCCCTGTATTATTCTCGTTTTAACTCATACAACGGAACTCTGAACTAAGACCAGACTGAACATCACTATAATATCTAAATATGTTTATTTATCAGTACCTGAATATTGATATGCAATTAAAGATGATTATTCTTGGTCATTATTACCAGTTTTCTTATTATTATTATTTGTAATATTATTATTATTACTAATAATAATAAGAGCGATAATAATCTTGCTATTAAAATAATACTGATAATAGAAATGATAAAGGTAAACATAATAAAAAATAATGAAATACATTACGAATAATAATATAAATAATAAACAAAGTAATAAAACTAACAATATTTCTAAGAATGCATTGTAGGTCAGAGAGATAGTGACATATGTACTCTCCATTAAAATGCACTGCCCCGAGTGCACTTTTCAGGAGAGACGGACGGGTGTGCACCATCCTACTGTGCTGCATACGGTTAGCGGAGAAGAGACAATTGGTTGGTAGTTGGTTTGTAGTGGCTCATCTGCAGTTGCTTGATGAGTTGGGGATTGGCCTATCCTTAATGCATGACAATGGATGAATTTGTGATGTAGTGGGTGTTAGGTTGTCAGTAGCTAGAGGGGAAGGTGTGTCATTGAACATCCTTAACTAAATATCACCTAAGTGTTTATGTGAACTTATTAATAAGCATGTATAAAGTTTAAGGCTCTAGAAACAATGGTTCTGGCAGAAAAGCACTAGTAACTGATATGCTCTTAGAAGGATCATTGGCTGCAATCCTGTGCAGGGTGGCCCTGTCGCTCACGAGGAACTGTGCTGGCCAAAGGACTTGTTTAACCCTTGAGGTGGCCGTAGCTCAATGTGCAGTGACAATTGTTGGCCAGTTACAAGGGCAAGGCTGGAATCCTTCTTGGCAATTTCCACATTTTGGAAGGAGATGCACCACAATTTTGTGTCACACTACCAAAAGGGAAATCTGCCCTACACTGCACAAAACTTTCCATAAACTACTAAAGTTAAACAAGAATGTCTGGCTCTACCATCTTAAATTATTGGGATGTCTGCCAAGAAGGAGGAAATGTGGGTTAACTGTGATGTAGATTCGTGATAAATGGATTGTGGACATAACCAAGTTCATGGCCTAATTCTTTTATTTTTTATGTTTAAACAGAGTTATTGAAGCAAATAGGTATATGGTACAACAATATAACAATAGTCATATAAAATATAGCAGGAAAAAGTTGCGAGCAGAATATACAATATAGAGGGATAAGCAACATTAAGATAACTGTCACTGATAAATGAATAAATCCAAAAGTTAAGAGCAATAATAAAATGTTATACCTTAAAACAAAATAGCATTTTATAGTTTTCAAAAGAGAAGGGAAAGAAAAAAGGAAAAAGAGAAGAATGAAAGAAAGAAAGAAAGAAAAAAAAGAAAAGAGAAAAGGGAAGAAGAGAGAGAAAATAGAAGAGAAAAAAAGAAAGAAGGAAAAAGATAGGAAGAAAGAGAATAGAGTAATATCCTTAACTAATGTGATATTTTAAAATTACCTCAGTATAATCATCAAATCTTTTGTTATCATGGAAGCAAGGTTAAAAACAAATATTGACTTATGAAAAGTACATAAGAAAAAGATGGAAATAAATATAATAGTCATGCTGGTTGAAAAACAAAGGAACAGTCCTTATTCCGAAGAGCAGTTGTGGCCTAATTTTACATGCCGAAATTAAAAGATGGTATGGAATTTTCCTAACCACCTCCCTGAGTAATATTTGGAGTAGTATGTGGGTGCCGAATTGGATAGCCATTTAGAATCCTGTCTTATGTTTTTTAAGCTATAGTGTGATATATATTGAATTGTCTTTTCTACTGTGGTTACAGCACTCACTGTGGCTGCCTTCGAGTTGTCAGTAACATATTATTAAACTTATAGTGAAAGCTGTCATGAGTCAAACTGATCTGATGGAAAGTACTTTTTCAGAATGTTGGAGGAAGAATACAGAGGCGGTTTCTAAGCTTTAAAATGCTCATTTAGAACATTTTTGTAAAACTAAATTGAACTCAGATACAAGAACATCACGTGTGCCTTCAGAAGCCTTGATCGGTGATGTCAGATTTCATCAGTGATTTAACTTGTCTGGTGGTGCTATATGCAAGGCCATCAGTAATGTCATCAAAAATGTCAATAGGATTGTATTTGTGATGTTGTATGGGGTCATGAGCAGTGCATGGCGATGGTGCAAGTTAAGGTCCCCCCTCTTCTTTGAGTTTCTGAAAAAGATATCCTTGGATCTACTTTGGCTAAGGTAGATTGTCTGTGCTGTGGCAACAGTCTTATTTTTATCTTTCCCTAATAAAGTGGTACTGCATTTCAATCAGGATTTTTGTCTGTAGGTGGCCATATATTTTTATGGTGGCCCAGATATTATGCTTCCTGTGTTCTATCCTTCTCCACATTCTCTACAAGAAGGTTTCTACAGCATCCTGACACCTTTCAAGACCTTTCTATCTCTGGAGCCCATACAGAGGCCTTCCTTGAGACTGCATCTCTGTTACCTTAGGGAGTAAACTCCAAGGGGCATATTATCAAGCCCATTATAGCCGCTTTAGCGGCAGTTTCCTGTCGCTAAAGTGGCGATAATTTTAACGCCGTTCTTGATAATAGGCCCCCACATTTCTACACATAGCAGCTAGAGAAGACATGCTATATTTAAGACATGTGTGATGCTGGGAGTAGCTCTTCCTAGTTTGATATATGGTAGGTACATAAATGTCATGGCTGCCTCCAGGGTTTGATAGAGATCTCTGCATCATTCAGTTGATGAAGCTAAGTCAACTACTTTTAGGAGATGTGCTCTGATCTATGTGATACTGACTATGCCTCACAGCTAATTCAACTGTGTTGGAGAACATTTTGTCCTTTTGATGTTTGCTCTGATTGCATTGAAAGCTTCTTGCTAATTTGTAATGTGGTCTGAAGTCCAAGAGTTTGAATCCAGGCAAGGCACACTGGTGACATATCCATCTGAGGTCATTAAATTGAGTTTCATAAATTGGTCAGTAGTCACATTTGTTATTTACAGTGCTTATAAATGGCAGAAGCGTGTAATATTAAAATAAGATATTATTATTAAGAGACAATAACGCAACTACTTGGCACAGCCTCAAAAGTAAGGTTGAAGACGGACAAGGTGGTGACTGCTTGATGCTTGCTGGTAATCTACATTAATTTGAGTCCATTCCTCCCTGCAAAGGTCCTTCCCATCCCTTCCAACCCACTTTCCAAGGCCTTTTGTTGTATCGTATTCATTGGCTGTGACAGCAAGTGTATAATCAGTTCGAAGAAGTTGTATCAAGCGTAAGAGGGACTGATTTGGAAGAACCCTCAGGTCTATTAGTAGAGTCTTCTTTTTTTTTAGAGAGAATATGGGCGGGTGTTTTGCCTGTCTTCTAAGTGAGCACTCATAAAGTGAGCAAGGACTCTGAGAAGCCATGAACTTGGAAAGTTTGTGGTATATAATTGGACTGTTTGTAGCACTGTGTCTGCAAAACATTATTGTTATGTATGTCTCTTATAGAGCCTCTATTGTTTTTTTCAGTTTCTGAAAGTCATGACGTCTTGCTATGACATCACAACAGTTGATAGCAAATCAACATTTGTGATGATATAAAGGCCTTCCAGGCCAGGTGACGGGGCTCCCCCGAGCCTGTCAGCACAGCACTGCTTGCCTGCTTTGACTGAAAGCAAAAAGCACAGCTGTAAGAGTGGGAAGGAAGGCAGAGAAGGTAGGGGTTTTGTTGAAGGGTGGCGGGTAAGATATTTATTTTTCACATTTGCATCGGAGAGGAGAGGGCATGTTATGTATAGCTCTCCCCTTATCCTCTGTTCCTGCGCAGTAGTGAAAGAAGGGGTAGATGATTTGAGGGACAGAGTTGTAGCTTCCATTGGGGCTGCAGGTGCAGTGGCACCAGGTTCCAGAGGCCTGTGGGACCCACTGAATTAAATTATTGCTTTTTTTAATAGTACAAACAGAAGCCAGGAGGCCCATTTCCTTTCTTACACTAGGACCGATGACACAATGGCTACTCTACTGCGTGGAAACACTGATTTCCACATGTTTTTTCTCAAAAATCCAGTATCAATGGGTGTTCCCTTATCCCAGGAGTTACCAATGACCCCAGCCAGTATTAGAATGTAGATCACACAGGGAAACAAATAAACAATGGTTACTTTTGCCCTACGAAATATTTACTTTAAAATTACAAAGTAAGGCACATTAATCCATGATTGTTCTTCAGCCCTCGGGTCGGTTTGGTTCTGCAGTGGCCGCATTGGATTTCAACGATGATGGAATAATGGATGTTGCTGTTGGAGCGCCCTCTGTTGGATCACAACATCTCACCTACAAAGTAAGACAATGTTTATTATCCTGTTTCTGGCCTTGAAACTGCCTCCCCTTTAACTGACGCTTCGATATTGAGAATAAGGTAACATTACCTGACGCAGTGCATTGTATTGTTTTTTTACTGTAAACGTTATGATATTTTGGAGTGCACTCAATATACTTTACTGAGTCCAGGGCAGAAAAAACACCAGGAAAGAGGACATTATGGAATCCCACTAGACGGTTATGTAAATTATCAGATTAATGAAAGTGTCTGGAAAAACTGCACTGTAATTGCCAGCACAAAGGGGATTAGAAACCCACCGATTACCATCATATTTCCATTAACACACCCACCTTTGTATGCAAGCTTCAATTTAAGAAAACACTAGAATCTAATTCATGTTCAAAACACATTTTCAGTTCAAAGTTACACTATAAAAAAAAACTTGATTAATAAAAAAACCCACATGAGCATGCTGAAAACCTTTCTACACACATTTACACCTCACAAAGGGCCATATGTAGGTAAATTACATTTACCGATTCTTAAATACCGAATTTTACCGATTCGGTATTTATGAATCGGTAAATGTAATGTAGGAAAAAAAATACCGAATCGGTAAGTGTCGGTATTTTAGAATCGGTATTTACCGATTCGGTAATGGTAACCTGTATCTCATTGATTCCTATGGGCCAGGAGGCCCATAGGAATCAATGGGAAGCCAGTTACCATTACCGAATCGGTAAATACCGAATCGGTAATGGGGGGAGCTCAATCAAGGGTGGCAGGGTGTCACATTGACACCCTGTTGCACCCCTGATTCCTGCATGTGTGCACATGTGGCACACATACATGCCCTGAGGGCATGTGTGTCTGCCACATTGCACACATCTAAGGGCCAAGAAATGCATTAACTGAGTCATTCGTCATTTACTGGTGGTAAATAACGAATCCCCACACCCACCACACACTCCCCCTACATCTCATTTCTGTATTCGGTATTTACCGAATCGGTAAAATTACCGATTCGGTAATTTTACCGATTCGGTAAATTACCGAATACAGAAATGATCCCCCTACATATCAAAAGCCTAAATACCGGTCGGTAACGGTATAATTACCGAAAATCGGCCATTACCGACCGGTATTGGGCTACCTACATGAGGCCCAAAGTCACAATCAGACCACTAAAGGCATTAAACAAAGCAGCAACGATTCAGGGTCTTAGGAGCTGTGTCTTCCATAGGCATGTGCCACCATCCCCGAGGAATAAGATAGGATACTCCGGGTAAATTCAAGGCACGGTGGCTGATGTACAAAGCGATTATATGGCTTCGAAGGTGAAATTGATCCTCTGTGATCGGTGCAACAAAATGGTGGTTTTAAATGTACAAACACCAATTTACAATTCAGTAACACGTTAGCAAATCAATATTTGCGTTTCAGACTAAATGCAGAATTGGAAGGGGAGAGTAAAGGCCTCTACTTTTAAATAGCGATTCCCTACCTAATGTATTAATGTTTTGCGACCAAATTCCGATTGCAAAGCAATAACATTTTACTTCCAAATTGGTGGTAACCATTTAGAAACAGGAAGGGTGTAGTAACCTGCTTACACCCCACCCCACACCCATCCACCACAGGTATCACAGGACATGTTATCCTGATAATAAATGGGCCGGGCACACTAGCCCTGTGACAGTTCTACCCACTATCTGAGTGTTTCTGCGTAATTACCACTTATGCATGATGGCTTAGGGCCCTGCACCATTACATTGGCGACGAGCAGGCTAAACCCGTGTGTGTAGCCACCTTGCTGGTGGTTGAGAGGGAGGGTGCAGCCCGTATCAAGGGCATCCCCTGCGAGTAGATGTAGGAAGCGCCTGATGCCCCGCTGGGCCCATGGGGAGAAGGAGGTGACCGGGAGCCCACACTGCCCCTGATGTGCCCATAAAGGTATTCCGGTACCTAACTGCAGAAGGATCTGCGTGGTTAGGATGAGAGGCCATAGCAAAGGTCTGCTGAGGCCCCAAGTGGAGAGCGAGTGGGGCTGGACTGCCGAGATGCGGGCCAGCTACCGCACCCAGTGGTGAAGGAGGAGTAGGCCTGATCAGCCATTGGAAGGTGAGCCCAGGGCTGAGTACAAGGAGAGGATGAGAAGCCGAGTAGGTGTAAAACCCCTACCGTGTCCAGAGTGCAGAGCGTGGCAGGCCAGCACGTCTCAGGGGAGGACTGCCGCCTGGTGAAAAGGCCTCATTGGGCACAAGGGACATCCCTGCATGGGGACTGTGGCCAGCAAGTGGACGGCTCATGCAGAGGAAGTCGAGAGTTGGCGGTGGTGCTGCAGGACAGCAGGGCCTGGCGCCGTGCACCGTACTGTCACTGGGGCACAGAGGAACTACCTGGTGAGAACGCAACAGCGGCGAATCGCAAGAGCTGAAATGGCAGGGCCTGGTCAAAGAAAGGTACAGGAGGGGCAGAATCGGCTGCGGCTGGGAAAAAGAATTCTGACAGCGTCCCAGCCGTGTTGAAAGCAGGAAAGAAATGAGGCCACTCGAACCCTGAAACTATTATTCGCTTCGGCGGCCGTTGAAAAAACATAAAAGAGAAGAAGAGAGTAAAGCACCTACCCTGATGCGAACGGCTGCGCTCTTGTGTAAGTGCCCCGTGGCATCAAGGGAACCCCCGAGGTTGCGAGGAAATCCGGGCACAAGCATCCCTACACGAGGAGAGTGGTGACACAGCATCGGATTCTAGAGCATGGACAGGTGCGAGGACAGGCAGCCCTGCGTTGTGCCTGCATGTGCCTTTTGGTGGCAACCAGTCGAGGTTTGACATCGCCTCGTGGCAAAGAAAACTCCAGGACAGTAACCAGAGAAGCCTGCAGCAATAAGGAAGCTGCTGAGACCCAGGACAAGAGCAGCAGTGCCATCTAGTGGCCAGTGTGCCGTATCGCACTCAGGATAAAAGAAATAGTGAACACGGACACTGTTCAACAGCAGGACAACAAAGCTGTTGTGACCTACAGAGAAGGACTGACGGTAATGGAATGCTGCCCTGATGACACGTGAGATCCCCCAATAAACAAAAAAATAAAACAAAAAGAATCATAAAGGTGAAACAGACTGAGTGGAAGGAAATGACAGCAAATACTCCCACCATGCACATAGTGGAAAAAAGCTGAGAAGGCCTGGGGAGAGGACTGCGGTAAAGCTTAATACAATGGATGGGTAACTGTAGCCACAAGGTAGTTCCAGGATCGAGGAAAGAGACCGCAGTGTAAAGATGGATGCTGTGGCTTGGACTAAAATGGGCCTGCACCAAGAAGGCATGAACTGGCAAAAAGACTGGGAAAGAGTATGCCCCATGCCGCACCAAGTGACGGAACTGTCAAATAATGCATGTTTGCAGCACCACCTAGTGGCCACAGGTGCTTGCTGCATCAGTAGTCGAGCTTGTAGGTGCAACAGCCCTAAGCACAAGGAAAGTATTAGGGGTCCAGAACTGAAGAAGCAACAGCCCCAGGGGCATGAACTGTGAAGGGGAGAAGCTGCAAACACCTATACTGATGAACAAAACCACTGCAAGAGAAAGGGCTGAGCGTGCAAGGTGCCAGCGGAGGGTGCCCCTGAAGAAGACTGGGAGCACGACCGACGGAGGGTGCCAAGCCAGAAGAACGCCAAAGAACAGATCAGCGAAGAGGACCTGCAAGAGGTCAGCGAAGGTGACCTGCACAAGGTCAGCGAGGATGACCTGGGGCAGGTCAGCAAGGATGACCTGCAAGAGGTCGGCGAAGATGACCTGCACGAGGTTGGCGAGGGTTACCTGCACGAGGTCGGTGGAGATGACCTGCCAGAGGTCAGAGCTGAAATGACCTGTCAGAGGGCAGGGAAAAGATGGCCTGCCTGAGGTCAGCGGAGACAACCTGAGAGAAGGTAACCTATGAGAGGTCAGTGTAGAAGACGACCTGAGAGAGGTCAGAAAAGCGAGGACTGGTGAAAGGTTTGAGACGGTGACCTGTGAGTGGTCAGAGAAGAAAGCCTTGAAATCAAAGAATGAAAACCGAGGACGAGTCATGAGAAGAAGAAGGTTGCGATGACAGGTCGAACGAAGAGAGTGCATTGTCCTATGGGAGGACAGGGCCGGGGAGATCCATGTGAAGTGGATGTCACATAGAGAGGCCTGGTCAGAGAAGAAGTGCAAGAACTGATGGGACTAGACCGAATCGCGAAATGAAAGAACCAGAAAGAGTAAATCGTATGACAAGAGGTCACTGTAGAAGACATTTTAGGAAAAGAAGAGAGGAGTGTGTGATCAAACAACTCGCACTCCGCAAGATCGAGGATGACTGAATGCAAGAACATCTGTGTTCCAGCACCAAACATCTACTGACGGTCCTTAGAATTAGGAGAGCGAGATTAGGAGGGAAATCTCTATCATACCTCGGACCGAAATACTGGAACGAACTTCCCCTTTTTCTAAGAGATGGCTCAAATGATTTAGTTTTTAGGAAATTACTTAAAACCACTTAGTTCTGCTTTTAATAATAAAAAAAAAAACACAGCCTTCGCTGTACAGTTTATATGCGTCCACAAAAGCGCAGAGATACTCCTCGGAGTTGATTCTGGCACTATATAAACCCTTAAATAAATAAATCTGGAAGGAAGCATAGCACATTGGTAACATCAGTGACACCATGAGAAGATAGCTGTACAGGAGTCTTTGCAACGCCAAGCAAACCTGATGACCACAGAGGTGAGCAAGCTGGACCATTTGTGGCACCCTCCTTTGGGGAAGAGCAGGAGACTGGATGCTTGGACGTCCTGAAGAAGAGGATCCGACCACTCCACACCAGGTCGTGGAGATCCAAGGGAAAAAAGGCCTCAGGGACGCCGGTGAGAGTGGAGCCCACCATGAGAGATGAGTCTACAGCTGCTCTTCTGCAGTTTCCTAGGAAGACGAAGATCTTGTGTTCCAAGACAATCCTGTGAAAGTGGGTGCACCAAAGTCTAGGAGACAGGAGTAATAATATCAAGAAAACAACTACCCTCCAGGTGGAGCAATGGACTTGAAGGTGGGACTCATAGCGCTTCCTTCATGAACCTAGAGTGTGGCTTTGGAGTGATACGGTGAGGGACACCCGGTCCCACGGAAGCCTAGCGAGGTGGACCTCAGGTACATCCCGTGAGCGGGGAATACCCATGAGAGAGGCATACTGGTGAGAAAGGGATGTTTGTAACGACTACATCATTCTGTGGCAAGAAGCTGCTGCTGCAAAGAAACAACAACCAGGACTGAGTTGTGAAAGGGTAACATCCACCAGATTCACTATCCATCCATCTGCACTATCCAAGAGAACTGTACATATAGAGACTTGAGTGTCCACTTCCACTCTTTGAGTCCAAGGACGACCGGACCCGCAGGGCAGCACTGAACTGTGCCAAATAGAACTGGTGGTCCTAGCTGCAGTTGTACCAATGTCTTGCTCTGCAGGCGGCTAAAGAGACTCAGCTGATGTTTCTGTTATTTGTTTTATTCTCTCCCACAGGTTGGACTTTGTTGATTCCTGTTTTAATAGTTTGGGAGTGATGTAGTGACCTGCTGGTCACAGGTGTATTTGTCATTGTACCAGCCACTCCAAGCAGACTGGATTACACCCCACCCCACACACATCCACCACAGGCATCACAGGACATGTGACCCTGATAATAAAAGGGGCCGGGCGCACGTGCCCTGGCCAGTTCTACCCACTTTGAGTGCATCTGCATCATTACCACTCATGCATGAGAGCCTAGGGCCCTGCACCGTTACAAAGGGGTCTCCAAGGAACACCTTTTCCTTTGTGAGTGGTGACAAAACATTTTTTAGGAGCAGGCAGTGGTCTTGACCACTGCCTGCTCCTAAAAAATGCTTTGTTAAATTATTCATTTTCTTTTTGAAATGCTTCCCAAAACGGGCTGCATTTAAACAGAAAAAAATATTGATTTATTTAAAAGCAATCACAGACATGGTGTTATGCTGAACCCAGCAGGCCACGATGCCTATGACTCTAACCAGTCAAAGTGGGTCTCAAATTGTAACCTACCTCATGCATATTGATGAGGTATGTGGAATTGTGACACACTAAGAATCGGTATTTTGTGAACCAATCTATTAATTCATAGGTTGGTTCACAAATACCAATGCACTCGGTAGAAGTCTGTGCCCAAACTTTTACACATTTCTGCTAAGTCCATTTTAGATTCCGAATAAGAAATGGCAAATTGCAAATCGTTATTTGATGCAATTTACAATTTCTTATTAGGACTCTTTATACATCTGGCACCTTATGAGCCAAACTTTGCAAGTTTACCAGTGGCTTTGAAAGCTTTTGCAAGGTTTCAACATTCGCCTGAGGTTGAGTTAAATGTGCTGGTTCAAATTCAGAGCTTAGGAGCCACATCCCGAACATGTACTCTTGCACACGGCACAGGTAAAAGCTTTTTTCATGCGATTGCACTGTCTATAGCATTTGACTCAGAATTGCTCTTATTTAGTGCCTCAGCTATTGATAGGTTAGTACCAGCAAATGCTGCTGAACCTTAATGCTGACTGTAACCAAGCCCTAAAGACAAACCTCACTCTACTGCTAACCGTAAATCTAACTTAAACAGAAACCATTTTTTTCAGTTTTAGATAATGCAAACTTGTTCCGAAGGTATCAGAGCACTTCACATGAGCACCAGTTGCGTTCCGGAAGTACACGTTCATTTTGTTAAAAATCATATTATTCCAAGGTTCACTACATAGAAAAAGCCACTTAAAAAAGAAACTCAGCCAAACAAAAACATACTGGTCCTCTGATAGTTGCCAGGCAAGCTGCTCCAGTAATTTCACCTCAATTAGCAACACCGTTGTGTTTTGTGATAGTTTTATGCTACCTTGTATTTCTGACCTTTTAACATTTTTGTTTTAATTTTGTAGGGTTCCGTATATATCTACTTCGGCGCAGAAGAAAGTGGATTGCCAGTCCAGCCTAATATTACAATAAATTGCTGGGTAGGTTTAAGAACAAAGGACTTGATTTAGTGCTTTAGAGCATTATACCTTATGGCAACTGTAATAAGGCAAACAAGGTATCCATGAAATTTGTGACGGAGTAACCCATCTGCCAAGCTCTAAATCCGTACCAAAGCAGCCAAGGCTTGGTCCAGATTTACAGAGAGGATGCGACCAATGCAATGCCTTGATTGAGCTGTAGGCATCTTCTGAGCCCTGTATGCAGAGGATTCACTTATCCTTCTCTGTACAAAGGGACAATGTCTCTTGAAACTCACTCTGCCCACATCATTAATATTAATGAGGCCTTCTCATTAAAGTAGACCTATATCTCTGAATACTCTTCCTGAAAGTGCCGGCACTGTGCCATCTGCCCCTTACACAATGTCCCAAACAGAGGCATGTCACAAAGAGGCTGGTGTCTTTTCGCCCCCATGCAAGAAGTTTCCAAGTTCACACTGTAAGCTGCACAAATCAACAGCTACAACTTAGTAAATAAGCTTTAGGAGCTGTCACTAGGCATTTGTGTATTTCACAGAAAATTTGAAGGAAATAGATGTCTGCTGTTTTGATGCCCTCTTCCCCATGCAATTTGCAAACGTTTGCGTTTTATCCAATGCACTTCACACTGGAAATTGCAATGCTCACAAAAGATCACTAGATTACAGATGAGTGCTCTGCTATCACAAAGCCATTTGTACCGTTTTTTCAAATGCAAAGTAGTTTTATAAGCCAACCCCCTTGTACATTTTGAGCCAACATACGTTCTTGAATTCTGTGTGCTGCTCCATAAAATACAATGAAGATACAGGAAATTAATTTTTAAGCAGGTCAAATATGCACTGTGAAGTAAAAAATGATTTTTTGTTATTTCAATAACGTGTAATATGAAATTGATCGTTTCAAGAGGTGATGTTTATAAAATCATACTTTTAAAAAACGTATTTCAACATATTTGCTACATCATGCTTAGTTGTTACATTGTGCATGTTTTTTTAAATCGTGCATGTAAGAATACTCTAACCCAGCCTCTCCGTTCCTTCCAACACATCTCACACGATGAATTTATGGACCTGGTCAAAGCAAGCAGGCCTGCCGCCAGCCCATCTGACCCTTGTCCACCACAAACTTTCAAGACAATTCTTTTAACAACATCTGCCGCCACTCCAGTAAGAAGAATCATCAATGATTCCTTAACTACCGGAATATTTCCAGAAGAACACAAAAAGTCACACATACGCCCTTAACCGAAGAAAACAAACTTGGACCCCCTGAACCCTAAGCTATCCTGGCTGAAGAGGGGTGACACCCCGAAATCAGTCCTAGGATGCTTGTTTCCAGTCCAGGGAGGACCTGGCCTGGCAGTTCGGACTGGACTGTTCCCATTGGGCACAGGGTCTAGACGGATTTACATATGGCTGGGTCCAAACTGGAATGGCATGGTGAGCAAAAAAATGATGGATTTAGGCCCAGATCTCTGTACTGGGGTGAATGTATGACATTGTTCTGTATTCTGTCCATCAATAGTTCTTTTTGCATAACTATGCAGATGACACGCAAATTCTCCTGCAACTGGAATGCCCCAAAGACATTGGAAAATCCCCAATTTTCAGTTGTCTCAGAGCTGTAGATCAGTGGATGACTTGGAGCCATCTCAAATTGAATGCTTCCAAAATGGAAATACTCATGTGTGACGATTGGAAACATTATGACCCGCTTGCCGCCTGGCCTGATGAACTGGGATCACTGCCTAAAGTTTCGAAGGAAGTAAGAAACCTAGGAATGACCATGGACTCCAAGCCATCGATGAATGCCCGAGTGGACAAACTAGCAATATCAAGCTTTGTCACTATAAAAAAGCTGCGACAAATTTTTTCTCATTTGGGATTTCCACTCAAGATCCAAGCTACCATCTCCCTTCTTCTTTCCAAACTTGATTACGCCAATAGCCTCTACCACGAGTCACCTTTAACAACCATGAAAAGACTACAACGGATTCAGAACTCGGTTGTCAGACTACTCTTGCATATCAAACCGCGAGACCACATCTCACCTGCCTTGAAAGCCCTGCATTGGTTACCGGTTGCCATAAGATCCACGTTCAAGCTACATTGTATCACCCACAAAGCAATACATGGAATGGGACCACTCTTCATCAGGAATAAAATCACCAAACACATTCAACAAAGGAAGCTACGCTCTAGAGGGGCATCTCGCATCAAAATCCCACGATACAATAAAAAATTCATCATTTTCTGTTCAAGCAGCCAAACTATGGAACGCTTTACCCCCAACATAAGATCCACCGACAACCACCTAATCTTCAGAAACTGACTCAAGAATTGGCTCTTCCCCACATAAGCACCATACGCAAACAGAAATTTACAGCGTATCCTTCTGTATATAAGCATTTATTTTCACTATAGATATGTACCCATCTTTGTGTATTGCTTTGTATAAACATGTAGAATAATTATGTTGGAAACAAAAAATCATCTTTGGTCTACATATACTTGCTTCCATTGAGCATCTATGTACCTTCCATGTACTTGGATCTGTATGTTTGTTTTTTTTCTCCTAAAAAAGCATATCCAATGCACTACCATATTTCTCATCCTGTACCTCTAGCAATATTTTTAATCTACATATACTTACCTTCTTTGTGCATTTATATACTTTCAATGTACTTATGGATCTATATATTTATCACTTTCTTCTAATTTAGCATTTCCAATGCACTACCCTATTTCTCAGCCTATATTTCTCCCAATATATCTTCTAGCCCAACTTTCTGACTCATCTGAAACTTCTTTCTACTACTCTTTCCAATGCACTACCCGATATCTCACCCTATACATCTATCAATATATCCTCTACATCCACTCTCTCATTTATCCCAAAGCCCATACCACTATTATGATCGCCAAAATAACCCTTTCTAGACTCTCCCCTACTCTACCCCTCCTTGCGTCAAGTGACACCTCTTTTACTATACCAATCCTGCATAACAAACCTTTCTAAACTCTTCCCTCTGACTCTTCCCCTCCAAAACCCCTTTTTACTCACCCAAAAGCCTCCTCCTACTGCTATGACCTCCCAAAAACAAAAATCCAAATCCTTCACTTTCCTATCCCTCCACTATCCTTTTCAATCAAAATAACAGAATAACATGTTCACTTCTCAAATTCCATATTCCACTATACTAATTCAACACTAATCCCTATGGGTTCCTGAGTAGTGTGCTACTCGCCAAAAAAGCACTTCAAAATCCCATCAGGGGTAGCAAGCGCTATAGAAATACAAACCTCTTTCCCTCTTCTATCCCGCCACCTACCCTTCTCTATCCAAATAACTGAATAACATATCCACCACTCAAATTACCTCATATTTCACTATACTAATTTTCAACACGAATCCTTTATGGGTTCCGGAGTAGCGTGCTACTCACCTGAAAAGTGCTTCAACACCCATCAGGGGTAACAGGTTCTATATGAATGCAAACCTTTCTTCCCCTTCTATCCCTCCGCTATCCTTCTCACTCCAAATAACTGACTAATATCCACCACTCAACTTACTTTCATATTTCACCATACTAATTCACCACTAGTCCTTTATGGGTTTCTGGAGTAGCGTGCTACTCGCCAAAATAAAAATAAAAAACCCATCAGGAGTAACAAGTGCTATATAAATACAAACCTTTACCTCTTCTATCCTTCTGCTATCCTTCTGAATCCAAATAACTGACTAACCTCTCCAACACTTAAAATTAACTTTTATGTTTCACTATATTAATTCAACACTAATCCTCTATGGGTCCCGGAGTAGCGTTCTACTCGCCGAAAAAGCGCTTTGACGCCTCGTCAGGGGTAGTAAGCGCTATATAAATGCAAGTACAATACAATACAATGTTTTTTAAATCGTGCATGTTTGATACATTTATGTGCTTTTTACATTGAACTCGTTTCGTACACAATGCCTTTTTTATGTGGCAGGTACACTTAAAATGTTATGTTGTGGTCACATGGGGCCTCATATATGAAGAATTGGCATTGGGCAGTGCTGCAAGTTAAAAAAAAAAAGTCTAGGGGTGAACCTGGATGCTCTCTTAGTGTTGCCTTCACAAAAAGATGTTAAAGCCAGCTCCAGGTTTAGTCAAAGGAGACTGCTTCATTGAGGTCTGCCTTAAATTGCAGTAGCAAGTCTAACAGCAGCGCTTATTGTCTCTATAAATAGAAGGTTAGATGACAACAAATGAATGCTCCACAAGTACTGAGAAAAACCGTAATAGTCGCCTTAATTCTTTCCAGAATTGACTATTGCAACGCTCTCTTCCTTGGCATCGACAAACGTCAACTATCAAAACTCCAGTTCTTACAGAATGCCGCAGCATGGATGCTGCTAAATATCCCTAAATTTCATCCCATTTCCGATAGCATTAGGGACCTCCACTGACTACCGGTCCAGTAAGGAATTGAATTTAAGGCTCTTTGCCTGGTGCATAAAGCTCTATACGGTGGAGGGCCTCGGGATCTACAGAAACCTTTTTCCTGGCATGTCCTGCGGCGGGGAACAACCTTTACAACGCAACTTTTACAACGCACTACCATTACAACGAAACTGTTAGTTTACTATCCCCACACCTTCCCTACTGTTACGTGGACTGGAGTTGGAATAGTAAATGACACTTTTTTAATGTTAGCAAGCCATCTAGTGCAAGTCGATGTAAAGACTTGCGTTGTAATGTACTGCGTTGTCAATGCACTCGCGTTGTAAAACTTTCGTTGTAACAGCATGCGTTGTAACAGCATGCGTTGTAACATCATACATCCGTCCTGCGGCGGGACCTAAGATCAGCCGAGGGAGGGTTCAGGTCCCTGGAATTCGAAGGACAAGATGGCGGGGGAAGAAGTCTCTCCCATCTGGCAGCTAAGCTTTGGTACGCACTGCCGGTTGTAACTAGATTACAGTCAGAAAGACTCCTGTTCAGGAAGATGATTAAGATTTGGGGGCATGTTATCAAGGACGGCGTTAAAATTATCGCCGGTTTAGCGGCAGAAAACTACCGCTAAAACGGCTATAATGGGCTTAATAATATGCCCTGGAGAATTCCAATAGAACCCCATGTTCACACCAGGACATGGACTTCTATTGGAATTCTCCAGGGCATATTATCAAGCCCATTATCGCTGCTTTGCCGCTAAACCGGCGATAATTTTAACGTTGTTTCTTGATAATATGCCCCTTGGTTATTTCAGTCCAGGTAATTAGTAACTGCTCCCCGTCTCAGATGAAGCACATGTTACGCGTTACTTTTAGCTCCAAGACGCCTCGACATTCGTTGGGCTTTACAGATGATTACTTACTCAATGTGCATTGTGCTCGGTGACTGTGGTCTAAGCTATTTCAGAGAGAGCTGACTAAGGCACACAGACAACTTATTGGCTGAACATTTATGAACTCATCCTGGCCATAGTAAAATAAATCCTGTGGCTGCCACCAGAGGCCAAAGTTAACGTCATGACTCAGCACCTCATCTACAAGGGCCTCATTATGAGTGGCAAGATAAAATCACTGTTAGTCTCTGCCCTTGAATTACAGTTACTGACGTTCATGGGGATTTCTAGGGCAGGGGAAATTGGGGGTTACACGATTTTGGAGAGCAACATGCACAAACCAGTGTTTCCATACTGATTCCTGAATGGTTTCCCTCGTACATTGACACAGAGACTTAGGTCACTTTCAGTAAAGATACAAAACTTTCAATTCTGATGGGCCCGATGACTTCTTTCGCCGGAAGCTATGGGCCACTGGCAATGTGCTCCAAAGTGCCTTACCAAGCAGGTTTATAACTATCTGATTAAATACATTTTAGGAAAGGTCCCTTCTCGCTACCTGTGCTCAACATCCACCACTTTCTTAACGAGGCCCAGGTTACAATTTTTGGCAGAGTCCAAGGGTAGACTCCTGTTTGGATCCACTCTTATGAATTGCCTTGCTTTGGCACCTTTCTTGGTTGCCTCATTCAGTACATTCTGGAACGTTCTGTACATGTGTAAAACCAGGACTCGAGTCGGGATACCACGCGGGTGGACAGCGTCCCCCCATTTATTTTACCGGGAGCTCGATAACTGGAGCAAATGAAGCCACACATTCACTCTTTGGCCTCTCTGGGGCGAGATCGGAGCTCAATCAGAAGGCTGCTCACGCGCTGGCTGCTCTGATGCAATCTCATCTAAGGGGTGAGCGAGGGGAGGCAATGAGTCTGATGGTGCAAGCCACCTATCAAGACATCACTTCCTGTCATGACGTCTGCATCCCCCATTTCTTTTTAGGTCTCGCCTGGCGTAAGACTACGCAGACATGCGCAGTCTCGCTGGCGAGATTTAATGATTTAGAGTAGATTTCTCTAGTGGGCTTTAAGCCCCGCCCCTCTTTTTCATTGGCTGGCGTCACCGTTTATGCTAAACGGTGGCCAGCCAATGGAAAAGAGCATGTTGGGAAAAAAACGTTTCTCTTTTAGAGCTGTCCCAGTTGGACTGGCTCGGTTCCTTTACGTTTGTCGTGAAAGCTTTTCTTATCTTTATGGGGCCATGTGTTTCAAACATATGGCCCCATAAAGACAAGAAAGCCTTGCGAAGGACGAAAGTGAAAGCCAACCGTGGCTTAGCTCAGCCAGGCGTGGCGAGACTCCACCCCTCTGCCATGCCATTCCCGCACACGCGTTCGCGGCTCCTGACATGCTCTCCGAGGGGGCCTTGATGTGCTGCACGTTTCTGTGAGTTTTGTGCTGTTTCACTGTACACTTGTTTTATATATTGAGCGTGTACATCTTTAAAGTAACTGTCAAGTTGCCTATATTAACTCTGCACAGATTAAGACTACCCATCGAGACAAAACTGAGCGTGTTGGGTATTTGATGGGGTCATTCTGCAATGTGGGATGGGGTCGCAGCTCTCAATAGGAGAGGCCTTGGGACTCTATGATGGGGCCATAGAACCATTTAGGCATAGGGGTCACGGGACTCTAGGAGGTGTGTTGAGTGGGGGCAGCACACAACGGGATGGGTGATGATGGCGCAGAAGTTAAGTCTACGTACACTACCCTTTCCTTACACCAAATGACTCACAGAAAGTTCTCCATGCGAACCCTCATGATAGATCCCTCCACAAAACCTTGGGCGCGTGCGGAGTTCTTGCCCAGTACGATGGTTTCTTGACCACTGGATGTTCTCTTATCCCGGCTTTTGCCACTACTAGTGCTGGGCACCGGGTCGGGCAGTGGCACCTCATTAGCATGAGAAGCCAGTCGCTTTGCTGGGGTTGCCATCTTCGCGTTGTCTGTGTCTGGCGCACCCGGTGATCCCGATTACCGGGACGGAACAAGTATTGCGGAGCAGCAGCCCGGCGCTATCTGTGAGGGGGCGGGAAACAGCAGTAACTTTCGGTTTCAAATAGTTCAGGTTCACAAAACAGGAAGTATACCCAGTTGTAACTCCCGCCGTCGCTCTAGCAGCTGGCTGTGCGTTGCAAGCCTCGTTCAAGATTTCATTGGCAAGTATTGAAATCGGGAGCTACAATGGCGAATCATCTGTTTAATGGAAAATAGTCGGCCATATTGAGTGAGTATACAACACCTTTCCCAGAGAAAAATACCGCCAATCTATTCACGCTTTAATATTCTACAAAGGTCCCGACCTCATTCTTAAGTAGAACTTTATATGAAATATTCTGTATTCATTTTGAACATGCCCTTTCTGTCTTTATTCGCTTTAACTATCAGTCAGGGATTATTAGCACAGCGATAGAACATATTTTAAAGTGTTTAACATTTACAGTTTAATAATACAAACTTTATAAAAGGGGAAAGTGGGAGATTTAAAAACAATAATCTGGAGAAAATATTTCCCCCGTTGACTTCTATTGAGCAGAGGCGATTTCAGCTGGAAGACAGCCAAACTAAAGCCATGTTTGCCAGGGCACAAGTCCTAAAAACAAGCATTTGCAATGCAATAGGTCTCGCCTTTGTGAGAGTTAAAGCTATTGATATTCTAAATGATGATTGCCCTGTAGTTTTGGTTTTGAGTGGAGTGAATGTATGTGGTGTGGAGTTCAATTGTGTAGGTTGGATTAGAATTATTAGTATTGGAATTGTGTGGTGTGAAGAGGATTCATGGTGTGCAGTGGAATTGTCTGGTTATAATTATGTGGTATTAAGTATACTGGAATTTTGTGGACTGGGAATGTGTGTCATGGAGTGTAATTATGTGGAATGGTATTTTGAGTTGTAGAGTGGTATGTAGTGGAGTTTAATTATGTGGTGTGTTGTTGAATTTTGTTGCATGTTGTGGAGTTTTGTGGTGTGGATTGGATGTATGTTGCGTGTTGTGTAAGTGTGTGGTTGAGCTGAATTGTGTTGTTTATTGTTGAATTATGTGGTGTGAAATGCAAATGTTTAGCTTGAAATGTGTGACATGGAAGTGTGTGGCATTGAGTGAACTTATGCTGATTGGAATTATGTCGCATGGTGTGGAGGGTATTTGTGTGGATTGTGTTGACAAGTTTAACAAGCATTGAAAATGCAATAGGCATCGCCTTTTATTAAGTTAAAGCCATTTGCTTTGCTAATGGTATTATATAGCAAAGCAAATGTCTTTAACTTAATAAAAGGCAAGGCCTATTGCATTTTCAATGCTTGTTTTAGGACTTGTGCCCTGCGTAAAACTAACTTAACGTGACACAGTTTACCTCAATGTTACATGCCATGGTACAACTATCACCTTTAGTGAAAATGAAACCCAGTCCATTTGGGAAATGCCACAAGTTTATGCTTGCATTGCTCAGATGTGTTGCAGAAAGGTCTTGAAGTCACTTCCTTTCCATTAATTTCTGCACCATTGCCACATATAAAGTCTTGGGTGTTGCCCTCTTTTTTTAATATTGGCATGGAGTCAGATTGCTTCGGGGGTTGGCATAGTTGTTACATTTTGCCTAGCTGGTCCCAACTGGTGTGTGTTAGGCTTAATGTCGTTGTCTAAATTTCCCAAATCACTATGTGGGCTCTGTTTTTGCTCCAAAAATTAGTCTGCTTTTCAATTTACTCCAAACGAACCTATCAAAGTGTGTGAGCCAATCACCACCTTATCTTTAATGTACTATACTTGAGCAGGTGACATGGCATTTTCTGGAATATGCATAATTTCATATCCTGCCCTATAATCTACAGAAAGATTAGTGACCCTAGAGCAGGACAGATGCCTCAATGGTCTCGCCTGATGAGGGTGATACAGCAGAGATACTTCAAAACGTGCCTGCAACTTGGGATCAAGTACACCATTGAATCCCATTAATGCAATATGCCGCACCCTTCGGACCTCTATCCATGCAGTTATGAAATTGTGTTTGTTATCACACATAAAACATTAAGTAGATGGAAATATGGGATCTGGGGTTTTAGAGCGGGATAGAGGTCCGAAGGGTGCGGCATATTGCATTATGGGATATGTAGTTGCAGCGACTATTATCTAACCAAAGAGGGAGGGTGAAAAGAAAGCAATAAACCCGTTGCCGGAAAAGCAAACAGTGTGGGAGCGCTGCTGGGTAGAAGGGAGGGCCTGTTTTAATCACAGTGTGGGGGAAAGTTCTGTAAATGTCCTCGACCTTCTTAATGAAAAAAGCGGCGAAGACCTCGCATTGCTGATTAGAGAAAAGAGGGGATGCTTTAGGTTACCCGGAGGATTTTAGATCTTTAAGCAAGGCAAAGACACATGTTGCTGGGTTATTGCTGTTTCTAATTTTATCTGCAAAATAGGCAGCTCTTCTGGATTAATTTATTATAATTCTTAAGGGCTACTTGATATTGTACTTTCAGAGCTGGATCATAGTGCCGTCTCCATGCCCGTTCCATGGTTTTACAAGTTTTTCGGGCCAAGGCCAGGTTGTCATTGTACCACGGGCTCGACTGGGTTCTACAACTCTGGGACAACCTGGCCGGAATAAGAGTAAATCAGTATATTATGGAATAAAAATAGGAAAAAGTTGCAAGCTTTGTATATAAAATGCTAGCTCATTTTGGGGGATGCATTTCTTTTTTTTGGAAGAAGGGTGAAAAGAAGGGGAGGGGGAGGGAAACATAGGTGCAACAATATATGCAATGTCACAGATTGATCAGTAAGAAACACAATGTAATGGAGGCATAAGCAAACCAACAATAATAATAAAATACATACAATTAAAATATGATCATAAATAATTCAGGGAGTTTTAAGGTGTCAGGACATGAAGTCTGATTTTAAGTAAAAATGGTACTAACTGTGTTATATATGGTGTAAGGGATTGCCATATTAGATCCCTATTGGGTCACCCAAGAATGGACTCAGTATAAGCTCCAACTAATCTATGATGCTAACATACTATAAACCAACATGCTTTATCTGAAATATTAGACGTACATTTCCAGTTGGCAGTAATCATAAGATCACACAATTTCCATAAACTAAATGGAATAGATGTGTGAAAGATATGGTTAATGTGTGTCCAAACCTTCTGCCCAAAACATAAAGTAATGGGACATAAAAACAACACACGTCTGAGAGCACCATGTGAACATGGGCAAGACCAACATCGCACATCAGTAGTTGTGGGAAATTTGTAGATGGAGAGTGGGATGTAGTGAAGTCTATTATAGACAGAAAATAGTGTCTGGGTAAGAGTACTTTTCCTAGAGGTTTTATGAATTTTACACCAAAGCTTACTCCAAAGGTAAGTGGAGCAGAAGTATCCTAAGTCAGCCTCCCAAAGGGTTTCTAAAGTGGTTTTAATTTGGGAATATGAAGTGTAGATCAAAGATTTATAAAGAAGAGAGGCTTTGGGTTTAGTACATAAAAGTTGAAGTAGTGACTGGTCTCCAACATTGCCAGAAGTACACCCAGACATAGTTATAAAAACATCTAAATGTGCATTAACTAACAGACATAATTAGATTTGAAAAGATTAAGGACAGTTACATTTGTGTTAAACAGGGCCGGACTGGCCGTAGCGGGCACCGGGTAATCCCCCGGTGCGCCGCACGGGTGGGGGGCGGGTTTGGGCCCCTGGGGCCGTTTTTGTTACAGGGCCGTAACAAAATCGGCCGAAACCCGGCCCTGGCAAAGAGCTCGGCGGCCTCCCCAAGCCCCGGGCGGCCGGCCGAGCACTTTGCCAGGGCCGGTTTTGGTTCCCAGTCCGATCCTGGTGTTAAAACTGGGGAAAGGAAATTGAGCATTAGCAATAACATAAACCTCCAAGTTTACTAGGATTATTATACCAAATGGACATTAGGAGGAAGGTATTTCATTTTAGTGAGTGTGTAGTGATGTGAGAGGGTAATATTTTACAAAGATGTTCAAAGATTGGAGAAGAAAGGTGTGATAAATTAGACGAACGAGAAATATATTTTGGGAATAAGAAGGAATAAATAGGAGATTTGTCTACAGTCAACCAAAGTCAAACAGCTTTATGAGATTGCTAAAAGTCTGGGATGTTGACTCCACCCTTAGTTCTAATCTTTAAAGTTAAATAAGGAAATGTGAGTTCTCTTCTTATTCCATTAAAGCTGTGCTAAGAGGGAATGGAAAATAGACAGTTATCATACATAAGGCATAAAGAAAAATAGCAGAAATCACTGCTTGATTGAATCCAGAGGGCCCCACAAGGATGAGAATAGGAGAGTCCAAGTGAAAGTAGGATTTCAGTTCTAAGTTAAAGGTCTCTAAGGGTAAGGGAGACAGAAGAGTCAATGGAGTTAGAGAATCATATGCCTAAATATTTGATTTTTGTAAGGGTCCAGGTAAAACCTGAGGGTGCAAGTAGTTGTTTGGTACAATATTTGTTCAGGGGTAGGAATTCTTTTTATCCAAGTTGATTTTGTACGGACAGACTTGTGAAATAGTAAGAATATCCTGCGATAGAGCCATTAGTGGAAACTTAGGATTTTAAAAAAAAGAATAATTTTGTCAACATAAACTGCATGTTTTGAATGATGTGTGCCATATTGGAAGACAGATATCAGTGGATTTTGCCTAATCTTACAAGGAAACAGTCCTAATGTGAGCATAAGTGATAGTGAAGACCAGGCGCAACCTTGATAGACACCCCTGTGAAGAGTAACATAATGAGAAATTGCACCACTGATTATGACACATGTTTTCGGGGAGTCATATAGAGCAGAGATTATGCAGAGAATTTTTTGACCAAAGCCAGTCCACTGCAAAACTTTAAGCATAAGGGTCCAATCAAGTCTATCAAAAGTGTTTTCAGCGTCAACATTATTAGCTGCTAAAGGATAATCAAGAGCCAATGGTTTACTTAAGACATTAAAGAATAATCTAGTATTATCACGGCCCATCAGACTTTTATGAAACCAGCTTGTTCGGGCCAAAAAAGTGGGGCAAAAAAGACTCAACAAACATTTTAAAGTCAACATTGGCCAAGGAAATGGGCATATCGTTTTTGAATAAAGTAGAGTTTTTGCTGACAAATGGCAGCTTCTAAAATGTACCTTTGAAATAAATGAAATAAATTTAGCATTTTTGGTAATGGAATAAAAGAGAAGTAGGAATAAAATTCAACAGAAAACCCATCAATAAACCCATCAGAACCAGAAATGTTACCTTTTTGTAATAGATAAAGGGCAGAAACTATTTCAATAAGGAATGTATCTCAATCTAAACAACGAATATCCAGGCTTGGGTTATGTTAGAAATGGGTTCTCAAATAGGGACCATTCTTCCCAATCAGGATAAGGGGGATACACAACTAAAATATTACCTGCTCACCCCCTTGATAGCTTGGCACGAGAAGTCAGGCTTATCTCAGAGGTAGTGTGTGAAGCATTTGCACATAACCAACAGTAATACAGTGAAAACACTACAAAAGGACATCATACCAGTTTTAGAAAAATATCCAATATGTTATCTGTGCAAAACAAGACCAAAAATTAGAGAAATCCATCAAACAGTTCTTAGGAATATCAATAAGCAAAATGAGACTTAAAATACAGTTCCTTGAAGTCAATAGCTCTGTCTGGGGCTATTACAGTGGCATGAACAACAAATCCAAACAGTTCCAGTTGACCATGGTGTCACCGGCCAGCTACGGTAATGGGAAGACCAGCAAAAGAGTATCTTTAGAAATGTAGGGCATTGAGGGACCTCGCGGTGAGCTCCAAAGTGCCGGCATTGTTTCCGGAGGTCGGTGCAGGAGTCGTCGGGCCCTTAAAGTCTAACACGTTACAGATCAAACTCTGTGCGAGTGAAGGCAGGAGTGCTGGTGTCGGCGGGTGTCGGGACTGTGGTGCGAAGTGCAGCAGCGTGTGGTGCTTTCAGGTCGTGGTGCAGGCCGTAGCTAGGTGATGGCATCCAGCAGCATCAGTGAGACCAGGGATGCAGTGTGAAGTAGTGCGGTGCTTGTTGCGGTGCTAGCAGGTCACAGTGCAGGCAGTGCTGTCATAGTTGCTAAAGCGCTGTCATCAGCTGACGAACTGGAGTTGATGGTGCCGGTATGCCAAGGCTGAGGTGTGGGATGGGGCAGTGCATCGTGTAACTTATGAGCGGTGCCCTCAAACCCCGGTGCAAGCAGCGACGTCAATGTCAGCGTAGAGCAGCGTCTTTGGAGATAGCAGGGTGGCAGCATGAAGCGGGGCGGTGAGAAAAGTGGTGCCTACAGTTCACGGTGCAAGCAGTGGCTCGTGGCAGTGTCAGTGTTGTTGGTGACACCAGGGTTGTGCTGCGAAGTGCAGTGCCTTCAGGACACGGAACCGGTAGCAGCATC
The DNA here is from genome assembly GCF_964204655.1 of Triturus cristatus. Lineage (NCBI taxonomy): Eukaryota > Metazoa > Chordata > Amphibia > Caudata > Salamandridae > Triturus > Triturus cristatus. The sequence goes on along the minus strand of NC_140587.1, from coordinate 939,157,375 downwards.
GTTGAAGGCGTTCGGTCGCTTTTTCTTCTGTTGCACAAAACACACTGTTCCCATTGATGGTAGCAGAAGAGCTTGAAGTCTTTGCTGTTCCTGAGACTTCTTGAACAAGGGGCAAGCTCTACCTCAAGCCCTTGGAGAAAGTCAAACAAAGAAGTTGCAAAAAGTTCTGTCTAGTCCTTTCTCTGCCCAAGACAGAAGCAGCCACTGCAGGCCAACACAGCAAAGCACACAGCAAAGTGGTGTTTTTCCTCGCAGCTTCTCCAGCTCTTCTTCTTGTCAGGTTCCTGGATCCAAAAGAGCTCCAAAGTCCTGGGGTCAGGGCCCCGGTATTTATACCACATTTACTATTTGTTCCCTTTGTGGAAAGGGTCTCTGAGCCCAGTCCAAATCAGTTCTGGCCACTCTAGCCCAGTTTCACTACAGGAGGTATAGACATTATTGTGCTGAGGGGACACTGCCTATATAGGTGCTAGTGAAAACTCCGCCCACCACTGTAAATGTAGATCAGGCCTACTCAGCCGAACTATGAGTCACCTAGGAAAGGCAGGACACACCTCAACTCACCTTGTGGCTGTCTACAGTGAATGCACATTCTGAGCCCCTGTCACTCCAAAACCAGACAGTCAATACACAAACCAGCAGAGGCACACAGAATGGTTAGGCAAGAAAATACCCACTTTCTAAAAGTGGTATTTTCAAACACATAATATTAAAATCATCTTTACTAAGAGATATATTTTCAAATCCTGAGTTCAGGCATACTAAACTGTATTTCTCGATCTTGCCCCACTCAAAAGTTAAGCTTGTAAGATGTTACAAAGCAACTCCCATGATAGCCTATGGGACAGATAGCCTGTCAATAGTGAAAAACGAAATTGGCAGTATTTCACTATCAGGGCATGTCACACACACCAGGACTAGTCCTGCCTTTCACATAAACTGCACCCTAAACATTGGGGTACCTTGGGCCTACCTAAGGGGTGCCTTACATGTAAGAAAAGGGAAGTTTAGGGCCTGGCAAGTGGAGGCACTTGCTAGGTCGACATGGCAGTAAAAACTGTGTGCAGACACTGCAGTTGCCAGTCTGATACAGCTTTGAAAGCCTGCTTCTGTGGGTGGCACAATCAATGCTGCCGGCCCACTAGTAGCATTTGATTTACAGGCCCTGGGCACACACAGTGCACTATACTAGGGACTAAGAAGTAAATTAAATAAGCCAAACATGGAAACACCAATCCATAAACACAGTTTACAGTAGGAGCACTTCCATTTTAACACTGAACAGCAATGAGAAAGTGAGCAGAGGCACTAAACCAGCAAAACGAAGTCTAACATACCATTGAAAACAGGAGGCCAGAAAGTAAAAAGACAGGGGAAATACGTCAAAAGATGCGAGGTCTAACACATGTCCCCTCCAACTGAAAGTAGGGAGAACTACCCAACCACCTGGGAGTTCTCTTCACTAAGGCGGAAGAACCTGGACAGACCATCTGCATTGGCGTGTTCTGTGCCAGGGTGGTGTAACAGGTTTCATTTCTATCAAAATTAAGGCAAGAAAATAATCAGTATCTATTTCGTGAGTATTAAATTCCGGGGTATAAAGCATTTTATAAAAGTTCACAAACTCATTAGGAATATCCAAGTCTTTATATAGTGCAATTCCTGTATTAGATTGTAAGAATTCTATTTTGCTATGGTGCTTTACTTTAAGATAATTGGTCATACATTTGCCTACTTTATTTCAACCCCCATAGTATCTAGAACTACTTTTTAACAGGCAGGTAGGAGAATTGTCAGAGGAAATTTTGATAAAGTGTGATTTGGCAGCAGCTAAATCATGCAGGACATCATTGGATTTAGAAGAGTAGTATTTATGTTCCGTTTTTTTAATATTGGTAAATAAAGTGTAAAGTTGGGCAAGTGTGTCATACTCAATAATAAAGCCACGTGCAGTAGCCTTAAAGTAGTCCCACAGTAATTGTGGATGTACAAGAGGTTACTCATGTATGGAGAAAAGGTCAGTGGTGAATACTGTAAAGTAAGAGGAAAATTGGGCATCAGATAGTAAGGAGTTATTAAATTTCCATCTGTTAGAGGATGTCTGGATAGGGAGTAAATCAAAATCAGCTACAACCGAGGCATAATCTGAAATAAATACCCGTTCAATCTCTACTTTAGTAAGTGTTCGAGAAAGGTGTTTACTAACAAATGAACAGACCAGTCTGGTAAGAGACCTATGAACAGGGAAGAAGAAGGTATATTCACAAGCTGTGGGATTACATCATTTCCATGAGTCTACTAAAGATCTGTAAGTCATAAACAAATAGAATTGTTTGTGCATTTTGTACGGAATAACCTTAACCAATGATTGTCTGTCAAGAAAAGGGTCAACAATTTGACTGTAGTCGCAACCAAGAACAGAAGTCTCATAGTCAAATTGGAGACATTTTTTTCCAATATGATTCCAAAATGCAAGATCATTCTGGGTTGAACCATAAACATTAAAAACTGTTATAGGAATTTTATTTACAGAAATTTTAGCAACAATCCATCTACCATTAGGATCTATGTCTTGGGAAAGAGCAGAAACATCTATTTGTTCTACAAAGAATAACAACACCATTCTTCTAATTGTGCGTGAGAGAGACAAGAACTGTGCCTACCCAGGATTGTTTCAGTTTCTGCACTTCTGTATTTGCAACATAGGTCTCCTGAAGGAGAAGTAAATCAGGTTTACATAGTACCAAGTGAGAAAGAATTTGGTGTCCCTCAATGGGTTGGTTTAAACCTTTACCATTCTATGGGACGGCTCTGAATTTTAACCATCGTGCAATATGGAGAAAAATACAATGAGCCTAAAAAAAGGTAAATGTAGGAAATAGGGAGAGAGAAACAGAGTAACAAGGATAGGAACATAGGAGGTGCAAAGGGGATGTACAATATAGAAAAAAAGGAAAGGGGATGAAGGGGATGAAGGGGAAAACATGAAAATGAAGAAGAAAACAGTACATGCCACTCAAGTGGGAACTGAAAAATATACCTGTGTGAATCAGAAAATAGGGGGAGGAGGCATGGCAACAAATCATAAGGATGAGAGTCAAGGAACCACATGCACTGGGAAACTGTAAACAGCAATGACAACATGATGACAAAGGATGATACAAAACAGCCAGACCTGAAATGAGAAAAAGATAATGTTATAGGAGAAAAATACGTAGAGCACTAAAATAAAGAAAAGAAGAGGTAACCAAAACTAAATCTGAAGAACTTCAATTTATAAAGAATGGGAAACACATATCAAGACAAATACAACATATGAACTGGAATCAACAACAAGAAGGACCAGCTAACTCCGAGAAGCACTGGAATTGTTTTGAACAAATGTCTTCAATTGCGAAGATCCCTCAATGGTATGGGATTTGTCCTTATAAGTGACCTTGAAAATGCATGAATGAAGCAGACGAAAACAAGCACCTAAGATTCTCAATTCTGGATGAAGAGAAAGAAACCCCTTCTATCTATCAGCTCTAAATTTGGCAACACCCTGTGTAACAAAAAGTTTGGATCCAGACCACAGTAATTATTTCTTAGATTTTGCAGCCTGTAAAACCAAGAGAAGATCTGTATATTCTAGAAATAAGATCATAACTCCTTTGGGTTTAAATTAAGAAGCCTGATAAAATTTATATGGACAAGTCAATGAGCTCTTTGGATGCTGAGAACTGTAGAGCTAGGAAATTCCAAAAGCTGTGGTAGAAAAATGGCAAAGAAAGAAACTGGATTTTTGCCTTCAATATCCTCCGAGAGGCCATAAATGCAGAGATTATTATGCTGAGTCCTATTTTACAAATTCTCAGAATGTTTTTGAAGAGAATGGATTTCTTTCGGCATAGTGGCTATCTTGGAAGTTTCATTCAAAATTTTGCTAATTCTTTGTTCGGCTTCAGCAACTTGAGAATCCATGGAAGACCGTTTTGCATCCAGATTTTGGATTCTTATATTTGTTTCTACTACAAAATGACAAAGAGCTCATATTTCTTCCAATAAAATCTCCATACGTATGGAGGCGGTGGATTTGTCAGGAGATGGGGATCCTGTTTAAGCATTTTAGCAGAACCAGCTTGTTGAAGTTTTATTGTAGATTTAAGCTTAGGAATGGTTGAAGGCATGTTATCACTGAGGGAATGGGAATTAGCATCCATGGAGTCATAGGAATCCGTTGCGTAAGATTTGAAATTCAATTTGAGTTTCCACAATTCCCCTTAAACAAATAGAGAGGGAAAAAAGAATTTCCGCAAAGTAAATTGAGGAACAAGGATCAGTGTAGTCCTTTATTGTTATCGGATTCACAAGAGAAAAAAGAAAGGTGGGCACCAATTTGAGAAAATGTGTTTATAATTTCACCACTCTGAAATATATATCATCTCACTAGTGAGAGCTGGATTTTAAGAATAAGTACATCCAAGTCACAAACAAACTCTACTCAGCAAGGCAGCAAGGCAGGTTGCCATAGTAAATAGTTACTTAAATTAAATGGAAAACAATGCTGTCAACAAGTAACCAATAAGGCTGCAAGTAATAGGTTATGAGGTGCTCCATAAAAGAAGAAATAGCAGAATAATCCAGGTTCACCATAACACATACAGAAGTGGTAAAAGTCATGGCATATATATCAGGTTGAAGAAAAGCTTTTCAGGAGACAGCTGAATTGTAAGAAAAAAAGACAAAAATGAGGAATCACATACGAGAAAATGGCTGCCGCATCTCTGAAGGGAAGCGCTAGTCACACATAATCAGCATTTACAGCCGAGCAGGAGAAAGAAGGAGGACAGAAATGGTGTACCAATCATCACCAAGGCTTCATAAAGATGTGCCTAACTTTGGTCACAGTCAAGTTGCTTAGGATGGAGAGCCAAATCAATAGTGTCTGATGCAGTGCAGAGCTCTGTCAGTCGGCTGCCATCCTCTTTGATGCGCAAGCCACGCCCCAGAGATGCTTTGACCTAGTAACACTACAGGAAAGGATATAAAATTGACACATGTAGAATCACTAAAACATCAAAAAAGAATTACAACATGAAATGCAGCCATGATATGCCAGAAGCACCTATAATAACCTGGACATGATACATGGCAGGAATCAAAAGGAATCTGATGCCATAAAGAAAGCACTATCGATGTGCCTCCACCTGTAACTTACACAAGACCAGTAATAACCTAAGTGCATAATGACTAGCTGAAGTCACCACTATGTGACATGTCTGACCTTAGTGAAAGAATTATTGAACCTAATTTCGGCTGGTGACGCTTCTAGCTGTGCAAGCTTAAGAACTGAATTGCTTTAATGTGCCAGTGAAAAATTACAGCTAAAGCACCATTTTTCTTGCTCCAACATTACCCTTATTTATGGGAATTGTAAAAGGAATTTCCCACTTTCCCTCTGCTGATGCCCAGTATATTCCTTAAGAGGGTTACCTGGCAAGCATTTGTATGTGAGTGCATACCTTGCTTAGATTTGCAGCGCAAATTGAGAAAGTAACAATTGTCAAAAACAAATCCTAACGTAGAACTTTGTCACCCCTCAGTTGAGTAGTTTTTGCAGAAAATGTGAGAATGTAGCCTCTTTGTTCTATAGCTCTCTTTTGTGCTGTAGAATCTAGCTAGCACTACACTCACTAAACACATAATAATAATATTAAAATAAAATCGGTTTATAAAGCGCTCGAATGCCGTGGCGTCTTGGTGCTGAGGAGTGTAAGATGAGGCTGCTCTATTAGTCGTACTACTTATTAATGAGGGAACAGCCAAGTTTTAAGTGATTTTCTAAAAAGCTGTCTGTTTGGCAGCAACCTCTGGGCAATAGGCATTTTGTTCCACAAGGAGGCTGCACCGTGAGATAGACTCCTACTTCCCCATCGCGCTCTACGGATTTTAGACATTTGTACCAGCCCTGCATTGGTGGATCTTAGATTTCTCGGAAGGGCATACCAGGCAAACAGCTTTTGTATGTCTCCAGCTCCCCCTCTGTAGAATGCTTTATGGGTCAAGCAGAGGGCCTTAAATTCCACTCGAATGAATAAACACCGCTTATATTGTATTGATCCTTGTTGATGTGTACTTGCTAATGCATAAGCTGACTAAATGCTGTTTTTCAGGAAACATACTGTAACCTTGGATGGACACTCCTGTCTGCTGATGTCAATGGCGATGGCCTAAAGGACCTTGTTATTGGATCGCCATATGCACCTGGTGGAGGGGAGCAAAGAGGATTGGTGGCTGCCTTTTATTCTAGCACCAATAGGAATAAGAAAGGTGAAACATGCATACTGACCATATGTATTTGATTGCTGTGGAACTGATTGTATTGAGGGCGTACCTGGGCAAAATGAAAATGGCTGTATCGGTACACCATGGAAAATAAGCTGAAATTAACTCTAGTTAATAAATGTTTATTGACTGCACCTTAACTGGTGATAAATATGTATCAAGTGTAATAAATATTTATTAACTGTACCTTAACTGGTGATAAATATTTATCAAGTGTAGTAAATATTTATTAACTGCACCTTAACTGGTGATAAATATTTGTCAATCGCACCTAACAAGTTGTTAGTTTTTGTTAACATGTTTGTGTTAATTAAAAAACAAACACACAATGTGTGAGTGAATGGATTTCATCGTCAGATTGATAGCCTAAATTACTAAAACATTCTTCGTACCATTACTAATGCCCATTGTTCAGTCAACTTTCTATTCATTAAAAGTAAATCAATTCTGAACATTCTAATTCCAATAGCGCCCATTCTTGGCGGCACCTTGCATAGAACAGCTTCGACCATGTCTCCCTTCTACACAGACAATGTGTTTTCATTAGCAAAGCCAAGAATTCTTTTTTTAAAAATTCGATATTCTTAACTACATAATTATTTTCTTCTTTTTTCTACAGACAGCCATACAGTATACTCCAGATTTTCACTTACTGTTTTCAAAACCATTTCTCTTTTAAAAAAACAATCTTCTAAAGCTGCCACAAAATACATACGCAATTTAAAAAGTACATAGAGGAAACATAATGTAGTCTTCTATTGCCATTTCTAGGTTTTGCTGAAACTCACAGACCCCTCAGCCATCCGCCTCATGATTTGTGATGTCACAAGAACATCTTAATGGTAATTTAGGATCAAGTTACATGGTTATTCATTATGGCCCTAATTAGTATGGTTTAGAAACTGTGAGTTATCTCAGGTCGGCAGTCCGAAACCTCAATTACGATGCAACCGCACATGATGAGGTCACACAATCCCATTTCCTATGGGAGCCTGTGCGGCGGTCGGAAACCGGCCACAGTACAAGCTCCCATAGAGAAATGGGAGTTACTGTAAATAGCTGCACCGTGTGGCAGCCACCTAACGGTGTCTGCCACACAGTGCACAACCCTACCCTCAAACCAGTCCCAGGATGCTTGTTTCTGGTCCAGGGAACCTGGCTTGGCAGTTCGCCTGGATTGTTCCCACGAGGAACTGGGTCAAGACTGATTTGCATATTGCTATGAACTGGGGTGGCATGTTGAGAAAAAGAACAATGGATTTAACCCAGATCTCTTGACTGCGGGTGAATTTCTGATTCATTCAGCATTCTGTCCATCATTTGTTTGCATAGCATCACTTAAGAGGCAATGATCACTTTAACAAAACATGAATTCTGAAGCTAATCGCTGATTGAGCTTCAATATTCCTAGATTATTCAGTAATTAAAAGCAAGATATTGAAATGGGACATCCAATCAGAGTTCAAAGTATCATATATCAATGGTTGTAAGATGCATGCACCACAAGGCTAAGTAATCCATAGTTACAGGCAATTAACTTCCTCTTCTTTTCTTTAGGTCGCTTGTCTCTTCAGGAAGCTGATTGGATGGTCAGTGGGGAAAAGGACTATGCATGGTTTGGGTACTCACTTCACAGTCACATGCTGGGGAACCAGACATTACTATTCATTGGAAGTCCAACCTGGAGCAACAGCAGGTATGTCCTATTGATTTCTATAAAAAGCAATAGCCAACTTGCTCTATTATGAATGTCAAGCTCTGGTTTGCCAAAAAATGATGTACATGCACACTAGTTGAATTAGACCATGAGCTGATAACATTTTTTTAATAATTTATAAAAAAAGAATTGTGAACCTAAGGTCTCCTCTGGCAATACGGACCCTATCCGAGATGCACTACCTTTGCAGACCATTCTGAATTAAAATCTGCAAACAACTGCTAAGCGTTCTTCAATTCTACATCTGTAGCAGCATATGGAAACTAATCCTATTTCTGAGGTAGATCAATTATGCTCTTTAAATTAATACAGTTCATATATCTCTATTTCCTGAGTGCAAAATAATGTTTCTTTTATTCTGTATGATGTTCTGTGCAGTACTAGATCATCCTCCAAACCACAGACCATCTCACAAACAGCACAGACCATCTCACAGACAATCTCACAAACCATGGCACTGCTCTGTCAGGCAAGACGACAGATCAGTGCCATGTATTGTGTTTCAGTTTTGTCAGCTGGCTAATATCTTCCTTGACTTTGGGGGAATGGACTACAGAGATCTCGCAAAAGCAATACAGTCCCTGATTATATTTTCAACAACAGGCATCAAGAGTAGTCCAAAACTCAGAGAAAGAATTACAATAGAGGATTAACACCCAGTGCAACACGATTAGGAGAAAGAGTGACCCTGAACTGCTGAAGGGGGTTACCTTGCTGATGGTCCGAATAAATTGTCATGGGTTGGATCTGTTGAAATGCATATTACTAGTGACGATGTATCCTTCTGGGAGCTCAATGCGATTAAGCTGCCATGTCAGCAGTGTGCAAATTACTGTAACTGTTTATTATAAATGGTCGTTTGAGCAAAAGTTAATAAAAAGATTTTTTTAAAAAGAGTGGTCCAAAACTCCTTGGTGGGATTTTATGAGGAGAAACTCCCAAGGTGTTGGATTGTTAGCACCTCTACTACAACAAGTATGCAAAACAGTGCTGGGTGGGCCTATATGTACATTTCATTAGGTCATTTTGTGAGTGGGAATTACACAATGAGTCTCCTGGTGGATAGTTAGACTCCTACTTATGCAGGTAGCTCTATGAATTAATACAAAGAGAGAAAAGTCTAGTTATTGAAGGTCCAACAATTTAACGCTTTTCTAGAAATCAGCAAAGAGGTCTCAGAGCTCAGTTTGAGTGTTAGGTGTTTCAGACTTGTGGATCCTATGCTTGAAAAGCTCAGATACCCCAATTGTTTGCACTTTATTTGAAGAATTTAAATAATACGTTGAGATTTAGGTCTCAAATTTCGAGATAGAGCATATTGGAATGATTCAATTAAGAATTGTTAGACCTGCCATTTGTAGCTAGCAATATGGACAAAGCCCGAAGCCAATTTCATCCGTTTTGTGATCAGGGAAGGTATGCATTTAGACAAGGCTACCAGTATCCCCCGGTTAATGTACATTGTTAGACTTGGGGGTCTCTAGTTGGCACAGGTATGCACTTGTGACAAATAGGGACTGTTAGAAATTGGGGTCTCTAGTTGACAATGGCTGGCCACTGTCCAAGTAGGGACCCTTCTTCCTAAGTCAGAGTAAGAGGGCTACACCCTTTGATAACCCCTGCTCTACCCTGTGGTAACGTAGCACGAGCAGCTAGGCTTATCTCAGAGGCAGTGTGTGCAGCATTTATGACCAAACACAGTGAAGAACACTACAAAGGGACACCACACAAGTAATTATAAAAAATAAGTATCTTTCTATTTAGACTTAACACAAGACCAATAACGGTAAAAAGCCACAATACTGTAAAATAGGATTACGCTTGAAATGCTGCAAAAATAGTTCAAAGTGTGCAAAGAGGAGTTCAGTTCAAAGCAGTGGTCTCTGCGACCCTTTTACTTACAAAGTACCTGGATTTCGTAGCAAAACAAGCAAAATGTCGCAAAGGAGCTGTAGCGATGATTTTCTGCACGCGAGGCCAGCGATGCGTGTAGAAAATCCTTGCTGCTAGGGAGGATTAGCGCCGATCTGCTGATGTGTGCGGAGACGATGCGACAAACTTCTGCACGCTAGGCCGTTGATGCGATGACTCCTTGCTGCGAGGGAGGAGACGATGCGACGATCCTGTTGCATGTGCGATCAGGTTGTGATGCGAAGAAAGGGCGCTCCTCGAGGCAGCGACGATCCTGATGCGATGCGATGAAAATGGCGGACGCCCAGCGTCCGCGCTGCGATGTTGTGAAGCGACGATCTCGATGCGATGATCTTTGGTTGGCGAGCACTTGGCAGCCCGCAAACGTGCGATGCGATGATCTTTGGGTTTAGTGAGCACTTGGCAGCCCGCAAACGTGCAATGCGATGATTTTCGGTAGAGAGCCCTCAGCGGCAGCAGCGCGATGATTTTCCGTGCGCTTTCAGCTGCGGCGGCTCGCAAACGGGCGTTAGCGACGATTTCAGCACTCTCTTCTCTGTAGTAGAACTAGAGGCCCTGGAACTCACAGGAGCGTCACCTGCAGATAGAAATCCTCGCTGGGAGGAAACAGGAGGCTGGTGGGGAAGTCTGATGTGCCTGAGACTTCAACAGGAGGCTAGCTTTCTTCTAGCCCTTGGGTGATTTTTGTAGCAAGATAAAGAAAAGTTCCTTAAAAGTCCTTGTCCCTCTTCTTCCAAGTCCAATGGTAACCACTGCAGGCCAATCCAAGAAACAGCACACAAGCACAAGGACAGTCACCTCCTGCAGATTCCTTCAGTTACACGGAGAGAGGTTCGTCTTGTTGTCCTGGAGCAATACAAATTGTAGGGGTTTCAGCACAGATATTTATACCCCAAAAGTCTTTGTTCTCAGAAGCTACAAGTCACTGAACCCAGCCAGAACCAGTTCTGCCCAGTCCTGGAGCACTTTGTTTACCAGGCTGCATCCTTCCTTTCAGAAAGAGGGGGTCTGCCATCAGACGCACAGTAGGAGGTGGAGCCAGCATTCACCTTGCCAGGCACAGCCCTATTCAGGTCAAGGAGCTACCCCTCCCCATACTCCAAAGCAGATCTCTCTATTCAACCCAGGTCTGACTCAGTCTGCCCTGTCCCTCCAAAACCAGACAGCCAATACACATAACAGCAGAGCACATTGGAAGGCTTAGGCAAGAAAATACCTACTTTCTAAAAGTGGTATTTTCAAACACAGAATCTAAAAATAAAGTTCACTAAAAGATGTATTTTAATATTCCGAGCTCAGGCATACTAAATTCGTTTTTCTTCCATGTTCCTTCGGTCAGTTAGGACTATAGAATGTAATAGTCAAACTGCCCATTCTGGCCTATGGAGAACAGGTAGCCTTACAGTAGTGAAAAACGAAATTGGGTGTAATTCACTACCAGGACATGCTACACACATGAAGGCATATCCTACCTTACACATACAATGCACCCTACCATAGGGGTGACTTACATGATGCCAAGGGAAGGTTCAGGGGCTGGGAAGTGGGTGCACTTCACAGCCAAGATGGCAGTTCTGGACCGCACACAGACTCTGCAGTGGCAGGTCTGAGACACACTTTACAAGCTGCTTCTGTGGGTGGCGCAAACCAGCGCTGCAGGCCCACCAGCAGCATTTGGGTTACCAGCCCTGGGCACACACAGACCACTCTACTAGGGACTAACAGGTAAACCAAATAAGCCAATCATGGATTACCAATTCACATGTCATATTTACACAGGGAGCATTCGCACTGTGGGACTGAATGGCAGTGGCACAGCCCCCAGAGCATCTAATTCCAGCAAAAACAGCGGAGGCAACAACGAAAAATGGAAGGGAGACCCACGCCAATGGTGCCAAGTCTAACAGGGACCCTCGCCTCTAGTCAGGGTAGGGGGGTACACTCCTAAAATAACCCCTGCTCACCCCTTTGGTAGCTTGGCACGAGCAGACAGGCTTATCTCAGAGGCAGTGTGTAAAGCATTTGTGAACACATACAGTAATCAAGTGACAACACTACAGATGGACACCACACAAGTTTTATATAAAAAATAAGTATTCTTTATTTAGATTTACCACAAGACCATGAATGACAAAAATCCACAATACTGTTACTTCAAGATGGTAGGATTTAGCTCAGTTCTCTTTAGTTCTTAAATGCAACACTTTAAGTCAATTTACCTTTAGATGCGACACGCAAGTGTTGCAACGATGTTGATGTGATGAAAGTTTGGTGCAAAGAAATAAAGACATGAAGATCTTCCTGGTGCGGCTCGCTTCTCCGATGTTGCCAGAGATCTCAGCTCGATGCATCAGCTGCAGCGGTGACACCCTTGTCCAGTGATGCGACGACAGCGGCTTTGGCAGTGACACTCTTCTCCAGCGATGCGAGACGCTTCCGCTCGATGCGACAGTTACAGCGGCGACACCCTTGTTCAGTGATGCGATGGCGGCGCGCTTCTCCGTGGATGCAAAGTGCTTTTCTTGATGCGGTGCAATGCGACAGCTACAGCGGTGCCATCCAAGATGCGACGGCAGCAACGCGACACGCTTCTTCCTCGATGCGAGACTCTTCTCTTGATGCGGTGCAATGCGTCAGCTACGATGGCTGCGATGGCGACACGCTTCTTCGGTGTTGCGGGGCGCTTCTTGTGATGCGGTGCAATGCCACAGCTACAGCGGCGACACCCTTGTTTAGTGATGCGACGGCAGCGGCTGCGACGACGACACGCTTCTTCTCCGTGAGTCGCGCTTCCAGCTCCTTGCGACACGCAATCCCTCAGAAGGCCCAAAACAGCAGTAGGCACTTCCAAAGTACTCTGGGGAGCTGGGGGTTGAAGTCTGTTGTCCCTGAGACTTCAGCAGGAGGCAAGCTCTTTTCCAAGCCCTTGGAGACCCTTCACAAGTTGAGCAAAAGTACACACAAAGTTCCTTTCTCCTTTCTTTGGTAGTCAGGCAACCACTGCAGGCTAAACCCCCAAGCATCACTTCAGCTTAGGGATAGTCTCTCCTCGGTTTCTTCTGGTTCCACTCCTCAGCAAAGGTTTCTTCTTGTTTCCCAAAGTGATCTAAAGTTCTTGGGTTGAGGTCCCAATATTTATACTAAGTTTTCGTTTGTTCTCTGGAGGCAGAGAGGCCTTTGCCTAGTCCAAACCAGTTCTGGTCAGTCCTGGAGCACTTTGTTTACATGACTCCTTCCTTCCTTTCAGAGTGCAGGGCAGAGGCATCAGACGCACCACTGGAGGTGGGGCCAGCATTGTGGAGGGAAGGCACAGCCCCATTCGGGTCCCAGGTGCAACTCCTCCCTCCCATCTAGATGCAGATCTCTCTATTCACCACTGGGCTGCCTCACCCTGTCTCCTGGAATTCCCCAGTCCTGTCACTCAAACTCCAGACAAGGAATACACAGCCTTGCAGAGGCAGGTTTGAATGGTTAGGCAAGAAAATGCCTACTTTCTAAAAGTGGCATTTTCAAACACAGAATGTTAAAACCAACTTCACTAAAAGATGCATGTTATCATTCTGAGTTCAGGCATACTAAATTAGAATTTCTACCATGTTCCCTGAGTCAGTTAGGATTATAAGATGTAATAATCAAACTGCCCATTCTGGCCTATGGAGAACAGTTAGCCTTGCAATAGTGAAAAACGAAAATGACTGTAATTCATTATTAGAACCTGCCACACACACCAGGGCATGTCCTACCTTATACTTACAATGCACCCTGCCCTTGGGCCTACCATAGGGGTGTCTGATATGAAGAAAAGGGAAGGTTTAGGGACTGGCAAGTGGGTGCACTTGCCCGGTCAGCATGACAGTACCAGACTGCACGCAGGCTCTGCAATGGCAGGCCTTAGACACACTTTTACAGGCTGCTTCTGTGGGTGGCACAACCAGTGCTGCAAGTCCACCAGCAGCAGTTGGATTACCAGCCCTGGCCACTCCTGGTGCACTGTACTAGGGTCTGACAGGTAAACCAAACCAGGCAATCATGGAATCACTAATCAATATGTCAATTTACAATAGGGAGAGCATATGCACTTTAGCACTGGTCAGCAGGGGTAAAGTGCTCAGAGTTATAAAACAGCCAACAACAGGTCAGAAAAAATATAGGAGGAGGGCAAAAAGTTCAGGGATGACCCTGCAAAAAGGGCCAAGTCCAACATACATCAAAAACATGAGTAATATTTTGTGCTTTCCTGACTTTTACAAATGTCCTGAGGCTCTTTCGACAGCTACTCATCAGATCATCAAAGATCATTTTGGGATGTGGAACAGACATACTAGAGCTTGCACTGAATCAGACAATTGTTCGGTCTGTTGGTGAGACTTTTGAATTTCGGATCCATTATTGATTGGATAGGTAAGAACTACCAGCGGGCCTTGTTAAGCAGGTTGAGATTTAGCACTTTGCTCTATTTGATGAAGTTTCCTGATCCGTTAAGCCATGCTATAACTCTTGCCCGTGTCCATGTGATGATTTTTCTGTACAATCAACTTTGCACTTGATGTTTTGTACATTTTAATGCTCTTTTAAGAAACATCGTTTGCTACCACTTTTAAGGGATACTAATACTGAAGATCATAAGACAGCTATGTAATATCTGCAATCTCTTCCATCTTTTAGAGTTTGTTTGACCATTGTCAACTACATTCTGTACGTTTTTAGCCATAGGAAATGTGGATTGTCAAGAAACAATCATGTATTATCTTGAGTGCCGCTATTTTCTGAGCTCCTTTGATTCTGTTATGCTGATATCTCCTACTGTTTATGCACATGACACTTTATGATGTTTCTTTAATTGTTTTTTTACTAGACCAGTCAGACGTGATGATAATCTTCTCTGTTCTATGCACAACACTTTATGATATTCTCATAGTCTGCCTTATATTAGAATACTGTTTAAATAATCATGCTCTTGTGTTTTTAGGATGAGATCTATTAATGTATTTATCTCTGTATGTTTTTTGCATCTGTCTTTAAAGACTTTTAGCCAAATAAAACTTTTGATTGATTGAACATCTAGACCCATCACTGTGTCAAACAAGGGTGCATACTGTCCCTAGCCCTCTTTCACCTGTACATCTGGGACCTGGTACCTGAACTGGATTCTGTTGTCAGCCCTGCTCGAAAACCTGCAAATCAATCAATGTCCATTCTGCTCTATGCAGATGATGTAGTCCTTCTAGGTCAAACGATGACGGATCTACAAAGACTGATTGATGCATTACACAAACATAGCAGTTCAAACGCAATAGCAATACATTTAGAAAAAATAAACACACCTTAATATTTGGCAGAATTGTTTTTAAAAAAACAGGTACCTGGTTCGTGAATAAGCACCGTTTGACTAAATCTAACAAATGCAAATATTTTGGGTATGTTGGCTGGATGATTAGGGAGGCCACTTAATAAATCTCAATTCAATGAAGCCCAAAATTGCATCCCTCCGAATTTGCTTTTCAAACAATGCTCAAAACTGCAAAATGGCCCACATCTTGCAGAATATCAGCGCAAAATGTATTCCCTTTCTTTTGTATAGCACAGAGGAATTTCCAGGTAGATTCAGTGCCTATTTGAACAAAGCACAGAGCACTATCCTCAAGTCTATGTGTCAGCTACCACACAATACATCACTGGCACAGATATGGATGGAAATTAAATTAACAATCAACAATTCGCCCAGAAGGGCAGTTTCCGGAAGTATATGCACACAACACAAGTGGCCAACTCATGATCCTTAAAGAATTTATAGCCTGATTTAGATCTCGGCGGATGTGTTACTCCGTCACAATGGTGACGGATATCCAGTCCACCAAAATATAAATCTCATAGCATATATTGGGATTTATATTTCGGCAAACGGGATATCCGTCACCGTTGTGACGGAGTATACTGTCGACGGAGATCTAAATCAGGCCCTTAATCTGGTCTGAGGAAAATTCTCCAAGCGATAAACGCACCCAAAACTTCTGGGTAAATGTCCTGACGAAGGCCTGTAAATTAAAGGTACTGCTGCCCTGTGGAACCAACATCTTTCTCACCTTCAGTTTAAAACAGCTTTAAACAAAGAGGTTCATATAGCCAGATTGAATCAATTTTAGGAGAAGAAAGCACACCCACTTCATCATTGGTAGTTATGTGCAGAGAGGCATTCAAAAGTATCTCATTGAATCATTTTCTGCCTATTACAAAAAAAATTAGAGCAACTATAGATGGACTCCTTCTCTTTATTAGATTTTCTTCCACCCAGGACCCCCCAACCTCCCCCTAACAAGCGTTTATGCAGTATGTATCGGGAGACACTCTTTTAACTTCTATGCATCTGCTTTCATTTAATAAATTAAAGAATAAATCTTCTCCGTAGGCGCCTGGTTAATCAGGGGCTACTATCGGATCACACGGACATTGTTTATCTCCTGAAAGGAGCACATTCGCATGTAATAGCGAGCCTCATAAAATACTTGAATACAGTGGATAAAGAATTAAGGAATTCAGCTCCGTCAATGGTATCCTCAGGAACCTAGTCCACCAAGACCCTACCTGAAGAAAGGCCCTAAAAAAGGAATTGTAGATAATTTTAAAGGCAGTGGCATACCAAGGGGGGTGAGGCCCGTGCACCACAAGCTTTCAGGGCTGAGGCCTACACCCGCAGACGTTCGTGGTGGTCACTGCTTTTGCTCTTTCATGAGATTGCCATGGGCGGCAAAAGCAGTGACCACCACGAACGGTAAAAGGGCTAGCTACGCGCCTGCTTAAATGGGTAAGATAAAATGTTAGCTCCGGATTCTCTATCCAACTAAGTTATGGCTAAATATCCGAGGTAGTGGAAAGTGGGACATATTGAGAAATTATGACCTTGATTAAAGATAATAAAATGTTATCTCGCTTTCACTTTGCGCATAAAACAAACTTTTCAACCTCACTTTATCACAGGTAATGGTGTTTACTGGGGCATTGAAAAGTGTACTTAATCCAAGGTCATTAAGTGAGTTTTTGATAAATGCCAGCCATGGGATAGCAACTGAATTACTTAGTTTAAGACAGTCTTCCACTACTTCTCAAGAGAAGCAAAATTCAGGAGTAACACAGACTTTATGCCATGAAAGGAAAGGTGCTAAACATATCTAGTCCATTATCAAATGTAGGTCAAGTTCACTGTGGGAAATAAGGCTGGGTGTAGATATGGGGATGGATAATAATCTACACAGAAATTTCTACAATTTTTAAAGGGCCTAATTTTGCATGTCTCTGCACCCCCGCTCCGTATATGCCTTTTGAAAGGCATTTCCTTTTATACAGTGTGAGCATCTCTCCAAGTGGCCTATGTCCCAATTCTTTCACTAAACTAATGACCGTTTAACACAAGGCCACCATCTTTAGGGCTTATTGATTAATTAAATGATCCCATGTAATTTTGGTATCAAAAAGCATGCCCTCCAACATAAAAATCTTTAGAACATGCATTTCTTGGCCCACTTGTCAAAATAAAAGATTTATTTTATTCACCTGTAAGTTAAGATTACTCATAAAATCGTCAAAGCTGTCTAAACTGTCTAAAAGAAGCCGTGACCCATATGCTGTGCGGGCTCAAAGGACTGCGTTGTCCGTGTACAAAAGTACAGGGACAAGGTGGGATCCTATTCTGGGGACATCTATGCCTCTAGAGGCTAAAAGTGTATCTAGTGCATTCATATAAAATAAGAATAAAAAGAGCACCAATATACAACCCTGCCTCACACCTCGGGTAACGTTTATTGCTTGTGTGAAGTCAAATGATTGGGTGTAGCAGACCTTCATAAACCTGTCCCAGTGAAGTCTTTTTAAAGGGTCCAGTAAAGGAGAGTCAAGGCCTACTAGTTCCATCACCCCCCACAATTTTTCTCTCTCCACTAAGTCAAAGGCACAGGAGAGGTCCATGAAAGTCATGTGAATGGCTCCTCTCCTGCCCTTGACATATTTACCTTGAATTAGGGAGAGATTAGGTGCCTTTTCAATCGTACCCAGATGCGGTCTAAAACCATACTGAACCTCAGAAAATATACAGTATGACTCAGCCCATTCTTCAAGTTTATCTAAAATAACTTAGTAATTTGTCAAAAGTATCTAATAAGGATATAGGATGATAATTTGCCGGAAAAATCCAATACCCTTTCTTAAAGATAGGAACGGTAATTGATTCCCACCATGAATCAATGGGACCAGTTTTAATAACAGCTCTAAATACAGTAGTTAATATTGGGGCCCTGAAAGTAATATTATGCTTAAATAAATTGACTGGTACCCCATTGGGGCCAGGTGCCTTTCCAGCCACAGAAGTACTAATAGCTTGGGATACATCAGCTACAGTGATGGATTCAGAAAATATTCTCTTAGAGTCAGAAGGCACGTCAATGCCGACTAAGGGCAGTTGGTTCTTTGAATCCATATTATCAGGGTTAAAGATTTGCGAGAAGTGTGACGCCCATTCCTGTTCATGGATGTGGCAATCAATTCCAGAACCAGTACCGTCTGTGAAATACTGTTGATTTATAACTTCCCAAAATGCTCAGGTATCCCTTAGTTGTGCAGCCCATCCAAGTACTAAGTGTATCATAAAAAGGTGCAAACCTGTCAAAGAGTTGGATTTGACATCCTTAAAATTGATAATCAGTTGTGTGTCATCAGCATATACATATGGGTTAACATTAAACTGGCACAGACGCAGTGCAGGGGAGTTCAGATACAGGTTGAAGAGAAAGAGTAGCAGAGCAAGCCCTGTAGGACACCTTGGCAAACTGATTTTGGCATAACAGAGATTGAACCAACTTGAACTTTCTGGGTTATTCCTGTGATACAATGAAAAATAGTACCTGAAATTGCATGGTCCTCAAGACATTGTAATTGGATGCCATTATCGATGATTTTCTATTCATGTTTGGAGATGGTATGTTAGTGATTTCTTCAATAACTGTGCAAAATATTGTAGAAGTGAAACAGGATGATAATTAGTTGGGTATTCAGAGCTTAGCAATGTCTTTTTTTAATTCTAGAAAGCCATGGGAAGGTACAAGAAAATTGCATGAGTGGGCTGAAGTACAATTCTTTCCCATCATCATGAGAAAGTACATGTCTAAGAAATAAAGTCAAGTTAAAGCATTAAAAAAATGAATTAAATACATATATGTATGTGAGCGTTTTTGATATAAGTAAATAAAAAAAAATGTGAATCAATTAATTGATCAGTCAAGTAGTCAAGTCTAATAAATCATTGCATGAAATCATTTATTAGTGAGAGTGGCCTACTACACGGTGTATCTGTGCAATCGATACCTATATTTGCATAGAACTTTTTTGTTGTAGGAAATCTAAGGCGCATATGTACAAGTCCCTATCGCCACGGGAACGTCACTTTTTGTGGGCCTTGCCTTATGTACAAGGCAGCGTTAAGCCACTTAACATGGCTTAACGCTGCCTTGTACAAAAGGCACCCTTTCATGCTATTTTTAGCGTGAAAGGGGCGTGCAGTGGGTATTGTGGTTGGCGTTCAACCGCAACACCCATTGTATTTGACGCTGCCCCCCCTATGTACAAAGGTGGTGTACATAGGAGGCAGCACCAAAATTAAGACCAGGAAAATCCTGGTCTTAAAATGGTGAAACGAGGAGAAATGCATTATTTCTCCTAGTTTTTGCTTTTTTCATGTGTGCCGCCTTGTGCGGGATTAGGATTAGAATTAGGATTAGGATTGTTTATGTGCAGGAAGGGACACCTTCCTACACATGACCAATCCTCCCCTGCACACAGACACCCTCGCACTTGGCGCTAAATTGTTGAATTTAGCGCCATCGCAGGGGGAAACGCAAGGCTGCACCACATTCTTGTAAATATGGTGCAGCCTTGCGTTTCCAAAGTGGTGGAGCGTGTCGTTAAGCCCAGGAGGCTAACGACACGCTCCGCCACTTCTATTGTACATATCCCCCTCAGTCTCTATTGCTATAAAGAATAACTTTGGAGAGTTTGGAGTTTTTAACTCTTGACACTTAGATTTTGCACCAACTTTTCAAAGTTATTAGTGCATTACAATGAAAACAGAAGACAGTTTCTTTAGCATTTTTCATTCTTAGTCATTGTAAGATTTCACGCAATTGCAACTGAAGCTCAATAATGCATCAATAATTAGTTAACATATATTAATTTCTGGTGCGTAATTGCAGAATATACATTTTTATGAGTTTCTGTTTCAACACGGTTGTAAAACCCTCCACGAGATTCAAATGTTTAGCAGGTTAGACACACATTATATGTTTTTCTTCTATTTCTACAATCTAAGCACTCTTTTATAGTGCTTGTACTACATATTTTCTCAATGATCTTTGATAATTCTATAACGTGCAAGGTGCACATGTATTTTATATGTGCATTTTTCGTTCTTATGTACAGTTTAAGTGTTGTGCAAAAAATAACCAGCTTTTAAGCTGAATCATGCCACTTCCAGGTTCCTTACCTTTTGCCCACTATGCATTTTACACTAGAATTCGCTCAAAACAGAATATTCTGCAAGTCCTTTTCCCCAAGACTTCAAAAAAATCATTAAAAAGTCATGGCACGAAAAAAAAGTCAAAAATAACCATTTAACCAATTGTCCTACACCACTGTTAACATTTATGGAGTTTGGAAATGTGTGCCTATATTCCCCAACAATATCAATGCAACTTTTTCAATTTACCCTCATCACAAAAGATCACTTTCGTTATTGTCAATCACCATATCGCATTGGTCTGTCATTGTTTCCTAAACTGTAGGTCACCACCCACTGGTTAGGCTTGAGAAGATTTTTGATGGGTAGTGAAAGTCAAAGCTATACATTTAGATGCCTTAAAATTCTGCATTTATCTTGACACGTTTGCTGTGCTTCAAAGACAGAGGTCAAATGTCAAGCTATGTGTTATGACATATTGCTGCTTATATTTTTTGACATGGTGTTTACAAACTCCTCTCACTTTGCGGTCAGAGAAAGAAAATTAAAGCCAATTGTGTGACAATCTTGTTGGAGTACATAAGTGTGAAAGAAAGGGCTGAAGTAATCTAATTTTTTTGTAACACACTACATATTATAAATACCTGTAAACAGACTGTATACACTCAGCAGTTAGGAAAGCAAAAATGAAGCACGTTTTTGTAATTCAGAAGTGTAATGGAAACAAAGATTGTAATAGGATCAGAACACATAAAGATATTTTACTTTTGTATGCACAAGTAATACATATGCACTGAAACCCGATTCCCACACATTATCATTTGTGTGCTATATAGAGTTATCAGTAAAACGGTATGCCTGTGCAAATGTAGTGGGCATTTCAATGGAAAAATGACAGTGTACTATCACACAATGCTTTAGTTACATTTGAAAAAATCTCCTGCTCATGTCCATTAAAGGTAGGTGGGTTGCGTAAGTTTGTGGTTCTAAAAAGTGGGTTGTAGTTCTAAAACGTTTGGGTAAAACTGGTCTATGTAATGCCATTATTTCTTTAGTGCAACGTTTCTGATGGAAATGCTACGATTTTTAAACAAATTAAAAAAAATCAATAAAGCGCAAGCCATGGAGACACATAGGTATTAGTTTATGCTAGCTGCCAGAAGATTGCATTTAATTTTTCTTTAGATGGTTGTGCTGCCTATTTCCTAGTTAAACTTGATTTTCTGTTATTTGAGAGCTAGTAATTAATGACCTGCGACTCTAGGAGCAGCATGGGTCACTTTCTCCACTGTTGAGGCTGATTGAGGGCAATGTTTCCATCATCCTGTTAACAAATATGAATTTAGCAGTGCAATTTCACTGGAAGACTTGTAAAATGTAAATTGGGCAATCACATGAAAATGTTTTAGCACCCTTTGGTTTTGCTTCAAACATAAATAATAATTAGCTGGTGGCATCCTATGCTTCCTTTTTCTACCCAAACTTTGCCCTTAATCTCTGCAACAAACATATACACCAACTTGTGATTTCTTATTTCAGTTATGGGCATGACCTCTCACTAGATGAAGAACCAAGCCTTGGCAGAGTGTATGGCTATCAACCACCAAGTAAATCTCCCTATTTTTCTATATCTGGAGACAAGGTAAGACATTTTTTGAGTGACATGGAGATTGAAATAAATGAAACAATGATAATCTGATCTCAGGTTAATAATCGCCCTTGTGTTTGCACAGGAACAGAGTAAACTGGGGTCATCGCTTGCAAGTGGAGTTCTATCGGTTGATGGGATTGTTACTCCCGTTTTTGCCACTGGCGCACCCACAGAGGGTAGGTGTTCACTTAAAAAACGTTGATAGTAACATTACCAAAACTTTTTTTTTAAATTCTGTTTGAATCCACTGAGATGCATCGAATATGGCCTCCCTCTTTTGTAATGGACTGTGTTTCATGCATGTCAATTGTATAGACAGTGCATACTCTGCATGTGCACTTGACATAGCCTTTGACTACAGTTCATGCACACATACAGCCTTCATAACTTTAGTCACTGCCATATTGACAGGTGCCAGGATCATAAGCTTGGTGCTACGACTATATGCCCGCGTGCTGGTATCATGTGAATTGGTGCAACACCTGAAGGCTCATTTACAGCAGTTCACATGCCTAGGCTCCGCCACCTTGTGCTTGGTATAACATTTTTCGTAAGGAACAACCATCATCTGCAAGATACAGCATGCTCAGGCTCAGGTTTAGTTGTTGCATACCCGTGTGCAGCCAGAACATGCTATCGTTACTGACATCATGTGTCCAGGGTCTACCATTGTATGAGCAGGAACAGCCATCAAAGTCTGAAGTATATCTGCTGTATGCCTGCCCACTATCATTGCATGCAACAATAATAGGTCACAAAAGCTGCTGCCATAATATGGTTAAATATTGTCATCAAAATCACAAGTATTGTCCAGTCTAACTTTCCCACCCACACACTTCAGAAGGAAGATGAGAACATGGAGGTACTCCCAGGCAGCCATGTACCTTACGGCACACCCTTCCGTAGTAAATCCAAAATGTAGGAGAATCATAATTTGGAGATTCAGCCAATGTAATGGGGTCTACTTGGCAAATCTCCACCCTCACATATGCTCACACTCACATCACGCACCCACTCACAGTATTTGCTCACCTACTTAAATCACTCACTCATATCTGTGTGACACTATTGCATGAGCTTCCAGTCACATGATGAATAGATTTCATACCTACCCAGATGATGTGAATTTTTTTACCATGTAGCTGCACATCATGCACCAGATACACTAACCAGCAACCACTTTGTGAACTTCTATTAATGAATGGTCCAAATTCTTTTACTCTTATTGGAGGAAAGAGTGCAGTGGCTTCAATACAATGAGTTAGAATGTGGTGGATCATGTTTGTTCAAGAATCTGTATTACAAAAACACAAAGTCCTTGGTCATTTCTGGTGGACAAAGAGAGGGCTAGTGTAAAAATAGCCCATTATAGGGACCAAACTTGATTATCACAATGCAAAATGCCTATGTATTTCTGAGCAACTGGCCTTGGAGTCCAGAAAATGCTGCTGGCAAAATTATTGCAGGAATGATACATAGTAATTAAAATATCACATTTCCCCATCAGTTGAAGACTAGTTGCTAGTGGCTGAAAGCGTCATGTTTAAAGGAGCAAGTGTACTACACAATGACCTCCGATGCTGTCCCTTTAACAAGTAAAGAAGCAGTAGCACCTATATATCAGTTGGAACTAATGCACTCTGAAAAGTAGCCGGTTATCGAGCTTGCCTATCACAATGTAAGTCAATTATCTCTGGAGATAGAGCCTCCTCAGTGCATTTAAGCTCATTTTATTTGTGATCATTTCAAAGAGAAAACAGATTTTTGACATGTTCCCCTTTGTGACGGATGTTAAGAGACCATAGTCACTTAAAGGTCTAATGGGCATGATTTCAGTAGTTATAAAAACCAGTAACGGACGGAAATGTTAGCAGTGGCGGGACAGCAGACGGGACATGCATTCACACATATAGGATCACTCACTCACACTCATGCATTCACAAACCCGCACACACACACACATTCGCAACACTCACTCACTACAAAATTCATACATTTATACATACATGCATGCATGCACCAAACTATCAAAAACATAAAACTTACCTGCCCTACAGCTCCCGGAGAGGAAAGCTTTTGCGGTCCCAGGAGGGTTGGGACTGCTGCCTTCTTTCATTGGCTGATTAGAGAAGGCAGAAGTCCCTCACTCATCATTGAGTGAGATGGGGTCAGTGAGACTTGGTGACCCCATACCACTGATTGACACTCAGCCCTGGGCAATTTAGAGTTAAAAACTGGATCATCCAGATTGAGGCAATCAGTGACGCTCCCCTTTGTCATGAGGGGGACGGCCTCGAGGCACTTTTGCAAGGCTGAGGAGTCAAGCCCACAGCACTGTGAAATCCTCAGCCAGGCAAAATTCAGCTCGGGCAGTCAAGAGCCTGAGCATTTAGTGCATGTCTAGCTCATGGCTGCCTGAACAAGACCTGGCCTGGATTGCGTTCTCCAGGTGGTGCAGTCCTCCACAGCTGGACTCGCCATGATTTATCTCTCCATATTTCACCCTGCAATGAGGAAGCACTCTGCAGCAGACAATTACAAAATCTTTTATTTAAAAAAGAAACTGGCATTTAATTCCGATCATTTTCTCCTCTGCCTAACGCGTTTCGGAGCCCCAGGCTCCTTATTCATAGGCGTCAATGAAATTAACAGCAGTGCTTACTCCCAGCATTCCCTGAATGTTTCTAATTGTAATGGCCTTCAATGTGCCGCTCCAATGAGTTTAATTTTACGTGCATGCTGGAACTTGTGGTTCCTTTCCGAGCCGATTATTACCCTCCAATGGGTTCTGTGAAACTTCAATGCACAATTAATAAATATTTTTTAAAAGCCCTCCAGTGGGCCTCAGAATGCAAACCTCCCAGTTTCTGATGTATTTCTCTGCTGCGCCTCTTACCGTATTCGAACAGTTCTGAACTGAAACCCTGTGGCCCCGCAGTGCATTCTGCAGGTGGTGCAGTCCTCCCCGGCTGGATTTGCTGGGACTTATCGCTCCACATTTCGCCCTGCAAATTAGGATGCACTCCACAGCAGACGATTACAAAATCCTCTATTTGAAAAGAAACTGCCATTTCATTCTGATCATTTTGCATAATTGATCATTGCAGAAAATACATTTTGAGAGTTATTTATTTTGACATTTACCTTACACAAACTTTAGTCTGTTAAGCATGTTAAACACACAGTATATTTTTCTCTTCTAGTTCTACAAATCTAAGTACACTTTTGTGGCCCTAGTACTACACTTTTACTCATTTCTTCATTAGTGTTTCTTTAATGCGTGGAAGGTGCACATGCATTTTATGTGTGAAATGTAGTTCTCATGTTAAGTTTATAATTCATGCAAAGAATAATCACCTTTCATGCTGGGTCAGACTCACCTATTGTGTTACCCTGAAATTATTGTATTCACATTCAGTAGACTTCCCGAGCCGCAGAAGAAAACTGTAAGCCTGGGCGGAGTTCGCAGAGTTCCGCTATGCGGCCCTCGGCAAAGTGCAAAAAAAACTTTGCTGCGCTACGCGGATCTCCACAAGCGACTGAGTGCGTTAGATAAATGCTGTTCGCTGTGATTTTCAGTGCCAGGTGCTTTTCCGCAATCATCGTGAACGGCCCCATGCACAGCGTAAGCGGGCGCTGCTTCCTTTCTTCCACTCGAGTAGATTTTTACTCGAGCGGCAGCCTTCTCAACGCAAATGGACGATTTCTCAACGGGAGAGGTCGCGAGCAAACGCGAGCACTTGCAGTGAGAAATCTGACCTTCTCCTACCCTAGATTGGACCTGCAGAAAAAATACTACTAGGGCAACCTGCAATCAGGAAATTCATGGGAGACGTATACATTCAGAAAACCACCATAACACACCACTAAAACAACCAAAACAATATCCAGAGGTCATGCTTCCAGTGCACAAAGAAATCTGCCGCCTACCACTACGACTGATGCTGTAAAATATTTTATGAAAGGGTGACATCCAGGAACACTTCATTATGGTCTATTCTTGCAGGTCCCCATCTAGTCTCCCCCACAAACTTCAAGATTGGACACGCTAAAGCTCTTTGTAGTCTGGTAGTACAACAAAAGTTTATCTCTGGGATAGCCTTGTGTAGTGTCCTGCTGGATACGTTCTAGTGTTCCAGGAGTCTGCTGTAAATACACTTTACACCCACCCATCACAGGTATGACCAGTCAGGTGACCGTGCTAATTAAAGGGGCCGGGTGCATGTGTCCTGGGCCAGTTCCAGCATCATACTACGGTGTCTGTATGCTTTATTCACAAGTATGTGGGCCTGGAGCCCACTACTTTAACCCTTGTATGCAGATCATCTCAGCGTCCCGTCTCTCTCTCTCTCTCTCTCTCTCTCTCTCTCTCTCTCTCTCTCTCTCTCTCTATCTCTCTCTCTCTCTCTCTCTCTCTCAGTATGGCTGAAAGAAACTGTGGCAATCAGAGCAGTCAGCAGGTTGACTCGGCAGTCACATAACAAAAGTCATAGGGGACCTGCAGAATAACTTAAAGACAAGCGACTGACGTAAACTGCCTACTTGGAATTTCTATAAACAACCGCAATGGACCGCACTCCGCTAGCTCCTCCTCTGGGTCGCCCCAAGGGAAGCTGGTACATGAAGTTCTTGAGTGGTTCACCCCAGTGGGTGCAAGTAAGTACTTGTTGAACTGATGATCTCTAGACCCGATACATGTCCGTTTTTTTTTTGTTTTTTTCTTACTTGGAATTTCTATGTGTACTGCATTGTGACAAGCCAATCAGGGACATATTCCACGGTCATTGTGGGTGTGCAGTGTGCTACGCATACTTGTGCATGTGTGCCATTGTGCCCATCTCCCCCCGTCCCTGGTCGTTACTCACCCTGTTGTTGTTGTGTCAGGTCATATCGGGCTGTGTCCAGGCCCCCAATCCTGCCACCATCTCCTCACTGCTGATAGTGGCCACCATTTGCTCCAGCTTATCCAGCTCCACCAGTGTCGCAGGAGGCCCACCTCCAGTCGCCGTTGCTGCCTCCCTGTTGGTGGCGAGCTTATGTTTGGTCTGCCTTTTCAGATCATGCCAGCGCCTCTTGATGTCCTCCAGTGACCTCCTCGACACTCCGACTGCATTGACGTTGGTGACAATGGCCTGCCATATTTCTGTTTGGGTTGCCAGTGTCACAGTGGAGGTGCCGAACAGTTATTGATGGTGTTGGGTCACCTCCGTGACGATGATCCGGTCTTCCTGCGGACTGAACCCCGTCTTCCTCTTCCTTTTGTCCTTGCCCTTCCCCAGATGCGGGGTTCCTGGCTGGTCGTCTGTGGGGCTTGTGGAGTTCGGCTTGTCCTTTGCACTCGGTCCGGGTGCATCCATGTTGCTACGCTGTTTGAATTGTTTTGGGGCATTTTTTTCTTGCTTTTATAGTGCATTGGGATTTGCAGGCCTGTGGCTGGTCTTCGCTGATTTCTTTACCGCGATTGGCCTCATCGCATGTTTTTTCACGTTTCGCATTTTTGCAGCGTGGCGTTGATTTTGACGCTGACATTGTCCACGTTATTTGATTTCTATCGCATGCTATCGCCTTGTTGTGAATCCCACGTTGTCACAGGGTTATTTTCCCGTGTGCTGTGATATTAAAAGTTGTGTTACACTACTCTTGCGGTAGTTATCACACGTTCTTGTGAATATACCTCTTAGTATTTTGGCAGGAAGTGAAGTGGCATGGTAGGGTTAAAGTCATGGCCACCCACAGTTATACTATCCGGGACACAGAAGACATTCAGGAAGGAAAGGTAAGAGGATTTTGTTAGCGCTCTAGGGTTTAGATTTGCTAACATTTTGCGCTGGTTTAGCATCACAAAAGTGATGCTAACCAGCACACAATGTTTTTTCCTGATTTACTTTCTAGTACAAAACTTGTTTTGCACTGTAAAGTACCCTGAAAGTAACACAAAGTAGTGTGAAGCGCTGTTTTGCGTTACGTAGTGCCAAGGGGGCGTTAAATGTGTAGCACATGGGCATTCCCATGCTACCACCCATGCCTTTTGATTCAAAA
This sequence comes from Triturus cristatus, assembly GCF_964204655.1. Taxonomy (NCBI): domain Eukaryota; kingdom Metazoa; phylum Chordata; class Amphibia; order Caudata; family Salamandridae; genus Triturus; species Triturus cristatus. The sequence goes on along the minus strand of NC_140587.1, from coordinate 939,129,211 downwards.
CCTTATCTACAAACAATAGTAGACAGGGTCTAGCGCCAAAAGTTAACGCAATTTAAAAGGAGGCGTTAAGAAGAGAAATGTTTTTATTTCTCCTATCTTTTCTGACTTTGCATGCGTGCAGCACACATGCGAAGTAGGAACAGTTTTAAAGTGTGTCTAGTATAGTATTTTTGTACTGGAATGGTACCCTTCCAGTACAAAACCTATTGTAGACTCTGGCACTCACCCTAGCACTATGGTGCTGAGATATGTGTCTGTAGCACGGCAGCTAAAATCAGCGCTAGGGAGAGGGGAGAAGAGAGCCATATTGCTGCAAATGTGGCTCTCTCCTGCTCCCTCCCTGTCACACACAGCAATGCAGCATTTATGGCAGCTGCGCTGCGTCCCGTGACTTTTTTTGTAAAACTGGGCCCAGGTATTTTACCAGCTGAAGCACTTTCCATGAACTGAAATTAAGACTATTTTCTAGCCCTTACTGCCAGTAACTGTGTTCTGCCACTGGGTGGTGCTAAAAGGTTAATTTATTGTATCTTCTCATGGAAGTGTCACACATTATCGCAATTCTTCACACTGCCACGTGGTGAAGGGATATTTTTACTCAGTGAACACTAAAGTGAGATGGAAAGCCTTACACATTAACCTCTCATTTTTTTAGTCTATTGGATTGATTAGAAAGTAAATTGGACCAGGAAAAATCCAATACAGCAGAATGTGTTTTTCCCCAGGCTCGATTTTGACCAACTAAGCGGCACATTTACAAGGGGAGTTGTGTCGCATTCGGAAGATTTCTGGATTTTGAAGCATTCCCAGATTTATCAAAACTGGTAGACCTGGTAATGAGCCAAAAAGATAAGACTTCTCAGGGGAGGCGTGACAAGGAGAAATATCTTTATTACTCCTTGTAAATTCCTCTTCGTCTGTGCGCTGCATTCTGCAGCATGCATAGAAAGAGGAGTATGCCTCCTAGGGTTATTTTTGTGCAGGAAAGTACCCCTTCCTGCACAAAAACAATCATGCATGCAACGCAGCCCCCCCATGCAGCATTTTGCAAAGGGGCCTGCATCAGCGCTGGACAGCCAAAACGGTGCCAGAGCAGGGGCAAAGGCAGGAATGCACGTATTCTTTAAAATACGGCACATTCCTGCCCTTTCCCTGTCACACAACTCAGCAAGGTGACTTTCTGTGCTGCATGACTTTCACATACATATGCCCCCCATTTTGTTTTTCAAGCCACGATGAGAGATAACTTGAGAAATCAGGTTTACTCTGCCAGTATTGGAACAGTTTTTCCCTCATTCTCAGTCCATTTTCTCGAGTGAAAACATGTATTAATTTGTGCAGGAAAATGGTGAGTCAATGGGAATTTTTTACATAGCTCATAATCTTGATGGGAACTAAATCACAGTTTTGCAAAAACAGTTGAGGGCAAGTAGACAAAAATTTCTTGGAGGTCCTCTCTAATCTTAAAGTTGAGTTTTTACAGTGCTGCTTAAGTGGCCTCTCCACCCATTTCTAAAATATAACAAGGACAATTATCATGTGTGTAGTCTCACATTCAGTTCTTCTATGTTGAAAATATCTCAAAACAAGATAGTCTTGTAAGCAGTGATTGAAACTGAATTCCAGAAGTGTAGGTACTCACTGAACACGAGTACCAGTGTGCTATTGAGAAATGCTGGTACTCTCCCATTAAAAGTATTGCATCCCCGCTGAGAGGTGCAGGTACTCTCCCTTTCAAATGAAAGAAGTGCAGGTACTCAGTACATGTGAGTACCGGAAAATTTAAAGCACTGTTTGTAAGCAAATGGATGCTTTTTTCATATTTTGTATTATTGTAAAAGTGATCTAGGTGCAATCTTGCTGTGGTACAGGAAACTAAAGGAAAGGTTGTAGCAATAGAAATCACAAATGAAGCACTTTTTTGGTAATTCTGAAGTGTGACGGAAACAAAGATTTTAATAGGATCGGAACAAATCAAGACAGGTTACTTGATGATGCCCAAATGATAAAAATCAACTGAAACCCAATCATCATTTTTCCCCATGTAGTTTTACCAGTAAAACTGCATGTCTGTGCAAATTTTGTGGACATTTCAACTGAAAATGTGGTGTCTGTAAATGCACCACCAGCTACATACCGCATACTTACCACTGTCCTGCTGAATGGGCATGACACATTGGCTACAATCGTTTTTTTGTGTGACGTTTGGATTTTCCACAATCCCTAACACATCAGTGATGTAACATTAATGGCTTTATTGACACAGTAGGGCAACCTAATTATCCCTAAGGAATTGGGGAGAATAAAGTTGTGTACACAAAATATCCCTTGAGGAATTTTTTATAGCAGAAATAGGTTTTGACATTTATTCACAGTCACTAGTGTGATCCAAACAATAATAGAACAATTATATTCAAGGATGTATTCAAATATAAATGTTTAACTTCATTTATATTATAGTTCATTCATGATACAGAGTATCCACAATTTTAAACAGTATATACACAATATGCAAGCAGCAACACTGCCACTACCAACACAATCCCAACAGATTTTACAATTTTGTCAAGCGATTGGTGAAAGTGTGATCACCCTTTTCACCTAAAATAATATGGACAGCAAATGTAACAGCCTATACAATCCAAACTTCAAATATTCAAATCAGATAGATTTTTTTTTAAATCATGATGTTCAAAGGAAATAAGGGCGTGTTGTTTTGGTCTTTAATGGCCTCATGGGTCCGCAAGACCATCCTCAGGACTCAGCATTGCACAGAAGATGATGACTCCTTTAAATACTAACAAAACAAACTAATCAATTCATCCTGTGACAAATTGTTTTGGTAGGTGTAGCAGTGTGCGACCAATCTGGTTTAACTTTATATTCAGGCTCCCTTGAGCCGGTGGAGTCGACGGACTCATGGTTACGCACCTGCGCGCTACGAGAGGTACTAGACCTGATAACGATTTTAGCAGCTTACACAGCAACCCCACACATTTTCCTACTCCCTGCTGACGAGAGGCAACTACCTCGAAACACGTGTCCAGGGATGGCACACGCCACGCATACTTGCATTCACACTCGAGCATAGGTGTATCCGCCGACGCTGACCTTCAGGGACCATTTTCATTGGGGGAACACGCCTGGTAGGTGTAGCAGTGTGCGACCAATCTGGTTTAACTTTATATTCAGGCTCCCTTGAGCCGGTGGAGTCGACGGACTCATGGTTACGCACCTGCGCGCTACGAGAGGTACTAGACCTGATAACGATTTTAGCAGCTTACACAGCAACCCCACACATTTTCCTACACCCTGCTGACGAGAGGCAACTACCTCGAAACACGTGTCCAGGGATGGCACACGCCACGCATACTTGCATTCACACTCGAGCATAGGTGTATCCGCCGACGCTGACCTTCAGGGACCATTTTCATTGGGGGAACACGCCTGGTAGGTGTAGCAGTGTGCGACCAATCTGGTTTAACTTTATATTCAGGCTCCCTTGAGCCGGTGGAGTCGACGGACTCATGGTTACGCACCTGCGCGCTACGAGAGGTACTAGACCTGATAACGATTTTAGCAGCTTACACAGCAACCCCACACATTTTCCTACTCCCTGCTGACGAGAGGCAACTACCTCGAAACACGTGTCCAGGGATGGCACACGCCACGCATACTTGCATTCACACTCGAGCATAGGTGTATCCGCCGACGCTGACCTTCAGGGACCATTTTCATTGGGGGAACACGCCTGGTAGGTGTAGCAGTGTGCGACCAATCTGGTTAAACTAATCAATTCATCCTGTGACAAATTGTTTTGCCTGCTCACAAAAAAACCACAACCAGTGGCCGACATACCAAACTGTGCACCAGTGCTACTACCACCACATTCTAGAAACTTGGGGGCATATTATCAAGACAGGCGATAAAATTATCGCTGCTTTGGCGGCAGAAAACTGCCGCTAAAATGGCGATAATGGGCTTGATAATATGCTCTATGGAATTCCAATTGAAGCTCAGGTTAGATGTCCTTCACATCTAACATGGGCTTCAATTGGAATTCCATAGAGCATATTATCAAGCCTATTATCGCCGTTTTACCGGCAGTTTACTGCCGCTAAAGCGGCGATAATTTTATCGCCTGTCTTGATAATATGCCCCCAAATAAGAGAGAATGCCCCAAGTGCCCGTTCGGGTTTAACATCAAATAAAACCTGAATTAAACCTAGTACTCCGAACCCAAAAGTAATTCAGAACACTGTACTTTGCTTCCTTCTCACTAAGTTTCACTGAGATTACAAAGATTCAATTCATCTAATACAAAAAACGACAAAAGAAAAAAGCCTTCAATCACTTGAAGTGATACCACTAAGAACAGACTGTCAAAAAAACTGAGAAAAGGTATTGGCTCTGTGTCCTTACTCGATTCCAAGGAAATTTGAATCATCTCTTCTAGAAAATAGACACAAAATGGCCACACATTGCTTATTAGATATAAAACAATGAAAGATGGGTCTACAATAACTGACAAAAGTTGACGCACAAGGCGATTACCCAAAGTATGTACTTACTCACTTTACTTTGATCAAACTACGGCGTCCAACTATTCTGTATGATCCACACACGCTGTGCTCTGCATGCCCAAACTTAATCGATTCGGCGACGCGCGCACACAGTAGGTCACGTGCCCCAGCTGCTGAAAAGAGTCCGCTATCTTAGTGTTACCACATGTATATACCAAATACTCTATAATGACTGCCCAACTAACTAGAATCTCGCCAAAATGTGAAAGCTCACTGTACATTCCAAGACACCCATTATACACCGCATATACCATAAAAGTGGCAGAAGACCCTCTCGAACAAAACAAAACAAAACCGGAAATGGTTACCATTATTAAATGGGAATCTCCTTATTGTGACCGGTAATATAAATCATATTAATCAATTACAAAAAAGATTAGAGCATCTTAATCAACTTTTAAGTGAATAATTCACAAGACCACCAGGCATCCAACACAAGAGGTGATAAAATCAAGCAGTAAAAGATTTACAATATGTACACAAAAATAAATTGAAATCTCTGGTAAGGAAAATATTATCCTCAATAGTAAATGTCTACGCCATAAACATAGATGTTAGAGGAAAAGAACACACAAAGGTTCATAACAGTATTCACCATGTCATATAAAGACACCTCAACACCGCCATATTACAGTGAAGTTACAAAGTGGCTAATGTCTGCAATTCAACATATAGATTGAGTCCTTTCTCCACAGTTTTGGCTGACAAGATCACTTGTTCTCCTTCATTGTGAGCAGGCGATCAACATCACGTCTACGTCTAGAACATTTAACTACCTCAAGTACAAACCATTTAATTTCATTTGGAGCATGACCCATACTCATATATTAGTCTACCAGGGGTGCAGTAGTTATTTTACAACATACATGTAACTGGTGTTGAATTATATGTTTTTTTACTTCTTGTGTTGTTTTTCCTTTATAGTACAGTGAGCAAGGACATTCAATGCAGTAAATTACATTCTTTGAAAGACAGTTCGAATGATGTTTCAAAACCCACATTTTATCATTGAGAATGCATGTTTTTACTACTGATGTAGTAGCAAAAGCTGCACAGTAGCCACAAGTATAATGACCCACCACAGGTGATAGGCCCCAGAGATGTTGTAATGAATTAGGTTCACACTCATTGTAAGCCCTGACCAGATGATCTCTTAGATGTTTTCCACATTTGAATGCAAATAATGGCTTATCCTACTGTGTGTCAACTTTCCGTATCAGGTGATAATTTTTTAATATGGCCTTTTTTATCCTATTGGATTCTGTTCCAAAAATGGTCACACAAGGTAGTCTCTTCTACTCAGATCCTTTATTTTATTTTACTTAAAGCAAGGCATCATGTTCATAGAACCATGCTTGTTTCAGCGCTTCACAAGACGATAAGGATAACCCCTCATAACCAAGTTGGACTGCAGGATTTTAGCCTCCTTTAAATAATCCTCCCTTGTGGTACAGTTGTGTTTAATCCTCAAAAACTGTCCAAAAGGGAGATTATCTCTCAAATTGCGTGGATGGTAGCTTGTGTATTTCAAAAGCGTGTTCCTAGCCGTAGGTTTTGTATACAGGCTTACTGCTAATGATCCTGAATCATTCCAAATGTTTAGCTCCAAAAAACGTATTGACAGGTTATGATAGTCAACAGTGAATTGTAAATTATCATCTTGGAAGCCTACCTTTCCCATAGTATAACATTGGGTTGCCTTATTATATTTAATACGTGCTAACTTTTGTTTGAGACTAGGGAGTCAGTTCATGTTTGGTATCTATGAAATTGTAAAAAAAAATCCTGCTTTAATTAAAAAGTCAGATATTTATTTACAATTTTGAAAATGCCACTATTAGAAAGTTGGTATTTTCCTGCCCTTATCCCTCTTTGTGTCTACAGCCTGTCTTGGGTCGCATGACTGGGTGTACCTGACAGCTAGCCTTCATGAATTCTTCCCAGACAGTCACACAATAGAGGATTAGGTGTGCCTGAATAGGCCATCTGCTGGCAAGAAGGAGGGCGGCGCTGAGCACAGCCCAACTTGCAACAGAATAGACTATGCTCTGCTTTCACACAAAGGACCTATCACCTCCACATTGTCACTGGAGCCAGCTTGGAGCCCGGGCAGGGAAGTCCGTGAATTTTATGCACTTGAAAGAATCTTTCCAGAAGTGTCTGCCACCTTCCAGAAGATATGGCACCAGGTATAAAAATTGGACCCTCAGACCCACTTTTCAGTTTACTTCTAGATGTGTGTAAGGACTCTTGGAGGACTGCCTGCTGCTGTGATCTGCTGTGAACTCTGCAAAACTGCTTCGCTGTACCTGGATGGACTGCTTTGCTGACTGGAGCCTGCCCTGAACCCACAAAGGTAAGCCCTGCTGTTGAGCCCTGCATCTTCACCTGAACCCAGAACTACCAAACTGATGCCAAAGGCTAGTTTGTTGGCCCTCTGTTCAGAGCCACAGGGCCACAAAAGGCTCCCACCATCTAAAGCCCACACCTGGGCCCAGCCTGAGTAAGTCCGGAACCCCCAAGTGGTGTCCCACCAGTTCTATAAACTTTGTTGTGATTCTAAAGTGCCCAGGTGGCCAAAACTAAAAACTGAGGACTTCAAAAGAAAGTTGAAAAAAACTGCTATGAGAACCAGGAAAAAACTAGGACCAACCTGCTTGCCTATCTGACTAAGTCACATTTTTCCAGTTGGATTGACTTCGCGGCTTACCCCACTATGTTCTTCCCTGGAGCAGTAAATCCTGTTCAGCAGTCTTTCGCCAAAGGGGTATCCAGGCACCTGAAACTGTCTTCGGCTACAGCCTTCTGTCTCTTCCTGCTAGAGATTTTCAGCTCCCAAAAACAGGGACTAAGTCCGAACATTGAAATCTTTACTGTGGCTTTGACCCAAGCCTTGCCGGAGACGATGCTCCCTCCTCGGACACTGCCTGCAATCTTGCCTTTAGAACTTTACTTTCTTCGAACATTTTTCTTAAAATTTCTTCTAAGTGCTAAGGTAAGGTCTGACTGGGCCAGATCCAATTCATATATCCGAACCATGCTCCATTGTGGTTTTAATTTGACCCAGTCTACTACTAGATGTTAGTAGTTGGTTCTTTGATCTTTTAGGCGCTTGGTTTTCCTAAAAACATTAAAAATGCATAGCTCCCTTTCTTCGTATTGGATTTTTGTAATTTTCCTGTCAAATGCTTTATTAAAATGTAGTCTATTTTTTTAATTGGTGTGGGATTTTTCTTATCTTGTGTTTTCACTTCATTACCTTTTGTGTGCTGCATAAATACTTTACACATTGCTTCTAAGTTAAGCCTGACTGCTTTTTGTGGCAAGCTACCCAGGGTTATGCGCAGGTTAATTTAGTGGCTTTTAGTAGTTCACCCTGCCAAGTATTGTGGCTGTTGCTTGACCAGGGCTAACACTCTAGTCCACCAACAACCCAATTTCTCACAGTTACTACTACTCAATGTAATAGTATTTAATGTACTTACTTCCGAGGGATGGGTGGCTGAGTGTAGCATGCTGGATTCAAATCACATCATTTCAGCATCAAGCATTTAAACACGTGTTGTATCCATCACATGCACATGATGTGCATATGTACGTATGTAGGTATTAGCATATTTTTGTGTCTATATGTTCAAGTAATGCATATTCTATGGGAAAATTATGTTTAAACTGCAGGGCTCTGTTTGAATCTCAGTAGGGGTATTGCAGCCTTTACTCCTTATGAGGTCAACAACATGGCTTCACTCACATGACTACACAGCACTTGGTAATTACACCAACAGTGACTCCAAAAACTGCTGAAGCAATTTCTGTGAAACATTAAATTAAGTATTTGGCAATCAAAAAACAAAGATGTCAAAAAAAGATAAAGTTAAAATTGATACATACTGTAATGCTTACAAAAATAATTATACACCCCACAAATGTTTTAACATTTCCTGAACGATACATATGTTGAGGTGTTACATTAAGTAGTATTGGTGATCTTTTTGAATTAGTTCAAAGTTTTGTGATCTGAATGTTACTGAAACGCACTTTTGCTGATTCACTGCTGCTCTACCGTTCCACTATCAATGGACAGAGAAATGTGCCACATTGCAACTAGAAGATGTACATTTTGGACTTTTATTGGGTGCGAGGAAAGGGGGTTAGCATAACAGGCTAATAAACATATTGGCGTGGGATGCCGGTAATCCTCGCACCATTCCTGTTTTCATCCTTTCTTCCCTTAAATCCCATTGAAAAGTTGGTAGTTAATCAATGATAGTGGTAAAGGCCTTCGCTGCGAGTGGCGGTATCCACCTAAAGTGGTAACTCTGGGCAGAATTCTGCCACACATAATTCTGAGTCTCCCACTGAAAAGCATCTACTAACCTTTCATTGAGATTGCAAAAGGTACCACTCTTTGTCATGAGATGGAAGGCCTGGTACTAAACAAGTTCCCCTTTTAAACTAGATGTTTCATGTGAAGCTGAAACTTAATGCATAGAAAAAATATCCCTCACCCTCTCCTCTAAATGTAATACCAGATTATCTCTTGTATGGTTTGAAAAACTGGGGACACTAGGTATTACCCCTAAATCCAGCTTAGACGCCAGGTCTCTAGGAGTCACTCTGGATTCTAGACTTAGCCTTGCTTTAAAAACGTTAAAGCTGCTGCTAAATGTGCATCCCTTTATCTATGCACTCTAAGAAACATCAGGTATTTCCACCTCAGATACGATCTAAACACGTGGGGGCAGATTTATAACGTCTGGCGCATCTCTGCAAATCAGCAGGGATGCTCCAGAACAGATGCGTCATGTAATCCCCCCCTTGCGCCACCACGGATGCGTCGCATTTACAATGCGGAGCACCATGGTGCAAGGAGGGGAAGATGTGTGTTGCATCTTGTGGCATACGGGTGGTGCATTGCAGGAGTCGCAAGCGCGACGCAACTCCTGCAATGCACAGGGGCCGCCCATACTTAACGTGGTGCATCACTCTTTACGCCTGCTTCAAGCAGGCATAAGAATTTGACGCCGCAGCGTCGTAAAACTGACTCAGTGAAGTCTTGTAGATTTCACTGCATCAGTTTTACGGGGCTTTCATGCACCCACCCTGCGACAGAACGCCCACATGAAACCTGAAGCAGGTTTCATGTGGCGCAGGGCTTTACAACGTGACGCATCTGCCTAGATGCGTCACATTGTAAATAAGTCGCAATAAGTCACAATGTGGCGCATGGTTTACGCTGCCGCTGCGTCACAAAAGGGACGTAATGGCTGCATAAAAGTGTCACAAGGGGCTTGTAAATTTGCCAGAAGCATGCATTTGAAAACACTGTTCATGGGCCTTCCTGAATAAAGCCTCGCCCCTTTAAAATCGCTCCTTTACATTGCGGCCAGTTTTATTGCTGGAAAGAAGAAATTTGATCACATCTCTCCGATTGTGAGCTCTCTAAACACTGAGGGGCAATTTTACAAGCCCCTTGCGCCACTTTTGCGTCACTTTCCCCATGTTAAAAGTGACGCAAAAGTGGCGCAAGGGGCTCGTAAATCTGCCCCTGACTATCCCTGGAGGCACGCCACCTTAAAAGTCCCCAGTATTCTGTACATAGCTTTGCACTCAGAGGGGCAGATTTGCAACTTCTGGCGCATCTCTGCAAATCAGCAGGGATGTGCCAGAACAGATGCGTCACGCAATCCCCCCCTTGCGCCACCACTGATGCATCGCATTTACTATGCAGCGCACCATGGTGCAAGGAGGGGCAGATGCGTGACGCATCTTGCGGCGAACGGGCGGCGCATTGCTGGAGTCATGTCGCAAGCACGATGCAACTCCTGCAATGCACAGGGGCCGCCCATATTTAACGTGGTGTGTCACTCCTTACGCCTGCTTCAAGCGGGCGTAAGGATTTGACGCAGCAGCGTCGTAAAACTGACTCAGTGAAATCTTGTAGATTTCACTGCATCAGTTTTACGGGGCTTTCCTGCGAGGGAACGCCCACACTGCGACAGAACGCCCACATGACACCTGACGCAGGTTTCATGTGGCGTAGGGCTTTACAACGTGACGCATCTGCCTAGATGCATCACGTTGTAAATAAGTTGCAACGTGGCGCATGGTTTACGCCACCACTAACCGCCGTACCCCGTCCTTTCCCCCCTTCCCCCGGCCTCCTCTCCACTTAAGATTGGTGGTGATTGTGAGAAGGTGGCCTGATATATGCTCTTCACTAATTCTAGTGGGCACCTTGTATCAGTCCAAACAACCCCTTATAGTGAATGGTTAAAGACAACCTTATATGAAAGCTATCCTAGTGGTAGCTATGATGAGCAGCCTTCAGGCTAAGTCTCGAAGGAATGTAAGGCAGCTTGTTTGACCAGTCTATAATCTCTTGAATGATCAAATGAAAGGACAACCACACCAGGTATATATTTAAAATATATGTATTTAGGTTAACACACACCCCTCTAGTTTATTTATGAGACTGGAGTTCGAAGTACTTAAGTTACAAGTGAGCAAGCATCAGTAAAAGTACAAATACACGTTTGGGCCCTAGGGGCGTACCAAACCATATACCAAAAAAGTGGTATAAGAACCACGACTGGAACAGGCACTAGGCCTATTGCCTCTAGAATCGCTGGGACCCCAAGGAACCACCCAAGGTAGTGACACAGGGGACCCACTGGAGCTGTATGCAGTGTGAAAACACAACAGCGGGTTCCTATTATCTTCTATGGGCAATATCTCGGTTGAAAAATTAAAGATTAGGGACACTTCTAATTGAGTCTGGACCAAACCCTTTTGGACTTGAGAAGTTCTAGGGCTAGCACCCACAAGAGCACCGGAGTAGTCGAATTACCTCACCCAGGGAAGCCGGGTACATAGGTGTCTTTTGGTGTCGGGTCGCTTCGTCGATTTCAATGGAAGCCTGCAAAGAACTGCTGCTGCCGGGAAGAGGAGAAGTGTCCGAAGAGATCCAAGCCTGGATCTAGGATGTAAGGAACCTGAAAGCAGAGGGGACAGAGTCTGGGTCACTAGCCAGTGACCGAGGGCAGGATGGATCAATGCCCACAGATGTTGGGTGCTTCAGGTGAGTTGATGGGTGTCTTGACTCTTCAGCCACGAGGTCCAGGAGGCGTCGACGAAGTCCATAAGCCGGATTCAAGCTGTCCCATGAAGTCTGTCGAGTGCTGCAGTGTCAGCGACCAGAAAGGACCCAACAAGCCTTGGGAACGGCAAGTCACTGGAATTCAGAGAAAGGACTGTGGTGCAGACCAGCAAGGTCTGGGGGACTCACCCAGCAAAGGTACGTCGGGGCACGAGCAACCAGGTAAGCCCAATCAGAAAAGGAGTCGCCTTCATGGTGACCTGCTAGCCAACAGGCTTGTGATCGTGAAGGAGCGTCGAGCGGTCGCACTTGAAGCTGGCCCACGGGTCACTCGTGGAGTGGAGGCCAACAATCTTCGGTGCAGGAGGTGCTCAAGGCTGGGGCTACTCGAAGGCCAAAGCACAACTTCAAGGAGGACCAGAAAGATAGTGTTGCTGCAAAAGTTCACGGTGTCCAGTGGTCACGGTTCCACGTCACCCACGATAGCCATGGGCCTCAGCTTTGCTGTAGACTCAGGGTAGCCTCGGGGAAGTCTGGAAATCCACCTCTGGGGATGCAGAGACTTTGGCGTCTGGCGGGAGCTTCAGAATTACAGACCGGTCAGTTGCTTCTTTGGTGCCTGCCAAGCAGGGGAGTCACTCCTTGACCCCAAGGGAGATTTCTTCAGTCTTCTAGTCAGGATAGAACGTCGAAGGTCCAGGATGTACATTGCAGAGTTTCGTCCAGGGTGATCTAAAGTCCTAGGGACTGGATTCCTATACTTATAGTAAGTTTAGGGGATGGACTAACTCTAAGGCCCCACCTATGGGTGGGCCAGGAAAGAGGGGTGGTTGCACCCATTTCCTTTCTCCAGTTTCACACCAGAGCAGGGGCAGGTAGCCCCTGCAACCGGTTTGAACTGGAGTATGCACAGGTACACCAAGTGTGCCCCCAGTGCAGGACTTCAAAGCACCAGAGAGTGCTCCCGCCCAGCCCCAATACACATCAGCCTGTCTGGGGAGGTGGGGACACCTCCCCTCGACAGGAAACCTATTGTCCAGGCCTCCCCTGCCAGAGTTTCGGTCAGCAGCAGGAGGCCAGACCCGTGTCTGTGGCAGAGGCATCCATTTTGTGATGCCAGGGCTCAGGAAAGTCCTACCGGGTTTAGCCAGTGTGAACATGTCTCTCCCTCTAGAAGGGTGGAATCCTACCCCCGCCACCAGAATTGGCGGGCGGTAGTATTCCAAAGCGTTTGACACCAAACACGACTTGTTTTGATGCAGCCATCCCAAAGTTAGCATTTACCGCGACGTTATAATGCACTTAAGAGTATATGGTATGGCTGTATCACAGAACAGCCATAAGTAAGTATTTCCGAAAGCTGCAGAGGGGCTCAGCTCATGCTTGGCCACCCTCTCACATAAAACCAAGCACTCTGCCTTCAGGATTGTCAATGCCTGCCATAGGGGTGGCTCATAAGTTTATATGTGCCTGTATATATATGTGGATATACGTAGCCTATACCACTGTAAGGGGTGCAAGCACACCCTTACCCAGGCTGCAGTAGCAGACCTGTGGTGTCATTTTGGAGTGCTTCCCAGGGGTGGCATAATACATGCTGCAGCCCCTGGTAGGCCTCTGTGGTACCTATGCCCTAGGTACATAGTATACCATATACCAGGGGCTTATAAGGCACTCCAGAATCTAATTAGATATGTACCTAATGTACATGGAAACGATTTTAGAGAGGAAGCAGCTAGGATGTGGTCCTGATTAGCAGGCCCACAGCCAGACTAAGGTCGAAAAACAGTGAAACACCAGCAAAAAGTGGGGGTACCCATGTGAAGCAGATCCTACTCCCCTACAGTGGTTGCCCCTGGATAAAGCCTCGAATGGCCATTAATTTCTAAAATGCTATTTTGTGAATCATTGTGTTCTGGTTGTCTAATGCTCATCACCTTCATGATTAAGTCTTACACTGCTCTGTCTCGCTATCCTCAGGGTTAAGTGCCAAAGGGGTGAACTTGGCGCTCAGTTTTGGCAGTAACTCTAGGAAGAGACAAGCAGACCCAATTGATACAAGTGGTGCACAGTGACGGTTTTAGCTCAGTGGCTCACGAACCCATAAAGGGACTCAGAATTAAAGTTCTCGCTGTAAAATAAACACGTGCTGGATAAAGAGAGAGCCCCGAGGAGGTAGCATACTGACCAACCACAATGCGGTGTCTGAAGTCTGACCTTTCATGAGCCTCTCACTAGTAATTAGCTGTCTGCTCCAGTGCTTAATTTGCAAAAAAAGGGTTACAGCTTTTTTAATGAATATAGCATTATTAATTAACTGTCCCTATGGTCATCTCTAAATTAGCTAGACCGTGCCACCTTGTGGCAGGCTGTCACACGCGCTGGTGCTGGCAATTAAGTGACAGTGCCGAGCACCAGAAACCATCAGCTCAAATGAAGCACTGGTCTGCTCACAGCTGCAGATGGAGAGGGAGTGAGGGCTTTTTACAGGACAGACACTTTTAGGTTTAGAAATGCCAGATCTTTAACCCCAGTTGAAGAGTGAGCAGGAATGGCAATACATGAAATTGAAAATATCAAATGCAGACTTAGCTCTCTTGGAGTACCCATTTTGTGTCAGAAATTCAAGCACTCAGGCACTGAAAATCAACCTAGTTTGTAATTAGTATTTCCGAGGCTATACTTTTAGCGTTCCTTGCTGTCAACTACAAAACAGAAGACCCTAAAATGTTCCAAATTACGCTTTTCCTCATATTAGAATTACTCTTTATTTGTCTAAAACATTTTAACCGTTGTTTCTGTTCAAGCCCGCCACTCCTGCGAAAAGCCAGATTCATGATTTGCCACGCTTTCTGCAAGAGCTGTGTTATGTTTTTATTGTTCACTCACTCATTATACCATCTCAAAAATGATATCAACTCTATTTGTAGCTAAGTTTTCTTTCATGCACTGTTGCTACATATTTTCACAAATTGTGTTATTTTTTAGTATTCTGTTGCTATCAGTGTTGATGCGTGTGCTGAAAGTTTTTTGTACTTTTAAATATGGTTTGAACAGAATAGCCAAAGAAATGTGATCAGCTAGCCCAATTTATCACCACTTTTCTAAAACTTGACTTGGGGAACGGGCACCTAAATATCTTTTAACAGTTTTTATTAAGCCCTATGAGAGTGAGACCTATGAAACTGTTTCAGTCTGTGCTTTGGAAAGGAATTAACCATTTGTCAATGCTTGCCCCAGAAAATGAAACTTTAAATTCCACATCCTGTTAGATCTACGGACTAGGGGGCATATAACAAGGGCTTTATCTCCGCTTTTTGGGCTTTAAAAGCCAAAGAAGCGGAGATAAAAATATTGCCCTATCAACAACAGGGTGTTAACTTGCAAAATCGCATGTTAGCACCCTTTTTCACTACGCTTCCCTTTGCATCTCTAATGAGATGCAAAGTGGGCGTTCCAGAGCAAAATAATAGGAGAAATGTCGCTAAGCGACATTTCTCCTATTATCAAGCTTCACGCTAACCCTGTTAGAGACAAAAAAAGCAGCGCTAACCACGGTTAACGCTGCTTTTTTACGTCTGCTAATTTTCAGACTTAGCCATGTAATCCAATGGGAGGTGGATTACATGGCTAAGTCCACCATGGGCTATCAACAAGGATATCCCTATCCTTGTAGTTTTATCGCTGCATTACCAGCGATAACCTCCCAAAATGCTGCTATCGCTGGATTTTTTATCGCCTAGGCGGTTAGCGTTGTTAATAACGTGATAACCAGGCGATATTATCCAGCGATAGCGGGCGTTAAAAAAATTAACGCTAAGCGCCCTTAGCGTTAATTTTCCCTGTTCCTTGTTAATATGCCCCTTAACGAGTCTTGGAATGTTACATTTGCAATTTCTTCAGCTAAAATGTTTTGGGCAAGAACTCTAAACCCACCGTCGAGCTTGTTAATTTTCTTCTACTTAAAACAGTATGCTTTAAAATTCAAAATACCTCACATATTATCCAGAAAATTGACACCTCAAACGGTGAAAAGTGTGCCCAAAACACTTTTACGTTAGGGCTCTGAAGTTATGTCTGTCACTACTGGTTAAAGTGATAGCAACCCCCCCCCCCCCACCCCGACAAAGTTTGAGTCTGGTTACACCCTTGTGGCCTCTGCCAGCCAAATTCCCACTCAAATTTTAGGTATACATGCATTTAACTTGTTTTGGGGCTTCTGGATTCCAAACTGCTGGTGAATGACTGTTGGGCTCATTCTGTGTCCCGAGAAATTCCGAGTGCAAACTGCGCACCTATCTAGTATAAAACTACTACTTGACACATCTGGAAATAATTCCTACTGAAACATATGTTATAGTGTAGGTGAAAACTGACGATCAGTAAAACCGTGCTTACACAAGATTGAAAAGGTTTTGATCAGCCATTTTGACCTCTACCAATCTTTCTCCCTTCAGATAGTACCTCCAGGTTTGCATACATATCTGCTGGACTTGCCCAGGCGGGGAAAGCACGGCTGTATGGGCTGAGAGGAAATACTCAACCATCACTGCTCAGCACTTTCAGCGGAGACAGGAGATTCTCTCGATTTGGACAGAAAATTGTTTTAAGTGATCTGGACAATGATGGACTTGGTAAGTAACATCTTGGAATCATCAAGCACAGGGCGCAATGAATGGAGCTTATTTAAAGTACTCTCTTCAAAGAGGCTGCACCCCGAAGCGGGCGTGAAAGTGATGGGAGGGGATCATGAAGGAGATGCAGTGGTTGGCTTGTCTTTAGTGGGTACTAAATCTTTTGAGATTTCCTTCTGCTCAAGTTGCTTGTTTTGTGATTTAGAAAAGCCAGCATTCTGTGGTTTCAGGGCTGGCTTTAGCGCTGGTGACACCCTGTGCGACAGTAATGTTTGGCACCAACATACCCCCTGACCGCTTCTTCGGATGCTCTCACTACTGTCGGGCAAAAGTACCCCTCATATCTCCAATCATAAGTCATTGCTAAACATAGCGCCCCCCCGAAGTCAGCGCCCTCCTCCACAGAAGGTCAGAACCCAGTGCGGCTGCACCGGTCGCACTGCCCTAAACCCGGCCCTGTGTGGTTTCTTCCACTTGCCACTACCCACTTGTACTTTCTCAATAAATTTAGCTTGGTTTGTGCTTGTAGAAAGATTGGTGCACTAAATTCCTAAGCTAATTAATTACCTATGACAGTTTCCAGTATCAATCAACTGTTCAATGGAAAAATTACCGTGTACAAATTATGCCTACCCCTTACTCTGCTCTCCACCATCAGAAGATGTTCTGAACTATAAGCTGAATATAGTTGTTCTTTAAGTAAGCCATTTCTTAGATGAAAGAGAAAGCCCCATGGTTTATTCTTATCACTTTGTGGCCAATTTTAAAAAATGTAGCATGATGTTGTCCTTAATGATATGCACATCTTTCCAATGTGTTTGCCATGATACACCTTTCGCCCGCTTGTCTGAACTGAGGTACGAATGGTAAGATAATGGGCAGGGTGAGGTAGAGCTGGCTGACACGAATAAGAACAGACACATTAAATACCGTTTCCATGTAAGATACTGTTATTCTTGAAGGATACGGACCAGTGCATGAAATGAGGGGAATCCCGCGAGATTTCAGATCAGTCAGTTATTATTGAGCAGAATCCAAGATTGTGGCTGGCTCCAGTGAAATTTGTTGAATTCGTCCCAGTGTAATTTGCCGACACTGGGTCACATTCAGCAGCGCCTGCCTATTGCCTGCTTTCCATTCGGAGCAGCAAAGTGCAGGCATTGAGGGGATTTTGTTTTCCAGCAAGGCACAAAACAAAGGCCTGTTGTAAAGTGCACCAGCCCTCTTTTTATTGGAATATCATTCTGGCTTGGAGCTGTCCCAAACCTAACACCTACATGGGGAAATAGCATTTACAACGCTGTCAACACAACGCGCTTCCATTACAACACGGTCGCTACAATGGAACGGCCGCGTTGTTTCTACGCGGTCCATTACATCGCAAGTCGTTTCAACGACTTGCTGTAGGGAGCATGCAGCACCAGGGAATGTGTTGGATTTTAAATCCAAAACCTTCCCTGCTGTTGCACAAACTGGAGTAGGAATAGTAATTAATACTATTCCTAAGTCCAGCACGCCCCCTACTGCAAGTCGTTCAAACGACTTGCGATGTAATGGATCGAGTAGAAACAACAAGGTCATTGTAACGACCACGTTGTAATGGATGCGTAGTGAAAGCATTCATTGTAAAGGGCCATATTCCCTACATGCCAATGCATTGGAAGGAAACAAAGGCACACAGCTTGTTATCACTTTAAGTACTGAAGAGAAACTAATGCTTGGAAGCAGGCTTTTGACATTGTTCAACCTACATATATAAGATATATGCATGCACTGTAAGAATTTCATATGCATCTATGCATGAGTAATGACCCAATTTATGTTTTATGTAGCATTTAATATTTTTTTATTCAATTCTTTAGAGTGCTGCTCATCCCAATTTTAGGGTGTCAGAGAGTGTTAACATCGCGCAAACATTATACAGAGACAATGTATTATACAAATATGTAAAGGAGGGTACATGGTGCAGGAGACTCATATCTTCCTTACTGGTAGGCATTATATGTTAAGAGCAGCATCGGACTGGGACAGAAAAAAATTCCCAGGCATCAAATAAAAGTCTCCCAAATTAGTTAATTGGATTGCTGGAAAATTGGGGCGGTTTTGAACGTTTAAACGCACGCTCTATGAGTATGGTATGGAACATTGAATGCGTTTGAGATTGCTGCAGGGAATGTTTTTTTTATATTATCGAAATTAACAGTATAATATGACACAGGAGACAATAAAACAGGTCCACAAACAGCCCAAAAATCTGGCCCACACACTGACCTGTAACACCCTTCGGGGAATGCCTGACTACCCTAAAGTCTACTTTGCCCAGTGGCATCTTAAGGATTGTTTGGGGGGCTCTGGGAAGACATATTTCAATTGTTTAAGTGTGAACCCAGTTTCTGAAAGTCTGTTTTGGTATCACAAGGACTTAAATTTGCTGAAAATGGGCGGTCAAATTACGAAGAAGGGGCCCCAAAATATATCCTGCCCGGGGCCCCAAAGATCCTTAAAATAACTCTGCCCTGACTCCAGCCACTTACATACAATAATGTATGAAGTGCTTAGAGAAGTTTAGGTTCTATGGCCTTTCCACACCCCATCTGCCTTTCGGAGATCCAATGCCGTGTATATATTTGGGTTTTTACGTCCCCTTGTCCCAGAAGCCAACCTACCTGGTGTTAATCATCACCAGTGGCATTTTGGAGTCCACCAATGCATGAAAACAGAGTAAATTCTTCTGTAAAAGTTGTTGCTGGGAAGGTCTCCCACTGCAGTAATCCTTTCAATCATAAATAGCTCCGTTTGCATGAGAAAGAATTGCCTCATTTATTTGTAGGGCTTTAAGTGGGCTGAGTCCCTCCGGGTCTCAGACCTGGTAAATTTTAAGGGTCAGATTAACCAACATATCATTGAACGCAGCACTGCAGCCAAACATGCTGTGCTGCGTTGCTTGACAGGGAGTGAGCAGGAGATAGCCATGTCTACAGAGATGTGGCACTCTCCTCCCCTCTACTGAGTGCCGTCGCCATGCACACACTTTTGAGCCATAATACAAGGGTGTATGCGTGCGTCTAGCATAGGTTATAATACTATGCCTTGACAATTTTTAACACTTTTTCTACTTTGTGTGTGCTGTACACATGCAAAGTCGGAAAAGAAAGAAGAAATGCAAACATTGTTCCTTTTAAAGCATGCTTTCAAATGACATTAATTTTTGGCACAAAACTGTGTTACAGATTTTCGGAAGATAGGTTTTTGCATCAAAAAGCATGGGTGGTTGCATGGGAACACCATACTTTGCGCTACTTTTAGGCAATTTCCAGCGAAAAAGTAGTTTTGCACTGGAAAGCAAAAAAAGTAAATTGTGCTGGTTTGTGACTTCAATACATGACAAAATGTTAGTAAATTTGCCCCTAAGAACGGACATTGCAAAGGGTCGCTATTAGGTACTTTTTTCACGTCCTTAACATTACACAGAAAATACTGACTTTCTTAACAATTAATGTAATAAATGTTCAGGTAATGCATGTCAGTGATCTAGTTCCGGCTTATATTTCACCTTTTTAACTGAATCTTGCACTCCATTAGATTGTTAAGTATTCCCAGAATGCTGTGTTTCTGTATTTTTTGTGTGCAACATATTACTTTTATATAGTGCATACTTTAAAATGAGTCGCCGCGAGGTGTTTATAGCGGCCTCGATTGAGAAGTCTGGGGTAGGAGCTGAAGGCAGTGCGAGGTTCTCGCAGTGCCGGTCAGTGCGTCAAAAGGTGTTCAGAATACATGGTTATTCGATCATTGTCTTCTCTGTGGAGCGTAGACAGAGAATCACTGACAAAGCCAATCATCCTAGCCGGTTTTAAGTGTATGTGAGTTGTTGTGTTATATAACTGGATGCAAAAACAGAAAGCTCAGAAACCTCAGAAACCTCAGAAAGGCGCTAAAATACTGGTCAGGTGGCACACTATGGACAATCACAGAATGTAGTTTACATGTTTAAGACACACCTATAACTATACAGATCACGTACCATTTAGAGGCACCACCCCACACACACTTTTTCCAGCAGTGGCTCCTCCACTATGGCAGAAAAGCGTTGCCCTCCCCCCCCCAAAAAACGGCAGAAAAGGAAAAAAACGTGCCGTTTTATTTCTCCTTTGCTGACGAGTCTTGGTGGTGGGGCCTGGCAGGTACGGCACTGAGTGGAGGGGTAGTGCACTCCCTTCACTGGGCATAATGGTTTATCTGCCAGTCTCAGGCCAGCTAAACCATCATGTGCCTTTAATCTCTCTCCAACCCCAGCTGTATTGCTGGGTTTAAAGAGAGCAGGCACAGACTCCTAGTCTGTCCTGAATCGCCAATCAAGGGCGCTTAGGCCAATCCTGAAGCTGCTCTCATGTGAGAGCAGCTTCAGGATTGGCCGCAGGGCATTCTGGGAGCCTATGCCTTTCTGAAGCAGAGGAGCGGAGGAGCGTGACTTAGGACGCGGCCGTCTGAAGGTACTTTTTTTTTTTACTTATTAATCTTTTTTTTTGCCCCCCCCCTTCCCGACCCCTATACTCCCTCCTCAACAACCCCCCCCCCCCCCCATCTCCGCCCCGCCACGGGCCCTTACAGCTTTTTTCTTCCCACCTAAAGCCCTGTTTGTTCGGTTTAATTTTAAGTATTACAACGCGGTTTTTCAGGCCTGTAATTCCTTGATGACATCCACTGTTCTGTGCTGTCAATTGCTTTTGCGCTTGCCTAAGCAAATTTGCCTGTCAAAGGATTAGAAGATTCAGAGGGGGGCTTTACTTTTGGTCAGTCAGGATCCCCGTACATTAACTGATGTTTAGTTTGTCTTTCACTTCAGTAAGTTTCAGTTGTGTGGAAAATTGGGGAGAGTATGCCCCCAAGTGGCTAACTTTTGAATTAGGAATTTTTGTAACGTTCAAATTATATTGAGCGCCAGGTTTATGATATGGAAGAGGAACTTTTGACTGCTCTCTTATTAGCCCGAAGAGCCTCTTCATGTACCTGTTACCATCGGCGAAGCACAGCCCTCCACTTTTGATGACGCATTTCATGGCCTTTTTTTTCCCCCAATATTTTTATTATTTTAAAAAAGAAGGAGTTCATACATTTATAATAGAATGCAATACAACCAAGCAAAGTGATCGATAAATAAGTAAAAAATTAAAGGGAATATAGACACAATGATAGAATTCATGACATAAAAAATAGTGAAATCACAAATAGTACCTAAGCGATAACAAATATTCAAGGAATGTCTATATTAGATTGTTAACAACCAATTAATTGTATTGCATAAAGACCACAAAATATCAGAGTGAAAGGAGGAAGAAGAGAAAAAGAAAGGAAAGAAAGAAGAAGAGAGAAGACAGAACTGAAAAAGAAATGAAAAAAGAGAGAACACTGGGTACATAAATAGATGAGTTATTAAATAGATAAATAGATATAGTTAGAGCGAGAGGGGAAGAAAGAGAGAGAGAGAGAGAGATGGGGACACCTGCTGCAGTGGAGAGAGTAAATTAAGACGTGGAGTCAAGGGGATATTGGGCTACCAACCCCTGAGAGGACAATTTTATATATTTATCCAGTGACCTCCAAATAATATTAGAGATGGAAGGAGTACAATGCTTCTCCTCAACAGAAGTATGGGCCCCACGAAGAAATGATACCCAAGCCCACCAAGTATGATAGGACAAGAGATTAAAGGATTTCCACTCAGTTAAAATAATCTCAACAGCAATTGATATAAGGAGGTCTAATAGCTGCATATCAGTATCATCCAATGGAAGAGGAGCATATGCAGCCACGCCCCCAATAAGATCATAGGTAACAAGAGCTCCAACGGAATATCAAAGATTAGTGATAGATGTTTCTGAACTAAATCCCAAAAGGATTGTAATAATGAACATTCAAAAAATATATGTTGGTGAGTGCCGGAGACCAAATTGCAATTCCAACAAAGATCATTATCCTTCAGTTTCAACTTGAATAAGCGAGCAGGGGTCCAATGTAGAAGAATCATAGTGAAGAATTTAGATTGCATAAGAGACGGAGCAATCTTATTCCGTAACAAAACTTTCCCAATAAACTGCCATGACTCTTGTGAGATATGTTTGAAAATATCACTATGAAAGAGATGTAACCATTTATCCTGTGTTATAGTAGTCTGTGAAGGAAGTGGCACAGATAAAAATGTGTATATTTTCGATGCAATGTGACCTGAACAAGACCACATAGACAGAAGTGAAATAGTAACCGATTCTGTACATAGGGTTACTTTGGAAAGGGCAACCTTTAATTTAAAAAAGGAATAGAAATCCATATCACTAAGAATATATTTCCTGGCCAAAGAAGAAAAGGGAAGAGGATCATGATTGGAGTCATACAAATGTTTGACCAATGTAAGACCATTATTAGCCCAGGAAGATATCGTAACGGAATCAATATCAGTAGTAATTTTAGAATTATACCATAATGAGGACCATCTCGACTTATGAATGGGATTGGAAACCTTTTTATCTATATATTTTAAAGCATTAATTGTGTCGGAAATAATATGGCTTGAATGAGGTAACACAAGCTTAGAAGCAGTGAGGAAGGAAGGGGTAGAAAGAGGAGCACACAGTTCTTTTTCAATATAAATCCACGGAGGGGTATGTTGGGAATTCGATAAAAACCAGATAGCACCCTGAGATGATAAAAAAGCAATTTAATATAAGTTCCAATCTGGAAGGTTACATCCACCCAAAACAGATGGCTTCCTAAGATGTTTATATGCAACTTTAGCACATTTATCACTCCATAAAACTTTTGAGGTTAGTACATCAATCTCATGGAAAAAGGATGAAGACAGCCTCACAGGCAGCATGGCAGATAAGAAATTAATGATCGGAGTTATCATCATCTTAAGAGTTTGAAGTCTTCCCCACCAAGAGATATATTTTGGAGACCAGCAGGACAAAAGATCTTTAACCTTAGCTAGTATCTGAGACTCATTATAAGAAATAGTGTCTAACAGATTATTACAAAACCAAATACCTAGATATTTAATTTGAGTCGATTGCCATTTAAAGCCGGCCTCACCCATGTGAGAGGGAAAGCACAACGCATTAAGAGGGAACATTTCCGTCTTGTCTCTGTTCAGAAACGATTGAAAACCCTTTAATGGTTTTAGAGATGGCAGGAATGGCAGTAGCAATATCTTCAGAGAAGATGAGAACATTGTCTGCGTACGCAGCCATTTTAATTGTATGTGAACCAAATTGAAAGCCTTTGATATTATACTTTAAGTTAAGTAACTGAAGGAGAGGGTCTATAGCCAATAGAAAAAGAAGGAGTGATAACAGGCACCCTTGTCTAGTGCCTTGACGTAGATTAAAAAAGGAAAACGTAGCCCCATTGACTCTGATGTTAGCTTTAGGTTGCCCATAAAGGGACATTACCATGTTGATAAAATAATCTCCTAAATTATGAGATTGTAGTACTGCTTGTAAAAAAGGCCAAGAAACTTTATCGAAAGCCTTTTCGGCATCAAGAGTAATCGCAGCCGATGGTAAGGCAGAGAGTTTCGCTTTCTCCAATATGTGACAAAAGGTTCGGATATTATCCTGAGCAAGTCTCCCTTTTACAAAGCCAGTTTGAGACCCATGGATAAGACTAGGGATATGGCCCTCTAAACGCTTAGCCAGGATTTTGGCAAAAATCTTAGCTTCCATATTTAGCAGCGATATTGGGCTGAAATTTTTAGGGTCAGAGTGATCTTTCCCTTCTTTCGGGATCACGACAATAGTAGCCTCAGCTGCTGAACCAGAGACTTTACCAGACATTACAAAGTTATCAAAAGCTTTCTTGAGATATTTTATTATTGAGGATGAAAAAGTCTTATAGAAAACAATAGGGTAACCATGATGCCCTGGAGCCTTCCCCGACCGAGTCGCCCTAATAGCTTGAATTATCTCGTCGGAATCAATTGGTTGCCCCATAGCAGTCATCTCCGACTGCGAAATAGTATGTTTAGGGATCGAGGACAAAAATTGTTGACACACAGATAAGTCACATTGATTTTTGGGAGTGTAAAGTTGTTCATAAAAATCACAAAAGATTTGTAGAATTTCTTGAGTATGGAATTTCTTAGAACCATTAGTGTCATGGATGTAGGAAATCTGAGCAGTGTTGACATTTGTGTTTTTTGATATTTTGAAGTGGCAGCCAACAACGTACCTGCTCTATTTTGTAGCAGCAAACACTTAGATTTTTTAGCATGCACGCCAATAAAAGCTCTCTTAGTGACAATGGAGTTAAAAGAGTATTTCAGATTTTTGATATCTTGCAGGAGAGACTTATCATTAGAACTTCTATATAATATCTCTTTACGTTTGATCTCATCTCCTAAAGATTGTAGCGAACTTCTGATAGCTTTATTCCTTTTTTACATTTTTTTAATAATATGGCCTCTAATAGTGCATTTAAATGCATCCCATAAAACTATTGCGGATTTGGCCGAAGACTCAAACTCATTGAAGAAATTATCATTTTCCACAGCTAACTCTTTAACTCCATCCCTATCATCCAAAATCTCTGTGTTTAGGCGCCAAGTACGAGGACCTTGTTTATCTGTCAGATTAAGGAGAGTAAATGAGACAGCTGCATGATCAGAAACCACTATTGGGTGAATTATAGCGTTACTAGTGTGTTTTAGAAGAGCAGCATCAACTAAAAGATAGTCAATATGCGAAAAACTAGAATGTGGCGATGAGAAAAACGTGAAATCACTACCCGTAGGGTTATGTAGTCTCTATACATCAGAAAGCTGATGAGGAGAGCATATATTGAGCATTTGTTTATGTGATCTGGGTGGACGAAATTTAAAAGCAGAATGTCTATCCAAGAAAGGATCCAAAGGCAAATTAAAATCCCCTCCAACAATTATTCTAGCATTTTGAGGTATGTCAGAGAGTTTTTTATTTATTGGACGCCAAAAAAGTTGATCATCAATGTTGAGAGCATAGATGTTCATCACATATAACTCATCTGAGCTATTGGACAAGCGAGAAAGCAACCAACTGCCATCCGTATCATGTTCCGCAGCGATAATGGATAGGCCCGAGTTTAAATAACTCAAGGTTATAACCCCGTTCTTCTTACCAGCAGCTTCAGAACAAGCCACATCAGGAACCCGGGGGGGCGTGGCTAGGTGCTCGGCAAGATGGCCGCACTGTAGTGTTGCTGTGCCGGCCGCCGAACGATATCCTACATATATCCTGACCCTACTGAGCCATCCGCTGAAATACTCGGTGGGACTGTATTGCTGGCTCCGTGGCCATTCTGGCGATGTGTTTTGCACCAGAGTAAGAGTGTTGGAGGGAGATCGGCAGCAGGTGAAGTGCTCTGGCCCTGCAGTAATGGCGGTGGAGTGAGATCGAGGGATCCGCCTTCCGCGCTCCCTAACTGCATGGGAACACGTCGCTGGAATATTTGGAGCAGACTGGAGTGCGGCACGGACCATCGTGTACGACACGGCACCATTACGTTGGCTGTGCGACTGAGTAGGACCGCACCAGCAGCCATCGAAGGTGAGCGGGGGGCCCGCGCAGAGATCTCGGGACACTGAGGGCAAGCAAGCGGCCGGCGCTGGATAAAGGAGCAGGCCGCGAGTAGGCTGCGAGGTTGAGAGCGGGGCAGGCGACGGAACCTGCCACCGTAACACTTTGTCGATTCTCCCCCCCCTCCTGCTGCCACCACCTGGTCCTCCGACATGTGGATCGGACAACAAATCACTGCCCACAATAGATCTCGATACATGGTGTGAGAGTCGCTAGAGACATTGGAGTGGTGCGGTGAAGCGGGCCCATTTACAGACAGTTAGCTGGATTGGACACTTGCGGCACAGAGGTTTGAGTTTTGTTGCGCATACTGTCCGCGCGGGGTGTCCCTTTCACCTCCTCCCCGCGGGACCGCGTGTATGTGCCCCCCGAACCGCTATATGTTGGGACCCTCTCTGATAGCTGACCGCACTGCTAATAGGAAGCCAACCAGATTTGATCATTAATATTCGGTGCCACCTGGATTCGTCTAGATAGTAGAATACCCGCACTGCAACATAGGGGTAATTCTGGTCAAAGCGTACATCCTGGAAATCTGCCTGTTAGCATAAAACGCTGACCACCTGGGGACGGAGCTACCGGGATACAGGAGGAGATTCCACTGCTGGCTTCGCCGTGGCTGCACCGCTCGAATTTCAGAGTACAGGTCATTAGGAGTGCGCACAGCTCAATGTAAAGGGTGAAGTTGTCTCATCTCTAGGCGATAGGCTATCCCCGGCGGTAGGGTACAACATGGGTAAACCAGACAAGAACCAACCGCGTCTAACATTTGAACTCGGCAAGGGAGGCAAATCTGTGCAAAATGCGGCCTCGGACTCGGAGCTGGACTCCTCGTCGCAGGTCCCCACAGCACTTGAGAAATTACTTGCCGCCATTCAAGCAAGTCTCCAGGCCATAGATGGAAAGATCGAGGCCCTTAACGGCAGAATGGACCATTTTTCCGCAAAACTAGATAAACAGGCAGCGCAAATCGGAGAAGCGGAACAGCGCATTACAGATGCTGAGGACGGATTGCAACAGGTAGCCGCGAAGACATCGGACATCACGAGACTCCTAGCTGTTATTCAAGTGAAGAATAAAGACATTGAAGCGCGGTCAAGGCGCAACAACATTCGCGTTTTGGGCCTTCCTGAATCTACCAATGTGGGGCGATTGGAGGATTACATGGAGGAGCTGTTACGAGATGTTTGCGGCACCGACAACTTATCAACCCTATTTGCTGTGGAGCGTGCTCACAGAGCCTTGGAGGCGCGCCCTCCACCTGGCACTCCCCCGAGGCCAATAATTGCCAGACTGCTTAATTTCAGGGATCACGATACTATCCTGCGAATAACACGACAAAGAGGCACGACAACCTACCAGAATAATGTCTTATCGTTTTACCCAGATTTCACAGCAAATGTGCAGGCGGCCCGGAAGGAATTTCAAAATATTAAGAAGGTGCTGCTCAAAGAACAGATCCCCTATGCTATGCTCTATCCAGCGAGGCTGCGCATTGGGGAGGCATATAACGGCAAGATCTTCACAAATCCCAGGCAAGCGATGGAACACGCCAGGTCAGCGGAACTCACCGGTCCACACGTCGGACATTGATGATTGAACAGTAAGAGGGGCTGGGCCCTGCGAATAGGCTTGCTCAGGTTCACAGACGCTATTGACTGGGCGGATTGTATGAAGTATTTGATAAACATAACACTGTTTTTTGATGTATATGCATAGTGCAGCCAGGCCTGTGTGACTATCTTTGCTGAATAGAGTTCTACTGTGTGTATGGCGAACCAAAATTGTTGTCATACTGTTCTTTGTCCCATTGCTATACTAAGGTGGACACGGGTTCTCCACCAGACGTCCTGCACTAAGTCTTCTCTTCTGGGTCTTATGGTTTGGCTATGGTGGTGGGATGTGATTGCGCATCGGCGGCCACCTCCCTACTAGATCTGGGAGAGGATTTCAACGCTACATCCCCCAATGGGCATCCCCCACCTGAGACACCATTTCCTGTTGTTTTTGTTGGGATGGGAGTTACATGAGGGTCAGGCCTTTAGCAAATTGGTGTTGCTGAAGTGGGTGGGGGGAGGGAGGGAATGTTCTACTTTTTTCAGTCGAAGGTACAGTGATTGGGGATATAATGACATATTGGCTTTGTTTGGATGTATGTACATGTGCTTTGGAATAGTGAGCTGCACACCCTGCTCTGCTTACTGTCATAGATGAAAGGAAAAATGTATAAATGTATAATTTGGTATGTCCGAGGTTTAAATACGCCTAAGAAGACCAGGCAAGTGTTGACACAGTTGGACAGTCATAAGGTGCAAATTTCTCTATTGCAAGAGACCCACCGGAATAGACACACTGAAGGCACTGTGGCACGCATATGGGCGGCCTACCCGCTGGCCTCATCCTACTCCACTTATGCGAGGGGGGTCCTGATTCTCATTAAGAGGGGTGTGCCGTTTACACCTTTACAGACCTGTGTGGATACAGAGGGTCGCTGGGCTATGGTGCAGGGCAAGCTGGGGATGGTACTGGTGACAATAATAAACACTAATGGACCTGTGGTGGATGATACGACGCCTTTCTTGCAAATGTTTAATGTACTGCGCACTTGGCCGGAGGCTGCACTCATATGGGGGGGAGATCTCAACACACACCTTAATCCACGAGTAGATAAATCTAACCCGACTGGGGCACGCATGGTGAAAGTTGCACAGTGCATACGGGATTTCATGTTGGAGATGGGCTTGGTGGACGTCTGGCGCCTGCGACATTAGGGTCTTCTGGAAGGTACGCACATAACACCAGCATTTAACAGTTGGTCTCGGCTGGACTACTGGCTGCTTAATGAGGAAGCCAATGGGTGGGTGGAGAGGGTCCACACACTCCCGCGGACCTTATCTGACCATAACCCTGTTGTCCTTGAAATGTCTATACCTGCCAACCCACACAAATCATTCACATGGCGCTTTAGAGCAGATGCACTGCTAGATCCGATCTATGCCGAAACTGTTAAGACTGCTATCACACAGTACTTTGAACTGAACGTAGGCTCCGTCGAAAGCCAGTCTACCCTATGGGAAGCCTTTAAGGTGACGATTAAGGGTGTATGTATAAGGACCTCGGTGGGAATCCTCAAAGACATTAGAGGACAATTGCATAAGATTGAGAAACAGCTAGGAAATCTAGAGACCCAATACAGCAACGCACCGTCCAGTGAGATATTGGCCCAAATACACGACCACGTTGTGGAATATAACTCTTTGGCGGACACGGAAGTGAAATATTTGTCCAAACGACATGTGGCCAGGGCCTATGGCGAGGGTGGAAGGCCGGGAAGGGTCCTGATTAACAGATTACTGGAAAGAGCGGACAACCCCCTGATCGATCATATAATTAGTGAAGCAGGGATGACCCATCATTACCAACACACAATAGTGGAGCAGTTTCTGAATTTTTATGCCTCTATGTATACCACCCGGTGGGGGGGGGGGATGGATGACGATGCTATGAATGACTATTTGGGAGATACAGCCTGTGCATGGTTATCAGATGCTCACAGGAAATACTTAAGTCTACCCATTGATGAAGACGATGTCAAGGAGGCCGTTTTATCATTGCCAAATAATAAAGCTCCCGGGCCGGATGGCCTAACGGCGGAGTTTTATAAGGCATATGCTGATCTACTCATACCACACTTACTAGAAGTGTATGCAGAAGCTCACAAGTCAGGTAAACTCCCTCTGTCGTTGCAGCAGGCCTTAATTATAACCTTGCTGAAGAAAGATAAACCTCCTACGCAATGCGACTCAGATCGCCCACTATCATTCATAAATTTGGATGCAAAGATACTGGCGAAGATTTTGGCCACCAACCTGCATCCCTTAATGCCACTTCTCGTACTCCCGGACCAATCCGGGTTTATTCCAGGTCGCTCTACCTCCCTCAACCTGCGTACTATTTTTGCCATGTACCATGTGCTCAATCCTGATTTGTCGGCTGTTGTAGTTCTGTTGGACGCTGCAAAAGCGTTTGACTCTATAGAGTGGAAATACATGATGCACATCCTAAACAGAATGGGATTCCCCCAGTTTTCATTCGCTGGATACAGGTCCTATACACTGAAGCCTCTGCGAGAGTTAGGGTGGGCGGGCTCACATCGGAGCCGTTTAACATAGAACGCGGTACCAGACAGGGCTGTCCCCTTTCCCCCCTTCTTTTCGCCATAGTTTTGGAGCCTCTAGCGTGTACAATTCGGTAATCCCACAGGGCTGCTGCACTGAATTTTCATAATAGACCGGTTGGAATTTCCCTAAACGCGGACAACATGGTCCTTTATGTTCGTGAGCCACAGCTCATTATCCCCGGTTATCCGTGAATATATCAAATTCGGCCTCTTCTCAGGTCTTCAGATAGATTGGGAGAAATCTGTTATCATTCCCCTAACATCAGCCACAGCCTCGCCCCAGGTAGAATACCCATTAGTATGGTCTGAAGAACCAGTCAAATACTTAGGGGTGTGGATACATCGGGACCCTGAGGTAGTGATCAGAGAGAACGATGGTCGGGCATACACAGCGTTAGTGCAGCAGATTGACCGCTGGGCCTGTTTACCACTGTCTCTGGCAGATCGAATAGCACTGATAAAGATGGTCGTTCTTCCCAAGTTTTTATACCTATTTTGTAATATTCCTATCCCACTGACAAATATTTTTTTAAAACAGTCCAAACCCAGCTGCTGAAGTTAGTGTAGGGGAATAAGCAACCGAGAATCAGTTGGCACACGTTGACCTTGACATATGAAAAAGGGGGATTTAATGCTCCGGACTTTTATGTGTACTATCTATGTGGGCAGGCTCAATATGCGTACTTCTGGTTTAAGACTCATGACTTCATCCCTTATGTGGCTGTAGAGGAGGGAGATGCGCATCCGGTACGCTTGAAAAGCATCATCACCCACACCAATAGACAGACGCCTAAGTCCGAGATAAACACAATAGATGTCACTATTGCAGCATGGCAGGAGATTGGGAAGCGAACACACAAACCTCCTCTATATGCTTCAGCATTGCCCATAGCGGGACATGCCGCTCTATCCGTAGCTCGAGAACACGGCCCCATTACAGCACTCACAGAGGCAGGAATTACACTCATGAGTGATTTGTACCCGGAAGGAAAGTACATTACGGGCGATGGATCTAGACTGTATACAAAATCCCACGCCACTATTTCAGTACACCTGTTATAGACTCCGACGGGCAGTAATAGACCACTACCCTAATTTTCCTGAGGAACCGGAAGGGCTGCAGGCGCTGCAATCGGTAATAGTAGCTCCAACGCGAAAGAAGTTGGTCACTAAGCTATATAGGGCAGTTCAGGGGAAACAGCCCATGGGGTGGACAAAAGTTTGGAGTGCTGGAATACTGTAATGGCCCCCCCCCCCCGATCACTGACACAGAATGGGAACAGATTTGTGTGCTAACGGAGAGACTGACATCAAATAGCAACTTGCGAGTCATTCATTTGAAATTTCTTCATCAAGTATACCACACTCCCAACAAGCTACATAAGATAGGGCTTAGAGATTCGGACTGCTGTAAGAGATGTGGTCAGGGTGGGGCTGACTTACTTGCATGGCAGTGTAAGCTGGTATTCCAATACTGGGAAAAGGTCATCACTCTTATACACACCACGACTGGTCAGGTGGTAAAGTGCACGCCACTGGAATGCTTACTCGGGTATGTTCCCCAACTAAAGGCTGCGGTGGGAAGGTTTGTAAGAGTGGCTCTGTTGGTTGCAAAAAGGCGGGTCCTATTCACATGGGACAGCCGGCTGAGCGCGAAAGCTGATATGTGGATTAAGGACATGGTTTACTGCCGTGAACAGCTGGAATTGTATGCAGAGGAACTGCCGGTAGCCTCACGACCCAAGGATATCTGGGCTCCCTTGCAGAAATATTTCCTGGCTCAGAGCGAGCTGAACTCGGAGTAGACTTATACTGAACGGAAACTACCCAGACTCTTAAAACATTTGGACGATACAACTATGCAGTAAGGTCAGAATGAGATGTAAACATGTACGCTATACACTGATCACTAGAAAGTACCTGTTATTGACTGTTTTTTATTATCTGTTCGGGTTATGTTGTTTTCTTTGTATTTGGGTGAGCATTATTCCACTGTGTTCTTGGATTATGTATACGCTGTATGACACTGATTACAGTCAATAAAAATACTAAAAAAACAAACATCAGGAGCAAAGCTTCTTTAAAGGCTATTTTAGTCTCCTGAAGAAGAACAATGTCCCTTGATAAGCTTTTGCAGTAGTCTAGAATCTTGGCCCTCTTGACGGGATGATTCAGACCACGAACATTAAGGGAGTTTACATTTAAACCAGACATAAGTAAGCCTGGCCCCAAACAACTAAAGACGTCTGATAAAAAAAAAAGGGGAAGACTATACATCAAGTGAGCAGGTAAATGAATAAAAGAACAAAAGGAAAAACACCGCAAATGATCCGGAGCAGGGGTCCCCAAGGAAGAGAAAAGAAAAATAGGAGAAGTAAAGACTAGAAAAAAGAAATAAATAGAAAAGATGCTCCAAAGTAAAAAGGAGCATGGAGAAATAAGAACCTTACCAGGGGATGTCTATAACAGACCATTTGCATGGGGAGAAAAAACGTGGAAGAGCAACCACAGAGGTCAACACTGACAGTGCAGACCGCTCAGCAATAAATAAGTATATCATTGAGCAACAGAACAATAATGCAAATGTGTACTCTAATAGCAACATATCATCTATGGATTCAGAGAATAAAATTGAAGAGGGACCAAGCTATTTTCGTATCGTAACTAGAAAGGAGAAATGTCAAAATCAGATGTAGATCATAAATATTAACAATAAATATTATACTAAACAATCTAACTCAATCCTAAATTAAGACATCATAAATAACCATAATACATATTATAAGTAGCTGCTATAAGTAGCTGCATAGGGCACTATTATATTAAGGTATCATAAATGACAAAAATAGATATTATAAATAGCAGCATAAGGCAATATTAAACTAAGACATCATAAATAGCGATAATAGATATTATAAGTAACAGGCTAAGGCAATATTAAATTAAGGCATCATAAATAACAATAATAGATACAATAAATAACAGTCTAGGGCAATATAAAATTAAGGCATCATAAATAGCAGTAATAGATATAATACGTAGAAGGCTAAGGCAATAGTAGGTTGAGGCATCCTACATAACAATAATAAATAATATAAATAACAGCCTAAGGCAATATTATTTTAACCCCTTCAGTGCGGCGCGGATTACCGTGCCGTGCTGAAGGTTCCGTGCGCGGGCAGGGCCGTGACGGAGCGGTTCCGTCATGCGCACAGCGCAACCGACGCGCATGACGGAACCGCTCCGTCACTCGCATTTAAGTGGTTAATGCATCATACATGCCCATAATAGATATTATAACTACCAGCGTAAGGCATGGTACATAATTATAAGTTCTGTAATAAATAAGTAAATGAGGCATTGGAGACAACAATATAAAACGTTATAATACTAAAATATATAAAAAAGAAAAAAAAATGTTAGATTTGGGGGTCTCTAGTTGGCACAGGTATGCACTTGTGACAAATAGGGACCCTTGCCTCTAGTCAGGGTAAGGGGTACACTCCTAAAATAACCCCTGCACACCCCCTTGGTAGCTTGGCAAGAGCAGACAGGCTTATCTCAGAGGCAGTGTGTAAAACATTTGTGAACACATACAGTAATCAAGTGACAACACTACAGATGGACACCACACAAGTTTTATATAACAAAAAGTATTCTTTATATAGATATACCACAAGACCCTAAATGACAAAAATCCACAATACTGTCACTTTAAATGGTAGTTTTAGCTTAGTTCTCTTTAGTTCTTAAATGCAACACTTTAAGTCAATGTACCTTTAGATGCGACAAGCAGGGCAACGAAAGTGTTGCAACGATGTTGATGTGATGAAAGTTTGATGCAAAGAAATAAAGACGTGAAGATCTTCTTGATGCGGCTCGCTTCTCCGATGTTGCGAGAGATCTCGACTCAATGCGCCAGCTGCATCGCCGACACCCTTGTCCAGTGATGCGACGACAGCGGCTTTGGGGACGACACTCTTCTCCAGTGATGCGAGACCCTTCAGCTCGATGCGGCAGTTACCGCGACGACACCCTTGTTCAGTGATGCACCAGCAGCAGCTCCGACGGCGGCATGCTTCTCCGTGGATGCAAGGTGCTTTTCTTGATGTGGTGCAATGCTACAGCTACAGCGGCGTCATCCAAGATGTGACGGCAGTGGCTGCGACGGCGACACGCTTCTTCCTCGATGCGAGACTCTTCTCTTGATGCGGTGCAATGCGTCAGCTACGATGGCTGAAGAACCAGAACCTTTTGGACCTGGCGGCGCAGGGTACGCCTTAATCTCCTGGGTTCTCCTGCTTAGCTACACACAGACACGGGGACACTCTGTCGGCGTAAAAGATCAGATTTATTAGCTGCAGCTAGTACAGTTGTCCTAGAAGTACACACCGTATGTTCTCAGGAGACTGCCACTTCACTCCGTGGCGCACAATCTTATATAGTACATAGGTGATATATACATTAACTAAGAACACACCTAAAACATATAAAAGGAGCCAATAAGAAAAGTTGGAAAACAGAACAGAACCAATAGGAAAGGTTTGAAAATAAAGTATCGAGTAACTCGAAGAAGCCTCTCCTCTAACTGTATTTGTCACCCCTCCCCACAAGCTAATTCATTAACTGACTTGTAGTTGTCTTGCAGGTGACGAGATACGTTTGTGTGTTTTGGAGGATAGTTGTGAAACAAGAGAATACGAGCAGAGGACAGCGAAGGCCAGACGATAAGATAAAATCAGAAGAGAATAGTGTGAACCAACAGATAGTTGATACAGGGATTAGGAAAACCAGACAGGGATTAGTGTACTCTGCCAGTCTCCGACACCAGCTTTTGTAAACAGAGGCACAAGGTTATTTCGATACACTATTGCAGGAAAAGCAGAAAAAGACTTCGATCATCGTGCTGCCTGAGTGAGGGCAACACAAAATGGCAGCGGAGCACAAAATGGCGGGTCGATACGATCATGATCGAAAATCGAAGTTCCTCAGACCCTCCTTTTGCCAGAACTCAGGCAAGATACACAGACTCACATTAATCTGAGTCAATGTCGATGGCCATGAGGTCATCGAGCTGTTGCTGTAGCATCATTCTGATATTCTCTGTTCTTTGTGACTTGGGTTTAGGGATGCACATAGTAGCACAAAAGTCGCAGATGGCGGGGCCACAGTGCCTACAAATGCAACAAGAGAATACGATGGCTAAAATTACTCCAAGGAATGTCAATACCTTCCAACCCCATTTGGACAGTAGTCCCCAAAACCACTCCAATAATGACCAATCTCCTTTGTCCTGATGAATCGACTCAGAGATTATATGTAACTTAGAGATAGCTAGGTATACTGTCGGAGCGTCATCAGGTATGAAAATACAGCAACTTGACCCGATCAATTTGCACACTCCACCACGGTCTGCAAGAACAAAGTCTAAGGCAACTCGATTTTGTAAAGTCATAAGACGATCTGCCTGTAGTTCTGCCGTGATATTACTTAAGGCTCCTACAGTGATGTCTATGGTGGTAAAGAACTAAATACGGCATTCCTTTTTCTACGGTATGTGGCATAAGCCCACACACCCAACAGTCAGTGGTATTGATCATTAATTGGTGTTGCTGTAACAACTGGACAAATGAGTTATTGTAATATTCAGTTCTTCTAGTGAGTTCATGTTGAGGAAGTGTATGAAATAGATGTGGAGAGACAGTAGAAGAAGACGAAGAGGTAAAAGGAGAGACAACTTTTCGCTGCAGAGCAATAACAATCCAATTTATACATGCCAAAAGAATACACAATAATATAATAATACATAAAGCAATACCACAACGACTATACATTTCTTTACAATGATTCATTTTATCTTTACTTTCTCTTGTGCCTAACGTAGTCTCCATCTTTCTAAGTGGATGCTCACAGCAATCTTCCTCAATCACTTAATTACGATTGTCTGCCGTCCTATGACACTGAAAGTCCTGCAGGCCTATTGCCACTACTCAGGTCGCAACCAAGACTCCTACCGTGACCCTGCAACCGGGACAGAATACTACATAGGAGAGAAAAAAAAAATCTTAAGTGTTCTTTAGTCTAGGTCTTAGGTTATAGTGTTCTTTATCAGGTACAGTTTGGTCTCGGAACAATGTTCGCGGATTTGTCGTATTCAAGCGACGATGTGGTGTTATCGCTTCCTGAAGAATGTCGTCGTCCTCTTTCTCAGACAATGTTCCACTCAGGCGTGCATCACTGAAAGGCACAAATCGTGGAACCTTCTCACTCTCAGAGTCTCTAATGCCCTTACGTACCCACTGATCAAACGGAAGAGGCAAAGGCACTTTCTTGCAATGGACACCGTGAATCCAATTTTTCTTTCCTTCGACTTTCACTGCTGTTCTTGTGGTGAGCAAAACCATTCGGGGCTCTCTCCACCTGGGTTCCAAATTTTTCGTCCTTTGGAAGTTCATTGTGCAGACCCAGTCACCTGGTCGGATGGAATGACCTGGGTCTGTGGAAACCTCCGGCAAAGCACTCTGAACCTGTTGATGGAGAACACGCAATTTAGTCGTAAGGTCGTGCAAGTAATCAATTAACATTGGATATGGTAAATCTGAGTATTTCTTAGGGCGAGGGACTTCCCATACATTAGCTGGACGTCCAAAAACCACTTCGTAAGGGCTAAGTCCCACACGAGAGTGTACTGCTGTTCTGGTGGACAGAAGAGCCAATTGTAAAGCATCGGGCCAATTAAGTCCTGTACTAGCTTGAACTTTCGCTAATTTTAGTTTTAAAGTTCCATTGTAACATTCTACTAAACCCGCTGACTGTGGATGATTTGCCGCATGGAACTTTTGCTTGATACCAAGACCCGCACAAACTTTTTGCATAACTTGGCCCACAAATTCGCTCCCATTGTCACTCCAGACAATGCGCAGCAAACCAAACCTGGGGAAAAATTATTTTAATAGAACTTTAGCTGTGGATAAGGCTGTGTTATTTTTTAGAGGGTATGCTTCTATCCATCTAGAAAAGGCGCGTACTACCACCAGAACGTATTTGAGTGTGTTGAATATAATCGATCTGCAACACCTCAAATGGATATGTCGGAGGAGCAAAGTGACCTGCCGGAGTTGGGGTTCCCTTTCCCGGATTGTACATCAAACAAACAATACAATGTTTCACTACATTGTCTGCACACTTTGGGATTCCTTCATTCTGCCACACTGGAGCCAGAAGCTTGCATATACCTTTCGCACTTAAGTGGGCTGGACCATGCGCCATAGTGACTACTGGTAGCACATAAGCGTCTGGTAACAGCCAACGTTGGTGCTTAGACAATTCCACCCAA
Organism: Triturus cristatus; assembly: GCF_964204655.1. NCBI lineage: Eukaryota > Metazoa > Chordata > Amphibia > Caudata > Salamandridae > Triturus > Triturus cristatus. The sequence continues at coordinate 939,091,771 of NC_140587.1, read as the reverse complement.
CATCCCATCTCATCCAACATTCCTGTACTTTCTTACCACTTGCTCAATTCTTTCTCTGTAGCCTCTTTCTGAATCGATCTTACACTCTCTACTGTATCCTCATACATTCCTCTCTCTCTAACCCAATTCGCAGGACCCGCAATATACATTCGATTTGTATCATCTCTCGCTGTTTTTTCCGCTACTTCATCCGCAAATGCATTTCCTCGACCAACATCGTCAGTAATCTTTTTGTGCGCACTACACTTCACAATTGCTATTTGAGCAGGCAAAGAAAGTGACTCAAGAAGATCAGTCACTAATTGACCATGTTGTATTTTAGTGCCATGGGAAGTAAGGAATCCCCTTTCCTTCCATAAACGCCCAAAATTGAACGCTACACCAAAAGCGTATTGACTATCGGTGTACACGTTCACCCTTTTTCCTTTGGACAACACACATGCTCTTGTTAAAGCTATCAGTTCTGCTGCTTGAGCTGAATTGTGTCTGATACGTGCGGTTTCCACAACTGTATGTAATGTAGTAACAGCATAGGCTGAAACTGTATCTCCATTAGGAAGTTTGAAACAAGAACCATCCACCCATAGAATTCCATCCGGATTTTCTAGCGGCGTATCTTTTAAGTCAATTCTTCCTTTTGTCTCTTCCTCAGTACGGAGGAAACAATCATGTTGTTCTTGGTCATCTTTGTCTACTGGAAGAGGCAACAAAGTAGCTGGATTTAAAGTGTTACATCGTTTGATGTGCACGTGACTAGCCAAAAGTGTCAACTCATATCCAGACAAACGAGCACTCGTAAGATGTTGTGTTTTCGTTCGGTTTAATAAGGTATCCACTGCATGCGGCACCATAACAATAAGTGTATTATCTAGCACTACTCCAGCAGACTGTCGAATAGAAATTGCTGCTGCTGCTGTTGCTTTAAGACAACTTGGCAATGCTTTAGCTACTGGATCTAATGTAGCCAAAAAATATGCACATGGCCGCTGTTTGTCTCCAAAACGCTGCGTTAAAACTGACAACGCACAACCTTCTCTTTCATAAACGTAGAGCGTGAAAGGCTTACTGTAATCGGGAGTACCCAATACAGGAGCAGAACACAGAGCAGCACGTAAGTCAGTGAAACTCTTCTGACATTCGTCAGACCATGGAAGGGGCTGAGGCGTATCTTTCAAAGTGAGTGCCAACAGAGGTTTAGCCAATAGAGAAAAGCTCGGAATCCACTGCCTACAATAAGAAGTAATTCCCAGAAAGGCACGTACCTCCCTTTGTGTGGATGGCACAGACATTTGAGCAATCGCCTGAATTCGTTCTGGGGTTAATCGTCGTCCCTCCTTTGATAGGAGATGACCCAATTAGGTAACCTCTCGACGAACATATTGTAGTTTTGAAGGTGAAACCTTATGATTCAGATTAAACAGATGACGTAACAATGCAACAGTCACATTTTTGCAAATGTCTTCTGAATCAGCAGCTATCAACAAGTCATCCATGTATTGAATAAGAGCAGCACCAGACGGCAAATGAAAAGCATCAAGATGACATTTTAAAGCTTGACTGTAAATAGAGGGACTTTCACAATAGCCCTGAGGTGCACGCTTAAACCGGAAGCTTCGGCCTCCAAGAGAGAAGCCAAAAATATCCCTACTCTCTTCTGCAATGGGAATACTAAAGAAGGCATTCTTTAGATCGATAACAGAAAACCAAGTCGCTGTGGAAGGTATCATCGTCAACAGAGCAGTGATATCTGGGACTACAGGAAATTGTGGTACAACAATTTTGTTTACCTCCCGAAGATCAATTACGAAACGATATACAGGAGGCTGAGAAGGATCAGTGCGTTTAAGAACAGGAAGAATAGGACTATTGCATATGTTACCTCTCGTTTCCTCAACCACACCCTTCTGAATCAAATCATGAATGATTTCCAAAAGCGGTTTTCACCTTCAGTGGAAATTCTATATTGCGGAATACGTGGCAATTCAACATTAGGCTTAAGAGTGACAACATAAGGTGGAATCTCCAGACAGCCCACATCGTTCGGACCCGTGGCCCAAAGTGTTGCCGGAAGAGAAAGCAATTCAGGTGGAAACTGATCTTTGGACAAATACATTGGAGAAGTCAGTTTCTGTCCTAAAGTAAGATGTACACCAGAAGGAGAACAATATATCATAGCATGCATTCTTTTTAATAAGTCCAAACCCAACAGATTTTCACCGCAACCATTCGTCAAAAGAAGCGGTGCTTCCAAACCATAAGGGCCAACTGAAATAGGCAAAGGGCAAGAAACCGGATTACGAACAGGGGCGCCAGAAAATCCTACAGAAACATTTGTGAAGCCAGACAAAGGTGCCCCAGGGAGTTTGGAATGAATGATAGAACTTCTCATTGCACCAGTATCTAGGAGAAATGGCTCTGAAACACCCATTGTAGTGACATTAACATAGGGTCCATTCTGATCTACTGGAATCGACACAACTCCCTTACTTTGTCCATGGCTGTCCTAGTTAGTATGAAGACTTTCATTCTCGCCTTCAACATAACAATCCTCATTGTACTACTGTGTAGACCTAACATTTTGCTGATCAAAATAATTCACGGAATTAGGAAGAGGAAGAGAACGCTGTTCTTGAGTCGACATACCTCGACCTTTACCTCTGTTTGTTGACTGGAGGCCACCACGAGCTCATGGAGCAGATAATGTTCCACTGCGCTGCAATAAAACCGGACAACTATTCTTAAAATGACCTTCCTCTCTACAATAGGCACATTGATTAGGTCCTAACAAAGGTCGCGGAATATATGGCTCAGGTTTTTGATACAACTTCTGAAACTGCGGAGGCTGTTGAAACTGAGGCTGAACATAACGAGGAGGATAAGCTTGTTGCAAGAGAACCTTCGTTTTCAATTCTTTCGTCTTTTACTCTTGCTTTTCTCTTTCTTCTTTATCTCTATTTTCAAAATATTGTGCAGTAGCCAATATCTGGGCAGAAGAATAAACAGCCCATGAACTTTCAGAATCTTTCAATTTGTGTGACAATTCGGGAAGCAAATTAAATACAAATTTGTCCACAAATAATCGCTGACCACCCTCTGTAGCCATATCTTGACCACTGTGATCAATAAAAGTCTCCTCGAAACGAGTAAAGAAATCAGAGACACTCTCATCTTTCTTCTGTTTGCATGCTGCTAATTTATCCCAGTTAACTCTCAAAGCAGGCATCATCGTTTTCATTAATGTAATAATCCTACCAGGGAGTTCTGAAACTAAAGCATCAGGCTTAGCACCGCCCACTTGAGCTGCATCCGCGGCAATTATAGCAGCCCAATCACCACCTAATGCTTGATCATGATTCTCTCTACGAATCTTAGCCCATAATGCTTGTGGAACTACATTTCCCATCAACATATCGATATCAGCTAGATTCATAATGCAAGCATCAACTGTCTGTGATAATTCTTTATAATAACCCGCAGGATTCTTACGAGGATCCGGTAGAGTCTGCTTAAGAGCTAAAACTTCAGATCGTTTCCATGGAACATGTACCCATATACGTTGGAAATGAGCAGGAATAGCTGGATTATTACCTTGAGCCGCAACTTCTTCCTTCCAAACTGGAGGAACCTCGCTCATAGGATAATTTTTCAGTATCAGTCTAACCGACGGATCGGAATCAGAGGTTTGAGAGGACAACAAGGATCTAAAGGAAGTAAGTGTCCTTACAGCTTTCTCAACCTTAAAACCCACAACAAGTCCTTTGTCAAAATCAGTCTGAACATCTAACAGATCCTGTGGAATCGAACTCGAATTCACATCCTCCCATTCTTTAATGAGAGTATCACACATTACATTAAAAACATATCTTTGCGTAGGCGCATTCCATTGTGAGAAGGTAGACATAATGTCGGGCACGCTATACTGGGGACCCCTTTTGATCCATTTATGTGCGAGAGAGTCCAACCTTTCTCGTTCTTCAGAATCTGGGAACTGACTACGAGACTGTCTTCGAGCAAAAGCCGGAGACACATTTAAAGCTTCAAAGAAAGGAGATAGAATACCAGTGACGGTGTCCATGAGACGCTTACGCACAGACGGAGAATTGGACATAAGAATAGGGGACAAGGTATTAGGCGAACTAGCGGGAGGAGAACCGGTAATTGCAGAAGGAGCAGAGGGCACAGGAGATCGAAGATCAGGAGATGAGGGCAAAGAAGTTGAAGTTAAAGGAAAAACTGGTAAAGGCGGTAATACTGAAAGGGGCAAAGACGGAAGAGCCGGAACAGGCGGAGGTACTGCTGGTGGCTGAACAAGCTGTAACAACTGGGGTGCATTAGCACCTTGTGCATAGGGCGGAGGCAATCTCAATAAATGGGACATTAGGGGATCTTCTTCTAAATTTTTCTTGTTATCGGAAGGGGAAACAGGCAACACCGGATAGCATTTATCTATCGCCATACGATGCTGTCTTTCTGAAATTTCCATCGCATTATTAATTTCATCATCTTTGAATTGTGGGGCAGCCTGTATAATTGTCATACCCTGTGCTTTCTTATCTCGTTTTGCTTGTTTAATTTCTCTCTGTTTGGCTTCCTTACGCCAAAGGCGAAAAGAGTCAAACATTGCCGACCGGGCTTTTCTTTTGAATAAAACTGTTTCCAAATTATCTAGCACATCAGAATCAAAACTACCATTTTCTGGCCATTTTAAAACACCATCTTTCTTCGTGTATCGGGTCCATGTCTCGTTAAAGGCAATGGGGCCAACACCATGTTTAGAATAGAGCTCATATGTGGGAGTTCCAACCGAAGGAATCGGACAAGAGTCCTCAAGCCGGGAATCCCTATTACAACCAAAGCAACAAAGTTTTCCAAACTTAGTCAGACCAGGCATCTCGTGATTTTACCGGACTGTTCACAAACATCAAGGGGGTAAAACTCAGTTTACGCTGCACAAATGCACTTACCCTCGGCTTCGGCTATTGCAATAGTCGAATCTAAGGACCAAAGAAACTAAGGAACAAAGAACCAAAATTGTGGGCGCGACCCACCAAATACTTAACTAAGGACGTCTTCTTACGCCAACAGAGGCCCGTCTATCGTCTTGCCTTACAATACATCACCAAAGGAAGGGCCAAAGCAGGGCGGCAGTCAGGGCAGCAGTCGTTAGTAGCCGTCAGGAAGGAGTAACCACGCTGAAAAAGACCTTCGGACCACTTTCGACATACAGGGGTCGCTTGACGTGGCTCGCGATTCCTCCAGAATTTTCTTGCGGGGTTGCTCACGACCTTCAGGCAGAACCGGTACCACTGAAGCCGCCCCACGTTGGGCGCCAGTTGAAGAACCAGAACCTTTTGGACCTGGCGGCGCAGGGTACGCCTTAATCTCCTGGGTTCCCCTGCTTAGCTACACAGAGACACGGCGACACTCTGTCGGCGTAAAAGATCAGATTTATTAGCTGCAGCTAGTACAGTTGTCCTAGAAGTACACACGGTATGTTCTCAGGAGACTGCCACTTCACTCCGTGGCGCACAATCTTATATAGTACATAGGTGATATATACATTAACTAAGAACACACCTAAAACATATAAAAGGAGCCAATAAGAAAAGTTGGAAAACAGAACAGAACCAATAGGAAAGGTTTGAAAATAAAGTATCGAGTAACTCGAAGAAGCCTCTCCTCTAACTGTGTTTGTCACCCCTCCCCACGAGCTAATTCATTACCTGACTTGTAGTTGTCTTGCAGGTGACGAGATACGTTTGTGTGTTTTGGAGGATAGTTGTGAAACAAGAGAATTCGAGCAAAGGACAGCGAAGGCCAGACGATAAGATAAAATCAGAAGAGAATAGTGTGAACCAACAGATAGTTGAGACAGGGATTAGGAAAACCAGACAGGGATTAGTGTACTCGGCCAGTCTCCGACAATAGCTTTTGTAAACAGAGGCACAAGGTTATTTCGACACACTATTGCAGGAAAAGCAGAAAAAGACTTCGATCGTCGTGCTGCCTGAGTGAGGGCAACACAAAATGGCGGCTGAGCACAAAATGGCGGGTCGATACGATCATGATCGAAAATCGAAGTTCCCCATGGCTGTGATGGCGACACGCTTCTTCGGTGTTGCAGGGTGCTTCTCGTGATGCGGTGCAATGTGACAGCTACAGAGGTGACACTCTTGTTCAGTGATGCGACGGCAGCGGCTGTGGCTGCGACACGCTTCTCCGTGAGTCACGCTTCCAGCTCCTTGCGACACGCAGTCCCTCAGAAGGCCCAAAAACAGCAGCAGGCACTTCTAAAGAACTCTGGGGAGCTGGTGGTTGAAGTCTGTTGTCCCTGAGACTTCAGCAGGAGGCAAGCTCTTTTCCAAGCCCTTGGAGATCCTTCACAAGTTGAGCAAAAGTACACACAAAGTTCCTTTCTCCTCTCTTTGGCAGTAGGCAACCCCTGCAGGCCAATCCACCAGTTTCAGAGATACTCTCTCCTCAGTTTCTTCTTGGTTTCTCTCCTCAGCAAAGGTTTCTTCTTGTTTCCCAAAGTGATCTAAAGTTCTCGGGTTGGGGTCCCAATATTTATACTAAGTTTTCCTTTGTTTTCTGAAGGCAGAGAGGCTTTTGCCTAGTCCAAACCAGTTCTGGTCAGTCCTGGAGCACTTCGTTTACATGACTCCTTCTTTCCTTTCAGAGTGCAGGGCAGTGACATCAGACGCACCACAGGAGGTGGAGCCAGCACTGTGGAAGGAAAGCACAGCCCTATTCAGGTCCCAGGTGCAACTCCTCCCACCCATCTACATGGAGATCTCTCTATTCAGTTCTGTGCTGACTCACACTGTCTCTGGGAATCCCCCAGCCCCCTGCAATTCCCCAGCCCATGTCACTCAAACTCCAGACAAGGAATACACAGCCTAGCAGAGGCAGGTTTGAATGGTTAGACAAGAAAACGCCTACTTTCTAAAAGTGGCATTTTCAAAAACAGAATGTTAAAACCAACTTCACTAAAAGATGTATTTTTTCATTCTGAGTCCAGGCATACTAAATTTGAATTTCTACCATGTTCCCTGAGTCTGTTAGGATTATAAGATGTAATCATTATACTGCCCATTCTGACCTATGGAGAACAGGTAGCCTTGCAATATGGAAAAACGAAAATGGCTGTAATTCACTATTAGAACATGCCACACACACCAGGGCATGTCCTACCTTATACTTACAATGCACCCTGCCCTTGGGCCTACCATAGGGGTGTCTGATATGAAGAAAAGGGAAGGTTTAGGGACTGGCAAGTGGGTGCACTTGCCCAGTCAGCATGGCAGTACCAGACTGCACACAGGCTCTGCAATGGTAAGCCTTAGACACACTTTTACAGGCTGCTTCTGTGGGTGGCCCAACCAGTGCTGCAAGCCCACCAGCAGCATTTGGATTTACAAGCCCTGGGCACTCATGGTGCACTGTACTAGGGTCTGACAGGTAAACCAAACCAACCAATCATGGAATCACAAATTCATACATCAATTTACAATAGGGAGAGCATATGCACTTTAGCACTGATCAGCAGTGGTAAAGTGCCCAGAGTCATAAAACAGCCGACAACAGGTCAGAAAAAATACAGGAGGAAGGCAAAAAGTTCAGGGATCACCCTGCAAAAAGGACCAAGTCCAACAATATTCAATCAGTAGTAATAAATAAATCAGTATACAGATACTTCAAGAGAGTGACGTACTAGGAAGAGACTCCGAAACCACCTGTCCCATCTGTGATTCAGACTGATTATCGAAACAATTAGAAAGTTCTACAGGTTCATAACAAATCTGTGGGTGACCTCTAAAAGTTATTCTGAAACACGAAGGACCTGCAAAGGAAAATAGAATGTTCATATCTATAAGCCTTCTGCGTGAATTCAAGAAACCTTTACGGCGAATGACGGTATCTCTAGCAAAGTCCTGTGATATTGATATTCTGTGCCCTTCCCACTGTAAAGTCTTAATCTTCCTCATCTGCACTAGGATTTTTCAGAATTTTGATGGTGCAGAGGTTTAAAAATCACCGGTCTTGGAAAAGATAAAGTTTTAGGCTTAAAGGTGGGAACTCTATGAGCACGTTCTATTTCAAAGTCCTTTTCAAATGTATTGTTCAGGACAGACGGTATCCAGGTAAGCAAAAAAACCAACATTGAAGAAGCAGATTTCTCACAATCCTCCGGAAGGCCAGAAATTCTAAGATTGCCTCTACGATTTCTGTCTTCTTGTTCAGTGAGGTCTCTTCTCAAAGAGGTCAAGGAGCGCTTCATGCTTTGAAGATGTTTAGCTTGCTTATTCGTAAAATCCTCAAGAGAGCTAATATGTGACTCAGCATTGGACACGCGTAATGAAAGATGTTTGAGGTCATTTCGAATTCCCGCCACCTCAACTTGCAATAAATCAGTGTTTGTTTTATTACTTTGTGCTACGTCATGGACTGTATTAAGTTTCAGTAGAATAGTATCTAACGTTGCGGCAGTGTCTATATTGCCCTTTGCTGACATATCCAGAGTGGGGGAATTCTGTTTAGACCTCTTCAGATTCCCCTTCGAATCTCTATCTTTGAGAGAAACCCCCATGCCTTCCGCCATAAGACTGAGGAACAAGGAAGGAACCACACACAACAGCTTAGCCACGTATATATCTGTAATGCAGCCTAAAATGTAGACTATAAACTGTCTACCCAGACAGAATTAATATGCTGTATAGTGATTTGAACTGGTAGGAGCTCTGTTAAACATGTGGTTAACCTCACCATTGAAGAAAAGCCAACTAGGTATCTGGGCACAAATAAGGCACTTAAAGTTCCAAACAGAAACTTCAGGCAGCAGCCGCCATTTTGTATAAAGCTCTCTCCTCAGAATAGTGACCTCTCAAGGAAAAAACAGTGCATAGCATAAAGAGGGATTAAGGATATTGATGAAATACCTCAATCATGAAGAAAAATGTGCACAAAGTCCCACATGTAGGTCAGAACCCTGCTAATCATCACAAGAAGCAGAAGGAGCCTCCGATTCTGCCGCCATTTTGTGCTTGATCCTGAAGAGAATATCACTGTGGAGAAAAGTGCTTAATTCACGTTAGATACAGCGCAAAAATGAAACTCCAGCGTCTCGGAGTGTTCCGCCGCTCAGTCCCGCTGCGTGGTGAGCAAAAATCACGCGGCCCTCTTGGTCGCGCGTCAAGCCATGCCCCCCATTTCATGGCCTTTTGACTGCACTTGCTAAATCCTGTATCGCTGCTCTCCCTTGTTCATTCCTTAAGTTTGAGTCTCCAGGATAAAAGAATGGTGATTCTGTGAACGCCGGGGGCATTAGACATTTCTGCTACTCGCATCAGATTTCTCACATCGTGCTTCTCCACTTTGTAATCTGGCTGTAGTCCATCACGGGTGTCACGGGTGACGTGACCCTGCCAATAAAAGGGCCTGGGTGCACGTGCTCATGGCCAGTTCCCCTACACTACCACTGTGTCTACGTGTTCAAGTAGTTAGCATGTGGGCCTAGTGCCTTACAAGCTACAATGGCGACGAGAGGGTTGTTCTCCATGCGTGCTGTCGACCGCTCTGTAGTTCATCATGAGGGTGGAGCAGCCCATGTCTAGGGCACCCCCTTGATTCATCGGGGGGGAGGAGTAGCACATGTCTAGGGCACCACCTGCCTCTGCTGTCAACTGTGAAGAACCGAGAAAGAAGAGGGAGCGTCACTACCAGTGCCACGCTCAAGGTGTCTCGGCGCTGCCAATCCCCTCTGCCTGCAACATCTAAGCTTGGCAGTCAGTAGCACGACAGAGGAGTACCCCTGTGACCTAGCCAGACAGTCACTGTACAGGTGAGGCGCCTCCCCGGCCTGCTGTGAGTCGCTGTGAAGAGACGAGACTACCAACAGTAAAGCCGCTGGCTTTTGGCTGCAATAGCAGTGGAAAAGCAAGGCAGCCTTCCCTGCAGCTGTGATAATGTCCGCAGTGCCCCCGGCTTTCGTGATGGTACATGAGAAAGCCGGGTCGATAGCATTGCCGAAGCAGTGACGCCCCAGGCGAGGAAGGCATGGATGGGCCTGCGGCTGCATCCAGAGGGCAGGGTAGCTCCCGGCACCACGCTAAGCAGATGCAGCAAGCAAAATGCGACCCACAATATGGGAAAGGCTGCTGCGTGTAATTATTGCAAGAAAGGCAGCCCCGCCGAAGTCCACCGCCTCCGGAAAGCATTGGCTGCATCTACACTTGCATACCCCGCCAGCAACTACAGCCCCACGTGGCCCGTGACTGCAGGGAGACGGACGTCCTGAGGAAAAAAAGGAATCTCCCACAGAAGCCAGGCTGGCAGAAGCAGTGGACCGCCTGCAGCATGAGGAGCGGCAAAAGCCTCACGTGGCTACAGCCCAGTAACCCACAACGTCACCAAGTGCTTTCCCACACTCCAGAACTTATAGTGCTCCATGAGGTTCGCACTCTCGAGTAAGCTGCCAGGCCCTGCTGCTCTGATTTATAAAGCTCGCAAGGTCCAGGACACAATCTCACCTACCTACTGAGGCCTGAGCACTCCCTGCCAGTGTAAGCTGCCGCAGTCAGGCCTGGGGGGGCGGAAACAAATATGGGACTGAGAGGCGTGGGTCCCTCCATCGTCTTCCCATCCTGTGAGCGCTGCACCGGCCATGCCACGAAGCACCGGGCAGCCTGAGGGAGCTGAGAAGAGAGGTGGTGGCAGCACCACCTAGAGGTCGCTTAAGGCACTGCGACTAGCAAAAGGTGTGGGGAAAGAACTAAAATGTCCCTGTGAAAAATAACTGATAAATGCATACAGGCCCACGCTGGTGAGGAGCCCCGAATGGGATGGGGCAACACTGCCTACGGCGAGAATTACAGTGATAATCTCTCCTGCAGTTATAGACACATTTGGAAATCCCCACCTCGTTCTGCAAAGATAATGTTGCACCAACAGAGAGAGGGAGAAGCCTGCACTGGCATTAGTGTCCCTGCGCCATATAGGACGAGGGGAGGACACTGGATCCATGATAGGCAGCTTCCTTCTGTGCTTTTGATACATTCACTCTTTGCTACTCAGTGGCACGGCATGTCCTTGCCTGCAGATACCTTCGCCAGTCATGCTGATAACTTGTGCTGCAGCTTCAGGACAGCAACTACATCACCACCTAGCGTGCAGGTGCTGACAGTGCAACCACAGGACATGAGGAGTCCTTTCAGTCCCTTCAAGTCACCGTAACAAGAGACTGTGAGGCACAACAGCCAGAGACACTAAACCCCAAACACAGCAGAGAGCACTCAAGTAGCCCAAAGCTACCCCAGCCAAGTGACGGAGAAAGGGTGTTGCATACCCCCAGTGGTGAACGGACACCACTGCAAGCCACAAAATGGGCACACCATGTGCCAGAGAAAAGCACCCGGAAGAAGGACCGAGAGCGTGGAGTCTGAGGTGCACTGACACTTACACTCAGAAGAGCGACAGCACAGGCAGGCGCTCAGGAAAGTGAGACCTCTCCACTAAGAAGCAATACCTAAGGCCACAGGGAGAACCTTCACATCTGCCTAGCACCAGCGAAGCCCCGCAGTGGGTCGAAGACAGCTGAGGGTCCTCCCTCACACTGCCTCAAGACGGAGTCGCCAGTGGCCCCAGATAGGCAAGAGGAAGTCGCACACTCCACGTGGCAAGCGGCTACGGCAATGTGTACTCTGACAACATGCGACACGTGGCCAGGCGCCACATTTGCACCGCAAGCATGGAGCCGCAAGCATGGAGCACATCACTCGAAGTGACCAACCCTCCCAAGCATGCCTGAACGAGGCAGGATCAAGCTCCACGACTGCACAGCCTCGAGGCGCAAGCACGATGCCCTCGAACGATGAAGGTAACTGCCACCCTGGCACCACGAAAATCCCTGAAGAAGAAACACAGAAGTCCTGTGGCTGTAAGCCACTTAGCACCTAGGAAGAAGAAGAGAGGAGAGCAACTGGAAGTCTCGCCCGCATGGTCCAGAGACCATTAAAGCTAATAGGCCCCAATGGCCTGGTTGGAAGAAGGTGCATGCGACTGCACCTGGAAGAAGAGACAATCCTGTCACCATGAAGAACTGGACAAACAATTGTGCGCTAAAGAGAACCAGAGGAGAAGCACAAGGACTCATACCACCGCAAGCCAAGAATGCTCCCAGTTACACCAGACAGCCACCAAGGCGGACAGATGTCCCTGGAGACAGCCCCATGGAAGAACCGAACGTAAGCCGCAACAAGCGCAAACTGCGTCTCTCCCCAACGCTTCCCAGTGCGACCGTCCATCCCCGAGTGTCAGCAGCCTAAGTCAGACGGCATCCCTGCTCCTGATCACAGATGCCATGGGTGAAGCAACAGCCTCTGCAAGGCAGAGGCATGTAGCTGCGAAGTCCCTCTAGAAATCTCCTCTCCTAGAAGAGCATCACCACCTGTCGTCCATGTCCACTGGCAACCACATCATCAGTGCCATGTGCATGACACCGCACCCAACAAGAAGTGTGGCAGGAAGTGTGGAAGTGTGACTGGAGGGTCCATACTAAGAATCTGACAACCGACCAAGTTCAGGAGGAAAAGTTGTGAGGGGCCAGGCCGGACCTTGAAGAGAACTCGAGCTGCTAAAGGAGCGCCTCCCGGAACACCAACAGCAAGCGAAGTGGGTGACAACCAGATAATGAACTGGCGACCGCCCAGTGAGAATAAGACGCAAGCCTGCGTGAACAGAGTTTCATGCCTCACGTCTCCTCAGCGTGTCCATCATGCCACTGTCACCGACGTCCTCCTAGCTCAAGAAGTCTAAGTGCAAGGATGCAGATGTCTCCCCAAAGCAAATGGAAGCACCTGGCCACCCCACTCTCGGTGATCGACTCAAGCACGAAGGCCTGCAACCGTCACGGCAAGTCATCAACAAATGTTCAGATTCACCATACAGCTCGCAATGCCATCATGCCAGTCCTTGTCAAATGCGTCAAACACTACCATCTCAAGAGTACTAATGGTCTGGAGTCCTTCACCGTTGCTAAACCAGCTGACAATCAGAACCAGAGGCTACCTGCTAACCTGGCTTAAACCTGAAATGTAGCAGCGAGAGCATGTCTTGACCATCCACCCCTGAGGGTTGTGCGAGCAACTAGGTACAGTATCCTCTGTGGTCTTGCAGCTTCCCCCAGTTGGAACACACGCAGACCCAGCACAGCCCACAAGCAGTCCCGTGGCAACCCCGACAAAGGGCCTCCCAAGGCGGGAGAGTTGGACTTGATATTGGCTCACCGACGGGTTACAGGATACAGCAAAGTAGTCTAACAGAGACTTCAGTCGATCAAGCAACACCTTCGTGAACCTTCACCTTGGACTCCAACCATGCTCTTGACGCACGCTGTTTTAATTAACTGTTAGAACCCACCACAGACCATCCTCAACATCAGCAAAGTGGAGCAACTTCAGACCAAAGGACATGTTCCTGCTGGTATGCTATCGGAGTGCAGCTGACGTCTCCAAGCCAGCATTCGTGCCCTGAACCACTCAGGTTAAATTAGGAGTGCCAGCAAAGATTGTCCTGCTGCAGTCCAAGTCACCAACTTTATGTCTGCTGTCTTCCTGCTGCCCGAATCGTGAGGCTGATGGACCCTGTGGTGTGTAGTTGACTGTTGTTTATCCCCACAGGTTGGACTGGTGTTTTGTTTTGTTCTTCAATAAAGTTTGGGAGGAATGTAGTGTCCTGCTGGACACATTCTAGTGTTTCAGCAGGCACTGGTATTTCCAGCCAATCCCTGGAGGGCTGGACACACATGCACCCCACACCCATCCATCACAGGTGTCATGGGTGACGTGAAACCTGCCAATAAAAGGGCCCGGTGCACGTGCTCATGGCCAGTTCCCTTACGCTACCACTGTGTCAGCGTGGTCATTTAGTTAGCATGTGGGCCTAGGGCCCTAGACGCTACATTGGCGAACTTGGTTGCTGTACACAGGGCTTTAAGAGAAATGAAAAAACGACGGGGTCTCTCAAAGGGGCGTGTCCGATGTAATTGAGGGCGTGGCTTGAAATATGCAAGGTAAAAATCTGTGCTTAGTATAGTGTTGCTGCTTCTGTCATAGCTTGCAGACATATAATACAAGTACATTACATCTACAACAAGGCAGGGGTATTGGGTTTGCCAATGGTTGTTAGTTGTGTAAGATAAATAAACAACAACTATGGTTTTCTTGTATATAATATTGAAAATGCATCCGTTCTGAAATGATGAAACTGTGAAAAAACTATAACGAGTCTCTTTGGCACTGAAAGGTGGCACTGCTGCAGAGTTAAGTTTTTTTTTTCACCCTGAGTGCAAAAATGGAGAGCCCAATAGAGACCGGTTTCAGCACCTGCTTTTTAGAACTCGCGGTGCTGAGCACCGGCAGGACCCAGCCCACTTAAAGCCCTGGCTGTACATCAGGAGGGGCTGCTTTTCAACCTGACCTCGCAAAGTTTCCTGGCAGTGTTGAAGGCGATAATGCATAGTTTTCAATTTTTCTGATTGCTAATGTGTGACTTTTCCATGATTTCAGAGTGAATATTAGTGGCATTTTACTTCTTAAGGAGCCTACCTCTTGTGATGAGCCTCGTAGGCAAGGTTGCCTCAGCAATGTGGTGCAGTGGGCGAACTACAAGAAAGCACACAGGGTGCGGGTGAAAGACCCAGTGCGGTCTTTGCCCATTTATTATATATAGCTTCTGGCCACGCCTGGCCACGAGATGTTACAGGGTGCAACTTCCGGTTCAAGTCAGCACCACAAGGGCAGTGCTGAGATCATTAGATCCCTCCCCAACTTGGCGTCGACCTTCATCCTAGTGTTTTACAGGTAACTTCTCTGAGTCTTTGGCTTAGTGGTGGGTTTGGCCTCAAGTCGTAGCGCAGAGAGTGGGAGTGGCTGCTTTCGCCTCCAGACCTTGGCTCACGCTGGACGTCTGTCTCAATGCTTTCCCTTGTACTCAGCGGCTTAGTCATGGAGCAGATCGAAGGGCTTTCTCCAGGTTCAGACTGTGGCCCCGGGTCGTCTCAGGCTGCTTCTCTATCTCCTGACTGGGTGGCCTCTTAGCCATACTCTCTGGTTCTCTTGTATTAGCCTGGTGTCTCTTAGCCTACTTGCTGCAACAGCTACTGTACTATGTGTAACCCTGGGAGTAGACCTCCGCTCGACCAGCGGAGTGTGCGGAGATTTGCCTTCCCGCATTCTGCGGAGAACGAGGAGAAGGCAAATCTCCGCACACACCGCAGGAGAGCGGAGTTGGCCAGCCCCCGCCTCCACCCCCCCATTATAACATCTTACGCAGTTTTCACAAGGATTAGCGAGACGTGAAGAAGAAGAGGAGGCCAGCCCGCAGTACAGGTAAGTGGTTTTAAATTTATTTTTTATTAATGTTTAATTACTTGTTATAATGGGGGGGTGGAGGCGGGTGGCATAGGGGAGCGGAACGGAGTTCCACAGAGTTCGTTTGCAACTCCGCGGACCTCCGCGTAGCCCCCCTATGCACACTACGCCCCGGGTTATCTATGTGTCCTCTCATTAAATTTCTCCCTCAAAAGATGCCCGTTCTCTCTGATAACATTTATTCACTCATAAAGCAGTGGTCTTCAAACTTTTAAATGCTTCAACCCCAACCAGTGGGGGGAAAAAATCCCCCCTCAAACGTTTTCACAATTCTATTAAATTGGCAATGTTTAAATATGTCTAGATGCATTCAAACATTGAACGTAAGTTCTGTTACCATTTTAAATACGCAATCAGATGCAAATTGATTGCCAAACATACTATTCTAGTCAGACAGACCTTACTAACATGTAAACGTATCCACAGTGTGATTATTAGAAATGGGGGTTTTGAAGAATATTTGGAGTCCCTTCCCTTAAGACACCTTTTCCCAGTCATGATATAAATGACAAGGGATGTTAGTGTTACTGGCTAATTTTCTTACCGCTCATACAAAAGCACTGTTATCACCATAATGCTTCTTTTGTCCAGAGACTGGTGTCCCCCCTGGGATCACTTGAGGCCCCTCAAAGAAAGGTGAGAGTTGGTGCCATGGATACCCCAGTCATCATTGCTTTAAACCAGGGGTCTTCAAACTGGGGGGAGGGGGCATTGCAGGGGCTATTCCTATGGAACCATCCATGAGTTTGGACACAAATCCCTACCTACCTACTAACATTGGTAGACAGGAATTTGCACCAAAAACCTATGCCTCCTCAAGGCAGTGTTAACGGAGGAGCAATTACTTTCTACTTTGCAAGTTTGCTGCACTGTAGAGTGCCCCTACAAAGGGGAAAAAGAATGAAACCACATTTATTGTGCCGGAAGGGTATTCTTCCAGTACCAAATGTATCCTTGACAGAAGGCACACTCTTTTGAACTGTGGTGCAAGGGTGTGTGTGTTGGTATTAGATACATCTGCCCCACGATTTGCAAGTAATAATACCTCCAGAGCATGAAGGCAATGGAAACCTTCATCAAGAACATTATGTGGTGCTTTATTTTCTATAAACAAAATCTATCAACAAACACAGTCTAAAAATAGGATGGTACATACCAGTGAACATGCCACATTTGTATTCATAAATTGCATGATATTTAACAAATGTTGAATGATTTTTACATTGACTGATTTTTTGCTTTTCACAAGAACAGCGAAGGCAAGTACAAAAAAAAGTGGGAAAATGAAAACAAAACAGCGCATAATTCCTGCTTTAAAATACAAACTCAAAACAGCAAATACAAGAAGAACTCACTTCAGAAGTATTTCATAGAGGCCTCAGAGATGTCTAGATGACTATCAAAGCAAACAGAGAAAACATTGGCACACTAAAATAAGTACAAAATATTTTACACATTCTTGCTGAAGCTCCAGACCAAGGCACTACCAGAATCTCAAAAAGTTAAATAATGTGTGGTACTTTTTATTTGCAAAGGACAGCAACCTTTAGGTGAATAAAAGCAGGTCTTAGATAAGCTGTTTTTATATAGCACAGTCTTGGCACACAGGTGTTAGAACACTTTATATGAGCATTAGATTACAGGTCAGAATTAATGTTTTTAGGCACAGGGATACTAAGTCATTTTTCCAGTATCCCAGGAAGTTGACCCGACACCAGGACTTGAACCTAGATCCCCAGTTACAAAGTCATCATCTCCTTGATGATATCCATGCCAAGTACCACGCATCAGTTGTTAGACTAACACATTTCAGTGTGGTGGGTCGTATCAACGCACTGAATTGCAAAGTCACGCATAATAACACCTCGTCAGCTGTCAAGCTAGAGCGCAATTGGAACCAATGACAGAAAGCTAGCTGGCTGCAGGGTGGGGTCCACGCTGCTTGCTGCAGGCTTGAGGGCTGGCTCAGCTCGCTCTGGGCTGACTTAAGCACAGACAATGTAACAACATTCTGCTTCAAACATTGCATAAGATTCACTGATGTCACAACTGGAGTCAGTGCTAATTTGTCCAATGAGAAATCCAGACACTGACTGTATGTCACATGGCACACATAGGCTGGACTGCCCACGATAGATGGTTTGAGTTTGCCAGCGCGCAGCCTGTTGGCTGCTGCTCACACCCCGCACTGTTGTTGTGCCGCGCAGCAACAATGTGATGACCCACTGTGACCTGACCCCGCCAGACCGCAGCAGCACTGCAGTCCAGCAGCCATAAGAATGCCGCACTGCGAACCGCCGGGTCCTGGACCGTGGCCACTGCCCACAGTGCATGCAGAGGGAAGTCATTGTGGCGGGCTAGTCCATACCTTCTCATGGTGCTGCTCCCTACAGACTTATAAGTGTCACTAGTATCTTCTTCAATCGCTGTTTAAATTACTTTTAGCGCATCATGATCTTGAGCCTAAGTAAACTTCCCACTAGGTTATTGCACTTCCATTTTTGGTGCCTTGCAGCAGTTTTAAGATATTCTTAGAGTTTCTCGTTGCTCAAATGGGTGCAATTTATGGTATTTATGTGTTTCCCTCGTCTTCATTGCTTGCGAGAAAGTCTCACTCATACTCATTGAATGTCACTCAAAATTACACTGAAACTATGAAAAAGTCACACATAAGCAAACTGAAACCTTGGCAGTTATGCAATGAACAGCTTCCAAATGACCCCATTCAAATGTGAAGCATATCTGAAGCAGTTAACTGTGTACTCCTGACCCATAAAAACCTGATGACCCCAAAGCACAGAAACCAGGGAAGCCCTCAGAATAGACAGAGGAGCTGCTGATGCCTGAACTGTAAAGGTGAGGGACGGGTATTTTATGGAAGAAACGGGCAATGGGGAATCAGAACTGTGAAATATCTAAGAAATCAAGCATTATGTTTCAGCTTTCTGAGAACATTGCCATTTTATTGATTTTCATAATTAGAGTTGAACATTGAAACAGTGAGAGAAGGCAGCTGGGAGAGCACTAGTAATATACAAGGCAAGAATAGTACTAAAAATTGCATGCATGACACACAAGGCAATACACTACAAAACTCCACACTACCTAGCCCATAAAATTATGCTGTCCAGAGGAACTAGCCCATCGAGAGGAGCGAAGGATTTTCTACTGAAAGCAGCATTATTCCGTAAGAAAAAAACTTATGATAGAGCGTTCTTGGGAGCTGCACCAGGGATTTGGAATACGCTCCCACCGTATATCAGAAGAATCACATATACACCATGATTCAAAAGGGAGACTAAGGGGCTTATTATGATGTTGGAAGGCAATCGCATAGATTGCCTGGCGGATGGAAAAGGGCCATTAATATGCTGGCGGTGCCTAGCAGGCACCGTCCTCCATAGTAGAATGTGTTTGTGTAGAGGCCTTTCCATGGCGGTGATGCAGCCATGGAAAGGCTGGCAGGGATTGGGTTTTGGGGCCCGTTACGGGCCCCCCCTTGTGTGTGGGGGGGATTGCTGCACTGGGGAGTACCCATGGTACCCCCCTGCATTTCCATGCACCAAGTGGCAGGCACCGCATAGTCCCTGCCACGTGGTACAGGGAAATGTGGTGCAAGCACCTTTAACATTGCGGACGGTGCTGCAGACAGCAGCACCGTCGCAATGTTAAAGGCACAGGATGCGCCCGCAACTATGGCGGGTGCATCCTAATTGCAGTGGTGGGACCGCCGCGTGTCTGGCGGGCGGTCCCAATCACCGCTATGGTGGCGGCGGACCAATTCCCCCCCCCATCGTATTCAGTCCATAAGTCCTTTCTGATAGGTAAATTTCTCCCATAACGATCAATGTGTTTTTAACATAACAATACTATAACCAGCTTGGATATAAAAGAACTCAAGAATGATATAATGTTAAATTTAAGTACGACACGACAATCTTGATTGTAATCTATTGATCTCTATTATTCCGCACTTTATATGTATTGTGTAGGGATAAATATATGCCAATTTTAGTGAATACATAGACATGTGTATGATGTGAAAGAATTGAATATCTGCTGATATCGAAGGTGTTTTGAAATGTAAAGTGCTCTGACACCCATTGTCTGGTTTGGGCTGTAGAAAGCATTAAGTAAATAAATAAATAATATTGGGGACAAAGGTTCAACCCACAGAAAGATGGAATGCAATTTGCACTATCCCTATTATCTGCAAGAGTTGTACAAGCTCTGAAGGCTATATATCCATATGTATAAAGATATATTTAAAACTGTCCAGAGGTGAGCTAAAAAAGATGGTGTGCAGTTCAGTATCAAAACCTCTATGAAGAAAAGTGAAACATAAATAATTTGCCTAATATCAAAGTGAAGAGGGAGAGCAGGCTTATAACAAAGAGTTCTATTTCTCAGAGGTAATAATAATAAAGTGTTTTCTTCATATTACATTCATTCATTCAAAAAACTTTATTTCGGCCACAAAGGCCATAAAAGCAAAAATACAATACAGCAATTATATATCAAAAAGCAGATCACATTTTAACCACCAAAACAGAATAAAATAATCAGATTAAAATATTCACATTATTAATAATTGGTGGAAAATTTCCTACGCTGAAACCATACTGCATTTAAAAAACGTGAAACTGCGAACACAATTGGGGGATGGGTGTCGTATTTTAAAACTCGCAGGGCATTAGCGCAGTCTCTAAAGCCAAGGTTCCTACAAATTGATTTTACCCAACGTTTCCTGTGGATAAGGTACGCTGGGCAAACAAAGAACATATGGATTTCATCCTCCAATTTGTAGCCACATGCTGGGCATGAAATGCTTTTGTTGGTGTCCCATCTAGAAGTAAAGGACCTGAGTGGTAGGGTACCCATTCTAAATTGAACATATAGTTTCCTGGCAACGGGGGGGAAAATCAAATCCAAAAATAACTCCCTCCCATAATTCGGTTTAATCTGAAGAAACTGTTCAGTCAGCCTGCCTATATTTGGATTCATGTGCAAGCGTGTTAGATGGAAGTATCTTAATTCTTCAGCAAGATTGGTTTTAGAAACAGATAGACAGGAACCTTCTGGGGTATCCCAGAGTTCCTGGCGACCAATCTTGGAACAAGTATCCCTAACGTGGGTTAACCAGGGAATCTTCATATGTTTAAGTGTGGGCCAGAGTTCCAGAAATTCATCTCTAAAAATTTCCAGGTCTGGGTTAGACCATAATCTCTTCCAATAGTGGACAGGCCGGGCCGCCACCACCTCTTCCATAGGAAGCAGTCCCAAATCTAATCTAATTGGGACCAACGGGGTACTAGGGGGTAAACTTAATAATTTCCTAATAAAGGAGTTTTCGACCCTCGATAGACTATCTATTTTGGAATGACCCCATAGTTCTGCTCCATAGGTTGAGGCAGGTCTGGCTTGGGTTTTAAAGATTTCTACCACTGGAGCCGCTGGTTTGAAAACCGAGCCGCTAAACAATCTAGCCATACCTCCTGTTGTTTGGGTCAACTTGAGTGTGGAATTAACCACCTGACCTCCCCAGCCCAGATCTTCTTGGAGTGTAATCCCCAAGTAAGTGAACGTTTTCACCGTTTCAAGGGGGATACCATTCAGTACTGGGCTGGGGCGAGTACGTTTAGGAGGATTGAGGATCATAAATTTCGTTTTGGCTAGGTTGATCTCAAGACCCCTGTCACTACAGAAGTCAACAAAGCCATCTAAAATTCGCTGGATTCCCATAGGAGTGCGTGACAACAACAAAGTGTTGTCAGCGAACATTAGGGCAGGAACCTTGCCCGAGGCGAGCCTAGGGACATCAATATCTTTTAGGGCTAAAAGGTGTTTTATAAGTCCATTGATGTATAGGCAAAACAACGTAGGCGCTAACACGCATCCATGTCGGAGCCTGGGTCATGCAGTGAGACGTCTGGGGGGCCAAGGAGAGGTGCTTTGTGCTGCAAGGACACTGAGAATTTTTTTTTAAAACTGCACCTATTTACACTTTGCATCGATCACCAGCACTCACTATGGGGTTCAAAGGGGCGACAGTACAACGCTTACCTGATGGCCGGGATGGTGCCTTCTGAGAATCTTGGTCTGCTGAAGGAGGCTACGTCATGGCGTTCGAGAAAAGAATCGTCTCAGCTGGGCTTCAATGGAAGCAAGATGGAACATTTGTAAAGCGGCAGGTGTCAGTCTTTGGGAGGAATCTTCTTGTGTATATATATATTTATATGTATATCATCAAGCCTTTGTTTATTCAGAGGAGCATTTCGCTGCCACTGAGAGGTTGGTCCATGCCGAAATTCCAGCTCATTTGATTCCTGTTACCTCATGTTAGGGTTGCTGTCCAACTCTACACCAAGACTTGAAGCTTGATAAACCCATAACAGCCTTTGTCATGGATAAGGAGTACCTACCCCATGAGCGGTGTTTTCTAGGTAACCATAGCACTTTTCAGAAATGGGTGTTTGAAATCATTTGTTCGATGAAGCACCAGTATTCCTCCAACTCTTTCCTGTGCCACTCAACCATGTAGGGGAGCTGTGCGCTGCGTAATATTTGATGATGTCAGGGGCAGCCAGATCACCCTCATCTGACTGCCTATGTAGTCACCATTTATCCATCATCAGTCTCATCACAGCTCATATAAATCAATCTATGGTTTTTTGCTGTCTCCATAGTGAGATTGGTGAGGGTTGAAATGGAAGGGGCTGAAACAAGAGTAGAATTCTTGGGTAGGATGGTCTTTCACCACTGTGCAGCCTAACCATGAGATACCCATAATATGCTATAGTAGTGTTTCCTTTTTGGCAGACTACAGTGGGTCTGAATAGTGCAGTTCGGATGTCGTCTGTAAAAAGAATGCACTGTGCAACCCCAGATATGTGACCTCTTCTGTGACCCATTGGCGGAGTTAGTGTTTTTGAATGAAATTGCTTCAGGATCTTTGACGTTCGACATTCAGGATGATTGATTTTTGAAGAGTTAAGCTACAACTTGAAGCTCTGCCAAATTTTCTCAATCCCTCCAGGAACATGGGTAGTGACCTCACTGAGACAATTAGTTTGGCTGGGGCATCTTTAGCATACATGTCATGTGTGTGTTTGACCCCAATCGTGCCCCCTGAGATTCCCTTATTTCTCCTCACTCGCTCTCCAATCTGCGCCATGCAGAGCTTAAGGAGTCGCAGAGATTGTGGGCAGCCATGTCTAGTTCATCTTCGGATTAGCAAGCTGGTGGTTTACACACAGTTTACCCTCACTGTCACTGTTGTGAAGTTACAGCTGCAATTAACCCATATGCTGCATTTTAGACCAAAGTCATATTTGATCAGAACTTTATTAAAGTAGGACCACTGTCACTGCTTAAATACCTTCTCAGCATCCATTGTGAGAAGTAATCCCCCTGTTTCGGTATGACCAAGTTAGAGACCTCAAGCATTAACTTTGTGAGAGAGCCTGTCATGGCACAATTATTGTAGACTGTAGACAGAATTGGGGCACGCTCTTGGTAGTAAAGTATATAGAATGAGGGTGCATTTGGTTTTATTCGTATTAGGCATTATAAGTTGCGCCCTCATCGCAAGATAACTTAAACCACACCTTCACTAAGCCAGTATTTTTTTTTTTTAAATCCAATTCTTTTAATTTGGTATTTGGTTCTTCTCTTTTTTTCCTTTCTACCTCAATTCAGTTTAGCTTAAATACTTATGCAGGACCCACAGACGTTAGAGCATCTCAGAGTGTAGCTAAGCTGACCGTGCCATTATTATTTAGTGTGAGGTGCTCTAGTATTGCTTACTGAATTTCTTCTCAGTGCTACGGTGCGCATATAAGTCAGTTGCATTCTCTTTATGTGTTTTGGGGTGGTGGGCACGGTGGAAGTGAAATTCAGATAGGTTTCATGGCTTGGTTGGAAAGTGTGAGAGAGCCTATCCCTGATTCTATGATTTTGAGTACTATAGTTGATGACAGCAGAAAGTGTTCAAGTGTCCTATGTTTTGAAGAGAAAATAAGTGTAATCCTTTAGGTCGGGGTGCTGGGCTCTCCAGATGTCATACAGACCAAGGGAGTTCTGCTACTTCCTCCTTGCTCCTAAAAATTCCTCCTGACAGACCTGTCCTGGAGGCCAATCAGTCAAGGGCACTGTCGATCATCGGGCTTCCATCACCTCCTTGGGAGGCGTGTGTAGAATCGCTGTGACAGCTTGGGCCAGGAATTACCCTTGCCCCTCATTTGGCCAATGGACATTGGCAAGGGTGAATCTGAATGGTCCAATCAGAGTTGATGCACGTACGCTTTTATATTACAGGATTCAGCTCAAGCGGGGACCCCTAATTTGAATGTTCCGGCGGCGTGATCTATACTCTAGATCTTCCATGTGGTTATGAAGGTCCATGTTTTAGCCCTTGATTGTTACTATTTCCTGTCTAAAAGCTTCACCTCCTCCTCTCTTTCATCCCAGATGTTGTCAAGTGTTAAGCCTCTATCCCCAAGATCTGCTAACTCAAGCCAAAGGTCTTACACCTCCTTTGTAAGACCTGCCTTTAGGAAGGAGAACCCTTCTCTCAGATTCTAGAACAGCACCTCTATGAAAGACAGGGTAATGGGGGAGTCTGCCCTTTTAGTGTTATTTATGCTTGAGGCCACTTCAGCAGCTGTTTCTAGCCCTTCTATGACGATGGAGTCATGCTTTGCAGCCATAGACCTCAATCATATGGATTGCTTGTTGCTCATGAAACATTTCTTTCTTTTTCTAAATTGGTTTGTGTCCTTGATTTTAAAACAGTTTGGTTCTGCTTGAACTTAACCTATATTGCTGTGCTAAATTTCATGCTGCATGAGCCACAAAACCCAGTGCTCAGTGTACACTCTTAGAACTGTGTTGTAAATAAACCAGATTGTGTTTATCTAATTGGGAGGGGTACCTTCTTTCAAGTTAATAAGCCAGTTTCTGACAATGCTGTTCAATTAGTTATCCAAGGTTGTAGGAATAAGTGGGACAGCTTTATCTTGACTCACCTTCTTCCCGAATATCCATTGCTTCAGTTATAAATAAATAAATAAATACATAAGTACAGTTTCTCATATTGTTCCATATGAGTCTGTCACCAGTGCTGACAAAGACCAGGGTGAGGAATACCAAAGCTGTCTATTTTTAATTCCGCTTCATGAAGAAAACGTCTTTCTTCCACTAACTTTGACTTTCTGTTTATTTGTCTCACTCTTGCACTTTTTTATTTCTCTCTCCCTTTGTCACTGTTTTCCTGTCTTATTCTACCTCCTTTTTCCATTTTCTCTAATTTTCAATGGATCAGTTGACAGAAAATAATCACAGCCAATAACTATGGACATTAAACATTCCTTTTCATAAATACTAAACTCTACCATGCTATTCCTCAGAGAAGGTCTCTTGTGCGGATCTTTTTTTAACAACTGCATGACTGGTTGTATCAGGTGAAACTGGTCTGAACAACATGTTTTCACATGGTCTTTACTGATTGCAGACAGCAGAATGTGTGCAGTCAACACCGCTAATTAAAATATTAAAGGCCCAGGCAAACACAGGTGACCACTGGCAAGGAGAATAAAGGGTAATCTGGAAACACATCAAGGTGTGAACATCAAAAGAAACAGCTACATGACTGGGTGCTCGTCTGAAATGAAATTACACAGTGGCAATAGCCACTGTGTAGTTAGAAGTGAGTCAGAGTATCCATAGGAAGAGTGGTTTTTGTTTTGCTAATAACTTTGGCGCGATTTGCCAAATCTTCACAAAACTTTCCAAAAATGGTCATCTACTTCAGCTCCTTCCTCGAATGTTTCAGGGTGATCCATCAAGTGGGGCAGACAAAAAGAAGGGGTCCAAATACTATTTTTTTCTCCATGCAATTTCCATCTGAAAATTAGATGATACAGAAAAATCGGCTGAACGGAATTACACTAAATTTGGCAGAAAGCTAGATATTTATCCAGAAAGTGTGCTTTGTGTGATGCTGTGTAAATCTTTTCAGCCGTTTCAGAGAAATTAAGGTTTGAAAAAATAGCAATATCTGTTGCCGCCGGGCTCCTGCGGGACTCACGTGGGACTCTAAAGGCAAAATAAATTCTTATTTGCTGGTCCCCCGAGAGTCTTGTGGGACTGAGCAATGTGACTGACTGTCTGAAACATGAAGAAAAATGTTGGGGCCGTCATTACAGGACTTGGGTTGGTCGCATACATATCATAATAAAACAATAATTTACATATTACAAAACATAGAAATTCATTGAAAAAAACAAAGGTGACAGTGGAGTTATACTTAAGTAAGGTAGTAAGATTTTAACTTACATTAAAAAAAACGATGATACACTGCATATAAACGCACATATCCTTACTGTAGGCCAGAACAAATATACCAAAAAGTCAATTATGTAAATATCATCTCATATTTATTTAATATTTCTAAGACATAATTATACACATGATAAATAAACACATGTTAAAACTCAAACATATCACACTCCAAGACAGTTTTTAAACGCAATTTTAAAGATTTTAATTATTGGTATACAATGTTTTTAGTAAATGCGTATGAATTATTAAAGGAACATCATTTATGTGCAACAATTGGTGATATGTTTGAGCTTTAGCATGTTTTTATTTATTATGTATATATATTTATATGAAATAAGTATCAGATAATATATGCATACTTTATCTTTTAGAATTATAGTAGTTGTGGTATAAAGTAAGGACATTATTCAATAGGAAGTACAACTTTATTATGTGGTTTATCTGTCACAAAGAGTAAAACTTAGGAGGTGGTGTGTATGAGAAAAAACCCTGTCCCCTTTGTCAGTAAAGGGTCACTCCTTGTTGGTTATTGATATATGAACACACACATTGCAGCTCTCTTGACATCTCAAATCTACGACAGAGCAAGTTATACTTATCCCAGTTTCGTATAACCATTGAATTTCAGTAGTGTTTTGTTATTTAAACATTAGTATTTTTATTATTAAAAGACCTATGTATAACTCCATTTTAACCTTTGTTGTTTTCAGTGAATTTCTAAGTTTTTTTAATGTAAGGTAACATGACTACTTTACTTACATATAACTCCATTTCAACCATTGTGTTTTTCAGGGAATTATATATATATGTGCGCTTTAGGCTAACACCTACATTTACCTAACCCATAATATTGAGTTAGGGCCCAAGGTCAGCAGAACTCCTCCCAAAAAACGCACATACCTAACCAAATTGGCTCTGTCTCACCAAGTCTGTGTCAACTGTCTGTAACATGAAATAGTCATCCATCTGTTTCTTCACAGTTTCTATATTAATAAACGTGGCCATAATTTACGTGTGATAATTTATTTTCGTTACTTTTACAATGTATTTTATTTTTGCTACATTTCCTCATTGCTGATTCTGTTCTTGAAAACATGAAGATGAAGTGATCGTGGCTTCCCCCAGGAGAAATTTGGACATCACAACAATACTATTTGGGGCAGAGGCTGGCCGCGTTTATATATACAATGGCAACAAAACCTCCTCTGGTCACGTGACGGACCAATGTAAATCTTGGTTTTCTCCCTGCCCAGAAGAAATGGTAAGAAACTTGATGTCTACTTCAACTGTAGCTATTCTTCAGTCCTAAAGTGTACGGTTATGAAATTATCTTTGAGCGTGGCCCAACTAGATAATGTTGTAGTTATCACCATACAATAAGAATAAAGATAACGAATAGGGAGAGGAAAGCTTAAGAAAAAGCAGGGTGATTTTGGGGTTAGGGATCTATGACCCAGCGCCTTCACGTCCTAACCAGGACCACTGGTTGAGTTCTAATTTAAATCCATCAGACGGGGGTAAGCAATCAACCTTTATTGTATTTCATTTTTCTCTCATTTCTCGCTGTTACAATTTCGGATTTCTCAAAATAGTTCAAATCTTTGGTATACTTCATCAAATGCACCTTTATTGATTTGAGAGGTCCAAATATACAGTCATCCACCACATGTTCTGAAGGTCAAGCCCTCTTCCTCAGTGCTGTATTCCTTCTGTCACACCCGTAAATGTAGTGTGGAACATGCTGTACGTTCAATCAAAAGAGCAGAGCTGTATGTCATGCACCTTCTTGGTCCCACCCACAGAGATGACACTGTAGCCGATGCTGGACCTCCTGTCCATCTCAGAGCCACACTAGATCGAAGAACCAAGGGCCACATGTTCAAAATTTAAGATTTGTGATTGAAATTTACCTACCTCATAAATATTGATGCAGTAGATCGCAATTTACAACCCATTAGGAATCGATGCCATCACAGGGATGATGGCCTGTTTAGGTTAGCAGGCCACCATGTCTGTGAGTGCTTTTTAGGTCTCGCCTGAGCCAGCGCATGCGCTACTCTGGCGAGACTTTTAGTTAGTGGGCTTCAAAAAGCCCTACCACAGCTTTTAGTGAGGCATAGAGCTTGCGGTTACGCGCACAATCGCGCGCGCCTCGCTCCGCCTCCGCCTCTCCATCTTCCTCGCCTTCAATGTTCCTCCCCCTCCCCAGTACTACAAATGATGCAATCCTGTAGCATACTGCCGACTGGTTTTGGTTTCATCTGGAGCTCTGGCATCGTGTTGATGTTCTATTTATTCACTTTGGCTTTTGAAATATTTCCCGTTTTCTGTATCCAGTTGGTGTTCAGAACTTCCTCTTTCGCTGTCATTTATTCCTCAAGCTAACATTTGGGCTTTTTTTTTTTAATAAATATCCGACAAGTGCTCGGTGCTGCATTTTCGTGTTCCTCGTTTTCGGCTCAGTTGTTCACTGAAGAGTTGGTAACATTTACTGCATATATTTAAATGTCCCAGGGTTCTTCTATTTTATGCACATACACCTGCAATTTGGTTTCACTCATTATATTCTGACATTCTCATAAGGCCTTAAAACGAAGGCATGTTTCATTTTCTGGTCACACTTTCAGGACTTTCCGCCATCCTCCCCCTTCACATGTAAAACATGTTACACACGCTTATGACTATATGGCATGTGACCAGCTGGTACTTCCCCTATTAAAATGCACCCCCTATTAGGACTGCATCACCCTCTCATGCTTTCGCGTAATCACCGTTGTCCACATCACCATGGTTACAAGGAGGCTGAAAGTATGGAACTAAACATGATGTTTACAGACGTTGGCTCGTCTCTGCTCTTTGTGTTTATTGGCCAACCTACAAAGTTGGTTTGGTATCCAAGAGTGCCCAGCGGCCCCTCAAAGTCTGTCCACACAAACAATGGTGCGGATGTCCCATCAACAAGCAATAGCATGTCACGTGTGCGATGGCCTGCTGAGTTGAATATTGTCATGAAACAAGCTTTGGATTTAGAGCCAAATGCCAGCTTCATGGCAGTGAAGACATTTAGACCCTCCCATCTCTCGCCATCCGTTTAAAGCTGTGTGCTATATTTGCAGTAATAATGCAGACAAGGTAGTTACTTAGCTCTGATGCGGTAATTATATCCTTCCACATAGGTAATATATACATTACCGATCTTTAGATTTGGGCAAAATTATAAAGAAGCTAAAAGTGATAAATGTGTGGCCATCCCCCCAAAAAGTCAAAACCACAGTACAATAGTACTGTTAGGGAGTGGCTGGGCCTCTAAAAAATTAAAAATAATAAATAATAATAAAATACCCTATGCCATAGAGTAAAGTCGTTTTTATGTTGCGTGTATACACGAGGTATTTATGTAAAGCTAAAGACAGTGGGGAGATTAACACAGTTAGCAGCAAAGATGCAGCCAACGAGTCATTGTGATAGTAATGTTTTTTTTTAAACCGATTTTATTGAGGGTTTCAGATAGAAGTAGAATATACATTTACATCTATCGTGTATCGTGATCCACAATAAGCATCCATCACCCGGGCAGCTTGCCCGTTCTCATTTATATAACATTCCCCCCTCTCCCCCCATATTGATAATGTGCAAAAACCCTTGCTGCTTTATCAACATCAGCTGTATGATAGAAGTATGTACAACTTATTTCCACGCTCATTTTTAAATAACGGGGTCCAGATTTACAAAGAATTGATGCAACGCAGGACAGAAAGCGTAGTTGCTATGTTGCATTGCGTGAACTGAAGAGAGCAGAACTGCACCATATCTACAGGAAGTGTGCAGTTCTGCGTTCTACCTGCTCCACTGCTCTTTCAGCAGTCATGCGTCAACACAGGCACCCTTTCGCCTTAGTGCAAAGGTGTCTGCATTGTGGTCAGCATTGTTTTTGGTGGATGACTGCATAAAAGCTTTGTCTTAATGCAATTTCATCTAAATGCAGCACACATGCAAAGAGGAAAAAAACAAAGGAGAAATAAAAATATTTATTTTTGTTACCCCAGCCTCAGAGAGACACAAGTTTTTGGTGTAAATCCATGGCTGCAATTCTCTGCCAATATGGATACATCAAAATCCATGGGTGGATGCAAAAAACACGCCGAGGTATTACCAAAGTAACAGCCCATTGACGCCTTGTGTTACTTTTAGTTACAAACCAACACAGATCGCTGTTTGTGTTGGTTTGTAAATACCAACTTGGATTTGAAAACTTTGAATTAAAAAAGCAAGGCAAACCTGGCGCAGAATATTTGTACTGATATCTGTCTGGGGAAATTATATATTTCAAAACACCTGAGGCTGAATGATCGTGGCAGGCTGTACAAATGCTGCAAAGGAAGTAGGGACAGTTTCAGAAATGCGCACATGGGATGGACGGTGAGTTTGTCCATGAATGAACACATGTATCATGGAAATGTACACTGGGGGAAGTTTCATATATTAGTTAACAGATTCCTGTAGTGCTGTGCACTATGAGGAAATAAGGATGTTTTATAATTAAGGCTCCTGATTTTCTGTTTATACTGGTCTTTACAGATAGAAACAGACAGACGACTATTTTCTAGTCCGTATCATGCATGCCAATAGACCCGATTCGGTTGGGAGTTTTCCAATTTTGAAGCAAAAAAAAATGGCTTTATTTTGGCTCTCCTGCCTGAAATTGCTTTGCCTTCAATAGAAGTCAATGTGGGAAATGCATTCCTATGATTATTTTTTTAGAATCTCCCACTTTAATCCTCTAAAATGTTGGCATGAATACTGTAGTTATGTTTAAATGTGTGTGAGAACGGAAATTAAGTTGTGTTTTGAGGGATTTTAAATGCTGTCAATCATGACTGCAAGGCCAGTAGCTGTGTGCATTGACAAGTAAGATGGTTTACAAAAAATGTTTTTTAGTGATGAGGCTTCTAAAACAGTAGATATGCACAGAATTTGCATGTTTTCATGTATGTGTTGCGCTACTTACAGTGAGCCTATTCTCTACATTCTGGCACATTCTCGATGCTCATTTGGCTTTTCCTCCTTCACGGTGGCCAATATTTACGTGCATTGAGCTTGATATGGTGAATTTTAATTCTTCCTTCTTTATGGCCCATAATTAACGCGTATTGATTTCACTTCCTCAATCAATAGTGGACCTACTTATTGTGAAGCGATTTCTACATGCAGTGATTCTCACATGGCGCGTCCTAACTTGTAGAATCCACTATCCCTTAGTGGATCCTCCGAGCAACTACCTGGGTGGCTCACCCCTGGCACCCTTAATTTCTGCCTACATCCTACCTCTGGGTGAGACCCTACGCCATTTCCTGGACCCGTACACACACGTCCTTCCTCCACCCTCTCTCTCTCTTCCTCCACCCTCTCTCTCTCTACTTCCACCCTCTCTTTTTCTACCTCTCTCTCTCTCTTCCTCCACCCTCTTTCTCTCTACCTCTCTCTCTCTACCTCTACCTCCCTCTACCTCTACCTCTCTACCTCTCTCTTTACCTCTCTCTACCTCTTTCTCTACCTCTCTACCAATACCTCTCTCTCTACCTCTCTCTCTCTTCCTCCACCCTCTTGCTCTCTACCTCTCTCTCTTTACCTCTCTTCCTCCACCCTCTCTCTACCTCTCTACCTCTCTCTCTCTCTACCTCCCTCTCGACCTCTCTACCTCTCTACCTCTCTCTCTCTACCTCTCTCTCTCTCTCTCCCTCTCTCTCTCTCTCTCTCTATACCTCTCTACTTCTCTCTCTATTTCTCTCTCTCTACCTCACTCTTCCTCTCTACCTCTCTCTACCTCTACCTCTCTCTCTCTACCTCTGTCTCTACCTCTCTCTCTCTACCTCTCTGTCCCTCTACCACTCTACCTCTACCTCTCTACCTCTCTCTCTACCTCTACCTCTCTCTCTACCTCTACCTCTACCTCTCTCTACCTCTACCTCTCTCTACCTCTCTCTCTACCTCTCTACCTCTACCTCTACCTCTCTCTCTGCCTCTCTCTCTCTACCTCTCTCTACACACCTCTTTCTCTCTCTTTACACACCTCTCTCTCTCTACCTCTAAGTGGCAGCCGGAGCCTGATAGTACTGCTTGTCCTTTAAAAAAAAAAAAAGCATTGGCATAGCCAATAGGTCTCGCCTTTGGGGGCTTATAAGTGTTTAACCATGCAACAGTTAATGTTGTTGCACCAAGGATATTGCGCCGCATAACTAAATACTTATAAGGTCCCAAAAGCGAGACCTATTGGCTATGCCAATGCTTGTTAATAAAGCAATCTTTTTTTTTTTTTTTAAAGGCATCCGAAAACAGAATGCGTTTAAAAAAAGAAAATCAAAATGATAAGTTTCATTTTTTGTGAGCAGGAACCACAGCCTGTTCTTAAAAAATATTTGTTTTCCATTTTCAGAGGATAATGGGTCCCCTCAGGGCCCCTTCCCATTTGCGAATGGGTTACCACCTCCTTCAAGTAGTCGGTAAAATATTTATGTTTTGCAACTGTAATTCGGTCACAAAACATTCATACATCCCATTCAGATTACGCATTTGAAAGAGATGCCCTAAACATGCCCCTTCTAAATAGCAAATCGCAAACACAAATTGCGATTCGGTAACGTGTTACCGAATCGCAATTTGTGTTTTGTACATATAGAAAACATTTTTGCAGTTCATAACGGCCCAATCGGCCATTTCTGACCGCAAAAATGCTTTGTATATGTGGCCCCAAACTCCTTACATCATGCATGGCCCCGTGGAGGGAAGCGGGGTTGGGATAAAATAAAAAGAGAGATTTGGGGCACTGGATCTGCTCAGAGGCTGTACCACACTGCATTACAGAATTTGTCACTTCTGAGATCTTCTGTGTTTGCGAGGTAGATGTGCACTGGACCAGAACCTCTGATTTTGGGAAGATGCATTACACTGGAAATAACAAGAGGAGGTAGTTACTATCAGTGTACTAACAGGCCTCAATATACCATGACTATACTTTGACATCAGTACCATACACTTAAAGGTTTCATCAGCAACACAGAAGCAGAATTTCCAAGATCACTGATTGGCGTTTCTGGCACTCCCAGGAATCAATTTAAAATGCAGATTGAAGTTACTGGTACTCCCAGGGATAAATTTGGAATACAGGTTGGAGTTACTGGCACTCTCAAGGATAAACTCGGAACACAGGCTAGAGTGACTGGCGCTCCGAAGGATAAACTCGAAACAGATTGGAGTTACCGGCACTCCCAAAGCTTAACTTGAAACACAGATTGGAGTTACTGGCACACCCAAATCTTAATTCAGAAAACAGATTGGAGAACTGGCACTCCCACGGCTTAACTTGGGACACAGATTGGAATTACTAGCACTCACAAGGTTTAATTCGGAACGCAGATTGGAGTGACTGACACTCCCAAGGATTAACCTCGGAGCACAGATCTCGGTACAAGGTTCATACAGATATCATACTCTCTGAAGTGCTTTCTCTCTGTACTTCTGTTCATCAGGGAAACATGGTGTTAAAGTCTTTAGTTCTTGTGCAATCATGTTCAAGCACCAAGGTTGCAGGAAGGGTCCAGAGCATGAAAATACAAGAAGATCTGGTAGAAATCACAGAGAGGGCATGGAGAAAAAGTCTATAGTCTTTGAAGAGGCTAACACTCGGTCGTGCTTACTACTATAGGAGGATTGGTGCGCACTAACCTGATATTAAGTACTTAGCCTTGTTGTTCCACTGAAGTTGGAAAAAGGTTTTGAGGTTTTGACTAAGGGAGTCACAGGGGAATAGAGTAGCTGTGCAGGAGGAAGAGATGAAGGAGGCGTCAAGGGAGCTGGAGACACGGGAACCACCAGTTCAACTTGGACTTGAAGGAGACTAGAGTGCTACTCAGTTTGGGCTAGATTCTTCATGTGAGTGGGAATGGTGAAGCTTGTCCCGCCGTTAGTGAGGCCAAGCCACAACTCAAGATTGGACGTGGCTTATATACTCTCTCTAAGGCTCAGCGGATGTAGCTAATTCACGTGTGCTAGGAGCCACATGGCCGCCTGGAAGGTTCTCATTATCTTTGAAGGAAACACATGTTAGTACAGTTGCTTTAACCTGACAGGAAGAGCAAGTGCTATTTGGCAGTTGGAACCAATTAACCAGGAAATGGATGTATCGTTATGGCTCAAGCGTGCATAATGGAAAACAACACCAAGGATCTAGTAACAGTGGGTGCAAGGTATTCTATTGGTTCACAGGATTCTGGGGGAAGTCTGCAGAAACTCAATTGCAAACCACACCAAGGCACTAGTAGCGGCGGGTGCAAGGTACTCTGTTGGTTCTCTGGTGGGGGATGCTTGCAGGGATTCAAGCGGAATGTAATCACGGGCATTGGAAAACATCAGTCATGGTATCATAGAATGCCATTAAATGCCACATGGGTAATACAACATGAGAGCTGCGTGCTAGGCCCATTACACAGAGGGCGCATGAGGGGGTTGTGACACTTTATAGGTGGTGTGTAGTAAGATGTATTGCCTTCCTAATGGGTCTGTCAAAGGAGTGCAGGGAAGGCAGGAGCGTACATTACATGTACAAATGTGACAGAATGAATACAGCCATGAGGAAAAAGACTTGTCCCTAAAAACACCAGTTGCCTGGCTATAGGTTTGGAACTAATAAATGAATAAAGATGCATTTGATGAATTATACAAGAGATTTGGTGTAAACTATTTTGAGACAGCCAAAATTGCAAGAACAAGAAGTGAGAGAAAAAAGGGAGCGGAAAGGTGAGTTTGTGTGTCTAAATTGTTGGAGGGATTTGTGTTGTATTTGTGAGTACAAATTAGTGTACATTTTGTCACCAAGGGGCACATGCATAAAGCTAGGCTTTTGCGATTCCTTAATTGCGATTTTTAAGGAATCGCAATTATGGAATCGCAAAAGCCTATGCATGTAGGAATGACTAAAATAATAGCGATTCTTACAAATTCCTTAATTGTGACTCGCAAATTGCGAGTCGCAATTAAGGAATGGCTTCCTATTAATTCCTATGGGCTTACAGGCCCATAGGAATGAATGGGAAATTGCATGAGCAATTTGCGAGTACCCAATAGCTACTCGCAAATTGTGCATGCAATTTCAAGGGTGCCAAAAGGACACCCTATTGCACCCCTGAAATTGATATGTGCACCCATGTTGTGCCCACATATGCCCCAAGGGCATGTGTGTGTGTGTAACTTGGAACTTTGAAAAATGCACTTTAGTGCACTTTTCAAAGTTTTCGGTAAATACCATCAGGGTTAAATTTACGGTATTTAGCGGACCCTAATAGCGAAATCGCTATTTTAAATGCAATCTTGCATTGCATTTAAGGCATCGCAATTTGTGATTCCTTAAATGCAATCGCAAATTGTGATTTTTGCATTCTGAGATCCTGCCCGTTTGCGACCGGTTTTTGCCTTGATGCATGTGGCCCATAGAGTTTAGAGCCAAGCCCAACCTAGGTTACCAAGGGCCTACACTTTGACCTCTGCTCCACTGTGACTGATCATGTCAGCTGAGTCACAAGGAAAGAAAGACAAAGGGAGAAACAGATATAGAAAGAGATGTATAACAAGAAAGGGGTTAATATAGAGAGACTGCAAGAAAGAGAGACAGAGAAGAAGAGCGGGAATAGGACAACTAAAGACAATGAGAAGGAATAAGGGAGGTTAAAGGTTATTTACATTGTTGTGTATTTTTCACAGCAAATGTTCACATCTCTTTTCTAAAAAACAGGTCCCAGATTTACTAAGCCTTTCTGTTGTCCTTTTGTTGTGCCCAATGTGAATGCAACTTTTGTGCTATAAGATGTACTTCTCGATCTGATGCAGCCATTTTCTATTACTGAGCAGTCTAGCTGCTTCTAGGATTCCTGAATGGGCTGGCCATCCTCGAGCTATATAGCAACAGTAGCACCTTGGCTGCTCAACAAACGTGTCCAGTGGGCACACCAAGGACACACCAAAGACAAGGCTGTCAGTGCTCATCCGAGCTAGAACATTTCTCGCTATGCAGGACCATTTGCATCAGAAACCAATCCTACTCCATGTATTTTCATACCTCTTACATATTTCTTTGACTTTCTCCTTGTGCAGTCTTCCACTCAAGCGTCTTTGAACAAAGAGGCATTTCATGTATTACAAAATGAGAATCTGTTTTACCCGAACCACCCTCATAGTGTCACCTCTTTCGCTAATACACCAGCCAAATGTAATAGTTTCAAGGCCTTTTTTTGCACAGTAAGGTCAGTCCACAAAAAGCATCACCAAATATTTGACCTTATCACCTATATCAATTGCGAGCTCCTGTTTCTAATTGAAACATCGCTTAATGAAGCCAGTGCTGTATCATTGATGAATTAGGCCGGGTTATTTCAGCATCATAAGACGAGATCACCCAAATATGATTAAGGAAATAGACACATTATCATGAAAAACTAAGGGTCTATTATGAGTACTGCTGTCCTGGGACTACCGTATATGCAGTGACGGTCCGACCGCCAAAACCCTGGCAGGCCCACCCGCCATATAATGAGTGGGATGGTGGGGACGCCACAAAACCACCACCTCCGCTGGGATCAAGGATCCCGCAGCAGTGGCAGTTTGCAAATGTCCTGAATATGCTGGCGGTGCTGATGCCAGCACTGCTGAGCATATTACGACCTGCATATCCACCGCACCTTTCATTGCGGGGTCAAAGACCAGCAGATATGCAGGTAAGGAGGCCCTAACATAATCTTGGCCTGGGGGTGTGTGAGGGAGGCACTCTCCCACTCTGACAGAACCTTTCCTGTTAACATCCCAAAAAAGAGAACTTAGTGGAGTTCAAGAATTTTGTATATTATATGCTGTTTAAGTGGTTAAGCATATAACATTCTAAATTAGTTATCTGTTCTAGATCTGGTCCTGCTTAAATGTAAACCTATTCACATCACATGACCACTTACTCGACCCTCTATTCATGTCTTACAAAGAAATTCAATGTGGTGATCCTATTTCCTTCTCATGAACAGATGATTCTTATATCAAGTTCAGGGCCCCGGTTTTGAATGGGAATACTACCTGTCAACAATTTTGCCTGCGCATCATTGCTGAGGTCCTTAAAGATTAAATATCAAAAATAGCAATCAATATAGAGCATTTTAATCCAGGTCACCTCCTTGACATTCTTCAAAATCTTATAAGATCTGCACTGGACTAAAATGTACCCAAACCTGCACTAATAGTAAACATCATCTCAGAAAAAATGTAAGCCCTGGTTTCCTGAAGATTTGAAAGAACTTAAACTAAAAGTACAGTGTGAAGAGAGACACTGGCATAAAGACTACTGTGATGTAATCAGTGCACAATTGTATGTAAGAAAGAGGCTTGAAACACAGATTGTTCCAAATGAGTTTCCTTAATTCTATTAACCCTGGATAATTGCTTGAGGTCTACTGATGAAGGAGCTAATCTCCTACACATTTCCTCATTCCCCTTCGTCCTTGTTTCTGATTTCTCCATTTCATCTGGTGAGGTTCAGTAGCAGACTGCAGCACTGCCCCATTGTCTGGCATCAGCAATATGACATCCCCCTCTTAAATGACCATATCAGCCAGTCACAGTTGTTCGTTTAGTTGGAAAGAGTTCTTGGGCTTCCACTGAATCTGCACCTTAGTTGACTCGTGAGCCAGGATCTCACAATCAGATTCACTCATACTTTTGGGCTCCATCATACACCTTGTGTTTGGGTCCAGATACTCGCCTGGAACATGGTATGGTTGGAAATGTGTGAGATGTTTCACTTTGCCGCCTCCTGACACTGCCATTGGTTCCATTTCTTTTCATCACTTTCATCTATGTGTCATCATATCAGGTGTCTGATTTGAAACCTTGCTTTTTCTTTACTAATACCAAATTATCTTCTTTTGGCTCAGAGTCTTGAATATGTACCTTGACATCTGCATATTTGTTTATCTTCTCCTTTCTCACATGATCCCGGGTTCATTTTTTTGCCTCTGACTTCCTGCACTGTTGCACCAGACACTTTCCTGCAGTGGAGACAGTTGAAAGCCTGCCAGTTTTGGTCTCTCACTGGTGAGCTGGCACAGATCAGAATCTCGAAGAGCATTATAGGCAATCTGGTCCAGACCTGGGAACCACACGTTTTCACAAAGTGCCCTCTTGGTTGCTATCATGCTGCGATGTCCATTATGAACTACATTGATGATATGCTTGCTGAGTAACGCAGGAACCATAATTCTGGTGTCTTTTAGCAATATGCCTTGTGTGGTTATAGTCAGTTCTTCATGTATTTCTGAGAGGCAAAGAGGGTCTTTGCAATCAAATCCCTCAGAAAACATGTGTATTCTTCTCTTGACCTTGGCTAGCATAACATCACTCTTGTCAGACTCCTCCATGGCATGCAGTGGTGTGGACAGTGGTGTTGCTTGGTTTGTTGCTACGTTGAGATATTTCTCGGCTGGCAAACCAGTTGTCCACATGTTAACTAGGGATTATGATACTTGTAGTATGCAGGGCTGTAATCCTTCTCGGGTTTGTGAATGATGCTGTATGAGTCCTCTTGCAGGTGAATGCCATATCTTTCTATCCCCCATGGCATCTTGGCTATTAGGTTTGCAAATATTGTCATCAGTGCCTGATGATCAGTCATAAAGTTGAGCTGCTTCCCATGTATGAAGATGTGGAAGTGATCATATGCCCATACAACTACCTTTCGTCTTCTGCTTGTGCGTAGGACTTCTCACCATCTGATAGGGTATGACTGGCATAGGAGACAGTTTGACGTTAGTTCCCATCTTTGCGGTGTTGAGCCAGGATGGCTACCAGTGCCACTGGGCTGGCACCAACAGTGAGTTCTGTGCATAGAGTTTGGTGTAAGTACACCATGTAGTTGGTGCTGCTGATTCTTCTTTTCCTCTCTTGAAATGCATGATTAGAGTTCATTGCTTGATTAACTTCCAAAGATAATTGCTGACAGTGGCATAGTCCTTTATGTACCGGGCACAATAGCTTGCCATTTCTAGGAATTATGGATATCACTGTGGTCTCTGGTGGCCAGTGTGTCATTGTGGGTGTTGATCTTATTGGAATCGGGCTGCGTGCTCTTGTTGGAGAAGATGTGTCTGTAGAACTTCAGTTGAGTTTTGTGAATTCCACTTTTGGTTGCATTCAGAGTCACATTTGCTCTCTGTAGTTTTTGGCACACGTGTTCGGGGGTCTGGTTGTATTCTCTGATGTGGCTCCAAACACTTGTATGACATCACTATAGTTGGGGACATTGACCACCGAGCTGCCAACCCTTCAAATTGCTTCCATGAACATTTTGGCAGCTCAGGGCATTCGAAAATTAAGTCGTGTGTCCCAAAATAAACCCAGATGTGTAATTAAGGTTGTGATATACCATGAGTATTCGTTAAGTTCCAACTGATGATGACCTTTATTGAGATCTGGTTTTGGAGGGGATTTGCTCACCATTGAGTAGTGTGATCATGCCTGACAGTTGAGGCTTCCAGTGCCATTCACGTTGGATGTCGGTGCTCAGTGCTCATGTTGACACAGAGGCCACCTTCCCTTTCGTATTGCATTTGGGTCCCACTACTAGAGGAGTTGAGCATTGAAATATTTCCATGATGTCTGTTGCTAGATGTTTATGTAACACTTTTTCCACTATCTTTTGAAAGATGAAGTGCAAAAAGAACAATTGATGGACGGAATGCAGAAGAATGTCATACATTTACCCCCAGTACAGTGATCTGGGCCTAAATCCATTGTTAGTTGGTCACCATGCCATTCCAGTTTGAGCCCAGCCATATGCAAATCAGTCTTGACCCTGCTCCCCATGAGAACAGTCCAGCACGAAATGCCACACCGGTCCTCCCTAGACTGGGAGGAAGAATCATGGGACTGGTTTCGGGGTATCACCCCTCATCAGCCTGGCTATCTTGACTCCAGTGGCAGGGTAAGCACTGTACACAGGTCTGGTCATACCCATCCCACTAAGGGTGACAAATGCAAAAAAAATGATAGACCGAATGTTGAACAATGTGAAACATTCACATTCAGTACAGAGATCTGGGCATAAATCCATCATTTTTCTGCTCACCTTGCCAGTCCAGTCGGGACCCAGCCATATGCAAATCAGCTTTGACCCTGCTCCTCATGGAAACAGTCCAGCCTGAACTGCCAGGCCAGGTCCTACCTGGACCAGAAACAAGCATCCTGGGACCGGCATCAGAGTATCACCCCTCATCAGTCAGGCTAGCTTGACTCCAATGGCATGGAGAGCACGGGACCCACATCTGGGTATACCCATCCTGCTTAGGGCAACAAATGCAAAAAGAACAATTGATGGATGGAATGCTGAATGTCAAACATTCACCCCCAGCACAGAGATCTGTGCCTAAATCCATTGTTTTTTTGCATGCCACGTCATTCCAGTTTGGACCCAGCCATATACAAATCAGTCTTGACTCTGCTCCCCCTAAGAACAGTCCAGCCCGAACTGCCAAACCAGGTTCTCCCTGGACCGTAAACAAGCATCCTGCAACCTCTTTCTGGGTATCACACCTCATCAGCCAAGCTAGCTTGACTCCACTGGAATGGAGAGCACGTGACCCAAGGCTGAGCAGACCTGTCCCACTTACTGTGACAAATGCAAAAGGAACAATTGATGGCCTATATGCTGAACAATGTCAAACATTTACCCCCAGTACAGAGATATGGGCCTAAACCCATTGTTATTTTTGCTCACCCTGCCATTCCATTTTGTGCTGTCTACATTGACTGCCCATTGTGGTAAGAATAGCCTTTAATGCGCAATAGTACACAAAATTGTACATCAAGTCACCTCTCAATTTTTTGATATTGACATTCCAGCTCTATCAGTTGAACAGATCTATACACTTGGCCAGCCAATTTTTATTAACAGAGGCCTGTGCTCAACAGGTTACCTTTGGGGATAAGGCCTACTAGGTCTTAGCAGAAAAACTGTCAATTATCATAATTACCGCGTGTTCGACCTGGCATCCTTAGCGTGAGTTCCCCCAGTATTTTTGCCTTTACCTCCTGTGTTTTTACTGTGTGATGGACTTCGATTTTGCTGGTCTAGATGCTTTGGGCACTTTGCCACTGCTGTTCAATGCCAAAGTGCAGGTGCTCCCTCTGTAAGTTGTTGTCAGGAATTAGTGTTTCCATAATTGGCTTATTTGGTTTACTGTTAAGTCCCTAGTACAGTGCACTGGGTGTGCCCAGGGTCTGTACACCAAATGCTGCTAGTGGGCTTGTAGCACTGATTGTGGCACCCACGCAAGCAGCCTTTCACAAGGGTCTCAGAACTGCCATTGCACTGTCTGTGAGTAGTCTAGTATTGCCATGTCTACCTGGCAAGTGCACCCACTTGCCAGGCCCTAACCTTCCCTTTTCTTACATGTGAGTCATCCCTAAGGTGGGCCCAAGGTACCCCTGTGGGCAGGATGCAGTGTATGTGAAAGGTAGGACATGCCCTGATGTGTGTGGCATTTCCTGATAGTGAAATACTGCCAATTTCGTTTTTAACTATTGAAAGGCTATCTGTCCCATGGAATAGAATAGGGAGTTCATTTATAACATTTTATAAGTATAACTACCTATCAGAACAAGAAAGGAAAGTGGAGTTTGGTATGCCTGAACTCAGGATATAAAGATGCATCTTTTGGTAAGGAGGATTTTTACATTCTGGGTTTGAAAATACCACTGTTATAAAGTGGGTATTTTCTTGCTTAGCCATCCAGGGTGCCTCTGCTAAGGCTTGTGCTTGTATATTGACTGTATGACTATGAAGTCACAGGCGCTGGGGATGTGCATTCTGTTCAGACAGCCACTTTGGGGGGTGCGGTGCATCCTGCCTTTCCAGGGTGAGTCAGGGCTGGGCTGAATAGACCTGGGCTGCATTTAGAGTAGGGGGAGGAGATTTCCTTTCACCTGAATGGGGCTGGTCTGCCTTACACAGTGCTGTCTTCACCAACTGTTGGGCAGCTGTACCATAGAGGACAGAACTGGTTTTGGCTAAGTACAAAGCTTCTCCGGCACCAGAAAACAAAGAGAAATGGACTATAAAAAGTGGGGCCACGACCCCAGACTTTTACATTACTTCTGCAATTCAAGAGGAAACTCTGCAAAGGAGAAAAGCTGGGAAAACTGAAGGAGAAGTACTGCCCCTTTGCTGTGTGCTGTCTGGGGTTGGCCTGCAGTGGCTGATTCTGCCAAGAAGAGGATAAAGACTTTGCTGTGTGCTGTGTCTGCTGCTTGAGGAAGATATCCAAGGTCTTGAAGCAGAGCTTGCCACCCGTTTTGAAGTCTCAGGGATACAAAGACTTCACCAGCAGCTCCCCTAAACTTCCTTGCTGGGAGGTCTGATATGCCAGGAGGTGCCTGTTGCTGAATTGGGCCTCTAGAGGTTGTTCCTGCTGTTCAGAACTGGAAAAGAAATGCAACTTTAAGAAGCGCAACACATCCGCGCCTTTTTCCAATGCATTGCCGAAGAAACCAATGGAGCGCCTGCCTGGCTTGAGAAATCTCTGCATGCCGAATCCCGTGCACCGATCTCTGAAGTCCGAGATCACCGCACCGATTCTGATGCAGGCCCTGCAGTGTGGCTGCAAGGACCAAAGCATCAGGGAACCGTGGCATGGAGAGAACAACGCAGCGTTGCTGCCGCCGAATCAAGACCCGACCCATGCCTGATCATCATGCATCGCTCCTGGGCACCACGCCTGCAAGAACACTGGGGCTGCAGTAAGAAACCGACGTATCACCTCCTGACACATTAAGAAACCGACACATCACCTCCCCTTCTGTAAGGAACCAAGAAATCACTGCCCCTGCTTGACAGTAACAAATGAACAATTGATAGACAGATGCAGAGCAATGTCATACATTCACCATAGTACAGAGATCTAGGCCTAAATCCATTGTTTGTCTGCTCTCCAAGCCATACCAGTTTGAACCCAGCCATATGCAAATCAGCCTTGACCCTGCGCCCCATGGAAACAGTCCAGCCTGAACTGCCAGGCCAGGTCCTCCCTGGACTAGAAACAAGCATCCTAGGACCAGTTTCAGGGTTTCACCCCTCATCAGCCAGGATAGCTTGACTCCAGTGGCATGGAGAGCACGGGATCCACATCTGGGAATACCCGTCCCACTCGGGGTGACGAATACAAAAGAACAATTGATGGACAGAATGCAGAACAATGGCATACTTTCACCCCAGTACAGACATCTGGGCCTAAATCCATTGTCTCTTTGCTCCCCAAGCCATGCCAGTTTGAGCCCAGCCATATGCAAATCAGTCTTGACCCTGCACCCAATGGGAACAGTCCAGTCCTGAACTGCCAGGCCAGGTCCTCCCTGGACTGGAAACAAGCATCCTAGGACCGGTTTCGGGGTTTCACCCCTCATCAGCCAGGATAGCTTGACTCCAGTTGAATGGAGAGCACGGGACCCACGTCTGGGCATACACGTCCCACACGGGGTGACAATTACAAAAGAACAATTGATGGACAGAATGCAGAAAAATGCCATAGATTCACCCCAGTACAGAGATCTGGGACTAAATCCATAGTTTTTTGCTTCCCATGCCAAAGCAGTTTGAGCCCAGCCACCTGCAAATCAGTCTTGAGTCTGCACCCAATGGGAA
Organism: Triturus cristatus; assembly: GCF_964204655.1. Classification (NCBI taxonomy): domain Eukaryota; kingdom Metazoa; phylum Chordata; class Amphibia; order Caudata; family Salamandridae; genus Triturus; species Triturus cristatus. The sequence goes on along the minus strand of NC_140587.1, from coordinate 939,048,280 downwards.
CAGTCCAGCCCAAACTGTCAGGCCAGGTCCTCCCTGGACTGGAAACAAGCATCCTCAGACCGGTTTCGGGGTTTCACCCCTCATCAGCCAGGATATCCTGACTCCAGTGGCATCGAGAGCATGGGAACCACATCTGGGCATACCCGTCCCACTCGGGATGACAAATGCAAAAAAACAATTGATGGACAGAATGCAGAACAATGTCATACATTCACCCCAGTACAGAGATCTGGGCCTAAATCAATTGTTTCTTTTCTCCCCTAGCCATACCAGTTTGAACTCAGCCATATGCAAATCAGTCTTGACCCTGCACCCAATGGAAACATTCCTGCCCGAACTGCCAGACCAGGTACTCACTGGACTGGAAACAAGCATCCTAGGATCGGTTTCGGGGTGTCACCCCTCATCAGCCAGGATAGCTTGAATCCAGTGGCATGGAGAGCTCAGGACCCACGACTGAGCATACCCATCCCACTCAGGCTGACAAATGCAAAAGAACAATTGATAGACAGAAAGCAGAACAATATCAAACCATAACTTCAGTACACAGATCTGGGCCTAAATCCATTGTTTTTTTTGCTCCCCATGCCATACCTATTTGAACCCAGCCATATGCAAATAAGTCTTGAGTCCGCGCTCAATGGGAACAGTCCAGCCCAAACTGCCAGGCCAGGTCCTCCATGGACTGGAAACAAGTATCCTAGGACCCGTTTCGGGGTTTCACCCCTCATCAGCCAGGATAGCTTGACTCCAGTTGCATGGAGAGCACGGGACCCACATCTGGGCATACCCGTCCCACTCGGGGTGACAAATACAAAAGAACAATTGATGGACAGAATGCAGAATAATGTCATACATTAACCCCAGTACAGACATTTGGGCCTAAATCCATTGTTTCTTTGCTCCCCAAGCCATACCAGTTTGAACCCAGCCATATGCAAATCAGTCTTAACCCTGCGCCCAATGGGAACAGTCCCGCCCGAACGGCCAGGCAAGGTCCTCCCTGGACTGGAAACAAGCATCCTAGGATCGGTTTTGGGGTTTCACCCCTCATCAGCCAGGATAGCTTGACTCCAGTTGCATGGAGAGCACGGGGCCCACGTCTGGGTATACACGTCCCACTCGGGGAGACAATTACAAAAGAACGATTGAGGGACAGAATGCAGAACAATGCCATACATTCAACCCAGTACAGAGATCTGGGCCTAAATCCATTGTCTCTTTGCTCCCCAAGCCATACCAGTTTGAGCCCAGCCATATGCAAATCAGTCTTAACCCTGCGCCCAATGGGAACAGTCCCGCCCGAACGGCCAGGCAAGGTCCTCCCTGGACTGGAAACAAGCATCCTAGGATCGGTTTTGGGGTTTCACCCCTCATCAGCCAGGATAGCTTGACTCCAATGGCATGGAGAGCACAGGACCCACGTCTGGGCATCCCCGTCCCACTCGGATGACAAATGCAAAAGAACAATTAATGGACAGAATGCAGAACAATGTCATACATTCACCCCAGTACAGAAATCTGGGCCTGAATCCATAATTTTTATGCTCTCCATGCCATACCAGTTTGAGCCCAGCCATATGCAAATCAGTCTTAGTCTGCGCCCAATGGGAACAGTCCAGCCTAAACTGCCAGGCCTGGTCCTCCCTGGACTGGAATCAAGCATCCTAGGACCGGTTTCGGGGTTTGACCCCTCATCAGCCAGGACAGCTTGACTCCAGTGCCATGGAGTGCACAGGATCCACGTCTGGGCATACCCGTCCCACTCGGGGTGACAAATGCCTATGAACAATTGATGGACAGAATGCAGAACAATGTCATACATTCACCCCATTACAGAGATCTGGGCCTAAATCCATAGTTGTTATGCTCTCCATGCCATACCAGTTTGAGCCCAGCCATATGCAAATCAGTCTTGAGTCTGCGCCCAATGGGAACAGTCCAGCCTGAACTGCCAGGCCAGGTCCTCCCTGCACTGAAAACGAGCATCCTAGGACCGGTTTCATGGTTTCACACCTCATCAGCCAGGATAGCTTGACTCCAGTGGCATGGAGAGCACGGGATCCATGTCTGAGCATACCCGTCCCACTCAGGCTGAGAAATACAAAAGAACAATTGATAGACAGAATGCAGAACAATGTCATACATTCACCCAAGTACAGAGATCTGGGTCTAAATCCATTGTTTTTTTGCTCCCCATGCCATACTAGTCTGAACCCAGCCATATGCAAATCAGATTTGACCCTGCGCCCAATGGGAACAGTCCCGCACGAACTGCCAGGCCAGGTCCTCCCTAGACTGGAAACAAGCATCCTCGGACAGGTTTCGGGGTTTCACCCCTCATCAGCCAGGATAGCCTGACTCCAGTGGCATGGAGAGCACGGGATCCATGTCTGGGTATACCCGTCCCACTCAGGCTGAGAAATGCAAAAGAACAATTGATAGACAGAATTCAGAACAATGTCATACATTCACCCAAGTACAGAGATCTGGGTCTAAATCCATTGTTTTTTTGCTCCCCATGCCATACTAGTTTGAACCCAGCCATATGCAAATCAGTCATGACCCTGCGCCCAATGGGAACAGTCCAACCCGAACTGCCAGGCCAGGTCCTTCATGGCATGGAAACAACCATCCTAGGACCGGTTTCGGGGTTTCACCCCTCATCAGCCAGGATAGCTTGACTCCAGTGGCACGGAGAGCACAGGACCCACGTCTTGGCATAGCGGTCCCACTCTGGATGACAAATACAAAAGAACAATTGATGGACAGAATGCAGGACAATGTCACACATTCACCCCAGTACAGAGATCTGGGCCTAAATCAATTGTTTCTTTGCTCCCCAAGCCATACCAGTTTGAACTCAGCCATATGCAAATCAGTCTTGACCCTGCACCCAATGGAAACATTCCTGCCCGAACTGCCAGACCAGGTACTCACTGGACTGGAAACAAGCATCCTAGGATCGGTTTCAGGGTTTCACCCCTCATCAGCCAGGATAGCTTGAATCCAGTGGCATGGAGAGCACAGCACCCACGACTGAGCATACCCATCCCACTTGGGCTGACAAATGCAAAAGAACAATTGATAGACAGAAAGCAGAACAATATCAAACATTAATCCCAGTACACAGATCTGGGCCTAAATCCATCATTTTTTTTGCTCCCCATGCCATACCTATTTGAACCCAGCCATATGCAAATCAGACTTGAGTCCACGCTCAATGGGAACAGTCTAACCCAAACTGCCAGGCCAAGTCCTCCATGGACTGGAAACAAGCATCCTAGGACAGGTTTCGGGGTTTCACCCCTCATCAGCCAGGATAGCTTGACTCCAGTTGCATGGAGAGCACGGAACCCACATCTGGGCATACCCATCCCACTCGGGGATGACGAATACAAAAGAACAATTGATGGACAGAATGCAGAACAATGTCATACATTAATCTCAGTACACAGATCTGGGCCTAAATCCATCATTTTGTTTGCTCCCCATGCCATACCTATTTGAACCCAGCCATATGCAAATCAGTCTTGAGTCCACGCTCAATGGGAACAGTCTAGCCCGAACTGCCGGGCCTGGTCCTTCCTGGACTGGAATCAAGCATCCTAGTACCGGTTTCTGGGTTTTACCCCTCATCAGCCAGGACAGCTTGACTCCAGTGCAATGGAGAGCACGGGATCCACGTCTGGGCATACCCGTTGCACTCGGGGTGACAAATGCATATGAACAATTGATGGACAGAATGCAGAACAATGTCATACATTCACCCCAGTACAGAGATCTGTGCCTAAATCCATTGTTTTTTTGCTCCCCATGCCATAGCAGTTTGTACCAAGCCATATGCAAATCAGTCTTGAGTCTACCCCCCAATGGGAACAGTCCAGCTCGAACTGCCAGACCAGGTCCTCCCTGGACTGGAAACAAGAATCCTAGAACAGGCTTCGGGGTTTCACCCCTCATCAGCAAGGATAGCTTGACTCCAGTGGCATGGAGAGCACGAGACCCATGTCTGGGCATACACGTCTCACTCGGGGTGACACTTACAAAAGAACAATTGATGGAACGAATACAGAACAATGCCATACATTCACCCCAGTACAGAGATCTGGACCTAAATCCATTGTTTCTTTCCTTCCCAAGCCATACCAGTTGTAACCCAGGAATATGCAAATCAGGCTTGACCCTGCGCCCAATGAGAAGAGTCCAGTGCGAACTGCCAGGCCAGGTCCTCCCTGGACTGAAAACAAGCATCCTAGGACTGGTTTCGGGGTTTCACCCCTCATCAGCCAGGATAGCTTGACTCCAATGGCATGGAGACCACGTCTGGGCACACCCATCCTACTCGGTGACAAATGCAAAAGAACAATTGATGGACAGAATGCAGAACAATGTCATACATTCACCCCAGTACAGAGATCTGGGCCTAAATACATAGTTTTTTTGCTTCCCATGCCATACCAGTTTAAGCCCAGCCATATGCAATTTAGTCTTGAGTTTGCGCCCAATGGAAACAGTCCAGCCCGAACTGCCAGTCCAGGTCCTACCTGGACTGAAAACAAGCATCCTAGGACCGGTTTTGGGGTTTGACCCCTCATCAGCCAGGACAGCTTGACTCCAGTGCCATGGAGAGCACGGGATCCACATCTGGGCATACCCGTCCTACTCGGGTGAGAAATGCTTATGAACAATTGATGGAGAGAATGCAGAACAATATCATACATTTACCCCAGTACAGAGATCTGTGCCTAAATCCATTGTTTATTTGCTCCCCATGCCATAACAGTTTGTACCCAGCCATATGCAAATCAGTCTTGACCCTGCGCCCAATGGGAACAGTCCAGCCCAAACTGCCAGGTCAAGTCCTCCATGGACTGGAAACAAGCATCCTAGGACCGGTTTCGGGGTTTCACCCCTCATCAGCCAGGATAGCTTGACTCCAGTTGCATGGAGAGCACGGGACCCACATCTGGGCATACCCATCCCACTCGGGGATGACGAATACAAAAGAACAATTGATGGACAGAATGCAGAACAATGTCGTACATTAATCCCAGTACACAGATCTGGGCCTAAATCCATCATTTTTTTTGCTCCCCATGCCATACCTATTTGAACCCAGCCATATGCAAATCAGTCTTGAGTCCACGCTCAATGGGAACAGTCTAGCCCGAACTGCCGGGCCTGGTCCTCCCTGGACTGGAATCAAGCATCCTAGTACCGGTTTCTGGGTTTTACCCCTCATCAGCCAGGACAGCTTGACTCCAGTGCAATGTAGAGCACGGGATCCACGCCTGGGCATACCCGTTGCACTCGGGGTGACAAATGCATATGAACAATTGATGGACAGAATGCAGAACAATGTCATACATTCACCCCAGTACAGAGATCTGTTCCTAAATCCATTGTTTTTTTGCTCCCCATGCCATAGCAGTTTGTACCCAGCCATATGCAAATCAGTCTTGAGTCCACCCCCCAATGGGAACAGTCCAGCTCGAACTGCCAGGCCAGGTCCTCCCTGGACTGGAAACAAGAATCCTAGAATAGGTTTCGGGGTTTCACCCCTCATCAGCAAGGATAGCTTGACTCCAGTGGCATGGAGAGCACGAGACCCATGTCTGGGCATACACATCTCACTCGGGGTGACAATTACAAAAGAACAATTGATGGAACGAATACAGAACAATGTCATGCATTCACCCCAGTACAGAGATCTGGACCTAAATCCATTGTTTCTTTCCTTCCCAAGCCATACCAGTTGTAACCCAGGAATATGCAAATCAGTCTTGACCCTGCGCCCAATGAGAAGAGTCCAGTGCGAACTGCCAGGCCAGGTCCTCCCTGGACTGAAAACAAGCATCCTAGGACTGGTTTCGGGGTTTCACCCCTCATCAGCCAGGATAGCTTGACTCCAATGGCATGGAGACCACGTCTGGGCACACCCATCCTACTCGGTGACAAATGCAAAAGAACAATTGATGGACAGAATGCAGAACAATGTCATACATTCACCCCAGTACAGAGATCTGGGCCTAAATACATAGTTTTTATGCTTCCCATGCCATACCAGTTTGAGCCCAGCCATATGCAATTTAGTCTTGAGTTTGCGCCCAATGGAAACAGTCCAGCCCGAACTCCCAGGCCAGGTCCTACCTGGACTGAAAACAAGCATCCTAGGACCGGTTTTGGGGTTTGACCCCTCATCAGCCAGGACAGCTTGACTCCAGTGCCATGGAGAGCACGGGATCCACATCTGGGCATACCCGTCCTACTCGGGTGAGAAATGCTTATGAACAATTGATGGAGAGAATGCAGAACAATATCATACATTCACCCCAGTACAGAGATCTGTGCCTAAATCCATCGTTTATTTGCTCCCCATGCCATAACAGTTTGTACCCAGCCATATGCAGATCAGTCTTGACCCTGCGCCCAATGGGAACAGTCCAGCCCAAACTGCCAGGCCTGCTTGACAGTAAGACACTGATGCATCATCTCCTCTGGAGTAAGGGACCAACACATCACCTTTCCTGGGCTTAAGGAACTGACGCATCACCTTCCTGGTGGCAGTTTTTGTTTGTGACCATGACGCATCCAAGTTACTTTGTGTTGCAACTATAATTTGCTATGGACAGAACTGCTTCTATCTTTTAAAAGTCATATTTTGATTACTGTATTGTGGATTTTTGTCATGCTGGTCTTGTTTGGTTTAGTTAAAGATTACTTATTTTGTTGAACTGTTGTGGAGTCCATTTTTAGTGTTTGACTGTACACAAATGCTTTACCACTGCTTCTGAGATAAGCCTGCATGCTCGTGCCAAGCTACCAATGGGGTGAGCAGGGGTTATTTTAGAAGTGTATCCCCCTTACCCTGACTAGGAAGAAGGGTTCCTACTTGGACAAAGGTGCAAACTATTGCCAACTAGAAATCTCCATTTCTAACACCACTCTATTACCAAATTCAGAAAAGCTATAAAAATCTGTCTATTCTAATATCTCCCTTTATTGTCAGTTTGTCTTACCATTATATTACAGAAGGGAGATCTGCAAATTGAGTACTTAGAAACTCAGATAAGAAAACTAAAATAAAGAACTTTTAATGTCAGTGAAACTTTGCAAACAAGGCGTTTACATGTGTGTCTTTAAAAAACGTATTTATATGGTTATTTGCGAGAAAGGCTACCTTTTGTTGGTGGAAACTATGATACTATGTTATAACTCGCCTGGGTAATTTGAAATTGCGTCCAGCACTGGCATTCCTTTCTGCATCAATAGCATCAAAAAGAGGTTTGAAGGTACAAAAATTGGCAATCGATATTTATGTCAATGCCACATAATTGGCCAATTTGTCATTTTGCCTTTATATTATTCAATATTATTTCCAATCCAAATAATGTCAGTATGTCAGTTTGCCAACAAACGATTCACGAAATGTAATTGCATTCTTAAGGCTTATTTTTATCAGAATATATTAGTTGCCTACATATTTTATTTCAAAGTTCATGAATTTGGCAATTGACCTCTCAGTGTGACATGGTAACCAGTATGATTAGTAAAAACTGTCAAATTTTGAACTTCAAATTAGTTCTATTTTTAGAATTTTCCAAGTTCAAACCTGAATTCCTCAAATGTATGAACTTGCTCTGTTGTTGTCACAGAATTAAATATCTGCTTGAGAACATTACATGTTATATGCTGCTGAAAGGCACAAATAAATTGCAGAAAACACTTAATCTCTCAAATATGAATTGATTGATCCTAATCTACCAGGTGACATTTCAATTGCCTGCCTAATTATGATTGTAACAAATGCTTCATGTGTTTCTCTGTATTTCATATTTCTTTTCAGGCCCAGTATGTGCTAATTTCTCCGGAGGTAAGTTACCATATTCAGGAGATGCCCCTCTATTTTAATATATGTTCTCCATTCTCCACAGGTGTTTTATAGTCTGATTTATTTTTTGTTTTAGAACAAATCAAGATTTGGAACTTCTCTTGTTGCTGTAAAATCAAGCCAAAAGGTGGGAAAATAACTTTGTGATACAAATGTAACTTTTGTGCAAGAACGGGGTTTCTTGTAGTACTTTTATTAACAGATTCGCATAGATATATTATGTACCCAGTGATGGAAAATGGCCCTCTCTGAAGGATCCCCCCAAACATTTTGCCTTCTTCCTCCTCTGTTTCTGACCTCCTTTTTCTTGGCTTTAGGGCTCTGGGCACTTTACCACTGCTTGCCAGTGCTAACGTGCATGTGCCCTCTCCTCTAAACAAGGTATAATTGGTTTACAACTCTTTGGTATATTTGATTTACTTGTGAGTCCCTTGTAAAGTGGTATACCATATACCCAGGGCGTGTACTAGTTGGCTCCTGCAGTTATTGTGCCACCCACAGAAGTAGCCTTTCATACTTGTCTCAGGCCTGCCAATGCAGTGCTTGTATGTGCAGTTTGCTTTTAAATTACTTGTTAAAACCTGAATCCCTTTTTATTACATCTACGTCAACCCTAAGGTAGGGCCCAGGTAACCCAATGGGCAGGGTGCTATGTAAGTAAAAAGTAGGACATGAACTTTTATGTTTTGCATGTCCTTCTAGTGACAAAAGGCTAAATTAATGTTTCACTACTATGATGCTTACCCTCTCATAGGTTAGCACTGAAAATTCTCTTACACCTGTTAAATTGATAATTCCTGATCAGAGAGAAGTAGCTTTTTCATGTTTCATATTTTTGGATTGGTAATGATAAATCCTCCTTACTGGAGAAGTTGGATTTACCCTTACTGGTTCAGACATGCCCTTTTTAGAAAGTGGACAATTCTCTGCACTTATTGCTCTATGTGCCTGACTCCACTACACGTCTGGATTGGGATGGGTGACAGCTACATTTGTGCATTCCCTCTAGACAGCCACAACACAGGACACTCAACTGCATCTGGATTTTGATGGCTCTTCCTGGGCATGGAGGACTGGGAGGGGCAGGCACTTACACTTCAATAGGTAGTGTACTGTCCCAACACAAAGGGCTGATTACCCCCCACCACCACCAGTAGGCTGGCAGACAGGACTGGGTTGAAAGGGACCCTTATGCACTTCAGAGGGCACATTTGAAGTCACCAACTACATCAAAGGCACTTTGGTTATAAGTACTTGGGCTCTGACCCCTTCAAATCAGACACTTTTTAGACATGTAACCAGACATTGCTGGCTCTACATCTGCATATTGCCAGAAGGAACTGGTGTGCTGCTGGGAAGGACTGCCACTGTTAACTGCTCTGTTGTGTTGGCCTGCTGATTGCTGTGCTGCAGGAAGGACTGCCCCTTTGCTACCTACCCTGTGTTGTTGACATACTCCCTGATACCTACTGCTGTGCTTTACTTAAGTGTTCTCCAATGGCTTATTGGCTTGCCCACTGTTCCAAGAAGTCTCAGTGCCATAAAAGACTTCTCTTGCATCGATCGGGCAGACTTGTCTGCCCTTTCCGTGCGATCAATGTGTGCACAACAGTTCTCTTTCAACCCACACACCAGCCTTCGTGGTGCACTGATTGGGCTTGCCGTGCCTGCCTCCTTGGCGTGAGATCGCTGTACTGGGTTCACCCCCTTTCAGTCGCGTCACCTGCAGGCCATCAGCGCAGCTCGATACCTCTCACAATGAAGCCGAAAGGAGGAGAACACGCTGATAGGCGGGTCTCACCAAAGAGAGACTGCCGCCCCTTCCCCTTTTTTCATACATGGAAGGTACTCTGCATCATCAAAGCGCATGGGATGAACCTTACCTCATATGCAGATGATACACAGCTGATACTGGCTGTCAGAAATGATGGGGAAGCAGTGGCGCAGCGTTTCAGAACAGGTATGCTGGCCATAGGTAACTGGATGTCAGCAAACAGTTTGAAACTTAATTCTGATAAAACCGAGGTGGTCACCTTTGGCCACCTCAATCCTAGCTGGTCCCCAACCTGGTGGCCTTCTTCCTTCGGAGCGGTACCTAAGCCGGTCACGAAGGTGAGAAATTTAGGAGTCATCTTCGATGACAATCTAAATTTCATGGCCCATGCCAATCAAACGGCCTCTACGGCATTCCATAAATTACGGCTGGTTAGGAAGATTCTCCCTTTCCTTCCAAAAAACGTGGGAAAAACATTGATCAGCGCCTTGGTTTTGTCAGCATTGGATTACTGCAATGGCTTGTTTGGGAATGCGCAAGTCAGGATTATCAAGAAAATGCAGACAATCCAAAATGCAGCAGCCAGACTCCTTCTTGATATTCCTAAATTCGCGCCAGTGGCTGAGACCTTGAGGACTCTCCACTGGCTTCCTGTTAGGAACAGAATAAAATTCAAAACTTTATGCATTGTCTACAAGGCACTGCACCTTCAAGCGCCTCAATTCCTGTGTGAACATCTGGTTCCATATGTCCCCACTCGAACACTACGATCAGCAAAACTACATGACCTTGTAGTGCCACGGACCAGGCTAGTCAACTGGGGAGACAGGCGCTTCCTAGTAGTCGCCCCAAGACTATGGAATACACTCCCGCAAACCATAAGATCTTGCTCAAACTTAATGTCCTTTAGGAAAAAATTGAAGACCTGGTTATTTAACCTCTAACTACTTATAAGATCACCGGGAGAGTAACAACAGTACAGCGCCGAGACGCCTGTGGGCATTTGTTCGCGCTTAATAAATGATAAAAATAAATAAATAAATAAATAAATCTCTAAGAACCTCGAGGCTGCAGGAGCCACTCTACACAGCCTCACAGAGTTTTAGGCTTTCCCAGGAAAAAATGGTCTTCAGGGCCAGGTCGTAAGCTTGTGCGTCATGGACTGTGAAAGCACTATTTAATTGCCAATCCACTGTGGGGAGTATTTCAGAGTCCCTAGTGTGATTGTATATCTCGTAACAGAAGTGCAAGGGCTCTTCTAATAGAGTGATTATTTACTATTCTTTCAAACCTGCGTAGCTTAAAAAGTTAGATGTGATTTTCATAGTTAAGATCTTGGTTTCTTCAGGATAAAATGTGTTATCTCTAAAGGAGCATATCTTGAAAAGTACATATTGTATTTTTGTTGATTTAACCTTAATGTGTTTATAATATACTAAGATATTTTTCGAAACCTGTGCAATGTATTCATTTTGTTACTGTGTGTGTTGGTTGCACAAATACTTTACACATTGGCTCGTCTGATAAGCCTGCCTGCTCTGCGCCAAGCTACCAGAGGGTGAGAACAGGTTATCTCAGTTGTTTATCTAGCTTACACTGACAAGAGTGGTGGGCTCTGCCTGGCCAGGGTGTACATCTTAGCCAATCAGAAACCCCATTTCTAACACCCACTATAATAACATTGGATTACAAATGTGACTTGAAGACATTTGATTGATCTAATTACAAGAGAAGTACACTACATATCATGGGGAGAATATGTGATTTGCTCAGAATCACAGGATACTGAGCCAAAGCCAGGATTCGAATCTGGTTCACCAGTGACAAGGTCAGTAGCTGCTAGGCAACATCTCTCCCCTTCTGTGAATGGTCCTTAACAGTAAAGCTAGTATCTGGAAGAATATTTTCCTCTAATACATGTATTTGACATATAACCCATTTGAAAAAGTCAAGGTAGGGGAACTAAGAAATTCCATATGCACTCACCAGATTTGGGGATGTAACAGGTATTGGCAAAGCCAATATGCCTGGCTTTCATTGCGGGTACTGAGTAAATCTTTTAAATCATTTGAAGGAGGGGATAAAGCATGTTATGTTATGTTAATTAATTTTATAAGGCGTGCAGCTACCCACAAGGGTTTCCCGGCGCCAGCCTGAGAGGAAGATACGAAAGAGCAGAGGATTATTGATTGAGCAGCCAAGTTTTCAGACATTTGTGAAAGTTTCTGTAGACAGCTTCATAAAGGAGCGACATGGGGAGAGAATTCCACAAGGAGAGACCTAGATAAGCAAAGGATCAACCGCCCATCCGCGACAATCTGATTCTAGGGACCAAAAGTTTCGCAAGAGTAGTGGAACGGAGAGGGCGTGAGGGCAAATAAGGGTGAACTAAGGCTAGCAGGTACTGAGGGGCCAGGCCAGTTTGAGCTTAAACATATCGCTCAAGGCTTTGAATTTAATATGATTCTCTATCTTGAGCCAGTGCAGATCACGAAGAAAATCCAGTATCCAAACAGTGCCACAACATTTCAGTGACTCCAAGAAGAGTAGTTTCGGTTGATAAACCTACTCTAAAGCCAAATGGCAGAATGCAGAATTTAATGCATGATGATTCAGTGACATTTTTTGATGTTAATTAGTCCTTTGTGATTGGTGGGGAGTGATACACCAAACTAAGCAATAGAATATGGCAAGAGAGTAATTCTCCGGGTGGAGCCAAAGGCCAGTCCATGTATATTTTAAAGAATTAGTTACAGTAGGTCTTATACACAGGTACAATGCAAGTCAGGCTTAAAAATGCAGAAGTGCTTTTGGTGTCTATTGTTATTGCTGTCACACTATTTACCTCCAAATCTTAAATGGACTTTCTGTATCGAGATGTAAAATGTAACAGTAGCTATCACCTTGTACCAGAAAAGGTACTATTATTCCTTGCATATTGACTAGCCTTCTTATCATTGGTTGTTTGCCTGCCTATATATTGAATTCAATCAGCTCTTATTTTTTTGAATATCAACCTACAACAATTGCAAATGTGGCCAAATGCTGCTGCAGCCTGTTAGACCTATCAGCCTTGGGGTAGTCTTGCTGAAATGTTCTGTCTTCACCCCTCTTATTTTGCTTTTTGTTGTCCTTAGGACACTGTTCACATTACAACTGTCGACCAGTGCTAAAGTGCTTGTGCTCACTCCTTAAAAGATGGTGAAATTATTTTACCCCTGATTGGCATATTTAATTTACTTATAAGTCCCAATTAAAGTGCCATTTCATATACCCAGTGCTGGTAAATGAAATGGTCCTAGTGAGCCTGTAGCCCTTATTATGCCACCCACTCAAGTAGCCCCTTGAAAAATGTCTCAAGCCTGCCATTGCAGTCTGCTGCAGTTTTAAACTGTCAATTCGACTTGGCAACATACCCCTTTGCCAAACTTAAAACTCCCTTTTTAATGCCTATGTCACCTCTAAAGTAGGTCTGAAACAACCCATATGGCAGGGTGCATTGTAATTAAGGAGCTGTGCCTTCACTTTTAAGTTTTACATGTCCTGATTGTGAAACAAACTCCTTAATTCATTATTCACTACTATCAGGCCTATTTTACCTATAGGATAAGTTTGAGTTACCTTATTACATTTAATAAGTGCTAACTTTTGTTTGAAAACAGATAGGAAAGTCATGTTTGGTCTCTGAGAAATTGTAATTTGTAAAATCCTTTTTTATGTTAAAGTCAGATATTAATTAACGTTTTAGAAAATGCAGCCTTTAGAAGGTTTCATTTTCCTAGTCTAACGATTTGGTACTAGCAGACTGTTCTTCGTTCACATGACTGGGTGTGGTTGGCTTTTGTATATTCCTCACTGACAGCTCCACAATAGAGGGATTAGGTGCACCTGGATCGGCCAACCAAGGCAGACTGGGGGTACGGAGCTTAGTGACAGCATTGCTTGCAAGTCAACAGGGTGTGCGCTGCCTTCCCACAATGAACTTCACACTAGCCTTTTGTGCCTGCAGGCAGACTGGGCCCACAGCACCCACCATTCTTTCAAATTTACTTTCATATTTCTTGCCCATTTTTTTGCCATGTAGTTTTTCAATCTCTGTTTTCTTATCTCAGTCTTTTTTGCTTGATTTCCATACCTGATTATTGATCCTGGATAACCTTAGCAAGATCCCTAGTATTTTGATTACTCTCAATAACTTGAAATGTAGTCATTCTGATTGACATAGGTCCATTTAAATGTACTGCATCACCCACTTCGACCTAATAGAAATCCATTGACTCGCTTTTTCTAGATTCAGCAAAATTCAAAGGTTTTTCGCAAAGTCCACATTCTACTCTAGAAGGGATTTGGCCTTCAATGTTGCTTTTAAAATTTTGTAGGTCCTGGCAGTGGCTAATCTAGATTGCCACCCACTTAAATAGTCAGGTCGACAACCACCACAAAGAAAGACCACTGTGCCTGTTAGTTAGACAAGGTTTGGTCTTTCCTTTTTAGAGGCAATGTTCATTTCAAAGACTTTGCCATGGATTCAGTAGTATTGGCAACCTTTCTAAGAAGGCCACAGGATCTGCTCATCAGATAACATCCTACATAGTCTCAACTTGATATGGCTGCCCGTATGTTCCCACGCTGTAGCACATATTGCCAGCTGTGCCAAATTCTCCGTGCCAAGACTGCTTCATTCCTACATTGCTGACAGGACAGGTGAATGGTATTTTACACTCAGGGGAACTAAAGACAGTGGTCTGGGGATGGTGCTAAGCTAATGGAGCACTACAGACACTGGTCAGGGGATGGTGTATGTTACACTGGTGAATTATGGTTTCCGAACTAGGGATGGTGTGTTACTTATTGGAGCATTATGGCTACTGCCCATGGAAACAATGTTTTGCATACTGTGGAATAAAGAATATTGGCTTTATGTACCAAAGCATTTGGGATACTGGCCTGGGGAATGGTGATTTGCAAACTGGGAAACCACAGGTAATGGCCTAGGGATTGTGCGGTATAGGGTGGGCATTATTGTCTGGGGAGAGTGTTTTATCTACATGGGTGTTATGGGTACTGACCCGGATATGATAATTTACAAACTGGCACTGGTGAATCTAGCTGAGGTAGTTAAGAAACTATTGACTAAACGTAGGAAACGGATACTCGGATATTTGATTTTATATCTGACTTTAGATTTCCAACTTTTTTGAATTCACAAAATCTTCAAGGAATCCATATTGAAAGCTGCATCTGGTGTAGGTGCTCATGCAGATTTCTTGGGAAATCACAACATTTTCTTTTCGGGAATGTATTTCCTTTGTATGGAGTTCGACCCCGCAGTGAGATCGGCAGGGGGTACCGAGTTTTGCAAGCGAATGCACATTTATTTTTATTTTTTCTCCACAGGAAAAACATTTTTACCCTTGCAGAAAACCCTTCCCCTGCAGCCTCACCTAGGCCCCCATTAGGTTGGCGATGACTTCAGTTCGCCTGCCACCCTTGTGGTCCTGGGACCGGCCGTCAGTGGTGCGGCAGTCCCACACTGCCAATTAGGATGTGACCGCTACACTGGCGGCCACATTCTGCATATTCAATATTGTGGCGGACGGTGCTGTAAGCAGCACCCGCCACAATGCTGAAAATGCATGTTGTGCATTGGCATGCACAACGTGACAGGCACCACGCTGTGCCTGCCACCTTGTGAATGCCAATGTAGGGGTGTACCATGGGTACCCCCCAAGTGCAGCCCCTCACCTCCTCTGGGGCCCGCAACGGGCCCCCAAAGTAAACACTGCATGCCTTTCCATGGCGGAGTCTCCGCCATGGAAAAGCATACCACCGCACACATCATAATATGGGCACCGCCACCATATTATGGGCCTTTTCTGCAAGGCAGGCAATCATGACGATTGCCTACCGGCGGCAAAGCGGTGGACGGTCTTTCCGTCCACTGCGGAACCCCCCCGGCATGCTAACGTGGCGGGGAGTAAATGGCCGTCCGGTGGGGTGTTTTGGCGGGCGTATCACCGATCCTCCCCCAAAATGCTAATAGGCCCCCAAGTTTGGAGTGTATCCATTTCCATTTTTACCCTGGAAAGAGTATTTATGCCGTTAATACATTCATTTCCAGCTGGAAAGGAAACAGATAGTACTTTGTGAATACTTACATACTTACTTGTTAGTGGACTTTCACAAACTTCCAAGGCCAATCACGCCTATGAATACCAGGCAGCCCTCTAACCCACCCTTTGAGTGGGACCTGTAGGTGCTGAAAGCTCCTTCCTGGAATCCCTTTGTACATTCTGGGAAGGTGTAATTGAGGTGAAATTAGCATTAGACTTAAGTTTACAGCCAAATTTACTTTTGTGAATATGTTCCTTTATACAAAAAGCAATTCTAGCTGTGTTATTACACTTACCATACTTTGCCATTAGTTTTCCTTCCAAACTTCTTGTAAAACCTCAAACTGAATATTTAAATAAATTTCAAATTTACAAAGAAGCAGCAACAAATATATAGAGGAAGTGGAATGTCTAGATAAACATGCAGTGCAGTGTCCCACGGCTCACAGGATCAGAAGAGTCTCCTATAACGGTGAACAGAAGAGAGGCAGACAGTATATCATGAATGTGTTATTTTTAACATAGTACATCTGTCTTCCATCCTCATTACAGCAGCACAGTGGAATTATGAACATAGCCACAGTAGCACACACTAGTTAAGCACCAACACCTAGGTACTTCACCAAATAAAGCATAAAGCAGTGACCTATTCTAAGATATAGGCTACTTAAACCACTACTACATGGAGGTATGCATTATATGGTTAACGTATACCATTATTTACCAGTGTCCTCAGTTGAACCATATATTGAAGCACAGACTGTTCGAATGTGGTTCCCCTTGTTCTCCATGCTCAGCATTCTTGTTGTTTATCATCTCATATTGCTCTGTTATTGGCTAGCTTTACTAACCCATCACTGGATGTCTTGTTGAATGATTATCTATGGTCATTATATGATCCAGATCAGTGCTGCCAGATTCTGGAAATATTCTTGCATTTCTCAATTCACCACCTGACTTTCCCTGGTTTTCATGACTACCTGTTCTTGCTTCTTTGTAAAGGTAATCACGAGGGGGCAGCAGTGGCGTAGCTAGAGCTTATGGCGCCCGGGGCTACCCCTCAGATTGCCGCCCCCCCTTCAAAGAGGTCCGAGAGACACGTAGTATCGCCGCTAATAGTAACCTTGATCATGCAACTTACATGCACATACATGACATGGTCCAATGCTACACAGTTGAATACAGCGGTGACTGGCAGTACAAAAGAGAACACACAGACTGCATGATCTATCTGGGGACTCAGAAAAACTGCATGTGACATCCATCAGAGAGCTGCGTGAACAATTACCTGGTAATCCCCTCAACACAATGCAAACATGCACATATATTCTTGCTACACATCAGGCCCGGCTCCAGTAATTTTTGTTTGGGTGGGCCAAGGGTGCATTTGGGTGGGCCACTGCCGGCTCGATTTGTCGCATATATGTCTGGGCAGGCCTGCTTCAGGGTCCTCCTTTATCTCTTCTTAGTCTTATAAGGACCAGTAAAACTCACTCTTTTCCAAATCTCTTTCTAAATATTATCACTTTCCATGTAATGTTCCTTTGATGGGAAGAGGAGGTTTCGGAAATGGGAGTATCAGGCAAGTGATACTACTCAGGCTCCATCTGTTCGAGCCTTCATGGAGGATCCCTCTTCATTACTACCTCCACCTGACCCTGGACTCTGCAACGCACTCCCTTACAGGCTCCCTCTGTGCGAGCCTTCAGGGAGAATCCCTCTTCATTACTACCTCTACCTGACCCCGGACTCTGCAACGCACTCCCTTACAGGCTCCCTCTGTGCGAGCCTTCAGGGAGAATCCCTCTACATTATTACCTCCACCTGACCCCGGACTCGGCAACGCTCTCCCTTACAGGCTTGATTATCCACTAATCCTCTCTTCAGTGCACCTTATCTCACAGCTGACCTTGGGCCCCAGCCCCATATCAGGCACCATCGGGCTCCACTTTGCTTTTTCCCAGTAAAAACATTAGTAAAATCACCTTCAAACTTAAAACATTGAATATAGCAGTAAATATAATTAGCATGCACTTTAAAGTATGTTCCACAGTAGCCCTTATGACCCGACTGCTAATTAAATAAACAAAAACAGAAAGGCCATGACAGGGCCGCCTTTAGCGCTGATGCGAAAGTCTTTTTTGGCGCCGCACCAATAACCTCTTTCTCCGTAAATACCTTTACTACCACCTTCCAACAGTGCCCCTCATCCCTCCATGGCCCCCCTAGTGACCTCCTCCTCAGATTCCCTCACTGCCTCACGCCACAAGTGCCCCTCATCTCCCCATAGCCCCTCCCCCTCATGACCTCCTCCTCAGACTCCCTCACTACCACCCTCCACCAGTGCTCCTCATCTCACCCTAGCTCCCCCTCCACACCATGACCTCTTCCTCGGATACCTTCACTGTCACCCAGGGCACAAGTCCTAAAAAAAAGTGGGGGGACGCTGACGTCACAACAGCAAGTGATGTCACGAAAGGTGGCTTGCACCATCAGACTCATTGCCTCCCCTCGCTCACCCCTTAGATGCCATTACAACAGAGAAGCCAGCGCGTGAGCAGCGTTCTGAATGAGCTCCGATCTCGCCCCAGAGAGGCCAAAGAGTAAATGTGTGGCTCCATTTGCTCCAGTAATCGAGCTCCCGTTAAAATAAGTAAGGGGACGCCATCCACCCGCCTGGTACCCCGACTCGAGCCCTGCAGTCACCCTCCACCAGTGCCCCTCATCGCTCCACAGCCCCTCCAACTACCTCCTCCTCAGATTCCCTCACTGCCACCCTCCACCAGTGTCCCTCATCGCTCCGTAGCCCCTCTCTCATATGCATTTGTTGTTTAGCGCTACTCATATCAGTGTAGTGTGTCAGCACTTTACACCACGAACACATTATACAGAGACAATGAATCATACAAGTATGTAAATCAGTCTACAGGGAATGTCACATAAACTAATGTGGATTACGAGGTGTAGGAATCACATGTCATCCATACTGGTGGGCAGTATATTTTGAGAGGGCTTGGTCTGGGGAAACACAACCTTAGGATTTAAAAGAGTATTCCATGGGGGTCAGCTTTACTGATAAAAATGTATCTCTGCCCAAACATACGCATTTTAGCAACATTAGAATGATGAAAGACTGAGGAAGTTCTAAGTATATCACAAAACAAATCTATACCATTCATGTTTGTATGCAGCTCTTTGGTGACAGTTCATTGGTCACTGTCCTACGTTAGGATTGTAACTTCTGAACTGCAAGTAACACAAGCGTTATTGGGGCATCTTTTATTGTCGTCCTGCATCGGCCATGATAATGATAAAAACACTGTTTAAATGAAGCGGCAGCGCACACGAAGTAGGTGTCCTGCTGGGCCTGCGCATATTTTAACAAAGAAAAGAAAATAGTCACACATTCTTACCTACTACTGCACTGACTGCAGAGAAAACGAATTATCCACCGTCCACACAGCAGAGCCAGACTGCCCCAGGCCACAAATTGGGTGCGTAGTGGTGAAGCGCGTGACGCGTCACCGCTACGTTCTCATCGCGAGGGCCGGGCGCTCTCCAAGATTGACGGCCCCGCCCTGGAGCAGGCTGGGATGGGACCAGTCAACAACCTATACGCGCCGGGCGGCGCCGCGGGCAGATTAAAGACGGTCATCATCATGCCAGGTGGAATGCAATTGCAGCAGCAGGCACTGGCGCACTCAGCACTACAACCAAGTAGGTCAGTGCGCAAGTGCGCAGCGCGCTGCTTGCAGTTAAACTGACCCGCGCGCGCCGTTATCATTTATTTAGTGATAGTGACGCCGGCGCCGCCCTAAATATAGTGCCGCCTGGGGCGGTCCGCCCCCACCGCACCCCCCTAGCTACGCGTCTGGGGGGCAGTGAGTCACTTTTTGTGACATACTGGTGACGTATTTTACTGCTCCATATTTACAAGGACAGGAAAAGCCACCCTGCCTGGCTTTTCCTGTCCTTGTAAAAACGGCCCATTTACACGCAGCACATTGCGTGAAAGCGGCGTTCCATGGGTGTTGCTGTGGGTGTTCCCACGCAACACCCATGGAACAAGACACATCTCCAGATTTACGAGGAATCGTAAATCTGGAAATGCATGTGAATGCTACGCCTCCCCAGGGGAGGCGCAGGGAGGCGCAACAAGGAGAAAAGTTTTCATTTCTCCTTGTTTTTCCTCTTTCAATGCGTGCTGCATTCTACACCATGCATTGAAAGAGGAAAATGCCTGTAGTGATTGTTTTCGTGCAAGAAAATAATCTCCCCGTGACGCAGGCATCCTTGCACCATGGTGTAAGGGTGCCTGCGCAGGCGCATGACAGCTGTTTGTGCACCAGCGCAGGGGAGAGCACAAGAATACGACATATCATTGTAAATACTTCACATTCCTGTGCTCTGAAAGTGACTCAGTGCGGCACAACCAAATGGCTTGCGGAATGCACTTTCTCGTGAAGCTGTCGCTAGGTATTTTCAAATCTTTAAGGAGCAGCACTCCGTTATTATGCTACTGAGCATTTCATGTGGCAAACCTGATTTACAGATCTGGCATACATCCCTTCTCAGTTGTGCTTCATGAATAGAAGGGGGGGGGGTCCAATCCAGAAAAGTGAAAGCTTATTATCACAGTTTTTTTGTTTGTAATATGGCTGCATTTGCTGTGAAGTGGTCTTTTGTGACAGATCACTGCTCACTTACCAGAAGCTTTATTCTGCTGCCAGAGCTGTGTCTACATTATTGTCTTTGGTGTGTATCTCCAGAGCAGGAGGGGTAGGCCAGAGACAGAGCTGGAACTGACTATAACCACGCCCTTCCACATCCATGCATGCCAGTTATGTTACAAGATTGGGTGGAGCCAGGTTTACTGGTCACGCCTCCATCTATACCAAGATGAGGAAGGGTGGTGTTAAACACACCTCTTCTGACACCACACTTTCCCATCCTGTCAAAGGCTAGGGTAAGGACAGTGACCTTGACCTCACTGTAGTCTGTGACATAATTGTAACAGAGGGGGTCAAAATTAGGACTGAAAAAAGGCCCCTACATAAGGCTCGAGGGGGCTGCAGAGTCCTGCACCCCAAGGGGATCTTGAATTCTGACCACTGGCATTCCAGCCCCGAAGTGGATATTTGTTCAGTCCTACCCAATCCCCAAACACATTCGCAATAGGCTTCAATGGCAACACTGGAGGTGTCTCCAGTGAACAGTGCAGGAGCTGCTACAGGCTGGTGTGAGATTATTCACTGTGCAATCCTAAAGAAGAACTGAGAATGACAGTTGCCATTCCACCATTAAGGCATCCCCATTTTAGGGTGAAATCTTCCTAAATAGTGAAGCACAAATAATATGGAATACAAGATTAAATTTAGAAAAAACATCTAGAGAAGGATTACTGGGTTTTAGTAAACCCAAGATTTTTGAGGAATGAAACCATTGGACACACTGAGTGACTACCGAGGTGGGGGTAGAGTATCATCTTGCCGTTTCTGTAATTGGGTGCATTGTGGTTACCGGTAGAGGACCGAGTTGGGTGAAATAGTTTCACTCAACAGTAGTGTAATGGACAGGATTCTTCTATTAAAACACATGTTCGACTGTGTCAGAGAGAGTCTTTAGGTTATGTTCTCTTTTCAGCTTGAGCATATGTGGGTCTCTTTTAGAAAATGTTATATTTTTCCATATTTTGTTTGTTCCTAATATTCAATCCATGCATTGATGTTTTTTTTCGCACCATATTGTGATATTGTATGGCAATGCCTACTGTTAATGGTTGACGTGTCATCCGATTCCAACGTGACCTTCTGTGTTGGCAAAACCTTGGGAGTGGGAGGGGGGAGGGGAGGTTACTCCCTCTTTTTTGAGGATGTCAAAGCCATGGTAAGGTTTTTCATGGAGGTTAAAAATATTGCCTGTTTAGCGGCAGAAAAATGCCGGAGGATGTGGCCTGTTGGCTAGACTGCCGACTTTGATGCTGGAAACCAGGGTTCGAGCCTCGGGGTCGCGTCCACATCCTGTGATTCTGGGCAAATCACTTAATCTCCCCGTGTCTGAATATGTAATGTATATACGGTGCTCATGTACAGCGCTCCAATACCTTCGGGTCGAGTTTGCACTATATAAAAAGATGCAAAAAACCCCCAAAAACATTGCATTCTGCCCCCCTCCCTTCCCTTGGCTCGGGCCGCGCTCTCCCTCTTTCTCAGACACGCCTGGGGTGGACAATGGGGAGTGAGCAGCGGAGAGGAGAAAGCCAATCCTTATATTTTCAGCCTGGGCTGCGCTGGAAGGCAGGGCTCAGTCAGACCAGTGGTCGAAGTTGGCTGGATCGGAAGGGCATGGTGTGCCCCTACTTCTTAAAATTTAGGCAATCTGTTCCCCTACTTTTCTGTTTTTAGAAATGTGTCCCAGGACGGCAGAAATAGGGAAAGCTTATAGATAAGTCTCCGCCATTCATGACTGTTCGGAGACGGGCGGGTGGGCATAGAAGGAAAAGGACTCTGTCTCCATTCTAGTCCAGGGAAGACAAGGACAGTGTCCGCTTCCGCACTGCCGCTGGCAGCTGCCCCATCTCTCTCACTTCTTCCTCTTATTGCCTCTCTTTCTGTGTGGCTTCTTCTCTGTTGCTGAAAACCGTGACTTTAAAAATCAGCTCTTACTCAATCTTCCCTTTATTTGTTCCCCTGTGAAATGGATCCAAAAAAAGAAAGAAGCCCTTTTGCTGCAAATGTCTGTAATGTATTGAAGACGCTTCTCATAAAGAATTTAGTAGTTCTTTATTTGTAGGCTGAAGATAAGCTGCGGGTACCAAAGGCCCAGGAGCATCAGCCCGCACGCCCTCGCCTCCTCCGACTACATCCTACTAGGGGACCTCAACTTCCACCTGGAGAACAACAAGGACAGCAACACCACCACCCTGCTGGACAACCTCGCCAACCTCGGACTCAAGCAACTGGTGAACACCCCCACCCACTATGCCGGCCACACGCTTGACCCCGTCTTCTCCTCCAGCATGCACATCTCCTTCAGCCACTCCACCGTACTTCACTGGACTGATCACAGCTGCGTCCACTTCAGCTTCAGGAGAAACACGACCCACCACCACCCACAACAGATCCCTCGCCGGAGTTGGAACAAGATCACCGCCGAGCAGCTCACCACCTCCCTCCGCCAGAACCCCCCCCGCCAGCACAACGGACCCCAACGAAGCAGCCAGCAACCTCACACAGTGGCTCACCAACTGCGCCGACGACCTCGCACCACTAAGGAACCCTCCCAGCAGACCCAGAAGCAAGAAAGCCCCCTGGTTCACCAATGAACTCAAGGACTCCAAGAAGAACTGCCGCACCCTCGAGAAAGCCTGGCGCCACGATCAGATCTCAGACAACATGACCGCCCTCAAGCACGCCACCCGCAAGCACCACCAGCTGATCCGCACCATCAAGAAGACAGCATTCAAAGAACGACTGGACAACAACGCCCACGACAGCAAGGAACTCTTCAGCATCGTCAAAGAGCTCTCCAACCCCAGCGCCGGAAACAACGACATCACACCCTCGCAAGACCTCTGCGATTCCCTCGCCTCGTTCTTCCACCGCAAGATCGCCGACATACACAACAGCTTCTGCACACCAACCACGCACCCAACCGCCGAACCAACACCCTCTACCACCACCCTCTGCAACTGCACCCCGGTCAGCACCGAAGACACCACCCGCACGATGAACACCATCCACTCCGGATCACCCACCGACCCCTGCCCCCACAACGTCTTCAACAAGGCCGACTCCATCATCGCACCCCAACTGCGGGACATCATCAACACCTCCTTCCACACCGCCACCTTTCCGGAGACCTGGAAGCACGCCGAGCTCAGCGCCCTCCTGAAGAAACCAACAGCGGACCCCACCGACCTCAAGAACTTCCGCCCCATCTCGCTCCTCCCTTTTCCTGCCAAAGTCATCGAGAAGACCGTCAACAGACAGCTCGCCGCCTTCCTCACGTCGAATGGATCCCTCGACCCCTCGCAGTCCGGCTTCCGAGCCAACCACAGCACTGAGACCGCCCTGATCGCAGCCACCAATGACATCAGATCCCTGCTCGACAACGGGGAAACAGCAGCCCTCATCCTCCTGGACCTCTCCGCAGTGTTCGACACTGTCTGCCACCGCACCCTAGTCCAGCGCCTCAGCAACATCGGACTCCAAGGGAAAGCACTAGAGTGGATCATCTCGTTCCTCGCCGGAAGAACCCAGAGAGTCCGCCTCCCCCCGTTCAGATCCGAGGCCACCGAAGTCATTTGCGGCGTACCACACGGATCATCACTCAGCCCAACCCTCTTCAACGTCTACATGAGCCCCCTCGCAGCCATCGCACGCCAACACAACCTCAACATCATCTCCTACGCCGACGATACGCAGCTGATCCTCTCCCTCACCAACGACCCCGCCACCGCCAGAACCAGCCTACACGAAGGGATGAAAGACGTCGCCGAGTGGATGAAGAACAGCCGCCTGAAACTGAACGCAGACAAAACAGAAGTCCTCATCCTGGGATCATCACCCTCCGCCTGGGACGACTCTTGGTGGCCCCCCGCCCTGGGCACCACTCCCAAGCCAACGGACCATGCACGCAACCTGGGATTCATCCTGGACTCCTCCCTCTCGATGACCAGACAAGTCAACGCCGTCTCCTCATCGTGCTTCAACACCCTGCATATGCTCCGTAAGATCTTCCGTTGGATCCCCACCGAGACCAGGAAGACCGTCACCCAGGCACTCGTCACCAGCCGACTGGACTACGGGAACACTCTCTACGCCGGAACCACAGCCAAACTGCAGAAAAGACTCCAACGCATCCAGAACGCCTCCTTACGACACGTCCTGGACATCCCCCGACACAGCCACATCTCCGGCCACCTGAGAGAACTGCACTGGCTCCCCGTCAGCAAGAGGATCACGTTCAGGCTCCTCACCCACGCACACAAGGCTCTCCACGACCTGGGCCCCAAGTACCTCAACGACCACCTGACCTTCCACGCGCCCACCCGCCAGCTACGATCGACCAGCCTCGCCCTCGCCGCCGTACCACGCATCCGCAGAGCCACCACCGGAGGAAGATCCTTCTCCTACCTGGCAGCCAAGACTTGGAACTCCCTCCCCATCCACCTTCGGTTGATCCAGGACCATCTTTCCTTCAGGAAGCAACTCAAGACCTGGCTGTTCGTGCAGTAACTCACCCCCCTCCCCCAGCGCCTTGAGACCCTTCCGGTTGAGTAGCGCGCTATACAAAAACTTGATTGATTGAGGAGCACGAAGACCGGAAGGGTTCCAACAGGCACAACAGAGTTGCGAACTGGAACATGAAGGGAACCAATTGCCTTATTAATTGCAATTTACATAACAATAGACCTAACAGAGACGAAATACTGACAGAGCATGCCACAATGTCTTTTTGTGACATTTTCCTATTCCAAAGGGCAGAGAGAAAAATGGTTCAAAATACTAAAAATGACTAAATACAGCAAGTCAGAGTGGTCGCAAAATGGCCAGATTGGTTTTATTCACCCCAAAACACATTAGGGCCCCTTTACAGAGTTTGCCAGTGAAGCTGCACTTTTGTTTTGTTGTCTTTCTTTAAACAACGGTGCATATTTACAAAGCAGTGACAGATCGCCACTTCTGATATGCAGGGCTGCACCGTATTTACAACAATATGGTGCAGCCCTGCGTTTTCCTCTGTGCTGGTGATAATTTTAGCTGCCTATCGCCAACACAGTCACCCTTGCACCATAGTGAAAGGGTGCCTGTGTTGTGGCGGAATGATTGTTTATGTGCAGGAAGGTATCCCTTCCTGCACATAAACAATCTTAAATGGCGATTTGTAACTTCTATTTGTGCAGCACAAATAGAAGTTGCAACTCGTCATTTTTTTAAATGACTGTTTATGTGCAGGAAGGGACACCTTACTGTATATAAACAATCATGCATGGGGTTTTGCTGTTTTAATGTGTGC
Source organism: Triturus cristatus (assembly GCF_964204655.1). NCBI lineage: Eukaryota > Metazoa > Chordata > Amphibia > Caudata > Salamandridae > Triturus > Triturus cristatus. Next base: position 939,022,479 of record NC_140587.1, on the reverse strand, counting down.
TGTACAATGCAGCACACATGAAAACAGAAAAACACAAGGAGAATTAAAGCATTTTTCCTTGTTGCGCCTTGTTAAGACCACATTGTTCCTGCTTACATTTCACATGTTTTACTTAATCTTGCATTCCTTATGAGTAATTGATGTTTCCAAGATGTTATAACTTTTTTTCAGGCAGCATATTACTTGTCTAGTGCATAATTTGAATTGAATCACATCCAGGTGTTCATAGCGCAGCAGAACTGGGTTATAGCTGAAGGCAGTGCGAGTTTCTCTCAGTGGGGCTGTATGGTGTTCAGTGTGGGAGAGGATGTGGCACTATGGCCAGAGCTGACGAATTAGAGTCTGGGGAACCAAGTTCAGCCTTCATGACCACTCCACCAGACCACTCTCCTGAGGGAGCACATTCCCATGCTTGACCTTAGAAGGCCCAGCTAGACCTTAGACGCCCTGCTGTCTTAGCACCAGCAGGTGGACCCTAGCAGTGGCAAGTGTGGGTTAACCTTGAAGGCCTGTCCGCCACAATTCATTCTGAAGTTCACCTCCAGTCTTACAGGAAGGCCTATGAAGCAGCACACCATAGAGTGACAGTGACTCTGTCACTGAGGTTACAGGACCCTTGAAGGCAGTCTGCCTCACCCACTGGTACCTCATTTGGCCTTGTTTCAGCAGTAGTAGCTACAACTCACCAGTGATCGGCAATGCAGGATTTGCACGCACACCAAACTAATTTTGCAAACTTCACGGCCTCTCTGCTCCATGCACAAGCATTTTTAACATGTGCTGCCTGCTTTTGGGCCAGTAGAATTATGCAGCAAGCGAGAACAAAATTATGCCACAGTGTTGACCAAATTATGCAGCAAATAAAAAGTCTGCAGCATAATGCGGTGTATTTTCTGATACTTTATTATTTTTATATTTTTATACATACTAAGAGTCTGCAAATATTTTGCCTAATTGGTACCAGTATAACAGTCAAATGCAGCAGTGAGAAAGGTGACCAGTCAAACTTTGCAAAGGGCCCTCCACTTTGCAGAAACACAAGTCACATTTTTTTGCAACTTTTGATCCATTTGACCTACAAACAATTTATTAGTTAAAATCATCAGATTATGCAGCAGATGATGTATTATGTGGCAAATATGGCAGAGCCATAATTAGATGGAAAACATTTGCAAATTGGGATAGTTTGCCATTCATATTTGACCTGCTCTTGTGGAAAAAGAGAGGAGAAGTGCTAATGACAGAAACTGCATGGCTCGGAGACAAATGGCTTGTACTTCCACTTTTAAGTGTATTTGGGACATTCTGTGATTGGAAACTTATCCCACTTTGTGAATACATTTTAATGTCAATAACTCATATTCAAACTTTAATAAGCTTGTGTATCGCTTGGTTGAATTAAATAATGTAATACGTTGTAAATGGTCAGTGAAATACCAAACAAATACTAAAAATTGGGATGTTTTGCTCTTTCTGGCCACACCTCTGACTCCGCCCACTGAGTCAATCCATGGGTTATTCCCATCCTCTGATTCTCCACCCACAGTTCCCCTACTTTTTTCCCCCACTTTGACCACTGAGTCAGACACACACAGGGAGAGGGTGTAAGTGAGACTCCCAAACAGGGTGGGGGAAGAGGCAAAGGAAACGAGGGGACGAGACAGAGAGGGGAGAGGGAGGAAGAGGCATGAAGTGAGGAAGAGAGAAGAGGCTGGAGACAAGAAGAGCGGAGAGACAAAGTGGGAAGAAAGGCGGAAGAGACAGGAGACAGAGAATGAGTCAGAGGAGAAAGAGGTAGAGGAGGGAGAGTGAAAAGAAGTGAGATGATAGGGGAAAGTAGGAGAGACAGGTAAACAGAGGGAAACATGTGTCTAGTGGGTGCCAGGAGAGTCGCCGCATGCCGAGCCAAAAACAAAAAAATCACCAGTGTGTCACACCGCCAGTGAAGCATCCAGTCCAAGGACAGTGGTGCATTGGAATGATGCTTGCATCGTAATACACAGCAATTATCAGAGTACAGTGGGCCCCTCCAGGTTCTGGTGCTACTGTGCCTGCTGCACCAATGGCAGGAAGTCGTGGGGTTCGAACTGCTGTAGGATCCGGGTGCTAAAGGACAGTCTTCACATAAAGGGCGGTCAAGACAGGGCACCACCTGCCTGCAGCAATGGTGTAACGATCTGTAACTAAATGCAACAAAATTACCCCTGAGCAGCACATCGAAGTCTCGTAGTGTGGGGGGGGGGCAAAGGGGGGGGGGGGTTGGACGTTAAGGTGAACGCCTGGCCATGCAACAGGCAAGTGGCCACGACAGACTGGCCTGCTGGGTCCTGCAACATGCATCTCAGGTGACTGACACTGCCCCGGCCACCGCGGCCTGTCTCAGACTACCTAGGCGTTCCCCTATACTCCTTTCACTTCTGGACCCCAGAACACACAGAGGGCTTGCGAGCCTACAGACCCAGTGGTTTCATCCCAAGCACTGATCGGCCACCTGAAACAACACGAGCCCAGTAATCTATGCAGCACCACCCCCTTCTGAATGTAGCAATAGGTAGCGCATAGAGCTGAGCCCGAGGCGCATGGCTTCTCGTGTAATCACATGGGGCACTTCTAAAAAATTCACTCTGGCGCTGCTGTAGTTTGTCCCGTTCTGCTCATCGGATTGTGTTGTGTGCAGCCTCCCTCCCCTGTCTCACCCTCACAATGCCTGCTACTCCTGCTCATTGTTTTCCCACTCAGTAAGTGCCTGCATAATGGGGGGTCGTGTCAGGAGGCACTGTGCCCTGAGCTCATGGATGATCCGCGGCTGCCTGCGCCAGGAGGCCTGCATTATTCTCAGGGCCCCACCTCCGCAAGGTGAACCACTCTCCCCCACCGCGCATTCGGCCCCCTCCCTTCCCTTGGCTTGGGCTGCGCTCTCCCTCTCTCTCAGGCATTCCTGGGGTGGACGGAGGGAGTGGGCAGCGGAGAGGAGAAACCCAATCCTTGTATTTTCAGCCCTGGCTGCGCTGGAAGGCAGGGCTCAGTGAGACACACACATGGAGAGGGTGTAAGTGAGACTCCGAAACAGGGAGAGGCAGTGGAAACGAGGGGACGAGACAGAGAGGAAGAAGGAGTTTCAGAGGGTAGAGGGAGGAAGAGGCATGAAGTGAGGAAGAGAAAAGAGGATGGAGACAAGAAGAGCAGAGAGACAAAGAAGTTGGAAGAAAGGCGGAAGAGACAGGAGGCAGAAAACGAGTCAGAGGAGAAAGAGGTAGAGGAGGGAGAGTGAAAAGAAGTGAGGTGAAAACAAGTGAGATGATAGGGGAAAGTAGGAGAGACAGGTAAACAGAGGGAAACGTGTCTAGTGGGAGCCAGGAGAGTGCCGCATGCCAAACCAAAAAAAAAGTCTCCAGTGTGTCACGCCGCCAGTGAAGCATCCAGTCCTCGCATGCACATCTTCTGTCCGTCCGTGTGCAGTCTTTGGAATCTGTATTGATTCCAAAAGGCCCTCGCATGGCGAGACCTAAAAAACTATATCACTCAGTGAAATTGGGCATTTTGTTATACTTCATTTGCAAAACAATTGTTTAGAAAAGGGATTGGTAAAATATCATACACCTTCAAGGCATGAAAAATGTAATTTCTGCACCAATATTGCGAATCGGCTAACTATTTGATTTTAGACGGCATGAGAATTGTAAATATATGATTTGACCTGACATGGTATGGGATGATATGATGTGATGTGATATGATGTGATGTGATGTGATATGATATAATATGATATGATATGATGTGATCTGATATGATATATGATATGAAATGGTATGATGTGATGTGATGTGATATGATGTCTTATATGATATGATATATGATATGATGTGATATAATATGATATGATGTGTTATGATATGATGTAATATGATGTGAGATGATATGATATGATGCAATATAATATGATATGATATGATGTAAGATATGATATGATGTGATGTGATGTGATATGATATGATATGGTATGATGTGATATAGGATATGATATATGATATAACATAATATGATATGATGTGATATGATGTGATATATGATATGATATGATATACTGTGAAATTATATGATATGATATGATGTAATATGACATGATGTGATATGATATGATGTGAGATGATGCGATACTCTATAATACAATATGATATGATGTGATATATGATACGATGTGATGTGATGTGTTGTGATATGATTTGATATGATATGATATGATATGGTATGATGTGATGTTATGTGATACATGATATGATATATAATATGTATTATTTATAAATGAATTCACCAGGGAGGAACTCTCTTTCTTTTTTGTTTAAAACAAAAGTTTATTTCAAAGAAATGCAACAAAATATACATAATCAATAAAAGCTACAGTGTGCTTATTAACAATATGTGAGCTAATGGCTTAATAAACTGTCAGAAAATCCAAACAGTTGCATATGTGAAGAAGTTTACCAGAATTATCAAACGAGGGAAAGTCAAAAGGAAATAATAAAGCAGTAATATAACTATGTATATAGTAAAGGAGTAGGAGAGCTTAACACATTATTAAGAAATATGAACATTTAAGAAATAATGGCTGTAAAATAGGTTTAGGAAAGAAAGATACAAGTACAATATATAGTAGTCAGAGTATTCATTAATGGAGGTTTGGGGACTTCTTCCAACATTGAACAGTGTTGAGTAAATTTTCGAGCAGAAGCATCTAAGAAAATAGTTATAGGGGACCATAGATGTTCTATTCTGAGGAGTAGAGATAGAAGAGAGATGTATGCACGATCAATTCGATGATTGTAGCAAACACTATACCACCAAGCTTGAAAAGAAAGTTGTGTGGATTGTTTCCAATTTTTTGTGATTTGTTGGAATGCAATTGCAATTAATACATCTGTATTACATGTGATGGTTTGCCATTGTTTGGAGAGTGTACCTAAGAAAAGTTTTATAGGAGAGAAGGGAAAATGAGTGTGAAAGATTGTATTGATTTGAGACCATACTTTCAACCAGAATTGGTAGGTGTAGGGACAGGAAAAAATCACGTGAAATAAATCAGCATTTAAAGCATTACATGACCAGCAATTTGGGACTACTGTAGGTTTGAACTTATGCAAAAGACGCTAGAGTAAACATAAGTCGATTGTATAAAAAGAAAAGTGTTTGTGTTGCACTAGCCGATATTGAGGTTGAGGTCTTATGAATTTTTAGCCAGAATTTATCCCAAAATGCAGTGGACCATGAAGTGTGAAAATCTCGTTCCCACTGTAATTCAATGTTGGTTTTATTTTTGTGTTCTGGGAGTTTGATGAGGACTTTGTAGATAGATGAAAAACTTGATTGGGCACTTAATATGGGGAGGATATTATGTTGAGATAATAAAGGGGGTGAAATCGAAGATAGTGAAGACAAAGAAGAAAATACAGCTTGAATCAATGCCTTAAATGTATTAGAATATGATTTTGGTAGGTTATAGAGTGATTGTGCTTCAGGAAAGGTAAGAAAGGTATAATTTGAGTAAAGTTGGTGAACCCAAAGCAAACCTTTGTCTTCCAGAAAATAGTTTTGTTATTAATCGTTATAAAGCGATTATGCCAAAGCGAAGAACTAAGAAATCGGTCATTATCAGAGAGGTGTGAAATAAGTATGGATTGAAATAACTTATGGGAGGGTTTATGTATAGGCGAAGATGAAAATTGTGTCTTGCGAGTGAACGTAAGAATTTCCTTGATTGAGAAAGGAGAAAGGAAAGAGAGTTCGATATCTTTCCATAATGGAGGAGTATCTGAAGTTGACTGTTTTAAACATTTAGTGAGTTGTTTAGGAAGAAAGGCATTATGGTAAGCTTGAAAATCAGGGAAATTAACACCACTGTGCGATTTATTGCGTTTAAGCATGACAAGGGACATACGTGTTTTTTTTTTATTCCACAAAAAGTTAAAATAGAGTAAAAAAAATAGAAAAAATATGAGGGAATAGTAAGTGGAATAGCAGAAATAATATAGAGGATAACAGGAACAAGCATCATTTTGATTGTGTCAAGTCTGGATAAATATAAAGGATGCCATTTAGAAATAGAGTTAGATAGCATGGTAAGAACTTAAGTCATATTTAATGATAAAGTATGCTTCATAGAGGGAGCAAACCATAGACCTAAATATTTAATTTTTGGGCATTCCATGCGATATTAGTGGATATAAAACTTGTCTAAAACATAAAACATTAAGAGGAAGGATTTTGCATTTATCAGGATTTAACTTATAACCACAAAGTGAAGAAAAGGCATTAACTTCTGCAGTGAAAGCTAGAAGAGAATATTCTGGCTTAGATAGATATAACAAGATATCATCTGCATAGATACTCATTTTAATGTGGGCTTTACCATTTTGGAAACCATGAATGTTTGGGTTTTGTTTAATTTTAGCAAGAAAAGGTTCCAATGCAAGAATGAAAAGAAGTGGAGAGAGAGGGCACCCTTGGCGGACACCTCTTTGCAAAAGTGAAAGAGTTGGAAATAGAACCGTTAGCAAAAATAGAAGCTTTAGGTGATGTATATAATAAAGAAATATAAGAAATAAATTTAGGTCCAAAACCAAACCGGGAGAGCGTTTGAAAAATAAGAGACCAATCCATACGATCAATAGCTTTTTCAGCATTGAGAGAAATAGCCACGAGTGAATGGGAATATTTGTTTGATTTATGTAAAATGTTAAAGAAATTCCTAGTGTTATCACAGATGGATCTACCTTTAATGTAGCCAGATTGTTCTGTACAAATAATAAATGGTAAACATGACTCTAATCGAAGTGCGAGTATTTTGGCAAATATTTTATAATTGGAATTAACTAAAGAAATCAGTCTCTAATTTTTACAAAGATGAGGATCTCTTCCTTCTTTAGGGATTAAGCAAATAAGAGCATCTTGAAAAGTACCATTAGAAGCAATAGAAGAACTTAAATACGCAAATAGAGAATAGAGGAGCGGTAGAAGTGATTTGGAAAAATGTGAGTAAAATTCCACGGGGAACCCATCTGGACCAGGTGCCTTCCCTGTTTTGATGAGTTTTAATGGGTGAGAAATATTCTTTACAGAGATATCATTTTCCAATGGTGAAAAATCAATATCAGTGGGGAATTGTTTCTGTATCAAAGCAAGATAATTGTGTACGTCAATAGAGTTTGGGGTGATTTCAGGGGTATAAAGAGAGATGTAATATTTCCTGAACTAATCTAAAATATCTAAAATTTTCATTGCTGTAGATGAGTCAGAGTTTAAAATATAGTCAATATTTGTACAGTCTTATCTGATCTTGAGATATGAGGCAAGATGTTTGCCAGCTTTATTCTGGTCATCATAATAGTGAGCACTACCTCTAAGAAGATAGGAGCTGGCATTTCCTGTAGATAATTTGTTATATTTAAATTTTTCTACGATGAGATTATTAAGATTGGCTTTAGAATTAGTGGCAGTATAGAGTGTCTCTAATAACTTAATATTTTTGAGAACTTCAAGTTCCTTTTTCTTTTTAGCGACATAAGAAATAATAAAGTCTCTGGCCAAAGCTTTAAAAGCGTCTCATACAACGAAGAAAGATGAAACAGAGGATATGTTATGATTAAAGAAATCAGTAATAAAGATCTCAAAAGAGGAGGTAAAAGGTAGATCAATTAGTAAAGAGGTATTAAATTGCCACCTTTTGTTGGCCACATTAACAGGGAGCAACTCTAAATCTAAGATTAGTGGAGCATGGTCAGAAATCAATATAGAACAAATATCTGCGTGTATTATGTGTTGTGTTAATGATTTAGAAACAAATAAATAGTCTATGCGTGATTGGGAAATGTGAGTAGGTGAAAAAAAAGTGTATTCACGGAGTTGTGGGTTACAGAATCTCCAAGAATCAACAGGAGACCTATGGGAAATTAGGGTGTTGAAATGTTGGTGCATTGGGGAAGGGATAAAAGGTGCCTTGGAGGAACGGTCTAAGTATGGGTCAACAACTAAGTTACAATCACCGCCAAAAATAACATATGCTGTCGAAATTGACATCAAAAGAGTAGATATGTGCAGCCAAAAATTATTTTCAGGTTTAGTAGGAGCATATACATTAAACAAAGAAATAGGTATATTGTTAACTTTGAGGTGAACAATTAACCAACGTCAGTCATCGTCTGAGGCCTCAGATAGAAAAGAAATTTTTAGTTTCTTGTGGCAAAGAATCAATGTCCCATTTCTCTTACTTGTGCCGGGAGAGGAAAAGACACTCCCCACCCATTGGTGTTTAAGTTTTAAAACTTCTGAAGTAACCAGATGGGATTCTTGTAAGAAAACAATATCTGCTTTGAGAGTAGTCTAAATGGGTAAGAACCCTCTGTTGTTTGATAGGTGTACCCAAACCTTTGACATTCCAAGAAACAACACAGAGCGTCATTTATCAAAAAATATAAGGAAAAAAGAAAAATGCACAACAATTTACAGCAAACATGAACAGAGTAAAGAATCTGCAATAATCAGAATAACAAACAACAAAGCGCTCAAATAGAGATAAGATAAGATATGAAATGAAAGAAAATGTGATAAAAGGAGAAAAGAAAAGTATAGATAAAACCAATCTCAAACAAAGGCTCAAACATGAGTGGAGAGTGTTGAGGCCACAAAGAGAAAACGGAACAGCCAGCGAAACAACTCCGGTGGAAATCACGAGGAGGTAAATGTTCCAGACGAGACTATACAGTAGAGGGTAGGAACAGGGGAGAACGACACCTGGAAAAGGGGAAACATAAGGAAAAAGACAATTATTTAGGTTCTGTCATGAAAAAGCAAATGGTAGCATTGTAAAATTACAATTGTCACAGGGAAAAAGTTTTATTATCAAGTTGAAGATGTTTTAGTGAACTTCATAGATTTGTCTCTACAACTGTCGATAAAACGCTGAAGTAAAGCTGGACCTTCGTAGCTGGTTGTTTTATCTTTATAAGTCACTTTAAAGAAGCAAGGGTGGATTAAACCAAATCTGGCATTTAAGTCTCGTAGTGCTGGTCTCATTGCTAGGAAACGTTTCTGTTTATCTGCTGTGACTTTGGCATAGTCCTGTGAGAAAAATAATTGAGAGCCTTGCCAGGAAATGCGACGTTTAAATTTGACTGCCTGCAAAACTTTCAACAAGTCAGTATATTCTAGGAAGTATGGTATTACGTCTCTTGGTTTATGTTGAGGTGTTGAAGTATGGGGAATACGACCAAGTCTGTGTGCTAATTGTATATTTAATCAAGGAGATTGCGGAAATTCCAGTACTCGCGGAAGAAATGATTGAACCAAAGATATTGGATTGGAGCCTTCCAATCCTTCAGCTAGACCATAGATGCGCAGATTTTTGCGTCTACTACAATTTTCAAGATTTTCCACTTGTTTCTGAAGTTGGAGGATTTCTGCTTTCATAGGAAGAATTTGCTGTGAAGAAACTTGTAAAAATTCGACCTGAAACTGCACTGAATTAATCTTGCTTTCAAGAGTAGACCATTTATCCTCTATGCCTTGTAGATGAGTATTTGTCTCCTCCATATATGGCTTGAGAGCTCGTATTTCATCTAGAAGCAACTCCAAGGATGCTGGTCGAGGAGAGGTGGTTGGCGAAGGAGGGTCTTTTTTGACTCGCTTAGTGGAGGACAACACTGACGAAGGAGTTGGCTTACACGCATTTTTCCCATTCAATAAAGGCGAAGGAGTGCGAGAAGTAGGAATAAATGTGGATGCAGTGGATGAAGATTCTGCAAGATGAGGCATTGTGGTTGGTGTTGAGTCTTCCATATCACTTTGCAATACTGAAAAGGGGTTGGAGAAAGGCACTTCAGAGGATTTAGCACGTAGAGTAGAAGTAGAAGATGAAGCAGTGCCTTACCAGGTTTGATTCTCCCCATAGACATGTATACTCCAACAACAAAGGGCATTTTGTGTTTTGGAATGCAGAAAAATGCACTCAAAACAACGTTGGTAGGTATAAATAATACAACCAGCTGAGAATTAGTAAGTCTTATATGCAAATATTAGTTGTTTCAATGAAATAACACAACCAGCTAAGATTTAGTAATCTTTATGTGAGAATGTTAGCTGTTTCAATGAAATTCAGGCAGTTTACATGTTAGATATATGAAAAGTTTGATATTAGAGGAAAATATGTTGAAAGGATGCGGAGCAACAAATTCGTAATATATCCTTACATGTTTCTTTCCTCAGTGAAATTTCTATTAGTGAGGAGCCAGTGCCGTGAGAAGCGTTTTGAAGGAATCAAAATGGCGGTCACGAATCAGTCACGGAACGCGCCGCAGCCTCAAAACAAAATGCGTGAAAATGGAACCTTACCACACTTAGAGAGCGGCATCGTATGATGCAGGAATGGTTCCGCAAGTGGGTCCTGGGGTCGGGGTATGTGTCGGAAAGCTTCCACTGGTCAAAGATGCAACATTCCTCGGAGTGTGACACAGAGCGGCGTCAACCAGCCGCCATCCTCAGTGGCGTCAGATCACGCCCCCAGGGGGAACTCTCTTGACACTCAGATAGAGAGAAAGTGACAATAGATTGTGAGCTGTTTCTAGAGGGGTATTAGTGTAGGATTAGATGGATGAATAGTCCTCTTGAAAGAGGTGCATTTTCAGCACTCACTTGAAGGAATGACAATTCTTCGTGATCCAGTGGTCGAGAGTTACACATTGTGGACAAATAAATTGCAAAGCAGCATCCAACCCAGTTCATATTGTAAGGTGTTTCGATCCAGTTCATCGTCTTTAACAGGAAGTGTTGGTAAGGCATCTTCCTGCAAACTGTAGTGATTTTCTAGGTATGCAGTAAGAATAATGCTGTTTTAGGAACCTGGGACGAATCTTAAAGGTGACCTAGTGGGCCACGCATAAAGATTTAAAATCAACTGGTTCCACTGTGGTGCAGCGTATGTAGCAGACCTTTGGTAATACACAAAAAGGAACTATTCTCATTGTCCATTCATGAGGTTCACTAGTCATCACAGTCGGGAAATTTTTAAGAATGGTAAGGAGTCTAAAGATTTTCCTCAAAAAGCAGTGGTGACAGATTCCAGTATTTACCAAACTTGCTTTTCACATTCGTAGCAGAGAGTGGGACATTTCCAAGGAATACTTGCAGGATTTCACAGGCTGCGTGATATGAAGCAACCCTACCATCAGTCCAGCTGGGACTGAGGGTCAAATGGCTGGTTCCAGGAAATTGCCAATATCAGCAAATGAGTAGTAAACATTGCCTTTTCCTGAGATGGAGCAGTTGTTTTACAGATCACCTGTGAGTCATCTGCGTAGTTGTAGAAGTTTATGTTCCAAGGTGGGAAAATCACAATCAGGGGATGCAGAGACAGGTTAAATAACAGAGGTGATAATGCCAGGGGCTGTGGAATTTTGCAAGCCAAATGGTTCTGGATTGACGAAAATTGCAACACCGCTGCTATTGTGCTCTTGCATGATGGAACAATGCAGCCCCAAAGAATGCTAGCATTAGGCTCCTGTGTTCCCGGAGGTGCCGCAGTGATTGGTTGTGTGGAAGGCAGCTGAGAGATCTGAAAGGATGAGTGATCTGACAACGGTGCCATTGGGCTCTTACATGATGGAACAATGCAGCACCCAAGAATGCTTGTGTAGGAGAGTAGGATCTGCTTTTATGGTTACCCCCACTTTTTGCTTGATGTTACACTGTTTTTGACTAGTCTGACTGGGATCCTGCTAATCAGGACCCCAGTCTATCTGCTTTCTCCCTAAAATATTATGCCACATACTTAGGTACACTCCAGATTGGATACTGGGGTACCCTTATCAGTCCCTAGTATATGGTACACATGTACCCAGGGCATGGGTACCCCAGAGGCCTCCCATGGGCTGAAGCATATATTATGCCACCCATGAGAGGCTATGCAAAATGAAACTACAGGCCTGCCATTGCAGCCTGTGTAAGATGGTGCATGCACCACTTACTTTAGATATAGGTTTACTATATCTATAGGTCACTTCACTTAAAACCTATTAGTCACCCCTCTAGCAGGCCTTGACAATCCTGAAGGCAAGGTGCTGGGTTTTACGTGAGAGGGTGCCCCTGCATGAGCAGAGCCCCTCTGCAGCCTTCGGAGACCATTCTCCCGGGTTGTCAGTGACGCAGCCAGACATACAGGCAGAGGTGCATTATATGCTCACTTAAAATGCTATCTCGAAAACGGCTGCAACAAAATATGTCATGTTTGACATCAAACACCTTGGAATCATACCGTGATGGGAGGTATGATTCCACCCTTCTGAAGTGAGCTTCGTGGGGTCACTGGTCTTCCCGGTACCAACCTTCTCATCCCGGGCAGTACAAAATGGTTGCTGCCGACAAGAGACACATTTCTGCCCTCCTGCTGAGCCAAGCTCGAGCAGGGGCAGGCAGGACAATAGGCATCCTGTCACAGGGAGGTGTGACCTCCTCCCAGAAAGGATTTAGTGTATTGGGGCTGGGTGGGTGCACTTCCAAAGTGCCTGAAAGTCTACATCTGGGGCACACTTGGTGTCACTGTGCATTGTCCAGTTCAAACCAGTCCTGGGAGCTGTTGGCCCCTGCTCTGGAACGAAACTGGACAAAGGACAGGGCAGTATCCTCCCCACTGTCCTGACCCTCCCCTGGGATTGTCCCCTGAATCTCTCCAACCATCTCCAGTGGGTAGAAAATGGCTTACCTGGCTGTATGACCCTAAATTCGACCTGGACAAGATTCTGAACAAAAAAACACTGATCTTCGACCATCTGGACACACTGGAATTTGACTGGGCCCAACTTTGTCCAAAGCATCGTTTGTGCCCGTGCACCATACAGACTCCGTGCAGGACCTGTGGAGCATCAAGGACAACTGAAGTTATCTCCCTTGGGGTGAAGGCACCATAACACAGCTTACTGGTCTGCTGATCCTGAGCTCCTGTGGACTCCGAAGGCTCCAATAACACAGGAGGTGGGTTCCCATGTTCCTTGAGGTTAAGCTGCCCTCTCACCAAGTCTGAGGCCAGTATCCTTCGTGGGGACTGCATAACTTGAACCCCTGTGCACCGCATACTCTTGCAAGTGCATATGCTTGTTGGCATTTTCCACCTAAGTGCATTGGGCTATGAATAGCCCCAACCTCTGCGCACATTTCATTCAAAGGACTTTGGCCTCCTCGCACTCTGTGCCCTGCAAGCTGTGACTTTGTGAAACTGCTAGAAGTCCCCTTGCGACTCCTGTGCCTTTGCCCTGTGGGTCTATTTGAGGGACTACACTGTTTTTCTTGGGCTCCCCTGGTTGCTCCAGGCTTGCCCTGACTCCCCTTGCTGTGGTGAGTCTCCTGGTCCTTGCTGGACCAGACCGTAACCTTACTCGACCTTCTTCGTGGGTTGCCGCTGCCAAGGCTTGTTGGTGCTCCCGCCATACACCGACCCCTCAGCACTCGACATCCTTTGTGGGACAGCTCGTATCCGTCTCCTGGCCATCCTCAACGTCTCCTGGTCCCCGTGGCTGCAGAGTCAAGGTCTCCATCTTCACACCTGAAGCACCCGACAGCGGTGGGCATTAGCCCCTGGTCACTCCTGAGTGACCCAGACTCTGTCCCCTCTGTTTTCATGTTCCTTCCATCAAGAATCCACCTGTGGGTTCCACCGGACACTCTTCTTCTTTCCAGCAGTAGCATTTCTTTGAAGACTCCCATTGAGATCGACAATGGTTTCCGACACCACTTCACCCCTATGCACCCGGCTTCCCTGGCATAGGTAACTCTGGTACTTTGGTATCCACGGGTGGGGTGGCTCTCCAACCTTCTATGTTTTAAATGGTCTCTTAGTAATCCACTGGAAGGGTCCTTAAACTTTAAAACTGTAACGGTGACTCTCCCATTGAATTGTACGTAGCACGCGGTTGTGTTCTCACACTGCACCCATGCTCCGTGAGGTCCTTCCTTACTCACCTTGGGTGGTTCCCTGGGGTCAGTGATTCTACAACCTCTAGACACTGTCTTGACTTAAGTCGTGATTCTTATACCACTATTTTAGTATATGGTTTGGTCTCCCCCTGGAGCCCATTGTGTATTAATGCTACTTACGTTTGTTTCTGTGCTACAGTATTGTGTGCTTTGGGTATATCTGCGTGTAGCAGATACTGTGAGGTATTTAAGGTGTGTTATAATAATAAATACAAATTTGTATAAGTACTGTGTGGTTCTCCTTTCATTTAACCAATACAATAAGTTTGCATTCTGGTAAAACAAGCTGCTGAACATTCCTTCAAGACTAAACCTGAAGGCTGCTCTCCACAGCTACCACTTGGATAGCTTTCTAAGGTTATCTTTGACCTCTTAAATCACCATAAGGGTGTTTGGAATGGTGAAAGGTACCCACTTTATTTAGCGGACATCATATAGCAGGCCGACTTCACAAAGCTAGCATTAGACTCCCACATTCCTGCAGGTGCCCCAGTGATTGACTGTGTGGAAGGCAGCTGAGAGATCCCAAAGGATGAGTGATCCGACACCGCCCTCATGAGCCAGCTGATTTGGTTTATGTACAGGCCTGCAGTTTGCCAAGTATGTTATTCACCTTGATAGCTGACTGCACCTGTTTTGACTGCTGGCTCCAGTAGTTGTGATGGACAGTGTAAGTTGGAAGTTTGTATAATATTGGGAATATGTGATAGATCCAACGGAGGCTATTTTAATGGGTAAGGGAAAAATGCAATTTTAACATATCAAGGAACTTCTTCAGCTGTTAAAGATAAACACATTTTCTCAACACATAATCTGGTGAGTACCAACAATGAAAAGATAGACCTAATCATTTAGAATGAACAACTGTGAAAAGGAAACACATGGGCCTTTTTCTACAGGATTATATTGACCTACTCCCACTCCCTGGGCTGGACTGCATTTGGGAGAGGGGCAAACCTATATTTGTCTCAAGTTCCTATTTTAAATTTTTGAAAGGTAATGGTTTTATGTGTGTATTTGGGCTCCTATTTATTAAGGTGAAAGGTCTCCTTCCACAAGGTTATTCATCGAGCTACATAGTGGTACAACAGGTTGTAGTCAGGGTTAGATACGAGCCAGGATTATGATACCTGATTTTAAGTAGTGAGACTCACGATCAAACGATAAATGTAGACCATATTTTTGGAGTATAGTTATTTACGTTTCAGTGATCATGAAGGAAATGTGCTGGTGGGCAATGAACTGTGCTTGCAAGACTTAGCAAGTGGGTCTTGATAGCCTGCTTCAGTTCTGGAAGGTGAGAGGGTGATACAGAGCAAACTAAGAAAGGCATTACATAGGATGGAGAGAGACATTCAAATGATCAAAACCTTAAAGACCTAAACAAGAATATTGGGTTCCTTCACAGATAACAGGCTCAGCATTTCATTGTGTGTATATATACACAAAACATTGGCAAAGTGCAGTGTGACTGGTGTACAATGACTAAGTAAAACTTTTAGGGTCAGATTTACAAGCCCCTTGCATGACTTTTGCGCCGCCGTTGCATCACTTTTGTGACGCATTCACAGCGTAAATGTTGCAGCCCATTTACAACGTGACTTATCTAGGATGATGCGTCATGTTGTAAAGCCCTGCGTCACATCATACCTGTGCAGGTGTAATGTATGTATGCAGGGTGTGCGTTCCCAAGCAAAAAGCCATGTAGAACTGACACTGCCTCACTCTACGCCTTCACTGCGTCAAAATCCCTATGCCTGCTCAGACCAGGCATAAGGAATGATGCAGGGCTTTTTGAATGGGACTCACCCATCTATTGTGGCGCATTGCTGGAGTTGTGTCACTTTCATGAGCAACTCCAGCAATGTGTCACTTTAGCGCCAACAGATGCATCAGAATTTCCGACGCATCTGTTAATCCTTGCGCCATGGAGCACTGTATTGTAAATACAGTGCATCCATGGTTCCGCAAGGACATTCAACGTTGACGCAAGAAACCTGACGCATCTATGCAGATGCATCAGTTCCTTGTAAATCTGCCCCGCAGAGCTTAGAAGGTGTTGGACCTTGCTGAACGAGCTTTGAGGGTGTTTCACTGAGAGTCAGCCTACACGCAGCCTGTAGAGTGTGGTCGGTGATTGTCTGGGGAGTTTCAACATCGTTTTTGGAGCAAAATTCATAATTTTGTCACAAGTGGGGAGAAAAATGATGGCATGCCCATTGATAAAACTTGCAGCAGTCCTGCTTGTTCAGTACTTGAGTGTTCATGAAGGTCTGCAAAGACTGATTGGAATGGATGCTAATACTAAAAAGTAGTTGGAAAGTAGAGGTGGGTGAGCCACTGAAAGCTTGAGCTAGGCTTGAGCCAGAAGCCTTGATCTGGCTCGGCTCGAGGACCTCTTTGAACCACCGGAGGTCATGTGGCCTAGTGGCTACAGCTGCTGACCATGCAACATGGGTAACCAAGTTTGAATACTCGCCATGGCTCATCATCCTGTGAACCGCAGGAAATCTCCCTCTGCTGAAAAACAAACATGTAACATAGTCTGTGTCTGCTGTGAAGTGCTCTATGTCCTTGGGTCAGGTTTGTGCTTTGTATAACTTCCAAAAATAAAAATTGGGTTCTCTCTGTCACCCACTCTCTAATCTCATCCTCCAAGAATTAAAGACCAAGCAGTAAGCTTCAATGTCTTAAAGAAGTACCTACAGAGTGGCTGAATTGCACAGTGTGAAACTGGAGAATATGCTATCAACCCCAGCTTTCATGCTTCACCAAATTGTATGGTCTTAGACAACTTCTTTATTTCACCAGGCTTCTTTTTTGTTCATTATCACATATGAGAGCACCTTCCAATACATGAGTTCAGGTTGTGCGCTGTACAGAAACCTCTCTTGCGCTGAATCTAAAAGACTATAATGTTGCACCTTCTATAACAAGATTCCAGGTCAGATATAGGTTACACATGACATGTGTCTTGCCTCTTTGGTCACTAATAGCATTATTGTCAGGCCAGGGGCAAACTTATCTGAATTTTAAAGACATTTTATCATATTCCACTGGTGGAGCAGGTAAATCAAAATTTTGTATACCTTCTCTATTTTGCATGAACATACTAATTACGTAATCATTCTAAATACTAACTTGTATTAAATTGTTTGGAGTGTTATTACTAATCAATTTTACACCTTGATAAACACAAGATACATGTGGGAGTAAATGCTGATTGCATGGCTAATAACTCTATTAATTAACTGTGGTACGCATATTAACCGTAGGATGTGTTGAAATCGAATTGCATGATTTATGTTGCTTTTGTAATGGTTGTGCTCCTGGTATTGCGGAATGGTGAGTATTATCTCTTTAAATGTTGCTATAAGCTAGGAAAATACTAATATACATTGGGATTAGTGTGGGTTTAAACATTAGAATCTTCATTTCCGTATATTAATTACTTTTATGTTTGTTTTGCTTAAGTTGGCATTCGGGCCTACTTGGCCGCGATATTCAAAATGAAGTTCGGAAGTGGCCACCGTCGTGTGAGCGCGATGTCTACTGCGCAGACTCGGATGGCTCTGAACATCTCCAAGCGTCCTACAAACCAGGCTGTGTGTTTCTCGTCAAGGATAGGAACGTGGAGGATTGCCAGGACTCAGCTAGTGTGAATGACAGAAAACACAATGGTGACCTGTATCCAGAGGTCTACATGTTGTTTCTTCTGAACTTTTTGCATGAGAACTGTACAAATTAAAGGATGACATATTCAATTCCCTGAGAACCAAGAAAACCTGGGAACAGAGTCTAATATTTCGGATTTTAGGGCTTAGCCAATCAGGATTTTTCTACTCTTAGGAGATGTTGCGCATTATCCGAGAATTTATTATATAAGGGGAACTTTAGAAGAGGGTGGGTAGAAGTGCGTTTCGAATTTCCGTTGCTAGTGAGGAGGATCGATTTGCTAGCATGATTACCTGGTCCTTTGGATATGGTTGGGACTGTATCGTGCCGAGCGAAATAACTTTTCCTGAACTTTGGGTCTTAACCTGCATTTGACTGAATGATTTTACCAGAAGGGATCATTGATTCGAGTAGGGCTGATGGGTTTTCGGGAAATGGTCACCTGTGTAAAAATTTAGGTAAATATAATTGTTATGCATATTTGTGCCAAATTATTCATTGAAACTGATCTGATTAAATACTGACTATGCCAACAAAAGAGAATTAATTAGATAAACTAAACATTGACTAACAAAAATGAGTTTGTAATTCTTTTAATAAGGTATTGATTAATCAAAGGTGCCGAAGCTTTAATCTGTTTTATCTGGTTCTAAATCACCATCAACCAAGTGGTGGAGTGCCTTGATGTTAAGGTTAGGATTCTACAGGTGCAGATGTATAGAATGTATATAATGTAAAATATTTCCTTCCTATAGGTAATAAGGTTCCCCCCCCACATGTCCAGCGCTTCTTTTTGTCCTGTGCACAGATTCGAGTGAGACGTATGAGTGTTGGTGTTATGGGCCCACCAATGAATGAATGTATGAATGAGTTAGTGTGGTGATGAGTCTGTGACATAGGGGGAATATGTAAATTTGCCCTTGTCCGCTGGAGCACCACCATGAGGTTTGTTGCATGATTTAAATGCCAAATATTTTCAAGTCTTGGCTCGTGCATGCGCTCTTGGAGCCTGAGCTGACCCTTGCTCTGCTCTCCCTGTTAATTTGTTTGCTCTCCCACCTCTGTTGTAAAGTCAGCTAATGCAGGAGGAGACACAAGACACAAAGGATGCAATTTACATAGTGGATCCAAATTGGATGTCAAGGTTTCACGCTGAATCCAGTCAGCCGTTCTTTAGAAGCTGAAGAGGCAGGTTTGTTGAGCTGTGCCAAAGACAATTAAATCAAGACAATTGTCTTACATGGAAACGTTAGTTAAGATCTTTCTTGTATTAAATGAATTTATGCTAAAAAAAAACAGCGTTTGGCATGGTTATTTCCGAATTAAAACGATTTTTAACAAACAACTATCCTTTGTTGCACAACTGAATGAAATGGTGAAATTAGAAGAATTTAAGTACACTTTCCAAAATAAACCTGAAACTGGAACAGGGAGGCCTAATTCTTTTGGGATTCTAATGGAGAGACCAGCGAAATAGGGAGCAACATTTAAAACGCTGTGGGGCATATTATTAAGCCTCTATCGCCACCACAACGTCACTTTTTGTGATGTTGTGGTGGCGATAGGGTCAGCTCCCTATTATCAAGGCAGCGTTAACGCTGCCTTGATAATAGTGCCCCTTTCACGTTAAAGTTAGCGTGAAAGGGGGCGTGCAGTGGGTGTTGCGGTGGGCGTTCCACCTTAACAAGTATTGAATTCGACGATGCCACCTATTATCAAGGGCGGCGATAATAGGTGGTAGCGCCAAACTTAAGACCAGGAAAATCCTGGTCTTAAGATGGCGAAAAGAGAAGAAATGCTTTATTTCTCCTCTTTTTTGCTTTTCCCATGTGTGCTGCCTTGTGCAACACACATGGAAAAAGCAAAATGCCATGGTTTGTTTATGTACAGGAAGGTGTCCCTTCCTGTACATAAACAAACCTTTTTTAAAAATGCCATTTTGTAACTTACATGTGTGCTGCATGAAGCAGCACACACGTAAATTACAAACTGGCATTTTAGGTTGGTTTATGTGCAAGAAGGGACACCTTCTTGTACATAAACAAACCTCCGTGCTCGCAGGCACCCTTGCACTCTGGTGCAAGGGTGCCTGCGTTGGCGCTAAGTTGTAAAACTTAGCGCCATCGCAGGGGGAAACGCGAGGCTGCACCATATCCTTGATAATATGGTGCAGCCTCGGGTTTCCGAAGTGGCGCAGAGAGGCGTTAAGCCAAGAAGGCTAGCGCCTCTCTCTGCCACTTCCTTGCTAATATGCCCCCGTGTCTTATGCTCCGGTAACATACATCTAGTACGAGAGCACATATGCGACGCCCAGAAGTCGTAAGTGTCTTAAACCAAACTGTAAATGCTTCAGCGGCCTGCTCTAGGGGGTACTTGGTAGAGACGTGAAATGAAGAACACTTTTTTTCCATGCCACAAAAAGATCATCTTAAATTATTCAGCAAGGAGCTCTCCTCTTTCGACAAACCCTTCACAACTAAAACCCTTAGATAGAAGCAAATAAAGTGACTCTATACTGAATGTTAAAAACAATGGGGCAGATTTATGAGCCCCTTGCGCCACTTTTGCGTCACTTTTCCCATGTTAAAAGTGACGCAAAAGTGGCGCAAGGGGCTCATAAATCTGCCCCAATGTGCACAATTTAACAACGAATACAATCTGTAATGTGTGTTATTTTGATGTTATTGCTCCTGATTCCCACCCGCCTTCGTCGCGTTGCACCTTCAAGCAGATTGCGAGAAGGATGTAACTTAAAAAATGCTTTATAACTATGAAACAAATATTTTGGTTAACCACATTTCTAGAAAGTAATATTGCTATATTTTATGAATAAAAAAAATATGTATAAAAAAAGCAAAAAAAGGATTTCTGTCACGTCCATGAGTAAATATTCGCAGTATTTAATTCACCATCATGAAGAAATAAGTTTGTCATATTCTGATTGTAATTTTCAGAGCGATGTGGTGGTAGCTGCTGAGAAAAGTTCGTGGAAAGCCAGACTTGCTGGAGTTATTCATGTGTACAGCCTATGAAACCTCTACAGAGTGCGGCGCTCAGTTACACAGTTCCTCACAATTGCTTCTGCTGATTATTACACTGAGATACCCGGGGATATAATTTGAGATTATAATTAATATTTTATAATAAACCTTAACAGATTCATTTACCTGGCATAATGTGTTTTATGACAGTAGTTAATAAATAGGAATATGTAAAAATGGAAAATATAATATTGATAGGTTTGAAATCGTTTTTGCATAGTCTAACACAATAATATAGCAATACGCGAAATATTGAACCTGAAAATGCATATTAGGTTCAACGTTAGAAAATGTGCCTTTATTTAGGATATAAATGTGGAAAAACATGCTGTTTATTGTCTGCAGAAAGCTTTCATTTCTATTGGTCTTCACTTGCTAGGCCGCACTGCTCATTTATTAAATATTGTCCCTTTAAGACATATAATGCTTTCAATAAAATAGTGATTTAAAATCGAACTCTAGGGCATGACTTTTTGTGAAATGGGCTGTGTTCCTTGAAAATGTATTCTTTCTTTCCTCACACCATATGACTTCTTCATAATTAGATTGTTTTCTTTACCACATATGGATAATGAACAAGTATTAATGAAAGAAAATGCTTGCTGCAGCTTACATTTCGCGATTTAACCAGGACATGCCAGAATTTGAACGTTTCATTTCATAGAAAAGCTCATTGTTAAAAGGTGGGAAACCAGACAGCTTACAGGGTAGGCTTTCAAAAGGTTCTCATGAGAACCTTCTTAGATGTAACTTCTTGCAATATGTTGTAGTCAATTCTAACGGATGTATGACAGAACAACACATTCTATTGTAATGCATGCCGTTACAAGGTGGCCGTTACAATGAGAATGCCATTACCATGCCTAACTTTTACCATGCATGTTTTTACAATGATTGTGCCTTTGCCACACATGCCTTTACAACAAATTTAGGTGTAAAAGCATGAATGTTAAAGGCATATGCATGGTAAAGGTTTTCTCTGATCCCAGCTCTGAGCCCTAAAACCGGCCCCTGGCTCAACCTCCCCCCCCCCCCCAGCCCTTTAAAAAAAAAACAGCCCAGCCCTGAGCTCTAAGACTGGACCACTGACGCAACCCCTCTTTTACTCAAGCCGGAGCCCTAAAACTGTAGCCCTAGCACAACCCCCCCCCCGCTGGTCCCGGTTCAAAGCCCTAAAACAGGTTCCTGGCGCAACGCCCCTCCCCCCCAGCACCCAGCCCTTAAAAACACCCCACTAAAAGCCCTAAAGCCGGACCCGGCCCTGAATCGACCCCCCCCACACTGCTTCCTGTGCAATTTCCGTAACCTCACAACGAGTCAGCTCTTCAAGGCTGATGCGCAGGTCATTTTTTCCCTACAGAGGAAGCAGAAGAGTCTCTTCTTCTCCTCTAACAAAGCTGATTGCCACACATATGCCTTTACCACCATTACCATGCATAAGCCCTTACCACCAGTACCATTCATATGCCCTAACCATTCATACCTTTACAACGTAATTCATTGTAAGGTCATGCGTGGTAAAGGAATATGCATTATAAAATTACACGTGGTAAATGCTGTGCGAGGTAACAGTAGTCGCATTGTAATAACTGCATTGTAAAGGCTATGCGTGGTAACAGCCACATTGTAATGGCTGTTTCTCATTTCTAACAAACGTAATGCTGGAGGGAACGTTTACTATGGAAAACGCGTGAGAAGACGACGGACTATCGGAAGACTTTTTGCCATTGGAAAATGATGATGAAATACACCTGTTTTTGCAACATGTTTAGCTGCTTTCTGTATAGTATGTGTACCTAGATAGAGAGCTCAAAGAGACTCTTCCCATGCATCCTTAATCCGCCATGCCCCTTGCCACTTTGTTGTGCTAGCCCGACTTGCCATAAACGACTGCTTACGGTGATTCTTTTTGTTTTCCTTACGCTTTTTGAGGAGAAGTTACATGTTTATGTTGATCATAGCTACTGCTGTGATTCTTTCCTTCTATTTTTTTATTGACGGTTGCTACTGTAATTGTTAGGAGAAATGGTCTGAGTCTCCAGAACAACTCTTCATGGGAATTGTGTTCTTCCATTTAGCTATTTGATCCCGCTCCGAAATCTACTTGCTCTTTTCCAGAAAGAACTCTTTATGGATTCTTGTTAGGGTAGAATAGGTCCTTCAGTTTAGAATAGAGATATTACTGTGAATGGAACAAGCTGTTTTATTTTTTCTATGGTTGTTCTAATCAAATGTATCTCTTAATATTTCTGTAATCGATTTGCCACTAATTTGAATAAAAGAACACAAATATTGACTAATCTACTAAATGAGAGAATAAACTTTTTAAACTTCACCAACTCTCTCTTTATTGACTGAACATAAAATGTAAATATGGATGTCATTGTAGTTTAACGCTCCATTCGAAAATGGTGACAAAGATTCACTGGCCACAAATGGTGTGGAAATTCCAGGTTCTATGAGTAAGTTTAATGTTATTTGGGGAAATTTTACAGAGATTTCCGCACTGGCAATGTGAATTTAAGAAGTCTGATTGGACAATGTGCAACCTGTTTAAAAAATTGAAGAGAATACAATAAGATATAAAAGTGGAAAATAGGATGAAAGAATAGAAAATATGGTGTAGACAAATTAGGGGACAAAATGAAGAAAAACATACACAATAATTGTTTAAATTAGGGGAAGACAATAGAAATATTTTTTTTATAAACACATTTCTATTGGTTTTTGAGGCATAAGTACAACAAAAAAAGTAAAATACAAAAGCTTTACAGTGCACCACCCATACCCAGGTCTTCAGGAAGATCAAGATGGATCACAAATGTTGGGTGTCACGACCCCAGACAAACCCAATATTCCATAGTATTCCCCCACTTGCCCCATATCTTATTATATTTGCAGAGACAGCCCCTGGTGATATATATCAGCTCTTCCTGCTTGGCACACCAATCCATAACAGCCCTCCACTCGGTTAGTTTCGGAGGGTGTTTGCATTTCCACTTGCGCGCAATGTCCTTCTTAGCGACCACTATTGCTGGACCCAGATACTTCTAGTCCCCTCGAGCACCACCAACCTTATACAGGAGGCCCAGCAGTGCCAGTTTGGGTGGCAGCTCAATTGATCTACCTAGAACTCGGAGAAACAGTGGGCCATTAGTTGCCAATAATGTGCGACATAAAAGCACTGCCACAAAATATGGAAAAAATCAGCATTTGGAAGTAAGCCATGGGGGCAATGATGTTCGCGGAAAATGCCTGTGCATCAGAGCCTCTGTGGCATGAAATTGGTCATGTGCAGATAGT
Organism: Triturus cristatus; assembly: GCF_964204655.1. Classification (NCBI taxonomy): domain Eukaryota; kingdom Metazoa; phylum Chordata; class Amphibia; order Caudata; family Salamandridae; genus Triturus; species Triturus cristatus. The sequence continues at coordinate 938,998,447 of NC_140587.1, read as the reverse complement.
GTAGTTGTATCGTCCGCAGGCACACTGGCATAACATGTTCACGGGGGCATGCATGCCTCCCGCCATTCGGTGTCCTCCAGGATTCTCACCCACTGTTCCCAAATGTGGTTGAGTGTCTCGAGCCCTATGGAGCACTAGTACAGACCATGGAACAGTAGATCTGGGAGGAGGCCATCGTGTCCCAAGCGTCCCTTTAACAGCTTCGCCTCCAGTGGGCTGAATTAGGGTAAATCTGTGAGGTTTGTGCGGTGTATTGTGAGTGCATGTCGAAGTTGTAAATATTTATGAAATTGAGTATGTAGAAAGTTTAAAGGTAGTCTGCAGGTCCCAAAATGAGTGCATATGGTGTAAGTCTATAATTATCCAGGTTTTTAAGAAATGTGCAAGATCTGATCCCCAACGCTACAGACCCATATCCCTCATAGATTCCATGGTTAAGGTTATGGGGAGGGTGATTCTCTGCAGATTATTCTCTTGGCTGGATCATAATAATGTAATATTGAATTTGTAATATGGGTTCAGGCCAGGGAAAGATACCTTAGATCAAGGTTTTAACTTACAACTGGTCATTGGGATATATACAGTAGCCAAGGGAGGCATGTTAAATCTTGCTTTCATGGATTTAACATCTACCTTTGATCGAGTCAACAGAGCTAAACATTGGCTTCTGATTATTAATATACGGGCGAGTCCCAATCTGGATTTAGAGCCGGCTACTGCACAGAGTCCACTCTCCTAGGAGTCACTGAAACCATACGCAGGCTTCTGGATAAAGGGGAAACGGTGGCACTCATTCTTCTTGATCTGAGTGCCGCCTTTGATACGGTATCCCATTCCACCCTCCTTAGGGCACTGCAGTCTCTGGGAATTGTTGGATCAGCATTAGAATGGATCAGAAATTTTCTCACCGATAGGACTTTTCAGGTCTTCTCCCTTTTGGCTTGCTCAAAGACCTACGCTCTTCCCCACGGAGTGCCTCAGGGATTGATACTCAGTCCCATGCTTTTTAATCTTTACGTTAGCCCCTTAGCTACCATCGCGGAAGAGGCTGGGTTGTCAATCTTCTCCTATGCTGATGACACCCAGCTTCTTTTTTCTTTATTCACCAATAACAAATCCAGCATCTCATCCCTACAGCTAGGGTTGCTTAAAATCGCCAACTGGATGCATACTAACTGGTTAAAGCTAAACGGTGGCAAGACGGAAGTTTTGATCATGGGGAAAGATAAAAATCTTTGGGGCCAACGCCACTGGCCATCTGAAATGGGTGCACTCCCTAAACCAGTACAAACCGCTCGCAATTTGGGCATAGTGATTGACGATCAGCTGACCATGAAACAGCATGTAGCCAAGACCAAGTCCACGTGCTTCACTATTCTCAAATGACTCCGCAAGATATTATGGATGCTGCCTGAATCTACCCAAAAAACAGTCATTCAGGCCCTAATCACATCTAGTCTTGATTACGGCAACATCCTCTATCTTGGAGCCAATAAAGAATTAATAAGCAAGCTGCAGGTGGTACAGAATTCCGCAGCTCGGCTACTCTGCCAGGTACCTAAAACATCCTCCATTTGAGGCACTTTGCGTGATCTCCATTGGCTCCGGATTGAGCAACGCACACAATTCAAGGCCTTGTGTTACATGCACAAGATCAAGCTGGGCACAGCACCACACTACCTTTGCTCCCTAGCCCAGCTTTATCTCCCGCCCCGACATCTTCGCTCCGCTTCCCAAGGCAACTTCATAGTTCCCAAATTCAAGCTCTCCCGCATGGGCGGACGCTCTTTCTCGTACCTGGCCCCTGTGCTATGGAATTCACTACCTGCCCCACTCCGCCACGAAATCTGCCATAAAAGCTTCCGTAAGACTCTGGAGACCTGGTTTTTCAGCCAGTAAAAACAGCTCTTCCATTCTATCTGAAATACCGTCCGTGCGCCGGGAAACCTCCGGGTAGCTGTGCACCTTATAAATTTAATTTAATAATAATAATAATAATTGTAATATCGTTAATTTTTTGCATGAAACCTTTCGTCAGTCGTGAGGTATAACCAGACTGGGAGTTTGTCCTTACCCATAAGATTACACAGGGAGTTAGACAATGTTGTATTCTGACCCCACTTTTAGTCCCACTTTATATTAATAAACTGGGCCCAAATGTATGTTCAGCATGTAAAGACATTCCTCGTTTTGGAACCTAGCTAATTCCTACAATTTAATTTACGTATTATGCCGTGTTACTAGCAAGAATGGTAGTGGAGCACCAGCTACTCCTCAACTCTTTTATAGGATTTATGAACAATTTAGACCTGAGTACCATCCACATAAAATCTCATACCATGGTCATGGGCCCCAAAAATACATGCCAGAGGAACTGTTTTGGGGAAAGCATAGAAATTTCCAGGGTATCTGCCTTCTCCTATTTGGGGGTCCTTTTTAATGAAAGGGGCTCCCGGGTCCCACTAAGGAGGGCCAAAAGAAACTTAATTTCTAGAGCTGTTGCGGCGGTATTTGATCATGCCAGTTGATTGGGGCCTAAACCTGTACATGCGTTTGTGAATGTGTATCAAGCGAAATGTATTTCTATTGCCAGCTATGGGAGTGATATCTGGGGATACAAGGAAGCTGTGGATCAACAGTAAGTAGAAAATACATTTTTAAGAAGGCTGTAATCTGTACCACAGTCCACGGCCTCCTTTATAGTTCATGAAGCATTTGGCGTTGGCTATAACTGATTGGCAGTTTTGCCACTATAAAGATGGATCAGGATCTGGAATAACCCTGACTTGGAACCTAACCAGATAATCATTGAAGATGGTATGTCTATGGAGAAGGCCAATAGCATTCCATGGCTTAGTAACACCAAGGCCATAGCAGGGAAGCTGGGTCGCCCTGAATTATATAGGCCCCCAGATACATGGAAAGATTTGGACTGGGTTAAGAAATATTTCCCTGCCTTTGCGTATTCTAAGAGAGAATCTAGAGAGCTCTGTAAACCTTCACTGAGGGCATACACATTATTAAAATCTCTCCCCTCAATAGAGCCATATTTAGCTGTGGTCACAATCCCTCATCATGGTTTCTATTAACAAGATTTATGTTAAATCTTTTGCATTTGTTACTTGCGGAACCACAGGGGAGGAATAAGGCTGAAAACCTGGGTTCCTGCAGTCGTAACAATTTCTCGTTGCAAGACACCATGGGCCTCATGTAGGTAGCGAAATACCGGTCGGTAACGGCCGATTTTCGGTAAATATGCCGTTACCGACCGGTATTCAGACAAGTGAGATGTAGGAGTCCAAAAACCACTTTTCGGTAAATATGAGGCGGTAAATACCGATTCATAGTTACCGAATTCTAAAATACCGATTCATATTTACCGAATACACATTTAACGAATCGGTAAATATGAAGTGGTAAATATGAAGTGGTAAAAATTTAAAATGACATGTAGGAGCAGTCGGTAATTAAGAAATCCAGGAAAATCGGTAAATAAGAGTCGGTAATTAACACGGATGGAAAGCAGGTGGTAACCATCAACAATGCACATAAGCAATCCCAAAATGCAACAGCGTGGACAACATGGCCGCCATGTACGTCATTGCAAGGCGCCTACGTCTACAGGCAGCAGGACTGAGGGAGTGGCGACGGGAGGAACAAATCTACAGACAGCGCATCACACTATTCCAGCTGACTGATGCAGAGATACATGAGAGGTACAGGCTACACCCCGAAACCATCATGGACCTGATAAGGGACCTGCACCCACTCCTGGACCAGCCAACAAGAAGGGCGCACGCCATACCACCACATGTGCAGGTGCTCTGCAGCCTACATCTACTGGCATCCGGCAGTTATCAGGTGGTGACAGCTGCGGTGGGTGGTGTATCCCAGAGTTGCCTGTCCCGTTTCTTCAGGAAGTTCCTGGATGCCATGATGCAGAGAATGCACCACTACATAAGCTTCCCAAACACACAGGCTGCACTGCAGAAAACAAAAACAGACTTTTATCACATGGCACAGTTCCCCCATGTCATCGGCTGTATTGATGGTACACACATCCCAATCTGTCCACCAGCTGATACAGAGCACATCTACAGGAACAGGAAGTCCACCCACTCCATCAATGTGCAGGTGATCTGTGATGCAGGGAACATCATCACAGATATTGTCGCAAAGTTTCCTGGGAGCACCCACGACTCTTACATCTTCCAGAATAGTGGGATCTACACACGACTGAGTGCCGGAGAATTCCGAGAGGGATACCTGCTGGGTAAGTAACAGTGACGCCCCTTGAAACCTGCAAATCAGAGTGTATAGAGGCATGTACCTGATGGTTCCCTTTTACTCATCCAGGAGACAGTGCATATGCATGCCGTTCATTCATCCTCACTCCCTACCTACACCCAGCAACCCAGAGTGAGAGACGATACAACGTGGCCCACAAAACAACACGCAATGTGGTGGAGCGCACGTTTGGACTACTGAAGAGCAGGTTCCGCTGCCTCCACAAGAGCGGAGGCGCACGCCAGTACAAACCCATCACCTGCTGCAAGATAATTGCCACTTGTGCAATGCTGCACAACCTTGCCACGAAAAAAGGTACAGATGTGGAACTAACATATTTTGAGGACAACGAGGATGAGTCAGGCCAGCCAGAGGGCAGCGCAGCTAGAGTGCCAACTGCAATCGATGGGAGAGAGAGACGGGCAGAGATCACATGCAACTATTTCTGAGTAAGTGAGGGGACACAGCGAGTTGTGAGAAGTCATGACGTAGTTTAATGTGGCACCACGCCATGAACACATGAACAGGCCAATCTGGCAATATGCCATCTATACAATGAGTATGTCCAGGGTTACGTCACCCAATGGCAAGTGGATAAGCAGGGCCACATCAATGTTTGCGCATACGCGCTGCAGTGGTGGATTGCACGGCCTGTGCATCCTCACTAGAGCCAACCCCAAGCCGCCTGCTGCTCCTGCGTGCTTCGGGGACGGGGGGTGTGATGCTGCTGCTGGTGTCGATGCTCTCCGCAGCATCCCCTGCAGCAGTTGTCGACGCCTGACTAGTCAATAGCACCCCTAGTGTACTTGTCACCTGCACCATCCCCCGAGACAGGTCGCTGCAGCACTGTGTTAGGCCCTCCTGCATCGTCACAGAGCGCCGGCAAAGTAGGGAAGTCGCAGTTGCCAGACGGTTGAGTGCCCTGCTGGTAGTGTCCCTTCTCTGGCGTTCCCGGCGCCGTGCTTCGATGTCAGCATCTAATTTGCTGCACAACTGCTGGATTGACTGGGACATGTCCCGAATGCCCGCAGCCATGCCGCCAATGTTTGTGTCCATGTTGACTAAGCTTGTCTTCATCACCCGCATGTGCCTCTGGACTGACATAACTGCCTTTGATTGCAGGCGCTGTTGCTTCAACATTTGGCCCTCGAGCCCCAAGAAGACACCATGGCCGTCAGTGGGTGCTGGTGGACTCTGGACACGCGACCTGTGGCGCCCTCTTGCTCCCGTCTGTGCTGCCTGTGAGGTGTGGGGCACAGTGGGATGGCTCCCTTCCTGGGGCCCGGTGCGGTCTTCTGGGCCCATGCTGTCGTCTGACGAGGTGTCTAAGGCTCGTAGCCTGGCTGCTGGACGCCTCCTCATTCTCACACCTGCAAGCGGAGATGTGGCCGGTGAATCGAACATGAGTGGCGATGCTGGCTCTGGTGGTGGTGATGCTGGCTCTCGGTGAGGTGATGCTGGCTCTGTGTGCGGCGAGGCTGGCTGCGTAGGTGGTGCGGCTGCAAGTGGGCCTGCTCCCTGGTCAGAACTCGTGCTGGCTAGAGGTGATTTTTGTGGCCGGTGTGCCGTCTCCCCTGCAGCATGCCCTGTACTGCATGATGTCACATCTGTGGACAGAAAAACAACATTGGCTCAGTGTCCCCGAAGGGCTGCATTGCAAGCGTCACAATAAATCATTTCACATTCCAATCTGTCCTCTGTCTCCTTGTGCCTCGAGTGCGTGACATGCCTTGTTGCCCTGTAACATTTACGTCATGGTTAGTGTTGCCCTGACTACATCTCCCGGAATGCATTGCCTGTCTGCACTGACACGTGTGGACTGCAGTGTGATTCTCGTTTCACAATGGGGGATGTGGGATAGGGGTAGGGGAGGCTACATTGCTGTGCTTTCGTCTTACCTTGGTGTGTTGCGGCTCTGGCAGAGCTGTCGGCGTCCCCAAGACCCACGACGCTCTCTTGCTCGAGTGTTGCCGCCACCAGCTCCTCCAGTTCGGTGAGGGCAGGTGCCCTGTTGGTTCCACCTCCGGTCTGGCTGGCCTCCTTCTGGATGTCGCCCATCTTCCTCTTGGTCACAATCCTCAGGTCATACCAGCGCTTTTTGAGGACCTCAATGTCCCTGTGGGTCACTCCCACAGCATTGACCTGCGCCTGGATGGCCAGCCATATGTTGCGCTTTTCGGCCTCAGGCACTTGCAGGGATTGCCTCCCAAACAGCTTCTGGTGCTGCTTCACCACCTCCTCCACCAGCACCTGGAGTTCCTTGGGGCTGAATTTGAGCTTCCTCCTCCTTTCCCCTCCGTCTTTCTGTGTTCTCTGGCTGGACATGCTGTTCGTTTCCCGCTCGCACATGCAACTGCTCCCTGCCTCTCCTCTGCACTCCAAGCCTCTCCAGGGTCGGCTAATTATGTACACCTGCCTGGGTGTGGCCACTTCGGCTAATTGTGTACACCTGCCTGGGTGTGGGCAGTTCCTGGTTGGGTGGGCTGTCGTTGCACAGGATTAGCTGTTTCGTCAAGTCATGTGATGTTATTTACCGAATCCGTACGTACCGATTCGGTATTTTCCGATTCGGTAGATACCACCTCGGTATTTTCCGATTCGGTAGATACCACCTCGGTATTTACCGATTCGGTGGATACCACCTCGGTATTTACCGATTCGGTGAATTCCGATTCGTATTTACCGACTGTTACCGAATCGGTAACTGTTACCGAATTTTTACCTACATATAACTTACCGGTTCTAATTTACCGATTCGGTACGGCTCGGTATTTAAGAACCGGTAAAATTTATTTACCTACATGAGGCCCCATGTCTTTTTTCATGTTTTGCGAACATTACTGACAGTTAAGACAACAGTATATATTACCTTTGTTAAGAGGGAAATGTTTCTTGTAAGACCAGCCCTAATTTATCTCAAGATGCTATTGAGTGTTTTAATTTGCTTCAATGTAGCCAGAGTTTTAGCAGGTACCCTTAGAATTAGAAAGAGGCAATTTGCAGTGGGCCCAGATCTTGCAATAAACTGAAATGACATGTACATGATCCAGTTTTACTATTGTTGATAATATGAAGTGAAATTTTAAATCTTTGATTTTATATGTGTTATTGTGCCAATTTACTTGATACACTGAAAGCACTCTGTAATATTTTTGATACATTGTATTATTATTTATGTGTGTGTATTTTATGGTTTTAATTAACCGAATAAAGAATGTTTGACTAACTGACTGAGAGCATATATGACCCGCTCCAAATGTCTCCCATTGTTGTGACCCCAATCAAGTCCCAGTCTCTGAAGCCCACTAGTTGCGCTGCATGACTGAGCCAGTGGCCCCTCCAGAGAGAAGTCTATTGGGTTGGTCTTTTGTCCCAGCCCGTGTATCTATTGGCCGCCCGCCAGACAAGAAAGACCATCTTAGTAGCTTCCATAGTGTGGGAGGGGATGAATAAGCCCTAGAGGGTGTGCATAACGTTATCGAGTCCAAGATGGTCCGGTTCCAGTTGGTATGCCGGACTGTTCCAGCCCCTAGTCAACCTGTCATTGATAACAAGAAGTTGGGATGGCCAATAGTATAATCGGATGTCTGCCCCCCCAATCCTTCATCATAAACTGACTGGTGGCACTTGTTAAAGGTTATACGAGGGGGCCGGCCCCTCCAGAGAAAGGAGTGAAGCAAGTCCGTGACCCTGGTGAACCTGGAGCTAGGGATTTGGAGTGGGAAATTGCCTTTAGTGGCAGACAGTATACGTAAAAGATTGAGACTGCATGTAAGTTCTGGCAGCATAGCTATGTCGACGCTCACATACATAAAACTGAGACGATGAATCGGGATGTCCGCTGCCATGAAATTATGACATTGTCTCCATGTAGTGGGACTAGAAGCGATTTGCCTTGGTTTGTACAGAGACCAGAGGCCTCCTCAAACACGTTGACAATGTTGAGGACCCTGGGACCAGTTGCTTGTGGGTCCGCAAGAAAGAGGACATCATTCGCATACATGCAATCCTGTCGTGAAGTGCCCTGCCCCAGCTCCATCCCTGCACTTAGGCATCACAAAGGATGATCCTGGCTAAACACTCGATGGTGGGAGAGTGAGCACTGCTACCAGGTCTCACGCCTAGTCGTGAAGTGTTAAGTGTGCGACAACAGTGCCCCATTAATGAGGACTTGCTCCGAGGGCACATTATAGAGGATCTTAACATACTTTCGGAAGGTGGGGCCAAAGCTCATAAACTGGAGGACTAGATCCAAGTAGCCCCAATCAACCGAGTCAAAGGTTTTTTCAAAGTCTACGAGCAGGAGCGCAGTGGGGTCAGGTATTCCATGAACATGGGCCAGGGCAGAGTGAACACGACTGATGCAGTGCCAGGTGCTAGGATTGGGCATAAAGCCACATTGGTCTGGATGTATTAGGGAGCCCAAAACTCGTTGCCAATGATTTGGCAACAATTTTAATATCTGTCTTTATCAGAGAGATGGGACGATATGAGGCACATCATTTTGGGGGGGTGCCCCGCTCTAGGGAAGACCACCATGGTGGCTAAGTCTGAGTAGGGCAGGAAGTAGCCGATCCACGCCACTTCACTGTAGGGTTTAGGCAGGTGGGGGCAAGGATGTCACAAAATTTACAATAATATTCGAAAAGAAAACTATTTTTTTTTTTATTTTTTTTTGTACTGGGAACTCACAGTGATGTACATTGCTTCGCGCCTACAACCCGGAGGCCGGCTGACAACACTACGTAAATTTATTGCAGCACCACTCATCCCAAATTCCGACACCCTGTTAGTACAGCCGTCAAATAGGTAGTGGGCTATGCACAGCTGATTATTCAGCACCGTACATCATTTCAATACAATACTCTCTACCATATATCACAGTTTTCTCGGTTAACATACCTATACAAAACGCCCAACTCCCTCCCCTCCCTCACCCGAGCCTGCAGTAGCTTCTAGTCCTCAACCCTCCCATGATTCCCACTCCTGTACTCCGTCCTACATTGTGGTCCCTTTTTCAGATGCCACGTCCCTACTGCCCTACCCATTGCTCTCAGCAGTATATCGACAATGACCATAATGACAACCCCAGTCTTACGTCCTATCTGTGCAAAAGGAATAACCGCTCCTCAAATACAGTGCCACCTCACAGTTATGACAGTTATCGTAAAAGCTAACTAGGCGTCAGCACCCCCCGCATCCGCCTCATCTTCCGCCCTCTGCCCGGTGTCCGCTGCCATGCGATCCTTCTTAAGGTACTCCGCATATAGGCCCCAGAAATTTTTCGGTCTGCTACGCGGCGAGAGTAGTTCGCTGAAATTGTCCGACTGCGTGCAGCAGTAAAGCACGTCCCGCTCCCACTGCACCATTGTTGGGAGAGGTCCCCTCATCCAGCACATCACCACCCTACGCTTGGCCACCAGGAGTCCCATGTCCACAAGCCTCCGCGCCGCCTTAGGTAGTCCCCTAGAGTGGCCCAGCAGTGCAACTGCAGGGTCAGGGGGGAGCTCCAGCGCAGCTATTCTACCTATCTCCTGAAAAATAGCTTTCCAGAATTTAAAGATGCCCGGGCAATCCCACGCTAAATGATAGAAATCTACTACTGGGTGGCCACATCTATCGCAGGACGACTCCTCCCTTAGGCCATACCTATGCAGCCGTTCCGGCGTGTAATATATTCTATTTATATATTTGAAATGGATCAACCTATGCTTGCCGTGAAGTGAGATTCGACGGGTGCCTACGCAGCAGTATGACCACATGGCATCATCTATGACAATGTCCAAGTCTCTTTGCCACGCCAATCTAGCCTTGGTGTATTGCTGGGATCGCTGTGACATCGCAATGTTGTATAGTTGAGATATCAACTTGCGAGGGTTTTTGTGTTTAATGAGATAAGTCAGTTCCAGGACCTCAGGGGGCTCATCCATGTCATCCCCCAGTTGCTGTCTCAATGCCCCCCTCACCCTATGGAACTGGAAGCGTTGCAATTGAGTAGGGGCTTCAGCCATCTCTGCCACCTCGTCCCAAGTTTTAGCTGTGCCATCAGCGAATAAGTCCCCCACCGTACGGACTCCAAGCGCTCGAAGGGCTCGTGTTACTCCCGTATCCCTGCAAGGAGGCAGCCACATCACCCACTCCAAGGGCATCAATGGCGAGTATAGCAATGCCCCGGCAGTTTGCTGTAATATACAATGCCAAGCATGTCTAGTGGAGTTGAGCGAGTCCAGAAACCCCACCCTGCGGTCCAACGGCTCGCATATTATAGCCGGAAGGGGCAGCGGATCGGCAAACAATCTCTCCAGCTTTAGATACGGGACCGACTCCGCACCATGTATACAGCTATGTGCTTGGGCTCCCTGCGCCACTCTGTAGTACAGCTCCACAACCTCACGCAGGACCGATGACAAATTGTGCTCTGGGTCCCGGACATACAGCAGGGTATCGTCTGCGTACGTCGAGACCACAATCTTATAGGAAGGGAAACTCACTCCCCTCAGGGCGTGGTACTCCCGTAGTGCGCACGCCAGAGGCTCCGCAACTATGGCATATAGGATGGGTGACAGGGGGCACCCCTGTCTTGTCCCTCTGGTAATTGGAAAAGTACCAGAGACCTGATCACCGAGTCGTATTCTCGCAGTAGGGCTCCTGTAGAGGGCCCCCATCATCTGTAAGAAGACCGGTCCCAGCCCCATTCTGGTCAAAACCTGGCTCATAAAAGACCACTCAACAGAATCGAACACTTTCTCCATGTCTAAAAAGACCGCGAGCGCCCTAGAGTCCGGTCGAATATGTTGGATAGTGCCAAACACAGTGCGCAAATTATAAGTGAGGTTCCTGCCCGGTACAAACCCCGCCTGCTCCGGAGCAACCAGCTCAGGAGTGAGCAAAGCCAAGCATGTGGCTAGGACCTTAGCAAACAGCTTGGCATCTACATTAAGCAGGGAGAGCAGCCGATATGAGCTGCACTCCTCCGGGGGTTTCCCCGGTTTGGGGATAGCCACAAGGATGGCCTCGCACATAGAGCGCGGCATCTGACCCTTAACGCATATATCATCGAACAATGTCGAAATATGCGGGAGAAGCAGGTCTATGAAGGTTTTGTAAAACGTGACCGTGAGGCCATCAACTCCCGGCGCGCTATGCGCCCTCATGCTCGCCAGAGCTTCTAATATTTCATCTTTCTCTATGGGGAGGGCCAGGAATTCCCTGTGCGAGTTGGTTAGGAAGGGCAGTTTTATATGATCAAGGTAGTCTCGTATATCATCATCCATTCCAGTCTGTCTTGAGGCATAAAGCGCTGTATAGTAAGACTTAAAGCGCTCAACTATATCCATTTCGTCCGTTAGCAATTCCCCTTCTTCCGACCTAATCTTAATGATATTGGCCTTACCTCTCCGAACCTTCAGCATGTTTGCAAGTACAGAACCGGGTCTCTCCCCCTCCCCATATACCCTGGCAGTAGCATACTTCCCCAGATGCTTCACCTCCGTATCCGCGGCCTCATGATAATCTGCCAGCACTTTCTTCAACTCCTCTGCAGCAGCACCCCCGGCTCACCCCGCTGCCGAATCTCCAACTCCCCCAATCTGCACTCCAGTGCCGCTAACCGACGCAGGATGTCGCAAAGTACCCCAGAATGTTTCGCCATAGCTACCCCTCTGATGCAAACATTAAAGGCTTCCTAGACAGTTTGGAAACTGTCCACTGTGCCTTCATTGATTTAAAAAACCCTGTTATCGGCTCCGCGATTTCCTCCCTGAAGAGGGGGTCAAGCAACGAGTACGGGGGAAACCGCCACGTAAAGGGCGGTATAGTCTTTTTCGGCAGGGAGAGTGTCAGCAGTATAGGAAGTGGTCCGACAGAGTGCGTGGCAGAACCTGGCACGCGTGTATCTGCGGGAGAAGAGACACCGACACCAGCCAGTAGTCAATTCGCGTGTGCAGGTCATGATATGCCGAGTAATGTGTAAAGCCCCCCTCCGTTGGGTTAAGCGTTCTCCAAACATCAGCCAGCGCCATACTCGTCAGTGCTCTATCAACTATCTTAATTGCAGCAGCCGGACCTCTGCCCTGACCCCCCGATCTGTCTAGTCCCGGATTTCTGACCATGTTGAAGTCTCCGCCCCACAGTATACGGGGTACTGCGCAGTTCCCAATTACGTTAATTAAGGATTCATAAAATTCCGGGCAGTCGTAGTTTGGTCCATAAACATTAACTAACAGTAGATCAAGACCTCCGCCCTGGCAGCGCGCTATCACGAACCTGCCTCCATTGTCCGCCGCCATCAACTGCAGTTTATATGCCGATTTAGGGTTTGTCCAAATCATGACTCCTCTAGCATGCGTTGTGAAGCCAGCCGCTAGCGCACTACCCTGTACCCCCTTCGCGCGCAACATGGGACTCTGGTTAGGGAGATGCGTCTCCTGCAGGAAAGCTACATCAATATTATGCCTAGTAAGGTAATGCAACACCTTGCGCAGCTTCCGATGATCGTTAAGGCCCCTGACGTTCCAAGTCACAACTCTAAGGGAACCCAACGGGCCCCCCCGCGTGCCGTCACTCGGCATTACTCTCCTGTCTTTGCATCGTTACATCACACAAATAGAGTTTAACACAATTTCGAGAATGGGCAAGGGACAGAAACGGACCCTGCATGTCTACACTCGGCTCAAAAACAAAACAAACACCCTCCCAAATGCCCCACCCACAGCAGACCTCCCCCAACTCGGCCATGCCGCTCCCTGTCTAAGGGCTACCCACGCCTCCCCCTACCCTCCCCAAACCAAATAACTCCTGACTTCTGTGGTTCGCACTCGCGGGCGGAGGTCGCTCAGTGCTAAGTCTCGAGAGGGAATTAACCCTGAATCGCACCAGAGCCTCTGCACGCCTATAACTAGCCCTCACTCCTTCACCGGGACATAAATTAACTCTGCATCTAGCAATGCCAGGCCCAAGCTCCGCCGTCAGACACATCTCTAATAAACTAGCCAGGCTCCAAGTATCGCAGACATCCAAACCAGGCTTCACTAAACAACGCGCTCTGTCGTCTCGGACCCCCGCAGCCCCAGCAGGCCATCGGGCGCTGCCCTTACTTCAGGACTTCTTGATAATGTGCACCCTACATCGCGCCACTAAAGTCACTTAATCCCCCATCGCCTTCACCGCGGCCCTGGAACCCAGCCCCCCGAGAGAACAACCACATAAATCTCTCATGTACAAACATTAGTCCTGGTGATCAAGCGAGCTCTCCGCCTCGTCTCGTTGCGACAGTTTCTCAGGGCTGCGCCGCTTCTCCTTGCTTCAGTCATTTAGCGCCTTTTGCAGTGTCCTGGGATCCAGGAAAATATGAGTTTTCCCCTGCCGATTAACTCGCAGCTTGGCAGGATAAAGCATCGCATAGTCCAGTCCCATATCTCGCATTTGCTTTTTGGCCGGGATGAACTGCCGCCTAGCCTCTTGGACTCGGGCCGTAAAATCCGGGTATAGTGCAATGGTCGACCCCTCATAAGACAGCGTCTTTTTTTCCCTGGCCACGCTGAGGGCCGCGTCTCTGTCGCGGTAGTTCAATAATTTTGCTATGATCGGTCGCGGTGGCGCACCCGGAGGAGGCCTAGGCCCCAGGGACCTGTGCGCTCCTTCCACCACAAACATGTTAGAGAACGTTCCCTGACCAAGCAGCTCAACCAGCATCTTCTCCACGTAGCACTCCATCCGTCCCGTGGGCGTCGTCTCTGGCAGGCCCGTGATGCGCAGGTAACAGCGTCGCGAACGGGCCTCAACATCCTCCATTTTATCCTGCAGAACCCGCATAAGCCGCCCCATCTTCACACGGTCTACCTCCGATGCAGTCTGCACTTCTTCCACCTCCACCAGCCGCTGCTCCGTTTGATCCAGTCGGTCCGCGTGCTTGTCCAAACGCTCCGCCATGCGGTCCATACGATACGAAAGGGCGTCAATCTTGGCCCCAAGGGAGGTTATGCCAGTCTGCAACTCTTTTTCCATCGTGAGCAGCAAGCTCCGGATGTCCTGTTCCTCCCCCGGCACGCTGCAGGTCGCCCCCTCCTTGGCGACCGGGGTCTTGGGGCGCTTTTGCTCAAAAGTCAATTTCGTCTGCGACTTGTCAGTTTTGCCCATCGTGCGCTGCTCCGCGACCCAACGCCTCCAACCGCAGCCGCCGAAGTATCGCCGGGGGACTATGCGTAACCGCAGACTGGCAGCCACCGTCAGAACTCCACTACTTAATGGCCTGGTCCTCCCATCCACGATCCAGCCCGATAACAATGGTTGTCCGTAGGGCGGCTCCGCACTCACTCCTGCGGGTCAGTAGTCCCTTTCACACTGGTGTGGGCCAGATTGGCTCCCACGGGGCCGCAACCCCCAAGTGCCGTGTCTGCGCCTGCCCCGATGCACTCAGTAACGACCCCAGGGCGCCCCTCCAGTGCCGATGATGCCGCAGCCCGGGCCCGCCACTAGCGCCTACCTACGAGCACCGGGGGGGGAGCCCCCTACCGCCCTGCTGGGTGGCGCTCCGATGAGGTCTCCGCTCCTCGAGGGCAGCGATCGCAGCCAATTATCAGTTCTGTACTACGTGATTCAAGGCTCCACTCCGGCGCTGCAGTGTAATGGCGGGTCCACACTTATACCGACTGTTGCCCCAAACACCGCTCCGGCGCTTCTCCTCCGCAACTCACAGTGTCGTCGCAGTGTCTCCGCTGTTTCGCGGCCAACGGGCCACTCCTTCCAAGGCACCTGAAGCAAGGGCGATGCGCGGGGCCAGGACCCCGCCCACAGTCCAGCCGCACGCACGGTCACGTCGCCCGGCCGCCTCCGTCACCAGGGCTCGTGGATCGGCGGCCATCTTCCGCACTCCGCTCTGCTAGCCCTCGACCATCGACGCTGCGTCCCTCTGGGTCCCGCTTGTCAGCTGCTTAGCGCGTACCGGCTTCCGCTCTCAGGCCGCAGCATTTAAGTCGAGATTCCGGCAGTATTGGGGCAGAATAATAGTTGGATAGTGGCTCCGCGCATCGGAGCTCAAGGCTTAGGCAGCCATTCTTTGTGCGAGCCAAGCTCCGCCAAAAGAAAACTATTTGGGCCTGGGATTTTCTCTGGATTTAGCGCATGCATTGCGGCCCGTATCACATCTTCTGTGAGAGGGGACTCCAGTTCCTCCTGTTGAGACCGTGCAAGGTGCGGTAGAGGTATGACATCAAGCAAAGGATTATGTTATTCCGAGCCGGCCTCAGCTGATGAGCATAGAGCCGCTTGCAAAAGTCTTCAAAATTGCCTGCTATTGCGGCTGGTGTGTGTAAAGGGACTCCTGATGGGTCTGTAATGGAAGGGATCAATTTGAAGCTATTATCCCTGGTGGCGGGCCAGTAAAGAAGCTTACGGCTTTTGTTGCCATGCTTTTACACAAGCCTGATAGACTCTCTCCAGCTTTAGTGAGCTTCAGTGAATGCAAGCTACTGCAACGATAGCCTGCTGAGCTCAAGTTGCCGGTGCAGAGATTCGGACGTATCGGTGGTGGTTTTAGTCTCCAGATGTAGTATGCAGGATTCAAGCTCCGTCATGTGGCTAAATTTGTCTTGTTCAGTGTGTTTGAGCCATTCCCATGATTGTGACTTTGCCAGGTGCCCCTACAGTACCCACCCTGGCAAATGGCCCATCATTGATCTCAAAGTAAGAATGAATCTCTGTGGCTAAATGATCTGCAAAATTGTCATTGGTAAGGAGCCAGATATTAAGGCACTAGAGTGGTCGCTTGTGTGGCACAGGGGTCCACACATGAAGCATGAGTGGTAAATGGTCTGAGATCCCACGGGCAAGAATGTTGGCAGCTGTCGTGTGCATCATTTTAACGGCTGAGAGGAGTATGTGGTCAGTGCAAGAGAGGGTTTTGGTGGCTGGGGATATATGTGTCTAACACCTTGGACATCTCTCACCGGTACCAAGTAGAGGGGTCAGCACATCCACATCTGGATTTAGAGTGGCATGGAAGTTGCCTCTAAGAATCACCATCACTGGTGGCAGTTTGGCAACCACACCTGTGAGCTGGTCAAGGGTCTGTTTCTGTCGCTGATGGGGTATGCATATGCTGTACTGTTTTCCCCTTAAGCGTTCCAACCACTGCAATGTAGCAACCTTGAGGCTCATGAACAAACTGTTCAACCGCTAGGGGGAAGTGCTTGAGGAGTAGGACGGCCACCCCTCTGGAGCCCGTACTAAAGCCTGAGTAAAAAACACTGTTGTAGCTGAATCTGCACAGGAAGGGACAGTTATAGCCCAACAAGTGGGTCTCTTGCAGCAAGGCAATGCCCTGCAGGTGGCGATAAAGCAGATATCTGCCGCATGTTTGATGTGATCCAAAAGGCCATTAACATTTCAAGAGAGGAGATGAAAGTAGAGAGTTGGTGGACTTGACTAGCATTTGGTGGATCAGTGTTGCAAAATGTAGTACATAGCAAAGTGCATGTGAATATGATATGGAATAGTAAATTAGAACCAATAGAAACATGAAACAACCCTTCCCCAACAATACCCCCCCCCCACTCCACACTTCCACCCCAGATGCATCGGCACCCTAACGTCCCTTGGAAAGAAAACATAATAAATTTTGGGATATTTGAGGTGGACCTCCTTCAATGCAGCATTACATGGTTATGGTTGCTGAACGCGCTGAACCTGGGCGCAATGACCAAACACAGGACTGATCTGGAAGTTTGTCAGAGCTGCTACTCAAGTGGCTACGAGGGGCTCCCCGCCAGAAATCTCTATATGCAAGTTGTCAGGATCCACACAGAATGTTGAGATGACAGGGGATCGTGTCCTCCCTGCCTGGGTGACCCCATGATCAGAGTTCGAGGATTCAGGTGACCGCTTGCATGAACCTCGTCCCCTCCTGGATTTGGGACGCTGGCGCAGTCGAGGTGGAGTGCAGGGAGCGACAGGTGGTGCCGGGTCTCCCACCTCAGCCGCACCCGGAGGATCATGGCATCTGAGTTCCCGCTTCTCCACCACCCATTTTCAGGCCTCCTCTGACATATCAAAAAAGTATGTATACGACTGATGAATCACCTTCAGTTTTGCTGAGAAAAGCAACATATATTGTAGAGACATAGCCTTCAGTTTTAGTTTAATTGCATCAAAGGATTTGCATTTTTTCTGAAGAGCCCTTGTATAATCAGGAAAGATTGTAATGGGGGTCGACTGAAAAGTGAGCCTCACCCTAGCGCGTGCATGTCGCAGGATGACGTCTCTATCCCGATAGTCCAAAACTTTAGCTATGATGGGGCATGGATGTGCGCCCAGTGGGGGTCTCTGCGTAAGGGTCCGGTGTGCTCACTCCACCACAAACCATGGGGAGAGAGCTTCCTCTGGGGGACATGATTTGACCCAATTTTCTATGAAGGTCTCTGGGAGGGGGATTCAGCATCCTCTGGGAACCTCACAAAGCGAAGATTGCTGTGCCCTAGAGCAGTATTCTGCATCCTCTGCCCTGGCCTCCAGGATGCCGGTGGCAGAGTTTAGCACTGTCACCCTCGCCTTAAGGTCAGTGGGATCATCTTCCAGGATGGAGGCTCTACTTTCCACGTCAGTGACCCTCCCAGCCACATTGCATAGATCTTGATTAACGAGGGCAACGTCCACTCCAACCTCACCAATTTTTATCTTGGGAGCCTCGCAGGAAGTTTGGATAGCCTGCAGGATTCATGCCACCTCTGTGGCTGATAGTGGGTTTAGAAGTCAGAGGCACGCAGCGTGATGTCCAGTTGTTTCCAAGGAGCAGATGATATATTTATCTTTTGTTGGACACTCAGCTGTGGGACTTTGTCTTTCCCCATCATTTCTCCATGCAAGGTGGGTCAAGGCGCCAACACTGGCATCGGGATGGGAAGGGTAGCTGGTCCCCTGCCGGTGACGTGGGCACGATCATGTCCATTTATGCCATCCCCCTTGGAGGAGAGGTGGGCAGGCCTCCGGAACTCCAAGAGAAATGAATGCGAGAGGGGACAAGTTACTCCACTGGCACGCTTACCTCAAAGAGCCACAGAAGTAGCACGAGCAGCCGGAGGTCTATGCGTTGAGCCTGGTGTCCCAGGGAGGAGGGGCACAGTGTGTGCTTTATCAATAGGTGCTCTGGCTGCACCCACCCCCCAACTCAATAGTACGGGCGGCTCAAGAACCCGGGGAGATTCAGCAGGCCACTCCCGCACCTACGGCACAAACAGCACTGACAGGCCCCATTCAGTCTCCGAGGCAGGGTGGAGGGAAAAACTGCTTGCCCACTCGGGCCCTAGGAGACCACTGGCTGGGCCCGTTGCTCTGTAGCACTGCCCCTCACCTACACGACCAGTTCATACAGGAGCCCACCCTTGCAGCTTGGGTGGGATGCAGGCCAGGGGCGAGAGCACTCCGCACCAAACAGGAACGTCAGCGTTCCAAGGCCCAGTGCCATCCACCGACCACCTCCACAAAGTCATTGCACTATGTCCTGCCGGGCAGGCACGACATCTCAATTGCAACACCACAGGATCCTCACGGTATTCATCTTGGCCTGTATGGCTACACCCCCTCAAGAGAATATAAATATATACATTAGTACAAATATGTAACACATAATAAAACAAATATGTGAAAATAATTAATGTGGTTCATAGACAACGGGCCCAATTCACAAAGGTAAACTTATAATTGTGTGTAAGTGTACTAATTTAAGGTAGTCACAAAGGTAAACTTAGACCAAAAGTCGAACTTTAATACTTAAAGTTGAACTTTACTGAAAAATAGTAAAGTTAGACTTTTGGTCTAAGTTTACCTTTGTGAATACCGAAAAGTAGTAAACTTACACAAAAGTATAAATTTACCTTTATGAATAGGGCCCAACATTTTGATTGATAGAATTATTGAACGTATTCACTAATACATTAGTCAGCATATGCCAGATCATATATGTTTTAACTTCTGACTTAGCTATATTACCCTATGGGAGGTGGATTGTCAGGCTAAGTCTACCATGGCTTATAATCAAGGAATTCCCTATCGCTAAAATATTATCGCTGGATTACCAGCGATATTACAGCATTTTGCCGCTTTCGCTGGAATTTTTATCGCCTTGGAGATAGCCGTTGATAATAACGCGCTGTCTCAGAGATAAAATCCAGCGATAGCCGGCGATGACTAAAATCGCGCTAAGCGCGCTTAGCGATATTTATCGCTGTTAGTTGATAATATGCCCCTTTGTCTACTGCCAAATCCCTGCTTGTTTGGAAACTGGGGTTTACTTTCATTTCTCTGACTGCAAAGTGAGAGGGTTTTGTTAAAGTAACCTAGATGACCAATCTTGCTGGGATACAGGAGGTGAAAGGAAGGGCTTTGGGATGTCAGTTTTTTCTAATACAGAACAACATTTAAATACATGTACATGAACTATACACATATTTCAACATACTTCAGCAATTTGGAAAGCACAAATGAAGCATATGTTTTGTAATTCTGAAGTGTGGTGGAAATGAAGAATTTAAGAGGAACAAATCGAGACACTTTACTTGGTGCAAATGATAAATATTTCCCTGAAACCTGATTTCCACAAACAATTGTTTGTCTGCTATGGAGTTTTACAAATAAATCTGTATGTCTATACAAATGTAGTGGCTATTTGAACAAAAAATGTGCTTAATGTAAATGACAGTGTGCCACCTCACCAGTGATCCAAAATGCATCACCGGCTGCAAACCGCACCCTTACTACTCTCCTGCTGAATGGGTGTGGTGCATTTGTCACACGTTTGTTGTGTGACGCTTGAATTTTTTACAATCCCCATGACTTTAGTAATAAAACAATAATGGCAGCACTCCCACTCTAAAAATTGTTCCAGCATCACTGGGGAACATTGGTTCAAATGCGATGGATGTAGGCAAATCTGTATTTTAAATCAGTAGCATTATCTATAGATGACCAACCTAAAACAAATGCTAACAAAAGTGAGAGGTAAACTCTTTTGAACAATGTCATTAGTTTACTTACATGTAGCAGACGAAAATAGCTTAACGTTTGTTCAGTGAAATAACATGCAACAAATTGCATTCCTTGGGTTTAGTAGGCTTAGGGCTTGATTTATATTTCAGCGGCGGATGTTATATCCGTCACCGTTGCGACAGAGTGACTCGTCCGCCAAGATCTAAATCAGGCCCTTAGATTTACTATACAAATTGTGTAATTTGGGTTTATAAAAAGTGAGGTTTAAATGAAGTTTGTAGCTTTAACTGTTTAAAATGTTTTATTCCATGGGGCATATTATCAACGATTTGTGATAATTATCGCAAAGCGCGCTTAGCGCTGTTATTTTTATCGCCGGCTATCGCTGGATTACCACACCTTGATATCGCTGTATTATCAACGCGTATCGCTAAGGCGATAGGTAATCCAGTGATAGCGTGTAAAACCAGCAATAGCCTGAGAATTCCAGCGATAAATCAACTGCGCTGATGAAAAGCTTGCTAATAGGCAAGTGTGTACTTAACCTAACAATCCACCTCCCATTGACAAGATGATTAAGTCAAGTTTTTTTCAGGTGTTAAATTCCAGCGATAAGCGCGGTTAGTGCAAGTTTTCTTATCGCGCCGCGGGCATTGATAATAGAGGGAAGTTGTGTTTGCAGCTGTTTTAATGGAGTTTAAGTCAGGAACGCCTACTTTGCATGTCATTAGCGATATATATCGCTGACATGCAAAGCGAAAAGGAAAACGGCTAATATCATCGGAAAACAAGCGCTAAAGCTTGTTAGCGAGTCCTTGTTAATGGTGCGATATAAAAATCGCCGCTTTATCGCCGGGAAGTGCCGCTAAACTAGCGAACACTCGCTTGATAATGTGCCCCCATATCTTTTTCGATAAAAGAGACGCACATTCTATTCCTGAATTTGAATTTTCAGAAGCATTTTTACAAATAATTGCATCATTTGGGAAAGAATCACTCTCAATAAGATGTAAGACATTTTATGAAGAATTATTACAATTAATGCATTGCCTGGCATGTAAATACTGAGGTATGTTGAATGTTTAATCTGATCAGCATGGATGTCGATTAGTTGTGGTCACGGATAGCAGCAGCTACCCATGCCTTCCTCTTTGGTGGGCCTGGCCATGCCTTTGCTATCTCTGCTTATAGTGATCATAAAGGAAATGAATGGAAGTTACATTTACTTAGTTTAATTTCTTCACTTGCCACGTCTTGCATTTTCCTTAAATCCTTAGCCCGAAACAGTCTGTTGAGGGATTAAAGGTGACGCAAGGGATCAACCCAGTGATACTTTATGAGGTGACGGTTAGGTAATGTTATTCGACTACCCCTGTGGTGGTGAATCTATGACCTTGCTGTTCAGATGTATGGTTTTGTCGTAGAGCACACTGGAAAATAAACTCTGGGCCATATTAGCAAGAAACTGCGATAAACATCGCAAAGCGTGCTTAGCGCAAAAATAATTATCGCCTGCTATCGCTGGAATATATCGCTACGCTAACGCTGTATTAGCAACAATTAGCGCCATAATGATTAATAATCCAGTGGAAGCAGGAGAAATGGGCCAACATCGCTACAAAACCAGCGATGTTGCATGGGGGACGGGGGAAACCTTGCTGATATGACCCTGTGGTCGTATCAGCATAATCCACCCCCCATGTTAAGTATGCACTAGCCACGTTTTGGGCAGGTGTTAAAAATCCAGCAATGACCCCGGTTAGTGTTATTTTTGACGTCGCTAACCGGGGCCAGGGCCTCATTGCTAATAGGTGATAGGCCTGTTAGCAGCTGTTTTCCTGGTCTTGTGGTCGGGAACGCCTACTTTGCATGTCATTAGCGATAAATATCGCTGACATGCAAAGCGGCACCCAACACGGTCGCTTTCACGAGAAAGCTGTCGCTACCAGCTGTTAGTGATAGCTTGCTGATAGGGCGATAATAATATTGCCGCTTTAGCGTCAAAAAGTGCCGCTAAAGCGGCGATATTGCCCTTGCTAATATGCCCCTCTATTTGTATGCTGCCAGCAACACAAACAGACCCTTCCCTTAAAACTTCATTGAGGAGTGCCATACCATGGCCAGGATATTCAGTAATTATTTTGCGTCATTTCCTTTGCAGCATCAATGCAATACCATTCAAGCGCAACCCTGGATATAAACCTTCATTGGACTTGCATGTGTTACTGTTGTATAACTGCTTCCAGGTCACTTCTAACCACCACCTTCTCCTGTAACCATCAGCTTCTCTTTCTGCAGCCATATCCAGCGGCATCCACCTCCGACCACCCCGATTTCCATCCGAAGCTCATCTTTTTACCCTGCCCTTACCAGCCTCTGAGTCCCCCAATGCTTCCGGCCTCCCCCTATAAAAAAAAGTGAGATGATTATTCCATTGTCTAGATGTGACGGAAATGGGGGACGAAACTGACTTGAGGAACAAGATCCTATGCATGTGGGAGCGAAAGCCAGGATGTTCAGGGCAGGGTGAGGGAAAAGGGTGGGGAAACAACATCCACTTTAGATAGAAGAAAAATGCATTTTAGAGTTGGTGATTACGTAAGGAATATCTTGATAAGCTTACAATTCGGTTCCACTGTTGCCAAGAATGTAAGAGCAGGCCGGGAGAAATATAATGTAGCAAGCAAAAGTATAAGTCGATTGGAAAGGTGATGAGGCAACTTGCATCAGGATATGAAGTATCCACTAAGGTTAGGGATAAAAAGTACGAGTTGGGGCTAGGGATATAAATTGGTAGCTAGGGTAACATGCAAGCTAGGCTTGGGGGTATATATATAGTATGATCTAGGGTTTTGAAGTGAGAGCTAGGTTAATGAATATAAAGTAGGAGCTAGGCTTAGGGATATAAAGTAAGAGCTAGGGTTTGCCCCATTTTAAACAATCTTGACATGATAAAATGGGAAACAACCTTTACAACACAGTCATGACATCGCACTACATTTACAACGCAGTCATTACATCGCAACATTCTTTACAACGCATGTCCCTACAATGCATCTATTACATTGCATGTCACAACAATGCATGACACTACATCACATGACACTATAACGCAGGCATTACATCGCATGTCATTACAACGCATACCATTACAATGCATAGCACCCTACACTATCCAACCCTACCCTACTGTTGCACCCCCTGGAGTTAGAATAGTAATTTTTATCCCTACACTATCCAACACTTACCTTAAATGCAATGTAATGGTATGCGTTGTAATGGTATGCGTTGTAAAGGTATAATGCGATGTAATGGAATGCGATGTAAGTGTAGTTTTAAAAGATTTGTTGTAGTGGTATGCGATGTAAATGTATGTGTTGTAAAGGATGTTGCGATGTAAAAACTGTGTTGTAAAGGCATGCGTTGTAATTGTATGCGTTGTAATGTCATACATTCTGATAAAATATTGTGGGAAATCACAACCTGATTATTAGAAAATTGTCTGTTTACAGCAATCCTTAACCATATGCTCTCTGTTTGGTATTGCCATATTATAAGCGTGCACACCCTACAATAGATACTTATTAGTGAAACATTCATGATATAGCTGCCCAGACCCACTTCCCAGGTCTAATAATGCTAGATGGAACCTCAGAGTTCGGGGCCCAGTCTTAAGTATATACTGACTAGTTGTTTTGTCATTTAATATGAATGTTTATAGGAACAGTGGTCCCTTACAACAGAAGTAAAGCATAGAATCAATATAGAGTTGCAATGAAGTCTATATACGTTTGTCAAAGATGGACAAAAATCCAGGGGAGATTTTCCCGGTCCGATACGCATCACAGCTTTGACAGCGGGTGATTCCCACCATGCGGTTCCTTGGTATATCTCCCATACTGCCGGATCGCTTCGGCTCCTTCCTCCAGTAAGCATTCTCACTCTTACCGCTTGTACTCCTCTCTGCTGTCCACAGGACATGAGCTCATTTGTGTATGGCATTTGTCTCAGGCATAAATAATTATGTCCTGATGATGATCCCTGCAAAAAGAACTATTGATGGACAGAATGCAGAACAATGTCATACATTCACCCCAGTACAGAGATCTGGGCCTAAATCCATAGTTTTTTTGCTCACTATGCCATTCCAGTTTGGACCCAGCCATATGCAAATCAGTCTTGACCCTGTGCCCAATGGGAACAGTCCAGCCCGAACTGCCATGCCAGGTCCTCACTAGACTGGAAACAAGCATCCGAGGACCGGTTTCAGGGTTTCCCCCCTCTTCAGCCAGGATAGCTTGAGTCCAGTGACATGGAGAGCACGGGACTCACGTTTGAGCATACCCGTCCCACTTGGGGTGACAAATGCAAAAAGAACTATTGAGGGACAGAATGCAGAACAATGTCATACATTCACCACAGTACAGAGATCTGGGCCTAAATCTATCGTTTTTTTGCTCACCATGCCATTCCAGTTTTGACCCAGCCATATGCAAATCGGTCTTGACCCTGCGCCCAATGGGAACAGTCCAGCCCGAACTGCCAGGCCAGGTCCTCCATGGACTGGAAACAAGCATCCTAGGACCGGTTTCGGGGTTTCACCCCTCTTCAGCCAGGATAGTTTGACTCCAGTGGCATGGAGAGCACGGGACTCACGTCTGAGCATACCCGTCCCACTTGGGGCGACAAATGCAAAAAGAACGATTGATGGACAGAATGCAGAACAATGTCATACATTCACCCCAGTACAGAAACCGGTCCCAGTATGCTTGTTTCCGGTCCAGGGAAGACATGGCTTGGCAGTTCGGGCTGGACTGTTGCTATGAGGAACAGGATCAGACTGATTTGCATATGGCCATGTCTGACCTGGGGTGGAGGAGTGAGCTAAAGAATGATGATGGATTAAACCTAGATTTGTTGACTGGAGTGCTTGCAATGTTCAACACTCCGTCCATCATCCCCTTTGGTTTTGCCCTGATGATGATCCCATCATTGCTCTAAAAGGGATCGAAACGTCGTCGACTGTTAACACCTTGACACAGCTATTATAATTACTTCTTGGTTTCTACTATGGTGTATAATTGTATACTTGCTTGGCATATTAAACACATTTTGGACCAAGCCACTGTAAATGCCTGAGCTCCTTTTCTCTTCCTTTTAAATACTTTTTACAGTGTGTTTCCACATAAATTTTGTTGCGCCTATTCTTTTTACAGAATTGTATTAAAAAGATTTTTTCTCCATCTTTGACAAACGTATATAGACTTCATTGCATCTCTATATTGATTCTATGCTTTACTTCTATTGTAAGGGACCACTGTCCCTATAAAATACTTATACCAAAGGTACCTTGATCACAAAACATTGGGTTCCCTTGTCTTCAGATAACATATTTATTAGGAATGACACACACACAAAAGGTGATAGGATAATGCTTGAAATACGTCTAACAACTGGCAATCACTCAGGGTAGCATTTTAGCCCATTATTCCTTTGTCCAAAATGCCTCTTCAGTTTGCACCCAGCAAAATGCAAATCAGTTTTGACCCTGCTCCATAAGGAACAGTCAGGGTTTGGCCACATGTAGGTATATTGTGCAGAAGCAAGAGGAAAGAGAGCCACAGAAAAGTGTAATCTGAAATTTAGAACATGAGGTGCATACTTGCACGGTAAACCAAGGGGTGTGAATTTGTTAGAAACTGCGCTTGTGCCCTAGGATCCCACTCTGGCAAGCAAACTAGACGAAATGCAGGAGCTGGCCTACTTCATTGTACAATGGGTACGGAGGCAGAGAACCACTCTTTCCACACAGTACGGGGAGACATCGAGGCACCAGGGTGCCACTCCTCACACAGAATCCTCCTATCAGAAGGCCAATTCCGAGGAGGACGCAATCACAATCTGGCACCCGGCACACAGGCCTCCCAACAGTGCCTGGACAAATGATGTGTAGTTTGTATCATGTCCCTAACGTGGGAATGCATAGGCCGTTAGGGATGGAATACAAAACATATTCATGCAAAGACTTTGAAGCAACACCATCAACCCTTTCATTCACACACAGCACTAATGATAATATACAGTGGAGCTCACTCTTTGTATCCTTTATTTGCAGATGGTTCTGCCATCAAAGATTTAATTGTACTCATGTTTGGACAAAGGTGCCCTCCCTACTAGCATCTTCACCCTCATTGCCACTGGGTCGCTAGGCGTTGGTGGCATCACCTTCCGACTTCCACTGGCCTTCCTGCTGGTCCCCAAAATTGTGGCCAGCATCTCCCTCGCTTGCTCCGAAAGAAGCTGAATGCAGACAAAAACACACTTCAGTTACATACTACATGACTAATCCCAATAACGAACAGTAACCACTGAAAAAAAACACTAAACTTAGTGTCTGTAGCAGTGTGCTACCCAGCGTAAAGAACTTCACACAGTTAGTAAGCACTATATGAATGCATTTACAATACAATTATCCTCAGATTAGCAAGGTCACGCTATCGCGTGAAACCTTGCATTAGCGCCCCGATTCTTAACGCCTAGCTTTGCATCTCTAATGAGATGCAAAGTGGGCGTTCCTGACCTGACATGACTGGAGAAATGTCGCTAAGCGACATTTCTCCTATCATCAAGCCCCACGCTGTGACGCATAGCGGCAAGAAAAGTAGCGATAACCCCTGTCATCGCTACTTTCCTTATGCCTGCTTCAGGACTGACTTAGCAATGATATCCTATGGAAGGTGGATATCATGGCTAAGTTTGTGAGGCCCTATCATCAAGCTGACGCCAAACTTCGTGAGATTATCGCTGGGTTTCCAGCGATAATCTCACGTTTGGCAGTTAGCGCTAGGATTTTTATCGCTTTTGAGATAAGCGTTGCTAATAGCACGCTATCTCAGCGATAAAAATCCACGTTAGCCGGCGATAATTATCCTAGCGTTAAGCGCGCTTAGCGATAATTATCGCCGGTTGTTGCTGATATGCCCCTAAGTATCTAAACATGTAGCTTTGGCAGTAGGCTCATGTGTACCTCAGTGGCGGCTCCTCTGCTAAGGCGGAGGAGCGTCGCCCACTGCTTTGAAGCAGTGAAACAAAGGAAAAATAGAATGATAATAACTTGATGGTATTATCGTTTAATTTTGTCCTGCTGTTGCAGCTTGGCCGGATAGGCGGGGCTGCTCTGCTCACAGAGCAGGGCAGTAGGAGGAGTGGTGCGCACACTGAAGTTCGCATGACGCTTTGACAGGTCCGAGAGGGTCGGCCAAACAGTCATGCGCACTTAGCATGTTCTCCACCCAGGCTGCATTACAGTCTGGGTGGAGAACATACCCAGGCCCCCAGGCCCCATCTGAGTGCTGAAAGTACAGAGCTCAGACCAATCAAACACTGCCTTGCAGGGTTGTGATTGGCTCAGGGGCCTGGATGTGCTCCCTGTTCTGCGACTTCGGAGGAGATACGACATGAGAGAGACACGGTAGGAGGTAAGTGTATTTTTTTTTTCTAATCTTTTTTAGACACCCTCAGCCCCCCAGCCCGCCCTCGCCCCAACCACCCACCACCCCAGATCAGTGCCGGCCGCCACTGGTGTACCTGCTACTGGTGAACACTGAATTTTTGTGCTCTTAACTTCACCATTGAATATGAGAAAAAAAGCACTGGGGAATGCTTTGAATTCACGGTGTGGTATATTATTTTTCTCTTTTTTTGTTGTTGCTCCTTCAACCAGTGTGCTTGGGTATTTTCTCAGTGATAAGGAATGATACGAGGACGAAAGAAGGGCGATGTAATGCCTAGATTACTTATAGTAATGTCATTAATCTTTCTCTATTTCTTCCTTATACCATTCCTTAGCTAATTACGGTAATGAAGAACGTGGGTATGCTTGGCACCAACAGGAAGTGGGATAGAGGTGCTCCAAGGAAGTGTAACTCATGAAGAACTAAACATAGACATAACACATTTGTTTCCATAAAAAATCCCTCAGTTTTTAAACAAAGTCTGATAGGAGGCACACATCTCACTGATAAGGAGTGGGCGAAGATATAATGGAGAAAGAGTAATACAGATTACCAGACGTAATCCAGGCAATAAACTTCTGCTCTTCAGAAAACTGTGCCAACTGGCTCCAGAATGCCCCAGAGAGCACATTTCAGTCCACTCTGTGGATGGTTTAAAAAACTACAATGTCCAAGGTCATCATTTAGATGGAGAGGTTGGATTATCCAAAGAGTGACCCTAAGCATAAGGATGTGATTGGAAACAGCATCAGGATAATAGGAGCGCTCTGGACATCTGTTAAATGCAAACAGGCGCGCACAGTGACAGAGAGGGGATTCTTTATGTACTGATCCAACCATCACACAAACGTGGGAGCAGTAGGTGCGGGGAATCTTCCACTGCACCAAACATAATAATAAGATTATCAGACTATATATGCAGTGCTTTAAATGGGCCGGTACTCACCGGTACTGAGTACGGGCACTTCTTATTTTTATCACCCTGAGTACTGCAAGAGGGTAGAGGGTAGGTGCATTGTCCTTTAGTGTTGGTAGCCTGTCTCTTTGTTCAGCCAAATCACTTTTATAGCCCTGAGCTGAGCCACCGCTGAACTATCAGCGTGGGCTCATTTGCATGATATCCCAGTGTTCGCCATCATGCTGTGTTTGTTGCAAGGAATGGAGGCAGCCCAGTGACAGCACAACGAGAAAAGCCATGGGAGGTTAAAAGGGCTTTAGTCCCACCTGATTCTTTTGTGTGAGTGTCTGCTTATGTGTGTCTGTTTGCCTGCTTGTGTGTGCGTGTTTTTGTGAAATTAATATTACAAAATAAGGAAAGGTTAAAATACTGTTTGACTTTTATTTTGTATAAGGAATTAACCTGATTTGTTTATAGAAACATTTCTTGTGTGTGCAGCAACTTTTATATAAGCCAATGAACTTTGCATGTCTGCCTTTAGCCCCGCCCCAAGCCCCGCCCACTCGCCACATGTAAATGAGTACCTGCACTATTTGTTTCCCATTTAAAGCACTGTATATATGGAGCTCATTCTTGTTTGGTCTATGTGAGTGTTTCTTCTGCCCATCATTTGTATCCCCAATGACTTATGGACTCGTTTACACTAAGGCCCTTATTACAATGTGGTCGGAGAAGCGTTTGACCGCCATCGTAAGGGATGAAGACCGCCCAACATGAAGTCATTGGCTCCACCCACCCAATTAAGGTCCGACTGCCTTGAAGGCAATCGGAAACATGCCTTTAGTAATTGCAGCTTGTGCTGATGCCCGGGAAAAGGGCCACAGCTCAAGCCACAACTGAAAAAGACATGTATTCAAACATCCATGCATATTGTGCCAGACACAGTGCATGGTTATTTGGGGGGGGTACCACAGGAGCCCCCCTCGCCCTGCAGCAGAGGCCCACAGAGGACGGGGGCCCTGCTTAAGGCCCCCAAAGTCCCACTCTGTTTGCCTTTACATGGCGGTTTGGACCGCCGTGTGAAGGCAGAGGGAAAAATAATATCGTAATCCCTATGGTGGTTCCTCCACAGGCACCACCCCCATTTTAGGGATTGCGATCCGACAGGCTTTATGAGCCTGTCAGAGATGTCGGTCCATCCAGCCGCTGCAGTCCGACCGACCACATTGTAATGCTGTGATCGGGCCGCCATGCTGGATGTCAGTGGGCCTGCCACCGACAACCTGACGGTGGCGGTCCCACCGACATCGGAATGAGGCCCTACATTTTCATAGAGAAATGAAACCACTGTTTAGTTGCTGCGTCCGAATAGCCAAGGCTATAACGCTAAGTCAATTCTTTAAAGTTTTTTTCACTAACCCTGCTCTCCCCTACCCCATTGTGATCACAGCTCTGATAGCCAGGATTACCTTTCATCAATTTTCTATAACCATGCACAAAGCTTTGTTCAGTGACCATAGCGCAGACAAGTCCACAGCCTGCTCCCCCCCCCCCCCATTCAATCCCCTTTCCTTCATGAATATGTTGCCCCAGTCCACACCTATCAAGCAAGACCACGAAAATGTTTCCTTCTGTTCTGTATATATTTAACCAATTTTTTGCAACCGCCCGCCTATTATTGCCATCATTCTGAATCAATCTGTAAACCCCCTTGTATGCTGTTGCAAACAGTATCCTTCGTTTTAGGGAAGAACAGGCTGAGAGGAGGGTGGCAGGCGCAGGAAAGAACAGACTGATGAAACAGGAAGCAAATCGTTTCGTTTGTAAAAGAACAAAAAGTTGAAAGGTTAAAGGCCAAGCTGATGTCTGAGGGCAATTGGTTGGAAAGTTGAGGGTGAGGCTTAAACCGAGATAGGAACTAAATAAGGAGGAGGCACTGGCGGGCTCCAGACAGCTCATCAATAACGAGGGGCCACCGTAGGACCCCAGGCCTCGAGGGTTCGTGCTTTGATGCTTGTTGTGAAGGACTCTCCCTCTCACATCTCCACGCGGTGAAATGATGCGGTGATTTAAATACCGCAGTAATCGTTTTAAACTGTGTTAATGGAGGCCTTAATGCGGGTCCTGTGGGGTGACCTGCTCCCAGGGCCTAGCGCCTTACACTGGACGTGTTATTACCGGCCCTTTGGTGACCCGTGGTCACAAAGCTGCCAGAGCAGCATGTCATAGGGTGCCAGCGAGCAGAGGCCACCTCAGCTAATGATGATCCTATACTTACAGGCAGCCTCAATTACAGCCTTACCTTCACTAATGAATTCCGCCATCGGTAAAAGAAAGTGCCAAGTCAATTTCAGAAACATAGAGAATGGACAAAAGCGCAGTCATTACAGTTAATTCCTAGCTTGCACTGATCAGCGAAACGAGAAAGGGCGTTGTGGGAGCACATGATAAAAGGCAGGCGGAGCAGCTGCTTGGACCGGTCTGGTTGAGTTTTTAGGTTGACTCTATGCTTAAGTTTTGCACCTGCTTATTACTGTTTGCTGCACCCTAAATTATGTGTAATTGAGTTTTCTTTCTATAACGTAAATTGCTACCCTGTCTTCAATAAATCACAGCATCTGCAGTCCTCCAGAAGGTTTCAACATTTTCCAAAAGCAAAGTTCTTTGAAAGTTGACGAAATTAGCAAGGCATATGGCTAAAAGAAGGTGGGTGGGAATTTGATGTGGTTAGCGTTAATTATTGGAAGGGCTGATTTAGCGTTGATGGACGGTACTCAGGGGGATATTTACAAGGGGATTGCGAAAGGGGAATGTCACTTTTTTTTGCGTTCCTGTGGCGCAATGCCCTGCACCATATTTACAAAGTGTCTTAAGCCACGTTTTGTGGCTTAATGCTGCTTTGTGAATATGATACCCTTTCACGTAGTTTTCTGCATGAAAGTGGCGTGCAGTGGGTGTTACTGTTGGCGTTCCACCGCAACACCCATTGCTTTTTGAGGCTGCCCCAGATTTACAAGGATGTGTAAATCTGAGGAAGCGTCAAAAACGAACGCAATGCAAGAGCAGGCGCTAGATTGGTGAAATGGAGAGAAAAACTTTTGTTTCTCCTCGTTTTTGCTTTTTCTATGTGTGCAGATAGCTGTTGTGTGTGTTAGTTTACCTTGATTTCCGAGCATATCACTCTGGTGTCAATGTGGTCTCATTTGCCATAGATGACAGTTGCCACAGGACGATGTAGGACAGGAGAGGTGGGTGGCTCCACATTCTAGGATTTATAATCCCTGGGTCCAACCACTTTTGCCTCATTAAACGTCATCTAGAGTGAAGTCAGAAAACCTTGCTTGGTCTGGAAGGGCAGCATTTGCAATTTCTCTCCGTCGTCGCAGAAGCTGGAATGCGTCCAGTTAGATTCTCCGCCTCCCACAGATGAGTGAATGACAACATTCAACCTCAATTTCTGTAGTTTAACAGAGTTCATGTATATTAAAAAGCCTTTTTAATTTTATAACTATATTTATAAAATTCTAAAGAATCGAAAACATATTTACAAAAGCAGCAGATCAGAGCCTATACTTTTCACAACATTAAGGTTTAATACTTCATTTGCATATTATCCTTTTACACACTGATAAAACCACCCGCATGTCGGCTAATGCACTGTGCACTGACAAACCACATTCAAGGTCTGAACCCTGCAGCCCCCTCCCACAAGACCCCTCAAGTATGTAGGTCCTAAACTCTGCAGTGAGATCAGAAGATAAAGCCCTCTACCCAACTTAGGCATTATTTAGGAGTTCAGGGTTCAAATCCAATTGTTTACACAGGGATCGGAATTACTAGTTGTGTGATAATTATCACACCCTCATAGTTATCCCCTGGTGAATTCCTGCAAGTCAAACCTGCGAAATATTTTGGGGTAAAAGGACTGGAAAAAAGCAAAACATGCAGGAATCGATGTGCTAAAAAACATGATTCTACATTTTATGCCTCGCATTCCTGCTCAAAACTCAGAATAGGATGTATTTGCCACACGTGGTAAATACTTCACTCGGGTTAGTGGTTTTTACCTCGTGATAAATACCTGCCCTGTTCTGACAAACTTGCAATGAGGGTCATATTGTCTTGATCCTTCGACTCCATCTCTGGGGGAACAATCATTTGCAATGCAATAGGTCTCGCATTTATAAGAGTTTGAGCTATTGGCATTGTAAAATTACAATGCCTTTTATTTATGTTTTGGTTTTAAAACAAATAAAAGGCATTGTCATTTACAATGTCAGTAGCATAAACTCGCATAAAAGCAGTGTGTGGAGTGCAGCAGTGTGCGGCGTGCAGCAGTGTGCGACGTGCAGCAGTGTGCGCCGTGCAGAAGTGTGTGGCGTGCAGCAGTGTGAGGCGTGCAGCAGTGTGAGGCGTGCAGCAGTGTGCGGCGTGCAGCAGTGTGCGGCGTGCAGCAGTGTGTGGTGTGCAGCAGTGTGAGGCGTGCAGCAGTGTTTCGTGTAGCAGTGTGTGGCGTGCAGCAGTGTGCGACGTGCAGCAGTGTGTAATGCAGCAGTGTGTAATGCAGCAGTGTGCGCAGCAGTGTGTGGCGTGAGGTAGTGTGCGGCGTGCAGCAGTGTGCGGCATGCAGCAGTGTGTGGCGTGCAGCAGTGTGTGGCGTGCAGCAGTGTGTGGCGTGGTTTGTAAACAACAAGAAAAGCGGACATCAAAGGAAGGGTGGGAGGGAACGAGCATATGGGGTGTGAGTTATAATGAAAGTTAATTGTTGTAAGAGGGGATGCAGGAAGTGAGGCCGAGCGTTCGCTGGCGAATGCAGTCTGCTGCTTTCAAGTCCGATGCCAGATGCCAGCTTCGCGCTTGAATGCCTCACATGCACTGGCCATAAACCGCATTCCTAAGGTCTTGTGCCCCTTACTAAATCTCTCTGAATGCGTGAGGCGGCGCACGCGCAGGAAGTAGCTGGTGGCAAATGGAATGCGCGTGGTTGTGCGCGTAACCGCCACCCGATCCGCATTTTCTGAAGCCCCTACATAATTCTCGCTGCTCGATCGCTTACGCGATAGCCAGGCGAGACCTAAAAAGCACAGACTGAAAACAGTCCAGTCAAATCCACAGTCTTATCAAGCAGTCACTACTTGCACATTTTTTGAACAATGAATGGTCATAGAGATCCTGTGCCATGTACTGTAACCAAAAAAGCAAATTACATCTGAACAATTACTGCTATTCTACAGTAAAATACAACTCTCTGCCTCTTACACACAGCATTTCTCTACTACACAAAGTAACAAGCATTGTCAAAGCCAATGGGTCTCCCCTTTAGGACCTATTGGCTTTGCCTGTGGTTTTTGGTTGTGTTATACAGAATCCTCAATGATATGCAGTATGGCTGAAGAAGAATAAAAAAAAATCCTTTGACATGGCCAGTCGCATAATTTTTAAGGCACGCGCATGTGCACACCCACATAATGGTGTGGGTGCTTTTATTTATTTTCCTTTAGCAATTCAATCTGGATTGGTAAATGAAAAGAAAAAAAAAACATGCAAAAAGCTTTTCTTTTTTTAGACAGGTGGAGAGAAGCAACACACAGCGATGGAAGCAACATTGGGGCAGAAGTAGCACAGGACCCTAAGGGGGGGTGCAGAAGCAACATGGGGGTGTGGATGGGGGGAAGTAACACAGAGGTCTTGAGCGGAGGAAGCAACACAGGACATGGGTGAGAACAGAGATAAGCAAACAGGTGAGAGAGAGCAATGTGGAGCGCAGGTGAAAAAAAAACAAAAGGGCAAGAGTGATAGCAACATGGAGCTGGGAGTGGATAAGCACAGGGTTTAGAAAACAACACGGGCAGAAGCACATGAAGGCGAGTAGGACACAGGTGAAGAAGGACATAAGCAAGAAAGAGCATCATGGAATGCGGAGGGAGGAAGAGAAGCCCACTAGGAAGACAGCTGGAAAACACATTTACTCTTGTAACATGTTTAAGGCAAAAGAAAAAAGTAGTTCCCTGAAAGTGAGCAGTGGAAGGACACAAGTAAGTTGACAATGCTCCAGGGAAGGGACAGACACAAGATAGACAAGGCAACCCATTGAATAAGAATAGGGCAAACAATAGCTATAGCAAAGCCAAATAAATAGCAAACAATCGATAGGCTGGAATCCCCTCTTTGTTCTTGTTACGCCCACAATATGTCTTTTGCAACCAGACAGTTGAGCTGTCTGGTAGGCTCGACTTAAGAAAACAGAGGGTAGGGAGGGACGAAATGTTTTGAAGGAGTCCATGTGTCATGTCCTGTGATTTCAGGTCTGGGCTGAATACCAGGCAAGAACAGTCGAGGGCAAGGTATTCTCCTCTTATAATACATACCTGCTCAAGCAAACTTAGCCAGTCATGATGTCACTGACTCAGACTCTGCTTCCGGCAAGACTCCACCTTGCTCGATTCAGAAATGTTGGTCTCCAATGACCATCGTATCTGTGTTAGATTTTCTTTGATGGATGGCTGTGGTGTAATCACTATACACTGTAATATCTGATGACTACATAACTAACTCCTTGTGCTATCTCTCTCAGCAATATAATATTCAAACTGTTTGTTTTGTTGATAAAAACCCCATTTAAAAAAGAAATTACCTTCAACAGGATGTGCTGAAGTGCTTCTGGGAAATTAATTGCCACCCATTCAGCAAGGTAGGCCAAAGTGTTGGTGATGTGGGGGGGCCAAGGACCTCTCAGCATAATTTCTCTACCCTGAGGCACACTAATGCATATACTCATTGGTACTCATAAATTTCTATGAGTCTCAATGCATTTTTAAACACAGCTATTCTGAAGATCATGACAATAACAATATTTTATTTTACACCCCAGCCAAAGTTAATAACATAAGATATTGTATACATACAATCATTACTCAATCAAATTTGATAGATGACGCCTCGCCCTTCTTTCACGCTGATTAGATGGCACACACCTAAATATGCCTCCTTCTTTAGATAATGGTGCAAGTGGATTCTCCTTGAGTTGAGTCACAGTTTTGTGAACAGAACTTTCTTTTTCCAGTTGGCCATATCTCTCTGTGCATGTATGTCCCCAAAAGCGCCCTGAGACCGTTTGGTGATATGCGCGCTATATAAAAATATTTGACATTGACATTGACATCTCCCCATGCCCATTTGTTTATATTTGCCTTTCCAGTGTTCATGTCTGGTAGTGTCTGTGCTTACCAGTGCCTGGTCTCCCTTTGCACTTGTATCTCAGTGTCGATCTTCCAGTGTACGTGTCTGCCAAAGTTATCTCTCAGTGCCACTATCTCCATGCGTCTCTCGGTGTTCTTGTCTCTCAGTGAATGTATCTCCGAATGTCAGTGTCTGCCAATTATGGTGTCTCCAAATATCAATGTCTCTCAGTGTAGGTGCCTCCTTGTGGAAGTGTCTTTCAGTGTCTTTGTCTTCCTGTGATATCTTCCAGTAGCGCTTGGTCTTCCTGTGTCTCCCAATGTTGTCTCTCCTTGCCCATGTCTCCCTATTTCTGTGTGTTTCCCTGTCTATGTCTCTTATTGTCTGTAGGCTTATTTACAAAGATTCCGCTGTTAATTACTACTGCAGTACTCCAAGCTTACTCCTTGAATTCATGAGTAAGACAGGAGTCCAATAAAGATTAAAGTACAAGACCATGTCACATCCTCTCATAGCAAAATGGCTCTTAGTCTCTGTGTCCCCCAGTTTCCTTGCATTCAGTTGTTGTGAGACCTGTCAGCCTTAGGATGGTCTTCCCCTCAACTTTTTGCCTTCTTCCTCCATTTTTTCTGATTTTGTTTTGCTAGCCTTTAGACTCTGAACCCTTTATCACTGCTAACCAGTGCTAAAGGACATGTGCTCTCTCCTCTAAACATGGTATTATTGGCTTAGAGGTGATTGGCATATTTAATTTACTTATAAGTCCCTGTTAAAGTGGAACTATATGTACCCAAGGCCTGTAAATTAAATGCTACTAGTGGGCTTGCAGCACTGATTGTGCCACCCATTCATGTAGCTCTTTAAACATATCTCAGGCCTGCCATTGCAGAGCCTGTAAGTGCAGTTTAAACTGTCATTATGACCTGTCAAGATAAACCTCTTGCCATGCCCAAACCTCCATTTTTAATACATTTAAGGCATCCCTAGGGTAGGCCCTGGATAGCCTAGATGGCAGGGTGCAATGTATTTTAAAAGTAGGACATGTACTTTTAAGTTTTAAATGCCCTGGAAGTGAAAAACTCTCAAATTCATTGTTCACAACTACAAGGCCTATCTCTCCCATAGGATAACACTGGAGTTGCCTTATTATATTCCATTAGTGTAATTTCCAAATGGGAAGAAATAATCAGTTTAAGTTTGGTGTCACTGGAATCATGATTTAAAATTCTATTTTTATTCCATTCTGAAAATGCCACTTTTAAAACATTGCCAGTTTTTGTTGCCTTAGCCATTTGATGCCTGCATCCATCTCTGGTCACATGACTGGATGTTGTTGGCAGTGGAGCTTTGTGTATTCCACCTAGACAGCCACACACAATGGGAGCTTAGGTGTGACTGGATGGGCCATCACTGGCAGGATGGGAGGGAGGAGCTGAGTCCAGCCTCATTTACAGCTGCATATGTTGTGTCCTGTTCCCAGACAAAGGGCTACATACACCCTGTAGTTAGTCTGGAGTCAAGGAAGGGAAGGCAGGATGCCGGGGGACTCCCAAGGAGAACCTCTAGAAACTTGTCTCTCACTTCAAAGGCACAAATGGGTATAATTACAGGACCTCAGGCACCATTACTTTAGTATACATCTGGACCAGGAAGAAGGACTGCTGTGGAGCTGAAGGACAGCCACTCTGCTGAACATCCGTTTGCTTTGCTGATCTGATATCTGCTTCCCTCTTGCCTGGGGGAGAAGGACTGGACATGCATCTCTTGAACCCAGAACCCAGAGTGACTCCAAGGGCTAGTTGGTTAGCCTCCTGATCTGCAGCTTCAGGGACATAACAGGCTTCCAACAACTTTGCACATGCACATGTACTCTGCCATCTGTGTGTCTACCCTGCCAAGTGGTGCCACCTCAGTCCTGGACCCTTGGAAGTGGGCTTAAGGTGCTTTACCAGTCTTTGGGGATCCAGCGGAACAGACACATCTCCTCTGCTGCACAGCACAACCTTGAGCAGAACTACTGCATCAACGCTGCTGCAGGGATTGGACCCGTTGCAATGACTCGCATCGCTGCCACAACCCACATCGCCTTCAGAACTGGCACTGCACGACGCATCCTCGGAATAGGCTCTTGCATCTTTCGTCGATGTCAGCCTCAACAACAATAACGACGGTCTCTGCATCGCAGCCTTGTAGCTCTTCTGAACCGATGCATCACCCCAACTGTACGCCACATCCCTGACACCGGGCTTTGCATTGCAAGCCCTTTCGATAGGTTCCTCAGGGTTGACACAACAGGACCTTGCACTGCAGCCTCGCGGCATTTTGGAACAGACGCATCGCTTTGGCCGGGTGGCACATCTTTCGAGACGGATCCTCGCAACACTCCACAATCAGGATTTAAGGTGCTTTGTTCAGCAATGTTTAACAAAGGTACACCACTGGTTTCATCCATCATGGACTCCCTGCCGCTATATGTTAGGGGTGCCTCATAGATGCCTTGAAGAAGTCCATTTGTTTGGACGAAACGCGTCGGCTTTTCATTTCAACTTGATCTGTTTAATTTTTTGAATAAACGAAGAATTTGAAGAAACAACTCTGGACACGGATCTGATAATTTGCTGTGTGATTGCTTATCTTTTAGTGGTTCACCTTTTGCTCTTGGCTAAAGGTTGACCCTGCACCAAGAAAAATGACTATTCTTTTGTATAGATGTCGTAGTACATCATGTTTGAACAATGCAAGAATATTTTAGAAAACACAAACTAGCTTCCCAAAGAAAGTAGAAAGTCACGTGTCTTGATTGTAGTCAAAATGAGTCTTTTTATTGAAAATCACTTGTTCTTTTAAAAGCACCACACAATTGCTTGCCAACGCTTTTCATCCCTCTTGGGACTTCTTCAGGGCTAAAAGCAATTACAAAAAACTATTTACAATATATACACAATAAAAACATACAGTACAGATCACGTGTACAATTCATAATACTGCATTTTTGGACTAGCATCATATTACTGTTAGTCACTATAATCATTAAACATTACTCATATTCTGTTACATTAGAATCACTGGGAAGCTATTCCGAATCTCACATGGTATTTATAATTAAATTTTTTCAACAGGAAAGGAAACATAGCAAATGAGAACAAATTCTATCATCTTCGATCCTACATCATCTTTGAAACTAGCAACATCATCTTATATGTCACATCTGTTCATGTTGCCATATTTACAAAATTAAAATCAATCATTATCGATTACTACTTCACCACCAAAATCAGGCATGTATGTATTTTCTCCACATATGTGTTAAATAATTACTCTATCATCCATACCTTAGTCAAAGTCTGTATCTCTTGTTGGTGTTAAAAGTAACTTCAGGCCAACCTTAACAACAGCGCCAGTGAAACTGTATTTCTATAAATAAATATAAATTATATAGCTAGCTCTATGTATTTGTTTTTGTACATTCGTTAGCTTTTGGCGTACTGTTTTTATATAATTGAGCTGTTACTATGTCACAAGATGTAACATGAATATTATCATTTAAGGAAAAGACACAGTTAAGTGAATATATCATTTACGAGACCAGCACGATTATCCCTATAACTCCTAAGGCAAGATATCACCCTTAAAATCCATATCATTGGCAACTCATACAATTGTTCTGCCTTAAGAGAGAAAAAAACATTTAGTGGCATCACATTTAACATCTAAAATAGTACATTTTATGTTATCGTATATTCTAAGTCTTTATCTATCACACTTCTTGTTATGTAGATGATAGTGTATAAAAACACTTACTGATCTTAACCCCTTCAGCGCTCATGACGGAGCCACTCCGTCATGAGCCACGGGTGCCGTGTGCTCATGACGGAGTGGTTCCGTCATGCCGCGGCCGTTGGCCGCCGCTCCTCCCACGCTGCGCTGATTGCCCGCCTGTGCGGGCGATTAGCGCAGTGGGCGGAGTCATGACGGAACCACTCCGTCATGAGCACAGCTCAACCGTGGCTCATGACGGAGTGGCTCCGTCATGAGCACAGCGCCACCGCGCTGCCCCCAACCCCCCCCCCCCAGCGCTGCGGCAGAATTGCCGCCGCAGCGAAGGGGTTAAAATTTGCGTTGTCGTTATTGTATCCTTATTTATCACTACGCATCTAAAGATAGTTCATATGTTAAAAAGATTCTTAAAGTGGCTGATGTTTCAAAACGAGTGCTTGCTGTAGGGACATGGAAAAGGAAGGTTGTAATGATGCCTCTTGTACATATACATGATTTTGTTATATTCTGTGAACAATTCATAAATGCCCAATACCTTAAAATTTCAATTCCATGATTGGAATTAGGAATCCAGACTCTTTTTCTGAAGTACCCTGTTTTTGAGCTAGAAATAGTAGCAATACATATCAGAAAGTGATGAAATAAGCGTGTCTCACAAAAGCTTATATTATCTCTTAAGATCGCCCTTAAACTTATGGCTATTGTCAGTGTAGGAGAGTAGGGTCTGCTATCCTATGGTCACCCCACATTTTTGCTTTTTGCTTCACTGGTTTTTGACATATTGAGGCTGTGGGCCTGCCAATCAGACCCCCAGCCTGCTGTTCTCTCTACTAAATTAAAACTATGCACCCTAGGTGCATAACCAATTGGAAGTGGATCACCCTGTCAGCCCCTGTACCAGTGTACACTAGGTACCCAGGGCATTGGTGTACCCAAGGCCTGCCAGGGGCTGAAGCATGTATTATGCCACCCCAGGCTTGGCCTAACAATTTGACACAACTGGCTGATCACTCAGCTGGGGTAAGTTGGTGTAATCACCTCTTACTTAGGTATAGTATACCTATACCTAACCTTAAATGGGACACATGTTAACCTATAAGTCACTCCTATGGCAGGCCTTAACAATCCTGAAGGCAGAGTGCTTGGTTCCATGTGAGAGGGTGCTCTGGCATGAGCTGAGCCTGTCTGCAGTGGTCGGAACAACTTCCTTCTACTGTTTCCAGATATCGTCATACCATATACTCTTAAGTGCATTATGAACCTCGCGGTTAAATGCTAACTTTGGTTTGGCTTTATCAAAACATGTTGTGGTAATGTGAGCATTGGCTCAGAATGCTCAGACATTGGAATGTGTGATGAGGTCATGAGGGCACTGCATTCCGATTGTAAGCAGTTGCTACAGGGCCCCTTCATGGTGAGACTTATCCTCTTCATTAAACATCCTCACACCTTCACAGACTGCCTGGAGTCATCTTTATCAAACTGGCGACGAGGATGGGATGTCTCTGGAAGCCACAACGCAACTTGGACAACGACAAGATAAAGAAGGGGCCAGAGAGCAAACCATTTACTGGCTTGTTTTTCTCACGACTGAATTCGTCTTTGTTCACGAGTAAGTGAACCACCAAGGTGAGAAATCCATTTTTCTGCCATCTGCTCATCGTCTCCTATTTTTAACAAAGTACTTGTAGAATGCATTCAATCATCCATCAAAAGTAAGTCTTGTGTTGCCAAGTCAATACTTGAGTTAGTTTGGTCACATCGTACTACTCCACATTCAGTTACTGGGAAATCTCCTTTCGAATTGATGAGAGGTAGAGAACCTTCCACTGAACTTTGTCCTTTTTGGACCACAAGAATTTCTCAAAAAGATGGAAATGTGGATGACTGGTGGAAATCAGCTGAATTTAATTCCAATTTTGCTAACTTGAAGAGGTTTACTAAAAGTATTCCCAGTTCAAAAAGAGTAACCAGATTAAAAATAGGTGACTGGGTACGTGTGAAGAATCCAATCCTTGTTAGCAAAGGCTTGTCCAAATTCAAAAATCCAGTTCAAGTTTGTGAACTAGGGAAAAATTCAGTTAAACTTTCTGACGGGAATTGGTGGGGCATATCTCGTGTGGCACCTGTTCCCCACGATGATATGTCTAGCAAAACTGAAAAGTATTTTTCACAACGATCCTATTTACCTATCAAAGAGCATTCAAGAAATAATGTGACCATCAGGAAGAGTTCTCGCATTCCTGTACGACCTAAAAAAATGAATGATTTTATTTAACTTCATTTTTTTTATCTGTTTATTTTTATTTGTTTTTTTGTTCTTCCTTCTTTTCTCTTTCATTCTTTCTTTCGTTTTTGAAAGGGGGTATGGGCACTATATTTTAAGTTGTAGGTTTAATATGTTTATCTTACTTCATACTTTGTATAAATGTATTGGTTCATACTTTGTTTTGTAAAAAGGGAGATGTGTGGTAATGTGAGCATTGGCTCAGAATGCTCAGACATTGGAATGTGTGATGAGGTCATGAGGGCACTGCATTCCGATTGTAAGCAGTTGCTCCAGGGCCCCTTCATGGTGAGACTTATCCTCTTCATTAAACATCCTCACACCTTCACAGACTGCCTGGAGTCATCTTTATCAAACATGTCGAGTAAGGTGTCATACGAATTGGAATACTAACCCCTCGCCAATTCTGGCCACGGGGTTAGCATTCCACCCTTCTAGAGGGACACGACATGTACAGTACCTGAAACCCGGGTAAAATCAGACATAGCCTCAGCTCCACAAAATGGATGCTGCCACCACAGACACAAGTCTGCCCTCCTGCTGCTGGGAGTCCTTCCAGCTTGGGAGGTGTGGACAAAGGGTTTCCTGCCAGGGGAGGTGCATGCGCCACCCCAGACAGGATTTTGTGTATTGGTCAGGTAGGGCTAGAAAGAAACCAGACATGCCTGTGGCTCACAAGGAGCCTCGGTGCATATGCCAGTTCAAACCGGTCCTGGGGCACACCAGTCCCGGGCCTGGGGCGAGCTGGACAAAGGATTGGGGGTGTAACCACCCCCCTTCCTGGTCCCACCCTTAGGGAGGGACCTAGCAGGTAGTCCGGCCCCTAGAATCCGCTTAAAGGTAGGAGCTGTGTCCTAAGACTTCAGACATCCTGGAATCAACTTGAAACTAAGAAGAAGACGGGAACTTCGACATTCTGCTGCACAGAAGACTGAAGGAAATCTCCCCTGTGGTCAGGGAGTGACCACCTTGCTAACGCAAGCACCATCCAGCGAATCAACGTCTGCTTTGCCGCCGCCTCCCGCCGGAGCCCGAGCCCAGAGACTGACAAGACCTGGACCTCCAGACCTCTCACCGCCCGATCCACAGTCCCTGAAAAGAGGAGACCCGTGGAGGCACCGAGACACGTGGAGCCAGCCATCTTGAAACGACCACGACAAGCTGACAAGTGCAACAACCGAGGCTCCCTCCAAATTGTGCTTTGGGATCTGAGAAGCCCAACCCTCGAGCAGCATCTGCACCAAAGGTGAGCCCTCCAGCATCTCCACGATCTGCGTGGGGCCCTTCTGCATTTTGCCACTCGACGCGCCTACCCGGTTGCTGGCCCGCTGGCTAGTAGCCATCTTGGCGACGAACTTTACAAAATACACCGCTGGTCTGGTTGCTCCAGACTGGCCCTTGCTCCCCTCCAAAGAAGCAGTCCTTCTGACCTTGCTGGTCAGAACCATCAGTTTATTTCATCTCCTACAACAATTGCTTTTGCCAAGGCTTGTTTGCTTCGATCAAGTCGCCGACACCGCCAACAGCGAGAGCCTGTGTGGGACAGCTCGTGAACCGACTCCTGGACGTCGTCGACCTCCAGGGACCACGTGGCTGCAGAGACAAGCTACACCTTTCTTCCTGTTTGCACCCGACATTGCCTGGTACCCACCTGGTGCTACGCTGGTCACTGGCTAGTGACTGTGAACACTATCCCCTCTGCTTACAGGTCTTCAACATCTCTGATCCACTCTTGGATCCACTGCATCTCTCCCGGACCGACCGCCTGCAGCATCTTTGTCTTCAGGCTCCACGGAACAGATAGAAGAAACCCGACGCACTTCGAGGCCTATGCACCCGCTTCCTGTGGGTGAGGTAAAGCTGGCACACCTGTGCCCAAGTGTAGTATTACATCTCTAGTGCCTGTGTTCCAAATCTTGAGTTCCTAGTCCATCCGGAAGATCCTCTTTGCAGTAACTTTGTACTTTTTACGCACCCATTGAAACCTATGGGAGCACGCGTGTGACTATTTGCTCTGCACACGCCACCCGTGGACCTCCTGGTCACTAACTGAAGTTAGCTCCTTGTAGGCCCAGCGATTCTAGAGGCCCTAGGCCTTTTCCCTTTTCTGTTCGTGGTACTTATACCACTATTTTAGTATATGGTTTGAGCGGCCACCATGGCCTATCCATATAAAGTGCAACTTCTGTGTATTCTACTGTAATCTTGTTTGACGATTTGTGCTCCTGTGCTCATAAAGAGACTAGGGGTTACTTTGAGAAATAAATACATATATATTTTAAATATATATCTGTGTGGTGTCCTTTCATTGGTATAAAAGGGGGTTACATTTGGTAAAACAGCTGGCTTAACACGCTTCACGAGTTTAGCCTCAAAGACTGCTTAGCCTACGCTACCACTAGGGCAGCTAGTCCGAAAAGGTTGACTTACAACCACACCATAAGGGTTGCTTGGCATGGTACAAGGTGATCACTTTAACTAGTGAGCATCATATACCAGGCCAACTTCTCACATTGGTGAGCAGCGG
The DNA here is from genome assembly GCF_964204655.1 of Triturus cristatus. Taxonomy (NCBI): domain Eukaryota; kingdom Metazoa; phylum Chordata; class Amphibia; order Caudata; family Salamandridae; genus Triturus; species Triturus cristatus. The sequence goes on along the minus strand of NC_140587.1, from coordinate 938,954,000 downwards.
TTGGATTTGAGCTTGCTGTGTTTTACCATTGTAATCTCTTGGTTACCAATTGAAAGATCACATAGGTACCTGTAGGTACATATAAAACAAGATTAGATATACATAAGTTCTACTGAACTTAGTTGTTGTAGAGCAAAGGGAGTAGCACACCCTGACTACAACTACTAGATAGTTTTAGTAGGTAAACCCAAGTGTAGGTAGATTGCAACACATCCACCCACACTTAAGAGCAATGGCTGGGGCAGAGGGGTCCACTGTACCCATCTCTGTTGAGAGTGACCCCCAGAGGGCACCATCCATCTTTGCTACCCTTAATCAGAATGAGCTCAGGCATTTGGCAACTCTTAGAGGCCTTAAACAGCCCAAGAACCCTACCTCTGCTGAGCTCAGAGAACTCTTACAAAATGATGAGAATCAGAGAGAGCTCAAGAAAGCTTCCCAGTTAGCCCCCTTAGGGACAGGAACAGGAGGCCCCCCTTCTGAAGATGCTACAGAGGTACCCAGTTCCAATAGTCACCCCTTAGATGGCAATAATACCACAGAGGATGAGAGTGATAAAGGTGCTGATACAGAAAGTAGTGATGATGAAGGGAGAACTAGCCCAGTGCCAAGTGTTATACTTGGCCCAGCTAAACTAAGGCTATTGGGGACTGACAATGGGTTTACCCCATTGGATCTCCCCAGTGGACTTAACACAGGGCTTGGGAGGCAAAGGAATCGCTCAGGTGACTCCAATGCTTCTCATGGCTCTAGAGGCTCTCAAGGTCACTCCAGGAAAAGGATGACCACCCCTCAGAGGAGGGAACATGAGGCCAGAATGCAGGAAGCCCAGCTGAGGATCAGGAAGCAGAAGCTAGAAGTAGCCCTGATGGAAGAAAAACTGAACAAGGCTAGGCAACCTAGAGAGAGTGGGTCTATACCCACTGGTAGCAGCATTGTCCCTAAGGACAAAGATAGGGTCTTTGATAATAGGAACCTGTCTAAGGTTGTGCCCCCCTACAAAAGTGAGGATGACATCCACAAATGGATAACTGCTCTTGAGAGAGCCTGCAAAGTACAGCAGGTTCCTGAAGACCAGTGGGCAGCAATCCTCTGGCTCTCCTTTGAAGGAAGAGGCAGAGACAGACTCCTCACTGTTAGAGAAGAGGATGTCAGAAATTACAGAGTCCTGAAGAGTGTTCTGGTAGATGGGTTAGGCTTAACCACTGAACAGTACAGGTTAATGTTCAGAGACACCCAAAAGACACAGACTCAGGACTGGTCTGAATATGTTGAATGTGCCACTAAGGCTTTGGAGGGTTGGTTGCTGGGAAGTAAGGTATCTGATTTTACAGGATTGTATAATTTGATGATGAGAGAACAGATTTTAAATAACTGTCAAAACCAGCAACTGCATCAACACTTGGTTGACTCTGATCTGACCTCTCCCCAAGAATTGGGAAAGAAGGCAGACAAATGGGTCAGAACCAGGGTTAAGCAAAAGAACCAGAACCAGGGCCAATGGGGTGATCAGAAGAAAACAGACCAAAAGGGTGGAGATCAGAAACCTAAAGACAAGAAGTCTTCAACAGGGCCCCAAACTACTGCTAAGGAGGGTGGGTCCCAACAGTCCAAAAAGAAGAAAGAAGGTCAAAAGAAACCCTGGTGCAATCATTGCAAAAATACAACTCACTGGACTAGTGATTGCAAAAAGGGTGGAGCCCCCAACACTGTTGCCCCTAAGGCACCTGCTCCCTGTACTACTGTTAGCAGTGTTGGTCTCCAGACAAAGGGTGTAGTGGGAATCACTATGGGAACTGAAGGAGATTCTGACTTAGACAGAACCCTGACACAGGCAGTCTTGATCTGTGATGGGGACATTGATTTGTCCCTGACTGTGAGCCCCAGTAACCGGGGCAAGTACAGACAGACTCCTTTAAGAAATGAAAAAGTGGCTCAAGCCTACAGGGACACATGTGCCAGTGTCACTATGGTGACACCAGGCTTTGTGGACCCTGGACAGTACATACCAGGTGAGAATTACCTGGTGACCAACGCCAGCAATGCCACTACTTCACATAGTGTGGCAGTTGTTAACTTCTCATGGGGAGGGGTAACTGGCCTCAAAAGGGTTGTGGTTAGTGCAGACCTCCCAGTAGAATGTTTGTTGGGCAATGACCTAGAGAGTTCTCTATGGTCAGAAGTGGAGTACAGGACTCATGCAGAGATGTTAGGTATATCATCACATGTCCTTGCTGTGACCAGGTCACAGGCCAAAAAGTGCCTCACTGAACCTCAGGTCTTGGATCCTGGAACAATGGACCAAGCACCTACCAAGAAGAAGAACAGGAGGGTCAAGGCTGTGCCTTCCCCCCTGCCTCAGAGTGATGATCAGTCTTCCCAGGAAGCTGATCTAGAGGACCCTGAAGGAACTGTCCCTGAAGAGCTTGAACCTGATCAGGTTGAGTTTCTGGGGACAGGGGGACCTTCAAGGGCTGACTTGAGGCAGGCTCAGTTATCCTGTCCCTCTCTTGAACCCCTCAGACAGCTGGCTGCTGCTGAGGCTGCTGGGAATGCTCAAGGTACCCATAAAGTGTATTGGGATGAAGGGCTCCTTTATTCAGAGGCTAGAGACCCCAAGCCTGGTGCTACCAGGAGGTTGGTTATACCTCTGCAATTTAGGGGCTTCCTTCTTACCTTGGCCCATGATATTCCTTTAGCAGGACACTTAGGCCAGAATAAGACTTGGGACAGGCTTGTCCCTCACTTTCACTGGCCTCATATGAATGAAGATACAAAGGAGTTGTGTCGCTCCTGTGTGACCTGCCAAGCCAGTGGCAAATCAGGTGGCACAACAAAGGCCCCCCTAATACCACTACCTGTGGTGGGGGTCCCCTTTGAAAGAGTGGGAATAGATATAGTGGGTCCCATGGATCCTCCCACTGCATCTGGGCACAGATTTATACTGGTGGTAGTGGATCATGCCACCAGGTATCCAGAGGCAATTCCCCTTAGGACCACTACAGCTCCTGTTGTGGCCAGGGCCCTGCTGGGAGTATTCTCCAGAGTGGGGTTTCCTAAGGAGGTAGTATCTGACAGAGGTACCAACTTTATGTCAGGATACTTGACAGCTATGTGGAAGGAATGTGGTGTCAACTACAAGTTCACCACCCCTTATCACCCACAATGCAATGGGCTTGTTGAGAGATTCAACAAGACCCTAAAGGGTATGATCAAAGGATTACCTGAAAAGCTCAGGCGAAGATGGGACATCCTTCTACCCTGCCTTCTGTTTGCTTACAGAGAGGTCCCACAAAAAGGAGTTAGCTACAGCCCCTTTGAATTGTTGTTTGGGCACCCTGTAAGAGGCCCACTGTGTTTAGTGAAGGAAGGATGGGAGTTACCTCTCAAAAAGCCTAAACAAGACATAGTGGACTATGTACTTGGTCTCCGCTCCAGGATGGCTGAGTATATGGAGAAGGCATCCAAAAACCTTGAGGCAAGCCAGGCCTTACAGAAAGCTTGGCATGACCAAAAGGCTGTCTTGGTTGAGTTTCAGCCAGGACAGAAGGTATGGATGTTGGAGCCAGTGGCCCCAGCAGCACTCCAAGACAAATGGTCTGGACCCCATACAATCCTGGAAAAGAAGGGAGAGGTCACCTACTTGGTCGACCTAGGAACTCCCAGGAGTCCCCACAGGGTACTCCATGTTAACAGGCTTAAAGCATATGTTGACAGGGCAGACATGGGCTTGCTCATGGCTACAGATGAGGAACAGGAGGAAGAGAGTGACCCTCTCCCAGACCTGTTGTCTCAGAACCCTGAAGATGGCTCAGTTGAAGGAGTGACCCTTGGAGGCAACCTCACTGCCCATCAGCAGACTGAATGAAGACAGGTTCTACAATCATTTTCACATATGTTTTCCTTAATACCTAGTCAAACTGACTGGTGTACCCATGTGGTGGACACTGGTGACAGTCTGCCTGTAAAGAACAAGCTTTACAGACAACCTGACCACGTCAGGGACTGTATAAAGGCTGAGGTACATAAAATGCTGGAATTAGGTGTCATTGAACCCTCAGAGAGCCCCTGGGCTAGCCCAGTGGTTCTGGTCCCCAAACCTCACACCAAAGATGGCAAGAGAGAGATGAGGTTCTGTGTGGACTACAGGGGTCTCAATGCTGTCACCAGGACAGATGCACACCCTATTCCAAGGGCAGATGAGCTCATAAACAAACTAGCTTCTGCAAAGTTTTTGAGCACATTTGACTTAACAGCTGGCTATTGGCAAATCAGATTAGCTGAGGAGTCTAAGGCCAAAACAGCATTCTCAACCCCAGGTGGGCACTACCAGTTTGTGGTGATGCCCTTTGGTCTGAAGAATGCACCTGCCACCTTCCAAAGGCTGGTGAACCAAGTCCTTACTGGGTTGGATGACTTTTGCGCAGCATATCTTGATGACATTGCTGTCTTTAGCTCCACCTGGGAGGATCACCTGATCCACCTGAAGAAGGCTCTTGAGGCTCTGCAAAGGGCAGGCCTCACTATCAAGGCTACTAAGTGCCAGATAGGGCAGAGTAAGGTTGTATATTTGGGCCACCTTGTAGGTGGAGGCCAAGTTCAACCACTGGAGAGTAAGATACAATCCATCAAGGACTGGTCCCCTCCAACCACCCAGACTCAAGTTTGAGCTTTCTTGGGCTTGACTGGGTACTACAGGAAGTTTGTTAAGAACTATGGGTCCATTGTGACTCCCCTTAATGATCTGACATCCAAGAAGATGCCCAAAAAGGTTCAGTGGACAGTAAGCTGTCAAAAGGCATTTGATGACCTGAAGGAGGCCATGTGCTCTGCACCTATCCTGAAAAGTCCTGACTACTCCAAAGAGTTTATTGTCCAAACAGATGCTTCTGAGTTGGGTGTGGGAGCTGTGCTGTCACAACTTAATGTAGATGGTCAAGACCAACCCATTGCTTTTATTAGCAGAAGGTTGACCCCCAGAGAGAAGAATTGGTCAGCTATTGAGAGGGAGGCCTTTGCTGTGGTGTGGGCCCTGAAGAAGCTGAGGCCATACTTGTTTGGCACTCACTTCAAGATTCAGACCGACCATAAGCCCCTCTTGTGGCTAAATCAGATGAAGGGTAAAAACCCCAAACTGCTTAGGTGGTCCATTTCCCTACAGGGGATGGACTTTACAGTGGAGCACCGGCCAGGTACTGACCATGGGAATGCAGATGGTCTCTCCAGGTACTTCCACTTAGGACATGAAGACGAGACTGGTCAAGGCTAGTTTAATGTCCCAGCGTTTGGGGGGGGTTGTGTAGGAGAGTAGGGTCTGCTATCCTATGGTCACCCCAAATTTTTGCTTTTTGCTTCACTGGTTTTTGACATATTGAGGCTGTGGGCCTGCCAATCAGACCCCCAGCCTGCTGTTCTCTCTACTAAATTAAAACTATGCACCCTAGGTGCATAACCAATTGGAAGTGGATCACCCTGTCAGCCCCTGTACCAGTGTACACTAGGTACCCAGGGCATTGGTGTACCCAAGGCCTGCCAGGGGCTGAAGCATGTATTATGCCACCCCAGGCTTGGCCTAACAATTTGACACAACTGGCTGATCACTCAGCTGGGGTAAGTTGGTGTAATCACCTCTTACTTAGGTATAGTATACCTATACCTAACCTTAAATGGGACACATGTTAACCTATAAGTCACTCCTATGGCAGGCCTTAACAATCCTGAAGGCAGAGTGCTTGGTTCCATGTGAGATGGTGCTCTGGCATGAGCTGAGCCTGTCTGCAGTGGTCGGAACAACTTCCTTCTACTGTTTCCAGATATCGTCATACCATATACTCTTGAGTGCATTATGAACCTCGCGGTTAAATGCTAACTTTGGTTTGGCTTTATCAAAACATGTCGAGTAAGGTGTCATACGAATTGGAATACTAACCCCTCGCCAATTCTGGCGACGGGGTTAGCATTCCACCCTTCTAGAAGGACACGACATGTACAGTACCTGAAACCCGGGTAAAATCAGACATAGCCTCAGCTCCACAAAATGGATGCTGCCACCACAGACACAAGTCTGCCCTCCTGCTGCTGGGAGTCCTTCCAGCTTGGGAGGTGTGGACAAAGGGTTTCCTGCCAGGGGAGGTGCATGCACCACCCCAGACAGGATTTTGTGTATTGGTCAGGTAGGGCTTGAAAGAAACCAGACATGCCTGTGGCTCACAAGGAGCCTCGGTGCATATGCCAGTTCAAACCGGTCCTGGGGCACACCAGTCCCGGGCCTGGGGCGAGCTGGACAAAGGATTGGGGGTGTAACCACCCCCCTTCCTGGTCCCACCCTTAGGGAGGGACCTAGCAGGTAGTCCGGCCCCTAGAATCCGCTTAAAGGTAGGAGCTGTGTCCTAAGACTTCAGACATCCTGGAATCAACTTGAAACTAAGAAGAAGACGGGAACTTCGACATTCTGCTGCACAGAAGACTGAAGGAAATCTCCCCTGTGGTCAGGGAGTGACCACCTTGCTAACGCAAGCACCATCCAGCGAATCAACGTCTGTTTTGCCGCCGCCTCCCGCCGGAGCCCGAGCCCAGAGACTGACAAGACCTGGACCTCCAGACCTCTCACCGCCCGATCCACAGTCCCTGAAAAGAGGAGACCCGTGGAGGCACCGAGACACGTGGAGCCAGCCATCTTGAAACGACCACGACAAGCTGACAAGTGCAACAACCGAGGCTCCCTCCAAGTTGTGCTTTGGGATCTGAGAAGCCCAACCCTCTAGCAGCATCTGCACCAAAGGTGAGCCCTCCAGCATCTCCATGATCTGCGTGGGGCCCTTCTGCATTTTGCCACTCGACGCGCCTACCCGGTTGCTGGCCCGCTGGCTAGTAGCCATCTTGGCGACGAACTTTACAAAATACACCGCTTGTCTGGTTGCTCTAGACTGGCCCTTGCTCCCCTCCAAAGGAGCAGTCCTTCTGACCTTGCTGGTCAGAACCATCAGGTTATTTCATCTCCTACAACAATTGCTTTTGCCAAGGCTTGTTTGCTTCGATCAAGTCACCGACACCGCCGACAGCGAGAGCCTGCGTGGGACAGCTCGTGAACCGACTCCTGGACGTCGTCGACCTCCAGGGACCACGTGGCTGCAGAGACAAGCTACACCTTTCTTCCTGTTTGCACCCGACATTGCCTGGTACCCACCTGGTGCTACGCTGGTCACTGGGTAGTGACTGTGAACACTGTCCCCTCTGCTTACAGGTCTTCAACATCTCCGATCCACTCTTGGATTCACTGCATCTCTCCCGGACCGACCGCCTGCAGCATCTTTGTCTTCAGGCTCCACGGAACAGATAGAAGAAACCCGACGCACTTCGAGGCCTATGCACCCGCTTCCTGTGGGTGAGGTAAAGCTGGCACACCTGTGCCCAAGTGTAGTATTACATCTCTAGTGCCTGTGTTCCAAATCTTGAGTTCCTAGTCCATCCGGAAGATCCTCTTTGCAGTAACTTTGTACTTTTTACGCACCTATTGAAACCTATGGGAGCACGCGTGTGACTATTTGCTCTGCACACGCCACCCGTGGACCTCCTGGTCACTAACTGAAGTTAGCTCCTTGAAGGCCCAGCGATTCTAGAGGCCCTAGGCCTTTTCCCTTTTCTGTTCGTGGTACTTATACCACTATTTTAGTATATGGTTTGAGCGGCCACCAGGGCCTATCCATATAAAGTGCAACTTCTGTGTATTCTACTGTAATCTTGTTTGACGATTTGTGCTCCTGTGCTCATAAAGAGACTAGGGGTTACTTTGAGAAATAAATACATATATATTTTGAATATATATCTGTGTGGTGTCCTTTCATTGGTATAAAAGGGGGTTACATTTGGTAAAACAGCTGGCTTAACACGCTTCACGAGTTTAGCCTCAAAGACTGCTTAGCCTACGCTACCACTAGGGCAGCTAGTCCGAAAAGGTTGACTTACAACCACACCATAAGGGTTGCTTGGCATGGTACAAGGTGATCACTTTAACTAGTGAGCATCATATACCAGGCCAACTTCTCACATTGGTGAGCAGCGGTTGGATTTGAGCTTGCTGTGTTTTACCATTGTAATCTCTTGGTTACCAATTGAAAGATCACATAGGTACCTGTAGGTACATATAAAACAAGATTAGATATACATAAGTTCTACTGAACTTAGTTGTTGTAGAGCAAAGGGAGTAGCACACCCTGACTACAACTACTAGATAGGTTTAGTAGGTAAACCCAAGTGTAGGTAGATTGCAACACATCCACCCACACTTAAGAGCAATGGCTGGGGCAGAGGGGTCCACTGTACCCATCTCTGTTGAGAGTGACCCCCAGAGGGCACCATCCATCTTTGCTACCCTTAATCAGAATGAGCTCAGGCATTTGGCAACTCTTAGAGGCCTTAATCAGCCCAAGAACCCTACCTCTGCTGAGCTCAGAGAACTCTTACAAAATGATGAGAATCAGAGAGAGCTCAAGAAAGCTTCCCAGTTAGCCCCCTTAGGGACAGGAACAGGTGGCCCCCCTTCTGAAGATGCTACAGAGGTACCCAGTTCCAATAGTCACCCCTTAGATGGCAATAATACCACAGAGGATGAGGGTGATAAAGGTGCTGATACAGAAAGTAGTGATGATGAAGGGAGAACTAGCCCAGTGCCAAGTGTTATACTTGGCCCAGCTAAACTAAGGCTATTGGGGACTGACAATGGGTTTACCCCATTGGATCTCCCCAGTGGACTTAACACAGGGCTTGGGAGGCAAAGGAATCGCTCAGGTGACTCCAATGCTTCTCGTGGCTCTAGAGGCTCTCAAGGTCACTCCAGGAAAAGGATGACCACCCCTCAGAGGAGGGAACATGAGGCCAGAATGCAGGAAGCCCAGCTGAGGATCAGGAAGCAGGAGCTAGAAGTTGCCCTGATGGAAGAAAAACTGAACAAGGCTAGGCAACCTAGAGAGAGTGGGTCTATACCCACTGGTGGCAGCATTGTCCCTAAGGACAAAGATAGGGTCTTTGATAATAGGAACCTGTCTAAGGTTGTGCCCCCCTACAAAAGTGGGGATGACATCCACAAATGGATAACTGCTCTTGAGAGAGCCTGCAAAGTACAGCAGGTTCCTGAAGACCAGTGGGCAGCAATCCTCTGGCTCTCCTTTGAAGGAAGAGGCAGAGACAGACTCCTCACTGTTAGAGAAGAGGATGTCAGAAATTACAGAGTCCTGAAGAGTGTTCTGGTAGATGGGTTAGGCTTAACCACTGAACGGTACAGGTTAATGTTCAGAGACACCCAAAAGACACAGACTCAGGACTGGTCTGAATATGTTGAATGTGCCACTAAGGCTTTGGAGGGTTGGTTGCTGGGAAGTAAGGTATCTGATTTTACAGGATTGTATAATTTGATGATGAGAGAACAGATTTTAAATAACTGTCAAAACCAGCAACTGCATCAACACTTGGTTGACTCTGATCTGACCTCTCCCCAAGAATTGGGAAAGAAGGCAGACAAATGGGTCAGAACCAGGGTTAAGCAAAAGAACCAGAACCAGGGCCAAGGGGGTGATCAGAAGAAAACAGACCAAAAGGGTGGAGATCAGAAACCTAAAGACCAGAAGTCTTCAACAGGGCCCCAAACTACTGCTAAGGAGGGTGGGTCCCAACAGTCCAAAAAGAAGAAAGAAGGTCAAAAGAAACCCTGGTGCAATCATTGCAAAAATACAACTCACTGGACTAGTGATTGCAAAAAGGGTGGAGCCCCCAACACTGTTGCCCCTAAGGCACCTGCTCCCAGTACTACTGTTAGCAGTGTTGGTCCCCAGACAAAGGGTGTAGTGGGAATCACTATGGGAACTGAAGGAGATTCTGACTTAGACAGAACCCTGACACAGGCAGTCTTGATCTGTGATGGGGACATTGATTTGTCCCTGACTGTGAGCCCCAGTAACCTGGGCAAGTACAGACAGACTCCTTTAATAAATGAAAAAGTGGCTCAAGCCTACAGGGACACATGTGCCAGTGTCACTATGGTGACACCAGGCTTTGTGGACCCTGGACAGTACATACCAGGTGAGAATTACCTGGTGACCAATGCCAGCAATGCCACTACTTCACATAGTGTGGCAGTTGTTAACTTCTCATGGGGAGGGGTAACTGGCCTCAAAAGGGTTGTGGTTAGTGCAGACCTCCCAGTAGAATGTTTGTTGGGCAATGACCTAGAGAGTTCTCTATGGTCAGAAGTGGAGTACAGGACTCATGCAGAGATGTTAGTTATATCATCACATGTCCTTGCTGTGACCAGGTCACAGGCCAAAAAGTGCCTCACTGAACCTCAGGTCTTGGATCCTGGAACAATGGACCAAGCACCTACCAAGAAGAAGAACAGGAGGGTCAAGGCTGTGCCTTCCCCCCTGCCTCAGAGTGATGATCAGTCTTCCCAGGAAGCTGATCTAGAGGACCCTGAAGGAACTGTCCCTGAAGAGCTTGAACCTGATCAGGTTGAGTTTCTGGGGACAGGGGGACCTTCAAGGGCTGACTTGAGGCAGGCTCAGTTATCCTGTCCCTCTCTTGAACCCCTCAGACAGCTGGCTGCTGCTGAGGCTGCTGGGAATGCTCAAGGTACCCATAAAGTGTATTGGGATGAAGGGCTCCTTTATTCAGAGGCTAGAGACCCCAAGCCTGGTGCTACCAGGAGGTTGGTTATACCTCTGCAATTTAGGGGCTTCCTTCTTACCTTGGCCCATGATATTCCTTTAGCAGGACACTTAGGCCAGAATAAGACTTGGGACAGGCTTGTCCCTCACTTTCACTGGCCTCATATGAATGAAGATACAAAGGAGTTTTGTCGCTCCTGTGTGACCTGCCAAGCCAGTGGCAAATCAGGTGGCACAACAAAGGCCCCCCTAATACCACTACCTGTGGTGGGGGTCCCCTTTGAAAGAGTGGGAATAGATATAGTGGGTCCCATGGATCCTCCCACTGCATCTGGGCACAGATTTATACTGGTGGTAGTGGATCATGCCACCAGGTATCCAGAGGCAATTTCCCTTAGGACCACTACAGCTCCTGTTGTGGCCAGGGCCCTGCTGGGAGTATTCTCCAGAGTGGGGTTTCCTAAGGAGGTAGTATCTGACAGAGGTACCAACTTTATGTCAGGATACTTGACAGCTATGTGGAAGGAATGTGGTGTCAACTACAAGTTCACCACCCCTTATCACCCACAATGCAATGGGCTTGTTGAGAGATTCAACAAGACCCTAAAGGGTATGATCAAAGGATTACCTGAAAACCTCAGGCGAAGATGGGACATCCTTCTACCCTGCCTTCTGTTTGCTTACGGAGAGGTCCCACAAAAAGGAGTTGGCTACAGCCCCTTTGAATTGTTGTTTGGACACCCTGTAAGAGGCCCACTGTGTTTAGTGAAGGAAGGATGGGAGTTACCTCTCAAAAAGCCTAAACAAGACATAGTGGACTATGTACTTGGTCTCCGCTCCAGGATGGCTGAGTATATGGAGAAGGCATCCAAAAACCTTGAGGCAAGCCAGGCCTTACAGAAAGCTTGGCATGACCAAAAGGCTGTCTTGGTTGAGTTTCAGCCAGGACAGAAGGTATGGGTGTTGGAGCCAGTGGCCCCAGCAGCACTCCAAGACAAATGGTCTGGACCCCATACAATCCTGGAAAAGAAGGGAGAGGTCACCTACTTGGTCGACCTAGGAACTCCCAGGAGTCCCCACAGGGTACTCCATGTTAACAGGCTTAAAGCATATGTTGACAGGGCAGACATGGGCTTGCTCATGGCTACAGATGAGGGACAGGAGGAAGAGAGTGACCCTCTCCCAGACCTGTTGTCTCAGAACCCTGAAGATGGCTCAGTTGAAGGAGTGACCCTTGGAGGCAACCTCACTGCCCATCAGCAGACTGAATGTAGACAGGTTCTACAATCATTTTCACATATGTTTTCCTTAATACCTAGTCAAACTGACTGGTGTACCCATGTGGTGGACACTGGTTACAGTCTGCCTGTAAAGAACAAGCTTTACAGACAACCTGACCACGTCAGGGACTGTATAAAGGCTGAGGTACATAAAATGCTGGAATTAGGTGTCATTGAACCCTCAGAGAGCCCCTGGGCTAGCCCAGTGGTTCTGGTCCCCAAACCTCACACCAAAAATGGCAAGAGAGAGATGAGGTTCTGTGTGGACTACAGGGGTCTCAATGCTGTCACCAGGACAGATGCACACCCTATTCCAAGGGCAGATGAGCTCATAGACAAACTAGCTTCTGCAAAGTTTTTGAGCACATGTGACTTAACAGCTGGCTATTGGCAAATCAGATTAGCTGAGGAGTCTAAGGCCAAAACAGCATTCTCAACCCCAGGTGGGCACTACCAGTTTGTGGTGATGCCCTTTGGTCTGAAGAATGCACCTGCCACCTTCCAAAGGCTGGTGAACCAAGTCCTTACTGGGTTGGATGGCTTTTGCGCAGCATATCTTGATGACATTGCTGTCTTTAGCTCCACCTGGGAGGATCACCTGATCCACCTGAAGAAGGCTCTTGAGGCTCTGCAAAGGGCAGGCCTCACTATCAAGGCTACTAAGTGCCAGATAGGGCAGAGTAAGGTTGTATATTTGGGCCACCTTGTAGGTGGAGGCCAAGTTCAACCACTGGAGAGTAAGATACAATCCATCAAGGACTGGTCCCCTCCAACCACCCAGACTCAAGTTCGAGCTTTCTTGGGCTTGACTGGGTACTACAGGAAGTTTGTTAAGAACTATGGGTCCATTGTGACTCCTCTTAATGATCTGACATCCAAGAAGATGCCCAAAAAGGTTCAGTGGACAGTAAGCTGTCAAAAGGCATTTGATGACCTGAAGGAGGCCATGTGCTCTGCACCTATCCTGAAAAGTCCTGACTACTCCAAAGAGTTTATTGTCCAAACAGATGCTTCTGAGTTGGGTGTGGGAGCTGTGCTGTCACAACTTAATGTAGATGGTCAAGACCAACCCATTGCTTTTATTAGCAGAAGGTTGACCCCCAGAGAGAAGAATTGGTCAGCTATTGAGAGGGAGGCCTTTGCTGTGGTGTGGGCCCTGAAGAAGCTGAGGCCATACTTGTTTGGCACTCACTTCAAGATTCAGACCGACCATAAGCCCCTCTTGTGGCTAAATCAGATGAAGGGTGAAAACCCCAAACTGCTTAGGTGGTCCATTTCCCTACAGGGGATGGACTTTACAGTGGAGCACCGGCCAGGTACTGACCATGGGAATGCAGATGGTCTCTCCAGGTACTTCCACTTAGGACATGAAGACGAGACTGGTCAAGGCTAGTTTAATGTCCCAGCGTTTGGGGGGGGGGGGTTGTGTAGGAGAGTAGGGTCTGCTATCCTATGGTCACCCCAAATTTTTGCTTTTTGCTTCACTGGTTTTTGACATATTGAGGCTGTGGGCCTGCCAATCAGACCCCCAGCCTGCTGTTCTCTCTACTAAATTAAAACTATGCACCCTAGGTGCATAACCAATTGGAAGTGGATCACCCTGTCAGCCCCTGTACCAGTGTACACTAGGTACCCAGGGCATTGGTGTACCCAAGGCCTGCCAGGGGCTGAAGCATGTATTATGCCACCCCAGGCTTGGCCTAACAATTTGACACAACTGGCTGATCACTCAGCTGGGGTAAGTTGGTGTAATCACCTCTTACTTAGGTATAGTATACCTATACCTAACCTTAAATGGGACACATGTTAACCTATAAGTCACTCCTATGGCAGGCCTTAACAATCCTGAAGGCAGAGTGCTTGGTTCCATGTGAGATGGTGCTCTGGCATGAGCTGAGCCTGTCTGCAGTGGTCGGAACAACTTCCTTCTACTGTTTCCAGATATCGTCATACCATATACTCTTAAGTGCATTATGAACCTCGCGGTTAAATGCTAACTTTGGTTTGGCTTTATCAAAACATGTCGAGTAAGGTGTCATACGAATTGGAATACTAACCCCTCGCCAATTCTGGCGACGGGGTTAGCATTCCACCCTTCTAGAGGGACACGACATGTACAGTAACTGAAACCCGGGTAAAATCAGACATAGCCTCAGCTCCACAAAATGGATGCTGCCACCACAGACACAAGTCTGCCCTCCTGCTGCTGGGAGTCCTTCCAGCTTGGGAGGTGTGGACAAAGGGTTTCCTGCCAGGGGAGGTGCATGCACCACCCCAGACAGGATTTTGTGTATTGGTCAGGTTGGGCTTGAAAGAAACCAGACATGCCTGTGGCTCACAAGGAGCCTCGGTGCATATGCCAGTTCAAACCGGTCCTGGGGCACACCAGTCCCGGGCCTGGGGCGAGCTGGACAAAGGATTGGGGGTGTAACCACCCCCCTTCCTGGTCCCACCCTTGGGGAGGGACCTAGCAGGTAGTCCGGCCCCTAGAATCCGCTTAAAGGTAGGAGCTGTGTCCTAAGACTTCAGACATCCTGGAATCAACTTGAAACTAAGAAGAAGACGGGAACTTCGACATTCTGCTGCACAGAAGACTGAAGGAAATCTCCCCTGTGGTCAGGGAGTGACCACCTTGCTAACGCAAGCACCATCCAGCGAATCAACGTCTGCTTTGCCGCCGCCTCCCGCCGGAGCCCGAGCCCAGAGACTGACAAGACCTGGACCTTCAGACTTCTCACCGCCCGATCCACAGTCCCTGAAAAGAGGAGACCCGTGGAGGCACCGAGACACGTGGAGCCAGCCATCTTGAAACGACCACGACAAGCTGACAAGTGCAACAACCGAGGCTCCCTCCAAGTTGTGCTTTGGGATCTGAGAAGCCCAACCCTCTAGCAGCATCTGCACCAAAGGTGAGCCCTCCAGCATCTCCACGATCTGCGTGGGACCCTTCTGCATTTTGCCACTCGACGCACCTACCCGGTTACTGGCCCGCTGGCTAGTAGCCATCTTGGCGACGAACTTTACAAAATACACCGCTGGTCTGGTTGCTCCAGACTGGCCCTTGCTCCCCTCCAAAGGAGCAGTCCTTCTGACCTTGCTGGTCAGAACCATCAGCTTATTTCATCTCCTACAACAATTGCTTTTGCCAAGGCTTGTTTGCTTCGATCAAGTCACCGACACCGCCAACAGCGAGAACCTGCGTGGGACAGCTCGTGAACCGACTCCTGGACGTCGTCAAGCTCCAGGGACCACGTGGCTGCAGAGACAAGCTACACCTTTCTTCCTGTTTGCACCCGACATTGCCTGGTACCCACCTGGTGCTACGCTGGTCACTGGCTAGTGACTGTGAACACTGTCCCCTCTGCTTACAGGTCTTCAACATCTCCGATCCACTCTTGGATCCACTGCATCTCTCCCGGACCGACCGCCTGCAGCATCTTTGTCTTCAGGCTCCACGGAACAGATAGAAGAAACCCGACGCACTTCGAGGCCTATGCACCCGCTTCCTGTGGGTGAGGTAAAGCTGGCACACCTGTGCCCAAGTGTAGTATTACATCTCTAGTGCCTGTGTTCCAAATCTTGAGTTCCTAGTCCATCCGGAAGATCCTCTTTGCAGTAACTTTGTACTTTTTACGCACTCATTGAAACCTATGGGAGCACGCGTGTGACTATTTGCTCTGCACACGCCACCCGTGGACCTCCTGGTCACTAACTGAAGTTAGCTCCTTGAAGGCCCAGCGATTCTAGAGGCCCTAGGCCTTTTCCCTTTTCTGTTCGTGGTACTTATACCACTATTTTAGTATATGGTTTGAGCGGCCACCAGGGCCTATCCATATAAAGTGCAACTTCTGTGTATTCTACTGTAATCTTGTTTGACGATTTGTGCTCCTGTGCTCATAAAGAGACTAGGGGTTACTTTGAGAAATAAATACATATATATTTTGAATATATATCTGTGTGGTGTCCTTTCATTGGTATAAAAGGGGGTTACATTTGGTAAAACAGCTGGCTTAACACGCTTCACGAGTTTAGCCTCAAAGACTGCTTAGCCTACGCTACCACTAGGGCAGCTAGTCCGAAAAGGTTGACTTACAACCACACCATAAGGGTTGCTTGGCATGGTACAAGGTGATCACTTTAACTAGTGAGCATCATATACCAGGCCAACTTCTCACAGTCAGTAATAATGCAAACATGTCAGAATGACAACTAAGATGTATAACGCATGAGGGCACTTACTAATAGAAATCCCGCGTTCTCAATACCGAATTTGTGTTCCCGTGACTTTTTTCAAATGGTGACGTCATGCAGTGACTCGGAATATTCGAGTATTTCAAAAGATTAGCGCTGTAAAAACACGAGAGACAAAATTAAGCCCCTATAAACATGTCCTCAATCCTCGTACTGGTTCTAATGTGCCGTAGGTTAACATTTATATTGCACAAAGCGAGCCGTCTTGTGCATAAGAACAGACAAGATCATTCTATTACTGCTGATTTTGGTGCTATACTACGTCTGACATGTAGATTGAACAAACAATAACAATATCGCTGTTGTGTCTAATGAGATTAAAAGCTCTGTGGCATAAATAGTCACCTCGAGGTCAGCGATTGTATTTTGCCGCTATCGATTTTTACTCGCTAGCAGCCATGCAGAAACATTCTATGATATTCCATGACTCCGACAAAAGACTAAAAGTGCCGGTCAAACATAGCATAGCCCGATTGCTCTTAAGTTCAGGCTCCTTATTATGACTAGTTATCAAACTTTACCAAGTCCCCGTACTGTATAACTCATTCGAAATCAAATAAGGGAACATTCTATGTTATTCGAAAGTCCCGACCGTCAACTGATTAAACGGTTAACTGAACATAACATGGTCTGATTGCTCTCGGATTTGGGTATCATGGGGGGACCAGTACCCTAAATTAGCGAGTCCCCCCTATATGTAACATACCTAAAGTCACATCAAGGGACATGGCATATATCCGGCACACCTCAGTACTTAGAGTAAATTGTCGAGCCTTCTGTGTTTTGCCGCGGACATCTGGTTCCTCCAAAGTGTAGGGAACCAAGCATTTTTGCTTTGCCCATTTTATATTGCTTTCTAATTGCTCCCACCTGTTGCTCTCCAATCGTGCCTAACGTTGAGCGCCATCTTGGAGTGCGCATGATACCCGCACTTATAATGTGTATGGCCTAAGAATCTACATATTCCGACAAGCAATGCGGTAACCAAAGTTCTTATATGATCGCCTTATCATATCCACAAGTGTTAGCAAGTAGTTCAGTGTAAACAATTAATCGCATACATTTTAGGAGTATCGTATGTTACTCGCCCGCATCGTCAATATTAGTTCAGAAAAACGGGCGCCATGTTGTAGACTATATTGTTGTACTGTTAGTAGTTAAATCTGCCCAGGAATTATTTACCAAGGCATACAGAGTATTAGGATTAATTATCTAACATCCGTTAATCATAACCACATTGATTATGATCGCATACTAGTCACGTAAAATATTATGCATAATGTCCGTTTTTAGTAAAAATAACCCTCGATAATTATGTGCTTCGGTATTACTCTAAAAAATGCATACCATTCGCGAAAGTTAGTAATATTGGCTGCCATGTCTTGTCTGTTGTATGATTTACATTACTATGTTGAAGTCCATTCCAACAGTACATTTTTCTAATGCTGCCACCACCATTGCTATCGTAGAGCATGTCACAGTACCCGACAACATCACCCTACGTCACCCTACTTAGATAGCAAGTGTATCCTAATAGCTTCATATATGCATGTCCCAATGCTATATGTGAATATAGACATTGACATCGTGTTTGTCTCATACTTGCTATCTACACAGCTCAGCAAAATTTACATAGATCGTGTGTAAAACACTCTACTTTTTCTATATATTCATCTTACACCGCAGTAAAAAATTCATCATATTCAAAACAGATCACATAGATCTAACATAAGAAAAGAGGAAAGAGAAATCCAACACCTCAGTCATAATTTCCGAAAAGCAATGCTTACTCAACTGCCATCATAAAGAGTAAACAAAAGGTTCACCACCTGAGTCATAGTTTCCCGACAGCTATATTTTTTCAACTGCCATCATAGAAAGTGATGAAATTCATTATTACAATTAAGACCCAATATAAAAGCTCTCAATTGGCAGATCCATAATGCCTCTGTCTGTCTTAATAATGTGGTCCTATCACCAACTCTGACATTGCTCTTGATCTGATCTAGGGCATGAAATGTGATCTGTGGTCTGTCAGGATGTATGTCGTGTATGTGTTGTGCTACCGGGGAATACTCATTTTTCTTCTTTATGTCCCTGATATGTTCTTGTATGCAGATGTTTAAGCACCTAATGCTGGTACCTACATAGATTTGATCACACGCACACCTTAGTACATACACTACATGTGTCGTGTTACAATTTATAAAGGAACCTATCCAATATTTTTTTGAATTGTTATATTGAAAGTTGGCGCATTTATTCAAACCAAATCTACAAATACAAAAGTTGCCACATATATAGAAACATGCGGCTTCTCCGACAACCAAGATTGAGATGTCACTTTAGGTTCTTTGACATGGCTTGGGCAAAGCATATTTCTCAATGTTTTGCCCTTACGGTAAATGACTCGTGGTTTATTCGAAACAAGATTCAATGGCAGAGAGTGGGATTGCAAAAGGTGCCAATTTTTTCATAATATATTGTAAATATGTCCGCTATACATATTGTATTCCGTCATGAATAAAACCTGGTCTTTATATTTGTTATCTTTAGGTATGTTACATATGGGGGGACTCGCTAATTTAGGGTACTGGTCCCCCCATGATGCCCAAATCCGAGAGCAATCAGACCATGTTATGTTCAGTTAACCGTTTAAACAGTTGACGGTCTGGACTTTCGAATAACATAGAATGTTCCCTTATTTGATTTTGAATGAGTTATACAGTACGGGGACTTGGTAAAGTTTGATAACTAGCCGTAATAACGATCATGAACTTAAGAGCAATCGGGCTATGCTATGTTTGACTGGCACGTTTAGTCTTTTGTCGGAGTCATGGAATATCATAGAATGTTTCTGCATGGCCGCTAGCGAGTAAAAATCGATAGCGGCAAAATACAATCGCTGACCTCGAGGGGACTATTTATGTCACAGAGCTTTTAATCTCATTAGACACAACAGTGATATTGCTATTGTTTGTTCAATCTACATGTCAGACGTAGTTTAGCACCAAAATCAGCAGTAATAGAATGATCTTGTCTGTTCTTATGCACAAGACATCTCGCTTTGTGCAATATAAATGTTAACCTACGAGACATTAGAACCAGTATGAGGATTGAAGACATGTTTATAGGGGCTTAATTTTGGCTCTCGTGTTTTTACACCACTAATCTTTTGAAATACTCGAATATTCCGAGTCACCGCATGACGTCACCATTTGAAAAAAGTCACGGGGAACACAAATTCAGTATTGAGAACGCGGAATTTCTATTAGTAAGTGCCCTCATGTGTTATACATCTTAGCTGTCATTCTGACATGTTTGCGTTATGACTGACAATAGCCATAAGTTTAAGGGCGATCTTAAGAGATAATATAAGCTTTTGTGAGACAAGCTTATTTCATCACTTTCTGACATGTATTATTACTATTTCTAGCTTATACAACAGGGTACTTCCGAAAAAGAGTCTGGATTCCTAATTCCAATCATGGAATTGAAATTATGAATTGTTCACAGAATATAACAAAATCATGTATATGTACAAGAGGCATCATTGCAACCTTCCTTTTCCATGCCTCTACAGCAAGCACTCGTTTTGAAACATCGGCCACTTTAAGAATCATTTTAACATATGAACTAACTTTTGATGCGTAGTGATAAATAAGGATACAATAACGACAACGCAAATTTTAAGATCAGTAAGTGTTTTTATACACTACCATCTACATAACAAGAAGTGTGATAGATAAAGATTTAGAATATACGATAACATAAAATGTACTATTTTAGACATAAAATGTGATGCCACTAAATGTTTTTTTCTCTCTTAAGGCAGAACAATTGTATGAGTTGCCAATGGTATGGATTTTAAGGGTGATATCTTGCCTTAGGAGTTATAAGGATAATCGTGCTGGTCTCGTAAATGATATATTCCCCTAACTGTGTGTGTTCCTTAACTGATAATATTCATGTTACATCTTGTGACATAGTAACAGCTCCATTATATAAAAACAGTACGCCAAAAGCTAACGAATGTACAAAAACAAATACCTATAGCTAGCTATACAATTTATGTTTATTTATAGCCATAAAGTTTCACTGGCGCTGCTGTTAAGGTTGGCCTGAAGTTACTTTTAACACCGACATGAGATACAGGCTTTGACTAAGGTATGGATGATAGAGTAAATATTTTACACATATGTGGAGAAAATACATACATGCCTGATTTTGGTGGTGAAGTAGTAATCGAT
This sequence comes from Triturus cristatus, assembly GCF_964204655.1. NCBI lineage: Eukaryota > Metazoa > Chordata > Amphibia > Caudata > Salamandridae > Triturus > Triturus cristatus. The sequence continues at coordinate 938,933,561 of NC_140587.1, read as the reverse complement.
AATGATTGATTTTAATTTTGTAAATATGGCAAAATGAACAGATGTGACATATAAGATGATGTTGCTACTTTCAAAGATGATGTAGGATCGAAGATGATAGAATTTGTACTTATTTGCTATGTTTCCTTCCCTGTTGAAAAAATTTAAAACATTGAATTATAAATACCATGTGAGATTCTGAATAGCTTCCCAGTGATTCTCATGTAACAGAATATGAGTAATGTTTAATGATTATAGTGACTAACAGTAATATGATGCTTGTCCAAAAATGCACTATAATGAATTGTAAACGTGATCTGTACTGTATGTTTTTATTGTGTATATATTGTAAATAGTGTTTTGTAATTGCTTTTAGCCCTGAAGAAGTCCCAAGATGGGTGAAACGTGTTGGCAAGCAATTGTATGGTGCTTTAAAAAAGAACAAGTGATTTTCATTAAAAAAAACTCATTTTGACTACAATCAAGACACGTGACGTTCTACTTTCTTTGGGAAGCTAGTTTGTGTTTTTAAAATATTCTTGCATTGTTCAAACTTGATGTACTACGATATCTATACAAAAAAATACTCATTTTTCTCAGGTGCAGGGTCAACCTTTAGCTATTGACAGTGGTGGCCTATAACCATCTATTTGGGATGTATGTGGGTCACATCCCAGACCCACTGCACCGAGACATAGTGCTGACTTAAGAGGCTTGACAGGTAATGAAGTTTGGTGCTGGATTCTTAAACCTCTGGGCCCTTTTCTTGGTAGTATATTCACCTTTTGCTCTTGTTAAACATTGTTAGTTCCAGTACTGGATTGCACCGTGACAGTGGGTGCGCTTACTGTGTGCACACGCAATTTTGGGTACTTCCCAACATATGTATAATAAATAGGGATAGCAGGTCAGGTGCTAGCTCTTTGTAGGATTTCACTGTCCCAGCTTGTATATCTTAAGTACTTTGTTCAGCAGGCCTAACTGGGTCCCTGTTGCCGGCCCACGCTCCATCACAGATGGCCTGAACTTGTGACTTTGTACAAGTCCTGTGCGACCAGATTTGCACAGTTGGACCTTTGTGCTTTTGGTGCTATTTTCATTGAAACCTTACAAATTGACTATCCCTGTTTCTAATAATTGGATTTTTTGCCATTTTGGTTTTGTTTTAGTAATTAACAATCACTCTATTTTTCTAAAACTGTTGTGGGCTCCTTTTGTGGTATATTTTCACTGTGTTGCACAAATACTTTACACTTTGCTTCTAAGTTAAGCCTGACTGCTCTGTACCAAACTACCAGAACGTTGAGCGCAGGTTAATTCGGGGTTCGCTTGTGTTTTACCCCGACAAGGATTGTGATTGCTGCTTGACCCGGGTTCACATCCGGGTCAACCCATTTCGTACAGTTGTTTTCTAAAATACCGTTTCCAATAAAGGCTTTGTTTCTCCTTCCTTAACCCCTTCGCTGCGGCGCGAATTCCGCCGCAGCGCTGGGGGGGGGGTTGGGGGCAGCACGGTGGCGCGGTGCTCATGACGGAACCGCGCCGTCATGAGTCACGGGCGAGCTGTGCTCATGACGGAGTGGTTCCGTCACGACTCCGCCCACTCTCTAATTCGCCCGCACAGGCGGGGAATTTCAGCCGCGTGGGAGGAGCGGCCGCTCCATGACGGAACCACGCCGTCATGAGCACACGCCGCCCGTGGCTCATGACGGCGTGGTTCCGTCAAGGGCACACAAGGGGTTAATGTCCGAGATGTTATGAGGCCATCTGTGTACAAGAACAACAACACAGAATAGTGAACAAAGAGGCAAGGCAGGAGCTGAACTGCTGATTTGTGTGGGAGAACACAAGAAGCAAATACTTCTCTTGAGAAGAGAACTGTTGTGATGGCTGAGATGGAATATACATTACTGTGTATGATGCCAGATGCAGCATTATAAAATGATGATTCAGTCTCTGACATGTTTGAAAGCTATGTGGATACCCCTCAGAATACAAAGTAAGTATAGGTAGGCCATCTGTGTCCAGCTCTTCTATATTTTCTTTTTTTTACCATCAGAGGGGCTGCTTTGACACTATCCAAAGTAGAATATGTAAAGCAGGGGCATAGCTTCTATTTGTGCAGCAGATGACTATTTGCACTGATACATTCCTTCTGGACAGTTAGATAAGGGAACATGGAGCTGTTCATTGTCAGCAAATAAGCAAATCCTGTCTTTTGATCCAGCTTCATCCATAGTCAATTTGCTTTTAGTGCAGTTTTATATAGCACAAACTGGGCCCAGAGGCCTTAGAGCGTTTGACCTGTGCACTACATCTTTTAGGCACTGAAGACTAAGTGCCATAGGTATCATTGGTGCGCCAGGTACAGTGAGTGGTACCAGGGCCCCAAGGGGCGCATGGAACACTGATAATTGCTGCATTTTAATGTACCAACAGCAATTTTTAGGACTCGCCTGGCATAGGCTGCGCGCAAGCGCAGTCTCGCTGGCGAGATTTAATGAGATGTGGTATTTTCTGTAAGGGGCATTAAGCCCCGCCCCTCATTTCCATTGGCTGGCGTCACCGTTTATGCTAAACGGTGGCCAGCCATTTGAAAAGAGGTGTCAGTGACGTCTTTGCTTGGCTTTCTGAGCCGTCCCATTTGGATGGCCTCCCCTGCTTTGCGTTCGTCGCAAAAGGTTTCTTATCTTTATGGGGCCAAACACATGGCCCCATAAAGACAAGAAACCTTTTGGCAGGCGAGGCCATCCAAGTGGGATGGCAGAAAAAGCAGAGCAACTACGTCATGGCGAGTGCGTGATCTCAATTCCAGTGCTGGTTAAAAGCCAGGCTCAGTGTAAATACACGTGCATCGAGTCCCTTGGAGCTGATCTGTACCTTACAGGAGGGCGGGTGACGGGCTGCCTGCCTGCCTGCCTCAAAGACTCCTGCTCCATAGACAAGGAAGAAACACTGGCAGATAACGGTACCTGGGGCCGTCAGCATGGAAGACAGACTAGTGGGGCCTGCTCGCCCCTCACAGATGTAGCGGTGTCGCGTGTCGTCACTTCCGCACCCTGGCAGCCCCTCCGCCCTCAGCTCCCGGATCCCCGGCGCTGAGGGAGAGAGCAGCGGCCGAGCTCAGCGGAGAACTGGGCTCAATGCATGGATTACCAACCCCGCCCATGGAGGGCAGGGGGGTGTCTGAATAAGGTGAGTAAATGATGCACACCCAGGAGGTGTACGTGCCGTTTTCAGGAGTTGTATTGCACAAGTCATACTATTCCTCAAAGCAACCACATTCACAGCGCCATTGGCAGCAATTCTGCCCTTTAAACACACGTCCTCCTGCCCACCCCTGATAATCTGTTTCTCTCAATTCATAAATTGCTCCTGCAACACACCTTTGGGTGAGATGTCACTCCCTCACAATACCTCTATTGCCTTTTGGTGGGTCATCCCACTCACTCCACCCCGATATCGCCCAAGAATCAATAGCGGCACACTTGGTATCCCTGTGACATTCACAACAATCCAGAGCCCTTATTAACCACAAAGCAGTCCCCAGAGGGTAAACTGCCATTTCAGGATATGTGAAGCCCCACGCTTAAAGGAGAGCGCGCCATGTGGACCACCCTCAGGAGTTGTATCTCTCTCCGGCTTTATGATACCTCAGCACTTTAAGTACACTTCCTTTTGAGTACCTAGACCTAAATATAAGAAATACACCACCCATCCATGCCCATTATTGATGATCCAGAATCCACGCCATGTCCTCTTCTGCACCAATATGTATTTAGTGGTAATGTTTATTTTCTCAAGCACCTATTCAATCTACCCAGCACCCTTAATCCCCTTTTCGGATTTCCAATGCATGTTTTCTGTTTTTTTATGCAGTTCCTGCTCCTGTGTTTCTAGCCAACACTTCCAATGCCCATCTGGAAATACATAAATATGTAGACCGACCCAGCTAAAAGCAGCAATCCTTTGGATGAATCTGCTCTTTCTTAGGGGTTTCCCCCTCGCATCGCCCCTGGTTGCCACGTGTCACCTATATTCGGAAGGAATTATGCGATTCTGACACCGTATTATTTTCAACATTATTATAGATTTCACACTTGACACTTAAACCACAAGTTGCTGGATGATTGGTTATTGCTAAAACCGATCAGAAATTTGTAAAAGGAAGTGTGAATGACGTTCAGCCCAGTGCCTGGAAAGTTAGAGATAACTAATAACATTTTAGCTGTAGACCGCTATATCTAGGGACTAAAAAGTTTGTTTGTACAGCTGTTGTTACCCTACTGAATCAGTGGAGTTGCATCAGTTACACAGGAAAACACGCTACATATGTGTATTTGTAATTCAACAGTGTGGAAAGAGCGATTTGTTCCTCATCATGAAAATGTTGTCTTTAAATATGAATGCCCGTTCATGTTTGTGTCACATGCTGATGTCAAGGCGGCAGTTATTTCAAAACAGAAAGGGATCTGAAACACATTGCATTATTTTTTAATGTCCCTTGCTTTCAATCTTGAAGTTGGCCAGAACTCCCATAATGGCGAATGCATACGACATTGCCATCTGTGCATGTGATGACACTGCAGAACTTGGAATCCTGGACATGCCATAAGTAACAAGCATTTGCAATGCAAAAGGTCTTGCATTTAAGCGAGTTAAAGCTATTGGCATTGTAAATGACAATGCCTTTTATTTATGTTTAAAAAACGAAAACAAAAATCAAAGGCATTGTCATTTGCAATGTCAATAGCTCAAACTCGCGTAAATGCGAGACCTATTGCATTGCAAATGCTTGTTTAGGTTGAGCCTGAGCAGCGCATGCGCTGCTCTGCGAGGCATGCTGCATTGGAGTATAGACTTGAAGCCCCGTCCACTCTCCGCCCATATTTGTCATTGGCTTGTGTCATTCTCAGTCATAAATGCTGCCTTCTGATTCATTAATAAGCTTGTTAGGCCCTCCTTAGCACCGCCTTGTCTTCATTTGTAAATTCCCATGAGGACTGGGCCTTTTACTCCGGTTGTTACACTGTATGTCTTATTTAGTCTGTAAAGGACACACAGTTGATGGACGGAATGCAGAACAAATCAAAACATTCACCCCCAGTCAAGAGATCGGGGTTAAATCCATCCTTCTTTTGCTCACCATGCCACCCCAGTGTAGACCTGGCTATATGCAAATCAGTCTGACCCTGTGCCTCATGGGAACAGTCCATCCCGAACTGCCAAGCCAGGTTATCCCTGCACCGGAAACAAGCATCCTAGGACCAGTTTCAGGGTTTCCGTCCATAATTTGTTCCTGTTGCTTTTATTTAGTCTGTAACACTATTTTCTTTAATGAGTTTCCCCTACTGCAGGCACGACATTTATTTGTCAACTTGACAAATTATTTTTTGGGTAAAAGTGTCCCCTGCCGCGCCCACTCTTTAATGGTAGCCGAGGACCTTTCGTTAGACATGGCTTGTCTAAAGAAAGGGGCGTGGCCTCTATTAAATTGAAAGCCCAGCATAAGGTGCTTGTAAACAACAAGCATTTGCAATGCAATAGGTCTCGCATTTTAGAAACTTTGACCTATTGGCATTGTAAATGACAATGTCTTTCATTATTGCAGGTTTTTAAACACATAAATAAAAAGGCATTGTCATTTACAATGCCAATAACTCAAAATCTCGCAATTGCGGGACCTATTGCATTGCAAATGCTAGTTCTCGCTTGCACCAGGGTCCATAGAATCCAAGTAAGGCATCTGATTTGGCAAGAATCACAGGATGTTGATCCGAGGCCGGTTTCGAGCGCGAGCCCCCAGTTCCAAGGCCGCCGGTTCCAGCCGTCTGGCCTCATCTCCCCCTCCACATGTGGAGACGGCGCTGTTGGTGCCGGGAGCAAAGCAACCCTTGAGAATCTAGCGTGGTCCCAAAAACGCCTCTTTCTTGTAATGTTCGTCACGCGCAATACTTTGAGGCCGAACACACACCTCAAGCGTTACAATGCCTTCGACACGGTCGAGGTCAGTCCCACGCTGGTGGGGACATTATTTGCATACGAACCTTTTACGAATTCAGGGAATCCGGTGTGTGTGGTGTGGTGGGGTGGGGCAAAGAGAACCTCAGCAGCCCTTTGCTCAGCCCGCGAAAAAGTGTCGTTAAAGCCATCTCTCTAGGCGCACACATCAAAGAGAATGTTTTGGGTAATAAAATATGTGAAGACGAGGGGCTTAATGGGCCGTCGTTGAGCTGCCCAGCAGGGATTCAGTCTAAAGTAAAACTGCATATTTACCAGTGCTTAATTTGTAAAAAAGAAAGAGCGCCGGGCCCCAAGCTGCGCTCAGAAGCTGCAGCCGGTGCCCTGGAATGTTGGCGCGCGAGCACTGCGGCTGCGCAGTCCTAAATCTACCTCGTTGTGCCTGTATAATCCACTACCAGACGCTCCCTGCCTGATAATCTCTGTCCTTTATTCTCCCGTTGTGACGGTTTTTGTGTCTTTCTCTTCCCCCTCTTCCCTCTCTTGCTCTCAGATGCGGAAAAAATAAGTACTGGTCCCCCGCATTAAGTACTGATATTTACACGGCATAGAAATGACCGAATTGGAGGCTTCAAATGCTTTCAAGAACCACGTCATGATTGAGGTTATTATCACGTCATTGTTAATTGAATTACAATTATAGCTTTGTTGTTATTTTTTTTATTATGATGACTACCAGTAGAATACTGATGTTTATTTGTACAGTCAACGGTACAAATATACACGAGTGCAGTAGTAGTAGTTGTTTCAGTAGTGTTAGCAGCAGTACCAGCAGTAGACGTAGTAATAGTAACGGCACTAGATGTAGCCGCAGTAATAGTCGCGTCAGTAGATGTAGGAGAACCAGGAGAAGTAGTAGTAGTGGTAGTAGTAGTAGTAGTAGAAGTAATAGATGTAGTAGTTGTTGTACTAGTAGATATAGTAGCAGTACCAGTAGTGTTAGTAGTAGCAGCACTAACAGATCTAGTAGTACCAGTAGATGTAGTAACAACAGTAGGATTAGTGGTACTAGATGTAGTAGTTGTTGTACTAGTAGATATAGTAGCAGTACCAGTAGTGTTAGTAGTAGCAGCACTAACAGATCTAGTAGTACCAGTAGATGTAGTAACAACAGTAGGATTAGTGGTACTAGATGTAGTAGTTGTTTTTTTACCAGTAGGGTTGGTAGTAGATTTAGTAGTAGATTCAGTAAAGTAAATGTTCAAGTAGTAGTAGCAGTAGTGGTGGTAGTTTGGGTAGTAGCTTTGCTACTAGTATTACTGGCAGTAGTGAAAGGAGACTGCACACCTTTGACATCACCACAGAACAAATGAGGAGATGTAATTGTTCACTGATGTGAGGGGACTCTAGGAAGGTGCACTGTTCTTCATTCAACTTCTTTTGTAAAATATGGGGCATATTTACAAGGGGATTGCGCCACTGGAGCATCACTTTTTTCGATGATCCGGTGGCGCAGTGCCCTGCACAATATTTACAAAGCGGCATTAAGGCACTTTGCATGGCTTAACGCCGCTTCGTAAATATGGAACCCTTTCACGCGGATTTCTGCATAAAAGGGGCATGCAATAGGTATTGCTGAGGGCGTTCCAAAACAATACCCATTGCTTTTTGACGCTGCCCCAGACATACAAGAATCTGTAAATCTGAGGCAGCGCCAAAAACGAAAGCCATACAAAAGAAGGCATTAGATTGCCGCAACAAGGAGAAATACTTTTATTTCTCCTAGGTTTTTTTTGCTCTTTTTTATGTGTGCAGCAGAAAGACTAAATTGCCTTTAAAGATTGTTTATATGCAGGAAGTTGTTCCTTCCTGCACATAAAGAATCATTCCCTGCAACACAGACACTCTTGCACTGTGATGCAATGGTGCCGAAATCATTAGGGGTGGGCGGAATTTGCGAAATTCACTTTCGCAAATTATCACGAAAATGTTAAAAATCTCCGCAAACACGTGGAAATATCGCGAAGATGCGGAAGTTTTTTTCCCGCCCGTTCGCAGTATTTTCTGCGTGGTCGCGTATCGCCAATTTACGCATGCGGTTGCTCGTGGGCGCGGCCATCTTGTTTTCACTTGTCTCGCGGTGCATGATCGCGAGAAGAAAGATGTGATCGCGCGACGAATGACGTTACTGCGGGCGCGAACTGTCGCGAGACAGCGCAAATGGCTAACAACAATCCAACATCTCGTGGAGACCGTGACCGGATCGGGAAAACTTGTCAGCGAACATGGGGATTCAGGTAAGGCGATCGCGCGCACGCGAGAATGTATTATATTACAGCGCGAGGAAGCAAAATATTTCCGGTAAAATGCGGATTGCGGAAATTTTGACATTTTCGTGCTCTCCGCGGAACGCGAAAATGTCAAATTATCGCAATTTCAGCGAGCGGAACGGATTTTTTGCCCAGGCCTAGAAATCATCCCTGCAATGCAGACCCCCCATGCACTATGGAGCATTGTATCTGTGTTGGCACTGGGCAGCTATTTTTAATGCAAGGACAAGGGAAGAAACAGAGGTGTGCTATATTCTTATGAATATGGCGCATCCCTGCATTTCTTTACCTATGCAGTGCTGAAAAATTTGCAGCTGCGCCATTTCCATGTGAATATACCCCTATGTTTCTCCCTTATCACTTTGCCTCGTGGCGTAATGCAAGATGATGGGGCTCCCCTACAGAAACTACAGAATGTGATGAGGAGCCCAGAGATTCATAACTGAATGAGGGTCCTCTGAAGGGTGACAGCTCACTAGTGCCCCCCCAACCTCACCCCCAAGTGCTGCAGGGGGATGTGTTACAACCAATGCGGACAGGGCCACACAAAGGGAATCCATTGATATTTCTTCTCTGCCTCAGTGGGTGCAGTGACCGAGCTCTTCGGGTTTTTACTTCTGCTTGTGTCGAACTGTTTCGACCTCCATTTTTGTTTGTCCACTGGCACACACCTGAGCCTCCTCCACTTCAGCAAACATTGATATACACATCTGCAGAGGCAGCGTGGCAAGAAGTTAGCGGGGTATGTGCAATGCAGACCATCAGCCCTCTCACTGGAGGACTTTCTACCAATCAGAAAGGGGCAGAGTTTCGGTCATTCGATGTCAACGAGCTGCGCTCAGGATCTGGCACGCAAGGTACGTTTCACACCGTGTTCTCTTGTGCCCATGCCCGTTTAAGGCTGACCAATGACCATGTCTCACAGGACCAGAAGGTTCTCTGAGGAAGGCCTCCATCCTGTGTGCCATTCCAATCTTAGGGAAGCTCAGCAAGATAGGCACGTGCCCACTGTAGTGTTTAGGGGTGGCACACTGCTGTAGGGGAGGCCTAGGGGCATGGGGGAGATAACGGAAAACAGGACACAACAGCCAGGGTCACTGTGGTGGGCCAAAGACCACGAGCGGTCTCGCGCCCGTTTATTTATACCTTCGGGCGTGCCCGCCCTCCGGGTGCGTGGGTGCGTGACCAGCGTGCTGGAACGGGCCGGGTGGCTCCGTTACCACATCCCTCCAATCTTTCAGATACAGAGATCATTTCTCGCTGAACAGTTCGGTTCTTGCGCACACCACGCAAAGTCTCTGAGTCTCTTACTTGGGGCCGGGTTTGGCCGAAGTCCATACGGCTGACTCCGTGGAACATCTCCTCGGCCTGTTCCTCCTGCCCCTCGGCCACTGGGCGCCTCGGCCTCTGCAGAGGGCCCGCCTTCTCGATCGCCCGCCCCGGGCAGTGGGGGTGCGCTCCGCGATGGGCTCGCCTGCACTCCTGGTGAGCCGCACCCTTCCGGGGCCTCAAACTCTTCCTCCTCCTGGTCAGTCTGTGGTAAATATTTCATGACCGGTACTATTTTTTATGCGGTAAAGTCTAGTAAGAATAACTCAGTAAATATAAGAGGCAGAATCCGTGGTATTAGAGGTTCTAAAAGGCTTTATTCCTCTACAAAGGAAATACAATTCGAATTGCAGGCTTCACACTCCATCACCATGAGGGTTCAGGAAGGAAGGCAATACATTATTGACAAGTAATGGTATTTATATGGAAAGCATTACATTAAGACAGATGCAAGAGGCGTAACAGCTGATAATACAGATATAATACACATACGTAATGAAAAAAGGCGTAAACATAGGTGTAACCAAATACGTCATTTAAACATGATGTCACAAGTGGGTGGATCCATGAGAGAATCCTGCAATGTCAGCAGAAATACTTGGCAGAGATGCGCGCGCAGCCGCATGACGTGTGATTGACGTGCAACTAGAGGGTGAAGGGGACTTTGACATTTAGCTCTACATGTGGAGACAGAAGTCTGGGGGGTCATGTCAACCTAATCCCAAATCATATCTGATATCTTATGTTTAAAGAACTGTATTATCCAAAAGGAAAAGTCTCTCGGACGGAATCTATTCTATACTGACTGTTAGTGCGTGTACAAGCGTCTAAGTGTCTACATGAGATGCGAGGGGGCAGGAATCTTCCATGGTAACAGGGGCTATGAATTACTTGCATGAGGACAGTGAGGCCTGGCCCTTTGCACGGTAGCTGGAAGAATGTTTACCTAAACTACTAGACAGGAATGCATCGGATGAGGAGCGGAGTAGATAATCTTGAAGGTGAAATACAGTTTTTTGGCAGGCAACAGGCTGGATCAGGCACCGTTAGCCGCGCAGGGAGTAGGACAAAGTTCATGGATACAGATGCATGCTCGGACTGGAGCTTTCAGAGGCAGAAGGCAGGAAAAGGCTTGATGGCAGAATTCAGGGCCTACTCGCCTGAATCTGTGAAATGTGGAAAGTGAACCTCATAAAGTCGGTGGCCTTTCATACCTAGGAATGGGATATCTGACCCATTCATGGTGGATCTGATAGAGGACATGTTGACGGTGGACGCACATGTATTTGCGTCTTGCAAAACTGGAACTGGAGGGAACATACATGTACTTATAGCATGCACATGGAGCCGTTGGGGTCTACGATAGGGGACATAACTGATCACAAAATTCATATTTCCTCATTCCCTCCTTGTCCCCTACGGACCCTCAGGAGATATCAATCTTCATCAATCCATCGATCTGTTCATATAGCATCATTTGTTCTTCTTTCTTCTTCCGGGATTTTGAACGAAAACTTGGAGGTGGGATACACGATGTGGCACACAGGCCACAAATCGCTGGCCCACATTGTAGACATAAGCAGCAACTGAATAGTATGAGAAAGCCAATACCTAGGAAGGATAGGATCCTCCATCCCCAGGCTGACAACATGCTCCAGAACCAACCGGACCAAGTCCAGGTGCCTGGGCTCTGGTGTATCTGGCTTATAATCTTATGAAGGCGGGTTATGGCTTTATATACTGACGGTGAATTTTCTGGTATGAAAATGCAGCAACTTGATCCGATGACTCTACAAGCTCCGCCCCTATCGGCCAGGATGACGTCAAGGACAAGACGATTTTGAAGCACAACATTCCGCATAGCAGACTGCTCTTCTGTTAAATTGCCTAAGGCGGAAGTAGTCTCGTTTACTACTGCTTCAAGGGTTCTAGTTAATCTACGTATCAGCTTACTATTAGTGACTGTACCTATATAAGGAAAGAAACCTTTATTGAAATCTGTATATTGTTCCCATGCCGTTTCAGTGTAGTCGACAATCGGGAGATCTCTCTGCTGTCTATTGTGTACCAAATGGGTATTTCTGTGATAATCAGGAGGAGCTAGGAAAACAGGTGGCAGAAGGAATGCTATGTAACAGGTACCATCCCAATCTAGAGGTAGACATATATATGCGGTCTGGCCACATATGAAGTAAGAATGACGGGAAGCTCTAAATGTAGATTTGCCTTGATCACTGAATTTTATTACAGTGGTGCATTTACTATGGCCCATGTGTATGGAACCATTCTTTCTTACACATAATTCCCCTTTAACTGGGAATACTGACATAGCGGGCAAGATTGGTGTAGCTTCGGATTCGACATTCAGAATCAGGAGGTTAAGTGTAAAATTACCTAATCCATATACTTCATTTTCTAGATCAGTTCCTGTTCTTTTGGGAAGTCCCTCCTTGTTAGGGTAGCAGACTTTATGCAAAACCAAGTTCAGGTTTCCCCATACCCAGTTGTCTTGATAAACTGCGGAATTTGAATCTAGGGAATTAATCAAACTAAACCATGCTCCACAGGAGCCATTGTGTGTGAACGGATATGGAAAGAGGGGCAAAACTCCCTTATAGTTCTGATAAGGAGGGAGTCGGCCACATATCCAACAATTTGTAGCATTGCTGGTCTGATGGGAATGATGTAACATACTAATGAATGTGTTGTTGCGCAGCGCAAATCTATAGGACAACTCATGCAGAGGTAATTCACTAAAAGAATGTTCAGCAGTAACATTATAAGCACGTTTAGAAATAGGGTAATACATACGAAGTAATATACTAGTTATAATGATCAGAAAACTTAGAAAAAACAAAATTAATAGTGTTACTGTGCAATGACTACGAAGCGATTTACAATACGCATGCTTTTTAAGCTGCATCTGTTGATTTCTTTCTCTATTCTGGTCTAGAGGATACATGTCAGAGACAAATTCAACCGATTCACCTTGGAGAGGACTTAAACAATCAAATTGTCTGACTTGCTAGACCTTAATTTCAGTTTATAAAGTTCCGTTTCGTGGGTTCAACCAAGGGGAGCTTTGAGTCTGTCTGTGAGGAAATGTAGGGTTGAATGTTCACACTGGACGGTAGTCCATAAAATTTCTTGATATGACTCGAGTGCAACCACCCTTTACATCCCTCGATCTTCACGGCTGTCCTTGTTGCTAGTAGAACAAGTTTTGGCGATTTCCACCTAGGCTCCAGTTGGGTCTTCCGGTCGAAATTCCGCACTAGGACCAGATCACCTGGAACCACGTCATGGGGCTTCACCTCAGTGTTATCGGGAAAAGCTGCAGCTACCTGTGAACGACAAGATTGTAGTGCAGACATCAAGGAAGCCAGGTAATCTGTCAGCATATTACAGTCAACATCAGTGATTTTGCGAGGTATAGGCGTCCCCCACATATTTGGTGGTCTACCGAAGATCACCTCGTACGGGGATAGCCCTGTTCGAGAATGTGCTACCATTCTCATGTAAAAGAGTGCAACTGGTAAGGCTACTATCCAATCGACACCTTTTCCTCTACATATTTTGGACAATCTAATTTTCAGAGTTTGATTATGGCGTTCCACGAGACCTGCTGCCTCAGGATGTCGGACACAGTGGAATTTCCATTGGTAGCCTAACAAAAGTGAAACGTGTTTCATTAATTCGGATGAGAATGGCTGGCCGTTATCTGAGTATACAACACGTGGCAAACCATATCGTGGGAAGAATTCTCGCACTAGCTGTTTGGCAGTAGTCGGGGCAGTGTAATCTGAAACCGGGTAGGCTTCTGTCCAACGGGAAAGAGCACAGACAACTACGAGAACATATTTGAATCCTCGACATCGTTCCATCTGGATATAATCCATCTGGAGGACTTCAAAAGCATGATCGGGAGGTTGAAATCTACCCTGCTCTACGGGGATGCTTTTACCTGGATTAAACTGACAACATATCATACAGGTACGTACTTTCTGTTTGGCTGCTGCTCGCAAGTGTTTGTTGAACCAAATGTGTTGAATACTGTCTAGCATAGCTTTTTCTCCTAGGTGCGCTGGACTGTGTATTGTGTTAATGATGACTTGAACCATGGAATCGGGAAGAAACCATATAGATTTTTCCTTCGTCATCCATCCTTGATCCGTTTGGATCCCTCCTAATTCAGTCCATTTCTTTATTTCTTCTGGTGTAGCGTGTGTCTGTATGTCAATTATATCAAGGGCGGGATCCTTAACTGTCATGCAATGTGTTGGTGTCGGAACTATTGTCTTTGTCGCGTCAGTTGTATGAGTCTGGTTCTGAGCAGTCTGTTTAGCTGTTCTGTCAGCTAGGTCATTACCCTGAGAAATGATATCGGTAACTTTTGTATGAGCTTTGTATTTCATAATCGATATTGCAGTAGGTAAATGAATCGCATCTAATAGGGCTTGAATGAGGGGTCCGTGTTGGATGTGGGCACCGTGAGAAGTTAAATAACCTCTCTCTCGCCACAGCACGCCGAAGTCATGGACGACTCCGAATGCATAACGTGAATCTGTGTATATGTTGACTTTCTTATTTTTGGCTTGAATACAGGCTTGTGTCAGAGCGATGAGCTCTGCTGCTTGAGCTGACAAAATGTTAATACAATTTGTTTCAATGACTTCAGTGTCTGTTGTGACTGCGTAAGCGGCCACTAACTCTCCTGTACTTGTTCTCATACATGAACCATCTACATACAATGTCAAGTCTGGATCTAATAAAGGGATATCTGTCAAGTCTTGTCTGGGTTTTGTCGTGATAGTAATGACTTCAATACAATCATGTGCTAATGGATCCGTTCCATTTACTGGCAAAAGTGTGGCAGGATTTAACGTATTACAACGTCTGATTTCTATGTGTGGCTGAAACAATGTCAATTCGTAACCGGTGAGTCTCGCTATAGTCAAGTGTTGTGTTTGTGTGTGGTTCAAGAGAACCTCTACTGCGTGTGGTACTTGTACTGTCAATTGATGTCCTAACACTATGGCATCGCTTTGTCTGATTGCTAAAGCTGTTGCTGCCACTGATTTCAGGCACGCAGGAAGAGCCTGAGCTACTGGATCTAATGTACTAGAGAAATAAGCACATGGTTTGTGTGATCCTGCTTGTTCCTGAGTGAGTACTGACAAGGCAGTACCTTCGCGTTCTGTAACAAATAGTGTAAACAGTTTATTGTAACATGGTGTTGCTAAAACAGGTGCTTGGCATAAAGCTTTCTTTAAGTTTTCAAAAGCATGTGTATGTTCTTGAGTCCAAGGGAGGACAGTCGGTGTGGCGGCCTCCTGTGTTGTCAACTGGATGAGTGGTTTTGCTAGAAATGCATATTGAGGGATCCACTGCCTACAGTATGAAGTGAGGCCTATAAAAGCCCGCACCCCCTTTTGTGTCTTGGGTGGTGGCATGTTAGCAATTAACTGGATGCGGTCGGGTGTAAGCTGTCTTCCCTCCTTGGACAGCGAGTGCCCAAGGTAGACAACTCGCGGGACACAGAATTGCAGCTTAGAAGGGGACACCTTGTGCCCCTTGTCGGCCAGAAATTTTAAAACCGTCAGTGACGCTGTTTCACATTCAGGTTCGCTTCGGGCGGTGCTCAGCAGATCATCGACATATTGAAGCAAGGCAGTGTTAACTGGCATGTGGATACTGTCAAGTTCTCGTTTTAGTGCTTGGCTATAGATGCTGGGGCTTTCTGTAAATCCTTGAGGTGCGCGTGTGAATTTAAAACTTCGTCCATTCAAACTGAATCCGAACAAATATTGACTTTCCGGATCTATTGGGACGCTAAAGAAAGCATTCTTGAGATCAATTACAGTGAAGAACGTTGCTTCTGAATCAATAGCAGTTAGTAATGAAGAGATATCTGGGACCACAGGGTATTGTGGTACAATACATTTATTTAATTCGCGCAGGTCAATAACTAATCGATATACTGGTGATGCTTTTGGATCCGTTCTTTTAAGAATCGGAATTATCGGGGAATTGCATACATTGGAGTCTGTTTCGACAACCACTCCTTGTGCAATGAGTTCGTCAATGATTTGCAGTAAGGCCGCAACAGCATCTGGTGGTAACCTATATTGTCGCATTCGTGGTAGTACTACTCCTGTTTTTAGTGTGACTCGATATGGTGTAATGTTCATGCAACCAACATCAGTGGGGCCTTGTGCCCATAAATGCGTAGGTAAGCTCTGCAGCCGGTGATCCATGTCTCTGGACACGTAGTGACCTTTAAAATCACGTAAAAATAATCGTACTCCTTCCGGAGAACAACATATTATAGCTCCTAGAGCTTTCAATGTTTTTATACCTAACAAGTTTTCTGGACATGATTTAGTAAGCAATAAATCTGTAGTTCGTGTCAATGGACCAACCGTAAGTGGAAGGGGCTGTGTTACGTCATTAATTATAGGTTTTCCTGAGAATCCAAGGGAAATATTTTGTGAGCCTGAGAGGGGTGCCCCTGGAACTTCACTGCGTCGTATAGTTGTTCTGCTTGCCCCTGTATCAAGTAAAAACTTTCTGTCTTCCCCTAATAGTTCACTATGTACATAAGGTCCCTCTTGATCTACAGGAACCTCAATAAGGGGTAAGCCAACTTCCCTCTCTAGGCTATTTCATGTGTATCGCTGATAATCAGGATAATCTGCTTGTGCATACTGGTACATCTGTTGCGTTGTCGCTTGTGTGGCAGCAATAGGCTGAGCTGGTGGTGGTGCTACGGTCTGTTGTGGAGCTGCCTGTTGCGGAGCTAGTTGTTGCGGAGCTGACCTATGTTGTGCATGCTGAGGAATTTGTTGTTGATTCTGATCCTGTCTAGGTGGACGTGGTCTTTCCTGAGTTCTACCCGTGGCGATATTATGTTTCAAAACTGGACAATCGTGTATATAATGACCTTGTTGTTTACAATAGTTACATGTCCCTTTAACTGGACCTGTTGAATCACCCTTTTGGTGACCATCAGCTGGAACTGACTGAGCAACAAGCATTTTCATTTTTGTATCTTTCATACGTCTTTGTTCGTGTTCTTGTTCTTCTCTAATTCTATTGTGGTGATATTGTAACATCTGTAACATCTGTGACGGGGTGTTACCCTGCCAGGTACTCTCAAATTTCAATACTCTATTCTTAACTTGCGGTAGGGAATTTTCAACTAATTTTGTCACAAACAAATGTGGATATGACTCGCTACTTGCTTTTATGCCACTGTTTATACCAAAACATTTTTCAAATCGGGAATAGAAATCACTAGTGTCTTCATCTTGCTTTTGTTTACAGGCTGAGATTGCACCCCAGTCCTCCTTTTTCGTAGTTAATAAACGTGGCAGTACCTGTACTAGTAATCCTGGTAGTGCTGTAGTCTTTTCCCCAAGCCCTGCTCCTGCAGCTCGGGCCTTTTCTTCGTTTTCTAATGCTGTCCAATCTATCTTTTGGTCTCCCACCTCCCATTCCTTTTCTTTGAGTTTCTCGTAAACACCGGCAGGCATTAACACTTTCAGTATTTTCATAATGTCGGGGTAGGTATACTCTCCCATGAGTAGCATGTCTTTTATCTCACGGTGGAAACCTGCTGGATCCTTGTCATGGCTGGGTACTACTTTCTTCATTTCTAGTAATTCAATTTTAGTTATAGGCGTGTACACAAACACGCGTTTAAAGGTATTATCTTCACCTCTGATTGGGTGTACTTCGCGTAAGGGATTCTGTCTATCTATGTGATACATTTTTCTTCCCATAGCGGGAATTGGAACGTGTTCTGGACATACGAAAATTATATACTGGTTTCGAAATTCTAGAATTTCTTTAATCAAATCAGTACCTGACCCTCTCCATTTATTCGTGAGTAGTTCGGTCAATATGTCAGGTAAGGGTCCAGGATCGGAGTGTTGGCTTTTATATAATATAAGGAGGTGTTGAATCATGTATATACTAGCTAAACGCTGTTCGTCTGGGGCGAGATTCAGAAACGTGTGTGCTAGTGCATCTTCACTGTATTTGTCGGGACTGTCAGCCCATTGTACTGCTGACCTGGCTAATTCTTGTTCATCCATGGAATTGAGCATATGGTACCCCCTTCGGTCTCGGAGTAGGTTATCAGCAGCTTGGAATAGGTGTTCAGGGGACCTTGTATTTAACATAGGGGTTTGAAAATGTCTATTACATTCTGGACGTATCGGACATATCGGATCATTGAAGCCTCTAGTATTATTATGGGGTCTTCCTCTACCTACGTAAGCTATCGTTTCTATTTGTTCTGATTCTTGCTCCTCCTCTCCCTCTGATTCAATTCTGTCTGCTTCTCGTCTTTCTTTATGTATTCGTTCTACTTCCTTGCGGATCTTTCGATACATGGCGATTACACACGCCTGTCTATCATGTTTCTCGTCTGATATGTTCTGACCCCATTTGGCAAGTTTTTGCATGGTATCATGATCTGCCCCAGGCCTGTCTTGGTTCCTGATCACGCAGTTTATGAAAAAACGTAGTAGTTGTCTTTGTACATCCACTTTCTGGTATTCCATAGCTTCGTTAATACTTTCTGGGCCTCGCCCTGTTTGGACAAAGTGATATATATTGTCTAGGTGCTCAACCATTCCTGGTATCGTCATTAAATACAATGTAGCCCGTCTTATACGTAGTGATGATAGTAGCAATCTGTCCTGTTTACCTGGTACTGGATCGTATCTACAATCCACAAGATGTTCTTTAAACATGTCGGATGTCGCTAGTTGGGGTGTACGTTGGAGTGCTAAATCTCTAAGGGTCTGTTTATTTAGCGGCGGCGTGGCAAACATGTCTGTCGTACCTCCTGTAGCACCGTCTGAGGTGCTGGGCAAGAAAGGATTTGTTGGACGTAAGATAGAAATTGTAGATGCGGGAAAAACAGTAGAAACGGACGGACCTGTTGGAACTAGTGCAGGAGTTTGCTGCTGCGGAGATACAGACGGATGCTCTTGGTGTTGAACACCATCGGTAAGCGGTGTGTGTGGTATGGTATTAGCATACTCGGGAGCTACGTCATCTAAATAGGAGGAAAGGAAAACGTCTTTTGCTGTTTTAGGATGTGGTTTTATCGGGAGTAATGGAGGAGTCAAGTCTTTTGGTATTTCCGGGGTAGCCTGAGGTAACCCTTCGGCCAGAAGAGGATACATACCATTCATAAGAGTGTTTCGTTGTCTATCTATTTGTTCTGCTTTTACTCGGGTACCTTCCTCAATTAATAAATTTTCTCGGGTTTTATTCGAATTCTCCCTACCTTTCTCTTCTTGTCTGAGCGCTTTTTCTGTACGTCTATATGATTCTTTACGCCATAATTCAATGGCATCTTTCTGTGACTGTCTGGCTTTCTTTTTCCATAATTCTTCTTCTACTCTCATGATGCAATCTGCATCCCAGGTCCCCGCTGCGGGCCATCTCTGACTCTCTGGTAAATCCTTGGTGTAGTCCACCCATAAATCAAGAAATAATACGGCATCTAGGCCATGTTTATGATACATAAAATATCCTGGAGTGACCCTAGGTGGAATGGGAACAGCTTCTTCGAGTACCCCTTTTCTAGTTTTGATCTGTCTTAGTTTTGAAAAGAGCGGCATTTTTAGATCTTATTATTTGAACACACTTAATACAATAAACACAATAATAAACAATCATTCACACCACAATATGTAGAACGTATTTAACATTTAACATTTGACAGTTTAACGAACGATGATAACTAATAAGAAACTAGTTACTGACATAATACTAACACTAAATAATACTTAATTATATGCAAGACATACTAGATATACTGCTAAACAGTACAGATACACTGCTGAAACAGTGCAGACCGGATTTGTGTACCCAAACCCGTCTTGACCGGCACAGATTATGTGCACGTTTAAATGCCTCCCCGGCAATGGTACTCACCGGGTAGCTCGGAACGGAAGGCCTCGGAACTGAACTGAAACTGGACCGGACTGGACTCGACTCGACTGGACTCGGAACTTCGGAACCTGGTGGGCCTCTGTATACCTCGGATCTTGCTCTCTCAGCTAGGCTCTGGTCGGGATACTTCGCACTTCTCACCGCCTCGTCTGGGTGTTGATCGCAGCCTCAGTCACCTCCGCTTGGCCGGAGGGAGATACAGGAAATCCTGCAGGTACGCGTTTTTGTCCGTTCAGCTGTGGCAGGAGACCGGGCCTGCAACGCACCTCCGGCGCGTGAGATGAGAAAGTGTCCCTATTCGGGCGCCAATTTCTGTGGTAAATATTTCATTACCGGTACTATTTTTTATGCGGTAAAGTCTAGTAAGAATAACTCAGTAAATATAAGAGGCAGAATCAGAAATACTTGGCAGAGATGCGCGCGCAGCCGCATGACGTGTGATTGACGTGCAACTAGAGGTTGAAGGGGACTTTGACATTTAGCTCTACATGTGGAGACAGAAGTCTGGGGGGTCATGTCAACCTAATCCCAAATCATATCTGATATCTTATGTTTAAAGAACTGTATTATCCAAAAGGAAAAGTCTCTCGGACGGAATCTATTCTATACTGACTGTTAGTGCGTGTACAAGCGTCTAAGTGTCTACATGAGATGCGAGGGGGCAGGAATCTTCCATGGTAACAGGGGCTATGAATTACTTGCATGAGGACAGTGAGGCCTGGCCCTTTGCACGGTAGCTGGAAGAATGTTTACCTAAACTACTAGACAGGAATGCATCGGATGAGGAGCGGAGTAGATAATCTTGAAGGTGAAATACAGTTTTTTAGCAGGCAACAGGCTGGATCAGGCACCGTTAGCCGCGCAGGGAGTAGGACAAAGTTCATGGATACAGATGCATGCTCGGACTGGAGCTTTCAGAGGCAGAAGGCAGGAAAAGGCTTGATGGCAGAATTCAGGGCCTACTCGCCTGAATCTGTGAAATGTGGAAAGTGAACCTCATAAAGTCGGTGGCCTTTCATACCTAGGAATGGGATATCTGACCCATTCATGGTGGATCTGAGAGAGGACATGTTGACGGTGGACGCACATGTATTTGCGTCTTGCAAAACTGGAACTGGAGGGAACATACATGTACTTATAGCATGCACATGGAGCCGTTGGGGTCTACGATAGGGGACATAACTGATCACAAAATTCATATTTCCTCAAGTCTCAGGGAAGCCAGATGTTACTCGTTTGAACCAAGATGCATTTCGCGTTACCGTCCGCGTCCCTCTCCTGGCGGACACCATGGTGCCCTGCACCCCGGTCACTTCCCACACCTCCGGTTCAAACGGGGTACGATACTTCCAATTCGGGTATCGGTCTTTCAGGATGACCCCGTCTCCCACCTGGAGACTCCTCGCCCGGGCTCTTCTCTTCAGACTGGCCTTCTCGTTGGAGGTCCGCCTTCTCCCTTGCGCCGCCTCTTGGTCTAGCGGCCTAGGCTGCCACACATGACTCGCCGGGATATTGTCCCTGGGGGCCTTCTTGAATAGAAGGTGCGCTGGCGCACACCGGGTCGTACAGTGGGGTGTCCGTCGGTAGGCACTTAGGAACTGCGAGAGGCATTGATCCGCGTCTTCTCCTTGCTCGACTCCGATTCTCAGCGCCCGGTTCATCGTGCGCATAAAACGCTCCACCTCACCATTCGCCTGGGGCCACTGCGGGGTAATTTTCCTGTGTCTAACCCCTCGAGCCGCTAGGTAGTCCTGGAACTCTCGCCCTTGGAACGGTGGCCCGTTGTCCGACCGGACTTCCTCAGGTAGGCCCATCATGGCAAATATGCGGTCCAGCGCCGCTCGCACCTGGTTGAACGCCGTTGATGACACCACTTCCACCACCGGGAACTTGGAGTGTGAATCCACCACCACTAAGGTGTGTCGCCCATCCGGGAACGAACCAAAGTCTACACTCAACTTGGACCAGGGTTCCAGACATGGGTCCTCCGTGATCACTGGGTGAGGTGTCGGCTCCCCCCCCGGTGATGTTGCACGAGTGGCAGTTGCGGATGGCTTCCTCAACCAGCGCGTCCATCCGAGGGAACCACACCTTGCTCCACAGCCTTGCCTTGGTCTTGGAGACGCCTTGATGCCCTTGATGCGCCAACCTAACCACCTCTCCGTGGAGACTCCTCGGAATGACGAGTGTTGCTCCTCGCAGGACCACGCCATGCGGCCCCTCGCTGAGTTCACTCCGCGCGTTCCACACCTGCTGTCGATACACTCTCTCCTCTTCCGTGAGGGCTTGCACTCCATCCAGGAAGTTCCGCCAGTGGTGGGTCGCCAGCGTGCGCTTCACTTTCACGAGGCAATCGTCCAGCTCCGTGGCCTTGCCGATGTCTTCCAGCGTGAGTGCCACCGGGCATGCAGCTTGCGACACCAGGCGGACGAACTCCTCTGTTTCCGCCTCATCCGACTGGTCAGGGTGCACCGGCTCCGGGTGTCTGGACAGGAAGTCCGCTGGGTTGCTGGCCCCGGGTCGGAACACGACCTCAAATCGGTACGCTTGCAACTGGACCGCCCATCTCTCGATCCTCGGTGGCCCTAGCCTCGCCGTGCCGGCGAAGAGCGGAACAAGGGGCTTGTGGTCGGTGACCACCCGGAAGTCGTGACCATAAAGGTAGAGATGGAAATGTTGACAGGCCCACTTGATGGCCAGCGCCTCCCGCTCAATCTGCGCGTACCTCATCTCCGTGGCCGTCAGAGCCCTGCTGGCATACGCGGTCGGGACCCATTCTTTCTCCTGCATCAGGACCGCGCCCAGCCCCACGGGGCTCGCGTCCACCACCACCTCTGTCCGCCGGTGGGGTCTGAAGTACGCCATCACCTTGTCGTCGATCAGCGCGTCCTTGACCGCTTGGAACGCCATATCTTCCTTAGCCGCTCAGGTCCACGGATGACCACTCTTCGTGAGAAGCCGGAGCGGCTCCGACAGGGACGCCAGATTGGGAATAAACCTCCCACAGTAGGTTGCCATCCCTAGGAAGCTCCTGACCTCGGTGGCGGATGTGGGCCTCGGGGCAGCGCGGATCGCCACCGCTTTCTTCGGGTCCACTCTCAGGCCGTCCCTCGAGAAGATGTAGCCGAAGAACTCGACCGACTCCTGGTAGAAGGAGCACTTGGCCTCATGCAGGGTGAGGCCGCTATCCGCTAGCCGCTGCAGCGTGTCTCGCAGATGCCGATGTTGTTCTTCCAGAGTTCGTGAGAACACCAGAATGTCGTCACTTAAATTGATGACTCCCTGGAGACCCGAGAGAGTCTCCCTTATGGCATTTTGGAACACTTCGGCCGCTGACAAGATTCCGAAGCTCAACCGCTTATATCTCCGCAGGCCAACGTGGGTGGAGAAGGTGGTTATGTTGCGGCTATCGGGGTGGAGTTCAAGCTGGTGGTACCCCGCGTTGAGATCCAGTTTCGTGAACCACTGCGCGCCATTGAGGTCGGCCACAATATCGTCCATGGTGGGCGTGAGGTGCCTTTCGCGCTTGACTGCCTTGTTTGGGAGGCGCATGTCCACGCACAACCGGATGGCGCCGGGCTGCTTGGGTTTGGGCGCCACGACCAGGGGGGACACCCACGGGGTCGGACCCGATACCTTCTCAATCACCCCCAAGTCTTCCAATTTTTGCAACTCCTCCTCTACCCGTGGTCGCAGGAGGAATGGTATTCTCCGGTGACGCAGCGCCATGGGCCGGACCGTCGGGTCCACGTGTAGTTTGAACTGCTTCCCACGTAGGCATCCTAGACCTTGAAACAACATCGGAAAGTCCTTCAGTATCTCTCTTGCATGCAGGTCGTGCACCTGATTCGCGAAGAATACCAGCGCCAGATCTTCGGCGGTGTGGCAGCTCAGCAGGGTGCCTCTCTTGCCTTCCGCCACGTGGAATGTCGTGGCCAGCTTCCGGCCTTCGCTGACGACTTCAACGTCAATCACCCCTCGCAGGGACAGTGGCCGGTCACTGTCATACGTGAAGATTTGGGCTTTGGAGGGTCTCAGGGGTGGGCGTGGCGACAACCTCTCATACTGGCAGCTGTCCATGACGTTCACCGACGCCCCCGTGTCGTTGAGAGCACTCACCGGGGACCCGGCCACCATGATGTCACACATGGGCGGCGGTCTCCTCCTCGTGCCTTCCCGGCCTACGAACGAAACGAAGAATACTTCCTCTTCTTCCCCCTCTTCATCGAACTCTGGCTTGGAGTTTTCGCGCAGGGCGGCGGATTCCTCCACTGTCAGTTGGTGCACGCGCGCCGCAGCCCCACGCGGGCCGGAAACACCTCCGCGCCCCCTTCGGCCACCTCTGCAGACCTTCGCAAAGTGGTTCGCTCGACCGCACTTCAGACATGTTTGTCCCATTGCGACGCACCGGCCGCCAGGTGGGTGACCTAGGCCGCAGTTGCCACATGTGCTGCCCTGTGGAGCCCTCGCGGCTCCTCGCTGCTGGTTCGGCCGCTTCTGCAGCGCGTCCACTCTCTCTTCCTTGATCGCTGGCCTTTTCGGGGCAGTCGCTGGCCGATTGAGGGCCGCCTCCATCGCATCCGCCCGAGCATTGGAGAGCTCGTGAGACCGGCCTAGGACCAGGATGTTATCTAGGGAGATGCCTGGCTCCCGTAGGATGAGACGCCGCAACGGGACCGACCTGCACCCTTGTATGAGCTGAGCCCGAATCTCTGCCCTCTGGTCTGGCAGCTCACAGGACAGCGAGAGTTTCCGCAGGCGTGCATAGAAGACGTCGATGCTTTCTGTTTCTTCTTGTCGCGCCTGGCGAAGCCTAAACCACTCAAAATCGGGGTTAGTTTGGGGGTCAAAATGGCGGTTCAGGGCCCTTATGGCACCCGCATAGTCGTCGTCGTTCCCCCTGTCCGGTAGAGTTTCGAAGAGGTCGTACAGTTCTTCACCACCGTAGCACATGAGGAGAGATCTCTTGACCGTGTTGTCCGTCTCCCGCACTCCGACAAAGTAGTGCTCCAGCCGTCCGATCCATGAGCGCCACCGCACGGCCGCCGTGGAGGGGTCCGATAATTCGCTGAACGGCGGCAGCGGGGCCACCGCGCTGTGTCCAGGCGCGGCGGCCGCGGGCTGCGCGGCAGCTACCGGCTGAGGCTGTTGCGCCGTGCCACTTCCGCTGGAGGCAGGGGTAGTCATACTCGTCACTCCTCACTGCTCACCTCCCAGACCTTGGCTGCTTGGCTGGTGTCCAGGCGAGACCACCGTTGCACTTCCTCCCTTGAACGGGCCGCTGCAGGCCACCTGCCTGTCGCTGCGCGCAGGCGAGACCTTTTCTTCTGCTGGTGCTGCGCGTAGGCGAGACCTTTCCTTCTGCTGGTGCTGCGCGTAGGCGAGACCTGCTTTACCACTGTTTTTTTTTTTGATGCTTTATTGTCCACGCTCCCTCGCAGGCACCGCTGAGGACGCCCTCAACCACACGCTGCCTCGGGGCCTTCACCGGCAGAGCCAAAGCCAGCTTCGTCCTCCCAGACGCTCACGCAGCACTCGAGGGCCGATTCCCCCCTCCGAACAGAGCGCTCACCTGCAGATCGCCCGCCTCGAGATCCCCAGCGCGAGGACGCGCTCGGCGAGGTCCGCTTCGTTCCGCCTCCGCGGAGAGCGCCGGGCACCACCAGGCAAGTTCGTAGTGTGCCGGAGGGGCGAGGCGCGGGTAGGCTCCGCCCTCGTCGCCAATGTAGTGTTTAGGGGTGGCACACTGCTGTAGGGGAGGCCTAGGGGCATGGGGGAGATAACGGAAAACAGGACACAACAGCCAGGGTCACTGTGGTGGGCCAAAGACCACGAGCGGTCTCGCGCCCGTTTATTTATACCTTCGGGCGTGCCCGCCCTCCGGGTGCGTGGGTGCGTGACCAGCGTGCTGGAACGGGCTGGGTGGCTCCGTTACCACACCCACCTTTGACACCATCCCCCCTTTTAGGGCGGCAGTTTTTTCTTTTCTGAGCATGTGACGAATGAGACACCTTCTACATCCATGGCCATGATGTTTGGGATGTGTAAAAACGCAGTTCGAATTATTATAGATGCGACGTTCCCATGTACCTCGAGGATTTGCTTTGCAACGCGCCCAAATTTGCAATGCTTCATTCACTGGCCACACGGTGCACAGGGGCGTAACGCGGGCCCTTGCATCACCAGCGGGGCAGGAGCACCACACCCAGGGCAGGGCCCCTAATCAATTTAATGCCTTTGAATAACCGTGAGATGCGGGAGTCTGAGGTGCCTCTCCTGAGTGCTGCTGGGGCGGGGGCATAATTGCGTGTTACGCCACTGACGGCGCATTCATTCTGCCTGATGTGGTTGACGGCTTTTCGGCCACAGCCAAATGCACTAAACCGGACAGTTGAAGGTTACAACCCTCCCATCAGCCCAATAATATGCGGGGCTTAAGGAGACAAAGCGAAGGCCTCCGGGAGCAAAGCCCCACCTCCGAGGATTTATTGCATGCTGTAAATGCCACAGCCCTCGTGTGACCTTTGTGCTTAATAAAGCTTGACAATGTAGTCACCTCAAGTGTAAAGATGCCATAGACATGGGCGCGGCATGTACCCCAATCCCATGCTGGCGCTTACACCCATCATTAAGAAACATGTGGGATTCCTGAAATTGAGGTTTGTGCCTTTCAAGGGCCCCTGGGGAGAGAACACCGATGGCAATGTGTGTGACGTAACTGCCTCTTGATCAGCCCGAGGCAGAACTGAACGGCAAATGGGGCAGTAACAAAACCTTTAAGCCGCCCAGTGGCTTCCAATGGGATGCTTAGGGTCATAGGGGATGTGAAAAAGGGCACAGTCTAGTTCAGCCTCAGGTGGACCGCGTGACAGGGGGTGACTGAATTTCTCTAACTCGTCTCCCCTCTGTTGCCCAGTCTTAGACGTACAGTGGAAACGGCATGGAAATCTAATTTCTCCTTCATTTAGCGTGATTTCTGTAAGTCCGGGCAGGTGTTTTCATTTAATATTTATTTATATTTTCATTAAATGTGTTTCAGTTGCCTTGTTACAAGCCGCGTGGCTCAGAAATCCGCCCTGTTAATAATAACCATCATGACGTGCAATGTAATGATTAGATGCCCGATCTCTCAAACTGTCCACAATGCTACATTTGTGAGTCCTGATAACTAAACAGTTCTGCAACAGTGTTAAGTAATTCTGGGCCTGCTGTGGCTGGGCCAACTAAGGGCTCAAGGGCTGAAACTTAGAGGTGGGCGAGCCAACAAATGAACAGGGAGAGCTGAAACAAGGGTAGGGCTCGGATCTTAGAGGACGTGCACGAGCCGAGCCCTGAACATACTTGCTATGTAAATCATACAATTAACATTATGTAAAACTTGATAAAGTGTCTTCAAAATTCACAGAAGTGTATTTCTTGAACAGGTTCGAAGCTCTGACATTAATAGGATCACGTTATAGCGCTGCACTGTGAAATACTTGCGCCAAGAGATAGTTTTGTACAACTGGTATTCTGAACTCACATATTTGAAAGTCCTTTCATACGCGATAGCACAGAAAAACAGAGTTTTGACGAAATTGAATGTTTGCTAAAATATCCCACCATTTCAGCAGGGAAGCCACAATTTAGCCAGGTTTTCTCCTTTTACTTTGTGAAAATCAGTCACTAAATGGGCAGTGAATATGAGCCAGCAACTGGGAATCTATGTGTCTTTCCTTATGGTAAGGCTTTGTTTATACCTCTCAGTGAGCTTTGCAAACTTGAGCTGCAGGTATTGGAGCACTTCACGTGAGCACAAGTTACATTACACAAGGTCGCATTTATCGCGTTTGTGTAGTAGTAAGGACACGACACGAGGAGAGGTGCTCAGCTTCTTTATTTCTTATCTTGGCAGCAAGAGGTAGCTACACGCTGCACCTCCACTGCTCGGCATGTAACTTACCTCCCCGTGACGACACAGCCAGCTGGAGGCTGAGTCAGGGTCCTAGAGAGCCCGACTCTACTCCTCCCCTGTTTGAGCATGGCCCCAAAGATCTTACAAGATCAAATACCTTCAGTAAGTCTGAAAGGTCTATTCACGACTCTGCAGGACTGGGTGGTCATCACTGGAGGAGTCAGTTTGGCACACTTCTTGCCACTCCGAACTCACAGCCGTCGCGCAGAGGTCGTCCTGGATTCTATTGTGCTATGTGGTTCTGAAGTTTCATGCGTTTCAGGTGATTGATATTCCAGGGTGAGACACCGTGACCATGCACTCTTTAACTGCTTTGACTTGAAACAGTTGGGTGTTGAAAGAGGTGTCTGCTTTCTTCTGTTGCTTCTGTTCGGCTACCACCCTGTCACCTGGTTCAAAGATTGTTTCCTGCGTTCGCCAACTGACATCAGCATGAACTGTCATCTTCCTTTTCTTTTCTCGCTCTACGGACCTTAACATATCAGAGCTCATGTGTCACTCTGAAGTCTGCTGTTGTAACTTGGTGTGGATGGATCTGCCTAACATAAGTGTAGCCGGACTTTCTCCAGTTGTTGAGTGAGGTTTGGCCCGGTATGCCCTCAGGACTTGACAGAGGGCTTCTTCTAGAACGAATGACTCTTTGGTGGCTCTCTTTACAGTTCGCTTGATGGTCCTCATGAACCGCTCTGCTATTCCATTAGCTTGAGGCCAAAGCTGGGTTATTCATTGGTGTTCAATACCAAAGCATTGCAAAAGTCTTTAAAATCACCACTGGTGAATGGCGGCCCATGGTCACATTTTAAAACCATAGGAGATCCCCAAGTTGAAAAGATGTCATTCAAAACTTTGAGTACTTTGGCTGCACTGGTGGAGGAGACCATCTTGACCACTGGGAACCAGGAATATTAGTTGTATCACTACTAAGAGGTATTAGCCAGACTCTAGTGGGCAAAAGGAGTCAAGCGCTGCCCTCTCCCTCACACCTTGCGGTGTTTCCAACATTTCCAGTGGCAAGGGACGCATGGTTGGTGTTAGGCAGATGCAGAGGTGGCATTTCCGTAGTTCAGATTTCACCATGAAGTTTACCCCAGGGAACCACAGTCTATTTTAGAGTGCCCTGT
The DNA here is from genome assembly GCF_964204655.1 of Triturus cristatus. NCBI lineage: Eukaryota > Metazoa > Chordata > Amphibia > Caudata > Salamandridae > Triturus > Triturus cristatus. The sequence continues at coordinate 938,904,912 of NC_140587.1, read as the reverse complement.
TGATGGCAACCATTCCTCAGTGTCCTTCATGGGCTAGGTCAATGGCTTGTTTGCTGAGTGTCTAGATACCTATAATGATGGTGTATTTCTTGCCGTATAGAAAGACATGGAAGTGTTCAAGAGACTCATACCACTGCAAGGCTTTTCTTCTTTGGCTGATAATAGGACTTTTCAGTATCCAAGAGACTTCTGCTGGCTTAAGTGCCTATGTGACGTTGGGCCTCTGGGGTTCCAGACTGTTGAACTAGAATAGCACCAAGACCTACCGGGCTGGGTCAACTGTTACTTCGGTAGATAGCTTGGGGTTAAAGAAAGCCATGACGGTAGCCTTGGCCAGATCAGTCTTCATTTTTTGGAAACTGTGCTCACAGTCCAGAGACCACTGGAACTTTTTCCCTTGCCTTGTGAGGTGTCGAAGAGGGGTGACGATAGTGGCATAGTGTTGGATATATCTAGAACATTATTTGGCCATGCCCAAAAAGGAACAGAGCATGAGAGCATCACTTGGTAGGCTAGCAGATGTAAGAGCAGCAACCTTCTGGGTCAGGTGTCATACCCTCTCCGAGAAGAGGTTTCCAAAGAATTTCAACTTGGTTTTGTAGAATTCGCATTGGCTCGAGTTGCGGGTGAGCCCAGCTTCGCAAAGTAAAGGGCAGACCTTGTCCAGTGCACCTTCATGTGCCACATGGGTGGCACTAAAGACAAGTGGGCTGGATGATTTTGTGAATAACTTCCTGAAATATTTTAGCTGCTGATGAGATAATGAAGTTCGATCTCTTGTAGTGAAAACGTCCGAAGGGAGTGGTAAATGTGATATAACAGCACCGCTCTTCCAACTCAATCTGATGGTAGACCTTGTTGAGATCCAGTTTGGAGAAGAGTATCGAACCATTGAGTTGAGTGATCAGGTCTGCGATATGCGGATCTGGATGGCACTCTCACTCTATTGCCTTGTTCGGCTGGCGCATATCTATGCATATGCAGACAGCTCCTGGATTGTCTTTCTTCGGTACAACCATGATGGAAGACACCCACAGTGTGGTGCCTGTGGATGGCTCAATTATGTCAAGGCGATGGAGACTTTTGATTTCTCTTTCCACCGCTTCTTGGAGGTGGAATGCGACTTTACTGTGTCTCTGCGCCAGCGGGCAGACACTCACATTAATGTGAAGGCGTACATGGGTATCTTTCAGTTTGCCGAGACCAGTGAAAAGGGTTGGGAAACAAGCGATGTCTGGGACTGTCTCAAGGTGGAAGTTGATGGAGATGAGTCCCATTGCAGCTGCCCTGGCAAAGCTGAGAAGACAAGCACCTGATGTCTTGCCTTGTAGCACATGAATGGGAGCTGTGATGGATTTCTTGCCATGTGAGAAGATTACGGTGAAGGAACCACGGGTATGTAGAGGCTTGGATGCAGCCCAAGTGTAGACTTTTACAGATGAGTGCCTGAGTTTCGGCAATTGGGTGAGTTCATTGAATTGAACAAAGGACATTACGTTGATTGATGCCCCACTATCAATGATGAAAGATGGATTGTTCATTCAGTACTAGGTGCATTATGACCGAGGCCGCATCTTTACGTTTGCACGCAAGTATGACGATGCAGTGGCCAAAAACGTGTCGGTACCCCCAAATGAGATCAGGGCCCCCGCTACTATTTCATCAAGTAGCACTTCTATTTCTTCTATCTCCTCAGTTGATAGTGATCCGGGTGAAGGCCCCAGTACTACTACCCCCAATTCCAATTCAACATCAGATTTTTTACGCGAAGTTCAGAGGTACCGCCTAGGCAACAAAAAGAAAGCCTTTGGCGACGAACAAGGAGGGGTAGCAAGAAACACCAGATCCGTCACAAAGGCAAGAATGGGAAACAACAAATAATGGCATTCGTAGAGACTGTGCACCTCAATGTGGGCAGTATATAAAGTGATGTTGAGATGAATTCTGTGAATATTGTGAATTTTTCATCTAGACAATTTAACAATCAAGAAACTGAAATTTTGTGGAAAGGTCTAAACTATTGTCTAACTGGGAAACATGCATTGGATAATGTACATCTGGATTTATATAGTTTTGTACATAAATTGAAATTGAAAAAATACTTTTCAGAACATCCCAATGTCTGTCCTCCGATATTAAATAGACCATGTAACTCTGAATTTTCAATATCTGACATAAATTCCTCTTATGTGATTGCAACGCTACAAGATCAAGAAGGCATAGGGGAGTTAGTAGAACATGCACGTAATCTCGATATAATTGAGGACACAACTATAGACAGTGGGCTTCGGAACACTTCCAAGATTATACCTCCCAACTGCACTAAAACGGTAATCGATGAATTTGCCCTTAGAGTCACACAAGATCTATATAATCTAGGGCGGTTTCGAAATTTTAAAAGAAAAATGAATAAAGAATGAGCTGTAACAATCCAAGATCTTTTCTACTTTTTCTCTTGGGAAAACAATTGCTGAATGTAAATTTATCCCATTGTGAAATGGTCTAATAATGACTGATATATATATTTAACATACAGTAGTGTTCGGGGCTATTTTGTCTTTACAAGGTGCACAACTAGACAGGATGTATCTGGCGTTTTGAATGTGTACCTGATTAATGATTTCGCTACCTGTATGTACTTGCACTAGGCCCAGGCTAGTAGCAGTATCAAGGCACAGGACCCTGGGAACGGGCACTCATTAGTCTGGAATGTAGAAAGTAGTTGTGCTGTTTCTCTCTCTGTACGTGAAGGATGCAATGAACTTCCGTAGGCAGCGTATTGGCGTATCTTCTCCTCACATGTGAATTCTCCTTCGAGTGTCAATCAACTGTGAAGTAATATCAATGGTTTCCAATTGAAACTTAAGTCATCCTAATGCTGTATATATGGCTGATGTTGAAAATATATTTGATGTATTCAGTCACATTGGTGTGTTAATTTCCTCAAGTAACGGGTCCGCCGGGAGTAACAGCAACAACAAGTATGAAGGTCTACATACTTGTTGTTGCTGTTACTCTCGGCGGACCCATTACTTGAGGAAGTTAACACACCAATGTGACTGAATACATCAATATATTTTCAACATCTGCCATTCTCTCAGTGGACCCGTTCCCCGAGGAAGTTAACACACCAAAGCTTATGGTCTGCGTGAGGAGACCCATGACAGTAGCGCTGTATTATTAATGCTGGAAACAGTCACAAGGTGGACCGCCCTCACAGAATGATTTAAATCTAAAATGTGCACCACAACCCCTGTATCTCTGAAGAACTGATAGTGATCCGAGGCCCCACTTTGGACCACACCCCCCTCCAAGTCAAATGAATCAGTGATAAGCCACTACTACCCTCGTTAGGTAAAAGGTCATGTTTATTATCAATCTTCTACAAACATGACGATCATAAACTCCAAACAACAAAAAATAAACAATGTTTTGAGTTTTAGGAAATAGTTATCAAGCATACAAGAAAACGTGCAAAATAACACTCCAAGAAAATTGTGCACACAACAGCAGTGACTATACCATGCATCTATTTACAAGTGAGCCATTCCCAGAGGGATCACAGAACTAGGGACATAATATCCTAATCTTCTGCACGCTTGCCTAGACCACCCAGGTGAAACCACCTATATCCATGGAGAGATTCCTCAACTCCTTGCACTTTGGACCTCCTCCCATGGACCTGTCCCCCCACCAACCAAGCTGTCAAATGGGCAGATTGCAAGAAAAGGGGCTAAAGCTTTTTGCTCTGCACTGGTGACCGTGAGAATATACACACAAGCCAGTGTGGATGTCCCTTTGCAGAACTAAGGATTGCTGTCCATCCCCTCAGTGCTATCCAAGGAGGTATTTTTGTGTAGAAAAACTTTGTATCCTTGTGAAGAGTTAGTGTTGCTTGGTGTTACTCCTCCACAAGGGCGACCAGGGCAATGAGGTCCTTCACCATGCCCAACAAAAAAAGAGAAACTGCGTGAATGTCCAAATGTCTTCAATAAAGAAATCTGCCCTCAAGTCAGAATGGTGTACCCTGTTACGATGGAACATCTGCTCACCTCTGATGAGTTTAAGGGAATATTTCTGAGACGGCCGGGTCTCAGACACAGTTGTGCCATTTCTGCATTGAGTCGCTGCACAGATACATTGAAGGCCCTTGGCCTAGCACACTCACCACACTTGCAACGAGGTATCATGTGGGACCATGCAATGAATGCGTCAGGGAATGACCAATCCAACGAAGCAAACTCCCTCAGAATGGATTCCCTCAGTATCTTCTGGCCTACTTTTGTCAACTCATTACTATCTAAATGTAGAACAAATATATCCGGGAACTGAAGTCCCGTGCGTTTTTTTGTGTCTTCCACCATTTTCAGTAGCTGAGCCTACGTAGCTGCAGCAACTGGTAAGCTGCGTGCCACTTGATAGATGTGACTTGGAGGGCATAACTACTAAAACAGATGGAGGAAAAAGACAAGTTAGCAGAGCCAGGGTGAAGGCACATTTTACGACAATTCAGGGTGGATGTAGAATTTGACGCATGCAGAGGACCATTGCCCAATTCGCTTAATGTTCTGATGGGAAAAATCGACCCCTGCTGCAAATGTCGCTGTTCCTCTCCTCATTAATGAGACACGTTACCTATCCTGAATGAATGGGACAAGTAACCTGAGAGATCAGCCCTGTTTGTTCTAAGGGCAGAAGCAAAGACCACTGAGAACTGGCAGCATGACAGACAGTCACCGTTTTTATGGATAAATAAAGCTGAGTTTCCCAGAAAGCCAGGTCAGTTTTCATATAGGCGACAAAAACAAATGGAGGAACCCTTCTCTACCTGGCATTCAGTGTAGGCCTCTTTTGTCTTCTGGCTTTCAAATCTCTCTTCCATGTCTTCAAAATTGTCCAGGGTATTGGCCCAGCACACCAATCAATCAATCAATCAATTAAAATCTTTATTCGGTCAAATGTATGACCATAAAAGCAAAACTTCAGTTAGTTACATATACACCACCAGTCTAAAAAACACCATAAAAATTCATGCTGCATATTTTGTTCCTTAAATTCAACACCTAGATGATATGATTCCAGACTGCAAAACAGATTATTGGGGACTCAAGGCGTTGTAAAACCAATAAACCCTCACGGGGTGTTTTATAGATTTTCCGCTTCAAATGGGGCCTAGAAACTGGGATCTAAAGGACGAATACAAAGTGAAAAATGACATTAAGTGCTTGGTTGACTGACTAGAGGCTTCATCACAGACACAACATGGTATCAAGGCAAACCAGGACCCTGTAATAGGAAAAGCCCCACAGAAATTAATCATATTGACTCTACGCCATGTTAGATAAAACCTGTGCTCCAACGCCTTTATCCACAATAAAAAGGGCTCCATGCCATTACTAGTTGAGAGAGAAATAAGAGATTGCACTGTAACCATACCAAGAACTTTCGTAACTCTCAACTTTTCTTTATAGGCAAAATACCTTTCAGGTACCATGACCTTGTTATGTGAGCTAATATTATCTGTAGTCTCATAGAGACTGCTCAATCCTAAATCTCGGAGCATGTTTTTAACATAATTTATCCAGGGTATGGCTAGCCTGTTTGTTTGTTTATTAGAATTCTCCACTGTTCTACGTGTGAATCTGAAGTCAGGTGTGGATCAAATTTTGATCTATAGCAAAATGGGTGCCAAGCCCACTGTATCTTTTAAAAAACCTAAACCCAGTTTGTGACAGGATATAAAACTCATAGTGGATCTAGAGAGTCCTAAGAGCTTATTTAAAAACCTGTTCTCTCCAGCCTATAGGGTTCACAGATGTATGCCCCCACACAACAGCTCCATATGTACCCACAGAGAGGCATATACTTGTGTAGAGCATGGTCATTTCTTTGGGGGCTCGTGCCCCAATTTCTTAGCAAACCTGAAAGATGTTTTGCACACCGCATTAACTGATTGGGACCTCTGAATTGTTTATCATTCCCTGCTCAAATTAGCATTAATTTATATATCCAGATAACTAAAGTTAATTGTTTTCATTAAGGGTGTTTCACCAATAAAAAAACTTTTTTGAGCGGTCATTCTTTGGGCCGCAGGTTAAAATGTAAGATTAATTTTTATTAACCTCAAGCTTCAGCCCCTGCATAAAACTATAAAACCAGTCTAAAAGTGCCTGTAATCCATTTGCGGTGGAGGCAAAGAGTGCAGCATCATCCGTGTACAAAAGTACAGGGACCGAGCATGATCCAATTTTGGGAACGTCAGGGGTATAAGAACTTAAAAAGGAATCAAGGGCATTAATATAAAATAAGAATAGGAAAGGGGCAAAAATACAGCCCTGTCTCACCCCACGAGTGACTTTGAAAGGGGGCGTATGATCTCTGAGCTGGGAATATCTCACCATCATGTTAGTATCTGATGGAGGCTTTTTAAAACATTCAGTATAGACGGGTTGAGCCCAGCGAGGCCCATAATATCCCAGAGTTTATCTCTATCCACTAAGTCAAAGGCAGAGGAGAGGTCCATGAAATCCATATGTATGGAACCTCTCCTGGCCTTGACATATTTGGCCAAAATCAAGGAAAAATTAAATAATTGCTTGGTGGTACCCAAGCCTGGACAAAAACCATATTGAACTTCTGCCAATAATGTTTATGGACGTAATTTGAGGTATGTTTTTAGTCCCCTATCTTATAGATAGCGACTGTTACTGACTCTCTCCATGTCTCAAATGGGCCCCTAATTATTGAGGCTCTGAGAACATTTCCAAACAAAGGGCCTAGAATTCTAGATTGTGTTTGAAGATTTCCCTGGAACCCCATCTGCTCCTGATACCTTTCCTATTGCAGAGCGCAAAATGGCTGTTCGCACTTTCCCCACTGAGATGGTCTTGCTCAATTCTACAAGAGCCCTAGGCATAGCATTGGGGTCAGCTAGCAATAAAGGCATTGTTTCAAGGATTTCGGGATTAAATACTTTTGTAAAATGTGAGACCCATTCAGCTTACAACTACATAGTCCCCCTCTATTAATTTTGGAGAAGAATCAATCCAACTGACTCTTCTCACCATGAGGATATCTTCATACTCCCAGATAGCAAAAGCAAAGTTTCTGGTGAGGCAATGACACACTTTATTTTTATGAGCCACATAATTCTCCTCTCTATGGGATGGGCCTAGAGGTACCCCCACTAAGACTGTCACATGTGGACAACAGTCTGGCGGCAAATATAGGGACTGTTGCGCTTGTGAAAGGCTGGACTGGGGAGGGGATGTTCGATAATGGCCTCAGTGAGTTTTTCAAGACTGAGGCCGGCCTGAATCTGGCAATTACTGGGGACTGGCAAACGTCTCTTGTTTGTAGTGGGTGCAGGTTTAGTGGCTGGCGCAGTAGTGGATCCCGCTAACTGCGTCGAGCTCTGGGCTTGATTATCAGTAACCCTGATGGTGCTCAGGTCGATGGGATTAGGTTTTTGATCTTGAGATGGCAGAGGAGCTAGAGATGGTGGAATAGGTTTCTGTTTAGATACTAGCTCCTTAATTTCCCATTCCAGTGTGCTTAGCCTTTCCAAAATTGGTGCGATAGAGGATAATCTTAACTTTGTCAACTATACCGTCCCAGAATAAATTTAGCTCCCCTAGACATGATTCTTTGATCAAAGCAGGTGCAGTAACTGGCTGATTGAAGCTTTCCAGATTCTGTCACATAGATTTAAGGCCCTGTTTTATGGGATTAACTGAGATAGAGCCTGATTTCATTTCCAGTTTCTTCTTTGCCAAGGGCTCACACAAGCTGGTATTTAAGTTGTCGGGAGACCTGATACTGACCCCCCCTTCCATCGCCCCACTGTCGCAGAATAAAGTTACTCAAGGAGCTGTATATTTATGCTATTTTCAGGGCTGCGTCAGTGTGGTCGGATTGTGATGAACTCATCATGAGGTAACAACACTTGAGTGATCCACCAGCTCAAGGGAAAATCATTTTTTAACCAATTTGATTTCCTTCGATACCACACTGACAGCCCGGACCAAAAAGGCATCAAGCATAGTGCCGGTGACAGAATTAGTTGGAGCAGTATATTTCCCTAAAGCCATTTTGCGTTTCTCCATGATCACAATCTATGGCTCAATGGGATAAAAGATTGGAAAAATGACTAACCGCAGGTAATTACCCGCCAAGGGATCAAATAAGGTGGCCCAGCCCAGCCCCTTCTGGCCAGTGATGAGTTGAAAATGGGCCCGGCTTGGCCCTGTCTTTGCCCAGGCATACGCCAAGGCGCACCCTGGGCTGGCAGGCGAGAATTTAGCGTGAATTGAATGTCTTTAGCCCCGCCTCTCCTCTCCTTTCCTTGTGGGCAGGGTCGCTGGGGTCTTAGTCCCACCCCAGCATGGTGAACAAACAGTACGCGCAGGAGCCAATTGATCAAACTAACCAGCGCAGTGGGCTGCCAGGCACGCTTTTACTGCGAATCGAGTGTCTCTAGCCCACCTCTCCTCTCCTTTCCATGCAGGCAGGGGCGCTGGGGGACACAGTCTCACCCCAGTAGAGTGAACAAACAGTAAGTGCAGGAGCAAATTGATCAAAGTAACCCATGCTGTGTGCCACCAGATGCGCTTTTAGCTTGAATCAAGTGTCTCTAGCCCCGCCTCCTCTCCTTTCCTTGTAGGCAGGGTCACTGGGAGCTTAGTCCCACCCCTACAACATGGTGAACAAACAGTATGGGCAGGAGCCAATTGAGCAAACTAACCTGTGCTGTGGGCTGCCAGGTGTGCTTTTAGCACTAATCAAGTGTCTCAAGGCCACCTCTCCTCTCCTTTCCATGCAGGCATGGTCGATGTGGGACATAGTCCCACCCCAGCACAGTGAACAAACAGTACAGGCAGTAGCCAATTGTTCAAACTAATCCCAATCAAAAAAGTTCTATAAATACATTTCTGCCCACTGCCTGTATTCCTCTGAGGCCCAACTATCAATCAATCAATCAATCATAGCATTTATAGAGCGCACTACGTACCCGTGAGGGTCTCAAGGCGCTGTGGGGGGGGGGGGGGCGGGGAGGGAGCTGCTACTGTTCGATGAGCCAGGTCTTGAGAAGTCTCCTGAAGGTTAGAAGGTCTTTGGTCTGCCGCAGGCAGACGGGGAGGGTGTTCCATATCTTGGCGGCGAGGTGGGAGAATGATCTGCTGCCGGCGGTCACTCTTCGGATGCGGGGGACGTTGGTGAGGGCACGGTCTGCGGAGCGGAGCTGGCGGGTGGGTGTGTAGAGGCTGAGTCGGCTGTTGAGGTACGCTGGTCTGGTGTTGTGGAGTGCCTTGTGTGCGTGGTTGAGGAATTTGAAGGTTATCCTCTTGTTGATAGGGAGCCAGTGCAGGTCTCTCAAGTGGGGTGGAATGTGGCTGCGGCGAGGTATGTTGAGGATCAGATGTGCGGAGGCGTTCTGTATGCGTTGGAGCCATTTCAGGAGTTTGGCCGGGGCTTCTGCGTAGAGTACATTTCCGTAGTCCAGTCTACTGCTGACGAGGGCCTGGGTGACCATCCTTCTTGTTTTGGTGGGGATCGACTTGAAGATCCTGCGAAGCATGCGGAGTGTGTTGAAGTAGGAGGAGGAGACGGCGTTGACCTGCTTCATCATGGAAAGGGTGGAGTCGCGGATGACCCCAAGGTTGCGTGCGTGGTTGGTGGGTGTAGAAGGTGCTCCTAGTGCAGTTGGCCACCAGGAGTCGTCCCATGCCAAAGGGTGATCTGAGGATGAGGACCTCCGTCCTGTCCGAGTTCAGCTTCAGTCGGCTGTTTCTAATCCAGTCGGCGACGTCCTTCATTCCTTCACGGAGGTTGGTTTTGGCGGTGTGGGGGTCTTTGGTGAGGGAGAGGATCAGCTGGGTGTCGTCGGCGTAGGAGATGATGTTGAGGTCATGCCATCGTGCGACGTGGGCGAGCGGTGCCATGTAGACGTTGAACAATGTTGGGCTGAGGGATGAGCATTGGGGTACGCCGCAGATGATCCCAGTGGCTTCGGAGCGGAAGGGGGTGAGGTGGGCGCTCTGTGTTCTGCCGGAGAGGAAGGAGGTGGTCCAGTCCAGGGCCTTCTCTAGGATTCCGGCGTCGTAGAGGCGTGTTCGTGGTGTGCGGTGGCAGACCGTGTCGAAGGCGGCTGACAGGTCCAGGAGGATGAGGGCCGCGGTTTTTCCGTTGTCATCGGTGGCGGCAATGAGGGCAGTTTCGGTGCTGTGGTTGCTGCGGAACCCGGACTGGGACGGGTCCAGGATGCTGTTCTCCTCAAGGAAGCTGGTCAGTTGTTTGTTGACGGCCTTTTCGATGACCTTCGCCGGGAACGGGAGCAGGGAGATGGGTCGGAAGTTCTTGAGGTCCTTGGGGTCCGCCTTGGGTTTCTTGAGTAAGGCGTTGATCTCTGCGTGCTTCCAGCTCTCCAGGAAGGTCGCAGTCTCGAAGGAGATATTGATGGTTTTCCGGAGATGGGGTGCGATGGTGCTGCTGGCTTTGTTGAAGATGTGGTGTGGGCAGGGGTCTTCCAGGGATCCGGAGTGGACGGTGTTCATGATCTTGATGGTGTCGTCGTCGTTGATGTTGGTCCAGGAGAGCAGGCGGTTGGTGCAGGTGGTGGTCATGGGAGTGGGGGTCTCAGCGGTTGCCGGGGTGGTGACGGCTTCGAAGCTGTCGTGGATGTCTGCGATCTTGCGATGGAAGAAGGTGGCCAGCGAGTCGCACAGGTCTTGTGAAGGTGGGATGTCGTTGGTGTTGGAGCTGGGGTTGGAGAGTTCTTTCACAATGTTGAAGAGCTCTTTGCTGTTGTGTGTGTTGTTGTCTAGGCGGTCTTTGAAGGAGGTCCTTTTGGCGGATCTGATGAGGTGGTGGTGTCTGCAGGTGACGTTCTTGTGGGCTGTGTAGTTTTCCGGTGTTCGTTCACGGGTCCAGTTTTTTTGGGAGTTTTCGGCAGGTTCGCTTAGGCCTGGAGGTCTTCAGTGAACCAGCTGGCTTTCTTGCTGGTGTGGACGTTGGAGGGCTTCTTGAGCGGGGCTTCTATTGATTCTTCATAGAATAAACTGCTGTCGCTTGGGGCAAAGCTTTCATGCTAAGGCAGTTAAATTAGGGAATAAGCTGCCTGGTACCTAGCAGAAGATTCAATCAGAAATACAATTTAGGTAGGCCTTAAAGACCTGGCTTTACTTAAACATGGTACATTGATCGTGTTCTGGTATATCTGAGTTGGGATCTTTTCCTCTTGTTCAAATTACTCTGTTTAGCACTAGGACACCCTTTGGGTAATTGTGCGCTCTATGAATGGCTTAATATTAGATAACATTATATATTTACATTTTGGGCAGTTGGTACAATGAAATAAATCTTAATCTTGCCTCCGGTGCCCCTATGAAGTCCAACACTCATAAAGGTGGTTAGATTACCCACGACCAGTATCCAGAATTCTAGGATAGCCAAAGAGATGATGACTGTGTCATGTATACACTTATGCCGGTGGATCAGCATCGCCCCTTCGTGAAGAGCACCACTAATGGTAATCCTATTTCATGTCTCCTAGATACTAGTGCCTGACAGTCTGCCCTAAAATCCTCCGGAGTTCCTTCCATTCTTCTCTCTGATATGTCCATTGATGCAGATGGTATCTCCAATCAGAGAGTTCCTCACCAATTTTCAGACCCTGTTCCTGTTGCCCTAGGTTCCATTACAAATAAACATGCTTTACTATTAAGCCCTTCATCTCCTACAAACCTGTTAGGCAGAGACTACCTTTGCAAATTGAACTGTATTTTTTCTTTTATTAAGGATAATAGGGATTGTAGGGAATGTTCTACAGCATCAGGAAGAGGCAGTTGCGGCCATGCTTTGTGAATTAAATGTATCTCCTATTAATTGCCGTACCTCTGACTAAATGAATAAGCTGCTTGAACAGGTTTCTTCTAAGTTGTGGTCCACAGGCGCAATAGTTGCACCGATCAAAATTATGATAAACCTTTTGAAAAATCTCCATCTCAACCCTCAATACTGTCTCTGTTATGAAACTGAACAAGTGATATGACCTGTCGTAATTTCCGACCTCATCAAAAAGGGAATTCTTGTTGTTACTGTCAACTAATGTAATACACCCATTCTCACTATCACAATGGTAGCAAAGACCAATGTGCAACGCTCTGGATAGGGCCTGTTGCGGAACTGGTCCCTTTCTACAAGCTCATCGCAGATTTTTGCCTTCCTTTCCTAATCTCATTTCTGTTGGCTTTTGGCACTCTGAGTACTTTGCTCCTGCTAACCAATGGTAAAGTGCTACAGCTCTCCCTTCTAAACATCGTAAAATTGGCCTACACTGAATTGGTACATTTAATTTACTTAGAAGTGCCTAATATATCATACTACATGTGCCCAGGGCCTGTAAATTAAATGCTACTACTGGGACGCAGCACTCATTGTGCCACTCAATAAAGTATTTCCTTAAAACATGTCTCAGGTCTGCCGCTGCAGCCTGCAGCACAGTTCTAAACTGTCATTTCGATCTGACCAAATAAACCTTTTGTCAGGCCTAAACCAACCTTCCTTTTAATATTCACCACTAATGTAGGCCCTAAAGACTTATAGAGAAGGGTGCATGGTATTTAAAAATTAAGATATGTGTATGTATGTTTTTGACATGTTCTGACAGTAATAAACTCCTCAAGTCATTTTTTGCTGTAGCAAGGCTATCTCTCCTATAGACTAACACTGGGTTACCTCATTACACTTAATACATGATAACTTCAGATTGGGAGCAGGCACAGGATACTTCTTCCACTCATTTTTATTCCAATTTCAAATCCTTTTTAATGGTAAAGTCAGATTTTAAGTTGTGAGTCTGAAAATGCCACCTTTAGAAAGTATTGTTTTTCTGCCTAATGCAAATTTACCTTTCCGCCGGGGTCACAGGACTGTGAATGGCTCTCCTGTGGTGTGTTACGTATTCCTTCCAGACAAGGTAACTAAGGGTCTTCGGTGTGGGACAGGGCGACCCCCTCCTGAACATGATGGCATGGGTGGTTGTACTCGGCCCTTCCTGATTTCCAAAGGCTGAGTCACCCCTTACCTGACTTGTAAGGCTGCCTGCCCACCCACTAACAAATGCAGCTTACACCTAGGCCTGCTTGCCCTTTGTTACCCTAGAGGTGCAAAAGACAAATGGGCACACATTTCAAAGCACAAAAGACAAACAGACAGAAAAGACAAATGGGCACAAAAGCCAAAGCACAAAAGCCAAGCAGGCACAAAAGACAAACAGGCACAAAAACCAAAGCACGAAAGACAGGCAGGCACAAAAGTAAAAGCACAAAAGACAAGAGGGCACAGAAGGCAAACTTGCACAAAAGACAGACATGTACAAAAGCCAAGCACAGATCAAAGTAAGAGTGTGAAGAAATGAGTACGAGCAGACAAAGAGGGAGAGAGGAGGAGTGCAGCGAGATGGGTCTTCAAGGCAGATGATCATATACAAAATGGGCCTTAGACTTGTCGAAGGACCAGTTCAAGGTAAGTGGGACATGGGGCTTAGGCACTTGTGCAGTGGCGTTACGCAACAGCCGTATTAAGTAGGTCCTATGAGAGGGAGGAGTGTGGAGGTCAGGCTAGAGAGAGGCGGAAATAATTCTCAGCAGTAGAAGGCATGTGAAAGAACCTGGTATGGGGGAGGTGGGAAAAGCACAGGAGGCAGAGGTGGGGGGAAGTCCCTGGAGCAAGGGGAGAAGTTGGAGAGAAAGTAGGAGACAAAGCAGAAAAAACAAAAGGATCGAGTCAAGGCAACAAAATGGGCACAAATACGGGCACAAAAAGATGGAAAAGAGCACAAAGCACAGGTCACAGAAGAGAAAGAACACAGAAGCGGGCACAAAAGACAGGGAAGAGCAGCAAAACGGACACAAACGCCAAAGCACAAAAGGCAATTGGGCAAAAAAGACAAACAGGCACAAAAGCCAAAGCACAAAAGCCAGGTGGGCACAAAAAGACAAACAAGAAAAAAAGCCAATGCATAAAATGCAAGTAGCGACAAAAGAACAATAGGCACACAAGACAGATGGGTACAAAAGCAAAGCCCAAAAGACAAAGCACAGGTCGAAGTGAGACTGTGAAGGAGTGAGTGAGAGCAGACAGAGAGGGGAAAAGCCCAGTGAGGTGGGGGCCTCATAGCAGACAGCCGGGTTCGAAAAGAGCCTTAAACTGGTCGAAAGATCAGTACAAGGTAAGTGGGGGATGGGGCTCCACCCTCAGAACCTCTCATTAGAACACTTCTGAACCTGTGGAAGATTCAGAAGGACTGTCCTGCTGTCTGAAGAAGGAAGACTGTACCAGCTTGCCTTGAACCCAGGATCCCTAAAAGTGACCAAGGGTCTGTTGACTGGCCTCCTGTGCGAACTACAGGGAAATAACACGCTGCCAGAGGCCTCTCCTGCTTCCCAGATGACCAAACCCCACATCTAAACCTCAATAATCTATCTGCCCCAGAGGTCTACAGCATCCCTATTCCCACAGGAAGTGAGAAGACATCTGGATTTGTTTGAGCATAGTTTTGATATATGGGTCAGCAGAGAGGGGGCAGACTCTAATTTTCTCTCAATTGCCAGAGGTCAGATGGAAACCAGAGAGCCCTGCAAACCCTGGGCATTTATGAAACCAAGAGACATGAATCCAGGGTAGTATGACCTGTCTGCTTCCCACTACATTTTCTTAGCCAGGATGCCCTGCAAACCTTAAACCTTCGTTGAGGTCATTCTCACATGTTGTGAGGATAAGTTCAGAAATCTGCTGGAATCAACAAAATTCCTACCACTCAGTGATTATATTCTTCTCCCGATACAAACAGCACACCCATTGTGTGGCTTGGCCGATCAATTGAGAAAAGAGAAGACCAAACCTTGGACCATGTGATCACCACATTAACATTAAATGGTCAAAATGTAACCCATTCCTGTTGTGCGTGATAGGCCCAGCCAGGGCAGGCTTTGGCGCTGGTGGCCCCCTGTGCGACGATGTTTGTTGGCGTCCCCCCAGTGAACACTTCCACCACAGATACTCTCACTAGCACACTTTAACAGTGACCAAGTCTCCATAACCACTCTCTCTCAGATGCATTGAATTAGTTATGTAGCGCCACTAATACCAGTGTAGGGTGTCAGAGCACTTTGCAGCACACCCACATTACTTAGAGACAATCATATGTGTGTAAATCAGTGTATAGGAAATGTTACATAAGCCAAAGGACTAAAAGTGTAGGAGTCACATGTCATCCATCCTGGTAGGCAGTATAGTTTAAGAGTGTTTGTTGTGGAGAAGCACAAACTCAGAGTCGAAAATGAAACAGCATAGTTGGAAGTATTCTTTAATAACAAAAATCGATTTCTAGCCACATTAAAACCTTTTTGCAACATTAATCAATGTTCTAATGTATACTTTGCAGTGTGTATGCAGTTCGATGATGAAAGTAAATAGCTCACTGTTCTATACTAGGGGCCCGATTTACAGAACTAACTTAAGACAAAATCCTAAACTTACTACCATTTTGGTATTCACAGAAGGCACTTACTCATTTTGGTATTCACAGAAGGCACTTACTCATTTCGGTATTCACAGAAGTTAGGAGTCCTAACTTTAGGACTCCTAAATGCCTTCTGTGAATACCGAAAGTCTTAAAATTAGGATTTTTCTCAGTTTAGTAGTAGTATAGTTAGGACTCCTAACTTTAGGACTCCTAAATGCCTTTTGTGAATACCGAAAGTCTTAAAATTAGGATTTTTCTCAATTTAGTAGTCCTAAATTTAGGACTCCTAACTTTAGGACTCCTAAATGCCTTCTGTGAATACCGAAAGCCTTAAAATTAGGATTTTTCTCAGTTTAGTAGTAGTATAGTTAGGACTCCTAACTTTAGGACTCCTAAATGCCTTCTGTGAATACCGAAAGTCTTAAAATTAGGATTTTTCTCAATTTAGTAGTCCTAAGTTTAGATTTAGGACTACTAAATTGAGAAAAATCCTAATTTTAAGACTTTCGGTATTCACAGAAGGCATTTAGGAGTCCTAAAGTTAGGAGTCCTAACTATACTACTACTAAACTGAGAAAAATCCTAATTTTAAGACTTTCGGTATTCACAGAAGGCATTTAGGAGTCCTAAAGTTAGGACTCCTAACTTCTGTGAATACCGAAATGAGTAAGTGCCTTCTGTGAATACCAAAATGAGTAAGTGCCTTCTGTGAATACCAAAATGGTAGTAAGTTTAGGATTTTGTCTTAAGTTAGTTCTGTGAATCGGGCCCATGGACTTTAAGTTATAAATTTCAAGTAACAAAAGGATGTCTCTTTTAAAAGCAGTAACCTTCTGATCTGTTTACATTATATGCACTCTGTAATCTACTTGGTACACGTTCTTTGCAGCAGGCATATTAGCCCTCTGCACTAACTTCACATAATTCAAAACCTCAACTATACAAAACTCTGATCTCTCTCCAGGAAGAACATTAATCACAGGAGTTATCTTGACATTTTTGTGAGGCCTGCTAATTGCTGAGGAAGGGGATGCTGCTGCAGGTGCTTTAAAAACATAATAAACTTGCAAACAAGGCGCCCCCAGGAAGCCAGCACCCAGTGCGGTGGCACCGGTCGCACTGCCCTAGAGCCAGCCCAGGGCCCAGCCAAACAAGAGGGGCTCTGATTTTATCCAGAGAAGTTTGGGGGTGCTGGGGGAGGAGGAATCTTGTGAATCCCTGCTGATTCTAGAACTTTCCCTTACAGAAACATGAGGAAAATATGTAATGGTAGGAAAAAATATTTATATTATTATTTTGCATGATATGCATTATATGAGTATTTTGCATATAAAAACATCAAAGCATCCATGGAGGTCACACCACCTTGGACTCTCCTGGATGTCTAGTTTTAGTTGGGTTCCCTGGGTGGCGGCTGAGCCAGTGCCTAAATGCCGCAGCTACCCACATTGCCAAAATGGGTTAATTTTTATGGAATTTTTTTTTATCTCTCCATATTGTATTTTGTCACCAATTGTGTCACTGGTGATAGGCCCAGCCACACAAGTGGAGTACTGTCTTTACCATGAAAAGTGTGGAAATGCTGGATGGTGGTAATGTTGGGGATCACTACAGATTCTGCACTTTTCCCACACAGAAATGTGATGCAATGTGTTAGCAGGCCTTTCCAGGTGAGAAATCTTTGTGGGAGGCCTGCAAGCCACTCTAGCCTGGACTCCTCTGTGTATCTGTTGTCAGAAATGTCTTGGTTTGGTAGGATTACCACGGAGGCGGCTGACGCAGACCCAAATATTGCAGATTTTCACATTGCCAAAATGGTTCAATTTGCAAAGCAAAAATGCTGGTGTTTTCACATTGAATTTTGGAGCCTATTGTGTTGCGGGGGATAGGCTCAGACACATAAATTGAGTGCAGTTTTTAATTATGTATTCTATTTAGTGTGAGAGTGCAGGATGGAGTTTTGTAGATCCCAACAAATTCTGGAATTTTGCTTCACAAAAATACGAGGAAAATGTGATTTTCCAAACTGAAAGTTGTAGTGCATTCTTAGTAAGAAAATGTTGTGGTATCCAACCAAGTCACATCACCCTGGACTCTCCTGGTTGTCTAGTCTCATGAAAGCGCTCATTTTAGTAGGTCTAACATGATGGTGGCCAAGCTTGGCCCCAAATACTGCAGTTACCCACATTGCCAAAATGGATCAAATTGGAACTTTAAAATGTTGATGTCTCCACGTTGCGTTTTGTCACTTTTCCTGCTGCAGGTGATAGACCATATCTTACAAGTGGGGTACCATGTGTATCCAGGGAAATGTGGGAATACTGAATAGTAGACCATTTGATATTAGCAATTGAATGTTGTTCTATTTTTGACTTCTAAATGTAGGCCAGTGTGCCAAAAAGAACACATTTTGCAAAATGCCCTGATAATAATCACATGATAGTATGGGTAACTCCAACTTTGAAGCTCTACACATAACCACTATTCCTAAACTCAAAATCTTAGGCACATTTTAAAAATACATAGGTTTCCTCCATACCCATTTTTCATTTCTTAGATTTTACCATAGGAAATGCGGTATAGTCCGAACATTATAAAATATCTGTCTAAGCAGCAGCTCAGTTGTTGGCTCTAGGTATCACGTGTTTATGGGCAACCACCAAACACTATATGCCCCTGCAACCATAAGAGTCTGTGAGATGTAACAGTAAATTACTTTTGTATATTGGCCTTTGGGGCAAAATATTATAGATGAAAATGCTGTCACCTATTTCTAATTTTCACTTCTTATTTTCATTATTTTTCATTTCAACAATGAGTTTTTTTGTGGAACACCGTAAGATACATAAATGAACCTAAATTTGTAATGTTGTCTACTTTTCAGAAAATTATAGCTGCCTGGGTTTTTACCAATGGGTTACACACCTGTTTCTATCACAACCTGCAAGAAAGAAGAAACCACAAAAAATATGAAAAATCAACTACCACTTACAAAAATACAAAGATCGGAGTCAAAAGATAGTTTTTGCAACTTTGTTTGTTTTTAAAAGCTGGAAAGGCAGTGATCTGAGCAAAGGAAACTTTTTGTATATGCCATTTTTTGAAAAAAACATACACTTTCTTGCACAGTACCATTTCCAACTTAAAAAAAACACACAATATATTTAGCCTAGTTTTGGAGTTCCCTCCAGGGAAATCCCCAACCTGGGAATCTTTAGAATGAGGAAAAATGGCTCATACTTTGCCTGGATACCTTCTGAGAAAAAACCTCTGAAGGATTAAGTGCCCTAAACATCAAAATAACGACTCAGGCCTTGATTACAAGTCTGGCGGTCCAAGGACTTTGGGGGCAGGGCGGTAGCGGTCTCCCGATCACCCTATTACGATATGGGTTGTCGGACCGCCACAGCCCCACTGCAGCCACCAGGGAGCTGCTGTTCCCTGGTGGTGTTGTGGCGGTCAGGAGGCAGTAATATGCATGGCGGGACCGCTGCAGTCCCGCCAAGCATATTACAAGTTTCCTCTCTGCCATGGTTACACCGCCATGAAAACTGTAATGGAGAGGAAACAAAGGGGGCCCCCTGATGCCTCACGTGTTGTGGATGCACACAGGGGGGTAGAACATGTACCCCCCTGTGTACATGCACACCAGTTCCTGCATGGAATGGGCTTTATAGTCCATGCTATGCAGGAACCTTTTTTGGTATTCACACTGCGGTGCCCATTTTCAGGGCACCGCCGTGGGAACGTCAAAAACCAAGCCCATCAGACAGGTGGAAACTCCTAATCTGGCAGCCGGTCTGACCATGGCTTTGGCGGTGTGGCAGCAGGGCGGACCCTGCTCCACACCGCCAATGTCGTAATCAGGCCCCAATTGCAGAGGGCTGGGAGTGAGGTGGTATCCTCATTAGCTAAGGGGTAAAAAAAAAGCGTGCCATTTACTTTTTACAATACTCAGAACTGGAACAAATGCTCTGGCTGTCACGTGCTCTGCAGAAGCCCGGGAGCAGATTTATGGGGCTCTGGGAGATATCTTTGAACCAACCACTCTAAGCAAACCTGCATCAAATGCAAGCAGAATGAGTGCAGCATCCTTCAATTCATGAGCACCATAAATGCGGCCTCTTTGTGCCAAAGCCTATGCTTTCATCATCATCATCAAGATATCTTTATTTCGGCAATTTGCCTTAAAAAGTACATAAAAAAATAAATATATATACAGACAAACTTGGCACAGAGTAAAATACGTCATGACAATACATTAAGTATTGCATAGTCCCCTTCTCCTTTCATCCAACATGTGGACATCAGTAGATAAAAGAAAATCAAGGCCGATAATGTCTGCTTTCCATTCAAACCTGGCAAAAATATACCTGTTGCTGTACTTTTACTTTGAGATGGGAGTAGTGGGGAGCAACACAGAGAGCACAGGGTGGTGGAATGGGGAAGTAATTGGGAAGCAGCACTTGGGGAGAGAGAAAGAAAACACATACATTCCCATAGAGTCCTCAAAGAAAAAGTAAAAAGCAGTTCCCTGGTGTGAGTTGGATACAAGTAATCCAATCAAAGAATGGTAAAGAAGTTATCCTTGAGGGAAGGGGCACACGCATGGAGAACAATGAGAAAGTCATTGAATAGGCGGTAAGCAAACAAGGTTGAGGAGAAAGCTAACAAATAATAAGCAATCAACTGATCCAAATCCCACTCTAAGTATTGCTATTATAGTCTTTCAAAGAAGACAGATAAAAGCTGTCTGCAGGCGAGACAGAAAAAACAAAAAGAAATGGTCATACCAGGTGGCTTAGCTTACTCTTGGCATCCAGTAAGTATTTAGACTACCGGGGGCGCTAGAGGGCGCACAGCGGAATGGCTGACTACTAAGGCAGCTCCGCCGGTCAGGTCCGAATCGCAGCGTCAAAGACCGGCATGCAGACCACCTACCGTCGCTAAAATGCGTGTGGGCCCGTCGGAAGTACTGGAGCACGATTTGCTTGCGCGGTAAACCTGGTTGCACGCAGGAGAAGCCACTTTAGATTTATTGCCGATCTCCCCGCAGGCGGGACGACCAGCGGCACAAAATGGCGACGCCCTGCGGCACCACTGCTCCGTTACCGACATCGCTCCTGGCAGCCTAAACAACGACTGAGAGGCTGACAACTTGCCCCTGTCTGATCGGATCTGTAGGTGAGGCTGCCGCTACCGCCTACAGTGCCGATTTATATGCCTGGCGCGATCTCCGGATGCAGAGCAGGAAACGTGGCAGGTCGGAGTAAAATGGCGGCTATCCACTAACGGTGAGACTCTTCCCGCGGATATAGGTCGTGAAGCAGCGAAAGACATCGCTACAGGGAGGCGGGGGTGCCTGAAGGAAGCGCAGGCTGGACGAATGTGGTGAGACTGTGCCCCAGCTACTATAATGCCTCCTTATACATGCGTCTCTGCTACTAAGTTTGGATCTACACTATACGCGCTGAACATACCCTCTTGAAGGTGTTTGCTGCCGATATATAGCGGTGAAGTGGGCTCCACTGAGACAAGTACTGCTCACACGTTGACATGACTGTGTGTGTCGGCAAGCGCAGACTCCCGCTGAGGATCGCGCGGTGGTGATGACGGCATCGCTGTAAGTGTGGGGAGAGTGTTGGCGTCTAGCGCCCCTGCCGTGGATATCCCCATTAGCGGACTGGTGGCCTGGAGGTAGTGGATGAATGTGGAATGAGTGCAGCCTGGGTACATGCCCACCTCCACAGACCCTGTGGCTTGTAGATGAGGCTCAGTGGCACCTTCTGGACACTAGGGGCCACAGTAGTGGTGGCATACCTTAGCGGCATTAAGCCCAAGGCTGCAACATATATCTGCTGACATCGGAGGTTGGAATAGTGCGACATTTAGTGCTGCGATGTCCATCTAAGTGTTGCTGCAAATTGGGGGCAACAGAAATTACGAGGTGGTGTTGAGGTGCGGCAGCATCTCCGCCGGTGGTATCAACGTGCATCAGACATCGTGGTAACTGGGGCGTGCATTCTTATCATGGGAAAGTCAGAGAAGCAACAGTCAAAGCTCTCCTTTGAAACGAAACGCCAAACAAAAGGTGCATCGGTGCCATCGGATACCAAAATGGAGGGGGGAGCTGAGCCAAGTCACCAAATGGAGCAAGTTCTCAAAGCAATACAACAAAGCCTGCAAGACATCAATGGTAAACTGGATTCCTTAACGCATCGGGTTGATAATATATCGGCAAAGCTGGATAAGCAAGGGGAGCGACTGGATGAGGCAGAGAAACGTATCTCCTCTGTGGAAGACGAATCGCAAACTACCGCGTGCAAATGCACAGATATGGAGAAAGCGGTGGAGGCCCTAAAAAACAAGGTGGAGGACTTAGAGGCGAGGTCTCGCCGCAACAACATCAGAATCGTGTGAATTCCAGAATCCACCAATAGTGGGCGGATGGAGACGTATGTGGAGGGTCTCCTGCGAGAGGTGTTCGAAGCTAACCAGTTCTCGTCGGTCCTCATAGTGGAACGCGCTCATAGATCCTTGGCTCTGAGACCCCCACCAGGTGCCACGCCAAGACCTATAGTGGCTCGGCTCCTGAATTATAGAGACCGTGACGCCATATTGCGTATGGCACGGGATAAGCAGAAAGTAACGTATCAGGGCAACGAATTGGCGTTTTATCCGGACTTTACCATGACGGCGTAACTAGCGCGCAAAGAATTCAATCCAGCGGAAAAAAAACTGAAGGAAATGGGGGTGGAGTATGCAATGCTCTATCCATTTCGACTTAGGGTGACACAGGATGGCAAATCTACGATTCTCCACTCTCCAAGGGCCGCGCAAGACTTTATTAAGAAGCTAACTGGCCAATGCAGGGAGCGTAAACACGCTGAGCAGACCCGGGACTCTGAGTGAGGCTCGCCTGACTGCTATTCTAGTATTGGCCAGTTATATCTGTGCGGCGTGGGTGCAGATGCCGGCTCGAACTGGGGATGTAAGACACTGTGTGATATGTATACTATGCAGACACGTCCTGTAAGGTCGGTATGATTTAAATACTCCTCAGAGGGTCTTCCTGGTACTGACAGACAGGTAGCAGTTAAGAATGTGTTCATAGACGCTGACTTTCCGTTTGATGCCCTGCAACACTGAATGCAATGAGGAGGAGTATGCATAACATGTATATTGGACACTATTGACGATGGTGCTCAGGACACAGGGGTTGAATTGTCACCAGGCTACTTTGTGACGCAGTAAGAACCCTGCTGTGTCTGTTTAGTTATTATTGGAGTACACGCACCAACCGTTGTAAATTGTTTCAGGCTAAACACTAAATCTGATCCTTTTACTTTATTGCACATTCCAGACAGAGACGTATGGGATTACGGTAGCATTGAGATACTCGCCCACTTCTGGGCACTATTAGATCTGCATATGTAACGTAAGCCTGACCTCATCCACGCTGTTGGATGGAGTTGTGTGCTCTCGGTGGTACCCTCAGGCGGGTGCTCCCCACAAAGTGTTTTTGAGATGTTGTTTCTTCTGTTAGAGAATTGTCTTTGGCATAGTTGGGGTGCTGAAGTGAGTGGGGGGGACGGGGTGGGGGACTGTTGTGCAGACTGTAGTGCATGAGAGACATCGCAGTTATTCAGGAGAA
Organism: Triturus cristatus; assembly: GCF_964204655.1. Lineage (NCBI taxonomy): Eukaryota > Metazoa > Chordata > Amphibia > Caudata > Salamandridae > Triturus > Triturus cristatus. The sequence goes on along the minus strand of NC_140587.1, from coordinate 938,881,732 downwards.
AATTCATATAAATGTGATTCCCGGCTTTTTATAAAGTCACAGATGATGTTCCTGCAGGGGACATGGTAGTTGATCTTAGGATCTATATCAATGTTTACCTATGTCCGCATCTAGATTGCGTCCCACCCAACTAAACCTGATTACATGGAATGTTAGGGGGCTCAACAACCCGAAAAAAATAAGGCAGGTATTTGCCTATTTTGATAGGCTGCATATTGACATAGCCTTTCTTCAGGAAACCCACATTGCCCCTGACGCTAACAACACTATTGGACGCAAATGGGCGGAGGCAATATATAAGTCGTCATACGCATCCTACTCTAGGGGGGTCATCATATTGGTAAAAAAGGGAACACAACTCCAAGTAGATAGTACATTACGGGACGAACTAGGGCGCTATGTTATACTTACAGGAAGGCTCCGAGGGCAGCGTATAGCCTTTGTTAATACCTATGGCCCAAATGTAGATGACCCAGATTTCTATAGAGACATATGGCGTAAAATACATGATTTGAAAGGCATGACTATATTCTGGGGTGGAGATTTTAATGCCGCTCTGTGTGACAATCTGGATAGATCAGACACGTCTAGAGAAACACACCAGAGGGCTGTGGAGGTATTGCACAACATTATGAGGGAAGAGGGACTACATGACATTTGGCGCACTCGTCACCCATATAGAAGAGAGGCCACGCACATTACAGCGGCTCATAATAGCTGGTCTCGTATAGACTATTGGTTGGGGACTAGCGAGGCACTGTTGTGGACTCGAAATGTGAGTCACGTCCCTAGAACATTATCTGATCACAATCCAGTGCTACTGTCTATAACCATACCATGTTATATGCCTCCACCATACATATGGCGTTTTAACTCTAAAGCATTGTTAGACTCAATGTTCGCAGATACACTCAGTAAGGCCATAACTGAATACTTTGAGCTGAATACACCAAATATCGATGATCCTGGCCTGTTGTGGGAGGCTTTTAAAGCGACAATCCGGGGAGTGTGCATAAGTACCTGTGCTGGCATTCTAAAGGATATACGTCAGCAGCTAAGTAAGAGGGAAAATATTCTACAAGCACTGGAGCGGGAATATGAAAGCACACAAGATGTCAAAATATTGGGTGATATTAGGACCGTTCTTTCTGAATACCAAACGTATGCTGAGGATGAACTGAGGTATATCACGAAGCGTCAGGTAGCGCGTTCATTTGGGGAGAGGGGTAGGCCGGTTAAGATGTTGGCTGACAGGGTACGCACAAGTAGACCACAACAGGCCGTACTAGCGATCAGGGATAAACAGGGGGTGTTACAGCAAGAAGCGCAGGGAATATTGGGGGAATTTATGAGAACATATGGGGAATTATATGCGGTGTGAAATACTGCTGGGGTGACTGAAGTCCAGGAATATTTGGAGGATATTGCAATTGCTTGGTTATCCGATACACATAGGGAGTACTTATCATTTCCCATCACTGTGGAGGAAGTCACGGATGTTATTAACTCCCTTCCCAATGGAAAAGCCCCTGGCCCTGATGGGTTTACATGCGAATTTTATAAGACTTTTGTGGGACAGCTGGCGCCTCATCTAGTCGCGATGTATGGGGATGCACACGACAAACAGTTGCTCCCACCAACGTTAAGAGAAGCGGTGCTTATTGCACTTTTAAAGCCAAAAAAAGACCCAGAGAGTTGCAAATCCTATAGGCCGCTGTCTCTCATAAACGTGGATACTAAAATATTGGCCAAGCTTCTTGCCACTAGGCTACAGCCCCTAATGACCAGACTGGTCTTGCCGGATCAGTCTGGATTTATCCCGACCAGAACAACTACTCATAACACCAGGACACTGTTTGCACTGTCTCATTATTTAATCCCTAGCACTAAGGCCGTTGCGGTTCTTCTAGATGCGGCGAAGGCATTCGATTCTATTGAGTGGCCATATTTACACACCGTGTTGCGCCGCATGGGATTTCCGCCTATTTTTTTTAAGATGGGTGCAGACACTATATGCTGACCCTACGGCACGTATCAGAGTAAACGGACACGTGTCGGATAACATTCCAATAGCTAGGGGGACGAGGTAGGGTTGCCCACTGTCCCCATTGTTATTCGCGCTAGCCCTTGAACCACTTGCCTGTACGATAAGGCATGGTCATCATTATTCGGCGCTCCAATTCCCGCAACGCCGCTGCATATATCACTTTACGCAGATGACATGATGTTATATGTGCGAGATCCAGAGACGAACTTGGCCCCATTGCTGAGGGAATATATTCGTATTGGTCAGCATTCAGGTTTACAAATTAATTGGTCCAAATCTCTAATAATACCACTAAAGGATTCAATGGTTCCACACCAAACTGAATTTCCACTGGAATGGCAATCAGAACCGGTTAAATATCTGGGGGTGTGGTTCCACCGGGATCAAGTTGTAGTGATTCGCTACAACTCTGGCAGGGCAATTGACGCCATGGAAGATAACATCGGGAGATGGATTCAATTACCTTTAACGTTAGCTGATCGCTTAGCCATTGTCAAAATGGTTATATTACCGAAATTTTTATATCTGTTGAATATCATCCCAATTACTCCCCCAGCACAGATTTTTAAACGAATCTCCACTATGGTGTCAAGGCTGATTTGGGCCGGCAAGCAAGCCCGCATCAAATTGCATACCCTCAGATTACCTTACACGCGAGGTGGGTTCACTGTTCCAGACTTTCTCCTCTATTTCCTGTGTGCTCAAGCGCAATTTGCGCATTACTGGTACCACACTGTTCCGTATATCCCCCATGTAGCCATCGAAGAAGGGGATGCTCATCCTATTCCGTTGAAGGCTATCATCACGCATCGTAGGTCTCCACTTCACAGCCAAGACATCAACCCTATAGACGCAGCAGTTGCTGCGTGGCATAGAATGGGGAAGTTAGCAGGCAAATACCCGCTATATGCACAGGCGCTGCCATTGTTACATCATCCAGAGCTGTCCGTCACGCAAGGGCAAGTGGGTCTGAAACAGCTGCAACAGGCAGGTATAGACAAGATGGGGGACCTTTATTGCAATGGTGTTTTTAGAACGCTCACTGATCTTACACATATTAGTAACCAAACGACTTTATTTCGATTCACATACTACAGACTACAAAAAGCGATCAAAGCTTTGTATCCCTCTTACCCCGAGGAGCCGTCACAGCTGTCCACTGTACAGTGGGTGCTCACTACACCTAACAATAAACATATGATCTCTAAATTGTACATTAAACTACAGGAGGATATAGCTAGCAAGACGACACAGGCGATGGGGAAATGGAATTAAGTTCTTGATGTTCCACTCACAGAGGAGGAATGGTCCACGGCGTGCGCTCTAACTAGTTTGCTTACGCCTAACGGTAATCTGAGAATGATACACTATAAATATCTCCACCAAACATACTACACACCAGCCAGGCTATGTGCATATGGCCTACGGTCGGATGCGACATGTAGGCGCTGTAAAGCAGATGGAGCTGATTTTATGCATCTGGCATGGGACTGTGCAGAAGTGCATGACTACTGGCTAAATGTTACAAAGACATTGGGAAACATGGTGGGTATAACTATCGACTGTGCTGCTCGCACCTGTTTATTAGGCCTTGTTCAGAAAGTGCAGGCTCGTAAGCGTAAATTTTGTGCTGTTGCTCTATTAGTGGCAAAACGTAGAGTTTCCTTGTGCTGGGATAGTAAGGTGATACCAACGCTTCGACAATGGCTCGAGACCTGACGTACTGTAAGGATACGCTCCACACCTACACGGAAGAACTGCCCACTGATGCCAAACCTAGAGACTATTGGACATACCTAACTGACTATCTACAAATACATCCAACAGACTAATTGGATATCGTAGCATGCCTGGGGTATATGTGGCTTGCTGATAACTTGCTAGATCTGTCAACATTGTAAGATGTATGGTGTTATACTACAGTCTGTGAGTTAATTTTTATGGTTTGTATACTGTACAATTTTGAAATGCCAATAAAAAAAAATAAAAAAATAAAAAAGTATTTAGACTACCAGTACTGGAACCAACAACTTACACAATTGAGGCATGAAACAAAAATAATTTTGGTGACAAAAAGTTAAATGGAGGCCTGCGTGGTATTCTGAGCACACATGGAAATGAAACATGTTACGTCATGGTTCTTTAAGGAGGGACGTTAATGTATTATATCAGGCAGCCACGGTGTTTGTCCAGCTATTATAATTTTGTGGTGGAAAGAATGATATGAATGGATGTTGTCACTTTTTCGTAGAGTTTTTATATAGCACAAACTTGGCCCACGGGTATTAGAGCGCTTTTCACGAGCACAAGATTGCATTACACATTTTTAGGCATGGGGAAATTAAGTGATCTGCCCAGAATCCCAGGATATTGAGGCGAGGCCAGGACTCGAACCCGATTCCCGAATTCGTCCTCCTCGCCTTATTTTACATTGAGAATACGAAAACGCGTTCATGTGAAACCGAAGCAATAATGCATGTGAGGCCTTGTTTTCGTTATTTTGGTTGGCTTTTTACAAAACTTTGATGTACTGGGGTCACTTAGACCCGTTTTACTTTGTAAATATTCAGAAGAAACAAACAAAGAAAGCTTTCGATCAAAGAGCTGAGAATCCATTAGGTTTCAGCAAACATAACTCATTCCACTAGCCCTGTTTAAGTTACCCTTTGCCTTTGTTGCTTTCATTTTACTGCCAAGGACAACTTCTTCTGGGAAAAGCTGGTGCATTTGTCTCAGTCTTGGCTGTTAGTTACCCCCTCTTCTTCAACCAGCCACTCTGTGTTGTCCTGATTTATGTTTTACAAGCTTATTGAACTCACTGCTTCTGGGCTGCTGAGCACAGTCCAATAGAAGAGCATTCACACGTTGCACATGTGATGGATGATGGAAGAAACAAGCACTGGCAAAGTCGACAGGTCTCCTAGTTGCAAGCTACTGTCTTTCCCAATGTTTCTTGTTAATGCTGCGTAACACTGGCAAAAGAAACACTTTTTGCCAATGTTGTGCAGCAGCAGCAAAAAAAAAGAAAAAAAAAAAATCAAGGATCTGTCTGTGCGCATGCACGCTAGGTCTAACAGTATGGCGGCCTTATACAATGCATGATCTAGCGCTCAGGTTAAACGCTCCAATTCCTAGGTTTGGCTTAGTGCTATGCAACAATGCAAAAATAAGTAAAGGATAATTTGAATATCAAAATCTCACTTCTTTCATTAAATATAATGGGAGAATAAAGGATTCCTTTTTGTGCAACAAAGAATTCCTTCATAAGTTTGGCAGTTTTGTTTTAAGGTTGAAAGTGCTGACCTTAGTCCAGAGTTGTTCAAACTGTGGCCCTTAATTGATCCCAAGGTGGGCGCCAGGCTATGGCCAAGAGAAGTAGTAAGTGATTAAGTATTTTTATTGTTTAAGTCTACATAAAACTATTCGCATTATTAATTTTCATAAATAGGCACACCGCACATTATTGGTTAAAAAGGTGTTAAAATTATTAAATACAAATACAGAGCATGTTAAAATAAAGGTGGATGTGGTATCTAGATCTGTGACATGATAAGGTTCTGTTGCCATGTGGAAACCTAATAAAGAAGTTAAAGCAGTTCTCCTGGAGTCGTGTTACTTTTAATATTGGCAACAAGCGACCTACGCATGTGGTAAAGCTGACATCTCTTGTGGGTAAAACACCACTTCACAAACAACCTTGTCCTGAAACACTACTTCATGAACAACCTTGTCCTGAAAACACTACTTCATGAACAAAGGGAACAAATCTGGACAAAGGACCCCAATGCAGTGCCAGTAAAGTGTGTGAAAGCACTAGCGGCAGGACCGGCCTCGGAATGCAAACCAGCCCTGGCAATTGAGACGGGCCGGCCGCAGGGTGGGGGGGTGCGCCTGGAAAACACTGCAGCTGCTTTTGTTACAGGGAGAAAATATTGCATGCTGCAAAACTGGCCCCCCAGTAACAAAAACATCCACCCAGGGGTCCAAAACCGGCCACCACCTGAGAAACGCCCAGTGCCCACTAAGGCCAGTCCGGCCCTGACTAGTGGACGGAAAAAATTGTAGGACTAACAGTGGCAAGGTTCTGTTTTGTTTTATCGTTTATCTTTTGGTAAAAATGCTGTGATGCTACTCCTCCACTTTGCACGACCCTGCCAGCCTGCTCCACATCACTGTGTGTGTTCCAGCAGCGTGACGAGGCCATCTTGGATTGGGTCGATCAACCTTGCAAAATTGTGTACGTGCCTCGGTGACACGAACACAGCTTATTCAGAAATTCCTTGCCTAAAGCGCGTACCACTTCTGAAAGGTGCAGTGAGGTTTTTTTGTTGCATTCAACGCATGTCTAGGTGACATGCAACCTTTTCATTGGTTTTCTGATTGTTGGTGAAATCTTGTCACTCCAGCCTGAAGCGTGTTTTGGTGACACACACACCAGTCCAGCTGAAATTTCTGGTGATATCTACACACCACGTTTGTGTGCTGTGGTGAAGTTTTCTGTGGGCTCGGCTGAACACGTGTCTTGATGACACGCAGTGGATTTCTGCTTGTTTGATGATCTTGGTGACACGCACACCAATTTCTTTCATCAGCCCTTTTGAACTTATCAAAGTTCAACCACGCAAGGTGACATTACTTCATTTAAAAGCCATAATTGTAAGAATGAAACAGACTGTGGGGCAATTTGGTGTGATGAAATTTGGTTTGTGTCTTTAGAAATCTGGTTGGGGGCACTTTTAGAATGTAAGGTTGTGAGTCTATAAATGTTGCATGTGGAAGTATATGGTCTTTTGGGCTAACAGGTACTGGATTGTCTTGCTCGAGTTAAGTTTACAGCTGGTCTAGTGTTGGGCCTGTATTTTACCTTCTTTTACTCATATCTCTAACACGGGCTCCCTTAGGGTGTAATTGTCTTCTCAAATAACTTCTGTCAGAGTACGGATGTCATGCAGAATGTCATGACACTTGTGTTTTTTCTGGCGTCACATGGGGAACCTCCCATACAGTGGATTAAGTGTAAGAAGGTTTTTGCTCACTACACAAAGGTGTTTGGGGTTTCCTTGAGAACAGAAAGGAAGACCTCGTTATTGTTACACTGTCTTTGGCAGAAAGGGAAAGATGTGTTTGATCATCTTCCTGAGTTGTCTGGTGATGAAGTAGCTGATCTGAATGAGTATGACATTTGTTTGAGAAAACTTGAATTGCATTATAACCCAAACTAAGTATGGTCCTTGAGCTTTATCACTTTGGAAAGTGGATGCAACGACAAGGAGAGACCGTAGAGCAATGTATAACTGAGTTACACAGATTAGCTTCCACATGTGGGTTTCGAAGTTCTCATGAAGAGCATTAAAGAGACCAGTTTATGCTAGCCTGCATGCTGGAAAAGGCCCAAGAGACCATGGGCCTCATGTAGGTAGCATACCAGTTACCACTTCTAAAATACCGAACGTTACCGAATCGGTATTTTAGAAGTGGTAACTCGTATGTAGGTAATGAGTCGGTATTTTTTACCGATTCGTTACAATTCGGTAATTACCGAATCGGTATTTACCGATTCGGTAATGAGGCATACCTTCCCATTGAGGGGAAGGTATGCCTCATTACCGAATCGGTAAATACCGATTCGGTAATGGTGGAGAAAATGCAAGGGTGGCAGGGTGTCACATTGACACCCTGTTGCACCCCTGATTCGGCCATGTGTGCACATGTGGCACACATACATGCCCTAAGGGCATGTATGTATGCCACATTGCACACTGCTACGCGCTTCAAAATGCATACACACATACATTAATTATTTACCACCAACTATAAGTTGGTGGTAAATACCGACTCCTAAACACACACACACACTCCCCCTACATATCATTTCTGAAATCGGAATTTATCGATTCGGTAAAATTACCGAATCGGTAAAATTACCACATCGGTAACGTTACCGATTCGGTAATTTTACCGATTCGGTAGTTTTACCGAATCGGTAAATTCCGATTTCAGAAATTGACCCCCTACATACCAATAGCCAAAATACCGGTCGGTAACGGTATAATTACCGAAAATCGGCCGTTACCGACCGGTATTTGGCTACCTACATGAGGCCCCAAGTGACTAAAAATATAATCTGTGTCTGCTTGGAGTCTTGACAATTTCTAAAACTCATGAACACTCGAAGGCTTGTTTGGAAATTATTTGTAGGCATGAGACACACACTAACAAAGAAACGGACAACGTTTCTGTTAAGATTGTGTGGGAAAAGGCAGTAGGAGAGAAGTCCAATATGGGAAAAACTGCTCGTGATGAAGCAGATGCATGTAGCAAAACTGCCAGAGTGTTTTCTGGTAAATGTTTTCGCTGTGGCAATGGTGGTCACATGGTAAACAACAAAATCTGCCCAGGGTAGAAAGCTGTTTGCAAACATTCTGGGAGAAAGGGACACTTCACAAAATGTTGTGAATCTAATTTAAAGAAAGTGAGCGAAATTGATTGTGATGATGGTGATGTAGTTGAGGAGATTGCAGTTCATCAAATCAAGGTTGATGGTTCAGATGGCCCATTGAAGGTTGTAAAAGTAAATGGGGAAGCAGTCAAAATGTTATTTGACTTAGGGGCAAAGACAACATTGATACCGAAAGTATTTAATGAACAGAAGCTTAAGACCTGTGTGAAACCTCTTAAACCAGATATTAAACCCATGGGGTATGCTGGTGAAACAATCAAGTTAGCTAGGTACTTTTATTGGTACAATAGAATTTAAGGATAGTACGATTCCAGGGAAGATTTATGTTACAGTAGAAGGAGACTCCCTGATTAGTTGGTTACATCAGCGTGACTTGTATGTGTATCTTGACTCTAATGAGAACCCTGCAGTGTGAGTGAGAGATATACCCTTGGTCAGGAGAGTTTCGGAGGAGTGTGATGAGTTGTTGAGCAAGTATTAGGATGTTTTCAAAGATGAGATTGGGTGTCTCAAGAATGATGTTCATAGGATCAAACTCAAAGTCAATGAAGAACCCAAAATTGCAAAGGTTAGAATTGTTCCTTTGGCAGTAAAAGCAAGAATGAAGAAAGAATTGTTCAAAAAGTGGGGGCCTCAGAATTGCTTGTGCCAGTGGTTATGGCATGAAAGGCCAATGGGGAGGCTAGCTTGTCGACCTCTATCCCTTTCCCAATATTAGCGAGAAGCTCAGCTCTCTCAATGGGGCTAAGTATTTTTCGTAGCTGGATCTAAGTTCGGCATATCACCAGATAAAGTTGGATGCGATATCGCAGGATTTAACTAACTTCACAACTCCCTTTGGAAGGTAAAATTCTTTGAGAATGCTGTTTGGACTCATCTCAGCGGCATCAGTCTTTTAGAGAGCGCTGGAAAGGCTGTTGCAGGGTGTGGAAGATGTGAATGTCTATCAGGACGATGTGTTGGTGGTTGGTTCGAATGTAGCAGAGCAAAATGAAAGGTTACAATAAGTGCTGGAAAGGCTGCAGAAGGGAGATTGGACGATTAAATAGGAGAAGTGTAGGTCCAATGTTCCAGAAATAGAATACTTGGGTCATTTGATCACAGGCTCAGGAATTCAGCCTTCGACTGGACTGGTTGATACAATTAAGACTCTCCTTTCTCCAAAGAGTAAGGAGGATGTGGTGTAATCTTTAGGCATGGCAGAGTTGTATAATAAGTTTGCCCCCAAGTTTGCTGAAAGAATGGTTTGTATGAGGCCACATTTTAAGAAGGGAAATTCATTTGTGTTGTGTGATCAATGTGGAAGGGAGTTTGTAGGAAGCTGGCTCTGTATATATCATACTAAAGTAAGGTATAGTGTACACAGAGTCCAGGTGATCCGCAGAGGTATGACAGAGGCTAAATTAGATAATCACTAACAGCCCTCTTTGTGGTAGTGTGGTCGAGCAGTTAGGCTTATCAGATGGGTGTGTTAAGCATTTATTGTATTCACTCAATCAGGACTAATGGCACACACTCAGAGACAGAATCCAGACCAATTAGGTAAGTATAAAAAAAGTATACTTATGTTTTCTTTCTAGAAGCAAGCAGGGCTTGGCACAGGTAAGTAGGATAGGCTTTCAAATGCAAAATGTTACAAGGAAATACAATTGTGATTCAAATGGACTTTGCAACAGGTCTGTATTTGCTTTTAATACAGTTGAAAATGCATAGAAATTAATTTAGAGTACCTTTAAATTACTTTTTTGTTACTTTTACTACTCAGGGTGCTATACCTAGATATCACACCATGGATCTTATAAAACACAGGTAAGTACAACAGTTTTTAGGTCAAAGAAAGTCACTTTGGTTTCTCATACAACAGTCAGTTCAACACAAAACAATTTTTGGAGAAAAATCATAACATTGGTCCTTTTGAAGGAAAAGAGGGTTAACGGTTTACAGGTAAGTAAAGACCTGCAAGAATGGCTTTTGGGGTTTAGGACCAGGGTTCCCGAAGGTCCAGTTAGGCTCTTAAATCGCACCCCCAGCAACACTAGGGCAGCCGGGTGCAGAGTGCAGAGGCCCAATGTTAGCCAATCGGGCCAGGGGGCCATCGGTTGAGGACTGCTTATGAGCAGGCTACTTGGATCTGGGAGCAAAGCTCCTGGGGTAAGGATCAGCACTGCAGGAGCCAACAATCAACACAAGACCTGCACCACCAGTGGCACGAAGGCGGCCGGGTGCAGAGTGCCAAGGAGATGTTGGGAGCCTAGTGATTTGCAATGGAGATCTCCGGTTTGAAGAAAAAGCTGCAGGCTCAGGCCAGGAGGATACCTGAAGGCGATCACTGACAGGAGAGGTCATTTGGGTTCTTGGGGGATGCATAGACACCATCGATTGGGCCACCCAAGGCCGTGGGTCATCGGGTGCAGGGGGGTCTTTAGGCGTCGGATCTTCTTACCAGCTCCGGATGCCGCTTCAGGTTGAGGCTGCCGGTGTCAGTTTGAAGCTTGCGGTAGGCCAGGGAGCACAAGGTCCCAGGTCAGGATCACTAGGGAGACCTCCTCGTGGTGTTGGGCCACTCGAACTCAGGCTGTGGGCGTCTGGTGCAGAGTGATGCAGAACTGTGATGCCACCTGGATCCGGGTTCTGTGTTGGAGTTTTTGGTTGAGCAAATCCTGTGCTCACATGAGACAGAGTCTGTTGGATGAAGGCAGGGCAGGTCCTCCGGGCTCTAAATGGCTGCTGGACAAATCAGGGTTTTGCTGTAGGCAGGTCGGGTCGGGACAGGCCTGTAGGGCTGGTGCAAAAGCAGTTGAACTTATAACTTTTTCAACTAGAGGACATTACCTTGGTTAAACTGATAATATTGATAACATTGTTTTCTAAATTGTACAGTTCCATTCGATCAAGTTGCATTTGAACTGGGTTTTCGCCAAGATGACCAGATCAACAGTGTAAGCTAAAAAGGGGACTTCAGTCCATCCTAACTTTGGAGCATCATCTAACCTAGGTACTAATAAGTCTGCTCGGTCCAATATGTACAAATTTAAAAGAAGCGGGGCTAAGATGCAGCCTTGCTTTAGACTGTTCTGAGTAGGATTTGTCGGAGAGAGACCACTGCCATCAGACAGCTCAACTCTAACCCAGGTGTTGCTGTGGAGTTCTATTATTAGATGTAAATACCTTGGGTAATACGCCACTCCTGAAGTTTCCCCCACAGCCTGGTTCGATTCACCCTATCGAAGACTGTTGAAAAGGGATTAAAGCAGGTTAAAACTATTGTTTTTCTGGATACGGGCTTTCTGCAAAATTTACATTTACATTTACATTTACATCCTTTCCATGAAGGTAATAACAGGCCAGATTGTATGACCATCTGGAACATTGAATTTAGAATCAGGGCCCATTTTTAAGGGTTAAGCTGCATTAGGGCAACAGGGAGCCCATTAGGGCCAGGTGCACGTGAGGTTTTACAATTTTTAATTTGTTTCACAATGAATACATGGTTAATTCCAAGTTGTGACCTGTCTTCTTTGCCTGCCTTACACGTCATGCCTGATTTTAACACCCCATATAGTGTTGTCAAATTCTCTTCCCATTGATCAAGTGTTATATGATAATCACACCCTGGTGTATGGATTTTGATACCCTCACTAACAATGGACAAAAAATACAGATTCTTTTATTTTTTGTGACTTTTGCGATATTCACCTCTGTCCATTTGCGTTCTTGTTCTGTTTTTTTAATGTAAAGTATTTCAGTTCTTAGCTTTTTTTATGACTTTTTATTGTAGATTGCCTTCTACCTTGAACAGCTGCCTTAATTACTTGCTATGTTGAATCTTTTGTAGGCTAATTTCCAGCTATTGCATTTTTGTGTTTCCCCTTACGGGTGGGTATTTATTAAAGGTGCTTTGGCTAGGAAGTCAAAAATGTGGGTGAGAAGAACAGTGACAGAATCAATATCACTTTTAAATCCCCTCAGTTGGGTTTTGATAGTTGGCAAAATGCTTGATGCCTGATGCGGGAAAATGCCTGATCTGAGAATCAAAACAAGCCCGGTTGGAAACGCACATGCATAACATATAAGGAGGAGGAGCTTGGTGCAGGAGCTGCTACAGGTGAAGGAACCAGCGGTCAGCGGTTTGGCGGTTTGGTGGTTTCCAGTTGCTGTTTTGCAGCTTGCAGTGGTTAGTGGACTGGGGACAGGTGAGAGCAAGGGCTAGGGGCCTCCCCCTGTCCTCCCCACCCCTCCTTTCCCCTTGCAGCTATTCCTCATCTACCCCACCCATCATCACTGCCATAGCCGACAGTGTGGGGAATGGCTGCAAGGGCCACGAGGGCTACGTCTTGAGCCAGTCCCTTTCTGTTTCCTCTTTCCCCCTGACACTTACGGTTTTGGGTTCTGTTTAACCCCAGGCGGAGAGCTCTCCTCTGCCAGCGGAGTTTACAGTGCTTTTTTTGAAGTAAAGTTCTAAAAGTCATATTCTTGTTACATGTATGTAGGACTTTTATCATTTTGGTCTTGTTTGGTTTTGATGAAGATACTTTATTTTTCTAAACTGATGTGGTGTCCATTTGTGGTGTTTTCACTGTGTTACTGTGTGTCTGGGTACAAATACTTTACACATTGCCTTTTGGATAAGCATGTCTGCTCATGCCAAGCTACTAAGTGGGTGAGCAGGGGTTATCTAAAGTGTGTAATCCACTTACCCTGACTAGAAGCAAGGGTCCCTACTTGGACAAAGTTGCTTGCCCCTGCCAATTAGAGTCCCCTCATTTCTAACAATCCTCATGCCATCAGATAGCCTTGAGAGCATCCTTCAGAGCATTCAGCCTTCAGCTGTAAACTTCTGACTGTGTCACTTGCAGAGAGATGAGCGGTGAGCAGGTGAGGGAAGCTGAGAGTACAGGGGGTGGCTGACTCCTTCACGATGGTAAGAAGTGGCATGAACTACTTTGGCCAGCCAATAGGGCTCCTGCGGCGGTTGTGGTTGGATGGAGAAAGTGGTTTGTGGCAGAAGAGGCCACTCCAAGTTGTGTTGCAGCTTGCTGGCCCGCTTTCACTGATTGATGCTACCCACCTGCGGCGCTCTGCAGCACATCAAACATCGTTAAGGGCACAACAGGACCTCTGCCAGGAACATAGGGGGTCAGGTGAACTCAGTGAGGAGCCCATATACTGGGCAACTAAGCCCCTTCACTGAAGAGCTACGGCAGGCAAAGTATAGCAAGGAACAGCGTCGCTAAAGAGAGGCTGAGACTGCACCCTGAAATAGCACTGGCTACACCCTCCCCCACAACCATCTCATGCGTGCTCGTGCCTCTTACTCACTATCTGGGGGAGGTGAAGCGGCACTCTATAGTCCACAGTCCATAGTAAAGCTGTAGCCCATGGTGAAGCCATTGGAAAAAAGCAGCAGTGCCTGAGAGACATTCGGTCACCCTCAGTCTTCACTTACCACCCTCATGAGCCTGCTTGTAGAGAGTCCACAAGGAGGAGTCACAAAGGTGGCCATGCGCAAGCAGACCACGGATCACCCTCGCAGGAGCCCTTTGAAAGTGCCCAGACAAGAGCCAGGCAGTGGGATCAGCAGTCAAGAGCAATCTGTACGGCAAGCCAACACTTCATGGTACCTGCCAAAGCACAACAAGGCATTCCTTATATACCTGTTTCACTGACCAACCAAGAATAACCACCGCCAGGGTGCTCCTCTTTGTCCTATTCATCCTCTAGAAACTCTTTTCTGGATTCTTTGCCTACAAGGGCCCCTGCGCAAATGCCCAAAAAGAGGCCTCAGAAGACAGTATCAAAGGTAAAGGCAAAGCTGCAGCAACCCTCAGGGCATAACTCTTCCAATCAAGCACAAGCAGAACCCAGAATGAGCAGGGCCAGGCAGGGCTCCTCACCTAAGCAGGGCGACATTTAGAGCAATGTAAGCAACAGCAGACCTCAAGACACTGGGATTATGGCCACATTAAGAAAGCAGACAGAGGCCTAAACCCTGTGGTAAGTGTTGTGCAGATGGGACCACAGGCCTATCTCATATAATCCACACAGTCGGAGGTAAGGCCCACAGGGAGGGAGGGTCTCTAACGGTGAAGAAAAAGAGTGAACTCCTGTCTAAAGTTTGGAGATCTCAGTGGGACAATCGCAATCATTGAACTATCCTCAACACTAACAGATTCCTACTCATCACTACCGTTGTGGAAGGACACCGTCAGCATACCCACGGGTCCTCCAGAGCTCCCACCGCATAGTCCAGCTCGCTGCAGGACTACGGACTTGATAACTACGGCGCAAGTCAATCACATGCCCTGACACAAGAAGATGAGGACGGAAATAAGGTGGCATCACTCTCAGAGGATGTGGTAGCTCAGGAAATTTTTGAGGTATAAGGGGTCAAACAGACAGAGGGACACGCCCAGATGGGGCCTCAAGTGAAGTGGAACAAATAACCCCTCTCGAGTCACAACTAAGCGACTCCTTACAAACATCTCCAGCCTTTCTGTCCTTTGCATTCTCTGATGCATAGGACAACGTATTCAAGTCTACTAATGCCTCTCTGACAGTGGCCACAAAATGTGGCAATCACAAAAACTAGACATTCAGATGGGAACGCTTTAAGTAATGTCCTTGGTCATGGCGTACATGGCGAGAAAAGTTGACACACTTTACGAAGCACACAAAAGTGTGAAATCACACTCAGACAGTGTATGTCCTGGTGTTGCGGATTAATTGGGCATGCTACCATCTGTCTTAGCCTGATTAGTCACCGAACTGAAATTTATAAACGATAGGCGTCCCTGCCCTCACAACACAGGAGCTAACATGGGACGCACCTCGATGGCAGACAAGACAGAATTGCCACAGGATGTTGTTACAAAAGTACACTCATTTACACAAACGGAAAATGAGGACCCAACGCCCGACCAACCAGTGCACATAGTTCTATCAAGAACTCAACCACATCCTCTACACAAGTGAATAAGCACCGGACAGTGACGGGATTACCTTCACAGACAGTACAGCAGGGAGCCACGAGAAGGCAGAAACCTCTACTGTAGCAACAAATTATTAGTGCCCTTATTGGCAACATCCTCACCCACAGTCTGAGCATGCATGAATAAATAAATACACAAGACAACTTTTGTTATGGGAAAATATTGCTGCAGGTTCATCCCATACAAAACTATGCAATATGGTGGGTTATCTTACGGGCGATCCAAGGGCAGGCAGCTATACCAACCTATGCTGCTCCGCCCGCCTGATGAGCCAGCATTGTGGGAAACCCAATCAGTGCTACACCTTTTGGGTGATCCTCCTCCGGATCACGTGACACATTATTACTCACGCCCGTGTAGATGGTGTGTCTGGCGCAAAGAGGACGCCAGAGAGGCGGAGGGAGGTATAAGTACCCTTCCCCGACCTCTGTGCACCGGAAGTGACGCGCCTAGCGCACCAAGGTAAAGGACTCCTTCCCTGAGTCCAACCACTAGACCAGGAGGGGTGGCATTTGTGCCCAAATGGCACTAACGGGCAGCCCTTTTAGGTGGCCACCTGCGGGGGCCGCGGGCAGCCGCATTCACTCGGAGAGCACAGAAACGTCTAAGGAAACACCAGAAGCAGGAAAAGTAGCAGACAATCAGATTGATGGCACTGACAAATTTGGATGGGTCCCATATTACCAGTGCACAGAAGGAAGCACAACCCACAACTAACGTTGGGCTGACTCCAGCATTCTATCCAATATTCCAAAAAGGAGACTGACATCAATGCTCCTCAAAAGAAGGGAATATGGCTAATAAACCAGCCGACCAGCTCAATGGCTGTCCAGGATCAAAATGGGCCTTACTACAACTCCGGGGAAATGGAGACTAGTTCTCCTCCAGCACCTACAAACCAGTTGACAAGGAACCATCCGCTTCTGATGATGACTGGGGAACTCATGGGTATTTGTAGGCCGCCTAGGCCAGGCACCGTACTCGCATACATCGGGTCCTCAGGTCTGCTACCCGAAGCAGGGCTACCCTCCTGTAGTCACCCGTGGCATAATATTGGCAGTGACACCAGGCCAACTTTAAACAGCCACCTGAGTGCACCTCTGGGGCCACCCTTGAACAGTGTAGGCCTGGTAATGCATGCCCTAAAGGAGGCTGCAGGCTTCGAGGGTGGTGAAGTGGGGACATGGACTTGTCTCCATTCTGGAGCAAGGGACATAACTCAAGGAAGCTTGCATCACCTCTACTAAGACGGAGCCTTGGCCCATGGGGAATTCAAAATGGGGAATCGTCAAGGGCATCTGCGACTTGAGCAAACACAAGCAGCAGCATCACAGATGGGAGCCTACCAGCCCCGGAGAACAATATGTATACCGCAGTACAGCTCCAAAGGGAATAAAGACATTCACAATTGACCATACATACTAATGCTGTGACAGCATATTTCAACCCTGGCCTTCATCATCACCAGTGAGATAATCCGAATTCAGTTTGTCAGCAGCGCCCTGGATCCAGGAAGAGAATCCACCAATGTAGCTTGATGAGACACCAATACAGCCAAAAAGGTCCTGACGGAAAAAGCACAGTTCACAGAATGGGGAACGTGCGACTAATGGAAGAAGAAAAATACCCATATATTCTATGGGTCCTGCCCAAAACTAGCCCTAGGAAGGGCATTCTAAAAGGTACAAAAAGGTTTGAGGCCCCAAGCCGTATGAGAACCTCCCCATCCAGTGCAAGACAAATGGGCAGGAAGCGTCCCTACAAGTCACTACCACCCACAGCAGCACACCTTGGCATACAAGGGATGCCGCCTATTGAGATTGGGTCGCTGCAAGCCTGGTTCAAAGGAAATAGACCTATTCCTAAAATAAAAAGAACGAAATAACAGCGCATGGCAAGCCAAACTAACGTCATCAATATTTGTATCATAAAACATGGCTGGAATCAAGAAGACATTCCAAAACAAGAGAGCACTCACACTTTTCAATGCAGCAGATATTATATCCCTACAAGAAACATGGGCATTAACTCCAACGCAGCTAGCAGGCTGCGCCAAATTTCACAAACACAGATATAAAATACGCCTTTTTGGGAGACCATGAGGTGGATTTTCAATTTATTTCAAACACTCAATAAATCTGATGTTCGTGGACTTAACCAGTTACTCTGAAATGTTCCAAGCTGGCATACTAAAGGGACTTTTGGACCAAGATGGCCGCCTGCCCATAATAAAAATCAACGTCTACTTTAATAACCACTGCCAGGCATTTCAGATAAATTGAACCAAATGATCCGACATTTGCAAAAATTAATAATACAGTGCCCAACTGCAGAAATTATACTACTGGGGGACTTTAACTTGCACCACCTGGGGAAGGTCGCGACTGGCTACAGGGTCAACAGTGAATCTGCAATGTTCAACATTTTTCTGCAATCCTACAATCTTAAATAAGCTCAGGCAACAGTCACAACAAACAGCCTGTGGGTGTCATACTCCCAAACTCTTCTAGCAATCAATCCACCATCGTCTACGCTTTCCTGTCCCAGGGCATAAGTAAATGAATAACTAATTATGAGGGTATTGAACGAAATAAGAGCGAACACGCCGCCATGTGTGTCAGCCTAGACGCATCAGCCAGGATCCGGCATTGTCTCAATCCTCTAGGAACTACCAACGGCGAAGAAGACTACAAACTCGCACAGAGGATCAAATGGTCAGTGTCCAAACAGAAGTTGGAAATCAGGACATCTAACTGGGACAGATAGCCTACCACGACCCCAAAGCCTGCAATTACTGCATTCTGGTCCAAGCAGTGCACATGTGCTTTGTCAATCCATGGGCCTAAACAAAAAGTTATTACTCATCCACTCAAGTATTGATGTATAATATATGATGATGCAAAGTTGAGTGAAAAATAGAGGGCAAATTGAAATTATTATTTTCAATATACTAATATTTTTACGCTTTGTGCAAATTATAAAGTAACATCAAAATGAATATATATCACCTCTAAATACATGTCACTAAGTATGCCCAGGCACATGGATCAACTTTAAGTGAGCACACCAAATAGAACATAATGGGCCTCATGTAGGTAGCCAAATACCGGTCGGTAACGGCCGATTTTCGGTAAATATGCCGTTACCGACCGGTATTCAGACAAGTGAGATGTAGGAGTCCCAAAACCAATTTTCGGTAAATATGAGGCGGTAAATACCGATTCATATTTACCGAATTCCAAAATACCGATTCAGAGTTACCGAATACATAATTAACGAATCGGTAAATATGAAGTGGTAAATACGAAGTGGTAAAAATGAAAATGACATGTAGGAGCACTCGGTAATTAAGAAATCCAAGAAAATCGGTAAATTAGAGTCGGTAATTAACACGGATTGAAAGCAGGTGGTAACCATCAACAATGCATATGAGCAATCCCAAAATGCTACAGCGTGGACAACATGGCCGCTATGTACGTCATTGCAAGGCGCCTACGTCTACAGGCAGCAGGACTGAGGGTGTGGCGACGGGAGGAACAAATCTACAGACAGCGCATCACACTATTCCAGCTGACTGATTCAGAGATACATGAGAGGTACAGGCTAGACCCCGAAACCATCATGGACATAATCAGGGACCTACAGCCACTCCTGGACCATCCAATAAGAAGGGCGCACGCCATACCCCCACATGTGCAGGTGCTCTGCAGCCTACATCTGCTGGCATCCGGCAGTTATCAGGTGGTGATAGCTGCGGTGGGTGGGGTATCCCAGAGTTGCCTGTCACGTTTCTTCAGGAAGTTCCTGGATGCCATGATGCAGAGAATGCACCACTACATAAGCTTCCCAAACACACAGGCTGCACTGCAGAAAACAAAAACAGACTTTTATCACATGGCACAGTTCCCCCATGTCATCGGCTGTATTGATGGTACACACATCCCAATCTGTCCACCAGCTGATACAGAGCACATCTACAGGAACAGGAAGTCCACCCACTCCATCAATGTGCAGGTGATCTGTGATGCAGGGAACATCATCACAGATATTGTTGCAAAGTTTCCTGGGAGCACCCACGACTCTTACATCTTCCAGAATAGTGGGATCTACACACGACTGAGTGCCGGAGAATTCGGAGAGGGATACCTGCTAGGTAAGTAACAGTGACGCCCCTTGAAACCTGCAAATCATAGTGCATAGAGGCATGTTACTGATGGTTCCCTTTTACTCATCCAGGCGACAGTGCATATGCATGCCGGTCATTCATCCTCACTCCCTACCTACACCCAGCAACCCAGAGTGAGAGACGATACAACGTGGCACACAAAACAACACGCAATGTGGTGGAGCGCACGTTTGGACTACTGAAGAGCAGGTTCCGCTGCCTGCACAAGAGCGGAGGCGCACGCCAGTACAAACCCATCACCTGCTGCAAGATTATTGCCACTTGTGCAATGCTGCACAACCTTGCCACGAAAAAAGGTACAGATGTGGAACTGACATATTTTGAGGACAACGAGGATGAGTCAGGCCAGCCAGAGGGCAACGCAGCTAGAGTGCCAACTGCAATCGATGGGAGAGAGAGACGGGCAGATATCACATGCAACTATTTCTGAGTAAGTAAGGGGACACAGCGAGTTGTGAGAAGTCCTGACGTAGTTTTAATGTGGCACCACGCCATGAACACATGAACAGGCCAATCTGGCAATATACCATCTATACAAGGAGTATGTCCAGGGTTACGTCACCCAATGGGAAGTGGCTAAGCAGGGCTACATCAATGTTTGCGCATACGCGCTGCAGTGGTGGATTGCACGGCCTGTGCATCCTCACTGGAGCCAACCCCAAGCCGCCTGCTGCTCCTGCGTGCTTCTGGGACGGGGGGTGTGATGCTGCTGCTGGTGTCGATGCTCTCCGCAGCATCCCCTGCAGCAGTTGTCGACGCCTGACTAGTCAATAGCACCCCTAGTGCACTTGTCACCTGCACCATCCCCCGAGACAGGTCGCTGCAGCACTGTGTTAGGCCCTCCTGCATCGTCACAGAGCGCCGGCACAGTAGAGAAGTCGCAGTTGCCAGACGGTTGAGTGCCCTGCTGGTAGTGTCCCTTCTCTGGCGTTCCCGGCGCCGTGCTTCGATGTCAGCATCTAATTTGCTGCACAACTGCTGGATTGACTGGGACATGTCCCGAATGCCCGCAGCCATGCCGCTAATGTTGGTGTCCATGTTGACTAATGTTGTCTTCATCACCCGCATGTGCCTCTGGACTGACATGACTGCCTTTGATTGCAGGCGCTGTTGCTTCAACATTTGGCCCTCGAGCCCCAAGAAGACACCATGGCCGTCAGTGGGTGCTGGTGGACTCTGGACACGCGACCTGCGGCGCCCTCTTGCTTCCGTCTGTGCTGCCTGTGAGGTGTGGGGCACAGTGGCATGGCTCCCTTCCTGGGGCCCGGTGCGGTCTTCTGGGCCCATGCTGTCGTCTGACGTGGTGTCTAAGGCTCGTAGCCTGGCTGCTGGACGCCTCCTCATTCTCACACCTGCAAGCGGAGATGTGGCCGGTGATTCGAACATGAGTGGCGATGCTGGCTCTGGTGGTGGTGATGCTGGCTCTCGGTGAGGTGATGCTGGCTCTGTGTGCGGCGAGGCTGGCTGTGTTGGTGGTGCGGCTGCCAGTGGGCCTGCTCCCTGGTCTGAACTGGTGCTGGCTAGAGGTGATTTATGTGGCCGGTGTGCCGTCTCTCCTGCAGCATGCCCTGTCCTGCATGATGTCACATCTGTGGACAGAAATACAACATTGGCTCAGTGTCCCCGAAGGGCTGCATTGCATGCGTCACAATAAATCATTTCACATTCCAATATGTCCCCTGTCTCCTTGTGCCTTGAGTGCGTGACATGCCTTGTTGCCCTGTAACATTTACGTCATGGTTAGTGTTGCCCTGACTACATCTCCCGGAATGCATTGCCTGTCTGCACTGACACGTGTGGACTGCAGTGTGATTCTCGTTTCACAATGGGGGATGTGGGATAGGGGTAGGGGGGGCTACATTGCTGTGCTTTCGTCTTACCTTGGTGTGTTGCGGCTCTGGCAGAGCTGTCGGCGTCCCCAAGACCCACGACGCTCTCTTGCTCGATTGTGGCCGCCACCAGCTCCTCCAGTTCGGTGAGGGCAGGTGCCCTGTTGGTTCCACCTCCGGTCTGGCTGGCCTCCTTCTGGATGTCGCCCATCTTCCTCTTGGTTACAATCCGGAGGTCATACCAGCGCTTTTTGAGGACCTCAATGTCCCTGTGGGTCACTCCCACAGCATTGACCTGCGCCTGGATGGCCAGCCATATGTTGCGCTTTTCGGCCTCAGGCACTTGCAGGGATTGCCTTCCAAACAGCTTCTGGTGCTGCTTCACCACCTCCTCCACCAGCACCTGGAGTTCCTTGGGGCTAAATTTCAGCTTCCTCCTCCTTTCCCCTCCGTCTTTCTGTGTTCTCTGGCTGGACATGCTGTTCGTTTACCCGCTCGCACATGCAACGGCTCCCTGCCTCTCCTCTGCACTCCAAGCTTCTCCAGGGTCGGCTAATTATGTACACCTGCCTGGGTGTGGCCACTTCGGCTAATTATGTACACCTGCCTGGGTGTGGGCACTTCCTGGTTGGGTGGGCTGTCGTTGCACTGGATTAGCTGTTTCGTCAAGTCATGTGATTTGATTTACCGAATCCGTACATACCGATTCGGTATTTTCCGATTCGGTAAATACCACCTCGGTATTTACCGATTCGGTAAATAACACCTCGGTATTTACCGAATCGGTAAATACCACCTCGGTATTTACCGATTCGGTGAATTCCGATTCGTGATTACCGAATGTTACCGAATCGGTAACTGTTACCGAATTTTTACCTACATATAACTTACCGATTCTAATTTACCGATTCGGTACGGCTCGGTATTTAAGAACCGGTAAAATTTATTTACCTACATGAGGCCCAATATATCTAAATAGTTCATTTCATTACATCAAAACAGAACCATTGTTAAGCTTTCATTGTGTGTGCTCACTAACTCATTCAAATTCAGAACATGCTATGGGTAAATCTCTATATAGCCCAAGTGAGATATCTCACTTGTTAGATGCACCTGTTCGCAATTGCTGATTAGATATTCTTACTATTGAAGGAAGTGAGGTGGATTTCATAAGTGTGTGTTCAGATCTTCTTCGATTTTCAAACCAACCAACCAACCAACCAACCAACTGGAAACCTAGTACTGACTTCCATTATACATCTGGACTCCAATGTTCTAAACTGTTTTTGTCTAATCCTCCCCCGTATAATTCCTGGGTATGGAGTCAATAACCAATATTTAAAATTCCGACCTTAGCTGTAAAATAATTCCTCAAAGTGTCAGGCAACTGGGTAGTTCTTATCACTATTTTGTATGTGCATCAAATGTTGAAGGATTCTTGAATGCACCTGGAGGATGGTGCTACCTAGATATAGCTCAGTGTAGGGACACATTAAGATGTAAACAACATATTTGCTCTTGAAATTAAATCCTCCTTTGAACTTTATCTGACTTTTATAAAAAGGCAACAAGGCCTCAGTTTTATTTAGGCCATATTGACATGCTTTGTACTTATTGCATTTTATAAAGCCTTAGCTCCTAGTCAACCAGGACTCATGCCCAATTTCAGGCCTACGTTTGACTAGATTGCTTTTCATAGATTTTGCTCTTCTAAATGTAGTAGCTGGCCTGTGGGGAGCATTCTTACCAACTACCAGGTCAAATCAAAAGACCAGCTATAGGATCATTTTTTAATAGGTACCAGTGCTTCAATTTAATATTCCTAATAGTCCCCTTTTCTATATTTAAGGATGTAATTAATCTGAGTTAATGTTTCTCATCTTTCTGTTTGCTTTTCTGTTGATTACCCTTTCTCAATTAAAATGGTTTGCTCTATTTTGAGCATCTTACAACATTTTCCTGCTAGAACCCCTGTGTACAAATCTCTCAACTAGTTCCTCCTGAGCCTTAACCAATTCTTTAGTCTCACTACACTTCCTCCTAGTTCTTAAATTCTCAGTGTAAGGTATGTGCATTTGAGGTTATCCGGATGGAAAGTGCTTGCATGTAATATTGTGTCACCAGCAGTAGGCTTTCTGCATAATTTAGCTTGACGTGAACTGTTAAATTGAGAAAGTGGAGGCAGTTGTTGTTTATCTTGATGAAAAATTAAGTGCTAATGTTCATTGACCCCTCCGTACAATACAGAGGTTGTCTGTAAATCTGGTCCATAAACCAAATGATCTGACCATTCCGTAGCATATCGGCTTTGAAGCAACTGCTCCTCCCACCAGCCCATATGTAAATTAGCATAGCTGGGAACGATCATGGGCCCATCACACCTCATCTGCCTGAAAGTTTCCTTATTAACCATACGAAACTTTCAATTTTTTCGAGAGCAACATCTGCATTTGTTTACGTTTTAACATTCTAGAACAGTAATTATTAACCTTTTGACTTTTGTAAACCATCACTTAATTATTACTGAATGCAGGGACCCACACAGCATGATTATTGGACCCTAGCCTAAGTAATTTCGATGATTTGAACTGCAAAACAATAAACAAAAATACAGAAACAAGCTTTTATCAAACAAATACACAAATCATGAAATATGTTATTTAACTCAGAAAACCAATATAATAAATTTCATTGGGAAAGTTACAGCTATTATAAATCAAATCTAGGCCACCCATCGTCTATTATATGTTCTGTTTGATGCACCTGCACTACGCCCATGAATCGATCTGAGGATACCAACTTAATTTTTAGCCTCCAATTTCCAAATTCCTTTACATTTGCAGAATGTTTTAAACATTTTTATTTTTACATTTTGCCTCTTTATTTATACACACCTTATTAATCTGTTAAAATTTTATTTTTCTAAGCTGTCGTGGACCTGCTGAGTAGGTGTGGTGGACCCGTAGGAGTCCCCGGACCAAAGGTTAAGAAACGCTGGTCTAGTACTTTAAATAATCCTCAATGACTGTCAGTCCATTATCATGTCTTATACTTGTGTACAACGATGTAACGTCCAAAGTCATCAGGGTAAAGTCATCCCCCCATGGAATGTCAAAAAATTTGCTTAAGAAAGTCACCAGTATCTTGTACATAGGAGGGTAAATTCCTTCTGTGCTCTCTTAAGAAGTAATCCACATACTTGGAAGAGTTTTCAAAGATACTGTCAATTGCTGATGTACTGGAACTTCCAGGAGGAGGTGTCTAATTTTATGCATCTTGGGAATTAAGTACAAAATTCTTGAGTTTTCGTTCCCCAAGAAGAGGTACTCGTCTTGGTTGAGCAGTCAAACAGTACGCCACTCCAACATTTCAGCATTGAATTTCATTTTGGCTTCACTGGCCCTTTGGCTTGGTACACTGATAGAGCAAGTATCATGATTGAGTTGTCAAGAGCTCCGTTCTTGTACATGTCCATGGGCCAAAGAACCATGGCCCAATTCACAAAAGTAATCTTAGACAAAATCCTAAACGTACGACTTTCGGTATTCACAACGGGCATCTAGGGGTAGTAAAGTTAGGAATCCTAACTTTAATACTCCTAAAATTTTGTCTCAGATTACTTTTGTGAATCTGGCCCTATATTTCCCCTTTATCCAATTCTCTTATTACAGCATCTGATCTTTTAATTGATTTGTGCATGAAGTCATTATATCGTTTCTGTTTTGGTTACAAAATGTGTTTCTTATGGCAAACCTTAGCATAGACCCTTAAGATCATGGTTATCTAGTTCAGAAAATATGTCTGTAGCATCTTGCTGCATAACAGATAGAAACGTTTATGGTGACTTGTAGGTGGTAATTGCCTCCCCATACACATCAAATTCCATTGTCTCAATAAGTTCTTGTTCAATCATTGTCTCAGAAATGCCTAACATTTCATTCTCCAATATGCCTCATTCTTGTAGATGTCCTTGAACTGTATTTCCCCATTATCCGATTCTGTTATTACAACATCTGATCTTTTCATTAATTTGTGCATTAAGTCATTCTAATCCTTCTATTTTGATTACATCATGTATTTCTTAAGGCAAACATTTAGCACATACTTTTAAGATCATGTGTAACTAGTTCAGAAAATATGTCTATAGCATCTCGCTGTAGAACACGAAGAAAGGTTGACGGTGGTTTGAAGATGGTAGTTGCCTCCCCTTACACATCAAATTCCATTGTCTCAATATGTTCACATTCAATTATTGTCTCAGAAATGCCTAACATTTTGTTTTCCAATTGTTTAAACTACAACATGAGCTTTAGATCAGAAACTTGCAGATGTTCTTGGTAACTTTGAACAAATCTGTCTTTTGGTTTGCCTTGACTATGTTGCGTAGCAAAGAACTTATTCGGTTCAAATTTCGTAATGAATTTTAAAATGTCAGTCTGCGTCTGTCTGTCATTAAGTAATGTCACTTTGCAATAGGTTAGACCTAAGGATACATTTTATTTTAGTTTTCCCGTCTAAATATTATCAGTCAAATTCACTATTGTTTTAGGATTATGTTCTTCTTCTTTCGCCTCCATCTCATTTGTTTGGCTGTAACTGATTCTTTTCTTCCTGAATCTCCTTCTTTGTCGGTGTCTCCTCCTTTTGGGTACTTTTGAGATTCACCCCTCAGTCTCAAATTTTCTCTCCTGTCTAATCTTAAAAAATGTAGTTAGTCAATAACTGTCAAGAAAGACACAATCAGCCCTTTGCCTCCTCCTGATGTGCCATTTTCCAGATCGGTTTCTAATTGCGAACTTAGCTCAGAGCCAGTCTCTGACCATTGCTGCTCTTGGCGTTGTCTATTACTATTGGTTAACCTTTGTAT
Source organism: Triturus cristatus (assembly GCF_964204655.1). Taxonomy (NCBI): domain Eukaryota; kingdom Metazoa; phylum Chordata; class Amphibia; order Caudata; family Salamandridae; genus Triturus; species Triturus cristatus. The sequence goes on along the minus strand of NC_140587.1, from coordinate 938,855,354 downwards.
ACTCATGTTATCAAATCTTCTAATAAACTTGAATAGTTGGCCTCTTTCCTACTTTGGCATTACGGAACTACTGGGCTTTTCTTTTCTTAATCACTTCTTCTTGTTTAGCCATTCATTCCTTCACATCATTGAGAAATGTATTACTGTATTCCTAGTCTGCATCATTTTTTATATCTAATGCCAATTTGTTTATTTACTTAAGGATGATTTACAGGCCTAAATCAGCATATTTTATTAATATTTGCAACATGTGGGTGGATGCCTCAATGTTGTCAGAAGCCCGTTTTCTCAATATGTCCTGATATGGATTCTCATAACGAGGAGCAATGAGCATGCGGAGACATTGTGGGATAAGTACCACCTCCAATCACCTTTTTAATGATTTACTTTCCCACCATTTTGATATTTCATTGCAAGATTGTTTCTCTAACCTTCTTAGTTTACTTTGTGTGTTCTTGCTTTGGACCAGCATTGTGTTATTTTTCCTGAGTTCTCATTTGAAATCAATGATTCATCATTGAAAACCTCTTTTGACTCCTCCTCTCTCTCCTTCAACAACTCAACTGACATGTTGGGTACACTCATAATATAACCACCAGTATTCCGCTTTCAAAAGATAGATATTATCTCTGTTGGCAATATGACTGAGATATATATCTTACCCAGTGTGGGTTACCACTGGATAGTTAAAGTTAGGTCAGCATTTCCATAGAAAATCTGTTTTTGTGTTGCTAATAACTTTGGCATTGTGTGACCAATCTTCACGAAACATTCCAAAAAAAGTGCTCTTTTTGCCTAGTTTGTGCATACAACGTTTCAGGGTGATCTATCAAGCGGACACCGAGAAAAAAGAGGGCGTCCCAAAATGCAAAAACCCCATGAGTTTTCCATAGACTTCTTTAAAGAATGCTACAGCAAAAATTGTTGAACAAAATTACACCAAATTTGGCAGTAAGCTAGATCTTGGTCTGCATATTATGCTTTTTGTAATTTGGTGTAAATCCGTTCAGTCATTTTTGAGAAATGAATGTAAAAAAATATTTGTACATCTGGATGGTTGAGTTCGAAGGTCTCTCGCAAGAGTTCATCTAACCCAATCTTTAAAAAAATAGAGCATTCTGATTGGCCCAGGGAGCTTTTTACCCTTGGGCCATCTCACTCCAGCGGGCAAGTCATAAAACATAATAATATAAGGAGGCCCCAAGGGGGAACCCAGAGGGCCTCTTCTAGGGACAAAAATCCATAAAAACCCAGCAATTTCTGCCACGATCCCACAGGACTCCCGCGGGATACAAAAAAAAATGGCGGCCCAGGGGAATTCTCTAATTAAGGGAAGGGGGCATGTGGCCCCCTCCCAGGCCGTTTTAGGCCCTGGGGACCCCTTACCACAGGGACCAAACTTTTTAATAAGGGAAGGGGGCCCCATGCCCCCTCCCCAAGCCGTTTTAGACCCCAGTGACTTCATCCTCTGGGGCTCCATTTAAATAATTAGGGGAGGGATTGTGCAGCCACCCTCCCCAAGCCGGATTTGGCCCCAGGGACCCCCTCCCCTGGGGCCTGATTTGAATAATTAGGGGAGGGGGCCTGCGGGCCCCCTTCCCGAGCGGCATTCAGCCCCAGTGACCCCATCCCTGGGGCCAAAACCATTTATCAAGGGGAGGAGGACATGTGCAGCCACCCTCCCCAAGCCGGATTTGGCCCCTGGAACCCCCTCCCCTGGGGCCTGATTTGAATAATAAGGGGAGGGGGCCTGCGGGCCCCCTTCCCAAGCGGCATACAGCCCAGTGACCCCATCCCTGGGGCCAAAACCATTTATCAAGGGGAGGAGGACATGCAACCCCCTCCCGAGCTTCTGTGTCCTAGGAGGCCCACCCCCAGGACACCGCGTTTTCCCTGTCCCCACCGGCAGGGGAAACTTGTGTTTGTTCCCGCCTGGCTGGAGCATTTTTAAAACTCCTGCCAAACAGGATCAAACACAGTCTTCTCCCTGCAGGTGGGATCTTTAAAAATGCTTCCACTGGCTGCCAGCAAACTTGTGATCTGTTTCCCTGCCCGCACTATCTCATTCCTAAGTGTCAATGTTCCTGGAGGAAATAGTCTCTTGTGGGCCCTAGTTAATAAATTAAACAGGATGTTTGTCATCGACCACATTGAGAGAACTGGTGCAAAATATCTTCTTTAGCTTTTGCTCATAACTAAAAAAAATATTGCATTTTACTCTTACGGTCTTGGAGATCTTATTTTTTCCAGACATAATTGTGTGTAAAACACGCTGCGGCTGAAAGGCTGAAACTAATTTGTGTGTGTATGTGGTTAGTAAATCTCACGGAGGTGCTAATAGCCTGGAAAGAGTAATGGATTAACAGCAGCATCTGAGCAGCGACGCAGATCCTGAGGCAAAAACACACTGGTTGACAGAAGTTCCTGTTACTAAGTATTTCTCTTGTAAATGTTTGGCCGCTGGGTCGTTTCATCTCATTGTTCCTGTGTTCAAATAAAGACTTTCGGGCTGGACATCTATTTTCAGCCCCTCAACCGAGAAGCCCTTTTCATGTAAACTGCAGTAGCCTCCTGCTGGGAAGAAACCTATTACATTTGAAAGTAAGCTCCAACAGAATGCAAAATGGCGGGAATTACGGAGATGGGTGAAAACTGTCGAATATAATTTCTAGGGATATTAGCCCACCTCACACCACTCACAAAGGTGTTAGTTGTGTTAGGACTGTAAAATACATTTTACAGCAATTTATTTTATGGCTATGCATGTTTTTGGTATAAAATCATGACAAGCATCAATGGATAGATTTTTAGATCAGGCCCAGAGACACCTTTAGCTACATTGACAGGCTAATGTTTACCAAAATATTTTAAAAAAATAATCTTTATTGAGTTTTGACAAATTTCACTTCAGCAAGCATGACAAGTACCACCAATAAACCAATACATTGACGTGGGTATGCTGTGTCTCAGCCACCCAAGTTGTCCTCAGATTCTAAAATGTTATGACCGTGCACAACTAATATAACCCAAACCCAAATGTGAGCCTAAAATATCAGTAACTGAGTCATGCAGCCCTGATTATGAATCTCCTACAGCCGGGGGAGTAATCATACACACTTTGTGGCTCTCATTTGAGTTTTGCAGAGTCAGTGCATCGGCGCCCCAGCTGCATTATATCCACTCATGCGATGTGTGGGAAAGCGGAGGAGAGGGGGAGATATACCTTTGTGGAGAAGCGCTATGAAGAAGGCGCATACACTGTGTCGCGTCATTCAGAGCTCTCGTTGCCACCAAGGAGTCCCTGGAGGGCAATGTGTAATTTGCCCCACACGACCTCGATGGGACGCCTTTGTAATTCTCATTTTTCTTCACAACGTAGTGCAGCCACCTCCGCCGTACTCCACTAGACGGTCACCCTCCGCCAGTATGCCACATTGGACAATGTCCGGGCCTTCCAATACATAGGAATTGACTGCTTGACAATCAGCAACGCCAGGTCAATAAAGTGATTGGTGACTCCTCCTGCTCCACGGCACACATAGAGGCCCAATAAGCAGCCGATCATGCAATCCAAATACTCACAGCCTGTGACACACAAGAGTGTGGTGCAGACCTCCTCTCACAGCACGCAATCCAACTGCAGCTCCAAAGCATACGCACCATGTCTGTCTGAGGGGCCCGGCAGACAGGGTATTCCGAAGACGCGATAGGGTATATCTTGTGTATCTTGGCCGGCGTTAAATAAGCTCTTTGCAATATGCTATACTGTATGTATTGAAATCGGGCATTGCACAAGACCATTCTCTGGTATATCAGCACCCTTAGCAACTCCTTTTGGATGGGTGCACGGCCGATGTCTCATTCCCAGGTTTGTTGAAAGTCTTTCAACGGGTCTTGAGTATTATGTGAAATGGCTCTAGAGAGCCACATAATCAATCTACGTCCATTGCCCATGGTGTTGAGTATCTGTGTCAGGGGGTGCATCACCGGCTCCGCATTAGTAATGACCCACATGTTCTCCAGTTCTCCCATAAGTCGCCCATGAGTTAAGAAATGACCAGCAGGAAGATCTGTTTCTTCAGTCAGGAGGTCAAAGGAGATAGGGGCCCTCCGGCCCTATCATGAAACAAGCCTCCCAGTGTACCCATCCCTGCGATTCCCAAAGTTGCATTCCCGCCTGACTTGCACTAGCTCAGAAAGAATGAGTGTACCACTGGGGGATCTCTGGAGCATACAATGGCAAACTTTCTGTGACTCTCAGTGCTCGACAATGGCAGAAGAGGGGTGTTCGAGGGTACAGGCAATGCTAATCTGGGGAGAAACAATTCCTGCAAAAGTCGCATTGCTCTCATCCCAGATCCCAGCATCACCTCCATTAAATGATACCTGACCAACCAATAAGTTGGCCATTGGAACTGTGCCACTAAATAGTAGTGCTCATCACTGGAGCTCCCAGCCCCCCATGCTCCCTCGGCAAATGTAGCTGGACAGCACCCCTCGGCTTCTTCCTGCACTCCACATCAGGCCACCCAACATTGCATACAGTGTCTGAAATGTGTCACGAGGAACAAGAATCAGCAGATTGGTGAAACAGTACAGGATTCTTGACAGCATGACCATTTCATTTTGGAGAGGGACACCCGGCTTTGCACCGTCAGGGGAAGGGAGCACCAAAAGGCAATCTGGGTTTGTAGGGAAGAAATTGCCTTTGTGAAGTTACCATCTTTCCTGTCCTGGGTTGTATGATAAATATTTATGCGAAGTATCTAAAGGTGTGCTGTTTCCACTTAATAACGTGTGCACCAACTGCTATCAGATGATGGGGGGGCAGTCCGAAGAAAGTGAAAACAAACATGCCTTATGCCAATTTACTTCCAACGCAGAGGTGGCTTTGAAGACGTCCAGTATATATATAATGTTATCTATGCCTTTGCGGATAGCCCTGATGCACACCAGGACATCGTCTGCATTCAGGGAGATGATGTGTGCCTCACCACAGATGGGTAAGCCCCAGTCTTGTCCAGATTGGCAAAGCCGTTGTGCAAGAGGCTCCACAGCCAGGGCGAAAAGAAATGGAGAGAGAGGACATCCCTGACGTATACCTCTGCCAACTGGTAGAGGGGTGGGCCTAAGCCGGACTATTTTGACTCTCACCGAAGGCGCTGTATAGACAAGTTTGATCATCCTAAGCAGTCTGCTTCCAATGCCCATTTCATTTAAGACCACAAACATATAGTCCCAATCTAGGATGTCATCAAATGCCTTCTTGAGGTCTAAAACCAAGTAGGCAGAGTGGGGCCATTGCTGCGGAGGTTCCGCCAGCAATCTGTGCAGTCTTTGGATGATAAGAGTTGTGGATCTGCCTGGAATGAATCCGTTTTGGCCAGAGTTGTTCGCCACCAGCATATGTCCCATCAGTCGCAAGGACCATGTTGAAGATCCTGTAATTGCTGCCCATCAGAGACAGCAGTCTGGAGGAGAAGACTTCTAGTGGGTCTCGTTCTGGCTTCGGGAGCAAGACGAGGAGCGCTTCCTGCATAGACTGAGGCAAATGACCCACAGAGAGAGCAGCAGTATAGACTTTGAGCAATTCGGGGACCAGTACGGTTTCATACATCTTATAAATTTCAACAGGTAGGTCATCCAGGCCCAGAATTTTACAAGAGGGGAGTTTTATGTATGGTACATCGGATTTCCCACTCCCCAGCTGGGCTATTCAGAACCTCCCTGTCCTCCGGGGGAATCACTGGCAAAGTGGCAGCGGAGCGAAAGTCACAAATACTAGATGGCCGTTGTAATGGTGCAGGGTATAATTGTGCCTGGTAATGTGCACAAAAGGCATCATGTATTGCACTCTGGGTAGTGGCGACCAAAATCAGAAAGAGAGGGATGGCAGTAACCAGCTCCACATCGAATGGACGCTTCAAGAGCCATGCAAGAGGAGACTCGGCTTGTCTCCCTCCCCATGTTGCTTTACTTGATACGCCCTGTAATCTACACACCATAGGGACAAAGGACGTGGAAGTGATTTTTTCTCACTTCAGTCAGTTCCTCCCGAGCTGCATCGCCTGCCAATGCAGCTCACTCAAGCCCCCCTAGAGAGGATTCCACCTGGGTGAGCTCCCACCTGATCATACCCCTTGCCCCAATAACTGTGTGAATGCAGTGGCCTGCACCACAGTTTTTAGAGCCTCCCATTCCACTAGTCTTGTGGTCGCTGTCCCGCTATTTTCGGCTATATAATTGACTAATGTTTCTCGAGTCGTTTCACAGAAGACAGGGTCTTTAACGTCCGGGGGTTGTAAGTGCCAGGTGGGCACCAGCAGAGTAGGCTCTCCCCACCCAACATGTAGGAAAAGTGGATTATGGTCTGAAAGGCTTTTCCCCAGATATTCCGCCCGCATGACTTTGAGCTGTACGGTTGAGTTACAGTGGAAACAGTCAAGGTGGACATAGAGGTCATGTGGTGAAGAGTAATAGGAATATTCCTTGGCAGCCGGGACGCAGTGTCCTCCAGCAGTGTGTGAGTCACTGTGACAAATACGACTCAGCACGCATGGTTGGAGAGTAGTGGAGCGTGGGGTATGATTATCAAACTCAGGGTCCAGTATGTAATTAAAATCCCCTCGTATAATCCAGGGTAAGTGGGACCATCTGGTTAATAATAATGACACATGGGCCAGAAACTGTATATGAGCGACAGTTAAGTACACGTTCCTCAGCAACACAGCCATTCCTTCCAGTTGGCCCTCCACAAACACCTAACGATCCTCCGGGTCCATCTCAAAAGCCACACTTCTGAAAGGGACTGACATCCACACCCATATGAGCGACCCCCCACATAGCCTGAATAAACAGTGCAGAAGCATCTGCCCCCAAAGCCTTGGAAGCCGAAGTTCCTCCCCCTTCCCTATGTGGGTTTCTTGCAGGAATCCAAATGGGTCCTTCATCTTCTAATATATTGATGGATGGAGTGACACTTCTTGGCCATACCCATACCCCGGACATTCTACGTTAAAAACAACAACTTAGACATGCAAGAGCTACAAGCAGGAATGCCTGAGGGGTGCGGCAGGGGATAGACCCCAGTCGTGAAGTGGTCAGGCTGATGCACATTTCCCCCTCAACCTGAGGTGCATACACAATATGAGGCTCAATAAGAACAACATAACATAACAAAATACCAAACTCTCTTACCCAGGATGGCAGAGTAACATCTAGCTGCCCAGACAGTGAACAGTAGTTCTCCGAATGTGGGTCCCTCTGCATGCTCTACAAGAGCTCCAGAGTGTCGCACGTGAACAGTGGGGGGTTGTGGCTCGGCAGGCTGATTGTGTGGTAAAGGTGTACTACATGGATAGAAGAAGGGAGACCCAGAAGTGAACATATTGTGAGAAGTAAATTAGTATCCAGGCTAATGCATGGGTGCCAGGCCACTGAAGCGCTCAGAGTATTGGTGCAGCAGTCCGGGGGGGGGGCGTCCTCCAGAGGTTGCAGGGAGTGGGAACCACATCTGTTATTAGAGAATGTCATCTGCCATTTGCGGTGTAACTCAGGGGGCAAGAATGAGGCAGCACTGGACTTTCTCTTCACTCTCAAAAAGGATGCCGGTTTACGTTGGACTGCCAATATATAGTCCAGGAAGAGGAGTATTCGCGCATTATCAAAGGCGATCTGGCCCAATTGCCTGACAGCCCTGAATATAGTATCTCTGTCTCTGAAGTTCAATAGCCTGGTGACCGCCGGTAGTGGGGGGACATCAGGCTGAGGGTGCCTTACAGCTCAACTTGAAGAAAGTGGACAGTCCAGCAGGAGCCACAGCAGCGAAGAGCCATGTCTAAAAGAAAGCAGTGGGGTCCGTCCCCTCCAGAAAGCGAATGATGCAGAGGTTATTGAGTCTTGATCTCCCTTCTGCCTCCTCTACTCTGCCCTCCAGGAAGCAAACTGTATTGTTAAGCTCCGTTATCCCTCTAGCAAGTTCCTCAGTTGCAGGTTGGAGGGCATGTATAGTTCATTCAGCCTGGGAGACTCTGTCCAAGAGTTTAGGTTGGTGCTCCCTCAAGAGTCCCATTTCCGCTGTTACTGCATTCACCCTGCCGCCAAGATTGTGCCTGCTGTCCATAATGGCAGCGAGGATTTTATCCGTCTTTGCCTCATGGGGTCAGATGCTGTAGAGGATGTCTATGTTGCTGCTTCCCAAGCAGGGGGTAGTACTCGAATCACAGCACAAAACTCGGTAGGAAGCAGTGCAGTGGGAGCCGCTCCACTCACACCGTGGTGCCCCATTCACCAACCATTCCACCACACAGCTGCACAATCAATCACAGTATTCTCACCAATGTAGGAGGCATTAATCGAAGGGCAAGGATAGGACCTGCCATTTCCCTGAGCCAGCAGGCCAGAGAGGCATGTGCACTCCTGCCAACTTGCTGGTTCCTTCTCTAAAAATGGCAGAAATTGCGCTGTTTCTACATGGCAGCAGAGAGGCCCTCCAGAACTGGGGGCAGGTGTCAACTCTAGGTGTGCAGGGCAGTCTGTGTAGTCCCCCCAGACGAGTTAGTCCCCCATAAGTTGGGACCACCCACCTTCAAACAAAGTTCCATGAAGCACTGAACAGTGGAGTGTAGGGGGCCCACCCTACCCCCAGGGCTGTGGTGAGAGTTAAGGTGCCTGAGGAGGCATGAGCAGCCCCTCCGTATGTTCTGTGGGAACAGTATGTTCTGTGGGATATGGCAACCCCTATTCTGCAATCAGCGTCTGTTTCAAACCTGCCCTTCACAGGTCCCAGGCCGATCTTGTAGTCTCCAGCCACTGCAACGGCATCCACCCTTGTGAGCGCTCCTCAGTTGTGAACACAGGGTGGAGGGGGAGAGAGGAGAAGCCCCCCAGCCTGCCCAGCAACTGGAATAAAGGGGGGTGGACTCTGTAACGTTACTATACTCCAGCATTCACCCCCACCGGTCAAAAGCCGGTCCTCCTCGTGTACTGCGTGGGGCCCCCTGGGAGGCCAGGATGTCCTCAGGTGTTGCATGCCCAGCCCTAGTATCATTGGCTCACTGCACCTGATGGAGCAAGGATTCAAAGAAAAGAAACTTGCTGGAATCAACTTCTCGTTAACTAGTACTAACAAGTAGGAATAGAGACTTGATAGAAAATTAACATACACACGACATTCATACAAGGGAAAAAGGCTTTCTGCTTGCTTAAATAACAAAGAATAATGTGCTACGTAACTGAAATCCCGCTTGAAACCAAAAATTGCTTTGCTCATGTGCAAAACTGTCCTGCGTAAATAACCACGTGGTTAACCCATGTGAAGAGGAAAAGTCTCACGCATGCGCGAGGAGTTGCTAACTGTAGGTCTGGAAGTACCGCATGCCTGGCATATTCTTGCCTGGATTTTAAAAGACGTTTTTCGCCACTAACGCTTTGCTTAACAAAGAAGAAAATACCATGGGATAGCGTAGAAGGGGGAGGTAAACAGTGATAATAACATATTTGAGAAACTAACATCTGTTTATGATTCTTTTGTCAATAGTGAAAGTTTTGGGCCTGATGTTCTAAGCCGAAAGAAAAGATTGCGGGTGAGACGTAATGCAAGTTGAGTGTGCATTAGAGTCCTGGAATGACCTACTGACCGGGACATGGATCGGCTGCCAAAACCCAAGGAGGTGTGCTTGGGAAAAGCTTCTCAACTGAAGAAATTATATAAAAAATGTACCTATTTTGTGAAATGCATGTGAAAGGAAGTGTAATGAGAATTGAATAAATTAAGTGGGAAGGGTTTACTAAACTAAGAATTAGTTAAGAATTTTGGGATGACTGCATGAGGTGATGACAACTCCCCTGCCCCGGCCCAATCACAGTTCAGGATTCACAGACATTTGCAACCTTTGAGGGTGGGACATGCAAAATGTAAGGGTATAATTTGAGTGACTTAATAAATAGATAGAGAGAGCTGCTACAAAGAGACGTTGATGCTGAGTGAGGAGTGGGCAAGAACTGCTACTGGGAAGAACTGACTGAGAAGATTCAATGCTTAATACAGCCTAAATAGATTGAAGATTTGCGGAAGAATATCGAGGAGGGAGAGAGTGTAAGAGAGGGATGCGCTCCAGTGCATCGGGTCTTAGAGAAGTGTAGTAAGTATAATCCTATCCTGCACCTTTCCTATAGTCTTTGTATCCTGACTCTTAAATCAGGTGACCTCCACCAATCCTTTTGGCCAGGGGTTGAGTTTCCTGTTTCTTACTTAGGTAATTATTCCTTTATCTTAAATTTTTGCAGAGTCTTTGAAAGTATGAGTTATTGTGTCTTTTGTCTCTTCATCTATCACTCCTAATGCGTTGGGATTGTTGAATGCGTTTGTGTATTTGAATGTTATTTGTCAAATGATTGTAAGTTGATGGAGTTTGCACTGTTAATCTCTACAAATGAGCATTTATTTTGATTGAATTATTAGATAAAATCTATTGAATCTTACTTGGAGTCTGTGATCATTTTATTAAAAAGTTGTAAGATAAATTAATGAATTTGTTAATATCACCATCAACTACTCGAATAATGGTCCATTGACCAAAGGAAGAGTGTTGATCTGTGAAAATTAGTTAGGAATTGACTAATTTAGATCAAAGGAAACAAAACTTGACCCCCAGCGAAACAGTCAGGAAATCTGAATGTGTATATGGGCCCATTGTGAATGATACGTTGATGTGTGAAAAGTTTATCCTGGCCTTTCGCTGGATTACACCTGCTGTGGGTGCTTCCGTTGCAGCCTCCTGCACACCTCTGAACTAGGGGGGCCCTTACACCACTCCACCCCTTGTCTTCGCAGCCTGCCCAGCAGCACCTACCAGAGGCCGTACACTGCCAGGCTCCGGAGGTCACCATCTCAGTAATCGGCCGCCGTCAGCCTCGGCACCCAGGATCAGCCGTTTCAGCAACATCCTCGGCGTGACCCTATCCTTCAGTCTATGCTACTCATGCTGATGCCAGGCATCTTCCCTGTAATCCAGATGGTATCAGATATTGGGTCCGCAGTGGGAGCGGGGTAATAAGGCAGCCTCCATCTTGTGCCTTCAAGCCACGCCCATTTACCAAAAAATCATAATTAAAATGCATGGTTGTATACATACATGCAACCCTCTTCATCTATCTATCTATCTATCTATCTATCTATCTATCTATCTATCTATCTATCTATCTATCCATCCATCCATCCATCCATCCATCCATCCATCCATCCATCCATCCATCCATCCATCCATCCATCCATCCATCCATCCATCCATCCATCCATCCATCTATCTATCTATCTATCTATCTATCTATCTATCTATCTATCTATCTATCTATCCATCCATCCATCCATCCATCCATCCATCCATCCATCCATCCATCCATCCATCCATCCATCCATCCATCCATCCATCCATCCATCCATCCATCTATCTATCTATCTATCTATCTATCTATCTATCTATCTATCTATCTATCTATCCATCCATCCATCCATCCATCCATCTGTCTATCTAATGCCACCATTCTCAGGAATGAGAGTAACAAGCTGCTATAATGTGGCTGCTCCTTGCTCCCCCCCCCTCAAAACCTCAGCACTGGTGTCACTGTACCTGCTGCACTATTGATAGCCATGATTTTGGTTGAAGGAGGGTCAGAAACATGAAATGCTATGCAGAGAACATGGTTTTGTGTAGGCACCAAATGTGACCATCTGGCAGAAACTATAAGTTGTGACTCTGGCAGGGTGGCCGATTTTTTATCACCAAAAGAAGGGATGTAGCATAGATGGTGGCTTATAATTTGTCACTGATCAATGATCATGTACAGGGAACATGAACAACAATAGCAGAACCCATCAGCATATAAGGAATCCAGCGAAGTATGAAACATATTGAACAAGCATTTTGACAGAAATCGCACAGGGGAAATAGAATGGCAACTCTTTTTACATTGGCATATTACATGGATTTCAATAGTCAAGCTGATCTGTTCCATTATGTTGTTTGTGTTTACATGTTTACCCAACGTACACAGTGAACCCTACATAGATTTGTTGGAGGAGGGGAAGGCCTGTTTGCAACAGAGCAAGGACTTGGTGATTGAAGTCAAACTCAGATGGCATTCAGCACAGGGAGTACACCAAGACTGATTGATGTCAAACACATCAAAGAATGGGTGACTGACAACTGAGGGAACATGGGCCTTGGGGTCCGCTGAGCCGTCAGACCTGCTGACTGCAGAGACTACGAACAAAAGGAAAGAGTTGCCACAACGCAGCAGCTTTGTGTTTTTGAGACATCCCTTCCATACTGGGAAGTAATCTCACGAGGAAGGGGACCAGTGGAAGATTAAGCATGGGGGCATGTTATCAAGGACGGCGTTAAAATTAGCGCCGGTTTAGCGGCAGTGTTCTGCTGCTAAAGCGGCGATAATGGGCTTGATAATATGCCCTGGAGAATTCCAATAGAAGCCCATGTTCACTCCAGAACATGGACTTCTATTGGAATTCTCCAGGGCATATTATCAAGCCCATTATCGCCGCTTTAGCGGCAGTTTTCTGCCGTTAAACCGGCGATAATTTTTAACGCCGTTCTTGATAATATGCCCCATAGTTTCACCTGACCCTCTTTCAAAACCGAGACATTTTGGGGCATATCAGCAAGGACCGGCGATAATTATCGCTCATCGCTCTTAGCGCGAGGATAATTATTGCCGGCTAACGCTGGATTGTGTCGCTGAGATAGCATGCTATCAGCAACGCTTATCTCAAAAGCGACACAATTCCAAGAGCAAGCTGCCAAAAGTGCGATTATCGCTGGGAATCCAGCGGTAATCGCACAACGTTTGTCGAAAGCTTGATGATAGGGCAGGGCATACTTAGCCATTATATCCACCTTCCATTGGATATAATGGCTAAGTCAGACTGAAAGCAGGCGTAAGGAAAGTAGTGATAACCGAGGTTAGCGCTACTTTTCTTATCGCTATGCTGTTTAGCGAGCAGCTTGTTAATTGGAGAAAGTCGGTTAGCGACATTTCTCACATTATTTAGGTGTGGAACGCCCACTTTGCATCTCACTAGAGATGCAAAGGGAGGCGTAGGGAAAAAGGGTGCTAACATGCGATTATGCATGTTAGCACCCTCTTGTTAATAGGGCGATAGCTTTATCTCCGCTTTTTTGGCTTTTAAAGCCAAAAAAGCGGAGATAAAACCCTTGTTAATATGCCCCTTTATTATTTATATGAAAGCGTTTTGGACTACTACAGGTAGGGTGGCCAGATTTTCAGAAGCAAAAACCGGAAGAGGCCAGACATAAAAGTAGGACTAAAGCCTTTAGTCTTACTTCTATATCTGTCTGGCCTGTCCCGTTTTTTTTAGCGTAGGCTTGTAAAAATTAATAAAATATATATGTTGTACATATGTATTTATATTATGTATATATATTATTTATATATAGGTGTTATATCATAACATAAGGTATGGCAGGACCTCCACCCTGCGCACACCTACTCTTCTCAGTCTGTCTCTCCTCTGCCGATAGCATCTAGTAGACCTCCCCGTGTGCTGCCTGACGGAAACATGCATTACTTTCATTATTTGAGACTGCAGAAGCCCCTGCGAAAGGAGAGCATATCTTTCTATTCTGCTCTGCAGAATGACCTGACCTTTGTCCCAAAAACCGGAACATGTATTTAAAACTAACAAAAGTGTCGCGACGCAGGGACAGTCCTCGGAAAACCGGGACTGTCCGGGGAAATCCGGTACGTCTGGTCAACCTAACTACAGGACAGGCGCCCAAAACACAGATTGTCCAAGCAAAGCAAATCCCCACTGACAGTTTGTGGTTAATTATTCTCACTGGGGTGCCAAAAGCCTGAAAAGAGTAACTTCTCCAGGTGTATTATTCCTGAAGGGAAAGGGTTAATTGGTTAACAGCAGCTTGTGAACATCAGACGCAGGTCTGCATTGAGGCCTGCACACTCGATTAACTGAAGTTCCTGTCGCTGTACCCTTTTTACTTGTCATGCCTGGCTGGGTCATTCTTCCCATTGTCCCTCTGTTCACACAAAGGCTCATGTTTCTGTTTCTAAATAGAGACACGCAGTTGAGAAGCCTTTTATATGCAACTGCTGCGGACTCCCTTTGGGAAGAGGGCAGTCTCACACTGAGCTGAAAATGGCGGCGGTTAGAGAGGTAAAGCGGTGACACAACAGGATACTGCAGAGACCAGTGTACCCTGAGGCTGCCCTGCCCAATACACTTTTGTAAGGATGCTCACTCAGCTCAACCGCACCTTTTTAAAATAACAATTTAGGCATGATCCATGACGCCTTGTGACGTGCAAACCCAGTGCAGTGCTTAAGGATGTGGCCTAACCGCCATAGCCAGTAATTTTGGCGCTGGAAAACCAGGTTCGAGTCCCGGCCTCGACTCAAAAGCCAGCGATTCTGGGCAAATCGCTGGTTCCCGTGCCTAACAAAAGAATAATATAAACTGGTTCTCATGGTGCTCTACTTTCCTTTGGCTGAATTCGTGTTGCATAAAATCACCAAATAAAACTTAAAATGCACTAAGCTTCCTTATGAATTGACATGGACATTGGAAACCCTCGTGAGAAGCAAAGAAGAAGGGGGCGACCAGGTGGAGTTCCTTCCTGTTGTGATTTGGAAGAAAATGCTTTGCAGCTGTTTTTGTGGTTGAAAATTATGGACTGGTTCTTCCCTGCCAAGGGCAGATGATAAACAGTTGCAAATTGTAAGCTATCAAAATTTGCCAGCTGAGCTCACTACCTATCCAGGCTGCAAACATTGGGAGGTGCACACTGTAGTCCCCCAGACCCCAGCATGCACTCTCTGATGTCTCTATTACAATGTGCCTGTGTTTGCGGCCTCTGATCCCGTGTAAAAACAAGCATTGGCATAGCCAATAGGTCTCGCCTTTGGGACCTTATAAGTATTTAGTTATGCAGCACAATATCCTTGGTGCAGCAACATCAACTGTTGCATGGCTAAACACTTATAATGTCCCAAAGGCGAGACATATTGGCTATGCCAATGCTTGTTAGGACTGCCGGCGGGACCCAGCCCACTTAAAGCCCTGTCTGAAGTCCTTATGAAATGTAACTGGTTCTATTGTAAAGCGCTCTGACACCTTCGGATAAAAGTAGGCGCCATACAAACACGCATTAATAAATAAATTACGCTGCCTTGTCCAATGACCCCATTCTGGTTGTGGCCTCCTGCAGTGTGGAGCACAAATGACAGAGATTTCCAAGGCTGCTGCCAACACCCTGTGTGAATGTAAAGCCCCTGGTGGGAGTCAGACAAGCAGGAAGTGGGATAAGGGAGGGGGTGGCAAATGGTGAGCACTTTCGCGGCTGAGAACATCAAAGCGGCCGCAAAAGTGATCAGGCAGGCGCACATGCACTGTTGTTGAAGAAGGCCTGAAAAGCCACTAGTTTGCACTTCCAAATCCCGCTTACTAAAACTCTCGCCAGAGCAGCGCTAAAGCGCTGGCTCAGGAGAGACTTAAAAAGAGGTGTCGCTTTGCAGGCACATTGCAAATGCAGTTCCATGCAGATGTCTATCATGGTAGTCCATACTTTTTACAGGGAGTCGCAAATCAGTTCATAACTATTATTTATGTGGTGGGCAATGTACCACATATCCATGAGCATCACGTCATCTGTTACCCAGAAATGCAAATCGAATGACAAGGGCACCATAACAGTGATATTAAAGTACCGAATTTGGAAGGCCAACTCACAGCAATGTCCCTCACAATGGTGACTTCAAAGGGGGGCAATGCCAGTGAGACTCCAAACTGCTTTGCCTGACGTGTTTCTTCACCAGGACACAATTGCCTGGACTTAAGTCGACACCGGTCTTGGCTTGGAAGGGGAGTAGCCAACTCAACCTGGTGAGAGATCAAACACACCACATCTGCCAGTCTTTTGCTGTAGTTGAAAACCATATCATCTGTAATATTCACAAGTGCAACTGCAGGCATGGCGGTAAGTCTCATGGCTCTCTCCGTTAAGATCTCATGGGGGAGCAGTCCTGTCCTCTGATCGAGAGTGCTTCGGAGACTCATCAGCAATGGGAGGGCATCTGGCCACTTGAGTAGTGTGGATGCACACACTTTGGCAAGATGAGACTTCTGCGTCACATTGATCTGTTCGACATTGCCAGACAGCTCAGGCCAGTAACTACAATGGAATCTCTGATCCTCTTGTTGGACTACACACAGCATCCTCATCACCTGGATCTTGAACTGTGTCCCATGATCGGACTCTAGAGAAACCTACAAGCTGAAATGAGTAATCAGTTCCCTCAATAACAGCTTGGCCACAGTGAGACTGTCACTCCTCTTAGTCGGGAATGCTTCCACCCAACAGAAAAAGATACACACCATCACCAGGATATCACATAGTCTATTGAACACAAGCATCTCAACAAAGTCGAGTTACATGCAATTTAAGGGACTACCTGATCTTCATTTATGGCTGATTGTAACAACTGTCCTCCTGCCTGCATTTAACTACTGGCAGGTAACACATCAGTGGCACAGATTCTCTGCAATGACATGGAACTGATGGTCAAATAATGGGTTTTGAAGAGTTGTACCATCACATCTCTTCCAATATGTTTGGGGCCATGGAAATGCCTGGCCATTGTGGAAACCTAGATTCTGGAAGGTTGGGTCTCCCATCTCTTGAAACTCAAATCTCATCCTGATACTTTATACACCCTGCTGTCACATACTTCTCCTGTCCACTTTCTGGGACTTCCTCCTGTAATCTTTTGATGTCCTGACACGTAGCAGCAACATTCAACAAAAAGCTCATAGTAGCATCATTTTCTAATTCATCTGAATGATCTCTATTCACTGTGCAAGACTCTAGAGCACAGCATCTATTCATCTCATCCGTATAGCGGTTTTCAGCAGTCACAAAATCAAATCCACTCTTGGGTGCTGCACATTTTACTACTGCTATTTGAGCCGGCAACTGCAATGCCTCGACCAAATCCCTAACATAATTCCCATTATGGATTGGGATGCCAGAGGTGGTCATGAAACTCCTCTGGCTCTTTAACTGCCTGAGACTGACCCTACTGGCTATCAGTATAGAAAGTAACTCTCAAATTGTTAGAGACACAGCAAGCTTGAGCAAGAGTCATCAGTTCAGCCACCTGAGCGGAGGTTACATTGCACAAATAGTAGGCTTCCACTACACTTACTAAAGTGCACACAATATAAGCAGTTCCCAGCATTCCTCATCCATTGCTTAAACAAGAGCCACCCATAAACAACATATAATTGGCTCTTCCAAATAAATGTCTCAAATGTCGGGTCTTGCTACACAATTCTTTAACATCCGGGCAGCAATGGTTAACCCCTCATCCTCTTCATCAGACATAGGCAAAGGGAACAGTGTGGCAGGGTTGAGACAGGTGGAACTTTGCAGAGTGATGTTTTCGGCAGCAAGAATCAACTGCTCATAAAAAGGTAGCCTGCTATGTGTAATGTGTTGTATTTGTGTGTGGGTGAGTAAGATCTCAATAGAATGGGAAACCAAGGGCGTACCACATTAAAATGCCCTCACATTGCTGAATGCTGTTACCAACTGTAGCCACCGCTTTTAGGCAATGCTGTGGCTACTGGGTCAAGTGCTGCAGAGAAGTACACCACTGGTTTTTAGAATGGCCGTGGGTCTGCATTAACACAGACATGGTGCAACCATCACTTTCACAGCAGTACAAAGTAAAATTCTTTGCACAATCAGATATTTTTAGAACTGGGACGTGACAGAGACTTTCTCTCAGCATGAGAAAAACACTCTTTCCTTTGCTGTCCCAGGGTAGCCGATCAGTCACATCTTTGTGCAAGCTTCTGTAGAGGCTTTCTCATTAGGGAAAAATTGGAAATCCACTGGTGACAGTAGACCTCCATTCCCAGAAACATCCTAGCTCCCCTTTTTGTCGCGGGAGGATTCATCTTGAATGGTGCAGCTTCTCTCTTGAGAGACCTTCCTAACTCACTTCTTAATATGGGATCCCAAATACAGAACTTCATACTGGCAGTACTACAGTTTGGTCGAGGACCATTTGTGTTAAATTTCTGCCAAATGGTTCATCAATCTCTTGTCTACAGGCATCCTGTGTTGTTGACGCCACTAATAGGTTGTCAATATATTGGACCAGGACTGAGTTGCATAGCAACTGCTAGGTCTCTAGATTCTTCTTCAGTATCTGATTGAAGATCGAGGGACTCTGAGTAAAGCCCCGTCATACTCAGCACAATGCCAGAAATTTATTTTTGAATCCGAAAGCAAGGAGAAATTGCTTGTCCTCATGAGGAGGAATAGAGAAGAATGCTTGACGTAAGTCAATGACAGTGAACCACTCACCATCACAAGGAAATTGATAAGGTATCATGGCAGGATTCAGTACCACTGGACAACATGGAACAATAATATTATTGAGCTTTCGCAGGTCGTGTAAAATTCTTTACTTTTTAATTCATCTTCTGTCAACCCATTATAGGTGAATTGCAAGGGCTCTCTAGTAACTGTTTTAGGATGCCTTGCTCTAACATGGATTACATTTTGGGGGTAATTCCAGCCACCGACCCTGGTGAGAGGTTGTACGGAGCTTGCAGGGACAGTCTGCATTTGGCTTTATTGTTATTCTTACTGTCTCAACATCTTTGATCACACCAATACCCTTGCTAGAAAAATCCTAGACTTCCCCCATCACAGAGTACTTTAAGTCAGAGTGCAAGCATTCCTTTGTCAACACTGGGAGGAGCCCAATGATTGACACTTGTGTGTTCAGTTTAAAGTCTGCATCTTTATTGTGTGTCTGGAGCTCAACACCATCCGGTGTGCAATAGATCAAACTGTTCCTTTTGCAGAGTAAATCCTGCCCAATAAATAGACTTGACTTGAATAAAATATTACAAACTGGCCCCCCTTAGGAGAGACAGCCCAACCTGGACACCACTTAGGGGCATATTATCAAGCACGGCGTTAAAATTATCGCCACTTTAGTGGCAGAAAACTGCAGCTAAAGCGGTGATAATGGGCTTGATAATATGCCGCAGAGAATTCCAATAGAAGCCCATGTTGACACGAGAACATGGGCTTCTATGGGAATTCTCAAGGGCATATTATCAAGCCCATTATCGCCGCTTTAGCGGCAGTTTTCTGCCGCTAAAGCAGCGATAATTTTAACACCGTTTCTTGATAATATGCCCCTTGGCCACCTTGGAAGAAGACTAACAATAATAATGGAGAGATTGCCCTACAAGGTCATGTGTATGTAAAAGAATGGAACCTACCACACTATGTAACAAAAGCATTGGTCAGGAATGTATAAATTGTATTTATATGCTATTGATCTAATTGATTTCATAATAAAAAAGATTGTTTAAAATAATATATACATTACAAACTGATGGTCTTCTTCAAGATGCCGTTCTTGAGAGGGACATAGCTGAAACAGGGTTCACAATTTGTTTACTGGAGATACCAACAACTTGGATTTGTTTTTGAGAGAGGTTGTGAGTTTGGAACCTCTACAATTCTAACAGCAGAGTGGAAAGCACCTGTGCTGATCAAAAATGACATGGGAGGCCATTCAATTCTCCAGCCACACATGGGCCACTCTGGTCTACCTTGATCACTACGCCAAGAACACAATCGTCCTCGCCTCTCAGGCACCGTCATTGTGATTGATAAAAGCCAGAATCTCTGAGGCTGTTGAAGACGAGAAACTGTTGGAAATTATCAGAGTTTGTGAAAGGGTTTTGCTGAACTCTGGGGTTTAGATTTGCATTTAACTTAAGTTTGGTCATATTATGCTGCATCAATGGGGCTTGGGGCATGCTAACATTCTGAGGTATTTGTATTAGCATATTTGGCACTGGCATCATATTCCTGCTTTACATCTAACCATCATTTTGCATTTGCTTTGGATTCACTTCTATTGGTTCACCTTTCTACAACAATGACACATATTAGTCTTTTTCAGCATAGCTATGTCCATCCCTAAAATTGGATCAACTTATAACCCTCGTCCTCTACCTTGTGGAAAGCCGTTCCAATTCAACATCATCTGACCACCACCTTCATAGCCAACTCCATGTATCCTGCACCAACATCAGGACCATAACCCGGATTTGCCATAGACAGGCCACACTGAAATATTTTCTGTTCTAACTTTGTGTGGTCAAACATGTATTTCTCCTTTATCTTCCTATGTCTTGCTTCTAAATCATCACTGAAATGCTTTGCATACCACAAAATCTCCTTTGGGGGTTTCAACTGCCACCAATTGACATTCTGCTGAACATAAGAGCTAATCGAGAGGCACAATCCAAGAAAAAACGAAGACGCAAAGGGGCATATTATCAAGAACGGCGTTAAAATTATCACCGCTTTAGCGGCAGGAAACTGCCGCTAAAGCGACGATAATGGGCTTGATAATATGCCCTTGAGAATTCCAATAGAAGCCCATGTTCTGGTGTGAACATGGACTTCTATTGGAATCTCAAGGGCATATTATCAAGCCCATTATCGCCGCTTCAGCGGCAGTTTCCTGCCTTGGCGATAATTTTAACACCGTTCTTGACAATATGCCCCAAAATTACTAAGATTTCCTCTCTGAATTTTCAACGCCGCTATGCAGCCAGAAAACTTGCATTAACCATTCGTAATAAGCATGCATAGATTCTTAGATACTTTTCACTATTTGAACTTATCAGTCTCCTCCTGTGGAACCTTAGTTTTCAAACAGGTAATGAGGGAGTTATACTTCTCCATCACAACAAGAGAAGATGCATAAAACTGTCAAAAGTCTCGGAAGCTCATCATTCGGCTACTGCACTGCTAATTTATACTGTCCACAGGTTGCTAGGGAACCCAGCTCATCATTCGGCTACTGCACTGCTAATTTATACTGTCCACAGGTTGCTAGGGACCGCGATGTCAATGAAGGTGTTCAAGTCTTCCCAAAGCACCTTTGAACTCTTCACAATCCTCTCAACTTTGGTGCACCACAGGTCAAGATTTTCTCTCAGTTTTGGAAATTGATTTGAAATGTGAACAGACCGCCACAACTCCAAGGTGCATGCACATATCCACTCCCATAGACCTCCCTATATGGGCATACTTTGTCCTCTGTGTCGCTTTTTTTACACTCCTCTTCTGGCGCTCCAGAATCATCTTTCTTTTTCTTTTTCTTTCTCTTTTCTTTTTGAGCCCTCACTCTATAATCTTTTGAATGTCACTCCACTTCCGAATACTATCAACTAATTCCCTTAGGAGTAATTTTAGGCCAGGCCTTTGTATGTTCTTGAGAGTTTTCTAACTGATGAACATACTGAAAGTCCTCTTTAGGTTTTGACATTTAGGCAAATCGACCTGAAACTAAGTAGCTAACTCCTCCAGATTTTCATGGGTTTCAAAAGGACACCTAGCAACTTCCATGCAGAGGAACAAAAGTAGTCCTACATTGTACCCATTTATGAATCCTAACTCAAGATTTCTCTTTAGATTTCCCAAGATTTTCCTTCTGCCTTTAGTCTCAAAACATCCAGCGTTTGTGCGAGACCCTCCCTCTCTTGGATTTGTGACTTTGAACCTTCCTCAACGTCAACGCCAGGAACACCCACAATGGGAGCTCCCCCTGTTTGAGGTTGTGCTACTAGATCTAAGGTAGTACCCTAATCCGTGGGGGCACTCGCGCTTGTTTCTACAGAATGTGGAATTTTGCTGAGGTACGGAGGTAGTCAGGAAGTCAATAGAGCATCCAAAAAGTCCTCATTTGAGTCACTGTCACTCTTTCTTCTCTTCGTTCCCAACCCTCTCTAGTAGTTTCTTTCTCTCTGCTCTTCCTCTTGTTTTCGCAAGATGCATCCTTATATCTCCAAATACATTCTCTCTCCATTCCTGCTTTTCTGCATCCAACGTTGCTTCCGTCTAACTAAGGACCTTATACTTTGCTCAGGTCTGATATTTCTCATACTGTTTTGCATGTGCGACATGCTCTCATACATTCAAAACCTCATAATGTGCAGGTTAGGGTGGACTTTTCACTGCATATAGCATTTACCTCAAATTCTCAATTATTCTCAAATTAAAGGTACCATGTGGGGGAAACTGCAAGGACCCTTTACTCACAGTGATCTTATTCCATTGCTTGATCCAGCTACACGTATGTAAACCACCCTTGGTTGCCATGTAATGCGCAGCCGTGCCCCTCTGTAGGGGCCCCCTGGCCCTCATGAACAGGTATTCTTACATCATCATCGTTAAACAATCTCTTCAAAATTTGTATCTTTACTCTGTATATGGTGAAATACAAACTAAATTTCAACTAAAATAATCGGCGGTAAGCTTCGAATCACAATAAGCCACATGCCAGCATTAACATCCAATTTCAGCACTGCACTGCTGTTCTGACCACTCACAAATTGGCACCCAATGGCGTGATGACTAATCTTAGTGAAGCACACACACCAATGGTCCAATACCAGCGCAGACCCTTATGATGTAACTCGCAGCATCGCGCAGCAGCGGTCCGCTATGCATAAGCAAGTTCTTGAAAAACAAACCAATAACTCTGGTCTGTTTAGCTAAAGAAAAAAAATCCAAAGTCAGCAATCACACAAGAGGAAAGGAGGATTAACACCCTCCTGGTGCTAAAACACACATAAAGTGAATTCTCGTCCAGTGTAAAATAACTCTGATGAATACGGTTTACTACTGTGCACAGAGGATTCATCCTAACATGAATTTCAGTTAGTACACCCTCACAACAGAAGTTTAATATGTCCCTATCTTGGTGCAGCTAATAGCGCTTCACGGCCCAACATCCCAAACCTAACAGACAAGTCAAAACTTAATACAACTCAATATCTATCCTTTTATCTTGGATTACGACGAATCCGATAACCAAACTTCAACTCTTTGCACCAAGCGCATTTCTCTTCATAGGCACAAGCAATACGCACAAAAAAGCATCTACAATTTCAACTTCAATACGGAGCCTTTCTGGGCCCAAATGGACACTACACAGTAAAACACATTACCTCATCAAAACCAAAATCACTGCAACTTTCAACAACACACAATCAAAGGTGCATAATCCTATTTATACTCACACTCCTAGGACACAGCATTCTCTAAACCGGACCATGGAACCTGGGAGACCTGGACAAGGCTGGGGCCAACTCTAACGGTCCCTGGGACAAAGTCTAACTGCTTACTCCTCATTGGGAAGCATCCTCTGCAACCAGATTTGACGCAGCAGGATTTGAACCATGCAGATCGTTGTTGCAAATTCAAGAACAAGCTGCACTCAAGCAGATGGAACTTTAGTCTCAGACCGGAGCATGACTCAACAGATCTAAATACATCAATGACAGTGAAGCAAATTAGGCCCCCACAATGATGGCAGAGAGTGGTAGATTTGTAAACTTTATAGGTTTATTAGGGAATTAGCAAAGTAAGAAACTCAAATCATTCAAATTTGTCATAAATCAGTAATCAATACACAAATTTAAATGTCAGAATAATTCCACTCAATTCACAAAAGAAACACAAACTGTTTAAAATTGTCATAAAGGGGGGCGTGGCCAAGATGGCGGCTGAGTAGGACATGCCTGCTCGCCTCTCCGGTCCTTCACCTGGGCCCCAAACTCAAAGCTTCGGACAGCAAACCAGGGAAGGCGTAGTAATACTGCCATCAACCCCGGGGTTCGATTCTGTGGCAATCCAGAACTGGAGGGGGCGAGACGCTGACGCACGGACTCCAGAGATCTACGCCCGCGGTTCCCATGTCATCAGGCCTTTGAATCACCCGGCAGAGAGCAGACGCGCGCTGTCCGTCTGGAGGTCATCGCAGACGGACCCCCCCCCTCTACTGAAGAGGTGACAGCACACGGTGAGAGAGGAACTCACGCGGGTGGGCTCTGGGACTCGGCGAAGTGGCCTGGAGGAGAATTGGGAGGGGTGCTAACAGCACGGCCTCACAATAGTCCACCCAAAGGCTCCTTAGTGAGGGCCTTCCGTGCCCCCATAGCTCTACGTCGCGGCCTACACCGCCAGCTCTAGATCATACACCCAAGTTTTGGCAACAGAGGAGGAAGCAGGGTCGTTCAGTATTGGCGACCAAAAAATCTAAAAAAGAGCAATCAGTCAAATACCTCCTCATCAAGTTCAGTGCTGGAGGGGCGGAAGCAGCCCCGTCCTCGAGTGGGCACCTCGCAGATTACAATCTGGGCGATGTTGAGAGACCAGTCACACAAGGCTTCCTTGAATCCTTATTTGCTTCGCTTGAAGGGGACTTCCATACCATGAAGAAAGAAATATCCCAGGAACTACGGGACCTGAGAAAGGACATTGACTCAGTTGGTGGTAGAGTTGATAAACTGGAGACACACGTTTCTTCAAGGGATGAGGAGATTGACCAACTTCAACAAGAGGTCCCCCGCCTTCAAGATCAGCAACTGGGCCTACAAGGCCATGCGGAGGACCTCAAGAATTGGTCTAGATGGAGCAACATAAGGATTCGGGCAGTTCCCAAGGGAGTTGAAGGACAAGACATAGAGGCTTTTGCGGAGGACCTCTTCCGTCACATTTTGGGTTCCTCCCGCGGAGCAGAAGGCTAAACTGGACCGGACCCATCGAGTTGGGCCCAAGAGGCCAGCGACGGCTCCCGCTCCTGACATTTTACCGTGTGTCCACGACTTCCAATTAAAGGAACGGATTATCCGGGAAGCACGAGATAAGCATCCTATTGACTTCTGAATGTCCAGACCTCTCCTGTTTCAGGACCTAGCGGCCTCTACTCTGCAGAAACGGAAGAAGTTTAGGACAGTTACAGCCTTCCTGCGTTCCAAGGAGATCTCATATTCCTGGGGGCACGGGCCCGGGTATCTCGGACAGGCGTGAACACGGGGGGCTCTGGGGAAGGGGTGTGTCCAGGTTTACAGGTCCTTTATGTGCGTCTCGACACCCACTACCATGACATCGGAGGTTAAAATCCTGTTGCTTAATGTAAAGGGCCTTAACAGCCCAATTAAGAGGCGGTCAGTCCTGTCCTTCTTAGAAAACTCCGGAGCCCTTATATGTCTCCTCCAGGAGACACATCTTCTGGCGAAGGACACTCACAGAATGTGATCCAGGGCATTCCCCCACCAGTTGTTTTCATCTCACTCCACTAAGATGGCTGGGGTAGCTATACTTGTCTCCGCTAGGTTCCAGGGTAAAACTGTTTTTAAGCAGTCTGAGATTAAGGGCAGGCTTCTAGCATACACCTGCACGCTGGGACTGCATACCTTCACAATAGCTACAGTTTACGTTCCCAACGATGGGCAGGAAGCGTTTCTCCGAGGGGCGGTTCAGGACATGTCTGGCTCCCTGGACAGAGCAGTACTGCTGGGAGCAGACTTCAATATGGCCTTCAACAATGATCTAGATAGATCTTGTCAGTGCATAGGGCAGACAGGGGCCCTCTCTGGGAACGGGAGGTGGTTTTTGACTGAGGCCGGGTTCACAGACGTCTGGTGACTACGCCACCCGTCTTCTAGAGAGTATACATTCTATTTGCACTCCTACAAAATGTACTCCCGCATCAATTACATACTGATGTCAGATACATTGACACAACAGACACAGAAGGCAGAGATCTTCCCATGCCCACTGCATGATCACTCAGCCATGTGTATCTCCCTGTCTCCACAGTACTAAATGTCTCCCCGCCATCTCTGGCGGCTCAGGGAGATATTGTGGCAGCGCCCCTCCATAGTTAAGCAGGTCACCAAAACCATAACTGATTATCTGGCCATTAATGACACTCCAGACATGTCGACGGCTGTTGTATGGGAAGCTCAGAAGGCGGTGGACAGGGGAGAGCTCTTAGCGGTTTCTGCAGCAGTCAATAAGATTAGGAGGGAGGAAAGGGAGAAACTCTTGAAAGAATTGATTGAACGAGACCCTATCCACCAAAGAACAGGTGCCCCTAGAGTCTGGAGGCAACTCAAGGCAGCGAGGGCCCAGTTAGCGGTCCTTGATATAGATAGAGCAAAGTACAATGTCCTTCGACTCAGACACGCCTTTTACATAGGGGGGGATAGATGCGGGAGGCTCAATGGGCAATAGACTACGGTCACAAAGAAAGGCATCTCACATCCCCAAGGTAATTGACCAGCTAGGGCAGGAACAGGCCACCGATCTGGACATAGCCAAAACTTTTTGACAGTTTTATCCATCCCTATACGGGGCCCAGACACTACCAAAGGAAGGCCCAGCTCAATATCTTCAGGGTGCGAACACTGTCAAATTAGTCCCCAGTCAAGCGGAGGACCTCGACCGTCCGATTAAGCTGGAGGAGGTCATTTCTGCCATATCCAAATTGAAATCGCATAAATCCCCAAGTCCTGATGGCTTCACCTCCCTCTTTTATAAAACCTTTTGCACAACGCTGTCCCCGCTGCTAGTGAGAGTTTACAACTCGATTGGGGTGAGCAACCCTTTCCCGCAATCAATGTTGGAGGAATTAGTTACGGTGATCCCTAAAGCAGGCAAGGATACACGACAATGCGCTTCTTTTCGCCCAATCTCCCTTCTTAACATGGACCTAAAAATATTCACTGGGATATTGTCCCGGTGGCTCTCCCCTCACCTACCTGGGCTGATAGACCCTGATCGGTCATGTTTTGTCCCGGGGCGTCAGTGCTCTGACAACACAAAACGCCTTCTGTACTTGGTTGATAAATCTGAACGCTTCCCAGCTGAGCGCATGATTCTCTCTGTCGACGCTGAGAAAGCGTTTGATAGGATTCATTGGCCGTATCTTAAGGCGACTATAGCTCATTTTGGTTTCCCGCAGCGCTTTAATGACTGGATTCTCAGCAGCTACTCTAATCCCTCTGCTTCAGTGTGGGTGAACTGGCTAATCTCAAACACCTTCCCTATCCAACAAGGAACGCGACAGGGGTGTCCACTGTCACCACTCCTGTTCGCTCTCTATATGGAGCCCATGGCACAGCTGATATGGACAATCCCTTAATCTCAGGGGTGCAATTTGGGGGAGAGAAGCACAAAATTAGCCTATACGCCGATGACGTGGTGGCCACACTGGAGAGGCCTAGGGAGTCCCTCCCTGCCTTATTGGCGGAGCTTGACCTTTTCCCACAAGCGTCGGGTTTCAAGTTCAATGTGCATAAGTCACAAGCCCTCAATTTGTCTCTCGGCCCGACACTCTGGGACTACTTCAGCGTTCTTACGGTATTCACTGGGCTCAGGACGCGGTTCCTTACTTGGGCCTGCAGCTCACGGCCAACATTCAGGGAACTGCCTCGCTGAACTACACAGCATTGTTATGACACGTGAGGGACTGTCTTCACAAGTGGAGGCCTCATTCACTGTCATGGCTGGGTCAGATAGCGGCCATGAAAATTTCGATACTCCCAAAGATAATATATATATATATTCCAGACGCTGCCACTAGCTACCCCCTCGGGCATCATACGCTCACTACAGAGGGACCTAGAGCACTTCATATGGTGAGACCAGAGTCCGCGACTGCATAGGGAATTAACTCATTGAGACCCTGCAGAGGGAGGTCTGGGAGTTCCCAACCTGCAAAAATATTGGTGGGCTGTACAAATGCGATCCCTGGTTCAGTGGTCTCGTCCAGTGTCTGAGAAGCACTGGCGTTCATGGATAGGTGCCCTTCCTTATGAAAGCTGCCAGACCTCAGAATCTATACCTTTCTAAGGTGTCTCGCCCCACCCTCATAGCTTGGGATGAGGTAGCCGACTCACAGGGCCTCACGACCTTCCAGTCCTCCATCACACCTATAGTGAACAACCCAGACTTTGCGCCAGGGCTAGACACAACGGGGTTTACACACTGGACCAAAGAGGGCCAGCGCTCTATATGACACCTCTTCGATACCACAGGCCGTCTGACCTTTTCCAACTTTCGCAGTGGACATGGACCTCCCTGAGGTGCAGGAAGGGGCCGAAAGATGCCTCACACCTTTTGAAAAGTGGCTACTCACGAGGCATACGGACGCCCGCCTGACATCAGATTTGTATAAATTCATAAGGCGAACCCTGGACAGTGGGAAATCTCCTGGTCAACTGCGATGGGAGACTGAATTGGGTAGGTCACTGACACAGAAAGAATGGTCAGATATATACTATAGAGCTCGACATACAGCGCAAAACATAGCAGGTATTGAATCAGCCATGAAATTTGCCACCTATTGGTATTTTACTCCTCCTCGGCTCCATAAGGGCAACCCATCCCGGAACCCTCAATGTTGGAAGGCCTGTGGTTAGCTGGGCACTCTGACTCACTTGTTATGGGAATGCCCTTCTCTGGTGGATTACTGGAAACAGATACTAGATGACATTGACACTTTGACACCCAAATTCCCCGTGTCCCAGCTTACATTATCCTGGGTCTCCCCGACCCGATCACCTTCCCACTCACGGTGTGAAGAGGCAGGCAAATGGCATTAGCACTGGGGGCAGCCTTACAAAACATTCTGTCCCACTGGGGCATTACAACAATCCCAACCCGATTGGGATGGCTTCATAGCTTGTGGGACATACTTGGGATGGAGAAGATCTCATTATCACTCACAAACCTAGCTGCCTCCTTCCACGACCTGTGGGAGCCCTTCCTAAAATTGTTGATCTCAGAATTTACCGAACTTACTTGCCCCAAATATCTGAGACTACTACGTTTAGCAGATCCACCTTCTAAGGTGAAGACGGAGGAGTATACACAACACTAAACCCAACTCCTTGGGGCATTTGATTATGGTAGCGCCTGGTGGAATTTGGTTCTGGATATTGTTTTGATAGAAGGAGAGTGGGGGTGGGGGCAGGAGGGGGATCTTCACCTGTTCATTGTTCTTCTTTTCTATTGATGGCAGTCCCGTAGTCAGACTACACAATGATATGTACAATACATGCTGGTTCTTTGTCTGCCGTTTAACTGATGATTGAAATCAATAAAAGAAATCTAAACATAAAATTGTCATAAAGCAAATAAAAGCAGGCACAGTTCCCCATAAAGTGAAAATCCCGAATTAGTTAAGCTGGGAAGTCGGGTGAGTTGGGGAGAAGTCAAGCAGAAGGTGTCAGGAGGTAAAGCCTCTAATGGAAAAATCAAACTAAAAAATCAATCAGGTAGGTGAGAATGGATCTACCCAGGAGTCCAACTCTTTCGGGCGGGAGCAAAAGAAGTGTCTACTCTCTATGATGTTGGAAAGGGACATATGAATCTAACTAGCTCAACAGTGCACAATTAAGCGCATGATATTCTTTACTGTGAAGAGCAACTTGCTACGGTTCCCATGAAGAGAACCAAACAGGATTGAAAACTTTCTGATAAACAAAAACCAGCCTACTTCCCAGCCATCACCCAATGGATGTCTCTGCTACATGACCTTCCGCGGGTATCTTGTAGTAGGATGATACAGTTTGGTCAGTGTATTCTTCTTGCAGGTGCAGAGGTTCATTATTCAGTGCTCCAAGGAACACATACGGATAAACATTCACAAAGAAACTAAAACCTAGTGGTACAATATAACGAACACATATTGAAACAAGAGAAAAGAGAAAAAAACACACTGGAGACATTGAAATATTGCCCTTGACATGAACCATTTTAAAATCCAGGCCTACACTAACTGTGATCAACTTTAACGTGAAAATCACACTCTATATTTATTCAAGCGTGGTGTAGGTTAAAGATAAATGTTTATGCAAACAGTAAAATAATGGAAAATATGTCACCATAGCCAATGATGAGTATGCACAGTTTGGCTACAGCGAGTAAGGTTGCGAGTAATTTGTGTTCATGCATTATTATCGCTGACAGCTCTGACGTATCATGGAGGATGGCAAGTTAGGAAGATAAGAAGATTGGGGAGGGGCTCTACTGGTGAAGATGACTCCAAATCTTCACCCAGTAGTTGGGTAGGGGTGGACAGGACCAGAAAATATGGTATAGGTCACAGTGTTCGGCACCACACTCCTAACTATGATCATAGGGCAGGAATTTGGCTCTTTTGAGTTTCCTGGGAAACCAGTACCAGTCGTTCAAGATTTTGAAGTACAAAGATTTCAACCTAGATTTCCTGAGGGCTCTATCATGATCCAAGAGTACAGCTGCCCAATCCTCTGGTGAATAATATTTTCCTAAGAGCTGTCACATTGGGCTGGTCGAGTTAAGAGAAGGGCAAAACCACTGGTGGTCAGTGTTCGGCAGGCCCAAATTCTAGTTATAATGCTTAAAACAACTTGAGTTGACCACTGTCAAATATTTGATCCTCTCGTCTCAGACCCCTCAAATACCAGGACATCCAACAAAGCGGCTCCCCACCAGTACAAAGAGCTGCGTTGTGCCATAGTGGGACCTTTGTGTATATTAGTTGGGGAAAAGCCAATAGATTGTAAGCCTCTTTCTAGCCGCCACTGTTGCAGTCAAAATCGGATTCGAGTCTATCATGGGATTGGAGATTAATAAGTAAATAGGCAATGTTAGATTTGGACAGTTAAGGAGACAGCGTTGCAAACGCACCCATAATGGGGTCCCATTCTTGGGGATCATGTATGCAGCCAACTGGGACACTTGAAATGCCAGGCTGTATGACGTGATATGGGAGAGTCTTAAGCCACTCGCTTCTGTGCCCACCCATAAGCACTGATCCTAGGATTGCACATACTCCAGATAAAAAATCTGTGCATCCACATCTATACTAGCTAAGTGCCATCGAGGTACCGGAGCGGTAACATAAAGAGAAGGTAGTTGAATCGGGTGCCACTGTCATGTTCACTGTCTGTACTTTTCTCCACAGTGATAAGTTAAGGTGTGTCCATTTCAGGAAGTCCCGCTTAGTGTGTTTCAGAAAGGTGAGAAGGTTATCCTCTGCCATATGGGAGTGTCCTCTATCAATGCAAATTCACAAGCAACGGTGCTCCTCTGATACCCGTTTCATATTATAGCTGTGCATACAGGCATTGGCTTACCTCTGGACATAGGACGATCATCGCACAAATAAATGTTATAGCTCAAGAGGCAGGAAAATTTGTCAGTAATGGATATGATTGCATCTATGGAGGATTCCTGCTGGAACAGAAGAAGCAGAGTATTGCCTGCATAGATTAAGGCCTTTATCTCATCCTCTTCAGTGTGAATCCCCTCCACTTCACATGCCAAGCAGATTGCTGCCGCCAGGGGTTCTGGGGCTAAAAGCAAGAGAAGAAGGGACAGAGGGCACCCCTGATGAGTACTGTGACCAATCTGAGAAAACTCTGACAGGAATCCTCCACAAAAAACCTCTGCTCTTAGTGCTTCATAGAGGTCTTGGACCTCACGCATGAAGTCCTCCACCGGATCCATATGAGACAGAACGTGAAAAAGGTAGCGCTTTTCCACCCAACCAAATGTTTGTCAGCATCTAGTGAGAGCACCAGCATCTCGTTCAGGTCATCTTCCATTCAACACATGAGGTGCACCAGCATCTGCAGGTGATTGCAGAAGCTATGGCCCAAGACAAGTCCCACCTAGGATTCATGAATAAGCTGGGGAATCATTTTGCTTAGGTGTGTTGACAGAATTTTATGGTCCAAAAACAAGAAGGAGTGCAAGGAAACGCAATTAAATTTTACTTCCCAAAAAAGGAACCTAGCTATGTTCAGAAGGTTGACCCTCCACTAGAGAAAACAACAGTTTTCTTGTGAAACCCTCATCCACCAGGGTTCCCCCTTGGTGACACGCTTCATCATCGGGTCCATCCCGTTCCGCTGAGGTTTCCCACAAATCAGTATAGATTTATTATGCCATAAAGAGGAATTGAGGATGGAGTTTGGATCAGTAGGGGATACCATTGGATTAGATTCTAGAAGTTTACAGGTGTGTTTGAGAATAGAGGTAGATATGGATTGTGGTTTGCGGGTGAAAGAAAGATATTCTTTAAAAGAAAAAGGAGAAAGGAATGAACGTTCGCAATCCACCCAGAGAGGACAGTCTAACAGAGAATCAGAGAGCCATCTCAAAGCTTTGCAAAGTAAGAAAGATTTATGATAAGTAAGGAAGTCAGGATAATTCACTCCACCTTTTGATTTTGGCTTTGTTATTCTCAGCAATGACATGCAGGATTTTTTATTTTTCCACAAGAATGATGATAATATAGCATTATTATTATTATTATTATTATTATTATTATTATTATTATTTTTTAAAGGAATGGGAACTGGAATATTGGAGAGAGTATATAAAACTATAGGGGTGAGCATCATTTTAATGGTATCTAAACGCCCCCACCATGAAAGATATAGGGGGTGCCATTTAGTTGTTAATGTGGAGATTTTTGTACACACTTCTCAAAACACAGTGAGATTGTTGTTGGAATTAAGGGGGTGAAATAGAGTCCCAAATATTTAATATGATGGGAATTCCAAGTGAAATCTGAAGCACTAAAATCGTCTTTGAAAGTATACTTGGTTAAGGGTAATATTTCACATTTATCTCTGTTTAGTTTGTTGCCAGAGACGGAAGCAAAGAGCTCCACTTCCTGTAAAAACACAAGGACAGAGGATTGTGGATTTGAGATAAATAATATTATATCATCGGCATAAGCTTCCAATTTAATTTGTGTGTTATTAGCTTCAAATCCTCGTATATCTTTGTTTTGACGAATTCTGGACACAGAAGGTTCCAAAGCTAAGTTAAAAGGAACGGAGATAAAGGGCAACCTTGGCGAACACCTCTTCTCAGATCAAAGTAGGGAGATGTATTACCGTTTACAAATATGGCTGCTCGTGCATTAGAATATAGAATCAAAATCAAACAGATGATCTTTGGGCCAAAACCAAACCATTTAAGTGTTTGAAAGAGATAAGACCAGTTGACTCGGTCAAACGCTTTCTGCACGTCCAAGGCAACAGCTGCTAATGGATGAGATAAATGGGAAGATTTGGAAAGGATTTAAAAAAATAAACAAGTGTTATCCAAAATAAGGAAACCTTTAAACAAATCCGGATAGTTCCACACCTAATAATTGAGGGAGGAAAGTTTCCAAACGTATGGCCAAAGCCTTAAAAAATATATTTTTATCAAAATTGACCAGTGTAATAGGCCTATATTTTTTACAATATTTTAAATCTTTCCCTTCCTTAGAAATTAGACAATTTAGAGCTTCCAAGAAAGACCCAGAAGATTCACCCGAATCTGAAAATAAATTTAAGAGAGTAAGTAATTTGGGGGGGAGTAGTGGAGCGAAGTGTGAAGAATTCCACTGTGAAACCATCAGGTCCTTGGGCCTTGTCTTTCTTGAGTGTTTGTAAAGTGGTGAGAAGTTCCTGTTGTGAAATATCAGATTCTAAAGGAGTAAAATCTAATTGAGCATGAGAGGATCAGTGAGTGTCTGAAAGGAACTATGAGATATTAGATTCCGAGGGTATGATGTCAGGTTTGTATTTTGCTCATCCATAATACAGCCAATATCAAACTTATTATGTTTAATTTTTAAGTAATTCACTAAGAGCTTGCCAGACTTATTCTGGCCACCATAAAACTTTGCACTGGATTTTAACAAATAAAGTGAGGCATTCTCAGTATTGAATTGGAACTTTGCCTTAACAAGTTGAGACAGACAATTTTTAGATTTTGAAGAATCATAGGAATGCTCTAATCTCTTTATCTCGGCCAAAAGATCTTTAGTTGCTTTGTGTGAAATGTTGCGTTTTCTGGAAACAAAACCAACAATAAAATCTCTAGCGGCTGCTTTAAATGCAACCCAAATTACGGAGAAGGATAGAGTATAAGTTTGGTTTAAGGAGAAATATTCATTAAAGAAGGAAGCAAAAGAGGAGTTGCATTTTGGGTCTAAAAGGAGTGAGTTATTAAAACCCCATCTCCTAGGTACATTGAATTTTGGAACTATATCCAATTGAATGGACATGGGAGAATGATCAGTTATTAGAATGGATCCAATGTCTGCATTTCTTAATGATTGGTAAATAATGTGTGAAACAAAAGAGTAATCTACCGGAGATTGGGTTTGGTGAACCGGGGAATAAAATGTATATTCCCTTGTGGTAGGATTGCAAATTCTCCAAGCATCTATGAGTTTATATTGCTGAGAAGTCTGAATGAATAATTTATGTGTTTTGTGCGGTTTGAAAGAAACCGACGAGTTGTGGTCTATAAATTGATCTACTACTTGGTTGCAGTCTCCAGCAAGGATGACATTTGCATCAATACAAGATGAGATTTGTTGGTCTAGAGATGTCCAAAACGAGGGATCACCGTTAGTGGGAGCATAGATATTAAAGAAAGAAACTGGATCACCCCCAATTTACAATTTAGTATATAGCCATTTTCCATCGTCATCAGATAGTTGAGAAAGCAATTTAACAGCAATCGATTTATGACAAAGAGTTGTTACACATCACCTGGTGAGAAAAAAACGTCCCCAACCCAACCTTTTTTCAATTTCAGAGACTCAGTTACGGTTAGCTGGGATTCTTGTAAAAGGGCAATATCAGCCCCCAATTTAGATAGATGTGATAAAACACATTGGGGCATATTATCAAGGACGGCGTTAAAATTATCGCCCGTTTCGCGGTAGTAAACTGCCGCTAAAGCGGCGATAATGGGTTTGATAATATGCCCTGGAGAATTCCAATAGAAGCCCATGTTCACACCAGAACATGGACTTTTATTGGAATTCTCAAGGGCATATTATCAAGCCCATTATCGCCGCTTTGGCGGTAGTTTTCTGCCGCTAAACCGGCGATAATTTTTAACGCTGTCCTTGATAATATGCCCCGTTGTCTTTTAATGGAGGAATTCAGACCTCTAGCATTTCACAATACAATTTTCAAAGACATTAATGCAATAATGAGGTAAAAAAAAAGATGCAGGTCTAAACAGACCAACAAAGAGCTGAGGATGAAATATCTATCAACCCAACCATGAGAGCATGCATTAAGACAATAAAAAGAATTTAGGGAGATTGAATACAAATATGAGTGTGAAACAGTGAACCAGAAAAAGAAGAGAAAGAAAGACAGAAAATAAAAGAGGAAGTGAAGCAAAGAAAGAAAAGAGGGAAGGAAGAGAAAGGGACAACAATAAAAAAAGATACAACATACCTAAGCCTAAGGACATCATAAGAAGATGCGGGGGTGAGACCACATGGAACTGATGGCACTCCCAAACTCAACGGAACATAGAACGAGGAAATAGTACGTCACTTCACAAAGGGTTAGAATATATGGCAGGAACAGACACCAACAAACCTGGGGAGAAGGAGAGAAAAAAGTTATCATAACAAATAAATAGGAAATGTAAAAAAGAATGACGTGATATATTGATCTGATTAAAGACAAAACAGCAAAATAACAAATATCCTAAAACTAATAAGCCGTATGCTAAAACTTTGGAAAAATAGAGGCAAAAAGAGAGATTACTACAATGGATGAAAAATATCAAATCAATTATTTTAAGATAACGAAGCACCAGAAAAGTCAATAGATTCTGCTTTGCAGGAATTAA
This sequence comes from Triturus cristatus, assembly GCF_964204655.1. Lineage (NCBI taxonomy): Eukaryota > Metazoa > Chordata > Amphibia > Caudata > Salamandridae > Triturus > Triturus cristatus. The sequence continues at coordinate 938,819,742 of NC_140587.1, read as the reverse complement.
CGAAGCTCTGCAATTTGATAGGGTCCTTATATATTGTAGTTTTTTTTCTGAGTAACCTTGAAGAGGCAGGGATGAAAATGTCCATAGCAGACCCCTAAAGTATGTAAATCAGGTCTCATGTTAAGAAATTCTTCGCATCTGTTTGCTGTGGTTTTGGCATAATCTTGAGCAAAAAATAAAGTGGAGCCTGACCATGAAATACGTTGAATTGATTTAACTGCTGAAAGTACTTTGAGTAGATCTGTATGCTCGAAAAAGTACATGATGACACCTCTTGGTCTCCGAGAAGCTGATATATCTGCACGATGATGACCATGTCTGTGAGCACGTTGGATGTTAAGCGACGTTCCCTCTGGTAAATGCAGCAGTTTAAGAAGGAAGGACTTGAAGAAAGAGAGAGGAAACGGGCCCTATGTCCTTTCCAGCAGACCATAAATACAGAGATTATTTCTTCTATTCCTGTTTTCAAGATCTTTGACCTGCCGCTGGAGAGAAGAAATTTGAGATTGAAGATTGTTAACCTTCTCATTTGTGTGAGCATAGGAGGAGAAACTAAGTTCCACTGAAGTGAGACGATTGTTCATCTGAGACCAATTCTCTGTTCGAAACTGCAATTTGGTGGTTGTTTCCTCCATGAAGGGACAAAGAGCACCTCCAATAACATGTCTATAGAGACAGGAGAAGAGGGCTTTGGCGGGGAAGGTGGATCCTTTTTCAATCGTTTGGTAGTGGCCTCAGAGGCTCTTCATTAATTAAAGAGTATAAATGTGAAGATATTTAAATGAGAAAACATATCTCCTCACTGTTTTCCTTTTCTTTCCTCATTAGGTCTTCCTATTATAGTATTCCCCATCCTTACTAGTCTGTAAAAGTAAAACATAGTGTAGGCGGCCCAGCTTAAGCAGTTCGGAAGTAAAAAAAAAAAATGTGACCCCGTGTGGTCTGCTATCCACTGAAGCGGTTTCTTTGGTGCGAAATGCATGCGGTTGAGTTTCATGCCATAGTAACAGAAGCTGCGGCTGACGATAAAGATGGTAATTTATGCTCAGGTTGTTAAAATGATGAACAATGAACCTTAATTAAATAAGTGCCTAAAAGGAAATCTCCTTAGATGGTTCTAAGCTGACTTCGGTTGAACAGAAATTGAACTCCCAGACTTCTGCAAAGTGAATACACCCTTATGGGTCGAGGTGGTTTACAACTTCCAAGTCCGCACTTGAGAGCTCAAGTGACTTACAGCGTGTTTAGTAGTCATCTGAAGACAATCTTGTTGAAAATGCAGCCAACACTTAATCCAAAACAGAAATACTTAAAACAAACCAGACTTTACTATTTCGCTCGAAGCTGCATACAGTGGTTTCAGATGTATGTTTATGAGACTTTCAATCAGTGGTATTTTTGTGCTCCAATAGAAATTGAATACCCAAATCAAACTACTCTCTGACAGAAGCAGTGACTAATTTGTTGCTCCCACCTCAGTGCAACATTGTGGATTTATTGTTTCATTTCGCACTTTTCAATGCACTATTAAAGAAACTGGTAGGATTAACACTACCGCTGTGCACTGCAAGGATATAGTAAGCCATAGTAAAGACGCCTCAGACTGAGTGCCCTATGCAGGTGTAGGACTATCAGGTGACTTTTAAAATCCTCCTAATGCGTCTGATGTGAGTGCATTCTTATCTGTAATATTAAGATGATGGCAACATTGCGCCTTTGCTCAAATAAACAGGTCCTTTTAGCCAGGAAAATATATGCAACGTTTTAGGTGGTCGCCTTTTTGTTTGCAGAAAATTATGTGGAGTTAAAGTGCAACCTGGTTATTTTTCCTCAAATCAGAGGATGAGTTGAGCACTCTTTTTTATTTACAACCAGTGGTCGAAGTGGGGGAAACAAGCAGGGGAACTGTGGGTGGAAAATCAGAGGGCGGGAATAACCCAAGGATTGGATCAGTGGGCGGAGTCAGCGGTGTGGCCAGAAAGCGCAAAACATCCCAATTTTTAGTATTTGTTTTGCATTTCACTGCCCAGTTACAGCTTATTATGGTATTTAATTCAACCACGGATTCACATGATTACTTAAGGTTTAATATGAGTTATTGACATTAAAATACATTCACAAAGCAGGATATGTTTCCAATCACAGAATGTCCTAAATATGCCTAAAAGTGGAAGCACAAGCCATTTGTCTCTGAGCCATGGAGTTTCTGTCATCAGCACTTCTCCCGTTTTCCACAAGAGCAGTTCAAACATGAATGGCAAAATATCCTAATTTGCAAATATTTTCTTTATAATTATGGCTCTGCCATATTTGCTACATAATACAAGATCTGCTGCATAATCTGACAATTTTAACTAATAAATAATTTTTAGCTCAAATGGATCAAAAGTTTTAAAAAAATGTGACTTGTGTTGCTGCAAAGTGGACGGCCCTTTGCAAAGGTTGACTGATCACCTTTCTCACTGCTGCATTTGTATGTTACACTGGTACTAATGAGGCACAATCTTTCCAGAGACTGTTAGCATGTGTACATATGTCAAAATAACAAAATAACAGAAAATATACTGCATTACGCTGCAGCCATTTTGCTGCATAATTTAGTCAACACTGCTGCATCATTTTATCCTCCTTTGTTGCATAATTACAGTGGCCCCAAAGCAGGCAGCATATGTTAAAAGTGCTTGTGAAAGAAGCAGAGAGACAGAGAAGTTTTCAAACTTAGTTTGGTGTGCGTGTAAATCCTGAATTACCAATCCCTGGTAAATTGCAGCTACTACTGCTGAAACAAGGCCAATGGAGGTACCAATGCGTGGGACGGACTGGCCTCAAGGGCAGGGACATTCTTTGCACTGGTGGTGCTGTGTGCAACAAAGTTTGATAGTGCCTCCAGTGACCACCTCCACCATGGATTCCCTCACTACCATCCTTTAACAGTGCCACTCAAGTCTCCATACCACACTCTCTCTCAGGTGCATTTAATTTGATTTACAGTGTTACTCATACCAGTGTAGGGTGTCAGAGCACTTTACATCACACACAATACACAGAGACAATCAATTATACTTGTGTAAATCACTGCATAGAAAATGTTACATAAGACTAAGGACTACAAGGTGTAGGAGTCACATGACAACCATATTGGTAGGCAGTATAGTTTAATAGTGATTGGTCTGGAGAAACACAAACTCAGAATTTAAACGTTATACCATGATTGGGGGTTCTCTTTAATAATCAGAATTGATTTCTACCCAAAAGAACACTTTTTGCAACATTAGGATAATCAAAGAATGGGGGAAAAAACATAACGCTCTAATTTATACCTTGCAGTTTGTATGCTGCTCTTAGAAGACAGTTAATAGCTCACTGTTCTATGTTAGGATTTTAACTTATAAACTGCAAGTAAAAAAAAGGATCTCTGACAAAAGCAGCAACCCACTGACCTATTTACATTACGTGCACTTTGTAATCTGCACAGTGTTTTTGCCTGAAAAGCCAAGGGCATGGACCCATTTCAATGTCCATTGCTTGCATTCATACAAAACATAAGTAGCATGTGAAAAAGACCACATTCCAGAATACAGGGCCGCAGTACACATTTTGTTTTCCAATCCACGCATTGCAGTACCTTCAGGATTGATGCACTAGTGCCCCACCTTGGGAAAAAAATGTTGTTCCAAGAAAGACAAGAAAGACAAGAAAACAAGAGTTGCGCTTCACTTGCAAACTCTGCGCTAATGTGTTTGGGTGTGAATATAATCAATCTGGCCACTTTGCAACCACTTTGTCTTGCTTTATTTAGTTATTTTTTTTATTTTTATATTTTAATACTTTTATTCCAGGGGCTACACTTTTGAATAGAAAAATATCAGAACAAAACAACATTTCCAGAAAAAGTGTTTTTCTTTTTTGGATCCAATTCAAAGGGGAACGAATGAAGGAAAGGAGAAAGAGAGGGTGAGAATTGTTTCTTCAAGTCACAGTTTTCAAAAGGGAGGAGGAGCTGCTAGACAGAAAGAAAAGGAATAAGAGGAAGTAAGAAAGAGGCGGCAGCTGAAGTGGCAGAGCAGAAGTGGACACTGTTGTTGTATTCTCTGGGCAAAAAGGAAAAGACGAGTCCTTTTCCTTCTTTGCCCACCCGCCCTTCCCCGAACTGCCACAAACGCCGAGCCTTATCTGTAGGCCTTGGCTTTTTCTGCCATCCTGGAACGCATGTTCAAAACCAAAACAAGCACTGGCATAGCCAATAGGTCTCGCCTTTGGGCCCTTATAAGTGTTTAGCCATGCAACAGTTGATGTTGTTGCACCAAGGATATTGTGCTGCATATCTAAATATTTAGAAGGTCCCAAAGGCGAGACCTATTGGCTGTGCCAATGCTTGGTCTAATCTAATCGAACATGGTTGATTTATTGCAACTACGAATATTTTTTATTGCATGTGGCTTGGACCTCTGTTAAATCCTCTATTAGCCAGAGTAATGTGTATCATGTGCACTCTTCACACTTAAGTGGCTATATGAGCAGGGCCACTGAAATTATGAGGCAGGGGACAGACAAATTATACAGCAGCGTTGAGGAAATTATGCAACAATAAAAGGTATTATGTGGAATATTTTGTGATTGTATTTCTTCTCTATTTTGTCATTGTTGCATTGTAAGCACTATCTGGGCATTAGTTGCACCTCAAAAAGCACCAGTTTTACATCGAAATATAGCACTAAACTACAGAAAGTTGACTAATCAACCTTTCCAGAGGTCCTTCAGCTGCGCAGCACCATGTTTTGCTGCGTTTTACTTAACTTTTGAACCGTTTGAGCTAGGATTACATTTTTTGTTTTGTTAAAATCTGCAGATTATGCGGCAGATGATGGATTATGTGGCAAATCTCTAGTTATGTGAAAATCGCCACACAATTGCATAATTCCAGTGGCCATGTATGTGGATAAGCCACAAACCATATAACGCAAGATCTGCATGTCTATCTTGCAATCACAACCATATGTCAGCTAGGTAAAGCCTAGTAGTAAATAATTTACGTTGACCATAACTTGGCCCGCTAAACTGCTGATAAACTATTAAATAATGAATGATAAAGTTATCATACAAAAATAGTCAGTCGTAGGCCTGTCACTGCAAGGAACGCTTAATTTATCATTGCTTCTAATGATAGCTATAGTCATACATCGACTAGTACGGTAACAAGAAGTAAACACAGATTTTTCTACAACTCTCATAAAAGTCACCGGATGGTTATATAAACGGGCACTAGTTTCATATATTGGAGTGTGTTGTAAAGTCACGGGAAGAGCTAGGCCCTTCTAAGGCCCACTCTTAATAGTGATCCCACGCTTTTTCCAGGGATAGGACTGCATTAAAGCAGTGCATTTAACGGCTCCGATGCCAACCACCGCCTGCAATGTTAATCATAGAAAACTCAGGCATTAGCTTTGCCTAAAGCTATCCTTTAAATTACGTGTCTAAAGATTAAATAATTGGGTGGATTTTATAAAATGTGCTTCGGTCCACATGCAATTTACAAAACAGTTGAATTATGTCAAAATATGCGTTTTTGCAAATGTCAACTAAAGTTTGATGACCCGGCATACAAAATATGGGGAAGGCACACAAATGAAAACAAATTATGCCCCAGAGACTGTGGATAGAAATTGTACAGCTGGGGATTTGGAGACAGCGCCACCTCATGCAAAGTGCAGATTGTAATTAGGGGAGTTCTATTATTTAAGTTTGCTTGTAGTCCTTAAGCTAAAAGTGAGAGTTACCAAGCAGGAGCATGGCATGGTGAGAAGCATGGTTTGAGGGAGGGGCATGGGATGGGGAGAAGCATGGGAAGGAGCACGGCATGAGAGAAGCACGACATGGGGGAGAAGCATGGCATGGGGAGGAGCTTGGCATGGGGAGGAGCTTGGCATGGGGAAGAGCTTGGCATGGCGAAGAGCTTGGCATGGGGGAGGAGCATGGGATGGAGTAGAACCAGGGAGGGAGAGGCAGACAGAGTTAGATATAGAGACGGAGGAAGAGACGGGGAGGGAGAGGCATCAGTCAAGAGAAACACTCGATCTAATTCTTTGAACACACTTTGTCAAACTGCATGTCTCTGAAGACCAGCTAGGCTAACAGAACACCCCCGCTGTTCCCTGTAGCGCCTTTACATTCTGCGAATAAAGCACTGTGAACATTGCGCTTCATGTCTGATTGCATCCCCACTGTGGCTTGCTCCCCACCTTATTTTGCTGCACTACACGATCATTAGAAGTAAATGCAATTAACTTCCATCAGAGGCCCACCAGCCATTCCCTAATAGAACATAACAAATAGCCTTATTTGTGATAACATTCGACATGAAGGGATACACTGAACAAAAATAATTAACGTCTTCGGAATTACAAACTGCTCAACGAAGAGAGTTTTAATGAAGTACTGTACATGATACACAATACACACTGCAATGTCATTAATATAATTTAAGTTGTTTGGTAGGACCAGGAAACGTGTCAGCGTGGAACAGACAGCGCAGTTTACAGTTGTATAAATGCGAAGGTTTGACGATGGATGGATGCTGCAGAGCAACAGAACGTGGGCTGAACAGATCTGAGCATCACAATATATCAGAGGGAGTGTATGGGCAATTCACACAGGCTGGAACAGGAAGCCATGGTCACACAAGCCCTAAGACAACGAACACCAGAGAAAGCTAACAAAGAAACGCATTTAACAAGCTTTGGCCGCGCGGCTCACTGAGAACATCAAAGTGGCCGAAAGCGTCCAAAAGGGGAGAAAGGAGGGGTGAGTGCAAGCCGAGGTGACAAGAAGGGCAGGGAGAGAAGGGAGGGGGGAATGCCAGCAGCAGAGGAGCCTGATCAAAGCTGGCGAAAAGGGAGGGGGAGAAGAGAGGAGGGAGTGCGAGCAGCAGCTGTGCACGTGCACGCCATTGTGCACTCAAGCTTCAGGCCTGCAAAATCATGTGGGTAGCACTTTGAAAACCCGTATACTAAATGCTCTCCGAGCAGCGCATGCGCGCTAGCTCAGCGAGACCTAAAAAGTAGGGGAACGGAATCTATGTAATTAAAGAAGCGGGGGCACGCTGCCGATCCCGCCCACTTTGACCACTGTTTACAAACCATGGTGAGAAGACAGAAACAATATAAATTTTAGTGTGGAGCTGGAATTTATGAGTGGAAGGGAATTTGTCAAATGCACTACAGGTGCAGTGCTATGTGTGAACGAGAATGCCTATCGGCTGTCTTTTGGGCTTCAGAATTATGCTGTGAAGTAGCATGCATTTTACATGGACTCTGGGTGGCATGTGTGACAGTGCAACTGCAATTACATGACGGACGATTGTCAGTGGTTTATATGTTTATTACTTAACAATTGGTATCAGATGAGCTCCATCTTCCATGATAACAACCACTGACAAAATTAAAAAGTTTAACATATAAATGGTGCATACCGACACACAACATCCAGGCACATATTGAAAATAACAATAACTTGAATTTATATAGCACTTCATGCCACACATCTGTCCTTTCTAATTGCTTTAAATAACGGCGTTACCATAGCAAAGTGTAATAGCACTCAATTCACCGTCCTCGGAAAGACTGAACTCTATCATCAGCGTGGCAGGAACGAGAGCTTGTGGCCTGGAAATGACTTCAAATGTCAATGTCAGACTTTAACTCAGTGTGGTACCTGGCCAGCATGGCAAACATATCCTAATATGCAGGTAGAGAAGCCAGGCAAATATCAATAAGGTGTGCTGGCGCTAGAACAACAGTGGAACCCCCAACCCTCATTAAGGATTTAGGAGTAAAATGTGTTGAAAAGCCATTGCACACAGATCAAGAAACCTAGAGTAACACGTAACAGACCAGTTTGCATTCAGACAGTCTCTCCCTCTCTCTCTTTCTCTCTCTCTCTCTCTCTCTCTCTCTCTCTCTCTTTCTCTCATGCACACAGAAAACATTGCACCTGCTGCACCCTCTGCTTGAGTGGCTCCCCACCCCAGATTGTGACACTGCCTGGGCCCAGCACACGCCAGAGGTGAGCTGAGGTGTTGACGAGACAACTTCTGATTGCTGCCTCGTTTAAATAATCTGCTTTTGACAGTATTGTTGCAAATGGCATAGCTTGTATGTTCAGAGTATTTCCAATTTTCTCATTAGAACTTAGAGAAAGACAATATAGAGGCATTTCATTTAAATGTTGGAGGTTTCAAATCAAAATATACTAGATTTCTGAGTGGTAGGGTAAAGTGGTAGGTGGTGGGCCGGGTCGCCAGGGGGAGGGCCCTCCATGTGCTTTGCAGGGGGGGGCCCTCAAGTTTTGTTACGCCACTGACATCATCGGCTGGTCGGGGCACCTTACCACGTAAAAGCAGTTGGCTCCGAAATGTGGCCGATCCGCTTCATCCCGAAGAGCCTCACACGGGCACCGCCATCCCCTGCGATCATCAGGCCCCGACCCCAACACACAGAATGGGTACCATCTTCCCCACCTCAGCTTAACTAGTGACTAAGGCCTCTGCTAGAGACTCAGAAAAGGATGAATATACATTTTGAATCTTCTCATAAAAAAAGTAAGCCTGGGCAAAGCACTACGCTACGCTCGCGTAGTTTGCGAAGTTCGTGCTACTTCGCACTACGTGAATTGCACGTAGCACAGTGCGAACACGCGTAGCGTAGTGTTGCGTAGCGCTGCGGTCATTTTTTGCTTGCTCGTGGTTCTCAACGTCAAGTTGGCGACCGCGAGCAAGCAAAATGACATCCCGGCGAGACTTTTTCCTTGTTCGCGATCAGCAACATCAAGTTGGCGATCGCGAGCATGGAAAATAAACCTCCGGGCGAGATTCCCAACGCGAGGAGGTCAGGTTTCTCATTACGAGTGGTCGCGTATGCTCGCGACCGCTCGCGATGAGAAACTACCAGTTCGCGTTGAGAAAGCTGCCGCTCGAGTAAAAATCTACTCGAGCAGCAGAAAACTACAGCTCGCACTGTGCAAGATGCCATTTTCAATGATTGCACAGCGCCGGTTGCTTGTCCGCACTGTGCAATCATTGAAAACGACATCTGGCACAGTGCGAACAAGGTACTACGCAGTTCGCGAAGTGCTACGCGTAGCTCGCGTAGTGCGAAGTGCACTTTGCGTAGCTTCGCAAAGTGCTACTTCGCGAACTACCCCCAGGGTTAAAAAAAAGCCAGCTTTTTGCAAAATATGGGCAAAGGAGTGATGGCAGTTTTTGTCCCTTCAGGGTATACAAAGGCATTCACTATTTTAAACAATTCCTTAGGTGATTCCGACTTGATGCAGTAAGTAAAATATTCTTTCATATCAATACACGCTTTTTAAATGGAAGCTCCTCAGCGCCACTTTATAGAGAGTCTTAGTATTGGAGTCATATGATTTCCTCCAATTGTGTTCTAGTTTATTGCACAAACTTTTCTCTGTTCTTAGGAGTGAGGAAAACCAAGGGGCGGACGGCCTTGCACTTTTTGCCACATACTTTTTAAGGGCTCCAGACGATCTAACAAGGTAGAAATCCAATTATCAAACAGCAAGATGTCAGATTCAACTGCTCCTGATAAGGTTGGAAGAGAGGAGCAGGGGAACTGAGTCAGAGCTTTCTCAGGCAGACTCTGCCACTTCTATTTAATCTCCTGGGTAGGGGCACTCCTAGTCAGTATTTATCCCTCGCAACCAGCAACCCAATTTCTTACAACTGGGGACAGGTGAAGTGAGAAAGGGAGCCTATAACCTGAAATTGAAGGACGAGCTCGAGAGGTACAAAAGTGCTTTCCAGCAAGAAGAAGTGGAACTGGATTTTTCAGATGATGACTTATGGTCTGAAGAGTGGTGGCTGCTGCTGGAGAAAGCTGATTAGTGGCCACAGTCCTGGGGGACTGTGGCAGACCAAGTGCGTGCTCAGGATCACAGTCCTGGGGGGCTGTGGCGGACCAAGTGAGTGCTCAGGATTGTGCTGGGAGGAGGGAGAGTTGACCTGTCTATGATATTTGCTAGTACTAAATGGGCAGAAGGGTGCACATTTTCAGACTCCAAGGGTCACTAATGTTGTAAGTATTATGATGACCTCAGAGATGGGTGCTTGGTGATGGGTTTCTGTGAATGAGAACTGAGATCTTTTTGTGTATGAAGTCAACTAGTGTCTAGGAAAGGTGTACTAAGTTGAGGTGATAGGGGGGTTCTCTTTGTTATGAAGGACTGACCTCTGAATCACATGGCAAGGGACTAGTGTTAAGGTGGCATCCTGTTGGTGGTGTTCTGACCATTGAAGATTGCTTTATATTGTGTTTAGTGCTCCATAAGCAATCACAAGCACTTATTTTGGCCTTTTCTCCTCTTTGTTTTCTAAAGGGACCACCATCCGACACCATCATCCATCTGTCTGCCAAAAGAAGGGAAAGAAATACCATATTAAGTTCCAAGCCCGGAAAAAGGGCAGTGTTCATCATTAACAAATAATGAAAGTTGATCCCTTGTTGTTAAAACTGACAGTTAAATAAATGCAGAAAGTACAAAGCCGAATCCTTGTGGACTTTATTTTCACCTGTTCCGCTGCAGGCGGGCAGTAGCCATCCCACATTTTCCCCATGATCATGTCTACACCATTGAAGTTTGATCAGCGATTTCTCAGCTATCGCTGAGAAGGATGAGTTTGGGCATACTTTAGATCGTTCTATCTGCTTTCCTTTAGCAGGCGTGGGAGTCATTGTGTATTTTGTCATTACAGTGAGGGCATCTGACTCCAGGGCACAAAGACTTGTGCTCTGAAAGGCTGCTGACTTGCTGTGCCGACTTGCTCCCTGCTGCCCTCTTGCCTTGGCGAAAAGGACTGGACCTGTATCGGCTGAACCCAGGACCCCAAGGTCAAGTTGGCTTGCCTCCTAACTATAGCCTCAGGGTCATAAGGCTCCAATAACCTTGAACCCACCCCCTGGATGCTGCCATCTGTGAGGCTTACCCTGCCAAGTGGTGCAACCCCAGTCCTGGACCGTGGAAGTGGGCCTGGCTCTATGTTTCCCTAATGCTGAATCCCGCATCATTCTCCCTCCTAGTCTCACATTAACCACTGCCACAGAACCTCATGGGACTCACTGACCTCTCATTGTCAGAGATTTATGACCAGATATGATTGTGGAGCTGGTCTTTACCCTTAGGGAGCTTATAGGTAAATGCTTTCATTCACCATTGAATCGGGAGGGAGATATTACTTCCAGATTACAGTCTAGGAGGACTGGGCTGTGATCAGCATGGCCCACCTCCAGGATATAACAGTAGAAGATATTAGGAAGTAGTCCCCCATGAACAAGGTGATAATCAATATGAGATTGGGTTCCATAAAGTCAAGACAGAAAAGCATAAACCCTGTTGACTGGGTGCAATAATAGACATCTACCAATGAATAATCATCCACGAGGTCCTAGAATAGGGTCCTGTCATTCTGCCAGGTCCCATCCAATATCAGGTCTGGAGCTAAATTCCATTACCCCATGTGCTTTCTCCTGCCATGGTAGTAATCTAGATAGTTGTGCAAGGAAGTGAGTTTTGTCAGTAGTGGGGGCATATATGTATCCCACAACAACGGACCTGTCTAGGATTCGTATCTTAGCAAATGCCCAATTGGCCCCCCTCGTCTTAAGGACCTTGCATGGCAGCCTTTTCCCTATAAGAAGGGGGGGGGCACATTTCTTGGAGCAGCTGGCCAAGGATGAGATATCCACCTGATCATTCACTGACCTACTGCTGCTGATGACTGTGCCCACACATTCTTGTTCATGCTCTAGCAGCAACTTAGTACAAATAGGTCTCCTGCAGCAGGGCAATATCAGTGTGTTTTGTGTACAGGTAGTGTAGAATTTTGTTTTGCTTGATGTAGTGGGATAATCTATTGACATTCATGGAAATCGGTGTCAATGGTTTATACATTGCAGAGTGTGAGCCAGTGTGTATTTGTGACGATCTAGATGCGATAGGTACCTGTGCAGGATGCAATCTCTGGAGAAAGTTAGTACAATACACAAGCAAGTTGTTGTGGGGATGGGATAAGGATTGGAAACAACAAAAAGAGGGGAATGGCCTCGGGGAATGGAAAAATCGTCAGAATTTGGGTGCTGAGCCTGAACCTGTGTCAAACTGTACCATTTCCACATCCACCATCCCGCCCGCCAATGTGAAGCTATAGGAGATATGTATCATGATTAGTGGGATGGAATGTGCAGGTGATGTCCCCAACTAGGCCCATTATGCTGAGATCGCCACCAATAGGAGTTTTAACAGGCCGCTTCCCAACCTCATCTTCCTGGTATGGTGTCACAAGGGGGGGGGGCAATTGGGGTAGAGTGCGCACAGTGTGTGATGCTGACACAGATACAGATATCACCCTTTGGTCTTGGTGAAGGGATGCTGACAATAGATAGTTCCAACCCAAGGCAGGAAAAGAGCAGTGGCAAAGAAACATTAGACAAATGTAATACATACTATAAACAATAATGGCACACCAAGGAAATTATATGTTTAGTTGTCTCAAGTATCCCCCTTCTTCCTGGACTGCTGCTTCAGTAGGGATCACAATTTATCCCTGTGTTTAAGCAATATCACCACAACTTGATGGAGACCAGTATCATCCATTTTCCTCCTCAGAGCACCTCCCAATCTCAGATGTCAGGGCTGGTACCTCAGGGTTGCCAGGGGGGAAGGGAGTCCTCTTGAGGGTCTAGCCCCACTGTGCCATGGGGGGCAGTATCCATTGGGTGGTCATCCAGGGTTTTTGAAACACTTCAAGGTTTTCCATGTCCGAGAATGCTTTTGTTTGCCCATCCAGTGTCACCAGCATTCGTGCTGGCTCTGGGAGACCATACTTAATGTTTCCAGGCTTCAATTGTAAATGGAGTGCCAGGAATCTCTTGCCTCTGACATTGGTCGACGCTGGGTAGTCCGCAGGGAATGACACATGACTTCCTTTGCTTAGGAGGGGTTCCATCATTTGTTAAACCTCTATTAGGATGGCCCTAGTATGTTGGCGGCACAATGCACAGGCTGTGCTTGGTCCCAGAGTGTTGATGTGTTAAGTCCTAAGAACCCTACCTGATGGGCTCACTGAAGTTCCAAGAGTTTGGTCAATTATATGTGGGGAAGTTCTAGATCCATAGTGGTCAGATAGGTCATCATGTTAGTTTTCTATTCCCTCTCAGGGATACCATGAATCCAGAGGCTGTCTCTCCTGGTTCTGTCCTCGAAATAAGTCACTTTGAGCTACAGGATTTCGGCATCTCGCCCTGCGTCCAGGATATGTTCATATTTGGATTCCACTGCATCCAGCTTTGGTCCACTTTGTCCAACCATGTATTAATCATGGACATCTACAGCCAAATGGATTTTACTTCTCTTATGAGGTCTGTCATTTTAGTGTCCATTGTGGTAAGTTCCTATGGTTGAGATCTCTTTAAGGAGCGTCTCCATGTTCTAGCTAGTGTTCAAGGCAGTATTTTACAGTGTCTGCTGCAAACGGTGCACTGCCTCTAAGAACAGAAGCTGTGCTGGCAGTTTCTTATGAGAGACTCTCTGTAGACTAGGTATGTGAGAAGATTGAGACTAATGATAACTAGTCCCAGGGTGGTGAGAGTGGCTGGATGCCACCTGGTAAGTGGAGCTGGGGTTTATCTCAGATCCCGGGGAGACCCTGACCAATCAAACAGCAGATGGTATAGAGAGGAGATGATTCAGGAAATCCACTGCTGAACCTCTTTGCTGCCTGCAGTGCTATCGGTGCAACTACTATACTAGTCTGTCAGCTCGGGTTCCTAGAGATTGAGTCATTGGGTCATGTCTACCAAGGCAGCCCCGGACCTAAAATCAATCTGCAAGTGCTAGGCTACGATGGGTAGGTGGGTCAAGATGTATTGGGTCTAGACCTCTGCTCTCCACCCGCCTCAAGACGTCTCCCTGGTTCTGTTAAAAGAGGCCTCAGTCTCTCTCCACTCCAGAGCACAGAGAGCACATCCAGGCGTATCACTGCGCCTGGGACTGGCGGTGTGACTCGGGGATGGTGACAAGATGGGCCTCGTAGGGATTGCCTTTTCTTCACACAGAACCTGCTCCCCCGGACCAAGTTACTTACCCATCACCTCTTACATACTTTCAGTGGCACAAATGGGAGTGGGTCTCCATTGGCAGCCATGTGCCGGACTCTACCGGTATGCAGGTGTCTCAGGCCCAGCGGCGGTGGTGTTGGGGCGTAGGCTGTCAGGAATCAGGTTCCTAAGGCCACCGCCCATCAGGCCCATCCTCAATAGCAATCCACGGGGAGGCAGCCGAGATGCAGCAACACTGCAGTCACAGCACAGATTCCTCGCAAAAGTGAGGGGGAATTGACTGCCCCCTTCCTCCCCTCTAAATTAGTAGGATAGCAGCAGAGAACAAACTAAGTGGCTGATCGAAATCGATGTAGCTCCGGGAGGCTGGCATCGTCCCATCAATGTCACAGGCAAGCTTCTGTCAGAACGGCCTCACGGGTAGGCTTTAGTGGGAGCAGCAGCCCAGTTGCGGTCTCTTCAAGGCTGACGCATGGTCTAATTCAGCAGCTGGGTTGTCAGTGTCCTCCGCCCAGATGATGAATATGGCAGTAGGCTCCAAGGATGGCTAGGCGAGAGAGCTGGGGAGGCGCCACTTCGAAGCTCGATCAGGAAGCCGCTATCACAACCGACTCAAGGCTCCAGAATGGGGTAAGGGGAGGAGGTCAATGTTACTGGTGGGGATCAGGGTTAGGCTATTTTAAAGCATGGGGAAAATGGTGGGTTAGTGAAAGAGGTAGGGTTAGGGCTATGGTATTTTAAAGCAGGGCGTAAGAGATGGGGTTTGTGTTAGAATTAGGTGTGTGGGTTAGGTACCTATAAAATCAAAAATACCATTTCAAACAGAAAAGAATTTGAGTTTTTGGCTTTCGAAAGTATTGAGAATTCCATTGATTGCATTTAAATTCTAATTGTTTCAGATTAATAATGCTGTCCTTTTAACCATTTACATTTAAACTTGCAACCTGGAATACTTTTGTATATATTTCTCTGTAGGACATGATCAATGTTTGGGTATTTTAAACTGCTTTTTCGCCACTGGGGAAAACTGTTGGTTATTGAAGCTAAGTTCATGTCAGGGGTTTTACAGGATGAATCGATAAGAATCAGATCAGAGAAATCTTTTATCAAGACGTGCTATAACTATTTTTGTATATGGTGAAGTCTATTTGCAAGGGCTTTGGATGTTGAAGAGAATATATATGATGACAGGTAGAGAGACAGGGAGTATGGCTTTGCTGCTTATCGAGCAGGTGGTGACTAATTTGATCTTTCCAGCTTGGGTATCATCATCAATGTTCTTGATGCATGGTCACCAAACACCCCATATGCCAACAAAGCAGTTACAAAACATTCAGTAATATGATGCTGTGTGTGATCAACACTAGGAATCAGAATACAATGTAATATTACAACATCGTTAACAGTAAGTCTGTTGACCTATAATGGAAGGTACAGAGGCTGGCAGAAGGTGGATCATCAGATAAGGTGATACTGCAGATAACACTTACTAAAGAATGTGCATTTGCAAAGCAAGAGCAACCATGACAGCTTTGTGCATGCCAACTCTGTGTTTGCAATAAACAAACATTAATTACAATATCCACATTGTTAGTCTTTGCAGGTCACAGAAGAAAGTTGGCAACAAAGTAGCCTTCTCCTCTACTTACAACTCCACAGTGAACAAATACATTACTTGAGAACTTATTTGTGTACTCAAAATATTGAAAGGTTGCCTTATGCAGAAATCAGGCGGCTAGTATTTGCAAAATGGAAGCTGGCAATTTTAAACACTATTCTCTGTGAGGTGAAAAGCACAGCAGTCCCACAGCCCCTACCTCTGTGCAAATGTTTGCATAATTAATTTCACTACCCATTTAACCCCCATGTACTAGGCCTATTTTGATATTTGGGGAAGTTCATCTATAGGACATCAGAACATTTTCCACAAAGTATATTTACGGTCTCTTTGTGTCCTTTTTCCTTGCATGTTGAGGATTGTTAAGGTACACATGGCTGGTGGTTTCAGCTGGAGGGAACTGAGAAAATAGCCAAAATGTGGCAGTTTATTTTTAAAATTGTGAAAACAATTCTGTGCAAAAACGTATGTGGTTACTTTTCTCTAAATGGCATGTTCTAAAGGTTTGCTGTGCTAAGATCAACCTCGTCCAATCTTTTAGAAAGAAATTTTGCATTTTTCTAAGTTGTGGTCAATATTTCGTATTTTTGTGTTTTTTAGGTCTCGCCTAGGCAGCGCATGCGCTGTCTTGGAGACAAGTGGCATTCAGTCTATGGGCTTTGAACACACCCAGCAGCGGCGTCACTATGGGGGTGCGGGGGGTGCGGACCGCACCGGGTGACACCCTCAAGTGGGGTGACACCAACAGGGCCCGTCAGGGGCCGGCTTTAGGGCAGTGCGACCGGGTGCTGGCTTCCTGGGGGCGCCGTGTTTGAAAGTTTATTACGCTTTTGAAGCACCTGCTGCAGCGTTTCATTCCCCCAGCAATTACCAGGCCTCACATAAATGTCAAGATAACTGGTGTGTGATTAATTATCTTCCTGGAGAGAGATCAGTGTTTTGTAAAGTTGAGGTTTTAACTTAGGTGAAGTTAGTGCAGAGGGTTAATATGCCTGCTGCAAAGAACGTGTGCCAAGTAGATTACAGAGTGCAGATCAGCAGGTTACTGCTTTCAAAAGAGACATCCTTTTGTTGCAATTTATAACTTAAAGTCCTAATATTCAACAGTGAGCTATTAACTTTCATCCTATAACTGCATACACACCTCAAAATATACATTATTAGAACATTGATTAATGTTGCAAAAAGGGTTAATTTGGCTAGAAATAGATTCTTATTATTAAAGAAAACTCCCAACTATGCTGTTACTTTTTCGACTCTGCGTTTTTGCTTCTCCACACCAAGCACTATACTGCCTACCAGTATGGATGACATGTGACTCCTACACTTTCAGTCCTTTGGTTTATGTATCATTTCCTATACACGGATTTACACACCTATCATTGACTGTCTCTGTGTAATGTGTGTGTGATGCAAAGTGCTCGGACACCCTACACTGGTATGAGTGGCGCTATATAACTAATTCAATGAATCTGAGAGAGTGTGGTTATGGTGACTTGGTCACTGTTAAAGGGTGCTAGTGAGAGAATCCGTGGTGGAGGTGGTCATTGGGGGAGCGCCAACAAACATTGTCGCACAGGGCGCCACCAGTGCTAAAGCCGGCCCTGGGGCCCGTGTGCGCAGAGCAACCTAACCTTTTAGGAAGAGGACGTGCCTGTGCGCAGTGCACACTGTCTCCTCTCCTTTCTTTTATTTGCTTCCCTGTGAAATGGATCCAAAAAAGAAAATCACTTTTGCTGGAAATCAATGTCGTATTTTTCTGACATTTAATTCCAAAATGCAGCATCAGGAATAAAAGTTTAAAAATATGAAAAATAAATAACTAAATAAAGTAAGACAGAGTGGTAGCAAACTGTCCAGATTGATTTTTATTCACACCCAAACACATTAGCGCCACTTTTACAGAGTTTGCCAGTGAAGCGCTATTTTTGTTGTCTTGGCTTTGTTTTCCCTGGGCTTGGAGCTAGTGCACCAATCCTGGAGGTACTGCAATGTGAGGATTGAAAAACAAAATTTGTACTGCTGCTCTGTATCTAGGGATGTTGTCTTTTTTTACCATACTGCTTACGTTTTGTGAGGATATAAGCAATGGTCATTGAAATGGGTCCATTCAGGGCCCTATAGTCATGTCCTTAACTTTTCAGGCAAAAGCACACACTGATTTCTGAACAGTGAGTGTAAAAGCGTTAAGGTAACCATGTTGTTCCTGCTTACATTTCACATGGTTTGCAAAATGTTGCATTCCCTTTGATTGTTTGCTTTTTCCAGGATGCTGTCACTTTTTTTTGTAGGCCACATATTGCTCTTGCCCAGTGCGTAATTTAAATTGAGCCGCATCCAGGTGTTTATAGCTGGCAACAATTGGGTTGTAGTTGAAGGCAGTCTGAGTTTTTCTCAGTGGGGCAGTATGGTATTCAGTGGGGGAGAGGATGTGGCACTATGGCCAGAGCTGCTGAATTTGGAACTGGGGAACCAGGTTCAGCCTTAATAACCAGTCCGCCAGACCACTCTCCTGAGAGAGCACTATCTCATGCTAGACCTTAGAAGGCTTCGCAAGACATTAGAAGCCCCGGTGTCGTAGCACCAGCAGGTGGACCCTAGCATGACAAGTGTAGGTTAACCTTCAAGGCTTGTCCACCACTATTCATACTGAAGTTCACCTCCAGTTTTGCGGCAGGCCTATGAAGCAGTACACCCTAGAACAGTGACCCTGTCACTGAGATCACAGGACCCTTGAGAAGGGCCAGCTCTAGGGCGGTGCAACCGGTGTGACCGCACCAGGTGCTCACTTTCGGTGGAGGCATCATTTTTGCAAGTATATTAAGGTTTTAAAAGCGCTTGCTGCCTCCTTCCTGGCCTCCAGTAATTTTCGGTAACAATAAAAATGTCATGATGACTCTGGTGATTAATGTTCTTCCTAGAGAGAGATCGGAATTTTGTCTAATGGAAGATTTGACTCATGGAAAGGTAGCTCAGAGGGTTAATGTACCTGCTGCAAAGAACATGTACCATGCAGATCACAAAGTGCACATAAAGTAAATAGGCCAGTGGGCTACTGCTTTTGTCAGAGAGATCCTTTTGTTACTTGCAGTTTATAAGTTAAAATCCTAACATAGAACAGTGAGCTATTAACTGTCATCTACTCCGCAGCAACACAAGTCAAATTTCTTATTAACTTTTGATACGTTTGAGCAACAAACAATTTATTAGTTTCAATGGTGAGATCATGCTGCAGATCTTGCATTATGAGGCAAATATGGCAGAGCCAATATTATTTAGAAAACATTTGCAAACTAGGATTTTTAGCAATTCATGTTTGAACTGCTGTTTTGGTAAAGGGAGAAGTGCTGATGACAGAAACTCCATGGCTCGGAGACAAATGGCTTGTGCTTCCACATTTTATCGTATTTGGGGATATTCTGTGATTAGAAGCATATCCCACTTTGTGAACACATTTTACTGTCAATAACTCATTATATCCTTAAATAATCATGTGTATCCATTGGTTGATAAAACTAGGCAGTGAAACCAAACAAATACAAAAAATTGGGATGTTTGCGCATTCTGGCCACGCCTCTGGCTCTGCCCACTGATCCAATCCTTGGGTTATTCCCGCCCTTTGATTCTCCGCCCACAGTTCCCCTACTTTTTTTCCCCCACTTCGACCACTGATATATCGTGTTGATGGATAGTGGGAACACCACACCAGTAAAAAGTACCATACCTATGATATTATAAATTCCAATAAACTGTTGACTAGCAGGTAGCCCACTGTACAACCTGATTAATGAATCATTATCACACTGTTGTTAACAGGCACATTTTGTAAATATAGGACCTACATTTACAAACGTTACTAAGGATTCTGTATGGTCCCGTTATTTGCCAACTGTGTCCACTGGCGGACTCGGGGCGGAGGAGGTCCATGCGGTAAGTCGTGAGGGGGTGACACCATGAGTTACCTGCACCGGGTGACACCAACCCTAGTGACGCCACTGACACCCAGCACTTACCATTGGTTCTTTCGCCTGAATTTGAGAAATTCCTGTGTTTTCATTGGCGAATAGTATACATTTGTCCTGCCTTTTAGCTGTTTTGTTCCACACTGGAGATTGTCCTGCTACATGGATCTTTGCACTATTGTCCATATGTTTTAGTTTTGGTGCACTACTTCTTTCCGCTCTCTCCTGGCCGCTTACGTGGCTTTTGGTCCTCTACACATTCACTGGAAGGGAGTTCAAACATTGCCGTAGTATGATCGGCATTTGTAATTTTATTCAGTTTCACCATGGTTTAATTATATTTGTTGTGATGGGCATGTTTTTTGTAGGTATGGGGAGAGCTGACACAGAGACTCAAACCTGGTTCCCCAATACCAAAGTCAACAGTTCTATATGTCACGCCACATCCTCTCACTTGAAAAGTACAGTGGACGTTATCTGCAACAGCATTTGTATTAGTGTTTCAGGCAGACACTAAATCTTATTCGGCTCAAATGTGTGTATTATTATACTTTAGATTGTTTCGTAATAGCTGGCATCTCACATAAAACAGTCATTTTCAGCCATAGTTACAACTTATTGTTCTGTAACAAAGAGGAGCTTTATTTACTGTTTTGCTAAAAACTATTCTCAATGTTAAAAACATTCACTCGTGACCCCTGCAAGCCCATCTTGCCGCCCAGCCCCCAAACTCTAGACCACGTTTTCCACAGCCCTTTCCTTTCTTGTCAGCCCCCTTGATGGATCGGGGCAGGAAAACTTGGCAGGAAAACAAGCTGTGCCCTCCTTTTGTGTTAGTTTGCTTAAACCCTTTTTGGAATCTTTCACATTTCAGAAGAAATTTTCAAACCCTGTTTTGTTTTGCAGCAGGTTGGCTGCAACCCTCTCATTGCTGGGCTCTCTAATGCTTCTGTTGTCCACCATAAAATTGTCTTCCCATATTTGCCAATTTCATTTCTAGACCAAACAAGCTAAAGTATTTTATTTTGGTGAACGTTATACTTTAAACTATACTACGGTATTTGTGATTTATGATGCAAAACATATACCATCACGAGGATTTTATATGGAGACAATTGTTCAGTTGGACTAGTGATCGTTTTTTTATGTTTACTTATGAAGAAAAAAAACATTTCTGTTCTAATGTGGTGGTCTCAGTTCAGTGTGAGTTTTTTTTAGCTGCTGTGCAAGGGTCATTGTGGGCATGGTGGATGGTGAGGGGTAAGGTATAGCTGTGTTTAACTGTTGGGGACTTTGCTGAGGAAGATTGGTTTCACTAGAGGCCCAGCTCTGTAACTGCAGATAGTATGGATGAATTATGAAGTACTCTTTGGGGTCTACAATTCTCACTCTTCCTTCCTAGTCTATTGACCTCCACCCCCTCCCTACACATAGCTACCTTTTACTAACCTCTGAGTTCCATTCTAATAACTATAATTTCTAAAAAAAGAAAAAAATATCCAAGTGGTGTCACAATTAAAAAGCAGAGTAGAAAGCAGTTAACTTACTGGTCATTTGGGTGGATCCCTCATGGTTTTTCTAAATTTAATTGTTGAAATTAAAAAACATAGTGAGAGTTAGGAATTAAAATAAAGAAATAGGTTACGGGTGTGATTCACATAGGTAAATATACATGTATATATTTACTTCTGTGTACATCTACTTCTACACCTAGGTGTAACTCTCCACCTCTTTACTATTCACTATTTCCAAGTAGAAATTCATATCTAGGTGTAGCCTCACACACTGCCACCCCCTGAATGAGGACTTTGAGTCTCCCACAACAGAATTGATGAGTGCAGAGTTACTACTAGTAACTTTTCACCTGTTGGTTCCAGGGTGGAGATTTCCCTCTGAGAAAGTATAGTTACATTTAGTAAAGTTTATTTTCATTTAAAATATGAGAAATATGTAAATATAGAATGTAAATGGCTAATTTCTGATACCTTGTTAAATGGGGTAATGGTATATTGAAACCACTTCCCATTAATCACGTTGCACCAGAAGCGTGGATCTCCCATTTTGAGGCTCAGTTTGCTGTCAGTAGTGATTATATAGCTCAATTTCCAAAATCTAATCCTACCATTACCTTGCACTTCTCCATACAAGAGGTTGAGAAAGCCCTCAAACTAATCCCGAAAGGTAGGGCACCTGGACTGGACTGCATTCCAGTGGACCTGTTTATGTACAATAGAGATAACTAAGTGGGTGAGTTACATTCAGACCCTATCTAATGCCATAGCAAGTGGAGCCCCCATCCCTGAGATGTGGTCTGGAGCTGAGATCATTCCGATCTATAAGAAAGGGGATCGGTCGAAACCAGGCAATTATAGGCCTATAAGCCTTATTGATTGTAATCAAAAGATCTTTGCCAGGTTGGTATTAAGCAGAATCCAGACATGGATGGATGAAACAGGCATTTTATCATCCATGCAGGCTGGGTTCCAGCCACATACAGGCACTATCAACCAGGTTCTCAGGTTTGTGATCATCTACTGGAGGGTGGTGATCTTAGGGGGAGGGTCGCTATTTGCAGCCTTCATTGATTTAAAATCGCCATTCGATTTGGTGCCCCGAGATAAAATGTGGAGCACCTTTTATGATATGGGGATGCCGCCTGCATTGTTGGCTGTTTTAATCACCCTGCACAATTCAAACTTCGCTCAGATGCGCTGGGGTGCAAATGGGGAAGTCACAAACACGTTTCCCATTGCCAAGGGGGTACGTCAGGGGTGTGTTCTTGCCTCGACCCTGTTCTCCCTTTTTTTTAACAGGTTCATGGAATACTATTCGAATTACCCAACAGATGCTCCATCTTTAGCTGGTCAGAAAATACCATTGTTAATGTTTGCGGACGACACCTTAATACTATCAAAGACCCAGAGAGGGCTGCAGCTAGCCCTCGCTACTTTCGATGAGTTTTGCCGCAACCATGACCTAGAGGTCAATGTGGAGAAAACCAAGTTCATGGTTCTTGTTGGACTTGGCCCTTCTGGCAGGTTCACCACTAAACTTTTTGGAATTATCCTAGCTTTTTCCCTATGGAGTGTTAGTGGTTTTAGACCCCTAGGCACTTTAGCACGGTGTTCCCGTGTAAAGTGCGTGCGCTCTGTGTTACATTTAGTGAGACTGGCCTGCCCTCCCATAGGAATGCATGGGGAATGTGTGTGTCCCTGGTAGTTCCTGATGCGTGGGGAGTGCAGGATCGAGTTTGGTATGTGCGAACTCGTGCGATTGAATGCTGCGCGATGATGTGTGCGGCGTTACTGTGTCTAGTGTAGAAGTGCCACTTCTAGAAGCTGGCATGTCTGTGTAATAAATGTGAAGTGACTGTCTGGCTTGGGATTGGCTGGTGTGCCTGGCTCCAGGAGTCAGGATGGGTCTGCCCCGGTGGTGAATGGAGAGATCTGCATGCTGATGGCAGGGAGGAGTACACCTGGGACCTGAATAGGGCTGGGATTTCCCTACACAATGCTAGCTCCACCCCCTGTGGTGCGACTGATGTCCCTAGCCTGTCCAGTGAATGGGGAGAGGGGCTGAGCACAACAGAGTGCTCCAAAACCAGTTGCATCTGGTTTTTCCTTAACCCTGCAGCCTGAGACAAAGGAAACATGTGTATAAAAAGGGGCTGTGACCCAAAGTAAAAAGTTCTTCATCTATTCCTAACTGGAGGGGGGGGGCCTGCTGCTGCTGCTGGGCGCCAGGAGAGACCGCCACTGGGGACTGCCTCCCTGCCTGGAGGGCCCTGTGAGCTGGCCCCTGGGCCCAGCCCTTGCCCCCCTGCCTCCTGAAAGACTTTGTTCCTGAGCCTTGCCTTATTTGGAGGAGCGCTGTGTCTCCCATGGCCAAGAAGCGCGGTGTTTTTGGACTGAGGAGCACCTTCGTGGGGAACAGCAGCGCTGAGCTGCGATAATTTCCGAGGGAATCCCGACGTAGGGATTCCCCTGCTTTGTGCCTTTTGAGCGGGGGCCCACCCTGCACTATTGCCGCCTTGAAGATTTGCCTATCGTAAAGCGGGTGCCCACCCTGCATTGCGGTGCTCGTTGATGGGTGCCCACCCCGCTTATTTCATTATATTTAACTTTGGACGAAGGCGGGAGCCCACCCCGCGCGTCGGTGAAGGAAGAAGAGAGGATCACCGCCATAGCCCGGTCCGGACAGGAAGCCAGGCAACCTAGGGGAGGACGTGGGCGGGGCTTAACCAGGAAGCAGACGGAGCCTACCCCGCGCTCCTGTGATCCCCGGCGCGAGGAAGTCGTGGGGAGCTCGGAGCCTTGCCCGCCGAGTATCGTATCAAAGTCCTGGGTCCCAGGAGGGTGCCCAGGCAGACCCAGAGGCACGGCGGGGCTCCCGTATGGTGAGGAGAGCCCCGCGATGTGCTAAATGGCCGGAGGAGCAAGCCTGCCGGATCCGTCAGCGCCAAAGGCGCCCGGTGAGTGGGGGGCAGACCGGGTGCATTTTGAGTGCCCACAAGGCACAGTGGTGACCGTGCCGTGTCCTTCAGCGGCCCCGCAGGAGAGCGGGCCGCTGCAACTTGGGGCCGCAATTGTTGCTTAAGAGTCCCCCGAGTGGGACTCACACGCACCGGGTCGGTGCACGCCTCGGGGCACGTTGCCAGTGCTCACAGCTGCCCCGCTTGTCAGTGGGCAGCTGCAACGAGGGGGCCATTTTATATTTAGCAGTCCCTGAGTGGGACTTGGGGGCATATTTCGTTTAGAGTCCCAGAGAGGGGCTCAGGAGGCACGCTAGTGCCCAGGTTCATTGTCACAGCTGCCCAGCACTTAGTGGGCAGCGGCAACGTTTAGTTTGTGCCCCTGTGCGCTGGTGCTACGCTGCATTGGCAGCCCAGCCCTGACATTTTGGACAAAGGGCGTTTGAGCCCCTGAGAGGCCAAGTTGGCCTGGGGACAGTTTTCCTGTGTTTTAGGTCTAATATGTTTTATGCCTAATGTGATTGTAATCGCATAGTGTGCTCCTAACTTTGACCAGTAGTTACTGGTTGTGCGCTACATTTCTGATTTGTTCTACATTTAATGTGCATTGCCTTTAGGCTTATTTCTATTTCTAAAGTTTTCCCAGTATAGGTTGCTAGTGAAGTTCATGGTTCCCTGCGTGATATATGCCTAAGGTGTTTAGGATTGCGTAGGGTGTACTTACCTTTTACCAGTAGTTACTGGTTGTGCTCTACAGTGATAATTTGTGTTACAGTTGATATATGTTTTACATCTACAATTAGTGATGTGTCCTAATTCTGACAGTGGTCCATGTGGCCCTGTCTTGTGTAAATAGTCCCCTGTAAATTCTGCCAGTGCCAGTTGGCACAGTGTAAATTGTGTGAATATTATCTAATGTGTTTTGGTATAATACAAAGGCTATTTTTATATATAACCTTGTGTGGAGTTACTTTTGTGGTGGGCCTTGGGTGGTGTTGCTGGGTGTCGCGCGCAAACGCTTTACACATTGCCTCCGGGATGAGCCTGACTGCTCGTGCCAAGCTACCAAGGGGGTGAGCAGGGGTTATCTTTGGCGTGTAAGTCCCTAGCCCTGACTTAGAGTGGTGGTTTCTGCCTGGCTTTGGCGCAAGCCCTAGCCAACCAGAAATCCCATTTCTAACAGTTCTCCACAACCAAAAGGCCATTAAAGGGAGGGTTTTTATGAACAATGTACAGCTAGAGCAAACTGATGTTTTTACATATTTAGGAGTAACTCTCGAAAGTAAATTAAAACGGAAACTCCAGATCAACAATTTGGCTCTCAAACATGCCCAACTGGCAGGTGCCCTTTTGAAGGAGCAGAGACTGTCCCATACAAAACCAGTGGCTCCTGTACTGAAGATTTATAATTCTAAAATTAGTACCTCAGTACTTTATGGGGCAGAACTTTGGGGTTTTTCAGATTTAACACCTCTGATTGTAGCCCAGAACAAGTTTGTGAGAACTTTGCTTTCTCTTCCTCCATCTATCCCCCTATTGCTCCTTTATCTTGATTTGGGCTGTAACCAGCTAGAGGGCATCGCTCGCTTTAGACCTGTGGCTTTATGGAGAAGACTATGGGCTACTCCTGAATTGTCTCTGTATGCCCGGGGACTGTTAGAAATCAGGCAGGCTGACACCTCATAAAAGAATTCCTGGCTGACAAAGATTAAAACCATCCTGAATGACATGGAGATGAATGGTATATGGGAAAACCCTGAATGTAACCCTCTCCCATCAAAGAAAGAGTTTAAGACAGCCTATTGGGACATGGTTAGGAAGAAACGTTTTTCGTCCGCTACGAGTCCAACTCTGACGAGGGATTTCCTTGAGAGGAAACATGAGTACCGTTATGAACCGCATTTGGATTATATTACGGTCCTGCTCGACAGGAAACTGTACCATCAATACAGGGTGGGCTCACTCCCAATAAAAACTTTTACCTGGAAATGGCACCCCCTGGATGACGATAAATGTAACACATGTCCGTTGCAGCGGGAAACCATAGCACACGTTCTCTTTGTCTGCCCAGCCTATAAAGCCCTTCGATACAGATGGCTCAAACCAATCTGTCTAAACCTTGGTACCAGGGAAGGTACTGAGGCACTAAGGATTTTAAGGACAGATACAAGCGAGCCCATAATAATTGCCCTAGCGAAATTCTTAGGTTGGATGTGGGCCATCCGAAGCAAAATTGCCAAAGCTCCGAATGTAGCCAACATGTAAAGGGATAATTCCCTTATAATTAAGTTATTGTAGCTACATTTAAATATATGTTAGTTTTTAAGATGATCTTAATAATGTTTCTATGTAATTGATTTAATACATTTTTTTACCTTCTGAATGGGAAATATGAATGCACAGTAGGATGGATTAATTTATGGTTTTATGTGAAATGTGTATACCGGTTTTATTAATTTTAAAATATTCGTATGATTGGGCTGTTACAATTATTAGTTTGTAATGGAATTTAAGGGTCCACAATATGAGTTTATTGATGTATGTTGTCTTTAATGATTTGATAATCGAAATAAAGACTAAATCAACAAAATGTAAACTAATTTAAAATATGTATGATAAACCTGAAGCTAATAAAATAAAATGTTACAGCACATTACATCATTCAATGAAATGTGTATTAAATAGTGAACTTAATCAAATACGTTAATTTAATGTATGACTATGAATTATTAAATAATAATTAAAATACCATTACCATTCTCACCAACATTTCTATTTCCATTTCATTTTAGTGAACTTATTCAAAGATATATAATTAATTATCATTACATTCTCTTTTTAAAAAAAAAAGCTTAAAAGTTTACTTCTTTTTTAAATTGTTTATTATTGCATTTACATTTTTTTGAAATTATACAATAATTATACATCATTTTTATTCACTAAAATATAAAAAAGTATTAAACTGTGAAAGTGACTTACACTATATGTGTTGGAATCCCCAGTAAAGGAGTACAACCTTTGCGCTAAAGAAAGAAAAAGTAAACAATTTAAATCCAATTTACAAACTTAACATAGATCTAACATCTTTGAGGTGTTATGTAATTGATAAAGTTGTCAGAAAAGAAAAAAAGAGGATATAGAATATACCAACGAAGACAATATGAATTGAGTATATAATGAAAATTAGCACAGTTTTCCCCTTTGGTCTCAATGCAGTTGAGGGCCTCTAAACCCATTTAGACTGAAGCAAAACTATAAAATACTCCATCATGTGACATCCCCAGGAAAAATTTCAGTAATCATGCTAATAATAATTCGGTTTTGAATGTTCATATCAGTACAACAGAAGGCAATTTGTGATTTGGCACAATGTTTTCATATGTAACTTTATGCAAAGATGCTAAACTACAAAAATAACACACCACTATGCCTAACAGACTCTTCCAGTTGCACCAATATATAGCAATTGTCCAAAAAGCCATCCAATATGCCAAGCCATCAGCCTAGCTGAGGCTTATAATGAGTTTTCTTTGTGTTTAGACCATGTTTAAATTCCTAAGTAAGCTCAAGTAAATAACAAATGGGTAAGAGCTAAAGCTATGCATTTTATAAATGTGCCCAAGCACTTGAGTTCAGGAATAGGGGTCATTTGTACCACATTTGCTGTTCTGTTAGTCAAGAGCTTGCCAGTATGCATGGCTTAACACTTATAGCCTTGTTGGTGCAGTAGCCGTAACAATAAATACCCACTCGCACAAAGTCTATTTCAGGGAAGAAAATGCTGATGTTGTAGTCAGTGTGTCAGCGCTTCCTGGGTGAAGCTTTGCATGTGAAAAGATCACACTACATGACAATGCCCCAACAATGATCTACATTTTTCAATAGTCTTTTACCTCTCATGTTGTTTTCAGAAGTCAGTGTCCATCTTGGATTATCAGGTATAACTTTCCTCGTGTTTCCCGGCACCCTTGCTCGGCAATTGTACTAGAATCTTGTTGAAGGACCCTACTACATGGGTTCAGGATTTGGTTTTGCAAAGAACAATTGCTTGCTTGAAAGCTTGTTGTAGGAAAGTTTGTGAATGCAGAGAACTATTCTGAAAATTAAGTAATGCGAAATGAACTTTGGACGATTTAGAACACTCACTTTGTACATTGCAAAATACTTTAGGAACTGTTGCAATTAAATCTAGGGGTTGATCCAGTGATGGAACAGGAAGAATGCTCCTGTCTAGTTAAGGTTGTAAATGGCAGCTTGATTTGATTATGGGTAATGTATTAGCATTCTGAGCAAATGATACATGTACTGGTAAATTGGAATGATAGGAATATTAATATAATATTGATAACTGTTAATTCCTTTAACTCTGGCACTGGAGTCAAGTAGAAACTAAGCTTATTTACATAATTGCAGGGTTTGAGGTAGTTATCTTACCATTAAGGAATAAGTGTTGATTAACATATATATCAGTGCTAATTTGTGGTATCTTTCCATTTCAGGAATAGTATGTTTTGTATTAGAACAAAGAGAGATAGTGACACAGAGATACAATTAAGGAACATCTTTTTTATTGTTACATATAGGTGCAGAACCTTGATGGCAAGTTATTAAGATATCTGCATTTGCCTTTAGATACCCATTTCAACCTGTGTCAGTACAAGCAGAAGTGCCAGGTCCGAGTGGGGGTGTCTGGTTCCTCTCTTATTCAATTCCCCTTTCCCAAGTTCTACTACTAGGCCTTATATTATCATTGTATGGGGTCACTGGTGGAGGCATTAGGAGACGGAAGAGTGCATCGCTCCCACTTGATTCAGAGTAGTCATTAAATGCTTTCTGACACTTTTGCGCACATTGACTTACATTTAAAAGCCAAAAATGTACAGAAAATCTATTTAAAAAATTCATATGTTCACCTGGTCTGCATTCCCACATTTCTAATGACAATTAATTAGGCATTCAAAAAGAAATATGCCCATTTCTTTTTTAATATAGTGTGAGTATATAGTGCTTCACTGTGAGTCACTAGTGTTGTACTGTAAGTCTGTTGTGTGTTACTGTATTCAGATTGCAGGAGAAATATGCACTGAAATAACAATTTCGCATAGGCTTGATGTAGAGCAGGGGTACTCATAGTACGGCCCGCGGGCCGCCAGCGGCCCGGCAAGCCTTTCTTGGCGGCCCGCGGACCTTGCAGACATCGTACCAGTGTTTTTTGTTTTTTTTAACAGTGTCAGCAAACACAGACTCTGCTCTGTGGGGGCCCAGAGATTCAAGCAATTGTCCGAGTGGAGCTGCTGGGGCTCTAAGAGGTGAAATACAACAAATCCTCGTTATCATGCAAATGGTCTCTTAAAGACATGTCAAGTACTCGGGTGGGGCTGTGTGTGTGCCCTGGAAGGGAAGCTGCCTCAGCTGCCACACAAGCGGAGGGTGGGGTGGGGGAGCTGGGGGGGGGGAGAGGTGACAAAGAATGACAAGAGAACAGCAGGGTGTGAGAGTCAGGTAAGGGGACAGAGGGTGACAGAGGGCAGTAGGGAGAGACAGAGACAGACAGAGACAGATAGAGATAGAGACTAACAGAGACAGGGACAGACAGAGACAGATAGGCAGAGACAGGGACAGACAGATAGAGGCAGAGACAGACAGAGAGGCAAAGAAACAGACAGAGAGGGAGACGGAGAGGGAGGGCGACAGAGAGAGGGAGGGAGACGGGGAGAGAGAGGGAGACGGGGAGAGGGAGGGAGACAGGGAGAGGGAGGGAGACAAAGGGAGGGAGACAGAGGGAGGGAGACTGAGGGAGGGAGACTGAGAGGGGGAGGGAGACTGAGAGGGGGAGGGAGACTGAGAGGGGGACGGAGAGGGGGAGGGAGACGGAGAGGGGGAGGGAGACGGAGAGGGAGGGAGAGAGGGGAAGAGGGGGAGAGGGGGAGGGAGGGAGACGGAGAGGGAGAGAGAGAGGGGAGAGAGGGAGGGAGACAGGGAGAGAGACAGGGAGGGAGGGAGACAGAGAGGGGGGAGACAGAGAGGGGGAGACAGAGAGGGGGAGACAGAGAGCAGGGGGAGACAGAGAGGAGGGGGAGACAGAGAGGGGTAGACGGAGAGGGGGAGACAGAGAGGGGGAGAAGGAGAGGGAGGGAGAGGGGGGGAGACGGAGGGAGAGGGAGAGGGAGGGAGAGGGAGGGAGACGGAGGAGGGAGGGAGACGGAGGACGGAGGGAGACGGAGGAGGGAGGGAGACGGAAGAGGGAGGGAGACGGAGGAGGGAGGGAGACGGAGGAGGGAGGGAGGGAGATAGAGAGAGGGAGAGAGAGAGAGATATGTGTATGCCGGGTCCGGTGGCTCAATGGACGAAGGCGTCCGCTGCAGGGACCTGTGTTCCACCTCATGGTCGCAGTTTTGTTTTTGTTGCTCTAGCCCCGCCCCCTCCCCCAATGACCCCGCCCCCAAGGTGCGGCCCTCGGCCACAAACCACACTGTAAATTTGGCCCCCAAGAGAAAGTTTGTGAGTACCCCTGATGTAGAGAGACGTTTAACATGTTCTTTCCTAGATTCATATAGAGCCCGGTGGAAATATAATATTAATTTGGCTGCCTTTGCCCTCCTTCCCATACTTTGGGTTTTGGTCATATTTCTGAGTGAATCCTTAATTAGGTCCGGACTTTGAAATACCCTGCTGGACCAAGCAAATTACTCTGCTAGTCGGTAGATAGATTAGTGGCTCTACCACAAAACAGGCCCATATGGAGTGGATTAGGTCTGTTCTTGCGAGCAGACTAGGGTGGGGTCAACATCTGCATAGGTTAATTAATTCCCACTTACTAACAAGTCTGGGCATGCCTTTCCCAGAAAAACAATAGGGGAGCAGCCAGACATCTGTCTCCATCCTCTCAAGGAGGCCCCTTTGAAGTTTCAGTGAGAAGGAATCAGTTTGGCGGTGGCATTGGGGGTGAGTGTAAAGATTTTGTAGAGCTATGTGCATTGACCACTTGAAATCTCCATCTTGAAAAGTCCCACGATGCTGTGCAGGAGGGATAGGACAGGGATGAAGTGATGATGTTTCATCTTTGGATTCGGCAGTGTTGCTCACTTTCTGTATGTTTCCGTCACTAGTTTAAAACCCTTGCACAGTGTGAGACTTTGAGGACTGGAAGCTGCAGAAGACGGGGATGGAGAAGTGGGACACTACGGACCTGTTCTGACGTGGACTCTGTGGACCTGTACCATCAAGGCTAGTGGCACTGCCCTCCCTCTGGGGAAGATTAGAGGGAGGAATTGCTAGGATCCCTAGAGTACCCTGGACCTTCTGTGGGCTGGTCCTTTGGGGGCAACCCCTACCCTATGGCTCCTGCTGAGTAAATAGGCCCTCTCCAAATGGCCAGGAAGCAGTGGGGCCTGGGGAGTAGAGATGGGGAGTGCAGCCTGCATCGAGGGCCATGGGGTGCTACTGAGGTAAACGCTTGTCAAGAAGATTCCCAGGCCATGCAGAGGAGCGCATCCTAGGAGCTGCAAATGAGGCTAGACCAGCAGGCTGTGAGGAGCAAAGAGGACAGGGCTCTACATCATTAGAGAGAGCAGTAGAAAATCTGCTCCAAGAATAGGCTAAAATTATTTAGGCAAAGAGGCTTTAAATAAATACTCCTGGTAGCTGGAGACTGCCACAAGCAGCAAAACAATACTTTCTCTGCTAAAAATGACCCAAAGCGGCTAGAAATAACTTTTTTTATTTGGCCGCTTCGCTGGGCCTGCCCAGCAAGTCCCCTTGGTTGGTCCACCAGGATGAAATGTGCTGCATAGCGCCAAGCTGCAGGAATTCCTAGGAATTCCTTCTTAACCTGTCGTTTGTGTATCTTTCATGGTTATACTTCGTATTACAACAGAATAAAGATTATTAATAAATCTAGAACAAGAAGTAACTCTTTTTAGTATTTTGTCATTTGCATTGTAAATTTAATACTTGTGCACTACTCACCCCAAGGGTCTCAAGGTACTTGTACGAATACCACTGTGAAACCCATCCTGGCTTTCCCTGTGAGGCGTCCACTCCTGGGCACCCCCAAGGTGGAGGCCAGGCACCCTTAGCGTTGTGGGGGCCGTTGTGGAGATTAAGCAAGCTATTGCCCAGAGTTACAGAGTGGGACTCCATGATTGGAATAGGAGAATTGAGCCCAAGACCCACCGAGGCGGGGAATTGAACCCTGGTCCCGGGCTAGATCTCTGCATCAGGGTCTGCCGCTCTAATCATTGAGCCACACTTCTCCACATACCTGTTTGAAAAATAACATCCAGCATAAACAAAACCAAATGTTCAGAATCACATGGAAATACATCTACTATTCAAAACCAAAGACGGAACTGTGAGTAAGCTCAATTTTCAGGCAGAAGGCATTCAAGTGGAACACATCAATCCACTACTGACAGTGGGGCAGATTCATGTTGCACTTGCGGCACTTTTGCGCCGCCGTTGCGTCACTTTTGTGACGCAGCAGCGGCGCAAATCCTGCGCCATGGTGCGGGGTATTTACAAACGTGACGCATCTCCCAGATGCGTCACGTTGTAAAGCCCTGCGCCACATGTAGGCGTTCCAGGGCAGGTGGGGGCGTTCCGGCGCAGGAACGCCTCCTAAAACTGGCTGAGTGAAATCTACAAGATTTCACTCAGTCACTTTTAGGCCCATGCTGCGTCAAAACCCTGCGCCTGCTTGAAGCAGGCGTAAGGATTGACGCAGCATTGTAGAGATAGGGCCCCCCAGATCATTGCTGGAGCTGCGTCGCGCTTGCGACGCAACTCCAGCATTGCGCCACTTTTCGGCACAGATGCGTCACGCATCTGTGCCGTTTTTGCCCCATGGTGCGCCGCATTATAAATGCGGCGCATCCATGGTGGCGCAGCGGTGGCGCATAGTAACTGGCGCATCCCTGCTGATATGCAGGGATGCGCCAGTCGTCATAAATCTGCCCCAGTCTATTTAATGTTTTGTGGCCTAAGAAAAGTCTTTTAGCATCGGGTGCGCTCCATACAACCCATGTTGAGCCAGAAAGGGACATAAGCATTTACCATTTCAGTCGAAGTGCTGTATGCCCTGTAAGTAAAGTATCATCCATACGAGGATTACGGATTCACTTATAGAAGTGTAAAGCTGTGGTAGCACTATAGTGACAATGGCTGTTCCATTACATTAGGATCCGTCTCCACCATGCGCCTCAACATTTTAATGTGCAAACAAATCTAGATTTTTACACCAGTGCTTTCGCGTTGTGCCTCGTCACGTGTAAGTGGCGAACCTTAAACAAAAACATCATTATGTGCAAATTTACAATACGTCTACTTCACGGTGGTGTACATCAAAGTTATACTGAGTCGCCATTTTAGCCATTTTAACAGCTGAATTGAAAGCAACAATTCCACGCGTTCGTGTTTATTTTGGCTTTTTATAATTTTTATTGAAAAAGCCCGTAGTTTTAACGCAAGCCCAACATGATTGCAAAGCTCTGATAAAAACTTTAGAATGACGGATCTCAGAAAGTGTCAACAGACGGAGACTACGGGAACTAAATGTTGCTAAAAAACACAAACCTGATCTGTGCTGAAAGAAAGCGCTCTCGGCCGTGAGTATGTTCACCCGAAGTGCTAATCACTCACAATGTCTGACTTCACTAGGTGTATTCTCCCTAAAGGCGAGGCGTAATTGACTAACAATACCTACGTCAGAAGCGAATGCAAATTCAGCGCTGAGACTGAAAGCTTGAAACAAAACACGCAAACACAACAATACCCTATCTCTTCTTTGCCTCTTATTGTTTCTTTGTTGCTCTGTTGCATCGCATCCTGTTTTTTAAAGCCTCCTTTGTAAATATACTCGGCCCCCTATAGGGAAAAACATCTTTCAGGTTTCAGGCGTGAGGGGAGATGTCGCCAACCGAGCTGCGAAACGGCGGGAATAATTTTGACTCGCGACAGCCAGGACTCAGAGGGCATGTGCTCTTAGAAGTTTAGCACGCTGCACTTGCCAGGCGCTTTATCATTGAAGAAGAACACTGGTGCAATCACAAAAACAGCTTTATTTTAGTGCACGTACACGTGAACATGTGCAAGTTGGGTCTAGTGGTTCAGTGGACTCATGCATTCTCCTTGAAAAACCCGTGTTTGATTTTATGGCCAATACACATACTTCAAACAGAACCAGCTCCTTTTTTGGTCTCTTCTTTGTTCTCATCAGACAGTGTTATTTCTGGGAATTGCAGGGCCCTCACCCACTAAAACAAGCATTGGCATAGCCAATAGGTCTCGCCTTTGGGACCTTATAAGTGTTTAGCCATGCAACAGTTGCATAGCTAAATACTTATAAGGTCCCAAAAGCGAGACCTATTGGCTATGCCAAGCGGCCGTGCAGCCGCGAAAGTGAAAGTAAAGCGCAGCGCGCGAGCCCGGGCACATGCACTGTAGCGCTAGGCTGGCCTGGTAGCACTTTTTGGAGCCCTCTCAATAAGTCTCGCCAGATCAGCACATGCGCTGGGTCAGGCGAGACCTAAACAGTGGCCTGCTTCATCAACTGGCTTCCCACACCCTGGACCCATTCGACTCCAAAGTGGGCTCTACCACCGTTAAGTGCGAGGGAGGTATTTTGTGTTTTATTGTGGGGTGGTTACTCCACACAATCGAATCCAATGGTAACAAGCATTGGCATAGCCAATAGGTCTCGCTTTTGGGACCTTATAAGTATTTAGTTATGCTGCACAATATCCTTGGTGCAACAACATCAACTGTTGCATGGCTAAACACTTACTTATAAGGTCCCAAAGGCGAGACCTATTGACAATCCAGTGAATCTAGTGAGTGTTAGAGCTGTGCAAGAAAGAAGATGGGCTGCAGGGGAACAGTAGGGTGAGGAGTAAATAATTACAATCCCGATGTTCTCCATTAAACAATGACATTTAATCTTTTAATGTGCAGTGCATGTTGTTCTTGTAGTGAAACCTCTTCGAAACAAAGAGAAAACGTCTCTGTAAACCCATGATGTGCTTTTTCGCCCCTCTTTCTATAATCTACTTTTGTGTTAGAAGTCCTGCCCTTGCAACACCTCTTTCTACTAATTCCTACTCACACCACACTTCTGGTGACAGCCTCCCACAAGTCAAGTCAAGTCAGGAACATTTGTATCGCGCACACATCACTCACAAGAGTCTCATGGCGCTTGCAGACGGCTCTGACAAAAGAGGACTAGATCTGATTTTCAAAAAGCCAGGTCTTCAACTTTTTGCAAAAGCAGCTGTGTTCAGATGTACTGCGCAGATGTGAGGGCATTTTCTTCCAAGCTGCCGGTGCTAAGAAAGAAAACGATCTACCCCCTTACCTTGCAAGATAATATGCTGGCACTATAATAATAGTAAGTGTGTACCAAATTAACTCATTGCTGATCGGCAAACTTCCCACTTGACAATGCAAGCTACGCAAATCTCTCCTATAGAGCCCTACCACACTAAACACTTAGGGGCATATTATCAAGACAGGCGATAAAATTAGCGGCAGAAAACTGCCGCTAAAACGGTGATAATGGGCTTGATGATATGCTCTATGGAATTCCAATTGAAGCCCATGTTAGATGTGAAGAACATCTAACCTGAGCTTCAATTGGAATTCCATAGAGCATATTATCAAGCCCATTATCGCCGTTTTAGCTGCAGTTTTCTGCCGCTAAAGCGGCGATCATTTTATCGCCTGTCTTGATAATATGCCCCTTATTATTTAACGTTTCTACCTTCCAGTGATAACCTCCCACACAAGATAAAGAACTGGCACTAGACTATTTCGTTCCTGGTTATTTTCATATTGCAGATCAGACAAGCTTCACATTTGAATACACAAGCTATGTATCTGTCCTGTGTTGTTACATAACACATTAAACATACTATTTAACACTGCACACATTCTTAATTTCCAAGACAGCCAGGTTTCTGTGAAATTGAAGAATTACTAGGGTTTTATACACTGCATATTGAAGATATCGATTTTAGTGCTATAAACCATAACCACCACCTCGTGTTGTGCATCTTTAAGCAAAAATACAGAAAACTTCACATTCACCAATCTAAAACTTGCAGAAGGATCACGGCAAGAGGGGAGGCACTGGGGTGAAATGGTGTAGGCAGGAGTAAGGTCATTCTGGTCTAGGCAGCGGCCAATGCATTGTGGAATAAGTAGGGGCAGAGGTACTAGTTGTAGGTATGGATATAGGAGGGTATAAGTGTGGCACTGAAAGGGGGAGCACTAAATAGATATAGGTAGGTATAAGTGTATTACAGCATAGGTAGTCCTTAAGATAGTAGTGTATAAGTAGGGGCATATGAGGGTTTCAGTGGGGTATCGAAAGTGGGAGCCATAAAAGCTATGAGTCGATGTAAGTGGCTTAGGGTTCAGGTAGATATTTAGGTACTAGTGTACAGGTAAGGGAGAAAGTAGTAGGGTGTGGTTAGGACAGAGGCGCTAATTAACAATTAGCAGTAGATGTGGAAGAAAATAGGTAGGGCTGGGGTTACTAGCATCTATGCAGGACAACGGAAGTAAAGAAAATATATAGTTGTATATAATAATTAGAGAGTGGCAGTCGCCACTGTGTAGTTATAGTTAGGACCGGGTTTTTACAGGAAATCAATTCTTTGTTTTGCCAATAACTTAGGTACCATTAGACGGATCTTTATGAAACCTTTCAAAGAAGGGTTCATCATCTCAGTTCCCTCAAGGAAATGGGAAAGTGAGAGGCAGAGAAGGTGGAGCAAAAAAAGAAAGGGATGGGGCCAGGAGAAAGAGGGGGACAAGAGGAAGACAAGGAATGGTGACGAGGCAGAAGGAACATGGGGCGGGTGCAGAAGAGAATGGAGAGAAGAAAGGTACAGTGGACATGGGGCCCACGTGGAACAGCGATAAACAGTGAGAGCAGGTAATGGGAAGGAAAGAGAGGTGTGAGACGTGGCAAGAGGTGGAGGAAGAACTTCAAAGGGTGGCTGCAAAATGAGGGAGAGGAAAGTGAAATGGAGACGTTAAAAATAGAAATGTTAAAGGAAGACAGGAACTATGGAAGAAGTATGGTAGAAGACAAACAAAGTGGAAGACAAGAGGAGCACGGCATTGAAGTTGGAAGGCAACTGAGGGGAGAGACAGGTGGAGGGGAATAGAGGAGACAGATCTAGGGCGAAAAGAGCCATGGCGAGCTGAAGTCGAGGGGGAGGGGGCAGGGAACGGCAAGGAGGTACTGCTGGACGGGGGGAGAGAACTGAGGGAGAGGTGATACAGAGGTCCTGCGGAACAGAGGTAAAGGGCAAAACAAAACATTGAAAGGGCAAGAGGGACAGGAAGTGGCCGAGGGGCTGCAAAAAGATTCACTGGACACCGGAAGTCTCATAGTATTAATCCTCCAAGAGGGGTCAGTTAGGTGCAAGTGGCTGAAACCCTGCTGACGTCAATGAGTTGAGCACAACGTTTAAAAGTTGGGTGACATTTATTGGATGGTGTGGCACGGAAGCACGCGGCACAATGCATTCTGTGTAACCTGCTGCCTCTTAAAAAGGATGGAGTCAGACAGCGGGGGGTCCAATTCAGATGACCAGAGGATGGACTGTGTTTGGAGAGGGGTCTGATTTGCAAAGAGAGTGACCCTATTGAAGTCCACGGAGGCATTGCTTGTTAGGGGGTGACTGTACGTGAAAAGAGGATACAGGCAGCCATCAAACGGGTGTGAGCTGACAGCTATATGCTAAGAGGGTTACAGACAGTTATGAGGTGGAGGTGCGATGGGGCTGTGAGGTAGCTGTATGAGGGTAAAAGGAGATGAAGGACCGGGTGGGAGGAAAGAGAAGCATTGGGTGAAAACAGATTAAAGATAAGAAGAGAGGGCACTGCAGTGTGGGGTGGGTGGCGCTAAAGATGTGCAGAAATGATACAAGTCAAGGGCAGGCTTGGAGCATGTGTGATTTGAGGCAACGCTCTGATGCGGCCTCGTTTGGCGCAGTGGGTCTCATCATGAGAATTCAAGCGGCACTTCATTGGCATGACTGTCCAAATGAATGATCCACATGCGTGTTTTCACCATGACCTGCCCCAGCCCTGCAGGCTTCCCAGTCCCAGGTCCACGCCTGACCTGCTGTTCCAGGCCAAGGGGTTTTCATCAAATTCTGGGACTTGTGGTTTTGCTCATTCCGTTATAAAACAAGTCCTTGACAACCACGCGAGTGGTGCGTGCGTGCACGAAAACAACCCGGGAGTTGTGTGCGCACGCACGCGCTAAAATATTTTTTTTAAAAGCACGCGAGTGGTGCGCGTGCGTGCGCTACGGCAAAAGTAAAAGCAGGCTGGCGAGACCAGATGGCGCCTGATGGGGCGCTGAAAGCTGGCGGCTGCGCGCGTGTTTGCGCGCGTAACTGCAAGCGCTAGGCCAGCAAAAGCGTGTGGCAGCACTTTTAAAAGCCACTTACTAGAGGAGGAGCCTAGCGCGCATCCAAGATGGTCGCGTGAGCACAGGGCTCCCCGGACCCTCTCTGCTCCTCGGAATCTATCCTGAGAATATCCTGACGTGGCTTATGGAATCTGGGAGATAAAGACCAGCTGAGCATATATCTCTTTTCAAAACTCAAATCGGACCTGGGAATCCTGAGTTGTCGCCGTCGGAACTTTTGGGACCCACCCGACGGAGGTGACCGGGGTGAAGGTGACCCGAGGGGCCGGGCTGCAATTGAACAACAGCGGCTTCAGCGCGGTGCCAGTTGCCGATCCACCACTTTCG
This sequence comes from Triturus cristatus, assembly GCF_964204655.1. Classification (NCBI taxonomy): domain Eukaryota; kingdom Metazoa; phylum Chordata; class Amphibia; order Caudata; family Salamandridae; genus Triturus; species Triturus cristatus. The sequence continues at coordinate 938,780,792 of NC_140587.1, read as the reverse complement.
GTTTCGGTTTTGCACTTCAGGAGACCGGCAGGGGGGTGCGCTCGGGGTGGCGAGGTGCTTCCTGGGCCTCTGAATGAGGTTTTCTTTCACCTGCTACTAGAGTGCCTATCGCCTCGGACCCCCTCTACCGACATTTTGTGGTCTTCTTGCTGGTGCCCTTACACCTCTTGATTGGGTGTCCCCTTGAGTGACCGTGTTCACATGGGGGGCAAAGGGGGTCCCGAGGGCCGCAAGACCAAGGCTTCCCTCCGCGGGGGAGCAGTCCAGAGCAATAACATGGACCGATACACCCAGGGCAGGGGGCCCTCTGGCGCTGCTGGCCCCCCCTCGGATACTGCGGAGGGAGGCGCGACCGTCTCTACGGAACTATCCCTGCAGGACATTATGGGCGCCATTGAGGGCATTAGGGAAACCATCGCGACGCAATATGAGGCCCTGGCCCGTAAGATTGACACTGTCGCGATTGATGTCACCCTGATCCGGGCCGACCTCTCCAAAACTAACGAGAGGGTCCAGGCTCTCGACACACGGACCTCCACCCTCGGTGCGGAGGTGTCGGATCTGCGGGCCGCGCTTGGAGACATCAGGGTGGTCAACGATCACATGGCCCGGCGGCTTGAGGACTTCGAGGGACGGGCCCGACGCAACAACATCCGCGTCATAGGTGTACCGGAGTCCTCTGACGGCCGCCCGGTTGACCTCGTGGTCGAGGAACTTATCCTGAAACAGTTGCCCCCGGCTGGCCTAAGTAAGTTCTTTGCCGTGGAGCGGGCCCATCGAGTTCCGGGCGGTCGGCCACGGCCGGGGGCCCCCCCGAGGCCTATCGTGGCCAAACTGTTCTACTACAGGGACCGCGACGCTATTCTGCAGGCCTCACGGACCCACGGCCCGGTTCGTCATGAGAACTCGACCATCAATTTTTATCCGGACTTCACGCAACTGGTCCAGAAACAACGGATGGGATTTCAAGGGGTGAAGCGTCGTCTCCGCGAGCTGGGCCTAAAGTATTCGATGCTCTACCCTGCAAAACTCCGAGTGGAACATGGGGATCGGACAGCCTTTTTTGACTCTCCCGTGGCTGCAAGTGACTGGCTGGACTCTCTGCCGGACGGAGGTGGCCGTCCCGGACCCTCTGCGGGCACCGCGGGTGACGGGTCCCCTTTAGAATGACTTTTGGTCCTTGATTTTGCCGTCTTGCACTGTACAGTCGGGTCTTATTTCACTTGCATATTGTGTTTAACCAGGACCAGTGAGGGGGGCGGGCGGGGACGGGTCCCTTACCTCCTCTGGGGTCTTTTTGTAGAATGGGGTTAGAGGGGCGACAGGCACACTGCAAGTTGGGGGGTTTTTTTGGCCCGCAGGGGTGCAGGGTGGGGGGAGTTGGTCCTGGGGTGGGGTTGGGGGGGAGGTGGGGTTGTTTTGCTGTGTGTTTTTTGTTTACAGGGCGAGGTACTGATTTTTGTCCACATTTGGGAACTGTGCTGCAGGCTGGGGGACCCTTGATCTATTGGGGGGGATGGGGGGGGACGGGTTGAGGCTTATGTCATGGAACGTCAATGGGTTGGGGGACCGTATCAAGCGGGGTGTAGTACTGCAATATTTGCGTCGTTTGACTCCTGATGTGGTGTTTTTCCAGGAGACGCATCTGGTTGGTAATGTTTGTCATGCAATGAACAGGGGGGGATACCGCCTCGTGGCCCATTCTGGCTTCACAACTGGTTCCAGGGGGGTGGGCATTCTCCTGCGAACCTCACTTCCGGTGGAGATCACTAAGATAGTCTCGGATGACAGAGGGCGCTATGTGTGCTTGATTGGGAGGTGGGAGGGGCAGCCCCTTGCCCTGGTTTCAGTTTACGTCCCCCCGGGCCTCCAGAACTCCACCTTCACTGACTTGGGTCGAATGCTGCTTGACCTTCCGGACGGCCTCCTGCTCATGGGCGGGGACTTTAATTCTGTGGTTTCGGGTGAACTGGATCGTCACCCACCAAGGACCCTCCCCGCTGCCCAGGCATGGCTGGGTGGGATGCTGGATACCTTCGGCCTGGTGGATAGTTGGAGATTAATGCATCCGACCCAATGTCAATTCACCTTTCACTCGGGGGCGCATGGGAGTCTCTCTAGGTTAGACTACTTCCTTATGCCCGCGGCGCAGACTGGTCGGATTCGTGAGGTCAGGCACCTGGCGCGGGGTATCTCCGACCATTCTCCGCTGTGGCTTCTTTTCGACACCGGGCCGCGGTCTGCAGGGCGGATCGCTCCCATTAACCCATGGTACCTGCGAGACCCTACGACTCGTGACAGCCTGGTCAAGGCTATGGACCAATACTTCCTGGATAACGAGGGGTCGGTGTCGTCTGCAATGTCCCTGTGGGAAGCCTTTAAAACCGTGATCCGCGGACACGCCCTTTCCCAGATAGTGGTGGCTAAGAGGGTCAAGAGTGAGGCAGTGGTGAGGCTGGAGACTGATATAGTGGGGCTGGAGTCGGCCCTGGAGGCGAATGTCACTCCGGACGGGCTCCATGCCCTCAGCCTGAAACAGTTTGAGTATAGGTCCCTGGTCACTGACGCGGCCAAAACTATGTATAGGGAGCAGCAGGGTCGACTGTACGATGCCGGGGACAAGGCGGGAAAGTTGATCGCGTGGCTGGACAGGAAGGAGAGAGTGAATCGTGTGGTCCCGGAGTTGCGTGCTGCGGATGGTGTGTGTGTGACGGAGCCTGACGAGATTGTGGAATGTTTTGCCGACCACCTCCGGGCTGTGTACTCCCCAGTGACTGACAGGGATGAGGACGACTCTCGCCTTCTTTTGAGGGATATCGCCTTGCCCGGCCTGTCCGTTGAAGACCGTGAGCGGCTGGACGCCCCCTTGTCGGCGGATGAAATAGCGACCGCGATCCGCTCCCTTCGCTCGGGCAAGGCTATGGGTCCCAACGGTCTGCCCATTGAGCTATATAAATTGCGCCCTGACAAGCTTGCGCCCTTCCTCAGTCGCATGTTCCGTGAGTCTCTGGCGGCGGGTTCCCTCCCGGCCGACCAGCGTTTGGCCACGATAGTCGTTATCCCCAAGGAGGACAAGCCGCGAGACCGCTGTACTTCTTACCGGCCTATTTCACTGCTAAATGCGGAGCCTAAGGTCCTGGCGAAAGTCCTTGCCAATCGTCTGTTGAGCGTCGTGTGCGATCTTATTCATCCGGACCAATGCGGATTCATCCCGCATCGTAACACCGCTCTTAACTTGCGGCGTCTTCACGGCGCCCTTGCCAGGGCGGAGCTCCTCTCCGAACCGGCCGTGCTGGTTTCTTTGGATGCCACGATGGCTTTTGACACCATCGAGTGGCCATTCCTCTGGGCTGTCTTGGCTAAGTTTGGCTTTGGGGAAGGATTTATTGGCTGGGTGAAGCTTCTTTACACGGGACCCATGGCTCAGGTGGTGGTGAATGGGCGGGTCTCTCGGCCCTTTGCCCTCGGCAGGGGCACGAGGCAGGGATGCCCTTTGTCCCCTTTGCTCTTTGCTCTCGCCCTGGAGCCACTCGCGGCTTGGCTCCGCTGGGAGCCCTCGCTTAGGGGGATCCGGTGGGCCCCGGGCTTTGAGGATCGGGTTTCGCTGTATGCGGACGATATTCTCCTATATCTCACCTCACCGCGGCAGTCGCTCAACGTCCTCTTTGACGTTTTGACTTCCTTTGGGAATAATTCGGGCCTCACGATCAATTGGTCTAAATCCTGCGTCTATCCGATCTCCGGTGGTCCTCCTCTCCTGCCGCCTCGGCTTCCGATCCAGGTATCTCTGTGCGGCTTTAAGTACCTGGGGATATACGTTTCGCTGGACCCGGTGGCTCGCTATGAGCAGAATCTCCTGCGTCCGCTTCGGCGATTGCGAGAGGACACGGCCCGGTGGTGCAGGCTGCCCCTGTCCCCGCTGGGTCGGGCCGCGCTGTTCAAAATGATGTCCCTTCCCAGGTTCCTCTATGCACTCCAGAATTCCTTCGACGTCATCCCAGGGGCCTACTTTCGGGAGGTGGAGAGCCTGCAGAGGAGATTGGTGTGGGACGGGCGGGCGCGTATTGCTCTTGCTAAGCTTACTCTCCCCTGGTACGACGGGGGCATCGCGCTTCCCGACATTCGCAGGTATTATTGGGCCGCGCAGCTTTCGGCCGTCAACCATGCCACGTATGCGCCTGGCCTGAATCCGGCGTATGAGATGGACAAGTTCCTGCTTCCCGGCGGGGACTATAACAGGGCGCTTTACTCCCGCTCGGCTGGCCGGACCCTTACGGGTCCTACTAAGATTGCGGTGCGGACCTGGAGGGCTGCCACTGCGGCCACGGGCTGGAGTGAGCGACTGACATGTGCTACTCCTTTGTTTGCCTCCGATCGCCTGGGGAGCCTCTGGACTACGAAGGGGTTTGACCAGTGGGATACGATTGGTATCAGCAAAGTGGGAGACCTGTGGCATAAGGGCGCGGTTAAGACTTTCGCGGCTCTTCAGGCCGAATATGAGCTTACGGACAGGGAGTTCTTCCGCTATGCCCAAGTTCGACACGCCCTGCTTTCAGTCTTTGGAGAGGGGACCAAGATCCCGGTTTCTTCGCCCCTCGAGGACCGCATACTTGACGGACATGTCCCTGACAGTACTATTTCTTTAATTTATAAGAAACTGATTAATCATCGGGCTGACCTCTTGGTGCGCCTTCGGGAGGCTTGGACGGGGGATGGGGTGGAATTGGACGACGAGGACTGGCAGTCTGCACTGTCGTCCCCCAAGGAGGTCGCCATTCCGGCCCGTCTCCGGTTGGTACAGCTTAAGATTCTTCACCGGGTGTATGTGACGGGTCCTCGCTTAGTCTCGATGGGATATTCCGATGATGGGCTCTGTAAGCGGGGTTGTGGGCTCAGCGCCACCTTTCTCCATATCCTGTGGGAGTGCCGCGAGGTGGCGGACTACTGGCGCCGGGTACATACGGTTATGGGACAGGTCACTGGGGTTGTGCTGCTGCCGGAGGTGCGTCGCTGTGTCCTGAATGTGTGGGAGCCCAATGATTATAGCGCAGCTCAGACTCGGTGGGCGGCCCTGGGGAACATGATTGCCAAGAGAGATATAGCGCAGCTTTGGGGTGCCCAGCGGCCGCCCACCGTGTCAGTATGGAAGGAGAATATGGACTGGTGTATGTTCAGGGAGAAGACTGTGTATGTTGCCCGTGGTAAGCCGGGGGCATGGGGCAGAATCTGGGGGCAATGGAATGCATATCGCGGGGGTATCTGTACGCCCCCCCTGGTGGACACCGATATCGCCATGTCCCCCTGACCCTTGACGGTTCCGGGCACCTTTTGGAATGACTACATATGGACGTTCGTTTCCCTTGGCCCCCCCCCCCCGTCCCCAGCCTCCCGGTACTCCTTCCTTTCGCGTGCTGCTTAATGGTCTGAACTGGAGTTCCCCGGAGGAAGCCTGACCTGCACTGTTTGTCTTTATGCCTCGCCTTTTGTTTTTCTTTTAGTTTTTTGTGTTTGTTGGACTTAAGTCTCCTGTTCCTTTAGAACTATCCGGAGTCACTACGGGGCCGAGCCCCGGGAACCGACTGCAGCTTTGATAAATGTATATTTTATTCTGTACTTAGCGGCCGGCCCTGGTGGTTGTAGGCCCGTGCTTGTAATCGAATTATTGTTCAATAAAAACTTTAAAAAAAAAAAAAAAAAAAAAAAAAAAAAAAGCCACTTACTAAATGTCTCACAGTGTAGCGCATGCGCTGGCTCAGGCGAGACCTAAATAGAGTGAGTCGTGAAAACTATCTAGAACTATCCTTAATCATTTTTATTATTGGATGCCCTGATAGGATTAAAATCAAAGGCTGTTTATGTGAGAAGTTGGCCAGGCATATGCTGTCCACTACTTATAGTGGGCACCTTGCACCAGTCCAAACAACCCTTATTGATGATAGGTTTAAAGACAACCTTTATTGAAAGCTATCCTAGTGGTAGCTATGGAGAGCAGCCTTCAGGCTAAGTCTTGAAGGAGTGTTAAGCAGCTTGGTTTACCAGATTATAACCTCTTGAATAACTAAATGAAAGGAGAACCAAACTAGGCATATATATATATAAAATATATGTATTTATTTCTAATCCCTTTATGAGATTAGAGAGCAAGGCGCACAATAATACATTTCTAAAACAACAGTAAATAGCACAATATACAATGGGCCCTAGTTGCGGAGCAAACCATATATTAAGAAAGTGGTATAAGAACCACGACTTGACTAGACACAGTGCCTAGAGCACGTAGAATCGCTGGGACCCCAAGGAACCACCCAAGGTGGTGACACAGGAGACCCATGGGGAACGTGTGCGGTGTGAGAACACAGCCGCGAGCCCCGTACTAGTCTATGGGAAAGTCACGGTTGGAATTTTAGAAGTTAAGGACACTTAGGAGAGGACTTTGAGCAAACCCCTTTAGACTTAGGGGGTTCTAGGGCCAGCACCCACGGGAGCACTGGAGTGCTCGAGTTACCTCACCCAGGGGAGCCTCGTGCATAGGTCTCAAATGGTGTTGGGAATCGTCGTTGATTTAAATGGCGATCTGCTGCAAAGTGCTGCTGCCGGGAAGGTGAGAAGTGTCCGGTGTGATCCAAGCCTGGATCGAAGATCAGAAGAACCTGAAAGCAGAGGAGACAGAGTCTGGGTCACTTGCCAGTGACCAGGGGCACGATAGACAAATGCCCACGATGTCTGGTGTTTCAGGTGCGAAGAGGTGAAGCTTGACTCTGCAGCCATGAGGACCAGGAGGCGTCGACGATGACCAGAGCTGGATTCGAGCTGTCCCACGAAGGATGTCGAGTGCTGCGGTGTCGGTGCCCGGATTGGACCCAACAAGCCTTGGCAACAGCAACCCACACAGGAAGAGAAAAGATGCTTCGTTGCGGACCAGCAAGGTCCTGGGGACTCCCCAAGCGATGGAGAGTCAGGGCACGTCTGGAGCAACCAGGTAAGCCCAATTAAAGTTATAGCTATCTTCACAGGGACCCACCAGTCAATGGACCAGGGATCGCGAAGGGACCTCGAGAGAAATAACAAAGGGCCAGCTCACGGAACACTCGTGAAGTGTAGGCGGACAATCTTTGGTGCAAATGCTGCTCGGGGTCAGGGCTACAAGTAACCCAAAGCTCAGCTGTGGGGTTCGGGTTGCACAGTCTTCCACGAGGGATACAGGCCTCAGAATTGCTGAGTGCACAGATCGACCTCAGAGACCATGGAAACCCACCTCCTGTGTTGGAAAATTCTTCGGAGTCCGGCAGGAGCTTCGGAGATGCAAACTGGACAGATGCGTCTTTGGTGCCTGCCAAGCAGGGGAGTAACTCCTTTGCTCCAAGGGAGATTCTTCAGTCATGAATGAATGAATGAATGAAAATGTTTTTGTATAGCGCATGGCTACCAGGAGGCATCCCAGCGCTAGTCATCTAGCTCCATGTAGATCGTCGAAGTTCCAGGATTCAGTATCAGAGTTTCGTCCAGGTGTAATCTAAAGTCATGTAGTCAGGGGTTCCTTCTTTATACCCAAGGAAGGGGTTGGACATACTCTGGGGACCCACCTATGGGAGGGTCAGGAAAGACGGGTAGCTACACCCATTTCCTTTGTCCAGTTTCATGCCAGAGCAGGGGCTGGTAGCCCCTGAAACCGGTTTGAGCTGGACTATGTACAGGGACACCAAATGTGCCCCCAGAGCTGACTTCAAAGCACTCTTTGAGTGCACCCACCAGCCCTAATACACTAAAGCCTGTCTGGGAGGTAGTTACACCTCCCTGTGACAGGAAACCTATTGTCCAGGCCTCCCCTGCCGGAGTTTCGTCCAGCAGCAGGAGGGCAGACTCGTGTCTGTGGCGAGCAGCATCCATTTTGTGATGCCAGGGCTCTGTTAGCTGGTACCGGGTATAATGGTGCTGTCATGACTCTCCCTCTAGAAGGGTGGGATCATACTCCCACACCAGTTACTGGTGTGGGGATATGATTCCAAGGTGTTTGACACCAAACACAACATGTTTCTGTGCAGCCATCCTAAAGTTAGCATTTACCGCAAGGTTATAATGCACTTAAGAGTATATGGTTTGGCTGCATCACAAACAACCCCGGAATAAAGGTTCCAGAGGCTGCAGAGGGGCTCTGCTCATGCATGGGCACCCTCTCACATAAAACCCAGCACCCTGCCTTCAGGATTAGCAAGGCCTGCCATAGGGGTGACTGATAGGTGTATATGTGCAGTGATATGGAGAGATATAGTGAACTTATATCTCAGTAAGGGGTGCATGAACCACCTTGCCCAGGCTGCAGAAGCAATCTTGTGGTGTCATTTTGGAAGGCTTCCCAGGGGTGGCATAATACATGCTGCAGCCCCTGGTAGGCCTCTGGGGTACCTATGCCCTGTGTACATAGTATACCATATACTAGGGACTTATAAGGGTACCCCAGAATCCAATCTGGAGTGTACCTAAAGTACTGGTAATACATTTAGAGAGGAAGCATCTAGGCTGGGGTCCTGGTTAGCAGGGCCCCAGCCAGGCTAAAGTCGAAAAAAAGTGAAGCATCAGCAAAAAGTGGGGGTAACTATAAGAAGCAGATCCTACTTTCCTTCACAACCCCCCTCCCCCCCCCCAACGTAAGGACATTAAATTAACCTTGACCAGTTGAGTCTTCATGTTCTAAGTGGAAATATCTGGAGAGTCCATCTGCATTGGCATTGTACTCCCAGGTCTATGTTCCACTGTATAGTCCATCCCATTTAGGGAAATGGACTACCTCAAAAGTTTGGGGTTTTCACCCTTCATCTGTTTTAGCCATATAGGGGCTTATGGTCTGTCTGAACAATGAAGTGAGTGCCAAACAAGTATGGTCTCAACTTCTTCAGAGCCCAAACCACAGCAAAGGCCTCCCTCTCAATGGCTGACCAACGTTTCTCTCTGGGGGTCAGCCTTCTGCTAATAAAAGCTACTGGCTGATCCTGACCTTCATCATTCATTTGTGATAACACAGCCCCAACCCCCAACTCAGATGCATCTGTTTGAACAATTAATTCTTTGGAGTAGTTAGGACTTTGCAGAATGGGAGCAGGGCACACGGTCTGCTTTAGGTCATCAAATGCTTTTTGACAGCTGACTGTCCACTGAACTTTCTTGGGCATTTTCTTAGAAGTTAGGTCATTCAAGGAGGGAGTCACTATGGATCCATAACCTTTTACAAATCTTCTATAGTACCCAGTCAGGCCCAAGAAAGCTCTGACCTGAGTCTGGGTGGTTGGAGCAACCCAGTCCATTATGGTCTGGATTTTGCTCTGCAATTGTTGAACCTGACCTCCATCTACAAGGTAGCCCAGGTAAACAACCTGACTCTGCCCTATCTGGCACTTAGTGGCCTTGATAGTTAGGCCTGCTTTTTGCAGGGCCTCCAAAACATTCCTCAGGTGGCCTAGGTGATCCTCCCAGGTAGAGCTAAAGACAGCAATATCATCTAGATATACTGTACTATAGGCTTCCAGGCCTGTAAGGACTTTATTCACCAACCTTTGGAAAGTGGCAGGTGCATTTTTCAAACCAAAGGGCATCACCACAAATTGGTAATGCCCACTAGGGGTAGAAAATGCTGTCTTTGCATCATCAGCTAGTCTGATCTGCCAGTAGCCAGCTGTCAAGTCAAATGTGCTCAGAAACTTGGTCTAGACTCTAGGCCAAAGTATCTATAAGCTCATCTGCCCTTGGGATTGGATGGGCATCCGTCCTAGTGACTGCATTGAGACCCCCTGTAGTCTACACAAAACCTCATCTCTCTCTTGCCATCTTTGGTGTGAGGTTTGGGCACTAAGACTACAGGACTAGCCCAAGGGCTATCTGAGGGTTCAGTGACTCCCAATTCCAACATTTTCTGGACTTCAGCCCTGATACAGTCCCTGACATGATCAGGTTGCCTGTACATCTTATTTTTAACAGGCAGACTTTCCCCAGTGTCCACTTCTTGAGTGCACCAGGTAGTCTGACTTGGAGTCAGTGAGAACATATGTCTAAACTGGCTGAGAACTCTTCTGCAGTCAGTTTGTTGCTGGACAGTGAGGCTGCCTGCCAAGGCTGCACCATCTACTGATCCATCATCAGAGTTCTGAGAGAGCAGGTCAGGGAGTGGGTCACTCTCTTCCTCCTGTCCCTCATCATTTGCCATGAGCAAGCCCATGTCAGCCCTGTCGACATATGACTTGAGCCTGTTGACATGGAGCACCCTATGGGGGCTCCTGGGAGTTCCTAGGCCAACAGGTAGGTAACCTCTCCCCTCCGCTCAAGCATTGTATGGGGGCCACTCCACTTGTCTTGGAGGGCTGTTGGGACCACAGGCTCCAACACCCATACTTTCTGCCCTGACTGGTAAACAGTCAGCACATCCTTTTGGTCATGCCAGGTCTTTTGTCATTCCTGGCTAGTCTCAAGGTTTTTGGTTGCCTTCTTCATGTACTCAGCCATCCTGGAGCAGAGGCCAAGACATAGTCCACAATATCCTGTTTAGGGGGTTTGAGAGGTAACTCCCATCCCTCCTTCACCAGACACAATCAGCCCCTGACTGGATGTCCAAACAGAAGCTCAAATGGGCTGTAACCAACCCCCTTCTGTGGAACCTCTCTGTAGGCAAATAGAAGGCAGCGCAAAAGTATGTCCCATCTACACCTAAGCTTTTCTGGGAGACCTTTAATCATGCCCTTTAGGGTGGGGGGCGTGGCTGACTGCAGAGCATGGCGGACGCGCAGTAAATGAGCTCCGCAACAGGACCGGCTAAATCCTGCATGATCCTGGCAGTTTCGGCTCTTCACTGGCGCGAAATCTCCAGAGGAGTGACCCCCGCGGATCGAGCAGGCCCCCACCCGGGGAAACCGTCGACATCTGCTAACGGGTCCTTCTGCGGACCAGAGTGGGCCTGCCTGCTGGGTGTGAGCCGTGGAGCTGAGGGCCTATCCCCGGGGGTGAGCAGCAGTGGCGATGATCGGGACTGTGGCCGCTGTGTAAATCTGCACCCCCGCTGCTGCTGAGAAGGGGACACTCACGAGGCCGAGGAGGGAGAGCGGAGCGGAGAGGTGAGAGCTGTGAGCTTGGAACTGGCCCGTGGGCCGCCTGCCCACGGGTCGCTGGACTGCTCTGGGGAAGATCGAGGCCCCGTGCTGATAACTGCGGCACTGCTGTCGGCCACGTCTTGGGCAGCAGAGAGCGGGTGGTTGGAGACTCTGCAGCTGCTGGCCGCCTGAGACTCTATGGTAAGACTGACCTTGCCGGCGACTTCCCGCCGCACCTGGGACCTGCTCCGCCACTTTTCTCCTGCACCGGTGGCCCGGACTACTTCTGCGGCCTGTGAGCTCATCTGTGGGCGGGACCTGTCTCCGACGCTGGTGATTTCCCCGAACTGCCTGCGGTGGAGGTGCCAGGGAGAGTGACCGGGGGAGTGCTGCCTGAGGCCCCCCCGCTGAGTACTTTGCTCCCCGTCCTCCCACTAAATCTGCACCACCGATGAGAACTGGAGCGGGAGGAGAGGAACTGTGATCATCGCCACTGCCGGACGTCTGGGATCCTGCGGGGCTGGGCAGGGGTGCTTCTGGTCGTGACTCGCTGCTGTGCCCGAGGCCCGCATCGCCGATTGTCCTACGAACTGGTGCCCGGGGTGGGCTTGAGGCCTAGGATCTTCGTGGGCGGGCGGAGGCCTGCTTTCTGGTGCTTCTCCCCATCACTCCATGGCTGTCTGCAACCGTGACATTGTTGGGAGCGTCCTGGGGAGTGTTGCCTGCAGCCCATCTGCCTCTTAGTGATTACTGGCTGTCTGTTGCTGGTTGGCCGCTTGGGTCCGTGTGCCGGTCTGGCTCTCCACCCCCTTTTTTTGTGGCTGCATTGTTTGCTCGACCTCTGGAGCTGACTTGGGACCCTGTGGTTACTGGTGTCCACCATATGCCTGGACCAGCCTGGGAAATCGATCTGGCACAAACCTGGTCCTGCGGCGCTGCCTGATGTAAAGGGGAAGGTGAGCCATTCCGCCTGGGTACTGAGGCATCTCCCCTTACTTATTGCGGCTCCTTGTGTTCTACTTGGCCGCACGCAATTCCTGCCCCCCTGGACACCTCCGCGGCGCAGGGTGGCGGAGCCCCGGGTCTGGCGGTGTGGGTGCCCAACACGACTGTGGCGGCTCTCACCAACTCTTGCAGTTGTACCTGATGGTCTGCCCGAGCCTGCAGCCTACGGTAGCTCACTGTGCCGCAATGGGCCGCCCTAGGGCCAAAGGGCCGGAAGCTGGTGCAGTCGATAGTCAGCAGTTGGATGACTCTACGCCCGCCAAGCAACCGCCTGCCGGCGACCCGCCCCCTGACTCGGGGACTCCCCCGGACAAGCTGGACCTTATTCTAAAGGAGGTGCATGATTCGCGGCAGGTCATTGAGAAACAACTTGGTGTTTTGACGTCTGGGTTCACCCTTCTCAAAGCTGATCACAACAAACTTGCTGCGGTGGTCAAAGATAACAAGCACACTCTAGTGGAACTGGTGCCACAACACAAGGAACATGGTGCACAGATTGCGCTGCTCCAAAAACAGGTTGCAGGTCTGCAGGAGAGGGCGGATGATGTGGAGGGACGTGCCCGGCGCAATAACATCTGCGTCATAGGTCTGCCGGAGCGCTGCGAAGGATCTGACGCAACTCGATTTATGGAACAGTGGTTCAAGGAACACGTGGCCTCGGAGGGCCTCTCTGATCTTTTCTGTGTGGAGAGGGCGCACAGGGTGCTGACGGGCAGACCAGTGGCGGGAGCACGCCCTCGGCCCCTGATCGTCAAAGTCCAGAACTTCAGGGATCGAGATGTTCTATTACAAAAGGCGAGGGAGCTGGCCCATATTCAATATGATAACCAGCGGATATCCCTGTACCCGGACTACACGGCCCAATGCCAGCGATCCCATTACCAAGATGTGAAGGTCAAACTCAGGGCACTGAATGTTAAATATGCACTGGTATTTCCCGCTAAGCTGAAAGTGATCCATGATCACAAGACACAATTCTTTGAATCCCCGGACGAAGTGGCAGAATGGAGCGAAATTATGTTCCCCCCGGTGGACCTGGGCCCTCTACACAAACGGCCCCTGCCTCTCCGAGGCCACGGCGAGTTCGCAGGTCGAGACGCCTCCGGGTGGGGCCCACTGCAAAACCTAGGGTTCCCACTCCGGAGCAGGCCTTGCGGGATCAAGCTGAGGCACTGGAGGCGGCCGCCAGGTTCAAGGATGAAGCCCATCCAATTCTATCGGACTCATCTGATGAGGCATCACACCAATCGGCCTCAGGATCTAGCATTAATCTATTTAGCAACATTACACCCCAGACTGCTGATGGTTATTTAGGATAATGATAGCTCATGACCCATGTTGGAACGGGTTGTCTACTGCCCCCGCCCTTTCCATCTTGTACCCGGCAGCATGATGTCATATCTCTAGTACCGAAACTGCGACACGAGAAGGTAACAATAGCGGTCCGGCTGCGTAAGGCTCGTAACGTTCCACCTCGGCTACCCTGGCTGTAGGGACACACCCCCTAGAGCGAAAGCAACATGCACAATGTTTTTAGTTTGCACCATTGTGCATTGGGTTTGGATCAGCAAAGTTCAGATAGCTGGACCAAAGTTGGGAGTTCTGTAACCTTTAGTCTCTGGCCCACCACCTGCGCCCCCCATTACACTGCTGCTCCCACACTCATATGCAAGAGTTACATGGTTATACATCTTAGGTATTCATGCAAGATAGCTATAACGTGATTACTTGGAATGTAAGGGGACTGGGGTCGATCCACAAACGGCATATGCAGAGCTGAATAGGCGGCGTGCGCATATATAGTATTTTTTACAAGAGTCCCACCCGACCACAGCTGAAGCGACTAAACTTCGCAGAAAATGGAGGGGCCAGATTTTTTCTATGACATATTCTGCATTTGCGAGGGGCGCGTCCATATGGGTCAGGAACGGGGTCCCCTTTGAGGCACTGGAACAACGGGTGGCTCCATTGGTCAGATATATCTTAGTGAGAGGCACACTGGATGGAGCACAAATTGTCCTCGGCAGCGTATATTCGCCCAACTTTGAACAGGATGCATACATCTTAAGCCTTAATCCTGTCTTGGCGCCTTGGGCTGATTGTCTGTGGAAACTGGGAGGGGACTATAATGCTGTAATGGACCCCTCCATTGATAGATCCCATCCCCCCTTGGGGGAGCAAACACTGTCCGACAGGCGGAGGCACTATGCATCTGGGCTGAGGGCTGGGGCCTGAGCGATGTCTGGCGTTTAAAATTCCCAAACAGTAGAGAATACTCATTCTTTTCCCACCCGCACCAACTCCATACTCGTATAGATAGGATTCTTTGCTCCAACCATATCATGACCCAGGTGACACATGCAACATATTTGGGTAAAACTCTTTCTGACCATAACCCATTGGAGATCTCCCTTAGCTGGGACAGAATCCCAACTCCGGTTCCTACCTGGAAATTATGGCCCCTGATGCTTGAGGACTCTGTTTATCCGGGAGGCACTGGCGACAGGCGTAGACAACTACTTTGCTGAGAACACTGGGACTGCATTCACACCTCAAGTGGAGTGGGATGCATTCAAGACGGTGATCAGGGGGATAGCTATCAGCACCACAGCAGGGGAGCAACAGGAACTGCATACTAACTTGAAAGAGATAGAAAACTCTCTAAATAGTCTCGAGCAGGCTGCAGCGACCGATACCACTAAAGGAACGCCTTTACAAGACGCCCGAATAAAACATGCTGAGCTATTAGACACCAGCAGCGGGGAGACTGTAAATACGCAACAGGACATAAATGAGGCCTTCTATGATTACTATCAGGCCCTATATCGGGCACCCGCCCCACTGGTGGAGGCGACACTTGACGCCTTTTCAGGCGAGGTACAGTTCCCACAACTGGACAAATCAGCACAGGACGCGCTCTCTGGCCATATTACAAGGACCGAAATCAAGGCAGCCATCAAGGCCCTACACCAGAATAAGGCCCCAGGCTTAGACAGTCTTCCGGCTGAATTCTTTGCCACATTTTTGGATACCCTGGTGCCGCATCTAGAAAGCTTGTACAAAGCCGCGCTATCTGCAGGGTCCTTACCCCATTCCACTAGACAGACTCTGGTGGTATCTCTCCCCAAACCAGGTCGCCCATCGACGGACCTGTCTGGATACAAACCATTATCCCTGCTCACTACAGAATACAAAATATGGAGTAAGGTGCTCGCTGGCCGCTTGCTCCCATATGTACACAATCTTATCCACTCAGATCAATGTGGCTTTGTGCCAGCGCAGTGCACCTTGCTTAATATCAGGAGGTTGTACCACGTCATGGCAGCCACCCCCCAGGAGAGAGCTAATGCTGGTTATGTCACCATAGATTTGCGACAGGCATGTGATACGCTACGATGGAACTACATTTTCCGAGCGCTGGAACGATTTGGTATACCCCCAGACTATTTAAAGTGGGTGAGGCTTTTATATACGGATCCCACGGCATGGGCCCGCACGGGACAACACATCTCAAAGGAGTATCCGGTCGGGAAAGGCACCCGCCAGGGATGCCCCTATCCCCCCTGCTCTTTGTGCTGGGCCTGGAGCCCTTAGCCCTTAGGGTGTGGCACACGACACACGTAATTTCCGCATATGCGGATGACATCATTCTGTACGCTGATGACCTCACTTCTCTCTCACCAATCCCTAGCATATTTGACTCTTTTGCGCGGCTTTCGGGCCTTGAAATCAATGACAGTGAGTCTTATGCTTTCTTTTTCTGACAGGGGGACAGTCCAGAGATGATTCAGTTTGGGCCCCATTCCTTAACAGTCGCCTCACATACATTTAGATATCTAGGGATACAGATTTATCGATCAGCACCAGATCTCATAGAGGGAAATCTGGGCAGGGCCATACGTTCGTTCTGAACCCAGGTCACGAAAATGGTGGTCCTGCCCCGTCTCCTGTATTTTTTTACTAACTTACCGGTCGTGATTCCGACTCCGATGCTAAATTCCCTGAACACTATACTCTCCACTTTGATATGGGGTAATGGCCGCCGTAGAGTAGGGCTAACCAAGCTGCAATTGGACACAGATAAGGGTGGGCTGGGTGCTCCTGACTTCCGGGCATACTGCTATGCGGGCCAATTGCAATGGCTCTCTTATTGGCTGGCAGGGCGCAATTTACAGGAAATAGATTTTTCCTCTGCCGATATGGACAGAGAACGGCTCCACACTGTGCTTCTCCCGCAGGCTAAGGACAGACGCCCCACTGCTTTTGTGCACAGCGCTCACCTATTGGAAAAAAACCACTCACTACACATGTAGTTGCCTCTGACACTACTCCACTTCTTGGGATCCCTACTTCCACTGGTCTACTCACAAAAAGACGACTGCTTCCTTGGGCGGAGGGCGGTGTGACCACAGTGGGTGACTTATTTGATGATGGCATGCTTATGGACCATGGTAACTTTGTACAGCGTCAGGGAGTCACGGATGCCTTGTATCTATTCCATGCTGCACTTGTGCAATATGTGAAGAAACACTGAGCACCGCGTAGGGAGGAACCCCCACGCCACAAAATGGTCTTTATGACATACCTGATGGGTAACGGCCGCCACCTTACCAAGTGGCTTTACAAAGGTATTACCGCTCACACCAGAATCCCGCTAACGGACCTACGTAATAGATGGTCCGCAGACCTGGGGATAGACCTGACAGATAGGGACTGGGACAGAGCATTGGCATATCCTAAGAGAATTCCACGGAACGCCAAATTCAAATTCATCCAATACATGGTTTTACACAGAGCGTATCTTACCCCGCACCAATTGCAATGTATCTTTCTGGTCACACAACACTGTTGTCCTAGATGTAAATTAGAGGATGCTGACTTGCTACATATGCTGTGGCGCTGCCCCGTGCTTACCCATTATTGGTCAGAGGTATTATCCCTGCTTACGGCTGCGGCTGGGATCCCTGTCCCAGACACGCCTGCAGTGTGTCTTCTGGGACTGATACGATGCCCCAAGACGCAGAAAGTGCAACTCCACTTTGTAGATTTGTCTTTGCTCCTGGCTAAGCGCTCCATTACAATGCGGTGGAAATCGGCCACAGCACCACAGCTTTACGGCTGGCATGGGAAAGTAGTGAGATGGGGTGGAGCGGAGAGTGCTGCCATTCGCCGGGAGGAAGCCCGGGGTTTGCGCAAAAGAGTAATTTCTTTAGATTGGGACAGCATTCTGGAAGCATTCAGGGCCTCGGCCCCTCCACCTGTGCCGGTAGCCCGGACGTAATAATTGTTGTATCGCATAGCCCCAGTCCTTCAGGTTCCATGATTATTGTATTCCATTGTTTTTTGGATCTTGCGCCATAGGGAGCGTATATACATACACTTTAAATATTTCTGTGCAGTCGGGAGTAGACAGGAGCACACCTTGCCATATGCGCTATGAGTGGTTGGTGCCAGTCGAAGTTGGGGGATGGAGGGTTGAGATAGTTGTATGTATATGTCATAACCGCACTGTACATGATAATGCCACTATACTGTACGATGATTGCGATTTACTATGATATTGTGTATCTATCACATACCGTAATTGAAGGGTTGTAAATTGAAAATTGAATAAAATATGTTTTTTTAAAAATCATGCCCTTTAGGGTTTTGTTGAACCTTTCAACTAACCCATTGCATTGTGGGCGATAAGGGGTGGTAAATTTATAATTTACTCCACACTCCTTCCACATTGCTGTCAAGTAACTAGACATGAAGTTTTCTATCCTGTCTGATACTACCTCCTTAGGAAAACCCACTCTGGAAAAGATTCCCTTGCCATCACAGAAGCTGTAGTGGTCCAAAGGGGAATGGTTTCTGGGTACCTAGTGGCATGATCCACCACCACCAGTATAAATCTGTGCCCAGATGCTGTCTGAGGATCCATGAGACCAACTATGTCAATCCCAAACCTCTCAAAGGAAAACACCACCACAGGTAGTGATATCAGGGGGGCCTTTGTTGTACCACCTGCCTTACCAATGGCTTGACAGGTGACACAGGAGCGACAATACTCCTTGGTGTCTTCAGACATGAGGGGCCAATGAAAATGAGGGACAATTCTGTCCCAAGTCTTGTTTTGGCCCAGGTGTCCTGCTACGGGAATATCATGGGCTAGTGTCAATAGGAAGCCCCTGAACTTCAGAGGTATAACCAACCTCCTGGAGGTATAACCAACCTCCTGGAGGTACCAGGCTTGGGGTCACTACTCTCTGTGTACAGGAGTCCATCATCCCAATATATCTTATGGGTTCAACTAGCATTCCCAGCAGCATCATCAGCAGCTTGCTTTCTGAGGTGTTCAAGAGAAGGGCAGCTCAGCTGTTCCTGGCACAGATCTGCCCTGGAAGGGCCCCCTGTCCCCAAGAACTCAACCTGGTCAGGTTCAAGCTCATCTGGGACAGTTCCTTCTTCAGGCCTGAGATCATCTCCCTCAAGAGACTGATCTTCTTCCTGAGCCAGGGGGGAAGACACTGCTTTGCCCCTGCTGCTCCTTTTCTTGGGAGGCGCCTGGTCCAGTCTTCCAGGATCCAGGGCCTGTTCAGCTTTTGATATTTTTGACTGTGACCTGGTCACAGCAAACACATGTTCAGGGATTCCCAACATTTCTGCATGAGTCCTGAGCTCCACTTCAGCCCAAGCTGAAGTTTCCAAATCATTGCCAAGGAAGCATTCAAGAGGGAGGTCTGCACTTACCACAACTTTCTTAAGGCCAGTTACCCCTCCCCAGGAGAAATTAATAACTGCCAAGGAATGGTCTGTCCTGACATTGCTAGCATTGGTCACTTGGTACATTTCACCAAGTATGATCTGCTCAAGAGCCACAAGATCTTTTGTCACCATTGTGACACTTGCTCATGTGTCCCTGAATGCCAAAATCTCTTTTCTATTGATTAAAGGCTGCTGTCTGTATTTGCCCAGATTACTGGGACTCACAAGGGAGGACATATCCATGCCTTCATCACAGATCAGTACAGCCTGAGTTGGAACTCTGACTAGGCCAGAGTCCACCTCAGAACCCAGGGTTAACCCTACTACACCCTTATTCTGAGTACCACCACTTGGAGCTGAACTAGAGGGAACAGTTGCCTTAGGGGCAATGGTGGCTGGAGTTGAGTCTTTGGACTTAGTACAATCACTTGTCCAATGGGTTTTCTGTTTACAGATTTTACACCATGGTTTATTTTGGCCTTTTCCTTTATTAGATTGGGACCAGATGCAGATTTTTGGGGCCCTTGAGAAGACTTCTGGTCTTTACCCTTGTCCCCACCCTTGTCAGAGTTTTTGGAATCCTGCTCCTTGGAGTCACAAACTTGGTTCTGAACCTTCTGCCTCACCCTGGTTCTGACCCATTTGTCTGCCTTCTGACCCAATTCTTGGGGAGAGGTCAGATCAGAGTCCACCAGGTAATGATGCAACAGCTGAATTTGACAATTATTAAGGATCTGCTCCCTCATAATCAAATTGTATAATCCTTTAAAATCCCACACTTTACTGCCAAGTAACCAGCCCTCCAGAGCATTAGTAGCACAATCTACAAAGTCAACCCAGTCTTGAGTCTGTGCCTTTTGGGTATCTCTGAACTTCAACCTGTACTGTTCAGTTGTTAGGCCAAACCCATCTATCAGTGCACTCTTTAACACTTTGTAATTGTCAGCATCCTCTTCTCTAACAGCGAGGAGCTTGTCTCTACCTTTGTCTGCAAAGGAGAGCCACACGATTGCTTCCCACTGCTCCAGAGGGACCCTCTGTACTTTACAGGCCCTTTCCAGTGCAGTTATCCATTTGTGGATGTCATCCCCACTCTGGTAGGGAGGGACAATCTGGTTCAGGTTCCTATGGTCATGAGTATGATCTCTACCTCTAGGGACACTGTTGCTGCCACCATGGGGCTCTAGCTCCCATCTATGTGAAGCTCTCTGGAGCCCCAGGGATACCCTGTCCAAATGCTAACTGTTCTCTCTTGAGCCTAAGCTTATCTTCCTCAAACGGGATCAGTCTGCATTTTCTCTCATAAGCGGACTCCCTCCTCTGTGGGAAAATGGTCCTATGAGAGACAGAGGTCCCGCCAGATGCACCAAAATGATTAAACTCCAGTGAAGGAGATCTTGATCTTCTTGGTACACCACCAACCCTTCCAGGTGGGATATAGAGAGGGTCACTGAGGCCTTCGTCCTCACCTTCAGGATGGATTGGATTTTCCAGGTAAGAATCATCTTGATCCTCCTAGTCAGCGCCAGAGTCCTGGCCCCTAGGTGTGGTCACCTCTTGGCCTTTTCTCTTCTGCTGCTCCACCTACTCTGCCTACCTCATCAGACTCTGGGGTCTTTCTGAGATCCTCTGCTAGCAACATCTTTATGAGATGTTGTGTGGTTGGGCTTTTCCCTGTCTTCAATTTCCTTGAGGCACACATAGTCCTCAATTCTTGATATGTAGCATTGTAATATTTAGTTGGGAGAGGCACACTGGCTTCTGCCCTTGAAGACATGACTAGTGTGGTGTGGTGTATGCACCTACCTACTCTAGTGGGGTCTACTAAACTCTTTTGAGTTGTAGAAAGGGTGTGCTAATCCCTTGACACACAACTCTAAGTTCAGTAGCACTTACTGTATTCTAAACTTGATTTATATGTACCTATGTACCTATAGTGGTTTTCAGTTAGTCACTCAAAGAGATTATCTGGTCAAGAAATAGCAAGCTTGAATCAGACCGCTACACACCAATGAGAGAAGTTGGCCTGGCATATGCTGTCCACTCGTTATAGTGGGCTCCTTGCACCAGTCCAAACAACCCTTATTGATGATAGGTTTAAAGACAACCTTTATTGAAAGCTATCCTAGTGGTAGCTATGGAGAACAGCTTTTAGGCTAAGTCTTGAAGGAGTGTAAAGCAGCTTGGTTTACCAGATTATAACCTCTTGAATAACTAATGGGAAGGAGAACCAAACAAGGTATATATATATAAAATATATGTATTTATTTCTAAACACTCTCTACTAATCCCTTTATGAGATTAGAGAGCAAGGCACACAATAATACATTTCTAAAACAACAGTAAATAGCACAATATACAATAGGCCCTAGGAACGGTCCAAACCATATATTAAGAAAGTTTTATAAGAACTACGACTTGACTAGACACAGTGCCTAGAGCACGTTGAATTGCTGGGACCCCAAGGAACCACCCAAGGTAGTGACACAGGAGACCCACGGGGGCGTGTGCAGTACGAGAACACAGCCGCGAGCCTTGTACTATGGGAAAGTCGTGGTTGGAATTTTAAGAGTTAAGGACACTTATGAGAGGGCTTTGAGTAAACCCCTTTAGACTTAGGGGGTTCTAGGGCCAGCACCCACAGGAGCACTGGAGTACTCGAGTTACCTCACCCAGAGGAGCCGGGTGCATAGGTGTCAAATGGTGTCAGGAATCGTCGTTGATTTCAATGGCGATCTGCTGCAAAGTGCTGCTGACGGGAAGGAGAGAAGTGTCTGGTGTGATCCAAGCCTGGATCGAAGATCAGAAGAACCTGACAGCAGACGGGACACAGTCTGGGTCACTTGCCAGTGACCAGGGGCACGATAGACGAATGCCCACCGATGTCTGGTGTTTCAGGTGCGAAGAGGTGAAGCTTGACTCTGCAGCCACGAGGACCAGGAGGTGTCGATGATGACCAGGAGTTCGAATCAAGCTGTCCCACAAAGGATGTCGAGTGCTGCGGTGTCGGTGCCCAGATCGGACCCAACAAGCCTTGGCAACAGCAACCCACACAGGAAGAGAAAATATGCTTCGGTGCGGACCAGCAAGGCCCCGAGGACTCCCCAAGCAATGGAGAGTCAGGGCACGTCTGGAGCAATGAGGTAAGCCCAATTAAAGTTAAAGTTACCTTCACAGGGACCCACCAATCGACGGACCAGGGAACGCGAAGGGACCTCAAGAGAAAACACAGAGGGACAGCTCAAGGAACACCCTGGAGTGTAGGCAAGCAATCTTTGGTGCAAATGCTGCTCGTGGTCGGGGCTACAAGTAACCCAAAGCTCACTGTAGAAGTTGTTGGAAAGCTGATGCTTCTGCAAATGGTCACGCTGTCCAGGGATTCGGGTTGCATGGTCTTCCATGAGGGATACAGGCCTCAGAATTGCTGAGTGCACAGATTGACCTCAGAGACCATGGAAACTCACCTCCTGTGTTGCTAAATTCTTCGAAGTTGGTGGGAGTTTTGGAGATGCAAACCAGACAGATGCGTCTTTGGTGCCTGCCAAGCAGGGGAATAACTCCTTTACTCCAAGGGAGATTCTTCAGTCATCTAGTTCCATGTAGATCATCAAAGTTCTAGTATTCAGTATCAGAGTTTCGTCTAGGTGTAAACTAAAGTCCTGTATTTGTTCGTTTATTGAGTTTTATATAGCGCTGGCTAGACCCGAAGGTATCAGAGCGCTTTACATGAGGTACCACAAAGTTACAAAATTACATCAGTTAACAGGTTACATAAGTTACTAGTAAAACATCTAAAGAGCATAGGAGATAAGACAAATGGAGCGTAGAAGGGTAGGGTGAAGGGGTAGGAGCAAGATACGACAGCGAGATGAAGGAAAGTCTGCCCCAAGTCTGACTGGGTAGGTGAAGCCCGAAGGGGAAGTCCACAGCCCATCTCCTCTTTAGCTATCAGGTAGCTCCACCGAGCATCAGCCAAATAGCAAGGTCTCGGTTAAAAACAAACATTTTAAAGAACATAGGAAGACGAGATAAATGGAGCGTAGAAGGGGAGGGGGAAGGGTAAAAGGGTAAGGGGAGAATACGATGGAGAGACAAAAAAATGTCTGCCCAAAGTCCGGCTGGGTAGGTGATGGCTGAGGGGAAAGTCCACAACCCATCTCCTCTTTAGCTAACAGGTAGCTCCACCGTGCATCGGTCAGCTAGCTAGGTCTCAACGGTTGGAGAAAGATCCCAACATTTATGTCATGATGGGTGAGCCAGGTGGGGGAGGATGGTGGGGGAGCACCCCTAGCCTCGATGGTGTAAGCTTGATGTGCCAGTCCAAGGAGTCCGGTGTGGGTGGAGGGGCTTCTCTATTTGCTGCAGTCCAGTGGAGAGAGAAGGGGGAGGATAGAGGAAGGGCTGTAGTCAGGTGTTCCTTCTTTATACCCAAGGAAAGGGTTGGACATACTCTGGGGACCCACCTATGGGAGGGTCAGGAAAGAGGGGTAGCTACACCCATTTCCTTTGTCCAGTTTCGTGCCAGAGCAGGGGCTTGTAGCCCTTGAAACCGGTTTGAGCTGGACTATGCACAGGGACACCAAATGTGCCCCCAGTGCTGACCTCAAAGAACTCTTGGAATGCACCCACCCAGCCCTAATACACTAAAGCCTGTCTGGGAGGTGGTGATACCTACCTGTGACAGGAAACCTATTGTCCAGGCCTCCCCTGCCAGAGTTTCGTCCAGCAGCAGGAGGGCAGACTCGTGTCTGTGGCTGGCAGCATCCATTTTGTGATGCCAGGGCTCTGTTAGCAGGTACCGGGTATACCGGTGCTGTCATGTCTCTCCCTCTAGAAAGGTGGGATCATACTCCCACACCAGTTACTGGTATGGGGGTATGATTCCAAGGTGTTTGACACCAAACATGACATGTTTCCGTGCAGCCATCCCAAAGTTAGCATTTACCACGAGGTTATAATGCACTTAAGAGTATATAGTTTGGCTGCATCACAAACAACCACGGAATAAAGGTTCCGAAGGCTGCAGATGTACTCTGCTCATGCATGGGCACCCTCTCACATAAAACCCAACACCCTGCCTTCAGGATTAGTAAGGCCTGCCATAGGGGTGACTGATAGGTGTATATGTGCAGTGATATGGAGAGATATAGTGAACTTATATCTCAGTAAGGGGTGCATGCACCACCTTACCCAGGCTGCAGTAGCAGTCCTGTGGTGTCATTTTGGAAGGCTTCCCAGGGGTGGCATAATACATGCTGCAACCCCTGGTAGGCCTCTGGGGTACCTATGCCCTGTGTACATAGTATACCATATACTGGGGACTTATAAGGGTACCCCAGAATCCAATCTGGAGTGTACCTAAAGTACTGGTAATCAATTTAGAGAGGAAGCAGCTAGGCTGGGTTCTTGGTTAGCAGGGCCCCAGCCAGACTAAAGTTGAAAAACAGTGAAACATCAGCAAAAAAGTGGGAGTAACTATAAGAAGCAGATCCTGCTCTCCTACAGTTAATATAAAAGGGATACCAATAACTCCATTGCTGTTGATACCGCCAACAAGTTTTGGGCTGACTTAAAAATGCCTTATGGGTCAGTGGCCTTCGTCAGAACTTGGAGTTTCTGGTTCTAATATGTAATACCTTATTTTTACAGGCAATTCTGTCCTATGTGGGATAAACGGTGACCTATTTGCATCATATATCCATGTGTGCATATCTATAATCTATTTGCAACCCTAAATGTGCAAAATAATGTGTCTCTCGTATATGCGCATCACCCCTCTCCTTATTAAATGCATTGGCTCCTGGCGATGTGGTCCCTGGGGGCCAAATACAGCTCTGTGAGGGAGACCACATGTCCCCTATCCTAAATATTTAAATGCGGCCTGGGGATGACCACTGCTCAAAGATCAGGGTCTGCCTCTCCTTAAGAAACGGTTTTGGCCCTGGGTGATGGGGTCACTGGGGCCAAAAACGGCTCAAAAATGGGGTCACATACAACCTTCCATTAAATAATTAATTAGACCCCAGGGTTGGTCCCCCAAGCTGAAAATGGGACGTGCACACTCCTCCCCTTCAATATACATGGCCTGAGGAATGGGGTTCCCGGAGCCGGCCCTACTAATGCCCCCCCCTCTCTCTCTCTCTCTCTCTCTCTCTCTCTCTCTCGCTCTCTCTCTCTCTCTCTCTCTCTATCTATCTATATATATATGTGTATATATATATATATTACCTACTGGCAGTCGCCAGTGGGTAGTTATAGTTAGAACCTATTTTCCATAGGAAATCCGCAACATTCTATTTGGAATAACGTTGGCGCTGATTGACGAATCTTTGCGAAATTTTCCAAACTTTTGGCCAGCTCCGGTCCGCTCCTATCCTGAAAATTTCACGGTGATTCGTCAAGCGGGGGCCGAGAAAAAAGGGGGGTCCCAAAACACGTTTTCCCCATGCATTTTCCCATAGGACCTGTTGACGCAGCTTCAGCCCGAACTGCTGAATGGAATTACACCAAATTTGGCAAAGAGGTAGTCCTCAGTTCAGACTCGTGCCTTTTGCTTAAATGGTGTAAATCCGTTTAGTAGTTTCTGAGAAAATTAGAGTTAAAAAGATAGATATATCTGGGCGGATCCTAACCACACATCTCATCGTGAGATCTGATTGGCTGTCAGTACTTCATCCAAGAAGTGTTGGCAGCCATCTTGGGACCAATCTACATGATAGCACCTCATTAAAAAGCGTTGCAGTTAATAGAAGGTTTTAAGACTTTAGTTATATTATAAATCATTTGTTGATAGTACCATACTCATTTTAGGAATTGTTCTGTGTTCTAAGGTGATTTTACCATGTGAAAAAGCCTTCTGCTGTGATATCATGAATCATGTTTGAGAGAAAACTATTTTCTCATGCTTTTCCCACAGAGGTTTGGAATGTGATCTATAAGCTAAACTGAGAGCATATTTTCTGTAAATTCACATTATCTTTCTCAGTCATGTGAGAATGAAGTCTGACATTCTCAGTAAAACATGTACATCCAACAAGGGCAGAGACTGTCAGTTGATTCATTTGTGTTCTACTGCAGCTTCCCAGAGTGTTCTAAAGAACAACTAGAGCGCTAACAGTCCTACTTATGACAAACGTATTGCACACCTGAAGCCATCTTGATTGGAATAAAGTGGTAACTCTTAAAACATTTAATTTAAAAAGGAACAAAATGAGGGGGTTCATTTTGCCATAGAAAGTATGATTAGTGCTGCAGAAAGAAAAATTAGGGCACATTTTGACTGACTTCTCAAATCCTCTTCTATTTCATTAAAACATTCTGATATGCAGACTGAAACATGCACTTGCAATACAAGCAGCAGACTTCCCTGGTGAGCAGTAGTTTTACTACAGTAATCTAATGAGCAACTAGAGTGCTAACATTCAGAATTTATTGCAAATGTGTGCCATATCTGAATACCTTCTTGACGGAATCAAAGTAACAAACTGAAAGCATTTCCTACTGAGGAGACTGCAGTAAATGAGGAAATTAGGAAACTTCATAACAAATAAATCTCCCAAGATGGCCACCAGAGACAAAAGAGCCCAAATGTAGCCCAAATATCACCCAGATTTAGCCCAAGTATAGCCCAATGACAGAATGTCCCAGAGTGTTCTAACAAACAACTAGAGCGCTAACAGTCTTACTTATGACAAAAGTATGGCACACCTGAAGCCATCTTGATTGGAATAAAGTGGTAACACTTAAAACATTTAATTTACAAAGGAACAAAATGAGGGGGTTCATTTTGCCATAGAATTTATGATTAGTGCTGCAGAAAGAAAAATTAGGGCACATTTTGACTTCTCAAATCCTCTTCTGTTTCATAAAAAATTCTGACATGCAGACTGAAACATGCACTTTTAATACCAGCAGCAGACTTCCGTGGTGAGCAGTAGCTTTACTACAGTGATCTAATGAGCAACTAGAGTGCTAACATTCAGAATTTATTGCAAATGTGTGCCATATCTGAATACCTTCTTGACGGAATCAAAGTAAAAAGCTGAAAGCATTTCCTACTGAGGAGACTGCAGTAAATGAGGAAATTAGGAAACTTCATAACAAATCAATCTCCCAAGATGGCCACCAGACACAAAAGAGCCCAAATGCAGCACAAATATCACCCAGATGTAGCCCACATGTAGCCCAATGACAGAAGTGTTCAAAACACTTATTTTTTTGTGTATTTGCAGTTTTATATAGTGCAGACTTGTCAGGTATTGGAGTGCTTTACATGAGCATTGGTTACATCACACAAGATCAAATTCATTTTGGTTGTAGACATGGGGAGATTAAGTGATTTGACCAGAATCACAAAATGTTGAGCTGAAGCTGAAACTCCAACCTAGTTCCCCAGTTGCAAAGTATGCAGCTCTGGAAGTAACACCACATCCTCTTCCCTAGGTGCAACATTTAATCAAGTGGTCAACTGGATACAAAAACATAAAGATTCCAAATAATTTAAAAGTTCTTTGTCGCCATTTGAAAACTCAGAATATATGTCCTCATTTTCGTTTTTTAGAGCAGTAACCATAATTTTGATGCAAATAAGACCCTCTCATATATGTAATTTCTAAAGGAAATGCTCTAGGTATTACAGTTTTGATTACATCAAGATGACGTCAGGCGTTCCACACTTTTGTAATAAATATAGAATGTTAGCAATCTGGTTGTTCATTGGGATACTGTTGAGAGGCAGAGGCCAGGGGCACGGACTCTGAAAATTGAAGGCAGGTAGGAGAGTGCAGAGGCAACAATTTGACCACACTGGGCAGGCAGGAAGGGCAGTGGCAGCACAACAGACTATGGAGGGCAGTGGAAAGGGGGGCAAGGGCAACAAACCAACAATACAGGACTGGCAAGAGAGGCTGTGGCAATATAATAGACCATTGTGGGCAGAAGGAAGAGGCAGTGGTAGTACAACCATACATGCCAACAGACCCGTTTCAGCCATGAAACGTCCAATGTTTTTAAGCTCAAATGGGCTTTATTTGATCTGTCTCCTGTCTACAATCTCCTCTTTTTCAATGTAACTCAAACGGGAAAATCAATACCCCAGTTTTGTTTTCAAAATCTCCCTCTTACCAAGTTCAAAATGTTCGCAAGTATGGTACATTGGATCATGGTAGGCAGGAGGAATTGGGGTAGGGACATGGACTCGGAAAACAGAGGACAAGGGGGATCATGGAGAGGTGCACCAAACTGACTCTACAGGGCAGGCATCAGGGTTTGCAGCAGCACAATACACCACACAGGGCATGCAGGATGGGAGTGCAGCACAACAATCCATAGAAAGCAATAGGGAGGGGACAGGACCATGCACATGGACAACAGAGAACAGAGGGGAAAGAGGCAATGGTAGCTAGCTGACCATACGGGACAGACAGGAGAGACAGCTGCAGCATAACAGACCATAAAGGGCATGGAACAGACAAGCCAGGAGGGAGGGAATAGGGGTCTGCACATGGAAACAGAGGGCTGGGGGCAAGGGGGCAGGGCAGGAGCAGCAAGATGACCATGGAGGTCAGGCAGGATGGGCACTAGAAACAAGACACACCATGGAGACCAACAATGAGACTATGATGGCATACACACAGACCATGGAGGGAAGGTGGGAGGGGGTATGGGGCAGCTAGCTGACCACACAGGGAAGGTGGGAGGAGCCATGGCAGCACAGAAGACCATGCATGGCAAGAGGGAGGGTTAGTGGCAGCACAATGGCTATGATGGGCAAGAAGGAGGGTGCAGGGGCATGCACAAAGGACCATGGAGGATAGAAGGGAGGGTCAGGACCTGGGCACAGACAAGAGAGTTCAGGGGAAGGGGCCTCACAACAGACTGTGCGGGGCAGGCAGGCGGAGCAGTTGCAGCACAACAGACCAGGGAGGGAAGAAGGGTGTGGCAGTGAAATGGACCATGGAGGACAGGAGGAAGGGGATAGGGGCATGGCATGTGGACAGGCAGGGTGGAGGTGGGAGGGACAGGTTACAGTCATCTAACAATGCTAGGCAGGTGGGAGGGGAGTGGCAGCTCAACAGAACACTCAGAGTAGATAGGAGTGGCAGGTCCATGGAACATGGTGGGCAAAAAGGATGGAGCAGGGTCATGCACAAAGACATCGGAGGGCAGGGGGAAGGGGAATAGGGGCAGCAAGGTAAGCACAGAGGCTAAGCAGGAGGTCAATGATGGACCATAGAATTGGGCAATGGAGGGCAAGAGGAGTGGACTGGTACATCATGCTAAATGGAGGGCAGTGGCAGCACATCAGACCATGCATGGCAGGAGGGAGGAGGCTAGTCCATGGATTCAGACAACAGAGGATAGGGAGGAGATGGATGGGGCAGCAAGCTAACTGTTCAGAGAAGGTGGGTATTAGGAACTTTATTGTTTTTAAAATGTGTGTCTGTGCGAACTACATAAAATCTGAACAAGTATGAAGCATAATCTCACTTTTATTGAGGAAGAAGAGGATGTTTGTGACTGTGACTCCGGGCTCACTTGGCAGAAACACCCCCTGACCCTCCACCCCCCATCGCAAAATGTAATGCCCGTGAAAAGGGTGGGTGTCCGCAGTGTTATATAGAACATAGTCCTGAGAGCACGATTGAAAATGAAAACTAGATATAGTATATGGTATAAACTATGCACCAACAAGTGTGATATAAGATAAACAGGGGTGTGAAATATAATATGCAATACACTGTGCGCAATGACAGATTCATTGGAGAGCGCGAGATAGCACAGGCATCAGCGTCTGCTATGCGATATGTATGGCATAGCGCTGTGCGTTATAACATAGGCATCGAGGAAGGCACGTTAGATGGGGCAATATAACCCGTGCGAAGGCATGTGTGGCATGACATATTCACGGGGTGGTGTTACAGTGCACATGGGCTAGAGAGTGTCATAGCATACGCACTAGCTGGTGGAATACAACACAGAGGTGTGTGGCACTCGGCGGGCACTGGTGGGTGTAACACAGCATTGTGCTCAGCCAGGAGCACGCTGTGACTCTCAAGTGAGGTTTGTCTCCTTTCCAGAGAGTAAAATAAAAAGTATTACACATCCGGCGGTGGATGTGTGTTTTATTAACCGCGAGGGGGGGTTTCTTGCATAGTTTGGTCGAATTTTTGTCGAATCCCCTTTGAATGGCTTGGTGTGCGTGTGTATTAAATGTGCCCGTCAATAGGTACCCATATTTGTATAAATAAACGACAAGGGTGTCTACTTGGAGAGTACCCACCGGCGGGGGCGCCGGGATTAGGCACGGTAGGGCATCAGACACGTCAGAGCTTCACTAGCGGTGTAAATACATTCCACGTGGATTCATTGTATGCATAGTCGTCTTTTAATGAATATCACGCAAATCGTCATGGTGATAGGTACATACGGTTTGTCCAGCATGTTCTAGGTGTTTCTATAAATATCTATTTTTTTAAAAATAATAAAAAACACAGGCCGGCCCCAGGGATGGGGTCCCCGGGGCCATAAGTGGCCTGAGGAGGGGGGCAACACAGCCACCCTCCTAAAGAAAGAAAAAAAAAAAGGCCATGACCCGGGGGTTGGGGTCCCCGGGGCCGATTAAGGCCTTGAGAGGGCCAAATTTATTTTTTTCAACAAAAGAAATTAGGGTGCAGGCACTGGCGGATGGGGTCCCCAGTGCCAAAAAATTAGAAAAAGAAGGGGGGCCATACAGCTCTCCTTCTTAAAAAAATAAAATAAATAAAAGACCGGCATCGCGCCGGAGGCCACGCCCCCTCCTTGCAGCACTCTGCAAACGCGCCCCCTGGCCAGTTGTAAGTTGGGGAATTAATTCCCCTTCAATACTGAGGGTTCCTGAGGGCCAACTAGCCCAACAGGTATCTCCAGTATGCCCCAGGGAGCTGTGTTGCAGACAGGTGTTCTGAGGCCACACCCCTTTTTACACCTCTATGCAGCGCAGCTCTGTGGCGCTTACTGGAGGTACCTAGTGGGCTAGTTTGACCCCAGGGACCCTTAGAATTCAAGGGGACTTAATCTCCCAACTTAAAAAACGGCCACAGGGCGTGTTTACACAGTGGGGAAGGGAGGGGATGGGGCCTGAGGTGACGTGTGCAAACACGCCCTATGGCGCGTTTTAAGTTGGGGAAATAATTCCCCTTCAATCCTGAGAGCCCCTGGGGGCTAACTAGCCCACCTGGTGCTTCCACTAAGCGCCACTGAGCTGCGTTGCAGAGAGGTGGTCCAGGCCATGCCACTTTTTACACCTCTCTGCTACGCAGCTCTGTGGCGCTTACTGGAGGTACCTAGTGGGCTAGTTGGACCCTAGGGACCCTCAGGATTCAAGGGGACTTAATCTCCCAACTTAAAACGGCCACAGGGCATGTTTACACAGTGGGGAAGGGAGGGGACGTGGCCTGAGGTGACATGTGCAAACACGCCCTGTGGCGCGTTTTAAGAGGTAGTTTTAATCCCCTTCCCTATTATATACTAGGGGCTTACAGAGGAGGTCATGCTAATCACAGGGGACCCCAACGCATAGTGTTCCCTAGTGTATGTAGGTGTTTTCACTGTATTCTGAGTGTCTTTTAACATAGCACTGGCTCTAGGACTGATTAGTCAGACTCAGTTACCACCAGTATCCGTCTGAAAAAGTTGAGGGTACAGGATGATTTTGCAACAAGGCTTCTTTCTGCTCTTCTGTTTGTTCTTTCTGCACGTTATCCTTCTTCCTGCACTTTTCTTCGTCTTTGAGGACTTCTGTTGCTTCTTTCTGCATTTCTTTTTTTTCTTTCTGTGCGTTTTTTCTTCTTTCTTCACATGTCCTATCTCTGTAGGCATAGTTAGAAATTAGCATTTAAAAAACCTTTGAAATTCACTGAAAAAACCATAGGTTTCAGGCACGTTATAGTTAGGAATTAGCATTTAAAAAACCTTAGAAATTCACTGAAAAACCATAGGTTTTAGGGGCGTTATAGTTAGCTGGACTTTTGACTCGTACAAAACCATTGAAATTCCCCCGTTATAGTTAGTTCAGATAACTATAACTTGCGCGCCCGCAATGCACTGCGGATGACGTCACATATTACTTCACTCATGACATGGTCAGTGACATCACTCATGACATCACTGATGACATCTCAAATGACATCACTGATGACATCACTGATGACATCATCCTTGTGATAGAGTAGCAGACCTCCTCTCCCCCTAATAGAACCTTTGATACACACATTCAAAAATAGAAACTAAAATGTTCAAAACAATGGACATACCAATACCAGTTACAACAACCTATTCAGTAATTCTAAGATCCACATACACATCCACTCATTCACCAACAGTCCTATACAGTCACTCATACATATACTCACTCATCATATGTACTCATACACCTATACATCCTGTTACACAACACCACTCATCCATAGAGTTACTTACACACATAGACACTCATGCTAATAAAGAATCAAACATCCATTTACTTGCATATACAGTTGTACACACACCACCACACTTACTTCTACATAAACTTACACATACTTAGTCTTTTAAACAATCACATACTTATTCATACAGGAACTCTTTCAATCTCTCACTCTCACATATACTCACTTATATACACCAATAGTCACATATACTAGTTTAAAACATATGTAGTTACTCATAAAGACACTATTGAGACAGTCATTCACTCAGCAACACACCCATGCACACACTCATCCACCCATACAGTCCTGCACACATGCTGTCTTCAACACATATAAACAGTGAGTCACTCATTCATGCACCTATGCACTACGTAATACCCCCACCGAACCATACAGACAGTCAGACACTCATACTGATACTCAAAAAAACAACTAATAACCTATATAGACAATCATGTAGCTACTCACCAACCCATGCAGCCACTTATACACAAAGTGAGAGACTGATACAGATATTTACATATTTAAACATTACTCACTAAGCCATGTATTCACTAAGATACACTTAATCAGTCAGTTATACAATCCATTTTTCAAAAACAAATCATCCATTTAGACACTTATATACCTATTTATTGTTCCATCGACCTTGAGATATACATATATAAAACATATGTAATTTTCAGAAAAACACACATTCACTGGATGATGTCATCAGTGATGTCATCAGTGATGTCATTTGAGATGTCATGAGTGATGTCATGAGTGATGTCACTGACCATGTCATGAGTGATGTAATATGTGACGTCATCAGCAGTGCATTGCGGGCGCGCGAGTTATAGTTAGCTGAACTAACTATAACGGGGGAATTTCAATGGTTTTGTATGAGTGAAAAGTCCAGCTAACTATAACGCCCCTGAAACCTATGGTTTTTTCAGTGAATTTTTAAGGTTTTTTAAATGCTAATTCCTAACTTTAACATGCCTGAAACCTATGGTTTTTTCAGTGAATATATATATATATATATATATATCACAGCTCCAAAGGTACGAAGCACTCGCAGGGTTTCACGCAAATATTTATTAAAAGCAGTTCTCCAGATGCATTTCGGCGTGATGCCTTCTTCAGTGTTTGAACTGCTGAAATATGGTACCTGGTGTCCCATTGGCTTATATTCTGTGTCCCAAGTTCTAATTGGTTGGTTCTCAGCCAATGGAAGGGCAGCATCGCTTTGATGGATATTTCACGGCTACAGCGTGTCGCCGCACCAGCGCTGGCACCACAATCAATTAAGTCGCTCATCAAGCCTATATGGCAGATTAGTTCATTAACTCCCGATGGATGGATTGATGCCAGCGCAATAAGTGTCTCACGCCATTGGTCATCACGTTCGAGCAGTCCCTCTTGGCCCTTCAGCATGGGCGGTAAGTTGTTCATGCACCAGGTGCACCCCTCGCCAGCCGCTGGATGTCATCCGAGACATAGCTACAGGCGTCGATCAGATGGATCGGCGTCCTTGGGCTTGAATAGCCCACGACTTCACTTGGTTAGCAGGGTAGTCAGGTCAGCGGCGGTTCAAGCGGTTAAATCAATTCAGCTCCATTGTGTCACCAAAACCGCTGAACTCCAAGGGCGGGTGCTACCGTTGTGCGAGGGTGAGCTCGCATGTAATATCACAGCTCCAAAGGTACGAAGCACTCGCAGGGTTTCGTGCAAATATTTATTAAAAGCAGTTCTCCAGATGCATTTCGGCGTGATGCCTTCTTCAGTGTTTGAACTGCTGAAGTATGGTACTTGGTGTCCCATTGGCTTATATTCTGTGTCCCAAGTTCTAATTGGTTGGTTCCCAGCCAATGGAAGGGCAGCATCGCTTTGATGGATATTCCACGGCTACAGCGTGTCGCCGCACCAGCGCTGGCCCCACAATCAATTAAGTCGCTCATCAAGCCTATATGGCAGATTAGTTCATTAACTCCCGATGGATGGATTGATGCCAGCGCAATGCGTGTCTCACGCCATTGGTCGTCACGTTCGAGCAGTCCCTGTTGGCCCTTCAGCATGGGCGATAAGTTGTTCATGCACCAGGTACACCCCTCGCCAGCCGCTGGATGTCATCCGAGACGTAGCTACAGGCGTCGATCAGATGGATCGGCGTCCTTGGGCTTGAATAGCCCACGACCTCACTTGGTTAGCAGGGTAGTCAGGGCAGCGGCGGTTCAAGCGGTTAAATCAATTCAGCTCCATTGAATCACCAAAACCGCTGAACTCCAAGGGCGGGTGCTACCGTTGTGCGAGGGTGAGCTCGCATGTAATATCACATCTCCAAAGGTACGAAGCACTCGCAGGGTTTCACGCAAATATTTATTAAAAGTAGTTCTCCAGATGCATTTCGGCGTGATGCCTTCTTCAGTGTTTGAACTGCTGAAATATGGTACCTGTTGTCCCATTGGCTTATATTCTGTGTCCCAAGTTCTAATTGGTTGGTTCTCAGCCAATGGAAGGGCAGCATCGCTTTGATGGATATTCCACGGCCATAGCGTGTCGCCGCACCAGCGCTGGCACCACAATCAATTAAGTCGCTCATCAAGCCTGTATGGCACATTAGTTCATTAACTCCCGATGGATGGATTGATGCCAGCGCAATGCGTGTCTCACGCCATTGATCGCCACGTTTGAGCAGTCCCTGTTGGCCCTTCAGCATGGGCGGTAAGTTGTTCATGCACCAGGTACACCCCTTGCCAGCCGCTGGATGTCATCCGAGACGTAGCTACAGGCGTCGATCAGATGGATCGGCGTCCTTGGGCTTGAATAGCCCACGACCTCACTTGGTTAGCAGGGTAGTCAGGGCAGCGGCGGTTCAAGCGGTTAAATCAATTAAGCTCCATTGTTTCACCAAAACCGCTGAACTCCAAGGGCGGGTGCTACCGTTGTGCGAGGGTGAGCTCGCATGTAACATCACAGCTCCAAAGGTACGAAGCACTCGCAGGGTTTCACGCAAATATTTATTAAAAGCAGTTCTCCAGATGCATTTCGGCGTGATACCTTCTTCAGTGTTTGAATTGCTGAAATATGGTACCTGGTGTCCCATTGGCTTATATTCTGTGTCCCAAGTTCTAATTGGTTGGTTCTCAGCCAATGGAAGGGCAGCATCGCTTTGATGGATATTCCACGGCGACAGCGTGTCGCCGCACCAGCACTGGCACCACAATCAATTAAGTCGCTCATCAAGCCTATATGGCAGATTAGTTCATTAACTCCCGATGGATGGATTGATGCCAGCGTAATGCGTGTCTCACGCCATTGGTCATCACGTTCGAGCAGTCCTTCAGTGAATTTCAAAGGTTTTTTAAATGCTAATTTCTAACTATGCCTACAGAGCTAGGGCATGTGAAGAAAGAAGAAAAAACACACAGAAAGAAAAAAAAGAAATGCAGAAAGAAGCCAGAGAAGTCCTCAAAGACGAAGAAAAGTGCAGGAAGAAGGATAACGTGCAGAAAGAACAAACAGAAGAGCTGAAAGAAGCCTTGTTGCAAAATCATCCTGTACCCTCAACTTTTTCAGATAAATACTGGTGGTAACTGAGTCTGACTAACCAGTCCTAGAGCCAGTGCTATGTTAAAAGACACTCAGAATACAGTGAAAACAACTACATACACTAGGGAACACTATGTGTAGTATATAATAGGGCAGGGGATTAAAACTACCTTTTAAAATGCGCCACAGGGCGTGTTTGCACACGTCACCTCAGGCCCCGTCCCCTCCCTTCCCCACTGTGTAAACATGCCCTGTGGCCGTTTTATGTTGGGAGATTAAGTCCCCTTGAATCCTGAGGGTCCCTAGGGTCCAACTAGACCACTAGGTACCTCCAGTAAGCGCCACAGAGCTGCGTTGCAGAGAGATGTAAAAAGGGGCACGGCCTAGACCACCTCTCTGCAACGCAGCGCAGTGGCGCTTACTGGAAGCACCTGGTGGGCTAGTTGGCCCCCAGGGTCCCTCAGGATTGAAGGGGAATTATTTCCCCAACTTGAAACGCGCCACACGGCGTGTTTGCACATGTTAACTCAGGCCCCGTCCCCTCCCTTCACTCTTAGCACACACCCAGCTCCTTTCTATGTATAATCATGCACAGTATTTACAAGCGAGTGGGGTTTTCAGGTTTCAGTCTGTAATGCAAATACATTCAGCATCACTAAGGCTGGTTGCCCTTGCTGGAGTGAAGGCAGTCACCGAGGATACACATGGTGGTGGTCTGAAAAAGCAG
Organism: Triturus cristatus; assembly: GCF_964204655.1. Classification (NCBI taxonomy): domain Eukaryota; kingdom Metazoa; phylum Chordata; class Amphibia; order Caudata; family Salamandridae; genus Triturus; species Triturus cristatus. Next base: position 938,744,256 of record NC_140587.1, on the reverse strand, counting down.
TCTGGACATGGGCTTTTTAAAAAAAATCTGAAAAGTGGTTTCATAATGTGTCAGTCTGTAAAAGTGATTTTCACTTGCCAAAAAAAAAGAGCAGTAAGTGTGCATTTAAATTGGCAAAGAAATTTCGTTTTGGGACTAATGTGAAAACATGACTCTGTGTGCAAATAGGAATTACAGGCAGAGATTTATTGCGTTTTGCTCTGGTGATTTCACAGTTGCATTAGTAGGAAAAAGGGGGAGCGATTTTTTGGGGGAAGAAGCAGACTCTTAGCACACACCCAGCTGCTTACCATGTGGAATTATGCACAGTATTTAGAAGCGAGTGGGGTTTTGAGGTTTCAGTCTGTAATGCAAATACATTCAGCATCACTAAGGCTGGTTGCCCTTGCTGGAGTGTAGGCAGTCACCGAGGATACACATGGTGGTGGTCTGAAAAAGCAGTCTGGACATGGGCTTTTTTAAAAAAATCTGAAAAGTGGTTTCATAATGTGTCAGTCTGTAAAAGTGATTTTCACTTGCCAAAAAAAAAGAGCAGTAAGTGTGCATTCAAATTGGCAAAGAAATTTCGTTTTGTGACTAATGTGAAAACATGACTCTGTGTGCAAATAGGATTTACAGGCAGAGATTTATTGCGTTTTGCTGTGGTGATTTCACAGTTGCATTAGTAGGAAAAAGGGGGAGCGATTTTTTGGGGGAAGAAGCAGACTCTTAGCACACACCCAGCTCCTTTCCATGTATAATCATGCACAGTATTTACAAGCAAGTGGGGTTTTGAGGTTTCAGTCTGTAATGCAAATACATTCAGCATCACTAAGGCTGGTTGCCCTTGCTGGAGTGTAGGCAGTCACCGAGGATACACATGGTGGTGGTCTGAAAAAGCAGTCTGGACATGGGCTTTTTAAAAAAACTGAAAAGTGGTTTCATAATGTGTCAGTCTGTAAAAGTGATTTTCACTTGCCCAAAAAAAAGAGCAGTAAGTGTGCTTTCAAATTGGCAAAGAAATTTCGTTTTGGGACTAATGTGAAAACATGACTCTGTGTGGAAATAGGAATTACAGGCAGAGATTTATTGCGTTTTGCTCTGGTGATTTCACAGTTGCATTAGTAGGAAAAAGGGGGAGCGATTTTTTGGGGGAAGAAGCAGACTCTTAGCACACACCCAGCTCCTTTCCATGTATAATCATGCACAGTATTTAGAAGCGAGTGGGGTTTTGAGGTTTCAGTCTGTAATGCAAATACATTCAGCATCACTAAGGCTGGTTGCCCTTGCTGGAGTGTAGGCAGTCACCGAGGATACACATGGTGGTGGTCTGAAAAAGCAGTCTGGACATGGGCTTTTTAAAAAAACTGAAAAGTGGTTTCATAATGTGTCAGTCTGTAAAAGTGATTTTAACTTGCCAAAAAAAAAGAGCAGTAAGTGTGCATTCAAATTGGCAAAGAAATTACGTTTTGTGACTATTGTGAAAAGAAATGTAGTAATATATTTAAATAAAATAAAGGAATTTTTTTTTTAGTTTTTTTCAGGTATTGCTGAAGAGCAGTGGACAAAATTTAAGATGCCTACAAAATCCAGAGTTCAAAAAACGCACAAAAAAAACCTATATTTGAAGACAACTAGAGGACCAAAGTTAGTAGAAGATGCTCATGTTGGGAAAAAGAAAAAATCTTCTGGTAAGCAGAAAAAACAATTTCTAAAAAATATATTCAAAAGAATGAAAAATGTACAAAATTTCTGTACTCGAAGGATGTTTTGAACAAAAAAGGAGAGGAAAAAATTGACAATTTAGTTAATGCAAATATACCTTCAGCAACTGAAAAGATTTATATAAATAGAAAAACAGCGTTTAAAGAGATACGTAGAAAAATGTTTCAGAGAAGAGTTATGTCCAATTTGATGAAGGATGTGAAGAAATATAAGAAAAAGACAAAGTTTTATAAAAGAAAAAAAGAAATAGAAGCCATTGCAGCAAAGGCATTAGAATTAAAAAGGAAACTATTCATTTTAATTTTGAATAGGATGCGTACATTAGACAAAATGGTTAATGTACTGAAATCACATAGCAAAAGGAAAAGAGTAGTGAACAGAACAAACTTTTGTAAAGTGTTTTTAGGAAAGTGGATGCATAGTTCAAGTAGTGAACCTTTTTTTAATGAAGAGAGCTATTTTCAAAGTAATAGTTTGCTGCATGCAGTTGACACCAGAGGTCGTTCTTACGAAGTAAAAAATGGTTGCATAATGGAGAAGGAGATAATGGTTCCAAGAGATGAGGTACAAGTGATGGCAGATGAGGCTATGGGGAGACGTCCTAAAGCCCCAGTGTACACTTGGAATTGTAGTAGTATTTGCACTGTGCGTCAGGAATCTATTGACAAATTTCGAGAGTTTCTAAGAGAATATAGTAAAAAAAGTATAAAACAGAAGATTAAGGTGCTTCAAAGTCTGGATCCATGCAGAGTGAGAGAGAATACTGGTTTGCAGGGTCATTCTCTGGCTTGTCTATCTAGAAAAGTGTGCAATAGTGTATTCCATCATTTTAGGATGCTGGCTGTTCATCATACTGAAATGAGAAAGTTTGTGAGACGGTTGTATTTTGCCAAAAGTCCAGCAATAAAGTTAAATGAATTGAATAGGGCTCTGTTCCGAGGAACGGTATCAGATGTAGAGAAGGTTGTTGATGAAATTCAGTTTTGTTACTTTGGTCCTGAACAAAACAGTGCAGAGAAGGACACAGTAAATGAGGAAGAAGTGGAAGAGAATGTAGAACCCTCTGTAAGTAACACATTTAATGATCACATAACAAAATTTGCAATAGTCTCTAATGAAAGACCAAATTTTACTTGTATTTGTTGCCGCAGAACTCATTATAGAAAACAAACTAGGAATGTTGATCTCTACAGAAAGAGTGAAAATGAAGATAATTATAAGTGGAAGGATTTTGCCACATATATATTTCTAGAAAATTGTTTTGATTTGGGTGAAGATCAGCGTATTTGTAAATACTGTTACAACAAGTTAGAGGAAAATAGAATGCCGACCAGAGCTGTACATAATAATTTAGAATTGGATGCTATTCCTGCTGAACTTTCTGAATTAAATACATATGAGTCTATACTCATTCAATGTGTTCATCCGTTCCAGACCATAGTACGTATGGAGCCCAAAACTGGTAAATTGCCTCCTTCTGATTTACTGAGAGGTTTAAAAGGAAGAGTGGTGTATTTGCCCTTGGATTTGAAAAGAAATATGGAAACTATTGATGCGGATACTTTGGAAACTGAACCATTAGTTATTCTGGTTAATGGTGTACCTACAAAGAATAAGAAGATTTGGCAGGAGCTGGCAGATGTGCGGAAAGTACAAAGAGCAAATTTGTATTTGAAAAGGAATAACAAATGGTATGAATCAATTTATATAGAAGAAGAAGAAGAAGAAGAAGATTTACAAGAAGACACAGAAACACCAACTGGACAAATTGAAAAAGTGGACAAGTCAAAGGAAGAAGAAATTTATGAACATTTTAGCATACATCCTCTTCATTCAAAAGAAGTTATGGGAGATAATATTGATCTCTTTCAGATGAAGAAAGCAAAAGGAACTCCCGTGAGTGTATGGGAGGAGAGCTTGGAAGCTCGATGTTTTCCCCAGCTGTTTCCTAAAGGAAAAGGAGGACGATACGATGAACGTCCAGAACAGATTCCAGCTTCTGAGTATCGGACTACAAGACTATATGCTGAAGATCCCAGATTTCGACAAAGTATTCCTTATTTGTTCCATCTTTTATTTGAAAGCGACTTGTCTGCACTGTCTTATGCAGTAAATCACATTTTAAAAAGTGGAGTACATTTACAAAATGTGTCTGCTAAGGATTTTATGGAGAAAGTGCAGCACCGAGATGATCATTTGGAAACACAACTGATCAATCTGATGGCTTGTCAGCGTGGGACAAATGAATATTGGTACCGACGCCATGGTGAATTAAAATGCATGTTACGGAATTTAGGAACACCAACATGGTTCGTTACCCTAAGCTGTGCGGAGTACGCTTGGGATGATTTACTGGATTTTCTACGAGAGGCAAATTCAAACATTAAAAACATCGAATACAAGACAGCAGGAGAACTGTGCTCATTGGATCCGGTTAATGTTTGCAGATATTTCAATCATAGATTTGAGGCTATGATGTCCTTCATCTGCAATAAAAAAAATCCACCTCTAGGAGAAGTAGTGGATTTCTTTTGGAGAAAAGAGTACCAGGCAAGAGGTGCTCCTCATATTCATATGCTGTTGTGGATCAAGGATGCCCCAAAGTTTGGAACAGATACTGATGAAGCAGTGTTATCTTACATTGAAGAATATGCAACATGTGCTATACCAAAAAGCACAGAAGAGAAACAGTTAAAGGAGCAAGTTTTACGTTTCCAAAGTCATCGGTGTGGAAAATACTGTCGACGGAAATACAAGAGCAAAGATAAATACTACACTTTGGGCCTCATGTAGGTAGCATACGAGTTACCACTTCTAAAATACCGAACGATACCGAATCGGTATTTTAGAAGTGGTAACTCGTATGTAGGTAATGAGTCGGTATTTTTTACCGATTCGTTACTATTCGGTAATTACCGAATCGGTATTTACCGATTCGGTAATGAGGCATACCTTCCCATTGATGGGAAGGTATGCCTCATTACCGAATCGGTAAATACCGATTCGGTAATGGGGGGAAGACATGCAAGGGTGGCAGGGTGTCACATTGACACCCTGTTGCACCCCTGATTCGGCCATGTGTGCACATGTGGCACACATACATGCCCTAAGGGCATGTATGTATGCCACATTGCACACTGCTACGCGCATAAAAATGCAGTAACACATACATTAATTATTTACCACCAACTATAAGTTGGTGGTAAATACCGACTCGTAAACACACACACACACTCCCCCTACATCTCGATTGTGGATTCGGAATTCACCGAATCGGTAAAATTACCGATTCGGAAAAGTTACCGATTCGGTAACATTACCGATTCGGTATTATTACCGAATCGGTAATTTTACCGATTCGGTAAATTCCGAATCCACAATCTGTCCCCCTACATACCAATAGCCAAAATACCGGTCGGTAACGGTATAATTACCGAAAATCGGCCGTTACCGACCGGTATTTGGCTACCTACATGAGGCCCTAAATGTCGATTTGGATTTCCTAGACCTGTTCTTTCAAATGGAAGAGTCAACAGTTTTATGTCAGCTGTGAGACATACTATCACAAGAAAATCACCTAAGAATACCTACAACCTAAAAAGAAAAGAAGAATCAAAAAATATAAATGACTACAACCCAGTCATTTTATCCATGTGGAACGCTAACATGGATATACAGTATGTAGCTGACATTGCTGTTGCTCGATATGTAACGTCTTACATTACGAAATCAGAAAAAACAGAATTGAAGGAAATGTGGGAAGAGATTTCTCACGAGAAGACTGTCAGTAAGAAGCTGTACAGTTTCAGTTTGAAGATGTTATCGCATCGAGAAATTGGATCCTACGAATGTTCAGATAGGTTATCTTCTGCAAGTCTCTACTCGAAGTCAAGAAGAATAATTTGGGCAACTTTAGGCCTTGCAGCAATGAGAAATCGGGTACTGAAATCTGTTGGAGAAATTGAATATTTGGCCGAGAATGACCCAGAAAGTACAGATATTTTGAAATCAAACATGTTGGACACATATTATCCCAAGAGAAGTCAACATCTGGAGAACATGTGTCTCTATGAAGTGCTGCAGAACTACATTTATTCACGGAAAGCCGCAGAAGACATCAACAATGGAAAATATAAAGTCGTTGGTGAGGAAGGATGTTTGGTGAAGCAAACAAAAGGAAGTTTGATAAATCACAGGAAGCTGAGTTGCGACACTACTGACAAGAAGGAATTTTACTACTTGGCTCTTTTACAGTTGTTTAAACCATGGCGTACAGAGGATGAACTACTGGGAGAATTTCAAAGCTATGAAGATTCTTTTAATGCTTGCAAAGACAGCATACAATGCAGTACATTCTCAAGTTATCTGCAAATGTTAAATGAAGAAATTGAACAGGAAACTACAATTGCAGCAGAAATAGCTAGAGACAGTTCTCAGGACAGCCAAAGTTCAGGAACACTCAGTCAAGATCCCCTAGGACAACCAATCATTGAAAATGAAGCATCAATAGCCATGAATGAAGTGGAAACGGCTATGAATCAAGCTCAAGAAGAATTTGTAGACTTAGAAAATTTGGAAAGACAACTGAATCAAGAGCAGCAACAAATTTATGAAGAGATCAGAAACAAAATTGATCACGGATTTCTACATGAAAAAAAAGAGTGCTCATGCACATCATTTCATCCAATCAGGATGTATGTAAGCGGACAAGCTGGAACTGGAAAAAGTTTCCTTATAAAAGTCATCAGAAGCTACCTACAGCAAAAAACAGATTCTACTTTGTCTTGTGTGGTTACTGCTCCAACTGGGTTAGCAGCATATAACATAAAAGGAATCACTTTACATCGTTTGCTAATGTTACCAGTGGAGCATGAGAACAAAATACAATACAACAAGCTAACTGGAGAAGCATCCTTGGAAGTTTCAAGAGTATTGAAGAAGATGCAAGTTCTCATTATTGATGAGGTGAGCATGGTATCAAACTTAATGCTTGCCTTTGTGCATTTAAGAATGCAGCAAATTTTGAAGACAGACTATGACATGTTATTTGGTGGAAAACACGTCATAGTTTTTGGAGATCTTTTGCAACTTACTCCAGTTAAAGGACAACCAGTGTTTAATACTGTCACACATGAAGACACGAAGAAGTCATTGGGAAGCATCGGAAATACAAATATTTGGTCCTTCTTTGAGTACAAGGAACTTACTACTAATATGAGGCAAGCAAGCGATGAAGAATATGAAAGTATTCTGAAAGATATCAGAATTGGACTACTCACAGAAGTTGGCAAAAAAGCATTACAGAGTCGGCTGCTACATAATTTATTTCCAAAGGAAGAAATAGTTGCAGAGAAAATATACAAGAACATTGCAGAAAACAAAAGTGTCATCTGCTTAATGCCAACTCTACGTGAATGCTCAATATTTAATGAGGAGCTTTTGAAATTGGAAAAAGAAGAGATCAGGAAATTGGAAGCAGTGGACAAAATTGAGGATGGAAGAATTACTGTCACAGTAACAGGCAAACTGAAAAATAAATTGGATTCACTAGAGAAGAACATCTCCAAAACAGCTGGATTAGAAAAAAATCTATATGTTTGCATGAACTGTAGAGTATTTTTAAGAAGAAATTTGGATGTTGAAAAAGGTTTAGTTAATGGAGCTATGGGAAGAGTTGTGGGTTTTATTAATTATCAGAAAAAAGATGGAATTGAATGTTTAAAAATAAAATTTGATCAGATAGAAGAAGTTAAAGATATTTGTCGTTGTACAGTTCGTTTCATGCTTGTGAAAGACATATATGTACGTAGGAAGCAGTTTCCGTTTTCTCTAGCATATGCTGTAACTATTCACAAGTCTCAAGGATTGACTGTAGATTGTGCATTTGTGAACATTGGTTCAACTGTGTTCAAAGAAGGTATGGCATATGTTGCTTTGTCACGAGTGAAAACATTATCAGGTTTATTCATGATAGACTTTGATGATTCAAAAGTTAGTGCTGATACAAACTGTGTAAAGGAGTATAATAGATTAAGAAGAAGCTATGCTCCTCATTTAGGTCAGTATCCTGTGTTGGAGAAACGTGTAGTTTCTCGTAAAAGAAAAAATGAGAATATCTGTAATGAAGATGTAGAGAAGAGGAAAAAAGAGAGGAGTGATGTAATTGCAAGCAAAAAGAAAAAGGAAAATGAAGAACAGGTTGTAGGATGTCATTTTGAAAATAGCTCTGGTGTCAACTGCTACGCAAATGTAGTGCTGAATGTTGTATTTTATCTGGAAAGTTTGCAAGAGCAGATAATAGTAAATCAGGGAAAAAGATTCTGTTCTGAGCTGAGTCTCCTTTTTCAAAAGCTGAGTAAAGATAAAACTCAAATAGAAAGTGCTACTGAAATTAGAAAACTTTTAGATATATGTTCAGGACGAACACAGTTTTCTCAAAATGAACAGCAAGATGCACACGAATTTTTGATGTATTTTCTTCAAGTACTGGAATTAGAAGAAGTTGCAATTGATATTTTATTTGGTCTCTCTTATAAATGGGAACATAGTTGTGAAAACTGTTATAATATATGTGGCTCTAATGTTGATAATGAAAGGTTTATCTATTTGACATTGCCAGAGAGCAAAACAGTCACTTTTGCAAAATTAGTTAAAGATGCTAATCATAGCATGAAATGCGGTGAGTGTAAATCTGACATGTTTTCAACATTAATTTTAAAGGAATACGGACAGTATGTAATTTTAATGATGCAACGATGTAGAGCTGATGGTTCAAAATTGGATACTTTAATAAAGAAGTTTACAGGACAGCAATTATCAATTTCAGGAAAAACTTTTGTAACTGTTGCAATAATTTTCCATGATGGACCTACTGTTACTTCTGGACATTACACAGTTTATCTTAAATGTGAAAAAGGCTGGACACTGTGTAATGATTCCCAATTGATTTTCAAACAACGTTTGCCTTTTGATTTAGCAAATTCCTATCTAATCTTCCTGAAACCTAAATTTTAGAGAGACTTGGCAAGATCTGGACAAAATAATTTTACCATTTTACTGGATTACCATTGGAATTTTCTAAAAAAAAGATTTTTTAAATTATCATTTGGCCTAATGGAAAGATAACCAATTGTAATGTGGACTTTTTTAATTTTTAATGAAACTTTCAAAAACCAATAATTTAGAGATAATCGGTAACATCTGCACAATTTAAATTTTGGAATGTTATTGGAGTGCCATTGGAAATTTTTTCAAAAAAGATTTTAAAAATTACTATTTGGCCATGCGGAAAAGTAACCAATTCTATTGTGGACTTAATAAATTATTTTAAAAAATTTCGTGAACCAAAATGTTACAGAGAATCGGTGAGATCTGGACAAATTAAACTTTAGAATTTTATTGGATTACCATTGGAAATTTAATCCAAAAAAATTTTTAAAATTACTATTTGGCCTAAAGGAAATGGAATCAGATGTATTGTGGAGTTATTTGAGATATAATATTGTGATTATACTTCTGAAACAAAAATATCAGACGGTATTTTAAAGAAATAAGTATTGTTTTTTGATGATATTTTTTTAGAATATTATGCATTTCTGTAATGTTAAGTTTAAGTGAGAAGAGATTCTGGGCTTTTTTAATACAATCTTTGAGATTGTTATTTTTTTTTTGCCCGCTGTTAAATGATGAATGCAATTGCTTTCACAATTTAAAGTGAAATGCAATATATTCTGAAAACAGCAAAAATAAGGCAAAAATATTTTTGGGTAAATATGTAAATACGTGTACTGTATTTTAAAATGTTTAAAAAATATTAATACTTTTTTCTTTTTTTTCAGATTGATATAGAAAATTTTCGAAAACTAGAACCATTTTTAAAGCAATTTTTTTAAAAAAAAACAAATGAATAAATATTTTTTTGAGTGGGTATGGTAAGTCAATAATAATAATTGTAGTGTTTCAAAGTCCTTGTAATGTGATTATTGATTTTTAGTGTTTAAAAAAAAAAAAAAAAAAATTACGCGTACGGTAAAAAAAAAAAAAAAAAAAGTTTTTTAAAAAATATATAAAAAAAAGATGAAAGATAAGGTTGGCTCTTAAAAGAGCCGTTGTGTTCATGCAGGGAGAGAGGAAAGAAAGAATGGGAAAATTAGTCTCTGTGACAAGTGTGCTGATCTATTTTGAGGTTCACTAGGGAAACACTGGTCTCCCTATGACAAATTAGATCATGACAAGAGGCACATCGAATATCAACCCTCAGAAATCGAGGGTTAATTTCCAGAGGGCCAGCAAAAGGAGATGCTCCCCCCACAGATGAAGGGCTCACCTGACCTGCAGAAGAAGGAGTCAGCCCTGCAGATGATGGTCCAGGCTGAGCTGCTGTGGATGTGCTTGGTTGACTTTCTGAAGGGTTACCTCCAAAAAGTCGAGCATGTGTCCTTCTGTGTACATCCCTGAGGTGCCTCATCATGGTATGATTCCCAAAGGAATACTTCCTGTCAGGATTACCTCTTGAAAGTACACGCTGACACAGCTTGCAAGTCACTAACGGTGCATTTACCTTTAGCTGGCATTCAGGAAAAGTAAAATAATCCCATACATAAGAGGTCTTTTGTTTCCTCGCTCTCTGCCTCAAGGTAGTGCTGCTAGTGCTAGCCTCACTCTCAGAAGAGCTCTGCTGTTCTGCCATCGTATCACAAAGACAACCCAGCTCCTTCTCCTAAGGGATCACAAGCAGAAATGAGGGGAATGGGTGTGGTGTAGGAGAGTTCTAGAACTGAAAGTAGTTTCAACCAATCAAAAGTTGTGTTTCATGATCACATGACCTACCGTACGCTTACGGTACGCTTACGGTACGCTTACGGTACGCTTACGGCAAAAGTGCGCATGCGCGTAAAAAAGACACGCGCTTGCGCGCATGCGCATAACAGTCACTACCCGACACTTCCGCGTAATGTGCGCGTGTAGCGTACACGCGTACGCGTCCCACGCGGAGTACGCGCGGCTACGCAAATTGCGTAACTATACGCAAACAGCGTAGATAAATTGCGGGCGTTGCGTAAACCGTACGCTTACCGTAAGCTTACGGTACGCGTACTAAAAAAAAAAGGAAAAAATGTACTGGAAAAAATTATAACATGTTTATTTTATGAAATATATTTAAAAAAACATATTAAAGAATTTTAAAAATTTAATCATAGTCTTTTTAAAAGGTTAGAACATTAAATTAAAAATATGTTTAAAAAAATAGAAGAAAAAAAAAAAATTAGCATTTAAAAAACCTTGCAAATTCACTGAAAAAACCATGGGTTTCACACACGTTATAGTTAGGAATTAGCATTTAAAAAACCTTGCTAATTCAATGAAAAAACCATAGGTTTCACACACGTTATAGTTAGGAATTAGCATTTAAAAAACCTTAGAAATTCAATGAAAAAACCAAAGGTTTCACACACGTTATAGTTAGCTGGACATTTTACTCGTAAAAAACCCTAGAAATTCCCCTGTTATAGTTAGTTCAGCTAACTATAACTCGCGCCCCCGCAATGCACTGCTGATGACGTCACATATTACATCACTCATGACATGGTCAGTGACATCACTGATGACATCACTGATGACATCTCAAATGACATCACTGATGACATCACTGATGACGTCATCCAGTGAGTCTGTGTTTCTGTAAAGTTTTAATATGTTTAATATGTATATTGAAAGGCCTGTTGAAGAATGAGTGGGTGTACAAGTGTGTGAATGGATGATTTTCTAGGTGCGTAACTGACTCTATAAGTGAGTCATTAAATGTATCTTACTGCAGACTAGTGACTAAACTGTGTGAATGTCTGTATGTGTCTGTGTGTTGGTGTATAAGTGGCTGCATGGTTTTGTGAATACCTATATGAGTGTCTATATGGGTTATTGATTGGTTGTCTTAGTATCTGTATGGGTGCATGAGTGTTTGTGTGGGTAGGGTGTGTGTGACTCTGTGCATAGATGCGTGAGTGGGTGTTTCTATGGTGCATGGTTTTAAGAGTGCAACTGTGATGGACTGTATGGTTGGGTGAGTGTATGTATGAGTGTGTTAGTGATTGAATGTATATCTCAGTTGTACATGTGTCAGTAACTACATATGTGAAACGCAGTGCATATGTGTGTAAGAGTATATAACTATCTATATGTGAGAGTGTGTGATTGAGGGAGTGCCTGTATGGATGAGTGTGTGCTTGTATTAGTAATTGTATAAGAGTGTCAGAATTTGCTAGTATTTTTATGAGAAAGTGAATTTGAGTGTTTAACTGTATAAATTGGACTGTGATTAATTATTTGCATGACTGACTAGGTGTGTCAGTACCTCAATGGATAATTGGCGGTGTGTGAGTGTCTATATAGGTGTATAAATGCATATGATAGTCCTGTACGGAGTGACTGTAAGTATGAGTGACTGTACAGGTGAGTGAGTGGAGATGTATGTAGACCTAAGAGTCAATGAGTGGGTATGTAGTTATTGGTATTGGAGTATCTATGGTTTTCAAAATGGCCGTCTGAAATTTTGAGTCGGTGTATCAAAGGCTATATTAGGGTGTGAGAAGATGCACTAATTTATCACATGGATGACGTCATCAGTGATGTCATCAGTGATGTCATTTGAGATGTCATCAGTGATGTCATCAGTGATGTCACTGACCATGTCATGAGTGATGTAATATGTGACGTCATCAGCAGTGCATTGCGGGGGCGCGTGTTATAGTTAGCTATAACGGGGGAATTTCTAGGGTTTTGTACGAGGGAAATGTCCAGCTAAGTATAACGCCCCTGAAACCTATGTTTTTTTAGTGAATTTCTAAGGTTTTTTAAATGCCAATTCCTAACTATAACGCCCCTGAAACCTTTGTTTTTTTCAGTGAATTTCAAAGGTTTTTTAAATGCCAATTCCTAACTTTAACGTGCATGAAACCTATGGTTTTTTCAGTGAATTTCAAAGGATTTTTAAACGCTAATTCCTATCTGTAACTTATCTCTGAATATATCATAATTCATGATTTTGATTGGATTTCTATATTTTTCAAATTCAGTGTGTCAATTTAATTAATTATCTTTTTTTTTTAATACTTTTTTATCACCATTTTTTAAACTTATTTTTTCAATTAATTCTTTTAAAAATTAAAAAAATTTATTTGAACTTAATGGGTTTTTCAAACATATTTTTTTATATTTTTCAAAATATTTTTTTAACTATATGTTCAAAACTGTATTTTATATATTTTTTTCAATGTTTTTGGATCCGCGCACCCTATGCGCACCGTTCTCGATCTCTACGTGATAGCATCCGTGCATGGTACGAGTTGGGTACGTGTTTAGTGCGCGATCGCAATGGGACAGGTACGCGACTCCCAGCCTATACGCGATACGTTCGATGTATGTAACGCGACGTTTACGCACTTCCGCGATGCGTCATGTGCGTCTATGACGCGGTAGGTGCGCGGATCCCGCGAAATATTTAACATTTAAAAAAACATATATATATATGTATTTTATGTGAATATTAATTGAAGACAAACTCTAAACTAGTCTTAAAAGTAATATATTTTTACATCTAATCCTATATTTCTTTTTAATTCAATTTTGCGGATGCGCGCTGGGTGCATGCTGCGTACGCGCAGGGTGCGCGGATCCCATGTGACCTGCAAAAAAAGAGATTTGATTGGTTCATTACACTTCCTCTTCTAACTATTGAAAGACCCCACCCATTTCAATCATTCTTCTTTGACCTTCTTTAGAGCACCATCTATTTGGAGAGAAGAAGATTTTTTAGACTAAATTTACACTTAGCTCTAACTTTTTTCAACCAAAAATGGCTTCAGGGCAGCAGGCATCACCTGCATCACCTCATACTTCTGAGGATGAATTTTTGCCGGAGGCACCACCCAAAAAACGTTTTTCTTCAGTGGTGTGGACATTTTTTACTTTTCCCGAGGGGCAGAATAAGACCAATGCCACCTTGGTCACATGCAAGATTTGCAAAAGAGTCCTATCGAGAGGGGATCCTAACAAGAAATACTCTTGCGGCACGGCAAGTATGATGAAGCACATGAGGACCCTTCATCCGAACAATCTTGCACAAGAAGAGTGCCGACGGATGAGAAACACTCCTGCTCCTGCGCCATCTACCTCATCGCAGCCGAGCACATCAAGAGTGCATCCATCAGCCCAAACCTTGGACATCCGTCCTCAATTTCAATTTTTAAAAGTGCTCTGCACTAAGTGCAATAAGACTTTGTGCTATGGTGAGCAGTCGATCGATCTGATCTGCCGCCGGCAAGAAAGTCACATTTGCTATTTTTTTTTTTTTTTCCCCTGAAGTTCATTGTTTGGTTTCTCCTGTTTTGTTTTTTGTTTTTTGTTTTTTGCAGAAAAACCCCAAAAATGTAAAAATTGTTCAGAAAACCCAAAAAAAATTATAAAAGAAGAAAGCAGAAAAAAAAGTTCTTGTAAGAACTAACTTTCCTGGTTTAAAAAAAGAGCTACATTTCTTTGTTAGTGTTAGTTTAGATGAATGTATGTGTAGTATGTAATTGACTGAATGAATGCATTAGTAGCGAATGGTGAATGTATAAGTGCAGAACTATGAGGAAGTGCTGCAGCATCACACAGTAACCTCTTTAACTGCAGTGTGCTGTAGCACTTCGAAGCACAGGGATGCATCATAAGTACATAAATATGTTGCAAATCTATGCTTCTCTCTGCACGGCTGCTTAAACTGCAGCCATGTGGTGACACAGGCACCCTTGCACCATAGTGCAAGGATATCTGTGTCATGTGATGTTTGTTTTTCTGCAGGAAGACACACCTTCCTGCACAAAAACAATGAGAAAATGCATTTTTCTTCTTCAATGTATGCTGAACATTTCAGCATGCATTGAAGATATAAAAATGTGGAGAAATTAAAACAATTCTCCTTGTTGTGCTTTCCTACACCAATTTTAGAATGGTGCAGCATTCACACACATATCGAGATTTATGATTTCTGATAAATCCTGACATGTGTCTTGTTCTATGAGTATTAAGTGCAATCATGCACAACAACACTTATAGAACACCCTTTCAACAGAAAGTGGTGTGCATGATGAAGTTATATTTACACGGAGTATAAAAAGTGCACAGAGTGCCTTTTACTCTCTTTGTAAATATGAAAGAGTATCTTGCACAATAACTATGTTACAAAAAGTGACATATTTCCGTTTTTAAATTTCCTTTGCGAATGATAGAAGGTAAGCACAGAGTTTTGTCTGCAAAGATGTTCAAAGAAGAATGATTGAAATGATTGCGGTCCTTCAACAGCTAAAATGGGAAATATTATGAACCCCTCAAATCTCTTTTTTTGCAGGTCACATGATATCTGATTATGGTCAGATTTCAAAACTACATCAACAGAGTGTTTTTAGAAACGTGTTTCAACTTTGTAGCTTCTTGCAGGCCTCTTCCTTCTGCATATTGAGACTTAGTTAAACTTACCTTCACAGTAATAGGGATAAAAAATGGAATACATTTTTTTCTGTTTTTCATTCAAATATAAATTCATATAAATTGCTTATTTTAAAATTTGGATCTGTGAAAGAAAAGGAAAAGAAATTATAACATGTAATAATACATTTTTTACAACACAGCATCATTTCCACAAAGTAATTTTTTTGCTGTTCTCAGAATATATTAAATTTCACTAAAAATAGTGATTTCAATCGTACTCATCACTTAACAGCGGGCAAAAAAAACACAGTCTCAAAAATTGTTAAAAAAAACCCAACATGCCATTCTCAAAATACAAATCACAGAAATATAAAATGCACACAGCTAACAATTTTTTTTAACTTTGACTTACAAAAACTGTAAATGATGCCGCTATAAAATATTCACCAAATCTAAAGTTGAATTTTTGGAGGATGCACCACGCCCAAAACGTTTTCCTTCAGTGATGTGGAAATTTTCTACTTTTCTCGAGGGGCAAACAAAGACCAATACCACCTTTCTCATGCACAAGATTTTCAAAATAGCTCTGTTACGAGGGGATCCTAACAAAAAATACTCATGCGGCACAGCAAGTATGATGAAACACCTAAGGACCCTTCATCCAAACAATCTTGCACGAGAAGAGTGCAAACAGATGAGAAACACTCCTGTTCTGTATCTGTAAAAAAGAATCACAAATAAATATATATTAATAACTTTCAAAATTATACTATTCCATTACTGTACAAACACATTTTATATAAATACTGACTAAGAAACTATGGCCCTGAACCACAAGTGTGACGATGGTTAAAACACTACATGCATAGTGCATACTACTTTGAAGCAGTTTATGCCCTAAAGCCTACCTCACTAAGGGCCATATGTAGGTAGCTAAATACCGGTCGGTAACGACCGAAATTCGGTAAATATGCCGTTACCGACCGTATTTAGTCAAGTGAGATGTAGGAGGCCAAAAACCAGTTTTCGGTAAATATGAAGCGGTAAATACCGATTCATATTTACCGATTTCTAAAATACCGATTCATATTTACCGAATACATATTTACCGAATCGGTAAATATGAAGTGGTAAATATGAAGTGGTAAATATGAAGTGGTAAAACTGAAAAAGACATGTAGGTAAATTCGGTAATTAAGAAATCCATGAAATTCGGTAATTAAGAGTCGGTAATTAACACAGATTGAAAGCAGGTGGTAAGCATCAACAGTGCATATAAGCAATCCCAAAATGCAACAGCATGGACAACATGGCCGCTCTGTATGTCATTGCAAGGCGCCTACGTCTACAGGCAGCAGGTCTGAGGATTTGGAGACGGGAGGAACGCATCTACAGACAGCGCATCACACTCTTTCAACAGACTGACGCAGAGATACATGAAAGGTACAGGCTACACCCACAAACCATCATGGACCTGATCAGGGACCTGCACCCACTCCTGGACCAGCCAACAAGAAGGGCGCATGCCATACCACCACATGTGCAGGTGCTCTGCAGCCTACATCTACTCGCATCTGGCAGTTACCAGGGGGTGATAGCTGCGGTGGGCGGTGTATCCCAGAGTTGCCTGTCCCGTTTCTTCACGAAGTTCCTGGATGCCATGATGCAGAGAATGCACCACTACATCAGCTTCCCAAACACACAGGCTGAACTGCAGAAAACTAAAACTGACTTTTATCACATGGCACAGTTCCCTCATGTCATTGGCTGTATTGATGGCACACACATTCCAATCTGCCCACCAGCTGCCACTGAGCACATCTACAGGAACAGAAAGTCCACCCACTCCATCAATGTGCAGGTAATCTGCGATGCAGGGAACATCATCACTGATATTGTTGCGAAGTTTCCTGGGAGCACCCACGACTCCTACATCTTCCAGAACAGTGGGATCTACACATGACTGCTTGCCGGAGAATTTGGAGAGGGATACCTGCTAGGTAAGTAACAGTGACGCCCCATGAAACTTGCAAATCATAGTGTACTGAGGCATGTGACTGATGGTTCCCTTTTACTCACCTAGGCGACAGTGCATATGCCGTGCGGTCATTCATCCTCACTCCCTACCTACACCCAGCAACCCAGAGTGAGAGACGATATAACGTGGCACACAAATCTACACGCAACGTGGTGGAGCGCACGTTTGGACTATTGAAAAGCAGGTTCCGCTGCCTCCACAAGAGCGGAGGCGCACGCCAGTACACACCCATCATCTGTTGCAAGATCATTGCCACTTGTGCAATGCTGCACAACCTTGCCACGAAGAGAGGTACAGAGGTGGAACTAACAGATTTTGAGGACAATGAGGATGATTCAGGTCAGCCAGAGGCCAACGCTGCTGGAGTGCCAACAGCAACAGATGGGAGAGAGAGACGGGCAGAGATCACATGCAACTATTTCTGAGTAAGTAAGGGGACACAGCCAGTTGTTGTATGTCATGACGTAGTTTTAATGCGGCACTACGCCACAACACCAAGAATATGCCATACTGGCAACATTGCGTAAGTACAAGTAGTAAGTCCAGGGTTACGTCACCCAATAGTCTTTGGCTATGCGGTGCTGCATTAATGCTTGCGGCCACGCGCTACAGTGTGGGATGGCACGGATTCAGCCTCCTCACTAGTGCCAGCCCCAAGCCGCCTGCTGCTCCTGCGGGTATCTGGGACCGGGGGTGTTATGCTGCTCCTGCTGCTGGTGTTGATGCTTTCAGCAGCATCCCCTGCACCAGTTGTGGCCGCCTGACTAGTCAATAGCACCTCAAGTGCACTTGTGACCTGCACCATCCCCCGAGACACGTCGCTGCTGCAGTGTGTCAGGCCCTCCTGCATAGACACAGAGCACCGGCAGAGTAGTGATGTGGCAGTTGCCAGCCGGTTGAGTGCCCTGGTGTGACTGTCCCTCCTCTGCCGTTCCCGGCGCCGTGCAGCTCTGTCAGCATCATATTTGCTGCACAACAGCTTGATGGACTGGGACATGTCCTGAATGCCCGCTGCCATGTCACCCATCCCCACCGCCATTGCGCTGATGTTCCTGTCCATGTTGGCAAAAGTGGTTTTCAGTCCCCGCATATGTCGCTGCACTGACATAACTGCCTTTGTTTGCAGGCGCTGTTGCTTCAGCATGTTGCCCTCGAGCCCCGAGAAGACCCCATGGCTGTCGACGTCTGCTGGTGGACTCTGCACCCGCGACCTGCGGCGCCGTCTTGCACCCGTGTGTTCTCCCTGTGAGGTGGAGGGCACAGTGGCATGGCTCCCATCCTGGGGCATAGTGTTTGGCTCCGGGCCCCTGCTGTCGTCAGATGTGGTGTCTAACGCTCGCAACCTGGCAGCAGCACGCCTCCTCGACCTCACAAATGCAGGCGGTGATGTGGCCGGTGACTCAAACATGAGTGGCGATGCTGGCTGTGGTAGAGGTGACGCTGGCTGTGGTTGAGGTGATGCTGGCTGTGGTTGAGGTGATGCTGGCTGTGGTAGTGGTGATGCGGGCTGTGGTGGTGGTGATGCTGGCTGTGGTAGTGGTGATGCTGGCTGTGGCAATGCTCCCTGGGCAGAACTTGTGCTGGCCAGAGCTGACCTGTCTTGCCGGTGTGCCCTCTCTCCTGTAGCATGTGCAGTCCTGCGCGATGTTACATCTGTGGACAGAAATGCAACATCAGCTCAGTGTACCTGAAGCCCTGCATTGCTAGCATCACAATAAATTTATGTAACACTCTCACATTGTCCTCTGCATCCTTTTGGCTAATGTGCGTACCATGCATTGTTGTTCTGTGCTATTCAGTTCATGGTTGGGGTTTCCCTGACTACATCTCCCATAATGCATTGCCTGTCTGCACTAACACATGGACTGGAGTGGGATACTCATTTCACAATGGGGGATGTGGGATAGGGGTAGGGGGGGCTACATTGCTGTGCATTCGTCTTACCTTGTTGGGTGGCGGCTCTGGCAGAGCTGTCGGCATCCCCAAGGCCCACGACGCTCTCGTGCTCTATTGTGGCCTCCACCAGCTCCTCCAGTTCGGTGAGGGCAGGTGCCCTGTTAATTCCACCTCCTGTCCGGCTGGCCTCCTTCTGTATTTCCCCCATCTTCCTCTTTGTGGCGATCCTCAGGTCGTACCAGCGCTTTTTCAGTACCTCAATGTCCCTGGGGGTCACTCCAACCGCATTGACCTGCGCCTGGATTCCCAGCCATATATTGCACTTCTCTGACTCTGGCATTTGCAGGGACTGCCTCCCAAACAGCTTCTGGTGCTGCTTCACCACCTCCTCCACTAGCACCTGGAGTTCCCTGGGGCTGAATTTCTGCGTCCTCCTCCTTTCCCCTCCATCTCTCTGTGTCCTCTGGCTGGACATAGTAGTTTTGAGCTGCACAATCAGGCACTGGCTCCCTGCCTCTCCTCTGCACTCCCAGCCTCTCCAGGGTCTGTTGATTGTGTGCACCTGCCTGGGTGTGGCCACTTCCTGGTTGGGTGGGGTGTGGTTGCACAGGATTGGCTGTTTCATCCAGTCATGTGTTTTCATTTTTCCGATTCGGTAAATACCGATTCGGTATTTACCGATTCGGTAAATACCACCTCGGTATTTACCGAATCGGAAAATTCCGATTCTTTAATACCGAATGTTACCGAATCGGTAATTATTACTGAATTATTACCTACATATAACTTACCGATTAATAAATACCGATTCGGTAAAGTTCGGTATTTAAGAATCGCTAAATTATATTTACCTACATGAGGCCCTAAAACTCTACATGCTAACTGACTAAATGATTACAGTACTATAAGGAGACACACTGGGTGAGTGACAGGGTGTTTGCTAGAAGAGTATGAATACTAACCAGGGAATTGAAGGTGTGAAACACAACTGTGTAGGTGATTAGAGGACTGCATCCATACTGCATAGGCATTTACAGCAGTCCATGTGCTAAGGCCTGGCTCACTGCATGACTACTTGGGTACTGACTGAATAATTAGAGTACTGCAAAGATAGTATCTTGGTGAATTTATAGTGTTTGAGTTTTCGCACAGTGAATCGATTAGTACATGATGCTGAATGGGTCACTAGAAGACTGCAAAGGGAGTGACAGGGTGTTTCCTGGAAGTATACGGATACTGACTAGGGATTTGAAGGTGTGAAACACAATTGTGTAGGTGGTTAGAGGACTGCATGCATAGTGGATAGGGGTTTGAAGCAGTCTATATACTAAGGCCTGGGTCACTGGATGAGTACTTGGGTACTGACTGAATGATTAGAGTACTGCAAGGAGAGTGCCTGGGTTAATTTATTAGGGTTTGGCACAGTGAATGGATTAGTACATTATGCTTAATAAGGTCACTAGAGGAGTGCAAGGGGAGTGACAGGGTGTTTGCTGGAAGTGTATGGATACTGACTGGGGAATTGAAGGTGTGAAAGACAAGTGTGTAGGTGGTTAGAGGACTGCATGCATAGGGGATAGGGGTTTGAAGAAGTCCATGTGCTGAGGCCTGGCTCACTGCATGAATACTTAGGCAGTGACTGAATCATTAGAGTACTGGAAAGAGAGTGTCTTGGTGAATTTATAAGTGTTTGGGTTTTGGCACAGTGAATGGATTAGTACATGGTGTTGAATGGGTCACTAGAGGACTGCAAAGGGAGTGACAGGGTGTTTCCTGTAAGTGTATGGATACTCACTAGGGAATTGAAGGTGTAAAAGACAAGTGTATAGTATGTTAGAACACTACATGCATACTGCATAGACATTTGAAGCAGTCTATTTGGTACTTAGAAACTGACTAAATAATCAGACTACTTCTAGGACAGTGCTTAGGTAAAACATTTTCAAATTTTCAGTTCTGCCACAGCGAAGAGAATATTACATGGTACTGCACCTTAGTGTCAAACCCTGACTCATTTTATCAATGCATAAGCAAAGACTAGCTTCTAATGCTACTAAAATGTGACAACATGACAGGTTTTAAAAGAGTTATCTGCTAAAAAATACACTATGTTACCAAATGCTTCTCTCACAGTGATTCCCAAATGCACACAGACTCCCAGTGAGATTCTAGACAACAACCACTATACCTAGGAGTTTACCAAACATCATTCACTACTGTGGAAGTGGTAAGGGAACTGCACACAATCTTCATATTTCAGGACTGCACTTTTGTGTCAAAGCCTGACTCATTTAATCAAAGCATAAGCAAAGACTGGCTTCTAATGCTACTAAAACTTGACAACATGACCGGTTTTAAAACAGTTATCTGTCAGCAAATACACGATGTTACCAAATGCTTCTCTCACAATCCTTACCCAAATGCACACATACTCACAGTGTGATTTTAGACAAGCAACACTATCCTAGGAGTTTACCAAAACTCATTCACTAGTCTAGAAGAGTTAATGGTACTGCACACAATCTACATATTTAAGTACAGCACATCAGTGTCAAAGCATGACTCATTTAATCAACGCATAAGCAAAGACTGGATTCTAATGCTACTAAAACTTCACAACATGACAGGTTTTAAAAAAGTTAGCTGTCAGCAAATACATGATGTCACCAAATGCTTCTCTCCACAGTGATCCCAAATACACACTAACACACAGTGTGATTCTAGACAAGCACCACTATCCCCAGGAGTTTACCAAAACTCATTCACTACAGTGCAAGTGGTAAGGGAACTGCACACAATCTACTTATTTCAGGACTGCACTTTTCTGTCAAAGCCTGACTCATTTAATCAAAGCATAAGCCATAACCGTCTTCTAATGCTACTAAAACTTCACAACATGACAGGTTAAAACAGTTATCCGTCAGCAAATACACGATGTTACCAAATGCTTCTCTCACAGTGGTTCCCAAATGCACACATACTCACTGTGTGATTCTAGACAAACACTATCCCTTGCACTATACCAAAACACATTTCTTCATCTAGAAGTAGTACTACATTTTAGTATAGAAACATAACATAACTCATTTCACAAATTCATAAACAATGACTGGTTTCTAATTCTACCAAAATATAAAAACAGCACAGTTATCTGTCTGCAAACACATGAAAAACACAAATGCTTATCACAGAATGGTTTCTACATGCACACACACTGTCAATAAGACTGTAGAGAAAAAAAGTACTCCATACACTTTAGCAGGAGAAATACATTAGTCTGATTAAAATCAAAATAGTCTACATACATCCCCTCACAATTAAATAACTCATCTTTCAAGTTCTTTTGTAGATTAAGAAGTATATCAGTCACTCACCATATTTTCTTTTACAGAATCTCTGCACTGTGCACCTCTCAGCAAAAACAAAGAATGGAAAAGTTACATTACATACATGTAAACATCAAATTACAATCCTTCACACATAAACTCAAAAGCAAACACACATTTCTATTGGTTAAACATTTCAACCCTTTCCAACTGAAATACATTTCAACCCTTCCCCCAATCTGCCTTCTGCCTGTTACCATAGAAACAGGTCATGGAACACTGCACTGAACACACAGGTCAGAAGTTCAGCACACAATGTTCCTACACAAGAGAGGAAGTGTGCTTCACTTTTCAACATATCAGCTAATCATATATAATGTCCTTACAATCTGTTTTTGTTAACCAATAAGAATCATACCTTTAAAAAACAGACATATACACCCTACCTTTCAGTGTACAAAGTAGTCATACAACCAATGATTTCTTGTCTTTTTAAAAAAAAAAAATCCGTGGATCCGCGCACCCAACGCGATAGGATGCGCGCACCGTGCGCGCATTTCGCCGTTTAAAAAAAAAAAAAAAATGGGGCCCCAGGGGGTCCTTCTGGGACCCCTAAGCACCTCTAGAGGGTCAGAGTATTTCCAGTCTGCCCTCTTCATATGTTTTACACACTTATTCCCCTTGCTTCTTCAGCCTCGCTTCTACCGAGGCAGAAAATGGCCGCCAACAGTTCCTGGTTTCGAATGTAGAGAGACACTCGACAGCCAATTAGCATTCAGCGCGTGATCGGGAGGGTGCGTGCTCGGTTCGGGGAGGGTGCGCTCACGGTGCAAGTAGGGTCCGCGGATCCTCCACGGCCATAGATATTTATGTACTTTTAACTCTAATTTTCTCAGGAACTACTGAACGGATTCACACCATTTATGCAAAAGGCACGAGTCTGAACTGAGGACTACCTCTTTGCCAAATTTGGTGTCGTTCCGTTCAGCGGTTCGGGCTGTAGCTGGGACAACAGGTCCTATGGGAAATTGCATGGGGAAAACATGTTTTGGCTCCCCCCTTTTTTCTCGGCCCCCGCTTGATGAATCACCACAAAATTTTCAGGGTAGGAGCGGAGCGGAGCTGGCCAAAAGTTTGGAAAATTTCGCGAGGATTCGTCAACCGGCGCCAGAGTTATTGGGTATAGAATGTTGCGAATTTCCTATGGAAAATAGGTCCTAACTATAACTACCTACTGAAAGAGAAAGAGTTGCCCCCGATTGAGAAGCACTCGCAGGAGGCACATACAGCACAGGGAAGATCTTGCGGTCACCGCGCCACCTGACACGTTTCGGGCTACGCCCTTCCTAAAAGGTATGTTGTGCATGAATCACCAAACACTTGAGTTCCAGTATTATACTTTCTTTATTTCCATTAGCATACTTGAACTCAGGTGAGCAAAAACAAGCATTATGGGACTGGAAGTCCTTGCATATAACCCATGTGGGCTGCTGGTGACTCGTGGTTCCACAGTTCTTAAAAACACGGTTCCCACACATGGAACCTTCCCCCTCCTCCTGCTCCATATGCCGCAATCGTCTCCAACAGCAGCAGAGCCACATCACGCGGCGGTGCCTCTCACGACCTGGGCTGGCCATCAAATGTGAAAAGAAAGAGTTGCCCCGATTGAGAAGCACTCGCAGGAGGCACATACAGCACAGGGAAGATCTTGCGGTTTCTGATATGTTTAAAGCATGCATTGTTAAAAGCTTTCCGCAATGTAAATATACACATTTCAAGCATCCTATCAAGCAATGCGACTGGTGAAATACCACAATGATATTATGAAAAAATAATAAAACGCAAAGTGCGGTAAATGGTAACGAATTGTAGCATAATGTACCACCAGATTGTGTAATTCCTGAAATAAACATACTGCATGCCAGCCTAATGGGTGAACAGTTAACCTATTTTAAGAATGGCGCCAACCTCTCTGAAAAGTAAGCCCTTCATACAACAAATAATGAAATACAAATGTAAAACGTCATGCTGCAAATGTCCCACACACTTTAGAGCCGAGACCTCTTCAAGCCTGCAGTATTAGTTCTGTTATTAATAGGTCCCTTGGCCCTTTGACCTGTGAGCTGGAAATGCGGAAATATTATTGCTGTGTGCCCGGATGCGATCACTTCGATATCTCTGTTTCAACACAAACGGCCTTGAGATTGAGGTGAATGCGTTTACACTGCTTAGCCAATTAACACATTTGTGTACAGTCACAGCTTAAATGCCCGCCTCCCGGTGAACACTGTTATCCCTGACTACCTCTCCCATAATGCCCATATATACTGAGAGAACCATAGGGTTC
Source organism: Triturus cristatus (assembly GCF_964204655.1). Taxonomy (NCBI): domain Eukaryota; kingdom Metazoa; phylum Chordata; class Amphibia; order Caudata; family Salamandridae; genus Triturus; species Triturus cristatus. The sequence goes on along the minus strand of NC_140587.1, from coordinate 938,719,481 downwards.
AGGGACGTTATAGTTAGTTGGACATTTCAATTGTACAAAACCAGAGAAATTCAGCTGTTAGAGTGAGTAGAGCTAACTATAACTCACGCCCCAGCAATGCACTGCTGATGATGTCACATATTACATCACTCATGACATGGTCAGTGACATCTCTGATGACATCTCAAATGACATCACTGATGACATCACTGGTACAAAGCCACTTCTCAGAAGAGACAACTGCAAGGAAAACACCCATTACTGGGTTTTATCCTTGCACTACTTGCAAGGCATGTAAGAATAGTGTCAAGTTGAAGGACTATTCAGTCCCAGGAAGAAAAGTCAAACAAAGGTGTGTTAGTTTGTGTAGAGATGTGTGAGTAGGTGATTCACTGTGAGTATGGGTTCAAGACTGCATGTGGAAATAGCTGTATGGGTGCTTGAATGTGTGTATGGGTGTGTTGGTGAGTGAATGGATGTCTCAGTGGTATATGTGTGAGTAACTACATATATGAAAGGCAGTATATGTGAGTGTTGGAGTATATGTGAGAGTTAGTGATTGTGAGAGTGGCTGTATGAATGAGTGTGTGCTTTTGTCAATGATTGCATAAGAGAGTAAGTATATGTTAGTATCTGTATGAATCGGTGATGTAGTGAATGTATAACTGTATAGGAGAGTGAATGGCAGTGTTAGTGATTCTTTACATGACTGGCTAGGTGTGTGAATAACTCTATGGATGAGTGGCAGTGTGTGAGTGTCTGTATAGGTGTATGAGTGCATATGATAGTGTTGTATTGATGAGTGACTGCATGTATGAGTGACTGTATGGGTGATTGAATGGATGTGTGTGTATACCTAGGAATCACTCAGTGGGTATGTAGCAACTGCTATTGGTTTGTCTATGGTTTCAAAAATGGTAGTCTGTATTTTAGAGTGGGTGTATCAAAGCTTATATTAGGGTGTGAGGAGGTGCTTAAAATTATCACATGGATGATGTCATGAGTGATGTCATCAGTGATGTTATCAGTGATGTCACTGACCATGTCATGAGTGATGTAAAATGTGACGTCATCAGCAGTGCATTGCGGGGGCACGAGTTATAGTTAGCTCTACTAACTATAACGGCCGAATTTCTCTGGTTTTGTACAAGTGAAATGTCCAACTAACTATAACGTCCCTGAAACCTATGGTTTTTTCAATGAATTTCTAAGGTTTTTTAATGCTAATTTCTAACTATAACGTCCCTGAAACCTATGGGTTGTTTGTGAATTTCAAAGGTTTTTTAAATGCTAATTTCTATTTATAATGTTCATTAAACCTTTTAGTGATATTTTGTAACTTTAATATCCTAAAAATAATTTGTGTTTGTTATTAAAATATATATATAATATCTTCTTTTTTATTAAATACTGAAATATATTTTTATTTAGAAAAACCTGGAGTCGGGCACCCATCGTATACCTATCTCAGTGGGTCCACGGATTAAAACCGCCATATTGGTGAAGTCGTAAAGGATGCGCATTTCAGCCAGCCCACTCCGCTTACGCTTACAGGGAAGGAACAACAACGCTACATGTCCCAGGTCTTCCCTGTAGTGATCTGCTGATCACAGGTCTAGTTGTCAGTATGCCAAAGCCACTCCTTCATGGCTGGTTAACACCCACACCACACCCATACAGCACAGGCGTCACAGGACGTCACCCTGCCAAGAAAAAAGGCCAGGCGCACGTGCCGGAGTCCATTTCCATTTTCTCCCATGATTGAGTTCCACTAAGTTAGTGCCACCATAGCTGAGCGGGTGTGCAGCCTGCGATGATGCGTAGGCCTCGATACACCATTCTGGCATTCAAGACCCGATTTGAATTGTGAGCTCAGCTGGACCACGTGTACGCCACACAGAGATGACTCCTTGGCGCGGTGCAGCAGAATGCACTGCAGGCCTGTGCCGCGGAATCTAGCGATGGCTGAGGAGGTTGTTCTGGCACGTGGTAAGCCATCTTGGAGACACGCCAGTGGTGGCAGGTGAGCATTGAGGTCTGGGTGTGCAGGGTCAGGCAGTCATTGCTGGGCTGCGGACTGGTCTGGGGACTAGGTCTAGGATGCTTGCGAATGATGTAGGAATCATGCACACTGCCTGAGAAGTTTGCGACGACATTAGTGTACAGGCCCCGGTGGTCCAGTTTTGCCTGCACATAGTTAGAATGCGTGTGGTTTCTGTTGAGGTGATTGTGTACAGTGTTGACAGTGGGCACAAGTAGTACATGTGTGCAGTCAATTGCCCCAACACATGCAGGAAGCCTGCTATGGAGTGGTTACCTTGCTTGGTCTCCAGCTGTTCCTGCGCAGTGTGCGTGAAATGAAGATGCAGGTGTATCAAGCTGAAATGAACTGTGATACTTACAGGTATGATAAATCCTGCATAATGAGAACATAACAGAAGTTCGTGTGGTTGTAACGTTCCTTTTCTTTCCAACGAAGGATACGACCACACGAACTTCTGTTACGGTCATTTTGTGCAGGATTGATCATACCTGTAAGCATTCCGGTTTGTCCAAATGCAATACATTGTACCAGATTACGTTTGTGACCATACTAACGCTTGACCATTCTCACCATTTGTCCAACAGGTTTCTGAATGTGGAGTATGGGAATTTCCAGGCCGATCTGCAGTTATTTGGATCCACAAGTTGCCCTTTTGATATTCCCCATTGGGAATGTCACTTGTTGTTTGATGTTTTTGTGTTGTTAATTTATGTTTTTCTAATAAAGTAGTTTTTACACTACTGTTGACTACTAGACTTCATGACCTGGCGCACCCCTATTTCAGTAACTACAATCTTGGATCTGGAGCACAGAGGCATCAAGCAACGACTGGGGTTGGGGTTAGTTGTGCTGGAAAACTACGAATTGGGACGAGCGGGTGGTGCGGATAGAGGTGCCCTACATTGCTTTTGTGGACATGCATCCAAGACATGTGAGGAAGTTTAATAGGGCTGGCTGTGAGACTCCTCCGACTCTGGCAGTTGTTAGTTAGAAGGTGCCAGAGGGCAACAGGTGCAGCACAGCTAGCAGCTTTGTCTGCGAAAGTATGTTGATTGTCCGCTGTGTTAGTACCGTCAGCCTGTGGGCAATGTGGCAGCGTGCACCAACTTGAGAGTGGGGCGATAATTCTTTCACAACTAAACTGCCAATAACTCGGCGATAAGTCCCCACTGTTGGGTTATAGGGTGACTCTAAAACGAGCCCTTGTGTTTATTAGGACTTTGTTGTAGCTACATGCGAACCACAAGAAAAAAGATTAAAAGAGCAAGAAAAGTGGGCAGGGTACAAACACCCTGATCCTCTAGGCCTGCTCAGGGGATCCCACAAAAACCCCCAATGCCCAAAAATGTATATATTTTTCTTTTTTTTTAAAAGGGACTGGGTGCACGAATCCGGACACAAAAAAAAAAATGATGGGGCATATTCTCAAGGACTTATCGCCGAGTTATCGGCACTTTAGCACAGCAAAAGTGGCGTAAGAATTATCATCCCATTCTCAACCTGGTGCAAACTGCTGATATCGCCAGTTTTCCTGCGATAGCTTCCACAAAAAAACATCCCCATGGATGAGAGCGACAACTAACGCTAATGATATGCAGAGTTGGCGTTACCGTACAAAAAAAACACAAAAACACCACTTCCTGATATTTTCAACGACCAGCCAAATCTGCGATGCGATCCAAAAACAGGCAATAAGCCACGTTAGAAGTAGGAATTTAACATCTGCCTTTTACTGGTGTAAAGCAGGACGACTACCTACAGTATAAAAGGGAGCCCAGCCCAGAGCCACATCTAAAGACCAACACATGTCATAGAGCTACTGATCATGCAGCTCCGACACTCAAGAAGGCCACAACACCAACTGCCACCACCCCCAAGCCCCCCCTACTACCACCGAGGCAGCACAGAACAGGACAACGGACCTTCCGAAAATGGCATGGCCCCTCAGCCACACAATAGCTGAATGTTGTGGGAGGTGGAAACCAAGTGTGCGTGAAAGAGGCAAGTCACCCATGAATAAGAATGCACAAAATGGCAAGTGTAGCGGTGATGTGCTGGACAGACCTCACTATGCAGAGCACAGACCTCTCCAAGTGTACATATACTCCTGCTGCTCGTAGTGTTGTGGACAGTGCACGCAACCATGCTACCTCAAGCAGTGGGGAAGATCTCGGTCATGTAGCTGTGTCTCCCCCCCTGTAAGTGGAAGTGGAGTGGGCTGGTCCAACGTACGCCACTTGAACGTAGGAGTGTGAATAAATAGGCCGGGTCTCTGGGCATGGTTCACTTCTGGGAAGGCCAACGCGTCTGCCAGAGCAGCGGCCCTCACCCTGCCATGAGGCCGCTGCCGTGACCGCGGCCTCCTCGACACAGGCCCCCTACGAACCCAGCGGCACAGTACCACAGAGATATATCTGTACAGACTACTGCCTTCGATGTACACTGCGGACAGCAGGGCTCACAATTCAGATCGAGTCGCGATTGCAGATGACACAGTCCAGTAGGCAACAGACATTGCTCCCAGTGCGGCCCCCCCGGACCACGCATCATCGCTGGCTGGGCACGTGCTGAGTACTTCAGGTACCACTAACTCTGTGCAGCTCAAGTCAACGCCACGTCACTGTGTGTCCTTGTTGACCACTGCCTCCGACCTACACTGCAGTCAGCAGGGTTCACAATTCAAGATTAGTACCGATGCAAATTGTGTAAGAGACTATAATCGGTTAAGAAGACCAAATGTTCCCAATCTGTGCAGCTCAAGTCAACGCCACGTGCTGTGGGCCCTTGCTGACCACTGCCTCAGGCCTACACTGCAGTCATCAGGGCTCACGATTAAAATTGAGTCTTGATTCATTAATTGCAGAGTCCAGTAGGCAACAGACATTGCTCCTAGTGCAGCCAGCCCGGACAACGTATCATCGCTGGCTGTGCACATGCTGAGTGCTTCAGGTACCACTAACTGTGCAGCTCAAGTCAACGCCACATGGCTGTGGGCCCTTCCTGACTACTGCCTCCGGCCTACACTGCGGTCAGCAGGGCTCACAATTCAAATGTAATCTTGATTCATTAATTTCACAGTCCAGTAGGCAACTAACTATAACATAATCCATGTACAAAACGGAAGGTTCACCAAAATCAAAATCAATGTCCTCCAAGTGTATCCAAGCAATATCCTTTTAGTATCCTTGCTTCACGAACTGGTTTTAGATCAGTTATAGCTTTAGTATAATGACCAAATTCCTCTTGCAAGTCCTGAATTGCAGTCTACACTGCGGACAGCACAGCTCACAATTGAAATTCAGTTTGGATTTATTAATTGCAGCGTGAACTGTACTGTATGTCCTCAGATTTTGTCAAGAGGAAGTGACAAAAAGCATTCCTCGATGTCTGTGCTGACTACTGCCTTCGATCTACACTGCGGACAGCAGGGCTCACAATTCGCGATTGCAGATGACGCAGTCCAGTAGGCAAGAGACATTACTCCCAGTGCGGCCCGCCCGCACCACGCATCATCACTGGCTATGCACCCGCTGAATGCTTCTGATGCCCCTACCTCAGTGCACCACTCATGGACCCTTTATGATAGAATCTTTTGTGTATGATTTCAGATCTGCTGCCCCTATCTCAGTGCACCACAAGTCTTGGACCCATTATGATAGAATCTTTTGTGTATGATTTCAGATCTGCTGCCCCTACCTCAGTGCCTCACAAGTCATGGACCCTTTACAATAGAATCTCTTGTGTGTTATTTCACATGTTGTGCCCCTACCTTAGTACAGCACAAGTCATGGACCCTTTATGATTGAATCTCTGTGTGTGATCCGATGATTACTGTTGTACTTGTTGCCAGCACCAACCATTCCCTGAGGGCTGGCTTACACTCACCCCACACGCATCCAGCACAGACGTCACTGAACATTTGACCCTGGTAATAAAAAGGGTCCGAGCATACCCGTATCCAATTCCACTATCTATCTAACTGTGTCCGTGTGTTTATTATATAGCTATGATGCCCCTGAGCCCTACCACATTACATTGTGCTGTGGACTGCGCATGCAATCATGTTACCTCTGGCAGTGGGGAAGACTTCGGTTATGTAACTTTGTCTGGGTCATTGTATAAGTACATGGGTAGAGACTGGATCATTAGAGTACTGCAAGGAGAGTGTATAGTAAATGTATAAGTGTTTAGGGATTGGTGGAGTGATTGGATAAGTACATATGTTGGCAGAGCCTAACCCCTAAGCACGAGCTTGGCTCTAATTGGCTGCCCTCCATGTGCCAAAAACTGAAATTTGGGCTTTGCATGGCCCTGTATTTCCACATCTGCAACACTCCACTGAATGTGCAATAAACATTCATATCCACACTGGATGTGTCATGTCTACGATCTTTCGTGGAAGTATGGATGAATATAGGGTCAGTGATTACCCCTACCTTCCATGTTGGCCATGTTGTGGGACTTGGGTCACAGGGTGACACATTGGCGCTTGCGGCCCGAGTGGTGGAAGCACTACAACAGGGACACCTGCATCAGTTGATTCCTCATACAGCCCAGGATGGAACCACGCCCAGAGCTCCAGGGTCATTGTTCACAGCCTCACGTAGGACTGGCATATGCCAGGCCAGTCCACTCCACTTACACTTACAGGGAGGGACGACAACGCTACATTACCCAGGTTTTCACTGTAGTGATCTGTTGGTCACAGGTCTAGTTGTCAGTACGCTACTCACAGCTGGTTTACACCCACAACACACACATCAAGCACATGCGTCACAGGACACGTGACCCTGCCATTAAAAATGGCTGGGCGCACATGCTCAACGCCATTTCTGACCTCTCTCAGGGCATATCCGTGTGGTGTGCATGTGGGCATGGGGACCCAGGGGCCTGAGACATCACACTCCGCCAGCCCGGAGGTGACATGATGGCGTCCGCCCCACCTTACCCAATCATAGAGGGTCCATGACTTTTGGGGCACAGACTTGATGGCACCGGATGCACTGCGGCCGGCACAGGCACACCGCCACGGGATGGTGACTTTCAGGGCACTGAGGTAGGGTCACCGTATGTGCTGAGCGGGTGTGCAGCCTGTGATGATGCCCCGTCCCGGCGGTCCGGACAGCTCAGGTTTTGTGTGCCCTACTGGACCGCAGTGTAGGCCTGAGCCATCGGACAGCGGGGGCCTACTGTCACGTGGTGTCGCCTTGCTGGTCACAGAGTTAGTGGCACCACAAGGGCTGAGCGGGTGTGCAGCCTGCGATGATGATGGGTGCACTGGCATGTCCTCTGCCATGGCGAAATCAAGACCCAGCACCAAATGTGAGACATGGTGGCTTGCGGAGCGGGGTTGCATGATGTGGAGGGTGCCCTGTCCACGGGCCCTGGCTTGGGGCTTGCAGCGGCATGTGGTGGGCCCTCTTTTCTACACGCAGGTGATGGAAGGTGAGCAGTGAGGCCTGGGTGCGCAGGGGCGGGCAGACACCTCTGGGCAGTGGGAGTGGATGGTGTGCAGCAGCCTGAGTGCGCAGTGGCAGGACATCGATGAAGGTGTGTGCAGTTGTATGTACTCTGCCATTACCAAATCTAAACTATGTTTCAGATGAGTGAGTTTGAGGGCTGCAGTATGTCCAGGCATGTGGTTGGAGACACACCGGTGGCTGAAAGGTGAGCAGTGAGGCCTGGATGCGCAGGGGCGGACAATCACCTCTGGGCGTTGGGAGTGGATGGTGTGCAGCAGCCTGGGTGCGCAGGGGAGGGCAGACACCTCTGGGCAGTGGGAGTGGATGGTGTGCAGCAGCCTGGGTGCGCAGGGGCGGGCAGACACCTCTGGGCGGTGGGAGTAGATAGGGTGCAGCAGCCTGGGTGCGCAGGGGCGGGCAGACACCTCTTGGCGGTGGGAATGGATGGGGTGTAGCAGCCTGGGTGCGCAGGGGCGGGACAAGGATGAACACATATGCAGTTGTATGTACTTTGCCATTACTCATTCTATTCTATGTTTCAGATGAGTGAGCTTGAGGGCTGCAGTATGTCCCGGCACGTGGTTGCAGACACACCGGTGGCGGAAAGGTAAGCTGTGAGGGTTTTGTCTGCAGTGTCGGCATTCACTCTCCCTCTCTTCCTTTCTCTCTCACTCACTCTTTCTCTCTATCTCTATCTTCCTCTCTCACACACATTCTCTCTTTCTCTCTCTCTTCCTCTCTCTATCACTCTTTCTCTCTTCCTCTCTCTCTCACTCTTTCTCTCTTTCTTGCTCTCTCTCTTCTTTGATGGGCGCATGACGCACAATCTTATCTTGCTTTTTGTCTTGCAGGCTGTGATTCACAGATTATCGAGGGATGACACGCCACAGCTCTACCTACTTTTATTTTGTTGTTTGTGTAAATAAAATGTTTTATATGAAAATCCATGGATGACTGTGATTCTCATTTGTCCAACCTCACATGCATCTTGATTGTTATAATTGTGCGACATCAGCCGATTTGTTACGTTCCAGATTTTGGAAGGTTGCTGTCACATTTGTTTGTCGGGAGGGGGTCAGGGGGAGATGGCGGACAAGGGGGTGGTGGCGGGGGGTCTCGGGGCACTCTTGGGTGTCCAAGCTGCATGATCGTTGGCTCCATGGCATCTGCTGTCGTTCAGGTGTGGCTGTGGGCGGGGCTCCCTTTCATGTTGCAGGTTCTAGTCCGACTTTACACCAGGTCAGAGCAGGTGTAAACTTCCTGGTGCTAACGCACCTTATCGCCTGTTTTGTGTTCTCTTCGCTGATCTTGCTGGTCGTTGAGAATGTTGCGAAGTGGTGTGGTCGCTGCTTTTTGCACGGAAACGCCTACTCTGCATCTCATTAGCAATATTTGCCGAGGTAATCCGTGACGATGTTTTTTAAGGCTGCTATCACTGGTAAACTGCTGATATGTGCTGTTTGCACCAGCTTGTGAATGGTGGGTTAAATTTATCACCATTTTGACTGCGATGAAGTGCCGTTAACTCGGTGATGTGTCCTTGAGAATATGCACCTCGGTGTTTTAAAAACCCGAGAAGTACTCGAGTGCCGCGCCGAGAGCCGCGCACCCAGCGCATTCACACTAGGGGGCCACGCAGAGAGCCGCGAACCCTTCATATTCTCACTAGGAGCACGCACTGAGAGCCGCGCACCCTTCGTGTTCACACTAGGGGCCACGCTGAAAACCGCATCAGGGTCGCGACTCCAAACTTTTTTGAAAACAAAAACCATTCACTTTCATTAATTTACATTACTCTAGGGGACCCCATCCCCTGAGGCATGCCCACATCTACATATATTTTTTTTTAAAAGGGGAGGGGGGCCGCGTGGCCCCCCTCCCATGCCACTTCTGGCCCCAGAGACCCCATCCTCCAAGGCCTGGCCTCTCGTATAGGGACTGTGGGGGGAGCCCCAATGCCCCCACGGTCCCGCCGGCTCCCTGCCTCCCTGCCTCCTGTGGGAGCCGACATTGCTTTTGGGCAACAGGAGCTGCTAACATTCAGCTTCCCTTGCCCAAAAGCAATTCTCCTTATCTTTATTGAAGTGAGAGGAGGTTTTCATCCTCTCACTTCAATGAAGCAAACCAGTTTCCTATCACAGGGTGGAAGCCATGCTCCTGCCCTGTCATAGCAAACGGCAATGTCCCGAGGGTGCATAACCCAGGACATTGCAGGAGCCGGCCCTGTGGGGTGGCGGTCCCCAGGGCCATGAAATGCTCCAGTAGGGGGGCTGTGTGGCCCCCCTACCTCTAATTTCAAAGCCCCGGGATGGTGGTGGTCCCGAGGCTGCGGGAGGGCCGTGTGCTCTCCCACACCTAAGAGCATGCATTCGGACATTTTTTGGAAAAAAATAATAATGGGGGGGTAGTTGTGGGACCCCCTGAGCAGGACTACGGGGTCAGGGTGTTTCTACCTTGCCCCCTTTTCTTCACTTTTAACTTTGCTTTACTGTTTTCTTGTGACTCGGTTCTACCAAGTCACAAGATGGCTGCCAACACTTCCTGGTTTGGAGTGTTGGCAGCCAATCACAGTGAAGCTCGTGGTCGTGGCAGCCAATCACAGTGAAGCACATGGTTGGGAGGGTGCACAAACCCACCCCTGCCCCAGATATCGAAACTTTTTTTTTTTAAATTTCTCAGTAACTACTGAACGGATTTAAACCATTTAAAAAAAAGACGCTTTCTGAATCAAGCTCTACCTTTTTGACAAATTTGGTCTCATTCCATTCAGCAGTTCGGGCTGTAGCATTGGCTAAAGTTTGCTATGGGAAATTGATTTTTGACTTGAATTTTTTGCATTTCTCAACTACTACTAAACGGATTTACACCATTTAAGAAAAAGGCCGTTTCTGAAACAAGCTCTACCTTTTTGCCAAATTTGATGTCATTCAGCTCAGCAGTTCGGGCTCTAGCCTTTAATAAAATTTCCTATGGAGAAAAGACTTTTTGGGCCCCCCTTTTTTCTCAGACCCCGCTTGACGAATCACCCCCAAACTTTCAGGATAAGAGCTGACCTGGATAGACCTTTTTTTGGGAGAATTTCACCAACATTCGTCAAACTACGCCAAAGTTATTAGCAAATCAAAAAATGCTTTTCCTATGGAAACTAGGTTCTGACTATAACTACCTACTGGCGACCGCCAGTAGGTAATATATTATCTACTGGCGGTCGCCAGTAGATAGTTATAGTTAGGACCGTGTTTCCATAGGAAATCTCAAAATTCTATTTTGAATAACTTTGGTGAATATATATATATATATATATATATATATATTCACTTAAAAAACCATAGGTTTCACACATGTTATAGTTAGCTGGACATTTCACTCGTAAAAAACCAATGAAATTCCCCCGTTATAGTTAGTTCATAAAACTATAACTCGCGCGCCCGCAATCCACTGCTCATGACGTCACATATTAGATCACTCATGACATGGTCAGTGGCATCACTCATGACATCACTGATGACATCATCCTTGTGATAGAGTTGCGGTCGCGTGAGTTATAGTTATCCGAACTAACTATAACAGGGGAATTTCATTGGTTTTTTACGAGTGAAATGTCCAGCTAACTATAACATGTGTGAAACCCATGGTTTTTTAAGTGCGTGCTTATAGATATTTATGTACTTTTAAATGCAATTTTCTCAGGAACTACTGAATAGATTGACACTGAGGACTACCTCTTTGCCAAATTTCAAGTAATTCTGTTCAGCCATTCGGGCTATACCTTCGACTAAAGGCCCTATGGGAAAATGCATGGTGAAAACACGTTTTGGGACCCTCGTTTTTTCTCAGCCCCCGCTTGACAAATCACCACGAGACTTTCAGGGTAGGAGCTGAGCGGAGCGCCCCATTCGTTTTGAAAATTTCGCGAGGATTCGTCAACCGGCGCCAAAGTTATTCAAAATAGAATTTTCAGATTTCCTATGGAAACAAGGTCCTAACTATAACTATCTACTGGCGACCGCCAGTAGATAATATATATATATATATACATTTTATATACACAATGAGGAAAAGAAGGGAAAAAATGAAAGAATGAGGGAAACAAAATTCTCATAAAAAAGGTAAAAAGGGGGAAAAAGGGTTTATACATACAAATATATATCTAGGGGCACCCTTATTCTTTGGGTTTTTTTTAAGGTGGGTAACACATTGGGAGTAAATAGGTAGAGGAGAAGGAGGCTACAGACACCATATCTGGACAACAACCAGTGCAGGTAAATAGGGGTTGGGTTCTCCAAGGGGGGTGCAGGGTGGGGGGGTGTAGGGTGGGGGGTATGGGAGCACATGGGGATAGTTAATAATAAAAACACCTCATTCGTCATATTTATCATAGGTTATGTTGACCAGAAACTTTTAGTTAGGTTAGGATTGACTGATGGGTTAAAATCAAGATGTAACTGCTGCTTCACCTTAAGGAGGGCCTGGAAGGTGGAGTACTTCCTTAAATGAAATCTCTGCAGATACTATCCTGGAACGTAAATGGCTTGAGGGTGGGGTCGCGTAGAAGATGAATCTTACAATATCTGAGAGATTCCCCCGCCCAAGTCCTGGTCATTAAGGAGACACATCTTCTTGAGGCAAAGATGAGACATATATTGAAATCACAGAAGTGGGTGGACTCCTACGAATGTACTGATCAGACAGCAAATATTAGGTGGGTATGGATCCTTTTTAAGAAATCAGCCAAAGCACAGATATTACAATATAAGGGTGACCCAGGGGGAAGATGGTTAATACTGAAAGTCACTGTTAGAGAGGTTCTTTTTACATTAGTCGGCTATTATGACCCAAACCATGACGATCCCTCTAATCTCCAAACTATTTTCTCGTACTTATTGGACTTCCCCGAGCCGGTGATATGGGCAGGAGATTTCAATTTTTTTTGGGATCCTAAATTGGATAAATCCCCCAATAGCAGAGCAATCTCTTCTACGAGATCAAGGATATCCCTCCTAACAATTATGTCGCAATTGGGCCTTAGCGATATCTGGAGAGAAAGGTCAGGGCAACAGATGGGTGTATCGTTTAGGAATCTTAAGTATAGACACAAGTCACGGATTGACGACATTCTGATTAGTCTTACTCTCAGAGATAAAGTAAAGGATATAACATACTTGCCATCGCATTTGTCTGACCACTCCAGTATTCTACTGACGCTAGAGAGCCTAGGTACCCAACGGGCCAGAGCGTGGTCTTTTGACCGTACTCTCTTACTAGAAGAAAATGAGTTGAGTTTCCTCTCTCGAGAAACAAACCATTTTTTAGAGATCAACTTGGGAACTGCAGGCATTACGACAGTTTGGGATGCTCTCAAGGCTTTTTGGAGGGGTATAATAACTAATAGGGCAAGCTATAGATGTAAGAAATATAGAGAAGAGATTAGGGGTTTGGAGGAAGTAATGAGGAAGGTGGAACTAAAACTAAATGCCCAAGAGGGAATCGGTCAGAAGGAAGATCAAGAAATCAAAAGGAAATTGAAGGAACAAATGGAGTCGGTTCTCCAGGGGCGGCTTATGTGTAGGTGGGAAGTGAGCAAGATGGGCCATTTTGAGTATGGGGAAGGAGCTGGAAAATTACTAGCTTGGAATATCAAGGCAGACCAGCTCCGGAACCATATTAAGGAGATCTCAGTGGGTAATGGAGAACCCCCCATCTTTTCAGATGTAGGAATAGGAGAGGCCTTCCTGGATTATTTCCAGGAAATATATAAAGAGACCTCCACAGACGATAATTCCAAGGCAAAATCTTGGCTGGAGAATATCGCTCTAACACCTATCAGCTCCAAACAACAACTGGATTTGGGGCAGCCCATTACACAAGAGGAAGTGAGGAAAGCATTGGCAAGTGGGAAAAGGAGCAAGGCGGCCGGCCCGGATGGACTTCCAATAGAACTATATCGTTCACTTGGAGAGAGCTTAATACCAACAATAACTGTCCTATTCAACAAAATCTTTATGGATGGTATCAGCCCACCGGTAACATGGAATGATGCTACTGCAGTCCTTATTTTGAAACCGGGAAAAAACTCCTCCGGATGTGGGTCTTATCGGCCCATATCACTTCTAAATGCCGATTATAAAATCTATACAACTATTTTGGCTACTAGATTGGGGAGGTGGCTGGAGATATTCTTCACCCCGACCAAAAGGTGTTTGTGAAAGGGCAAAACACACAAAGTACAGAGGGGTGAGAGGAATATCCCTCTTTGACCTCCCGCTCAGGAATTGAATATCACACAAAGAAGAGGGATAAAAACAGATTTTCATGAAGACCAATAAGTGTGTGGGAGATACACCAATTTTGTAAAACTGCCCTCACACACAGCAAGCTGTGTCATGCTTCATCATAGGGCTGCTACTACACCTCCGCGCCAGCCAAACGCATGGAGGTGGAGCAATAAGGGAGGGGAAAAAACAAATACAACATACAAAATAATGTGGAACCAACGGTGAGTTGAAAGTGCAGAACCAGTGACAAACAGTGATATAAAACCAATACTGGGAAGACCTTATTCCAATTTTAATATTAGGTGCCCAGTATGGAGTTAAAAAGAACAAGAAACGTGGGTGATAGGTTTGGAGAGCTTATAATGAGGTTCCAACCCCCCCACTCTGCATAAATGTCGACATGTTTCAGCCAGCACTAAATAATAACCCGGCTTTCCTCAGGACTTCTCACCACTGTAGTTCCCAGTTGTAGAAACTTCCTCCTCCCAATTAGGGAAATAAGAGGAAGTAACACCTCAAGTGAGGTCTCTCGCCTTTTGAGAGGAACCGACTTTATTAAGTTTATAAACTCGAAATGGCGGGGGAGTGAGGAAAGCCGCCCACACGCACTCTTGCTTTCTAGGGCTGCTGTCCGCCACCGTATTTCGTGCCTTGTTGCTCAATTCTTCCGGCAAGAAGACAAATTTGTAAACATTGGGTAGATTCTGCCCTTCCCACTCATTCGGACTGGCTAACTTCCTTTTATGAAACATCTAAAATGGACATGGCCAGAGTATGTAACAGGAAAAAGATCGCATACTGGGACTTGCTGTTGCTGTGGAGATGATTTTTTTTTTGGTCCTATGATTATGCCAAAGGTTTATGAGCATTGAGAGAGTCCATAAGGTCTTTTAACAATCTGGAGTGATACCTAACCTCCCCAAATCAATAGATGGGAAGTGCTCTTTGGTCTGATAACATATCCCTCTAGGCTACGGGCTGAGGGCATCGAGAGAATCCGAGGGAAGAGCCCAAGTCATCCTAGCCTATTGACAAAGGGGAATGCATAGACGGTCAGCACGTTATTGGTATTGGCGAAGGAGGACAAAAAAAGAAAGAATAACAAAAAAGAGCCTGACAAGTGTGACTGGATTCATAGATACACACCAGCAATGAACTTTGCACCTCTCACAGTTCTGGGACCAAGGCATGCACCTACTGTTCATGGTCCAGAGGTGTTTAGATTAGAGGCAGGTGAGCCAACAATTGTACAGGGAGAACCGGAGTAGGGATGAGGGAGGGATTTGACTTGACTCTACAAGCTCATGCACATGCCTTGGAAATAATTGTAATGTAAATCATGCAGCACACATTATGCAAAATATGAGGAAATCTCTTCAAAATTCAAAAAAGTGTATTTATTTAACATGCAGCAAGTGTTTCACCTTATTCCATCAGATAATAGCACTCCATTAAGAGACATTTATCAAAAGTAATAGCTCTTAAACATGAACTTGGAAACATTTATGCCACCCTGCTCTGCCAACAATCCTATTATCATTAGTGAACTAAGACATCAAGTCAGTTGTCACGTGCACCCTACTTGTGGCCTAGATTCTTATTATACATTGAGCAACAAACAGAGGAGTTTTTTTGTGCAGCGCACTGACAGAACTCAACTATTTCAAGTTGTTTGCATATTTAGTAATGAACAAAAAAGGAGGCTTGGTGAATTAACAATGTTTGCCTAGGGCATTGGCGTGAGGCTAAATGATGGGGCTACCTGCAGAATGTGATGAGGGAAACCTGAGCCTCCTATATCTAACAGATGTTCATTGGCCGTGGGCTGTGTTGGGCTTCTTGAACGGCTGGGAGGGCTCCCTGAATGGGGTAGAGGCAGCCCTCTGCCTATGGGGTTGCAGGGATTTGCTTTACACCCAGGCATGGTAGCACATGCAGGAAAGAGTGGTGGGGGAGGGGGGGAATCAACAGACGACAAAGAGGGAAACTTAAATTTAAAAAACCTAAAAACACTTTTTTAATTTACGTTTTTCTCGTTGTTGTCTGTCGACTCCCCCCACCCCCCACATCAATGCTCTTAACTGCACGAGCCACGCCTGGTTACACCCCTGTCTAGGATTATCCAATTCGTTTCAAAGTGGAAGCTGGGCTCAATCCCAGGTTTTCTGGTTTTTACATCAATGCATAGGCGATGGATGTAGGATTCCAAAGGGTACTGCAGCATCCCCAGAATTACCAGGATGGAGTTCGGACGGTGACTGAGGAATAAAAATGCCTTTCAATTTTGTTTTCATTATGTCACATTTGCTGTGGGGTCAAAGACTGAGTCATATGTGAGGGTATGTCTTTTGTCGAATTGCTCTTTATTGTGTCAAAAGGAGATTGGTGATATCTTTACTTTATCTGACTATAAAGTGAGAGCATTTTGTAAGGTGAACTTTGAGATAATTTTGCTGGTGCACAGGGAGTGTGAAAGGAAAGACTGCAGTATGTCAATTTTTCAAACATACAACAAAATTTAAATACTTGTAAATGAACTGTACAAAGTATTCAAAATATATTATCAGTTCGGAAAGCACAAATGAAGCCCTATTTTTAGTAATTATGAAGTATGATTAAAATATAGCTTTTAATGTGATCAAAACAAATCAAGGCATATTACTTGGTGATACGCAAATGATAAATATTTTGTGGAACCCAATTTCTACACATTATCTTTTGCGTGCATTATCATTTTATCAGTAAAACTGAATGTCCTTGAATATTTAGGGGCATATTTATGAAGGGTTTTGCCTCACCCTTGCACCACGCAAGGGGGCCCAGGTGGACACAAAATCTATAATGAGATTTACCAAGCCATGCGAGGCCACCTTGTGTGGCTCTGTGTGGCTTGGTAAATCTGGAGTAACTCAAGATAGTGCAAGTCGCTACATTGTGTTACTCTGCCCCAGGGAGGCATTCCATGGTTGGAGGGTGGGTGTTCCCGCGCATCCATCGATTAATTCTGGAGCATTCCCTCATTTACCAATACTGGTAGACCTGGGAATGTATCAGAATGCTACACCTTCCCTGGGAGGCGTAATTTATACTTGTTTTTACCTCTTTCTATGTGAGCTGCATTATGCGGCACTCAAAGAAAGAAGAAAAAACCTTAGAGGATTGTTTTTGTGCAAGAAGGTGACCCTTCCTGCACAAAAACAATCCTGCCCACAATGCAGGAACCCTTGCACCATGGTGCAGGGTGCCTACATTGGCACTAGACAGCAGTTTGTGTGCCAGCCCTGGCAGAGAGAAGGAATGTGTCATATCTTGATATATATGGAGCATTCCTGCCCTCTCCCTTTCACACAGCACAGTGCAGCAAGGTACCTTGCTGTGTTGTGTTGTATCAAATAATGATAAATATGGAGCTGGCTTGGTGGCCCTTTCAATGGAAAATGTGCTGTCTGTAAATGACTGTGCGCTATCACGTGATGTTTTAGCAATAAATGTGTGACAGTGTCCTCCATACTGCACCACCGGCAATATACCACACCCTTACCACTGTCCTACTGAAGGGGTGTGGCTCAATTGCTACGCTTGTTTTTAACACCTTCCTTTTACTCCAGTCACACAACATTGATGGCAGCACCCAAACTCTGAAAGTTGTTCCAGCACCTCTTCATCAAAGGCCATTGATTTGCCTTTAGTTCTTAGTGTACAAGGTTAGCGCGTGGTTGGTAGGCAGAAACTACACAAACTCTCTGCTCGATCTGGGATCGAAGGTCCAAGAGGGCCTCAAGCTCAGCGACAGCCAGTCTTCTGTCTCGAGCGTTAGTGGCTATCCACCTCTATAGAATATAGGGTGACCAGACGTCCCGGATCTCCCTAGACAGTCCCGGTTTTTGGACGACTGTCCTGATGTTCCGACACTTTACTTCACAAGTGTCAGCTCATCCTACAAAACAGAAGTGTAACATGTGCTCAGCTCCTCTGACAAGTGAAGTAACTCATGTAATTTATCTTTTTGATTCAGAAAGCACAGGAGGAGGTCAGCTACATACACCCAGCAGAGAGGAGGCAAAGTAGTGAAGGGGGGGAGCGCACAGGGGGAAGGTCCTGCCTGCCAAGACTAATGTTTTGTAAACGTAGCCTTATAAATCTGTGCCTATTTATATAACTATATATATAAGCACCCAATTACAAGGCTACATTTACTTCTGGCCTCGTCCTGCTCTGCCTGAAAGAAAAAAGATAAATTACGCTAATTTCAGACTTTACGCACACACAATGGGCACAGGCCAGATATTCAGTGATCATTGGCACCCTTTAGTCCTGCTTCTATGGCTGGCCTGTCCCGGTTTTTGCTTCTCGAAATCTGTTTACCCTAATTAAATATGAAATATTAACCAGTATATATGTGTCAAGAAGAGCCAGCTTTAAATTTTTCTCAGAGATTTATGGTATTCAAGGCCGTAAAGAGGGTTTAGGGCTTCACCACAAAACTCTGGTAATCTACCATTACTTCGTGGCCACTACTACGACCTACCAGTACTAAGCATTTTTTACTTAGCAGAATTTTTTACTTTGCATGCTTTAAGTTTGCCTACTTCTACTTCGCATATACTGTTACTTAGCACTATACCGTTACTTACCAAAGTCAATTACTTTGCTAAGTATTCACATCGTTGTTTGGAAAACGAGGCGCTTCCGTTTCCAAACATCGACGTACAGCTCTGACGACGCCTGAAGCAGGAGAAGAGAGGAAGCACGGTGAAGCGAGGGACCATGAGGAGAGAGGTAAGTGGGGCAGTGTCGTTTTTGGGATCGTGCAGGGGGTTGTCTTTTAAGTTTTAGGGTTGTCTCTATGTAGTGTAGAGTAGTGTATTTGGGTTTAGGGTAGTGGTCATGCGGGGGTTGTCTTTTAGGTTTTAAGGTTGTGTTTATGTGGTGTAGAGTAGTGTATTTGGGTTTAGGGTAGTGGTCGTGCAGGGGGTTGTCTTTTGGGTTTTAGGGTTGTGTTTATGTACTGTAGAGTAGTGTATTTGGGTTTAGGGTAGTGGTCATGCACGGGGTTGTCTTTTAGGTTGTAGGGCTGTGTTTATGTAGTGTAGAGTAGTGTATTTGGGTTTGGGGTAGTGTGGTGGTGCAGGGGGTTGTCTTTTAGGTTTTAGGGTTGTGTTTATGTAGTGTAGAGTAGTGTATTTGGGTTAAGGGTAGTGTTGTGGTGTTTGTGTGGTGTAGTTTAGTGTTTTAGTGTAGTGCAGTGGTGTTTGGGTAGTGTAGGTAAATGTAGTGTATGAGGGTAAGGGTAAAAGAATAAAAATGTGTAGAAGGTGTATACTTAGTAATATACTGCGAAGTAAATGCATATTTAGTACTTTTAAATGTATTTGCGAACTAAAAGCATGCGCAGTTAAATCTTGCGTAGCAATGGTATTTACGATGTTAAAAACATCGTAGTAAAAACTTGCGAAGTAATGGTCTGCTAAGTAACATCATATATTCCAAAACTCTTCCAAGCTGGCTGCGAGTCGTGACTGACTGTCGTCATTAGCCAAAGACCCGCACGACAGTAGTGCAGGGAGCTCTCAGTCTGGCTAGGGCTGGAGGCATCCGCGGAGAGGTAACGTAGTTCAAATGCACAACGCATGTGGAGATAAGCATGGGAAGATGGAGGGATTATTAGATGCAGGTGCATCTGCAGACGGAGTATGGTAGTGTAAACATGCATAGAACAAGAATAACAGAAACATAAATAGAAAAAGGAAGAGATGGAGGAAACACTGCAAATATGGAAATAACACTACAGAAGTAGAAAGAACACAACAACAAAGATGGTGGCACTTCAAATGTGAAAAGAAGACTGCTTATCTTGAGGGAAAACTCAAGCACTTGAAGTAACAAAGAATATGTGTAATAAACACTATAGGGGACGAGGGTACACTACAAAAATGAAGTGGATATGGCAGGAGTGGAGGCACAATAAAGAAATGAAAGTACCACCGCACAGATGGATCGAACACTGCAGAGATGGATCGCACACTGCAGAGGTGGAGGGAACACTTCAGAGATGGATCGAAACACTGCGGAGGTAGAGGGGACACTGCAGAGGTGCAGAGAACACCGTTCAGGGGGAGAGAACACTGCAGAAGTGGAGGGAACACTGCAGAGATGGATCGAACACTGCAGAGGTGGAGAGAACACTGCAGAGATGAATCAAACACTGCAGATGTGGACAGAACACTGCAGAGATGGATCAAACACTGCAGAGATGGATCGAACCCTGTAGAGGTGGAGGGAACACTTCAGAGATGGATCAAACATTGCAGAGGTGGAGGGGACACTGCAGAAGTGCAGAGAGCACCGTGGAGGTGGAGAGAACACTGCAGAGGTGGAGGGAACACTGCAGAGATGGATCGAACACTGCAGAGGTGGAGGGAACACTGCAGAGATGGATTGAACACTGCAGAGGTGGAGCGAACACTGCAGAGATGGATCGAACACTGCAGAGATGAATCGATCACTGCAGATGTGGAGGGAACACTGCAGAGATGGATCGAACACTGCAGAGGTGGAGGGAACACTGCAGAGATGGATTGAACACTGCAGAGGTGGAGCGAACACTGCAGAGATGGATCGAACACTGCAGAGATGAATCGATCACTGCAGAGGTGGAGGGAACACTGCAGAGATGGATCGAACACTGCAGAGGTGGAGGGAACACTGCAGAGATGGATTGAACACTGCAGAGGTGGAGCGAACACTGCAGAGATGGATCGAACACTGCAGAGATGAATCGATCACTGCAGATGTGGAGGGAACACTGCAGAGATGGATCGAACCCTGCAGAGGTGGAGGGAACCCTTCAGAGATAGATCGAACACTGCAGAGGTGGAGGAAACACTTCAGAGATGGATCGAACACTGCAGAGGTGGAGGGGACACTGCAGAGGTGCAGAGAACACCGTGGAGGTGAAGAGAACACTGCAGAGGTGGAGGGAACACTGCAGAGATGGATCGAACACTGGAGAGGTGGAGGGAACACTGCAGAGGTGGAGGGAACACTGCAAAGTTCGATCGGACACTGCAGAGGTGGAGGGAACCCTGCAGAGATGGATTGAACACTGCAGAGGTGGAGGGAACACTTCAGAGATGGATCGAACACTGCAGAGGTGGAGGGGACACTGCAGAGGTGCAGAGAACACCGTGGAGGTGGAGAGAACACTGGAGAAGTGGAGGGAACACTTCAGAGATGGATCAAACACTGCAGAGGTGGAGGGAACACTGCAGAGGTGGATCAAACACTGCAGAGATGGATCAAACCCTGCACAGGTTGAGGGAACACTGCAGAGATGGATCAAACACTGCAGAGATGGATCAACCCCTGCAGAGGTGGAGGGAACACTGCAGAGGTGCAGAGAACACTGTGGAGGTGGAGCGAATACTGCAGAGGTGGAGGGAACACTGCAGAGATGGATCGAACACTGCAGAGGTGGAGGGAACACAGCAGAGATGGATCGAACACTGCAGAGGTGGAGGGAACACTGCAGAGGTGGAGGGTAAACTACAGAGATGGATGAGGGAGGGAATACTGCAGAAGTGGAGATAACACTGCAGAACACTGCAGAAGTGAAGACAGCACTGCCAATGTGGAGGGAACAGTGTAAGAGTGAAACAATGTTAAAGTAGAACTACACTTCTGAGAAGGTTGGAAGACTTCAGAAATGGAGAGAATGCGGTAACTACTTAAGGACAGGGAACTTTGCAGAGAAGGAAGGAACAATACATGGGGTAGGGAACCCTGCAGAGTACAAGGAGAACACTTTATTAGTGTACAGTGCAGAGGCAAAGGGAACACTGTAGCAGTCGAAACTGCACCACAGTAAGCAAGGATCAAGACACCAGCTTCAAAATATGACGCACATTCATGCTCATACATGTGCATTCACACACACGCACACATGCCAATTGTTTTTCCAAAAAGTGTTGTTAGGATAACTCATTGTTCTGGTTCTAGGGGACAGAACACGGGCTTGAGTGATGACCATTTGGGCTTTATTCTTGGATGCGTTTGGTGATCCCAGATTTCTGTTGATGGAATTCTAAAGGGCGGGGCAGGTCTCTCTCTGGAATCCAGGTTCAAGCTTCTTTTTGGTGTGCAAGCCTCTTTCTCTCTCTCTCTCTCTTTTTCTCAGGATTGTCTTTGTATTGATGACCTGTCTCTGTGTGCAGGTTCCTCTCTGAGCCTAGGCTGCTATGTGGAAAGTAGGTGTCTCTCTTTGGGGTGTAAACCTCTCATTAGGAAGTAAAATAAAGGGGCACAACTCTTGTTTTCAGAGTCATACTAGAATACTAGAAAACAGAACAGTAACCCATAAGAGTCTAATAGTCCCTCCAGACCTGCAGACCATGATGTCCTCACCTGAGTTGCCGGTCCCGGCACACCGCGACCATCACCAGCAGGTTTCCCAGGATCGCCATAAGGATCACTGCAGACAGGAAGAAAATGAGGACACCTCTCTGGGCCACCCCTAATCCCTCATTCGGGCTGCAACGACAAGAGAAGGCAGAGAAATGTCAAACTAAGGGAGAACATCTCTGGCACCATAACAGAGCAATACCAGCAACACAGGGATGATGTAACAAGAACAAGAGAACATTAAGAAAGATTTGACCTAAGAGTGTGAGCTGAGAGCAAAGCGGCAGCCATATTACAGTGGTATCAGGCAGAGGGCACTGAACTGACGCAGGGGGGGGCGAGAAACGTTAAGACAATAGAGTATTACTCTGTAACAATACTGCAGTAGGTCTACCTTCCCACGTGCTACATCATCAACATAACACTGTAAACATTAGCAGCAGCGGTGGACTAAACCCCCGCTCTAGCAGCTTAAGCGGAGGTGCCACTGGGCCCCATGGGCTGGATAATTCACTTCATCTTAATCATTAATTGGTAATTTACGGGCCTCTGATGTCTGCAGCTTGCAGACAAATGTTCATAAATAACTCTTAGGGAATGTTATGTCAGAGGACTGTGATCCTTGGGCTGATATGGACAGTGAAAAAAGAAATAGGAATTACACAGAGGGATAGAGAATTGTATAGAGTAAGCTAGAGATAAGAATAATTTAAGAGAAAGGAGGGGGAGAAAAGAGATGAGTAGATGCATTCAAAAGGGAAATAAAGAAAGGGAGGAAGGGTGAAACAAAGGAGGAAAAGAGAAAAGCAAAGAAGAAAGAAAAGTTGGAAGGTTGAATGAATGGATGGAATGTTGAAAGGATAGACAGAATGCAAGGGTAAAATGATGGATGCTAGAGTGAAAGGAAGAATAGAGGAAACGCGCACAAGTGCATTGTAGAGTGAAAAGACCGATAAGTGAAAGTATGAGTAGATGGAAAATTATACAGATATGTGAAAAGATGGAGGGACGAAAAGGGAAAGGATTGATGGGTTGAAAATGGATAGATACAGGGATATATTGATGGGTGAAAAGATAAATGTATATATGAAGTGGTGAAAGGAGGGATGACTGAAGAATCTCTATTTAGGTGAGTGAGTGGATACAAAGGTGAAAGGAAGAAAAGATGGATGGATGGATGGATGGCTGGATGGATGGATGGATAGATGGCAGGGCGAGAGTATGGATGGATTGAGGATTGGAAGTAGGAAGAAAATGTTAAAAGAACTCTTCCAAGATTGGTCAGGTTTACTGGCTTGGTTCAAAGTGGTATTTATTTCAATATTCTGGCTACTACTCCCTTGTATAGCAGCACCAACCTCTCTCCATACCACAGGCACCAACCAAACATTAGAATCATAATTATGGAAACGTTCATAGAATGAAGTATCATCTGACCTCATCCCAAGTGGAGCAGTGCCACCCTACTCCCATGCAACAACAGTAGTAAAGCAGGACTCATCTGCTACCATGTTACAGTTATACTATGCTGCCTTCACACTACAACTCTGCCAACATTAGACAGTGGTAGCAGACAGCGAGTGTCAAGTTAGCAGAAGAACACAAATCATATGCAATGGTAGCAGCACTGACCTAACAGGAGAATGGAAAAAGCAGTGAGTAAATAGAGTATCATGCCACCCTCCAGTCATCCTACAAGACACCTCCATGCCGCCAATGCTATATTCGTACTATATAGAGAGATGTGACCTAAAAGGGGAAGAGAAGAAAATCTCAGACATTAGACTATTACCACGGACTCAACCTTCCAGAGTAGTAAAGTTGTACCACCCAGTCAACATTCTATAGGAGCAGCATCCAGTTGGTACTTCGTAGTACAATCAGATGCCATGCCACATTGGTACCGTGTAGAAATTGACTGCCTAGTTGGAGGACATACATTCTTGGAGGGCTCCGAAATGTCACCTACACACCCAGTTACTGGACTGCAGAGAAGTTGTGGGCAGCAGAATCTTATATCCACATCTATAAAGCATGAGTTTTGACTTGAAAGAAACTATCTTTAGGGCCTGCGGCAAGAAGAACTTTTCCCCAACATTATTACAGAGGTATCAGATAGTATTTCAGTTCTTCTCCCCCACCGGTCTGTTTCTGTCACTTTTGAGTCTAATAATTTCGGGTGAGATCATTGTTCTGTTCAATGGGGTGCAACCACAGAACTCCCTTGGGCTTGCTGGATGGCTTCTCTGGCCTACATTTGCTAATGTGTCACAGCATGGCCCAACAGATAGCATTGGTTTGCTTACCATTGTAAGGGTCTGCTTGCACAGCGCTAAACTGTTTTACATCACTTGAGCGCAGCACATACTTAATAAAATGTGGGACCATGTGTTGGTTGAGAAAGCTCATTAATTGAAATATTAAAAGAAGCCTTATTTTCTCTACTTGCAAGGATCATAACTGCCTGGTCCACACATTGTCATGCAAAATATCTGTCAACTTTGACTTTTTCCCCAACAATGCTTTGGGTTCTGGGATTTTTGGGAGCAGCACTTATGAGTAAAACTACAGGTGGCACAATGAAAAGTGCTACGGTACAAAGCCAGAATGGGTTGAAGGTTTCACGCAGGTTACGAAGTCCATTGGCAGGTATGAAAATCTTCCTGCTTGACCCCAACCATAAACTTCATAGAAAACCTTTGGTCTTCATGAGGAGGTCTTTAATATGTATTTTTCAAGGGAATCTATTCTTCTCCCTGCAAGTTAGTTTTGGTCTTAGACGTAAATCCTAAACAATGTTGTTGCACTTTGTAAATGTAATAAACACAGCAGGAATTGTGGGGTTTAAGGAAACAGGTCTAGTTCAGAAGGGTAAGTTATTATAGGGCTCAATGATGGATAACTGGGTAGACTGTGAAACGCTGTGAAACGCTGCAACCAAGGCTCGTTTTGGGCTCGTTTTGGGGGCTTAAGACTTTCTTTTTAAAATCTGTTGAAATTTTTCTTTAATTTTGAGGCGAAAGAAAACATCTCTGATACTTATGTGCCTCACTGCACTGCACTGCATGTTGTTGTGAACGCATTGTGATCATTTTAAAAACGTTATTCTACGCACTGTAATCATTTTAAAAACGTTATTTTACCCTGGGAACTTGTGTTTTCTGTCTTGATCCTGCGTTTGCTCCCCGGTCCACCACAGCTGGTGCTGGTTGTGTGGAGGGAAGCCTACGCTACATTTCTCTTCCTCACTTCCGGTGGGACACTCGACATCCGCCATCTTTAGAGGGTTACGGTCTAGTCCTCAGACCCATTCCCTCGCACACAGTACTTAAACAGGATATGGCGCTGACGCGCACTTGATAACTGGGTAGACTGTGAAACGCTGTGAAACGCTGCAACCAAGGCTCGTTTTGGGGGCTTAAGACTTTCTTTTTAAAATCTGTTGAAATTTTTCTTTAATTTTGAGGCGAAAGAAAACATCTCTGATACTTATGTGCCTCACTGCACTGCACTGCATGTTGTTGTGAACGCATTGTGATCATTTTAAAAACGTTATTCTACGCACTGTAATCATTTTAAAAACGTTATTTTACCCTGGGAACTTGTGTTTTCTGTCTTGATCCTGCGTTTGCTCCCCGGTCCACCACAGCTGGTGCTGGTTGTGTGGAGGGAAGCCTACGCTACATTTCTCTTCCTCACTTCCGGTGGGACACTCGACATCCGCCATCTTTAGAGGGTTACGGTCTAGTCCTCAGACCCATTCCCTCGCACACAGTACTTAAACAGGATATGGCGCTGACGCGCACTTGATAACTGGGTAGACTGTGAAACGCTGTGAAACGCTGCAACCAAGGCTCGTTTTGGGCTCGTTTTGGGGGCTTAAGACTTTCTTTTTAAAATCTGTTGAAATTTTTCTTTAATTTTGAGGCGAAAGAAAACATCTCTGATACTTATGTGCCTCACTGCACTGCACTGCATGTTGTTGTGAACGCATTGTGATCATTTTAAAAACGTTATTCTACGCACTGTAATCATTTTAAAAACGTTATTTTACCCTGGGAACTTGTGTTTTCTGTCTTGATCCTGCGTTTGCTCCCCGGTCCACCACAGCTGGTGCTGGTTGTGTGGAGGGAAGCCTACGCTACATTTCTCTTCCTCACTTCCGGTGGGACACTCGACATCCGCCATCTTTAGAGGGTTACGGTCTAGTCCTCAGACCCATTCCCTCGCACACAGTACTTAAACAGGATATGGCACTGACGCGCAGCGGACGCGTGCAGCGGGCGCGCCTGCGGCGCGCCAAAGGCGCGCCCAAGGCAAGCCCGTCTGCGCCCGTCCGCGACCATGACGCGTCCAGCGCCAGACACGCTGCCTGTTTACCTCCACACCAAACCATGACAGCCCAGCAATTGGAGGCATTAAATATAGGTAATCAATGCGGTCATGCGCTCGAGGTTGATAGCATTTCGGGGCCGTTAAGTTGTCGCATATGTCGGACCCAATTCAATGTAATTAACCAGGATACAACGTCTGACTCATACACCACCCACTCCCTTCCAGTACCCATCCTGGGAGGCCTAATAAATGCTCGTTCTCTAAGAAAGCATGCCCTGGATATTAAGGAGTTGATTGTGGAGAACAAATTAGATTTCCTATTTGTCACCGAAACGTGGTTGAGGGAGGACTGCAATCCAGACATAGTAACCGCTCTGCCACCTGAGTTTACTATGTGTAGGTTAGACAGAGAGGAGGGGAGGGGAGGGGGTGTAGCCATTATACACAGGGAATCTTTGCAGGTGAAGACTTTTTCCCTCCAAGGCCTTACAGGAGCAGAAAACATGGGATTCTGCTGTGCTATGGATAACTCCTTTTCCTTTGCTGGAGTACTGTTGTATCGGCCACCAGGCAATAGTAATACTTTTTTAGATTCCCTGGGAGAAGCTCTCAGCGAGGCAGTACTCAGATATGCGAACTTCACTCTTTTTGGGGATGTTAATCTTCATTTAGAATGCGAGGATAGCCCGGGAGTTTCTTCCTTTCTAGAAACTATCTCTATGCTGGGGCTCAAACAGTTGGTCCAAGGTCCCTCTCACTGTGGAGGACATACTTTGGACATTGTATGTTCTAACCTAGAGTCCCTACAGACTGGCAAACCAGTGCCACAGGCCTGGACTGATCACAGTTTTATTCCTTTTGACTTTCCTATGCCCCAAAAAGTTAGTGCAGTCATAAACGACAGCGACCACAGCTATTCTAGTAAGCGGAAGTGGCATCTGTTGGCCTCGAATCCCCTCTTGACAGCCACGGCTTTAAATACTGCTCCGGAACTTATAGGGGAACCTGAAGAGGATTCAGACAGACTGAATAACTGGATTATATCCATCGGGAATAAACTGGAACCCCATAGAAGAGCCAGTAGAAATTCTAAAAGGAAGAACCACAATGACCCTTGGTTCTCCAGGGATCTAGCGGAGCTCCATTTACAGAGCAAGCAGCTGGAACGTAAATGGAGGAGGGGATACGAAGTATCCAGTCTGTTGATCTTCAAAGCCTTTAGGAAGAAATATAAGGCGGCCATTAATTCTTCAAAAAGGGAATACTTTTGCAATAAAATCGCTACAGCCAAGAATAATTCTAGAAATATTTAAAATTGTAAAATCTTTTACTGATCCCAAGGTCCTGCACACCACCATACCGCCATCTGTGGAACTCTGCAATGAAATTGCATGTTTTTTCGAGGACAAAATTAAAAACATTCAAAGAAACTTTAGGACTTGGAAAGCGGAAGATTGTAACGATATAAATGAACCAGACCTCAGTTCTAATCTTCCAGTTCTGGCATCATTCCAAGTGGCCACTTTAGCTCAAACTAAAGAGGCTATATTAGCTTGCAAATCTGGTTCACCACTGGACGTCTGCCCCCCGACGTTTCTACACCATATTATTGATGTGGTTAATCCTGTAATCAATGGCATAGTGAACTCCTCTCTTGCCTTGGGTAAAGTGCCCACAGATTGGAAATTCGCGATTGTCAAACCTCTAAAAAAGAAACAGAACGTAGATTCCTCAATATTATCCAACTACAGGCCCATTTCGCTTCTCCCCATCTTGGGTAAGATCACTGAGAAAATAGTGTGTCAACAATTGGCAAGCTTTACTGAATCTGCGTCCATCCTCCATCCTCGACAATCGGGTTTTCGTCCCAGACACTCGACGGAGTCAGCGCTACTCGAGATCACGGACACCCTTAAATTCATCTTGGACAGTGGCAGGAAGACAGTCTTGATTTTGTTAGACTTGTCTGCCGCGTTCGATACCATTTCCCATGACATCCTGTTAGCCAGATTAAGATCATGCGGCATTACAAACTTGGCCCTGGCATGGATATCATCATTTCTGTCTAACAGGAAACAAGTCATCTCCTTGGGATCTTGCGTATCATCTGAACGCACTGTCTCTACGGGTGTTCCTCAGGGGGCCTCTATCAGTCCCCTGCTGTTTAACATTTACATGGCCCCGCTGATCTCGTTGATCTCTTCCTTTGGAATTGAGACCACATCCTACGCTGACGACACTCAACTCATTTTGTCTCTGGAGGATAAAACAACATCAGCAGAGGAGAATTTTAAAACCTGTTTCTCAGAGATCATTAAATGGATGACTAACAACCACCTCTGTTGTAACACCCATAAAACAGAGATCCTTCCCATTGGCAAAAACAACACATTCCAACCCAAGGATTGGTGGCCAGAGGACACGGCAGCTCCTCCATCTATTGTGGAGGTTGCCAGAAATCTGGGAGTCTTGTTTGACACCTCACTTTCATTTAAGCCGCATATATCAAAATTAACAGGGATTTGTTTTAGCCACATTCGAACTTTGAAAAAGTTCTTCAATGTCATTCCAGCAACAGCTAGAAAAACAGTTACAGTAGCTCTGATTTTGTCACGGTTGGACTACTGCAACAGCCTTCTCGTTGGGACCAATAAATCGTCCTTAAGACGGCTTCAGGTAGTCCAACATGCAGCTGCCAGACTGGCTCTGGGCCTTCCTCGTAAATCATCGGCCTCAGCTGCATTGAAGACTTTACATTGGCTATCAATTCCTAAAAGAATTCTTTTTAAACTCCTCCTGACAACCTTTAGAGCTGTTCGAGGAGTCGGCCCCGCCTATCTCTCTGCCAGGTTTAAACCATATACCACTGCCAGAACTTTACGATCTAGCTCAGCTAATCTTTTGACAGTGGGCAGGTTCAAACTGTCAACTAGGGGAGGAAAATCTGCCTCAATACTGGGAGCTAAAGCATGGAATCAATTACCTAGGGAACTGAGGGCAATACAACAGCAAGATCCATTTAAACGTGCCCTCAAGACCTGGATATTTGGTCTATCTGATGCCTGCTCTCTTGCTCTAATTTAGCCTGCTTTATATCAGTATGCTTGGTTATCTGCAGCGACAGGAGGCTCCAGTCGGAGTGACAGTTGCGCTATATA
The DNA here is from genome assembly GCF_964204655.1 of Triturus cristatus. Lineage (NCBI taxonomy): Eukaryota > Metazoa > Chordata > Amphibia > Caudata > Salamandridae > Triturus > Triturus cristatus. Next base: position 938,689,828 of record NC_140587.1, on the reverse strand, counting down.
AACATACCCTTCATTTCATTCATGACAGTCAGATGCTTTGCTGAGAGGTCAGGGAGGGAAGTACAACAGGGGCTTCTCAAGAATATTTTGCCCCAGACACCACAAAAGCTGCTGACCTGGGTGCAAACACACACCGTGTATCCTTTTACAAAGAGCAGGCACTTCAGAATAAAAGAACTGGACAAGAAGTGCAGATAGGCAAGTCCCCACAAAAGAAACTAGAGGTCAGATTTACTATTACACTGGTCACAAAACCACGTAATTTGGAACCAGTATTTTTGCGACCACTGTGGAGTCTTGCGAAGTAATCTATGTACTAACAAGTCAGCTGAAAATTCAAAATCTGATTGAGTTACAATCCAACCTACCTCACTAATATCCATGAAGTAGACCGCAAATTGCAACTCAGTCAGGTGGGAATGATATGGATCAATCAATCAATCAATCAATCAATCAGAGTACTTGTAAAGCACGCTACTTACCCGTGAGGGTCTCAAGGCGCTGAGGGGAGAGGGGGGGGGGGGTGCCGCTACTGCTCGAAGAGCCTGGTCTTGAGGAGTCTTCTGAAGGCGAGTAGGTCTTGGGTTTGCCGTAGGTGGGTAAGGAGGGTGTTTCAGGTCTTGGCGGCGAGGTAGGAGAAGGATCTGCCATGGGAGGTCGTTTGTTGGATGCCGGGGACGGCGGCGAGGGCGAGGCAGGCGGAGCGGAGCTGGCGGGTGGGGGTGTGGAAGCTGAGTCTGCTGTTCAGGTAGGCTGGTCCGGCGTTGTGGAGTGCTTTGTGTGCGTGGGTGAGGAGCTTGAAGGTGATCCTCTTGTCGACGGGGAGCCAGTGTAGATCTCTCAGGAGGGGGGTGATGTGGCTGCGGCGGGGGACGTTGACTATCAGTCGGGCAGAGGCGTTTTGGATGCGCTGTAGTCGTCGTAGGTGTTTGGCTGGGATTCCTGAGTTGCCGTAGTCCAGTCTGCTGCTGACGCCGGCCTGTGTCACCGTTCTTCTTGTTTTGGTCGGGATCCACTTGTAGATCCTGTGGAGCATGCGGAGGGTGTTGTAGCAGGAGGAGGAGATGGCGTTTACCTGTTTAGACATGGAGAGGGAGGAGTCGAGGATGAATCCTAGGTTGCGTGCATGGTCGGTGGGTGTCGGTGCTGTTCCCAGTGTGGTCGGCCACCAGGAGTCGTCCCAGGCTGAGGGGGTGGGTCCGAGGATGAGGACCTCCGTTTTGTCCGAGTTCAGCTTCAGACGGCTGCTCCTCATCCAGTCGGTGACGGCCTTCATTCCCTCGTGGAGGTTGGTTTTGGCAGTGTGTGGGTCCTTGGTGAGGGAGACGATGAGCTGGGTGTCGTCGGCGTAGGAGATGATGTTGAGGTTGTGATGGCGCGCCACTTGTGCGAGGGGGGCCATGTAGACGTTGAACAGCGTCGGGCTGAGGGATGAGCCCTGGAGGACGCCGCAGATGATGTCGGTGGCTTAGGATCGGAAGGGTGGGAGGCGGACGCTCTGGTTTTCTGCCGGAGAGGAAGGTTGTGGTCCAGTCAAGGGCCTTCTCTTGGATTCTGGCTTCTAGGAGGCGTGTTTCAATTTCAGGGCGAGGTGGTAGAAAGAGAAAAGCCCCCCAAGGAGACCACTTTTCTTTTCTCCTTTGTGAATGGGTTTGGGAGTCAGCAATTTTGTATTGGTTTAGAACAGAAAGGAATTCCATTTCTAATCCATTGATACATTGGATATTGATTTAGGATTTGGAAAGGACACCCAAAACGCACCCCTCCCAAATACAGAATAATGATTCCATTACAATGTCATTTTAGAAGTTGATAAACTTTACTGACTCCTAAAATGGGATTTGTCCATTCCAAATCTATTTTTGCAGTCACAAAAAATATTTTGGCATGTTTTTGACCACAAAAAATGATGGTGCTGCTGACCCCATATCTAATAGTGCTCAGCTAAGTGTTAATATATTAAAAAAAAGACTCCTACACCTTAAAATAAGAAAGTCAAAGGCTCAGAAGGGGCAACGTGGGGAGGTGTATCTTTCGAAAACCAGAAGGAAAAAGAACCATTCAATGCAGAAGCACAATTCGCACTCTTATCGTGTTCGTTATTCTGATATGATAAACAGGCCTATAAGTAAATGCACATGCAAACATTTTCCAGGTACACTGGTCGCCATTTATTTAGTTGCCTTGCAAGTACAACAGAAGCCGAACAGAAGAAATTTGCAAAGCACACCACCTCTAATGGAGCTGCAGGTTATCTGCAAACATGTCACCAGCAGCACGACCGACAGCCAGGCACGAAGCACAAACCAAACCTCTCCTTGGGCAGCACAGGGAAATCCTGATGGAAATTAGGAAATGAAAAAAATGTTGGAATAATTCATGGAAAATAGGGCATGGTGACATTTCTGTTACACCAGCATACCTTGCCTTATTTTCGAAACTTTGCGTTTTGCTTTGAATATGAAATTCCAGACATTGTGCTATTACGTCACAATACGTAATTCCATGAAGATCACAGCAAAATTATACCAAATTCATCTTTGGTAATATTCTGCTTTCTTATGCCATTTTTCAGTGTGATATATTTAGGAAAATGCAAAAATGCTTTTGTTATATGGTTCTAAACAGTGTTGTATTAAACCTTGTTCTACTGTAAAGGCTTTCTAGAAACTGTAAATACTTTAATTTGTTTCTCGATACGTCAATATTTTTAAAATAGTCTTCAGGTAATTTTTTTTATATCTGCTTTTTGTACCAGAATGAGAATGGAGTGATTTTTCTAAACTGGGCCTACTTGTTACTCTCACTGGATTGTCCATCATTTATTTTTCGTGCCTCTTTCTTCCCAAAAGTTGCAATGAATTGCTAGAAAAGAACGAAAGATCATATTTTATGACACATTTGTTTCAGTATATAAAAAATTACGAACGAGTCCTAAGTGTTCAGACTTCAAAGAAAATGCATGTCTCTCACCGAACACACCGTGAAAGCTCTGACAGTCCAGCGCATTTCCCATTTCACTAAATGTACACGTCACTGCTCAGGCTAGTAAAAGGAACATTCTTCAAGCCAGTCAATGACTTTTATGAGCAAAAGATATTGCTCACAGATAGGGGCCCTATTCAGTCCCGTCTTCAAGTGACAAGAGAAGCGATTCTCAACGAAGGAGGAAGTACGTAACATCTTGGGACCGTGGACAACGGTGCGGGTGATATCTCTTTTTTTTTTTTTTTTTTTTTTTTTGATATCTCTTAGTGATATCAGTGTGGTTTTACTATCAGAGAGATGACTGATGAGGTAATGAGCAGCCAATAAAAGAAGAGGGAGAGGATATGAGAAGAGTGAAATATTGAAGGCAGATGAGGTTAGAAAAAGACCTGACAACAGTGAAATATTAGAGGGTAGCAAAGAGGCACGGAAACATCACAGATGAGTCAGCAGCGAAACAGACGAGGACATCGTGAACTAGAAGAGGGGATCAAGTGGTGATTAAGTCAAGTGGTATCTCCTGTTATGACCTTGGCAGTAAAAGTCGATTAAAAAAAATTGGGAGGCTTGCCTTGCTAGGGTTTGTTGTGTGTTTTTGTGTTTACTTAAAAATTGAACCTTTGCACTTCTCCTTTCACGGTACTGGGGACGCATCTCTGTTTCTATATATCGATGCTGCCGAACCTCCGGGTTGTCGGCTGAATAGCTGTGTCCTGACTTTTGAAAATAAAGGTTTTTAAAAAAAAAAAAAAATTGGGAGGGCTTTAAATAGCACTTGTTTTTAGGATGTACAGGAATGGTGTATAGGAAGCGTATTGGAAGTCGGGCGAATAGGACACATTTTTATCAAGGGCGGCGGTGTCTCCAGACGTGATTTTTAGGAGGCAGTGAAGAGGCCACCAGAGAAGAAACAAGCATTGGCAAAGCCAAATAGGTCTCGCCTTTGGGACCGTATAAGCGTTTAGCCATGCGACACATTAATCTAGGCACGGTGCCGCCAGGGATTGAAAAGCTATACAATGACTACACACTGGGTCATGCAGTCTGATTCAGGAATACATGCTTGCCTCTGCCGTGTGCTTCTTTTTCCTGGGTAAAAAGAACAAATGCCGGACAGAATGCTGAACAATGCCAAACATTCCCGCCCCCCCCCCCCCCCCCCCCGGTACGGAGGTCTGGGCCCAATTCCATTCTTTTTGTGCCCACCATGCTATTCCAGTTCAGACCCAGCCATATGCAAATCAGTCTTCACCCTGCTCACCATGGGAATAGTCGCGACTGAACTGCCCAGTCAGGTCCTCCCTGGATCAGAAACAAGCATCCTGGGACCGGTTTCAGGGTATCACCCCTCATCAGCCAGGCTAGCTTGAATCCAGTCTCAACCTCTGTGCTGGGCTATCTTCAATGGGATAGTTCCTAATTAGGCATTAAATGCTCCTAATGTGACCACCTTGCGGTAGGCAAAAGAGGCGGCTTCTCTAGGTTGAGCCTTCTGTCCACAAAAATCTATGGAGGATATTAGCAAGGGCCTTATCACCGCTTTAGTGGCACTTTTTGCTGCTAAAGCGGCGATATTTCTATCGCCCTATTAGCAAGCTGTCGCTAACAGCTGTTAGTCACAGCTTTAAGGTGAAAGCAACCGTTTTGGTGCCGCTTTGCATGTGAACAATATATATCGTTAATGACATGCAAAGTAGGCGTTCCCAACTTAAAGCGACTGAAAACAGTCGCAAACACAGCTTCCCCCATTAGCAATGCCCGCGAAGCAATAAAAAAAGTTGCGCTAACCGCGACTATCGCTGGAATCTAATACCTGCTAAAGACCTGACTTAACCCTTCTAGTCAATGGGAGGTGGATTGTAAGGTTAAGTCCTCACCTGCCTATTAGCAAGCTTTTCATTAGCACGTTGAATTTATCGCTGGATTTCTCACTCTATTGCTGGGTTTCGCCGCTATTGCTGGATTTTCTATCGCCTTGGAGATAAGCGTTGAATATAACGCGTTATCTCCGCAATTAAATCCAGCGATAGCCGGGGATAAAAAAACACCAGTAAGTGCGCTTTGCGATAATTATCGCAATTTTTGGGTAATATCCCCCCTATGTGTTTTTAAGAGAGCTTGATATAGTTGCTTCTATTTTTCAAAGGAACTAATGAAAGAAATAATTTTTAATTACAATTGATGTGAGTTCGCCCAGCAGGATTGCTTGCTAAACTCTCAGTGGCGTCACATTGTTCAGCACCTCTACATCCCATGCAACCCCAGGCAATCTTAGTCCTGATGAGACCTTCTTATCCTTCTAAGGGTCAAAACGCCCTTGACACACTTACAGAGACAATGTTTCACTCTTTGTATTCTAGATTGTGTTGAATATAAACTGCAGTCTCTTCAATGAATAAGCCAAAACACCTTCAATGTTTATTTTTCACTTCACCTTTTCTGTTTCATTATTTTTTGGTTTTGGTTTGATTACACACCTGCAGTCTTCTTATTCTATTCCTTTCTTTAGTGTCCTGAAAGATACTCACAATATTGTTTGTTGAAATTATTCTGGTCTAATAAAACTCGGTTCGGCTGAACCGTAGTTGCTTATAGAAATACTGTCTGTATTATTATTTTTACAAAACTTTATCGAAGAACACTCATTTACATTTTTTAATTGTACACAGAAAGATCTGTGACACTCAAAATCTACCTACAAATGAGTTCAATTCAAGGATCATTTTATACCCCTGTTGAGATGGACATAATTGTTGCTCTTATTTTTGTTCAAATATGTACATTCTTAAGTATCTGGCCCAGATGGTTCCATATCAAGTTTTTAACACTTTTAAATGTTTTTGTTATGTAGAATTTTGTGATGTATTGTTGAGATAATCTATGCAATTCTTAATACAAAGAGAGCCCCCACTCTATGGACATAGTGTAGGCCAATTTTGCTCCTTAATCATGAAGTTTAAATAAAAGTGTTAGACACTGGCTTTATTACTGGATGCCAACTCTAGCACACCAGGGCCAGGCTGGTTTTAGGCATGGGAGTCAGTCAGTCAGAGACCAGGATAAAAATAATTATTCAATTTTATTGTCTTTGCAAGATGGAAGATCCGGAGTGAGGTTTTTCTGTCATTAGACGTTGAAAGGAGGTTGGCTATGAATTTATGAAAGGCTTCGTGAGGTCATTCAGTTGTGGGGGGGAGTGTTTTAAAAGGTGACTTAATGTTAATCATCATAGTCCTTCAGCAAGGATTAGAGTGAATATACTGCTTCCACGTTGGGGGGATATCAGCAGAGGAAAGGGACAGCTATGTTCACTCTCTCTTATCTTGTATGATTTCACACTGGAACCTAGACTGGGGGCAACACACATATTGGGGATATCAGATTAGAACCAGACCTAATTAAGATCATAGCTTTGCCTGGATTTCTCGATGATCTCCAAAGGAATGGATTAAGTTGAAAAATTGATATGTCTAAATCTAAGGGCTTAAGCTAGCCTTTGATTTTTATAAGTAAAAGGAACCTACGGCTGCCACTCCATGTAGGTGTAATAGGGAATTGACTAGTTGCGAGCCAGGAGCTTGGCATTACCCTCTCTCCCAACCTACAGGACACCAAGCTGAGGAACATACTCAATCCCTACATGAAAGTCAAACATCATCTCATCAGCGGATGAAACCACATATAAATTCAGTCATAAAAAGGTTTATTTTAACAAGCCATATATATTCCATCCCCTAAATCTAATTGTCAGAAGGGAAGATAGCAACAATTATTATGATGCTTGTCATTTTTATTTTTGGGTTGGGAAGAGGGCCAGATAAGTAGGCAACAATGCAGCAGGGCTGGTGAGCATGACAGAGGTGAAGGGTCCCATATCTTCCACAATATGACCAAGTAGCTCACTTTTGATATATTATGGAATGGGAATGGAAGGGCACAGAGTAGATGGTAGTGTTTTAGAGGCCAAACAGATTGAAAGAGATGTAAGAATCTGTATTTGCCCCGGTGCTTAGGGCAACACTAGAAGTAAGGGACAGTGTAGGCACTAGACAAAGGATGACAAGCGACTCTTCACCATTTGCCCCACAATTAGCCAATTTAACTCTGACTTCAGCAGAGACACGCTTATCAAGTGGAAGGAAGCAGGCTGTGTTACAATGGGTGAGTTCAAAGTGAAGTGCTCAAGTCCTTTCAAAAGGTCAGATAAGATTTTAATCTGACAGAAAGAGAAGGTTCATTATTTTCAGATGACACACGGAGTTCAACCCTATGTTAAACGGAGGCCAATTGATTATTGACCGGTTTTGAAAAGCTTGCATATGAACACACTTCATATTTTCAAACAATTTCATGGATCTATAACAACTGAACACGCCACAGTAAAAATACAAGCTGTTTTTTCAGTCATAATTAGAAAAATATCTAAGCTTTTCATTTGGTGAGGACCAGTGAGATAAATGTTCTAGAATAAACAAATCTGCAAAACAGGCTGATGGCCATTCATAAACAATCTCTTGCAAAGCCAATAAGTCTGACGAAGGCTGCCAGTCTTCCGGCTTAGTCAATATTTGTTTTTGTCATGTTGTTAATTAATCCATATCATGGAGAAGAGGCTGGGGCCTAGACAATATAAAAGAAAATTGATCGAAAGCAAAAATATTTTTGATTTTAAAAACCATACAGTACTATAATAGTCCCTGGCTCTAAAGTGAATAACCTTATGAGGAGGTGTGTGCTTTGTGAAAGAGCAGAATGCTGTCACTCATGTAGAATTAGCCAATGGCAAAAGTGGGCTAAGCCTCTGACCCATGCTGTATTTTCTAGTGTGAGGAAGAAAATATGAATGGCACAACTATGGACCAATAGGTGGAGAGAGTTGTCTGAAAGCTCTTATAAATATATCATAGATATAATTTTACTAAAATCAAAAGTTCTTGACCTAAAAATTCATAATGTGCAGAAGGCATTTTAAGCTGGAATGCCTTCATACTTCTGACCAATCACATTCAGAAGAATACGGAGGGGGGTGTTGTGGACACAAGGACACCATCATGCGCATCCACTGGACACGTCCGGCACTGAATACTATAAAAGACATTAGAGAGAAATCAGGAGGTAATGGGCAAGACACTTGAGAAATATACAGTAGTATATCTACTGGGGAGCCATTCAGAGCCAGACTATCACCTATACACAACATTTGGAAAGACCATTTCACACTAAGGGGCTGATTACGATGCGGTAGGATACGGCTCCGACCGTCGGTCGGAGCCATTCCTACCGCATCGTAATCATCTGGTCGAATTGCTTTTAACCCATTAGGATGGTGTCAGTAGGAAAGGAATTCTACCGGTCATTACGACTGGCTTCCGACAGGCCCGGAGAGCCCTTCTGCCAGTCCAAGTGACTTCAGTAATCCCAAGTTCATCTCTCTCCGTCCGAGGGATTATAATGTCAGATTACTACAGTGTTTCTGTGCCGGCCTTTCCGACACAGAAAGGCTGTAGGAAGTCAACTTTGGGGCCCCCAGCAGGGCTCCCATGGGTGCACGGCCTCCGATTGGAGGCCATGGTGCCCCCTGATTGATCCCTGCACCCTGTGGCAGGCACCTTGAGGTGCCTGCTACGGGGTGCAGGGATGAACTGCACCTCACCATTTTACAATGAGAGCATGAATTCCAGTTCAAATGCATGCCTCCATTGTAAAGAATAGGAGTGCGACTGAATCATAATTGATCGATCAGGACCGCCAACAGGAGGTCGGTCGGTCCCAGTACCGAAACGATGTCGAGCGGACTTAAGCCTACCTGACATTGTAATTAGGCCCTAACTGTTAGCAATGAAACAAGTCACTTTTTTCTGGAGGAAAGCACACATTCTAAACACAGAAATCTGGCTGCAGTCTGCAGAAGCAATGGCACTACTTGGAAAGGTGAAGCCGGCTTGCAATACCTACGGAAGGGACAACTATTTCAGGAACATCTGAAACTGAGTGGGTCTAAATCTTGCTCAAAACTGTAGGGATTAAGCATCCTTAAGAACCTCTGAATGCACATCATTTTGAAATTTGCAGCTTTTTTGTACAAAAGAAATTTAGGAATGCCATGTCCTTTTTAGGTTTCGCCTGCAGGCAGCGCACATGCTTCCTCACTCGTCATGGGACTACCTCTCATTGGCATAAGGAATCATTCCAACCAATCCAATTAAAATCTTGTTAAATATTTATATTTAGACTCCATTCCCCAACCTTTTGTCTGAGCAGCTTTTCATTATTTAATAATGTTAATGCATAGCCATTAAACTACCATTTAATGCTGATCTGTTAGCTTCTTCTTATCCACTTGTTTGCTGATTGTTGGCTCCTCTCTCTAAAGAGAGCATTTAGAAGTTTCAGAATTAGTACAAGAACTCCAAAACCTTTTAATAAGAGTCAGGCTACAATGTTTATTATTTTAAATCCTTAAATATGAAAAAATGTTACATTAATCATGACACAGCTCCCTCTGTGATGTTTAACTGTAGAGTGCATTAGATGAAAATATTGTTACTGACTGCATCTACCCATCTGCATAGCACAGCAAAATTAGCCCATTTTGGGAAACATCCTTTAAAATGAGGCCTTCACCAGGCAATGCCTTTACCTCGCAGTCTTTACCATGCAAACGTTTACCATGCATATGCCTTTACCATGCATGCCTTTACGCATGGTAAGATGGTAAATATAGGTAAGGTAAGTAGATATATATATATGTATATATATTCACTGAAACAAACAGAGGTTAAAAGGAAGTTATAATTAGGTCAAATGTCAGTTCAGTAAAAAATACCATCTTAAATTAACAAAAGCACTGAAATTTACCAGTTATTCTTATCTCAAGTAACTGTAACTCGTACTGTAGGTTACGATAACTCACACACCCGCTATGCACTGCTAAACGCCTCCCATATTACATCACTCATGACATGATCTATATCATCATTGTAACATCTGAAATGACATAATTCATGACAACACTGTACATGCTCAATAGTTATAGTTACTTTAGAGAATGAGGGTGTGACTTGGGGTAGGGTGACAGCAGTCAACTCCTCACCATGCACCACCAAAGGCTGCATGGCAGGCACACCGTCCTAGCCCCTGTTTTTAATATTTTTCAATCCTGCGAGTAACCCGCAGGAGCCAGAAAGGCCCCCCGATACCATGGGACTCCTGTGGGAGTTAAAAGATCTCTGTGAAACCCACCAAAAGAATATCTTTAAATTTGGGCCATGGGCGGGGGAAGTCCACTTGGACTGCTCCACATGGTCCAGGCGATCAGTTATGCTTCCTTTTATTTTTTTGTAATTTTCAGGACACAGGGACTGTGTTTCTGTGTCCTGGAATGGCGGCTGATACATTTCTCTTCATCAGATGGCCGATGGGAAAAAAGCCCCCATGGCCAAGTAGATGGATCTATTTTTTGATTTTGCACAAATACACGACTTTTATGAGCATCTCGTGAACTCAACTTTCCAGTTGTACAAAGTATTTGAACATTAATTGAACCTTACTTTCCCAAAAACTACTGAACAAATTGACCTCACATCACAAAAAGCACCCTTTCTGGGCCAATATCTAGCTTTTTGCCAAACTTTGTAGAACTTCGTTCAGCCGTTTTTGCTGTAGGCATTTCCACAAATCATATAAAAATGGCATGTGAAATTGTGTTTTGAGACCCCTTTCTCTGTGGAGCTAAAGAGAAAAGAGCACTGTTTGGACATTTTTGTGTGGATCTGTCAAACAATGCCAAAGTTGTTAGCAAACCAAAAAATCAATTTCCTATTGAACTGTAGTCTTAAACACTCTATGTATACCTTTAAGATGCATGCCTATAACATGCATTGGCATGGAGATGCCTTTACCAGGTGTTCCATATTTTTATATATATGTATATTGATTGCTACTTAGCCTGTAAGTATCTATTCATGTTGTAGATTCACATGCTTAGAAGACTTCTGCCATCTAGTGTTGGGATTCGATGTGTGTTATGACCTAAATTTATAATTTACACACCACCTTCAAATTACTATAAATTGCACACCACCGTACCCAGTTGTAATAAAGTTGAAACTATCTGTTCATTCTAAGTAGGTTCTTTATGAAAGAGCATCCCATCCATAGGTCAGGTAGAATCCAGGTACAGCATCAACTGACCGCAATGGAGGTCTAATCATGTGCCATCACTGACCTAGGATGTACCAGCACTCTACTTGCCAAACATTCTAGTCAAAACATTATTAAGCTGATACATGTCCTTTGCATGCAACCACTCTGTTGAGGTTCCAAACTCTCCCATCTTCCACTTTGACAGCATTACGGAAAAGATTGTCAATTCTTTGAGTACCATCTCTTAATTTCAAAGGTCTTCTTATCATAACTGAATCTCCAACAAAGAAGTCAAATTGAATCACCCCTTTTCTGGAGTCATAGTTCAACTTTCGCCTCCCTACACACCTCAATCAATCAATCAATCAATCAGGTGTTTTAAGCGTGACTACTCATCCATAAGGATCTCAAGGCGCTGGGGGGTGGGGGTCGCAGCTTCCAGTCTATCAAGGAGGGGGTCTGTCGAAGACACCTCAACTCTTTTGCAACTCCTCCCTCTAGCGACTCCCAATGCAACTATCCAGGAGACATGTTAGCGTTCCTCCCCCTGATTAATTCAAAGGGTACCTTTCCAGTTGTTGACAAATCTTGCTACGTGGTGGTGTGCTCCACATTTCGGGCTGGACTGTTCCTGTGAGGCACAGGGTCAAGACTGATTTGCATATGTCTGGGTTCAAACTGGAATGGCATGGTGAGCAAAAAAACGATGGATTTAGGCCCAGATCTCTGTACTGGGGTGAATGTATGACATTGTTCTGCATTCTGTCCATCAACTGTTGTTTTTGCATTTGTCACCCCGAGTGGTACGGTATGTCCAGACTTGGGTCCCGTGCTCTCCATGCCACTGGAATCAAGCTATCCTGGCTGATGAGGAGTGAAACTCCGAAACGGGTCCTAGGATGCTTGTTTCCAGTCTAGGGAGGACCTGACTTGGCAGTTCGGGCTGGACTGTTCCCATGAGGCCCAGGGTCAATACTGATTTGCATATGGCTGGGTTCAAACTGGAATGGCATGGTGAGCAAACAAAACGATTGATTTAGGGCCAGATCTCTGTAGTGGGGTGAATGTATGAATTTGTTCTGCATTCTGTCCATCAACTGTTGTTTTTACATTTAAGAGCTGCATTCCAAACGCAAATGTGCCAGAAGACGCACACCCATTGTCACGTTGAGATGGCATTGAGGATGTGGCGATACTGAAACCTTGTGGTGATGCTTAGGTGTGTATCACACTCACCCGCTGTGGCTGCAGGACGGATCGCCTTCATGTGCAGCAGTGTGCAGCACCAATGATGTGAAGATTCCACCGAACGTGGACTGGAATTTGAAAAATGCCATGCTGCTAAGAACCTAAGGCTCGAACTCCTCAGATGCACACAAGTACGTATGATGTGCTCAAGCAATAATGACCCTCACAGCCTTTTACAGCACAGTAGAGTACCTTCAAAATCACGAAGGAATCTTACAATAAGGAATTTCCTTCCCAGGACTGTAATACAAGGATTCCTTAACAGGATATTGGTTGAAATCTTCATGAACTGCAGATCAGCTCACTCTCAGTAAAATTAGAATGTAGTGAAGAAAAGTAGAAGTGTAGAAATCTAGATGTTGAGATGCCTGTGCACATATGAACATTTCTTCAGACCTTTCTTTCAGTTCCTTCCTTCAGTTACTTCATTCCAATGGAAGCATTCATTGAATGCTGTATTAAACCTTTCAACAGTTCCAATACCTTCAGGGTGATGGAGAGAGTATTTTCTATGCTTGATCCCCTTCTGGAGCAAAAAACCTCCATCTCAATTGAAACAAATTGCAGACTATTATCATTTCAGAATAGTATTGGGCAAACCTGTACGATTCAAAATCTCTATCAAGAAATCTGTGATGCTTCTGCTTTCAAATAACAGTACAATGTCAATTTCAGCCCGCTGTAGAATTGGTCCACCAAAGCAAGAAGATAGTTGTTTGCTCCTCTGCAGTGTAATTGTTTAACAATATTAACAGCCACTACATCCTATGCTTAGTTGGTAGGTCTCTACAAACCAGTGGTGGACTTCTGACTTTGTACACTTTATTACTTTTCACACAATCCGAACATTCCCTCACTATTCTTCAATCATGATATCCATTCCAGGCCACCTATAGCTCAACTGTACTCTTCATGTCCCACTCTCCCAATCTTCTCTCTCAACTTATTAAGAAATACTAGCCTTAAACTACGCAAAATGATTCCATCTTCACAGGACAATTCGTCTTTCACTTTCCAATTTCCTTCCAATATAGACGTTTCTCAATTCTGACTTTCAACAATTCTGCATTGCATCCAAAACGTTCTGGAAACTAGGATCCTGAGCAATGGCACGTAGCCAATCTTTCTGCGACACATTGCCTTCCGTAACACTACACACTTTTATGCTTTCATGTTCATCGGAACACTCCTCTTCAGTGTCAATTATGCTTTTGACTTTTGTTAAGGCAGTCATTAGCCAATAATATCATGCCTTGTCACTGACATGTACCACAGTAGTTTTGCGAAAGAACTGCAAAATTACCGTGGCAAGAGGTATCAATAGATTTATACCCTATAACGTACAAAATGCTTACCTTACTCACCTGTAACTTCAGAAAGGATCATCTGCCACCATAATCTATAATCGTGCCAAATTTCATCCAAATCCAAGTGTCTGTTTGGCCGCTACATCCAATACAGAAAGTCTATCGAAAATGCATTGGGTACAAAACGTGTTTTGTTACCCCCCTTTTTTCTTTCTACTCCTTTGACCAATTGCCATATATACATGTAGATAAACAAACACATACATATATATATATATACATATATATATACACATATATATATATACATACATATATATGTGTGTGTGTTTCTCTATATGTATGTGTGGCAATTGGTCAAAGGGATATATATATATGTATGTGTCTATATATATACACACACACACACACATATATATTCACTGAAAAAACCATAGGTTTCACACATGTTATAGTTAGCTGGACATTTTACTGATAAAAAACCTATGAAATTCCCCCGTTATAGTTAGTGCAGGCAACTATAACTCACACGACCGCAATCCTCTGCTGATGCTAATACTGTATTTAGACACTTATTTGCCCATGTCTTCTTCCATTAAATTTTAGCTATACATATATTACAAATATTTTTTTTTCATAAAGACACATATGTCATCAGCAGAGGATTGCGGTCGCGTGAGTTATAGTTGCCTGCACTAACTATAAAGGGGGAATTTCATAGGTTTTTTATCAGTAAAATGTCCAGCTAACTATAACATGTGTGAAACCTATGGTTTTTTCAGTGAATTTGCAAGGTTTTTTAAATGCTAATTCCTAACTATAACGTGTGTGAAACCTATGGTTTTTTCAGTGAATTTGTACGGTTTTTTAAATGCTAAGTTACTTTACGCCATTCGTGGCGTGCGCGCCCACTTTACGCAGTTAGTGCCGTGCACGCACGGTGGGCTGGATGGGCCATGTATGCACGATGCGCTTCGCGCACCGTGCGCACATGGAGGGCATATTATGCGCTTCGTTGTGCAAGGTAAACTTTTACATTTTCATTCATTATATATGACATGCACAAATGGTGCCCTTCGGGCACCATTTGCACACGGGGTGGGGAGAGTATGGTTCATTTTATTTTTTTAAACTTTTACATTTTCATAGTTGATGTATGCCATGTCCAATTGGAGCACTTCAGGCACCATTTGCACACGGGGTGGATAGAGTATGGTTAATTTTTTTTTTTTTTACATAATTTTTACCGTACGTGTACGGTAAGCGTAATCGGCGATTTTTCGGAAATTTTTTTTTTTTATTTTTTGGCCTTGGGGGTTCTTTGGGGACACCTTCATCAAGGCTAGGTGGTTAGAAGCTGTCTAAACAGCCCCTTTACATGTTTTTTGCCTTTGTTTTTCTTCCCCCCCTCAGAGTGCGAGAGAGAAAATGGCGGCCGCCGCTTCCTGGTTTCGACCGATTCGAATGTTTACTAAGATCTAACAGCCAATCAGAATCGCGCTCGCGCACGTCACCGTACGCGTACGGTAAGCTTACCGTAAGCGCACGGTAAGCGCACCGTAAGCTGGCTCAGATATATATATTGATTTAAATGCTATTTTATCAGGATCTACTGAACAGATTTACACCAGACCTACAGAAGGCACTTCCTTGACCTGAGGACTACCTCTCTGCCAAATTTCAAGTAACTCTGTTCGGCCGTTCGGGCTGTAGCTGTGTCTAAAGGTCCTATGGAAAAATGCATGGGAAAAACGCGTTTTGGGGCCCCCCTTTTTTCTCAGCCCCCGCTTGACGAATCCCCCCGAGACTTTCAGGGTAGGAGCGGAGCGTAGCGCCCCACCTATTTAGAAAATTTCGTGAGGATTTGTCGACCGGCGCCAAAGTTATTCCAAATAGAATGTTGCGGATTTCCTATGGAAACAGGGTCCTAACTATAACTACCTACTGGCGACCGCCAGTAGGTAATATATATATATATATATATATATATATATGACTCCAAAGACAGCGCTCCTGCTGATTGCTGGGACCCTAGGGAGCTGGCGCACACGCCGGCGGAGCACGCCGGAAATTAAATTTTCCAAATGTCAGATATCGTGCGCTCTCAGGAACCAAGTAGAACTTGGTTCCTGAGAGCGCACGATATCTGACATTTGGAAAATATATATATATATATATATATATATATATATATATATATATATATATATATTCACTTAAAAAACCATAGGTTTCAAACATGTTGTAGTTGGGTGGACATTTCACTCGTAAAAAACCAATGAAATTCCACCGTTATAGTTAGTTCAGATAACTATAACTCGCGCGCCCGCAATCCAGTGCTCATGACGTCACATATTACATCACTCATGACATGGTCAGTGGCATCACTCATGACATCACTGATGACATGATCCTTGTGATAGAGTGGCGGTCGCGCGAGTTATACTTATCTGAACTAACTATAACGGTGGAATTTCATTGGTTTTTTACGAGTGAAATGTCCACCTAACTATAACATGTGTGAAACCTATGGTTTTTTAAGTGATATATATATATATACACACACACATATATATGTATATATATGTATTTTTATTTTCTCTGAAAAAACAAAGGTTACAGTAACGTTATAGTTAGGTTCAATTAGGACTTGACAAAGGCACCGTCAGGCAGGCCGTGCCAGTAGGTAGTTAAGTTATAGTTAGTACCAAAGTTTCCATAGGGAAAGTGTTTTTTGTTTTGCCAATAACTTTGGCACCGCTTGACGAATCTTCATGAAATTTTCACAAAACTTCCCCCTTTTGGTTAAGCTGCTTAGTTGAAAGTTTTGGGGTGATCTGTCAAGCGGTACTGAGAAAAAAGGGGTGTACCAAAACGTGTTGTCCCTATGTTATGTCTATGAGGATTTTTCATTTTTTGAACATGACTACAACCCGAACCGCTCAACGAAATTACACCAAATCTTACAAAAAGCTAGATGTTGGTCCAGAAAGCATGCTTTTTATGATTTGGTGTAAATCATTTCAGTAGTTACAGAGATATTCAAGTTTAAAAAATACAGATATCATGGAGCCCAGCTGCCAACTGAAACCCTACTGAAATGTAATTGTCATAGTAGGAGGAGCCAAGAGACTGGAACATTGGGAGTGGTCTCTTTAGGCTTTAAGAACTTCAGGTGAAACAATCATACCTGTGATTCTGGCACTGATGAAAGCCGAGCCCCGGCTAGAAACGCGTCTGCCCCAGCGCTTCATGAACTTTTTTGCACGCTTCGTTTGCTCAAATAAATCGTTTTACCCCGGAGCATGTGTCCTGCCTACTTCTTACTGAGTAAGTGAGCACCTGGTGTTGATGTATAGCCGGTAGTTGACACCGGCAAGGACACGCCCTCTCGATCAGGCGCCCTGCGACAGTCAACGATCTCTCTTGGTTTTCGCAATGAAATTGCACACGCAGAGCCCCCCCATGCGGGTTATTGCCACGGAGCATCACTTCACTGCAAGGGGAGAGAGGAGGCTTTTCTGTACAGCCTGAGAAGGGGAAACGTATGGCAAGAATCGGACAAAATTTCTGTTCTTTCAAAGCTGTGGCGAAAACATGTGGAATCTCGCCATAAATTGGAGACACCACTGTGTGTTCTTGGATTTTCTAGATCACTTGATCAAGTTTCCACGAGCGACTACATGAACCAGCATGCAGCTTACTTGAAACGCTGTGAGAGGAGGTACAAACCTGGTCATAGTAGGAGGAGCCAAGAGACTGGAACATTGGGAGTGGTCTCTTTAGGCTTTAAGAACTTCAGGTGAAACAATCATACCTGTGATTCTGGCACTGATGAAAGCCGAGCCCCGGCTAGAAACGCGTCTGCCCCAGCGCTTCATGAACTTTTTTGCACGCTTCGTTTGCTCAAATAAATCGTTTTACCCCGGAGCATGTGTCCTGCCTACTTCTTACTGAGTAAGTGAGCACCTGGTGTTGATGTATAGCCGGTAGTTGACACCGGCAAGGACACGCCCTCTCGATCAGGCGCCCTGCGACAGTCAACGATCTCTCTTGGTTTTCGCAATGAAATTGCACACGCAGAGCCCCCCCATGCGGGTTATTGCCACGGAGCATCACTTCACTGCAAGGGGAGAGAGGAGGCTTTTCTGTACAGCCTGAGAAGGGGAAACGTATGGCAAGAATCGGACAAAATTTCTGTTCTTTCAAAGCTGTGGCGAAAACATGTGGAATCTCGCCATAAATTGGAGACACCACTGTGTGTTCTTGGATTTTCTAGATCACTTGATCAAGTTTCCACGAGCGACTACATGAACCAGCATGCAGCTTACTTGAAACGCTGTGAGAGGAGGTACAAACCTGGTCATAGTAGGAGGAGCCAAGAGACTGGAACATTGGGAGTGGTCTCTTTAGGCTTTAAGAACTTCAGGTGAAACAATCATACCTGTGATTCTGGCACTGATGAAAGCCGAGCCCCGGCTAGAAACGCGTCTGCCCCAGCGCTTCATGAACTTTTTTGCACGCTTCGTTTGCTCAAATAAATCGTTTTACCCCGGAGCATGTGTCCTGCCTACTTCTTACTGAGTAAGTGAGCACCTGGTGTTGATATATATATATATATATATATATATATATATATATATATTCACTTAAAAAACCATAGGTTTCAAACATGTTGTAGTTGGGTGGACATTTCACTCGTAAAAAACCAATGAAATTCCACCGTTATAGTTAGTTCAGATAACTATAACTCGCGCGCCCGCAATCCAGTGCTCATGACGTCACATATTACATCACTCATGACATGGTCAGTGGCATCACTCATGACATCACTGATGACATGATCCTTGTGATAGAGTGGCGGTCGCGCGAGTTATAGTTATCTGAACTAACTATAACGGTGGAATTTCATTGGTTTTTTACGAGTGAAATGTCCACCTAACTATAACATGTGTGAAACCTATGGTTTTTTAAGTGATATATATATATATACACACACACATATATATGTATATATATGTATTTTTATTTTCTCTGAAAAAACAAAGGTTACAGTAACGTTATAGTTAGGTTCAATTAGGACTTGACAAAGGCACCGTCAGGCAGGCCGTGCCAGTAGGTAGTTAAGTTATAGTTAGTACCAAAGTTTCCATAGGGAAAGTGTTTTTTGTTTTGCCAATAACTTTGGCACCGCTTGACGAATCTTCATGAAATTTTCACAAAACTTCCCCCTTTTGGTTAAGCTGCTTAGTTGAAAGTTTTGGGGTGATCTGTCAAGCGGTACTGAGAAAAAAGGGGTGTACCAAAACGTGTTGTCCCTATGTTATGTCTATGAGGATTTTTCATTTTTTGAACATGACTACAACCCGAACCGCTCAACGAAATTACACCAAATCTTACAAAAAGCTAGATGTTGGTCCAGAAAGCATGCTTTTTATGATTTGGTGTAAATCATTTCAGTAGTTACAGAGATATTCAAGTTTAAAAAATACAGATATCATGGAGCCCAGCTGCCAACTGAAACCCTACTGAAATGTAATTGTCTGCCAACACTTCAACCAGGAAGTGTTGGCAGCCATCTTGGGACTCGGTTGAAATGAGTCTAAAAAAAATGTAAAAAAAGTAGAAAGGCGGTACGGTAGAAACACCCTGACCCCCCACTGGGACCCCCAAGTGCCAAAAAAGCATATTTTTTGTACATTTTCAGTGGGATCCTCAGATCTGTGTGAAAATTCAATTAAAAAAACACAAAGCGCGGCTCCCGTGCTTCATTTATTATCTGCCTCCAAGTGGGCCAGGTCCCAGGAGCATTATTTTAATAAGGGAGGGGCACAGGGGGCCCCCTCGTGGTGCTTATTATGCCCCAGGGACCACCAGCTCCCCGGGGCTTCTTTAAATATGAATGCGGGGGAGGCCCATATGGCCTACCCCACTGTCCTGGGGACCACTATTTCCCCGGAGCTTCAATCAAAATAAGTGCTCCCACCAAGCCATAGAAATCTCTGCTCTGCTTTGACTAAGTGAGAGTAGAAAATGCTCTCCCTTACTCTAAACAGAGCAGAATTGCTTTTGGCCAGAGGGTGCTGCATGTTAGCAGCTCCCTCTGTCCAAAAGCAATTCCGGCTCCTGCAGGAAACCAGCAGGGACTGTGGGTGCCTTCAGGCTCCCTCAGGGGTCTCAAACGGAGAGACCAGGCCCCAGAGAATGGGATATTTGTGGCCAAAATTAGCCCGGGGATGGGGGGCCATGCTGCCCCCTCCCTTTTTAGTTGAAAGGGGCAGGCCCCAGGGGATGAGGTCCCAGGGGCCAAAATGCCCCTGGGAAAAGGGTAGCATGCCCCCCCTGTTTTATATATATATATATATATATATATATATATATATATATATATATATATATATATATATATATATATATATATATATATGTATATTCACTTAAAAAACCATAGGTTTCACACATGTTATAGTTAGCTGGACATTTCTCTCGTAAAAAAACAATGAAATTCCCCCGTTATAGTTAGTGCAGGCAACTATAACTCACGTGACCGCAATCCTCTGCTGATGACGTCAGATATTACATCACTGTATTTAGACACTTATTTACCCATGTCTTCTTCCATTAATCTTTAGCTATACATATATTACAAATATTTATTTTTCAGAAAGACACATATGTCATCAGTGATGTAATATCTGACGTCATCAGCAGAGGATTGCGGTTGCGTGAGTTATAGTTGCCTGCACTAACTATAACGGGGGAATTTCATTGGTTTTTTACGAGAGAAATGTCCAGCTAACTATAACATGTGTGAAACCTATGGTTTTTTAAGTGAATTTGCAAGGTTTTTTAAATGCTAATTCCTAACTATAACGTGTGTGAAACCTATGGTTTTTTAAGTGAATTTGTACGGTTTTTTAAATGCTAAGTTATGTATTTATAATTTTTTTTTTTCAGGTTTTTCACCGTGCGCGCACCGTGCGCGCGCAGTGAGCGTTCGGTGCACTTCGCGCACCGAACGCCCACGATGCGTTGTGCGTGCCATGCGCGTACAGTGCGCGCACCTCGCGCTTTTTCGAAAAAAAAATGTTTTGTTCACCCTGGGGGGTCCTTCAGTGACCCCCTGACAAAGGATAGGGGGTCAGGAACTGACCACCCTGCCCCCTTTTCACGTTCTCCACCTTTGTTTTTCACTGCCTCAGACTGCGAGAGACAAAATGGCGGCCGACACTTCCTGATTTCGACCGACTCGAATGTTTACTGACATCTAACAGCCAATCAGAATTGCGCTCGCGCACGGCAGCGTGCGCGTACCGTATGCTTACCGTACGCACACGGTGCGCGCTTATAGATATATGTACTTTTAACTGTCATTTTCTCAGGAACTACTGAACAGATTGACTCCAGATATTCCAAAAGGCACATCCCTGACCTGAGGACTATCTCTATGCTAAATTTCAAGTAATTCTGTTCAGCCGTTCGGGCTGTACCTTGGACTAAAGGTCCCTATGGAAAAATGCATGGGGAAAATGCGTTTTGGGACCCCCCTTTTTTCTCAGCCCCCGCTTCACGAATCCCACAGAGACTTTCAGGGTAGGAGCTGAGCGGAGCGCCCCACCTATTTTGAAAAATTCGCGAGGATTCGTCAACCGGCGCCAAAGTTATTCAAAATAGAATTTACAGATTTCCTATGGAAACACGGTCCTAACTATAACTATCTACTGGCGACCGCCAGTAGATAATATATATATATATATATATATATATATATATATATATACATATATATATATATATATATATATATATATATATATATATTCACTGAAAAACCATAGGTTTCAGGTACGTTATAGTTAGGAATTAGCATTTAAAAATCCTTAGAAATTCACTGAAAAAACCATAGGTTTCAGGGGGGTTATAGTTAGCTGGACTTTTCACTCGTACAAAACCATTGAAATTCCCCCGTTATAGTTAGTTCAGCTAACTATAACTCGCGCGCCCGCAATGCACTGCTGATGATGTCACATATTACATCACTCATGACATAGTCAGTGACATCACTCATGACATCACTCATGACATCTCAAATGACATCACTGATGACATCACTGATGACATCATCCAGTGAATGTGTGTTTTTCTGAAAATTACATATGGTTTATATATGTATATCTCAAGGTCGATGGAAGAATAAATGGGTATATAAGTGTCTAAATGGATAAATCGTTCTTGAAAAATTGATTGTATAACTGACTAATTAAGTGTATCTTAGTGAATACATGGCTTAGTGAGTAATGTTTAAATATGTAAATATCTGTATCAGTCTCTCACTTTGTGTATAAGTGGCTGCATGGGTTGGTGAGTAGCTACATGAGTGTCTATATAGGTTATTAGTTGTTTTTTTGAGTATCAGTATGAGTGTCTGAGTGTCTGTATGGTTCGGTTTGGGGTATTACATAGTGCATAGGTGCATGAATGAGTGACTCTCTGTTTGTATGTGTTGAAGACAGCATGTGTGCAGGACTGTATGGGTGGATGAGTGTGTGCATGGGTGTGTTAGTGAGTGAATGACTGTCTCAATAGTGTCTTTATGAGTAACTACATATGTTTTAAACTAGTATATGTGACTATTGGTGTATATAAGTGAGTATATGTGAGAGTGAGAGATTGAAAGAGTTCCTGTATGAATAAGTATGTGTTTCTATAAGTGATTGTTTAAAAGACTAAGTATGTGTAAGTTTCTGTAGAAGTAAGTGTGGTGATGTGTGTATAACTGTATATGCAAGTAAATGGATGTTTGATTCTTTATTAGCATGAGTGACTATGTGTGTGAGTAACTCTATGGATGAGTGGCGTTGTGTAACAGGATGTATAGGTGTATGAGTACATATGATGAGTGAGTACATGTATGAGTGACTGTATAGGACTGTTGGTGAATGAGTGGATGCGTATCTTAGAATTACTGAATAGGTTGTTGTAATTGGTATTGGTATGTCCATTGTTTTGAAAATTTTAGTTTCTATTTTTGAATGTGTGTATCAAAGGTTATATTAGGGGGAGAGGAGGTCTGCCACTCTATCACAAGGATGATGTCATCAGTGATGTCATTTGAGATGTCATCAGTCATTTATTTATTTTATTTTTTTAAGAAGGAGGGCTGTGTGGCCCCCCTTGTTTTTCTAATTACTGGCCCTGGGGACCCCATCCCCCAGGGCCTGCACCCTAATATTTTTTGTTGAAAAAAATAAATTTGGCCCTCCCAAGGCCTTAATCGGCCCCGGGTACCCCAACCCCCAGGTCATGGCCTTTTTTTTTTTATTCTTTACGAGGGGGCTGCGTTGTCCCCTCCTCAGGCCACTTATGGCCCCGGGGACCCCATCCCCCGGGGCCGGCCTTTGATTTTTATTATTTAAAAAAAAAGATATTTAGAGAAACACCTAGGACATGCTGGACAAACCGTATGTACCTATCACCATGATGATTTGCGTGATATTCATTAAAAGGCGACTATGCATAGAGTGAATCCACATGGATTGTATTTACACCGCTAGTGAAGCTCTGACGTGTCTGACGCCCTACCGTGCCTAATCCCGGCGTCCGCACCGATGGGTACTCTCCAAGTAGACACCCTTGTCGTTTATTTATATAAACATGGGTAGCTATTGACGGGCACATTTAATATACACGCACACCAAGCCATTCAAAGGGAATTCGACAAAAATTCGACCAAACTATGCAAGAAACCCTCCTCACGGTTAATAAAACACACATCCACCGCCGGATGTGTAATACTTTTTATTTTACTCTCTGGAAAGGAGACAAACCTCACTTGAGAGTCACAGCGTGCTCCTGGCTGAGCCCAATGCTGTGTTACACCCACCAGTGCCCTCCGAGTGCCTCACACCTCTGTGTTGTATTCCACCAGCTAGTGCGTATGCTATGACACTCTCTAGCCCATGTGCACTGTAACACCACCCCGTGAATATGTCATGCCACACTTGCCTTCGCACGGGTTATTTTGCCCCATCTCACGTGCCTTCCTCGATGCCTATGTTATAACGCACAGCGCAATGCCATACATATTACAATCTGGGATCCATATCTTTGTCACAGTGCATATGCAACGTTACACTCCCCAGCACATATTTTATATTACAACTTTAGAGACTAGTTAGGTTACACAACACTGCCCTGTGCATATTACACTCCAAGGCGCATATCGCATAGCACGCGCTAGTGCCTGTGCTATCTCGCGCTCTCCAATGAATCTGTCATTGCGCACAATGTATTGCATATTATATTTCACGCCCCGGTTCAGCTTATATCACACTTTTTGGTGCATAGTTTATACCATATACTATATCTTTTCAATCGTGCTCTCAGGACTATGTTCTATATAACACTGCGTCCACCTATCCTTTTCACGGGCATTACATTTTGCGATGAGGGGTGGAGGGTCAGGGGGTGTTTCTGCCAAGTGAGCCCGGAGTCACAGTCACAAACATCCTCTTCTTCCTGAATAAAGGTGAGATTATGCTGCATACTTGTTCATATTTTAAGTAGTTCGCACAGACACACATTTTAAAAACAATAAAGTTCCTAATACCCACCTTCTCTGAACAGTTAGCTTGCTGCCCCATCCACCTCCTCCCTATCCTCTGTTGTCTGAATCCATGGACTAGCCTCCTCCCTCCTGCCATGCATGGTCTGATGTGCTGCCACTGCCCTCCATTTAGCATGATGTACCAGTCCACTCCTCCTGCCCTCCATTGCCCAATTCCATGGCCCATCATTGACCTCCTGCTTAGCCTCTGTGCTTAGCTTGCTGCCCCTATTCGCCTTCCCCCTGCCCTCCGATGTCTTTGTGCATGCCCCTGCTCCATCCTTGTTGCCCACCATGTTCCATGGACCGGCCACTCCTATCTGCTCTGAGTGTTCTGTTGAGCTGCCACTCCCCTCCCACCTGCCTAGCATTGTCAGATGACTGTAACCTGTCCCTGCCACCTCCACCCTGTCTGTCTACATGCCATGCCCCTATCCCCTTCCTCCTGTCCTCCATGGTCCATTTTACTGCCACACCCTTCTGCCCTCCCTGGTCTGTTGTGCTGCAACTGCTCCTCCTGCCTGCCCCGCGCGGTCTGTTGTGAGGCCCCTTCCCCTGAACTCTCTTGTCTGTGCCCAGGTCCTGACCCTCCCTTCTGTCCTCCATGGTCCTTTGTGCATGCCCCTGCACCCTCCTTCTTGCCCATCATAGCCATTGTGCTGCCACTAACCCTCCCGCTTGCCATGCATGGTCTTCTGTGCTGCCATGGCCCCTCCCACCTTCCCTGTGTGGTCAGCTAGCTGCCCCTGACCCCCTCCCACCTTCCCTCCATGGTCTGTGTGTATGCCATCATAGGCTCATTGTTGCTCTCCATTGTGTGTCTTGTTTCTAGTGCCCATCCTGCCTGACCTCCATGGTCATCTTGCTGCTCCTGCCCCCTTGCCCCCAGCCCTCTGTTTCCATGTGCAGACCCCTATTCCCTCCCTCCTGGCTTGTCTGTTCCATTGTAATGTCCCTGATCCTTCCCTCCTGCACTTTATGGTCTGTTATGCTGCAGCTTTCTCTCCTGTCTGTCCATTATGGTCAGCTAGCTACCATTGCCTCTTTCCCCTCTGTTCTCTGTTGTCCATGTGCATGGTCCTGTCCCCTCCCTATTGCTTTCTATGGATTGTTGTGCTGCACTCCCGTCCCTCATGTGCTGTGTGGTGTATTGTGCTGCTGCAAACCCTGATGCCTGCTCTGTAGGGTCAGTTTGGTGCACCTCTCCATGTCCCTCCTGTCCTCTGTTATCCCAGTCGATGTCCCTACCCCAATTCCTACTGCCTACCATGATCGAATGTACCATACTTGCGAACATTTTGAACTTGGTAAGAGGGAGATTTTGAAAAAAAACTGGGGTATTGATTTTCCCCTTTGAGTTACATTGAAAAAGAGGAGATTGTAGACAGGAGACAGATCAAATAAAGCCCATTTGAGCTTAAAAACATTGGACGTTTCCTAGCTGAAACGGGTCTGTTGGCATGTATGGTTGTACTACCACTGCCTCTTCCTTCTGCCCACAATGGACTATTATATTGCCACAGCCTCTCTTGCCAGTCCTGTATTGTTGGTTTGTTGCCCCTGCCCCCATTTCCACTGCCCTCCATAGTCTGTTGTGCTGCCACCGCCCTTCCTGCTTGCCCAGTGTGGTCAAATTGTTGCATCTGCACTCTCCTACCTGCCGTCAATTTTCAGAGTCCGTGCCCCTGGCCTCTGCCTCTCAACAGTATCCCAATGAACAACTAGATTGCTAACATTCTATATTTATTACAAAAGTGTGGAACGCCTGACGTCGTCTTGATGTAATCAAAACTGTAATACCTAGAGTATTTCCTTTAGAAATTACATATATGAGAGGGTCTTAAAATTATGGTTAGTGCTCTAAAAAACTAAAATGAGGACATATTTCCTGAGTTTTCAAATAGCGACAAAGAACTTTTAAATTATTTGTAATCTTTACGTTTTTTTATCCAGTTGACCACTTGATTAAATGTTGCACCTAGGGGAGAGGATATGGTGTTACTTACAGAGCTGCAGACTTTGCAACTGGAGAACCAGGTTGGAGTTTCTGCTTCAGCTCAACATTCTGTGATTCTGGTCAAATCACTTAATCACCCCATGTCTACAACCAAAATGAATTTGATCTTGTGTGATGTAACCAATGCTCATGTAAAGCACTCAATACCTGACAAGTCTGCACTATCTAAAACTGCAAATACACAAAACATAAGTGTTTTGCACACTTCTGTCATTGGGCTAC
The DNA here is from genome assembly GCF_964204655.1 of Triturus cristatus. NCBI lineage: Eukaryota > Metazoa > Chordata > Amphibia > Caudata > Salamandridae > Triturus > Triturus cristatus. The sequence goes on along the minus strand of NC_140587.1, from coordinate 938,663,295 downwards.
ATGTGGGCTACATCTGGGTGATATTTGTGCTGCATTTGGGCTCTTTTGTCTCTGGTGGCCATCTTGGGAGATTTATTTGTTATGAAGTTTCCTAATTTCCTCATTTACTGCAGTCTCCTCAGTAGGAAATGCTTTCAGTTTTTTACTTTGATTCCATCAAGAAGGTATTCAGATATGTCACACATTTGCCATAAATTCTGAATGTTAGCACTCTAGTTGCTCATTAGATCACTGTAGTAAAGCTACTGCTCACCACGGAAGTCTGCTGCTGGTATTAAAAGTGCATGTTTCAGTCTGCATATCAGAATTGTTTAATGAAATAGAAGAGGATTTGAGAAGTCACTCAAAATGTGCCCTAATGTTTCTTTCTTCAGCACTAATCATAATTTCTATGGCAAAATGAACCCCCTCATTGTGTTCCTTTTTAAATTAAATGTTTTAAGTGTTACCAGTTTATTCCAATCAAGATGGCTTCAGGTGTGCCATACTTTTGTCATAAGTAAGACAGTAAGCGCTCTAGTTGTTCTTATGAACATTCTGGGACATTCTGTCATTGGGCTATACTTGGGCTACATCTGGGTGATATTTGGGCTACATTTGGGCTCTTTTGTATCTGGTGGCCATCTTTGGAGATTTATTTGTTATGAAGTTTCCTAATTTCCTCATTTACTGCAGTCTCCTCAGTGGGAATATTTTCAGTTTTTTATTTTGGTTCCATCAAGAAGGCATTCAGATGTGTCACACATTTGCCATAAATTCTGAATGTTAGCACTCTAGTTTCTCATTAGATCACTGTAGTAACACTACTGCTCACCAGGGAAGTCTGCTGCTGGTATTCAAAGTGCATGTTTCAGTCTGCATGTCAGAATTTGTTTATGAAATTGAAGAGGGTTTGAGAAGTCAAAATGTACCCTAATTTTTCTTTCTGCAGACCTAATAATAATTTCTATGGTAAAATGAACCCCCTCATTTTGTTCCTTTGTAAATTAAATGTTTTAAGTGTCACCACTTTATTCAAATCAAGATGGCTTCAGGTGTGTCATACTTTTGTCATAAGTAAGACTGTTAACGCTCTAGTTGTTCGTTAGAACACTCTGGGACATTCTGTCATTGGGCTATACTTGGGCTACATCTGGGTGATATTTGGGCTACATTTGGGCTCTTTTGTCTCTGGTGGCCATTTTGGGAGACTTATTTGTTATGATGTTTCCTAATTTCCTCATTTACTACAGTCTCCTCAGTAGGAAATACTTTCAGTTTTTTACTTTCATTCCATCAAGAAGGCATTCAGATGTGTCACACATAGGCCATAAATTCAGAATGTTAGCACTCTAGTTCCTTATTAGATCACTGTAGTAAAGCTACTGCTCACCAGGGAAGTCTGCTGCTGGTATTGAAAGTGCATGTTTCAGTCTGCATGTCAGAATTTTTTAATGAAATAAAAGAGGATTTGAGAAGTCACTCAAAATGTGCCCTAATTTTTCTTTCTGCAGCACTAATCATACTTTCTATGGCAAAATGAACCCCCTCATTTTGTTCCTTTTTAAATTAAATGTTTTAAGAGTTACCACTTTATTCCAACCAAGATGGCTTCAGGTGTGCCATACGTTTGTCATAAGTAGGATTGTTAGCGCTCTAGTTGTTCTTTAGAACACTCTGGGAAGCTGCAGTAGAACACAAAGGAATCAACTGACAGTCTCTGCCCTTGTTGGATGTACATGTTTTACTGAGAATGTCACATGACTGAGAAAGAGAATGTGAATTTACAGAAAATATGCTCTCAGTTTAGCTTATAGATCACCTTCCAAACCTCTGTGGGAAAAGCATGAGAAAATAGTTTTCTCTCAAACATGATTCATGATATCACAGCAGAAGGCTTTTTCACATGGTAAAATCACCTTAGAACACACCACAATTCCTAAAATGAGTATGGTACCATCAACAAATGATTTATAATGTAAATAAAGTCTTAAAACCTTCTATTAACTGCAATGCTTTTTAATGAGGTGCTATCATGTAAATTGGTCCCAAGATGGCTGCCAACACTTCTTGGATGAAGTGCTGACAGCCAATCAGATCTCACGATGAGATGTGTGGTTAGGCTCCGCCCAGATATATATGTGATTTTACTTTTGATTTTCTCAGGAACTACTGAACGCATTTACACCATTTAAGCAAAAGGCACGAGTCTGAACTGAGGACTACCTCTTTGCCAAATTTGGTTTAATTCCGTTCAGCACTTCGGGCTGTAGCTGCGTCAACAGGTCCTGTGGGAAAATGCATAGGGAAAGCGTGTTTTGGGACCCCCCTTTTTTCTCGGCCCCCGCTTGATGAATCACCGTGAAATTTTCAGGATAGGAGCGGACCGGAGCTGGCCAAGAATTTGGAAAATTTCGCGAAGATTCATCAATCAACGCCAACGTTATTCCAAATAGAATGTTGCGAATTTCCTATGGAAAATAGGTCCTAACTATAACTACCTACTGGTGACTGCCAGTAGGTAAAATATAAATATATATATATATATATATATATATATTCACTGAAAAAACCATAGGTTTCACACATGTTATAGTTAGCGGAAATTTTACTGATAAAAAACCAATGAAATTCCCCCGTTATAGTTAGTGCAGGCAACTATAACTCACGCGACCGCAATCCTCTGCTGATGCTAATACTGTATTTAGACACTTATTTGCCCATGTCTTCTTCCATACATTTTTAGCTATACATATATTACAAATATTTTTTTTTCATAAAGACACATATGTCATCAGCAGAAGATTGCGGTCGCGTGAGTTATAGTTGCCTGCACTAACTATAACGGGGGAATTTCATTGGTTTTTTATCAGTAAAATTTCCGCTAACTATAACATGTGTGAAACCTATGGTTTTTTCAGTGAATTTGCAAGGTTTTTTAAATGCTAATTCCTAACTATAACGTGTGTGAAACCTATGGTTTTTTCAGTGAATTTGTACGGTTTTTTAAATGCTAAGTTACTTTACGCCATTCGTGGCGTGCGCGCCCACTTAACGCAGTTCGTTCCGTGCGCGCGCGGTGCGCACGCGGTGCGCTTCGCGCACCGCGCGCCCACTTTACGCAGTTAGTGCCGTGCACGCACGGTGGGCACGCGGTGCGATGACAAAGCAAGAAAGCACGTCAACAAATCTGTTTCTGCTTTCCTCCGTGACTATGGTATGGGTGCCATTTACCACAACAACTTGCGTTATGACATGCAAGACATTTATAGAGGAGATGGTGTGCACTTCAATGATGAAGGGAACAGAGTCTTCCTCTTGAACCTTAGACTCTGCATCGGTACTTACTTGTAGGTACCACTAAAAAATCATTTCATAAACACAACGGCTCTTTTTAGAGCCCCCTAATATCTAAACACTTAAATCTGATTTTCATTTTTTTTTTTTTTCTACCGTACGCTTACCGTAAGCTTACCGTACGCGTACCCCGTGATTTTTTTTAAAATCAATAAATGTTTTCTTTGTACTTTACAGTCCTCTGTAACTCTCCTCATTGCCCCCTTTTCTTGTTTTCACTCTTTTTTTTCTGAGTGAAATACACAAAATGGCGGCCGCCGCTTCCTGGTTTCGGCCGATTCGAATGTTTACTAAGATCTAAGAGCCAATCAGAATCGCGCTCGCGCACGCCACCGTACGCTTACGGTAAGCGTACGGTAAGCGTACCGTAAGCGGGCTCAGATATATATATTGATTTAAAGGCTATTTTCTCAGAATCTACTGAACAGATTTACACCAAACCTACAAAAGGCACTTCCTTGACCTAGGGACTACCTCTCTGCCAAATTTCGAGTAATTCTGTTCAGCCGTTCGGGCTGTAGCTCGTTCTAAAGGTCCTATGGAAAAATGCATGGGAAAAACGCGTTTTGGGACCCCCCTTTTATCTCAGCCCCCGCTTGACGGATCCCCCCGAGACTTTCAGGGTAGGAGCGGAGCGTAGCGCCCCACCTATTTTGAGAAATTCGCGAGGATTCATCGACCGGCGCCAAAGTTATTCAAAATAGAATGTTGAGGTTTTCCTATGGAAAAGGGGTCCTAACTATAACTACCTACTGGCGACCGCCAGTAGGTAAGATATATATATATATATATATATATATATATATATATATATGCAAAGTAGAATGGGTTTTCCTGGGACCAGTCCCGCGTCAGGTGGAGCGTCAACCGGCAAAAGCCCTAAGCCGGAAGTGAATAATCCAAAATTCCAACAAGTAATAGACGCACTCTCGGGGGTCAAGTTGCTACACCAAGTTTAATTCTTGTTTAACCGCTACGCGTTTCGACACCAACAATGTGTCTTGATCACACGATAATACAGTTTCAAAGAAAGTGCATAAATAAGTATTGAACATAGACGAAGGACTGTGGCTATCCCACCTAATGTACACATTAGGTGGGATAGCCACAGAAGATGATGACATTAGGTCTATGGCTAATCAAGCTAATATTCCAATGGATAGAGCGGCTTGTACGCAATTTAAACCGAAATCCATTTTCTGTCCTGTTCTTCCCCACGACTCCATTGACACTTTTCACGAAGTTGTGACTAAAGAGCTTACCCAGTACAAGCATAGAACATCAAGAGCTAACAAAGTACAATTCAATTTGTCTAAAAAACAAAGAGATTTTATTGTGTCTTTAGCCAAGGATGAAAATGTCATAATACGCCCTTCAGACAAAGGTGGGAATGTGGTGTTATGGGGGAGGGAGTTGTACATAGAGGAAGCTAACAGACAACTGAGTGATGGTGAATTTTATTGTAAAAGTAACACCACAGAATACAACCAGAGCATAACCACAACCTGGGAGAAGTTATCCACATGGCAGGAAACAGGTCTCATTACGTGGCAGGAGTACTGTTTTCTTAAAAAAGATTACCCTAAACTCCCTATACTCTATTTACTTTCCAAAGTCCACAAAAATAGCAACAAACCACCTGGGAGACCTATTGTCTCATCAATAGGGAATGTCAATGAAAATCTGTCCAAATATGTGGATCACTTTCTAAGAGATTATGTGACCCAGTTACCATCGCACATAGAGGACACTAAAGATTTCCTCAATAGGATTGATAAAATTAAGTGGGAAAACAATCTTATCATGATCACATTAGATGTTTGCTCACTTTATACCATCATAGATCATGAGCAAGGAATTAGGGCCTGTCAATATTTCTTGGAAGACAGAAACATGAGCCTCTTTGACCACACACAGATGCTCTTGGAAATGATAAGGATTTGTCTTGTAAATAACATCTTTATGTTCAACGGTGACCTCTTTACACAAACACGTGGCACCGCGATGGGTTCGTGCTTCGCGCCGAGTTTCGCAAATCTCTTTCTTGGCAAATGGGAGGAAGAAATTCAAAGTAACCCTTTGCTTCAATCTGAACTTGTGCAGGTTAAAGTTTGGATGAGGTACATCGACGACCTCTTTATTGTATGGGGTGGCACAGAAGATGAAGCCATTGATTTCATTGGCAAACTTAATAACAACCTGTACAATATCAAATTGACTTACAACATAAGCAGGACTACAACTGAATTTCTAGATGTACTCATCACCGTGCACAACAATACTTTGATCACCAGCCTTCACCGCAAGGAAACAGCTGGTAACAGCCTCCTTTCTGCCCTTAGCGCCCATCCTGAATCGTTAAAAGCGAGCATTCCTTATGGGGAACTTTTGAGAGCACGGAGAAACTGTGGTACTGATGAAATCTTTGACAATGAACAGACTAAGATACTTGCAAGATTCAGGGCACGAGGTTACCCTGAGGAAGTATTGACTCGAGCTTCGAATAAAATCAAGGAAGTTACGAGGCCCATGAGTCTAGATTACACTAGGAAGGATCAGGAAGAAGAAGCCTGTTTAAGGGTCATCACAACCTTTACACATGATTCCAAAAAAATCAATAAGGTCCTAGCTGACAATTGGAAAATTCTCCAATCAGATAACATAATAGGAGAAAAAATAAGTGACAGACCTCTTATTACATACAGAAGGGGCAGGAACCTTAGGGACATGTTAGTTAAGGGAGATATCACTGTGAACAGCAATAGAAACATTCACAACCTCAAAGGATTCTACCCTTGTGGACACTGCCGGGCCTGCAGGTCTAGCCATATGGTCAAAGAGTTTGAAGTACCTGGGTGCCCCAAAAGAACTATCTCACAGTTCCTTACTTGTAGCTCTAACTATGTGATATATGTTTTGGAATGCCCATGCAGACTTAGGTATGTCGGGAGCACCATCTGCATGGTAAAGAAACGTGTTCAGGAACATCTTAGAGCGATTACTCATGTAGATCTGCACTATCCCATTGCCAGACATTTCCAAGAAAAACACCAATCTAACAATCTTTTTTTGCGATTTTTTGCAATTGAGCAAATTGTCCTAGGCAGACGGGGTGGTAACAGAGAACTCGAGTTGAGAAAAAAAGAATCCAAATGGATTATGGATCTCGAGACCTGAATGCCGGGAGGGCATAACTTGGATGAAGAACTGGCCACACATCTGCATAATGATTAATTCACTTTGTCTTTCCGTTCAGCTTTTCTCCTGAGTGCTGTGACTGTGTTGATATACTAATTGAATTCATCTTTTTTGGTATATCTGCTTCATGTTTTTATGAAATTGTAAATATCTTTTTCTTTTCATTTTATCATAGGAGAAAAGGAAGGGACCCATCATGTTCCAGGACTCTGCACGGGTTCCCCACCCTTTTCTTCAACATATCTGCACTCACTGTGAGATAAGGATAAAATTTATTTTTATAAAAAAAATATATATATACATAAAAAAAACCTTTTTTATATGGTTTTTCACATGCTAAATGTTGGTAGTTTTTCTTTAAGATTTATCACTTTTTGATTGAACTGAGAGACGTCCCAACTGCAAAGTAATCAATATTTTCAGGCCATGGACACTTGTTGATTAAGATGAATTTATATTGTTTGAAGATTCTTTTGTCATTGTATAGTAGCGTATTATTGACTTATGCACCTTTGAGTTGCAACTTTTGCATTTTGTAATGGAGAATATACACTATACTTATGGTGTACCTTTACATGACCTCCTTTCCATTTCATGTAATCAGTCCACTGATTCTGGGTTAGAAAAATTTAGGAGTGTCTTACATTGTATCCACTTGGAGAATTGAAATGTCATTCGTTTGCTTTAAATTGCTTCGAATTATTGTTGCCACGTGTTTACATTACGTGAATTTCAAAATTCTCGAATTGTATTGTTTGATGACTAAGGCGCCTAAGAGGTGCCACCACTGCACACACGACACTCATGGTGCACCATTATATGAGTTCCTTCCCATTCAACGAAGTCGGCACACTGTTTCAGAGTTAGATTGTGTTAGGAGTATATCCACTTGGAGAATTGTAATGCGATTTTTCTGCTTTAAATTGCTTTAAATTGTTTTTGTCACGCGTTCAGAATACGTGTGCTCTATAATTCTTGAAATGAATTTTGTGATGCTTTTGATAATAACTCGCAATGAGATACATCAAGTTATTACATCTATGAATCAATGAAATCAAACCTCTTACAATATGGCCGCTACTTTTACTTTGCACATCTGTGTATTTGTTGGTCCTTCGTCTATGTTCAATACTTATTTATGCACTTTCTTTGAAACTGTATTATCGTGTGATCAAGACACATTGTTGGTGTCGAAACGCGTAGCGGTTAAACAAGAATTAAACTTGGTGTAGCAACTTGACCCCCGAGAGTGCGTCTATTACTTGTTGGAATTTTGGATATATATATATATATATATATATATATATATATATATATATATATATATATATATATATATATATATTCGTCAGTTTGCTGCCAGAGCAATCCCCTTGCCTGCGACGTTGGTGCTGTCAGTGGCAGCAGCAGCCACTGTAGTATGCTTCGAAATCCTTTATTCCGTAAGTAAATTCCAAGAATAACGGGACAGCACACCAGGAAACGGCACAAAACTTTATTGTGCGCTAGCTTTTCAAGGACGACGCGTTTCGGCGTTTGCCTTTGTCAAATAATTATTATTATTTTTTTAAATAATTTTTTTAATCTTTTTATTTATTATAATACTTACTGGCAGTCACCGGAAGGTCGTTATAGTTAGGACCTAGTTTCCATAGGAGAAGCGTTTTATGACTTGCTCATAACTTTAAAGATTATAGAATAACAGGGAGGGAACATATGAATAAAAAAATTATCACACAAAACGCAAAATTATTACAAAACATAGATTTCAATTTGCATTAATGCTGTACATCCACTATTTTCATACATTGGTCGCTCCAAGAACTATAACAATGTGCTCAAGAGGAAGTGCTTTTGAATAAAAAGTTGAAAAGAAAAAGAAGGGAAATACCCATAACATCTGTAAACTTATTTCAACAAAGCCTGTTTGTTCAACATTTAATACATTCAAGATATTCTGTGGCATTAAACAATCCAGGCAGTTCAAAACATTCATATGTTTTCTCCCTATTATTCAATATTCTTTACAGTTTGACTCAGAATAGTTGAATTAAATTGTTCTATCCCTACTGTACGTCAGGACCATTGTTTTCTGTATCACATCGTATCCAGGTTCTTCACATTTTTGATAGGTTACCCCAGTATTGTGTAATTGCTTATAACTTTGGTGCCGTTTGACAAATCTTCAAAAACTTTTCCAAAAAAGTGCCCTACTCTGTCTAGTTGTGGATGGACAGTTTTGGGGTGATCCATCAAGTGGGGGCTGAGTAAAGGGGGGTTTGAAAAAAGTGCATTTCCCATGTTAATTCCCATAGAGATTTTAGACACGACTACAGCTCGAACTGCTGGACGGAATTGCATCAAATGTAGAAGAAAGCTAAATCTTGGTGCAGAAAGAGCATTGCTTGTGATTTGGTGTAAATCCATCAGTAGTCTTTGAGATATTAATAGAACAACAAATTTGTATATCTAGGTGCGTGGATCCTCTACGAATCCAACAATTCTCATGCTGAGATCGGATTCGCTGCCAATACTTCAACCAAGTGTTGGCAGCCATTTTGGTAATCAAACTCAGCTGAGTTTCTGATAAAAAAAAGGTAAAAAAGAGAAGGGGGAAGTTTAGGAATACCCTGACCCACTAGACCTGGTGGTGGGGGTCTCCCAGGGACCCCGCCAGGGCCAAAAAGCCTTTTGAAACAATGTTGCTGCAAAATCACGGATAGAGCCGCAAATTCATGGCAAAATAAAAAAAAACAAGTGCAGTCTTCCTTGCTTATTTGTATTTGATCAGACGGGTGGGCCAGTCCTTGGGGCTTATTTTTATACATATTATGTTGAGGGGGGCGCATGTGGATCCCCTACCCATTGCTAATGTGGGCCCCGGTGACTGCCACCTCCTAGGCGAATATGAAAATATAAGGAGGGGGGCTGCGCATACCTTCTCCGTATGCCTTTTATAGCCTCAAGGGACCATCACCTCCTTGGCCCTCAATCGTAAAATAAGAGGGAGGGCCACGCGTACACCCCTACTTACTGTAAAATGGCTCCAGGGACCACCACCTCCCCTTTAGCAAAGGGAATTTATCAAAAAGGGAGGAGGGCCAAGCGGCCCCCCTTTTGGGCAATATTAGGCCCCAGGGACCACCACCTAGATTAAGATGCTCTAGAATAACAAAGGATGGCTCCTGGAGCCATTAATGGCCCTGCTGCCCACATTGCCTGCTCGCTATGTTCCGATTTGCCCACCGGGGACATAGCTGCTTGCTCTCGCTTGGCGGGAGCTTTGACAGCTCCATCCAAGCAAGAGCAACCAGTAAGTCTGCTCCCAGTGGGCAGAAGCCATGTCGGATCCCGTTGGTGTCGGGGAGCCAGCCTAGACCACGGGGCATTAAGGCTCCCCTGGCGCTCCCCAACACTGCAGACTGGGTATCCTGAATGGGGCCAGGGCAACCAGCATCAAATGACCGGGCCCCAGGGGAAGGGTTTCCCGTGGCTGAAATAGGCCCAGAAAGGGGGCTATGCAGCCCCCTTCCCCATTACAGAATCCTTGATGTATTGGAGCACAATCTCTAGTGACTGTGACAAGTGGATTCTTTCTTGGCCTCTGCTTGTTAGAGAAGAGTTCATGGTTCTCCCTTAAAATTACTAAGAGTATGTAAATGTGTAAAATCACCTGGAAGCCTCACACGTTTGGCCACGCCTCATCCAACTTAGTAGTATGCAAAGGTCTTTCCACCTTTTGCGAGTATGATGGGCATCTTACCAAAAGGTCTCCCAGTGCATTTTCTGCTGATTTTGGTGGCACTTTCTTAATGCCGAAGTGTATGAGAGTATCTCCACCAAACAAAGAAGCACTTACTTTATTTAGTTAAGAGGAAGTGCCATTGTTTGGTGGCGATTCACCTCTTTGTAGTCTTGTTGTCTTCTCTGTAGGAGGATTCATGTTATCACAGATTTCCGGATGAAGACACATGAGGAACAATCACATTGCCGAAACGCACACAAGGTCACTGGAGACTTGTGACTCATTACGCAGCTGTAGTGTAGAATACACACTGGACATTTACCCAACAAGGTAGCACTTAGTAATTAACCAAAATAAAGTATTCCAGTTGGGTAGATATTTAGTGCAAAACTTTGGACTCTTGCAGGATAAAGGGGCAAGTGAGGTTCCGTTCTCCCCTGTCACTCACACAGCTACTGACACACCCTTAGAGACACCCACTCACACACCCATTCTGCCACTCTCACATCCACTCACAGACCCACAAAGCCACTCACACACCCTCCCACATACCCATACAGTCACTCACACAACCACAAAACCACTCATACACCTACTCACAGACCCATCCATCCACTCACACACCCACTCCTATACCCACATAGCCACTCACATGCCAAATTACAGACCCATACAGCAACTAACACACCCCCTCGCAGACCCATTTAGCCACTCACAAACCCACTCACACACCCATACAGTTACTCACCCACCCACTCACTGACTCACAAATCCACGAATACACCAACTCACACACTATCAAAACTACTCACACACCCACTCATACACGCATACAGACATATGCACCCACTCACAGACCCAGACAGACACTTCCACACCCAGTCATTGACCCACACAGCTACTCACACATCTACTCGCAGACCCACACAGCCACTCACACACCCACTCTCAGACACATACAGCCACTCACACATCCACTCACTGACCCATACACCCACTCACACAGCCACAAAAACACTCACACTTCAACTCACAGACCTATACAGCACTCACACACCCATTCACCAACCTATACAGTCACTCACACGCCCACTCTCAAAGGTTACAGGTTAAAGTGAGCAAGGAACGAGGAGGTGCTAGTACACTGCTTTCCTTTTTTTTGTACTGCACTGGGCTTGTTTTGAGAGTGTTTAAATGTTTTCAATTGTGCTGCTATTTTAATTTTAAACGAACTCTGCTGCTAACCTGGTTTTTAAAATTAAACCTGTTTTTTAAAATTGAAAGCGAACGCTCACTTTCACACACTCACCAAGCATCACGGGGAGTCCCAGTTGGACAATCTAGGCCGCCATTTTGCTGAGGTGTGCTCTAGTTGCTGGGGGCATTCTCGCATAAATAATGCACGCTGCACGGACGCGCAGAGCGGGCGCGCCTAAGGCAAGCCCATTTGCGCCCGTCAGCGTCCCGAAAGCGACCAGCACCAGCCATGCTGTCTGTTTTCCGCTAGAGCTGTCACACGGTCGCCTGACTTTTAGCCGCACTGAACTTCTGACTATTGGCTCTCACATGGGTAAGTGTGGGAGACACTGGATGGTTCTGGACAACCTTCACAGCACGTGTAATCAGTGCAACTTCAGTTTTGGCTCTGACTTGGTAGCTAGCGCCCCGCCTAATCCCACCCCCACAGCTTCTCAGAATGCCCAGTGCATACGAGCAGCCCTAATTAATGCCCTTTCCAAGGTAAAACATGCCCCGGACATCTTTGAACTCTTATCGGACATTCAGCTGGATTTACTATTTATATCCGAGACATGGCTCAATGAATTCTCGGCCCTGGTTATTGCATTGGCCATCCCAGTGGGGTATAAAATAGCAAGGGCAGACCATAAAGTAGGTAGAGGAAGAGGGGTAGCAGTAGTGTTTAGGGATACTTGGGTTTTTACGCAGGGTGAGACTCAGGGCATCGGCGAGGGGGAGGCTCTTGACTTCTCCTTCACCATATCCCCCCACTTTACATTGGGGGGTTCCCTGGTATATCGTCCCCCTGCTCACTCTGGCGCCTTCTTGAATGCTCTAGATGATGTTATTGTGCCGAAGGCCCTGCAATACTCGAATTTTTTATTGCTCGGGGACTTCAAGATTCATTTGGACTGTGCTGAGGCCAACAACAGGAGAGAATTAGGTAACACGTTGAACCTGGCTTAACTGTCCCAATGGATTAGTTCTCCATCTCATAGAAGGGGGCATATGTTAGACGCAGTCTGCTCCAATTTCCCTCTAAGTGTTCAAGAACCTCTTCCAGTCTCTTGGTCCGATCACTTTTTAATTCACTTTTCATGGACCATTCTGGTGCCTTATCCAGTGAAGAGATCTCCTCAGGACAGACAATTTCTAAGAATAGAACCCGCTGCACTATGCAGAGTCCTGTCTGACACCCACCCTATCGCTTCCAAGGATTTGGTTGGCGCTGTAGGCAGCTTTAATAACTGGATCTCACAGGCTGTGGAACATCTTTCCCCACCTTTCGCCAACAAGCGAGTGAGAAACACCCCTTCCAAACCTTGGTTCTCTAACGAGCTCAAGGAGCTAAAGCAATCCTGTAAAAAAACTGGAGCGCAGCTGGAGACAGACCTACTGCCCATTGGCTAAAATAGTGCTAAGGAAATCCCAGAAAGAGTACTATGCTGCTATCATGAAGGCTAAAGGCAACTTCTACACAAAACGCATTGTTCAGTCCATAAATAACTCAAAAGAAATGTTTTCTATCGTCCAGAGTTTTCTGAATCCTTGCGCGAAACGTATTGCCTTCCCTGCCTCCAATTCTTGGTGTGAGAACCTGTCCGGTTTCTTTAAAAATAAGATCCAAATGATCCAGGACAGTTTTGGGACGAGTATTCAAGGGCAGGCGGGGCTCGCTACTCAGAATGCCCCGGTCTCTGATTCAGCCCTCACCTCTTTGATGGGGTTTTCACCCATTCCCTTGCTGGATTCACTGGCCATTTTCAAATCCCTGAAATCGGGTTCACCAGCCGATCCACGTCTAGCTAGGCAGTTAGCAGCAGCTGCCGAGGTGGTCAACTCCGAAGTTAATAATATTATTAATATATTGCTTCAGACTGCCACAGTTCCACTTGAGTAGAAACAGGCTAAACTGCTTCCGCTGTTGAAAAAGCCCTCTTTAAATCCTGCTACGTTAGCTAGCTACCGACCCATCTCACTCCTCCCGGCAGTGGCAAAAGTGTGTGAGAAGGCAGTCTACAAACAACTTTCCAACTTTATTGAGACTTTCGGTGCCCTCAACCCAGCCCATTCGGGATTTAGGGTCACATACAGCACTGAGACTGCACTTGCTGAGATGTCAGAGGCTATTATAGAATGCTTGGATGCAGGTGGCAGAGCGGCCCTGATTTTATTGGATCTCTCTGCCGCCTTCGATACGGTGCCCCATCGTCAACTTTTAGCCCGTCTCTCTAACATTGATATCTCGGGTTCTGCTTGGGATTGGATTATATTGTTTTTAGAGGACAGAACACAGCAGGTATGGCTGCCCCTGTTTTCCTCTGCCCCAAGAAAGGTGACTACGGGAGTTCCGCAAAGCTCCACTCTGAGCCCCCTTCTCTTCAACATATACATCACGCCTCTAATCGATCTGGCGGAGGAGCTGGGAGCTAAGATCATAGCTTACGCTGATGATACTCAGCTCCTCTTTACGTGGAAGGAAAAAGATTTGTCCCCGGACTTAGTCAAAAATTGTCTTTCAGACTTTTTTAGCTGCTCGCAAGGGCTCAGCTCAAATGCAATGAGGACAAGTCTGAGGTTCTTCTATATGGATCTTTTCCTTCCCATTTCAGAGAAGACCTCTGGCCCGCAGTCTATCCCAGGCCAAACTCAACGGGTAGTCCGGTGAAGTATCTGGGGGTCTGGTTTAGCAAGGACCTCAGATTCTCACCGCAGATAAAAAAAACTGGCCAGAGTGTCATTCAGCACACTGAAATGACTTAGAAAATTCCTGCCACTGCTGCCCAGATCGGCTAAGGAAATGGTGACTCGTACCCTAATTTTTCACGTATTGATTACGCCAATGCTTTATATATTGGCCTTCACGGATACCAGCTAAAAAAGCTGCAAACTATTCAAAATGCTGCAGCAAGATTGCTGTTGGGCATCCCTGGCAGATCAAGTACAAAGCAACATGTCTGGGATTTGCATTGGCTCCCTGTGGTGCAACGCATTTTGTTCAAGGCCCTCTCCCTTGCCCATGGCGCCCTATACTAATCCGGGCCGCCATATCTGAGGAGACGCTTTGACTTCAATGCGCACCGAAGACATCTGAGATCAGCAGCACAATGCCTTGCAGTTATCCCTTGCTCGAACGGGTGATAGCTCTCTCTGTTTCAAGGTGGCCAAAGCTTGGAATGCCCTTCCATATGAATTTCGAAACACTCAGGATCGCAGGCTGTTTAAAAAGCAGTTAAAGACCTTGCTTTTTAACTAATGCGCAGCTCCTTCTAATGCAGAGGTCTTCAAACTTTCTGATGCCGAGACCCCCCTGTTAAAAACTTTTAGGCGTAAGGACCCACTCCTGATGAAAATCTCTAGAACTTGAGCCTCCTAATTATTGCTAACTATCGACAACCATAAACGCCTCTAATTACCACAGCAAATTATTTATACATTGGGGAAATAAATTAAAATGTATTTAGCAAACCAAAGGTCAGTGGTTTGGGGCGTGGTCAAAAGTGTGGCTAAAAACAAAGGGCCTCATTTATGAGGCACTGACGTAGGGCAGTGCCACAAGTCTTCTTGCAGCGCTGCCCTACGCCAATATGAAAGGGCAGGAATGCACCTTAGTTATGAAATTTCCTGTTGGCACACAAATTTCTGCCTAGCGCCAACATGAGCTGGATGGTTTTTGTGCAGGAAGGGGCACTTTCCTGCACAAAAACAATCCTGAGAGGGGTTTTCCTCTTTCCATGCGTGCTGTGGAAAGAGGAAAAAACGAGGAGAAATGAAACCATTTCCCCTCGTTATGCCTACTGTGGGGAGGCGTAAGGTTTGGCACTGCCCCAGGTTTACATTGTTTTGTAAATCTGGGGCAGCGTCAAAATCCATGGTCGTTGTGTGAGAACACCCACCGCAACTCCTATGGAATGCCTTCTTGACATAGAGTAAGGCAACGCAGCGACTTGCACTGTTTTGTCTTATGAGACCATGCAAAGCCACGCAGGGTGACTTTGCCTCACCTCATAGATATGATTGAGATGCTTGTGTCGCCGAAGCTCAAAAAATTGACGCTTCAGTGGCGCAAGCCTCTCATAAATCAGCCCTAAAATATTTTGTTCCTTTTTAGGTCTTTCACCATCAGGTAGCTACATATAAAATAATGGGTAGCTTAAAAGAAAAATAAATTTAAAAAGTTGTTACTCAGTGGGAAATGCACTATACAGTACATTATATAACCTCTATTATTTAATGCACTGCATAGGTCTGTGTGTAGCCAGAGAGCCACAGAATTAAAATTGGTTGGTGCAGTGGAAAATAGTGACTTGGGTATTTTTAGTGCTTTGAGGTCACAGCCTGTGACAGAAAGCACAGTGAATGTGGAAGTCATTATTTTATACTTGCTTCCAAAATTTAGATTCATGTAATATCAGACTGTAAGTAATGCATTTATTTTTGCATAACTGTCCCTTCAGCACCTTTTGAGTGGTACTAAGCGCTGTGTAAATTCAGTTATCATTAAAAGCACACACTTCACAGCCCAGTTGCTAACCACCACACAAAAAAACACATCTTTGCCATCACAATGCTTGAAGTGATTCGAGCAATTAAAGCCAGAACCACTCCCAAGCTTCCTTTACAATTGCAGATTAACTCCTTAGGTACATTTGCACTTCATTCAGGCAAGCAGGCACCCTGGCATGAAGGCGTCTTTGAAGGATTGTTTTACCTGTCTGCTGGGCCTCCTAGTTTTACAGCACATGAGACTCAATTCATGTCAGCTGAAGCATTTTAACGAGCGCGGTTGTGTTTGTCCAAACCACGTTTTGCATTCAGGCAGAAGTTAGGTCTGGAAATGCGCGACCCCCTTCCCAGAACTCCAGGCCCCCCCTGGGGTTCGCGCCCCACAGATTGAAGACCTCTGTTCTAATGCCTTTTTTTCCTGTCTCCTGTTGGTGGCTCCCACGCCGGGAGACTCCTGAGTATCCATACGCGCTATAAGTGCTGAATAACATAACATAACATAACAGTTAGGAAATAAAATGTAAAAAACCTTGAAATTCACTTAAGAAAACCAAAGGTTACAGGGATGCTATAGTTAGTAAATAACATTAAAAAATGGTAGAAATTCACACAAAAAACACTTTACATGGATGTTAAAGTTAGGAAATAGAATTTAAATATCTTCGAAATTCACTGAAAAAAACCAAGGTTACAGGGACATTATAGTTAGGCTCAGATTTCACATGCACAAAACCATAGAAATTCAGCAGTTATAGTTACCTGAGATAACTATAACTTACACCCTCACAATGCACTGCTTATGTCCACATAGCTACTCAGTCACCTACTCACACACCCATACAACCTCTCACACACCTACTCACATACCCATACAACCTCTCGCACACCCATAAAACTGCTCACAAACCCCTTCACAGTCCCATACAGCCAATCACATACCCACAGACAGATGTATACAGCCACTCACACACCCACTGACAGATCCATACACCCAATCACATCCATGCAGCCACTCAGACAACCACTCATACAGTCACGCAGCCACTCAAATGACATATGTTATAATAGTATCACTCATTAGTAGTACAGAAAGAATAATAATTTAACTTATGCAGTAGCTTAGTATCTATCTTTAAGTCTCAGAAATGCTTATGAAACATGAGGTCATCAGTGATGTCACCAGTGATGTCATTTCAAATGTAATCAGTAATATCACTGACCATGTCATGAGTAACGTAAAATGTGAAGTCATAAGCAGTGTTTTGCGGTGGCGTAAGTTATACTTAGCTCAGGTAACCATAACTGCTCAATTTCTATGGTTTTGTGCATGTAAAATCTGAGCCTAACTATAATGTCCCTGCAATCTTTGGGGCTTATTTATGAAAACTGTTGCATCGCTGAATGAAAACAGCGATGTGTCCACCCTGCATACATTATACCTGGTGCAGGTATAATGTGGCGCAGGGGTTTACAAAGTGGCGCATCTGCCTGGATTATTAATTAGCATTTAATAATCAAATAAATAACATGGCGCATATTTTACGCAGCAGCTGTGTCACAAAAAGTGATGCAACAGCAGTGCAAAAGTGACATATATATATCTTGGATATCTGCTCCACCAAGCAGACGCGGGCTACAATATTCTTGACAAAGGTAAAACTTTTATTTAATCGGCCATTACACATTTCAGTCCTGCCAGACCTTGATCACATGACAAATGCTGCCTTTTGTTTTTTTCTTTTTAAAGTGATGGGTGCTCAGTAACAAGCGCATAATCATAAAAAGTGAAATCATACTTCTTAACAATAACGGCGTGTCACATCAACAAACTGCTTATTTATCACCATCTGCAGTTTTTCAGCTTACAATTTCTCACAAATTGAGCAGGTTTGATGGCTTGTATATAAAATGCATTTATACAATATAAATATTTCAATAAATACACAAACAACTAAAACCTTAAATAGCTATAAAGGATTTTATCTATTTCATGAATTGATGCATGTGCATTAAGATTTCTAAAACCAGTCTAAATACATAAATACAAATGTGTATGCATTTTTGCCAGTTAGAGGTGGACCGAGGTTGTTGTTGCCGCCTAAGTTTAAGAAGAAAAACAAAGTGCAAGTGGAAGTATGATTAGTGCAAAGAATATTTGATAAGTGTATATACCTTTTGTTACCAACTAAAGTGCATGAGTGTAGAACCATTAAAAAACTGCTATTAATTTTGGATCTGGTTGGTGTTGCAGCCAACTATTGTTCTGTTCATTGCATTTTTTGAATATATCTAAGTTTGAATACGTTGAATTATTTTGTAACAATTGTACCAATTCCCTCTAAGGGAGTTGGCATCAGCAAAAAATGTGTATATATCTTTCCACAAAAAGTGACGCAACAGCAGTACAAAAGTGACGCAGGAGCTCATAAATAATCCCCTTTGTTTTATGCAGTAAGTATATATATATATATATATATATATATATATATATATATATATATTCACTTAAAAAACCATAGGTTTCACACACAAGTTATAGTTATCTGAACTAACTATAACGGGGGAATTTCATTGGTTTTACGAGTGAAATGTCCAGCTAACTATAACATGTGTGAAACCCATGGTTTTTTAAGTGAATTTGCAAGGTTTTTTAAATGCTAATTCCAACTATAACGTGTTTGAAACCTATGGTTTTTTAAGTGAATTTGTAAGGTTTTTTAAATGCTAAGTTATGTATCTTTTATTATATTTTTCATATATTTTTTTTTTTAAGGTTTTTCACCGTGCGTGCACCCCGCGATTTTTTGAGAAAAAAAAATGTTTTTTTCACCCTTCGGGGTCCTTCAGGGACCCCCTGACAAAGACTAGGGGGTCAGGAACTCTCTACCTTGCCCCCTTTTCACGTTCTCCACCTTTCTTTTTCACTGTCAGACACAAAACACACAAAATGGCGGCCGACACTTCCTGATTTTGACCGATTCGAACATTGACTGACATGTAACCACCAATCAGAATTACGCTCGCGCACGTTAAGGTGCGCGCACGGTGCACGCCCATAGATATCTATGTACTTTTAACTGCAATTTTCTCAGGAACTACTGAACAGATTGACTCCATATATGCAAAAGGCACATCCCTGACCTGAGGACTACCTCTTTGCCAAATTTCAAGTAATTCTGTTCAGCCGTTCGGGCTGTACCTTCGACTAAAGGTCCTATGGGAAAATGCATGGGGAAAACGCGTTTTGGGACCCCCCTTTTTTCTCAGCCCCCGCTTGACGAATCACCCCAAGACTTTCAGGGTAGGAGCTGAGTGGAGCGCCCCATTAGTTTTGAAAATTTCGCAAGGATTCGTCAACCGGCGCCAAAGTTATTCAAAATAGAATTTTCAGATTTCCTATGGAAACTCGGTCCTAACTATAACTATCTACTGGCGACCGCCAGTAGATAATATATATATATATATATATATATTTATACACACACATATATATATATTACCTACTGGCAGTCGCCAGTAGGTAGTTATAGTTAGGACCAAGTTCCATAGGAGGAGCATTTTTTGTTTTGCTTATAACTTTGGCGTCCTTTGATGAATCTTCATGACATTTTCCAAACGAATTCTTTGTTCATATCAGCTCCTATGTTGAAAGTTTGGGGGTGATTCGTCAAGGGGGGCTGAGAAAAAAGGGGGGCTCAAAACGTGTTTTCTCCATGTTAATTTCCATAGGAAACTTTAGACAAGGCTACAGGTCGAACAGGTGAACGGAATTACCCCAAATTTGGCAGGGAGAAGGGTCTTGGTCCAGAAAGCCCGCTTTTGTTTATTTGGTGTAAATCCGTTCAGTAGTTTTGGAGAATTATAAAAATTTACAGATATCGATATTTTGGAATTCTGCCATCTGATTGGCTGAGGCGTTACGAGCACGAGCTTACTGCGTATTGGCTGCGAGCGGTTGCAACTAGGAAGTATTGGCAGCCATTTTGTGATTCCGTTGAAATGAGCAAGGGGGAAAAAGGGCAAAAAGAGTAGCAAACAGGAGGATAGGAGCACTGTAACCTCTGTGGGGGAGTGCGAAGCAAAGTAGTCACTCCTACCAGACTGAAAGTGCAGTGTTGCTCAGAGTGACATGGAGCTGAGATGAGATGCTGCTACACTCGGGAATGAAACCGAGAGCCTAAACCGTGAGGTCATTGCTGTAAAGTGATGTGCTCTGGTGTTTGTAGCATACCTGTGGAAATAGTGTTAGTAGGCATTTATACCATACAGGGAGTGGGAAGCGAACTACTGACCTCTACAGTGCGTTTATACTATACCGGAAGTGGGAAGCGAAGTACTCACGCCTACCGGTGTGAAGAGTCGGGGATCAAACCGAGCTGACTGTTGTAAAGTGATGGGCTGTGGGCGCTGTAGCATACTGGCCGCTGTAGTATAACTGTGTAAGTAGTGTTAGTATGCGTTTATACTACACAGGGAAGCTAACTACTGACCCCTACTCGTCTGAAGACTCAGGAGTTAAACCGTGAGCTCATTGCTGTAAAGTCATGTGCTCTGTGTAGTATTCCAATGTAAGTCATAGTAGAATGTTAGTATGCAATGCTACCATAATGTAAGTATGTCATGTTAGAATGTAGGGCTGTCATGAGGGGAATCTTGGAGAGTTTGTACACGGTGATGGAGAAGACGGTTGCCTTGCTGTCTGGTCCTGTTGGTGGCTGTTTAAGCTGTCTTCTTTTCCTGCAATAAATCTACTTATTGGATCCACTGCTGTCTTCCTCTTCACTACATAAATTTGTCGACGAGCTGGAGAAGGTAAAAAGAAGGTAGCACTCACCAAGATTTTGAGCTTGCTTGCATTCTGCTGAAGACCCGTTTTCTTGGTGAAGCTATTTCTACTCATCCCAGGGTCATCGGCTGATCGAACTATGTGATCCTACCTCTGGTAGGATTTATATTTTTTGATTTTGGGCTTCCTCTGCCTCTTCACTACACTCTGGTTGCTGTACTACACATGTGCAAGTAGTGTTAGTATGCATTTATACTAATTCTGTAGTTATGCATTAATCAATGCATCATGACCCTATGGAGCGCCACCTCCCAGGCGCAGGTCATACAATAACCGGGGGTGTACATCCACGGGACATTTATGTTTGCTATTACAGGGCGGGAGCATTGCTTCCACCCTGTGATAGTAGATTCTTGTTTGCCTTGTTGAAGCAAAAGGAGGAAAACCTCGTATCGCTTCAATAAAGCGGATCCGGATGGTAAAAATGGAGAAAAAAAATGAAGCGGGGTCTCACCCGTTCATTTAAATGAGCCCACTGGTGGGTAATGTTCCGGGGCTAATCCTATTATTATATTGCGGGGTCTCTGCAGCACTGGGGACCTTAATCTCACATGTAAATTAGGTGCGGGAGGGCACAGAGACGTTTCGCAGACTAGGGGATCTACACCTCACCGGGTATTGTTTACGAATTGTTTGGGGGGCTTCGAGGCCAACTCAAGACCAGGGATCGGCAACCTCCGGGGCTTTACTTAAATATGCAGGGTGGGCCTCGCCAGTCCTTGAAGCCTCGGTGGCCCTAGGCAGTGCCTTATTGGTTCTGAAATCACACGGGCAGTACTCATGGTGTTTAAAGTGATACACTCATAGAACCCTTGCCGTTGTAGAATTACCCAGGCTTAATTTATGTAATAGTCTGTTGGTTTATATTTGGTAGGTGCACCGCAAAATGAAAAATGTTTTCCCTCATAACCTACTATCAACCGCCGATTTTCACAATAAACTACCGACAAGTGTTGTCAGAAAAAGAAGACCCATACACTCACTTATCAATTGGTAAAAAAAATAACTTTTATTAAAACAACCCAAATAAATGGAAACGTAACTTTATTCGAACAACCGTAAAACATGAAAGAAGTGGGTGGGACTCCTCTGGACGCAGCGTACAAAACCTGCAAGAGAAAAAAGAAACATAAGTATGTGTGCCATGTCCAAGAGAACAAGCATTTGCAATGCAATAGGTCTCGTATTAACGCGAGTTTAAGCTATTGGCATTGTAAATGACAATGCCTTTTATTGATGTTTTAAAAACGAAAACAAAAATAAAAGGCATTGTTATTTGCATTGTCAATAGCTCAAACTCGCATAAATGCGAGACCTATTGCATTGCAAATGCTTGTTATTTGCGACCCGGCCCACTTAAAGCCCTGCGCACTGTACGTTTCAAGCAAGCGCCCGCTGCACGAGACTAAAGGTTCCTTGCCCTTTGCCCCAAGGCACCCTGCCCAGTGACACTGGCTCCTGCTCACAGTATGAGGTTCCTACCTCTAAAATTCGCTACCATTGGCTCACCGCATGAGACCAGAGGCAGCCTTAAGCCGCGCTCATGAGCTGGCATCAGAAAAGAGGCAATACCAGCACACGCCCTGAAGTTCTCCTAAGGCACCACTTAGGCGCTCTAAAAACGTCAAAATAAATACAATGAAATAACAAGCCCGGGAGTTGTGTGCGCGCAAGCGCTAAAAGAAAATTTTAAAAAGCACGCGAGTGGTGCTCAGAGGCGCTTGAGTGAGTGCGCTGGCGATGAGCGGGTGTGTGATCGCGCATTCTGCTCTTTTTCAAAGCACATACTTGTGCTTGTGGCGGGTGGCTGCGCACTCCCACAACCCGTATGCCGCCACAAGCACGAGTATGTGCTTTGTAAAAAGAGCTGCACGATGACTAAAGGTCTCCTATGTAGTGCATGCATTAAAATATGAAATTAATGTTTAAAAAACCTTTGAAATTCACTGAAAAAACCTTAGGTTTTACAGACGTTATAGTTAGGAATTAGCATTTAAAAAACCTTAGAAATTCACTGAAAAAACCATAGGTTTCAGGGACGTTATAGTTAGTTGGACATTTGACTCATAGAAAACCAGAGAATTCACCTGTTATAGTTAGTTGAGCTAACTATAACATGCGTGCCCGCAATGCACTGGTGATGACGTCACATATTACATCACTCATGACGTGGTCAGTGACATCACTGATGACATCACTGATGACATCTCAAATGACATCACTGATGACATCACTGATGACATCATCCACATGATAATCTGATGCACATACTGATGGTCTAATATAAACTTTGATACACGCACTCTAAAATACAAACTACTATTTTTCAATCAATCAGTCACATTTATAGAGCGCACTACTCACCCGCAAGGGTCTCAAGGCGCTGGGAGGGGGGGTGCTGCTACTGCTCGAAGAGCCAGGTCTTGAGTTGCTTCCTGAAGGAGAGATGGTCCTGGGTCAGTCAGAGGTGGGTGGGGAGGGAGTTCCATGTCTTGGCAGCCAGGTAGGAGAAGGATCTTCCTCCGGTGGTGGTTCTGCGGATCAATGGGACGGTGGCGAGAGCGAGGCTGGTGGTTCGGAGCTGTCGGGTGGGCGTGTAGAACGTGAGGCAGCTGTTGAGGTATATGGGGCCCATGTCGTGGAGAGCCTTGTGAGCATGGGTGAGGAGCCTGAACGTGATCCTTTTGCTGACGGGGAGCCAGTGCAGGTCTCTCAGGTGGGCAGAGATGTGGCTGTGTCGAGGGATGTCCAGGACGAGTCGTGCAGAAGCGTTCTGTATGCGCTGGAGTTTTTTCTATAGTTTGGCTGTGGTTCCAGCGTAGAGGGCGTTCCCGTAGTCCAGTCGGCTGGTGACGAGGGCCTGGGTGACCGTCTTTCTGGTTTCGGTGGGGATCCACCAGAAGATCTTTCGGAGCATGCGCAGGGTGTTGAAACATGATGACGAGACGGCGTTGACTTGCTTGGTCATTGTGAGGGAGGAGTCCAGGATGAAACCCAGGTTGCGTGCGTGGTCAGTGGGCTTGGGGGCGGTGCCCAGAGCAGGGGGCCACCAGGAGTCATATCAGGCGGAAGGGGATGGTCCGAGGATGAGGACTTGCGTCTTGTCTGAGTTCAGTTTCAGCCAGCTGAGCTTCATCCATACCGCGACGTCTTTCATTCCGTCCTGGAGGCTGGCTCTGGCGGTGGTGGGGTCGTTGGTGAGGGAGAGGATCAGCTGGGTGTCGTCGGCATAGGAAATGATGTTTAGGTTGTGTTGGCGTGCGATGGCTGCGAGGGGGCTCATGTAGACGTTGAAGAGGGTGGGGCTGAGCGAGGAGCCTTGAGGTACGCCGCAGATGATCTTGGTGGCCGCTGAGCGGAAGGGAGGTAGGCGGACTCTCTGAGTTCTGTCGGAGAGGAAGGAGGTGATCCATTCCAGGGCCATTCCTTGGATCCCGGCGTGGTGGAGGCGGTTTGTTAGGGTGCGGTGGCAGACTGTGTCGAATGTGGCTGATAGGTCGAGGAGGATGAGGGCAGCAGTTTCCCCGTTGTCGAGCAGGGACCTGATGTCGTCGGTGGCTGCGATGAGGGCGGTCTCGGTGCTGTGGTTTGCTCGGAAACCGGATTGTGATGGGTCTATGGAGCCGTTTGTCTCTAGGAAGGCGGTTAGCTGCTTGTTGACGGTTTTCTCGATGACTTTAGCGGGGGAAAGGGAGGAGCGAGATGGGGCGGAAGTTCTTGAGGTCCGTGGGATCCGCGGTGGGTTTCTTTAGGAGGGCGCTGATCTCCGCATGCTTCCAGCTCTCCGGAAAGGTGGCAGATGCGAAAGAGTTGTTAATGATGTTCCGGAGATGGGGTGCGATGATGGAGTCGACCTTGTTAAAGATGTGGTGTGGACAGGGGTCGGCTGGGGAGCCGGAGTGGATGGTGTTCATCGCGTGGGTGGTTTCTTCAGTGCTGATGGGGGTCCAGGCACAGAGGGTGGTGGTGGGGGGCGTTGGTTCGGTGGTAGGATGTGTGATCTGGGCACCGAAGCTGTTGTGTATGTCGGCGATTTTGCGGTGGAAGAACGAGGCGAGTGCGTCGCAGAGGTCTTGCGAGGGCGTGATGTCGTATGTTGCTGGCGCTGCGGTTGGGGAGCTCTTTAACGATGCTGAAGAGTTCCTTGCTGTTGTGGGTGTTGTTGTCTAGTCGTTCTCTGAATGCTGTCCTTTTGGTGGTGCAGATCAGCTGGTGGTGTTTGCGGATGGCGTTCTTGAGGGCTGTCATGTTTTCTGTTGCCTGGTCGTGGCGCCAGGCTTTCTTGAGGGTACGGCAGGATTTCTTGGAGTCTTTGAGGTCGTTGGTGAACCACGAGGTTTTCTTGCTGCCGGGTCCGCTGGGAGGATTCTTCAGTGGTGCAAGGGCATCGGTGCAGCTGGTGAGCCACTGTGTGAGGTTACGGGCTGCTTCGTTGGAGTCCGTAGTGTTGGCGGGAGGATTTTGGCTCAGGGAAGTGGTGAGCTGGTTGGTGGTGATCTTGCTCCAGCATCTTCGGGGAGCCTGTTGCGGGTGGTGGTGGGTCGTGGTTTTCCTGAAGTTGAAGTGGACGCATCTGTGATCTGTCCAGTGTGGTCCGGTGGAGTGGCTGAAGGAGATGTGGTTGCTGGAGGAGAAGACGGGGTCAAGCGTCTGGCCCGCGCGGTGGGTGGGGGTGTTCACTAGTTGCTTGAGTCCGAGGTTGGCGAGGTTGTATAGCAGGGTGGTGGTGTTGTTGTCATTGTTGATTTCCAGGTGGAAGTTGAGGTCCCCTAGGAGGATGTAGTCTGAGGAAGTGAGGGCAAGCTGGCTGATGAAGTCTGCGATGTCGCCCCGCCCCCTCGCTTCCCCCCGCCCCCTCGCTTCCCATTGGCCGCCCTGCTCCCCCCTCCCAGGAGCGACCGTTGACCCTGTGACCAGGCAGGTTGCTCCCTCTGCCACCGCGCAGACCCCCTGTGTGCCGCTGCTGCTGCTCCGTGCTGTCTGCTGCCTCCCTGCAGACGGGTCCGTTGACTGTGTTTTTTTCTTTTTTGCCTTCTGCTAACTGTGTGTTCGTTTTGACTACTGTGCCACTTGCTCCTTGTATTTGCTGACAGATAACTGTTTTAACTTGTCATGTTGTGAAGTTTTAGTAGCATTAGAAGACAGTTATGGCTTATGATTTGATTAAATGAGTCAGGCTTTGACAGAAAAGTGCAGTCCTGAAATATGTAGATTGTGTGCAGTTCCCTTACCAGTTGCACTGTAGTGAATGAGTTTTGGTAAACTCCTAGGGATAGTGGTGCATGTCTAGAATCACAGTGTGAGTTAGTGTGTATTTGGGATCAGTGTGAGAGAAGCATTTGGTGATATCATGTATTTGCTTACAGATAACTTTTTTAAATCCTGTCATGTTGTGAAGTTTTAGTAGCATTAGAATCCAGTCTTTGCCTATGCGTTGATTAAATGAGTCATGCTTTGACACTGATGTGCTGTACTTAAATATGTAGATTGTGTTCAGTACCATTAACTCTTCCAGACTAGTGAATGAGTTTTGGTAAACTCCTAGGATAGTGTTGATTGTCTAAAATCACACTGTGAGTCTGTGTGCATTTGGGTAAGGATTGTGAGAGAAGCATTTGGTAACATCGTGTATTTGCTGACAGATAACTGTTTTAAAACCAGTCATGTTGTCAAGTTTTAGGAGCATTAGAAGACAGTTATGGCTTATGCTTTCATTAAATGAGTCAGGCATTGACAGTAAATTGCAGTCGTGAAATATGTAGATTGTGTGCAGTTCCCTTACCACTTGCACTGTAGTGAATGAGGTTTTATAAACTCATAGGGATAGTGGTGGTTGTCTAGAATCACACTGTGAGTTAGTGTGTATTTGGGATCAGTGTGAGAGAATCATTTGGTAACATCATGTATTTGCTGACAGATAACTGTTTTAAAACCTGTCATGTTGTGAAGTTTTAGTAGCATTAGAATCCAGTCTTTGCTTATATGTTGATTAAATGAGTCATGCTTTGACACTGATGTGCTGTACTTAAATATGTAGATTGTGTGCATTCCCCTTACCCCTTCCACAGTAGTAAATGAGTTTTGGTAAAGTCCTAGGATAGTGTTGATTGTCTAAAATCACACTGTGAGTCTGTGTGCATTTGGGTAAGGATTGTGAGAGAAGCATTTGGTAACATCGTGTATTTACTGACAGATAACTGTTTTAAAACCTGTCAGGTTGTCAAGTTTTAGTCGCATTAGATGCCAGTCTTTGGTTATGCGTTGATTAAATTAGTCAGGCATTGACATTAAAGTGTAGTCGTGAAATATGTAGATTGTGTGCAGTTCCTTTACCAATTCCACTGTAGTGAATGAGTTTCGGTAAACTCCTAGGGATAGTGTTGTTTGTCTAGAATTACACTGTGAGTCTGTGTGCATTTGAGAACCACTGTGAGAGAAGTGTTTGTTAACATTGTGTATTTGCTGACAGATAAGTGTTGTAAAACATGTCATGTTGTCAAGTTTTAGTAGCATTAGAATACACTTATGGCTTATGCTTTCATTATATGAGTCAGGCATTGACAGTAAATTGCAGTTGTGAAATATGTAGATTGTGTGCAGTTCCCTTACCGCTTGCACTGTAGTGAATGAGTTTTGGTAAACTCATAGGGATAGTGGTGCCTGTCTAGAAACACACTGTGAGTTAGTGTGTATTTGGGATCACTGTGAGAGAAGCATTTGGTAACATCATGTATTTGCTGACAGATAACTGTTTTAAAACCTGTCATGTTGTGAAGTTTTAGTAGGATGAGAATCCAGTCTTTGCTTATGCGTTGATTAAATGAGTCATGCTTTGACACTGATGTGGTGTACTTAAATATGTAGATTGTGTGCAGTACCATTAACTCTTCCAGACTAGTGAATGAGTTTTGGTAAACTCCTAGGATAGTGTTGCTTGTCTAAAATCACACTGTGAGTCTGTGTGCATTTGGGTAAGGATTGTGAGAGAAGCATTTGGTAACATCGTGTATTTGCTGACAGATACCTGTTTTAAAACCGGTCATGTTGTGAAGTTTTAGTAGCATTAGAAGCCAGTCTTTGCTTATGCTTTGATTATATGAGTCAGGCTTTGACATAAAAGTGCAGTCCTGAAATATGAAGATTGTGTGCAGTTCCCTTACCACTTCCACAGTAGTGAATGATTTTTGGTAAACTCCTAGGTAAAGTGGTTGTTGTATAGAATCACACTGTGAGTCTGTGTGCATTTGAGAACCACTGTGAGAGAAGCATTTGGTAACATCGTGTATTTGCTGACAGATAACTAATTTAAAACATCTCATGTTGTCAAGTTTTAGTAGCATTAGAAGCTAGTCTTTGCTTATGCATTGATAAAATGAGTCAGGGTTTGACACTAAGGTCCAGTACCATGTACTATTCTGTTCACTGTAGCACTGTCCTAGAAGTAGTCTGATTATTTAGTCAGTTTCTAAGTACCAATAGATTGCTTCAAATGTCTATGCAGTATGCATGTAGTGTTCTAACATACTATACACTTGTCTTTTACACCTTCAATTCCCTAGTCAGTATCCATATACTTCCAGGAAACATCCTGTCACTTCCTTTGCAGTTCTCTAGAGACCCATTCAACAGCATGTACTAATCCATTCACTGTGCTAAAAGCCAAACACTTATAAATTCACCAAGACACTCTCTTTCCAGTACTCTAATGATTCAGTCACTGCCTAAGTATTCATGCACTGAGCCAGGTCTTAGCACATGGACTTCTTCAAACCCCTATCCACTATGCATGCAGTCCTCTAACCATCTACACACTTGTCTTTCACACCTTCAATTCCCCAGTCAGTATCCGTTCACTTCCAGCAAACACCCTGTCACTCCCCTTGCACTCCTCTAGTGACCCATTCAGCATCATGTACTAATCCATTCACTGCGCCAAACCCTAATAAATTCACCCAGGCACTCTCCTTGCAGTACTCTAATCATTCAGTCAGTACCCAAGTACTCATCCAGTGACCCAGGCCTTAGTACATGGACTGCTTCAAACCCTTATCCACTATGCATGCAGTCCTCTAACCACCTACACAATTGTCTTTCTCACCTTCAATTCCCTAGTCAGTATCCATACACTTCCACGAAATACCCTGTCACTCCCTTTGCAGTCCTCTAGTGACCCATTCAGCACCATGTACTAATCCATTCACTGTGCTAAAACCCAAACACTTTTAAATTCACCAAGATACTATCTTTGCAGTACTCTAATCATTCAGTCAGTGTCTAAGTATTCATACACTGAGCCAGGCCTTAGCACATGGACTGCTTCAAACCCCATGCACTATGCATGCAGTCTTCTAACCACCTAGACACTTGTCTTTCACACTTTCAATTTCCTAGTCAGTATCCAGAAAGTCCAGCACTAGTCACTGCCTTTGCACTCCTCTAGTGACCCATTCAGTACCAAGTACTAATCCATTCCCTGTGCGAAAAGCCTAGCACTTATAAATTCACCTAGGCACTCTCCTTGCTGTACTCTAATCATTCAGTCAGTACCCAAGTAGTCATGCAGTGAGCCAGGCCTTAGCACATGGACTGCTTTAAATGCCTATGCAGTATGGATGCAGTCCTCTAATCACCTACACAGTTGTGTTTCACACCTGCAATCCCCTAGTTAGTATTCATACTCTTCTAGCAAACACCCTGTCACTCACCCAGTGTGTCTCCTTGTAGTACTGTAATCATTTAGTCAGTTAGCATGTAGTCTTTTAGTGAGGTAGGCTTTAGGGCATGAACTGCTTCAAAGTAGTATGCACTATGCATGTAGTGTTTTAACGATCGTCACACTTGTGGTTCAGGGCTATAGTTTCTTAGTCAGTTTTTGTATAAAATGTGTCTGTACAGTAATGGAATAGTATAAATTTGAAAGTTATTAATATACATTTATTTGTGATTCTTTTTTACAGATACAGAACAGGAGTGTTTCTCAACTGTTTGCACTCTTCTCGTGCAAGATTGTTTGGATGAAGGGTCCTTAGGTGTTTCATCATACTTGCTGTGCCGCACGAGTATTTTTTGTTAGGATCCCCTCGTAACAGAACTCTTTGGCAAATCTTGCGAGTGACGAAGGTGGCATTGGTCTTTGTTTTCCCCTTGGAAAAAGTAAAAAATTTCCTCACCACTGAAGAAAAACGTTGTGGGAGTGGTGCCTTCTGCAAAAACATTTCCTCAGATTCGGTAAATATTTTAAAGCGGCAACATTTACAGTTTTTGTAAGTTAAACTTATAAAATTTTGTTAGCTGTATGCATTTTATATATCTGTGATTTGTTTCTTGTGGTATTTTGTTGAGAATACCATGTTGTTTTTTTTTTAACAATCTTTCTGATTTTCCAGGTCTGTCGTCGACATCCGTGGTTCCCACAGGAGTGTTCCGCCTTGTTGTTTTGTATTATTGTTGTTACATTTTGTTTATTAGTTTATTGTTTATATTTATGTTAATAAAAAAATAAAGTTTGAAAATAGTTTATCGTTTATATATTTATTATTATAAAAAATAAAGTTTGAAACAAAAATTAATAACGTTTTTGGTTGTTCTCTTAACTGCTGTGTGACTCTTTCTTGTTCTTATTACTTTTATTTGATGGAGTCCACCATGGTGTTAAATTTTGGGGCACTTATCGCTGGAATACTGGTGATATCTGCAGTTTGCACCAACTTCTGAATAGTGTGTTAGATTTATCTCAACTTTACTTCCGTTAAAGTGCTGATAATGAAATGGAGAGTAGCCGTTCCCGTGCAAAAAGACACGAGGTGCACCTTTCTGATTAATTAAAATACTAAAATCCTGTATTGTATTGCACTGAGGTATTGGCTGCACTTACAGTGTACACACAAAATCTATTAAGAAATCTCATTGTATTTATATTGATTGGGAATAGTGCGTCAGGAACTGGACTTGACGAGATACACTGCTCAGTTCGTATATTGTTCTGCACACTAAAAAAATCACATCACAACTTTCACACCAATCGCAATGCGAAACAAATTCCGGCGATAAGACACGTTAGCACCAGGGATTTTACACCTGCTTTGTGCTGGTGTTAAGCAGGACAACTACCTGCACCATAAAAGGGAACACAAGAGCCACACCAGAACACCCACAGGTGCCATAGAGTCAATGAGCATGATACAGGGATACCCATGAGGGCCAGAAGACTTATCTCAACAACTCCAGGACCGTCAATGCCCCCCAAACCCACATCCTAGTAAGTGTGTCCCTGTGGTCATTGTCTTAGCATGATAGGCACGAGCCCTGCAACATCACAGTGTGCTGTCACCTCAGCGTTGGCAGTGAGCCTGGATGTGTAGCTACGCACACATCCTCCTGCATGCACAACTGGCGTGTGCTGGTCTGGGGTTCACAGGTCAGTGGAGGGGTGTGCCTATCTGGCAAGGGGAACGGGGTGTCTCGGATATGTCCGTGTACAGGAAGTGTGGTAAGTGTGTCTCTGTGTTCTGGTGTGGCCTGTTTCAAGAGCCGCAGAAGTCGATGTTGTAAAGTGACATGCACCACCTCCAAACGGCACTGTGATGTTGTAGTTGGAATGTAGCAGGACATGCGCAAATAGGCATTACAATGGTGTGCCGTACGAGTGCACGAGGTACAACAGCGCACTGTACAAAAGTGTGGGGGCTCGTGGGAGGGAGGAGCAGCCGTTTGGCAGCATAACACACAGTGAACTCGACCATGTGCCACATGCTGGGCATCTCACCCATGATGACCACGGTCCCAGACATCCCACAACACCAACGACTGGCCTTTGTACACATCCTATATGAATACAGCGTGGTTTTCACTTCTATGCTCGTTCAGTGGTGTGATGTTGGCGGGTTGTGTGACTTGTGCTCCTTTTTAGTGTGTTTCATTTTGGCCATTGTTTGTCTATACTTGTGCTGTACTTAATTTTGCATGTGTGCCATTCTGCCCATCTCCCCCCGTCCCCCAATCCCTGCTTCCTCCTCTTCCTAGTGCTGTTGGTGCAGTTCAGAACACAAAATCTCCTCCTGCTTCCACGGACGGAATGATTCCACAGTCACACGCACATACACACATCACACGCTGGTGGGGCCCATAACACCAACATTCATTCTCATCATTCTATCCGTGCCTACAGAGGGATCCTCAAATATCCCGAACTACAGTTCTATTTTCTTAGGATAGAGGAAAACCATATCTATTAAATTTTACCCTAACAATTCCTCCATCCGGAGGTCAATCGGATCATTTAGTTGTTCTAGAAATTTGATGAAAAACACTTCAATTCTTATAGTAATCAAATAAACATTTCAAGAAATAACCACCCGACACAGTTCTTCTAACAATAATTTTTCTTTATCTAATTAAAGTTCAGGTTAAAATCCTAACAAATGCAATAGTATCTTTTGTCATAATTACCTATTCTGGCTAATTGTCGTTCTCTAAGTCAGAACTGGTGCTCAGAAATTCATCACAGATTCTACCGTCCCGTCCTCTGCTGTCAGCGTAGAGTGCCGCATAGAGTAGCATCGATCAGGGTGCGTCTCGAGCTCATTGGGTGGTAACCTAATTTTCCCTCTCTTTCTACTAATATTTATACTGAAATTTACATATAACAGTTACTTTTCATAATTTCCAGGCTATTCATTGTCTGAATTCAGCCCCGTCCCAATACTTTAAGCAACATTTACAAAAGTTCTCATACGGATGATGTATAAACTAGGCGCATGGGAAAGTCGTTCTCAGGTCAGGAAAGTATCAGTCTATTGTGAATAGGTGGCTTTTGGTTCCTAGTTTGCAACATTTCTTCCGTGTTCAGGGACATTGGCATCTCGCCCAGAGTAGTCTTCATGGACCTGGTTTGGAAGTTCAAGGCGAGGACACTACGTAGTCAGTGCAGACGCCTTCTCCATTGTCAATTTCATGATGTCATGTACTTTAGTAAGGATTCAGTCGGCAGCCATCTTTTAGTAGGCCGAATTAGTCAACTTAAGGTAAAAGAAACACAAAACATAATTAATTCATAGAAATGACTAAAACAATGTTATTCCCTCACTAATACCCTTATGTGTATGCATTTATCTAGCCATATGCGACATTTAAAGCCGTTAATGCTGGTTTATTAAAGCGCAAACACATTAACATTGCTGAAGCTAAACATATAAACTTAATATGCGTACAAACTTAGTTTACTTATTATTTTAGCCATGCGAATGCATTCCCACGTGTATTCTCTTGGTTAATAAGGTTGATTAATTCAATTACCACACATTATTATTCATTAGAATTAGTTCTTTAGTCATTTTAATAAACTTATATAAATGGATTGGGTATACCAAAATATTTTATTTTACCCGCTTCATCAATCCCCCCTTTGGTGATTTTGTCACCACCAAAACAACCCACCAAATTTCAATTTATCTCCCCTTTTGCGGAAAATTTGAAATGTCTTTTTGCTTAATTAAAATTCTGTTTCCCTTTCATTTTCTCTCTGGGTTTTATCATACATACTCTCCTTCCACTCTTCCATTTCTATTTCATTGAGATCTTTTTCTGGTTTCTTTTCCCTCTTTTTGTAAATTTCTCTTTTAACCTTCTTTTTATTTCTTCTATATCTACAACATATACATCCTAATCTAAGTAGTAATAATACGATAATCACACAGGTTAATGGAAATAATATTTTCCCTATTATGGTACTACCTAATTTACCTAAGAAAGCTTTTATAGCAGCCATCTTATTACTAATTCTAGTCCAGATACTTTCAACCTCCAGTGGTTTTATTTCGTCATGCAATTCTGTAATATTTTTGATATAGACTTTTAGATCTCTGCTTTCGTCAGGAATGTAAGTGCAACAATGTTGAACTTTCAGCATTCCACAGACTCCACCCTCTTTTGCCAATAGAATATCAAGGGCAAGTCGATTTTGCATAATCATAGCACGCATGGCAACTAATTCAGTGTTTACCAATAGAAATCCTCCAGCTGTGCTTGTTGACAAACGATCCACTATGGTGGATAGCTTCCGAATATTATTTGCATTCAAAGATATTCCCGCTGCTGGTATCAAGGCTCCAAAAATATCACCTACAATTTCTAACCAGGTTTCTCTTCTGCTACGCATTAGTAGGTTATTTGGTCCACTATTTTCTACTCTATCCATGTGAAAGATCTTTGGAAAGACCAGGCCTACATAACATGTGCCATACCAATGGTCAGGCAGCCTGTAATAAGCCTTGTTCCCACAAATATAATACAATCCAGGAAAAACTGGGTCTTCTCCACCTCTAAATCCCCATCCGGATGCAATGAAGTATGTATCATGACACTCACTTGTCCCTATGTATATGTAATCATACTGGGATCTCTCTCTCATGATGCATAATTTGCCTTTCTGTGGTGAATCTATAGCTATTGTTGG
This sequence comes from Triturus cristatus, assembly GCF_964204655.1. Lineage (NCBI taxonomy): Eukaryota > Metazoa > Chordata > Amphibia > Caudata > Salamandridae > Triturus > Triturus cristatus. The sequence goes on along the minus strand of NC_140587.1, from coordinate 938,628,972 downwards.
TCTAACATCACCTTGTGTTTCCTTGTTCCCATCTATTGCCCAAATGTTTTCCCCTTCTTTATGTCCTTCTGCATTCTTGTGTATTTTCAACCTTCTCTCCTCAACCATATCCAAGAATGTTTTCTCTTCTGGTTTCAAACTACAAGTTAAATTGTTCTTAAAATATACTCTAGAGTTAGTCTTTTAGTTTCTATAAAAATTTCTCCTAATGCATTAGCTTCTTTGGCTGGATGTAATTCTTTATTCATGGGCAATCGTCCAAGAATATTATCTATGTTAGACAAATTGTACTCTAATTTTCCTACTTGATAAAATATACTAGTTAATACACTACATGTTATTCCATAAGTTGCTGGGAGGTGATGATAAGTCACCCCTTCTGGAACAGATGCAGGTAATTGCATGCAGACGTAACAATCCCTTACTTCCATTGTTTTAACATATTCATACAACAATTTTGAAAACACATTACTAGAGAAATCATTTATTGACCTATCTTGATGCACATGCTCTGTGCTTGTTCTAACCGGTATTACTTTTTGTGAGTTCTTCACTATATTAGTCATATTCTCAGTATGTCCTGCTAATGTATCTAAAGTTACTTTGAAAGAGATCAAAAGAGCGAGTACGCTCCAAAGAAGCATTAATAGTCCTGAACAACAGCAACATGTCTTGCACCATCTTCTCATGAAGGTACATCTACTTTTATTATCATCTATGTTAGCCATCTTGTTAGATCTAACCGTATCTTTTGACTTAGCCTCTTCTACTCCGCCTCTTATAGCTTTTAAAGCTAAAACTTATCAGGTTGTCCAAATATTACAATTTTCTTATTCAATCCTGTGTATTCCTACAAGGATCGACTGAAATTACTCAGCTTGGCCTTTCATCGTTTTTCACTTCTTTCTCATCATCCACATGCAGGATTTCCTGATCTTCCGCTTCTTCTCCGATGTCAGATAAGATAACTCTCAGGATTTCCCCAGTTTCTTCTTCTTTTATCAGTTTCAGCCAAGTCTCCTCTGGATTTCCTTGACTATCTGCCTCTTCTCCTTGTTCAGGCAGTGCCACGTACGTCCATTCAGGTGACTTATATTTCTGATTTGGCTTTCTTGCTCGTTTGTTTGCTTCTGACACTTCTGTTTCTCCCTCTTTCTCTGGACGCTGACTAGTTACTTCATTCACTTGTTCAGCCTCTGAGGGTTTAGCTCGTATCAATCTGTATCTCAGTTTCTTAATTTTATTTGGCCAAATGTCTCCTTTGGCGTTCCTTCTTGTTTTGCCGTCTTTGCCGTTTCTTTCCTCGATCCAAGTTCTCTTTCTCAGAACTCGACCTTCTGGTATCTCTGTTTCACTGTCTTCAGATTCTGTTTCATTTTCTTTTTTCTTTTTCAGAAGTCTCCTTTTCCACCTCTTGGGTTGGCCCTACTTCTGTCCCTCCTCGGGTCTCCGGCACGCAATCTTCTTGCTGACTAATTGTCCCTTCGCCTATCTGGGTGTTGCAGTTCCCTACACCTCCTCGGGGGTTTTCAGCAATCTGTCCCTCTCTTTCTGCAACTGTCCCTTCTTCTTCTTCCAGTATTTTCTCAGGTGGAATTTCTTCTACTCTTTCATCTGGTGCAAAAGGTACTTCTGACTGGATGTTCTTTTCTTTTCTTTTTTCTGTGTTCACCACTGGCGTTTTGCTCATCTCCAGAATCTGAAGTATCTGAAATCTGCAATCTTTTCCTCAAAATTTCTTCTCTGGGGGTCTGAACTAGTCTTGGCTCATTCTCCCCCCTTTCAGGATTTTCTTTTGTTTTTAGGTTCTCATTGCTTGACTCATCACTTGATTCTGATTCGTCAAAGTATTCTTTCCCGATGCCGTCTGCTGGATTTGGAACTCTCAGTGTGTGACTAGCATGTATCCAGTTCTTCAGTCCTGCACATTTTACAGCAGTTGTTGTGGTCAAGATGACCTGTCTTGGCCTTCCCCACCTTGGAACCAGGCAATTTCTTCTTCTGTGTACTTTTATTCTTACCCAGTCCCCTGGGCTCAAATCATGGGCTGGTTTCTTTTCAAGTGTGGTGGAGTCCGCTCCAACCTGGTGAAACACAGAATGAACTGCGTCAGCCAGGCCTTTACAGTAATCCAAAATCATGTCATCAGTTATAGTCATCAGCTTGTTGACTGGCACAAACACGTGTCTCATGGCACGTCCCATGATGATCTCGTGTGGACTCAAACCTGTGGTTCTATCTGGAGTAGACCTAATGGTCATCAAAACCAGAGGCAAGACATCAGGCCATTTCAAACCTGTGGCGAAACACATTTTTCCAATTCTATTTTTGATAGTACCATTCATTTGCTCGACCACACCAGAAGCCTCTGGTCGGTAGGCACAATGCAGTTTCTGTTGTACACCCAATGCTTCACAAATTAGTTTCATGATCTTATTGTAGAAATGTCCTCCTCTGTCTGATTCAATGGTTATTGGGAACCCGTACCTTGGGATGAATTCCCTCAACAATAGCTTGGCCACTGTGATTCCATCATTTCTTCTGGTTGGGTATGCCTCCACCCACCTAGAGAACAGACAAACTACCACCAAAACATAGCTCAGTTTGTTATAAGGGGGCATTTCAATGAAATCTACTTGCATTCTGGTGAAAGGTCCTCCCTCCCGACCTATGGTACCCAGACTCACCACTGTTTTTCTTCCAGGATTGTACTGCTGACATGTCAAACATCTCTGACAGAGACTCTCTGCAATCAGCCTGAATTTTGGATTATACCAGGTCTGTTTAAAGGCCCTTATCATGGCATCCCTTCCCAGATGTCCTTGGCCATGATACATCTGAGCTATGGTTGACATCATGCTATCAGGCATTACTGGTCTTCCATCCCGATAGACCCACACATGATCCTTTTCCCTGGGTGCACATCCTGCTTTTACCCACTGCCTCATTTCTTCATCTACTGCCTCAACCTGCAATTGCCTCACTTCATCCCATGTTCCCACAACGTTATGGAGCAAAAAGACATTTCCTTTTCCTTTGACCGATTAATCGAATATTTGTTTCGGGCACAATACTGAGCCATGTCATTGGCAAACTGGTTTCCGGTAGTGATGTAATCACTACCTTGTCCATGAGCAGCACATTTTACCACAGCCAACTCTTTGGGCATTTGTATTGCCTCAAGCAATTTTCCAACCACTTCTGCATTCCTTATGGGAGTTCCACTTGAGGTCAGGAAACCTCTTTGCAGCCATAGTTGGTCGAAATCGTGGACAACTCCAAAGCCATACTGGCTATCAGTCATCACAGTCACTCTCGCATTCCTCCCAATCTTGCATGCCTTGGTTAATGCCACTATTTCTGCTACTTGAGCGGATCTAACTCCTTTCAAAGGTGATGCCTCTATAACTGCTGAAACTGTGCATACTGCATAGGCTGCGCTCAATACTCCTTTATCCGTCCTCAAACAGGATCCATCCACAAAAAACACATGATCACTCTCTGGCAGTGGTAGATCTCTTATATCAGGACGAGGTTTCGTGCAGTAATCAAGCAGATCCAGACAATCATGATCAGCCTCTTCTCTTATCTCCACTCTCTCTGCATCAGGCAAAAGTTTAGCTGGATTCACATTCACACATCTTTCCAGACTCACATTGTTTGCACCTAGAATGACCTTTTCATACTTAGTCAGCCGACTATGTGACATGAACTGTGTTCGACTCCTGGTTAAAAGGATCGCCACACTACACTATGGGGTACAAACACTTTTACTGGATACCCCATCACAATTCCCTCACTCTGCTCTAGGCTTCTGCATGTGGCCGCTACGGCTTTCAGACATCCTGGCAGACCTATCGCCACTGGGTCTAGCATTGACGAGAAATAGGCTATTGGTCTCCTTCGTCTTCCATGTTTCTGTATCAACACTGAAAGTGCACACCCATTTCGCTCACTACAGTATAGCTCAAACTCCTTTTCATAGTCTGGCATACCCAGTGCAGGGGCTTCACAAAGACTGTTCTTCAACTGTTTAAAGGCTGCCAATTCTTCTTTGTTCAGTTCAAGGGGGTCTTTTACCTCACTTTTTGTCAATTTTACTAATGGTTTAGTAATCAGGGAAAAATTACTTATCCACTGACGACAATAACCAACCATTCCTAGGAACATTCTCACTTCTCTTTGGGTCATTGGAGCTCTCATTCCTCTAATGATTCGGATTCTGTCTATGGTTACTTTTCTCAGGCCTTTCTCAATATTATGACCCAAGTATGTCACTTCCTTTTTACAGTTCTGCAATTTGTTTGGAGATACCTTCAGTCCTCCATCTGCCAAATGATTTAACAAGGCTATGGTGTCTGTTTCACAGGCCTCACGTGTTTTTGACGCTACCAATAGGTCGTCAATGTACTGCACTAAAACTGAATTCTCAGGCATAGTAAGACTTTCCAGAGATTTCTTTAACAACTGATTGAAAATGGAGGGGCTCTCTGTGTACCCCTGTGGGATTCGGCACCATGCCAAAATACGGTTTCCAAACCGAAATGCAAAAAGTGGCTGGCTGTCATGATGCAACGGAATGGAAAAGAAAGCATGACATAAATCAATTACTGTGTACCATTCTGCATCATGTGGGATCTGATACAAAATCACTGAGGGATTTGGAACAATTGGACAACAAGAAACAACGATCTTGTTAATCTTTCTCAAATCTTGCACAATCCTGAATTTCCCACTTGGCTTTTTCAGTCCCATGATAGGCGAATTGCATGGACTGCTCATTATCTCCCTCACCACTCCTTGCTGGATCATCTTCTCAATCAAAGGGGTTACCCCTGCTATTATTTCTGGGGTCAGTCTGTATTGTGGAATGTTGGGGTAAACAGCTCCCTCTTTTACATCGATTCTCACTGGGTCTACATTTCTCATCAGACCTACATCTTCCCCAGTGAAGTCCCAGACCGCTGCTTTCACTGTCTGTTTCAATTCTGGGGGTAATTCATCTGGATTGAATACTGCATAGGTCCCAGCAACCTCACACTCTCGGTTAGCTATGGTCATTTTGTACAGAACATCTTCATCTGGTGTTTCAAAGGCTATTCCGTCTGGTGTACAGAATATGGTGCAATTCATCTTGCACAACAAATCCCTTCCTAATAGATTCACAGGACTGGTGTCACACACCACGAATCTGTGCATGTCTGAAAATGTCCCTATTCTGACCTTTACAGGATCAGTAAGATACGTTTTAATCTGGGTGTTGGACACACCAACTACTTGGATTGTTTCATCCGAAAGAGGAAGATTTTTCACATCTGCTGATCTGACAGTGGATCGTGTAGCTCCAGTGTCTACTAGAAAAGTAATGTTTTCATCATTAACTTTCCCATCTACAAATGGTCCTGTCTGATCTATCTCTAGAGATGCGCCAAGTACGCACTCTGCTTCCTCTTTTCGGCACCGTCAATAAATTTCTTCTGGCTCACTTTCGTCATTTTGCATCCAATATTATGACACAGCGCTCGCGCGTTGCGGTTTGTTTACCTGTTCTTCATTGTAGAATCCCGTTTCCTTGCTATATCTCTGTGTACTCCGGCTCTGTGGTAAGGGCGGTTTTGGCACCTGATTCTGTAGATTAACAGCCTTCTGCTGTTGCGGCGATGGGCCACTCCCCTCACACTGCACCTGGGGATTTAATGACGGATTTTCATCATTAGCAAGAGGTGGATTTTTACACTCGGATTTCCAATGCCCTAACCTGCCACAGTTGTGACAGGGAAACTTTTTCTTTGCTTCTTCAATGTTACCCTTTCCCTTTCCTGAACCAAACTTTGATTTTATGCCTGGATTATTTGCTTGTTCTATTAGCTGAGCTTCCTGTCTCTCTGCAACCTTTACTTGAGCCCACATTGCCTTCTCCTTTAGTTTCCGCTGCTTTGCCTCAATTTCATCACTAAAGTATTTAGCATGTCTCAGGATCTCATCTATTTTCTTGCTCTGCCAGTCCACGGTGTGCTGCTTGATCATGTCCCCAATCTCGGGACGCAGACCATACACAAATCTGTACACAAAATGACTCAGGTCCTTTTCTCCCAGACTGTCATCCCCACTAAACTGTTTGAAAGCCAGAATTAGCCTCTCATAGTATGCGTGGACTGACTCTTTCGCTTCCTGATGTGTTCGATCTATTTTAACCCAATCTGTTTCTTTTGGAGGCACTTTGATTTTCAGGAAGGCCATAACCTGTTCATATTTCTTCATGACCTCCGGGTCTGGGGCTCCTGTTTTGGGATCTCTCGGGTATTCTTTAGTGGGCCAGTCTATGACTATCTTACATTCTGCCCACAAGTCTGCTGGCACTATTATATCAAACAGACTATTCAAATCAATCCACAGCACTTTTGATAATTTCACAAATCTGTCTACCTGTCTGTACCACTCGACCGGCTTTTCCCGTAATCTAGGGAAGTCATTTGTAAATGACAAAATGTCCTGTCTGGTCCATGGGACATGCACATATCCCCCTCCTGGAATCTCTCTCATAGGAAACTCCATTACCACCTTCTCCTTTTCTCTCACAGGAAACGCTGGAAATGTTCTATCTGAGATGTCATCCCGCTTCCTATACCACCTGGTCTTCCATTTGTCCACATCTCCCCATTTCCTCAATACCGTGATTATGTCCCTAATCTGCCCTATTCGTCCTGCAGCGTTCAGATTCTCAATGTCTTTTTCTGTGAAATCCACTCTGTATGGTTTCTGTAAAGCTTTTACCTTGTCCATGTCAATTCCCATTTCACTCGCTATTTCTGATAGTCTGTCATGTAAATTCTTGGCTCTCCAAGTAACACTTTTACAAAGGAACAGTAGTTCCTCATCTTGGTAGTTTTTCAGCTTCTCTGTGGGAATAGTCCCTACAATCAACTCTTCTAACACCATCCGTAATTTCGCTACATCAATGGTATGAGATTCTTTTTCTTTATCCTGCAAACCTTTTAGCCAGTCATACAATTCTTCAGTAGTTATGCTCACTGACTTCTCTGTATTCCCTGGTTCTGTCAGTCTCTGTGGTTCTAACATTGATCCTTCTACCCTTCGGCTTCTCTCAGCAATATCGGAACAATAAAATGGGTTCTTAGACACATGTGATTCACCTTTACCCATAGCATGTCCCCAGGAACTTTCTTTCGTTTTCATCAGTGGCTGTTCTGCCTGTCTTTGGTTCACATACAGAACTGTTAGCCCATGTTCACTGTTTTTCTGCTTCTCAAAAATAGGCATAACAGGACCTATGGTCACAGGGACTGTAACTGCTTCTAGATTTTTCGTTAATTCTCTTATTTTCTCTGTCAATTCCAAAGTGGTTTCTGCTAATTCTCTAGAATTTTCGTTTTCGACCTTATTTCCCTTTTCTTTAAGTGAATTTCTTCTTTTCACTTCTGGGGTCATAACTTCTGTTTTAATGATTCTCAGAGTCTCCCTTACTGGTGTGCCTGTGGTTGGCGTTTCTGGTTCCTGTTGGTACGGAGGCGGGCTCTTGTAAAACATATCATCTAGGACATCATCATCCGTTTCATTAGCCCTATACCTCCGGGTTTCTACATGATTTCTCTTTTCTAGGCATTTTCTTCCTCCACTTTCTCCTTCTGTTCTAAGGGGAATAATCCTTCTGTCATACTAACATCTCGCCACCTTCTCATTCGATCACTATGAGTTTCCCGATCATTTGGCCGTCCAAACATGTACCTATATCTAGTTCCATTTCTCTGCTTTTCTCGCTCATGCATCTCATCTTCCCACTCTGTCAATGCCTCGAACTGTGTAGGCCTAGGTCGCGGATCTAAGCTCATCATCCTCTCCCGTAAGTTCCTTAATATTGCCAAATTAAAGACCCATCCTCTGGAAACGCTAGAACTCCGTCTTCCTTTGTATACTTTGCCCAATTGTCTAACCAGATACAGGTATGATACCCATATTTCGCAACCATGAAGGATGCGGGGGTCTTTGCCGGAGGGAGTAACTGTCCCTCCCTAGTCACAATCTTCTTGTCCTTCACTAACAAATTCTTCAATTTACTGAACACAGACGTTTTCTTTCTCTCGGGTGAATCATAATACATTTTCCTGTCTTTTGTGAACTCTTTAGTCTTTTCTACCACTGTACGATCTCTAATCCAATAGTAGCACGACTCTTACTCACGCACCAATCCTGACGTGTCTACGTCACTGTCACAATCTCCAATCCTTGCGCGTCTCACACTAACGCACCAATCCTGGAGCGTCTACGTCGTTGTCACAACCTCCAATCCCTGCGCGACTCACACTAACGCACCAATCCTGGAGCGTCTACGTCACTGACTAGCTGTCCAATCCCAGCGCGGTCCTTCTGACGTCTACAGTCGCTGCAGCAGCTTCTACCCCTCCTTTACAAAACTACGTGATAGACTTTGTTTCAAACTTACAATATTTGTTAGTTACAACGTACAAACATCTCCATTGTCTGCTCCGCTAACCACAGAATAGCAAAAGACCTTTCCCACGAGAATCCTGTTTTCCCGAGAGCAGCGCTTACCTCTGCCCTACTACAGAATTATTACGTCCGTTGGCAAAGTAGCGCATCCCTCTACTTCACCCTTCTATCATGCATCAATTAACTGTTTTCTCCGGAATTAAAACACATAGTTGGAAACGCAATGCTCCTGAGAAATAAAACCAGAGTTCCGCAATTAACCCGAATGCTATTTCATTCACACACTTTCACACAAGAAAAATATAGTTCATTCACACAGAATCCTGTCTTTTCTGAGAACAGCGAACAGTCTGTCCTACTACAGAATTATAACATATGTTAACAAAGCAGCGCTTACCTCTACTTTGTCCTTCTAACAAGCTCAGAGTACACCTGCTACCTTTTCAGTAAAAGGCGTTATCGGCATACCAATTGGTTTCCTGGTACCTAAGACCAAAATTTCACAGGTAACCTTCGCTATCATACACACTTCTCTCACACAGAAAATGTCTCTAATGGCAACACACAGCGATGTCACCGATTCGAACCCAGACAATGCGACGCGCAACTTCAATTTTACGCGTTTTCCCGTGTACCTACGGGCAACCACAATCCCGTCTTTCCCGAGAACAGCGCTTACCTCTGTCCTACTACGGAACTGTCACCGACTTCTTACATCCCAGAAGCCGTACAGACTACATAGAACTCAATACGACTTCAACATATAGTGTTAATACATACATCAATACCAATCAATAATCAATAAGCTATATATACATGCCAAATCATCAAACCAAAACAATAAAAACCATCTCTAGCTACCAAGAATACTGGTGCAGTTCAGAACACAAAATCTCCTCCTGCTTCCACGGACGGAATGATTCCACAGTCACACGCACATACACACATCACACGCTGGTGGGACCCATAACACCAACATTCATTCTCATCATTCTATCCGTGCCTACAGAGGGATCCTCAAATATCCCGAACTACAGTTCTATTTTCTTAGGATGGAGGAAAACCATATCTATTAAATTTACCCTAACAATTCCTCCATCCGGAGGTCAATCGGATCATTTAGTTGTTCTAGAAATTTGATGAAAAACACTTCAATTCTTATAGTAATCAAATAAACATTTCAAGAAATAACCACCCGACACAGTTCTTCAAACAATAATTTTTCTTTATCTAATTAAAGTTCAGGTTAAAATCCTAACAAATGCAATAGTATCTTTTGCCATAATTACCTATTCTGGCTAATTGTCGTTCTCTAAGTCAGAACTGGTCCTCAGAAAATCATCACAGATTCTACCGTCCCGTCCTCTGCTGTCAGCGTAGAGTGCCGCATAGAGTAGCATCGATCAGGGTGCGTCTCGAGCTCATTGGGTGGTAACCTAATTTTCCCTCTCTTTCTACTAATATTTATACTGAAATTTACATATAACAGTTACTTTTCATAATTTCCAGGCTATTCATTGGCTGAATTCAGCCCCGTCCCAATACTTTAAGCAACATTTACAAAAGTTCTCATACGGATGATGTATAAACTAGGCGCATGGGAAAGTCGTTCCCAGGTCAGGAAAGTATCAGTCTATTGTGAATAGGTGGCTTTTGGTTCCTAGTTTGCAACATTTCTTCCGTGTTCAGGGACATTGGCATCTCGCCCAGAGTAGTCTTCATGGACCTGGTTTGGAAGTTCAAGGCGAGGACACTACGTAGTCAGTGCAGACTCCTTCTCCATTGTCAATTTCATGATGTCATGTACTTTAGTAAGGATTCAGTCGGCAGCCATCTTTTAGTAGGCCGAATTAGTCAACTTAATGTAAAAGAAACACAAAACATAATTAATTCATAGAAATGACTAAAACAATGTTATTCCCTCACTAATACCCTTATGTGTATGCATTTATCTAGCCATATGCGACATTTAAAGCCGTTAATGCTGGTTTATTTAAACGCAAACACATTAACATTGCTGAAGCTAAACATATAAACTTAATATGCGTATAAACTTAGTTTACTTAATATTTTAGCCATGCGAATGCATTCCCACGTGTATTCTCTTGGTTAATAAGGTTGATTAATTCAATTACCACACATTATTATTCATTAGAATTAGTTCTTTAGTTATTTTAATAAACTTATATAAATGGATTGGGTATACCAAAATATTTTATTTTACCCGCTCCATCACTGTTGTGTCTATAATTTTGTTGCTATATGAGTGTCTATATGGGCTATTGATTGGTTGTCTGAGTATCTGTATGGGTGCCTGAGTGTTTGTGTGGGTAGGGTGTGTGTGAGTCTGTGACTAGATGTGTGAGTGGGTGATTCAGTGGGTGCATGGTTTTAAGAGTGCATCTGTGATGGACTGTATGGTTGGGTGAGTGTATGTATGGGTGTGTTAGTGATTGAATGTATATCTCAGTTGTACATGTGTCAGTAACTACGTATGTGAAACGCAGTGTATATGTGTGTAAGAGTATATAACTATCTATATGTGAGAGTGTGTGATTTTGGGAGTGGTTGTATGCGCGATAGTGCAAGGATATCTGTGTCATGTGCTGTTTGTTTTTCTGCAGGAAGACACAGAATTTGTTAGTATTTTTATGAGTAAGTGAACTTGAGTGTGTTTAACTGTATAGGTGAGTAAATTGGACTGTGATTAATTATTTGCATGACTGACTAGATGTGTCAGTACCTCAATGGATGATTGGCGATGTGTGAGTGTCTATATAGGTGTATAAATGCACAGAGTGACTGTAAGTATGAGTGACTGTACAGGTGAGTGAGTGGACATGTACATAGACCTAAAAGTCTATGAGTTGGTGTGTAGTTATTGGTATTGGAGTATCTATGGTTGTCAAAATGGCCGTTTGAAATTTTGAGTCAGTGTATCAAAGGTTATATTAGGGTGTGAGAAGATGCACTAATTTATCACATGGATGACGTCATCAGAGATGTCATCAGTGATGTCATTTGAGATGTCATCAGTGATGTCATCAGTGATGTCACTGACCATGTCATGAGTGATGTAATATGTGACGTCATCAGCAGTGCATTGCGGGGGCGCGAGTTATAGTTAGCTGAACTAACTATAACAGGGGAATTTCTAGGGTTTTGTATGAGGGAAATGTCCAGCTAACTATAACACCCCTGAAACCTATGGTTTTTTCAGTGAATTTCAAAGGTTTTTTAAATGCCAATTCCTTACTATAACGTGCATGAAACCTATGTTTTTTTCAGTGAATATATATATATATAGATACAGATATATATAGACATAGATATAGATATTACCTACTGGTGATCGCCAGTAGGTAGATATAGTTAGGACCTATTTTCCATAGGAAATCTGCAACATTCTATTTGGAATAACTTTGGCGCCGATTGACGAATCTTCGTGAAATTTTCAAAACTTTTGGCCAGCCCCGGTCCGCTCCTATCCTAAAAGTTTCACGGTGATTCGTCAAGCGGGGGCCTAGAAAAAAGGGGGGTCCTAAAACGCGTTTTCCCTATGCAATTTCCCATAGGACCTTTAGCCGCAGCTACAGCCCGAACTGCTGAACGGAATTACACCAAATTTGGCAAAGAGGTAGTCCTAAATTCAGACTCACGCCTTTTGCTTAAATGGTGTAAATCCGTTCAGTAGTTCCTGAGAAAATGACATTTAAAAGTACATATATATCTATGGCCTCGGAGAATCCGCGCACCCTATGCGCACCCAGCGCGCACCCTCCCGATCACGAACTGCATGCTAATTGGCTGTCAACACTCTAAATCAGGAAGTGTTGGCAGCCATCTTGTACCTCGGTTCAAAGAAAAAACCTCGCAAAATGCGAAAAAGGAGCAGGGTAGAAACACCCTTACCCCCTAGGCCTGCTCAGGGGGTCCCACAAGGACCCCCAAGGCCCCCCCAAATTTGTATATAACGATAGGATGCGCGCTGGATGCGCGCATCCTGCCGATAGAAAAAAAAAATCAGCGTGGGCTTCTGCGCGAAATATGCTAATTTTGCCCCCGGGGAGCCAAATCCCGGGGGCATAATTAAAAAATAGTTTGAGGGTCCCAATCCCCCCCACACTGCCCCGGGGACCCCCACCCCCTGGGGCTCTAACATAATATAGGCGGTGGGCTCACGGTCCCCCCGCAGCCCCGGGGCTTCTTTAAAATGGGTGGGGGGGCTCTCAGGCCCCCCCAGCCCCGGAGACCGCCACCCCCCGGGGCTTTTAAACATTTGGTGTGGGTGGTCTCAGGCCTCCCCAGCCCCGGGGACCGCCACCCTCGGGGCTTCTTCAAAATGTGAGAGGGGGGCCACGCGCCCCCCCTCCTGGAGCCTTGAATAGGCCCTGGGGACCGCCACCCCCCAGGGCCGGCTCCTGCTGTGTCCCTGGGAGCCCACTCCCGGGACACTGTAGTTTACAATGACAGGGCAGGAGCCTTGCGGCTCCCACCCTGTCATTGCAAACTGCTCAGCTTCATTGAAGCGAGAGCAGGGAAACTTGCTCTCACTTCAATGAACCAAAGCAGATTGCTTTTCCACATGGGGAGCAGCATGTTAGCTGCTCCCCATGTGGAAAAGCAATGCCGGCTCTCACAGGACGCATGGAGCCGGCTGAGACCGTGGGGGGATTGGGGAACCCCCCCACAGCCTCCAACGAAGAGGGCCAGCCTGGGGGATGGGGTCCCTGGGGCTAGTAGTGGCCCAGGAGGGGGGTCACACGGCCCCCTCCTAAAAAAGGGAAGAAAAAAAAAAAGGGGTCCCCGGGGCCATAACTGGCTACAGGAGGGGGACAAGGCAGCCCCCTCCAAAATATTTTTTTTTTTAAAAAGGGCCATGCCCCGGGGGATGGTGTCCCCGGGGCAAATTATGGCCTCGAGAGGGGGGCCACTCCCGATTTTTTTATTTTTTTAAAAACAAATTGGGGGCAGGCCCTGGGGGATGGGGTCCCCAGGGCCAATAAATTAGAAAAAGAAGGGGGGCTATACAGCACCCTTCTAAAAAAACACAAAAAAATGGGATTGGGCTGGAGGCCACGTCCCCTCCTTGCACCACTCTGCAAACGCACCCCCTGGCGCGTTTGCAGAGGGGGAACTAATTCCCCTTGAATACTGGGGGTCCCTGGGAGCCAACTAGCCCACCAGGAACCTCCAGTATGCACCAGGGGGCTGCGTTGCAGAGAGGTGTAATGAGGCCACGCCCCTTTTTACACCTCTCTGCAACGCAGCTCCGTGGCGCTTATTGGAGGTACCTGGTGGGCTAGTTGGCCACCAGGGGACCTCAGGATTCAAGGGGGCTTAATCCCCCAACTTACAATGCGCCACGGGGCATGTTTGCACAGTGGTGAAGGTAGGGGGCGGGGACTGAGGTGATATGTGTGCAAACATGCCCTGTGGCGCTTTAAGTTGGGGAATTCATTCCTCTTCAATCCAGAGGTCCCCTAGGGGCCAACTAGCCCACCAGGTACCTCCACTAAGTGCCACGGAGCTGCGTTGCAGAGTGTTGTAAAAAGGGGCGTGGCCTCTGAACACCTCTCTGCAACGCTGCTCCCTGAAGCATACTGGAGGTACCTGGTGGGCTAGTTGGCCCCCAGTGGACCTCAGGATTCAAGAGGAATTAAATCCCCATCTTAAAACGCGCCACAGGGCGAGTTTGCACACATGTCACCTCAGGCCCCGCCCCCTTCCTTCACCATTGTGCAAATATTCCTCTAAAATCAGCCGAACTACAAATTCCGATTTACTCACCTGTTATCAGGAGAGACCTCAGTGCTGCATCTTTGAGCCCAGTACTGATCCTGAAAAGCAATTTTAACCGTACTTACCAGTTACTTGAATTTCCTTCCATAGGCTAACATTGACTGCTTTCACTTGGAAATTCTTCTAAGTGTGGAGTTTTGGAACTTACAAATATTCCTCTAAAATCAGCCGAACTACGAATTCCGATTTACTCACATGTTATCAGGAGAGACCTCAGTGCTGCTTCTTTGAGCCCAGTACTGATCCTGAAAAGTAATTCTAACAGTACTTACCAGTAACTTGTATTTCCTTCCATAGGAATCCATTGTGTGGTTTTCACCAGAAAAGTTTTTTAAGTGTCGATTTTTGAAATGTACTGATATTCCTCTAAAATCAGCCGAACTACGACTTCCGATTTACTCACCTGTTATCAGGAGAGACCTCAGTGCTGCTTCTTTGAGCCGAGTACTGATCCTGAAAAGTAATTCTAACCGTACTCACCAGTAACTTGTATTTCTTTCCATAGGAATCCATTCTGTGGTTTTCAGCAGAAAAGTTTCCAAGTATCTATTTTCACAAGCTAAAAATATTCCTAAAAAATCGCCTGTATGACTTAAACACATTCTTTCAACTGTTTACAGGAGATGCACCAGTGCTGGATCCAGGATCCACCACTGAGTGAGAAAAAGTAATGATAACACTACTTACCTGCTAAGTGAATTTTCTGCCATTGGATAACATTGATGATTCTATGTGAACAAATTTTTAAGTGTCAACTTTTAAAATACAATAATATTCCTTAAAAATCAGTACTGGAACCAAAACGCTTTTACTCAACTGTTTACAGGAGATGTCCAAGGACTGAATCGAGGATCCAGTCCTGTGGTTAGAAAAGTAATCCAGAAAGTAACTAATTGCATTTGACTAGAAATTCACATTGAGCTCAATGTTGCATTGTGTTTGAAATTGTGTTGCCCATTGCAACAACTGTAACTACTGTACTTAAAGGTCTATTGCCTATTTGCAAAGTATTTAAACTAAAGTAATTCATTCTGAGAAAGTATATTTTGAATTGTAATGTATAGTGTAATTATAATGTAATTAAAAAAATAAAATATCTAAAAATAAATAGTTAAAAAAATGTAGTAAATCAGTATAAAAAAAATCAGTATAACAATTAATACATTAAAAATTGTCATTTACAAAACCTTTGAAATTCACTGATTAAAACATAGGTTTGAGATATTTTATAGTTAGGAATTAGCATTTAAAAAACCTTTGAAATTCACTGAAAAAAACATAGGTTTCAGGGCTGATATAGTTAGGAATTAGCATTTAAAAAACCTTTGAAATTCACTGAAAAAACCATAGGTTTCAGGCTTGATATAGTTAGGAATTAGCATTTAAAAAACCTTTGAAATTCACTGAACAAACCATAGGTTTCAGGCCTGATATAGTTCGAAATTAGCATTTAAAAAACCTTAGAAATTCACTGGAAAAACCATAGGTTTTAGGGGTGTTATAGTTAGCTGGACATTTCACTCGTACAAAACCATTGAAATTCCTCCGATATAGTTAGTTGTACTAACTACATCTCGCGCGCCCGCAATCCACTGCTGATGATGTCACATATTACATCATTCATGACATGGTCAGTGACATCACTGATGACATCTCAAATGACCTATGGTTTTTTCAGTGAATTTTAAAGCTTTTTTAAATGCTAATTCCTAACTATATCAAGCCTGAAACCTATGGTTTTTTCAGTGAATTTCAAAGGCTTTTTAAATGCTAATTCCTAACTATATCAGTCCTGAAACCTATGGTTTTTTCAGTAAATATTTATATAGATAGATATATATCTATATATAGATATATAGAGATAGATATATAGAGATAGATAGATAGATGGATAGATGGATAGATAGATAGATAGATAGATAGATAGATAGATAGATAGATAGATAGATAGATAGATAGATAGATAGATAGATAGATAGATAGATAGATAGATAGATAGATAGATAGATAGATAGATAGATAGATAGATAGATAGATAGATAGATAGATAGATAGATAGATAGATAGATAGATAGATAGATAGATAGATAGATAGATTGGTTGATCTTCAACTTCCGTAGATGTCGAGTTAGAAATAGTAAATCTATACTTCCCTAAATGCACTTACTTTTCAATATTTTTTCCCTTGATAATTTCGTTTCTGGAATGGCAATGGTGCTCTTCTTACCTGTGTGGTATGGATTCTGGCACACACATGGAGACGTGTATACCTGTGCAATGTGGATTTTGGATGATTGGAAGCACTGCTGGAAAGACCACGTCAATATGGATACATGCATTGCTATGGCACTTTACATAGAAGTGCTCTTTGGTTGCTGGTATGAGAAAGGCATTGCAGGACAGAGCAGTATGGCATCACAACAGTATTTTACATATCAAGGCCCCATTGGCAATGGCATACAGTATTTAGTTACATTACTCCACAATGTACTTACTGGTACTAGATTTGTACAGTGCATTGCAGTGCAAGGTTCTCATGCAGGGGCAGAGTAGACACCAGCATCTTAGCAGTTACTGTGACTCTAATGTCTATGACCTAAGTCTGTATAGAATGCAACATGAGCGAGACCATCCCAAGCTCCCTGAACAAGTCTTGGCACCATGAGCTCTACCTGATATACTGAGATGTCTCTTGTCACAATTAGAAGCACTAACTAACCTTTGTGAGAATTGTGATTCTTAAAGGGTAACTGAAAAAAGAATAGAGAGATTATTAAAGACAAAGGAGGCTAGCATTATGCATAAATCACCTTTAAAAGCCTCCAACATAGAACTTTTAAACATCACAATGAACTAGAACGTTCGGTCCTATTAATATTGCTTGCCTTCCATCTTCTTCCTCTTTTGTTTCATTCTTCCAGCGAAAATTTGTTATTCTATAACTCCTCCACCTCAAATATTTTATAAACATAGTTATAAGGCAAAATAAACCAGGTAAAACAGTTTCCATGTCTATTACCCTTCATTCACTAAGGAAAATACAAACAATTAATAACCTCAAATTATTAAGTAAATCAAAACACTCTTATCTATCCAGTTTCCCTTTTTCTCCCTGTCTTTTGAGGTCGGATTTCACCTTACCGGGCCACTCGCGGTTGGGGGGGTCTCCGTGCAGAGGCTGCAGGCGACGTCGGAAAGTCCTGGAGGGGTCACCCCACGGTGGACATGGACTCTGGGGCACTGAGGGGCCTCGCTGGGACCGGTGGGCCACTGGAACTCAGGCCATAGGCGACGGGTGCAGTGGTGGTTCCAGGCGTCGGGGTTCTTTGTCCTCAGCAGGCTCAGAGTCTGTCTTGGGGAGTTTTCTTTTGAACAGAGCTGCTCTTCACAGGAGATCTGGTCTTTGTTGAAGGCAGTCAGTCCTCCCAGGGTCTTGGATGTCGTTGGCTGCAGGACAGGTCGACTTTTGGTACAGGATTCTCTGGAAACTGCAGACGGGCCGGTAGGTCTGGGGACAAGTCAGTTCTTCTCTGCAGTCTCCTCTGCTGGGCATCTTCTGTTGTCCTTCATCTTCTTTGGTTGCAGGAATCTGCCTTCTTGGCTCAGGGCTGCCCCCTAAATACTGTATTTATTCGGCATTTTAGGGGTCTCGGGGTCAGTAGCCAATGGGCTACTGACCTTAGGGCAGGGGTACTCATAGTACGGCCCGTGGGCCGCCAGCGGCCCGGCAAGCCTTCCTTGGCGGCTTGCGGAGCTTGCAGACAATTTACCTGTGTTCTTTTCTTTTTTTTAGTGTCAGCAAATTCCGCCATTGCAGCAGCCCGGACTCCGAGAGGGGGCCGGGCAATTCCAGCGATAGTAAGAGTGGAGCTGCAGGGGCGCTAAGAGGTGAAATACAACAAAGGCTTGTTAGCAAGTAAATGGTCTTTTAAAGACCTGTGAAGTACTGGGGGCGGCTGTGTGTGTGCCTGGGCTGCCACACAGGTGGGGGTGGGTGGTAAATGCACTACCGCCAGCAGCAACCTGCCAGACCAGTGAGTGCACAACACTTGCATCACCCTCTCTCTGCCTGCCATTGCCTTCATGCTTCTGAAAGGTAAGAACAAAACGTGCATTTGCATTTCAAATGTGAGATCCTGCAGCAGCACACTTCCAAAGCCCATACATGACAGTAACCCGATTCAAGGCCCCATTCTCACGATTTTTTTTAAAAAGAATCTCCCACTTTGCTCTTCTGAAATGTTGGCATGTATGGTAATATAGTGATTAATAAATAGGTGCAACAGGCACCACCTGCACCAACAGACTACGCATTTTTCCATGGGTGCCACAGCCCACCATCCAGTACAGTAATAAAAGACCTTAATAGAAAGATTAGGCTACAATTCAATTATAAAGGTAGCGAGACAACGTTCCTCCGCGACATCAGTTTCTTCCGCAAGCTATGGATTCCTCATGCTGCGAGTGTCCTGGCCCAATTCCAAGTGTCGTGGCGGTGAGGTGACAGAGGACAGCAGGGTGTGAGAGTGGGGTGACAGAGGGACGCAGGGAGTGGGAGCCGGGTGAGGTGACAGAGGGACGCAGGGAGTGAGAGCCGGGTGAGGTGACAGAGGGACGCAGGGAGTGAGAGCCGGGTGAGGTGACAGAGGGACGCAGGGAGTGAGAGCCGGGTGAGGTGACGGAGGGCAGCAGGGTGTGAGAGTGAGGTGACAGAGGGCAGCAGGGTGTGAAAGTGAGGTGACAGAGAGCAGCAGGGAGTGACAGCTGGGTGAGGTGAC
Organism: Triturus cristatus; assembly: GCF_964204655.1. Lineage (NCBI taxonomy): Eukaryota > Metazoa > Chordata > Amphibia > Caudata > Salamandridae > Triturus > Triturus cristatus. The sequence goes on along the minus strand of NC_140587.1, from coordinate 938,609,923 downwards.
AGAGGGCAGCAGGGACTGAGAGCCAGATGAGGGGACAGAGGGTGACAGAGGGCAGAAGGGACTGAGAGACGCGTGAGGTGACAGAGGGCAGAAGGGACTGAGAGACCGGTGAGGTGACAGAGGGCAGCAGGGAGTGACAGCCGGGTGAGGTGGCAGAGGGCAGCAGGGACTGAGAGCCAGGTGAGGTGACAGAGGGCAGCAGGGACTGAGAGCCGGGTGAGGTGACAGAGGGCAGTAGGGAGTGAGAGCCGGGTGAGATGTGCATTAAGAGCCTGTGATGTGATGTTTCCCACCAGCCTGTAGTCAGATGGTTGAGCCAAGGCCAGGGAGCTTAGGCCTGGTCTCCGCTCTCGCAGCACAGCGCACAAATGCTCACCGCCAGGTTGGCGCTATAAATAATTGATGCATGCATACCTACACGGACGGGTGACTGGCGCCAAAAGGGGGCTTTGATCCGACAGCTCGGGGGTGAGAGTCAGAATTAAAGCCAGCGACGGATGTGACCCCAGGCCCAGTGGTAGGACACAAACCCGTGAAGCAGCAAATTCAGAGAGAAAACAAGCTGGCTTTTACATTACACAGGGAGCGGGGGGCTGTCTCTGGGCTGGTGACGGGGACGTGTAGACACAGTACGTGTGCACTGCCCGAGGCACAGAGATAGACAGAGACAGACAGAGGCAAAGACAGACTGACAGACAGAGACAGATAGAGGCAGAGACAGATAGAGGTAGGGACAGACAGATAGAGGCAGGGACAGACAGAGACAGACTGACAGACAGAGACAGATAGAGGCAGAGACAGATAGAGGAAGAGACAGATAGAGGCAGAGACAGATAGAGGCAGGGACAGACAGATAGAGGCAGGGACAGATAGAGGCAGGGACAGACAGATAGAGGCAGGGACAGCCAGAGGCAGGGACAGACTGACAGACAGAGACAGAGACAGATAGAGGCAGAGACAGTTAGAGGCAGGGACAGATAGAGGCAGGGACAGATAGAGGCAGGGACAGATAGAGGCAGGGACAGACAGGGAGAGAGAGAGAGAGAGAGAGCGCGAGAGAGCGAGCGAGAGAGAGAGAGAGCGAGAGCGAGAGAGAGAGAGAGCGAGAGAGAGAGAGAGAGAGAGAGAGAGAGATGTGCATGCCGGGTCTGGTGGCTCAGTGGACGAAGGCATCCACTGCAGGGGCCTGTGTTCAAGCTCATGGTCACAGTTTTTTTCTAGCCCCACCCCCTCCACCACTGACCACGCCCCCACCGGTGCGGCCCTCGGCCGCAAACCACACTCTAAATTTGGCCCCCGAGAGAAAGTTTGTGAGTACCCCTGCCTTAGGGTGACTGCACCCTTGGTGTGCTCACTCCACGTGGGGTAGTGGACACAATCCCTAATCCGGACTGGGGAGTGCCTTCTGCAAGATGGCGGGCACTGAGAAGTAGGCTTCACCTAGCCTCCCCCACCTGAGGGGCGGGGTTAGCAGAGGTGGGCACACCTGGCTGGCTAATGTTTCCTGCCGAAAAGGAGGGAAGACAGGAAGGGGGCCTGCTCCTGATAGCAGGAGAGGCTACGGGATCACATCACAAAAGGGGCAAGGTCTGTGAAGCTCCCCTGCCACCAATAGCTCTTCCTGGCCTGGGAGGTGTGAACACCTCCGCCCAGGAAAGGCTTTGTTTCTGGGCTAAGGGAGCAAAGGTTCCCACCCCAGGGGTCCAGAAACATGTCTTGTGGTGGCAGGCTGGTGTGAACCCACCAGAGGCTGGTCATTTTTCAGGGGGCATCTACAAGTTGCCCTCTGAGTGCATTTTTCATGTGGGTTTAATGTGCTGAGAAGTTTGATACCAAACTTCCCAGTTTTCAGTTAAGCCATTATGGTGCTGTGGAGTTCATAATGACAAACTCCCAGCACCATATACTCTTAATGGCATTACTGCACTTACAATGTATAAGATTTGGTCTAGACACTGTAGGGGTACAGGGCTCATGTCCCTGTACCCTCACCATTGGTGTAGTTCACCCAGCTAGAAGTGTGACTGTAAGTAATAATAGCTTTATTCGATATATAAAAACATCATAAAAGCTGTACAAATTCCGGAAAAGAAGAAAGAAGAAAAAAAAAAAAATGTTTTCAAGATTATAAAGTACGATTAAATCATAATCTACTACAGTTAATACAGTACAAATTTCCCCATCACGTGGTTTTTGTTTTTTAATTTAAAACAATTAAAATTTTAAAACTTAGAACTGTTTAAAAAAGGAGGCAGGATTATTTACAAACAGGATTTAGCCCCCGAATTGACTGGATACTAATCACAGTACACATCTGCACTAACTTGGTTGGTTGACTTCCTTGCCAGGATCTTGGTTCTTATTAGCCAAGCGCAACCTAGAAATTTAGCCACCCCGCATATCAGAGATAAGGATGATGGGTCTGTGCATAAAATGCGGAGTGCATTGCGATGGCTCATTGGCCCTAATAATTGGCAAGCAGGTTTAAGCCACCTGACTCTGGGGAGTCTGTAAGCTGGGCAGGCTAACAGAAAATGTGCAGTAGACTCATTATGGTAGGCACATCCTGGACAGGGTCTCGATGCCATATTTGTACCTCTCCAGCTTGTGATGAAACTGTTGATCGGGAGAGTCCCAAAACTCAGTTTCATATATAAGGCCCTATCTCTGGGAGTCTGGATAAATTCCAAGTAGGGTTCCAGCTTACGAATGATTTTATACTGGAAAAATCCCTCTGTGAACTTCCCTAGTTTGGGATTCTGAATATCCTGTGTCTGCACCCATTCCCAGTAATTTCTTTTTAAAGCCTGCTTTGTTGGGGGGATCTGGCTATCCCAAGCCTCCTTAAAACCAATAGCAATTAAAATGATCTGCAAATCTGATAGCCATTTAATCTTACTCCCTATGTCGGCTAGGATCAATTCATCAAGGGCAAGTGCATAGTTGGACAATTCAGCCGTCCTTCTAATACGGGCCCAAAAAAGAAGGGGTCGCAGGCGTGCTATGTCTAAGATCGAGTGTCTGCCTAGATCATAGAATAGGGGTTTCAAAGGCGTCAAAATGGGGAGGGAAGTCATATCTCTCATGAATTTGTTTTCAGATTTGACAAGTTCACCAACGTTTTGAAAGCCCCAGAGCTCGGATCCATAGAGGGCAGACGGGAGAGCTTTTCCGTCGTAGATAGCAAGCACTGGGGCAACAGGCCTGCATCTGGATAGGCGTTGTTCTCTCAAAATTGCCCCCGATACCCGCTTGTGATTTAAAAGCATCTTGGCTAAGTGGGGGCCCCATCTCATGTCCTTCGAGATGCGGATCCCCAGATAGTCAAAATCCTCCACAATGCCCAATGGGATAGCATCTAGGGTAATGTTGTTTTTAAAACGTTTGGAAGGATTGATACTCATAAGCTTGGTTTTGGTAGTATTTATTATCAACCCATGTGTTTTGCAGAAAGTGTCAAACCTGTTCAAAAGTTTCTGAAGCCCCCCTGGTGATTTTGAAATGAGTAGGGTGTCGTCGGCGAACAGGAGGGTCGGTGTCTTTTCCCCAGCATCCGCCGGCTCCTGCCGCAGGAAATCCACCACCCTGTTGATGTATAAAGAAAACAGGGTGGGTGCCAGCACACACCCCTGGCGCACCCCCCTGTTCACCGCGATCCTCTCCGTGAGTTGCCCCTGGGAGCCCCATCTGATTCTAGCATAATTTCCAATATGTAAACGTTGTATGATGTCTAGAATCAAAGGGGAGATACCTAGTTGTTGTAGGGTCTGCCAGAGTTTCCCCCGAGGTACCAGGTCAAAAGCAGTCTTCAGATCTATGAAGGCCAAATACAAACTGCCTTTCCCTAGGATTACTATCTTCCAGTAGATCATGAAGAATCGAAATACCTAGTCAATTGTCCCCACCTTTTCCCTGAAACCCGCTTGAAAATGGGACAGAATACTATTGTCTTCCATCCAGGTACCCATCCTAGCAAGGAGGACCCTGCCAACCACTTTTGGCAGGGTCCTCCCTGTTCCCTTTTTTAAAGATGGGAACAACCTCGGCACCCTTCCAGGAATCTGGCACAGGTCAACCTCTCGCAATTAAATTTAGCGTCAGAAGGATAAACAGTGCCCATGCCTTGGGATCGTACAGGAGCAAATCTTCTGGGAGGCCATCTGGGCCAGCCGCCTTACCTGGGGCAATGCTATTTATTGCTGTTTCCACCTCAGATAATTCAAAACACTCCAAAAGGTGGACAGAGGCATCAGGGGTGGTAATAAAATCGGCGACTAGGGTGGGAGAATAGTTGTCGTCCGTGGAATACAACTTAGCAAAGTGTTCTTGCCATTGATTGGCAGTAACGTGGTTAGGAATATGGGGCGAAGTACTCCTAACCCTGCTATTAATAAGGTCCCAAAACCCTTTCGAGTCTTTGTCCTTAGATGCTTGTTTTAATTCTTCCCAATGTCTCTCATCCCAGGATTTCTTGGCCTCTCTTTGGGACCTAGTATATTCCTTCCTTGCAATACCAACTGCAACAGGATCTTTATTCCTGAGTGCGAGAGAAAGGGCCGCCCTTTTTTCCTTACAGCTTGTGGAATACCAAGGATTGCTGGGCTTTGCGGAGTGCTTTCTAGAGTCGACTTTCTTTTCGACAATGAAGAATGCGCTCAGTTTGGCGATTGATTCTTGATAGGTTATGTGGAAATTTGGATGGGCCTGCATTGTTCTATGGATGTTCATATATTCGATGATCTCAGCATCTAAAATGCCCTTAATTGCCCCCATTTTGTGTTCCTCGTTGGCAATTTTAAGCCATTAAAGGCGTCTACAGCAATTTGAAGGAATAACTTCTCTGGAGGACAGGGTTGGTCTGCTACTGCCCTCGACTTCAAATGCCTGCCAAACATTGTTTAATTCTAGGCATAAAGGGTTATGATCGCTATCTATAGACGGTATAACTTCCATATCTCGCAGATCTCTCCATAACCTAACATCCATAAGGATATAGTCAATCCTGGACGGGGAGCTGATCCTGTTAAAAGTATTAGCCCCATGGGAGTCAGAATGTGATCTCCCATTTACGGCTCTGAGATTGAATTCCTGCGTGAGGGCATTTAGTTGGATGGCCCTCTGTGACCACCTCCTAATGGGGGGAAGCTCAAGGGGAGGAATGTCCCATTTTGCATCCTCTTCAAAGGTACCAAGGAAGTCCTCTGCACCCATTGGTTCGAAAGTACAATTTAGGTCTCCCGCAACAATGATATTAGAAGTGGAGGACACAACGGACAACATGTTCTCCAGAGCTAATATTGTTGCAGAGCCCTGGGCACCCCCTACACCCCTTGCGTAGACATTGAAAAGATCCAAAGTGGGTCTATTCAAGGCTCCTCGAATTGTTAAGTGTAAAATATCATATGAGGTGCAATTGTGGGTAGTGATAGACCAATTCGGAGTAGTGCTAACCCATATATGCAAGCCCCCAGATGGCTGTCCCTTGCCTGAACCAATGGCCGGGCAAAGGTAGGTTGTGTATCCTGATTGATATAAGGGTTTTAGGCTCCATGTTTCCTGGAATAGACAAATCTCGTATTTCCCAACGAGAGCGTTCCATTCCGGTAGTAATAACTTCTTCTCCAACCCTGCTATATTCCAGGAGAGAATATTAAGTTTGTTCTTTTTGGAAGTATCCATTGGGCCTAGATCTACCAGATCGTCATGAGTTATCAGGTGCCTCTCGGTCAGCCTACTCTCATTGGTATCAAGAGGGGAACAAACAGCGGGAGGAATATGTTCGCTAAGGCAAGGAGATGGAAGAAACTCACTAGGACCAATACATGGGACCAAAGACAGTCAGTCAACCGTATCTAAGGCCGACTCGCCCCTTGTTCCCCCAGAGGTCACATAAGTGTTAACCCCTGAGGGAACCCAAATGGGTGTTCGCCTGATCTGTATAGACGAGTGCTCTGGGGATGAGGTTCGGAATTCAAGGGCTACTAAATTCTCAGCCAGAGTTGCGTCTACTAGCTCTAACTCAATGCAGTCAAGGTGGGAGTTGTGGTCTATAATCCTTCTTGCATTAATAATATCCTCCCTAATGATAGATCTACATCCCCTAACGTGACGCAGCCAATGTATGGCCTTGTTTCGAAGTGCATCACCGCCTTCGTGCCCCTGGACAAGGGGGCATTTAGGTACTTTCACCATATAGACTATTTTCCTACTATTTGACGCCCTAACTGTGTGATATTGCCCATGTAGCCGTGTATCTTTTGTAGGGATGAATTGTGGCTTCAATACGTGGTCATAGGGGACCTTAATATTACCCCCCTTGATACTTTCAGTGGAACAGTGAGCCCCTCTTGTGTATGTTATTTCCGCATAGGTTTTCTTAGAAGTAGAAGGAGCTGACATGAGGGGATAAGGGTTTCCACTTTTGGGGGGGCCTCGAGGGTCCCTAGAGCCTTCCTTGTTGTAAGGTCCTAACGAAGGTGTGTTAATCAAAGGGACCACAGGGGCAGGGAGAGATTTGGGCTGAAGAGTTTGAGTTTGAGGAAGCAGCGGAGAGCTTAACTTGAGATTTATAGCTTCAATGATCTTTCTAAGTGAAACGACCACAGTTTGTAAGATATCAACTTTCTCCAGTAGTCCCTCAAATGATTCCTTCCAGGTAAATGGACCCTGGTGGGCTACAACGGTGTTCAAAACACTTCCCCTCCTGGGTGGGCTAACAACTTCTTCCTCTGTAGAGTCCAGCACTGAGAATCGATTAATACAGGGAATAGATTGTAAAAACTCATCGCCAGTTTTCTTGGGACAAGAACCTGCCACCATGGGTAGCTTAGGCCGGGGAGCAGGAGAGTCGAGTGCAGAGATGAACCTTGTTTCGTCCATAAGTTAGCTCTGGGAAATGGGGTTCGGACGTAGAATTAGCTTCTTCTTTTTATTTTTTAACATGGTTGGGATAACCTTATGGGGTTTAGAACACAGCCCCAACTGAGCATCCGTAGTGGGAACCATGTTATTATCACCCAATATATCCTCACAATCATTAACTATACTCTCGATTCTGTCCAAAACGCAGTTACTAGCTGCGTGTCTACCCAGTTTGGTTTTCTTCCCCTTTTTCTTCCCCACAAAGCCCCCCCCCCCTCCATTGCCTTCCTCTTGCCCATTCGGTCGCAGTTACTGGAAAAAAAGGACTGATCTTGTTTAAGAATACAGTAGAAAAATAATGGACTTATTGACAATGTTCTGCAGTTTTTTAGCTGAAAGGTTAGTCAGGATATCCAGTCACCATCCAAAGAATTGACAAAAGTTTTGGGGATGTAATGTACCTTAGAGCTCTTATCTACGTTCTTGGAGGGGGGTCCTGTCTCCTCCAGGCGATGACGGGCAATGCAGGAGCGCTAGGAGATTTTTGTAGTGCTCTTGCGCGATTTTAGGTGAACCCAGCAGGCGCACAGCAAGCCTGCTGGGGAATGTAGTTTTGCCGTTGCCCTCACGGCGTCGCAGAATGCAAGGGTGCAGCCGTTCCCCTCGCGGCAAACGTAAAACCTCCTATAGGCCAGCCAGAGCCCAGCCAGCAGCAGCACAGAGCACCAACAAGCACTTGACGTCTAAAGGCCGATGCAGACGGAGCGGGCCTCCCTTTTGTTAGACAAGGATCAGCAGGCGGCAGCCTCCAAGGACAGAGGAAAGTCTCACACCAAGGTGTCCCGTTCAAACTACCGCAGGACCAACCCTTTTTTCCTTCCAAGACAGACCGCTCAGTGTAGAAACTCTTCTCACTCTGCTCACTCTGTTCCACCCAAACTCCGATGCCGTCACTGGTGTGTGCCCTCAAGGAGCCTCTGGGAGAGGTAGTCCGTAAGAGGTTCCACTGGACATTCCCCTCATAGCGGTCATGGTGGGCTGGGGGTGTTGACTGACCAATACCAGGGCAGTGGGTTGTAGGCATGGCACACAGGGGTGTGTGCCATGTTGACTCTTCACTTTGTTCCGCATGAAAACACACAGCCTGCAATGGCAGCATGGTTGTGTAAAGGTACAGGGCCTCTAAGGGTCACACAATAAGTGCTTCAGCCCTAAGAGGCCTTCCCTGGCCACAGTGTCCTTGGTACCCATGGTACCTTTTACAAGGGACTGACATATGGCCAGAGAGGTGCCAATTGGGGGTACAAAGTACAGTTTTAGGAATGAACACAGGCCCTGGGAACCTGATCGGCAGGGACCCAGGGCACATCAAGTCAAAGTGCATAAGAAATCTAGCAAAAAGTGTGGGGGGGTAACTGCAACAGAAACCCAGCTTTCTACAAAGGGTGGGTGGGATAATGCTAGCCTCCTTTGTCTTTATTAAATTCTTCATTCTTTATTCAGTAAACACTTTAAGATCTGCAATTTTATGTCAAGATAGGAGGCTAGATTTATGTATGTTCAAAGCTTGAAACATGTTCTAGAGTTTGAAAATAGAACTTTAAAAAAATGTCTGCGTTAGACCAAACTCCTGCCTTTATCACTTCCTCCAATGGTCCACCTGACATAAACATCTTACTTGCCTTGGCTCCTCTGGTCGAATGAGAGCTGTAAATTTAGATAAACTCACAACTGCTTCTTTCATTATCGATTTCACCCACTTGTAATCATAGCTTTTGCACCTTTACATGGTTTAAAATTAGAGATTAGCAATTGATCTTCACCTGCACTTCTTTTCTCTAACATTCAACACTCATACTCTTTTAAACACCTCACCACGCACAGCTTTGACATGTTGTCAAAACATGGGTAAAATAATGAACCAGACATAGTCTTAGTCCTTTTCCATATTTACAAAATAACTCCATTTGGCTGGTAAAAAATACTAGATACCTCTACAGCTCTAATATCAGAAACTCTCCTGAAAGAAATCAAACATAGCAAAGTTGCTAATTTCTAAGTAAATTCTTGTACACCTAAGTACTTATTTCCTGGCCAATTTTCAAAAGGTTTTAATACTACATTGATAGACCATAAAGGCTGATACTTAGCTTTCCGTGGTCTTCTCAGTCTAAGCCCTTTCAGTACTCTGCATACTAAAAGGCTTCTACCAATAGAAATCCCTGAATCAGAGAATGTCCTGCTGCCACTGCCGACCCATAGCAATTAACAGTCCTGTATGATTACCCTTTCTCAAATAATTCTGCTAAAAAGTTAGCTATTTCTACTCCATCTGCCTGTACGGGATCTAAATCCCTTCCCATGAACCAAAGTAGCCATACTGCCCATGCCCCTCTTTATCTCTTCCTAGTACCATGTGCCCACGACTCAATGAGGTCGTCTGTAGCTGCTCCCAAAAGGCCTGAGAGTCTTCCTGAATTTCTGATATTTTTCAAACTAGAAGGTTAAGTAAACCCACTAACACCAAAGGTGTTCTTCTTACTATACTCCGTTTAAGAGTCCTTCTCATGACTTAATCAAATATGAAATGTCTACTGTGATCTCTAATAATGTTGGGAACCAAGCTTGAGTTTTCCAAAATGAGGCCAACAAACTATTTGACACCTCTGCCTCCTCACAAGAAATAGTACCTTCTGTATCCTTGAAAAGCATAACTCTTCATTGTTCTACAATCTTGTGTAACTACATCTATAGCTATTGCACTTGGATCTGGTCTCCAACTTATGTAACTCTGTAACTGGATTGTGAACCTGGACGTTAATTGATTCATCTCGAAGGGATACAAAACTCCTGAATTCTCTGAAGCAAGTCCACCTTCAGTTTCCAATCACTGAAATCTGCCAAATTCCTTGAATTCCAGGCTACTATTACATTGTACGCCCCAAGTAAGTATTCTCTTTTCAGGATAATTTTGTGTTCCAAACAAGAATCCCATACTTCCTGAGTTAATTCTTGGAATCTTTGGTACCTCCCAGCTTGTTGTTATGGTTCACGGCTGATAGATTGTCCGTCTTTAAGAGGACAGCATGTCCTTCTAAGTGTCTCCTGAAACTCTGCAAGGCAAATAATCCTGCCTTCAACTTTAGACAATTTATTTAACTTTAGACAATTTATGTAACTCTCTCTTTCTACTGCATTCCATAGTCCTCCTGTTTCCTGTCCTAAGCAGAAAGCTCCCCATTCTAAATTTCTTGCATCTGATTCTAGAATGAAATCTGGTTTTACTGCGAATATCGCCCTTCCATTCCATGCCTCCAAATTCACCATCCACCATTGCAATTCCCCCTTTGCATCCCGATTCAAGGTTACCCTGTCTCCATATCACAGCTCTCAGGACAAACCCAGTGTCTTCAATCGTTGTGGTGCTCGGTAATGCAATGGTCCTGGAAAGATCGCCAGTATCAACTACGATAACAGACAAATCATTAAAACCATCTCTCTCAACTGTACCTCTACGTTCTTCAACAAGGCATTTACCTCTTGTATTATCTTTTTGAATTTTTTCTCCGGTAATTGTAATTGACAACCCATCATGTCTACAATAACCCCCAGAAACTCCAAACTTTGGGTTGGTGTGAAAACAGATTTTTCCATGTTCACTATGAAACTCAAATATTCCAACAAGTCCTTCACTAAAACCAAATGTTCTTTCAACGCCTCCAGATTCTTGCCCATCAACAGAATATCATCTAAGTATATTATTCCCACTACTAGTTTTAAAAAGTTTGCACAACACCAAGGGGTAGCAGATAGCCCAAATTGAAGACACTGAAACTAGTATAAAACTCCTTCCCATCTTGAAAGTATATATTTCTGACTTTCCTCTCCTATTGGAATTGTCAAATCCATTTTCACTATCCAATCTCGTTCTTGAAGCATGTCCTGTAACAGATGGACTCCTTCCATCTTGAAATATCTGTCAGTTACAAATCAGTTATATTTTCTCAATTTTATTACCGGTCTCCGTCCCTTGTCCTTTTTCTCTCCAAGAAAAAGTGTACTCACAAAACCTTTTCTCACCTCTGCTACTTCCATTATAGTTGCCTTTGTTAGCATTTGTTTTAATTATTTCATTACATTATCTTCCAAATCTTCCTTGAACACCAATTTGTCTGGCTCTCTTAATTGGTATGGTTGAATTGTAAACTCTATTTGATATCCGTTCACAGTTTTGAAAACCCAAACATCCTTTGCTATGTGTTTTCAACAATTTTGGAACAATTTTATTCTTCCTCCCACCTTAAATGGGGTAAAACCAGTAAATGGCCTCATGCTCACCTTGTCTTGAATTGGATGCCTGCCCTCAACCTCTACTCAATCTATACCTTCCTCCTTTTCCCCTTTGAGGGTAGAAACCTCCTTGATTACCTCTGGAGCCTCTTACCAGAGTATTGGATCTTATAATCTGCCCGGCTGAAAGGTTGCCCTCTCTTTCCAGCCCGTCCGGAAAAACTATTCCTATTAAAGACTCATATTGAATTGGGCTTTATCTAAGCTAGTAAATTACTGCACATACTTTCCTAGGAATTTCACCATGTCCTTACCTAATAAAAGGCCTTTGACATCGTCACTCAGTTTTTTCTCTCGCCAAATCACCCTATTTCGCATTTATGTGCATTAATATATATATGCGCCTCTCCACTAGGAGACCCACATTTGCATTGCCCAGACAACATATTGCGCCTTGGCACCAGCCCCTTAGGAGATTTAAATTCAGATATTTTACTTTAAGGTATGCATCTTCCACTAAAACGAATATCTGTGCCAATGGCCCTAGAACATGGGTACCCTCAAACATTTTCCCAGGGCCAAAAGGTGTGGTATGCGAGATTACTGAGGGCTGCACTGATGCCAGATGGGTGCGGTCAGGCCGAGGTTGGGGGTGTACCAGGGGGGCATCAGTGGGTGTAGGTGAAGCTAAGCATACACATCTAGTTGCTGAATTGCACAACGTGAAGTCAGAAAATCTGGAAATAATCCCCTGCTTCCCCACTTTACAAAATTGTGTGATCCTAGGCAATAGTTTAATTTCACTTTCCTTCCTTTCTCTTCATTATCACATATACGAGGATCTCGAAATGCAGAACTTCAGGATGCGCTCTGTACAAAATGTTCTCCTGTGTTCGATTTAATAAGCTATAATGTTTTACTTGTATAATAGGAACCCAAGTCACTCAAAGAGTGCACATAACAACAAACTTGCATCTTTAGTTTACTATTGCCATTGTTGTCAGTGTGAGGTGAAATATTAATGTTTCTAAAATTCATGTTTGAAAAGCATCACTTTTAAAATAATTCTTCTCAATGCACTGATATATTCTGATGTTCTAAAGTGAAAAGGATCTGCACTTTAAAAATGAAAGTGCTCCTAAAGTTAAGTGGTGCAGGACTCAATAGTTACTGCCTTTCTTTGACACCAATTACCTTTAAATAAATGCTTGCCTGTTTATTCAACATCTTGTTTATTGTTAGTATCTTACTAGTAAACAGCAGCTGAGTGCTGCTGTAAGCCAGGGGGCCGCATGTAAAGGTCAGGAGGCCCGCAGGCATCCCCTGTGCCGTACTTTGAGTATCAAGGCTCTAGAACTTCTAAAAGCCTATCATGGCATTGTTTGAGAGACATTTCCCATCCTTTCCTAGGATCTCGCCTGAAATAAAAATAAGTGATCAGTTCCGGATCAAGATTCAGAGTCATCGTCACTTTGTCATAGATTACTGGCCAAGAACACTCAGCTCTAATAATATTGCGCTCCTCTTTCTCCAGGGGTTTCCTTATCCAATGCCGAATGTAATCGGATACATGGTCTAAAGGCCACCAATCCTTTTGCCTAGCGTGCCTTATATCACGTGTGTCAAAAAGACTTTCCCATATCGGATCTATCCCTTTCTTTATCTTTTTTGATATCTCATCAATAATCTCCCCAAACTCATCATCAATGTTATCATTGTGATCCAGATCAAGTATGTACTCATCCAAGTTGAATGTTCTGCCTCTTAGTTACATCTCATCTGATGGTGTATCACTTGCAGTGCTTGACTGTCTTTTTTGCATGCGGCTTCGGTCACCTTCTTCCTCTGAGCCGCCAAGGACTCTTTTCCTATTGGATGTAACCTCCATGCATTTTCTTTTTTTTACAAATGTTCCTCCTGGGCCCCTTTGTACCTCATGCTCTTATGAGATTGAAAAGTATTCTTCTTCATCCAAATGGATTGCCTCATTTTTTTCATTAAAACCTGTTTTTATTGAATCTTGTACAGCACTACCTAACTCCTGTGAAATAATCTTTCTTAGCAAGCGCTCCTGGTTATTTTCTACACTTTCTAGTTATTCCATTTTTCGTAAAATAGTACTTTCTGTCGATTAATTCTAAATTTTTACTTGTGCGATCAAATAACAAACTTCACTCATTACAGTACCTCCCTTCGTCTCCTTGACAGTGATGCTCCGGAAGCAGTGAGGGTTATTACTATCATATGTCCCACACCAACCTTTACAACACTAGTAGAAACGTTATCTAATGACGGGCCCATAAGTCATTATTTCTTTTATAACAATATCAAACGTCCTCCGATGGATCTTTGGTAGAGCTAAAAGGGACTAAATAATGAAAATTGGAGAGCTATTCCCTCATGAGGACCTGTAATGAAGAAACAGCTAAACATCAATATGCAAAACTTATTTTACCGAATTTAAATCCTAACACCTGAAATAAAGACAGACACTATTTTTTTTATTATTTTCTCTTTGTTATTCAATAATATGAATGGGTCAATCAATAGTACAGACTGCAAATTGTCATTTAGTTCTCTGTTTTATTGGTTAAAACACCTCAAACATTACAGTTGAATAATTCCAACCCCGTCAACCATTTCAGGTATGGAGGAGGGGGAGGGAGAGAAAGAAAAGATCGGCACAAAACCAGCCATATGCATTAAGTGCATTAAGTGCTGACAGAACGTATCAGCACAGGATTTTGTATCAGCATAAATTCAGTTGGGTGTATTGAACCAAAATAGGCACTACATCTCTTGTGGCATAAATATGTACATGCTGTGCATCCATTATGTGTACCTTTTGCATAATGTCGATATAAGGTTATCTCTTATTCTGTACTTTAGTGAAATATTAGTTGTGGGTACTTGGTCAGCCGCCAATTGCCTTGGAGACTGTGTGCTTCACAGATTAAACTCTCTCACATGATGATAAGTGAGGTTGTTTTGAATCCAATTCTAGTTTGGGAGGGACTCAGGGTCTGAGACCTCAGACTAGAGGGTCATCAACATAAGAATTAATTCAATCAGGAGGGTCTTGGAACAAAATCACCTCACACTGGGATTGATTCTTGGAACAAAATCACCTCAGACTGGGAGGTTCGTAATGGCAGAGCAACGCAGACTTCTAAGAGCAGAGCTACTGCCCCCTTCAAGGATGATGTTAGAAGAATGAGAGAGGCATACTTGGAGGATATCAGCCTCAAACACTCTCAAACTAAGTGGGTTTTAGGTCTACCATGGTCTCTTTGCCAGACTCTCTCACACTAGAACCATGTCATAGACAAAACCACACTTATTGGAAGGGGTGGCAGAAACCCTACGATTTCATTTTGTCCTATTTCCAAAGGAGACCAGTATCTCCACTTCAATCCAGGGAGTGTTTCACCCTTCAATTTGTACCCTTCCATTATCCTGAGAGCACTGCCACCCTGCAAAACAAGTGTTTCAAAATATTTAAATACAACAGGTAATTTTAGAACAAACTTCCTGTACATCTTGTTCTATGATCTGAAATGCACATTGGAATCTACACTTACACTAACGGAACGTTCTGCGTATTGTCCTGAAAAATATTTGCCATTTTCTGAATTTTGAAATGGCAACAATTCTTAGTTATCTGGCCTTGTGAGCTTGACATTCAGATGCCATCTGCGAACTTCTAAAAAAAGCAGCTTCAAGTTGTCCATATGGGATTCATTTATAGTCTATTGGTGCCATACTAGCTGCTTCTCCACCTCAGAGGTGTTAAGCCCCAGGGCCGGACTGGCCGTAGCAGGCATCAGGTGTTCTCCTGGGAGGCTGGAAGGGTTGGGCTGGTTTGGCAGCTGTGGGGTCAGTTTTTTGGTTACTAAAGGCTGGTTTTGCAGCAGTGCTGCAATATTGGCCCCCAGTTACAAAAGCAGCAGTGCTTCACACATGCAACCCCAACCTCCTCCCCCTCACCCTCCAGTGAGGGGGTTCATGCTGGTCCTAATTTCGTGGGATGCTCTGGATTCCCAGTCCGGCCCTGGTAAACACCTACAATTCCAATGGCAGAGCCTCAGTTGGCTCTGCGTTTGGAAACCCACCTCAAGGTGGCCCCACTGCCACAGGGCCACTAGGCTAATGTGCGTTATGGCCGGTCCATTTAGAGCAGGCCTACCAATGCATATTTTCCCATCCCAGAGCCGACATGCAGAGTATGGTAAATGCCAGAGCAGAAAAAATGATGAGATGCACCCCAGCACAGGGAGAAAACTCTCTTTGTCAAAGACTTTGATTATTTGCACCTGTAAAGTAAATCCTGCCTTGGGGATTTGTTTGGGAAATGCAAAATAAATGCTGGCCCACCACTCTAATATGGCAGCGTGCCACTATTGCAGCTTTGACAAAAGAAATCTTGCCACATCTACAGAATTTCTTCGCCAAAAAGATCCTTGCCATGATGGCCTGGATATCTATATTTGGTAAGCGAGGATGAGGCCAGCCGCAGTCCGGGCCGGTAACAGCGGTGGGGCAGTGGGGCCACGTGGGGGGATTTCAAGGGACGATGCAGAGGGTAAATTAATTATTTATTTCATTTTCGCTCAGCATCGTCCCTTGAAATTCCCCCCCCCCCCATGCGGCCCCACCGATGTTACCTGCACGAGCCGCGGCTGGCCAGGGCACCATCGGCTGGCTGGCGTTATTCTCAACTCTAAATAACCCTATCAGTCTTGATGGAGCAGGCTTTTGTAAAAAAGAAACCTGCTTGAATTAACACCCCCATAATACTTACTAACAATGTGCAGTGGAAACTTACATGCAAATCATATGAACCACACGGGAAGCCGCTTTGTGCATGTGTGCACTGATGTGAACTAATGCATGAAAGAACTAGGACGTATTTTACATTGCGTTTCGAAAGAAACAAAAATTAATGCATGTCTAGGCCGCATTTCGCATCTTGCATATTGCTTTAAAAATAATAATAAATAATGCCGCTTTTGCTTCAAGCTTATGCTAAGAAAATATTAACAGGAGATAGTGCAAAGGTGGGTTGTAAACAGTTAAAAGTGCATTTCCATGTAATTAATTAATGTATATGTTTTATTTGTCATAGTGAGCCGAATGGGCCTGCATTTTCCTAAAATTGACATGATAGATGAGGGGCTGGAGAGAGAGTATGAAAAATCTGACAAACAAACAGAAACGCTGAGCGCTGCAGAAGAATAGAAAAACTTCCAAGGTTGTTCAGCTCAGTAAACATAGTTTGCCTGCGAAAGGATGAGTTTGGCCGTGGGACCCAAGACTTCTTCCGCGGACGTAGCTGAAAGACTCATGAGAAATAATAAAATGCTACATGTAGATGTATTTGCATTCACTAGTCGTGTATTACATCATGCGAACAATGCACAAACAATAGACAGTAGAAATTTTGAATGAGAACATGATGGTGTGATGAACCACCTCCCAAACCATCTAATAAGCAGTCGACTTTTGTGAATTGTTTCAACTAATATGGGTTGGACATGTAGGTTTTAGGGTATAACTGGGCTGCCTTTGGGGGTGTGGTTTAAGCTTAGGTCGGATGGAGAGGAGAGAGGGGTGATTTTGTCGCTGTGCATCGGTTTGCAGGGAGTCCTAGCTGTTCCTGTCCCTGTCCCGTTCCCGATTCCTGAAATCTTTGTTCCCTGACTCTATTTCAGAGGACCCCCACTACCTCCTTGGCCAGGGGGGTGGTATTTCTCTGATCCTTTGGGTTTGTATTAACTTTCTGACTCGTACTTTGCATAATTATTTGTAAATTTGGTTATGTCTCTGAAACTTATGTCTCTTCATCTATCCACTCTGTCATATGTATATTGTTTCAGATTATTTTGCTGAAACTTATGTCTCTTCATCTATCCACTCCTTCATATGCATATTGTTAATTTGATGATGAGTATAACACTATTTGCATTTGCTGATTGTTTTCTCTCCCTCTTATGAGATTCTTTGTTTGTATTTGTAACCTGTATGCGATGAGCATTAATTATTCACATTCATTTGAGATACACTTTATTATTCTTACTGAGAGTCTGTGATTATTTGGCTAGCTAGATAGTTACTATTTTTACCATCAACTACTCAACTAATTGGTCCATCGACCACGAGGAAAGAGAGTTGCTATACAGGTCTAGTTATGTATTTAGAAATGTTAAACATGAACTGTAAAGAAAAACAAAAAATTCACGTCATTAAATCTTGACCCCCAGCGCAACAGAGATTTATGAGTTGGGTGAATGTGTATGGGCCATTTGTATGAAATATTAATGAGTATTAATCCCTGATAAGGTGTAGCGCTGGATCAGTCTCATACTTTAACCATTTTCTATAATGTGAATACTTACCAGCATTAGGGCGTTGCCATTTACTTGTTGTGCACATCCCTACTTCCATGGGTAGGAGAGAGGACCTATCTTTATTTCTGGTGAATTGTTGGACATTCACACAACAGTCAGTGCTGCTCGTGACCCTGCGAAGCATTGTCCCTCCTTGGTGGGATGTTGTCCCTCGAAGAGAATTTGGTGGGCTTGTCCTCTGGCAGGTTTACTTCATTTAGTCTGAAATGTATGTGGAAAAGTAACAATCTGTTATGCGAAAACAGGCTGCTTTTAGTTGAGACAATATTTGTTTTGATGATCTGTTGGGTATCACCATGTGAAAAGACTGGCCTAAGTCACGGCAGTTGACTGACACTAACACGTGATTCCGACAAATGTCAACTTAAAAATAATGGATCTTTTGGGCAGAAATGTGCTCTCCAATGGTTCAGTTCAAACATATGTTTATTACCAACATAAACCTTTGAACATTAAATAAAATACACTGTTCTCCGACAGAAAGAGGAAGATATGTTTGATTGGTATGTTTGTCTGTGAGAGTGAACAGTGTGAATGGTCTGAGAAAAAGAAGTGTATACCTGGAACCAAATTACAGAAAGTGCCCCGAGGGCGCAACTGACATTTGTGCTTGCTTTGCGCACCCCACGGGCACTTTGGTATCACAGAAGGGTTCGCAGACACTTGTGCGGCCCGTTTTGTAATACCGATAGCATTGGCGCATATAAAGCACCATCTGAGGGGGCGTGCCCCGTACAAATGAGGGGATCTCTTTGCCTCTGCGCCTGCGCCGTGTTACAGGCGTGGGCGCAGAGGCAAAGAAGCCCTAAAAGGTGGCGCACTGTCAGTGTGCCCCCTGATGGCAGCCCTCGATCGGGGGAAAACGGGGTCCCATGAAGCCCCCAGACATCCCCTTGCAAGGGGATCTCTAATGCCTTGCAAAAGTGCAGGCGGGTTGCCACCTGCACTGTGAAAAACACAGAATTGCTGTTTTTCACCTGAATTCGCTGCCCCTAGGGCAGCGTGAATTTTGAGGCTGCCTTGGCGGCAGCGCATTCATCGCATTAGGGTGCATTTTCATTGTTTACGCCGGGCACACCTTTTTAAAGCAATGAAAATGCACATATTGTGTAATGTGGCCCCTGGTTGTTGATTGGATGACCTGCCAAACAGAACTCGCTTTATGGTTGTCTGTCCTGCAATAAAGGGAATGTATTGATGTTGAGGATTACCGTGTGCCTGCTAACATTTTCAGATGTCTATGCTAGAGCCGATTGTGCACAGAGTGTGCTTCGAAGAACTGCTTCTGAGACCATACTCTGTATGGAAGGGAGGAAGGTAGACCTCTTGGGGCTCGCAAGCCATGTGAGTACAATGCCAGGGGTTGGAGTGCCCCTCTTAAGCAGGACTCTTTGGAAATGAGTCTCTTGGTGTACTGCTGTTGGGATTGACGGTGTTGGTTTCAGAGAGTCTGGTGAATATACATCCACAGTTGAAGAAAAACACAGATGGCAAGTGAGTGGGGCAATATTTGCCTGGCTAAGGAGGAGCACCTCCCACAGTGTTTAGGGTGGCATCCTACGAATCTTGCTTTTCATAGTTTTATAAGGCTCATATCCATCACCTAATGTAGTACCGTGTGGGTTGGGGTGTGAGCAGTGAGGACTTGTTGTCCTCTCATCATGGTAAGCAAGACCCTCAATATTACTGTAGTATATATTGTCAGAATAGATCTCCTTTATGTTTGTACTGGTTGGGAAATGCCCACTTCCGCTGCTTTCATTGAGGAAGATAATAAGGTGTTGAATCACTGGCGTAACACTGCCAACCTGTTGTGGTGTGGTGGGCCCCGGAGATACAGATGGCCCCCACAGCATAAATACAAACTGGCTTTGAGCTGAGAGCATATGATTCTGGGACAGGGTTGGGGAATGGGGTCAATTTGTTTCAAAATTAGCAGCAGCATGCAGACAGTGTCAATGTCACAACACGCTCTATGCACAGCCTCCACGCATTTTAATAATTCCTTGCTGCCGCACCCGTGCACCACATTTTCTGTATATGACCATGTGGGGCAGGCCATACTAATTTAATATGCCCCTCAGAGATGGAGGTCCGGCTAGCGCGGCCTCAATGCGGCACATTCACATTGTGCACGGCAGGAAACACTGTTTGCTCACCACTGTTGCGTGGTGACCACCATGCACTGTGGTCTTCAGGGTGGGGCACAGGAGGGTGGGTCATGAGCACACCGCAGAGTGTAAATTGCAGGTGCAACAGAATCAGCGGTCTGCGCCTCCCACTGCTGCCAGGGTCACGGTAGAGAAGCAGCCTGCAATTGGTGAGTACTACTACACCCACCAAGGTGCAGTATATTTTCACCCTGTCACTACCAGTAGACCCAATGACTGGTGCTGGTTATCTGGGAGTGTATCAGCAGTATTATTGATGCCTCATTCTCACCACGACTATTGGCTCTTTGGGGGAACTCCAAGGGAAATGGGAAAGGGCAGTGGATAGGGAACTTATTGATTGAGAATGGGGTAAGGTTCTTCAGTCCCATAAGAACGTATCGTGGAACACTAGACTCAAATACACGCAGTTCAATTATATCCATATGGTCTACATGACACCGCATCGACTCAATATTACTTATGGTGGTGAAGTGAGAAACTGCCCGAGGTGTGCTCACGCAGACGCTGGATTTATACGCATGAATTGGAGTTGCAGCGTTATACATGAATACTGGGCGGGGATATTGGCCAAGATCAAAAATGCCCTGGGGAGGGAATTGGTGCTCATGATAGAGGTTTGTCTACTAGGGCTCTCCCCACGTCCACCTAAACGGAAGATTGGTATTCGATTGATAGACCTGGCCTTAGGCCTAGCCAAGAGAAGGATAGCACTGACGTGGAAGGTCTACTTCTGGGCCACTAGCGGTCAGCTGGGACAGAGATGTCATTAGCTGGGCGGGAGCAGAGGGTAGAGCCCTGAGCTTGGACGAATCGAGGGGCATACAGAAAAGACCAATAGCGGACTTCTAGAAGGAAGCGCTGGTGACCTGGGAAAACCTTGAGCGGGACATGGGGGAGGGAACTGGAAGTGACAATGAGTGACCTGCACACTCCTACCCAGGAGGTTCAAGCTTAGGGGGGGAGTGGCGTGCATTGATTAGACTAGCACCAAGAGGGACAGGCCCACCCATTTCTAGATGAGAGACAGGTATGTGGCTAGATAGAGACTGGCAACAGAGGGGGGGCCAGCCCTAGGAGACACGCACACTATGCAGAACACACCGATTACTGGTTGAGAACAATATGCGCATCCTCAAAATCGATTGCTACACTGCCCCCTCTGCACAAAGTTTTGTTTGATTGTTTAAGTTTTATAAAATATGAGTGAAATAGATGAGGACATCACTGAGCCCTGGTCCGAGGTTGGAGCCACCCACCGGGACAGGGCAAGGAAGAGTGGGATAGGCAGAGTCCAGGGGGAAAGTAGGCAAATTTAGACTACTGGATGGTAGACGCATTGGAGGTGGGAGTGTATACGCCCAGGGAAGAGATCTGCAATATTATGATTTGCCTCCAGATTGAATTGTATGTGGAGCTTCCTAAGCAATTGATAAGAATATGTAACATAAATACTTGACTATTGTGTTTGTACAAATATGCTAACCAAATATAAATGTCAATAAAAATATGTTTTAAAAAATGTGATGCCTCATTCCACACCTCTCCCTCCATTATCATGAAATCATAGTAGTTTCCTGTGCAGGGCCCAGTTACTGGCTACAGGGCAGAAATGTGCAGCAGGTGCTGCAGGGAGGGGGCAAGCCTTCCTTTCATGGGCATAAAGGCGGATAGGTTGTACTGCAGACATAATTATGCTTTGTCTGGCCTGTCTTGGTAAAGGCAGAACATGGTGTCCATCACTTGTGCCCTGTGTTTACTTGACATATTGGCTCGCCGGGAGAAAGTGTGTAATGCTTTTGTGGTGCAGGATTTTGGGTTTCCCATCCCAGCCTTCCAAAAAACTGCATTTGACTTTGCCTATGTTATTTATGGTGCTGTGTGAGGTTCTCTGTTTATCACCCTACTAAGGCATTGTGGAAAAGTGTGTCTGAGCTGTAGCTTTGTCGTTTTGTGTATACATTGGGTGTTCTTTGCCTGTAGTGTGTGGTCCATAAGTGTATTCTCACTTTGCCTCTTTTAGTGGTGCTGTTTGGGATGTTTAAATGCTACTAGTGGGCTTGCAGCACTGATTGTGGCACCCACACCAGTAGCCTTTCAAAGGTGTCTCAGACCTGCCACTGTAGTGTCTGTGCACGCATTTTTTAACTGCTGTGTCGACCTGCCTGGCCCTACATTTCCCTTTTCTTACATGTAAGTCACAACTAAGGTAGGCCCAAGATACCCCCATGGGCAGGGTTCAGTGTATGTTAAAGGTAGGACATGTATTGGCATGTTTTACATGTCCTGGTGGTTAAATACTATGTATTTTAGTTTTCTCTATTGCAAGGAATAGCTCTGCCATAGACTATCATTGGAGCTACCTTGTAACATTTTTAAAAGTGTAACTTTCAATTGGGAACAGCTATAGGTTTGGAGTTTTGGTCTCTGTGTACTCAGAATTTAATAACACACCTTTTAGTAAAGGTGGTTTGTGTGTTTAGGATACCAGCTGCCACTGGTTTCCCCAGGCATTAATGATACGTGCTTTTCTAGGGTTTCCGTACAAGATTGTAAACTTGACCCCATGTTCCACTGGCACATAACTGAGTTCCTTCAGAGTCCAGGAGGTGCTGTACATCGGCATCAGATTGAGGCAGAATCTACTATAATGTTCTGGATTCTCTGAAGCCTAAGGGGTCTAAGAGTAACTGGAACACCTAGTTGAATACCACATCGCTGCCTTTTGGCCGTGTTACAAATATCACATACGTCCCTAAACACAATTGGAATCATACCAGAGCTCTTATGATTCACACCCTATGGACTGTCTGGTGAAATGAGAGAGTATTAGAACCTCATGAGCTAAAAGTTGTTTTTTAAAAAGCAAGGGGCATATTATCAAGGACGGCATTAAAATTATCGCCGGTTTAGCGGCAGAAAACTGCCGCTAAAGCGGCGATAATAGGCTTGATAATATGCCCTGGAGAATTCCAATAGAAGCCCATGTTCACACCAGAACATGGGCTTCTATTGGAATTCTCCAGGGCATATTATCAAGTCCATTATCACCGCTTTAGCGCCAGTTTTCTGCCGCTAAACAAGCGAAAAATGTTAACGCCGTCCTTGATAATATGCCCCAAAGTCATTTGCCAGTGAAGAAATGAAATACAAGTAATCAAAATCCATTCTTTTATCTTTCACCTGTGTGCCGAGCTACTACAGTTCTTTTGTTCTAGATAACAATAAGCAGGTGTTTTGTCTGCCATCAGAGTGTGGTGTTGGTAAAGTGTAGATAGGAGAAGGTATTTTATCCAAAACAGATGTGCTTAAAGCAGTCTATGATTTTCGTCTGATGTTCATGATCACCGAGCAGTTTTCGAATTACTAAAGTAAAATTCATTTTTTAAAACTTCAAAATATGAGCCTGGAAGTGAAAGGCGTTCATCATGAACAGGACTATGCTTAAATAATGACTTCAGATTTGAATGCCCAAAAGGTTTTCTTGGCTTGAGACACTCTGGTCGTTCTTACCCAAGTCTTCCCTAAGTCCCTCTCTCCCCACCCTCTGCCCATTCCCTTTGCCTGCTCCTCTTTTCATTTTGCTTTCAGCATCGAAAAATGTAAATTGGAGGGTAACAACCGAGCACCACGCCGCAGAAGTCATTTGCACCCACATTTTTTAAAATTAGAAGGGCTTAGACTTCCATAAAAGTGGAATTTCTGTTGAACCGGGTGGAATTCCGTTAATTCATCTTCCAGAATGTACACTGCTTTGTGTGATCACCTGTACCAGGTCCGTATTTACACTTTCTTGACTGGAAGCAGAAATAGCCCAAGCCTGGGTGAGAACTGCACTTGGCAATTCTAACTGAAAAGGTCTTGGTGCCTTTGATCAGTTTAGTGCTTTCATAGAGGAAGGATTGGACACATGCCAAACACTGCTGTTTATTAGTAAATATATAGTGAAAAATATTATATGTGGCTTGGTAATAATAATCCTGGGGCATATTATCAAGGGCAAAATCGCTGCTTTAGCGGCACTTTTTGCCGCTAAAGCGGCGATATTTTTAACGCCCTATTAGCAAGCTGTTGCTAAAAGCTGTTAGCGACAGTTCACTGGCAATAGCGCCCGTTTTCTTGCCGCTTTGCATGTCAGCGATATTTATCGCTAATGACATGCAAAGTAGGCGTTCCTCACTAACAGTAAAGGGAAAGAGCCGCAAAGACAAGTTCTCCCTATTATCAATGCCCGTGTTGCGTCCAGAAAAGTAGCGCTAACCGCGATTACCACCGTAAGCTAACGTCTGCAAAAAACCAGTCTTAGCTATGCATATCATGGGAGGTGGATTATATGGCTGAATCCACATCTCCCTATCATCAAGCTTTCCCCTATCGCTGCGGGAATATCGCTGGATTTCCAGCGATATTCCCGCATATCGCCGCTTTTGCAGGATTTTTGATCACCTCGGTGATACGCGTTGATAATAGCGCACTAACCGGGCGATACATTTCAGAGACAGACGGCCATAAATATTCAAGCGCTAAACGCGCTTTGCGATATTTATCGCTGTCTGTTGCTGATATGCCCCCTTATTCTTTGTCAAATGAAAGTAAATATTTTATTCCAATTTGTTTTCATAGCACTCCGATTTTGTAGCACTTGATTTCTGTTCTATAGATTAAGTGTGATAACAATTGTATTGAGCAAAGTGCTTATCATGGAGCACCAGGAAAGCTTGGAAGTCTGAGGGAACGTGCTGTTGGTCCTTGTTCACATAAGGCTGTCAGTTGCTGTTTTGATTGATGGGTGAGTCACACCAGTGCCTGTAGCCTGGCCAGTGTTTCGCATCAGAAGCTGGACAGTAAAGTGTCTCCGCATTTTTACGAATTCTATTTCAAACAAAATGGGGCACATGAATCAAGCATTTTTACCTACGCAAACGGGCCGATTCGGAGAATTGCCCCTTTTGCAAATGCAAAAAATGCTTTCCAGATGCAGAAAACCCTAATCTGCGATTCGGTAACCTGTTACCGAATTGCCAAATTGGGTTTGCAATTCGGTATTTGGAAGGGGCGTGTTTAGGGCATCCCTTCCAAATACCGAATCCTAATGGTATGCATGAATGTTTTGTGACAGTGAATGCAGTTGCAAAAAAAATCATCACATATTACCACCTACTTCAAGTAGGTGGTAACCCATTTGCAAATGAGAAGGGGTCCCCAAGGGACCCTTTCCCCTTTGTGAATGGTTGTAGAAGCATTTTTAAGAGCAGGCAGTGCTCCCACGGACCACTGCCTGGTCTTAAAAAATTAAAACTTTTCATTTTACTTTTTGTAAAGCATCTTATTTTCCTTTAAAGAAAACAGGCTGCTTTACAAAAAAAAGATTGCTTTATTCAAAAGCAATCACGTACATGGTGGTCTGCTGACCTCAACAGGCCACCATCCCGTAATTTTTGCGATTCCTAGGGAGTCGCAAGTTGCAATCTACTTCATTAATATTAATGAGGTAGAGTGATTTGCGACCTCCTAGGAATCACAATCTGAAACTCTTTGCGTTTCATGCAGTGTAAATTGCGATTACCTAATTGCGAGTCTCAGGAATTCGCAATTAGGTATTTGCAATTTACATTTTGACGCTTGTAGCTTATGATCCAGCAAGGTCATTTATAATACTCCTTAACATTTTTTAAATTCAGAAAATCTTTCCAGGAGTGGAGAGGAATAAAGGTGATCTTTTCCAATACATTCTACAATTTAGTGGAGCAACATGTTGACGCCATTTCGAATGGTGCTTTGCCATGCAGTCACACTGCAGTGGTCTTGTGATCTGTGTTCCCAGACTCGCCTATGGCTTCTTGCCAGAGTCACCAAAATGTGCACGCATTTTGCTGAGTAGAGACTAAACCGCGAGACAATGAGATGGTGTGTGTACAAAGAACAGCAGTAATTTTCCAAGTCTTTCAGGCTGACAGTGTTCTTTTGGGCATGCCAACTCGTAAAAGCTGCCAAAAGAAACAGCCAGAGCAGCAGCTCCTTTCCCAGACATGCACTGACAGTAGAAGGAAGATATATTCTGCGGTTTTTATCTCGAGCCTGGGCAGGGAAGGCGCTGCTCTGTGAGGCATGCTGTATTCAGAGTTTTTGGTTTTTTTTTGCAGATTTATATAGCGCATACTCGAACCGAAGGTATGGCCTTGAAGCTCTGCCCGCTCTTCGCCCATATTCTTCTCATTGGCTTGTGTCATTGTCCTTTGTAAACTGTGGCTTTTCATTGGTCAATAGGCTTAGTAGTCCCCCCTTAATACCGCCTTGTCTCAATTGTAACCTGCCATGAGGACACCCCCTGTTACATGTGTTGTTACTTGGTAGGCTTTACATACAGCCTGCAAGCACTATTTAGTGAATGGTTTTCACCTGCCTGCGGACACGCTGTCCCGCAACCCTTCATATTTCTTTTTCATAGCACGGTCCGCTGATACAGTGGCGGATGCACCTTTGTTTTATTTGCGGTGCCTAACGCAGCTGCATGTTTTTTTTTCTATTTCTTAACTTTTTTTTGTTTACAAGCGCCCCATTCCGCAATTTCACCCGTAATGGTGCCCACGCCCCTTTTTTTGGACGAGTCGCGCCTAAAGGAAGGGGCGTGTCTGCCATTAAAGTGAAAGCGCGGCATGGGGCGCTTTAACAAAAGCACAGACATAGGACGGAACGGAGGAAAGTAATTATTATGTTCCTCCATTCCGTTGTATGTCCGTGTTTGCTAACCCCCCACCCTGCCCCTCACCCGCCCCGCCTCACCGCCCCGCAGAACACCCTATGCGAGCCGCTACTGTTAATAATACAGAAATAGGTGATGTTCTGTCAGATTTGGCTCAGTACACTTATCAATTCATCATGAGAGGTTGAATAATTCCTTTACAATGGAATGCGTTCAAGAACACACAAGTCAGCAAAACATAATTTTTCGCACGAGTATTTATTGTTATAAAATTCAATTCACCAATACAACTCTGTAAGGTGCTTCGTGCATAGTAGGTGCAAAAAGTGCTCTTGCAGTGCATAGAAGTGCATAAATAGTAACAGAAAGATAGCACTTTGAATGTTTTGTAAGCCTGGTCACATAATATTTATAGAGTCTCTGGTATAATAAATGGCAAGACTTCTGTTCCAGCTTGGAAATGAGATACAGGCAAGTACATAAATTCCATCTACGTTGTTTCGGCCTGCCACAAAGTATGTGCTAATTATGCATACATTTGGGTTTTCATCAGGACAATGATAGGGCGCGCCCTGTGTAATAAGTTAACTAGAAGTCAGCACTCATGTGTTCCATACAATAATGCTGTGTTTTTGGTATGGGTATATGGGCGAGAGTCACCGAGTCTTTCAGACTGCACTTCCATTCTAGTAAGCATTATCTCTAATCAATGGCCAATTCACCTGGGTTTTCTTTGAGACCCATCCATGTAGTGTGAGAAATGAATGTCTCATCCATCAACTCTATGTTTGAATGTATATAAAAAGTAGGGTCGTGATTGTACCCACCACTCAAGTTTGGTATGGATACGCTAAAACACTTTCTTTAGAAAAGTAGTATCTCATTGCATATATTGAAATCTGAAAAAAAAGACATCAAATCAATAAAGTCTCCTCTCCTATCCCATTGATTGATATTTAACCTTGCTAAATGGAGGAAAACATCCTTACCTCCTAGTAGATTCAGGTTGTTATTCTGGGAGCCACTGAAGTGTCTATTCAGCGCCGATGGGCCACATATGATGGGCCACATACAGATAAAGAATAAGCATGAGCAAAGCCAAAAGGAGGCCTCGTCTATCCGAGAGCTATTGGCTTTGGCAATGTGTTTGAACCATGTTGTACACCAGTGTGGCTGCTGTTCAGCATGGCTAAACATGAGTGGAGTGGGGTGGGGTGTGGTAGATTGGTGTGGGGCAGATTGGAGTGTGATGGGTTGGAATGGGTGGTTTGGGGAGCATCGGGTGGGTAGATTGGGGCAGATTGTGGTGAGGGAGGTTGGGGAATGTTAGGGTGGGATAGATTAGGGTAGAATGGGGTGTAGTAGATGGGGTTGGGCAGATTGGGGTGGGGAGGATTGGAGTAGATTGGGGTGGGAAGTGTTAGCCTCGGCGTTTTCAGCCAGACTTTTTGCTTTTTGGCCTCCTGTTTTTGACCTATCTTTCGTTGGTTTTAGGACTCTTGGCACTTTACCACTGCTAATCAGTGCTAAAGTGCATATGCTCTCCATGTAATATGTGTTTATGGATTGGTGTTTTCATGATTGGCTCATTTGATTTACTACTAAGTCCTTAGTAATATGCCTGTGATTCAAATGCTTCTAGTGGGCCTGCAGCACTGATTGTGCTGCCTACACAAGTAGCCTTTCAAAGGGTTCTCAGACCTGCCTCTGCAGTGTCTGCTTGTGGTTTTTACTGCCATGTCGACCTGGCAAGTGAACCCACTTGCCAGGCCCTAACCTTCCTTTCTCTTACATGTAAGGCCCCCTTAAAGTAGGTTTAAGGTACCCCCATGGGCAGGGTGCAGTGTATGTGAAAGGTAGGACATGTACTGGTGTGTGATATATGTCCTGATAGTGAAATAGTGTGTATAGGCTAACATGGGAGTTGCTGTGTAACATTTTAAAAACACAACTTTCCACTGGGACAAGATAGAGAAATGGAATTTAGGCTTCCTGAACTCAGGATTTAAAAATACATCTTCTATTGTGCGTTTGAAAATACCACTTTTCTTGTCTAACCATACTATGTGCCTCTGCCTTTTGTGTATTCCCTGTCTGGATTTAGAGTGTCAGGAGCAGGGGATGTGCATTCACACTAGACAGAAACAAGGGGGTGGGTGGGTTGAGATGTGTCCCGCCTTTCCTGGGTGACTCATAGCCAGGCTGAATAGACCTAGCTGCATTTAGAGTAGTGGCAGGAGTTGTTGCTTGCACATGAATGGACTGTGCCTATCTTCCACAATGCTATCTACACCCCCCGGTGTGAGCCTGGCCTGAGCTAGTCAGAACTGGATTATGTATGCCAGTGGAACTTTGTTTGTGCCAACTTCAGTGGGAAATGTGGTATACATTTTGGGGCCCTGAACCAAGAACATTAGATTACTGGTGGACTAAGGAACCTACCAGGACGAAGAGATGGAAAAGCTGTGAAAGACTACCTCTTTGTTGTGTGCCTTGCTGGTTTGGCCTGCAGTTACTGCTTCTGCCTTGGGCAGGGAAAGGACTGGACTATGCTTTCTGCTTTGGTAAGTGTAGGGAAGTGGGATCTGCTTCTTATGGTTACCCCCACTTTTTGCTTTATGTGATGCTGCTTTTGGCTAGTCTGACTGGGATCCTGCTAATCAGGACCCAAGTCTATCTGCTTTCTCCATAAACTGTTAAGTTAGTACCTAGGTACCATCCCAGATTGAATACTGGGGTACCATTATCAGTCCCTAGTATGTGGTACACATGTACCCAGGGCATAGGTACTCCAGAGGTCACCCATGGGCTGCAGCATGTATTATGCCACCCATGAGAGACCATTCAAAATGGAACTACAGGCCTGCCATTGCAGCCTGTGGAGGTTGGTGCATGCACCACTTACTAAAGATATAGGTTTACTATATCTAAGGGTTACTGCACTTAAAACCTGTAAGTCACCCCTTATTACAGGCCTTTACAATCCTGAAGGCAGTGGTGCTTGGTTCTAAGTGAGAGGGTGCCCCTGCATGAGCAGGACACCCCTGCAGCCTACGGAGTCCATTCTCCCAGGATGTCAGTGGCTCAGCAATAGGCTAATATAGAGGGGCATTACACGACCGCGCAAAGACCATCTCGGTATGATTCCACCCTTCGGGAGAGCGATCCGTTAAGCTCTCAGAGTTTCCGGTACCAGCCTTCTAGTCCCGGACAGCACAAAAGGGTTGCCGCTAACCAGAGAAACATTTCTGCCCTCCTGCTGCTGAGTTAAGCTCAAGCAGGGGAAGGCAGAGCAATAGGCATCCTGTCACAGGGTGGTTTGACCACCACCCAGACAGGATTTAGTGTATTAGGGCTGGATGGGTGCACTTGCCAGCAACTGAAAGTCTGCATGAGGGGCACATTTGGTGTCCCTCTGCATAGTCCAGTTCAAACCAGTCCTGGGGGCTGTTGGCTCCCGCTCTTGTGCGAGACTGGACAAAGGACATGGGAGTAACCTCCCCCTGTCCAGACCCTCCCCTGGGAGGATTCCCTGAATCTTCCAAACCCTTTCCTAGGGTACTTCAGGGCTTACCTGGGTGTAGGTCCCTATATTCGTCGTGGACAAGATTCAGAACCTAAACCACAGTACTTCTACCGTCTGGGCACTCTGGACTTCGCTGAACTTCGTTTGGGCCTGACTTCATCCCCCTCTCAGTCTGCTGCATCGTCTGTGCCTGTGCACCATACAGGATCCGTGCAGGACCTGTGGAGCATCCAAGACAATTGAAGATAATCTCCCTTGGAGTGAAGAAGTAACTTCCCTGCATTCGCAGGCACCTCAACTCTGCTGACTGGTTTGCTGATCCTGAGCTCCTGCGGACTTTGAAGGGTTCAACAACACAGGTGGTGGATATCTACATCTCGCCGAGGCCCGAGCTGTCTTTTCAACGAGGTTGAGGTCAGAATCCCTCGTGGAGGCTGCATTAGCCGAACCCCTGTGCACCATGTACTTTTGCAAATTCATATGCTTGTTGGCAACTCTGTAACAAGTGCTTTGGGCTCCAAGTAGCCCCAACCTCCGGCAACTTCTTCTACCAAGATCTTCAGCCACACCAACTCATGGGCACCGTGACCTGCTCCTATTGGTGAGCTGCTCAAGGTCCTCTTGCGACTCCTGTGCCTCCAGTCTGTAGGTCCAATTGAGGGTCATCTTTGTTTATTTTGGGCTACCCTGATTGCTCTGGGCTTGCCTTGACTCCCCTGCTTGTGGTGAGTCTCCTGGGCCTTGCTGGTCCTCTCCCTGCAACTTCTTGACTTCCTGCGTCGGTTGCTTTTGCCAAGGCTTGTTGGTGCTCCCCCTCAGCACTCAACATCCTTTGTGGAACAGCTCGTATCTGGCTCCTGGTCATCCTCAGTGTCGCCTGGTCCCCACAGCTGCAGAGTCAAGGTCATCGACATCGATCCTGAAGCATCCGACATAGGTGGGCATTCATCTAGTGAGCCACTGGTCACTCTCAAGTGACCTAGACCAGTGTTTCCCAAACTGTGGTCCGGGGACCCCCAGGGGTCCCTGACACATTCCTAGGGGGTCCTCAGGGAGCAGTTTTAAAAACACTGCAAAGCTCCCTGTATAATAAGCAGTTTTCGAGCAACAATAAAATTGTCAAGATAATGCTAGTGATTAATTTACCTGCTGGAGAGAGATGAGAGTTTTGTCCAGTGGCAGCTTTGACTTATCTAATGTAGCACAGGGGGTTAATATGCCTACTGCAAAGAACGTGTACCATGCAAAACCGTATTTTATGTGCATAGGTCAGTGGGTTACTGCCTTTGTCACATAGATTGTTTTGTTACTGTGCAGTTCATAAGTGACAACCGTAATCTAGCACAGTGACCTATAAACTATCATCAAAGAGATGCTTGCAAACTGCATGGTACAAGTTAGTAACTTATGTTTTTTCCCAGTCTTTCATTAGCCTGATGCTGCTAAAAAGGTTTATTTGGGTGGAAATACATTTTTATTGTTAAAGTCAATGCTAACCACTGTGTTGTGTTCTGAATCCTGGGTTTCTGCTTCTCCAGACCAAGCACTCTTCAAAAATGCCAAACAGAACGAATGACATGTGAATCCTACACCTTGTAGTCCCCTTTGCCTTATGTAACATTTTCTATACACAATTTACACGTATGATTCATTGTCTCTATATGTGTGTGATGTAAGGTGCTCTGACATCCTACAATGGTATGAGAGATGCTATAAAACAAATGAAATACATGTGACAGATGTGCTATGGAGAAATGAGAGGCACTGTTGAAGGGTGATAATAAGGGAATCGTTGAAGAACCCCTACAAAGATTGTCGTATCCTGGTGCAGAGTAAGGTCATCATTTACTATTCTTTAAAAGCTAATACAATTCAGTATATAATGATAAATGTGTTGTAGAATGCACCTTTGTTTCCTAAATTTTCTTGGTGGGAGAACTTCCCAAAGCACCCTTTGTAGTGATCAGGCTCACTCACTGCACTTGGTGTGCACCGTATGGGGACTGGTCTGAAAACATTTGCCACGGCTGCTTTGGGTTTTCAGTCTGGCCCTAGCAGGAGCAGGAGCCTAGTACTGCGAAATAAAACCAACCATTTAAAAGTTAATCATGGAGATGCAGTACCAACCTTCCCATTAAAAGTTTTCATTTTTTGAAAATTCTTTCAATGTAAAATACTAAAATCCTTAGTAATTTGAGTATTTGTTTTGTGTGCACATGTGTTTTATTATTTTAAATTACTGTTTTAATTTTCGAAACATTTAAATCATACAAATTGCTAGGGGGTCCCCGGCTTCCAGTGGTGACTCAATGGGGGTCCTCTGGAGTCAAAAGTTTGGGAACCACTGACCTAGACTCTGTCCACTCTGCTTTCAGGTATTCTTCATCAAGAATCCACGTTTGGATTCCCACGGACACTTTCTCCTCTTCCATCAGCAGCACTTTCCTGAAGTCCTCCATTGGGTTTGACTGCGGTTTCCGACGCCACTTCACACCAATGCACCCGGCTTCCCTGGGTTAGGTAACTTGGGCACCACGGTATGCATGGGTGGGGTGGCTCTCCAACCTTCTGTCTTCCATGGGGTTTCTTCAGGGGCCACTGGGAAGGGTCCTTAATCTTTAAAAATCCAACTGCGACTTACACGTAGAGTTGTACGGAGCCCAAGGTCGTGTTCCAACACTGCACGCGCCCTCCGTGGAGTACCTATCTACTCACTCCAGGTAGTTCCTTGGGTCCCAGCGATTTCAGGTCCTCTCGACATTGTCCTGACTCTAGTCGAGGTTCTTATACCACTTTCTTAGTATATGGTTTGGTCTCCCCCTGGGGCCCACTGTGTATTAGTGCTATTTACTGTGATTTCTTTGCTATAGTATTGTGTGCTTTGTGTATAGCTCCGTGTTGGAGATATTGTAATGTACTAGAGAGTATTATATAATAAATACATATTTTTATGAATACCTGTGTGGTTCCTTTTCATGTAATCTATACTATAAGATTGCATTCTGGTAAAACAAGCTGCTTTACACTCCTTCAAGAATAAGCCTGAAGGCTGCTTTACACAGCTACCACTTGGATAGCTTTCTAAGGTTGTCTTAGACCTCTTAAATCACCATAAGGGTTGTCTGGACTGGTGCAAGGTGCCCACCTACATTACTGGACATCAAATACCAGGCCAGCTTCTCACAGTAAGTATCTTCAAGAGCTTGATGTAGCGCCTGCCTCCTGTTGGAAGTTTCAGGGAAATCAAAGACTTCAACATCTTCTGGGTACCAGCTTCTGGAATTGAATGTTTCAGCTGCCACAGAGGAGAAAAGGTAACCCGACGCTGTCAAAGAGGCAGCTGCCGGCTCTGTGACCCGAAGGCACCACAAAGGGCACCGCAGAGGGCACCGCCGTACTTCGCACCACAACCCTGGTTTTACCGAAGAGGCCATCTACCGCCGCCACTGAGCCGCTGGTTGCACCGTGACCTGTGCGCACCGCACTCCATACTGCCTAGCTTCACACTGCCGCTCTGGTAGCCCTGACGATGATGCAATGCCATCACTGACACCACTGCCTGCACCGTGACCTGTGGGCGCCGTTTGTGGAGAACATGGAGCACTGCCCCACTTCGTACCGCAACCCTGGTCTCACCGACGACCCCACTTCCAAGCTGAGATCGAAGCCACTGGCTGCACTGTGGTTTAGAGGGCAATGCTCATAGGCCGCTCGATGCACTGCCCCATCTCACACCCCAGTCTTGGCCCACCGATGCCAGCGCCATCGACTCCAGATCGTCCACCAACGCTTGCACCGCGACCTGTGGGCCCGCACGATGCATTGCCCCCTCTACCACCGCAGCCTTGAGTCCACCGATGACAGGGCTTCAGCAACAATGACGCCACTGTTTGCACCTCGACCTGTCTGCACCGTAAGGAGCACTGCCCCTCTTCTCACCACAGCCCTGGTCTCACCGATGCTGCTGGATGACCGTCACCGAGCCGCTGCCCGCACTGCGACCTGAGGGCACCACACATCGCACTGTTCCGCTTCACACCACAGCCCTAATGCCTGCCGACGCAGGCGCTCCTGACTTCAAACTCTCGGCGTTGGACCTGCAAAACGTGTGACTTCAAGGGCCGGACGACTCTTCAACCAATGTCCGGAACTGACACCTGCCGACGCCACTCCTCCGGAGCTCACCGCAAGGTCCGATGTCATGCTTCCACAAAGGTACTGTTTTTACGGGTCTCCCTGACATCGTAGCTGGCCCACAACATGGCGGCCATCTGGAACTGTTGGATTTGTTTGTTCACGACGCCGTGATAGCCCGGATGGAGCTATTGACTTCAAGGAACTGTATATAAAGTCTATTTTTACTTTATTTGTTTTTTGATCACTGTATGTTGGATTTTTATCGTTTTGGTCTTTTTTTAAACAGATAAATATTGGATATTTTTCTAAAACCGGTGTGTATCATTTTGTAGTGTTTTCACTGTATGACTGCTAGTTATGTGCAAATGCTTTACAAACTGCCTCTGAGATAAGCCTGACTGCTCGGGCCAAGCTACAAAGGGGTTATTTTAGATGAGTAATTCCCTTATCCCAACTAGAGTGGTGGATTCTGCCTGGCTTAGGTGCATACCATAGTCAGCTAAAAAAAAACATTTTTAACAGGAAGATTGGGGCAGATTGGGGTGTGGTACATTGAGGCAGGTTGTTTTAGATTGGGGTAGGCTGGGTGGGGTAGATCAGTGTAGATTGGAGTGAGGTAAATAGGAGTGAGATACATTGGAGTGGGTTAGATTGGAGTGGGATTGGTTGAGGAAGAGTGGAGTGGGTAGATTGGAGTACCTTGGAATGGGATAGATTTGCATAGATAGGAGTAGATTGAAGTTAGGTAGATTAGGGTAAATTAGAGTGGGGTAGATTGTAGTGTGGTGGATTGGAGGGGGGTACGGTTGGAGTAAATTGGAATGGGATAGATTTGAGTGAAGTAGGTTGGGGTACCTTGGGGTGGGATAGATTGGAGTATGGTAGATTGGGGTGGGGTAGATTGGATGAGGTAGATTGGGTGTGGTAGATTGGGGTAGATGGAGGGTAGAGTATATTGGGGTGGGGTGAATTGAGTTAAGCATACTGGGATGGTATAGATTGGAATGGAATGTTTGAGGTAATTTGGAGAGGGGACGATTGGGGTAGGATAGATTGTAGGGGGCTAGATTGAAGTAGGGTAGATTTTGGCAGATTTGAGTGGGGTAGATTGGGGTAGCTTTGGGTGGATAGATTGGAGTGGGGTAGTTTGAGGTGGATTGGAGTGGGGTCAACTGGATTGGGTAGATTGGAGAGGGGTAGTTTGGGGTACATTGGAATAGAGTAGATTGGAGTAGAGTAGAAAGGGGTAGATTTGAAAGGGTAGTGAATGGTAGATTGGAGTGGGGTAGATTGTGGTGGATTAGAGTGGGGTAGTTTGAAGTGGGGTAGACTGTACTGGGGTAGAGTGGGATAAATTGGAGTGAGGTATATTGGGGTAGTGTGGGAGGGATGGGCGGAAATACGGTTTTGGAGGCTTATGTGATTTTCGTATTTTGGCTTTTATTGATCATACGTAGGAAGAGAACAGAGTATAGATAGGTGTTCCAGCAGGAGTATTGAGTGGTTACATGGTTGTGGCCATATAGACGTGGCAATGGGTGGAAACACAGTTCTTCTTGTTCTCTCTCTAGGTCCCGGGAGAGGTTTGCCGGCGTCAGTGCCCTCGAGGAAGCAGGTAAGTAAGCGGTAGGTAGTCACAGCCTAATGAGGTGATTGTCTCTTCCTCCACTAAACACCCATGAAATTCTAATATAATTGTGAAGGGTTCCCTATGCAAGGGAGGTTCTCATACCCGGGATCGGGGTTTATTTGGAAAGGAGTGGTAGGAAGATAGGTTTCTCGACTAATATGCCCTTTTATCTAATCGCCCTTCTTTAGGTAGGACATAGCATTCACTTTAATGCCAATGAGGTATTCGTTATGTGCACCCTGAGGCAAGAAGAGGCTTCCTGGACAGGTACACTGTCCTAGAGATGCTCGGGATATTAACATCATACCCGACAACAACCGTAAATTATATGCAGCTCACTATAAACAGAATACACCCAAGGAAACACACAAAAACGTAAACCCCAAAAGAACGTCACAGTCCCCACCCACCTTACTGACTCCCCTGAGCCACTTCACAGATCACTCTCCACAGTCCCACAACTCTCCTAAGTTGTAGCTGGCTTTTACACATCCTCTGGCAGTGTCCACAAGTCCTCACACCAGGTTTCCAGGGGGTGTTTGGCTGAACCGGCTTCCCTGAGGCACCCTCTCTCTCCTCCAGCACTGTTTTCCACAGTCTCCCATTTGGTCGGCCCCAGCTCTGCCTCAGCGGTGTCCTTCCTTGCGCTTTCGGTGTCCTCCAAGGCCTCCCAACAACTTCCTGGTCTCTGAATGACCTTTTCCTGGCTCTTTGTCCTTTTCAATTACCACACTCGACCCCTCAGTGCCTGAAATAGAGAGTCCTTCTTCAGTGTTCATGGCAGTTTCATATGACACGGCCCCTTCCCTACTCCAAAGTCCTTCTTCTTTTTTTCTTCTGGATGCTGCCTGTGTTGCAAGGGAATCAGACGAGGAGTCATGGCGGCTTCGGCAGGTTAGTGGGGTAAATGGGTTGAGACTGTTCCACCAGTAGATTAGAGTCAGGTAGATGGGGCAGACTTGAGTGGGGTAGATTGGGTGGGGTAGATTGGAGTGGAGTACGCTGGGTGGGGTGGGGTAGTTTGGGGGAGATGGGTTGGGTAGATTGGAGTAGGGTACATTGGAGTGGGGTAGATTGGAGTGGGAGAGATTGAAGTGGTTTGGGTGGGTGGGGGTAGATTGGAGTGCGGTAGATTTTGGTAAACGGGAGTGGAGTAGGTTGAGGTAGATTGGAGTGGGGTAGATTGGAGTAAATTGGAGTGGTGTAGATTGGTGTAGATTAAAGTGGTGTAGATTTTAGTGGGGTAGATTGGTGAAGGGTAGAGAGGTGTAGATTGGAGTTGGATATATATGTGCATTCCTGAATTAACACGTAATCACACAGCATTGTAATAACTTTTATGCTTTTGAAGAAACGAAGAGATTGCATGAATAAGGCCGCAAGTGCTTTAGTAAATGTATGTTGCATTCTTTTTAAAAGGAAATGATTAACGCCGCTTTACGCACTAGGCTTCTGCTAGGTAACATTAATGGGAAGTAGTGAATGGTGGAGGTGAACAGTGATGGTTTAATTATCACATAATTAATAAATGTTCATTTCTATTTTACTTTAGTGTACTGGAGGAAGATGCCATTTTAGTTAACTTGACTATGGTGGGAGGGGGGAGTCATGAGGAGCGAGCTCGTTCTGCCATGAAGAGAAAAAGATGTGCTGTGCACCGCAGATGACATGAAGGAGTGAAGGCCAGTGTGTCCGTCGCCTGCCAACTTCTGTATTCGAACTTGGGACCAGAGATGTCCACTGCAAATGACTTTGATTCACAAATAAAGAAATGTACAATTTGTAACTGATGTGGGGAACATGTGAAAAAGTTGACATTCAGACCATGGGAACGGTTGTGCACAATAAGCCTGTTGAATAAATGAAAAGTAATGGGTGCCTTTAGGGGCGTGGTGTAGAAGCTTAGGCTGACAGGAGAGAAGAGGGGAGATGCGTCGCTGTCCGTCGGTTTGCAGAGAGGCCTAGCTGTTCCTATCCTGTCCTGTTCCTGACCAAACATTTTGAGTTTCTTGATTACCTTTTTGGGGAACCTCCATCATCTCCTGGGTCCAGGGGGTGGTTTTCCTACAGACCGATAGGTTTGTACCTAGCTTAATGTCATTCTGAGAATCTCAGCATTAAATATATTTGTCTCTGAAACTTTTATCTCTCCACCTACCCACTCCTTCAACAATATATTGATATGCATTATTTGAGATGAACCTATTGTCTCTTCATCCATCCCTCTGTTAGGTAATATATGTTTGGCATCATTATTTTGCTGAATCTTTTGTCTCTTACTCTACCCACTCCTTCAATGCATAATGTTGTTGCGGAATGAGTCTGTACAAATTGCATTATGTCTCTGGTCGTGAGATTCGATGTTTGTAATTGTGACCTGATGCAGATGAGAATTTACCTTGAATTATGAGATAAAAACTCATGTATTAACTTTTACCGAGAGTCTGTAATAAATTTTTGACAAATGGTCGGTGAGCTAGTATTTATCATTACCATCAACTATTCAACTAATTGGTCCATCGACCAAGTAGAAGAAGAGTTGATGTCAAGATTAGTTATTTAACAGATGTCCTAGGAGACCTATAAAAGAAATAAGTGATGAAGAAACAAATTGACACCAGCACCTCAGGGATATTGATGGTGATTGTGTTTTGGCCATTGTAGTGATTTGTTGAGTATTGATCCCTGATCAATTAAGAGGTATTGGCACTGGAGCCATGGGCTCTAATTGCTGATTTAAACTTTTTCCTACTTTTTGATTGTCTTTTAACCACACCAGCAACATGTTTGGAAGTTGCTAGTAGACAGCGACGAGTGTATGGGCAGTGGCCCTAGTTTTCGATATCACTTCTCACTTTGAAATCTTTTCAGATTAGGGCTTTAATTACTGTTCTGTACGATTTTGCTGTAGCTCACATTCTGCCTGCAAAACATTGCAGCTTCTCCCACTTGTTGATCTCCTAAGTGGGAAGGGGAAAAAACAACAGCTATTGAGAAGGAGTATGTTGGGTGGAGCAAATTGGAATTCCGAGTCAGTGGTATTTGTTACTGTAAAAGAAATAGGACGGAACCTATGTAGCAAGCGCACTTAAACACAATTAAATGGTGGCGGGGTGGAGGATGTAAAGAAAAAACAGACGGAGTGTGACTAAGACAGAAGAGAAGCAACACAAATGGGGAAATGAGTGAATGAAAGCACAAGGTGAAAAAAAAACTATTAAAAAAGTAGCTTAAAAAACTAGAGCAGTAAATGGATACAAGTACTTGATCCATGCTCTAGGGGTTGGCCAAACACAAGAAGAGGCATTACGCATGCATGCCATGGCAAATATTAATGGTATGCTTTTTGAGAAGGAATTTTGTATACTCATGTTGGCATTCTTAAGTCTTTATAGTCATATGACAGGCATTGCAACCCCCACGTTTATAATGGCACAGAATAGGTGCCAAATTCCATTGTCACCACAAATTTTGTTTTTTGGGTGTTGCCAGTAAAGCTCGAACCACATGATCGAGTACATTGTTTCCTCTTCTGAAAGAAAACAATGGTTTATCATTGCTGTCAAATTCATCTTGAACAATGAACCAATGTTTGTTAACTATTTTTTTATATCAATAATATGTGTGCATAATGTTGTCATACATACCACTCCTGTCCATTATATCATGCTTGTCTTCCTTGGATTCCAATAGTTAATCCCTAGGGCAATGCCAGGCATGTTTCCTGGCCTGTATGAGTGTAGTTTACAGATTAGCATGTTGGATTCTGAAAAATAATCTAGTCTGCGGACACAATTCTTCCATAATTCTCAAGAACCGGCCATATGGTAGATTATCCCTTAAATTCCTAATCTGATGACTGGTGTACCTTAGAAGTGTATCATGTTCAGTTGGTTTCCTAAATAGAGTTTCCGGATAGGGCCGTATACAGCTTGCCCTCCTTATGATGTTTAAAAAATTGATTTTGGTTTTGTTTTGTGACATAGTGACCTGAATATCTGCTGACCTGTTATTAAGCCATTCAAAAAAGAGTTCCAGCCTTACACTGTCACTAGCCCATACCATAAGGACATCACCTATGTATCTTTTCCATGTCTCATGTTTTCAATTAAAGGGTTGTTTTCTTGATATAGATGCATGTATTTATATTTGTTCATGAAAATATTAGTTAGATTGGGTGCAAAGCCAGCCTCTATCACAAAACCTTTGGATTGGATGTAGAAGTCACCTTGAAAGATGAAAAAGGTTTTGTCATAGCAATGTTCAATAATGCTACTATGAAATCAATAGGTGCCCATATAGGTCAGTGTCTGGTGTCAAGAACTTCTCTGATAGTGTTTAAAGCTGCCTGTTAACAGAAATAGGTTAAAGGGAAGCTAAAGGTGATTTCTAAAAAAAACTGGTTCTGTGGTGTGAATGGATAGTCCTCTATCTATTTGATCCCATCCATTTTGTTGTGCACATAGGTTTGAGTGCTGCTCCCTACAAAGGGCTTAATAAACAGGTAAATATATATAAAAAGTGGTTCCAGGAGGGATCCACACCTGGACACCATTGGGCAACCAGGGAAATTGTTTACTATCTTGTGTATGTTGGGGAGAGTGAATATGGCTGCCGTTCAGAGATATATTTTATGTTCAGGTACTCAATTTCATAAACACTGTGCAGGATGAAATGGCCCTGTGTGATGTTGGCGCTCACTATTAACGGTACTCATTCGCTTCGTAATGCCTAGTTATGGTGCTCAAGGGAGGAGGAACCATCCACTGCTCCAAGTTTTTGACCCCTGGGAATCTACCTAACAATTATACACAGGCCCGAGCACACATTAAATAGACGTCATTTGTTAAATCAAGACCAGTACATTGCATAAGATAATTCAAAAAGGCTTCTTGAATTTTAATTTTCTTTCATTGGTTGATCCAACCAAAATGTGTTTCGTCGTCCGGGAATAGCCCATGACTTCCTCAGAGCTGTGTTGATGCAAAATAGTCGATAATCCTCTGTGCCGGTTACAATTCCGTCCCGGCCAAGGAGGCAGGGAAAAGGTAATGATGCTCCAATTTTCTAGTCCTTTAGTCCTCAATGTGATCTAAATTCCGACATCCATGTAGAATAGCATAGTGTCAATGGTAGAGTTGATGAGCGTCCAGTAAACGCTTGTTAGTGCACTTTCATGCACAGACATTTTTCAACGTCCAACACTGGCTCCTAGTATGGTGGCCATACTAGGAGCCGGTGTTGGACGCTGAAAAACGTCCGTGCATGAGAGTGCAATAAGGAGCGTATAGTAGACACTTATCAACTATTGTTTTATGGTTTAGGGGTGGGTAAGGGTATTGGGTGGGAAGGGTGATTTTAGGGTTTAGGGGCGGCTGGGGAATTGGGTGGTGAGAGTGTTTTTAAGGTTTTGGGAAAGGGAACTGTGTGGTAACAGTGTATTTTAAGGTTTAGGGGTGGGTAAAGGAATTGGGTGGTAAGGGTGTTTTTATGGTTCAGGGATGAGTAAGAGAATCGGGTTCCCCCAATTAAAAAAAACATAAGTAATATATTATATATACATAGATAACCAGAGGCGCAGTAGTAGGCGGAAGCCAGAACGCGTCAGACTGGGAAACA
This sequence comes from Triturus cristatus, assembly GCF_964204655.1. NCBI lineage: Eukaryota > Metazoa > Chordata > Amphibia > Caudata > Salamandridae > Triturus > Triturus cristatus. The sequence goes on along the minus strand of NC_140587.1, from coordinate 938,568,579 downwards.
CATTTTATTTGTGTATTCTTGCATGGAAACCGGTTACATTTATAAAATATGAAAATAAAATATAATATAAGGGTGAAAAAAAGCACGGAGGACAGCGTCTGAGGAGTTTGTGTGCTGCCGTATCACAAATCGTGGGTGGAAAACGCCGATTTTGGATATGAATATATATAAATATATTGCTCAGCAATCATGTCCAGGACGAAGGGCGCACTATTTCACAGCTGGTGCCTGCAGGGAGGCTGGACTCAGCCTCAAAATCCACTTCACCACCAATTCCTAAAAACGCAGCACTCTCCTGGGGTTTATTTTTCAAGTTGCTTTAATTAACAAGCCATCTCCTCCTTCACCTATGCGTTTCAACCAACAGGTCTTGGTCACGGTGTATAGCGTTAGTCCCTCCACGCTTTCACTATTTTATACCAATTACCCATTTTGCCTGTTATGGTGCATTATGGGAATGGTAGTTTAAAATACAAATTCCACCAATTAATGTGTATAATACAATAAATCGCAATGTTTGGTCATCAATGCCAATTCATGATGTTCAATAAATTGTACATCTCATGCCCCAGTTCATTCATACATATAAAAATAAGTGAACATTTCTTAACTCCCAACACAATTATCAATTTGTCAAGAGATTGAGTAAACTGGACAACTTATCTTAGGAAAGGGTCCACTCTTACACGCTGACTCTTAGTTGGCATGATGTTAGATATATGGCTTAGTGTCCTTTGTCACACACATCGATTGCATGGCTTAGTGCCCATCAGCGCAATCTGGTTAGTGTGACTTCCCAACATCAGAACTTATTAATCAAGTCATGCCTTGTTCTCACTCGCTATGGCTCAGTGCCATATATATATATATATATATATATATATATATATATATATATATATATATATATATATATATATATATATATATATATATATATATATATATATATATATTACCTACTGGCGGTCGCCAGTAGGTAGTTATAGTTAGGACCCTGTTTCCATAGGAAATCCGCAACATTCTATTTTGAATAACTTTGGCGCCGGTCGACGAATCCTCGCGAATTTTTCAAAATAGGTGGGGCGCTACGCTCCGCTCCTACCCTGAAAGTCTCGGGGGGATTCGTCAAGCGGGGGCTGAGATAAAAGGGGGGTCCCAAAACGCGTTTTTCCCATGCATTTTTCCATAGGACCTTTAGACACAGCTACAGCCCGAACGGCTGAACAGAATTACTTGAAATTTGGCAGAGAGCTAGTCCTCAGGTCAAGGAAGTGCCTTTTGTAGGTTTGGTGTAAATCTGTTCAGTAGATTCTGAGAAAATAGCCTTTAAATCAATATATATATCTGAGCCAGCTTACGGTGCGCTTACGGTGCGCTTACCGTACGTGTACGGTGGCGTGCGCGAGCGCAATTCTGATTGGCTCTTAGATCTTAGTAAACATTCGAATCGGTCGAAACCAGGAAGCGGCGGCCGCCATTTTCTCTCTCGCTCTCTGAGTTGGGCAGCAAAAACGAAGCCAAAAAATGGCTAAAGAGGCAGTTTCGTCACATCCTAACCACCCAGCATTGATTTTTTTTCGGAAATTCGCCGATTACGCTTACCGTACGCGTACGGTACAAATTATTAAAAAAAAAAATTATCCACATTCTCCCCACCCCGTGTGCAAATGGTGCCCGAAGGGCACCATTTGTGCATGGCATATTAGACATATCAAATTAACAAAGACTACATTTCAAAAGATGCGCATAATATGTCCCCCATGTGCGCACGGTGCCACCCCGTGTGCAAATGGTGCCCGAAGGGCACCATTTGTGCATGGCATATAACAACAATAAAATTAACAAAGAATACATTTCAAAAAGATGCGCATAATATGTCCCCCATGTGCGCACGGTGCGCGAAGCGCATCGTGCGTACATGGCCCATCCCGCATAATGTGGGCTCACTGTGCGCGGACGGTGCGCGAAGCGCACCATGCGCACACGGAACGAACTGCGTTAACTGGGCGCGCAACGCCACGAATGGCGTAAAGTAACTTAGCATTTAAAAAACCGTACAAATTCACTGAAAAAACCATAGGTTTCACACACGTTATAGTTAGGAATTAGCATTTAAAAAACCTTGCAAATTCACTGAAAAAACCATAGGTTTCACACATGTTATAGTTAGCTGGACATTTTACTTATAAAAAACCAATGAAATTCCCCCGTTATAGTTAGTGCAGGCAACTATAACTCACGCGACCGCAATCTTCTGCTGATGACATATGTGTCTTTATGAAAAAAAAATATTTGTAATATATGTATAGCTAAAAATTAATGGAAGAAGACATGGGCAAATAATTGTCTAAATACAGTATTAGCATCAGCAGAGGATTGCGGTCGCGTGAGTTATAGTTGCCTGCACTAACTATAACGGGGGAATTTCATTGGTTTTTTATCAGTAAAATGTCCAGCTAACTATAACATGTGTGAAACCTATGGGTTTTTCAGTGAATATATATATATATCTGAGTGGATGGAAAACAATCATATATGCTCCATGAATATGTTGAAGATATTAATCAAATTTGCCGAAAAGAAAAGTATCAAACTAACTCTAGAAAGTGAAGAAATAATCGTGACATTGAAAGAGTTATTGAGCAATGAAGAATTTGAGACCGAAATGGAGAAAATGAACAAAAGATTGGGAAAACTAGAGGATGAAATTAAAATGAAAAAATTATCCAAATTCGAGAGAGACGAAATCGACTACAATAATGGCCAGATACTAACTTTTGGCAAGAAGTTCGAGAAATTAAGAAATGAACAGACCAACCAAGCCAAACAAATTGCAAAAATAATACAAGGAGCAGAAGGAGGAGATGGACCAACGGCACTAAGTAGTGGAGTATTTGAAACAATGGAACAAATTTTGCAATGCGAGTCAGAAATAACTAACAATGTGCAAGAAAACGAAGCAGAAGCACTAAAAGCCCGATTTTTAAAGGAGTACGAGTTGCTGACAATAGACAAGTCAAATACGATGACCATCAGCGACAGCCCGGCAAGAGGTCGTGGAAGAGGAGGAAGAGGAGGCAGAAAGCTAAATTATTCCATGCAATCAGACAGCCCAGTGGGAACAAGAACAAGGGGCAGGTTCGCCAAGAAAATATGAAAACGCGAACCGTGGTAAATCTTTCTAACTACAAACTAAGTAATGTTGAATTAGATGTTTTAATGTTAGGCCTATCATTTTGCCCTACATCTAGATTCAATTATACAGAAAGTAGGATAGACTTATTCCATTACATAAGAAAGTTAAAACTGAAGAAATGGTTTTCCAATAAGCCCAAAAAACAGCCTATTGAACAATCAAGTGTACAATTGGATGTTCAAATAAAGGATATAGAGACTTTCCAGGTGGCTCAAGAACTGGCAGGAATAGTGGACATGGCTCTTCCTGTAGATATGATGGCGGAAACTCCGTTTAAACCGAAATCTGTGTTTCTGCCTCAAATTAATTGTGAAGCAATAAACTGCTTTGAGAAAGGGATGGTTAATGAACTAAAAAAATTGAAAAACCAGAAAGTATACCAAAGAACAAACTTAAACCCTCACCACAACTCAAAGCATTGAATGCACTGGAATCAAACCATGACTTTGTCATAAAGCAGAGCGATAAAGGGGGAAACGTGGTCATCTGGCCTGTGGACATGTATAAACAAGAGGGACTATCACAATTGTCTGACACCAGTAGGTATTGTCAAACTACTAGATTAATTTATAATCAAGCAATGTCTACAGTGGCAAATCAGATCACCGAGTGGAAAGATGTATGCATGATAAGCGTAGATGAATTCTCCTATTTGGCATGCAAACACCCCAAACTACCAATATTATATCTGCTACCAAAGTTGCACAAGAATGCCCAACGGCCACCAGGGAGGCCTATTGTCTCTTCATGTGGGAGTGCGTTGGAGAATACTTCCAAATATGTGGACTACTTTCTCCAACCGCTGGTTCAATCCCTCCCTTCCTATGTCCGTGATACTAGTGACTTCCTTAAGCATATATCTGGCATGGAATGGTCTTCAGAGTATCTTATGTTAGGACTAGATGTTTGCAGTCTTTACACTAGTATTCCGCAAACTTTAGGCCTAGAAACATGCAAACACTTTCTCTATAGCAGACCAGCAAGTTTTTTACATCACACAGAGATGTTGCTCAAAATGATTGAAATGTGCTTGAATAATAATTTTTTCCTTTTCGATAAAAACATCTACAGGCAGATCCAGGGGACGGCTATGGGAACCTGCTTCGCCCCCAGCTTTGCAGGTCTTTACCTGGGCTGGTGGGAGGAGCAGGTGGTCCACAACATCGAACTATTTAAGAGCCATGCCGTCCTCTGGCTACGCTACATAGATGACATCTTTTTTGTGTGGAGTGGCACTGAGACACAAGCCATGGAATTTGTAGAGACCCTTAATACTAATGAAATGAATCTCCAATTCACACACCAAATTAGTAAAGACACCATGGAATTTTTAGATCTTAAACTTGAGATAAAAAATAACACCATAGAAAGTTCCTTATTCAGAAAGTCTACAGCTGGCAACAGTCTACTTCACGCTGACAGTTGCCATCCCCATAACCTTATACAAAGCATACCTTTTGGAGAGCTATTGCGGGCACGCAGAAATTGCAGTACTATCAGCAAATTTGAAAATGAGAAATCCATCATGCAAGAACGTTTTTTGGCACGTGGTTATAGTGCCAAAACAGTGAATAAGGCGATTAATAAAGTTGAAGCTCTCAATCGCCAGGAACTTCTTTTCCCTACGGAAACCGTTCCAACCATTAAGCCTAAGGAAACTGTAAGGTTTATCACTACTTACAGCACCCATGCATGGGAGGTCAGGAGGAGCTTAAAAAAGTTTTGGGAAGTGCTGAAAACTGATAAGGATTTGAAAGATTATATAGGTGATTATCCATCTCTCACTTTTCGTAAACCTAAATCATTAAGAGACCAATTATGCAATAACATGATCCCCAATCCTAAAAAAGAGAATGCGGTCAAGGGGTTTTTTACATGTAACCAATGCAAGGCTTGTAAATATAGTTGTAGCATAAAATCAGTGAAATTCAACAATAATGAGGCCCCTTGGGTCATACAAAAACACTTAAACTGTAATACGGAATTTGTGGTGTATATTCTCAAATGTCCTTGTTCCAAATACTATATAGGGAGCACCATCCATTCAGGAAAGAAAAGAGTGTTAGAGCACTTGAGGGCCATCAACAAAAATGACAAAACCTATCCAGTAGCCCGGCATTTTCAAGATAACCACAACAGTAATGCCAGTCTTGTCAAATTTGCTGCAATTGATTGTGTTCTACCTAATGTAAGAGGTGGCAACAGATTGCTAGAACTCAGAAAATTGGAATCCAAATTTATTATTAGATTCAATACCATGGTGCCCCATGGGTTGAATATGGATGAGGAGTTATCAGTGCATTTATACTAATGTATGTTTGGTTCAATAGGTTTATGCATACCTGCTGTTTTCTGCTTGCTGTTTTTTAGAAATTTTGTGTGACTTTTTAATAATCTCGTGTAACAATATGAAGATTTTTAATAGACATTCTGTCTTTTTTTAAGGTAACAGATGCTTGGAGAAGTAGATGAATTGGCTACCCTCTGAACAGTTTGCCCACATGGGCAACACCTAAGGGAAATCCTGTTATTATGATTTGGCCCACTGGGGCAGTATTGAACTGAGTTAATTAGCGTGTAAGAGTCTCATAAACCCCCTTGTTCTTTAAATCTTTTGACAGACTCTATGATATTGATTAAGGCCATGTGTTGCCATGATTCAATGGTTTTTGACTAAAGCATGCCCACTGGGGCGTTTCATTCAATAGACTTAGGCTGTCTGCATTATATAATTTTCATCTAGTCACTATGCCAGCCCAGTACAAATTAATCTTGTGGGGAGGTAAGAGAGAATACTCCCGTAGCACTATGGACTAATACACCATTGTCTTACCTTTTAACATGATGAGTTCGAGTCCCAGAACGGCCGACATTAATTTATTTGTGCGGTATGTTAATTTCTACTGTCATTTTGTCGACCATAATTAAGCATTTTTTCATCCCACATGGGAGGGAAACACGGAGGTTATTATTTGACAGATGTATTTTCTGGTACATGCTATTCGAACGCGCTATTGTGTGCGTGTTATTTGTAAACTATGGATTTTCTAATCATGCAAAAACATTGTTCTTGACATGCTAGTCATTGTACTTACCATTTACACGAAATTACCTTAAATTAACTTCGAAAAATTGTAAATACTCATATGAATTATAATATGTAGAGTATTTTGTTTATGTTTATTATATCACGTGACATGTTGATTTACTTTATTAACAAAGAGGAAATGCACAAAGTTTGCCCGTGACGAAGGAGTGTCCTACTCCGAAACGCGTCGGACGTTTGTGTCTGCAATTAAATCTGCACTGAAAATAGAGGCCACGGCTCCTGTGTGATTCCTTCGTTATATCTGGAAAGGATTGCGCTGGACTGAACGTGTGAGGATATATATATATATATATATATATATATATATATATATATATATATATATATTCACTTAAAAAACCATAGGTTTCACACATGTTATAGTTAGCTGGACATTTCCCTCGTAAAAAACCATTGAAATTCCCCCGTTATAGTTAGTTCAGATAACTATAACTCGCGCGCCCGCAATCCACTGCTCATGACGTCACATATTACATCACTCATGACATGGTCAGTGGCATCACTGATGACATCACTGATGACATCATCCTTGTGATAGAGTGGCGGTCGCGCGAGTTATAGTTATCTGAACTAACTATAACGGGGGAATTTCAATGGTTTTTTACGAGTGAAATGTCCAGCTAACTATAACATGTGTGAACAAAAATCCGATTGGCCGCACTCTGCTAGTCCTACCAGCGTGTTACCCCAAAGAATTGTGGTCCATGAAGTAGCGTCGGCGGGTACGCCTATGCCAAAAGATTAAAATGAAAATAAGTGTCGCGTTAGCCATCCCTGGACACGTGTTTCGAGGTAGTTGCCTCTCGTCAGCAGGGAGTAGGTATGCGTGTAGGGTTGCTGCGTAGGCTGCCAAAAAATATTCTCAGGTAAAGTACCACTCAAGGCGCGCAGGTGCGTAGCCATGGGCTCGTCAGCCCCACCGGCTCAAGGGAGCCTGAATGTAAACAAAAATCCGATTGGCCGCACTCTGCTAGACCTACCAGCGTGTTACCCCAAAGAATTGTGGTCCATGAAGTAGCGTCGGCGGGTACGCCTATGCCAAAAGATTCAAATGAAAATAAGTGTCGCGTTAGCCATCCCTGGACACGTGTTTCGAGGTAGTTGCCTCTCGTCAGCAGGGAGTAGGTATGTGTGTAGGGTTGCTGCGTAGGCTGCCAAAAAATATTCTCAGGTAAAGTACCACTCAAGGCGCGCAGGTGCGTAGCCATGGGCTCGTCAGCCCCACTGGCTCAAGGGAGCCTGAATGTAAACAAAAATCCGATTGGCCGCACTCTGCTAGTCCTACCAGCGTGTTACCCCAAAGAATTGGGGTCCATGAAGTAGCGTCGGCGGGTACGCCTATGCCAAAAGATTAAAATGAAAATAAGTGTCGCGTTAGCCATCCCTGGACACGTGTTTCGAGGTAGTTGCCTCTCGTCAGCAGGGAGTAGGTATGTGTGTAGGGTTGCTGCGTAGGCTGCCAAAAAATATTCTCAGGTAAAGTACCACTCAAGGCGCGCAGGTGCGTAGCCATGGGCTCTTCAGCCCCACCGGCTCAAGGGAGCCTGAATGTAAACAAAAATCCGATTGGCCGCACTCTGCTAGTCCTACCAGCGTGTTACCCCAAAGAATTGTGGTCCATGAAGTAGCGTCGGCGGGTACGCCTATGCCAAAAGATTAAAATGAAAATAAGTGTTGCGTTACCCATCCCTGGACACGTGTTTCGAGGTAGGTGCCTCTCGTCAGCAGGGAGTAGGTATGTGTGTAGGGTTGCTGCGTAGGCTGCCAAAAAATATTCTCAGGTAAAGTACCACTCAAGGCGCGCAGGTGCGTAGCCATGGGCTCGTCAGCCCCACCGGCTCAAGGGAGCCTGAATGTAAACAAAAATCCGATTGGCCGCACTCTGCTAGTCCTACCAGCGTGTTACCCCAAAGAATTGTGGTCCATGAAGTAGCGTCGGCGGGTACGCCTATGCCAAAAGATTAAAATTAAAATAAGTGTCGCGTTAGCCATCCCTGGACACGTGTTTCGAGGTAGTTGCCTCTCGTCAGCAGGGAGTAGGTATGTGTGTAGGGTTGCTGCGTAGGCTGCCAAAAAATATTCTCAGGTAAAGTACCACTCAAGGCGCGCAGGTGCGTAGCCATGGGCTCGTCAGCCCCACGGGCTCAAGGGAGCCTGAATGTAAACAAAAATCCGATTGGCCGCACTCTGCTAGTCCTACCAGCGTGTTACCCCAAAGAATTGTGGTCATACTTGCATGCATTACACGGGCATAGGCGTACTCGCCGACGCTGACCTCAGGGACCATTTTTCATTGGGGTAACACGCTTGGTAGGTGGAGCAGTGTGCGACCAATTAGACTTAACTTTATTTCAGGCTCCCTTGAGCCGGTGGAGCCGACAGGCTCATGGTTACGCACCTGCACGCTACGAGAGGTACTTTACCTGATAACGATTTTAGCAGCTTACACAGCAACCCTACACACTTTCCTACTCCCTGCTGACGAGAGGCAACTACCTCGAAACACGTGTCCAGGGATGGCTAACGCTACTCATACTTGCATGCATTACACGGGCATAGGCGTACTCGCCGACGCTGACCTCAGGGACCATTTTTCATTGGGGTAACAATAAAATTAACAAAGAATACATTTCAAAAAGATGCGCATAATATGTCCCCCATGTGCGCACGGTGCGCGAAGCGCATCGTGCGTACATGGCCCATCCCGCATAATGTGGGCTCACTGTGCGCGGACGGTGCGCGAAGCGCACCATGCGCGCACGGAACGAACTGCGTTAACTGGGCGCGCAACGCCACGAATGGCGTAAAGTAACTTAGCATTTAAAAAACCGTACAAATTCACTGAAAAAACCATAGGTTTCACACACGTTATAGTTAGGAATTAGCATTTAAAAAACCTTGCAAATTCACTGAAAAAACCATAGGTTTCACACATGTTATAGTTAGCTGGACATTTTACTTATAAAAAACCAATGAAATTCCCCCGTTATAGTTAGTGCAGGCAACTATACCTCACGCGACCGCAATCTTCTGCTGATGACATATGTGTCTTTATGAAAAAAAAATATTTGTAATATATGTATAGCTAAAAATTAATGGAAGAAGACATGGGCAAATAAGTGTCTAAATACAGTATTAGCATCAGCAGAGGATTGCGGTCGCGTGAGTTATAGTTGCCGGCACTAACTATAACGGGGGAATTTCATTGGTTTTTTATCAGTAAAATGTCCAGCTAACTATAACATGTGTGAAACCTATGGTTTTTTCAGTGAATATATATATATATATATATATATATATATATATATATATATATATATATTCACTTAAAAAACCATAGGTTTCACACATGTTATAGTTAGCTGGACATTTCACTCGTAAAAAACCATTGAAATTCCCCCGTTATAGTTAGTTCAGATAACTATAACTCGCGCGCCCGCAATCCACTGCTCATGACGTCACATATTACATCACTCATGACATGGTCAGTGGCATCACTGATGACATCACTGATGACATCATCCTTGTGAAAGAGTGGCGGTCGCGCGAGTTATAGTTATCTGAACTAACTATAACGGGGGAATTTCAATGGTTTTTTACGAGTGAAATGTCCAGCTAACTATAACATGTGTGAACAAAAATCCGATTGGCCGCACTCTGCTGGTCCTACCAGCGTGTTACCCCAAAGAATTGTGGTCCATAAAGTAGCGTCGGCGGGTACGCCTATGCCAAAAGATTAAAATGAAAATAAGTGTCGCGTTAGCCATCCCTGGACACGTGTTTTGAGGTAGTTGCCTCTCGTCAGCAGGGAGTAGGTATGCGTGTAGGGTTGCTGCGTAGGCTGCCAAAAAATATTCTCAGGTAAAGTACCACTCAAGGCGCGCAGGTGCGTAGCCATGGGCTCGTCAGCCCCACCGGCTCAAGGGAGCCTGAATGTAAACAAAAATCCGATTGGCCGCACTCTGCTAGACCTACCAGCGTGTTACCCCAAAGAATTGTGGTCCATGAAGTAGCGTCGGCGGGTACGCCTATGCCAAAAGATTAAAATGAAAATAAGTGTCGCGTTAGCCATCCCTGGACACGTGTTTCGAGGTAGTTGCCTCTCGTCAGCAGGGAGTAGGTATGTGTGTAGGGTTGCTGCATAGGCTGCCAAAAAATATTCTCAGGTAAAGTACCACTCAAGGCGCGCATGTGCGTAGCCATGGGCTCGTCAGCCCCACTGGCTCAAGGGAGCCTGAATGTAAACAAAAATCCGATTGGCCGCACTCTGCTAGTCCTACCAGCGTGTTACCCCAAAGAATTGTGGTCCATGAAGTAGCGTCGGCGGGTACGCCTATGCCAAAAGATTAAAATGAAAATAAGTGTTGCGTTAGCCATCCCTGGACACGTGTTTCGAGGTAGTTGCCTCTCGTCAGCAGGGAGTAGGTATGTGTGTAGGGTTGCTGCGTAGGCTGCCAAAAAATATTCTCAGGTAAAGTACCACTCAAGGCGCGCAGGTGTGTAGCCATGGGCTCGTCAGCCCCACCGGCTCAAGGGAGCCTGAATGTAAACAAAAATCCGATTGGCCGCACTCTGCTAGTCCTACCAGCGTGTTACCCCAAAGAATTGTGGTCCATGAAGTAGTGTCGGCGGGTACGCCTATGCCAAAAGATTAAAATGAAAATAAGTGTCGCGTTAGCCATCCCTGGACACGTGTTTCGAGGTAGTTGCCTCTCGTCAGCAGGGAGTAGGTATGTGTGTAGGGTTGCTGCGTAGGCTGCCAAAAAATATTCTCAGGTAAAGTACCACTCAAGGCGCGCAGGTGCGTAGCCATGGGCTCGTCAGCCCCAACGGCTCAAGGGAGCCTGAATGTAAACAAAAATCCGATTGGCCGCACTCTGCTAGTCCTACCAGCGTGTTACCCCAAAGAATTGTGGTCCATGAAGTAGCGTCGGCGGGTACGCCTATGCCAAAAGATTAAAATGAAAATAAGTGTCGCGTTAGCCATCCCTGGACATGTGTTTCGAGGTAGTTGCCTCTCGTCAGCAGGGAGTAGGTATGTGTGTAGGGTTGCTGCGTAGGCTGCCAAAAAATATTCTCAGGTAAAGTACCACTCAAGGCGCGCAGGTGCGTAGCCATGGGCTCGTCAACCCCACCGGCTCAAGGGAGCCTGAATGTAAACAAAAATCCGATTGGCCGCACTCTGCTAGTCCTACCAGCGTGTTACCCCAAAGAATTGTGGTCCATGAAGTAGCGTCGGCGGGTACGCCTATGCCAAAAGATTAAAATGAAAATAAGTGTCGCGTTAGCCATCCCTGGACACGTGTTTCGAGGTAGTTGCCTCTCGTCAGCTGGGAGTAGGTATGTGTGTAGGGTTGCTGTGTAGGCTGCCAAAAAATATTCTCAGGTAAAGTACCACTCAAGGCGCGCAGGTGCGTAGCCATGGGCTCGTCAGCCCCACCGGCTCAAGGGAGCCTGAATGTAAACAAAAATCCGATTGGCCGCACTCTGCTAGTCCTACCAGCGTGTTACCCCAAAGAATTGTGGTCCATGAAGTAGCGTCGGCGGGTACGCCTATGCCAAAAGATTAATTTGAAAATAAGTGTCGCGTTAGCCATCCCTGGACACGTGTTTCGAGGTAGTTGCCTCTCGTCAGCAGGGAGTAGGTATGTGTGTAGGGTTGCTGCGTAGGCTGCCAAAAAATATTCTCAAGTAAAGTACCACTCAAGGCGCGCAGGTGCGTAGCCATGGGCTCGTCAGCCCCACCGGCTCAAGGGAGCCTGAATGTAAACAAAAATCTGATTGGCCGCACTCTGCTAGTCCTACCAGCGTGTTACCCCAAAGAATTGTGGTCCATGAAGTAGCGTCGGCGGGTACGCCTATGCCAAAAGATTAAAATGAAAATAGGTGTCGCGTTAGCCATCCCTGGACACGTGTTTCGAGGTAGTTGCCTCTCGTCAGCAGGGAGTAGGTATGTGTGTAGGGTTACTGCGTAGGCTGCCAAAAAATATTCTCAGGTAAAGTACCCCTCAAGGCGGCAGGTGCGTAGCCATGGGCTCGTCAGCCCCACCGGCTCAAGGGAGCCTGAATGTAAACAAAAATCCGATTGGCCGCACTCTGCTAGTCCTACCAGCGTGTTACCCCAAAGAACTGTGGTCCATGAAGTAGCGTCGGCGGGTACGCCTATGCCAAAAGATTAAAATGAAAATAAGTGTCGCGTTAGCCATCTCTGGACACGTGTTTCGAGGTAGTTGCCTCTCGTCAGCAGGGAGTAGGTATGTGTGTAGGGTTGCTGGGTAGGCTGCCAAAAAATATTCTCAGGTAAAGTACCACTCAAGGCGCGCAGGTGCGTAGCCATCGGCTCGTCAGCCCCACCGGCTCAAGGGAGCCTGAATGTAAACAAAAATCCGATTGGCCGCACTCTGCTAGTCCTACCAGCGTGTTACCCCAAAGAATTGGGGTCCATGAAGTAGCGTCGGCGGGTACGCCTATGCCAAAAGATTAAAATGAAAATAAGTGTCGCGTTAGCCATCCCTGGACACGTGTTTCGAGGTAGTTGCCTCTCGTCAGCAGGGAGTAGGTATGTGTGTAGGGTTGCTGCGTAGGCTGCCAAAAAATATTCTCAGGTAAAGTACCACTCAAGGCGCGCAGGTGCGTAGCCATGGGCTCTTCAGCCCCACCGGCTCAAGGGAGCCTGAATGTAAACAAAAATCCGATTGGCCGCACTCTGCTAGTCCTACCAGCGTGTTACCCCAAAGAATTGTGGTCCATGAAGTAGCGTCGGCGGGTACGCCTATGCCAAAAGATTAAAATGAAAATAAGTGTTGCGTTACCCATCCCTGGACACGTGTTTCGAGGTAGGTGCCTCTCGTCAGCAGGGAGTAGGTATGTGTGTAGGGTTGCTGCGTAGGCTGCCAAAAAATATTCTCAGGTAAAGTACCACTCAAGGCGCGCAGGTGCGTAGCCATGGGCTCGTCAGCCCCACCGGCTCAAGGGAGCCTGAATGTAAACAAAAATCCGATTGGCCGCACTCTGCTAGTCCTACCAGCGTGTTACCCCAAAGAATTGTGGTCCATGAAGTAGCGTCGGCGGGTACGCCTATGCCAAAAGATTAAAATGAAAATAAGTGTCGCGTTAGCCATCCCTGGACACGTGTTTCGAGGTAGTTGCCTCTCGTCAGCAGGGAGTAGGTATGTGTGTAGGGTTGCTGCGTAGGCTGCCAAAAAATATTCTCAGGTAAAGTACCACTCAAGGCGCGCAGGTGCGTAGCCATGGGCTCGTCAGCCCCACGGGCTCAAGGGAGCCTGAATGTAAACAAAAATCCGATTGGCCGCACTCTGCTAGTCCTACCAGCGTGTTACCCCAAAGAATTGTGGTCATACTTGCATGCATTACACGGGCATAGGCGTACTCGCCGACGCTGACCTCAGGGACCATTTTTCATTGGGGTAACACGCTTGGTAGGTGGAGCAGTGTGCGACCAATTAGACTTAACTTTATTTCAGGCTCCCTTGAGCCGGTGGAGCCGACAGGCTCATGGTTACGCACCTGCACGCTACGAGAGGTACTTTACCTGATAACGATTTTAGCAGCTTACACAGCAACCCTACACACTTTCCTACTCCCTGCTGACGAGAGGCAACTACCTCGAAACACGTGTCCAGGGATGGCTAACGCTACTCATACTTGCATGCATTACACGGGCATAGGCGTACTCGCCGACGCTGACCTCAGGGACCATTTTTCATTGGGGTAACACGCTTGGTAGGTGGAGCAGTGTGCGACCAATTAGACTTAACTTTATTTCAGGCTCCCTTGAGCCGGTGGAGCCGACGGGCTCATGGTTACGAACCTGCGCGCTACGAGAGGTACTTTACCTGATAACGATTTTAGCAGCTTACACAGCAACCCTACACACTTTCCAACTCCCTGCTGACGAGAGGCAACTACCTCGAAACACGTGTCCAGGGATGGCTAGCGCTACTCATACTTGCATGCATTACACGGGCATAGGCGTACTCGCTGACCTCAGGGACCATTTTTCATTGGGGTAACACGCTTGGTAGGTGGAGCAGCGTGCGACCAATTAGACTTAACTTTATTTCAGGCTCCCTTGAGCCGGTGGAGCCGACGGGCTCATGGTTACGCACCTGCGCGCTACAAGAGGTACTTTACCTGATAACGATTTTAGCAGCTTACACAGCAACCCTACACACTTTCCTACTTCCTGCTGACGAGAGGCAACTACCTCGAAACACGTTTCCAGGGATGGCTAACGCTACTCATACTTGCATGCATTACACGGGCATAGGCGTACTCGCCGACGCTGACCTCAGGGACCATTTTTCATTGGGGTAACACACTTGGTAGGTGGAGCAGTGTGCGACCAATTAGACTTAACTTTATTTCAGGCTCCCTTGAGCCAGTGGAGCCGACGGGCTCATAGTTACGCACCTGCGCGCTACAAGAGGTACTTTACCTGATAACGATTTTAGCAGCTTACACAGCAACCCTACACACTTTCCTACTCCCTGCTGACGAGAGGCAACTACCTCGAAACACGTGTCCAGGGATGGCTAACGCTACTCATACTTGCATGCATTACACGGGCATAGGCGTACTCGCCGACGCTGACCTCAGGGACCATTTTTCATTGGGGTAACACGCTTGGTAGGTGGAGCAGTGTGCGACCAATTAGACTTAACTTTATTTCAGGCTCTCTTGAGCCGGTGGAGCCGACGGGCTCATGGTTACGCACCTGCGCTACGAGAGGTACTTTACCTGATAACGATTTTAGCAGCTTACACAGCAACCCTACACACTTTCCTACTCCCTGCTTTCGAGAGGCAACTACCTCGAAACACGTGTCCAGGGATGGCTAACGCTACTCATACTTGCATGCATTACACGGGCATAGGCGTACTCGCCGACGCTGATCTCAGGCACCATTTTTCATTGGGGTAACACGCTTGGTAGGTGGAGCAGTGTGCGACAAATTAGACTTATAACATGTGTGAAACCTATGGTTTTTTAAGTGAATTTGCAAGGTTTTTTAAATGCTAATTCCTAACTATAACGTGTGTGAAACCTATGGTTTTTTAAGTGAATTTGTACGGTTTTTAAATGCTAAGTTATGTATGTTTTAATATATTTTTTAAATATTTATTTTACAATTAACTACCTATGTATATAGTTATAGATTGACTGTATCCTGTAATATGGAATGGCTCGTTTAAAAGTTGTTTTTTTTTAAGGTTATTCCTGCGATTTTTTGAAAAAAAATAAAAAGTTTTTTTCACCCTTCGGGGTCCTTCAGGGACCCCTTGACAAAGGCTAGGGGGTCAGGAACTCTCTACCCTGCCCCCTTTTCACGTTCTCCACCTTTCTTTTTCACTGTCACACACAAAACACACAAAATGGCGGCCGACACTTCCTGATTTCGACCGATTTGAATGTTGACTGACATGTAACCACCAATCAGAATTACACTCGCGCACGTTATGGTGCGCGCTTATAGATATTTATGTGCTTTTAACTGCAATTTTCTCAGGAACTACTGAACAGATTGACACCATATATGCAAAAGGCACATGCCTGACCTGAGGACTACCTCTTTGCCAAATTTCAAGTAATTCTGTTCAGCCGTTCGGGCTGTACCTTCGACTAAAGGTCCTATGGGAAAATGCATGGGGAAAACGCGTTTTGGGACCCCCCTTTTTTCTCAGCCCCCGCTTGACGAATCACCCCGAGACTTTCAGGGTAGGAGCTGAGCGGAGCGCCCCATTAGTTTTAAACATTTTGCGAGGATTCGTCAACCGGCGCCAAAGTTATTCAAAATAGAATTTTCAGATTTCCTATGGAAACTCGGTCCTAACTATAACTATCTACTGGCGACCGCCAGTAGATAATATACTTTCGTGCTATATATATATATATATATCTATATATATATATATATACCTATATATATACATAGATATATATATAGAGAGATATATATATAGCACAAAAGTCCACCACCGTCGCAACCTCTTGCCCTGGGTGCCTCCTCTCGGGGTGGTGTGCCGCGTTTCAATGTGCGCACAGTCAAAGACCAAAATTGTGTCAGCCGACACAAACAGGAGCACGCATAGAAGTTTGTGAGTAAATCTTTTTATTTCGCCACTCCGGAGTGGCAAAACGCGTCTGTCAGAGTTGAGGGGGGCTTTACAAGAATGAAAATAGATTTACTCACAAACTCCTGTGTGTGCTCCTGTTTGTGTTGGCTGACACAATTTTGGTCTTCAACTGTGCGCACAGATATAGATATATAGATATATATATATATATATATATATATATATTTATATATATATTTATATTCTCACACACACACATATATAAATGGGTTTCACTTACCTTTCATTGTAAAGGCATGCGTGGTAAAGGTATGAGCATGGTGAAGGCAATGCATGGTAAATGCTTTGCATTCAAATCGATGCGGGGTAAAGGCACGCGTTGTAAATGCATGAGTGCTGGAGTCATACAACCCCAGGAAAAGCTGGAATAATCTTGACTAGAATAAAAATCAAAGGTCAAGAATATAGAGAAAAGGGGCTGACGATCCCACCAAAAAACACATTTGATTTCTTGCAATGCAATAAGTAGGTCCCAATTGTGTCATTTCATTTTTGGCAGGAAATAGATGCACACAGAGGGCCATATGTAGGTAGCCTAATACCGGTCGGTAACGGCCGATTTTCGGTAAATATACCGTTACCGACCGGTATTTAGGCTTTTGCTATGTAGGGGGAACATTTCAGGATTCGGTAATTTACCGAATCGGTAAAATTACCAAATCAGTAATTTTACCGATTCGGTAAATACCGAATCCTGAAATGAGATGTAGGTGACACTCAAATGAGTGATGTGTAGGGAAAATAATTTGGTATTTAGCACCAAATATATGTTGGTGCTAAATACCGAATTCATTGCAAAAAGCAATATTTTGCTGGACTAACAGTGCCATGTGGCAGACATACATGCCCTTAGGGCATGTATGTGCGCCACATGTGCACACATGCAGGAATCAGGGGTGCAACAGGGTGTCAATGTGACACCCTGCCACCCTTGAATGTGCTCCCCCCATTACCAAATCGGTATTTACCGATTCGGTAATGAGGCATACCTTCACATTGATTCAATCAATGGGAAGGTATGCCTCATTACCGAATCGGTAAATACCGATTCGGTAATTACCGATTTTCTCCGATTCGGTAATATTTACCGAATGATTACCTACATACGAGTTACCACTTCTTAAATACCGAATCGGTAAAGTTTGGTATTTAAGAAGTAACTTGTATGCTACCTACATATGGCCCAGAAAGAGGTAGAACATGTTGAGGAAATGGTCAATCTAGCTTGAATTTTGAAGTGCAGTTCAAGTCACAGTATAGGCTGACTATATCTTGAATTTGAAAGTGCAGGTTTGTTATGTAAGGTTATGATGATATTATAGACTGCCATCTTCATTTGGAACACATGCCATATGGTAGTAATATTACCACCAGATAGCATATAAGGGTCCTGTCGAATGGTGACTATTTTGTTTCCCAGCCCAGAGGTTAAGATCCAACAGATGGCCGCATCAGTGCGGACTCTGCTTTCCCCGCTCAGACCTGGGAATCAAGTCAAGACCCGGAAGGAGGTAGCTACTGTGACCACACATCGAGACTCTGACATGTTCTGCAGTAGAACGCCAAGACCAGGGAGCTCTGTCTCACTCCTCAAGATGAGCATAACACAATGCACACTGCAGAGCACAGCTGACTTCCTTGATCCAAACATATGGCATTGGTGTAGAAAAGCATTAATGCACTGAAGGGCCTTCTTAATCTGAGCGTTATCATCAAGACTTCTGGATGTTCCGTTGATCAAATGTGCCTTGTGGTTTGGTTGGTTGTGTTTAGTAAAGATCTGTATGATATAAGACCAGTTTAATAATTGTTAGTGCAAGTTAATTTGAAGGTAAAATGAGTTAGATCCGGATATCGATCTTTGTAGTGTGTAATGCCTATTGATTGATTGATTGATTGATTGATTGATTGATTGATTGTATGAATGGGTGTGCCATTTTTACCTAGGCAGTCGATTTTCAATACTCCAGCATTGACAGTTTGTTTTCTAGATAGGCGTTTGATAGCCAGGCATTGATGAGATGTTGGTTGTGAGCACGAGAAGGTTGTATGTATGAACTAACTTTATCTGAATGATAGTAAGATGTATGCCATCTACATAGTTGTGGTGCCATGTTTTGTGCATGAATCGGTCAGGGTTCCGTCTATCAAGTTAGGCTTGAGAAAGGCAGATTTGGGTAAATGGGAAATGTGCTGTGCAGTGAATATTGTTGGGTGGAAAGGGATTTTAGAAGTCCGGTGATGGCCATTTCTGGCATATCAGAGGAGTGTTTGGCTGTTCTGCTAAGTTATGTCTGCTGAGTACTGATTGGGTGGTTGTGTGGAGCTTCTTGGGTTTGGGTGATGTTTGTATTGAAGAGAAAGCCTTTTTTTTTCTTTGCTAAACCAGAGACCCACTTTCCCTACATACATATCCTGCTCAAATCTCTAATCCTCATTTTTTAGGTCTCGCCTGAGCCAGCGCATGCGCTGCTCTGGTGAGACATTTAGTAGCGGCTTTTCGAAGTGCTACCAAAGCGGCCACCAGCTTGCGGTCACGAGCACATGCGCACGCGCTGCTGTGCGCACATCCCTCGCGTGCTTTAGCGCGTCATCACGATCACTTTCGCTTTCACAGTGATCGCGATGACTTTCGCTTTCACGGCCGTGCGGTGTTACTTTTACTGCTGCACGGCCAATGCTTGTCATTTATGTTTAAGCACTCCAAGAGAGTGCCTGTTTTTTACAGCTCGCTCCCTCATTTGAATCTCCCCTCAAATACACACCCCTCCCATGCACGCTGTCTTCCTCATGTTGTGAGCTTTCTGTAGTGTGCTTCTCCGATGCCAAACTCCCCTCTTCCTGGGCTCCATGTTGCTATCTCCCTCCTGTGCATCTCCCCACCCTGTGTTGCTCAACTTTGTGTGCTACTTTTCCCCTCTCCCGTCCACTCCCCATTACCTGCCCTCACCAACTTCTTCGTTGCCCCTCATTCTTATCGTCTTTTTTAAATTTATTTTTTATTTGGCGACCACAAGGCAGCAAATTGCTGCCGGCCCTTCAACCTCAAAAGAGCACTTTTGAGCTACTACTTCTTAATTTTGTTTTTTTACCAATCCATCTCAGAAAAAATATGGCACCCACACACCACGTTGTAGCGGCGCACCTGTATTTGTCATAAACATAATCATGGAACCTTCATTTTTGCTTTTTCTATACAAAATTTTTGGTCTTGCTGCGCATCATCTTGCCAATGCTATACAGCATCGCCAAAAGCCATTGACAAAGGCAGTAGGTTCAAAGGGTGAAACCTACCGGCTTTGCCAATGCTTATTTTCTAGGCCAATGAGATGGTGGCAAACCATGCTTCTTTTTTACTTCTTAGCATATTAATTACAGAAGAGTTCTCACAGGTGTTCGTGCCAGTGTCTCTCTGCCCTTTGTTTTCCAGACTACTTTGGTATATTTAATCGTTTTCAACTATAACTTTTTAAACTTTGAGCACTTGGCTTCACATAGTTTCAGCGTTTTAACCATAAACTGTACTTTATATTTTTTGGCTAAGCACACTTTGTAACTGCAAACTTTTCAAATGTTTCCATTTCCAATGTTTTCAACTTTTGACTGTTTTATCTTTTTTCCCCTCAGATAAGGGTTATAGGCAGAAATTCCTAACTGATTGGCCTATACCAGAAATTAATTAGATTGACAAGCAACTTTACGAGGGCACTTGAATACCCTAGGATTTTATGAAATGTTTTGGTTTATTAGGGATTTTTCCACAAGGAATAACAGGGGATCTCTTTGACAAAAAAGTGCATTTTGAAGCACACTAAATCTGAAAAGCTAGTCTTTTGCCAAAATGATTTAAACAACTTTCAAAGGGAATTTGAGGAACTCTCCCAAGGAAAGAATAAAAATGAGGAGAATTAGTGCATTCTGAAGCACAATGTGCCATGAACACAGGTCAAAACTGGATTAGAATTAAAGGCAATTTTACACAGAGATTTTTTGGGCTATCCCCGAACTAAATATTAAGACGTTGTGACAAGTGGTACATCTATCCAGTTACATTGGTCAAATCTGGGTAGGGATTCTTGGTGTTTTTTAAAGAATATTGGGACAGATGTATAGATTAAAATAGGATAGGAAGAAAAGGCACGTTTCCAAAGGGTTTTGTGGCTTCTCTCCAAAAGAATGTATACAAAATGGTACAATGTGCATTCTAAATGGTATATGGTTTCACAGTATTGGTTTAAATTGTATTGGACTTACAAATATTGTTTTACAGGGGAAGCTAATGCTAATGGTCATCTTGGAAAGTTGGGGGAACATTGGTAATAGTAAAAGGGGAAATAAGAACAAGCATTGGCATAGCCAATAGGTCTCACTTTTGGGACCTTATAAGTATTTAGTTATGCAGCACAATATCCTTGGTGCAACAACATCAACTGTTGCATGGCTAAACACTTATAAGGTCCCAAAGGCGAGACCTATTGGCTATTCCAATGCTTGCTCTGTGCTTGACTTCAGTCTCCGAGGAACACATTATCAGAACTCACCAACAGGGATACGCTGTCAGCACATACTTTGTGATGCTCCCAAGCCCCACAAATCTTAGGGGTGAAGTTTGCTACTGTCATCCCCCCCCCCCCCCCCCCCCCCCGACAGTGGACCTAAAGTGACCCCCAGTCCTTTGGGACTCCCTATGCTGAATTCATGCACTCGTGAGGTTTGAAATGAATATACTCTATGCTGTAAAGATGCGTACTGCTTAGTCATCAAAGATTAAAATGTTGCTCGTGATATACATGGCAATCTCCTTTTAACAAAGTGCTTTTGACTTGTACGGTGAATTGATTTGCATGTATCTAATAAAGGTATGGATGGTCGATCTCAGAGTGGAGGCGAAATGTCGCTGACGTTGTTTCACCAGGAAATGGACACCATAAAGGTCATCTCGTTAGCCGAAGTGAGCGGATTCCAAGGTACAAGAGGAAATGGATGCTTGTTTAACGTCCCGAGCGCGGTGACGTTAGTGGTGGCGTTATTGGTTCTCTCAGACAGCGTGGCTGACGCTGATTCAGCATAGACGCTGTCCTTGTGGACAAAGGTGAGTCCAGTCAAATATGTCACTGAGTAAACTAAAATCCCAGTTAATCTAAAAGTGGGGAAGGTTACCAACGGAGCCTAACCTCCCGCCATTAAACATTATGAGAGTTGCTTTAGAAAGCAGTAGTTAGTCGTAATGTATATGTGCTTCAGTTAATGTAACACCATGATCGGGTGCACATACTTTCCAGCATGAGTAGTAAATACGCTTAGCAAATTGGAAAACGTAATTGGGTTTTTAAATAAACTATTTAAATGTAGCAGCTGATGTAATCCAATGATTTTAACGTTCCACACAATGCAATGCATATGTCTCACAAATTATATCACTGATAATACCATTTATGGCATCTCTGATGGAGTAATCAGTGACCTCATTGGTGCCATCACTATTTTTGTCGCCAGGCGGAACAGTCGCTGGGTGCTCAAACCCCTACAGAATGTTTCTAAAAGAATTGGTATGGGTAAGAGACCTCTGCAGTTGCTCTGGCTTCACTACATAACGATCGGTTATGCGGAAATGGGGATGCCACTTGTCTCATGAAGACATGGAGATGCCATTTCCTCCTTAAGCCCCTGTGAAGCTTGCTCTGCCCTCTTCCCCACCCGTACGAGTAATTTATTCATTTTTTTCTGTCAGTGCACAGACTTGTTGTACTCTATTTGTCTGTCTTCTTTGGAATAAAATTAAAATTGTTATTTTACATTTGTTGTGTAATGCCACTTCTGCCATACATGGCAAAAGTATTGTATTCTGTATACATTCTAAGCGGTTTTGGTTCAACCTCCTTCAGCCAGTGACTGTGTTGACTCAGGAGCATTCAGAAATTGTCTTGAGACATTGTCAATCATATCTTAGAGCACACCACTGGATATTCTAGTCTCAAGGGGGACAAGCTTACCTCTAAGACGTACACCAGGTTATCATAGAAGTCATTTTTTTAATTTCAAACATGCCTTATATACATAAGGAGATATTTTGAATTGATTTCCACTTTAACCAGCATTTGTATTGCTGTTGTAAGCACTCATATAAAAAACAATTGGTTCTGTCGGGCGATACAATTGCTGTGTTAACTGTATTAAATACAAAAAAGGGATTCACACTTCCTTTTTCACAGTAAACGAAAAATTCCAGTTTAAGAACACACCAAGAAAACAAGCAGAGTTGATTTACTCTTATATTTTTCAAGAAGTATTGAATATTAAATGGCTGTCACAAATACAAATAAATTGCAAAAAAACAAAAGTGACTATTGTGAAAAGGTGACATATGGTGACTGGTGAAGTGAACAGTATACTATATACAAAACATACATATGTGACATAAATAAAAGGATTTTAAATTATTGTCCTCTCTCCTTATTCAATACATGTAATGCAAAACCCAATACTGATTGATTATTGGTCAAGAAAACTGCGTAGACATGTGTGATGGAAAAGTGTTGATATTTCGACCCAGGACACGGCGCTGAGTGATAAGCGTCACTGCGGGTCTTCCTCATGACTATGAAAGCAGGGGTGGACAGCCACAAAGGCAGGAGCTTCAATCAATGAAATTGCGTGGAACAGCGATCTATTGGAAGATCAAGAGGTCAGGACGTGTTGGGGATCCAAAAGTGGTCTCCAAAATGTGAATTCAATCTCAGTGCATCAGTTGATGATTTCTTCCTAATTGGAAAAATTCTCCACCATGAGGTTGGAGTCTTAATCATGGACGATGCCACAGCAACACAAGACATCCACCAGCTGGTTGGAGTCCTGTGTTAAAGCCTTTTCTTTGTAAATGCAGCCAAGAAATAAAGTCGAGTGCTTGAGAACAATGTGATCCGTCTGTTCTTCCTCCCAGGGTTTATTCGTTATAACTATTGATGGCTTCTCTTCCCCATGAACAACTCAGGTATATGACAACTGGTGTCCGCTTACATGAAATGTAGGGACCCAGGTTTGTACAATGCCCTAATCATGGTTGAACCTTGAGTGCGGTCATAAACCCTTGAACCAAAGCCCTTCCATCACTGGTCCATAAGGTCACAGTGAGTCTCACTCTGCCCCATTTAGAGCGAGGAGGCCATCACTTGCTTTCCTTACCTGGGTCCACCATCCAAAGCTTGGTGACTGTGGTTGGGAAAATGCGCAGTGCCTGCCATCCTATCACACAGACACACACGCACACACACACACACACACACGCGCACACACATACGCACACACACACTCACACACACACACACGCACGCACACACACACACACACACACACACACACACACACACAGAAACTCCCTATGCATCAGGGCCACTGATTATTTTAGTTTCCTGCAAACAGCTTCTGGTTTTTGAGCTTGTTTCAGAAAACAAAACGTATTGCACATTGGCTATGTGGCAAACATAGGGGCTCAGGAACCTGCATTCTGGCGGATATATGCTGACATGTTAAACTACTTGTACAATTTTGAGGAAGTGATAAGATGAGGTGTTCCAAACATTGGAGCTATCAGTAGACAGACCTAAAAATCACCTTCCTTAGCACACATCAGCATATTTGGTCTTTAAGATACTGACGCTGTTAGTGCATATTCCTTTCCGTTTTCCTTGTGACATCATTCCTGGGTGTTTGCATTGCTGGTTCGTAAACCATTCAAGAAATGCTGGAGTGCTGAGGTACACGATCTAGGGCCAGATGTGTGAAAGTTAGGAATAGCAATTTCCAATTTTTTTGCGAATCGCAATTAGGAAATTGCTATTACTAATGTATAAAAATCTTTTGAGTTTCATTAGCGATTCGTAGTGGGTCAAAAATAGACCTAACCAATATAAGTAGGTCGCAATTTGTGACCCACTACGATTCACAGCCATCTGAGTAATGGTGACCTGCAGAGGTCAGCAGACCACCATGTCTGTGATTGATTTTAAAATAAGCAATCATTTTTTTTAATGCAGTCCAATTTCCTTAAAAGAAAATGGGATGCATTTAAAAATGAATAGTTTCATTTTTAAGAGCACTGCCTGCTCTTAAAAATATTTTTTTAACCCCTTGCGTGCAGGTTTATTTCCCCCGCTGTGAAGGAGAAATAAACGGCGTTTGGGAACACGACGTCCGGGAGACGTCGTGCGCACGCAAGGGGTTAAACAGTCTCAAAAGGTAACGGGTGCCAAGGGGAGTCCTACCCATTTGCGAATGGGTTACCATCAATTTTGAGTTGGTGGTAAAATGCGAATCATTTGCAACCACATTTCGGTCGCAAAACATTTGTACATACCATTCCAATTTGCTATTAGGAAGGGACTCAACACGCCTCTTCCAAATACCGAATCACAAAACCTAAATTGTGATTTGGTAACAAGTTACCGAATCGCAATTTGGGCTTTGTACATCTCCAAAAACATTTTTCCAGTCACAAACGGGTAGATTCTCCAAATCCGCCCATTTGTGACCGGAAAAATGCTTCGTGCATGTGGCCCCTGGATCCCTAAATCCTCACCAGGAGTGGAACCCTGTAGAGGCCAGAGATGGCAGCTTCCCACAATAACTACAAAGGTGTTCCCAAATGAAAGTCGAGAGCAAAAGGAGAGAAAACAGGCGAGTTTGAACAGCAAACACATGTAAGCACATTCCCTCATGTCCATGCTCCAGGGTTTCTCACAACCCTCAGTAGCTGGTGCTTCATGGAAGCCATTTTTGGACGTTTTTCAATCCTGTAAAAACCTCATAAGCTCTAGAATATAACCCTCACCGTCAAAGACATTCACAGAATGCATTGTGCTTACATTATGACTTTAAGTCAAAAAGCCTCAGGAGTATTATTAAACTAGCAGATGTCAAGGTGTTCCCCTTTAATATCTCTCTGCATCCTTCCCTCTAATATCTTTTTCCAGATTGGGGTTCTTACAAATGTTAATAACTTCTCTGCCATACAGTTTACTCTCAGTGCAGAAAAACATAACTTATGACAATTCCGCCTTGACCCACTCATAACTCTTGTTAAATTGTGAAAGGTATACCCTATAAAAGCATGAGGAGTAGGTATATGAAATTTTCAAGAAAAAATATCCCTAAACCATATATTTCTGTATCAATCTGTACTATGCATAAGCATAATATATGTATTAGCGCATGAACGTCAATTCATCAAAAGGTCAGGGGTAGCCTAAATGACATCACACAACATTTGACCTTTACGTTCACAAACACACACACACACACATGCTTACGCATACATATTCACCCATACACACACTCTCTCTCACATAAAGACATTGTCACCTGCAAGCATGCGCAGAGCATACATTTAAAAGCATTTTTTACCTACCTCTGCTGTCAGGTAGGGTCATATTTCCAGGTAATTTAATTCCATTTTTTATTTCATTAATAGTGAATCATAATATATTATTCACTATTAGTGTAATAAAAAAAAAATTGACAAAGATAAGGCAATTGGAGCACCAACCGATGTTCATAAGGAGGCGGTGCCACTGTCTTCCTAGCACTAATTTTGCTACCTGAGAGGCCTGGGGTCGCAAATTCAGTGCCTGGGCTCGCAAGGGGTTATCCAAGGATCGCAGCTCCGTCCCCTGGCGACCCCTAAATGACGACCATGCATATATACGCTAATATTTTTACTTCCAGCAGTTAGAGATATAAATGATATTATAAGATATCCTTCAGGGATACTTATACTCTTTTAACCACTCTCAGCTATATACATCCTTTTTCTTTTGTCATAACTGTCGATGACTCCGAAATATGTGAGGGTATTTAAACTTCCCAAAAAAAAGGAAAAACAGCATTCAACTATTTAGACATGCAACGTTATGACTCGCTGTCCAGAAAAAAATAAAATAGCTCAGCCTTGGCAGCAGCAACACAATTAATAATGAAATGCCTAAACTAATAGGTCCGGTCTCTTGTCTTAGCCAGTGCTAATTGTTTTCCTTTGCCAATGCTTTTGTCAATTTTGAAAAGAGTTATTGTTACTGATCAAGAGCACTGGCAAAAAAATGCAATGATACAAACGCTGACATTAGGCATCAGACATGCACATATATGCTTCATGAAACTATGGCAGTACCAGCATCAACACACATACCCCACCCACAGGTGCACCCGATAGGCAGACATTTAAAAAAAAAAACAATTGCCGTTCCAATATGGCAGAAGCCGGTCTTGTAGCAGTGAATTCAAAAGACTCATAAAAACCTGCACCACTTCGTAAAGGAGCGACCTGGAAGCAAGTTGCAGCTGTCAGACTTGCCAAAAGAACATCTCTTTAAAAATATGAGAAGTGGAGGAACAATGAGTAGTGAGTAGGGGCAGGAGTTTGGATTAAGCGCTGATGAGTGGCAGAAGCCCCAGTAATGTGCAACAGAGGTGCAAGAGGGAGAGTGCAAGGGGTAGTGGTGTCAGTGCAGGGAAGCACATGAGGAAAAGCGCAAGAAAAAGAAAACTTGTGGAATGTGGGAAGAAAAAGAAAAACATAGCTTTCTGAATGTAAGTAGTGGAAGGATACAAGTCACCCAATGGTGATACATAAGCTATAAGAGGGAGAAACAGAAGAATTGGAAGGAAAGCCATCAAATTACAAGCAAGCAAATTAGAGTAGCAAAAAAGCGCCAACCATTGGTAAGCACTGGACTAACCCAAAGTTCACTGTAAATATCAGTAGTGTCCACAATAGGTTTTCAGTAGATTCTAAAAGCTGCCAGTGTGTTATGGGCCCTACAGCAAGGAAGGAAACGGGCTCCTTAGCTGTTGTTTGAATGATAAAATTCAGTAATAATCAAGGTTCAGTGGGCCCATCAGGCCTCTGGGACGCTGCACCAATGGATGATATATATTCCTGTGCCTGTAGGTGAGACCTAAAAAAAGAAACTAGGGTGAAAAGATATATGCCAAACGTGGAGCTGAAGCACAAAACTAAAGGAGGCAATATGTGTTGGCCTGGCTGATTCTGCTCAACTGGTGACATCTAGGTATTCCATATGAATTGTATGGTCATTTGAACAGAAGCTACAGAAGGAATCAGCTGTGTGCCACGGGGGCTGCAACTTGGAATACGTCCCATTACAAAGTTGGCGATGAGGATAGTGCAGCCCTGATGAGATTCTTATTGGCCTTGAGAACTGGAATCGAGTAGGAGCCAAACCATAGTCGAGGAACTTTTGTCACTGTGCTTCTTCAACTTGACTCTTCAGTTCCTAAACTGTGTTTATTGTGTTGGATAACAAGTTAAGGTACTGTATATTGCTCGGAAATACATTCATTTTGGAGCTATTAGTGCTTACTGTGTGCTGTTACTTGCCAAGTACCACAATTTGAATTGTGTGAACATCGCTTATGCAGGAGTGGCCCGACGTTTCTTCTGATATCGCTGTTACTACGTTCTATGTACATCGTGGTGAATTTGCGTTTGACGTCGATGGCTAAGGTCACGTAAGTGACCTTACGTGCCTTATATTTTTGGATCACAATGTGGTTGTTCCATACTTGGTGAAGGCATACCCTATGCCTAAAATAAAGGAACACAAACAGTACTTGTAACACTGGTAAATGATATTTATTCTTTGAATTTATTTGTTCATTGTCCATAATGAGAACATTTTATATTCATTTTCTGAGTAATGTGTCATAATTTTTAAGGTTACTGAAAACATTCAGTAATAACACTCAGGGAATAAATCGTACTCCACCATAATCCTTCATAATATCCAGCGATCCTTCCATGAAATGGGAGGAGAAGAAAAATCTCTTCATGAACTACATTTCAACATTTGACGAAGAAGATTTGTCACTGGAAATGAAACTATTATTACACTGCTTAGATCTTGGATATTTGAAAATATACCAAAGAATGGAAAAGAACCTTCAGCGAGAAGGTAAAGGAAATGTATTTTACAATGCCTTGACGGATCTTGATTCCTACTTCTCACATCTGTGTGTTGCAATTGATCGCTTCAACTTCTTCCAGAGGAGACAAGGGAAGGTTAACAGGATAGATGATTATCTAGCAGCGCCTCAAAATTTAGCGTTCATTTGTTGATTTGGTAATCTTCATAACAAACTTATCAGAGACAAGGTCGTTATGCACACTAATGACAGTGGCATTCAAGATCGGTTGTGGGTCAATGCAGAAGTTCCTAGGAGGAAACTGTAGCAATTGATCATAGGCTGAATTGAGGACTAGATGTGCTAAAGAAGTTGTGGGTGGCAAAGAACAGCAAGAGGTGGGAAAATAAAAAATCCTAAAGTAAATAATGGTAATGACGAAAAAAGAAGAATAACACAAATAAGAGAGGGGGGCCAAGGAGCTATTCAAGGTCCAGTGTCCATGCTCCAAAAGTCTACATCCAATTTCACAAAGGGACACTGTTCCTATAGCAGGATGCAAAAAAGTCATCCATGCTTAAGGGTGCAAATAGTCACCCGTGCAAAAAGAATAAAGAGGGTGAAAAGGAAGAAAAAAACAAAAAAACAAAAAACATCCTAGGTTAAATGTGACCCAATTGTGAGGTGGAAATACCATTGTTTGTCCTCTGTTGCCCTCACACACCCCAAGAGGTGTCATGCTTCATCATCGGGCAGTTGCTCCTTGTGGGGCTGGCGCTGCAATTCCCCACGGGTCCCCCGAAGGGTCTCTTTGTCGGAAATCTTTTAAAGAACTGCCGGATGGTGCATGTGGGTGTGTGGGGTAT
This sequence comes from Triturus cristatus, assembly GCF_964204655.1. Taxonomy (NCBI): domain Eukaryota; kingdom Metazoa; phylum Chordata; class Amphibia; order Caudata; family Salamandridae; genus Triturus; species Triturus cristatus. Next base: position 938,539,332 of record NC_140587.1, on the reverse strand, counting down.
GGGTCTAAAAAGGGTGAAAGAAAAGAGAAGAATGCCAATGTAGATAGTGAATATGAAGGAAGACAATCTAATAGGAAAATGTGTGGTCATTGCTAAAGGTGTGAAAATCAAAATCGTTCTACTTATAGCAAGATTTTCCCAGCTATTATTCAAAAGTGTTTGAGATGTGGTAGGAGCACATTTTTAGTGTGTGTGCAGTAGAAGAGTGGATGGGGAGACATTTGAAGGTAATTGTAAGGTTAAATGTGTACAGGATGATGAGCAGAATGATTCAGAATGTGATTGTAAGGAAGTAGATTGTACGCTGAAAGCCAGCAAAGAAGCCATTGAAATGGTTTGTGAGTAGGTGTTAAAAAACAGTTTGCCAAATTAATTTTGGGTGCGTCGACTCGAGATTAATATTGTGGTGGACTCAAGTTCAACATACACTATAGTTAATAAAAATGTCTGGAGAGACAAATGTGTCAAGGAATTGGGACAATATATGGTGGAGAACCAACTGAACTACTGGGATTCAGAATTTTGGAATTTGAGTTTAAAAATAGGAAAGCAAAAAGAAAACTTGATATAGCTGCTAGTATACCGTTATATTAGGTTGGAGGGATATTGGGGCCCTTGACATGGTATTGGACCCTAACAGCTAAGAACCTGTGTTGTTAGTGCACAAGAGCAGAATGATGGAAAGACAAATTTGTAATGAGTTCCCAGGTCAGGAGAAATTGGTATGTTGAATGGGTTTGTACACCAAATTATTTTGAAGGAGGATGCGAAACCTTGTGTTCACAAGATGAGGACTATCCCTATTTTTTGGAGAGAAGATGTTAAGAATGAAATAGATAATGTGGTGTTGTGGGAGCTAACTTCACTCACATTGCCTGGGATTGCCCGGGACCCACATGTTCTGGGCTGCAGTATTCGAGGCATTACAAGACATGTTGGAGACACCATTGCCTGAGACACCATTACTTGTTCTTCTGGGATATGACAAAGACTTGCCAAGGGCATCCCGGAAACTGGTAGGGCTGGGCTTGTTGCTCACAAGGAGGAGAGTAGCTATGAGATGGATGAAGGGAGCACTGCCCAATTTATCGGACAGGTGCACTGAACTGTCTTATTGCAAAACGCAGTCGGACAATTACAATGCCCTCATGCCAATACACAGAATACCACGGAACACATGGGAACCTGACCAAGCATACCTTAGTCACAAGGCAGCCAACAAAGAGAGAAGGGGAGAGCAGGTTGGAATGGGTAAGATTAGAGCCTGGGGATAATATCTAGACACTCCTGCCCAACAACGACAGCATGTATCGCAGATGCGCTCAGGGGTTTGAGATCGTTTTTAGGAATTTTACCTGGGGGCTTTTAAATTGAATTTTTAATTGGGGAATTTATTGAGGCACACTGACACCTCTTCAACACGCTTATTCTACTTTTCTCTGCCTCGCCCAGCCGTCTTGTGTGTTTCGCTGTTGGCTGCGGTGGGCGCCCTTTTAGGTAGGGCTGGGGATGCGCTCTAGTCGCGCCGCCCTCCCGCCCTCCCAGGCTATTTAGAGCTGTTCTTCGAAGCCCCCGCTGCCTATTTAGAGCTCTCCCTAGCGAGAGATACTAGGGCTGCGAGCGTTTTTTATTTGGAACCTACTTGCTGGCATATTTACTGGTGAAACTGTGTCTTAAAAACTGCATTTGAGATCGTTTTTAGGAATTTTACCTGGGGGCTTTTAAATTGAATTTTTAATTGGGGAATTTATTGAGGCACACTGACACCTCTTCAACACGCTTATTCTACTTTTCTCTGCCTCGCCCAGCCGTCTTGTGTGTTTTGCTGTTGGCTGCGGTGGGCGCCATTTTAGGTAGGGCTGGGGGTGCGCTCTAGTCGCGCCGCCCTCCCGCCCTCCCAGGCTATTTAGAGCTGTTCTTCGAAGGCCCCGCTGCCTATTTAGAGCTCTCCCTAGCGAGAGATACCGAGAGATACTAGGGCTGCGAGCGTTTTTTATTTGGAACCTACTTGCTGGCATATTTACTGGTGAAACTGTGTCTAAAAACTGCATTTGAGATCGTTTTTAGGAATTTTACCTGGGGGCTTTTAAATTGAATTTTTAATTGGGGAATTTATTGAGGCACACTGACACCTCTTCAACACGCTTATTCTACTTTTCTCTGCCTCGCCCAGCCGTCTTGTGTGTTTTGCTGTTGGCTGCGGTGGGCGCCATTTTAGGTAGGGCTGGGGGTGCGCTCTAGTCGCGCCGCCCTCCCACCCTCCTCACACCCTATATAATGTGTATCTCGGCCAGACGGCGCAGCGGGCTGGCGCAGCGGGCGCGCCGGATGCGCGCCGAAGCCGCGCCTAAGCCAAGCCCGTCTGCGCCCGTCCGCGACCGGACACGGCCCAGGGCCCCAACCCCTGGCCCGGATTGTAGAGTTACCTGGTGCAGGAGTGAACTAGTAAGTTTTTCCTCAAATATGTGCTCTCCCGGTCGCCACAGCGTAAGGGTAGGGGAGAATGGAGGATGTAGTCATTTTCAATTCCGCTTTAGCACAGCGCTAACTGACACCAGGGCCAACAATTCCTTGCTGTCATGCGGCCTCATTAATGTGAGGTCGCTTAGCTGTCATAAACACGATGTACATGACCTCCTCATCGACAAACATCCTGATCTGTTGTTCATTACTGAAACGTGGCTCGATGCCAACTCTGACCCCGATATCATTCAGGCCTTACCAGATGACTATCAGATGGTGCGCCTGGACAGACCGATAGGCAGAGGAGGCGGAATTGCGATCGCTTTTAAACAACAATGGGCTTGTAAACTAGAATTAGTTAATTTGGCAGGATGTGAGGCGGGTGTTTTCACCATAATAATCGATGGGAGCATGACTGTAAAAGGCCTGTTAGTTTATCGCCCACCAGGACCCATGGCCAGATTTAATGGCAATCTTTTAGAGTGGGTCACAGAAACAGTGATAAGAAGGGACAAGTTTCTATTGCTGGGAGATTTAAATATACACCTGCAAGACTCACTAGATAAAGGAGCGGTGGAGTTCCGGGAAGAACTTCACACCCTACAGCTAGAGCTAAAGGGGCAGCATCCAACACATAATCGTGGGCAATTGCTAGACCCTATATTTGCCAATTGGGAGGACGTCTCAGTCGCTCCCCCAGTGCCTCTGCCCTGGACTGATCACTTTTTTGTTCCATTTTGTATTCATTTGCCCAAACAGAAAGCTAGTGCTCCCACCCCTCTCAACTATCCTCGTCGCAGGTGGGCAAGATTCTCCTTGCGAGAGTTTAATAAGGCCCTTACCGCAGAAGGTCCTCCAGGAGGCAATGACGTGGTAATGGCAAATAAATTGCTCAATGACCGCATCACGGCTGCCCTGGACAGCACAGCCCCATTGGGCCAGTCAACTAAAGGTGCCCACAGACAAAGAACTGCTCCCTGGTTCAGTGAGGTGTTGCGCTGCGCTAAAAAGGACTGCAAACGAGCAGAAAGACAATGGAGAGTGGCATATGAGGACCGGATGAAAGAGGCCTATCTCATAAAGAGACGAATCTATCATAATAAAATCCGGATAGAGAAAGCTACATACTATGCAGACAGAATACACGGGGCAGAAAACTCCGCTAGGGAATTGTTCAGCATATATAAGTCCCTGTCTACTCCAAAAACCCTTATTCAAGATGAAGACCACTCAGTAGCGGCATGCAATCGCATTGCCAACTACTTTGGAGATAAAGTGTCTAAGATCTACTCTGCTTTTCCCGACATACCACCGGTAGTGGAAGAGCCTGCAGACTCAGCAGGAGAGGAAGCAGATCAAAATCTGCTACTCCTTTTTATTACTCCCTTACCGGAGGACTTAGTTAAAATTTGCAGCTCTGTCAAATCTGGCTCCCCTCGAGATCCTGCATCCCCAAAAAGGCTGAGTGACAGTCTGGAGACACTTGAACCCTACATCAGGCATTTGCTAGATGTCTCCTTTCGATCCAGTTCTATACCTGAGGATTGGAAACAGGCAGTGGTGCTCCCCCTCCGCAAGAAGCCCAACATTGGCTCCGAGAAGCTAGACAATCTACGCCCCATTTCTCTGCTGCCTTATTTTTCTAAGGTAGCGGAGAAGGTGGTAAATAAGCAGCTAATGAAATATGTGGAGGAAAGCAACCTTCTTCACCCTACCCAATTTGGGTTTCGGCCCCGTCATTCTACGGAGTCTGCCCTTCTTAGGGCTACCGAAACCCTCAGGCAAGGTGCTGACGAGCGACAAACCATGGCTCTGATCCTCTTAGACCTCAGCGCGGCGTTCGACACTGTAGCACATTCCATCTTGCTGCAGTGTCTGAACAAAGGTGGAGTGAGAGGGGCAGCGCTGAAATGGATTTATTCATTTCTTACAGGCCGAGGCTTCCAAGTGAGGCAAGGAGATCATTACTCTGAGCGAATTGCTTTGGACCAGGGGGTGCCACAGGGCTCGTCCCTGAGTCCAACACTTTTTAACCTCTATGTTGCCCCGATTGCCACCCTAGTAGAGAGTCACGGCCTTCAAATGGTGTCTTATGCCGACGACACGCAGTTGGTGATCTCCCTGTCGCGCGCACCCGATCTTTCGGCGGACATCTTCAGAGCTTGCATGCAAGATCTAGCTGCCTGGATGTCCGCCAATTGTCTCAAGCTTAATGGAGGCAAGACCGAGGTGCTGGTTGTGGGGGGAGACCGATCTGCGTGGACGTCGGCATGGTGGCCAACATGCCTAGGTCCAACACCTATCCCGTGCCAGAAAGCAAAGAACTTGGGCATCTGGTTCGATACTGACCTGACCTTTGGCCCCCAGATTAATCGGGTGGTCGGTTCATGCTTCGGGACCCTTAAAAGTCTTAGGAAGACACTGAAGTTTTTACCTGTAAGCGCTCGTCAAACCCTGGTGCATGCACTAGTCACATCAAAGATGGACTATGGCAATCTTCTCTATTTAGGGACTTTGGAGAAGAACTTGAGCCGCCTACAGGTCTTACAGAACGCCGCTGCCCGACTAGTGCTTAGATTACCTAGGAGAGCCGCATCCTCAGTGGCCCTCCGGTCTTTGCATTGGCTCCCGATTAGAAGCAGGGTAGAATTTAAAGCACTATGCACATGCCATCGGATCATCAACGGGAGGTCTCCTCTCCCTTTGAAAGGACTGCTGACGCCTTATGAGCCGGTCCGCTCCCTGAGATCGTCCGGCTCAGGACTCCTGGTTATCCCCAAGGTATCTAGAGCACGGATGGGCAGAAGATCTTTCAGGTATCTTGCAGCCTCTAGATGGAACACTCTACCCACAGCATTGCGACTAGAACCATCAGAACCAATCTTTAGAGCCAAGCTTAAAACTGCACTATTTGAACAGTAGGGTATTCCACTCTGGTAGGTTCCAGTAAGTATCTGCTCTTCAGCGCGGGGACACGCCGCTGGGCGTCACCAAGCGCTTTATAAAACCCCCTAAATAGAAAATAGAAAATAGGTACAGCATTCAAGGGGCATGTGGAGAGGCTATGTGATCCTTGTTAGTCCTCCTACCTTTAATATGTAAGGTATCTTATGATCGTTGGTTGTACCCCGCTGACACAAGTCTCTTTTACCTCATTCAATATTGTTTGGAATGTATTTTCCTTTGGCATGATGTACTCTCCTTCTACCGTGTGATGTAATAGCGCAAATATGGCTACTGTTATGTTCATAAATGTATGAAAGGATAAATAAAGTTATTTAAAAAAAAGAATAAACTAGATAAACTGAAGAATGCTAGCATTCTAGAACCAACTGAATCAACTGACAGGATTTCACCTTTAGTTGTGGAAAGATGAGCAAATGGTAAACAACGATTGTGTGACGATTCAAGAGCACTTAATAAAAATATTTTGGTTGATAGATTTCTCCTCCAACAATTAAATAAATGGTGTCAATGACTAAGGGATTAAATGTTTTTTTACAATAAATTTAACATGAGCATATCACCTGATACCTTTTCACAATAAGAGTAAAAGATTAAGGGCATTCATAACACCATCTGGGTGTTTTCAGTTTCACAGAGCACCTTTTGGGTTGGCCTCAGCTGCAGCGATTTTTCAGAGGCTATTGTATATATTATTGAAGGCTTTACCTGGTGTTATGCTTTTCCAGTATGATATAATGGTTATGAGCAAAACAAGAAATGAACAATTGTACATTGAGAAAAGTGTTAAAAGTCTTGCAGATGAATGGATTAACAGTGGAAATAAGTACAAAAATGTTTGCCAAACAAAGTGTTACTTACCTAGGCATGAGATTGAGGAAGAAGGCATGAAACCATAAAAGGAGCTGTTACAGGATATTTTGAATGTGTCTCCTTCCAAATGTAAGACATACAAACTGAAAAAAATGGTAATTGTGTGCTGATTCATACACATCTCAAGTGAAATTTAGACCAACATTAGTTATGATGAAGTCTCCCAATATGCCCTTGGAGAAAGTGGAAGTTGATATTATGGGAACTATTAAACATGAAACAAAAAGCAATCTTTACATAATTGTAATGGTAGATATTTTCTCAAAGTCGGCTGAGACATATGGATAGAAGGACAATAGTGGTTTCTTCGATAGAGTTTTCTGATAGAAGGGTTGCCTAAGATTGTGATTAGTGACAACGGACCTCAATTTATTTCCGTTGTGTGATTAGATCTGGATTGAATCCATCATCATTCTTTTGCTCACTTCACGATCCCAGATCTGAAAGTGACTGGGGATGAGTGTCTGAAAAGTTTCAGTGCTCTGTCCATCATCTGCTTCTGTTTGCTGTGTTCGCCCTAAATTGGCAAGGTATTCCCAGACGTGGGTCCCTTGTTCACTTTGCAACTGGATTCAAGCAAGCCTGGCTGAGGAGGGGTGTTACCCCGACACCGGTCCCAGGATGCTGGTTTCCAGTCCTGGGAAGACCTGGCTTGGCAGTTCGGGCTGGTCAGTTCCCATGAGGAACAGGGTCAAGACTAATTTGCATATGTCTGGGTCTAAACTGGGGTGGCGAAGTGAGCAAAAGAACGATGATAGATTCAACTCAGATCTAATAGTGACTGTGGATGAGTGTCTGAAAAGTTTCAGCGCTCTGTCCATCATCTCATTGTGTTTCCTCTCTAATTTCATACATTCAGATAATACTGTCTAGTTTAGCCCCAACTCACTGTTCAGCCATAGCAACATCCATCTATGCAGTGGTTGTGATGTTAAGAGATCTGAAATATATCCTGACCCTAACTCTTCATATAGAATATAGGATGAGGTGGATTGGGGTAACAAGAGTAGGCACCTCACGAATTTATTTTAAACTGTTTGTAACTCAGTGTCTCTCTGTATCCCCAGATATCACTACCATAACTCACCATGGAGATGCATTAAGACTGAAACATTTTTGGCAAGGCCATAACAAGCTTTTTTCCCAGTTGAGAAGCAAATTCAAACACGAAGGTAACCATTCTGGCCATGATGTTTTGTTTATTTCTAACCAGCGGACCCAGGATCCTTTTTAGTCAAGTATAACACCAAGATACGAAAATGACTGAACTCTGCTGATGTCAAAACTCTCCAACATTAATTTCCTTTGGTGCCCATTATCATTATATGCGATTTGGTGTAGTGGGTACACAAGTCCAGACTACTCATGAAGCTGACAAAGGACTTTGGAAGATGTAAACCCACTGTCATTCTTGCTAGCACCACTGCATCATCAGCATATAAAAGGGCTGAAATAAAATATTGAACTGCACTTGGAATAACCCTACAACCATCATAGAGTGTTGGGCCCAAGTTGATAATGTACAGAGTAAAAATAGTGGGGCCAGGATACATCCCTGCCTTACCCTACGTTGGACCTGAATGATGTAGAAAGACTCTCACTCTGATCATATCTGACTGCAGTGGCCAGTTGCCTATGTAACACATAAAGGACACACGTTATGTCTGTAGCTATACCCATGCAAGGGAGAATGAACCACAATTTGCTCCTATTGACTGTGTCAAAGGCTGATGTTAGGTCCATAAAAGCAAGATGCAATGAGTCTCCTTTTCAAAGGTATAGTTTCCTATTGCCACCTCTAAATTCAGACATTGATCTAGGGTACCCCTTCCAGACCTAAAACGATACTGCAAGTCAGATAGTGCCTTATTATCATCTAGCCACGTGGTTAACCTGTTAAGTATAATATGCCCCATGACCTTGACTACAGAGTCAATGAGCAATATGGGCCTGAAACAGCATGGATCATCTCTATGCCCTTTTTTAAACACTGGAAGAATTGTGGACTTTGACCATGATGTAGACCATTTTACTGGATCCATTTTAAACAAATCGGCAAGGACTCCATCCGGCTCAGGGGCCTTATTTTTGAGCATATGAACAATTCCTTTATGTGTCTCCTCTTCAAGGAATTCCAAGTCATACTTGCCACTAAAACCCTCTATAATAAAAATCTGTTGGATCAGTGGTATCAGGACCATAAATCCATTTATAATGCTGTATCCAGATGTCAGGGGCGATATGACACTCTAACATGCTGCTGCTATCTCCTTTAAAATATGGCCTGTTGAATATTTCCCAGAATCTAGCACTGTTTTTAAGGGGTTGGTCTGAAGGAGTTGGTCCCAGGCATTGCGTCTAATTTCTTTTTTCTGATTGCCAATTGCCGCTTTATGAATCTTTCGACAGACAGTAATCTCAGTTTTGTTTCTGGGTGTGTGTATTTTTAAGGCAGTCAATGATATGTTATGCTTCCAAGCATTTGTAATTAAACAACTGCTAATAGGATGCTTCGTTTTGAAACCCCCACAGGTTAAGTTCACATATACCTTACCGCAAACCTTGTTAAATGCTGTTAATAAAACTCCGGGTTGCGTGACCGTCTCTAGGCAAATTATGATATCCTCACCATGGACTGAATAGAGGTTATCTAGAAATTAATCAGGGGATACTTCGGTCCATTCAAGCCTTTGGCCCTGATCCTTGGGTTTAATACTGTTAAATTTAGGCCCATTTTGCTCTTCCCATCAACCTTTAGTCTCTACTTTGCGCTAATAAATAGCAAATTATTATTGTTAAATTGGCTCCAAGAAACACCAAATTGCTTGAGGAAGTGAACTAGGTGGGTAGAGATAAAAATAAAGTTGATGGTAGAGTTGAGTCCTCTACCACTGAATGTAAGAATAACTTCCAGGGATCCCAAATTGTTTCTGGGCCGATCTGAAAATACCAAATTATGTTCAGCCAAAATGGAACTAAGCATGTCTCCTGGTCTCATATGTTCAAAATGTCCATCACCAGGTAATAGGCTCTTTCAAGAAGATAGCAAGGAGGAAGGCAAGAGTGCATATTAAGTTCTCGAATAAAATCATTGTGCAAGGGCACTGTTGTTACCAGGATATACTTCTAAAAATTCCTTTAGAGCCAAAATGTGCAGAGTCCTATCATTTGATGAGCAAGAATTATAGAAATTGAGGACTAGGATACTAGAACCCTTTTTTAAACATTAACCTGATTGCAAGCAGGTACTGGGAACCAGTGTCAACTGCAGTTGATTGACAAGGGATATTTAAGGAAACCAGTTTGAGTAAGCCCTCCCATGCACTACCTGTAGGGGACTGAAGTGCTGGGAAATGAACAAAATGTAGCCATCCAAGTGAAAAAGTTTATCTGTTTCCTAGGTTTCTTGGAGCCCAACATTATGAAAGTCTTTGATAAAACTACACCCTCTATCATCAGCTTTCTTGTTTTGTAAGCCCGCAACACCCAAACTTAGAAATTTAAGTACAGAATTTGGCTTGGTGGGTAAATTTGAGGACTGGCGGGGCTGCGGCTCAGCTGTCCCTCCCCACTTGTCATAACCTCCCCCCCTGTGGGAGACAGGAATTAGTATCCAAATTGCCTAATCAATCATTGCAATCTAATGAGCTAAGGGGCTCAAATCTGCTGCACTGCTAAAACCACCTCCTGAGTATCGGTCTGTCGGGTTCTGCTGTTCGGTGATATTTAATTTAGGATTTAATGGGTTTACATTTGGTGGATAAAAGTAGCTTAGAGATAGAACTTTAATCCAAGATAGGGTAAATTAAACTGTGCTGCTTGCCATATTAATTGTCATGCAATATCTGGTCGATCAAAACTGACAATAGAGCAGGCTACCTCCCAGGTTTTCTCCCTATTACCCACCCACTCAACTCTTCTAACCATGTTGATATGGGTGACCAGTTGGTTTCCTTCCCCCAGCTACCTATAACTCCAATGTAAAACTTAGGGCCATATTAGCAAGGACTTGCAATAATTATCGCAAAGCGCGCTTAGCGCTGTATTTTTTATCGCCGGCTATCGCTGGTTTAGATTGCAGAGATAACGCGTTATTATCAACGTTTATCTCCAAGGCAATAATAAACCAGCGATAGCGGCGATTCTCCATCAATAACGCGGGAATTCCAGCTATGAATTCCCATCACTAAGGAAAACGTCGCTCAGAGGCAGGTGAGGATTCAGCCGTAGAATCCACCTCCCATAGAAAACAATGGCTAAGTCAGGATCTTAGCAGGTGTTAAAATCCAGCAATGATCGTGGTTAGCGCAAGTTTTTTAATCGCTTTGCGGGCATTGCTAATAGGGAGAAGTTGTGTTAGTGACTTCTTCCTATTACTTTTAGTGAGGAACGCCCACTTTGCATATCATTAGCGATAAATATCGCTGACATGCAAAGTGGTAAAAAAACGGCCGCTATTGCCATTAAGCTGTCGCTAACAGTTGTTAGCGACAGCTTGCTATAGGGCGATAGAAATATCGCCGCTTTATCGGCAAAAAGTGCCGCTAAAACGGTGATACTGCCCTTGCTAATATGGCCCTTAGTTTCTGAGTTAATAGGTTGATTCCCTTAAGCCTGATCTTACAGCCGGGGCTCTGGTGAAAACCACCACCAAAGGGGCATATTGTAGGGGGAGTTGAAACCTTTGTTTAGGAGGCAGTGTTCTTCCAACTCCCATCAAAGAATGATCCTGCTGGATAATGGGGAACAGGGAGAGGGAGATTTTACTTCCTTTTATTGTTCTACCCATCTCAGGTCCACCATCAATTTGAACAGAATTGGTTAAGTCAGCCTTGCTCTGCAGGTGGAAAAGTCTGGTGTGAAAATTCGTCGCTGTTGAATCACCAGGAGGATTAACCGGTAGTAAGGGGGAAGAAGTGTTAACAGGCAGGCTTCACTTCTTGGGTTGAGCTGGAGAGAGGAAGAAAAACAAGACTGCAGGGCCACTCTTTGTAGGCTCTCGTCAGTCCTGAAGACCTTCGTCAGTGGATCAACAATGGTGTCCGATCTGAACACTCAACAAGCCTTGGTTGCAGGAAGTGCTCCGGTACCCAGAGTATTGGTGTTGGGCAGCTCCTGGAGTGCCTGGGATCTACAAACTTGCCAGGGCGCCGAAGCTGACCTCCTAGAACCACGGTGCCCTCTTCCTAGTGTGCTGCATCCTCACCAGATGTAATGGTCATCAAGACGATGTACCGGAAAAGTGCAGTCTGTGACTGAAGCTGCAGGGGAGTGACTACTCCACCCCAAGGGAGATGCTGCTTGGTTGTGAAAGTGCTGGACAGTCCTCCAAGTCTTTGGGGAGGCTGTTTAGTGGCAGGGCAAGTCGTTTCTTACAACTGTCTGGAGAGTAGCAGCCAGGCAGGGTTTCACACCAATTTCGGTGCTGGTCCCTAGTCTTGTGTTTTTGGCTCCTCTTTGTCCTTCTTCTGTTTCCAGGTAGATGAATCTGAGTTCCTGGTGTCAGCAGGTCACCTAAATACTGAATTTAGGAGTGTTGAGGGGAGTATAAGCCAATAAGCTACCTACCCATGAATTGACTGCACACCCTATATAACAACTTACTGTAGAAAGTGAGCATAATCCTAACTCAGAGTTCCTAGTTTCAACAAAAACAAGATGGTGAAACCCTTCTTCAAGTGTCCACTTCAGGTGGCAGACCATAAGAGTGTGCCTGGTCTGATAGTGTGACACGCCTACTGACTAGCTAATTTTCCCACCTGTTCTGGTGACACATGGACCCCAGGGAAGGGGTGGCATTCTCCAGATCTGAAAGAAGCCAGAAGAGGCTTTGAAGCTTCCGGCACTGATATGTTAAATCACTAGCCATCCTGCTGGTGGAGGTGGGAACACCTTTCTCTGGAGTAGGCATTGTTTCTGGCTTCTGAGAGCACTGGCTGTCACCTCCAGGGGGTAAGAAACTTACCTGTGGTGGCAGGCTGGACGATACCAGTAAGCCAGCACTCTACAGGACTAGTAGAGTTCAGAGGCACCTTTATGGTGCCCTCTGGGTGCATGTCATACTAAATCCAACACTGGCACCAGTGTGGATTTATTAAGATGAGGTGTTTGATACCAAACACCATTATTTTCAGTCAAGTCATTATATAGCTGGGTAACTAGCAATGACCAGTGCCCAGTACATATGCTTAAGATGGCTTCCTGATCACTGGCAACATCGAAGCAATAGAACCAGACATCACAGGGGCATATTTACTAATGCAGATATGTCCTCAGGTATAATATAATGCAACCTGCCTTAGGGCTTTAAGGGGTGCTGTAAGGGTGACTTACATATAGTATAAGCAGTGTATATATAGGGCATGTGCCTTGTCGTATTTTCAAAACGGTATGCACCATTTCACGCACTCTGCAATTGGAGCTACATGCAGTTTTTGTGTAGGTCTCTTTGGATGACATAATACATGCTGCAGCACATAGGGACCCTCTTTAGTACCGATGCCCTGGGTACGAGATGTACCATTTACTAGGTACTTACAGGTGTGCTAAAGTCCTTGCCAATTGAGTTACAATTAGACATTTACTTTGTTTTAAGGGAAAGAGCACTGGCACTGGGGGCCTGATTGCAGGGACCCAGTGCAACTTCAGTCATAAAGCATCAGTACTAGGGCAAAGCATGGGGGTGATCATGTCAAAAAGGGCACTTTCCAACACTCAACTCTTTAAGATGGATCACACAGCAATCAAAGGACACCATTGAAAAACACTTTCAAAGTGTATGCAAGTGCACAGAAACCTTCACCATAGCTGCCTAGTGGCTTCATTTATGGAAACAAAAAGATGATGGGCGGAATGCCTGAATTAATCACAGCTACTAGTAATTACTTAGAACCATATTCCAGGCCATAATTTGGTTGCCGACTGTGTGCAAATCAGCTTTTGCCCTCCTCCAATAGAAAAAGTTCAGCTCGAACTGCCAGGCCAGAGTCCTCATTCTTTACTCGGTTCATGTCCTTGTGTGCAACTTTATTACCCATTGCCACAAGTAAAGTGGACAGATATTTTTTACTTGTAACTGACGTCATGGAGTTGTCTGAGGAAGCACTTGCCAGTTCTCATTTATTGTCAATTGCGAGAAAAGATATGGTGGCTCTCTACTGGAGATGGGTTCGCTTTACTTCCCTCTATCAGCGAGCCTGAGCATAGCTCATGGGTAGCTAAAAGACTTCAGTGGCCTGTGTGAAAGGAATCGGTACTAGTGAGCAAATTCTTCAAGAAGGTGCTGTTTGACCAAATTCTACAACAGAGATGCTTCTGAGGCACGGTCTGTTCTTACGTGTCATCTGCCTCACATTCTGTAGCCCCCTCTGTTCTGCTTGCTCATGAGTACAGTGGCCACCCACCTATATATTGGCTTAACTGTGTGCTGCAGGCAGCACAGAATTCATGGCCATCTCTACAGATCAGACCTGATGGCTCCTCTCCAGTTTCTATGAGCTTCACTTCAGACTTAGGCAAATGCATGGGGTCACCCTGAATGTATGTAGCAGACAGGGGGGCATATTAACAAGGGCTTTATCTGCGCTTTTTTGGCTTTAAAAGCCAAAGAAGCGGAGATAAAAATATCGCCCTATCAACAACAGGGTGCTGACATGCAAAATCGCATGTTAGCACCCTTTTATACTACGCTTCCCTTTGCATCTCTAATGAGATGCAAAGTGGGCGTTCCAGAGCAAAATAATAGGAGAAATGTCGCTAAGCGACATTTCTCCTATTATCAAGCTTCACGCTAACCCTGTTAGAGACAAAAAAAAGCAGCGCTAACCACGGTTAACGCTGCTTTTTTACATCTGCTAATTTTCAGACTTAGTCATGTAATCCAATGGGAGGTGGATTACATGGCTAAATCCACCATGGGCTATCAACAAGAATATCCCTATCCTTGTAGTTTTATCGCTGATTTACCAGTGATAGCCTCCCAAAATGCCGCTATCGCTGGATTTTTTATCGCCTAGGCGGTTAGCGTTGTTAATAACGCGATAACCAACGATATTATCCAGCGATAGCGGGCGTTAAAAAAATTAACGCTAAGCGCCCTTAGCGTTAATTTTCCCTGTTCCTGATTAATATGCCCCAGGGTGATTATCACCTGCCAAAAGGGGTGCGACGTTACCAGTACCTGCTTCGCACCCTTTCTGGGGCCTGGTATATGAGTATGAAAGTAGGTGACACTGGGGAAGTGTGGACTCTGTGTTATGCACTGCTGCCTTCTCTGCTGTAAATCTTCTGGAGATTCCACTGCTGATGCCTAAATCATAATTGTTCTCTTTTGTAGAAGTCAGCACTTTTGCTGCCTATAATTTCCCTCATGTCTGCATGTGATGGTTTTAATGTCCCACCCATGACTTGGCAGACATAGGTAGCGCCTGAAAGTGCATTAGGAGTGTATATTACAGGGTAGAACTAATCAGAAGAAAAATCTGATTTTTCTTTAGGAAATGCTACAGAACTGCTCCTTCTCTTTGTATTGTTGGAAGACGTCCCAGGTCCTCTTTGTCAAGCCTCATTTCACCCCACCCCTTCCAAAAAGTGGCATGACAATGCAGTACAGACAAACTGGTATTTTATGGCTAACAGACTGAAAAGAGTTGGACGTTATAGAAGTCATTTTTAGGTCTCGCCTGACCCAGCGCATGCGCTGGTCTGGCGAGACTTATTGAAAGGGCTCCAAAAAGTGCTACCAGGCCAGCCTAGAGCTACAGTGCATGTGTGCGGGCGCGCGCGCCGCGCTTTACCACGATTACTTTAACTTTTGCGGCCGCATGGCTGCTTTGATGTTTGATCGTGATCGCGATCACTTTCGCGGCCGCACGGCCGCTTTGCATAGCCAATAGGTCTCGCTTTTGGGACCTTTTAAGTATTTAGTTATGCAACTGTTGCATACTAAACACTTATAAGGTCCCAAAGGCGAGGCCTATTGGCTATGCCAATGCTTGTTTAGATTGAGAAACGTTTTTGATTTTCATACAAAGTGGGGAAATTTCGCACTAACATATGCAAGAGCAATTAGCTATGATAACAAACATCATGACTGCAGCATATCATACGTGGACACCATAGTCAAGGGTAATCGCCCTCTCTTTTCCGCTCTGTTGTCCTCTATTTCTGTTACCCAAATTATCTTCCCATAGAATACCTAAAAACACATAATGGAATGGTAGAAGCAGAACGATTTAACAAGATTTCCCCATGTATTCAACCTTTTATTTATTTTTCTTCAGCATACTTTGGCCCAAATAAAGACAGAACAAAAAGGAAGAAATTAGCAAAAAGCTATGAAAACATTGAAAAAAGGAGACAGCAGGGGTCTCGCCTCCCACCATTAGATAGAGTCTGACACGAAGTTCTTTGTATAAACAGGATTCAATCATTCTGAAAGAAATGTGTGACACAGAGGATATATTTGAAACTATGAGTTGATTATAAGCAAACATTTGAGAGATTTCATCATATGATCTATTACGAGGATTTCATTGCATTTGATAAAGCGTGATGTAATTTACAGTGGATTTGTGCAGGATTCTTGTGAAGCCACCATTGCTGAATTCAATGAAGATTACACTTTTTCCTCCACCTCCTGTAGTGTCTCACTAAAATACAAAGTTGCAACATCTTGCATTTCCTTTGTACATCTTTACAAATGTTTATCTTTGTGAGTCTTTTAACTTAGCTGTTTTCATTTGTTGATCCTAGAGGTTCTGTGTTAAATAAACTAAAAGCTCTGCAAACATATGGATTCGCAGGACCGGTGAAATTCAGCTCCCATGCAAACACACTGGCGTCTACGCATAGTCTGCTGAGAGATGCGAGTTTAAAGCTGTAAAGGGGCGTCAGTAGGCCCAGGGCTTTAAGAGGGATGAAAAAACTGGGGGGTCTCTCAAAGGGGCGTGGCCAATTTAATTGAGGGCGTGGCTTAAAAACAGTACGTTAAGAAACTGTGGTTAGCATAGTGTGCCGCCTGACTTGTATTTTGCTGTTTCTGTCATTGCATCCAGGTATATGATACAACAAGTCCCATCATACCTACAAGTCAGGACTATTGGCTTTGTCAATGGTTGTTAGTTGCATAAGATGAATAAGCAGCAACTATGGCTTGTATAGAATATTGAAAATGCTTACACTTAAAGCACTGGTGACACCACGACAATGTTGCTGCTCTTGCGTTTCAAAAAGAGAAGGTAAATCCTGAGCGAAAATGACTCTTTAAAGAATTTCCCTTCCCCCTACAACCCTCACCTGGCATGATGTCATGCCGTAACTTTCCACTTGTGAGTAGTGTGAGCAGGGTACATCGATGTGCCTTGTGTCTTGAAACGGGTCTCTATCGCGCTCTGTTTTGCGCCCTTGCACTTTTTAGGTCTCGCCTAGCGAAAGCAGCGCATGCGTTGCTCTTGCTATTGCGAGTACCTTTTGGAATCGATTCTGCGGAACAGTCGCATGCACGCGTCTGCATGGACAAACATGGCTGCTCTCGCCATCTGTCCATAGCAGACAGCATGCGCATCTCCTTTGGACTGTGGACAGCCCAACGCCATCTTGCGATGCTTTCGTTGTTATAGCAACGAAAAAGCGATCGCTGGACAGATATGCCTGAGCTGCGGTGCGAATAGGAAGGTACGCTGATTCGGGAACAGCTTTCATGCTCTGATTGAATCCTATCCGCACTAGCGCCACTCTTTGCAGGATTCTGGTGGCAAAACCAGCCACATTCCACGGCCGGCGTCAACAACTCGCCCGTCGCTTAAGGCACACTCACCGGCCATCGTCCTCCTCCTGCTGGGAGGCAGCTGGTAGCAGTTCTGATCCCCGGTTTGCCTTCACCGCGCTTCAAAACGTCCAGCAGTCGTCATGGAAACGAATACATTGCACAATTTCTGGGGAGGAACAGCTGCTCTCAATGACAGCTCTAGAGGCCGAATCAGCCTCAACGCAGCAGACTGTTTGCATAAGCAAACATACCCCAGGCAAGGTAACAGAGGGATGACCACGCGTCCCGCCAGAAGCCTTGTTATTGCTGCACTGTGACCCTCTCCCTGCACCTATAGGACACTTGTGTGCTGAGCTGCACTCACAGCTTTGTAGCCCATAATTTCTTGTTATGTTTTCTTATTTTCTGTACGGATCGTCTTTTCATAACCGGCGTACAGAGAGAACAAATCCCAAAAGACGGCTTTAGTGTGCTTTAGACAGGATTGCATACAAGAAGGGATGCTCCAATCTTACATCCACCTATATTTAGCAGTCTCTTGCCACGTTTTACTTTGTAGTGCTAGAAACTTAAGAACAGCCAGAAAATGAAACGACCCCTCACTTTGAATCGACCTCTGTTGGCAACGAGCGAACAATGCAGATGAGCTCGACCCACCCTCAAAGTGTTCCCTTTACTCCTCCATCCATACATATTTGGGATACAACCAGCTCACTTACTCGCCCTTTCACATTTCCGTCCTTCCAACCTTTGACCCATACATTGAGTATCCATCATCCAGCTATTCACAGATCCAATCAACCATCCATTTTTTCACTTTTTCATCATCCATACTTTCACCCATCCATCCTTCCATTCACCTATCCATTCATTCTCCTCGCCACCCATCCTTTCACCCATCTAGTCATCATACATTTACCCGTCAATGTTTCTCCCTTCCATCCATCAATCTCTCCACCCTTCAGTCCTCCCTTCTTTGCTTCCTTTCACAGTCCTTACCATTTTTCATGATTTTCTTCTTCACTTTAACCGTCACCTCTTTTCACAAACTCATATATAAACTTTGGTCTTCAAACCTGTGGAAAAAAGACGCTTATAAATAACTAATCAAGGATTTAGTGGGACCTCCAATGCAGCTGCTAAAGTGTGTAGTCTGCAACACCACTGGCTACAAATGAGACTGTGCAAATTCACTGAAAATAACACCACCAAATAACTGAAGCCAATGTGTAAGAACTTCTCGGCACAGCTAATGGCTGGACTTCTTAATGACAACATTGCAGGTGAACTATAATAACTATTTACGACATCATCTGTCAGTACGGAATCAAAAGCCTTTGGGATGACAGCTTCGTGCGCTGCTGCTGATCCACACTCTGCTGAGCATGTGCATTAGAAAGGAATGTCACCACCAATGTGTCAGGGACACGTTATGAGTAGTGCTTAATTTGTAAAAGAACAGGTGCTGGGGTTCAAAAGTTTTGCTTAGACGTCCACGGCCAGTGCTACTGAAAGTTGGGGGTGATGAATACCAAGGGTTCATAGTCCTAGTTCTTCCTCATGCTTAGGGTGACCAGATTCTCAAAACAACAAGCATTTGCAATGCAATAGGTCTCGCGTTTAAGCTATCAGCATTGTAAATGATTGCCTTTTATTTATGTTTTAAAAACGAAAACAAAAATAAAAGGCATTGTTATTTGATATGTCAATAGCTCAGACTCACTGCTGTCACTGCAGTCCAGGAAAAAAAACGGACCATCTGTGCCAGCGCACAAAACAGAGCCCGATAGAGACCCGTTTCGAGGCCCCCTTAAAAAGACTGCCGGTGCTCAGACCCGGTGAGACCCGGCCCACTTAAAGCCCTGAGTAGGCCGCAGTGAGCCACCCACTTAGCCTGCCTTCAGTGGGCCATTGTTGAATCCTACTGACCTACAAACACATGGACCACCATGGGGATTATTAGATGGCCTGAAGTTCACTGAAGCTTTATCACTTCTCTTTGCTGATGCCAATTCAATGGCCTACAGCAGGCCTAAGTCAACCGAACAACCTGCAAGAATTGCTTTTTCAGGTCTTAATCATGCTCGTTATTTCGCTGGTGCTGTAAACTCTGCTGACCCGACAAACATACGCCTGGACTCACTCTTTCTACTGGGCAGCAGTAGAGACCTTTTGCCTATTCCCAGTAGAAGAAATCTTCACTGCAGGCCACTGTTTCCACTTCCGGCACAGACTAGCTAAGGATAATCTCAGCAAACAGTACCAGCATTACTAACCAAAGAAGCAGTTTGTAGACATGGAGGCATTTGCACTGCACAGAGGTTTCCTCAACCTTTTCCCCTGGACCAGCAGGCTTCAGTGTATTGCTGTGCTTTGAGGCAATTGCCCATCTCAGCAGCCATTGGTTGAAGAGCGATCAGTTAATGCTTTCGTGGCAAAGATATAAGGACTAAGACCTACTCAAACGTGAAGAAGCTCACACTGCTGTGCACTGCCGGAGTCAGGAGCACCTGGAATAAACCTACATGCGAGGGTGCAGCAGGTGAAAAGCAGACAATGGCTGGCATGCACACCAGCACAGAAGTTTGGGATTTGCCTCAGTGAGGCAGCGTGGTACACAGTACCACAGAGTACCTGTGCTGCCCTCTGTTCTAACTTGGAACAAGCATTTACAATGCAATGGTCTCGGCATTGTTAAAGTTAGAGCTGTTGGCATTGCTCATGACATTATTCTTGTTTATGTTTTTGTTTTTAAAACAATTAAAGAAACGGCATTGTTATTTTCAATGTCAATAACTTAATCACTCTCCAATGCGAGACCTATTGCATTTGCACCCACACACAGAGCCACACACACAAAGCCACCCACATACAGAGCCACTCACATAGAGCAACCCACACACAAATAGAGCCACCCACAGAGCCACCTACACACACACACAGAGATACCCACACACAGACAGAGCCACCACACACAGAGCCTCCCACACACACACAGAGCCTCACACACACACAGAGCCTCACACACACACACACACACACAGAGCCTCCCCCACACACACACAGCCACACACAAAGGACACCAGGAGGTAAAAGTGATACACAAAGCGATTCCCGAAGCACTACTGCCTTGAAAGCCAGATCGGTAGGAAGGACATTTTGGCTGCTTGGTTCTACAAAACTTTTTGGTCTGAGCCCACTCCCCAGACCTTCCATCTTGGGGAGCCGCTGCTTTGGTATCTATTCAATGGTGTGGAATCTGCCGTTGGAAATGCCCATCAGAAAAAGTAAGTTGCTTACCTTTCTGGTGTATACCTTATCTATCCTCACTGCCTCCCACCTCACGTTTCTTGAGAAGTGGCCTCGTTTTAACATCTAAAGAGGTCCCAAGTTAGTATTCAGTACCCTGTTGCCAACTATTTTTCACACTCCGCTTTTGAGGTCGCGGAAAGGGTAAAGATAAGAAACTGGCATCCGTGCCTGGGGTGGCCCTTGAATGAGGCTCTACTCTGTCGTTTCTGAGGCAGTGTGCTGCTAACGCAGAGCTTTACCACACCACCGAGCTTCGCGCAGGAGCACTGCTAGAAAAAATCCCCAGATCCAGTCTGGCTCCTGGAAGATATTCTAAAGTGGGGAAGCTGGAGTTGGAGTATCCGCCAGAAAGAGTGTTACCAAAGGTAAGTAATCTGTTTTCCTGGAATATAAAATAGGACACTTCCTAAAGTAAATTGTAAATTAAACAGAGTATTCGGTTAGAATGAAATAGTATCTTATGCTTAGGGACACCACTGTTAATCAACAATTTCCATCTTCCTACTGCGTTCTAGTGTCACAAAGCGGACTTCTCGGGACGTTGCGTATGAACTCCTGCATGTGGCAGGCACAGTGTTGGCCATCTTAGAGCACCAAATAACACTTCAAAACTCCTTCACTTCACTAATGAGGTACATCACTATGGTTTCATTTGACTTTCAAGTTCAATTTTTATTTGTAGCTTTCAACCAAGAGCACGTCATAAAAATGATCAATTGCTTGATCAATGGCACTCAACGCCGTAGAAGGAAGAAGGTTCAAGGATCCCCAATCGTTTGACTGTTAATTTGGAGTGACGGGGATCTGACATAATTACATGTTGCCAAATATGGGCTGGCATGCTTCTGAAGAAACATGATTCAGACATTCGTTAAAATAAAATGCAATATTTTGGCACAATGTAGAGATAAATGTAATATATTTTTTTTTTAGCAAGTGGAGCTCTTTCTTGCTTTCAAATTGGGTGTGGGTGGAACTTGCGATGTTTAACTCCGTGGAATTTGCGGAGTTACATTAAAACTCAGCGAGATTCCACAGAGTTCGGCCAACGGGCAGAAATATGACGCTGCAATTTGGCGCCAGTACTTCGCGCAGCTTTGAAAATCTGCACCACACGCAGGAGTGTACTGCCATTCGAGTTGATTTTGCTGCTGTTCAAGTAGAAAATCTACTTGAGCAGCAGCAAATCTACTCAAGACGCAGCCCTCTCGCGTGACTGCCCGCATTAGAAAATGGTGCTGGAGGACGCTAAATCTCGCGTGCATTTCTGGATTCGCGCGAGAAGAAATTCCACCGTGTGGAGATTGGTGGAATTTGGCCAGAACTCTCTGTTACAAAAGTAACTCAGAGCCAGCAAATTCCGCCAAATCCGCCCACCCCTAGTTCAAGTGACAAAGTGTACACTGACATTTTTAAGCACATCCATAGTGAGTATACTGACATGCTATACATAATAAGAACATAGATCTTGTAAATTACCAAATACTTCATTTTCTTCTTGCATGATGTTGGTCACAAACCCAGCAGCATATACATGCCAGATGATGTATGTACCTAAAATATGACTGAAATGTGTAAATGTGCAGTAATTGTCTCGATTGATGCTAGGAGCAACCAGCGTTTAAGTTTTAAATGTAAAAAAAAATGCCATTGCCCGAAACGTTTCCTGACTGTTGGCGTCAGGCCGTTCCCGTCCAACCCCGGGCAGTGTGAACCAGAGGCGCAACTAGAGCCAAATTTCGGGGGGGGGGGGCGGCTGAGCAAACATTTCTGGGGGGGCTGAACTTTAAGCAATAGGCAGAGTGGAGCTGCAGGGGCTCTTAGAAGGGGTGAAACAACAGCAAGGCCTCATTAACATGCAAATGGTCTTTTAAAGACCTGTGAAGTGCTCGGGTGCGGCTGCTTTTTTGCCCAGGAAGGTGTCTCATCCCGGGCTGCCACACACGACATGGGGGGGCTGAAGCCCTTTGAGTCCAATGGGTGTTGCGCGCCTGGTGTGAACATAAAAATACACCTGGCAGAAGGTACTGGAGCGCGGTGCTTCCTGTCTCGCAGCCTACTACCGCCGGTGTAGTGCAAACTCGGCTTCAGGCCGCGTGTGTCACAGCCTCGCTTTGAGGCCAAGCACAGGTCAGACCACGGGAGCTTCCGTAGCGCGCGCCACGCTGTCCACGGGAAGTGGGCCTGGCTTCTGACTGAACTGTACAGACCGAATCTGTGAGCGGCAAAGATTGGGCGAGAGTCCTGGACCCTTTGGAAACGTGCAGCTGGCATCCGCCGCAACCATTGGAACACATGAAACTGCATCAACAAACAGGAAATATTGTGCAGTTCTCCACCGCCACTTAAGCCTAGTGCTGACAGTTATGCATACTCCGTATTGACACCTTATAGCCAGTCCTGACTTTGTAACCAGCTGACCCTATTTCCCACATTAAGAAGAACAACGAAACTTCACTACATGCAATTTTTTCATCTTTTGACTTGAAAAGCTTTACTGGTTGAAGGTGTTGCACAAGGTGGGGGCAGCTGGCAGGTAAAAAGCAGGCAAGCACAGCAGTCTGTGGAGACTGCTCTGAGGTGAAAAGGTGCGTACATGGGTATGAGCTTAGCCTCCTCGAACCTGCCTTGTTCACTGCCTTTCTCCGAGGCAGAGCAGAGCAGAAATGCCTCGGAGAAAGGCAGCCTCCTTTTCGGATTCGGGGGCGTGTTTTGCTGTTGTCTCCTCCCTGAGACTTTTCGCAAAAAAGCACGCCCCCCGATCCGAAAAGGACGGGGCATGATTGGAGTGACGGGACCTCTTCTCCAATGCCTGGCCAGCATTTACGAGGCCAGCCAATGGAGAACAGGGCAGAAGAGGGGCGGGTTCAAGCCCCTTTTCTCCCAAGTCATTAAATCTCCGGACTTCCGGTCTGCCGACCGGATGGTCCCGAGACCTAAAAAGGACCCGAACAAATGTTTAAAAAGTGCAGCTATCACTAGCCACGCACAGCAAAAAAAAGTCTGGGCACACGATAGCAGTGTAAAATCATGCACAGCGAGTTTCTAAGAACGCACAATGCAAAGTAGAAACAGGTGGAGCGCACTGGCTCACAGCCAAGCAAGTGGGTGGCAAGGGGCTCAGATAAGGTGCAAAAATACATCTTCCATTGGGACGCGGGTATGGGGAAGCAGCAGTGCTTATTAGCTTTTCAACCAAAACGGATGCGTTTTTTTAACGACCACCCCTACACGATCTTATGTTTATTCAAATATACAGGTGACCAGAGAGCATTATTGGTAGCTAGCATTACCAAATTCGAAACTATGCTTTGCATTGTAGGTGCATTAATCCATCAACTCATTCACTGCCCTGTCATTCCTAGCACTTTTCTTCAAAGGGCGTCTGTGGGAACAGAAACTGTGTAGGGGCACACTGACACTTTTCATTCATACTAGGGGAGATTTGTCTTGGCTAGGGATAAGTGACTAAAAACACAAATTTTGCTCTTAGTTACATATGTTAGGATGGCAAGTTGAGCTTTAGATATGTATAGCGAATTGCTGCTGCTACGATTCTTAACATTTTCTGCAAAAGATGCCCCTACCGAAGGCACAGGCATAAAGAACAAACTACTATTCTATTTCTTCAAGGGATAGGGGGCCTGCAAAATTCTCAGCACCGATCAGATCTTTGAACCACATTTAACAGTACAGAGTATGCGTTCCAATCCGAACAGCGAAAGGGACTCTTTTTGTATTGTCAGCATAACGGGGTAGGGAGAATTAGAATTATTGCTCAGTAGAAAGCCAGTATGCCCTTCCCGGAAAAATGAACACCACTACGTCACATTAGGTTTAATTCTGTCGAGGGTTACTTACAGAACGTACCCTAAATTCGTAACATAAAGTACAAAGTGGTGATATAGACTGACGGGGTTGTCAGAAAATGGGGCCCTTCTCAGAAGAAAATTAGCAGAAAGTTACTTAACCGGCGACGGTGAATAAAGAAAAGGGTATAACCATTTTTAAATTAACAACAAAAAGGATTTCCTTCGTAAGACAGTGCAGTCTCTTTATGGCCACATCAGCAATAAAAGTTCTCATGACTGGCGGGCTACGTTTTATAGAAATCTAGATAACAACTTTTATGCTCTTTGACAAATGTGCACTATCACATTTGAAAATCCCCTTTCAAATGTAAAGTTAGTTGCTGATTTATCTCTCTCTATAAATATAAATATATATATATATATATACATACATATACATACACACACACGCATGCAGTTCTCTTCCCGGCATTGCATTTCCAGCACCCTACTGAAAAGCGCCCCAACACAAAAGGGCAAGAGGACAGGGGAAGACCCGCTGGGACGTCCATGCACACGGGAGGCAGTACCTGGAGGGTCCATCTCGATGTAGAAGATGAGCTCGGTGGAGTAGGGCAGCATCAGCTCCCTCCAGTCGGCGTCCTCCTGCTCCATGTTCCAGACGGTGTTGTACATCTGCCCGGCTTGCCAGCCCTGCCGCAGCCGTAGGTAGGGCAGTCCTTCCTCTGCCCGCACGACGTGTGGCATATATCTGGCCTCGGCGGCTCCTCTTGTGCTTTCAAAACTCTGCTCCGAGGACTTGGTTAACAGTCTTGGGGAGGAGCGGGGGAGAATCCTCGGCAAAAAATAAACTGCTTCGGACCTCCGCTTTTGTTCTTAAATGTATCTGTAACTATTTATATATATATAATATATATGTGCTTTCTATTGCATAGCCGCTAACCAGCGACTCCACAATATGGAAATATATGATTAAATAATCCGACACAGAAAAGGAAGCTATCGGAGAAGATAACAAAAAGTCTTTTTAAAAACAAATTCTGACCTAAAAATGTAAATATTACAAAACAGTCTCGTCGTCGACGCGCGGCAATGTATATATATCTATGCATATATTTGTGTAGCTTCTTCTTGTCAGGGGGCATTCAGTCAGCTGCAGAGTAGATGCCAGCTCTACTCCCTACTCCCTTCTCAGGCCCTCTCCTGACTAGAAGTCATTTTAAGAGGTCGATGAACTAACCGTCAAAACTCCTCGGGCCAGACCATTTTTGCAATAGGGGAGATGTGGTATCACAACATTTTCACAAAGGCACTCCTTAGTGCTGCCACAGTCTATGTTAGTTATCAGTCTTACTGTAAATATTGATAGTTGTTCGCCAACAATAATTTTGTTTAGAATCGCGCGGTCGGTTGCGCGAAACTCACCCATAGACCTGTACCCCCCCTCCAACAAGCAGGTAGAACTTACAAGATGGTACGTTCCACAGCGGCTTTTTCCCCACCCCTTTAAGGGGGGCTCGCGCTCCGCTCGTTGGTGCGTACCAACGCACGAGCCAGCTGGAGGGGCAGGGGCGAGGAATGAGGAGATTACTTCTTCAGTCTTTTGTCTCCGTGCCGAGTAGCTGATTGGCTATGTAAGCGGTCGAATCCAAGAAAGCCGAGGAGTACCGGCTCGACGCTCCGAAAGTAAAAGAGATAGCGTGTGTGCGCGGGAGCAACGCCGGGGCACCACCGCCTTTCTCCGAGGCACAGCAGAAAATGCCTCGGAGAAAGGGAGTGTCCTTTTCGGATTGGGGGGCGTGTTTTGCTGTTGTCTCCTCCCTGAGACTTCTCGCAAAAAACACGCCCCCCGATCCGAAAAGGACGGGGCCTAATCGGAGTGACTGGACCTCTTCTCCAGTGGCTGGCCAGCATTTACGAGGCCAGCCAATGGAGAACAGGAGAGAAGAGGGGCGGGTGCAAGCCCCTCTTCTCAAAGTCACTCCAACTCATTAAATCTCGGAGCGAGACTGCGCAAGCGCAGCCTTTCGCAGCCGAGACCTAAAAAGGTGCAATTGTTAATAATATGGTAGAAAAAGATTGCTATGCCGAAGAATAAGCGACCTATACTCAGTGCGTTTATTGGGAAAATATAAGTGCAGGTACTCATTGAATTGAGCTGGGGACGTGGCTAGTGGGCGGGATTAGAGGTGGAGCGAGACATGACGATACAAACACACTTCTATTGAGTATTCATTTCGCCCTTGCATTTCCCTGGAGAGTTGTCTCAAACTTTCTATATGTGCAGATTAACAGCTAAACCCTGAATGTGCCAAGCCATCAACAGTACTTTTAGCACTTCCAGGCTGATAATCAATGTGCTCTAGGGCGAGAGACACTCTGGCTCTTACATCGGTTGCGGGACAGAACAAAACATGTGAGAAATGAATCAATCTAAACAAAATGTGTTAACTCGTTACACAAAATGAAGGCCAAACGCCAAATGTTTTCTTGTTTTGTAATATTTACAGCTTCTTAAAATCATAATAATGTTCCTACTTGCTTGCATTTGGCGCAATCCCTATATATTCAAGAGGGCACACACACAAACAAGCATTCCTCGCCTTTCTTTTCAAATACGTCCGGATTCTGTCCCTCTCAAACATACACTGTCTTCACATCTCAAACCTCGAGATCCTTCCCACACTCACCGCTCTACCGTTTTGTAGCTAATTCTGTACCACTCTCTTTACCCCTATTGTATCCTATCACTCTCTCTACCACCAATCTTTCTATTTCTAATCTGCCCTCTCCGCGTCACTCCACCTCTTTCTGTAGCCGTCTGGATCTCTTACATATCTCTATCTGAACTTATCCCTTCTGGCTCTCTAAATTTCGGTTCTTTAAACTCTCTGCTCCTTCTCCCTCCTTCCCCCTCACTCTTCACCGTCACTCACCCCCATTTTCCCTCCTCTCCCCTCGGCAGAAGGCCCCACGGCCGAAGAGCAGAGAGTGAGCACTGCAGGGTCCCAAGCATATGCAGAAGCCAGTAGGGTAGAGGTCAGGGGAAGAACAATACTGGCCTCCAAAGGAAAGGTCAGTTGACCTCCTCCCACATCACCTGGGCACCAGGGAGGCTACCACCTCATCCCCGCCCATCATGGACTCAATGTACCAGCAGGCGGGCGGGGTGGGGGGGTGGATTTGCAGGGGCAAGTGAGAGAAGAGAAAGACATTCAGACCCCACTGGGAGGCCAATGGGTGAAAATGGCCCTTTGTACCTGCATTCCTCCATGGCTACTCATGCACAGGCCCTCGCCAATGTTCCAAACACTAACAAGATGACCCAGCGGCAGGCCTCCAATAGGCCGTTCATGACCCATAAGGCAGCTTTCCACAGCTGAATAATACAGACAGACGGCAACGGCCAATATGCTGCCAAAAAACCATCACTTAGCTGGCCCTCGGGCACCAGTCCAGTGCCCACCTTATCAGTCCGACCCTAAGTACCAGTACTCTCCTTGACAGTGGAGAAGTGCCGGTACTCAGCTTGGTAAAAATAAAAAGTGCTGGTACTCAGTACCGGCAAGTACCGGCCCATTTAAAGCACTGCCTATACTGTGCCACAAATCGCTACCATGAAAGGAGTGACAGATTTGTGGGCTTTAAGACTAATTAACAAGTTCAATAATCACAGGTAATATTTAAAAGAGCTACAAATCTAGAGTGAAATTGAGATCCAGTAGTGAAAAACCGACTGTCAAAACACTTATTTTATAACAGGTGAAATAACTTCAAGGGAGGTAGTGAGAAGGCTTGGTGCTTAGATCCACGGCCTTTCACCTTCCTCTGTGAACTAGAAAATGTGACGGCAGCATCAACACCCTTACAAAAGGTATGTTGATTTGAACCAGGCATGATCAAGGGACTCAAAAAGAGGAGGGATTTAAGAAGAGTGGCAATGCAGCCGAGCAGAGATGGCAGACACAGAGAAGCAGCATGCATTGGAAAAGAAAACGTGCATCCAGAAATGACAGGAAGAGGGAGGTTGGTGAAAGAAGAGGAAGAAAAAGACGAGATGGAAGATGGGTGTGCAACATATAATTTTGTTAAAAAACAATATGGTATAACCGCTATTATGGAACGTGTTAAGTTGGGTACAGAAATGGGAATTCCTTATATGGCACCAGTTGCTTTACCCATATAATGTTAAGTAGGCAACTTGTTAATACGCTACGTTTACACATCGTGTGTTGTGGTTGGTGAGGTAAACACACGGAAATTAATAGCCATGGAACCTGTAAGGGGGGACGTTGTATTTTCCATTTGTTGCAGTACAAAATGAAAATCTTGAGTGTGACAGAAAAAAGTTGCAAATTCCACTCATAACCCTAATACCTATGAATAAATGAGTTTTCTGTGAGATGGAATAAAATCTATGCAAAAACCAAAGGAAATGATGGACGGAGTGTTGAACATTGCAAGCACTCACCCCCAGTCAACTGATCTGGGTTTAATCCATCACCGTTCTTTAGCCCACTCTGCCACCCCAGTTCAGACATGGCCATATGCAAATCAGTCTAACCCTATGCCAGAAACCGGTCCTAGGAAGCTTGTTTCCGGTCCAGGGAAGACGTGGCTAGGCAGTTCGGGCTGGACTGTTCCCATGAGGCACAGGGTCAGACTGATTTGCATATGGCCATGTCTGAACTGGGGTGGCAGAGTGGGCTAAAGAACGGTGATGGATCAAACCCAGATCAGTTGACTGGGGGTGAGTGCTTGCAATGTTCAACACTCCGTCCATCATTTCCTTTGGTTTTTGCTTTGTTCGCAATAAAATCTATGCAACAGATAACTATGGCTGCCCTCGCCACCACTTAGCTGCCTCTCAGATAACGTCCGCTAGCCACCCGAAGAATTTACCCATTCAAAGAGATTATCAGCAGGCCCTCTTACACTCTCAGCTGGTTCTAGGACTTATTCAACTTGCTCTCAAACCATCTTAAAGACCTCTTCTGATGAGCCTCAAAGTATCCTCAGTTGGCCTGCTATTTACAACATAGTCTGTTAGCTAGCATTCAATGTCATCTGGCTACTATGGACTTTAATTGGGTCTTCACACCCTCTGCTTGCTCTCAGGCTCATTCCCCTGACCCGCAGTCACACAGCTACCCTTCATACACCCTCTAAACCCTGAGTTAGTCCTGAAATACATTCAACTGGGCTTCAGTCGATCCTCAGAGTTTGTGGCAGACTGTGCACTAGTCAGCAGTACCCAGGTACTAGTTAATTGGCAGATTTTGTCTTTTTAGAAAAAAAATATACACTTAAGGCGAAGTTATACTTCCCCAATGCCGGTGAGTCTTCTCACTTCCATCTGCCTTTAGCACTTGTTGTTGGAATAAAAATGTTCTAGCCGAATGTATTATGTGCCTTAAGTTAGCATTTGCTGCACCATTTTATGTTTGGCCGCCATCTTGAGTCATGATTGCAACTGATTTCTTACTCTGTCTCTGCTTAAAGCAGCTGCAATAGTTTTCATTTCTCCAAAGATGAGCATTGCTGTACTAATGTATACACTGTTCTTTTTAGCGCATACCTTTCCTACTAGACAGACCTGCTCCCACCCTTAGAGCGGCGGGCACAGGCAGCGTAACCTTGGCATCAAGATAGCATGTGTCCAGTCTCAGGATCGAAACTCATCCTGCTGTATCTCCTTTGTTCAACTGCTAACAACTTGATATTTCCAGTCAGGGCGTGTCGTTATTGGTTCTGAATTGTACATAATGTATCGCCATGCTTGCTGAAGTCAGTCCCTCTGCAACATAACGAATATGGCCTACTTTTGAAAATGTCTGGAATGAGCCGGTTTTTGGTTTCTTTTTGTCTCTGTTGTTCTGCTGATGCTCAACTGGAAGAAAGTCAGTCAGTGCCTGCAGAACGCACTCCGAACTTTGATATGTATGTGAAGCATGGCCTTGGCCCTATTATGTTTAGTACGCTATGGCACAAATGTATGAGGGACAATGCCGAGTTGCAGTGGCCATTGATGGGCACTTCTGATGAACAGAAAATTGTCTTTTTACAGGCTGTTTGCAAGAAGTAGGCAGTCTATGTTTAATTCCCTCAGAACATGGTAAAAGGAGATTAAGCAGAGGTGAATGAAAGCAGAGAAAGAGGCCTGGAAAGGGAGAATGCAAACATTGACTCAGAAAGCTGTAGCACATTATAGAGAGAATCAAGAGATAGGGATTGAACGTGAAGATAGGAGATTCTGATTGCAGATTGACAAATCTTATGTAGCCCAAGAAGAAAGTGATACGTTTGTGGAGCACAACCTGTCCTTTCTTTGCCTATGCCGTCTGTGGCAACGGTGACTGTAAGTACTCCCTCAAAGCCTATTGCTTCAGTTTCTCTCTCTCCAGCTCTTACCCCCACGACGCAGCCGACAATTACATTAATGCCCGCTCCCTCTGTTGTTGCCTCCACTGTGTTTCTCCATTCCCCAACATAACTGGGTAGTGGGACACCGATATGCGGCCCTGAGGATAGAGATTGGACGAAATGTAAGGAACGTACGGGGCGGACGTTGGTCCAATCTGATGTGGGAGATGCGAAAAAACAGCTGGTGGCTAATCAGGCTGCGCAGTGGGCTCATAACCCCATTTATGGTGTGGAAGATGTGTGGAGTGTCATGAAAGATTATGAGCCTTTTGTACAACAACATGCCCTTAAACATATGTCGGCTACTTTGATCGGTCTTTGGGAGCCGCGTTTCAAGGGTGCAGCACCACAGATCATATGTGATATCAGGAATCTTGTGTATGTTACTGATATGGAACCTGCTCATGTCTTTGGTAATGTTGTGACGTTAGTTGCTTATCGGGAAAGGCTGCTCGAGAAGAGCCCCACACTGGTAACTCGGATTCAGATTCGAGAGGTTCATCCCATCTACCATACAGAAATACTGGAGCTAAGGGATCAGCATGATCATGTTACTAGGCCATGGGTAGAGGCCCGTTTCCAAGAACAATGGGTTCATGCTCCTTGGAAAAGGAGTGAAGTCTTGTCCCTTAAGACTTAGTTACCTGACCCTAGGAAAAATCCCACCACTTATTATAAGGAGCTGACTGAAGCTGCCTCTTCGACAGAGATGACGCTTGCTGATATTAAAATGTTCTTTGGTTTACTAGTTCTGGTTGAAATTTGGCGACAAGTACACACACAGGATCATGTTGCAGAATTCAGTGGTACCTGGGACCAAATTAAAGTATGGGTTCAGGAATGGAAGCCAGGTGATAAGCCTAGGGTGGAGATACTTGCTTTGCCAGGCTGCATTATCACGTATATGCATTCTATTATCCCTCCAAGGAAGGTTGATTGGGACAAGCTATCGGCTTACCGCCAGAAGAAGGATGAGAGTGTGTCAGACTTTTTCACTCGGTTTGAAGGTGTGTTCTTAGACTATAGTGGACAGGATTTGTCAATTGAAAGTGGGTGCGGCTGTTTGTTAATAGATTTGTTTCCAATTTCCTGAGATTTTGACCCGATAGCAGGCTTCTGAGAGCACTTGGTCCACCTATTCCCCTTCTGTTATCTTGAATATAGCACAGTATTATGAGCACAGGGAAAATGAGGAGAAGGAGAAGACGGAAAAGAAGCACAAAGATTTGAAGACAAAGGTGTTGTCACAGCAGGCTTCTACAGGGAACTGTAGAGGACGAGGTGGTTTGACCCGACAGCTTCCACACACTAACAGGCCCTGTAATACTGCGCCTTTGGGGGCGAATCAGTGTGCATACTGTAAAGAGGAGGGACACTGGCGCAGTGAGTGTCCGGTGCTTTTGCAGAAGGTGGCGGCTCCTAGAGGACGAGGACCACGTGGAAGGGGTCACGGAGCTTGTAGCCAAGACAGGGCCCAGAATACTGTGGCCTTGCAGAGTCGCTCTGATCAGAACTATTTTGATGACGCCCGGGATGGACAGTATTATCACGATGATTACGATACGGATGAGGTGACGGGGATGTCTTACAGATAGGACAGCCAGGGACAGAGTGAGGAACCGGTTCAGATACCTGTAGATCAGCGTGGTCCGTACGTCAGTGCGGATGTGCATGGTTCGACTAAAGAGTTCTTGGTGGATACAGGTGCAACAAATAGTTCTATTTCTTGTTCTTCGGTCCCTGGGGCGACTCTGTCTGGCTATAATAATGTCTCTGTAGGTTTTTCTGGTGTACCAGTTGTAAGCCCCATTTCAAAACCCCTTGCGCTAACTATTGGTCCCTTTACTGTGGATTCGCCATTCTTGTTGACATCTAATTGTGGAGAAAATTTGATGGGTTTGGATTTATTGAAGAATGCCACAATGTACTGATCACTGGAGGGTGTCTACATGACAATGGGTCCAAATGTTGTGCGCGCTACACAGTGTGTCTAAGGATGCGCCTCTTCCTGCCGAGTTTACGGATGTGCCACCCACTCTGTGGGCAGCTGGCGGCACAGATGTGGGTTTGCTGCAGATATTGCGTGGTTCGATACGTGTCAAGGAAGGGGCTAGTTTACCCCGCATTCCCCAGGATAAAATACCACAGGCAGGCGAGCGAGCCTTGATGCAATTTGTGCAGGATTTGATTGAGAAAGGACTGGTTGAAGAGACAGCTGCTAATGTTTGTAATAGCCCTATTCTTCCTGTTCTCAAAAGTACACCTTCGGGTTCATCTGATGACCATGCAGATGTTTATAGTTTTGCGATTGACTTGCGTGAAGTTAACAAAATAGGGATTCCCCAGTTTCCAGTGGTCCCTGACATTACAACACTCTTGACAACAATTCCTTCTTCTGCTAAATTCTTTTCTGTCATTGACTTGCAAAAATGCATTCTTCAGTATCCCCAGTCATCCTGACAGTAGGTATCTGTTCGGCTTCACCCTAGCTGGTAGAAGTTTTAGATTCTGTCGGGCTCCTCAAGGCTATACAGAAAGTCCGAGTATTTATAGTCAGGCATTGAAAAGTCAGCTGGATTCCTTGGAGCTCCCATAATGTATTACTCACATATGTCGATGACCTGCTCATCGCCTCGGACACAGAACAAGGTTGCAGAGATAGTACGGTTAAACTGTTGCTCCATGTAGTTGACCATGGTCATAAGGTATCCCTTTCCAAATTTCAGTATTCTCGACAGGAGGTCACTGAGCTAGGTCACCTACTGTCGAATGAGGGTAGGAGATTAACACCTGAGTGCATCAGAACCATTGTTAAAATGCCCATTCGCAAACCCAGAAAGATTTGTGTGCTTTCATAGGTATCACTTCCTATTGCAGGCAGTGGATACCTGGCTACTCGCTGCTTATTAAGCCCCTGCTTGTGCTTACAATAAAGATGTGCATGAACCCCTGCCTTGGATACCTGAGTGTCCGCAGTCTGAGCAATTAAAAACTGTGGTTTGCTCGGCTCCCGTGCTTGGTACCCCTAATTACACTAAAAGCTTTGTATTGCATGTCCATGAGATGGGTGGTTGTGCGCTTTCTGCTTTAACACAACGATTTG
Source organism: Triturus cristatus (assembly GCF_964204655.1). NCBI lineage: Eukaryota > Metazoa > Chordata > Amphibia > Caudata > Salamandridae > Triturus > Triturus cristatus. Next base: position 938,505,614 of record NC_140587.1, on the reverse strand, counting down.
GGGATAAGCAACGGCCATGTGCTTAATTCTCTGCTGTGCTTGACCCTATTGCGCGAGCCCTCCCTGACTGTCTAAATGCGGTCGCGGCTGTGGCTGTCTCGATAAGACAATCGGCTGGACTCGTACTTGATACTGACCTCACAATTATGGCACCCCATGCTGTGGATACACTTTTGAATAAGACGAAGACGCAGCACCTCACCAGTGCACGTCTGACAGGTTATGAGCTAACGCTCTTTGCACAACACATCATGATCAAACGCTGTGCCACCTTGAATCCAGCCACGTTACTACTCCTCCCTTCTGAGAATGAGGAGATTGACATACATGATTGTATCTTCCGGACGGAAGAAGAGACGAAAGGATGGGTAGACCTGACTGATGTTCCCTTATCTGACCCCCAAGGGGAACTATATGTTGATGGCTCTTGTTTCAAATTGCCAAAGGGCACCACCACTGCAGCATAAGCAGTTACTACATTGCGTACGGTAGATGAAACATGTTCCCTATAAGTCCGCCCAGGCAGCGGAGTTAGTTGCCCTTATTCGAGCCAATGAATTGAGTTAGGGGCTAGTTGTCAATATTTATACTGACAGTCAGTGTGCCTTTGGAGTCGCCCATAATTTTGGGCAGCCACGGGCTGAGAGAGGGTTACTTACCTCCCACGGGACACGCATTCAGCATGGTCCTCTTATACATAGGCTTCTGTCTGCTCTGATACTCCCTAAGAAATTGGCCATAGTGAAGTGCAGCGCTCACCGAAAGGTTACTGACAATGTGGGCAAAGGGAATGCCTTTGCAGATCAGACAGCTAAGGAAACAGCCCGAGCTGAGATGAAAAGAATGTTTGTAGCAGGTCCTGCTACGAGGTCACTATGTTTGAGGATACACTAGAAAATGTAAAGGAGAGACAGAGTGAGGCCACAATGGAGGAGTTAGCAGTGTGGCAAGAAAGTACAGCCAACTTAAATGATGAGGGATGTTGGATTGACAAGTCAAGGAAGCAGAGATGGATGTTGCCAGATGCGTATGTTCTTCCTGTAGTAATGATGGACCATGGCCCAGCTCACATCAGTGCTAAGGGTATTTACAAACTGTTAGACCACATATGGTAAAATGACAATATTCCAAAGACGGCCACACAGTTAGTAAAATATTGTGTGGTGTGCATGATGCACAATCCTGGCAAAGGTACCCCTTCACCACCTGGCAATTTGCACCTCCCACTTTCCCTTTCAAGGTCCTTCAAATAGATTATATTGAAATGGACAGGGTCAATAATTTGAAGTATGTTTTTGTGGTTATTTGTGCATTCAGTAAATGGGTAGAGGCTTACCCTACTAAAGAGAACACGGCCATTGCACCTGCAAAGACAATCCTGAAGGAGTTCTTCCTTCGCTTCAGCTTGCCCCGTCTGATCTGGAATGATAACTAAAGCCATTTCAATGCCAAGGTTATCCAGTTAGTTTGCGATAGTTTGGATATAAAACAGAAGTTTCATGCCGCAAACCACCCCCAGTCAGCAGGTTTGGTTGAGAAGTACAATGGTACTCTCAAACTAAAACTGGCATCCAGGAGACAATCGGGCTATAGTGGCCAGATGCTTTACCATTAGCTCTTTTATCAACAAGAACCACAGCACATTCTAGCACAGGACTGTTTGATGATGTTTTAAATGCAGCAACACCCCCAGAAATTCGAGCCCTTTAAGAACAACTGTTTGTTGACCCTCCTGTGCCTGGAGTCACTAGGTATAATTTATGCCCTCGGCTGAGGAATAGTGCACCAAAGGAGAAGTCAGATTAGTTAGGGATGGACTGTGTAAGTTAGGGTGTGCCTTGTTATAGCACCAACGGTGTTAGTTTAGGGTGAGGTGAGATTGGTGCACTGTTCTGACATTGGACAGGATAGCTGGAATGTGCTACTGCTCGGTGGGGGGGGGGGGGGGGCGGTACAATATCCTGGACAACGTGGGATTCATCGAGTGCTAGGACTGAGCAGCTCCACTGCCGGTGCTCAGGGAGCGCCAATGTTGATGAACAATAGGAGTCTACCAGTGAGGCTCTGACAGACACTGGGAATACTTGCCTTTGCAATCAGTTTTATTGCATTGCCTTTTCCTTGTTTCATAATGCATCTGTTTGGTCGGCCTATTAAGGAGGAGGAACAGCCATTTGCATCACCGCGGCAAGCGCAGGGCTGGTCCACAAGGGCTAAAATAGTTATTGATAGTTGTGATTGCATTAATAAAAGTACTTGGAATAGCTTGGTTCCTGGGGGGAAAGTATCCTGTACATTCCTTGCGTGGTACAACGCCCACTTCCCCTGAGCATATGTTTGTTACTTTGGCCCCTAACAAAGGGGAACACAGAAAGACTTACACAGATAATGTGTTTATGCAAATGTTACATCAAGCTCATTATGTGTCAAATACAACAAATTGTTGGGTTTGTGGATTTCTTCCCTCAGTTACTCATAAGAGCAATAATTTGTTGTCTCTACCATTGTCATATATTGGTAGCTGTGAGTGATGGTTTCAATTGTTCATTATGGTGCAATAGAATTTCCAATTCTCTACCCAGGTTATGACATCTGCTGATTCTCGCACTGTGATACAGTATATAAGTTTCAACCATGAATTTACTCCCCTAGGTCGAGAAGGAAATGGGACATCCCGTACACTATCCCCAACATCTTGCATGAACATATATGATAAAATACAGAATGAAACATGGTTTCGAATGGAAATGGATGATTTCCAAAGATTCAATACTTCTGAGTACTTCCAATCTTTCCAAGATCGTAATGTTACTAAGGACAAACCCATTCTGGTGTCCATGGTTAATACTACAGCTAGTTTTTGTGTACAGGGAACAGGGGAGGTAAAGGGGGGGAAAGTAGATGCAATTTCACTTACGGACTGATAACGCTTATTAGTCCACCCTTAGTCCTACCTCAGAATGTCTATTTTGTCTGTGGATCCCAAGCTTATGTCTGGCTTCCGAAGGGGTGGTCTGGCAAAGGTTACCTCTCATTCCTTCTTCCCCCTGTGTCTATTGCCCCGTCCAATTACCATAAAGACCACCGGCTGCAACGTAGGAGTATATACTTGCCCCGAGTCAGAAGGGTTGTGAACAATGAGGATATATATCAGACAGATACCACCTGGCAGCAGTTTGACGATGCTGCAAGGGGTCTTCTACCTTTCTGTGGCCCCATGGCTAATAGTCTCCAGCTTCATCAGCTCACAAGAGTTGTGGATGGGGCTAGTATACTGACCAACATTACTGGTGAGCTTCAGGCTACGAGGCTCGTTAAATTACAAAACAGGATGGTGTTAGATGTCATCCTTGCTGATCGAGGAGGGGCCTGTCGTACCCTTGGCAGCAGCTGTTGCATTTACATATCTGACCACGCCTCCAGTGTGTATATGTCTATACAAAAATTGCATAGACTGTCATCAGAAATACACCACGAGACAGGTACTTGGACATTATCAGGGTGGTTCTGGAATATGCTAACAACGTGGGGTTGGAAGATCCTTATATTTTTGGTTGCGGTTGCTGGTATTATCTATACATATTGCCTTTGCATACACTGCCTTCCGGCTTGTTGTACCTGTTGTATACGTGCTCTGAACCCTAGACCAAAACTGTCCGTTCATGACACCAATGCTGCAATCATGCTGCAGAAACAAATTAATTAAATAATGCAGATCGACGAAGGTATCTTTGAATACTGACTATGTACGTATCTGCATATGGTGCTGTTTCTTGTCTTCGCAACATGTTATTCATTTCTAGACAGTAATATGCAATGATTAGCGAATGCTAAAAGGAAGGTCTGTTGGAATTAAAATGTTCTAGCTGTATTGTTTATGTATTATGTGCCTCAAGTTAGCGATCGCTGCATTTTTTTATGTTTGGCCGCCAGTGGCGGACGGTGACATTTGAAAGTGGTAGGGCGTAAAATGTTTGGCATACTTCAGCAAAGCGAGCGAGTGTAGCGAGCGAGCCCGTACAACCTAAGGGGAGTTCGGGGGGGTTCTCCCCCCGAGAAAATTTTGAAAAAAGAGTGGAAAAATGGTGCATTTGCAAGCAAATTTGAGAAAGCAGAAAGGTTAATAAAGCAATGAAGAAAGTGCAGTTATTACAGTAATAAAGAGATCATGTCATATAACATAGGTAGCTGCTTATTCAGTATAACCACAGAGCTTCATAACAGACTTTGAGATATAATGCATTTCTGAGTACCTCACAGGTGTTTTTTATTTAACAAACAACTAAACAGGTGGTCGGAAACTAGCAGCATTGAACATACATATGTTTACTTTTTGTATCTAAACTCAGCACGTCTGTCTTTAAGAGCAGCAAACTTTTCAATTACTTGAACGTTAAAATCAGAGATATTTTGAACTAACTTGCTCTCTATAGAAAGCATTGCCAAAGCATTCAGTCTTTCCTGAAGCATGGTGTTTCTTAGGAATGTCTTAATCCTCTTTAAGGCGGAAAAAGATCGTTCTGCCTCTGCTGTTGTCATAGGAGTGGTTATGACAATTTTAAGTAAAGTCACTGTCTCTGTAAATGTCTTTTCCATATTAAGTTTATAAATTAAAGTCAGCAAAGCCCTGGCATCTCTGGCATTTCGGTACACAGGCATTGAGTACAGTACAGTCAGCTCACTTTTGAGGTCCTCTTGGTTGAGCATGGGATAAGCTTCCACAGCCTCATGCAGAGCATGCTGAGGGAAGGATTCACCATATTTTGCAAAGTTTTGACTTTCCAATAATGCGGCACTCACCAAATGTTTTGTGAAAGCAAACCGTTCTTGTGCATGCACAATTACAATGTCACATATCTCCTTTGCATTTCGGACCAGAGTGGTGATGTTTTTCCTGTGGTTTCCAAAAATTGAAGCCTCTGGCAGTTTGCTGTCTAAATTGTCAACCTCATTTCTCACTATGCTTATGCGCTCGACAAACATAGCGGTATTTCTTTTCACAGAGACAGTATCGATCTCTCGTGCTTGTAACTGATTGTATAAATTTTCGACAGCTGACATTATGTCTTGAAATAAAAACAGAAAGAACTGAAAGTCTCTATCTTCTAGTGTTCTAGCAAAGCCACGGGCTTCACTTTGAGTTTTGAAATCAAAGGTGTCATTGACTTCTATATTATGAAAACATTTCACAAGGTCCTCCCTATATTGATATATTAGTTGGACTGTACGTATGTTAAAGTTCCAACGAGTTGAGGATCCCCTTGGAACCCTTTTGTCCACAATCTCCTGAAGTGCTTCCGTTCTTTTTGGGGAACGTGAGAAGAATGCTGCCATGCCTCCAACATCCAGAAAGAAAATTCGTGTCTCGGAGATCTTTGATACTGCCTGCTGCATAATAAGATTAAGTTGGTGGGCGTAACAGTGCACGTAATGAGCATAAGGGTACACATCTCTAATTCTTTTCTGTACTCCACCAAGGCTTCCACTCATTACGGACGCACCATCATAGCTTTGTGCAATAAGTTTTTTTTTTTGGTGCACCTCTGGAAAAATGAAGTTGAGTTGACGCAGTATAGCTGCAGTAATGGTTTCTGCAGTTGAGTCTCTTAAATGAGTGAAACCATAGAACCTCTCCACAACATTATTGTCATTGTCCAGGTACCGAAAGACTAATACGGACTGTGTTTGTGTGGCCACATCAGTGGTGTCATCAGCCTGAATAGCCACAAAGTCTGTGTTTTGCAACTCTTGGACAATATGGCTTCTCAGAATTTCGAGCATACACTCAAGGTGTTCATTTTGGATAGTTTTAGGGGTGCCCTTAAAGACTGTAGCAGTTGCTAAATGTACTTCCATTTCTTTGTCTATGCTTGCTATTAAATCCACAAGGCCTTTGAATATTCGTGGATTTGTGGAATCTTCTGATTCATCATGGCCTCGCAATGCCAGTTCGAAAGCACCACAGAAACGAATGCAATCAATTAATTTTGATAGTATGTGCCTATTCCTATCAACTGTTTCATTGTGTTTCTGTATTGTTTGGCGGTATGCACTGCTTATGTGCTGCTCAATCGGTGTGTCTCCCAACATTCCCAGTCTTGTTACGTTTTCCATATGCTTTTTTGTGTGTGCATGCTTCTTGATTTTTTCAGACAGATGCTTCAAGTCTATCACTCCTTCTCTTGTCCAAGGAAAATCACCATTAAACAGCAAGCAGGGGAAGCAGAACAGTTTGTTTCTTGTCGGACACCCTGTAAGCCATTCAGCTTTTGTGTACCAGGTGTTTGAGAATGTACGTGTGTAAGATTTTCCTCTGTCCTGGGTAACTTGTTGTAGTTGTAGGTCTGGCCGATCAGGTCCTAATCTCTTTATCTGTAGTTTCTCTTCTAGTTGCCGTGCATGGAATGACCGTGTAATTAATTGTTCTACCGTATTCATCATGTCGATGTTGTCCTTACCAATATGAAAGAAGCCTGTCAATAGTCAAAGTACAACGTATAAGATTTGGTGCAATAATAGCAAATTTCAGTATAAATACATCTATCTTGTGCATTTTCGCAATATATCTCCAATCCAACAGCTCCCCTTTGCGCAACAGGACTGCTAAAAATACAGCCTTACCGCTGCTCGCTGCCTCTGTGTGCCATAGTGGTTGCTGAAGGCACTGAAACAGACACTGTTTGAGGGCCTTGAAGAAGGCAAGGAATAGATAGTGCCTTTCACAACCGTTATTGCCCAAACCACAGGGCTAAGGCTCAGTATTAGTAAATTCCATCCACTGAGGGAGGGTACAATGTACAGAATGTGCACCCACCCCAACCACCATGTAGAGTGACCAGAAACATAGCCCTAACTCCAATCTGAATAAAAATATCATCAGTTTCCTTACCTTTAACACTGGTGTTTGCTGGGTCGTAGCTGGGATGAAAGAGCAGCAAAGGAGGTTGGGGCCTCTTGTTCTTTGTCCAAAAATTGCCCAAAAATTAGGTAAAGGTTCCAGTTGCAACTTGTCAGGCTTTACCAGGTGCTGAAAATAAAAATATAACAATTTATTTTTGAAAGACTAGGGTAATCAAACAAAGACTGGGGGAAAAAAACATAACGCTACAATTTTTACCTTGCAGTTTGCATGCAGCTTAGATGACAGTTCATAGCTCACTGTTGTATGTTAGGATTTTTACTTACAAACTTCAATTAACAAAATGATCTCTCTGACAAATGCAGTGACTCACTGACCTCATGTGCATTTTGTGACCTGCATCAGGTACATGAACTCTCCTGAAGCCTAATGCTAACACTGGGGGTTTCCAGCTCAGAGGGGAATAAACAGACTGAAAAGGTCAGTGATGATGGGCCAGTATATAGAGGGGTAGGCCGCGGCCGCGTACTACGTAGGTTAAGTCAGGGCAAGATCCAGTTTAGTGGTGAGTCTCTCGTTTTTTTAACCTGAATCACCATAGATGGCGGCGCGCCCGCAAGGTCTGATTAACCGTTAATCAGACCTTGCGGGCGCGCCGCCATCTATGGTGATTCAGGTTCAAAAATCAATGCATAGAACATCAGTCACAGTGCCGCCTTACCTTTCTGCCAGGCCAGGTGAATAACGACGACTGCGACAGTGCGACTCGTGACTCTCACACCCTCACTTACCACTAGCAGCCAGCAGCTGCAGCACTATAGAGAGTCGAGTAGTAGGGTCGGAACACTTTGGCCATTTGGGGACCTTGGCTTGGACCGCAGTTGAGCTTGAGAACAAGAGCAGCTCCCAAAGCAAACACAGCGCGTTCTGCTTGAAGTATACGTGTTATGGCATTGTGCCTTGTTGTCAGATTATAAAACCATGGAAATTCTCCATTCTAGTCTCCGCCTGTTAACGGCTCATAGGTGTGAGAAGCCCCAAACTAGATTAACTCTTTTAGTGTTATCAATTCCCATCTCCAAATAGGTCCTTGTGTAAGAGAAAAGGTATTGTGGGTTATATTGGCAGAGGTAATCGGTACTCGTCGACATGGGATTGTGTGACGTCATTGCCCTGTAGTGACCGTCTGTCACATCTTTGGAAGTCATAAGTCTCGTTATCAGTAGTAGCATCCTTTTAACCATTTTCTACGACATAACACAAGCGTACATGTGTAATGTCGCACAATAAGCTCAAGGGTCTACTCAGAGAAGACTCACAATTACAATGGACACCAAAATAACCAAAATCCTACGAAAAACAAAGCCTAGTGTCAGTCCTTTGATAGGCGCCGAAGCTCCCCCTTTATTGTATTTTATTTAATGCGTTTTTATATAGCGCGGACTTTACCTGAAGGTGTCAGCAGCGCGCTTCACAATAGGAACATGATGCATGAGGAGAAAAGTACAAGTGAGCATGTTGCAAAGGCAATAGTGACAATTGTGCAAGTATCAAGAGGAAACAAAATACAAGAGGGAGCAAACGATACGTTACGAAAGGAAAAAGTGATATGTGTGCATGTTACAAAAGCATACAAGTACAAGTAGAGTAGAGGTAAAATATTGCAATAATTGGCAGACACTCAAAACACTAAAACAAACGTTACGTTACATGAGGCAATGGAGGCAATTGTGCAAGTTTCAAAAGCAAACAAAATACAAGAGGTAGCAAACGATACGTTACAAAAGGAAAGGTGACGTGTGCATGTTACAAAAGAGTACAAAGTACAAGTAGAAGGTATACTGCACTAAATGGCATAAATTCTAGGCGCTGGACACAAATCTATGACACTACAACGCGTGACTCAGCAGCACAACACCACATATTTTGTAGGTTTTTTTTGAGGTAAGGGTATGCGATAATGCGAGGGCGGAATAAACAGACTGAAAAGGTACCACCTTCCAGCTCACTTCGGCCTCGCAAGACGGCTGTCCTGAAACTTTATAATGCGAGCAGGGCCTTGAGCGCTGACACCGCTCAGAAAACTGTTGTGACAGGCCGTGAACGTACTAAGGTGATGGAGAGGGCCGGGGGAGGGGGGCACAAAGGACTGAGGCGCAAGGGGGACGTGTGGGTGGTGAGTCGCGGACCCTGACAGGTGGTCCTCATTCTTCAAGATGGCGGGCGCAGCAAGTGTTGATTTTAAGCAGAACAAGCACACTTATATGTGACTCGCTCGTTTGTCAAGCATTGGAAAAAATATGACAGCGCTGCATTCATGAATCTATAACCTGAGTGCGTCCGACAGCAGAGCCCTGTATAGGGAATGAGCGATGCACCTATCTTATCAGGTCCCAAACAGCATAACTTTCAAAGACCTCTCCTTTTTTGCCGCCCGCTTTCTTAGTATTATGTTTTTCATTAACAAATCATTGTTATTATTAGGTGTATTGGTACAATTTATTCAATAGAAACAAACTAAGACTACAACTCTCACAATGCTTTGATTTGTTAAATCAAATGTTCGTGACTCGAAACGTGGTGTTGGGCCAACATGGAGCAAAATTACACATTTGGTACAGATTATAATAACAATGACATTATTAAGTGCGTAACTGCATTCGCTAGGATTAGGTTTCGTTTTTAATTAGTTGGATGAATTTAGGCATTTTTGAACTGCGCAATAAGTACGAAGTTCCTCGAAGGTGACGTAATTTTAACTTCACAAATCTCTGCGGCCAGATGCCCTGCTCAACATGGCCTAAGTAAACACCAGGCTGCGGAGATGTGTTTGAATAGATTGCAACCTTGGGTTAGGAGCAAACACAGTGGCATGATCTTTTCCTCTGTCCAGAAGTCCTGCCCGGTGCTTCTGACAACTACGGTAAGCGGCTGCTTCTGACAGCCCTGTGCAGCAGTGGGAAAGCGTCTGCTGCGCGGGAAGAATTAGAAACAATTGGGGCTAATACCCCAATAGTAGGCCCATTTTTAAATATTTCGTCTGCCTTGCAAAGCTGGTCGAGCATTTAAAAAATATGATGTTGATGGGGCAGCTTTCTTTAAAAATCCGCCCACCTCTATGTGTACAGCACTTACTATCACAGAGTTATCTCACCATAAATAACAGTAACACGCGGATTTACAATTACCTATCTCAGAACTTTTTTCACATGTTAGGAGTTTTTGGTGCATCTTTGTATGCTGTCACGTATATCTGGGATTTGAACCCTGAACTTTTTAATATCAGGCAGATTTATTTCACCAATAAATATATATATCTGCTGTGATCATAGTTGTTATCTGGCCCTATGTCTGGTGTGGGGAGCGTCGAGAAAGGTCAAAGGGGAAGAAATAACCGGTTGTGAGAGATGAAAAAAACCGTGGGAGTGAGGGAGAGATTAACTAGGCCGCGGCCGCGTACTACGTAGGTTTGGGCCGTTTGGCAGACACACTAACGTAACACTCAGGTAGCTGAAATTCGTCTTGCAGAAAATATTCCTCGTCTAGAGCCTTACTCGTCCTGTAGTTCCTCTAGGCAAAGTTTGTAAAAGGGCAACATACATTTCATTAAAAGTCAACTTTTAGGTTGGAAAGATATCTGTGCAAAGATACTCGCTAAACGTTACGTTACATGAGGCAATGGAGGCAATTGTGCATGTTTCAAAAGCAAACAAAATACCTTTCTGCCAGGCCAGGTGAATAACGTAACGTCGACGACTGCGACAGTGCGACTCGTGACTGACTCCGTGTCCGTGAGTGACTCCAGTCATGTGGCAGCACTGGCGCGGGGACGAGCGACACGTGCCAACTGCCAAATCAGCGAGCGTATCAGCGTACGCCTCGGGAAATCAATGGCCAATCACTACTGCATGGCTTGGCTTCACATAAGCCAGCCACACTGTGATTGGCCATACAAGTGCGGCCACCATCCACGCGCGGCACCATGCAGGCTGCGCGGTGTCTTAGCCAATCATGGCGCTGCATTAGCAGCGCACTGCAACAGGATTGGGCCAAGAGCAGGGTTACTCCCTGCCCATAATGAGACCCGGGGGCTGCGGTCCCTCGCCTCGCCACACCCACACACTGTCTGAGAATGAGTCGCTAGGGGAGGAGGGGGGAGGAGGGAAGGTCAAGGTATTGTGTGCGTGTGTGCATGTTCGGGCCAGTCATGACTAGCCCAAAAATTGACATGCGCACACTGCTGCTGCTGCCTGCTGCACTATTCGCGCTGTGTGTCAGTCACTCACTGCAGCAGCCCCGCCCCCAGTGCCGTCCACATTGAGTCGGGCTTATCCCGATTCCCGGAGTGCGTGCGGCGCCGTGCGCGAGTCAGTGGCAGCACAGTGCGTGCGATCGATTTCCAAAATATTTATTTAAGCATGATGATGACTGTAAGTGACTGTGCTTAGTGGGGCAACGCCCCAACGCCCCCAATGGACGGACCGCCACTGTTGGCCGCCATCATGAGTCATGATTGAAACTAATTTCTTTCCCTACCTCTGCTTAAAGCAGCTGCAATAGTTTTCGTTTCTCCAAGGTTGAGCTTTGCTTTACTAATGAATACACTGTTCTTATTAGCGCATACCTTTCCCACTAGATAGGCCTGCTCCCCACCTTAGAGCAGCAGGTACAGGCAGAGTGACCTTGGCATCAAGATAGCATGTGCCCGGTCTCAGGATCGAAACTCACTGTTAGAAATGGGGGTCTCTAGTTGGCAATGGCTGGCCACTGTCCAAGTAGGGACCCTTCTTCCTAAGTCAGGGGGAGGGCTACACTCTTTGATAACCCCTGCTCAACCCTGTGGTAACGTAGCACGAGCAACTAGGCTTATCTCCGAGGCAGTGTGTGAAGCATTTATGCCCATACACAGTAACACAGTGAAGAACACTACAAAGGGACACCACACAAGTAGTTATAAAAAATAAGTATCTTTATATAGAGACTTAACACAAGACCAATAACGGTAAAATGCCACAATACTATAAAATAGGATTACTCTTGAAATGCTGCAAAAATAGTTCAAAGTGTGCAAAGAGGAGTTCAGTTCAAAGCAGTGGTCTCTGCAACCCTTTTACTTACAAAGTACCTGGATTTTGTAGCAAAACAACCAAAATGTCTGCAAAGGAGCTGTAGCGATGATTTTCTGCACGCGAGGCCAGCGATGCGTTGAATCCTTGCCGCTAGGGAGGATGAGCGCTGATCTGCTGATGCGTGCGGGGACAAAGCGACAAACTTCTGCACGCTAGGCCGTTGATGCGATGACTCCTTGCCGCAAGGGAGGAGGCGAGGCAACGATCCTGTTGCGTGTGCAATCGGGTTGCGATGCGAAGAAATGGCGCTCCGCGAGGGAGCGACTATCCTGATGCGATGCGATAAAAATAGCGAACGCCCGGCGTCCGCGCTGCGATGTCGTGATGCAATTATCTCGATGCGATGATCTGTGGGGTTAGCGAGCACTTGGCAGCCCGCAAACGTGCGATGATCTTTGGGTTTACCTAGCACTTGGCATCCCGCAAACATGCAATGCGATGATTTTCGGTAGCGAGCACTCAGCGGCAGCAGCGCGATGATTTTCCTTGTGCTTTCAGCTGCGGCGGCTCACAAACGGGCGTTAGCGACAATTTCAGCACTCTCTTCTCTGTAGTAGAACTAGAGGCCCTGGAACTCGCAGGAGCCTCACCTGCAGATAGAAATCCTCGCTGGGAGGAAACAGGAGGCTGGTGGTGAAGTCTGATGTACCTGAGACTTCAACAGGAGGCTAGCTCTCTACTAGCCCTTGGGTGATTGCTTTAGCAAGATTCAATAAAAGTTCTCTCAAAGTCCTTTTTCCTCTTCTTCCAAGTCCAATGGTAACTACTGCAGGCCAATCCAAGAAACAGCACACAAGCACAAGGAAAGTCACCTCCTGCAGATTCCTTCAGTTACACGGACAGAGGTTCCTCTTTTTGTCCAGGAGCAATACAAATTGTAGGGGTTTCAGCACAGGTATTTATACCCCAAAAGTCTTTGTTCTCAAAAGCTACAAGTCACTGAACCCAGCCAGAACCAGTTCTGCCCAGTCCTGGAGCACTTTGTTTACCAGGCTGCATCCTTCCTTTCAGAAAGAGGGGGTCTGCCATCAGACGCACAGTAGGAGGTGGAGCCAGCATTCACCTTGCCAGGCACAACCCTATTCAGGTCAAGGAGCTACCCCCCCCATACTCCAAATGCAGATCTCTCTATTCAACCCAGGTCTGACTCAGCCTGCCCTGTCCCTCCAAAACCAGACAGCCAATACATATAACAGCAGAGCACACTAGAAGGCTTAGGCAAGAAAATACCTACTTTCTAAAAGTGGTATTTTCAAACACAGAATATAAAAATAAACTTCACTAAAATATATATTTTAATATTCTGAGCACAGGCATACTAAATTCGTTTTTCTACCATGTTCCTTGGGTCAGTTAGGATTATAGCATGTAATAATCAAAACTGCCCATTCTGGCCTATGGGGAACAGGTAGCCTTGCAGTAGTGAAAAACTAAATTGGGTGTAATTCACTACCAGGACATGCTACATACACCAAGGATGTCCTACATTACACATACAATGCACCCTACCATAGGGGTGACTTACATGATGCCAAGGGAAGGTTCAGGGGCTGGGAAGTGGGTGCACTTAATTGTGTGGGTGAACTGTCGCACTCCTTAGTGTTAAATTGCGTCGTCGGATGGTACTCGTGTAAATACTTTATGGGTGCTATTGAGTATCACCCCCTGATCATGGGGTGTGGTGACGTACGTGAGGTAATCCTTACTATCTTGAAGGATGAACTTGTATAAGCACTCCTTGATGTGAGAATCGCCTTCAATAATTACTGTTTTGATAACGGAGCAAGCGCGTTTGAACGCTCACACAGGGAGAACCCCCTGAGGAAGGGCTGGACCCGAAATGCATCAGGGAACTTTAAATCTCAACTGTGTATACTCAAATGGATTGTTATACTCTGTGACTTTGTTACAATGAACTAATGAAAATAATATACCAATGAAGTAATATCTCACTTATGGATTATGCAGCTAATAAGCCTAAGTGAAATAACGTCAATGATACAGTAATTATTATTTTTTTATTTTTTTTTTTTTTTTTAAAACCTTTATTTGTATAATTCAGATACACTGCTGTTCAGCCGACAACCCGGAGGTTCGGCAGCTCCTCAATCGACACGTGCAGTCATCTACAGCTCTCATACAGGATAAAAACAAAGGTTCCAATTTTTAAAAATGAACACAACAAGCAAGGCAATATACATCATAAGTTCGCGTCAGCTCCCAGCGAGGGGGCGGCCCCATTTCCAACATCAGTTCAAGCCACCGATTGAAAGGAGGAGGGAGAAGCAGAGGCGCTAACATTCTAGCAGAGGTGCATCCGAAATACCCAAGTCGGACGCGAGGCTAGGGGGAAAGTTGCTCCTCTAGTGGTTCAGTGGCAGGAGGCAAACATATGTACCCCCTATACTGATTCCAACCTCCCCATACCTTATGCCATTTCTTGGGCCTCCCCCGCGCACTATACACCGTTTTCTCCCGGAACATGCACCAGTCCATGTTGTCCTTCCAAGCATCCAGGGTGGGAGGGCTAGGGGATCCCCACAATCTTGCAATATCTCGCTTAGCCACCATATTACCTAGGGTCACCCATTGAGTCTGCGCCGCGTCGTAGTCTGTAGGACCCCACACATTCAAGAGACAGCGCCGCGCCTCTGGGTGCAATACAATACCCGTGACCTCCTGCATAACAACGTGAATCCGCTTCCATAGTTCCGCAATCACATCACACTCCCATATAATGTGCAGAAAGGTGCCCACCATCCCGCAGCCCCTCTTACACAGCCCGTCCTCGGAAAAACCCATATGGACCAATCGGGGCCCAGTGACATAGACTCTGTGGAGTATCTTAAGCTGGACAAGCCGCAACCTGGCGGGGATTGCGACCTCCTTAGGGGAGGAGACCGCGTACTGCCAATCCTCATCGTCCAGCTCAAGGCCGTCTCTAGTCCACTGGTCCCGCACCCCCAGGAGGAGATCGGTCCGAACGTTCACAAGCTTTTTGTAAATTAGGGAGATTGTGCTCTCCGGCATATGGCCGTCCAGGATCCGGTCCTCCAATGGAGAGGAGTCAGGCACCTTTTCCCCCTGAACGAGGACCGACTGCAGCGCATGGCGCACCTGCGCATACCGGAAGTATTCCGTACCTTCAAGCGCATATTCCGACCGCAGCTCATCGAACGACTTAATCCGCCCCTTGGTCAGCATGTCCCCCACCCTGGAGATGCCAATCAGATCCCATTTGTCGAATCCCTTAGAGTGCCAGAGGTTCCCCAACATGTCCGAGTCATACAACGGAGTGGCGAGGGTGAGCCTATCCTTCCATCCCAGGGAGTTCGTGACTGTCTTCCACACGTGCACCACCACCCCGGTCGGCCCTGTGAGGGACCCCGCCGGTGGCTTCGAATAAAGTGCTCTATAATAGCCACCACCCCGCAGCAACCACCGGTCCATAGCAAAGCCAGGGCCAAGCGCCGGACCGTAGACTCCATGATTGATCGCGCTCAGTTGGGAGGCCCAATAGTATCTCCGGATGTCGGGAAGCGCGATACCCCCGTCGTACCAAGGGAGAGTTAATTTTGCTATCGCTATACGCGGGCGGCCGTCCCACAGCAGTGAACGCTGCAGACTCTCAACCTCCCGAAAGTAGCTGGCCGGAACCAGCTCCTGGGTGTTCTGCAGGACATAGAGAAAACGGGGAAGAGACATCATTTTGAATAGCACCGCACGGCCAAGGAGGGAGAGCGGCAGCCGTCGCCAGCCCGCCACGTCCCGCCGCAGGCGCGCCAACGGAGGGAGCAGGTTCCTCTCATACCGCACCGTTGGCTCGGCAGAGATATAAATCCCAAGATACTGGAAACCCTCCCGGGCAATCTGGATCGGGCAATTCCGCGGGGGAACCGGGACGTCCCCACACAGGGCATACAGATATGACTTACCCCAATTAATGGTTAGCCCCGAGTTCCTCCCGAAGGAAGTCAATATGTCGCAAACAACTATAAGGGACTTCCGAGGAGAAGTAAGATAGAGCAGAATATCGTCGGCATAGAGGGTAATGCGGTCTTCGTGATCAGGGGACCATCGAATCCCCCTCACGTCTGGGTGCCATCGTATCCAGGCCGCCAGCGGCTCAAGGGCGAGAGCGAACAACAGCGGCGATAGAGGACAACCCTGCCTGGTACCCCTCCCCAGATCGAAGGGACGGGACGCCCTACCGTTAACTGCGACTTTGGCGAGAGGTCCTTCGTATAATAGCCTTACCCAGCCCACAAATCCGGGCCCGAAGCCGAATTTCGCAAGCGCAGCCCACAGGTATGCCCACTCCACCGTGTCAAATGCCATCGTTGCGTCGAGCGCAGCCACCATGGCCGGCTCCCGCATCGTCCCCACCCTTGCGATCACTCCATGGATGCGCCTAAGATTCAACGCGGTATTACGATGCGGGATGAAGCCAGATTGGTCAGGGTGGATCAGATCCCCGACCACCCTGACCAGCCGGTTTGCGAGGATTTTGGCAAGGATCTTCGGCTCAGCATTAAGGAGCGAGATCGGCCTGTATGAGCTGCACCGGTTCCTGGGCTTGCCATCTTTATGGATGACCACGATCGTTGCCAGGCGCTGGTCAAGTGGGAGGCAGCCCATCTCCCGCGCCTCCACAAACATAGCCCGCAAATGCGGAGCGATCTTGTCCGGTCGGAGTTTGTAAAGCTCAATTGGCAGGCCATTCGGACCCGAGGACAGTAATTATTATTGATTCTCGCATCAAGGATTGCTTATTCGAGTTCATCCTTCAAGATAGTAAGGATTACCTGACAAGTGGGTGCACTTCACAGCCAAGATGGCAGTTCTGGACTGCACACAGACTCTGCAGTGGCAGGTCTGAGACACACTTTACAAGCTGCTTCTGTGGGTGGCGCAAACCAGCGCTGCAGGCCCACCAGCAGCATTTGGTTTACTAGCCCTGGGCACACACAGGCCAGGCTACTAGGGACTAACAGGTAAACCAAATAAGCCAATCATGGATATACCAATTCACATGTCATATTTACAAAGGGAAAGCATATGCACTTTAGCACTGATCAGCAGTGGTAAAGTGCCCAGATTCATAAAACCAACACAACCAGGTCGGAAATAATACAGGAGAAAGGCAAAACGTTTAGGGATGACCCTGCAAAAAGGGCCATTTCCAACACTCACCCTTCTGTATCTCCTTTCTTCAACTGCTAACAACTGGAAATTTCCAGTCAGGGCGTGTCTTTATTGGTTTTGAATTGTATATAATGTATCGCCATGCTTGCTGAAGTCAGTCCCTCTGCAGAAATCCCAGGAGGCTGGTCAGACTGGACTCCGCTCGAGTGTATCTGAATAAACATATACTTGGTTTGTATTTTCTACTTCCTGACTGACTCTTCGTTTGTATGGAAGCCTGAGAGGTGGTTGTGAGTGACCCGGGTGATCCTAATCGGGTCATTTCCTACACTTGTGAATGAGGAACAATACACCACACTGTATCACACACTTGTGCACACACATTCAAGAAATATGTGCGAAGAAGTAATTGCTCCACACAGAAACAAATAATTATTGAAAATATTGATTGAAACAAAGTTTGTAATTGGTAATATTTGGAATGTCTTCTTTCTGTGGACCAGGAACATCACTCAACGAAATTTTAAAATCGAATGCAAATACTAGCTTCATCAATATGTGCGTGAAGAGGAAGGCACAAAACACAGCTCCGAAATAGGCACATGTCTTGAGCAACACCTATCCTGATTTTATCCAATACCACTTATAGTACTTTTCCCATTTTAGGATAAATAGACTCAAAGCTTGCAAAATGCAATGAGCTAAAAATAAAGAACTGTTTGATGGAGGCCCACTTGACAGCTCAGCTGCAACTTAGTATACAGTAGTCAATGTGGACCTCTGTTTTTACTTCTAACTCAATGACAGGGGTTTTTACTGCTTCTATTCAAGGCTAGGGGTTTCCTGTACTGTCAATTTATGAAGGATCATTCTCTATAGAAGATGTATTGCATGGGTACCCTGCAGTCTCAGGGGGTGATTGTCAAGGCTTTCGTCTGCTGGTTTTGATGGACACTCATCTTCTTTTGTATCCGTTGGGTTATCTTCTTGTCGCTGGTGGGTGCCTGGAATTTCCAACTATAGTTATAGATACACTCGTTCCCATTCTCGTCTGTCTTACGGTAAAGGACAGAGCTGCTGGAGGCAGTTGGAGCTGGATGAGACATTGTCCATCAGTCGAGGTCAGCAGATGCAATTAACGTTTTTGAAGCTACACCAACACAAGAACTAAATATTTCCACTTCTGTATGTACAGAGTATGGACGGATATCCTTAAAACCTGGCCTTTGAAATACTTTCTCATAGCTTATCGTAACAAAATAAACACTTCAGGAGCCAAAGAATTTTTACTGCTTGGGGATTGCATAACATTGGGTGCCAGAAAGATGATGAGCATGCACCGACTGCTTCTGGCCTTGTACAAGCACATCACGTGCATTGTAGCTGTTTTAAGGCTATTTCTAGTCCATTTCTAACAAACATTGGCAAAGACAATAGGTCACGTGTTGTGACTTGTAGTGTTACTTTGCATCCTTTCTCTCAGAAACCTGTCACCTGCTGCTCAGCCAGTATGAATGAGATGTGTGTGAAATGTTGGAATGCTTGATAATGTAGTGGAATGCTGGAGTGCTTGGTGTGATGGACAGAGAGATAGTTGGAGTGTGTGGGCTTAGCAGCAAGGATGCGGCTCATGTGCGTGTTATTCTTATTGTTCAGTCTGAATATGTTATAGGGTTTATGCTTATTAGGAAGGCACTTCTCTATTCCAGGTCCTCAGGAGAAGTGACCATTCGTCTCTGATTACCGTATTCCCTAATTGCTTGATAGAATATATCGACTTTGGTGTAGCAGAGTTTATATGGGCCAAACTCTGTGATTTATCAGTGGTGAGTAGTTATTAAAGTAAGTAACCCGTACCTCATGATTATTTCATTTCATTTTCTCGATACTTCCGCTGCATCAAGAGCCACATGAAGCTAGGGGCGAATGCACACAAGGGTAAGCACATCACATAAGGATGCGGGGGAGCTCACAGGCAACAGAGTGCAATATGGAGTGGGAGGTGGATAAGTACACAAAAGAGAGAACTGGAAAACACAGGCCCACTCATGGAGTAGTTATCTAAAAAGAAAAAAGCAGGACTTGAAAAGTAAGCAATGGAATAACACAAGTATTGTGTCAATGCTTCAGGAGAGGGGCAAACAAGACAAGAAGAGGGATTAATGCTCACTTAAAGTAACGAATAAGAAAGCATATGCGAGTGCCAGTAAATCTAACCAATGGTAAACAATGGGTCAGCGCTGTAAGCTGAAAATAAAAAGGAGCAACAAAATGTTCACAATCCGTAAGTACACAAAGAGCAGACATGCCAACACTCCCGATTCAGGCGGGAGACTACCGATTTCAAGGCTAGTCTCCCGCCTCCCGATTCAAGCATCCAGAAACCCGATTCCTCGGGGTTTCAGCTGACAGGGCTTCGTATTGTGTAACGTGCTAATTATTCCAACAATAGTCAGAGCTCTAGAAGAGGTCAAAAACCAACAAAGCCTCATTAACAAGCGAATGGTCTTTTAAAGACCTGTGAAGTACTCGGGGGCGGCTGTGTGTGTGCCCGGGAAGCTGTTTCAGCTCGGCTGCCACACACGGGGGGTGGTTTGGTGTATGCACTGCCAGCAACCTGCCAGGCCAGTGCACAACACTGTTGTGTTAGCTGTATCTACCTATCTTTCTCTTTCTCACTCTATCCCTATTTCTTATCTTACTATCCTTTAACCTATCACTATCCTTCCTTCCTATGACATACTTTCACCTTCTGACTGCTATATATCTGACGTAATGGAATGTTGGTGTTGTCTTGACTGAGATACGCTATCGGTTACTTATCTGCTTTCCACCTGCGTGTGGGCCCAATTGATTTCATACATAATAAATAATTATTATCTTCAACTTATTGGCCTCCGTGTCTCAACAAATTGACGACGAGGATGACTGAAGATTAAAGGCCCAACGCAGATTTAAGTATATTCAGCTTTATTTATTTTACGTAAAATTATAACGGCACTAAGATCTTTCAACATATTCCACAGAAAATTCAGTCTACATCGTTAAAGGGTAATTAACTGCTGCGTGTAAATGTTTAACAATCAGCGCACTGTTTTTACCAATGATTTACGACGTGAAAGTGGATGTTTTGTGATCGCCGTTGGAATTCTGTTTAACTGACTAGCGCGAGATCAGCTGTTTCTTTAACACGCGCACAGCTGAGAATTCTACGTAAGCAACGCGCGTTGACAGCTGAATTCTTTTGATGTTTGTCAGGCACTGTACTCACGTTGCACGCACTACGTGCAGCCATCTTGGATGAATATTTATGACTGAGTAAAACAAATTACATGGAGCGCTTTGAAAACTGAAGAATAAGAGATATTATGTGGAACATTTGAAAGGAAGTAAGTCATAAATAAAATGTATTTACAAAGAAACAAGTTATTTAAATGACTGACTTAACATTTAAGACTGAAAGTGGGGAAAGCAATTCTAAAATGGCACAAAGTAATACCATATGTGTTCCAGCATATTTTTTAAATGAAGCAGGAAAACCACCCATGCGCTGGAGGAATTGGCACAGAGCATTTGAAAATGATTTAATAGCCATAGATGGTAAAGATTATAGCGCAGAAAGGAAAAAAGCTATAATGTTTGGGTTATTAGGCAATGCTGGACAAGAAATATTCGACAGTCTACCAGAATTTGAGCATCCTCCAGGGCAATTCATTCCTATGAATGAATACCAAGAAGCAATAAAACGTATGGAGAAGCAGTGTTCTGAAGAACCAAATATTATGGTGGGCAGACATAAATTTGCCATGCGTAAACAATTAGAAGGAGAATCTGTGAAAGAGTATATAGCAGCGTTGGGAGTTCTTGCAACTAAATGTGAGTTCAATGAAATGGTGGACACATATATTAAAGATCAGTTCGTATTTCATTGCTATACAAAGAAAATACAGGAACGGTTATTGGCGTGCAGGAATCCAACCTTGCAAGAGGTTATTGATATCGCTAAGGGGATCGAACGTTCGTTGATTTCAAGCATTGAATTGTCTAAAGAAAATACAAATGATACTAATGTTTTTGCTTTACAGGAACAGAAAAGATATGAACAAAAATATGAGTTCAAAAACAAAGGAGGAAGAAACAAAGAAGGTAAAATTTACAGTTGTTATAGATGTGGATCAAAAGACCATTTAGCTGATTTCCAAGGATGCCCAGGACTTGGGAAAAGATGTGCAAAGTGTAAAAAAGTTGGACATTTTACGTCCTCATGTAAAAATCTTAAAAGTAATTTCAAAAGCAATGTAAAAATTAATGCAATGGAGGAATTTGATGAAGAAATGTGTTCAAACATTGTTCTATCTATTGATGCACCGGAGGATAGAATTAGAACACCCTTAGGAGGTGTGCTGATTGGTGATGTTGAGTTACAAATAATGGCTCACTCTGGATCACCAATTACCATATTTTCTGATAAAACTTTTGATGATCTTTGGGATAATTGTGATTTAAGAGAGACTGATGTAAATCCCATGGCCTTTGGCGATTTTGAAATTGAAATGGTCAGGTTTTTTGAAGATATACTAAACTTCAAAGGAAGAGAGATATATACTAAAATATATGTGGCAAGATAAGGAAGAAATATAGTAGGCTGGAAAGATTTAGCCAAGCTAGGTGTAATACTCAAACCAGATTCTGATGAACGAATAGTCTTAGATGACAACTATTGTAACAGCATTATTATCAAAGAAAAATCACTTACACTTGAAAACGTACTAGAAATGAATAAAGAAATGTTTGAAGACCACATTGGATGTGTCAAAGGTTTTGAGCACAAAATCAAATTAAAAGAAGATTCTATTCCTATTTCGCACAAAGTTAGACCAGTGCCTTTGTCTGTTAGGAAAGAACTCAAGGTACTACTCGAAAAACTTTGTGAAGATGGAGTAATAGAAGAAACTAATTCGTCAGAATGGGTTTCGGCTATAGTCGTTACTAAAAAAAAAAAATGGTGAGATCAGATTGTGTGCCGACTTAAGGTCTCTAAATAAGATATATTGTAGTGGATTGCCATCCTTTACCTAAGATACAGGAAATTTTGGCATTCACAACTGGCTCTAAAGTATTTTCTTTGATTGACCTTAGGTCGGCATACCATCAAATCAAGTTAGCGGAGGAGTCAAAAGATCTCACAACGTTTGTGACTCCATTTGGAGCATACAGATTTGTGAGATTACCCTTCGGACTCGCCTCAGCCGCGAGTGTCTTTCAGAAAATGATGGATATCATTTTTAAAGATATAAAAGGTGTTGAAAAATTCCAGTACGACATTTTAATACATGCCCCCACCACATTTGAACGTAACATAATTCTATGTAAAGTTCTCAATATATTAAAAGAAAAAGGGATGACCGTTACTAAATCTAAATTTGCACAGGATAAAATTGATTATTTAGGTCACCAACTTACATCTGAAGGAATAACATCCAAAAATGATTTGGTTCAAGCAATTAGAGAAGCACCATGCCCTGAAGATAAAGAAATGTTAAAATCTTTTATGGGTCTTTGTGAATATTATTCGAGATTTATTGAAGGGGATGCTGGAGAGGTTGAACCTTTAAGAAAAAATTTTGCGTAAAGGAGAAAAATTTGTTTGGGAAAAGGATCAAAATTGTGCATTTGAACAGATAAAAAAGTGTATATTGTGTGCACCCACATTATTTCAGTATGACCTTGACAAGAAAAACATTATAACATTAGATGCTAGTGCTGTGGGCATTGGAGCTGTATTCAGTCAAAAGAAAAATAATGTGGAATATACAATTGGTTTCATTTCTAGACGCCTCAAACAAGCAGAACTAGCATAAAGCACCATTGAGAGGGAGTCTCTAGCATGTGTGTGGGCGGTGGAAAAACTCAAAACATATTTGTGGGGTAAAGAATTTGAGATCTTAACTGACCATAAGCCACTTACATTTATGATGGATGGCTGTGGAAGAGGCAACAATAAAGCATCTTCCAGACTAGTGAGATTGATCGCTAGACTGCAGGGATATAATTTCAAGGTATAATACATCCCTGGAAAATTAAATTCTAGAGCAGACTTTTTATCAAGAATGCCTATTAACAACAAAGAAGAAGAAGTTACAGAGGAGGTTGAGTGCGTTGTTGCTCCCATTGATACTACAGTTTTAAGTTCTGGTGCCATTACTGAAACTGAATGGGTTGAAAATTTAAAAAATGACTGCACATTACAAAAAGTGATGGGATTTGTTACTACCAAATGGCCTCCATTACGCAATCTAGAAGGTGATTTGAAAAGTTATCAACAAGTTTCAGATGAAATATCTATTGAAAATGGTTTACTTATGAGACATGATTTATTTATTCCACCGCAAAAACTAAGAAAAAGACTCATTTGCATCGCTCACAAGGGTCATCCTGTATCAACAGCCACTAAGAGTATTCTCAAAGAATACTATTGGTGGCCTGGAATTAATTCTGATATCAATAACCATGCAGACTTTTGTGAAGAGTGTTTAAGAGCAGATAAGCATTGGAAAATTAGTAAAAATGAAATGCAATTTATTGAGACACCCTTAGGGCCATGGTCAAAAGTTGCTATTGATTTTTCAGGACCATTTAGATGTTTGGAAGAAAGCTGTAAGTTTCTTGTAGTGTTGTCAGATTATTACTCCAAGTGGATTCACTATGAATTTGTCCCCATGATAACAACTGAAATTGTAATTGAATGTTTAAACAAAATTTTTGCAATTGAAGGACAACCTAAAATGTTAGTATCTGATAATGGGACGCAATTGATTTCATTAAAAATGTGTAATTATTTAAAATTGTTAGGTATAAAGCAAGAAAAAACTCCTTTGTACAGCCCTTCTTCTAATGGTCAAGTTGAACGTGTCAATAGATTTCTCAAAGAAGGTGTTCAATTAGCCATTGCGTCACATTTGCCTGTTAAGAAATATATTCAGGACAAGGTGTTCGGTTATAACAACACAGTAAATAAGATAACTGGACACACACCATTCTTTCTCACGAGAGGAAGGAAAAGTAATACTATGTTGACACCTACATTTAAGAACTAGCATCAAGATAAGGTGGAATGTACCAGAATTGATGATACAGAAGTAAAAGTGCATCAAAAAATTGTACAGTCAAGTTTTGACAAAAGCATATCATGATGTTACTAACAAAACTAAGTTTAAGAAATTCAAAAAAGGTGACTTTGTCATAATTAAAAAACCTATAAAGTTACAGAAAGGTGAATCTACATTCACCAAACCATACAGAATTGAAAATGTGACCAAAGGTTCAGTTTATCTTGGTGAAAAAGGTTGGTGGAGTAAGAGTGATGTAGTCGGTCTTAAGCCAGGACAGGAAGAGATTTTACTTTAAAAAGTAGGTTCTGATTTCATAACAGATCTTGAATCCTGGAGTAATGTTGATTTCGATGCAGCTCACAGTTCTAATATAGATTACTGTGACAATATAAAAAAAACTGTATCTACTGAATCTCATAACTTATCTGTACCAGAAGGTTTAGCTAATGATAATGACGTTAGTAAACATTGTTCAAACCAGAAGTCCGAGACACTCTGAAAGTTTAAGATGTTGTGAAGATTCTGATACTAGTACCTTTAATGAAGATGTGTTGCCTAGTACTTCTCAGTGTGGCCAAAATTCATGTAAAAGAAGAATTATCAAACAACCCAAACACTTTGATGATTTTGTGTTATATTGATTTTACTGTTTTCCCTTTGAAGAAAATGGAGATGTTGTGTTAGCTGTATCTACCTATCTTTCTCTTTCTCACTCTATCCCTATTTCTATGTCAGGACAGGAGGCTCCGATTATGCTTACTCATTTCTTTACTAGAAATGCTCAGCAGCCAATAAAAACACAGTATATGCAAAGAAAAAACTACAATACCCATAAACACCAGGGTATGACATGAATAACCATAGAGACCATAGTATAAAAGGTCATATAGCAAGTACAACATCCTCTTTCTTTGCTGCTCCGCAGCCAGTTAAGTGTTTCTTCTTTCATATTTTAAACGCATTTAGCTGTTCCAATTGTGCATGCCTTGATATTGTAAGCATCTTGTTTCCGCTGTTTAACTACTTTGCAACAATATTTCGCTTGTGTATATGTTCCCATGGTTACTGTTGGGACCTTATTTCAGTGGTTTTTACTTTCCGCTCGCCGCGCTCGTTACAACGTGCGGGGAGCGTGTGGTTCACCTTCCCGGGGACGGGCGCTTCGCGCCCGCGTCTCAGTTTATTGTGGAGAGGGAGACAGGGGCTAGGAGGCTCGCGCTAGCGCTGCGAGTGCTCCGTGTTTTGAATACCGGGCAGTCGTTTCCGCGCATGCGCGGCGGCCATATTTGTTATCAAAAAATCAGGTGTTTTTCTCCTGTCAGAACAGTCGCTTCGCGCCGAGAGCCCACAGCCTGTGTATTCGCCCCTCCTCACGCCCATTTGCAATTTATATCGTTTGGGCTGCACAATTGTGCATAGGCTTTGCCTAGAGTGCTAGTTTTTTCTGTCAGCAAGCCCTCCCTCCACATTTTGAAGTTATTTCTATAGAGTGTTCAGATTTGCTAATCTACACTGTTGGCTTGCTGTAGGGTTTTTTCACTCCCCCTGCATTGTGCCTTTGACCATTATTGATTGTCGTCATTCCTGTGGGCATTGCCTCTTGTTACACTTTGTGTCAGGATGGAGGAATATTATGAGGATGACTATTATTATGATGAGGATCCTTCTGGCTCTTTGGAGCATGATTTGGTGGAGGCGCTGAATCAAGGGGTGCAACACTCTGTGAATAAAGCGCTTGTTCGCGCTATTAATCCCTTGAAGCGTCATTTATCTCTACGCACAGCAACAGGGTTGGTTACCGGCTGCGCGTGCGTCTAAGTCCCCTGTCAATCCTCATAAGTCTGATTTTCAGAGGTTGGCTAAATCGCTGTCTTCGGACACGGCTACTGCTAAGGGGTCGGCTGGGACCTCGTTTTCATCCCTCCATGATACTGATGCTGACGAAGCGCATTCCTCCTCTTCTGAATTGTATTTATTTATTTTATTTATTATCAGATTTGTAGAGCGTGTAGCTACCCGTGGGCATCCCAGCGCTGTGAGGACTGTTGCAGAGTTCGTGATGAGGTTTATTGAGGGAAAAGCCAGGTTTTTAATTGCTTACGGAATCGCAGCAAGTTGGTTTCCTCCCAGATGGCGAGGGGGAGGGTGTTCCACAATTTGGGGGCGTTGTGAGCGAAGAGACGACCTCCTGTGCGTACTCATTTAATTCTGGGGACAGAAGCCAGGGAGAGGGCCGCTGATCTCAGCTGTCTGGCAGGTTTGTGCCATTTAATGAGTGATTTTAGTATTGGAGGACCTTTGCCCTGGAGGATCTTATGCGAAATACACAGGGTTTTGAAGGCGATTCGCTCCTTTATTGGAAGCCAGTGGAGAGCTTTAAGGGTGGGTTTGGCTGAGCATCTGTGTTTTGTCCCTGTGAGTAGCCTTGCTGCGGCGTTTTGTACGTGCTGGAGTTTGTTCAAAACGGCAATGGGGGCACCTAGATATAGGGCGTTGCCGTAGTCCAGTCGTGATATGATGAGGCCTTGGATTAAGATTTTTCTGGACTGGGGGGGGATTAGGGGAAGGATCTTCCGTGTGGCTCGCAGGAGGCCAAAGCACGTACCAGCCGTCTTTCTTGCCTGGGCTCTGAAGCTGAGGTCTTGGTCTAGCCAGATGCCCAGGCTCTTAATTTCTTTCTTTGGGGAGGGAGGGGTGCCCATACAGGGGGGCCAGGAGAGTGCACTAGGCAGTTTCCGGGGGTCGCCTAGCAGCAAGATCTCAGACTTCTCCCCATTTAACTTGAGACGGGAGTCGACCATCCATTTTGAGATATTTTGTAGGCATGAGGATAAGTTCTCCATGCAGTGGTTCGACTGGTTAATGGAGACGACTAGCTGTGTGTCGTCTGCATACATGACCACCTTTATGCCGAAGTGTTTGATGATGTCGTCCAAAGGGGCCATGTATACATTGAATAGAGTGGGGCTCAGGGACGAACCCTGAGGGACCCCGCACTTCAGGGGGAAAGGTTTGGAATGACCGTAGCCATCGGATACCCTGAAGAACCTATCGTCCAGAAAGGATTTTAGCCACGCCAGGGCTGAGCCGGTGACGCCAGCTAGTCGGAGACGGTGGATGAGGATGGTGTGGTCCACCGTGTCGAAAGCAGCACTTAGGTCGAGGAGGATCACTGCCACTGATCCCCCTGCATCCAGAATTGATCTGGCTTCTTCGACTACGGCCAGGAGTGCGGTGTCGGTCCCCTGACCTGGTCTGAACCCAGTCTGGGAGTGACGGAGAAGGTTATGGGTCTCCAGGAAGCAGGAGAGCTGTTCATTCACGATTCTCTCGGTCATTTTGCTGAATCCTGGGAGTAGTGAAATGGGTCTGAAATTGGAGGGGTCGGTGGGGTCGAGGTGTGGTTTCTTTAGAAGTGCTCGAACCACCGCTTTTTTCCAGGTGGCGGGGACCGTCCCCTGCGTGAGTGAGGCATTGATCAAGCTGGTAAGCAGGGGAGTTAGGGTGGAGGCGATCAATTTTAGTTTGCTCATGGGAGCAGGATCAGCGGGAGACCCACTTTTTATTAAATTCAAAAGGCTGGTGACCTTTTCAGTGGGTACTGGGGAGAAAGTGGTAAGAAGAGGGACATCCGGACATGCAGGGAGGGGGGGTGTGCCAGAGAGGGGATGATGGGTGGGGAAGAATTCCACGATTTTCAGGATTTTGGAAGCGAAAAACTCGGCTAGCTGGGAGCATCTAATGCCAGAAGAGTCGGCGATGGGCTCTGGTTCGGGTATTTTAGTTAATGAACGGATTATCCGATATGTCCCCTTAGAAGAGTTGGCAGCCGCAAGTATTTTTCCCTCATAATATGCGGCTTGAGTGCTTTTTATGCAGTTTTTGTAGAGCTTTAATGCTGCTTTATAGCTTCCTCTACTTGTCGTGCCCCAGTCTTTCCTCCAGAGGGGTTCTAGTTTTTTGCAGGTTTTCCGGAGTGAGCGTAGTTCAGGGGTAAACCATGGTGAATTGAGTGGGCCTCTCTTGCTAGGAAGTGGCTTGACGGGGAGGACAGCGTCTAGAGAGGCTTCGATCCAGGACCGGATTTGAGCGTCCGCTAGGGAGGGGTCCGGGTCGATGGTAGGAGTAGACGCCGCTAGTCGGCTAGACCAATCTGTTGTGTCTAGTTTGCACCAAGGGCGTGTGGGAGCCTTGGGTACAGGGGGGTGAAGGGCTTGGACAGTGAGTAGGTACTTGATAGTGATTACATAATGGTATGACCAGGGGATGGGGGTGGGCCTTTCCACTGTGAGTTCCGGGATGTTTGAGAAAATTGGGTCCAATAAGTGGCCCTTAATGTGTGTGGGGGAATTGTTGATCAGTTTTAGATTTATGGCTGCTAAGTCTTCTATAAGATCTGCCACTTGTTTGTTCTCGAGGTCATCGAAGTGGATATTCAAATCGCCCAGTACTGTGAAGTTGGGGGAGAGAGAAGCTAACGAGGTGACTGAGTCCACCAGTGAGTTGGGGAATTGTCCGTACGGGCCCGGGGGTCGGTAAATTAGTAGTCCAGAAAGGGTTGTTTCAGGGGACAGGGAAATGGAGAAGTGAATATTCTCGCAATCTTGAATTGGGCTTTCCTTGAATAGACAGGTCAGGTGGGCCTTGAAGATGACAGCGATGCCTCCACCTGTTCCTGATGTTCTGTCATAATGTTTGATAAGGTAGCCTGTGGGTAGGGTTTGAACGATATCGGGGTTTGATGAGGGGGGATCCAAGTTTCGGTCAGAAACAGAACCTCGGTGTTTGTTTCTAGGAGCAGAAGATTTATCTCCGTACTATGTTTCGGAAGTGATCTGCAGTTAAGCAAGGCCAGTTTAATAGTGCAAGTGTTTGGAGGTAGTGGTGGGGTTAGACTAAAGTGACAGGTCCGGCATTTGGTTTGGCGGTCCTGAAGCGTTAGTGAGTGCAGGCATGCGACAGCTGTGGAACTCCTTAGTTGCATAAGTGCATTGCCTGAATATTCAATAGGATTAGGAATGGATTGAGCAGGGAGACATGGCCCTTGGCCCGTCGTTGCGCGAACGGGCGCAGACGGGCTTACCTTTGGCGCGCCTTCGGCGCGCTCCCGGCGCGCCCGCTGCGCTCGTCCGCTGCGCTTCCGAGGTTGGGAGCACATTTTATACTGGTCAGGGTGGGAGGGCCGAGCAATTGCTCTGCTCGTCCTCTGACTCACCCAAAATGGCGGCCTTTAATTTTGTTCGAGCAGCGCCTAGTCGGCTGCTGGAAGCCTCTGGGAGTTAGCGCGAGCGTAGGCAAAGGTAGGGATGTGCCTGGGGGGGTTTGTTAGTGCTAATTCCACCAACAAATGTGAATTTTAAAATAAAATTCAACACAAAGAAATACAATTTTTACAAGTTTTAAAAGTTAAAAATGTCCCCGGCTACTCGCCTCAAGGACCTTACACTAGATCTGTAAGTCAGCAATTTGAACCACCTCCACGGAAAAAGGCTCGTAAGGAGCACTTCGTGGACGCCCCTTCTCATCCTCCCATTCTAACTTTTGAACCTTCTGATATTGTGCATCCCCACTCTTCTTCTTAGTTGCCTTCTCCAGCGGTGGCGGATTATGTGCAGTCTCATATTCGCCAGCCTTTTGAAAAGGATGTCCGGGCCCGCCTGAGATCCGAGTGTCCACGTCCAGATTTGGCGGACCATTTGGCTGAGACCCCGGAGGTTGACCCTACCATGGTCACGTACCTTAAAAAGTACGCCAGAGACCCCAAAAAAGGTCTTGACAGGTCTTGGCGTTCCTGCCAGGATAAATTATTGGATTTATTGGGCCCGCTCACTAAAATTTTGGATTTGGGAGTTCTTGCTAAGGAGTCTTCAGCTCTTGTAAATCCGGACGAACTCATTGAATGGTCTCAGAGGGCCATTTGTCAATTGGGCAATGCCAATTGCGCGCTTTCGTGTGAACGACGCCGCCCCATTCATCTTCGCCTGGATCCCAGGCTGGCGGAGCTCTCCTCTTCAGAAGCCGGACCCTTGGCTCAGGGGCTATTATTTGGTCAGCCATTCCTGAAAGAGCTTTCCCATTTTGTGGCCACTTTCAGTGGCCTTGACAAGGTCCACGCCTCGCTACGGCGGGCGTTTCGGCCGGTTTTTGCAAAGGCCTGACATCTTAGGGGACGTTCGTTCGGCCGAGGATCTCAGAAGAATTCCCAGCGAGGATTCCAGTCCCACAGTGGGGGTGGTCAGGATTCCGGCTTTACCACCCGTTCCAACTTCTATCCCTCCCGTAAAGGGAGGAGACAGTTCCGGAAAGGTCGCTTCGGAGGACAACAAGGGGGTCATCACAACTCCAACAATTCAGGTGAGGTTGATTCCTTTTTCCGAAGTGGTTTTGGGGGGAAGGCTCCAATTTTTTCTCCACAATTGGCAGTTAATCTCCAAAGATGCTTGGGTGCTGGACACTGTTCAGGGTTACAAGATAGAATTTTATCAGCCCACGCCTCAACCCCTCCTTCCAACCCCGTTGATCTTCTCTCTTCAGGATCAGGAGATCATTTCATCAGAAATAGACTCCCTTCTTGCAAAAGGGGTTATTTTTCGAACTACCCGTTATCCAAGAGGTTTTGTGAGTACGGTGTTTCTGGTTCAGAAACGAGGGGGCGGATCCCGCTTGGTCCTCAATTTAAAGGAGTTCAACGGGGGAGTGGTTTACCGCCATTTCAAGATGGAAGGGATCCATCTTTTGCGAGATCTTCTCCGAGCTGGAGATTGGATGGTTCGTCTAGATCTCAAAGATGCCTATTTGTCAATTCCAATCTTCGGTCCACATCGTCGGTTTCTCCAGTTCCGAATACAAGGTCCTCCCGTTCGGCCTCTCATCGGCGCCCTGATGCTTCACGAAGCTTCTGAAGCCAGTGGTGGAAAACGTACGCGCTTGGGGTCTCCGCATGATTATTTATTTGGACGACATTCTGATCATGGCAGATTGTCCTCACAAATTGATCTTGCATCTCGAATGGACGATTGACCTTTTACAATCCCTGGGATTTCTTGTGAATCCTCAGAAATCTGTTCTCATCCCATCTCAGGTGATGGACTTTCTAGGCTTCCAGATCAATTCTCTGACCTGTCAGCTTCTGTTACCCAATCAGAAGATTTGCTACATCAAACGGGAGTTGGTTTCGATTATCTCCAAACGGATTGTATCATTGAGATCTATAGCTCGTGTAGTCGGTCTTTTGGCGTCTTCAATTCAGGCGATCTTTCCGGGTCCTCTGCATTACCTGGCATTACAACGGTTGAAGATCCGTAATCTCCAGAACGGCCTTCGCTATTCAGATCAGATTCCTCTTTCGGAGGAGGCGAGGTGCGAGATGCAGTGGTGGCTGGACCACATGGAGGCCTGGAATGGGCGAGCCCTGTTCGGTTCTTCCCCGGAGATGGTGATAGAGTCCGATGCCAGCCTGTGGGGCTGGGGAGCCCGGTGCGGTCCAAATTCAACGGGGGGTCGATGGTCCCCTCAGGAGTTGTCTCTCCACATCAATTGTCTGGAACTCCTGGCGGGGTCCTTTGCGATCCGTTGCTTCACGCCTCTTTGGTCCAATTGTTGCATTCTTCTCCGCATGGACAATGTGTACGCGGTTCGTTATGTCAACAAATTGGGCGGCACGAGATCCAAGATATTAGCAGAGATCGCCAAAGATTTTTGGCACTTTTGTCTGCGGAAGAAGATCACTGTTATTGCCGAGTATCTTCCCGCCCGCAACAATCAGATTGCGGACTGGCATTCGCGTCACCTTCGGGATTACAGCGATTGGAGGCTTCATCCTCGCATCTTCCGCTATCTCCGTCGGTTTTGGGGGCAGTGTCACATCGACCTGTTTGCCTCTCGCCTCAACACGCAGCTTCCCCGGTTTTTCAGCTGGAGACCGGATCCGGAAGCCCTGGCCACGGACGCCTTTCTCCAGACCTGGCCTCCCCTTCTGTGCTACGCCTTTCCCCCGTTCATGATGATTCCGAGAGACCTGGCTCGCACAAAGCGTTATCAGTCAGAGCTGATTCTGATTGCTCCTCTGTGGAGGGCTCAAGCTTGGTTCCCAGTTCTCCTGGAAATGTGTTGTGCTGTGCCGATCCTTCTTACCCAGAAGTGGAATCTTTTGCTGGACCCTCTCGGCAATCCGCATCCCCTGATCCAGTCAGGCTCTCTCCTTCTTCTGGCTTGGCAACTTTCAGGGACCGTTGGTCGGTCCCAGGCCTTTCACCAGACGCTTGCTGTGAGAAGTTGGCCTGGTATATGATGCTCACTAGTTAAAGTGATCACCTTGTACCATGCCAAGCAACCCTTATGGTGTGGTTGTAAGTCAACCTTTTCGGACTAGCTGCCCTAGTGGTAGCGTAGGCTAAGCAGTCTTTGAGGCTAAACTCGTGAAGCGTGTTAAGCCAGCTGTTTTACCAAATGCAACCCCCTTTTATACCAATGAAAGGACACCACACAGATATATATTCAAAATATATATGTATTTATTTCTCAAAGTAACCCCTAGTCTCTTTATGAGCACAGGAGCACAAATCGTCAAACAAGATTATCACAGAATACACAGAAGTTGCACTTTATATGGATAGGCCCTGGTGGCCACTCGAACCATATACTAAAATAGTGGTATAAGTACCACGAACAGAAAAGGGAAAAGGCCTAAGGCCTCTAGAATCGCTGGGCCTACAAGGAGCTAACGTCAGTTAGTGACCAGGAGGTCCACGGGTGGCGTGTGCAGAGCAAATAGTCACACGCGTGCTCCCATAGGTTTCAATGGGTGCGTAAAAAGTACAAAGTTACTGCAAAGGAGATCTTCCGGGTTAACTAGGAACTTAAGATTTGGAACACAGGCACTAGAGATGTATTACTACACTTGGGCACCGGAGTACCAGCTTTACCTCACCCACAGGAAGCGGGTGCATAGGCCTCAAAGTGCGTCGGGTTTCTTCTATCTGTTCCGTTGAGCCTGGGACAAAGATGCTGCAGGCGGTCGGTCCGGGAGAGATGCGGTGGATCCAAGGGTGGATCGGAGTTGCAGAAGACCTGAAAGCAGAGGGGACAGTGTTCACAGTCACTAGCCAGTGACCGGCGTGGCACCAGGTAGGTACCAGGCGATGTCGGGTGCAAACAGGTGATGAGGGGTAGCTTGTCTCCGCAGCCACGTGGTCCCTGAAGGTCGACGACGTCCAGGAGTCGGCTCACGAGCTGTCCCACGCAGGCTCTCGCTGTCGGCGGTGTCGGCGACTTGGTCGAAGCAAACAAGCCTTGGCAAAAGCAATTGTAGGAGGATTCGGAAATCAGCTGTTGGTTCTGACCAGCAAGGTCAGAGGGATTGCTCCTTTGGAGAGGAGCAAGGGCCAGTCTGGAGCAACCAGACCAGCGGTGTTTTTCGTAGAGTTCGTCGCCAAGATGGCCACTAGCCAGCGGGCCAGCAACCGGTTAGGCGCGTCGAGTGGCAAAATGCAGAAGGGCCCCACACAGATCGTGGAGATGCTGGAGGGCTCACCTTTGGTGCAAATGCTGCTCGAGAGTTGGGCTTCTCAGATCCCAAAGCACAACTTGGAGGGAGCCTCGGTTGTTGCACTTGTCAGCTTGTCGTAGTCGATCCAAGATGGCTGGCTCCACGTGTCTCGGTGCCTCCACGGGTCTCCTCTTTTCAGGGACTGTGGATCGGGCGGTGAGAGGTCTGGAGGTCCAGGTCTTGTCAGTCTCTGGGCTCGGGCTCCGGCGGGAGGCGGCGGCAAAGCAGACGTTGATTCGCTGGATGGTGCTTGCGTTAGCAAGGTGGTCACTCCCTGACCACAGGGGAGATTGGCTTCAGTCCTCTGTGCAGCAGAGCGTCGAAGTTCCCGTCTTCTTCTTAGTGTTAAGTTGATTCCAGGATGTCTGAAGTCTTAGGACACAGCTCCTACCTTTAAGCGGATTCTAGGGGCCGGACTACCTGCTAGGTCCCTCCCTATGGGTGGGACCAGGAAGGGGGTGGTTACACCCCCAATCCTTTGTCCAGCTCGCCCCAGGCCCGGGACTGGTGTGCCCCAGGACCGGTTTGAACTGGCATATGCACCGAGGCTCCTTGTGAGCCACAGGCATGTCTGGTTTCTTTCAAGCCCTACCTGACCAATACACAAAATCCTGTCTGGGGTGGTGCACGCACCTCCCCTGGCAGGAAACCCTTTGTCCACACCTCCCAAGCTGGAAGGACTCCCAGCAGCAGGAGGGCAGACTTGTGTCTGTGGTGGCAGCATCCATTTTGTGGAGCTGAGGCTATGTCTGATTTTACCCGGGTTTCAGGTACTGTACATGTCGTGTCCCTCTAGAAGGGTGGAATGCTAACCCCGTCGCCAGAATTGGCGAGGGGTTAGTATTCCAATTCGTATGACACCTTACTCGACATGTTTTGATAAAGCCAAACCAAAGATAGCATTTAACCGCGAGGTTCATAATGCACTTAAGAGTATATGGTATGACGATATCTGGAAACAGTAGAAGGAAGTTGTTCCGACCACTGCAGACAGGCTCAGCTCATGCCAGAGCACCATCTCACATGGAACCAAGCACTCTGCCTTCAGGATTGTTAAGGCCTGCCATAGGAGTGACTTATAGGTTACCAGGTGTCCCATTTAAGGTTAGGTATAGGTATACTACACCTAAGTAAGAGGTGATTACACCAACTTACCCCAGCTGAGTGATCAGCCAGTTGTGTCAAATTGTTAGGCCAAGCCTGGGGTGGCATAATACATGCTTCAGCCCCTGGCAGGCCTTGGGTACACCAATGCCCTGGGTACCTAGTGTACACTGGTACAGGGGCTGACAGGGTGATCCAACAAATTGGGTATGTACCTAGGGTACATGGAGTCCATTTTAAAGAGAGAACAGCCAGGCTGAGATCCTGAATAGCAGGATCTCAGGCCAACTAAGTCGAAAAACCAGCTAGACACTAGGCAAAAATTTTGGGGTAACCATAGTCAGATATCCACCTTCCTACACAACCCCCCCCCCCAAACGAAGGGAGATAAGGCTGACCTTGACCAGGTAAGCCTATATTGCCCAAGTGGCCATATAAGGAGGAACCAGCACTGGCATGGTTACCCCCTGTCTCATGGTCCACTAAGCAATCCCTCACCCTAAGGGTATCAGAGGGTCTCCACCATAGGGAATCTCTACCTTTGGTGTGTCTTGGCAAAGTAAAAGGCTGGTGTTGAGATGGAGTACTGAAGTGAGTGTCCTCAAAGTGAGGCCTCACCTTCCTCCAATCCCCCTCCACCATGGATGCCTTTCTTTCCTTAACTGAGTTGCACTGTGCTCTCAGGGTCAGCCTCTGGCTACCTAAAGCTGGAGGCTGGGTCCCTTTTGTGGGCTTACTGGAGGGACAGGTCAGGTCTGGGGCCCTAAGGTCCCATGTTTGCCTGTACCCAACAGAATCCCTCTGGGGGAGGTCCCTAACTACCTGTAAAGGAGATCCCTCAGGAATGTTTTTACCCATCACCTGACTAGGGCTACTAGCCAGGCAATCCTCATTCTTTTGATGGGGGGGTTCTTGTGGACAGGGGCCCTCTTGGGGTCCACTGGCCTCCCTGACCTCTGCAGCCCTGGGCTGACTGAGGCAGGGTAGAGAGAGGCAGGCTACCTGCACCAGACTGGGTCCCACCTTGGAAGGGGCCACTGACATCAGAGGCTCTGCCAGGCCAGGCCTGGCTACCTCTGGGGCAGTTCCTTCACAAGGGGTGAGGTCAGCTCCCTGAGGAGGCTGACTTTTTCCTAATGTCTGGGGAGAGGGAGACTTTTCTTCCTCCCCACTACTCTCTGTTTGTGTGGAGTGATCCATAGTTTCAGGCTTCACTACACCTATGTCAGTCTGAGTATAGGCTGAGACCATTACAGCCTTGCCAACCTTTTCAGGGGGGCACTCAGTTTGTGTTTGAGCTGTGACTGTCACAGCTCTGCCAGTCTCTACAGGGAAGTCTGTCTGTGCCTGGGCTGTGGCTACCACTGCCCTTCCAACCTTTCCAGGGAGGAAATCTATTTGGACAGGGGTTGTGAATGGCACAACCCCCCCACCCTTTTGTGAAAGGCCTACCATTTTAGAATGGGTGTCTTGTTCAACTCCAGCCCAAGCTGAGAGTTCTAAGTCATTCCCCAGTAAGCAGTCTACAGGCAAGGTTGGGGACACTGCCACCCTTTTAGGGCCAGTGACACCTCCCCAGCTGAGACATACCTCTGCCATGGGATGACTGTTCTGTTTGCCATCAATGTTGGTCACCTGGTAGGAGAAACCAAGCAAAAGCTGCTCAGAGGGAACTAGCCAATGGGCCACCATTGTGATGCTAGCTCCAGTGTCTCTGTAGGCCTCAGCTTTTGTACCATTGATGTAGGGCTCCTGTCTGTACCTACCCAAAGTGTTGCGACAGGCAGTGAAGTTGGCAAACCCCATGCCACCATCACAGACAAGAGTATCTGCTGCAGGGGAATTGGCTAAGCCAGGGTCCCCCTGTGTTCCCCAAGTAAACCCACCCAAATTTTTGGGGGCACTCCCACCACCTGGGGGATTACTGCTGACAGTAATAGGTGGTGTGACAGGAGTAATTGGAGGAACAGTTTTGTTTGTAGCCCTTGGGCAACTGCTGTCAGTTTTCCAATGCCCAGGAGTTTTACACTCATGGCAGTAAGGCTTTTTAACTGTGGTAGAGGAGGGAGCTTGGGACCCACCACCCTGTGTGGAGTTTTGGGGCCCTGAGGAAGATTTCTCTTTTGCTTTATCCCCACCCTTCTCTTGAGGTTTGGTGGTATCTTTCTTTTGGTCACCACCCTGATTCTTAGGCCTGATCCTGGTCCTGACCCATTTATCTGCCCTCTTTCCCAATTCTTGGGGAGAGGTCAAATCTGAGTCTACCAGGTGTTGATGGAGGAGCTGGTTTTGACAGTTACTTAAAATCTGTTCTCTCATCATCAAATTGTACAATCCTGTATAATCAGATACCTTACTTCCCAGCAACCAACCCTCCAAAGCCTTAGTGGCACATTCAACATATTCAGACCAGTCCTGAGTCTGTGTCTTTTGGGTGTCTCTGAACATTAACCTGTACTGTTCAGTGGTTAAGCCTAACCCATCAACCAGAACACTCTTCAGGACTCTGTAGTTTCTGACATCCTCTTCTCTAACAGTGAGGAGTCTGTCTCTGCCTCTTCCTTCAAAGGAGAGCCAGAGGATTGCTGCCCACTGGTCTTCAGGAACCTGCTGTACTTTGCAGGCTCTCTCAAGAGCAGTTATCCATTTGTGGATGTCATCCCCACTTTTGTAGGGGGGCACAACCTTAGATAGGTTCCTATTATCAAAGACCCTATCTTTGTCCTTAGGGACAATGCTGCCACCAGTGGGTATAGACCCACTCTCTCTAGGTTGCCTAGTCTTGTTCAGTTTTTCTTCCATCCGGGCTACTTCTAGCTCCTGCTTCCTGATCCTCAGCTGGGCTTCCTGCATTCTGGCCTCATGTTCCCTCCTCTGAGGGGTGGTCATCCTTTTCCTGGAGTGACCTTGAGAGCCTCTAGAGCCATGGGAAGCATTGGAGTCACCTGAGCGATTCCTTTGCCTCCCAAGCCCTGTGTTAAGTCCACTGGGGAGATCCAATGGGGTGAACCCATTGTCAGTCCCCAATAGCCTTAGTTTAGCTGGGCCAAGTATAATACTTGGCACTGGGCTAGTTCTCCCTTCATCATCACTACTTTCTGTATCCTCACCACTTTCCTCCCCTGTAGTATGATTCTCATCTAAGGGATGGCTATTGGAACTGGGTACCTCTGTAGTATCTTCAGAAGGGGGGCCTCCTGTTCCTGACCCTAAGGGGGCTAACTGGGAAGCTTTCTTGAGTTCTCTCTGATTCTCATCATTTTGTAAGAGTTCTCTGAGCTCAGCAGAGTTAGGGTTCTTGGGCTGTTTAAGGCCCCTAAGAGTTGCCAAATGCCTGAGCTCATTCTGATTAAGGGTAGCAAAGCTGGATGGTGCCCTCTGGGGGTCACTCTCAACAGAGATGGGTACAGTGGACCCCTCTGCCCCGGCCATTGCTCTTAAGTGTGGGTGGATGTGTTGCAGTCTACCTACACTTGGGTTTACCTACTAAACCTATCTAGTAGTTGTAGTCAGGGTGTGCTACTCCCTTTGCTCTACAACAACTAAGTTCAGTAGAACTTAAGTATATCTAATCTTGTTTTATATGTACCTACAGGTACCTATGTGATCTTTCAATTGGTAACCAAGAGATTACAATGGTAAAACACAGCAAGCTCAAATCCAACCGCTGCTCACCAATGTGAGAAGTTGGCCTGGTATATGATGCTCACTAGTTAAAGTGATCACCTTGTACCATGCCAAGCAACCCTTATGGTGTGGTTGTAAGTCAACCTTTTCGGACTAGCTGCCCTAGTGGTAGCGTAGGCTAAGCAGTCTTTGCGGCTAAACTCGTGAAGCGTGTTAAGCCAGCTGTTTTACCAAATGCAACCCCCTTTTATACCAATGAAAGGACACCACACAGATATATATTCAAAATATATATGTATTTATTTCTCAAAGTAACCCCTAGTCTCTTTATGAGCACAGGAGCACAAATCGTCAAACAAGATTATCACAGAATACACAGAAGTTGCACTTTATATGGATAGGCCCTGGTGGCCACTCGAACCATATACTAAAATAGTGGTATAAGTACCACGAACAGAAAAGGGAAAAGGCCTAAGGCCTCTAGAATCGCTGGGCCTACAAGGAGCTAACGTCAGTTAGTGACCAGGAGGTCCACGGGTGGCGTGTGCAGAGCAAATAGTCACACGCGTGCTCCCATAGGTTTCAATGGGTGCGTAAAAAGTACAAAGTTACTGCAAAGGAGATCTTCCGGGTTAACTAGGAACTTAAGATTTGGAACACAGGCACTAGAGATGTATTACTACACTTGGGCACCGGAGTACCAGCTTTACCTCACCCACAGGAAGCGGGTGCATAGGCCTCAAAGTGCGTTGGGTTTCTTCTATCTGTTCCGTTGAGCCTGGGACAAAGATGCTGCAGGCGGTCGGTCCAGGAGAGATGCGGTGGATCCAAGGGTGGATCGGAGTTGCAGAAGACCTGAAAGCAGAGGGGACAGTGTTCACAGTCACTAGCCAGTGACCGGCGTGGCACCAGGTAGGTACCAGGCGATGTCGGGTGCAAACAGGTGATGAGGGGTAGCTTGTCTCCGCAGCCACGTGGTCCCTGAAGGTCGACGACGTCCAGGAGTCGGCTCACGAGCTGTCCCACGCAGGCTCTCGCTGTCGGCGGTGTCGGCGACTTGGTCGAAGCAAACAAGCCTTGGCAAAAGCAATTGTAGGAGGCTTCGGAAATCAGCTGTTGGTTCTGACCAGCAAGGTCAGAGGGATTGCTCCTTTGGAGAGGAGCAAGGGCCAGTCTGGAGCAACCAGACCAGCGGTGTTTTTCGTAGAGTTCGTCGCCAAGATGGCCACTAGCCAGCGGGCCAGCAACCGGTTAGGCGCGTCGAGTGGCAAAATGCAGAAGGGCCCCACACAGATCGTGGAGATGCTGGAGGGCTCACCTTTGGTGCAAATGCTGCTCGAGAGTTGGGCTTCTCAGATCCCAAAGCACAACTTGGAGGGAGCCTCGGTTGTTGCACTTGTCAGCTTGTCGTAGTCGATCCAAGATGGCTGGCTCCACGTGTCTCGGTGCCTCCACGGGTCTCCTCTTTTCAGGGACTGTGGATCGGGCGGTGAGAGGTCTGGAGGTCCAGGTCTTGTCAGTCTCTGGGCTCGGGCTCCGGCGGGAGGCGGCGGCAAAGCAGACGTTGATTCGCTGGATGGTGCTTGCGTTAGCAAGGTGGTCACTCCCTGACCACAGGGGAGATTGGCTTCAGTCCTCTGTGCAGCAGAGCGTCGAAGTTCCCGTCTTCTTCTTAGTGTTAAGTTGATTCCAGGATGTCTGAAGTCTTAGGACACAGCTCCTACCTTTAAGCGGATTCTAGGGGCCGGACTACCTGCTAGGTCCCTCCCTATGGGTGGGACCAGGAAGGGGGTGGTTACACCCCCAATCCTTTGTCCAGCTCGCCCCAGGCCCGGGACTGGTGTGCCCCAGGACCGGTTTGAACTGGCATATGCACCGAGGCTCCTTGTGAGCCACAGGCATGTCTGGTTTCTTTCAAGCCCTACCTGACCAATACACAAAATCCTGTCTGGGGTGGTGCACGCACCTCCCCTGGCAGGAAACCCTTTGTCCACACCTCCCAAGCTGGAAGGACTCCCAGCAGCAGGAGGGCAGACTTGTGTCTGTGGTGGCAGCATCCATTTTGTGGAGCTGAGGCTATGTCTGATTTTACCCGGGTTTCAGGTACTGTACATGTCGTGTCCCTCTAGAAGGGTGGAATGCTAACCCCGTCGCCAGAATTGGCGAGGGGTTAGTATTCCAATTCGTATGACACCTTACTCGACATGTTTTGATAAAGCCAAACCAAAGATAGCATTTAACCGCGAGGTTCATAATGCACTTAAGAGTATATGGTATGACGATATCTGGAAACAGTAGAAGGAAGTTGTTCCGACCACTGCAGACAGGCTCAGCTCATGCCAGAGCACCATCTCACATGGAACCAAGCACTCTGCCTTCAGGATTGTTAAGGCCTGCCATAGGAGTGACTTATAGGTTACCAGGTGTCCCATTTAAGGTTAGGTATAGGTATACTACACCTAAGTAAGAGGTGATTACACCAACTTACCCCAGCTGAGTGATCAGCCAGTTGTGTCAAATTGTTAGGCCAAGCCTGGGGTGGCATAATACATGCTTCAGCCCCTGGCAGGCCTTGGGTACACCAATGCCCTGGGTACCTAGTGTACACTGGTACAGGGGCTGACAGGGTGATCCAACCAATTGGGTATGTACCTAGGGTACATGGAGTCCATTTTAAAGAGAGAACAGCCAGGCTGAGATCCTGAATAGCAGGATCTCAGGCCAACTAAGTCGAAAAACCAGCTAGACACTAGGCAAAAATTTTGGGGTAACCATAGTCAGATATCCACCTTCCTACACTTGCAAATTTATCAGTGGATCTTGGGCACCCAACACTCACAAACGCTACTCAGGTTCTTGGAGACGATGGTGTGATTGGTGTGTTGAACAGGAAGCTGATCCCGCTACAGCGGATGTCTCTCTAATTATTAACTTTTTTGCGTCTCTTGCTTCTTCAGGTTTAGCTTATCGGACGGTTAACAATTTCCATTCTGCCATTTCGGCAGGCCATAGTCCTCTTGATGGTAAACCCGTGGGTGAACACCCTTTGATTACTAAATTGCTCAAGGGTATAAGTCTGGCGACTCCCCCTTGTCCTAAATACACGTCGTTATGGGATGTATCCATTGTCTTGAAGTTTTTGGACGCCTGGCCTTCCAACTCTTTGCTTTCCTGAAAACAATTGTCAGCCAAACTGACCATGTTGTTATGCCTAGTTTCTTGCAGACGGGTGTCTGATGTTCGTGCATTGGACTTGGCAGGTCGCAGTTTTACCCCTGAGGGTGTCACTTTTCGTCTTTCTCGACGTACCAAAATAAATACTTCTTTGATTACCTATCCTTCTTTTCCTCACCATCCCAACCTTTGTGTGGTCCAATGCGTCAAGGATTATGTGGTATGTACTGCTCCTTTACGTTCAGATATGCAGGGTCAACTATTGATTGCTTTGCAGAAGCCCTTTCGCCCTGTTACCCCAGCTACTTTAGCTCATTGGGTTCGCTGGCTTATGTCTGAGGCCAGCATTGATGTGTCCATTTTTGGTGCTCATTCGGCACGGGGAGCTATGGCTTCTAAAGCATTCTCGATGGGTGTTAATTTGTCGGACATTATGAAGGCCGCAGATTGGTCTTCTGATTACATGTTTAAATCTTTCTATTACAAACCTATTGATCATGTGGCTTCAGTAGTGGTGGATAAGCTTTGAAGAACCATTGAGAAGTGTGGCTCAATGGTTGGAGCGGCAGACCCTGATGCAGAAGTCTGGCCTGGGACCAGGGTTCAATTCCCCACCTCAGCGGGTCTTGGGCTCAAAATTCCACGGACCTGACAATTCTCGCCTCGGTGCCTATTCCAATCATAGAGTCCCACTCTGCAACTCTGGGCAATAGCTTGCTTAATCTCCACAACGCTAAGGATGCCTGGCCTCCACCTTGGGGGTGCCCAGGAGTGGACACCTCACAGGGGAAGCCAGGATGGGTTCCACAGCGGTATTCGGACAAGTGCCTTGAGACCCTTGCGGGTGAGTAGTGCGCTATACAAGTATCAATTTACATTTACATTACAATCGGAGCCTCCTGTCCTGACATAGAATTCAAAATTTGCGAACATACGTGACAAGAATTTTCAATTCTATTAAGGACAAGGAGGCGAGGATTATCCCACCCATTGTTTTCTGATGTATATATTTTGCATTTATACTGATGTTTTTGCATATGCATTATATTTCTGATAATTCATTGTTCTCTGATATCCCCCCTTTTTGTATTTTACTATATATTGGATGTTTTTCACGGCAGTCTCTCTCTTTTCAGGTTCTGACCCGAAGTGACGATGTTACTGCTTCGTCTGGTTTTTCTTCTGCATCCGATGTCCTTCTGTTCCCATGGTCCTGTGGCCTTCCAGTGCTGCGTTCTTCCATATGGACTTCTGCCTTTGCTGATGGTTGTTCTTCCTGCTGGTCATCGTGATTCTTGAACTTTTTCCTTTTATTTGAACTGCTTTCCTCACCAAAGAAAGAGGATGTTGTACTTGCTATATGACCTTTTATACTATGGTCTCTATGGTTATTCAAGTCATACCCTGGTGTTTATGGGTATTGTAGTTTTTTCTTTGCATGTACTGTGTTTTTATTGGCTGCTGAGCATTTCTAGTAAAGAAATGAGTAACCATAATCCTCGCCTCCTTGTCCTTAATAGAATTGAAAATTCTTGTCACGTATGTTCGCAAATTTTGAATTCTTATCTTACTATCCTTTAACCTATCACTATATCCTTCCTCCCTATGACGTACTTTCACCTTCTGACTGCTATATATATGACGTAATGGAATGTTGGTGTTGTCTTGACTGAGATACGCTATCGGTTACTTATCTGCTTTCCACCTGCGTGTGGGCCTAATTGATTTCATACATAATAAATAATTATTATCTTCAACTTATTGGCCTCCGTGTCTCAACAAACACTTGCATCACGCTCTCTCTGCCTGCCATTGCGCTCCATGCT
This sequence comes from Triturus cristatus, assembly GCF_964204655.1. NCBI lineage: Eukaryota > Metazoa > Chordata > Amphibia > Caudata > Salamandridae > Triturus > Triturus cristatus. The sequence continues at coordinate 938,462,091 of NC_140587.1, read as the reverse complement.
TCTGAAAGGTAAGAAAAAAACGTGCATTTGCGTTTCAAATGTCCGACCCTGCAGCAGCAAACTTCCAAAGCCCATACATTACAGTGACCCGATTCAAGGCCCCATTCTCCCCATTTTTTCTAAAAAATCTCCCACTTTGCTCTGCTGAAATGTTGGCATGTATGAAAGAGCGATATAACCGCGCATTCTCGCACGTACGGACGAAGCTCGTTTATGATGCCGGATTGCAGTCTTCTGCTACTCGAGTGGTTATAGTGGTGAGAGTGTGACCCAACCAGCAAAAAGTCAAGGGTACAATACTAAATAAAAACAGAACAAATAAGCCTGCCTCAAAGCGCGCGCATTTGTTTGCCGTAAAACGTCAGGGTGAAAGGCAGATGTCGCAAACGGGCGGCCTTGAGCTACGCGGCCCGCGTTTTCCCTGGTGAGTCGTGTAGTGTGGGAAACGAGTCATGTGATTATGGGCGGGGAAGGCGGGAGACCTGCAAGCGCCAGGCTTCCTATATAAGGGCCTCGCGCGCGAATCTTGTGTTAGAAGAGTGTGATTTGAGGAAGAGCTGAGTTGAGCTCCGGAACAACAATTGCGCGAGACGCTCAGGTGAGTCATGAGTGCGGTTTCGTTCGCTGCTTTGCCGTTAAACTTCCTTAATTGTATCATCTGTTGATCTTTCGTTGTATTGTTAATTTTAAATCGCTGCTATTGCAGTTTGTGGCATATTTTCCGGTTACTGTATGCTGTTGGTGTTTATGGCATTCAGACGTCTTTATCTGGCGCCAGTTTCGAAAGTTAACAGCAGAATTGTAAGGCTTCAGGACCCGGTTTGTGTACCGCGTCGCGTTACGCTGTTTGCATCAAACTGCTGAACACTTTTTTTTTTTTTAAGTATTGGCCCATTGCCGCTTTCTGTTTTTTAAAGCGGTTATGGTAAAACTTTTAAACAATGGTGAAAATACGAAAGGTAAATCGCTCTGAGATACTGCTCTTTACCGTGTGTGCTAGAATATGGTGTAATCTGATGCGTGTAATCTGCACATGCGTGCAGTCGTTGCTAATTTAGGCGGGAAACAAACGATTCTTAAAGATCTTTAAGTGATGGCTGTGTGTACATATAAACACCCCATTGACCCTGAACGGAAGGTGTTTTTTTTTTTTTTTTGTTTTGTTACTACCAACTATCTTTTACGTATTTCTAGATGTCGGCACATGTTAATCTACCGATTCCCGCTGGCGAAAGAAAGTTACGAGTCTTTGCCACCCAGCAGCCATTTGGCATTTTTACCTAGCTTTGTTTGATACCCTTTCTTTCTGAACGGCGTAAGGAGACTTTTCAGCAATCCTCGTCTATGTACATCCGTTCCTGAAGCTTGGTCCCTTCAATGGCTTCTTTCTGTGTTTGGCACAAGGCGTGTTTTTAGATTTGCTAATCAGTCCGTTTTGTAAGTTTACGTTAATGTTCTGTGGTGTTCTTGGCCACTGTATTTAAGAGTGAAATGCTTGTCTGCCCCCTTTCTTTTCTCCATGTGTTTGCAGTCCATTTGCCTTCCTTTAGGTGGCATACTAGAAAGATCCTAATGTTTTTGCTTTGATCGTGGAGGCACTGGGCATTCCAGATAAACTGGGGTCTATGTACCAACCTTAATGGCATCTCACCGATGTACCGGGTTCCTCTGCTCAAATTTCATGTCTAATTGCTATGTTCATGCCGCTTGTGCTTGTTGTCCTTGGTTGGCAGTTGCTTTTATTTGGCGGTCTGTGCACCGCAGCTTGTTATGCTAGGGGAGTCTTTTAATAGTGATGCGGTTGGGCTCCACCTGCCAAAAACAATTGTCCTACGGTATTTAGTAGTTAAACTCTAGTGTAGGGTGAGCTATGGAAGATAATGCTTTGATAGCGGTATCAAAGTTGCGGTGGCATGTAACGCTGGGGGGGGGGGGGGGGTCGTGATTCTCTTAAACCGGCAGTAGGCCGTTGGTACCACTTTTCACATCTAGAGCCTGGATTTTGAATATATGTAGATTGGGATCATTATGATCCGTTGGGTGGCTTCAGAAGCACGTAGGTATTTTCTAGACTTGGGCCGTAATCTGTGTAGATATGAAACAATTGCTTATTTTGGAAAGGGCTTATGAAAGGTGAGTTACGTTAGAATGGCATGTGGTAAGCAATATATAATTCTATCGGGGTTTGATAGGCATTTACTGTTGTAGCACTTGTTTGGGTAGGTGGTTGCTGTAGAACAGTGTTGCCCAATGGTCCCAGACAAGCCCTAATTGATTTTAGTCTCTTACCAGCCACCCTACTTTTACGTAAATTTGGTATGTTGAGAGGCACGTTACCAGGCTTGTCATGTTGGTAAACGCTGCGGGTGTATTACTTTAGTGTTAACCGGCTTGTGGAAGTCTCAGTCGGGCCCATTTCATTTCTGCAAGTGTTTGTTTTTTGGCGAAGCATACATTTTTGGATCTAGGTCAGTCTTCATGAGGGCGTTTTTGTGTGAATGGATTGGTTCCTCATGTTGGGGGATTTTAGGTATTGATTAACTTCAGCATCGCTTGCATAACAAAATACACCACTGAATCAATGATCTTGCATGCAACAGCTCTAAGTTGGTCTGAACTGGAAACATCTGCTGGCTGGACAACTAGGTGCTAGCTTCTGGTTAGCCTTTTGAACCTCTTTGGACTTGAGCACAAACACTATGCGTTCTCTAGCGTGGCAATAGGAAATATTTTGTTGTACGCTACTTGTTGCAGGTCTGCCATTTAATTCATTTTTTGCCTTCCAGGTAATACGATGAACACCAAGTTGCCTACAACAATGAAGCCTGCAAAGACTGATATAAAGGTACGTATTAAGTTTGTAGTAGGCAAACTAACCCTTCAGCTGCTTGACTGTTCAGGTCCAGCACTTGTTATGAAGTAGTGTTTAATCGTATTTAAGACTTTAGACTACCCACTGGGGTGCGTGTATGTTTGCTACTCTGAATAGCCCTTTGACCATATGCATCGGTTTTTCATCTGAGCAAGCGATGTAATGCCGTTCCCCGATTACTCGCAGGGGAATCTTGTTGCGTTCCTCTAGTAACCTGCTGCTTTACCAATTGTCTAACTCAAATTGTGAGCACTAGAAGGCTAGAGACTACCATAGGCCTGCCTGTCTCTGAGAGCGTTGCCAAAATGTGCTTAAACTGTTAAAGGCACTATTCCTCACCGTAGGAGGGGCGGGGAAATTTGGGATGGGCAATATTCGGGTGACGTAGCTTGTCAGTCTAAAATCCACAATCTAAAATTGCCTGCAGTGTTGTAACACTGGTTCCCACAGTGTTTGACATTTGTCCTTTGGCGTAACTGCAAGATAATAGGTAGTGAAACATTACCGTGGGAAAGGTGAGCTCTAGTCATGTGAACTAGTGTGAATCAGTAACTTTCTCACGGTAGTATTGAAAGAACAATGCTAACTATCACTGCTCTGCCTTTGTTTACCTATTCCTTGGCGAAGAATGAATCTTTGTTACACTAATGTGCATGCAACGACAGATTATATGAACTTTTTTGTACGTGCCTACCTCTTTCCATTCCCTCACGCTAGAGGAAATTTGATAACGTTTATAGCCGTGGAACAAATTGCACCAACAATTTTCTTGCTGTGTCAGATTAGTAGTGGCCTTAAATTCATCACAAACTTGGTTATCTAACAGCCCTTTCTAATTGAAGGTTTTAAAAGCACTCCGAATGTAGCTCATTAAAGTCTTTTTTTCCTTTTGCAGAACTTTTTCACAGCAAATGGTAACGTCGGTGCTGCACCTAGACGAACCCTTCAGATGATACAGCCTTCTGCTTCTGGATGTCTTGTTGGTAGACCAAATGAGGTATGTCCTTGAAGCACTGAAGTACAGTTCTAAGATTAGGATAAATTGTGGCCTTAAGTCCTAGTCTGGTCACGGGTCACCAACATACTGTGAATCTAGGCGCGCAGCGTAATGTACCATGCTAAAACAATGAATGGTCTTTTATAATGTAATGGGGGCTCCTGTAAAGTGTTCCAATACCTTTGGTCCACACTAGCGCCATGTAAACAGAACCTACATGCACACTGCGAATGTTTTTAGCAATGTGAATTAACACTTCATCCCTCTACATCTTAGACTAAGAACTCCACGAAGAGGAAAATTTGGAATGACCAGCTGTCTTCGAAGAAAGCTAAAGTTGAAATAGCCGTCGACCAAGAACACAACGAGAACGTAGATGGTGTATCCGAAGCATACAATCTCATGGTGAAAGGTACGTTTACTGTGTTTTGGTGTTTTAGGGGTGCACTTTCATGTAGTGTATACCCTTTAAGGCCCTCATTGCCCAGCAGACCTAATTTTTGAAATCAAATGGGTTGCTTGTGATTCTTGGGCGCAGTAATGTCCCGATTTGGGTGGACATTTCTACAACTTATTTCCTGTGTCTCACCTTATCAATGCAGTCATGCCATTGAACAGCACATTAACACAAGGTTCTAAACTTTTTGCAGAAACCCCACCAGCCCAATATTGGAAAGAACTAGCGGAGGAAAGGAGAAAAGCTCTATATGAAGTTCTTCAAGAGAACGAAACGGTATGTAAAACTGTTCCTGCTTAATGAATGATTCTATTGATTACGTTAGTCCTACTACTCAACTCCATTAGGCAATGAGGTCCATGTGCCTTGTAAACACTCCATAACTAAAAGGGCACCCCCTCCCTCCTGTACATCACAAGCCAATGTAGTCTGTTGGCCAGGCCATAATGGAAGTGAGTGGGAAGATAAGCCATAAAGATATAACCTCCGTGCCCCTTGCTTATCTCCATTATGCAATGAGGCATACCAAGCCAAAGAAACCAGGCTACCTGTCCACGTATCAGTCCAGAACATCCTGACCAGATGCACAAATGAAGGGCAATAAAACTAGAGACAGGCCAGGCCCCACAAATAACCAGGAGATGAGACTGGTCAATAGATCCCAGCAAGGGGACCATAAGTGCCACCCTGAAGCACTAGAGGCAAAGTAACAAAGCACGCCCCTATCAACGGCAAATGCAGAGCGCAAGGCCGGGCAGACCCTAAAGGGCACTCTCACAGAAGAGGCAACCAAAGCTAAGACAGGCACTGGTGGCAGCCGCCATGCCCCATCATGACTCCAACTTTGGTAACGCCCAAGAGGGTATCACAAGAACTAAACCACAGGGCCAGCGACTAACAACCTGCGAATCCAGACCCATCTCCCATTACAAAAAAAATAGGAACCCAAGGAACACGTCAGGCGGCAGAACTACCAGCATGCTGAACCATAACCCTGGAACACAGCCAACATAGGGAAGCCACTAAGGACTGGCCAAGGAAGCCACAGGGCAACCGCCCCTAACTTCCACATTCAGAACAGCAGAAAGGAGGTGCCCAAACAGCCACCAGGGCAACCTGTACCAGGCTAGCACAGTAAGCAGCCTGCTGCCCAAATGATGAACTGGTAAGGCTTGGACAGTACATCAAAACACAAACTGCAGACTACATAGACAATGGGGATGCGCAGGAACGCAACCTGCAGGCACAACTTTCCCAGAACATACTGCAAACACCCCTCCCTAACCTGGTGGAACCAGGGCAGACTCTGCTGAGTTACAGGAGCAGGGAGGCACCCAGAAACAGGAGGGAGAAGAGCCAGGAGCTCCAAACAAAGCATCACACCCACTACAAGGAAAGGCAAGCCCCAGCAGGATGAACCAGCCACAGGGAAGGTGCTCACTGGACATGCCAGGATTGAACTCTGGGACCCACTGCCTGTGGGAAAGCAGCCATCCACCCAATCCATACAGAAACTGCCCCACAGATGGAAGGGGAACTCTACACAAGAATAACCTGTGCAAGCATAGAGGACCAAGCTGGATAACTGGGAAGTCAGCCAGATGGAAGGCACCCTAATTAAGTTGGAAAGGAACATGGTACAGCCACAACTGCCGAAGAGTATACTGCCACAGACACCACCTCCAAGGACTAAGAAGCTGCAGCAACAAGAGTCCAAGAAGCTCCCAAGCAGGAGGAACCTGGCCACAGCACCACCCTAACTACCGAGGAACCGGAGATCACAGAACACAACCAACCAGGAGCAATGGAGGCCCCCAGAAAGACCAAGCAACAGGCCAGCAGTGGTGACCCAGTTAGCCCCCCTGTCCCAACTGCAGATTCAACACCCAGGAAGACCACATGAGACATATGGTAAAGTGGCACATGCCCCACTGGCATAATAAGGTAGACCAGGCACAAAACCAGAGGCCAGGCAAAGGACTGGCAGACCACCACTTGCTGACAATTACAGAAGGCAAAGAGCTCCAGTACAAGCAGCCAACACCATGATGGAACTGGGCAGGAAGCAACTGCACCCCAATAACCAGCTCGCAGGGAAGCCAAAGGCAGACCACCCCATACCAAAAAGAGAACCTGACCACAGAAGCCCCCGAGGTACTTGCAACAGCCCACAGGCACCACGGGTGCACTTGCTGCCACAGCCCCATGGATGCTGGGAACAGACGGGCAGTCATGACACAGCCAAGCATCCATCTGCTTGCACCAAGCAACCAGACTTGCTGAAGCAAGCATAAAGCCCATTCCCTGACCCAGAACACTGCAGCAAGAAGTAACATGCCGCATCGCAACAATGTGGCATCTATAACCAAAAACAAACCTATGCTGAAACAAGCCCACTGCATCCACCTCACCCTACCATATCTACAGACACAAAGAACAGGTGTGGAGGGGGTGGCACCTTTTTATTGGTGGTGGGTGTGTTTACAAGGCGCAGGAGAAAAGCAAGAGGGACATGAAGGTTGTGTTCTTGAGGCTTATGTTGCGATTGCTTCTGCCTGCTAAGCTTTATTTTTCGCTACATCACCACTGATGAATGGTAATCCATACATGGTGAACTTAAGCTACTTTCCACAGTACCAGTCTAGCTTTATTCAGCCTTCTATAAAAGCTCCTGCACAGCATACTATCTTTGTTGGTGTCACAATAAAAACTAGCTTAGACATGCCTTAGGAGGAGGGTCGTCCATGTAGTTTTGTTCGCTTGCATTAGTATCAAACGGTACCTTGACGCTTTTGTGCCATCTTCTTGCAGCTGCATAAAGAAATTGAACTGAAAGACGGTGAAATAACTCGTCTCAAGGAAGAGAATGATGAGCTGGCAGAACTAGCAGAGCATGTGCAGTTCATGGCAAACATGATTCAGGTAGGTTTGCTACACTGTATATGCTATTTGTATACCCATCTTGTGGTCAGTGACTCGCTTGAGTCTGTATTACAACGCCCAACAACTTTTCTCCCGGTGAACGTTATTGCCTTCTAACAATTTAGGTCAGATAATTAACTCTTAGCCTATAGTTTGACATGTCGCAGCCTAGAGTGACGTGCTGCAGCCTTCCTCTTGAACCCTGTGCACTTCTTCTTTCAGAGATTGACTGGCCAAGCACCTGACAGTATCGAAGCACTGAAGAATCTTGAATTTGAGGATGCAGATCAGGAAGAAGCTGACGAGTCGAGTGATTCGGAAGAAACTCCACAAGATACTAGTGTAGTAGACACAGAAGTGCGTTCAAACGAGTCGCACTGAAGGACTAATTTTAAGACTTTAAAAGTGACCAGGTTGCAATCCACGTGCATTATTTATTGCTGTGCCACTGCCGTTGCATCTGACAAGCAATGCTGGACTGGTTGGAGGGCAAACTGCCTTGGACTGTTGGTATAGATTTTGCCATACAGTTGACCATTGATCATTATTTATGCTAAACTACTGCCATGGGACAATTTGAAATCCACGCTGTTGCCTGACTCATGTCATGCCTTGCGTCCTCATCTACAGAATATTATGTAATAAGTGCCTCTGTGAGGGTCACATACTTGACTGAAGCTGTTGGGAGGGTGGGTTGGGTCCTGATTAATTTCCTCTTGCATTTGGTTACTTGTTTTAAGTGCAAATACTGTGTATTTACAAGTTATGTAAATAGTTTTTCTGGCCTTTTGAGGTACTTGTACATACTTTGAATAAACGTGCTGTTAAAACTGAGCGGGTAGCATTACTTCAAATCTGGCTTAGTTTTTCACCTTTCATTGGTGGATGAAGCTAACTAGCTACACTAGCTCTCCTGCCTATGTGCTTTTGGCATTGTATTTCCTTGCTCCGCTTACCAATCCACTTTAGCCCAAAAGTAGATGACGGTGTTGTCCATGTACCTGGTTGGAGCATAATTTGTTTCTACTGTTAATATACTGCTGGGTTAGTTTGCTATACTCGTGCATATGGTACAGTGGAATGCTCAATCACTAGCCACTGTTCAGCTAAATGTTAAGCTGCAGTTCTACTTTGGTCGTCGTATTTCTAACATCTGTTCAAGCGTGCAGTAATGAATTACTTCATTGACTACTATGCTGTCTAATTTGAACAGGGGCCAGTTAGACCGGAACCTAGGGGGTGTTCTTCCACTACTGGGGGGGCTCATATTTCGCTGTGAAGGCCACGGCCTTTAAGCCAGTAGCATACAAATTTGTAAAGGTAATGGGCATCGCTATAATATGTAAACTGCATATATGCATGCCTGTAATTGCGTTGGAACAAATCAAGAGTTATTGGCTTTACCGAGCCTTCTCCTGTTAGGCTGAGCACAGCTGGAGGCCAGTGTCCACCAAACCTGCAAGCATCGGATGGCTGCAAGATGGTTGGTACCAAGGTAGTCCTATGCATGCCTGACAAGAAACAAAGGTTACTGGCAATGTGGTGGTCTTGCTGAAAGTAGCACAAGCTGCGTAATGAACATGCTACATGAGGTCTGTGCAAATCTATCAAAGTATTCCTGATAACCACTTAATTGAACTATGGTGTGAAAAGAACTGGGGATAAGGATCTGGAGAGGTTTTCATCAGACCCTCGCATGAGGAGCTCGAAAGGATGGGTATCCAGAGAATCAGCCAGACAACGATTTAAATTGCAGCAAACAAATGGGACGGAATGCTGACAAAGCGAACCTTCTCCCCAGTCAAAAGATCTGGGTTAAAGCCATTCTTTCTCCCACCCCTGTTTGGACCCAGCCATGTGCAAATCAATCTTGACCCTGTGCCCCATGGGAACAATCCAAGCCGAAGGGCCAGGTCCTCCCTGCACCAGAAGCAAGCATCCTGAGACCAGTTTCAGGGTATGTGGACCTTCAGCCAGGCTAGCTTCAATCCAGTGGCACAGCGAGCAAGGCATACCCATCCCACTTAGGGCAAAGTGTTACAGCAAACAAGTGATGGACAGAATGATGACAATGCAAACCTTCTCCCCAGTCAAAAGATATGGGTTAAATCCTTGTTTATTTGCCCCCTATGCCATGCCAGTTTAGACCCAGCCATATACATGATCTTGTACTGGGGTGAATGTATGACATTCTGTCCAATTGTGTTGCATTTGTCGACCTGAGTGGGGTGGGTATGCCCAGACGTGGGTCCCATGCCACTAATCAAGCTATCATGGCTGAAGAGGGGTAAAACCCTGAAACCGGTCTTAGGATGCTTGTTTCCAGTCCAGGGAGGACCTGGCTTGGCAGTTTGGGCTGGACTGTTCCCATGAGGCACAGAGTCCAGACTGATTTGCATATGGCTGGGTTCAAACTGGAATGGCATGGTGAGCAACAACTAGGTTTAGGCCTAGATCTCTGTACTGGGGTGAATGTAGGACACTGTTCTGCATTCTGTCCAACTGTTTTTGCAAATGAAACCCGTGGTCGGTGCAGAACTTGCCTTGCTTCATCTGAACAGTGTTCAATTTGTTAAATGTGTGCTGGTGACAAAATATTTCTTTGTAGAATAGTACCTGCAATATCCACTGGCAGGACAAACAACCCACTGGCAAGGTGACTGCCAGACTTGCGGTGAGGAAGGGATTAAAATATTGTTTAAGTGTGCTGTAAAGAGCATCAGTATAACTGGTATGCTGCTTCACACCTCATGGCTATCTTTCACACCTGTCAATAACACGCCTTACTTTCTCATCTCGCTTCTCAATGTTTCTCTCTAAATCCCATCTCGCTGTTCTCCCAGCCCCCATTAAAAAAACTGGCATTGTGACTAAGTTGGGTGAACTTCTGCTTTTATAGAAAATGCTGACTGAGCTGAACTCTGCCATAGGTATTTGCTCACATGGACCTGTTAATGGGCTCAGCTGTTCAATGGAGCTCAGCTCTGTAACCAGTGCCTTGTATGTAGGAGCTCTTTGAAAAATTACTTGTGTGCACAGCCTCTGCAGTACCTATACTGTGGTTTAGCACTATGTATGCAGGGACTATGCTGCATCTGTGCTGGAACTCTATCCCTCTGCAAAGGAGCAGTGCTCCACAAGACTAGGTTGGTTTGTGGCAAGAGTACCACTTGTCTGTGCAGGGACTCGTTTCCATCTGCAAGTCTGTGGTTTCTTTATAACGAGGAACAAACCATTTCAGTTTTGGCTTCCTCAAAATATTGCATAACTCATCTGTTGGTATTTTTAGGTGCAATAGTTTGAAGCCTTTGCTCATTTGCACCTTTAATCTCATTTTTACCCTATGTTCATGTCCTCACAAACTTCCTCCCAAGAATGCTTTTTTAAGAAGGTCTTGATACAAAAGTAACATTTTGGTATGTCCTTTTAGTCAGCATTTGTAGTGAGAACTTGGGAAGAGTCTGGAGATCAGGCAGCAACAAGGAGACAATCCATCTAAAAGGGGATGTATGTGAAATTTAAAGTGGACTGTGGTATATTGACAAATGTAAAGAGTAAACGAGGGATCTGGTTCCCTTCGGCACTAGGTTTTCCAACTGACGGATGGTAAGGATATTCAAGAGGCTGAACACAATGGCAGTGGTCTAGTGAACGCATGCTGTTCTCCTTCAGTGTATTACATATCTGTCCAACAAATACCATGGGATGAGTGCACAAAGGCTTACTGTGGGGTGGGCTGCAGAGGTCCACCCCAGACAATTCTTGGCTATGGCTAGGAGAGAACTGAATCACACGTGTCAGCAAGTCCCTAGTCAAGTGGTGTGCCTCTGCCTTGTAAATCAAATGCTATTAATAGGCCTGCTGCTCCGATAGTGGCACCACACAAGCGGCTTTTCAAGTGTCTCAGACCTGCCACTGCAGTGTTTTTAAACTGCCATGTCGCCCTGGAAAGTGATTACTTGCCAGACACTAAATTCCTACATGTAAGGCACCCACCCCATGGACACGGTGCAGTGTATTTGAAAGGTAGCACATGTACTGGTGTTTTGCATGTCCTAATAGTGAAATACTGCTAATTTCGTTTTTCACAATGGCTAGACTGAGGGCTATCATTGCAGATGCCCTGTAACAAAGTAACTTTCAGTTGGGAACAGCTGGAGGTTTGGTGTTTAGGCTTGCTACTCCAAATTTAATAACATCTTTTAGTAGATGTGGGTTTTAAATTGTTTTAGGAAATGCCACTTTTAGAAAGTGCAAAAAGAACAATTGATGGACAGACTGCAGAACGATGTCCTACATTCACCCCAGTACAGAGATCCTGGCCTAAATTAATTGTGTTTTTTTTTTGTTCACCATGCCATTGTCCTGCATTCTGTCCAATTGTTTTGTGTTTGTCACCCAGAGTGGGACGGGTATACCCAGATGTGTGTCCTGTGCTCCATGCCACTGGAGTCAAGCAATCCTGGCTGATGGGTGAAACCAGTTCTACGTTCCCTGTTTCCAGTCCAGGGAGGGCCTGGCAGTTTGTGCTGGACTGGTCCCCCGAGGCACAGGGTCAAGACTGATTTGCATATGGCTTGGTTCAAACTGGAATGGCGAGCAAAAGATTTAGGCCCAGATCTCTACTGGGGTGAATGTATGACCTTGTTCTGCATTCTGTCCATCAATTGTTTAACCGTCCTGTGTGCCTCTGCCTGCTTGTGGATTCGCTGGCTGGTGGTTTTAGACCAGGAGTCTAACTTTTTAATGTCAAGACCCCTTGTCAAATTTTCGGGTGTAAGGTCCCCATTCTGACCATTTCTAGAACCTGGTATTCCTCATTGGCAACCATAAATGCCCCCCAATTCTCACAGCACATTTTTCCTTAGGGTAATATTAAGCAGTGTTTAGTAAACCAAAGGTGAATGTGGGGGGCATGGTCATAGGTGTAACTAAAAACAAAGGGCCTCATTTGAGATTGCTATAGTGCAGCACCCCAAGTCGTCTTGCTGTGCTGATCTATGCCAACATGAAAGGTCAAGAATGCACTTTATGACATATGCTGCATTCTTGTCCTGTTCCCTTCCGTTGGTGCACACATTGCTGCTTGGCACCTATGTAGGCAGGGTTGCTTTTATGCAGGAAGGGGCACCTTCTTTCACAGACAATCAAGAGTTATTTTCCTTCCTCTTTCCATGTGTGTTTCAACAGGACCTTGAGCTGAGCCGGGCTGCAAGCTCTAGCCGGTCTTTCATTGGGCCCCCTCCATTATTTTAAATAACAGGTGATATTTAACCTGCTCAGTAGTTGCCTGATCATGGTACTTTAATTTAAAATAAAAAAAATGCTCTGCTGTACAACTGGACTAAAAACATTGACCAAGGCAATAGTTTGTATAGGTGAGACCTATCTGCCTTGCAGTGCTTATTTAGTCTAACAACAAAGAAATGGGGTAGTAATGTATCAGAGGATGCACATCTTAGCAATTATCAACATCAAATTGGGTGTGTAGTAATACTTGCCGGGGAAACAGTAAAATCGGTGACAAATTAGGTAAATGGTGCCGCTCGGGATTAGAAAGCACCCTACTACCTAAGTGCTGAATTGTACGTATCATGCAATCCACGTGGTTAACAGATTTTAAACATAAATTAATCCCGGCACTCTAAAGTCATCTGATGTTCTTAATGGTTATTAGCCAAAAGAAGAGTAGAACACAATTGCAATAATGAGAAACTGGCTACGGAACATATTAGGTCCTCACGAAATTATATATCAGAAAGTAATTTAATACACAGTTTTTACAGAAATAAAATACACATTCAAAGGCAATTCTGAATCTTGATACAGATGGATGACAGCCGACACGTGTTTCGTCACGTATAGTGACTTCCTCAGGGCTGTGGAAAAAATGTCAAGATCTTAGTTTATGCCAGACACCATCAGTGTCTCGAAATTTACAATTAAGTGATGCAGTTCAAGCTATTAGTTTTTATTCCATTAAGAAAAAGATCTACAAGATATAGAAATGTACAAGATATAAAGAATGGGAGAAAAGAAAGAGAAGAGGAGAGAGTCGGTATTTGAGAAGTGCTAATTATAGGGATGGAAAAAGGAGTGAAATCACCAGTGATGTAGTAAAACTGAACGATAGGATTGTCCCCAACACCACGTACCAGTGTGAAGGAAGTGAAATATTAGTTCACAAGCCGAAATATGAGAACTGACCTATATAGAAAATATCTGTGGATGCCTTTTAGGTCAAGTATGAATTGAACTTCAGTTGGTGTTTCGTGTTGAATGCTGAAAAATTTCGGACGCGAATTCTTACGTACAGTATAATTCTGTTGAAAGTATGTAAAGAAGAGCGGAGGTTTAGAAAATAGACAAAAATAGCAGTACATTAATAATTATACTTAAGGGCGAAGTACAAGTTGTACAATTTAAAAAAAGGGAGTGTATATACCCATGGATTTTAGAACCTGTTGAGGTTCGAAGAAACAGGTTATTGTCACAAAAACGTCTTCTGATAAATGTGTAGTTGTCTATAAGAGGTAACGGTTCTTCCCCAGTAATTTCTACTGATAGACAACAAACAAAAAAAGGAAACGTAGTGTTAATTCAATTTTATCGAAAAAGGTTATATTAAACTATGATAATTAACGGTTTGTAAGAGTCTGAAGTATCATACCTATTACTATAGAGAAAATAGACTACCAGTTGAAAAATTTTTTTTTTATTCCTCAAACTTCTGATTCAAGTAACATCAGACGGAAGTAGTTCAAGTCAATGGAAATTATTGATGGGTTACAGCTTGTACGGAAGGGAGCGAGTCTCCACCAAGGTTTCTGAAGAAGGTATAAGACAACAATAAGTATGTATATGAGAAATAAACACATTTTCCTCTAAGAAGTTAAAAATCTTATATACAATACCCAATAGTGAGAGTTGTTGCACCGTGATATAAAATAGATTTGTGAGACAAAATTAGTGGGACGGTCTTGGTGTACTCGTCTATATGGTAGTTTCTAAATGAAGAAAATAATAAAAAACAACATCAGTTTATCCAAGGATGTATAATAATTGTTAAAAGGACCTAAAATAAGAGGCCTTCCTTACTTGCTAAGTAGTTTGTTGGCTTCAACATATTTAGTGAAGTGCAGGGTAGGCCCTGGTAAGCCCTGCAAAATAACAGCGCAAAACAAAAATATATTGTTTAAAATTAGATAATAGATCGGTAAAAAACAACACTATAAGCCCCACGTAATATTAGTTAAAAGAAATGTTTCTACTGCTGACAATCAATTATGAAATTCTGTTATTAAGAGGTATCCCACCCCTTGAGTGAGCTAAGTATGTAAGTTCATATTATTTCCTGGCTTAAACATCAATCTAGAGGGGCATCATTCATCATGACAATTTCCACTTACTGAATATCATAGAATGCTGCTAAAAGTATTACTAACCTGTAAACTGTGTCTGTTATCCTCTGTTATCCTCTCTTTGTCTTTTTTATTGTAAAAACCAACTATATTAAGTCAGCACTTCGTGTAACATACTGCTCTGATTAGCACCTCAAATTGCGTTATTGATGTCAACCTTGGTGGAGACTCGCTCCCTTCCGTACAAGCTGTAACCCATCAATAATTTCCATTGACTTGAACTACTTCCGTCTGATGTTACTTGAATCAGAAGTTTGAGGAATAAAAAAAAAATAAAATAAAAAAAAAAAAAATTTTTCAACTGGTAGTCTATTTTCTCTATAGTAATAGGTATGATACTTCAGACTCTTACAAACCGTTAATTATCATAGTTTAATATAACCTTTTTCGATAAAATTGAATTAACACTACGTTTCCTTTTTTTGTTTGTTGTCTATCAGTAGAAATTACTGGGGAAGAACCGTTACCTCTTATAGACAACTACACATTTATCAGAAGACGTTTTTGTGACAATAACCTGTTTCTTCGAACCTCAACAGGTTCTAAAATCCATGGGTATATACACTCCCTTTTTTTAAATTGTACAACTTGTACTTCGCCCTTAAGTATAATTATTAATGTACTGCTATTTTTGTCTATTTTCTAAACCTCCGCTCTTCTTTACATACTTTCAACAGAATTATACTGTACGTAAGAATTCGCGTCCGAAATTTTTCAGCATTCAACACGAAACACCAACTGAAGTTCAATTCATACTTGACCTAAAAGGCATCCACAGATATTTTCTATATAGGTCAGTTCTCATATTTCGGCTTGTGAACTAATATTTCACTTCCTTCACACTGGTACGTGGTGTTGGGGACAATCCTATCGTTCAGTTTTACTACATCACTGGTGATTTCACTCCTTTTTCCATCCCTATAATTAGCACTTCTCAAATACCGACTCTCTCCTCTTCTCTTTCTTTTCTCCCATTCTTTATATCTTGTACATTTCTATATCTTGTAGATCTTTTTCTTAATGGAATAAAAACTAATAGCTTGAACTGCATCACTTAATTGTAAATTTCGAGACACTGATGGTGTCTGGCATAAACTAAGATCTTGACATTTTTTCCACAGCCCTGAGGAAGTCACTATACGTGACGAAACACGTGTCGGCTGTCATCCATCTGTATCAAGATTCAGAATTGCCTTTGAATGTGTATTTTATTTCTGTAAAAACTGTGTATTAAATTACTTTCTGATATATAATTTCGTGAGGACCTAATATGTTCCGTAGCCAGTTTCTCATTATTGCAATTGTGTTCTACTCTTCTTTTGGCTAATAACCATTAAGAACATCAGATGACTTTAGAGTGCCGGGATTAATTTATGTTTAAAAACTTATTTAGTCTAATTATTAGAACCATGCAGAATGCTGTTGGCAGAAGTCTGGGCTGCTTAAGCGACAATCATTACAACACCAATCTTACCTTTGTATTTACACTGTACTTTTATAACCCTCACATATGTTGTGGACGTGTGGGAGCCATCCGCATAATTGCTGATGTCAGGTGGCTCCTGCATGTCCATTTGCATGACGCAGGCAATTCCTCTATTGTGGGCACCAGAGGGATTCCCTTTCCCCCAACAGCTGGGGCAAGAGCTTCCCCAGCTCTCGAGGCTGTTTAGCTGTGCCCCCACCCTGAGCACGTAGAAAGAGGAGAGATCATTGGAAAGGAGAGAATATACCCTTTTTAATGGTACCCATCCCTAGTGGATCCCTGCTTGGATTGCCCCAGGAGGGTGATCGGCAAGCAGGCATCCTTCCACTGGACTCCAGGGAGGGGGAAGTGGCCCCTTGAGCAAGGGTGTTTGCTCCCCCTAAAATTTGGGGGGGAAATCAGTCTTCCTGCCCCCCCCCCCCCCTTGGGGCTAAAAAGGCTTTCCACCCCCTAGGAAGGCAGATTGGGCAAAAGTCACTTATCTGCCCCCCCCACGCCCATGGGGTACATCCCACTAGGCACCAGGGATGTTTATGGGCATGCCAGGAGCCCCATAGGTAAGGGTCACTTTTGGGGCATATATTTTGGCTTTCAGTGATTTTCATTCTCATCCGCACGCAGGTGGGGGCAGAAAACCACTAGAAACCAGGGGAAGTATGTATGTGTACAGTCTGGGTGTAACTGACCTCTGGCTGGCATTTTGCTGGTGGTGTGTGGACCTGCACTTGTGGTGGACTCTTGCTTGATGTGTGTAGATTGGCACTTGCCTGGTGGTGTGTGTGGAGTGGCGCTTGGTGTACGTGGATTTGTGCTTGGTGTACGTGGATTTGTGCTTGGCTGGCGGTGTGCTTGGTTGCAGGGCTGGACACTGTAGTGGGCACGGTGCTGCAATATCTGGCCCCAGTAACCAGTGGGAGCAGTGCTTTTTTTTTACTAGCACCCCACTCCAGTGCGTGGGTTGCGCTTAGCTGGCGGTGTTTGTGGATCTTGCTTTGCTGACTGTGCATTGATAGCATATTTATGGCGGCGTGTGTGGTTGCCACTTGGCTGGCGGCCTCACATTTCTGTGTTGGTCAGTTGTAGGATCACCGTGCGGGCACAAATGTCCTACTACCCAACATTCCCCTTGGTCTCCCGAGAAAAATGATACCTCACTTGTGTAGGTGCCCACAGTAGTGTTAGTCTAAAAACGTATAAACTTACTGCCTGTGTGGACCCGCTATGGGCCCCCTCAAACTCTACATGTTTTTAGCCTTTCATGTCATAGGCAATTGGCCCATCCACACAAGTAAGGTATAATTTTTATTGGGAGGCGGAGGGGAACACCAAGTGGAAGTAAATTTGTGCCGTGCAATGATCCCACAACTTTCCCACACAGATATTAGAGGGAAATTTGACTTAAGCAAAATTTGAGGCTTGCAGCGGATTCTTGGCAGGAGAATGTTGGGAGATCAACGCAAGCCACACCTTCCTGGACTCCCAGAGGAGGCACCATTTTTATCGGTAGACTTTGGAGAATGCGGGGTGAGTGGAAGTTTGTGGATTCATCACAGAAATGTGAGAAATGTTTTTTGTTTTTAAGTTTGAGGTTTGCAAGAGATTCTGGCTAATAGTACCTGGTAAGAGCCACACAAGTCACCCCATCCTGGATTTCCCAGGGTGTCTAGTTTTACAAAATGTGTAGGTTAGCTAGATTTTCTTAGGTGCCGGCTAAGCTACAGTTCAAAATCCACAGCCAGACAATTTGCCCCCCAAAAGGTCTGTTTTCACTGTAAAAATGTGATGTATCCACGTTGCTTTGTGGGCTGTTTCTTGTCACGGGCATTAGGGCTAACCACACAAGTGAGGTACCATTTTTATCTGGAAACTTTGGGAAATGTGGGGTGGGTGGAATTTTGTGGATCTGCTGATTCCAGAACTTTTCATCATAGAAATGTGAGGAATGATTTTTTTTTTTTATTACTAAGTTTGGTGTTAGCGAGAACCTGGTGAGAGCCACACAAGTCACCCCACCCTGGATCCCCCTGGTTGACTAGTTTTCAAAAATATGTTTGCTAGGTTTCCCTAGGTCCTGGCAGAGCTTGGGTTTAAAATCCTCAGCTAGACACTTTGCAAAAAAGGGTCAGTTTTCACTGTAAAATGTGGTGTGTCCATGTTGCATTTTGGCCCGTTTCCTGTCGCAGGCACTAGGCTTACCCACACAAGTGAGGTACCATTTTTATAGGGCGCCTTAGGTAAACACAGACTTGCAGGGCAATTATTACCTATCGACTTTCTATGGATTTCTGCCATCCAAATGTAGGACCATGTGTAAAAAGAAGTCACTTTGAGAAATGTCCTATAATTCACATGCTGGTACCCACAATTTCGCAGATGTGTAAACAACTACTGCTTCTAAACTCTATTTTGTTCCAGTTTCGGAAATACATAGGTGTCCTTGATACCTATTTTTCACTCTATATTTTACCAAATGAATTGCTATATACCCGGTACACAATGAAAACCCATTGCAAGACACAGTTGAGTAATTGGCTTTGGGTACCTGGTTAACATAAAAGTCCTATATATCCCCACAACCGGAAGGGTCTAGCCCATGGGTATTCACAAACTTTCTTTCGGGGGCCAAATTTACAGTGTGGTTTGTGGCAGAGGGCTGCACCATGGGGGTGGGGTCATTGGGGGAGGGGGCAGGGCTAAAGCAACCAAAAAAAAAACTGACCATGAGGTGCAACACAGGCCCCTGCAGCGACGCCTTCGTCCACTGAGCCACCGGACCCGGCATACATCTGTCTCCCTCCTCCCTCTGTCTCCCTCCGTCGCCCTTTCTCCCTCCCTCTCTGTCTTCCTCCCTCTCTGTCGCCCGGTCTCCCCCTCTCTGTCTCCCTCCCCCCCCCCTCTCTGTCTCCCTCCCCCCCCCCTCTATCTCCCTCCCCCCCCCCCCTCTATCTCCCTCCCCCCCCCCCCCTCTATCTCCCTCCCCCCCCCCTCTCTCTGTCTCCCTCCCCCCTCCAAAACCAAAAATAAAATGACCATGAGGTGCAACACAGGCCCCTGCAGCGACGCCTTCGTCCACTGAGCCACCGGACCGGGCATACATCTGTCTCCCTCCTCCCTCTGTCTCCCTCCGTCGCCCTTTCTCCCTCCCTCTCTCTGTCTCCCTCCCTCTCTCTGTCGCCCGGTCTCCCCCTCTCTGTCTCCCTTCCCCCCCCTCTCTGTCTCCCTCCCCCCCTCTCTGTCTCCCTCCCCCCCCCTCTGTCTCCCTCCCCCCCTCTCTGTCTCCCCCCCCCCCTCTCTGTCTCCCTCCCCCCCCTCTCTGTCTCCCTCCCCCCCTCTCTGTCTCCCTCCCCCCTCTCTGTCTCCCTCCCCCCCCCTCTCTGTCTCCCTCCCCCCCCCCCCCTCTGTCTCCCTCCCCCCTCCAAAACCAAAAATAAAATGACCATGAGGTGCAACACAGGCCCCTGCAGCGACGCCTTCGTCCACTGAGCCACCGGACCGGGCATACATCTGTCTCCCTCCCCCCCCCCCTCTGTCTGTCTGTCTCCCTCCCTCTCTCTGTCACCCTGTCTCCCTCTCTCTGTCGCCCGGTCTCTGTCTCCCTCCCCCCCCCTCTCTGTCTCCCTCCCCCCCCTCTCTGTCTCCTTCCCCCCCTCTCTGTCTCCCTCCCCCCCCTCTCTGTCTCCCTCCCCCCATCTGTCTCCCTCCCCCCCCCCTCTCTGTCTCCCTCCCCCCCCTCTGTCTCTCTCTCGATCGCTGTCTGTCTCTGCCCCTGCCTCTCGATCTGCCCCTGCCTCTCTATCTGCCCCTCTGTCTCCCTACTGCCCTCTGTCACCTCACCCGACTCTCACACCCTGCTGTCCTATGTCATTCTTTGTCACCTCACCCCCGCTTGTGTGGCAGCTGATGCAGCTTCCCTTCCCGGGCAGACACACAGCCCCACCCGAGTACTTCACAGGTCTTTAAGAGACCATTTGCATGATAACGAGGCTTTGTTGTATTTCACCTCTTCGCGACCCTGCAGATCCACTCGGACTATCACTTGAATCGCCCGGCCCCCACAGAGCAGAGTCTGTGTTTGCTGACACTGTAAAAAAAAAAAAAAAACACTCACCAGTACGATGTCTGCAAGGTCCGCGGTCTCCCAAGAAAGGCTTGCTGGGCTGCTGGCAGCCTGCGGGCTGTACTATGGGTACCCGTGGTCTAGCGGATGTAATGGTATATTGTTTAAAAAAAAAATCTGTCATACTTGGAAGAAGTTAAAGGTGAAAACGTTGGCAGAAATGGCTGTTTTCTAAACATTTTCAATATTTCTTAATTTCAACTGCTAGTTTCTATAAAAAAAAATTAAAGGATCTGCACAGATGACTCCTTGTTGGATTCAGAATTTTGTATACTTTTCAGAAATGTATAGCTTTCCGGGATCCATTATTGCTTTCACACCCATTTTTACCACTAACTGGAAGGAGATTGAAAGCACAAAGTAGCAAAAATAGGCTATGTCCAAGTAAAATGACAAAACTGTAGAAAATTGTGGTTTTTCTGACAAAACTCTGCCTGTCCCTGAAAGCTGGGAAGATGGTGATTAAAGCACCACAATCCCTTTGTTGATACCATGTGCAATGACAAAAACCAGACATGTTCTACTGCAGCACCTCCCCCCCCCCCCCTCACAAAAAAAAACTTTAGCTGTATTTTGGTTCATTTCTGGGTCCCCTCCAAGGGAATCCACAAAGCATGGGTATCTTTAAAAATCCCCATGATGTTGGAAGAAAAGGGCGTAAATTTGGCGTGGTTACCTTATGTTGACAAAAATTTACAGAGGCCTAATTGCGGACTACCCCAAATAACCCAAAAAAAGGCTTAGCACTTTAGCAGCGAAAGGGTTAAAAAAAGAAATCCAGGCATGTTGTGCTTTCTGTCCTGCTTGCTTGGGAGCTTTCAAAGTGCAGATGCTCCCTCACATTCCAGTGCTTATTGGCAAACATTGCCTCCGCTTTATAACAATAGTGAACAGTAAAACACATTGCATTGAACAGTTGGAGCCCCTATGATGGGGGTTTTGTCCTGGGATGTTGTGAATCACCTGTGACCCCCCCCCCCCCCCGCCACCTGTAAGGAGACAGCAGCAGAAACTGGTTGTTCTGGTGCTCTTGAGCTGTGCTTAGCCCAGGCTTTCCCTGGGTCAGGCACCCACACAGCTGCAGTTGGTGGGGGATTTGGAGAAGGCTAAAGCCCTTACAGCCTAATGTGCGTTGCATGCTTGTACTTAAATATACAAAAAAGTGAGGCTTCTAGTCCATTATTTTGCACACCATACCACCTTAGTTTGGACACAGTCATATGCAAATCAGCCATGTCTATGTATCTTATGGTAACAATCTAGCCCGAATTGGCGTTTCGGGCTGGACTGTTCCCATGAGGAGCAGGGTCAAGGCTGATTTTCATATGGCTGGGTCCAAACTGAGGTGACATGGTAGGCAAAAAACCATGGATTGGGATGCGTTCTGGGGAACTGCCAGTGGCTAAGATTAATTCAAGCATTCCATCCATGATGTTAACTTGTCACTCTCCTTTGTGGAGCTTAAACTTTCTGGGTGTTTAAGTTTAGAAAATACTTTTCAAAGCTTTCAGGTGCTTTTCTGAACTAGTTCCTTATTTCTCTTTTAGGTCTGGTGTTGACCAAGACCTCTTTATTTAAACTGTGCATACTTACAGGGTGCTTTCAGCAAGCCCTCTTCATCCATTGGGTCTGTCATTCAGTCTGCCCACTACAGCATATTGGTCACACTGGGTCAGTTTGAGACTATTGTGGTTGTGTGCTTTGAGACCAACATTTTTACTCTTTCCTTTTATTTGTAGCTCTGGCATTGGACAAGACGTTTTTGCTCTTGCTACAATTATAAATTAAGATGATATATTCTCATATTCGCTCCTTTTAAGCCATTAGTCTGTTCTTGTGGAATTCACTTTACCGCTCAATACAGCACTGGTTCTTAGCCTTTTGTGGACCCGTACAGGAATAAAGAGTAATTATTGGAATCTGAGGATCCCGTCAAAGCAAGTTCAATAATTTGAACCACAAAACACACAATTATTGGAACAAGTATTCATCAAACAAATCCACATTTTGATTTTTTTTTTAATGTACTTTCAATTTAATCTGTATATCTTTATTCCTAACCTTTTGTGTACCCCCTGAATAGATGTTGCAGACCACGAGTGACGGATCAATGAATTTCAGCCACTGGCTGCATTCTGTTCTATCAAAGGGAGCACATTTGCACACAAGTTCTGTGCCAGGGACTTCTATGGCAATGTGCTTTGTTTGTTTGGTGCCAAAACTTTTACCATTATTTTTATATTGGAGAGAGCTAGGCTGTTCCCAACAAAGAAGTATTAAAAAATTACAATCTAAATCAAAAGACATGCAGCCAAAACTAGGTCTATTTGCTTTGCCAGTGCTTTTTTATGCTGTGTGAAGTTTCTTGTTTTGAGGTTGTTTTTATGCCTCCCCCTTATAGAAGTTGATCATTTTAAGATCTCGGGTCCATCTTTTCAATGGACTCTTATCTACCTACCCGCAGTGTCTTCACCTGGTGAAAATGCACCAGTGCCTGTTTGGACGTGGAAACTTTTCGATAGGTATATTAGGTTCCACAAACTTTAGGCAGGTAAATTTAATTTTGTTTGCAAAATCCCTCCATTTCCTGCGACTTGAGGGCACCGCACTGCTACGCTTCACATCGCAACCGCAATGGTTGCCACGAACGACCAGCGCCGACGCGGTCGGCTAGAACCAAAGGTACTGTTTACAAGTCTGATGACACTAACACAGGTCCGCACTGACGCTGTCGGCTGGAACTGTTGGATTCTGTAGTTTTCAGCACCACGGTAACCCCGACGGAGCTACTGGCTTAAAGAACTGCATTTTAAAGTAATTCTTGAAAAGTTAATATTTTTTCGATTACTGTATGTTGGTCTTTTATCGTTTTGGTCTTGTTTGTACAGATACATATTGGTTATTTTTCTAAAACTGGTGTGGAGTCCTTTTGTAGTGTTTTCCCTGTATTACTGTATGTTATGTGCAAATGCTTCACACACTGCTTCTGAGATAAGCCTGACTGCTCGTGCCAAGGTGCCAAGGGGTTGAGCAGGGGTTATTTCAGTAGTGTATCCCCCTTACGCTGTCTAGAAGGAAGAGTCCCTATTTGGATAAAGGTGCAAACCCTTACCAACTAGAGACCCTAATTTCTAACAGTCATGCTCACTTCTACTGATCCCTACACTGTATGCTGTCACCACAGTGCTTGTGCTTCTTAACTCCTGGTAAAGGCAGTAGCCTTTCACCACATGAGGGGAGAGTTTTGGCAGCCCCCTCTGGTTCAACAAGACCGCAATCCATGATACAAGCCCAGGTCATAGGGCACACTCATGATCCATGTTCGCTTATGATAACGAGAATTAGCTCCAAGGATACAGACATCATTGCAGCTGGGGCATTCAGGGAAGCAGTGCTCGTCCATCAACATTCAAGCGACTTTTATATCCCAACATATGTTGTTACGGTGTTATAGCACTACTAAGCATTTCTCTAGCATTGTGGCATAATCTCACTGGGCTCCCTTTCGTATAAGAATGGGCTGCTGGCAGGCAGGGCGATTTCAGGTGATGGCACCGTGGCATCAGGTGTGTCTCCCTATAGTATGGGCACTGGATTGGAGCATGCCTAGATCCCTGATGGTGCCAGCCATTTTAGTTCTTACCTCTTCTCTTGCCCCGGGTGGGGTCGCTCCATAAAGAGGATCGCACTCAAACTGGAACCACTAGTCTATTTTGTTTGAGAGAAAGAGCAGCAGTTTGATTGCACCTCACCACGTGGAATTTTGTAGCAGAAGTGAAGCGTTACGTATTGCATCTTCTATTGTAGAAGGGTAAGCCCTTATGAACTTTTATAATGCTTGTTTGAATCTGAACTGAGCGAACGTAACTCTGGTCATGATTGAATTTAAACGTTGAGTTAAGAGAAAAGAGATTGAGTTTTGATTACGTGGCTGCATCTGTATGGAGATTACTCACTGAGAGCCTACATGTTTTCTGGAGAACTAGAGAATGAGAGAGATCTTTTTTTGAACACTTCTTTTATTAAGTTTCACCGAGTATAACGGGATACAAAAGAAAACAAAGATGCCAGCCTCAAAATAAAAGTAGAGCTATACATAAATCCTATAGTGGTTCAGTTACTATTGTGTGGTTGCACATTGTTATACATTCTTAACACTTTCATGTTACAACATTAGAATAAACAAGGAGAGATTTATGGTGTATATAGTACAGAGGGATCCGTGAGTGAGAAAGCGAGGCATCTATTCACAGATAGTGAGTGGATGTTCTCAGGAGATGTGATTCTCACATAGTGGGGGCTGTATGTGGAGGGAAGGGGTGAGTAGGGTGGACATTGTGTTAAACGTCAGTTTTAGGTGTTAGTCCAGCTTCGTAATGTGAATCAATTCGGGGAGTGCTCTCCATTTTCTAATGGAAACAGCTGTAATTATGATCTCAGTGGCTGCCATATGTTTTTAGGTATGGATGCCGGTGGCTGGGGAGAGGCATAAATGTCACTTGTGTTATCGCACTTGACCAGGTCTTGCATCCAGGGTTTGACTGTATGGTGAGATGTGGCTCCCCAATGTATAGATACTTGGCGTTTAGCTAATAACAGCCTGATGGCAGTATAATGCCCGATTCCTTTCAGCAATGGCTGAATGTAACCCAAGAGGGCTGTGAGAGGAGTGGGGTCAACTTCTGTTTCCTCCAACTGAGACAAGATATGGATCACTTCCTCCCAGTATTCAAGTATTGGGTCACAGTTACAGGCTAAGTGTATAAAATCAGCCTTTAGGGCAGTTCTTCAATGAAACATTGACATGCCTGAGAGGGTAAATCAAGGTACAAAGCGCCTTAGGTGGAGGGAGGTTCAAGAAGTGCTGATGTGATATGACGTGTGTACTAACCCTGTTGTCCTTTGTGGGTGGTCCATTATTTAATCTTTTACTAATCCTTGCATTGCGAATTCCCCATTCCTCATCCGGGCAGTGGTCCTGGTCATCAGATTTCTCAACCAAACTTAACGCAGGCCTTCTTAGATTCACCGATTGTGAAAGTAGAGCAACTGAGAAGGTCTCCAGCCCCTCCCGAGCGACCCTTCCCTAACACCCTCACACTTGTGACAATTTGTTGTACACTCACAATCGACAGCTGCATCAAGGTGAGGGTGGCAACTGGCAAGAGGTTACTATCTGCTCCTGCGTAGGTATTTAGGCTCTGACAAGCGAGGGGGGGGGGGGGGGGGGTCACGGATATTGAGCTTGAGTTGTCACTGACTGAGCAGGCACTCTTATGTTTCCTAGACCCACACAAACTGAAAACGTTCAATGTGTAGGGATGTCAGACAGATTTTGTGCTCACTGCTGATAGCATGTGACAGGCGGTGGCACCGTATGAGCTGGAAGGTGCCTTTAAGAGAGCCAGCACTATGTAATTACTTCTGGAATAATGCTACTTTACCAGAGCCAAAGGCCAATGAGCTTCCTGATACTATGTTTGCGAATGTCTTTTAAAGAAGCAGTGGTTAACAGATTGTTTTGCTTCCATCTCGAGATGCAAGAATGCAGTGGGGCAGATTTATATCGGACTTGCGCCACTTTTACGCCGCCGTTGCGTCACTTTTGTAACTCAGCGGCGGCGTAAACCCTGCGCCATGGTGGGCCCATTTACATCGTGACGCATCAATGGAGATGCGTCACGGTGTAAAGCCCTGCGCCACATGAAACCTGCGTCTGGTTTCATGTGGGCGTTTCAACTCAGGGGGGGCGTTCCGTCGCAGGAACGCCCCTGAAAAGTGACTCAGTGAAATCTATAAGATTTCACTGAGTCACTTTCCCAACGCTGATGTGTCAAAACCCTGCGCCTGCTTGAAGCAGGCGTAAGGCTTGACGCACCATGTTAGGGATAGGAAAGGTTGGAACAGTGCTGGAGTTGCATCGCGCTTGCGACGCAACTTTAGCACTGCGCCAACCTTACGCCGGCAGATGCGTCACGTATCTGCTTGTCCTTGCGCCACAATGCGCCGCATTGTAACTGCAGCGCATCTGCAGTGGCGCAAGGGCAAACTTGCGTGACGCATCTTCCTTGGCGCATCCATGCTGATTTGCAGCGATGCGCCAGGGAACATAAATCTGCCCCAGTGTTTCCAAAGTACAGGCTCGCAAGCTGCGCTCGGGTGGTAGCTAATGACAGTGGATCCTGTGCAGTGGGACGTGGGACCGGGGCCCAGGGGGGTGGCGGGACCACTGCACGCCAGTTAGCGTATTTTTTAAACTACTGAACTCGAGAACCTGCGTCCATTTTGTTTGCCTGCATGGCACCGTTGCTACCTCACTGGTTGCACTTGATTAATTTGTTTCAGGAGCTAACAAGTGCGGTTTTCATGCTTTGTACTCGAGAACCCCCATTTAACTGAGCCTCAGTAGCGGGATTGCAGCTCCTGCTTTGTTGATTCAGTAGAGCGGAAAGAGGGGCAATCCAGACTTTGTCCCGCCCCCCTCATGTCGTGCAAATACCCCGCGAAAATCCTGGCGTCTTGTTTAACCAACAACATGGCCTTCTTTTGTTTCAATTGTGTATCCAGTGCCTCTATTTTTGTCCGGACCCATAAATGTCCTTGTTTTGACTGAAGTGCAGGTGATGCCAAAACACTGGACCTGTTTAATTCGGTTACTTGTTTCGTGTGCAAATGTTGTGTATTGAGCCGTTTATGGAATCCTTTATTGATATGCTGTTCTCACGAGCCACTTCTACATAATTAAACAACTTACGCTAAAACCGAAGAACGTTGTAACTAAATTAAAAATGCAACGCACGCAGCTGAATATTATATTCACTCTTTGTCCATTTTACTTGCCCCAGTTGTTATTGGAAGTTTTGCCTCGTCTTATAGAAATTTTTACCAAAACACACCAAAGAAAACCTCATAACTTTATGGCCGCCCCTAACGTAGAATCCAGCTCCTCCAGAACTTGATGGAATTGCATCCTGTTTTTTTAATGTCTCCAATTAGAGAAAACCAACCCTCCACGATGCCGTAATTATCAATTTCTCTATACGCTTTTTATTCATTAGGGAGCATATTAACAAGACCGGCGTTAAAATTATCGCCGCCTTAGCGGCAGTTTTCTACCGCTAAAGCGGCGATAATGGGCTTGATAATATGCTCTATGGAATTGCAATGGAAGCCCATGTTAGATGTGATGGGCATCTAACATGGGCTTCAATTGGAATTCCATATAGCATATTATAAAGCCCAATATTGCTGCTTTAGCGGTAGAAAACTGCCGCTAAAGCGGCGATAATTTTATCACCTGTCTTGATAATATGCCCCTAAGATTGGAAAAACATACACATACTTTCATTTACCCCTAGAGGCTGTGCTTTAGCCAACGCAGGTGAGAGAATTAAGGGGTATATTTATCAATAGGGTTGCGTCTCTCTTGCGCCAGGCAATGGGGTACAAAAACAACACAACCCTTAAGTTGGATTTATCAGCCATGCAGGTCAAGCTTGCGTGGCCCTAAGTGGCTTGATAAGTCCTGAGTAATGCAAAGCAGAGAAAATCCTTGTCGCATTACTCTGCCCTGGGAAGGCGTTCCATGGGTGGAGCATGGGTGTACCCTCGCATCCACCAGTGGATTCTGAAGAATTCCCAGATTTACCAATACTAGTAGAAATAGGAATGCGTCAGAATGCTACGCCTTCCCATGGGAGGCGTGACAATGAGAAATATCTTTATTTCTCCTTGTTACTTCCTCTTTCTATGTGTGCTTCATTCTGCAGCACACATAGAAAGAGTTAAATGCCTCAGGAGATTGTTTTGTGCAGGAAGGTGTATTTTCCTGCACAAAAACAATCCTCCTTACGATGCAGGTACCTTTGCTCCATAGTTCAAGGGTGTCTGCGTTGGCAGTTGCAGTGCTTTAAATGGACTGGTACTCACAGGTACCGAGTACTGGCCCTTCTTATTTTTATCAGTGTTAGTACCGGCATTTCTCTACTGTCGAGGAGCGTACCGATACTCATGAAAGGTAGGCTCATTGACTGCTGGTGAGCACAAGGCTGTCAGAGTTGGAACCTATCTTTGACAGCCAAGTTACTTCTATAGTCCTGAGCGAAGCCGCTGCTGAACTATTCAGCATGGGCTCATATGCTTGATGTCCCTGTGTTCACTATCACACCCTGATTGACAGCGGAGGGCCCAGTTGACCCTGTGCTGTTAATCACATTCACACTATTGTGTGAATTTGTGCAAACACAGGTATGGAGGCAGCACTCTGACAGCGGCAATCAAGAAAGCCATGGGAGGTAAGTGTGAGTGTTTGCTTATGTCTGTGTGATTTCCTGCTTGTGTGTGCCTGTTTTTGAGTGAGAGAACTTCGGGGCATATCATCAACGAGGCGATAAAAAATTATCTCTGCTTTTGCGTCGGTTTGCGGACGAAAAGCGGCGATATTTTTATCGCCTAATCAGCAAGGTCACGCTATCGCGTGAAACCTTGCATTAGCGCCTGTATTCTGAACGCCCAGCTTTGCATCTCTAATGAGATGCAAAGTGGGCGTTCCTGCCCTGACATAACTGGAAAATGCCGCTAAGCGACATTTCTCCAAATATCAATGGGTACGCTAACCTGCAGAGCGACAAGCAAAGTAGCGATAACTTCTGTTATCACTACTTTCCTTACGCCTGCTTCAAGACTGACTTAGCCATGATATCCTATGTAAGGTGGATAACATGGCTAAGTTTGCCTTGCCCTATCATCAAGCTATCGCCAAACTTTGTGAGATTATCGCTGGATTTCCAGCGATAATCTCACATTTGGCAGTTAGCGCTTGGAATTTTATCGCTTTTGAGAAAAGCGTTGCTAATAGCACGCTATCTCAGCGATAAAATTCCACGTTACCCGGCGATAATTATCCTAGTGCGGAGTGCGCTTAGAGGTAATTATCGCGGGTCCTTGATGATATGCCCCAAGAAAGAGCATCAGGACACTCTCACAAGATATATTGAAGGGAATGTGTGGAACACTTTTGTGTACATGTCTGCTTGTTTCTTTCTGTGTGTGTATTCTGCCAGACATCAATAAATATCAGTAGGGCATTAAGAAACAGCAAATATTACAAAACAAGGAAATGTTGACATATCCTGTTTGGCTTTCACTTTGTGTAATGAGGTAACCTGTTTTGTTTCATGTGTTCTGATATGTGCTGCAACTGGTACAGAAGCCATTGTGTACCATCATATCCTGCCCTTAGCCCCACTCCTAGCTCCGCCCACTTGGCACACCTCTAGCTTATTTTAATGAGTACCTGCAATTTTTTCCCCCATTTAAAGCACTGGTTGGCACTAGGCAACATTGTGTGCGAGCGCTGGGAAAAGACAGACATGTACTGTATTATATTAAATACGCCCCATTCTGCCCTTTTCCTGTCACGCAACGCATTTACCTTCTTTTGCTAGCACACATTAGAATTAGAAACCCTCTTAAAATTGTGACCGTCATCTTGGCGTGATTCTAATATGACCGGAGTCTTGCAAGATTTTGGGAGGGCTTTGTGACTTTGTGCCTATAGAAACTGGCCTAAGCAGGAAGTTTGATGGTTTCTGGAGGCATATCTGTTAGAGTAGCTTTTTTTGTTTACGGACCACCCGTCTCAGTGGTGGCACTCAACATTTTGAGCAGGTGCAGCATAGAGGCTGGGATTGCACAGCGCCTGATACATTCCTCTCAGAAATGTAAACACCTCTCCAGGTGTCTGTTTGTAGCCTAAATGTCACTTGTCATTTAACTGTAAATGTTCTTTGATCAATAAAAGTTTGTACTCATTTGTCCAGCAGGATCTGCTCAGCATGGAATGGAAGATTGCACTTGTTCCCTTCTGTGAGAGTGTTTGAGTTGTTCTGTGAGTGGGTGCATGACTGCCTGAGTGGCTCCTTCTCATTTTCTGCTCAGTTTTTGTAGGCCTGGGTAGAGCTCGTGGTGTTTCACTCCGTGGAATTCTGGAGAGTTACTGAAAAACTCTGCCAAATTTCTCAGAGTTCCGTGAGCGGGCAGAGTTTTGCTTGGCCACCGCTAATGAAGTCCCCTTGGCTGCTGATGGCCATTGGGGTCCAAGAACCTCCTATTGCTGCCACAAGTAAGGCCCCCACAGTGGGATTGCTGAGACCTCATCGGAGGCCCTGCCCCCTTTCTCAACCACTCTGCAAATGCGCCTCCGGGTGCACTAGTGGTTGGGGGATGAACTTCCGTTGGCTGCTGAGGGTCGTTGGGGGCCAAGAACTCATATTGTTGCCACAAGTAAGCCTCCCAGACCAGGATTAATGAGACCTCACTGGAGGCCCCACCACCTTTCACAATCACTGTTCAAAGGGGCCTCCTGGCGCACTACTGGTTGGGGGATGCAGTCCCTTTGGCAGCTTCGTTGGGGGCCAAGAAATCCTACTGTTGCCACAAGTAAGTCCCCCATTGCGGGAATGCTAAGACCTTGCCGCAGATCCCGCTTGACAGCGGGCAGGAAAGCAGATGAAAACTCCACTCTCAGCAAGAGGGAGCAGTTTCACAGCTTTTGCTTGATGAGAGCAAAGTTTGTGTTTGCTCTGACTTGTTGGGAGCTGTCAATGAATCCGCCTAGTCAAAGCAAACAGCTGTGTCCCGGGGACATAGCAGGAGCCGGCCCTGGGAGGTGGCAGTCCCCAGGGCCATTATTGGCACCAGTAAGGGGGCCGCATGGCCCCCTGCTTTGATCTGCATGGGCCAGCCCAGAGGAGGTTGTGCTCACCGGGGCCAGGGGGGCCACGGGGTCCCCCCATTACGTGCTATTTAGCCCCGGGGAGATGGTGGTCCCCAAGGCTTGGCGGCCCAACAACATTCTTTCTTCAGCCCTGGGAAGATGGTGGTCCTCGGTGCTAATAGAGTCCATGGAGAGGGGCCCAGTTCACCGCTCCTTTTTTTATCAGTAAAACCCTGTACTTTGAAAAATTTGCCACGGATTCACGGCTCAGCGCCGTCCGTTTTCATGGCAAAATAGTTTTTAAAGATGTTCATTTTGGCCATGTCGGGGTCACTTGGGACCCCACCACACCTAGGGTTCAGGGTATTCCTACCCAGCCCCCTTTCCCCTTTTTAAAACATTTTTTGTGGGATAGGCTGAAGACAAGTCCCAAGACTGCTGCCAATGCTTCCTGGTTGAAGTGTTGGCAGCCAATCAGATCTCACCATGAGATCTGTGCTTAGGCTCCACCCAGATGGCCTTATTTCCTTTCCCATAAATCTCTCAACAATTACTGAACGGATTTACACCGGATAACTGAAAGCATGATATGTGAACCAAAATCTACCTTCCTACCAAATTTGGTGTAATTCCGTCCAGCGGTTCTATCTGTAGTCGTGTTCAAAGCTCCTACGGGAATTAACATGGCAAATCGTATTGTTCGACCCCCCCCCCCCTTTTTCTCAGCCCCCACTTGACGGATAACCCCAAAACTTTAAACGCACAACAAGACTTACTAGGACACTTTTTTGGGAACATTTTTGTGAAGATTTGTCAAACGGAGCTAAATATATAAGCAAGCCCAAAAATGTTTTTCTATAGAAACATGGTCCTAACTATAACTATCTACTCATTGTAAAAAGCAAAAACATGTAAATGCAATGTTCTGTCTTTAAAATCGTGCAGTTCAAACCGACTTCGCATTGAACTTAAGACCTCTTTGATCCTGTGATGTTAACTCTGATGCAGATTGGTTTACCGGAAATTGACATGTGGTTTTGATTACGGGCTCATAATTATGGTATGCTGCAATTTGAGAAGAACTTCACTCAACAGCGCAAGCGGCAGGGAAAGACAAAGGTTGAAAAATACATCCCGGGGCTAAACAATACAATGTGTATACTGCCGGCATAAATGCCTGCCACCTGGTGAACGCTCTAATGACCAACCAAACTGCAAGTCCCATAATGCCTCTCTGCGGTTGCATACATGTCAGGTGTTCTTACGCATACAGCCCGAATGCAAGTCAATATCATGGATTCATTGTACCGGTGACCAATAGTCATTTGTAAACAGAAGGTAACTCCAACATCGGGAAAATGTCTCAATGTCACTCGTAAAACTTAGCACTGAAAATAAATTTGTGATGGGCACAAAACGCGAGGTCGAAGGAGACCGATAAACAAAGAATAAAAGTATATATATATATATATATACACACACACATATATATATTCACAGACAATTTTTTTTAAAGTAACATTATTGTTAGATGTGATAAAAAAAATCTGTTTGTTTTTTTAATTTACAAATTCCATGAAAAAAACAAAGGGTAAAGTAACGTTATAGTTAGGTGAATATGTCAGTGACATCATTAATGTCTTGAACTAAAAATGTCTTGAACTAAAAAAACCACAGAAATTTAACACTTATAGTTAGCATAGCTGACTATAACTTATGATCCCCATGCACTGCTTATGACCACATATTACATCACTCATGACATGTTCTATGACATCATTTACAGCATCACTGATGACATCTGCACATGCAATATTTAGATCTGTTTTCTTGCCCTGGCTGATGCAGATCAAAAGTATGCTCCCAGCTGTCGGGAGAATTTTTAAATCTCCCGCCCGCTTAGAGCAGACTTTGTGTTTGCTCATGCTTGGTGAGAGATAAAAAAAAAATGCTACTGCCAAGTAGGAGCAAACACAGGTTTCCCTGCCCATGCCAGTGTGGGCAGGGAAACTGCTATGTCCCTGGGATGGACATCCTGGGACATAGTCAGTGACCCGGCCCCAGAGAATAGTGTCCCCAGGGCCATTAATACCACCCTCCCTTAATTAAAGTTTTTTGCCTCCACAGCGCCTTTAATGGCTTGGGGCAGAGGGTGGGATCCCCATGTGCTCTTGAGGCTCATGGTGGGGTGCTGCCTAGTCTCTCCACTTTCATAATTGAAATTGGCCCAGAGATTGTGTCCCCGAGGACTCTGTAGGGTTGCCTATAAGGGTTCCGCTTATATGCACATTTTGACCCGGGTGTGGCTCCCAAGGGCCTTTAATAACTCGAAGAGGGAGCTCACATGGCCCTCCTACTCTTATTGAATTCGGCCACAAGGGTGGGCTCCCTGGGGCCTACAATTAATGATTGCGGTCCAGATGCCATTCTGTTTTTTTTTTATCCCTCATGAGTCCTGTGGGTTTGCGGCAATTCCTGCTGTTTTTTGTTTTGTTTTTGGCCCCAGGAGTGCGGGGCTCCCTCTGGGTCCACGCCTTGAGGCTTGGGGGGTCAGGGTATCCTACCCTGCCCCCTTATGTTGCTTTTATTTATTTTTACTTTGGGACAGGGAATTAAGTCCCTGGGTCCTGCAATGGCTGCTAGCAACATTTTTTTTATGTTACTGGCAGCCAATGAGAACTCAGACTCCTGTGGAAGTGAGATATCCTGTGGGAAAATAGCTCCCTGAGCCAATCAGAACGCTCTATTTTTAAATTGGCGCCTCCACAAGAGTCTCTTGAGCCTCTCACCGACCCAAACATCCAGGTATTCAATTATTTTTTAACCTTAATTTCTCAAAAACTATTGAACGAATTTACACAACATAACAAAAATCACAATCTGTGTTCCAAGACCTAGCTTCTTGCAAATTTGGTGTAGTTCTGTTCAGCAGTTTTTGCGGTAGCCCTCTTTAAAGAAGTCTACAAAAATGCATGGGGATTTTGTGTTTTGGAACCCCTGTTTTTTTCTCGGCCCCCACTTTACGGATCACCCAAAAACATTCCCTGCATAAACTAGTGAAAAAGTAGCACCTTTTTGGAAAGTTTTGTGGAGATTCCTCAAATGGTGCCAAAGTTATTAGCTACACAAAAAAGGCATTTCCTATGGAAACATGATCCTAACTATAACTTGCAAGTGCCGACCACCACTACCTAATATATATAGGTTTATGAAACCTACAAAAGCTCACACCTCATACATCAGAGCTATTCCAAAATTGTAAAGAATGCACAGGCTTTAGATAGCAGGGCTACTTCTCAGGTTACGCAGGTCTTACATGTGTTTGCAGCTGATAATAGAGCTGTACCTTTAGTCAAAAATTACAAGCAGTGGTAATAAATAGCTGAATGATGCCTTTGTGAGGCAGAATGTCCACGTTCAAGCCTCAAATATCCTAAATATTTTCTACTGTATATTTAAAACCTAAGGCCTAACACAACAGAATTGTCTTACAGATTCAACTCTCACACAGGAGCGCTATCTTTCAGGTAAGAGAGATCTGAGGCAGTAGTGAGCAGAATTACCCCCAAACTAGAAGGATCACATTAAATGATGTATTAATGACAGCATAGATTTGCTGAGTCACTTACCCACGAACACACAAATAATCTGAAAGGAGTTGGGGGGTCCTCATTTGAAGCCCTGCCCTTGTGTTGCATGTTAGCTCATCACTATACCATGTCTGGCGTCCGGTGGGAAGATGCATAAGTGCTTTTGATATTCTCAGATACACAAGTTATTTTAATTATTTATATTAGTGTTAGACCTACCCAGCAACCTGGGCGCCCTATTCACGAGAAACTAACGCAATGTGATGCAGAAAGTCATTTTGCTGCGCCTAGCTGCGTTAGTTTCGAAGCACTGGGATGTAACATATTTACAACAATATGATGCATATCTGTGGTTTTCCCTACGCTGGTGCACACGCTACTGCCATGTGCCGGTGCAGGCACCCTTGCACCACGGTGCAAGGATGCCTGCTGTAGAATCCAGCATGCATTGAAAGAGGAAAAACATGAGGAGAAATGAAAACATTTCTCCTTGTTGCGCCTCGCTATGCTCCCCCTTGGGGGGGTGTAGCATTCTGATGCATTTCCAGGTTTACGGTTGCTTGTAAATCTGGAAATGCATCAGTGGACATTGGTGTTGTGTGGGAACAACCACAGCAACACCCATGTCACGCCCCTAATACGCAAAGTGTTGCGAGAAAAGGAGCGATATTTACAAGCACATGTAAAGTCACGCAGGATGTCTTTACGTGTGCTTGTAAATATCACGCAGCAGGCTGCAGCACAAGGGGCTGGTAAATAAGCCCCCTCTGCTTTTTTCACTGTACATAGATGCTAGCATCGTTCCCGCACTCTCACATACCATGAGGCTTATTCACAAGGATGTAGCCTTACATCAAGAGCGGTCGACCGCGAAGCTGGGGAACTGGGTGTGAGTCTCGGCAGCGACGTTCAACATCCTGTGATTTTGGGCAAATCACTTTTCTCCCCGTGCCTAACAAAAATGAATGTGTCCATCTGTAACAAAACTGGTGCTCATGTAATGCACTATGATACCCGATGTCTCGGGACTAGTTCGCGCTATATAAAAAGTTTAAAAAAACATTTTAAAGAGAAACAAGCCCCTTGCGCTGCCAGTACGTCGCTTTTAGAAGTGACGCACCGGAGGCACAAGGAGCTTGTAAATACGCCCCGTCTTTTTTGCTCATCTTTTATCTTCCACCACATTCTCTTTTCTCTCTGTCTTATCCTCAATATTCCCCTCCTGCTCCTCTTTTTTCTTACTCGCACGGTCTCATTCAGGCCTGCCATATGAGACAGAAGCAGTGAGATATTAGGCAGTGCTTAAGCGAATCACGTTGCGCGCGCGTGCGCCCGCGTGTGGAGAGTTCCCACAGTGATTATGAAGGCCAGAGGCTAGGGCGTAGCCATAAAGGTCTGGTTGGGTGGACCCAGTAAGCATTTTATTGTATGAAGTAGACAATTTAAGCACGAGAAGTTTTGAAATGTTCCTATACTGACAGCAATCAGTCACCCCACGTAAGAACACTCATTTTACACACAGTATGCACACAGAAAAAGTCCTCAATCAAAATGCAAATGACAGAAGAACCCGAAGCTCGTGCTGCTGAGAATGTGCATTTTCTAGTTTTCTAACCTCAGCACAAAGCAGTGGCTGCTGTGTAAAGTCCATGTAGCCCCTCAAACAAAGTTTAGCAGGCCCTGTGCGCGTGACTAGTATTTCCGTATTTTATTAAAGGCCAGCACAAAAAGTTTAAAACGATGTTTGGAGAAATAAATTTGCTGTTTTTGTGATCAAGGGCTACAGAGGAGAACTTCCTGTATTATGTAATTGTGGAATTACCTCAGGGGGACACCCTAGACCAGTGGTCTTCAAACTTTTTCATTCTGCGCCCCCCCCCCCCTCAGTGTAGAAAAAAAAAATCATCGGCCCCCCCTCAACATTTTTCACAATTATTCTATTTGACTGGCAATGTTTAAATATTTCTAGACTTATTTAAACATTGCAGCTAAGTTCTGTGTTTTAGAAATGCAAACAAATACAGGATTTCCAAACATACTATTCTGGTGAGGCAGGCCTTACTAATGTGTAATAGTATCCACAGTGTGATTATTTGAAATGGTAGTGGGGGTTTCGGAGAAAATTTGGAGTCCCTTCCCTCTTGACACCTTCTCCCAGCCAGGATTTAAATGACGAAGGATGTTAATGAGGGCCCATTACAGACGTGCTTACTGCCACTCATTTTTTTGGGCTGAAAACTAAGCATAATGTTTCTTCTGGCCAGAGCCTGGCGCCCCCCCCCCCGGGATCACTTGAGGTTCCCCTAGGGGGGCCCGCCCCCCAGTTTGAAGACCTCTGCCCTAGACTATATATCGTATGTAATAGGATTCCATTTCATGGTTTTCTTGCTTGAATGGGTAGAGGGAAGAGAGAGTGGGAAGCTCTCAAATACACCATCCACACAGTAACATTGTAACATCTTATGAGTATGCGGTTATGGTAAACAGCCATTAAATTCTCTTTTTACAGTGAACCCAAAAAACCACTGACTCCTGGAAGCTGCTGCTCGTTCGCTAAGTCTATGTGAGACAACTCCTCCTTTGTGTCCAACAAGGCCACATCTCTCCTAGTCAGCTGCTTGAGAGCTTCTGGGGAAATTAGAGAGGCCCCCCTCTTAGGAGCCATACGACTGGTCCTTCCATTCAAAAGGGAGAAGAGTAGTGCTGCTACTTCACTATGTATTAAGGATGGTGTGTGCCACCTAACACTGGACGTGCAACCATCTCAGCCAGTTCTCCTCCCTCCAGCAGGCTATATATCTAATTCTGAGATGCTGGTGGTCATCCTGAATAATGGCTGGTTGTGCTCCGTGGTCTTGCATGATACTTGTGTTCATGACCCTCTGCGTCTATCTTGTAAACAGTTCCTCTAGGAACACCAGCATTACCAACAAAAAATACTGGCTTTTTGACTCATTGCAGTCACGCGAGTCTTTATCAAAACTTTCGCTCTAGTACATACTTTTTCCAGCTGCAGAAATTCTGCCCCTATCCATTTATGGGCCACAGTGCGTTAATTTCTGCAAACACATTTATTCACCTATTCAGGATTCTTTACAATCTTAAGGCCATATTCATTAAAGGGTTGCGTCGCTTTGCACCACGCATCAGGATGCATATGCGAAGAAACCCATAAGTGCGATTTATCAAGCTATGGAAAGCCACCTTGCATGGCCCTGAGTGGCTTGATAAATCCAGGGTAACGCAATGCAGCGCAAATTGCTGTGTTGTGTTACTCTGTCCCAGGGAAGCGTTCCATGGGTGGTGTGTGGGTGTTCCGATGCAACACCCATGGATTTTGATGCATTCTTATATTTACCATAAGCAGTAAAGCTGGGAATGTGCCAAAACTGCTATGCCTTGCCAGGTGAGGCGTAATGTGCCAAAACTGCTATGCCTTGCCAGGTGAGGCGTAATGAGGAAAAATATGTTTATTTTGTAATCATTTTTTTCCCCTCTTTCTATGTGTGCTGCATCACGCAGGTATAACGCTCGGTTGCGTGCTCAAATAAACGTCATAAATATACCATCTAGTATTATGGTATTTTTTGTCCCTTTACAACATAAATTTGGTGGGAGTAGGGTATATCTCTTGTGGGGTCAGGACAGAGCACAACCCAGGTGATCAGAACGGAGCAGTCATCGGATGGTGTACAGGTTGGGAGGCATATAGTGGAGCAAGTGGAACTTGGAGAGGTGTACAGTGCTTGTGGAATTTATTTCAATAGTTTTTGTCTGTTTAAACCCTTTTTGGAGGCAGAGGTTGTTACAGCGCCCGAGCCGTGACGTGCTCTCTTGGTGGAATTTCAGCCACTGTTCACATGCTTCAGTTGCTTTCCACGTGCTACAACGTGTTGGTATTGTTGGCAGCGTCTACGTGCAGCCAGGCAAGCAGGAGAATTGGAAGCGACGAGCTGTGCACTCATGTCCCACGCTGTCGCAGCATTTTAGGTTGGGCCGTTTTCAAGAAGAGCCAACTGGTTTTGGTGTATTGCATTGGAGGACGCATCAACTGTTTTCAAGAGTGTGACTCTGTATGAGCACAATTGATGAAACGCTCACCTACTTTCCGGCGTCTTCGTTCCAGCATTGTAAGCAGCCTCAACGTCAATTTTTGGGCAGTTTTAAGTGTGTGACTGTAAGAGCGTAAGCGGTGATATGCTCACTGGATTCCTGGCGTCTTAATTCCACAGGCAGCGGGGCTTGTGAGTGCCCAGTCGAAAAGAGGAATACATTTTGGGAGTTTTGGTGCGACTCACAAGGATACTGAGGTGATCCACACACCATTCACTAGGTTATGGAGGGCATCACGATGTTGGGCTCATCTTGGTGATCACATGAAGCACTTTTAATTGCTAGGATGTGTAGTGACTGCACACGTTTGACACTCAAGTTGGGGGTGAATTGTTGACTTTTTACTGTTTGTGGGGCTCCATATTGTTATTGTGTGTTTTTTTTTGTTTCTCCAGTTAGGTATGGTAATGAAGGCTCGTAGTCATATTATCACTCCACCACTTTTCGTGTCCCAACCAGGTGTACCACCAATCATATGGGAAGACTTGGTGGGTATTTTCGAAAACTATATTACAGCCTTGGATGGGCATCATTTTTGTCCTTCTAGGAAGAAGGCATTGTTGTTAAGTGCTTTGGGGAATGTGGGCCAACACATTGTTTATGCTTACCTGTGGCTAATGGTCAACCCATGGATGATGAGCACAGGGAGGCACTTAAAAGGCTGGAGGTTAGATTTAAAAAAGAAGTTAACTTAGTTATGGTGCATTCCAAATTTTACCCTCAACCTCAGAGTGAACTTGACTTTATAGATGAGTTTGTAGTTAGGCTCAGGGAATTATCTGTCAATTGTCGCTTTGGGTAATCACGTACAAATTGATCAGGGATCAGGTAGATGTGCAGTGCAAGAACAAAAAGGTACAGGATAGGCTTTGTGCGGCTAAAGATCCGACCCTCAAGGATGCAGTGGACATAGCAAAGGTGATAGAGGAGTGCATGAAGGAATTAAGCAAGGGAGAGAAAATTGGTGGGAAGGTGGCGATTGTGAGTACAGATAGTGATAGTCCAGAAAAGCATAGACAAGGGTGGCAGTAAGAGCGGCAGTAAGGCGTTTGTGTTAACTGGCAATAAAAACAGAGCGAAGGTGTGTACCCAATGAGGGAATGTTTATCATGTATCAGATTCTAAGCGCTGCTTTGCAATCAACAAAGATTGCAGGAAATTTGCTCTTTAGGGCCATTTTGCACAGATGTGCACGGAAAGTGGCAGACCTACCAAAGAGAGTAACAAGTCCAGTGAGGGGGCAGTTGCAGAAGTTGCTGACTTGAATATGTGTGACAGGATATTAATTGTGGATGAGGTTAATAAGGAGAAGAAATGTGAGGGGGACAGAAGAAGGTTGTGCAGACCTACAACTTAATTTGACGTGTGTGGGAGCAAGGTAAATTTAATGGTGGACTCAGGATCCATGTACACCATTATTCCTGAAGAATTGTTTAAAGTGCTATGGGGCACTATGCTCCATTAAACGTAATAAATATACCATCTAGTATCATGGTATTTATTCCCCCTTTACAACACGCCCCATCTGGACAACTTGGTTATTTGGGCTCAGATTTCTTAAAGTTTTGCACCGGTTAGCTTAGCAAAAGTTACGCAAACCTGATAAAGTGTTGGGGTGGGATTTACTGCCCAACGCAAACTAGGATTTGCGTGGGAAAGTTCCACAAAGTAATGCGAAGTTACTTTGTGCTCTACTTTGCGGGAAGGGGGTGTTCCAAGGGTGGTATATGGGTGTTTCAATTCAAACACCCATGGGTTTGACGCAACTCCATATCTCCAAAGTTCGCAGACAGGGATTAGTGCCAATCCTGTATGCCTCCTGGAAGTAGGTGTAACAACGAGAAATGTTTTCATTTCTACTTAATTTTCCAAATTAGCATGTGTGTTCATTGCACAATACACAAACACACTGAGAAACTTCTTACAGGAAAGTGGTTGTACCGGAATGGTCATCTTCCAGCACAAGACCTATCCTTTAGGGAACGCACAGTCCCTTGCACTATGCCACAAGGGGGTGTGCATTGGCGCATGGCACCAAAAGTTAGACTGCGCTGAGGGAGAGAAAAAATATGCCATATATTAGTAGATATGGTGTCTTTTTTCACTCTTTTTGGCACAAGGTAATGCAGCAAGTTGTGTCAAATATTTTAAGCCTGGGTCATGGTGACTTTTTAATTCCAATTCTTTGAAAACTGTGCAGTAAAAAGCACCATTTGGCACCTCTGTTTTAGAACAAACACTGTGTCAAAAAATCCTCACGGCCAAATTGGCTTGCTTTCTCAATGCTATTTGCGATATTGTCCATTATGTGGGATCTTTTATTTTTTTGACTACATCTTTGAATACATTTATAACAGTCATCATATTATATATGGTAATGCGAAGCATGTACTCCTCTGAAGATTCAATGGCATCTTCACTATACACACCATGCATCTCATCACTCGTAGATGTAGACCATGTTGGCCCGCACAGGTAAGCGCGTTAGGGCGGAGCGCGGCGGGGAAAGTCGACAGATGATGGAATAGGTATTATTTATTTATTTAAATAGACCTATTCCGTCGGCTGTCGACTTCCCCTCCTCCCACCCTGCCCTACCCCCACAGCGCTTACCTGTGCCGGACGCCGCTGGATGTAGAAGTGTGTAGGGCCTGCCTCCCTGAAGCTGACAAATAGGTGCACAGGTCAGCAATTTTGCCCAGCTTCCTGTTGTTAAGATGACATGAATCACACCAGCATGTTTTGTAATGTGTTATGGTGCAGTTCTCGTTTCTAAAAGCATGCACATTTTTCAGGTTTTTGGTTGTCAGTTCAGTTGACTCCTTTTCTGGAGATGTCTTGAAGACTTCCTGAAGCTCTGTAAAACGTTATAGGGACGTCTAATTTCCAGTGTATTCCCGTATTCTACTCCCTTCTTCTTTTGACATCCCTTATTACTTGCCTTTCTTTGTCCTCATATTCCTCTTCTCTTTCCTCTCTTCCTTTGCCTCACTCTTACCCTTTCCGCTCATATCACTCACCGTTCTCTTCTCTATGTCTCCTCCATGTTGTCTAGCCCCCTGTCCTTCTGTGATCCTGACCTTGCATACTGATATTTGCGCCCAAGTCTGCTTATTCTTTGCAACTTTACATACATTATTTAAAAAACGTTTTGCTCTTTGTTCACTGTAAAGACTCGTCTGTTTCTACAGTTATTTATTGTGAAGCGTTCTGACACCTAGATTGTGGTGGAGGTGGGCTATGACCAAATTCAAAGAAATAAATATGATAAGACTCAATACTATCATGTCTCTAAAATTCCTGGAGGTCAGGAGATATAATTAATTCTATCACTAGACGTTACAGAGAGGAGAACTATCGGACACCAGCCTGAAAATTCCTCAGTGTTAGGAGAGACCTCCTAAAAAAAAAAAAAAAAGAAATGTACCTTCTCTGCCGCTGCACGCCTCTCCCTCCGCAGCACACCTCTACCTCCGCAGCACGCCTCTCCTGCGTCTGCTGGTAGCACTGGAAGCACCCAGGGTTCCGGACTCTCTCAGCCAATCACAACGCTGCCTGAGCAGCGCTGTGATTGGTCTGAGCAGCCTGTTTGGCCACTCAGGCAGTGCCTGGGTAGGCTGGGCATGTTCTCCACAGGGCTGTGCAACACATCCCAATGGAGAACATGCCAAGTGCGTATGCCGGTTTGGCCGACCCTCCAGGGCGGTCAAGCCATCATGCGCATGTAGGGCATGAGTGAAACCACTCCTGCTCTGCGGTGAGCCAGCCCCACCCCGCCCCGCCTGACCTGACTGGAGCAAAGAAAAATAAAATGATAATAACTTCTTGTTATTATCATTTTATTTTTATTTTGCACTGATCATGGGTGACGCTCTTCTGCCTTAGCGGAGGAGCCACTGTATGTAGTAAATTTGCACTCAGATTTTATGACTAGTCAAACAATCTGAAGTTTACACAAAAGCACAAGTTATCTTTGTGAATCAGGCCCTGCATATTGATTTTAATCTCTGAATGGACAGGCTAACCCTGAGTATTGAAGGAAGACAGTTCCATTGGAAGAGGAAGTCAAGCAGCTAGACAGAACAGAATCTCAATAAAGCCCAGGGCGGCAGGTTGAGGCAAGAAGATTCTGGTTGGTAATCATAGATTTTGGGTAAGGTTATAGAGGGTAAGGGAGAAAGAGAAGTAGTCAGCAGCTACCTTTTAAATACGAGTGTTATTCAATTGCAAAGGACTCTGGAACATATCATCAAGGGCCTTATCTCCGCTTTTTTGGCTTTAAAAGCCAGAAAAGTGGAGGTCATGTTTTCGCCCTATTAACAAGAGGGTGCTAACATGCATAATTGCATGTTAGCACCCTTTTGACCTACGCCTCCCTTTGGCGTTCCTTCCCAAAATAACTGGGGAAATGTCGCTAAACGACATTTCTCCAATTATCAATGGGCACGCTAACAAGCAGTTATTGCTACTTTCCTTATGCCTGCTTTTAGTTTGACTTAGCCATGAGAACCAATGGAAGGTGGATATCATGGTTAAGTATGCCCTGCCCTATCAACAACGTAGCGCCAAACATTGTGCGACTATCACTGGAATCCCAGCGATAATTGCACATTTGGCAGCTAACTCGGTTATTTTTATCGCTCTGGAGATCAGCGTCGCTTATAGCGTGCTATATCCGCGATAAAAACAAGCGATAGCCGGCGATAATTATCCTAGCGCTCAGTGCCCTTAGCGATAATTATCGCCGGTTGTTGATGATATGCCCCTCTGTTTTGTGCAAAAGTGCTAATTAATGGGCAACTTCAATACAAGTTATGTTCGATTATATTTTTAGAGCGCCAATCACCAAAGGTCTCTAGGCGCTTGCAGCGTCGACCAGGAGCCAGGAATCCCTTAGTCCAGAGGATACTAAGTGCACAGTAGGTGGGTTTATCCAAATGCCTCAGTAAACAAGATGGTTTTGAGTTTCCTCCTAAACGGAAGTAAAGTGGGTTCCCTGCCCATATTGTCCGGGAGCTTGTTCCAGATCTGGGGAATCACAACTGAGAAAGCCTGCCCCCCCAATGTAGCTCTGTTAAAGCGCGGGCAGGCCAGTAAACTAGCCTCAGATGACCGGAGGTAAACTCCAAGTGTTGTTGAACAGTAAAGGGATCTGCTTTGTGCAGAGAGCCATCCAGACTGGAAGCGATGGGAAGAGTTTGCAGTGTGCCTGGGGAGATTGTAAAGTGTTTTTGTGGCAAGGTTTATGACTGTGCCTGGTGTGGCAAAGCAGTAGTAAGGGAGACTCACACTCAGAATGCCACAATAATGTAGTTTACTGAGAAGGAAGAAGGGACATATTCAGCGTGTTGGCTCTGGAGAAATAGATCTGCATCTTTAGTATTTTAGACAGAGCCGCAGTAGCAGGGGCACTGATGAATACTTCAGGCTGCTTGGTAGGAATATCGTGAAAACTGAGAATAAGGGGCGAAGTTAGGGGTGTCTGGAGAGAAGCCGATGAAGTACAATCACTCATCAAAAGTGTCAGCTAAAAGATAGGTGTACTTTGTGGCAAGATCAGGCTGTTGATGAAATCTGCAAGTCCCTGCAGGTGGGGTGAAGAGACTTGATGAGATTTTGAAGTAGCTTGATTTTGGGGTGTTGAGAGCCAAAAGAAGGTGTGTGTCTGTATCGGTTTAACTACCGTTTATTTCTTTTCTAAATGAAGACACATACCATCGTCTACAACAACATATGAGGAAGCTTGAAGTGATTGAAAATAGCAGTATCTTCTCTTTCCAGTGGTGGCTGCTGCATATAACAAGCATTGGCATAGCCAATAGGTCTCGCCTTTGGGACCTTATAAGTGTTTAGCTATGCAACAGTTGCATAACTAAATACTTATAAGGTCCCAAAAGCGAGACCTATTGGCTATGCAAAGCGGCTGTGCGGCCGCAAAAGTGAAAGTGATCGCGATCACGATCAAACATCAAAGCAGACATGCACTGTAGCTCTAGGCTGGCCTG
The DNA here is from genome assembly GCF_964204655.1 of Triturus cristatus. NCBI lineage: Eukaryota > Metazoa > Chordata > Amphibia > Caudata > Salamandridae > Triturus > Triturus cristatus. Next base: position 938,417,394 of record NC_140587.1, on the reverse strand, counting down.
GTAGCACTTTTTGGAGCCCTCTCAATAAGTCTCGCCAGACCAGCGCTTGCGCTGTGTCAGGCGAGACCTAAATAGGGATGAGACAGCTTGGAGAGGGGATGGGGTAGCAATAAAGAAAAGGACTTAGCTGCTGCTGAAGATGATGGCCGCCTCAGTGCTGCTTTGCTTTTGGTAGTTCATTGGCCACACAGCACAGGCTCCCAGAGTCCCCACCCCATCCAGATGCTGCTCTCATGCTATTACCAAGCATGAGAGAAGTGTCTGGATTGGTCTGAATGGGCTGGTTTGACACTCACTCAGAGAGCCTGTGCCTTTTCTCCACCCAGCTGTGCAACACTACTGGGCTGGAGAAATGTATGTGCGCTGTCATCGAGGACTGCCACACCCCACACCCCACCCCACACTAGACTTGCATCGGTTAAGTTAGTGTAAAAACAAAATGCTGATAATATTGTTATATTATCATTTTATTTTTAATCTGCTGGCTTTGAGCAGGTGGGCCATGCTCCTCTGCCATTATGGAGGAGCTGCCACTGTCTCTTTCCTCCTTCCACTCCTCACACGCCGATGTAGGGCACTAGTTAGTGTCAAATGCTTTCAAGTTTTTGTCTAGGTAGTGGGGCCGTTCCCCATAACCAGAGTATTCCAGAGTTTTAGAGTACAGTCCCTCACCTGGGGACTCTTTTCTTTCCTCCAGTGGGTTAAGACCATCTCTATTGTCTTCACAATGGCCAGTGACATGTGTTTCCCAAGCAGTGCCATTGGTGAGCATTGGAGTCTCGCGCTTAGGTGGTGTGGGGTTTGACTCTAAAGCATTGGGTCGATTGCCTGAATAACTTTTCTCCAGTAACTGCCTGGATTCCGGCAGTGCTAGAGCACATGTGTAAGTGACCCTATGACCTCACACTCTCTTCAACATGTCACTGTTTTAGGAGAGTGCCAAAGAGGAGCTTTTGGGAAGTATGATGCCGTTATATGCACATTTTCTGTAGGGATTGTTTGCCATCTTCATTGCGCTGTGCATAGCTTCCATTCTCAGTAATGTCAGCGGATTTGTCTAGAAATAAGGCTGTGAGGATTAGTTAATAGAGGGAAGAGAATAGATGCCTCTCATGTCTCCAGTCTCTCATTTAGCAGTAGAAGACCGTGAGATTTCGTGCTGCTCCCCCCCCGATGGATGGCTGCAGGATCCAGTGTCTCACTCCTAGGTATCTGTAGTGCTCAGGCTCTGTCAGACCCAATTCTTTATTAACTTGTTAACTTCGTCAAAAGATGTAAAATTCCCTCCAGGAAACAGCAAGCTTATCATTAGACGTCTTGCATCTCTCCAAGGTGCAAATGCTTCATATCTAAGTCTGTTATTGATGATCAGGTGCGGGTCCTCCGTTAAGCTGGAGGAGCGTCAACTCACTAACTAAATTGCCCCCTTAGATGGAAAAATAAAATGGTAATAAAGTTAATTTGTTACCATTTTATTTTTCAAAACACAGTCCCGAGCCGAGCATTGGGCTCCAATGTCCTCGGGAAAGCTGAAGGAGGCCGCTCCCGCCAATCCTGGCGCTTCTTTCAGGCTGCATGAGAACAGCACCAGGATTGCTTTCTGCAGTTTCCTGGGTCCCGTTGGAGCCTGACTGGCTGGAAAAGACCCGAGTGAGGAGTATGTTGCGCCAGGAAAGTAACTGGAATTATTATGTTTACTTATTTGTGCTTCTATTTTTGGCCCACCTGCCTCATCAACCTCCGTACATGCCAACCGCCACTGCATTGGGGTGAAGAGAGATGGTAATGTAGTAGGCACCATTTTGATGGTTAGTGTGTCCCATATATCAAGGGGGAAAACCCTCAACACTTATTTGCAGGGGTTTGTGTCACAGTTGCAACACAAACCCAGTGCAAAATGTTGTGTTGGGATTTACTTTCCAATGGAAATCATGATTCACACTGGTAAGTTGTCTAAAGTAAAGCAAGGTAGCATTATGCACCTTCCATAGGTGGTACACTGACGTTACCATACAACCACGCATAGGTTTTGACACAAATCCCTACCTACTAATATTAACAAACAGGTATTTAGACCAAAAGGTATGCCTCATCGAGGCAGGAGTAAGTTTTGAGTAGTTTTCTTTTCTCAAAACTTTTCATTTGCATGTGTTCTTCAGTGTATGGCACACGTAAAAAGTGGGAAAAGTATTTCAGTACAGAATCTATGCTTAACATAATGTACACACTGGCCAATGGCAATCAAAAACGTTCCAGCATTGGGGGGGAGAAAAATATTGCTATACCTTTGTAGATATGGCACTGTTTTAGTCTTTCCCATTGATGCAACTCAGTGCAGCAACTTTGCTGTACTGCACTAAAAATTTGTATATCTTCCCCCCTATTTTCAACCTAGTACTGAGAGAGGAGAGTGGACCCAAGAAATACACTGCATTAGGCCTGGCGGCTCCCCTTGGGACATTAGGAAACACAAATATTTACTATGAAATCTAATTCTTCTTACTCATAGTATGAAATTGTTGATCATGAGCTGGAATTGTCTAAGTAAGTTATGAAGTGTCCAGGCTGGCATTGTCTGAAACATTAACAGTAGTTTGGGAAGAACCAACATCTTCATTCAGCTACACTATCTAGTCAGAAAAAGTAGCCTATGTGCCATCTCTGTAACTCTTTTTCACGCAGGCGCGGAAGTAATTTAAGGTGACCATATGTGCTGTGGAGGGTGCACTTTGCACATCCAAGTATGCAATCGACTTGGTAGGGTAGGAAGCCAGCATGAGCACCCAAAGGTCTCTACTCGGTTCAGGGAGTGCCCCGATTAACATCACCTAGGCATTGGAGAGGTTTATTTTGAAGCCTGACACATGCTGGTAATGGGCCAGCTCCTCCATCAAGGTGTGTATAGAGCAAAGTGGATCTGTGAGTGCTACCATAATGCTATCCACAAATATGGCTAATTTAAAATACCCCCTTTATCTATTTGTGCCTTTAACACAGATAGCAAAGGGGTCTAGGTTGAGGGCCAGTAGGAGAGATGATAATGGGCATTCCTAGTATGTGCTTCTTCTAATGGCTATTTTCAGTGATGTGGTGCTGTTTACCTGCAATGAGCTGTGGGTGAGTGGTAACTAACAAGTAACTACCTAAGGCAACAGGGGCCAAAGCCGATTGTCTCTATCGACTGGGCCATGTATATCCAAGTTACTCTGCCAAACTCTTTCACTGCATCCAGAGAGCACAATAAGTCGGTTTTTGGGGTTCTTTGTACAATATCCATGACATGGAGTATCTTTTTGCCATTATAAGTTCATTGGCACTCTGATGCAGGTCCATCAGACCTGGCATTAGGGGGCCTAATTGGGCTCTGAGAATACATGTGAACAGCTTTGCATCCAAGTTCTATAACGAGATGCGTCAACAGGAGCTACATTGGGACGAGTCCTTGCCTGGCTTCCGAATCATTTAGTCTTTCAATGATCCCAATTCACCAAAGAGGTGGAATAGCTGCATGAATAACAGGGTCAGAGATTTGCAGAAGTCCTTGTAAAAGGCTGCCGTGATGCCTTCTGGTCCATGCATCTTATTCAACTTTAGCCTGTACATGGTCCAATCGCCTCTCTACGGAGATGGGATTCTCCAGGGAGTTGTTTTGATCTGTTGTGGACACCGAGCCATGGTGAAATCCCAAGCACTCCTCCACTAGGAATAGTTGCACCTATTCTTTGTCCTAAAGATTCTAGTAAACGTCTTCCAATGCTACCGCTATTCCGCTTTTGTCTCTAATCAATTGGCCCATTTTAGATTTGATTTCATGTAGCCTTGCCTTGTAGAACTTGGCTTTCAGTTGTAAATGGAGGAGTCGACTCAACCTGTTTCCTGTTCCTTAATATTTCTGTGTGGTTGTAAGTAGAGTACATTCCACTTTGCCTAGATCTAGGGCTTTCATCTGGCTCTAAGAGCTGTGACCTTACTCCAGGTTTTCTTAGACATGGTAACCCTATGTTCTTCTACTAGACATTTTAGTTGCCTTTCTCGCTGTGCCCTTCTCTCGGCCCTTGTCACTTTTAGACATCATTGCTGCTGATATAAACATCTCTTCAACGCTGCTTTGAGCGTGCCCCACAACAAGTGAGTTGTGACTTGTCTTATATTAGCATTACGGTGGTAGGGTGAAAGTTTGAGAGGGTTATGTGGCCAATAATTGAATGCTCAACTTTCGGACGTAAGCTAGTTTCAATTAGGAGGTGATCCAGTTGAGTGTCGTAGTTGGAAGCTGTCGAGTGAAAAGTCAAGGTAGCCATTTCCTGCTGCACCTTCCATATGTTGACCAGGCCCAAAGTGCTGAGCCATTTCTTGATTGGATGTTATATTGGGCTACTGCCCCCAAAGCATCGATGAGAACAATCTTTTGTTCCATCAATGACAAAGATAAAGTCTCCCCCCAAGATCTGGTGTTCTTCAGCAAAGGCAAAACTGTTGGCCATTCGCAAATTAATGATGCCCCCCAGACCACTGTTCAAGACACACAGGTGCATATTTACAAGGAGTTAATGCCACCAGAACGTCACTTTTTCTGATGTTCTGGTGGCATTAACTCCTCCGCCTTATTCACAAGTCAGCATTAAGTCACTTAACGTGATTTAATACTACCTTGTAAATAATGCCCCTATTCACGCTGTACTTAGCGTGAAAGGAGCATTACGCCGGAACACCAATTACTTTTTGACGCTGCCCCATATTTACAACGTATGGGAAAGCGCCAAAAATACCGTCAGGGTATACCTGGTCTTAAGCAGGCGATATGAGGAGAAATATTTTATTTCTATTGATAGTCTGATCTTTCCACGTGTGCTCCATATAGATAAAGCCAATCACCTCAAAGATGGTTTATGTTGAACAATTGCATCTGTAGCGCAGGGCACCCTAGCAAAATGGCGCTAGGGTGCCTGCGCTGGTGCTAGGCAGCTTTTTTTAGTGCCCGCGCTAGTCAGTAATGCAGGGGTGGGCCACATTCTTGTGAATACTGTGCATCCCTGTATTTTGAAACTATGCGGCGTTGCCAATTTTGGCATAACACTGCACTCTGCCAGTTTCTTGTAAATATCCCTCACAGTGTTATTTTGCATATGTGTTGGAGCCTTGCACCAGCAATGCAAGGGGAAATTTCCCTGCTGGGTAGGCCAGCACCTTCTGGACCATGCTGTGAAAACTTTCAGCACAGCACTGCCGTCACTGCTCGCTTTTATTCTCCTATTGCGAAGGTAACTCTGAAATATTTTTTTTTAGCATAGCTCTAATTTGCGTCAAGTATGTTTTTCTGCTCACTCTAACAAATGCCTAAAGGACCTTTTCAGCCTCTCTTTGGCATTTTGCCTCTAGATGAGAGGCAAAGGGATGGCTCTCTCCGCTACTTGGGCTGGAGGTGAGATTCTCCCACTATATAAAACAGGGTCCCCTCTATTACCCACCAACTACAATCCGATCAGTCTGATTGATGTTTCACAGAAAGTTTTTGCCAGGATGATACTTGATCACCTGCAGACTTGGTTGGAGGAACATACGGTTATGAGCCCTCTTCAAGCTGGCTTCAGGTAAATAACATCTACCATCGACCACATTTTTAGGCTCCAACTCCTTTATTGGAAAACAGTGTATCTAGAAAGTGGCAGCCTCTATTTGGTCTTTGTGGATCTTAAAAGTGCCTTTGAGCTGGTACCCATAAATGCATTGTGGTTGGTATTGAACGATATTGGAATCCCTCACTACCTGTAACTGTTATGTAATCACCCAATCGCATTTTTATCTGGGTTTTAGCTATTTTAATGTCTTTTTTACACATTGCACATATTTATCTATGCTCTTTAATTGTCCACGGACCGAAATAAAGAAAAATTGGAAGATTGGATTATATTGCTCTGCTCAGGCAAAATGTTACATTCTTTTTGCAACCATCTTTCTTTCTCATTAACTCAGTCTTGGGACACCTGAAAACTTCATTTGTTTTACTCTAACAAGTGATCTTCATTGCAGTGCGCTTTGTGAAATAATACATATATGTACCTTGCCTTGACATAATGAGCATGCTACATCCCAGCTTTGTAGGAGAAACTCTGACCAGCTGAACCTGCTAATTTTTCTTTTTATTATTAAACCCTATCAGACTCTGATTGTCTCGTGAGGAGATTTTCTATGCTGCTCAGAGCAGGAGCAAGCCCCAACACCTGTGTTTCCATAGGATGAGGGGTTCACCTAGGCATTATGTTCTTTGGCAAAGGCCAGAGTGTGTCATCTCTATGCAAAAGCAAGAAACTCCCCCTACACCTCCAAAACATTGAAACTGAAAAGAAAACATTGAAACTGAAAGTCTGATTCAGTCACATTCATTTCAAGGGCTGCTAGATGTGGATCAAATTTCCCATTTGGCTTGCTTTGCGGACCTTGATCACACATTTGGCTGGTGATTGGTTGTTGATAGCAATTGATGGTGGCGAGGTGGGAGCATGCTCATGTCCTCACTATTCCCTCGTGGTGATCTCACCCCCTGCCCCCCATGTCTGTTTATGGCCAGTAGGATTTTGAATAGATTTATTAATGTGCCCTGTGCTCAGAAATGCCCACACCTTGGCTTTCAGAATTAGATGTTCGGAAAGGAGGGAGTGATATTTGTACTAAATGCATAGGATTACGCGTGGGTGAGGAGAGTGAACTGAGAATAAGCTGTTCTGTAGTTTGTTGTCCAAATGTATGTGGCAGTCCCAGAGTATGATGGTAGGAAAGATGGTGGGGAACTACTGAAGGCATAATCAAGGTCTTCAGAGAATGTGCCAATAGCAATAATAGGTGACAGATGCCACAATTTTGGGCATGACTGATGTGAAGTAGCATTCAAAAGAAGATTGGAGGAAGGATAACATAGGAGCAGGGATGGTAGGAGATAGGTAGAAGGAGACGGCCTAAAGAAAAAAAGTTTGATGTTCCCTCAATGTCTTTGTAGAATTTTTCAAGAATGTGTTTCAAGAAGTAGCTTCCTTCTTGTATCAGCCGAAATAGTTAACATTCGACTGATTTCTACCTCATCGGATGGGGTCAACGCACAAAGGTAAGGAAAGCAAATTTAGGGCGTCATCTACAATATTATGACACATGGCATTGCAGCAGGCCTTCCTGTTGTGCTGCTGTGCGTCAAAATAAAAGGGCAGGAATGCACCGTATTTACAAGATACGGCACATTCCTGTCCTCCCCTGCGCCGGCGGACAAACATCAGCCGTGCCCCAGCGCAGACACCCTTGCGTCATTTGTAAGGGTGCCTGCGCTGAGAGGATGATTGTTTTGTGCAGGAAATATACCTTCCTGCACAAAAACAATCATTAAAGGCATTTTCCTCTTTCTATGCTTGCTGCGAAAAGCAACACACATAGAGGAAAAAAACGAGGAGAAATATAAGTATTTCTCCTCGTTGCTCCTCTTTACACCTCCATGGGGAGGTGTAGGATTCTGATGCATTCCCAGGTTTACAAAATGTTATAAATCTGGGAATGCGTCAAGTTCCATGGATGTTGCGTAGGAACACCTATGGAACTCCCCATTCACGCAGAGTTGTGCGTGAAAGGGAAACATATTTAGAAGGCCATGAAAAGTCACGCACGTTGACTTTACATGACCCGGTAAATATGGGAAGCCATTTGCGCTGCCGGCGCGCCAAAGAAAGTGATGCACCAGCGGCTCAATAGGCTTGTAAATAAGCCCCACACTTTGTAGAAACCAAAAACTAAACCAAAGGTTTGACTTGCTGAATGGGAGGCTTCGTTCACTCCTGACGACAGACCTAGAGTTGGGGCTTTTCAGTGGTTTGTGAAATCCCCTCCCGCTGATATCATGGTTTTCTGATGTAATCTGCTTCAGCAGGACGGCAAAAAGACACCGGAATCTCCCACCAATACCAAGGGTATTTAAAGACGGACAAATGCAATTGTTCCACTCAGAAACAATGTGCCAGTTAAAGGCCAAGCGAGGCATCTACATATTTAGACCCTCCCCCCCCCCCCCCCCCCCCCCCGCTCTTGAGGCAGAATTTTAACCTGACTGAGTTGGCATACAAGGGGCATGATGCTTTCAAGGGACAGCTTTGAATGACTAGTAAGCACGAACGATTATGTTGGTAAGCAAACCCTTAATTTTAACCACATATTTCCACATATAACACTCCTTGATCAACAGACAGCATAGAAAGCCAGAGCTTGAGAAATGTCTCTAGCTGTCAAAGGTACATAGTGTAAAAATTCAAAACTAAAATATAAGAGTACAGGCCAGCCCGGATCACATTTGGTGAAAAGACTTCGCCTTAGTACATGATCCCTACTGGCACTAAAGGTTAGTAAAGATTCACACGCATACATTGCAATGCGGCAAGACTCCTGTGCTCCGGGTCCATCCAAGCCACAGATGCACTCTGACCTTTAATTTATCTAAACTCATTGTCCACAGTGTTTGAATACATAAGGAAACTCATTAACAGGAAACCATTATCAGATGTTTAATTATATTTGCAACAATTATTTCTCTCACCTATCTTGCAACTTACCCATGTAGGTGACATCAGATCAGTTCCATTCAAATTGTGTTTTTACGCTTTTCTTTATCATTTGTTCTAGATATTGTGTTATTTTTGGTTATAGGTTAGAGATTTCGAAAAAATTAAGTCAAATTGTGACATCTGACCCTGAAAACCTTTGTTTTTGTTAGACTAATGTGCACTAATTTCCCTACTTGTCTGTGGTTTCAAAGTAGTTGCGTGTACTTGCTCTCAATTTTTGCATCTTGCCTACAGCCAACTTTTAGCTCTTGTTGAATACCTATTGTATACAATACCAATACTTACAGTGTACTTTGTGCTAACCCACTGCTTACCAATGGTTGACTTTCTAGTCAAACTAATTTGCGTGCTTCTTATTTTATAGGTTTTGTTACACTACTTGTATTTATCCCTCCTCTGGGGCATAGCTTCTTTAGCATCCATTTGATTGGATGACTCTTATCTTTCCAAAGCTGACATGAGGGAAGTACCTTTTTAATTTTGGTCAAGCATTCTATGGGGAACCAGCCTGTACCACACAGTCTTTACCATGCATCCTTAACCACAGAAGGCCTTTACCACACATCCTTTACCATGCATACCTTTATATAATGTAGGACGTGGGGGTGATTAGAGGTATAGGGTCGTAAGGGTAATTTGGGGGTTTAGGGGTGAGTAAGTTTATAGAGTGAAAAGGGTCATTTTAGGGTTGGGTAAGTATATAGAGGGGTAAGGGTATTTTTAGGGTGTACAGGTGGGTAGAGGTATAGGGTGGTAAGGATAATTTTAGGGTTGTGGGGTGGGTAAGGGTAGAGTGTAAAGGGTAATAAAAAAAAAAGATGGGTTTACCCCAATAAACAAAACAAAATATTGCAAAATTAATTTTAAAAAAGGTTGGGGGTTTGTGGAAGTCCCCCGCCTAAAAATAATTTTAAAAATGTAAACTAATTAAAAATTATATATAAGTAAGTATACTTACCGTGCATGGTAGAAGGTGTGCGGTAAACACATGCTTATTAACGCCATACATCCCTCCATGGGAGTGCTTTTTTTTTTGCTTTCTTCCCTGCATGCTGCTTCCCCGGTCATGTTCCCTTCCTTGCACTCTCCATTTTGCACCTATCCGAGGTCCTCCATTGCTTCCTCAGCCCATCCCTGCCCTGTTTTTTGTCAAAATTCTAGCTCTTCCAGCTGCTATCCTCCCTGCTCCTCTGCCTTCCCCATTGTGTTCTTTTTCTAAAATGTACTGTTTTGGAGGACACGGCAGCTGCAAATTGCTAGCAGGCTGCTCCTTTCTTGCTGCTACCCTTTTCTAAACAACATTTTCTGCTCCAAGATTGGTGTTTTCCACTTTATAATAGTAAATTAAAACAAAGACAAGACGGTCACCATGTCATGATGTAGGTAAATGCATGTGTGTTGATGTATAGGCACGCATACGTCATGACACTGCTGCCATTTTGGCTTTTTCTTGCCAATGCTGTTAAGCATTGGCAACAAAGCATTTATTTTTCCGATGCTAGTCAGCATTGACAGCAAGCACTGACAGAGCCAAAATGTTGGCTAACTCGTTTCGAAGATGAAACCTATTGGCTATGCCAATGCTTGTTTCATGTTTTTGCTGACCCTTTGTTAACTTCCAGTGGTGGCTTTTCTTCACTCAAGTCACTTTGTAGAATGATCATGAGACTTACCCACAACCTGTGTGCGAATGTTTGATGATAATTTAGCACATGCATGGTATGCATGCATCCTACTGTAGCAAGTTATGAGCGGAGGTCTTTTTGCTTTTAATATGTTCTTGCATCTTCAATCAGTGTTAAAAGAAAAATAGATAAAAACATTTATTTTTCTGTAACTCAAGCTTTTATTTCTAAGGTAGTATTGTTGCTCCATGGTACCCTCTACATTTCGATTGGTCACTAGAAGAAGGTTGCATTGACCTTGAAAGTCACTGTGAAAGTCACATTTTTTGTAGTCACTCCAAGATACAGCATTGATAGCTGGGTCTTTGAGATTCTGTGAATGCTTATTGGGGGTCACTTTGAAAGTAACACACTGACTGATCATGGTGATGAAGCAGAGATTTGGAGATTTACAATGTGGGTAACTGTGAGAGTTTAATGCCAAGCCATGGTGAAAACTTTATTTTTTGCACTGGGGTGCTGTCAAAACCTTTCCAAGAACCAAGTAGCAAAGAGGGTTAATGGACCACAACATTGGTGACTAGGGCCATTTACCACTGCCATCCTGTGGTCTGACCTACTATGGAGCTGCGAACTGAACATCAAGTACACCGTTTCACCACTTGACTCTCAGAGAAGTGAGGGAGATCCATAAAAGACTTTTCAGGGAGGTATTGTGGCCGTGAAAGACTTAGAACTCAACATTAAGTAAATAGCATGGAATCAGCATGGAATCATGATGGGCCTGTAGCCCAGACCTTCAATGCCCCAGTCACTGGGTGCTGGAGATCAATGGGGCTCTAATATATTTCCACAGACAACCACAGTCTAGGAAGGGATTGCAGTCAAAGGCACCCTATATAGGTGTGCTGGGGGCAGTTCTGGTGGATTGTCATAGGTAGTGCTACAAGTAGATGCTACCGGGTCAGTAAAGAAGCATGCCCAATATGTAATGCTCAATTTGGTACTGGGATGTACCCAACGCAAAACAGCACTGACCACACATCAAATAATATGGACCTTCCTTCTTTAGGTGTTTTATATTTTCTTGTAATTATATGTAAGATCTTCATGTTATGTTTACAGTGTTCCCCTTTATCTTTTAACTAGCTGCTCAGCCAGTGTGAGTGTTCTGTGTGGAATGTTGACATGAGTGAAAAGCTTGGGTGCCTGGTGTGTGTGTGTAACAGTAGGGAAGATGGTCTGAGCAGCTAGCAAGCTGCTCATTGTGTGGCTGCTTTCCCCGTTACCTTTGATGTTATGGATTTGAATAAATAACTTGAAAGACACAACTTGGCTACGTCTGCTGTGTCACCTCTACTCATGGAACCAGCTTATTACATTATATTTGTTTTCTTTATCTTTTAACCCCTTCAGTGCCACGCCCTTTCCCCGCCCTGTGCCGGCCGTTGCATTAGCGGGCGGGGTTCATGACGAGCTGGACTCGTCATGGGCACAGCGCAACCGCGGCCCATGACGAGTCCAGCTCGTCATGGGCACTGAAGAGGTTAATTATGAAGTTTATCCTAACCTTCCATAAAGGTAAATAATCAAATTTGATTGGTCACTTACACAAGATCCAAAACAATTTCTAAAAAATTTAAGAATTATATATGACATGTGTACATTTCGCATCAGTATTCTTTTCGGGATGCTATATAAATGGTGAAGCAGAATCGTGCAGACAGAAACTATGAGATGCTATGTGTTCTACGTGCCGTTTCACCAGAACTCTATGCCTGATATAACCTTCTTCATGCTTCAGTGAACTATTGTAGCCTAAAGCGAGTTTGTGCTAATCTCTTCATTAACCTCAACTATGACGTGCCTAAGGTAAAATCAAGCGGATGTACATATTTTTCTCTGGTCTACATCAGTTTGGAATGCTATTTCTTTCACAATATGGAAAGTCACTTATTAAAAACAAAAAGATTTTGAAAGAGGTAGCATTCAAGTCTTTTAAGCCAGATTACTCGAGGAATGAAATAAGTAATTATTGATGTACACATTACTGTATATTGGTATGATAGTGAAATTGTTAAACATTTAGCAGGAATTCAAAGGACTCCCTGCAAATTTTTTTGATTGCTAATATACATGACTTCATTCGACCAATCTATGTGAAAATTTTCAAACACCAAGCAAGATTGAATTTACATTTTGTTTGCAGATTGAACAAGGTGGGGTAGTTTATGGGACAGTTGAAACGAGCTGTTTCCTGTCCAAATGTATCTTGGCAAATGGAGCAGAAAATTGGTTCAAACGAATTCCACCCAATTTTATACCACATCTTACATAAAGGAAAAATTCCCTCTTTCGATGTAATTTTGAAAAAGAAATACACAATTTACACCTATCTGGCAGTTGGATTTCAAATTGATATCAGCTACTCTAACTGGTGTATGTAGCATCCACTCCGCCCAGGTACCTGTAAATGATCATGCCACATACAGAGCTTGTAATTACACATCTTTATACTTCAGTGTGTGACTGTGACCTGAACATTCTTTACCATGAATTCTATGACCCACACCCACACGTCACTGTTCTACCATAATTATGCTGGGAAAAAAGCCACCAAATTGCATATTTCCAGTGGCCCTTCATATAAGCAGTTACATAATGCCAAGCTAGCCAGAGGGGCAAGGAGGTGGTGTGTGCATTTAAACCAAAAAGGAGGATAATCAAAGTAGGTGTAATACTCCATATAGCAACATGTTGAAATCAGAGAAACTGTCAGATGGCTACAATGATGCCAAATGGGCAATAATGAGAGTTGGTGACATGAGAAATAGCCATATGGCTTTTTAAAGACAAGTGTACTGACTACTGCTGTACAAATACACCAAATGAGCAAAGACAGAATTGGGAGAGCATTCAACGTTGACAACCTGAGTCGAAATTAGATTTCACCACCTACTGCTGAGCTGAAGGAGGCAGAATTTCTAGCAGAGGTTTGTGGCCCAAAACAATGCAATGTTCTCAAAGCCTCTGACAGGCAAATGAGACCCAGTCCTAGATGGGTAATGGCTTAAAAGACTATCTAGGCTGACGTACTGCTAGCAGTTGGCAAATTGCTCCCCTGACAGAACAAGACATAATAGGCCTGCCTTGTGTTACACTTATATACTCACTTTCCATGCAAGCTCAGTACTTTTTCTTAGATAACGGACACCCTTGACTGTCTAGTTCATATATTAGGAGCATCTGCCCCTATAGAATTTCCTTCAAACAATTACCACTTTAATCATTACTGGGAAATTACATTTCAGGGTACAAAAAGCGAAAAAGCAACAATGCTTACATTGCTTTGGCTTGGACACCAGCAGCAAGGCATAGACTTGGTAGGTCTCATTTTGTTCAATATTAGCCAAGCTCTTTCATGACTTTTGAATCTTGTAAAAACATCTTTTATATGTGTCTCTGTAAGAAATTAGGTCTGCAGTTAACAGTGGTTTGCACCCTGTCCAAGTAGGGATCCTCATTCTAGTCAGGGTAAGGGAGCTAAGACAACCCCTGCTCACCGCCTTGGTAGTTTGGCACGAGCAGTGGGGCTTATCTAAGAGGCAATGTGTACAGTATTTGCACGCCCACAAACACACAGTAACAGAGTGAAAAAACGACAAAAGAGTTCCAGTTTAGAAAAATAGCCAATATTTATCTGAATATAACAGACCAAAACGACACAAATCCAACATATACTAGTCAAATTAGCACTTTTAAAAGATTAAGTGAGTTAAGTTCATCGAAATCAATGAATGTGTTAGTTTTAGCACAAAGTATCTTAGATGCATCAAAAATCAGACGGTGCAAGGGCCAGGGGAGGTGAGGCATGAGAAAAGCAAAGCATGGGAGGTGATGCGTCAGTTCCCTACTGGTAGGGGAGATGATGTGTCATTATCCGGACACACGGCCTCAGTTCCTTACTGCTGTGTGGTATCGCAAATGTTTTTGCGTCGAAAATCAAGGTGCACTGCATCAATGCGACAGCGGTGGTGCAGGCGATGCATCGATTTCTCAGCCGTGAAGCAGGCACTGCGTCGGACTCAGAGTAGGTGTCACAGCCGTTGTGGACAAGAGGCTCAAGACTCATGCTGGAGCGATTCTTCCGATACACTGTGATGTCAAGGTGGGGCCTGCAGTGAAAGCCGTGTCAATGCTTCAAGCGAGAGCCATGCTTCGGGGCAGGCAGAGGCGATGCGTCGATCTTATGCAGCGATGTGTGGCGAAAACAGGTGCCGGGAGTTGTGTGAATTTGGTCCTTAAGAACACCAGGTTACACCTCCAAGGTCACAGGAACTGGAGTTGGCACCACTTGGTAAGTCAGGACTCCTAGCAGAAGACTTCATGCACTGGGAGGCAAGAATGCAAAAGCCCTTGGAGAACCTTGGAAGCAGGAGACAGAAAGCAATGTCCAGTCCTTTCAATCCCAGGACAGAAGCAGTGAGCAGCAGGCGGGTACAACAAAACAACAGGCAGAGTGGCAGTCGCTCTTACAGAATTCAGCTCTTCTTTTTGGCAGAATGTCCTCAGTCCAGAAGTGTTCTGATTTTGGGGTGTCAGAGATCCAATACTTATACCCCTTTCTGCCTTTGAAGTAGACAAATTTCAGAAGAAAGTCTTTGTAGTTCACAAGGCCCTGCCTTGACCTGACCTGGCTCCAGACCAGTGCTTAATTTGTGCCGGTGCTTGCCGGTGCTCAGCACCGGAACTTATTTTGCAGGGCCGGGTCTATTGAATCTTCCCTCTCTGGGCGATGTGTCCACTAAATATTAAAATTAAATTTACCTGCTGTTCTTTTTTCTTCGCTCCCGATGCTTGTCTGTGTATGTCTGCATGGGCTGAACCACCCGGGTCCAGGCACAATGACTGCATCACGTTAGTGATGTCAGCAGTGCACGTCTGCCTTTCCCCAAGGCACTTCCTCATTTCCAAACTCCATTGGATATAGGTGATTGAGGGCGGGCTGATGGCTGAACTGGCGTGGGAGAGGAAGGCAGAGAAAGTTCAGGACGTCGTTGAGAGAAATAAAAGTGCGTAGCGTACACGAGCTGCAGTCACTGTGAAACCACCAAGGGTTTAAACAATGCAAACAGTTTGTTCCCTCCTGGGCGTTGGGAGTTTTGAAAGGTCGTAGCGAGAAACGGGCATGTGTTGAGTTTAAGCCAAGGTGAGTGTCATCAGAAGATTATTCTAGTATGGTTGAGAGATTCCAGTTTTTTCACTGCCTGTCTCCTCTCCGTGCGTGCCCGCGCTGTTTATTTCCCCAATAGCAATATTTAATTTATGTTTGCACATACCAAACATTAGATGAAATGCAGAAGAAAATAGAACAGTGTCAAGCAAAATAATCGTCAAAATAAGTTCCATACATGCCTTTCCCTTCCGTTTTATTTTCTTGCATTTCTTTTATCCTTTCCAGAAAATAACGTGCTCGTTTTGGGCCAAGAGGCCTCTTTAATGTGAAAACGAATGATTTGGTTTATATTCAAATCATTTTGTTGTGCATCAGAGGCTTTGTTACGAAGTCCTTATATGTCAAAAAGCCAGCAAATAAAACGAGGGGTGCGAAAACACGACTTCAACTCTGTTTGCTGATAAGCAGTGCATTCACATCGCACTGCTATTTGATACCTAGGTTCCTACACTACGTACGTATATGCATGGAAATACAACCTTGTGCCCAGAGGACGTGTGTAACATATTCAGCACACAAAGAGCCCACTTTACCTCGAGCTACAAAGTGTGAGTGGGCTTCCCTTTGTGAACTTTAACATTCACTGGCTGACCTGCAACGATTTGATGTGCATGCGCCCCCCCCCCCCCCTCCCCGCCCCCACTGATGATTGCTGAAAAGGCAATTGGTGCGATGATGTTAAACGGTGTCTAAGTGAAAGCTTTTGTGTGCTAATCTGACCGCCAATACAGACAGTCACTTCCACAAACACTTCTGTGTACTCTGCATGCAGAGCAAGAGACAGCAGGAACCGAGGAAGACAAAGGGTAGCAGGAAACATGTGGACGAGGAAGGGCTGGGTAGCTGATTAGAGAGACAACGCAATAGTCCAATGGAAACTATTTTCTCAAATGACTGGAAGCACAAATAAAAGTTGTCATGATGTAAATTTCAGGTGTGACCAATTACACATTTTGACACAGAAAAGACAATGAAACAAGGAAAAACCTGTTTAATATTCAATACTTTGGTGACTCCCTCTTTCAATAGCTCAGGATGGGAAGGTGCAATGCATACCCCAGTGTGAGAGTCAGGCCTTCACTGATTTCCAGTTTTCCCCCAGCCATGCCTGCTTTCTCAGCCTTTCACACTCTACTCCGTCTCTCCCCAGCAGAGCCTGACCTCACTCTCTCCATTCCCTTCCTGCCTGGACATTCTTTGCTCAGCAGGCATTGCGCTCTCTCTTTCTCCCAAACCTCTTGCCTACAAACCTTTTGCTCTCATCCCTTTTCCTACTTTTACCCCCCACTGTCCTCAGCGACACCTACTTTCTCACTCCCTCTTCCTGCTTTGTTCTCAGTATTGCACTCTTTTATACCCTCCCTCTCATTTGCCCCTCTCTTCTCAGCAGTACCTTATTTCTATCCTGTCCATTCTCCTCGCTCTGATGTTTTTCTCTGCTTTGTAAAAAAGGGTGTTTGACTTTCGCTGGTGAGACTGACCACAGTCACACCCAAATCGTGGTGAGGTGTATGCACAAAATGAAAGTCAAATGACTGTGGTGAGAAATTGGGTTGTTGATTGAGGGGGGAGGCTGTGAGCCCTTTAGAAACAACAATCACAATCCCCGTCAGGGTTAACCTTAAAACGTACTAATTTAATTGTGCTTAACCCTCTGATAGCTTGGCACAAAAGCATGCAGGCTTAAATTACAGGCAATATGTAAAGTATTTATGCAGCACACAAATATTAATATTTTAAAACACAACACAAGAAATATTCCACACCAATTTAGAAAAAGAATAACATGTAAAAAACTATTTGACACCAAAAGGACAAAACTCACATTATTAGAACGGGAGATGAGCAAATTGAAAGATTTAAGGCAGGCCTAACACGCCACCCGTGGTCATCTAGTTGTGCAAGAACGTGGGAAATGCACAAGTTCAGGCTGACTGCTATGATACAGGGACCAGGATATAACCCAGTATTCTCATCTCCCCATATCGGTACATAGAGTACTGGAATATTTCATGTATTCCCTTTCAGTGCATTACTATTAGAAAATGTATGCCAAAATTGTGCCTCAAATGCACTTTTTGATTTAACTTTATTTCAAAACTCTCTCTTTTCTCGAGGAAGTGGGGCTCCTATCAAAACCTTACATGGGGAGGCTCGCTGGCTGAAATTCAGATCAGGTATTGCATCTGGCGTTCAGCAGTGCCAGATGTTGGTGTGGCCGGAGCACATTGAGAAGTAGGTTGAGCCAGTGGATGGAGTAGGTGGAACCATGGGAAGTGGGTGTGGCCTCCTAAAAAAAATGTGAGCACCTGCACTTCATATTTTACAAATTAAGCACTGCTCCAGACACACTACAGTGGGGTGGAGACATCTTTGACTGAGGTCAGGCACAGCCCTATTTAGGTGTCAGTTGCAATTCCCTCCATCACTCTAGCTCAGGAAGGCCCATCAGCCTGGGAATGGGTCATCAGTTTATGCAAGGCACACCTCAGCTCCCTTTGTGTGACTTTATAGAGTGAATGCACAAGAGCTCAACTTTCAACCTACCCAGATGTATATTCTACGGACAAGCAGAGGCAAAGAATGGTTAAGCAAGAAAATGTCCACTTTCTATAAGTGGCATTTTCAAACGCCATTTAAAAAACAACTTAACCAAAAGATGTGTTCTTAAATTGTGAGTTCGGTCACCCCAAATCTCTATGTGCTCTCAATGGGAAATTACACTTAAGATATTTCAAGGCAGTCACCATGTTACCTTATGGGAGAGATAGTCCTTGCAATAGTGAAAAACAAAATTAGAAGTATTTCACTATTAGGACATGTAAAACACATTAGTACATGTCCTACCTTTTCAATACACAGCTCTCTGCCCGTGAGGCTGCCTTGAGCCTACCTTTGGAGTGACTTACATGCAATAAAAGGGAAGGTTTGGGCATGGTAAGTGGGTGATACAGACATTGCAGTGGCAGGTCTGAGACATGTTTGCAGGGCTACTCGTATGGGTGGCAAAATCAGTGCTGCAGGCCCATTAGTTTTCACAAAGAGACAAGAGTGACCCATATGTCCTTGCGAACTGGGTATTGCTAATAAAGCAGAAACAGTGTTCAAAAGGATCTCATTTAGTCAATTAATAAAATGTCTTGCAAGGAGTAGTATATCTTGCGTGATTCAAGCAGAAGCAGAGAAAATACAAAATGGAACCTTTCAATTAGGCCTATCAATATTGTAGCAAAATTTAAGTAGAAGCCCACAGAACAAGGATTGTGGCTGGTCTCACTTTAGCCGAAGTGAGTATAATTTATTTTGCATAACAGTATTTCAAGTATAAAAGAGACATAAAAGTATTATCAATTGTGTATTTACATTATATACATTTCCACATTTTAACGTGATTTCGGGATCCCCAGTGAAATGACCATAACCAAAACGGTGCAATTTATGTAGTGCTATTAAGAAACGGAAGCGGTGGTTATTGGTAATGAAAAGAGGAGCCCTTCGGAGATATAATACAATCAATTCTTCATAAGCAACTTAATAGTTTGTTGAGGCTCTCTCTTTTTAGTAGTCAAAACCTACAAAGACTACTAAAAACCACGTCAAAATTTGGAAATGTAAATACGCAATTGATAATACTTTTATGTCTCTTTTGTACTTGAAATACTGTTATGCAAAATAAATTCTACTCACTTCAGCTGAAGTGAGTCCAGCTACACTCCTTGTTATGTAGGCTTCTACTTAAAGTTTGCTACAATATTGATAGGCCTAATTGAATTAAGGTTCCATTTTGTATTTTCTCTGTTTCTGCTTGAATCGTGCAAGATATACTACTCCTTGCAAGAAATTTTATTAATTGACTAAACGAGTTCCTTGTGAACACTGTTTCTGCAGGACCATTAGTAGCATTTAATTTGCAGGCCCTGGTCACCCCTGGTGCACTTTACTAGGGACTTATTAGTAAATCAAATATGCCAATCCTGTATAAACCAATGACCTATACATTTTAGACAGACGGCATATGCACTTTAGCACTGGTTTGCAATGGTAAGTGCCCAGAGTCCTAAAGCCAACAAAATCCGGTCAGAAAAAACATAGGGGGAAGAAGGCAAAACATTTGCCGATAACCCTGCATAAAGGGCCAGGTTCAACAAACCCCTTTCAGCCTAAATCCAGGGTAGACTAATCAATACATTGATGGACTTCCCTGCTTAGGGCAATATAACATGGACCCTGATCAGCAACTGCAGGGGCCTGTTCCAGTTCTACTCCTCTCAGTACCCAGTGGTATTTCTTAGTATATGCTCTCAGGGCCCACTAAGCTAACCCATGGTGAACCCTTCTCCTCGTCTGTGGACACCATCTGTGAAGCACCTAACTTTACATTGCTCACTGATGCATCCCAGAAGGCAGACAATACCACCATGGCCAATAAAGTGGTGTGGCCCATTTCACCTCTTGGGTCTCACTTCTGTACCCAACCCAGGGAAAACTCTGTCCATAAGTACAGCAGCCAGCAGAAGCTGCTGTCAGTGTCAAGAGTCAGTACCCAGGCCATCCAGGGGGCTTTGACCTCTGTGGTTTCTGAAAGTGGGGGTCAGCAGCCCAGATGCCTTGCCCCCTTTTTTCACTTCATCTCCCACCAGCTCAGAGGTAATATCCTGAGACTAGTCTCTTAGCCCCGAGGCCGTACCCTGAGGTTGAACAGGAGACAGGGGTGGGCTCTCCCTCACCCTGTTCCTCCCTCTGGGGCCCTTGTACCTTCCGCTTGGGGAAGGTATCCCCAGAAACCTGAATTGTTAGGGTGTCTGTGGCGGCTGCCACTCCCAGTTCCCCTTACACCTGGGGCAACTCATGTCTCAGAAAGCAGTATATGAGCATCTGGTGACTAACTATAGCTCTGGATTACCTTTCCACCCCACTCCAGGGACACCAAGGTTAGAGGGAGGAAGAAGTCCTGCCCATGAGCTGGAGTTACCCAACACACCTGGCCAGTGTACTGTTCTGGAGAAAATTGCCATTCCACCATCGTGGTGTGGCTAGCCCCAGTGTCTCTCAAAGCAGTGACTATGACCCCATTCACTCCCACCTGGTGGTAGTGACGACTCCCACCCTCAGGGATCAATAACTTACCCTCTGAGTCCACCTCCCAACTAAGGGAGATCATGGCACAGTCTATGACCTGCCCCTGGGGACTACTTTCTCCTAAGGCTACGTTGGTACCACCAGTGGATGGTTTCCTTTGGACTGACAAGGTCCCCCTTCTTGCCTCCTAACTGGGAACACTCAAAGCAGTGGGGTTGGAAATAGGGTGCCCTGGATCACCTCCGACCAGACCCTCCCCCCTGTTTCTAAGAAGGGGCATGCAATCCCTTACCTCCCCCTTACACTGGGACCTGTCTGCATCTCCCTTGACCTCCTCCCTAATCTCCTGGAGGGAGCCTGAACCACCCTTCTTGGCTGGTTATCCCACATACAATCTCTTGTGGATCCTGGAACTCACCCAGCGGTCTGCCTCCTGAATAAGCTACCTGGGGTCAGCAAGCCTGCTGTCCATCAAGTGCTGGTGTAGCTCTGGAAAACACAGACTAGACAATTGCTCCTACATAATCAAATTGTACAGCCCCTGGTAATCTGTTACCACACTGCCCTTTGCCCAACCATCCAGTGCTCTGCAAAAGCCAGATTTGGAATGCAAGCTTGGCATTCTTCCTAAAAGTGTTCCAGTATCTCTCTGGGGTAAAACAGTACCTAGTGATCAGGGCATCCTTCACGACAGGGTAGGGAATTAAACTTGGGGCCCATAGGACCAAGATGGTATCCCTCTCCTACACTGTAAAATAGTTCCATCAACCTGCCCCCAATCTCTCTCAGGAACACGGTGCATGTGGAGAGCTGACTCATTACCCTGAAGCCACCTAAGTATGTCATCCATCCCTAGGTTTGTAGGTATGTGCACTTTAGAATTGCTCAACCACCTGTGCTGGACTTGGCCTTCAAGCTCAGCTCTTTAGCTAAAATCATCTTTCTCCCCTCTATGGCCAGTTTATCCTTCTCCGCTTACCTGGCCGCAAAAGACGCCTGGTCAACGGCAATGGGAGGCAGAACTTGGGCGCAGCCTTTCTGACAAAGAATGGGGAGACATATTCTATAGGAACCATGACACAGCATTCAACATGGGACATGCCAAAATGGCTTACAAATTAGCTCATATTGTATTATGCCCCGACACGCATCCAAAAACGGAATGCACTCTGTGATGGTCAGTGCTGGAGAGACTGTGGTAACCCTGGGACGCTAAAACACCTCCTGTGGAACTGCCCCAAGCTCACAAGATTTTGGGAGTTAATTTAAGATTGCACCTTCAAGACTGAGATTCCACGATTCCCCGCTTACAAACTCCTTGGGCTTCCCAATGCTCTCACTTATCCGCTCCGTTCCATCAGGGGGCGACAGATAGCTATGACCCTTAATGCCACACACAGGATACTTCTGGCAAACTGAGACACAAATAAACTCCCAGACAATAGGCAATGGCTTCACCAACTTTGGACACTATTAGGCATGGAACGACTGTCGATGCCTGCTAATGCTGACCCCACAACCTGTGCGAACATATGGTCCCCATTTATCACTATCCTGTCTAAAGAATTTAGGGAATTTACTTGCCCTGCGTACCCTTAAATTAGTACCACCCAAACTGGGAGAAGTCACGGCACCACAGCACAGTCCCCTTGAAACATGATGGTCTTCCTAGCAACTGAACACACTTTGACAGGCATAGTCGTCAGGGGAGAGGGTGGAGCTTATTGTTTAACTATGCATATTACTTTATGTTAATCCCCTTTGTTTTCCTGAGCAAATTCTAAGCCTTCACATCACACAGCAAACCAGTGGCATGATAGTAGTTATTCCCAACAGTGTATTTCCTGTACTTATAGCGTACTTAATGACTGTCAGGTTTGTCTCCTCCACACGGCCAGGCCAATTTGGATTGTAGACGACATGCGGTGTACTCTTCCTTTAACCAGAGGCCACCTCTTTAACGGTCCATGTTCTATCTGTTATTATGCATCTGAATGCAGCGGCCGGCCCAGCTGGGTCTGTAGGCAACTTGCTGTGCAAATTACCTGCTTTATTCTTTGTCAATAAAAAGATGTAATCCTAAAATTAGTTTCATCCACACTGCACAGCATCCGCGCTGCTGTACAGCATAGCTACAAAACATTGCCAAAGCCAATCGCTCACACAGGAGAGAACTTTCGGCTTTTCCCAATACTAGTATTTTTCAAGCTATCACTAGAGTGAAAATAATTGATGAAGAAAAAAACATACATACATTATTGTGTCCCCATCTAATGACGTCTGTCTCCAGTTGTATTTCATACCCAAGATTGTGCTTAGATATGTAAAGATTGTTTCTCAAGATTCAGGCGCTACATTCAACGAAGTTCCAAAGTTGCTTTGTTTTTTGGTTGGCACATCTGAGACTGTTCTGCACACTTGGTTCATTTAAAAATCGCAGCAAGAGTATAATATAAATAAAATAAGGATTTGTATAGCTGGAGCATGTGCTTGTATCCCTGGGTACTGACTTTAGGGCAGACAAGAGTCCTCTGGAAAGCTTCAGAGAAACTAGAAGCCTCAAGCCAAAAACACCCTTTCTCTTCCCAGAAATTAACATTCTGCCTTACTAAGCATAAAGACTTGAAGATGAAATAGAAGTTCTTTCTTTTAAGTTTCTTTTTATTGAAAAACAAGCCAAGACTGGGTTGTAAGAAGTGAGTGTACTCAAGAGAGGTACACCAGGCAGAAGAACCATATAATCATAATACTTAACAACACTGACCACACCGCCACAAGAGCAGACTCACATATCAAGTAAAAACCCCACGTGTAAAATATAATATCCTTATGTAACCACACCGTTAAGGAAAAGACGATCTAATGACCACATAGAAGGTATAGGGGACCTAAACTAAGGAAAATAAGTGATGAAGGGATATTAAGGAAGATATTAGAGAGTGACAGAGCCTTTACATGATACACCAACTGAAAATCATAGGTTTTCTTTCTTGGCCCCTTGTCACAAATAGATTAGAGAACCAGAGAGCATTAGGCATTCCATTCCATGAGAAAGGAAAGAATCTAAAGAAAGCAAACCATCTGGACTGTCCACTTTTTGTCTACAATGTGGTCCCTGAAAGTATGTGAAAGTCATCGTGAAGAAGTAGGATGCATCTCAATGTGTGACCATCAAGTTGGCGGCGCTCGCATGGAAGCTTAACGTGTGTGTATGAGATGCCCTTGAGCGGTACTAGAGGTGGCCTCCATTTTGGTCTGTGATTCCATATTGAAATTAGGAAAATGCAGCTCTCACTTTCCTCTTGTCTACAAGTCACTATTTTTTGGCAGCAGCTTTCTTCAAAGAAGGCCCCGTTCAGGGTTCCACAGAACCTTTTTTGTGCCAACTATTAGATCCAGGGAGGAACAAGACCTCCTAATATGGAGTCTCACCCAAGGGTCAGAACAGGGACAATAATGAGTAGCCAGGTGGACTGTGAACATCTTACGCTCCAGAGAAATATGGCGAAATCCCAGAACGCTCATATTTTCAGCTCTCAGTGCATTACCTACTGACTATCTTGCCCTCAAGATGCATCATTGCTCCCGAAGTACCTTTGCTAAAAGGTCAACAGGGCACAGAACTCCAGTTCAGTCCCTAACCACATTTCTGCCTTTTACAGCATGGATCCTGCCATGTACGCAGCAGTGGCAGATGGCTCGTATCAAGAGTGTTGGGGCATGGGGGGGGCACAAAAAAAATACAATCAATTCAATTACCTTAGCAGTGTGACGTCATCCTCCCTCTGGTGTCTTCCAGGAAGCTCCAAATGCAGGAAACTGCACTACCCAATCATGGTGCCAAGACAGCTGGCCAAAGAGACATGTGCATTTTAAAGCACACAGCTCCCTGCTGCTGGCACTCCGCAGCGCTGGCCCCATCCCGACACTTTGTTCAGGATGGGTTGCTGAAAAATAAAACAGTAATAAATAAGCTTTATTACCGTTTTATTTTTCAGCTCTGGGGCTTGCAGGGCAACGCTCCTCCACTCAAATGGAGGAGCTGCCCCTGGTACGCAGAGCTTTCAATCACAGTTGTTCTCCCTTTAGGCTTCACCATTGGTGCATCCATTGCTCTCGGTTTGCCAGATTTTATTTGTAATGTTCCAAACCAAAGCCAACTTCACCTATGCTCAGTAAATAAATTGGGCCTTGTTCCCGTAGGATGATGATCACAACAGAGAGTGTAGCATTCAGGACAGTTGCCACTTGAATAAAAGTAGATTAACGTTTAATTATAAGAAAATGCTGGCCCATAGCCCTAAAAACTAATTTAATTTGAAATCGGAGTGGATGTCCAAGATTAGTTTCTTTAACATCTGCATTGGATAAACTCAATTGTTCCCCAGATGTTACATTCTGAGTTTATCCTTGAAGTACAGCTACGGTGTTGTGTCCCCTACAATCAGCTCGGAGCAGGTATTACTTCCATGGCTTCCTCGTGGTGGTTTTGCAAACGTCAAAATGCACAAAGACGACGGTTACCATATTGAAACCATCCACTGTGCAGACCCAAGCCAACAAATTACAGTGGTTGCTGCCTCTGGTAGGCCAGGCCATTGAATGCTGGTCAGGCAAATCATACAACCTAAGGAATTCAGGGTAGAGCTATCGTCAATATCACTTTTCTTAGCAAATACAACTGTGCATAATCACGGTTAAGATCTAGGAACTGACTGCCAAGAGGCTTGACAAGGCTATTGGGAATAGATTTTATCTGCAATAAGTGCTTCTGAAGCCTGGGCGTGAAGACAAGGTCTTGTTCTTTGAAGGAGAGCCCAGCTTAACTGGACCAGCAGTTTTGAATATGCCAGAAGATCTAGAGTATGAACGTTCAGGAAGCATGCAAAGTTTTCAGATCTTCAGCTCTTTCTCTGGTTTCAATGGGTTCATATAAATCACAAGAGTGAGGCATCCTATAGGGGTCCTTTGAGCTTTTGAACTTTGGGAAGTTACCTTTGTGTGAGCAGATCACTTTGGGGATGCGAGTACTGTAAGGTACTAACACCCGATAAAAACATATTTGCAAATGTAAGTTACGATTACATGAGTCAATACACTTTTTTGAAAATATAAATCCACTTTTAGCCAAAACATGTATTTACACTTGCACAGAGAGTTATTCAGGTGCAATGTCACCTCATTAGGATGTGATATTACATGGCAGTAAATCTTTCTGGGAGAGAGAGGATTCTGTCCTGAATCTTTTGAGACTCAAAAGGAAAGTAATGGTCATTTGGCAGTTGAAAACTCCTCCCTCCACACCCACTCAACGCTCTGGCGCTTTGAACGGGCCGCCATGCTCGTGCCTGCCCATGTGGAGGAATTGTAGCGGCATCGCCGCAAATTGTAAGGAAGCCACAGGATGCTGCAGGACGCGGAACAGCCCCCGCTGCTGCTGCATTATCACCATACTATTGCCCTACCGCTGGGCCACCACCAGGTTACGGTAGGCTAAACCCCTGGTTCTTTTCCTGACTTCTCTGGCCTGCATTGGCTTGTTTTAATCTTTCAGACTCCAGCAAACTAACATGTCTGTGGATATTCATGTACTTTTTCATGACCCACTCCCATTCTAGGTAAAGTTACAGATTTACGCTTGTTAAAGGCAATGGTAAATCTGCTTCCAGGAAGGGAAGGGGAAGGGAACACCCTAAAATTAGTGGAGGTGGAGGGTAAGTGGTTTCTCAAAAGGGCACAATTACTTTCCTGTTGAGAACAAAAAAAAAGGAAAATGTGCAACTGCTTGAATGTGTAAGCCCTCTTCACATGCACAATTTATTTAGGAGATTTATAATGAAGTATTGGTTATCCTTCAGTTACTTCAGGGTGAAAAGGAGACATGAGCTGTGTTCAAGCTGAAACAAGTGATGTGGAAAAGAACGCATCAAGTCAGGCAGAGTAGGCACCCTCGAATTTAGGAAGGATGGTTTATTTAGTTGCAAGAGTTTCCTGAGATGTCTTTGCATGAACACAAATAGGAATCCACAAGTGTTTTTTGGAGTATATCCGTAAACTGCAACTGTCACGAATTTCCAGAACCACTCTTGAAAACCTTTGTAAATCCCACAAATTCTTTAATCTGTACTCAAACACAGGTACAAAGTACAAAAGCCGATTTTCATACGTATTTGAGAATTTGGATTTAAGTGATTAGTGCCAGCACTACCAGTTATGCAGCTGTGAAACATGTCTACTACCCATTACAAGGGGCATGCATGTGCTTTTTGTTTTTGATTGTGCAGGAACACTTTGTAACACACACTGTTAAAATACACTCCTTTGCATCACTTTAGACTCTGAACTTAATTTCCATGTCATTGGATAGGACCGGGCCAGGGACAGTGGTTAGCCTCAGAGACAGGTGGTATGTACTACCCAGATCAGAATCATTGTTGAACACACTCATGATGAGAAACTACTGATGAGGAAGCAGAAGCATACTTATGATCTCCAGTGTGATGCTTTTGTGAAGTTTCTCCTTTTTTAACCCCCCTGGTTGGGTCCAGACTGGCTGATCTGTCATCACAACTGTCAGTAGCTTAATGGGTTCAGTTAAAGCATTCTTTGTTTAACCTGATTGGTGGTTTCCGTTACTCCAAGTGTTAGATGTAGGACTCTTTTGTTTATTAGTGCAAGTTTTCTTGAGGTGAACCATGGCACTATTTCCTCTGACTCACTCTTTTGGGGAGATTGTGAAGATGACTTAAAGGGCCAGGGTGGCCCAGGAGAATCTGCCATCCAGTGACCCGGACTCAACTTTGTCATGGTCAGTACAGCCCATGGGTCGCACCCCACCTCTACGAGAGTAGTGTCCATGTTTTTCCCTGTTGCTGGTCGCTGGAGCTCTTTCCAGACACCGCGGTGAAGGTCCAAAGCTGGAGCTCTGTGGTCTGCCCCGCTTGGCTGCAAGCAGAACTTTAACAGAAGATCTGCCAGAATATTCTCACCTTTCTCACACTCTGGCACTCACCAGCAAGACTTCACCCAAACTTACATATGTAGGCACTAGCACATTCATGTCTCAGCCCAGGCACATCCAAAGACCCATTCTCCCATCTTGGCATAGGCACCATGTTTTCCCCATACTAACTGTAGCAACCACAAAGTACCTATGGGATCATGGCATAGTCATATCCAAACATGGGAGCTGGTTTCGTACTCGCTGATATGGGTAGGGACAAGTCGTCTACAAGGCCAGATTGACTGGGTGCTAAGACAATACACTTCAAAGAATACATTCTAAAGACTGACTAACGACGGTACACACACACACACACAATGTATTTGTTACAGTAGACCTATTTAGATGTAGCACTGTCTACAAATGTATTCT
The DNA here is from genome assembly GCF_964204655.1 of Triturus cristatus. Taxonomy (NCBI): domain Eukaryota; kingdom Metazoa; phylum Chordata; class Amphibia; order Caudata; family Salamandridae; genus Triturus; species Triturus cristatus. Next base: position 938,389,485 of record NC_140587.1, on the reverse strand, counting down.
CTGATCAGTCCATTTAGCTTGCAACGACAGCCACATATTGCAACAAATATTTTTGACATTGAGTTAGCATTTCAAAAATAGTCTTTATTATAACTTTACGCAAAACTGGCAATGGAGAAACAAGGCAAGGGAGGGGCACGCGTACCACAGAACTAAAACTCATAAAATAAGCACACCTTTCGGCAAACAGATACAGCTAATGCAAGCTGACTGTATGTACAGAAGGTGACGAAGGCAAGGTTCATAAACATTTAGCCAGCTGATAAAACTCGTTTCTGACCCCGTTTTTGGGGAGGTCTGTAGATCAGAGGAGAGGAAATATTGAGTGGGTTTCTCCATCTATTGTATGCAAACACCTGCAAACAAAAACTGGTCACAATCTTATTGTACCTTTCTGATTCGACAAAGTGTTTTCACCTGAAAAAAAGCGAGGAGTTGGCCAAGAGCCTTCCGATTTGGCCTGCTGCTGAGTTTTTAAATAGAGACCCACATGATTGCACTTTCTGTCAAAGAAATAGAAGCATATCCTGCCCACCAAATAATTGAACAACTCAAAACTGTACAAATATCACCAAAAAGTGGGCACATATATCAATATTTATATTAATATACAAATATATGTACAATATAACATTCACAGTCTAAACCTCTGCCTAAAAACCTCCCCGGCAAAAATACAGACTTTTCAAAAGTGTTTGCAAACACGTAGCAATTCCTCATTATATTACATTTGCCCTCGAATTGCATCTTATTATGCAAATTTAAAAGAAAAACACACTTATGGCCTAGAACATCAGACGAACTCAAAATATATTAATCTACAAGCGTGGGGCTTCATTTTCCTATGCTGAACTCGCTCATGTGGTGCAGTGCCCGTGGCCCCATCAAGAGGGCTACCAAGGTGTCAAACAAGCCCTGTTGCAACACTGTCAATGATGCTGTGAAGAGACTGCACCTCCGGGCTCTCCCAGAGATCACATTCATCAAGTCCTGAGTGAGCACCATTGTCGGCCAGTCCGACTTGGGATATTGTTCAAAATGCTGCCACTGGTCCCAGGGCCAGTGTTCCAACCTGTCCTGGGGTTGTCTTGGTACACTGCCAGCAGGGTACCCATTGTGCCAAGAAATGGGGCAGCTAATCAAACAGACGTGGAATTACAGTCGGGAAAGGGTCTGCAGCCTAGTGGGGGAAGCCATTGCATCAGAATCCCCTACCTATCCGACTTAGAATCAACCTAGAAACCTTGAATTCACCCACAGCTAAAGGGTCTACAGTTTAGAGCAAGCCTGCATTTGCTTGAAGGAAAGGGGACAGTGGTACACTGTAAGAATCAAATGTCACCAAATTCCGTTATCTGGCGTTTTACTTGCGTAGAAAGATGTCTGCATAACTGACAGGAAAATTGTCTGCACTGAAAAACATCAGTACAAAACAGCATCAATGTAAGTAAAATGGGTTAAACACAACTCAACAGTACAAATACTACTCTGGTTGACTTTAAAGGCGGGGCTCAAGTGCCCCTTTGGAGTAGACCAATGAAGCAGCTTTAAAATTTGTTTCGGAAACTAAATCCTGGCTTTGAAATTTATTTCTAAAACTAAAACCTATACCTTGATCAATAAAAACATAAAAGTAGAACTACTTGGTTTATTCAATGTCCTAGCACAGGAAAATAATTTCCAGTACTCTGTACCATTGATGTGTATTTATAAGTGGCAGACTGAAAAACAAACATAAAAACTGCTTGATGTCTAAACATAAAAATAAAATCCTGATTTTGTGAATCATATCCCTGTAACGAGGCAGAAGTAGGAGCTCTTGAATCAGGCTTTTTCAGTAAGTGACAACCATGCTGAAGAACCTAAGCAAGTTTCTCAGATGAATAAGTGATATACCTTTGGTAAAGCTCTTTGCGCTGGATTCTCTGTCTAACTGCAGATTCCTGACCGTGTGAAATTCCCCAACTACCAGACTAGGACAGTAAATTCTTGCATTAGCTCCTCTGCACCGACAGATGAAACTATAAACCTACATTATGAATTTGCCCCAACGCTCGACACCAACATGAACTGCATAACTGTGTAAACCCTCCATGCTGATACCAGTTTCATCAGCAGACATTCCATCCCCAGGAACGCATAGTATAGTTAAAGGAACCGATTTTTGCTCAGGCAGCATGCAGACCCTAACTTGGGACCTCTTCAATGCCCAAGCGTCCTCTCCACAGAATGGGGGGGGGGGAGGGGGGGGGGTGAGGGCGAGCGGTGAAGAATCTGTGGTTATACGAAGCAGCCTAGTATAGACCAGAAAGAGTGGTATTCTTTTCATGGGTACTTCTAACCTTGAATTCCTCACCTTATGATGAAATACTGAAGCAATGCCCCCACCCCCCCACCGCCCTCCATGGAGGTGGCTCTGGAGAGTGGACTTTACACGAGGATGCCCTGCAGAACCAAGCGGCCAAATTACTTTCTCTGTGAGCTTGTGAATTGATGATTTAGTTCCAGGAGAAAGCATGGACAGATCCCCACATGGATGCCTTGCGCATGTCCAACATAATGTAGTAATGCCCTGAGATAATGTGGTATTGGTGGCCTTTTCCACCGGTCAGTGTGCAGGAGCTTTTGAAGAGGTTCTGGATCCACTCTGGCAGTAGTGGAGAGTCATAAGATGAAGACTATGCGGTTATAAGTACCATTCACAAAAAACATGTTGTGACCATATTAGCAAAACAAGTATAAGAATTCCTGTGTAAAACCCACGAGGAAAGTCGACTCTGAAGAGACTAAAAAAATCATGTACAACGAAAGTAATCATCTGTATCCCCTGCCTTTCCCTTGAAACAATATTATGCTTTTCGGTTTTACACAACAGCAACAAAAGTATACATTTTACAAAAGAAAAAAAAACACTTATTTCATATGTTCCAAAATATGAATGAGGGTGTGTGTCTATTGGCAGACAGTTCCAGGACGTAGATACAGTGCATGTCATAGGTCCCCCGTTCAGGCAGTCCATCATACACTTTTTAGCAAAACGGTGGGAGAAACGTTGCAGATGGACTTGAGAAAGGTTGTACGTAATTTAGCAAAGGTCAAAGTGTTTGCAGACCATCTTCCTGGCATGCTTTTGAAGCCTATTTTAATCTGCAGAATGTAATGATGTCTCATTGTCCAGGTCTGCTGCTAATACTGTTAAGAGTGGACAAGAGCCGCAGGTCGCTATAAAGCAGCAGCGGTTCCGCGTCGACCTCCGACTTTAACCATTTCTCCAGGGACTTCATCAAGTCTTTCATATGCTAGGCGGCCATCTTCTCCTATGAAAATGTAAAGAAAAAACAATGAGCTTAGAACACTGGATCACTGCATGGCTAGTAGGTAAACATTAGGTTGGTTTAGTTCAGCATTTATAAAGCACAGTTGTAGGAAGCTGGCTCTGTATATACTATACCAAAAGGATGTATAGCGTTCACAGATCCAGTGGAACCCCAAAAGTAGGCAGAGGTAAAGTAGATAGCACCTTACTCTCTGTTTATGGTAGTGTGGGCGCTCAGTAAGGCTTTATCAGAGGGTAGTGTTAAGCATTTGTTGAACACACTCAGGCAGCAAATGATATGTCACACTCAGACTGAACTCAGACCAATTTGTTTGTATCAAAAATATTTAGTTATTTTATTTCTAGAACCAAGCCAGGCCTGGTGCAGGTAAGTGAAATAATACTTTGCAAAATCGTATGCAGTGTTTTACAGTTGAATGCAGGTTCAAATACAGGTAAGTCAACAGTTCAAATTGACTTTTTAGTTACTTCGCAGATTACTATGTACATTACTTTTTAGATTACTTTTGAAGTTACACTGAAACATCTCCTAGACAAAAGGTAAGTAATTCACTGTTAGTACATATGCAGTTTTTCAATATTCCATACATACCACCTCCACTCTTTCGAGAAAAGCAGTCAATGCAATTCTATGGGAGGAAATGGAGTAAACAGTTTACAGATTAGTAGTTATTTGTGGGAGTTGGTATTCAGAGGTTAGAACCAGGGTTCCCCCCCCCCCCCCAAGGATGCACTCTTGAAACACCCTCAGCGGCACTAGGACGGCTGGGTGCAGACTGCTGAGGCCCAATGTTATCCAGTCGGGGTTATGGGGCCTCCAGTTGGTGGCTGCTCATGAGCAGGCCACAAGATTGTGGGAGCAAAGCTCCTGGTGTTGGGCTCAGGGGGATCAGAGTTAGCGCCCAAAGTACACCTGCAGGGGTGGCTGGGTGCAGGGAGCTGTTTTGGCGTCGGGTGCACTGTTGTTTTCAATGGGGATTCTCCGGTCGCAACAAAGACTGCAGGCTTGGAGGCGAAGATCTTCTGGAGGTGACCACTGGTTGGAGAGGTAAGTTGGGATGCCTGGGGATGCTGGGACACTGTCGGTTGGGCCACCCAAGCTGTGGGACATTGGGTGCAGGGGAGTCTTTAGGCATTGGGTTTTCCTACCAGCTTCGGTCGCAGTCGGGGGGATCCTCCAGAAAGGGGCTGCAGGCGTCGATTGGAGATTCGAAGCAGGTTAGAAATCCCCAGATCTCGGGTCAGGATCACCGGAGGAGACCTCCACATGGTGTTGGGCCACTAAAACTCAGGCTGTGGGCGTCTGGTGCAGACTCGCGGTTTTGGCCAGAGTCTGTGGGTGAGCAAATCAGGTGCTCAATGGGAGACAAAGTCTTGAGTTTGGAAGGCAGTGCAGGTTCTTCAGGTTCTTGAGGGCTGCTTGCTGGAGGACACACCGGGTGCTGGAGCAGGTTCGAGGTGCGGACAGGCCGGTAGGGCTCGGGCCAAGTCAGTGGGTGTCCTTCTCTTCTTAGTTTAGCACGGCTTCTTCGGTACTTTTTCTTCTCATCTTCTGGTCGGTTCTTGTCTGAGGAAGCAAGGTTCAGGGTTTCCACTAATTACTAGATTTAGGGGTGTTACAGGTAATTAAAGGTCGGGACCAATAGGTCCCTTCCTTGGGGTGGGTACAACCCCTGTTATGCCATCCTCCAGTGGGATAGGATAGGATAGGATAATCACTTGTAAAGCGCGAACAAATGCCGAGGCGTCTTGGCGCTAGTCCATTGAAAGAAACCACTCCATCTAACACCGGGTCCCATCAAAAAGCCGTGTTTTTATCAATTTTCTAAAAACTTGGTGACTTTCAATAAGTTTAACAAAGCCAGGGAGATCATTCCACCGGCTGGCCGCATGAAACGAAAAAGCTCTGCCACCCCATCTAGCTTTTTTGACACGGTTAAGTTTAAGCAGGCTTTGAGTAGATGACCTGAGTGTCCGACCCGGGAGGTAGGGAGTAAAGAGCTTCTCAACTTCCTTAGCTCCCCCCCCAAACACAGCCTTATGGACTAGGCATAGCGCCTTGAAAACTATCCGCTGCTGGACTGGAAGCCAGTGCAATGCCTTAATTCCCTCAGCGACAGACTGGTCCCTAGGTACGTCTAACAAGAGTCTGGCTGCCGCGTTCTGCAGAACCTGCAGTCTCGTCAACAAGGTCTTGTTCAATCCTAGCAGTACTGCGTTACAGTAGTCCATTTTGGACAGGACTAAAGCCACCACCACATTCCTGCGAAGATCAGGGTTGATAAAAGGGAAAATCTTCCGCAACATCCTGATTAAATAAGAGCAGGAAGAGGCAAGATTACTGACATGCGCAGAGAAATTGAGCTGGTTGTCAAACACCACTCCCAAATTTCTGACCTTGAGCACAGGACAGGGACATTCACCCGCCTCGGCTGGCCACCAGGAGCTATTCCACACGGGACTTCCCGGGCCAAAGGGTGCAGTTATAATGTGCTTTGCCCTCAGCACTGTAATACTTTCTCCACGACCACTCTGCCCTTCTACATGTGGCCTTCAAGGTCTTAAGCTCGATGTTGTACCATGGTGCGCTTGGTTTGGTTCTCCTGGATCCAAGCAGCTTCTGAGGGGCTACCCTCTCCACCGCCGACTCCAACCAATCCTTAAAATGCATTAACGCCACAGAGATATCATTAGTGTAGACGGGGCGTGACCCGGCCAGTATAGGGAGTAGTTTCTCAGCAGTAACCTGAGACCATGGTCTGATCATGCATTTCCCTGCTCTATGACCTAAGGGAATGACTGATATCCCAGTCATAACAGTGAAATTCACTGCCTTATGATCAGACCAGGGAAGTGCCATGATGTTAACCCCCTTCAAAGCCATATTATTAATAAATATACCATCTAGGGTATGTCCCCCACTATGCGTGGGGCTAGTAACTATTTGGTTAAAATCCAGTGCTGCTAAACTATCAATTAGCGTGGCAACCTCAGACTGATTCGTAAGTTCTAAATGATAATTAAAATCGCCCAAGATCATAAATGGGCGATGATCCATCCGGGACTCTAAAAAATGCATAAGCATAACCGGAAAAGTGGACTTAGGACCTGTTGGACGATAAACTAGGATTCCGCGGAAGTTATACATGTTAGCCACATAAATGGTAAAAAACATTGCTTCCGCGGCGAGGTCCAAGTGGGTTTCCACACGAATTTTCAGCTGTGACGAATGAACAACAGCTATTCCCCCCCCTTTCTTATCAAGTCTATCCTGGGAAGAGACAACATACCCACTCGGTAAGGCAATGTTCCAGTCCGGACCGGACGCATCGTCCGACCACGTTTCGGTTAAAAAAACTAAATCATACACACCACTTTCTATCAAATCGTGAATTTGGTAGCTGTGCTTATGAAGCGACCGAACATTCACCAGAACACAACTGAGCGACTGAAGTGGGTGACCACTCGTCAAGGGAAGGGGCACTGCCCTGCTCCCAATCGTGGACTCTCCGGCCTTCTGCCTGTTCGATAGGGTCCTCACACCATCCTCTCTAATGTCGTTCCAAAGCTGGGCCTCACATTTGGGACAGGATCTTATCCCTAAAACCCTCTGACTTGGATCCCAGTCATGGGGCCTGCATATGGAGTTGTCCAGATCAAACAGCTCCTCTCTGCTGTATAAGTTCAAATGGCGAGGGGCAGGGGTCCTGGCACTGGGCGTGGATCGGGCGCGGACGGGCGCAGACGGGCTTGCCCCAGCGCCGTTTTTATTTTGCCGATAGTCACGCCCCCTGTCTGACGCGTCGATCCCAGGTGCAGTGCGGGCCCGCCTACAGCCGGGTCTGCTTGGGTCGACTGTCGATGATTTAGCAGGGAGGAGTGAACAAGAGGAGCCTTCCCCCGGTAAGATCGCTATCGTGCAAACAAGCAATGTGCAAGAACTGATCCCAGCAATATTAAAACGTGTGTAATATTATTTTAAAAACAAACAGCAGCAATGTTATTTTTAAAAAGAGCAGCGCAATATGTCCCCCCACAATTCAGTAATTTTAGTAGATTTTTAGTAAAAGATAAAACAATTCCAGAAAAGTAATGCGGAGTAGACCCAGAGGCCAGACAGAGGTCCTCTCTGAGGGGGGCATATGCCTCTCTCTGGTTGGCTGGGTCCCCCATCTGCAAGACGGCGGGGGCTGAGAGTTGTGCTTCACCTCACCTACCCCACCTGAGGGGTAGGGTTGGCAAAGGTGGGCACACCTTCCTTCCTCACTTGGTTTACTGGCGATTCTCCTGCCCAAAGTGGGGTCAGAACCAGTGGGAGCCAGTTGCTGGAAGCAGCAAAGAGCTGGGGTAGCTCACAAAGGTGGCAAGCCTTTGAAGCTTCCCCTTCGTGGACCCTGCCCATCCTGGGGAAGGAGGCTTGGCACCTCGTCCCAGGATGTGCATTGTTTCAGACCCCAGAGAGCAGCAGGCTCAGAAATCGGGGCCAGAAATATGTCTGGTGATGGCAGCTGGGGAGCAGCCACTCAGCCTGGACACAAGTGTTAGGTCATTTTTCAGGGGGCATCTCAAGGATGCCCTCTGTGTGCATTTCTCATTAATCCCACACTAGCATCAGTGTGGGTTTAATGTGCTGAGAAGTTTAATGCCAAACTCCCAGTTTTCAGTAAAGCCATTATGGTGCTGTGGAGTTCGTAATGACAAACTGCCAGCACCATATACTCTTAATGGGATTACTGCACTTACAATGCCTAAGAATTGGTTTACACACTGTAGGGGTACAGGGCTCATGCACCTGTACCCTCACCACTGGCATAGGGCACCCAGCTAGAGGGGTGGCTGACCTATGCCAGGGCAGAGGGTTGTAGGCATGGCACACAGGGATGTGCACCATGTCGACTCTTCACTTTGTTCTGCACCAAAACAGGCAGCCTGCAATAGCAGTGTGTGTATGTAAAGGTACCAGGCCTCTAAGGGTGGCACAATAAATGCAGCCCTTAGAGGCCTTCCTAGCCTTCCTGGCCCCAGGCCCTTGGTACCTATGGTACCATTTACAGGCGTTGACATGTGGCCAAAGAGTGCCAATTGGGTTTTGTTATAATGCAGTTTTAGGGAAAGAACATAGGCCCTGGGTACCTGATTGGCAGGAACCCAGGGCACACTCAGTCAAAATACATCAACAGTTTGGCAAAATGGACAGTTGGATTCGAGGGACTGTCAATACATTAGCCTTCATTAAAAAGTAATCTCAATCTAGGTTTCACTCCTCTGCTCACTGGTTTAACGATGAGCTCAAAGCATGCAAGAAACATTGTAAATGGCTCAAATGGGTATGGAGACGCAAATTCCATCCTGAAGATAAAGTTAAATATAAGATCGCACTGAAGAATTATCACGAAAAGCTGTCCCTAGCTAAAAAGTCCTTCTTTGATATCAAGAGCAAGGAAGCCGATAATAAAGCAAAGGACATTTTTAAAATTGTTAACTCCTTTGCACACCAACGGCTGAGTGGTGTGATGAACGTGACACTTTTTTCTAAGAAAAAATGAAGACCATTCAGAACAGCTTCCAGAATGGTGCCCAAACTCTCCAAATACAGGCCCGACAAATAAGGAATCTGCTACCCCCACCCATCTCATTCCCTGGTCAAATTCACTCCCCGTCTCTCGTCCAGTCACTCTCAGCATTAGAGGGCCTGAAATCCGGCTCCCCTCTTGACCCCTGTCCAACTACTGTGCTAACGATGGTAGCCCAATCTATCAATTCGACAGTGGGCAACATATATGACACCTCGCTAGCCACCGGCGTGGTTCCACTAGCCTGGAAAAAGGCGAAAGCGCTCCCGCTGCTGAAAAAATCGTCAGCTGATCCCAAACAAGAGAGAAATTATAGGCACATCTGCCTTCTCCCTGCCTTCTCGAAGATTCTGGAAAAGGAAGTCAATTACCAACTTTCCCACTATTTGGAAGCTAAAGAAATACTACACCCAAGCCAATCCGGCTTCTGACCTCATTTCAGCACAGAAGCTACGCTTCTTGAAGTGGTCAAACACATAAGGAACACTCTAGACTCAGGCCATCCTGATACTCCTGGACCTTATGGCAGCCTTCAATACCATGCCACCCTCGAGCATGCTCTAGAGCAGGGGTACTCACAAACTTTCTCTCCGGGGCCAAATTTACAGTGTGGTTTGTGGCAGAGGGCCGCACCGGTGGGGGCGGGGTCAGTGGGGGAGGGGGCGGGGCTAGAGCAACAAAAAAAAACTGTGACCATGAGGTTCAACACAGGCCCCTGCAGCAGACGCCTTCGTCCACTGAGCCACCAGACCCGGCATTCACACATATCTATCTATCTATCTATCTATCTATCTATCTATCTATCTATCTAGCTCTGGCTCCCTCCCTCCCTCTATCACTCTCCCTCTATCACTCTCCCTCTCTCTGTCTCCCCCTCTCTCTATTTCTCTCTCTCTCTCTCTCCCTCTCTCTCTCCCTCCCCCAGTCGCCCTCTGTCTCCCTCTCTCTGTCTCAGTACCTCCCTCCCTCCCTCCCTCTAGTCTCCCTCTCTGTCTCCCTCCCTCCCTCTTGTCTGTCTGTCTCCCTCCCTCTTGTCTCCTTCCCACTCTCTGTCTCCCTCCCTCTCTCTCCGTCTCCCTCCCTCTCTCTCTCCCTCCCTCTCTCTCTGTCTCCCTCCCTCTCTCTCTGTCTCCCTCCCTCCCTCTCTGTCTCCCTCCCTGAAGGACCACACAGTGTTCGTGTGTGTGCAGTTCTCCCTGTAGAGTGCACGTGTGCAGACTTCCAGCCTACAGGCTATAGATATGCAATCTTCCCTCCTGCGCTCTATGCATGTAGAGCCCTTCCCTTTGCAGGCTATATGTGAGCCGTTAAATGGCGTTCAATCCTCTGTGCAGCGAACACATACATCCCTTCCCTGCAGTGTTTAGTGTTCACGTTTCCAGGTGGGAATTCCCTCAGAGTCTTCCAGTTCACCCCGGAATGGAGTCTGGGCAATACTTTTGTGGTAGATCCTGGTTTGATATAAAATCGCCTCGCTTTCAGTCGGCCCTATCCAGAAAATGCAGACGTCCATAGACACGTTTTCTTTTTTGGATCCATTTCACAGGGCAGCAAATAAGGAAAGGAGGAAAGAGAAGGTAATACCCGTTTCCTGGAGTCTTGGTTTTCACTGAGGAGCGAGACCGAAAGAGAGGGAAGACTCGGAGGCTTAGAGTCCGTCACCGGGGCATGCGCTCACAGTTTAATTTATAGGGGCTTGGGGAGGCTGTGCGCAGGAGCCAAATGTACATAACGATTAAAAAACACATACCTGTGCAGGCGCTGCTGCGAAGGTTCTCCGGGGCTGGAAGGACGTCGTGACACCAGGGGCACAGGAAGCTCACCAAAAGGTCCTTTAAAAGTCAACTGTAACTAGCGTTAGTTACCGCTGACTTTTAAAGGGCCTGAGCTTCCTGTGACGTCAGAGGCAGGCAGGCCAATCGGAGGAAAGCAGAGACGATGGCCGCAGGAGGAAACGTTGTGATTACGTATTAAACGCGTATTCACAACGTTTGCTCCTGCGGCCATCTTCCCTGCTTACTCCAGAGAAGTGCACTGTACTCGATCTCGATCAAGGTCCGCGGGCCGCCAATGAAGGCCTGGCGGGCCGCCAGCGGCCCGCGGGCCGTACTATGAGGAACACTGCTCTAGAGCCATCAAGAGATAGGGATCAGACATTCGGCCTTAAATTGTCTGTCATCATTTTTTGACAAACGTACTCAGGAAATATGGATACCTCCTCACACCTCATAAGCCAGAACCCAGACTGTGGGCATTCCACAGGGTTCGGTTCTTAGTCCCACCCTGTTTAATATATATCTGATGCCCTTGTCTACTCTTGCTGAGTCCCTGGGTGCAAAAGTCATCTCCTACACAGATGGCATGCAGCTTCTTTTTGCCTGTAAAAAGGGAAATGACTTAGATGGGAAGTTTATCTCTCGGTGTCTCACCAGGGTGTTCCATTGGCTGGATGCGCACCATCTGAGGTGCAACCCGGATAAAACCGAAGTGGTGATTTTCGGAGCTGTCCCTCATAATTTAATGGGAACCTGCTAGATGAGCGATATTCCACACCCCGGCTATCCCCAAAATTGTGTCAAGAACTTTGGGATTAAAATTGACAGCTCCCTTCCTTCCAACCGCAGTTTCAAACCCTCGCTGGCTCCTGCTTCAGCATGCTCCGCATGCTAAAAAAAATTCTACCTCTTCTATCAGAGTCTGCTGGGAGAAAGTAAGTGCAGGCCCCGATTACGATGAGACTTGACTATGGGAACACTCTTAATCTTGGTCTCCCTGACAATAGCCTTAACAGACTGCAGGTGGTGCAGAACGCGGTGGCGAGACTGCTACTCAGGCTCCCACCTAGGTCTCACCAGTCTCATTATTTGAGGGCCCTCCACTGCTTCCCTATAAAAAAGAGGGTTGTCTTCAAGACTATGGTCCTAATGCATAAGGCCATGCATAAAACGGGCGAGGTCTATCTCTGAGAGAGGATCAACGAATATATTGCAGAAAGCACCTTGCGCTCTTCCTCTGCACGCCTTGCAACAGTGCCACACACCAACCACCTTAGAACAGGCGGGAGATCTTTTTCCTATTTGGGTCCACTCAACTGGAACAAACTTCGTCGATCTTCGCTTAGTAGACAACCTGAACATCTTCAAGAGGAAGCTTAAGACCTGGCTCTTTAAATAGTCAATCTGGTGCAGAGTTGATTGCCCACTGCCTAAGCACCTGGGCACTCTGCCGAGTATCTGCGCGCTTAACAAACCAGATTAACATAACATAACATTTCTTGATATCATGTGCGAGATACTTAATGCAGACACTCATCCCCAACACATACTCAATGCAGACGTTCATCCCTGAACACATACTCATTGCAGACATTCATCCCTAACACATATTCAATGCAGACATTCATCCCTGAACACATACTCAATGCAGACATTCATTCCTGAACACATACTCAATGCAGACATTCATCCCTGAACACATACTCAGGGTACACATTAATTCCTAACACATATTAAATGCAGGCATTCGTCCCTGAACACATACTCAGTGCAGACATTTATCCCTGAACCCATACTCAGTGCAGACATGTATCCCTGAACCCATACTCAGTGCAGACATGTATCCCTGAACCCATACTCAATGCAGATATTCATCCCTGAACACATACTCAGTGCAGACATTCATCCCTTAACAACATTCATCCCTGAACACATACTCAGTGCAGACATTCATCCCTAAACACATACTCAATGCAGACATTCATCCCTTAACACATACTCAATGCTGACATTCATCCCTTAACACATACTCAATGCAGACATTAATCCCTTAACACATACTCAATGCAGACATTCATCCCTGAACACATAATCATTGCAGACATTCATCCATGAACACATACTCAATGCAGACATTCATCCATGAACACATACTCAATGCAGACATTCATCCCTGAACACATACTCAATGCAGACATTAATCCCTGAACACATACTCAATGCAGACATTCATGCCTGAACACATACTCAATGCAGACATTAATCCCTGAACATGCACTCAATGCAGACATTAATCCCTGAACACGCACTCAATGCAGACATTAATCCCTGAACATGCACTCAATGCAGACATTAATCCCTGAACACACACTCAATGCAGACATTAATCCCTGAACACACACTCAATGCAGACATTAATCCCTGAACACGCACTCAATGCAGACATTAATCCCTGAACACATACTCAATGCAGACATTAATCCCTGAACACATACTCAATGCAGACATTTATCCCTGAACCCATACTCAATGCAGACATTCATCTCTGAACACATACTCAATGCAGACGTTCATCTCTGAACACATACTCAATGCAGACGTTCCTCCCTGAACACTTACTCAGTGCAGACATTCATTCCTAACACATATTAAATGAAGACATTCATCCCTGAACATGCACTCAATGCAGATATTCATCCCTGAACACATACTCAATGTAGACATTCGTCCCTGAACACATACTCAATGTAGACATTCGTCCCTGAACACATTTAAGTACTCAGTGCAGACATTCATTCCTAACACATATTAAATGCAGATATTCATCCCTGAACATGTACTCAATGCAGACATTCATCCCTGAACATGCATTCAATGCAGACATTAATCCCTGAACACACACTCAATGCAGACATTAATCCCTGAACATGCACTCAATGCAGACATTAATCCCTGAACACATACTCAATGCAGACATTAATCCCTGAACACATACTCAATGCAGACATTTATCCCTGAACCCATACTCAATGCAGACATTCATCTCTGAACACATACTCAATGCAGACATTAATCCCTGAACACATACTCAATGCAGACATTTATCCCTGAACCCATACTCAATGCAGACATTCATCTCTGAACACATACTCAATGCAGACATTAATCCCTGAACACATACTCAATGCAGACATTTATCCCTGAACCCATACTCAATGCAGACATTCATCTCTGAACACATACTCAATGCAGACGTTCCTCCCTGAACACTTACTCAGTGCAGACATTCATTCCTAACACATATTAAATGAAGACATTCATCCCTGAACATGCACTCAATGCAGATATTCATCCCTGAACACATACTCAGTGCAGACATTCGTCCCTGAACACATACTCAATGTAGACATTCGTCCCTGAACACATTTATCTTTGACAACTCCAGTGTATATGCATGGCCAAGTATGTACCGCACACATACATGCCAGTCTTTTATAGCAAAGACTGCTCTCTGCTGCAGTACTTCACGAATGTATTCTTACACCTATTACAGTATAGCAAGTACCATATGCTAAGGCTGGTCCTCCGAATTGAAGTCTACTGATGCTTTGGCTTACAAAAAACACGTCGCGTCCATACACACGGGTGCGACACAGACGTCAGTCGCCAGCGTTCATCTCACTCAACCACCTCCCTGGTGAGCGATGTCTTTTCGTTGTTGCCAGGGTCACTGCGGGCGACCTCTGCGACGAAAGCAGTGTCTTGACTTTAACTCACTGATAGTTTATTGTTTGCATTTCTTTTCCGTACGTTATATAATTTGACTCAAAAGATGGGTCGTGTATAACCTATAGTAATGCAATCAGGGAAGCTGAAACCTTTTATAACAAATTATCCGTGCATTCTGAGGCGCCATGGTGCTAACGTTTTCAGTCAGGAAAAAACGCCCATAAAAGCCAAAATATTCAAAGGAAATGAATAAAATAGCTTCTCGGCTGGTTATTCTCCAGAAATGTTCTGTTAAAGTGCTGTATTGTGTTACTTCGTACGGGCACGGAGTCTAGAAAGCGAAGCCAGACACCGGTCTCGCAGGCCGGTGCTTGCAGGCAGCAGCCAGCCAGGCAGAGAGGGGAGGAGCTCTGCAGACAGGTAAACACTGTCTGTCTGGAGCATAATGGCTTTGTGTCTCTAATCAGATCAGATAGGGTGCTGTTACCTGCTTTTGGGCTGGGGAGGAGGGAGAGGTCATTGGACCTTGGCCAGCTATGGAACGGAAAGCGGAAAGGGCCAGTTGCAGAGATCCGCGTTTGTTGGACGACTAGTGGGGGAAGGGGGTGGAAGGGAGAAACTCCGCAGGCGGCTTGGGTTGGTAGCATTTTGTGCTCACACAGAGTTTACACTTCCCTACACTACACTAGTCATTAATAAACATGAAAAACACTGTTAAGGCGTGATCTGAGCCCCATCTGAACTCGAGACGAGACGTCCCTCAAGGCTGGATTTTGTATAGGGTGAATATATACTGAGCTCGAATAGTATGTGCTGTTTTCACAACTGTGACCCCCTAGCTTGCCCCGTGCGACCCATGGCACTGCCTTTGTGACCCCTGCCTGCAAAGGTGGCAAAATTAGTGCAAAGAACATGGGTGCTCCCAGCTCTGCATTTCTTATTATCTGTCTGTTTTTCATTATACTAATACAGAGAATAATATTCTATTACTGTAATAAAAAAAACAGAGCACACTTAGGCCCTATGGTGGTGGCTGTGGTATGTAAAAAATGGTTTTAAATGTATGTTGTACGCATGCGGATGAGAGTGTGTTCAAGTGAGAGAGTGCATATGTGTGAGAAAATGTTTCTGTATGTGTAAGCAAGTGTGTGCGGGTGAAAGTGAGTGACAATCAAGTAACAGGTAGTGAGGGAGATTTTGTGAGATTGAGGCCCAGTTTACTATTATTCGACGAAAGGTAATGCTGCAAAAAAAGTTGTTGCACTGCCTTGCGTCAAAGGTTGGATGAAAAATGTGGGACATCTAATCTTTCTATTTCGTACGCTTGCACACTTTTAGCAGCCTTGCCCCAATACACATACCCTTGTTACACCTGCCAAGAGAAAACAAACTTGTGGTCTAAATTCCTCACTAAAAATGCTTGTGGAAAGGGATTTGCATCAAAACTCCTGGGTGATTGCAATAGAAAGTTCATGTATCATCCATGGAACGCCCCCTCGATTCAAAATAATGCACAGCAGCGCATAGCACAATTTTGCGTTACCTAGTGGTATTATCCAACAGTAACTTTGTGATAGTATCCAATGCAAATCATCAAAAATTGTCATGTTAGGGTCAAGTGACATGCCCCCCTCGAAAAATTCATGGCCAGGGGTCATGTGATGTCACTTCCTATAATTGTATTAAGGTTAACGGGTATGGGATGTCACTGCCACTACCCCTGGCCTTTTAGTGAATCCACGCCCATAGTGCTTCTTTCACAACTCTCCCACCATACTGAGCATAAATGAAAAAACAATAAACTATATTACAATACCATGGGCTGGTGAGTAAGAAAAGAGAAAGGTTTTTAACTTCGTTCATAAAGAAAGGCCTCAAATGTGCTTCCGCTCCATCCCAAAATGTCTGCACCGTTTTAATGCAAAGCCCAATCTCTTCGCTAATGGATTATTAACATAGCCTAGAATAAGGGAAAAAGCTTACACCGTGGGTACTTGTCATTACCCAGGGCCTGTGGTGTGATCGAGGGCTGAACTGAGGGGGGGGGGGGGGGGGGGAGGTGTAAAGTGGGCTTGGGGAACTCAGACCTGCCAACTAAAACAACAAGCATTGGCATGGCCAATAGGTCTCGCCTTTGGGACCTTATAAGTGTTTAGCCATGCAACAGTTGCATAACTAAATACTTATAAGGTCCCAAAAGCGAGACCTATTGGCTATGCAAAGCGGCTGTGCGGCCGCGAAAGTGAAAGGGATCGCGATCACGATCAAACATCAAAGCGGCCGTGAAAGTGAAAGTAATCGCGGTAAAGGGCGGCACGCGCGCCCGCTCACATGCACTGTAACTCTAGGCTGGCCTGGTAGCACTTTTTGGAGCCCTCTCAATAAGTCTCGCCAGACCAGCAAGACCTAAAAATGTCACTGTGTGAGGAGGGGGGCAGGGCCTTGTGCCGAGAAATAGCTAAGAAGCATATTTGTTCTTGCTCCGCCCCAAACCCCTCCTACAAAAAAAGAAAACACTTGGTGAGACTGGTTCAGTTTACAGTCATTCTGAGCTCATTTACCCAGGTACTGTGCGATATCGGCTCCTCATCAGGTGACCGTGGGAAGAGGTGCCTATATTGTGTGTCCCACGGTGACACAGTGCGAGTTGGCAGGTCTCAGAAGTGAAGCATAGATATGGTATGGAGAGCGAGGCGTGGAG
Source organism: Triturus cristatus (assembly GCF_964204655.1). Taxonomy (NCBI): domain Eukaryota; kingdom Metazoa; phylum Chordata; class Amphibia; order Caudata; family Salamandridae; genus Triturus; species Triturus cristatus. The sequence goes on along the minus strand of NC_140587.1, from coordinate 938,372,370 downwards.
TTATTTTGAGAGTTTCATTCCACACTGCTCCCCAAATTAATCCCCTAGTGTCTAGAATATTCACAGATTAGATAATATTGTGGGTTGCTGCACCTAAGTCGCTATCCTCCTACTGCACTCTAGAGTAAGCCTTCTCTGCAACGATAGGAGTGCTTAGAAACAGGCTAAATTAAGGAAGCAAGTGCTATAAAACATCTGTCACAAGGACCCTCCAATAAGGTGTGGAGTTCACTAAGGTGGGCTGACACAAACTCCTAACCTTCATCCCTAAATATGTGAAAGTCAAAGTTTTAGACATGACACTAGGAGGACTTGATATTTAATACCGTCTTTTTCACGTCTGGGCAGGTTCCTCAGCACAGCAGCCAGTCTTTGGTGAGAACAGTCCCTGAGTTTTACCATCAGAACTACTCATGCCCCAGTCTTTCTGTAATTAGCAAGATAGAAACTATGGAATGAGATTAAATGTTTTAATGAATCTCAGCCTCCCCTTGCCTTGTGACAAATTGTGCGCTCTTGGGTAATCACTTTCTGAACATGTTTCTCTGCTCCCTTTTTTTCCTTCACAGAGATAGGAAACACTTATACAAAACACTGGTAGTATGTGATAAGAAAACCAGACTGTAACCCAACAATCATTTGAATTTACCCATGGGCGAGAGAACATCTGATTTTACAGTCCACTCACTGTAATATGGTGTAGTGAGAAAGTTACGAATCTTGAAACAAGAATCCCTGCACTGTGGTGATGGTACTCCAGTGTATGCAAATAATTTGGTAATAACCCCATCATATTCTTCTTATAACTATGCCCCCTTAATTGTCATTATGTGATGAGGTGGGTTCTTTTGGATTATCAAACCAAAAACAAACTAAACCTTCATGTGGCTTCTGTCTGCCATCCATGCCCTAAATAAATGCACCAAGATTTTAACACAAAGCATTAACTTGTGATGTAAACGAGGGAGGGACAGAGATACCCATCTAGCGGTTGACTTGTACAATCTGAAACTATAAAACAATGGAGCAATCCCGATTTTCATACTAAACCAAATTGTGTGATCCTAGGCAATTGTTTCATTTGACTTTTCCTTCGTTTTCATCATTGTCACATTTAGGGGGCACCTTGAAATGGCAGCATTCAGAATGTACGCTATACAACCTAGACCACATAGAGGGTGCCCAAGACAACTGACATGCCTCTTGGTTCTCTAATGGCATTATTGTCTCGTTGAAGGGAGGCATGAACAAGTTTATGTTTAAATCTATCCCTTTTAAGCAGTGCTTAATTTGTAAAAAAATAATTGCCAGGCCCTTCTCAGGAAGCCACTCGAGCCTGCCCCACGTATTGCCTCCCCCAGCGCTATCAATGACGGTATCACACCCCTCCAAGAGCGACAATTCAGCCTATTCTAGGCCTCCTAAGTCATAAGAATGGCTTGGGAGACCCGTATTAGTCATTTTAATGTATATTCAATGAATAAACAACGGTTGTTGTGCTCATCACTAAATTAGACAAACAGCGCCACCTCATTTCAGACTATCATAATTGCTGGTGCTGTCAATTAAGTGCCTGTGCTGAGCACCGGAAACCATTAGCTCAAATTAAACACTGCCTTTAAGGAGTGAAAAGACTCCTTGGGTGGCATGCAGTGCAGTGATATATTATTGCATACTAAGGTGAAGAAATACACATTTCTTTTCATTTTGAAGAAACTTTATCATATGTTTGTTTACATTTGTTGCAAGATGTCTCTAAAAATGAAGGTGTTCCTGAAATCAAGTGGTGCAGGGCACCTTCTTTACTTCTCTTTCTTTACTTCAGTTAACATGTAAATACATGCTTGCCTTGTTTTAACATCTTTCTGAATGTTAGTGCTCAGTGAAGTGCTGCTTTTCAGAAAGGGGCCACATAAAAAGGTCAGGAGTGCTGGATGCGGCCCTGGGGCCTTCCTTTGAGTATCCCTGGCTTAGCAAACCAAGAGCACAAGTGTGCTTTATTGCACTCAGCCTCAAGTATGACAATTTGCTTGCAACATACTAAAGACAATTTGAACATTAATGTATTATTTGGTGTAAGTCAGTCTGTAGGAACATTGGTCAAATTAAAGAAATGAATGGGTTTGAGCAAGCATCTCTCTTATAAGCCGTTGGCAATGACACCTTCCTTAGACAGTGATCCCCTCTTAATCAGTTTAACTTTAACTCAATTTTCAGAATGTAGGGCTTTAAAGAAGAAAGAAAGAAAACAGAAGGAATTTCCCAAGAGATGATTTTCCTAAGCCATCCTCTCAAATGCCACCTTGAAGGACACGGACCAAAAGTACCGACCTCCACGGACCATTTCGTCAAAATCCACAACCCAAAGGTCTGGTGAAAGCCAACAAATCCAATTGGCCGCACTGAGTGGTACTTTACCTGAGAATATTTTTTGGCAGCCTACGCAGCAACCCTACACACATACCTACTCCCTGCTGACGAGAGGCAACTATCTCGAAACACGTGTCCAGGGATGGCTAACGCGACACTCCTTTTCATTTTAAACTTTTGGCATAGGCGTACCCGCCGACGCTACTTCATGGACCACAATTCTTTGGGGTAACACGCTGGTAGGACTAGCAGAGTGCGGCCAATCGGATTTTTGCCTGGTGAAAGCCAGTTTGTTCAATAGGAAAATACTTTTCCTGCACAAACAAGGTGTATACATGATGTATATGACCCAGCACTTCGTCAGTTGTCTTTTGACACAAGGGCATTATTAGGACTCTCTTCTAGGACTGGGCTATCAGAGCAGGTGACATCCCTGAACATCGACGACAAAACTGTTGCACCCCATTTAGGTGATGTCCACACCGCGGCATGAGGGATGTGGTCAAGAGTAGGGGCATGGTTTAGTTTCTAGAATTTAACGATTCATATATTGAGTCACATGTAATGGAAATGTTTATGAGATATAATCATGCCTGTGTAGGTTTCTAGAGCTTCCTCTGATACGCTCGAGTTGCCTCTGCTATATCGGTTAGACGTAACTCTAATTAATAGCTTTTCAGGGACATTAGTATCAGCCGTGCTAAAAAACAATCCAGGTTCCTTCCGCTGCAAGAAGCCACAAAACATGAGAATCATTTCCTAAGACTGTGTCTTCTATTAACTGCCATAGAGGCACTAGGCGCTAATGCTTTTTGTTCCTTAGACTTCCCTTTCAAAGCTTTTAGTTCCCTTCTGCAAGTTGTCCAAGTTATCCTTTTGCATGCTATGTAGACATCTCTGTAAGATGCATTTTGCACTTGCATATGATTTATTGAACCAGGAAGAATTTGACAATCCGTGACATACTGTGATCATCATTAGCAAATGTTTTGACTCTGCCATGCTAAATAATAATGTGCCATCCTTGACACATTTTGGACATTCCCGGTTTCATCCTGGCTATCTAGGGTGTAATAGTGGACATATCTTTGGCATATTATGAGCTTTCTTGGTGACCTTCTCACTATCCCTGGCATGAGGGTGTTCCATCCTGTGACAAACTGTCATTTTTAGTGACATTCTAGTTATCCCCGTGATAATACTGGACCATCGTCTAATTATTGCGACTACTATTAGTGGCATTAGAGTGTCCCATGCTTGATATATTGTGGCCATTTTGAGTGACATCTCTGCCATAATATTGGCTAATCTTTGCAATGTAGTGGACATCGTTGGTGGCATTCTGCTTATATCTTGCATAATAGTTTCCCACCCTTGAAATAATTGGGGCACTTTCTGTAATACTCTCTCTCTATTACTATAGAACCGTGGCTCATACACGCCATATAATGTGTATGCTTGGTGACATGCCAATTAACACTGGCATAACAGATTCCCACTCGATTTATTATGGTGATTCCGGATTACATCCTCCACATCCTATAGTCCAGTCCTTGGCAGACTGTTGTGTAGTCGACATCGTTCTTGATGTCCATTGCATAAGGGTGGCACTTTCACCCAGTGCCCAAGCATGCCTTAACGTGGCCATTCTTGACATGATTCCGGCTATTCCGGGTACAATGGTGCTGACAACTCCTGTTAAGTGGTGGACATCCCTACAATTTGAAGATGTCGATAAATGTGCAATTAAGGCAAAATCTATTCAGGTGTGAGACATACGAGCACCTGGCGGAAATGTCAAGCGGATATTTGATGATGACTGATAAGGAAAATATGGAGTTTGAGTATAAAAATACATTCTTCAGGGGGGAACTCAATCATCTGATTTTCAGCGTGAAATGTCTCTTTTGATAAGCTGGTCAACTGATATTTCGAAGAAAATGACCACACTTCAGAAGTACATTTAACGTTGTTAGCTGAGGCTCAGTTCAAGCTCAGTTCGGAGATGAGGGGGGAGAAGAAGGGATATTTCTGATGTTGCTTCTTTAGTTCCTGTAAGCTGTGTTTGTTAGGGCTATTATTTTTGACCTTCGCAAAGTATTTTAGCATCTAAGCTAATAAGGCTTTCTATGACATTATCAAGAGTGCTGTAGGAGGACTCAGCATGTAAGATTCGTTTAACCTGTCATTGTCTGATCCTGTACGCCCTGTGTTGCTGAGCCTTCGCATTGCTGTATGTGCCTTGAGGATTTGTATAGCTGCCTGGCTGTGCGATTTGTAAAAAAAATCTTTTAGACTGTTCGTAGATTCAGTCATAACATAAAACAGAATTTGCTTTTATGGGGGCAAGATGTAAAAAGATGAACAAAAATATGCTATATGTGTTCTGAAAAATGATAGGCCACGTGAAAAGGCATAGTCGGTGTTTAACCTGACTTTAATAGCTATTGATCTTACGTTGTGGTGAATTAACACCGTTTTGCCACCAAGTTTTCCTGGGGAGGTTGAGCCCCAATAACCCCGAAAAGTTAAAGCTTTCTCAGGACAACACAAATGTTTTAAATATGTCATTACCGCTGGATTTAAAGACAATTTTTGCGAATCTTGTGCTGTAAAATGCACAATTTGACCTTGCTGTCTCTACACTTTTCTTGGGGATAGAACCCAAACACACCCTCCCCCCCCTTAGAGGAAACAGTCCGACTTGCTTCTTTCAGTCTTCTCAATCCAAACTGAGGCAGGCATGTGCGTCCCTCCACTTTCAAAGTTCACCAGCAGCCACTGGCAGATGTACACAAAAACACATACAAATATAACGAGGTTATCTTTCTCAATTTCTGATAATTGCTTTTTTCTTAAGTTTTATTATATTTTAAATACCTTGCTTTATTCTTTTAATGACGTTAATGTTAATTGTTCCACAGAGTTTATTATGCTACAAACTCCAAAATTTAGGCTGTAATTGATTTTAAATGCAGAAGGCATATATTAGGCGTTCTTAAGGTAGCAAACACCTAGAGCAGCGCTGACGACACTGCTAGGTTATATTTATAAGACACAGGATCCCATCTCACAGTTTTGTCGTCATATCAACATGTTATTTGATCAGCTTTGAAGCATGAAATTCTAAGGCGATTCTCCAAGAGTAAACTGGTCACCCTCAGGCTAATAGAAAAAAAATATATATATCTTTTCCAACTAAATCCTCCCTCCTGGGGAGGACAATTGAGGACAAATGGAGCGCACTCACGGAAAGGTTTTCCAAAAGTGTTTTTCAATGTTCAACACGGGCAAGGTCTCAGGGAGACCGAAACACATTGGTTTATATTGCTGTGAAGGATTGCCTGTGTTGAACATTGAATTAAAACACTTTTGAAAAACCTTTCCGTGAGTGCGCTCCATTTGTCCTCCCCACAATTGATAAAGGCTTCTGCGAAGCCGAAACGAGTCTCTCTAGCCATGGGGTCGTGTGAGACCTGATATAATAAAGAAAGCCATACCTTGCATCTTCGAACACGTGCCTTCTTCTTTGCCGGAGTGGGATGGAGCACAATGTATATATAAACACACAAAGAAGGAGGCAGTGAGTGGCAGCACCCACCTGCATGGGTATGTCTAATAGGGGTCCATAGGACCACGTTTCCTCCTTCATAGGGGCATCCTCAGAGGGTTCACTGACTAACACCACCATGTGGTGCACAGTCATTATGCCTTCTGACGGCCTCTTTGCCACTGTCCCTGCATCTATGATATGTAAACCTAACAGGAGCTGCCCTTGAAACCCCGCCGGAGTGTGGACCATAAATATAAAAACACAACAATGCTAGCAGTGGCGTAATTTGTAACAGGGTCAAAAAGGGCCAACATTGAGGGATAAAAAGATAACATCATAAAGAAGAATGAATCACAAGTACTCTGCCAAAAGAGAACAAATATTTTTAGAGAAAACATTGTGATCTTTATATGGGCCATTAATATGGCTTGGGTTCAGAAGCGTAGTATTTCCTCATTTGCATGGGGCCACTATCCAATGCAAATAAGGGCTAGCCCCCTCAAGATCCTGCCAGTGCTGCATGTGCATTTGCACAATCTGTTTTAGAGAAGGGGCTGAAGATGCCAAAATGTGCCGACTCAGCCACTAAAACAAAATGCTGGCAATCACTCGGGCTACATTCCACTCCATTATTTTGCAGCACATTGCGCCACTCGAAATCGGCCTTGGCCCAGAGTTCAGCCCGAGCTGCGAGGCCATATCCACTGTGTAGGGAAGCATCTGCCTTGTGGGGCTTCATTAAAGAGGTGCAGCCCGGCTCCTATGGCACCACAAGTACGGGATCCACTTCTGGTCATATTCTCATTCACTCACTCACTCACAGGCTTCCTTAACCTTTCACTTAACCTGCTGCACTCAGCCACTCTAGGAGTCACTCACATTCACCCAATAAGATTGGGACTGTGCAAGCGAGGCTCAGGAAGTGTGATGATTGAAACAACAATTTAATAGGTACGTTACTAGCTTTGTTCCCACGAATCACAATTTCTGTTGGAACGTTTTTGATGATAATGATCTAAAATAGCACAAGGACACAACTGGATTCCCACTGTAAAACATCCACTCTGGAACTCCTTGCCTACCCACCTTCGGCTGATAGAGTCTGAACTGGCATTTAGGAAAGCACTAAAAACCTGGCTCTTTGGCCTCCCAGAGCTCTCTCCCCTCTTTCCTCTCTGGTAATCTGCGTTTAGCGCCGCGACACCTCCGTCGGGGGTAGCCGTGCGCTCTATAAATGCCTCATTATTATTATTTGCACTGGCATGACAAAAACGCAAACTGAACATTCACGCCATCTCTGGCCTCAACTGTAACCGCACCTTACACTTGTTTTCATTTTGATTACATGTGTGTCTGGTCGGGAAGTGTTGAAACAAACACTTTTGCATGATGGAATATTTGGATTAACACTTCACTAAGTCATGAAAAAAAGCGTAAAATTAAATCAACAACCACTGTCTGCTGACTCAAAGTCTCTAAAACAATTGGGAATTGCACGCACTTTTCAGGTTTGGCCCATTATTTATAGGAAATGTCAAATAAAATGAAGGTTATACATATTGTTGACTATCCTGATGGTCTAGAACGTTTAGCACTGACTGCATAATAAAACTAGCATGATTGTGCACATTTCTCAACAATGTAATTTTACAAGCTGCTATACATTTAAAAACAATAATTCAGTTGCTAGGATTCAACATAACATAACGTGTATTTGTAAAGCGCACGTTCACAAAAGGGTATCTTGGCGCTGAATAACAGATCTTTATTGTTACCCAACTGAATGGTACTCATTTACTAACCTATGATGTGGAAGACATAACTGTAGCCACTACTCCCCGTGTATTTGTACATTATAAGAAAAAGGGGGGCAGGTTATTTTCTTTTCTGTCTACACCAAGGCACTGGTTAGGGGGAGGCAAGCCTCACACTTTGGAACGCAGTCTCCCTCATTAACTGCAAAAAGTTAACGTATTTAAATTAAGTCGCACAAGTAAAAGTTTTAGGTGCGTTGTCAAAAACGGTGGACTCCCACTCCACCGGGTACTTGTACCATGCGTATTTGCACTCTTCACACCTGTTGTTGCTGCTATATAGTTTGTGCGCCCATGTACAGGTAATTCGAGATGAACTTGTTGGGGGCACACATCACTCAGCCAACCATGCTGTTAATGCCTTACGTGGGTGACGTTTAAATGTGATTTTGTAGAAGTGATCAGGTCTGTAAACAACCAGCATTGCCACTTAACCTTTTTCTCTTTCTTTTTTAAAATTTTCAACCAAAAAGTAGTTTTTTGAAGAACCTCCTTGCTGTAAGTCCGTACATTTGACAAAAATGGATGTCTGGACTCATGTTCCAAAAGAGCAAATGCTTGAGTGCCACTGAGATCGTTTTCACGCCGGACCCCCAACTCCCTTGTCTGCTGCGGAACTATCTTTCTGCCTCTGCCCATGAGTATCTTTTGAAATACCTGCTCCTCAAGGCACGAGTCGGGGGTACACGTGGGTGGATGGCATTCCCCCACTATTTTTACACTGTGGACACAGCCACCCTGCTCAAAAGCTGGTCACTAACGAGAGTGCACCAAACTTTAGTAATTGAAGAATGGTGCTGTCATCATAGGTAGACCAAGAGCCAGAGATGTAGTTAAGTAGATTTATTAGTTCAGGTAAGATGGTACAGGGTGCCCCACCGGGAGCAGCATCTTGCTGCTCAGCCCCACTCAATCTAACTGATCACTCATTCAAAGCATGCACACACCCCCAACATTCTATGACATCACACTCATGCAGGCTGAGCAGCCAGGACTAGGAAGTATAGGATATAACACAAACCAGCATGTCAAGGTAATTGTGGCTGAATCATGAAATTTCTCGGCCATCACGCCCCTGCACTTACTTTCATCGATGGTGTTGACCTGCCCGCCTATCTCCCAACTGCAGGGCTCTCAATCTTGTGCTACCTATCACAGCTCAGCCTTGCCATTTGAACCTGCCCCCACCGCCTAGTGACCTTGCCAGGATGCCTACCAGTAGACGCTGTGGTCTGAGACCAATCAGTGGACATAGCAGACATCACTGGATGGGTGTGTGTGCAACTCTGCAGACCCGCCCTCGTGCTGCTATGCCCTTCATTTTTCAGGCATGCCTCCTCTGGTTTCTTTCCTTTTGTGACAGGATCCAAATATTGTTGTTCCTTGCCCTCCCACTCGAGACTTCACTCTATTCCTGGCCTCTCCGCTGCTTGTCCTGCCTGGCCACTTATACGAGAACATCAAAGGACTGGAAGCAGAGACAGCTCTTCCTCTTCTGCTTTGGCCCGTCCCCTGCTGCCAACCTCCTACTCCGCCCTTGATTGACCCCAGTGGAGGTAAGTCAAGGGGAAGGGATTCTTTCAGTTTGGGTCACTCCAAGCCACACAGCCGGAAAGGAATAGGAACAACTGCAGGTATACAGCTCCCTTACTAAGGCATTGAACTCAGCACCCTCCACTGGCTCCCTACACACCGGAAAGGGGGTGGGGGGGCACAACCGCAAGGGCACATCACCACTCATGTCCCTCCAGTGAAAACCCTTTACGGCGCAGCACCTGCATTCGCACTGCCCCCTGCCCCCAGGGGACCGGAAAGGGGGCCAACCATGATGGTGAACAATCCCCTACCCAGTCATTGACGCTGCACTGTTTAGTGCCAGGCACCACCCCTCCCTCACCTTCCATGCCCAAAATGTGTAGGAATGCGAAGGGATCCCCAGGGAGGCCTCACCCCATCCTTCCTATCTGCTTTGGAGGCTCAGGACAGTGAAAAATATTTTAATTGATCTGTTCCTTTGATCCTCACTCGCTTTTCCTAGCGATTCACGCCACAACTACGAGTGCGACAAGTAACCAGTGTCCCTATACTTTTTACCAATATAGCCTCTACTGCACCCACTCTCAGTACCCAAGGTCCCCGGCCCACAACCATGCAGCCGTGCCCCGAAGACACACACTATTGCAAGACCCACCCGCAGAAATGGAACATATCCAACACCCAGACTCCTGGGAGGAGCCAGCGTCATTCCTTGGAACAGGACTGATCCCCGACAGTGCGGTACATTTAATTGCACACAAAGCTTCTTCACAGCCTGCATTGAGAATGCGAGTCCTAAATGTGCACGTTCTACATTCTGCTCAACACACTGCATGTTTTTTTTTCACAGATGCTCTTTCCATTTCTTTGTTCTGTTTGTCTTTCGCATGGCTTCTCTGCAGAAAAAAACCCTTATTTACATGGTAAAATCCATAAACCAAATATTTTACTCATGCACAATGGAAACATGCAATAAACTTTAAGCCCCCCTGATGTCAGGGCGGATTCTATTACTTCTAATTAGATCTTTTAATATTTCCTTTAATAGTCCGATTTCTTAAATCTTATGTAATGTGCCCACATTTTAGTATCAGAACAATACTACCTATATTGAACATTAGTCATCTGGTCCTAATTACCAGTGACCCACTAGAATCCCTGGAATTCCCTCTCTTAGAATTATTGTTACCAGATTCCCTGCAATTTCAGAAGAATTACATTTCAATGCTGATCACTGCATCAGAGCTGCACTGAGCAAGGGACTATAAAGCTATTCCTACTTTTAAGTCAGAAACTTCGAGCATGGAAGGAAGGCTCATGGTAAAAAATTGGTTATGTTTAGTAATGGATAGGAGTAACTTGTGGTAATAAGTGAATAGGCACCAAAAGCCTATTGGCCTAGATTTTCAAAGTTATTAGAGACCCCCATGGCTATACAGAAACCGGCTGACAATGCAGCTTCAAAAAACCAGAGCTGTGGTACCTGCTCTGTGTTTCCGAGCCGCACTCGGAGAGGTGATTCCGCCATTGGTCTTCTGGGCTGCGAAGGAAATACAAGAAATGCAAGAGCTTCTTGGGGACTTCTTAGGGTCATTAAAGACCGTTACCACCAGAGGAGACACTTCTGAGGCATTTACTCACTCATATATGGGTGCCCCATCCCTAGTACTACTGGAGTGTTTTTATGATGCTTTAGAAATACACCACCACAGTAGTAGACAGTTCTAAATTATTTCCTGAAAATAAGCAAGATAATGCTAATAATGGGGATTATCAATAATAAACACCCACTACACCCCACTTAACATAAACGCAGTATTGCCAGTTTTCATAGTCTTGCCTGTGCTGTCCCTGCCCTCGTGCCTATCATCTTTTGAGAGCAATCTAAAGTAGCAAAAAATATAGGAATGGAATATTTTCCCACATTCTCTGGTTGAGTACACTGAGGGCATGCCATGCTAACAAATTGGTCCCTCTGAGCATATATAATTTTCTCCCGCTACTCTAGTGCCTGGTTATCTGCTTACTAAGCTGCCTCTACAGAGTGGGAGCTGGGTCATACAGGTCTGGCTGCTCTGTGTAGCTTCAACTTCAGTCTGAACAGGATTATTGCACTAGGCATTTGTAATGGGATGCTTGTTTTTCAAGCTTTGGTTTTGTTTAACAAATGTAGGCCCTCTGCATAGGTGGAGACTTGGTTTAGCCCAGCCTTGCTTCACCCTCTATCCAAAGTCTTTAGTTTCTTTTGAGGTATGTTAGACCTGGGCCTTTTTGCAGGTTTATCCCTAAACATTTTGCCTCCTATTTGTGTGACCCTGTTTTCGTTGGCCCTAGGATTCTGAGCACTTTACAACTGCTGATCAGTGCTAAAGTGCATATGATTCTCTGTGTAAATTGTGATTGGTTATCCAGGATTGGCATTTTTGATTTACTGGTAAGTCCCTAGTAAAGAGCACTGTGTGTGACAGGGCCTGTAAATCAAATGCCACTAGTGGGCTTGCAGCACTGCTTGTGCCACCCACTTGAGCAGCCCTTAAATGTGTCTTAGGCCTGCCAATGCAGTGTCTGCGCTACAGCTGTGAATCATTTCAACCCATTTTGTACAGTTGCACTTTACAAGTGTGTAACATAGCTTGAGAACTGCATCTTTTGCGTCGCTGTTGACCAATTCTCCTCCACACATCATTCATGACCTTTCAAATTGACTTTCCTCTTAGTTACCTAGTGGCATTGTTGTTAGGGCAGAGAAGCAGGGATATTTTTAAATTTAGGTTTAAAAATGATCACTTTTGAAACGTCTCAATGCAATCTTTAAAGGCAACCTGCTGTTCTGTTAACATTCAAAGACACTTCAACCTCTTCAAATATTAATATTTGGGTGTTCAAGATGTATGGCTATCCATGGAATGCCTCAGAATCATTTCGGTTTCTAAGGAATCAATGACCAGGGCAGCAGGATGCCACCATTCCTTCAACCATGAACATGCTTACAATTGCTTAATGTGTGGTATTCTAATTGCGCCACAGCTTACAGACGGTATCTCTGGAGCCATTCTATTCAACAGAGCTCCCTGCCTTACGTTTGTCCTGCTCAAACCTACCATGGTCCATCCTTCAACACAGCAGGGCCACACTGGGTTCCATGCACACCCAGGAGACAGCACAGATCAACAGAAAGCTGCACAGCCACCTGCTGCCAGACAGGAAACTTTGGCTTCTCTCCCTAGCGTGAAGGCTGCATCAGTGGTAGCCAAGAGAGGTAAAAAAAAGCACTGGTACTCCTTGCCAGAAAATGTTTGGTTAATTTATGACCACAAATCCTTGTAATTAAATGTTCAAATTTGAAGATCATTAATCACCAATTGAGGGGATTTTTCTTTTTTAAAAGGGCCTTTTGTGACTTTCTTTTATAATTGTAATACTACCACAAACCTGGAAGGGTGGCTATTTAAGCAGATTAAACCATGTCTTTCTAAGCCACAAAGTGCAAATTGAGTCACTTAGCCCCAGTAATGCTGAAAGTATTTTTGCCAAACAAGTTAGCAATTTTTTATGCTCACCAACCTTCAGTGAATATGAGAGTCACAAATGAAAAAATATAGCTGATCCTATGCTTTCTGATTTCTACAGAAATAAGCAAACGTAAATCCAGCATCATTCGATTTCTTCTTTGCAACTGCAAACAAGAGATCATGGTTCGATTCTGAAAGTATCGTAGTACAGCCCAGTGCATGCTTGCAAGATGTACCTGTACAAGAATCCGAGAGTATGATCTCAAGCTTAGGACCGATTCAACATTCGCCACTGGAAGACTGTACAACAAATGTCCAAGATGTGTGTGCCAGTTTTGCAAGGGATACCAGCTTTCCAGAGCGTTGGGACATAATCAGTGGGCTCAATTTAAAGAAAAGTATCCATGTCTAAGCAGTGAAAATGCTGCCTTGGCTGCAATATATGCAGTGAGGTTAAGCTACTTAGAGCATCACAGGGTGTATGTCTAGGGAATAGACAACAGGGAGCATTGCAGCATCAGGCCCAACAAAAGCTAGCCAGTTAAACTCACTGTGGAAAAAAATCCTTAAGCATAAACCTTCTTAAGCACATTCTAAAGCAAATATACTGCAGCACAGATAACCGATTGCATTGATAAAGAAATGCAGAGAACGCTTTGCATGGGTATCGTTGAAGAGGCTCCAAAAATCTCAGTTTATATTGATGAATCAACAACCCATTTTTCTATAACAGTTTTAATAATTTATGTCCATGCTGCAATCAATGGAAAAGAGCCCCACACCTTTTTCCTTGACTTGGTTGAGTTGACATGGGGAGATGCAGAATGCATTGAGTCCTCACTGTTGAAATATCTTGAGAAACATGGGTTTTGCAACAAGTTCTTTGCAGACAATTGGATAGGGTGTGCAGTGATGGTGCCAGTGTAATGCTTGGGAGAAACTCTGGTGTTTTGGAGAGGCTATGTTGTAAATACCCTTGCCTTGTAAAATGGCATTATTTCACCGGCTTGAGCTAAGTGTAGCGGATAGAGGTGATACAGCGCCATGCCGTAAGCACCTTACGTCATTTTTAGAAAAACTGTATGCCCTGTACCACCAGTCTCCCAAAAATAAGCGGGAACTCTCTGCATGTGCAAAGGAGTTAAACATTGCAATTCAGAAAATTGGGCGAGTATTTTCAGTTCTGTAGATTGCTTCTAGCAAAAGGGCAAAATGAGTAGTGTGGGAGTCATACCCAGCCCTTCACCAGCATTTTGTTCAGTACAACTTAAGCCCTTCTTGTGATGCCAAACACCAGTCTACTTTCAGCAGGCTGAATAAAATCCTGACATCTTCTGATTTTTTGCTGAATCTAGCTTGTGTTGCAGATGCTGTTCATGAAAATGGAACACTGTCCGAAGCACGGCAAAGGGATGAAGTAACTGCCGCAAGCTTACCAGCTCATCAATCGTTCAGTAAGGGCATTTAAAAAGCTTAAGGAGTTCCCAGGGACACACAGGAAAGAGGCTGAACAAGCTATTGAGAGTGGCTTACTTAGAGGAGTGCCAATCAACTAGGACTCCTCATGTGGCCAGGTAAAAATAAACCTTCCCCAGCTTTATAAAAATCTGGCACATAACTTGCGCTCCAGGTTGTATGCACAGTCTGCAAGCAATAGGTCTGCCCCATCATCTCGGACATATGAATTTGTAACGCTCATATCAGAGATAGATGTTATAAACCCACACAGGTGGACAAACGACATTGAGAGCCCATAGTATGAAGGTGAGGAGGAACTGCAAAACCTGTGCAGGAGATTCTCTCCTGATTATAAAGTCATATCTGAAAGCTTCAGAGACTATGTTGATAATGGTTAAAATGAGATTCCAGAGCAACTGCAACCTGTTTTGAGGGCTATAAACACACTTCCTGTGACTTCAAGTAACTGCGCAAGGGGTTTCAGCACCATCAACTTGATAATCTCACCCATATGAAACTGCCTTTGTATAGGACGCCTTTCCTCATTAATGTTTATAAAACCTCATGGGCCCTCTGCCGCTTTGGAATCCAATGCCTTATGTAAACAGTTGGTTGATTGCTCATCGCTATGCGGATGATACTCAGTCTAGAAAGGTAGATCCTACAGCCCTAAAAAGATATGCGGACACACGGGTGTTTTTTAGTTGATGGTTTTTAATGATATAAGCGGTCTCACTAATTACTAATCTTCCATAGTCAAACATCCTATGGCAATATGCCATGTCCTAAACATGTCCCATAATGTCTGCAAAAACAGATGTACTGAGTATCGGGTTGAAATTGTAGTGTGCACCTTACATTTTTTTTTAATGGTCACAGTGTATTAAAGTAGTCATTATATTTAAAGGTGGTGTTCTAGGTAGCATAATACATTTTATTGTTTTGATAATCACAATTGCCGTTTCTAGCATGTGGTTTTGTTTGGTTTTTTTTAGAACGCACAAACTCTGCTTTTGTACATGGTGCCAGGTTTTAGAATGCCTAGCTTGCAGCACTTCGTGACTTGACTAATGTACACCAAACTGCATCCCTATTTGGGCTGTTAATTCCTCCAGACAGGGACCTTAAGTCACAGGCTTAAGTACTGAGCAGCTTCAATTGTTAAATCTTGCAACACGTGCAAATTATAGATCTGCTGCACATGTGAGATCACTTCCTGTGATGTCAAGCACACTGCTGTCACGTGCCTGTGAAACTACCTAACTTGGAGAGTCCCCCCACTTCTTTTTTTAGGACATGCGACCTGCTGTATCTTTACTTGGCTGGAGTACCAGAAAGGGTAGGGCAAGGATAAGAAGTTTATAAAAGGAAAGACGCACATCATGGTTCTTAACAATTTAATTATGCGTAGTGATAACGTCCAGGACAAGAATTACGCATGTGCACAACACTTGTGAAATAACATACAAAACGTTTGTGGGCACACATTAAACAAGCATTGGCAAAGCCAACATGTCTGGCGCTGGTTGCCAGCCTTTTGCCAATTCAGGTGTAGTTTTTTCGTGGTTTTTACTAAACTTTATTATTTGGAAAGCTGTTGAGCCTTCATAAATCTAATTGCTATAGTACTCCCTAGCACTGAAGGGCACTACTTTATGTGTGGATGCGTTCTGGCAAGCTGCCCTTGCGAAAGGGCAGCATGCCGTAACACCTAGTGAAGCCAGCCAATGGCTGATATGGGCAGATGCATTGTCCCTTCAAGAATGCCGGAGTGGGCAAACGCAAAATGGGAATGACACAACAACAGACTAATGGATAGAGAGAGCTGGCCAGAAGCCCCTTTAAGTAAGTATATTATACATATAATTTAAGTAAAATCAAAAGGTCTTTGTTAACTCAAGATCTAAAAAAGGTTAAGTCAATAGCTCTCTCCAACAATGCAGTACCAGACACTAGAACACAGCTCAAGCTAAGAGCCACAGGCCAGTTTCCAAAGGATATTTCTAAGGTTACTCCTGCATTTTTCAGTGTCTGTGAACAAAGCTTGCCTCACTGCTGCTCATGACATGTCTGAAGGAACCTGCCCATTTCTAATCATGAGGTTTATGTGCAGGAAAGTTTTCACATTTCTGCACATGACTGTAGAGGAAGCTTTTCCTTCTGCTGCCTTTGCTTGAAGAATGCCTGCTTTGCTGCTACTCAGGTTGAATGTCAATGGTGTTTGCACTGCAATTGATCCTGTTATGTGCAGCATACGCTATTTTTGGTGGTGGCTGCAAAATCTCTATGTGATTTTGTCGAAGGGTGGATATAAGTGAAGGCTGACATATACAACTACAAGATTTCTGCCTGTGGGGATTTGGGCCATCATCAGAGCTCAATGTTCCCCATCCGGCTCAGTTCCAGTTGAATATTCAAAGGCATTCTTTCCAGGGGCCCACTGTATCACAAGACACTCTTTGGTTGACACTGCACGCAATGCTCCAGCCTGTTTCTGGATACCCACTGAAACTCTATCGAGAGCGGTATCTAGGAAATTAACTCAATGCAGTGCAGAACCTGAATGTTCTCTTCAATTGACATTTTCATCAAAATCACTGATTTAAGGCTTTGTTGGCCAAGTTTCGCATCTTAAAAAGACGTTTGACTCCAATTCAAATCAGTATGCTTCTGTTCCTGAAGAAATTCCTTTGTGTAAATCTAACAACTTTAGTCCTGTCTCTTTATGCCGGGGGGTACACAAGGGGGTGGTGATGGACGGAGCATCAGAACCAATCAAACACTCACACCCAGTCAACAGATCTGGGTTTGATCCATCACCGTTCTTTAGCCCACTCTGCCACCCCAGTTCAGACATGGCCATATGCAAATCAGTCTGACCCTGTGCCTCATGGGAACAGTCCAGCCCGAACTGCCAAGCCATGCCTTCCCTGGACCGGAAACAAGCTTCCTAGGACCGGTTTCTGGCATTTCAGCCGTCTTCAGCCAGGCTTGCTTGAATCCAGTGACAAAGTGAGCAAGGGACTCACGTCTGAGCATACCCTGCCAACTTATGGCGAACAAAGCGGTACAAAAGGGGGTGGTGATGGACGGAGCATCAGAACCAATCAAACACTCACACCCAGTCAACAGATCTGGGTTTGATCCATCACTGTTCTTTAGCCCACTCTGCCACCCCAGTTCAGACATGGCCATATGCAAATCAGTCTGACCCTGTGCCTCATGGGAACAGTCCAGCCCGAACTGCCAAGCCATGCCTTCCCTGGACCGGAAACAAGCTTCCTAGGACCGGTTTCTGGCATTTCAGCCGTCTTCAGCCAGGCTTGCTTGAATCCAGTGGCAAAGTGAGCAAGGGACTCACGTCTGAGCATACCCTGCCAACTTATGGCGAACAAAGAGGTACAAAAGGGGGTGGTTATGGATGGAGCATCAGAACCAATCAAACACTCCCACCCAGTCAACAGCAGGAGCAGTGAGTGGAGAACAAAGCCAGGAAACAGTAATACATGAAACTGAAATGTCTGTGTTTTAAAAGTGTAAATGTTTGTGCTGGCATCGACCAAGTTATTTCTGTGGCAGGGCTAATTAAAAATACAGAAACGTAGAACATGATAACATTTGAGAAGAAATGAGCCAAATGTGTTCTTTGCCAATCCTCTTTCACCATTTCAGGCTTCAACTTATACCTCTGCCGATTCTTGTCTCGATCTTTTAGCTATATTTACTTAAATACTGGATTAACAACTCAACTAAAGGAATATACAAATAATGGTGGATTTGCACCACTGCTCTCTACGTTACCAGGCTAGTGAAGCCATTCCACTCTACCTGCGAACCAGTTCTAGATTGTTCTGGGTCTTCCAGATAAAATAGATTGGTCAGTTCCAGTATTTAGTATTACCGCTTTGACCCCTGCACTACACACCTTAATGCAAGGATTACATTGCTTCTTTAGAAGAAGTGAAGTTGGCAGCGGTCTCTCTTTGTAGACAGTGCAGATCTTGCTGATAGACCAATGAGTCGTGTTTATTGACAATTTGCTACCGGCGTGTTTCCTGTGGCGAGCCACTCGGGCCCTGCAATGTGCAGGATGTCCGCAGCACACATTCCTACAGGCGTGGCTGAGGGGATAAATAAAAGGGACCCTCATTGCTTGGGGGCAGACCCAGACAGTACATCAGTGTTCTGACTATCTGTGCAGAGCAGCAGGATCCCTGCTAAGCCGCCCATACGCACAATCACGTATCTCTGTATCCCAGCTGCGCTCTTCCCAAAGAGGTGACACCAAGAAATATCACTGATGAAAAAGATCATAAGCTACTGCCAAGCCAACAACTATCTTCGAGAAATAGGGAAACATGCATCTAAATGTACCTAGAACTCTTGCTGTGATACCTTTGGGCGGAGCATACAGAGTTTCTTTCTTTGGTGGGAAAATTCTTTCAGAACTTCATGTCTAAGATGTCAGTGAAAGCGTCTCTAATTATAGACTCAATAGTTTCTACAGTTCAGTGCCTCCAATAAATCACCTGTATTTGAACGCCCTGACAGCTCTTTTCCCACGAACTTTGACAGCAGGTTGACATTGTTGTGATTTCGAAGCCTGCATGTGCGCGAGTACAGTAAGGGCTTTCTTTCTCTTGGTGAGAACCAGAGGACAGAAACATAGGGAGAAATACTAACAACTTGCAAATTGTCCCTGCTTACTGGTGTAATTTCCTCAAAGTGAGATTAGGCGGCAATGACACATGTCAATCTACAATTTTGAAATCCCATTTTGATGAGATTTGTTCAGTTCTTGTGATAACTACATCCAATGAAGGCAAACTTTAAAAAAAACCTAAAGATAAAACCTACTTTGGAACAATGCTTATTATATATGTTGTTTAAATTGTGCATGCTGCACTACATATATGCCAGAGGCTGCTTTCGGGCCAGAAGGCTAATACTTCAATATTATAGCCTAGATGAAACCGTGAAAAATAGTGTATTACCCCAAAAAGCCTCCAACCTTAATATCTCCTAAAGTCATACATTCCCTGGTACAAATGTGAAGGGTTCTACAATTATACTGCAAGACTGTTTTTTCAAAAAGCATTTCAAAGTAGGCCTGAGCGGAGTTCGCAGAGTTTTACTCTGTGGGACTACGCAAAGTGACAGAAAAACTCGGTCGCGCTTCGTGGAGTTCCACGCGCGGCGGAGAGTATGTTAGGTCGCGCTGCTCGCACTGATTTTAAGTGCTGGGAGCTTGTCCAGCGCTGTAAGATCAGAGCAAATGGCACTCCGTGTAATGCCAGAGGGTGCTGCTTCTTTCAGCTGCTTGAGTAGACATTCTATTCCAGCGGCAGCTTCCTCAATGCGAGCAGCAGATTTATCAACGCGAGTGGTCACGACCTGCCTCGGCCGCCCACACTGAGAAATCTCGCAGGGAGGAGGTCCAGCGCGACTTTTGTCTTGCAAGCACTCACCAACTTACCTCTGGTGAGCCACGCAAGAGAAAAAACTGCACTCTGCGTTGCTTCACAGAGTTTTGCAAAACTCCGCACAGAGCGGGCAAAACTCTGCAAACTCCCCCAGCAGAGTGAAATTCTTCGTACACACCTATTTCAGAGCCTGCCTCTGACTATTTACTGAAAGAATCACTTAACAACTATAAAATTTGGAGTTAAACTGGGTAAGAAGCATAGCAAACGTCTCATGTGTAAGCCATTTGTAAAGGCTGTATGCCATGCTTTTTTTCAGAAAGGCACAGTGAGCCATTTTGAGGGACTTATATTTACCTCTCCCCCTCTTCAGTAGGTGACGAAGGTGGACTTTTTGCTTTGAGATATGACCTATGGATTTTAATTTACAAATAATGCTACATGCGTTAAAACACACTGAAGTTGTGACATGACGTTCTTAGGTCAGAGCAAGAACAGGGAGTTTTCATAATGTAGCATGGGTAGTTTTACCACGCTAATGTAGGACACCCTTGCTCAAAGATCCAGAAAGGGCAAAATGTTTTTAGAAAACTAGATCTAGACGTTATAGATTCCGGCCAATTCATTGAAGGATACTGCTCATGCCAGAAGCCCAAAGTTTTACAGCTTCGGCTGTGTCAGGATGTGTTCAACTGACATAGCCCACTGGATGGGAAAAGCATGGGCAGTGCCAGTCTTCTAATATTTTTTGCCTTGGTACAATTCAAGATTATATGAGTCTGCCAAATGCATTTCTCATTGGCAAGTACGTCATCGCCCATCTATAAAATCTTTCCATATTTCTACCTTTCGTCAATCTATCTTGCAGCAGACAAGCTCCATCCAGCCATTACCCCCATCCATTTATTTCTGTCTTCATAGAAATGGAGCATCAGGTCAACCCTATCCACAGGATTGGTAGACCTCATGAAGATCAAAGCAAAGAGAAGACTTTAAACAACATCTGTTGACTAGTCAGGAATTGTAGACAAAACGTGGTGGAGACAACTGAGTAATTAGAACAGTACAAGATGGTGCTGGTTTTAGTAATATGCATTGTCAATATGGGGCCTTGAAAAGTTTCTACTTTTTTTTTAGAAAGCTAGATGGAACTCTTAACCACTGCTTCGGGAACCTGTATTGCAACTTCAAACATGACTTTCCACGTCCTCAAAAAGAGTAGACCTGGGAAATTCACGAACTTCACATTACATGACATTTTAACAAAATTATACAATGCACCATTTTTTGTAATTTGTTTACCCAAGTCTGCACCTTGTGTTCAAAGTTCTCTGGAGATACCAGCAGGAGATCAGTTTGAGCAGAAAATGACTCACAGAAGACATTTTCTACTCGAACCAGGCTTCTACTGGTATCTTGCAAAACCTTTTAACATGAGGTACACACTCTTGTAAAAAAAAAACAAAAAAATTATAATAATAACCTAAGATATTAGTAAATCATATTTCGCTAGGAAAACATTTAATAAGGTTTCGAAGAGTTTCATTACATTTTGCGATTTCATACAGCTTTAAAACTCTGTCGCCGATGAAAAAATGAAAACATCAACACACCTAAAATCTGCTTAGTTCCACCATTAAATCTGCAAGTAGTGTAAAAAAGACATTCTGGGCCTCGGCTGATTGAACACATTCTAGAGGCACAATACAGCTGGATTTCAGGTCTTACTTCAAACGACTTGGCCTAGATAGCCTTTCTTGGTGATTGTCAGAAGGTGACCAAATTACATTAACGTTTTTTGCCATAAACATTAGTTTATGACCATATTTAAGTCAGTTACAATTGCCAGAGATTCACAAAGGGATTCCTGGTAGGCATATGTGGTGAGATTTCCACTGAGAGTGCAGAGATCTCCGCACCCATAAATCTCACTAAAGTGGTGGATTGAGAAATTTCAAAGACATAGTTAGTTTTGGAAGTTTTAATGCCGCCAACAGGTATATTTGTGGGCATACACCCAATCCTCACATTCCCCTTCCAGCCTGGAAGGGGTTGAAGATGTTATCCGCCCAGGTGCTGGGGTAAGGAATATGCTACTTACCAGTATGCATCTGTTCTTGGCATGTAGAGCTGCAGAGTCACACACTGAGGATAAGATCGCCATCTGGTGTTGGGCTCGGATGATTGCAGGTTGTTGTTGTCTTCGGAAGAAGCCTTTGGTCACGAGGTTGGTGACTCCTCCCCTGGACAACAGTGCGCATGGGCATCCACTCCATCGTCAGATTGTTTTTCGCCATGATGGGAAAAGATGGAGTGTATAGAAATGAAAGAAAGGATGTCCATGTGTAATGTCTAAGTAAGACGGATGCTGGAACAGATACAGGTCCCGGGGAGGCGGGCGGGCGTGTGTGACTCTGCAGCTCTACATGCCAAGAACAGATGCATACTGGTAAGTAGCATATTCCGTTCGAGGCATATGAGCTGCAGATCACACACTGAGGATAGATTATACAGCAGTGCTTCCCCTTAGCGGTGGTCGCCTGTATCCGTTGCGGCAGCTTGAAATAAAGTTTTTAGGACAGCCTGGCCCACGGAGGCCTGTTGTTTGGCCTGCACGTCAACACAATAGTGTTTAGTGAAGGTATGCGTGGTAGACCACGTGGCTGCCTTGCAAATGTCTTCTAAGGGAATGTTACCTAAGAAGGCCATAGAAGCCCCTATTTTACGCGTGGAGTGCGCCCTAGGGGGAACTGTAAGTGTACGTTTAGCCTTGAGGTAGCATATTTGGATGCATTTAACTATCCACCGGGCTATACCTGATTTGGAGATCGGGTTGCCTTTGTGTGGTGGTGCGAAAGCAACAAAGAGTTGTTTTGTCTTTCGAAAGGGTTTTGTCCTGTCGATGTAATAAAGCAAGGCTCTTTTGACATCTAAGGTATGTAGGGCCCTTTCAGCTACGGAGTCTGGGTTTGGGAAAAAGACCGGTAGCTCTACTGATTGGTTAAGGTGGAAAGGGGAAATCACTTTTGGAAGAAATTTAGGGTTTGTCCTAAGAACCACTTTGTTACGGTGTAGTTGTAAGAAAGGTTCCTCTAGTGCAGGGGTACTCACAAACTTTCTCTCGGGGGCCAAATTTACAGTGTGGTTTGTGGCCGAGGGCCGCACCGGTGAGGGCGGGGCAGTGGGGGAGGGGGCGGGGCTAGAGCAAAAAAAAAAAAACTGTGACCATGAGGTTGAACACAGGCCCCTGCAGCAGACGCCTTCGTCCACTGAGCCACCAGACCCGGCATTCACACATATCTATCTATCTATCTATCTATCTATCTATCTATCTATCTATCTATCTATCTATCTATCTATCTATCTAGCTCGGTCTCCCTCCCTCCCTCTATCATTCTCCCTCCCTCTGTCTCCCTCTCTCCCTCCCTCTCCCTGTCTCCCTCCCTCTCCCTGTCTCTCTTCCTCTATCTCTCTCTCTCTCCCTCTGCCTCACTCACTGTGTTTGTCTCCCTCACTCTCTGTCTCCCTCCCTCCCCCTGTCTCCCTCCTTATTTTTGCAGCCGTCGGTGGCACGCGGCTGAATTACAGCATGTAGTTTGCCCTTCTCTTTTTGGGAGGTTGCGGAAACAAGTAGATCACATAAAAATAGAGGATTTGCACTGTGAGTCCCATCTGCATTCTGTATGCTAACAGACTCAGTCAGGGTATCAGCTGGTATGACATCACATGAAAGCTGGCATGACAGTGACATCATAGAAAATCAAATGGCACCCATGGCACAAGTGAATGAGCTTTGAACACTGTAGAAAAAAATAATGCCACTAATACTGTATGAGTTAGCAATACCAGCAGCAGCTGCAAGCCATGCGTTTCAAAACACTCGCCAGTACTAAGAGGGTTGTTCAGACTCTCTGCTTCAGTAGCTGGAATTTACTTACTCTCTGTCTCCCTCCCTCTCCATCTGTTCTCCCTCTGTCCCCCTCCCTCCCTCTGTCCCCCTCCCTCTCCCAACTTGTCTGTCTCTCTCACGCTGTCTCTCCCTCCCGCTTTAAACTCACCTGCTGCTCTCACTAGCTGCTCCCCCCCCCTCCCCCTGCCCGTCACCTCACCTTCCCTGGAACACAAACAGCCGCCGCACCCAAGTACTTCACGGGTCTTTTAAAGGCCAAGTCACTAGTTAATGAGGCTTTGTTGTATTTCATCTCTTCTTAGCGCCCCTGCATCTCCACTCATTCAGAGGGGAGCTGCAGGGGCGCTGAGAAGAGGTGAAATACAACGAAGCCTCATTAACAAGTGACTTGGCTTTTAAAAGAATCGCCCGGCCCCCATAGCCCCGCGCTGCTGCAACCGGCGGTGCACAGGTACGATGTCTGCAAGGTCCGCGGGCCGCCAGGGAAGGCTTGCCGGGCCGCTGGCGGCCCGCGGGCCGTACTATGAGTACCCCTGCTCTAGTGTAAGGGCTTGTATTTCACTTACTCTGCGTAGGGAAGTGATTGCGATAAGGAAAGCTACCTTCCATGTTAGGAATTGCAATTCACATTTGTGCATAGGTTCAAATGGGGGACCCATGAGTCTTGTTAGAACCACATTGAGATTCCACACTGGTGCAGGTGGCAATCTTGGGGGAAGAATTCTTTTGAGACCTTCCATAAACGCTTTGATGGCTGGTACCTTAAAAAGGGACAGGTGTTGCCTATTTTGCAAGTAGGCTGCCAAGGCTGCTAGGTGTAAACGTATAGAGGAATACGCTAGATTGCATCTTTGCAAGTGTAGTAGATAGCAAATGATGTTTTGGATGGAAGCATCCAATGGATGTATGTCATTATTAGCGCAGTAGATGGCAAATCGTTTCCATTTAGCGGCATAACACGCTCTAGTAGTAGGGCGTCTGGCTTCCTTTATGATATTCATACAGTCTGGAGGGAGATTGAGGTAACCGAACTCTAAGACCTCAGGAGCCAGATCGCTAGGTTCAGTGTTTGAGGATCTGGGTGTCTGATTTCTCCATGGTTCTGGGTTAATAGATCCGGGGAGAGGCGTAGCCTTTGATGTGGAACTAAAGATAGTTCCAGAAGTGTGGTGAACCACGGTTGACGTGCCCAAGTGGGAGCCACTAGTATTAGTGTTAGTGACTGTTGTTTCAGTTTGCGTACCACAAATGGAACTAGTGGGAGAGGCGGAAAGGCGTACGCAAATCTGCCTGACCAGTTCATCCATAGGGCATTGCCCTTCGACTGTGGGTGTGGAAACCTGGCGGCGAAGGTTGGGCATTTTGTGTTTTCGGGAGTGGCGAACAGGTCTATGTCTGGTTGTCCCCACTTTTGGAAGAAGGGGAGTAGAACCTTGGGGTGTAGTTCCCATTCGTGGATCTGCTGTGTGTGGCGACTTAGGAGGTCGGCCACTTGATTGTGGATCCCTGGGAGATGTTCTGCTAACAGGTAGATGTTTTGGGGAATTGCCCATCTCCAGATTTGCTGTGCCAGTTGGGACAGTTGGAGAGAGTGTGTCCCTCCCTGTTTCTGTATATAATACATTGTCGTCATGTTGTCTGTGCGTATGAGGACAGTTTTGTTCTTTAGGTGAACTTGAAAGGATTTTAGTGCTAGGAACACTGCTAAGAGTTCCAGGTGGTTGATGTGGAGCAGTTTCTGTTGACTGGTCCATCTGCCCTGAGTGGTATGGTGAAGGAGGTGGGCTCCCCACCCTGTGAGAGATGCGTCTGTAGTTAGCACAACTTGTGGAAGAGGCTCTAAGAACGGTCGTCCTTTGGACAGGTTGATGGTGTTGCACCATTTCAGTGAGCGAAGCGAGCGACTGTCCACCAACACCAGATCGGTAAGTTGTCCGTGAGCTTGGTTCCACTGTTGTGCTAGACATTCCTGTAAAGGACGCATCTGAAGTCGTGCGTGTGGGACTATGGAGATGCAGGACGCCATCATGCCTAGGAGCTGCATGAACACTCTTGCTGGAAGAGATGGATGAGTTTGAAATTGAGAGATGAGATTTTGTATACTGGCTATCCTGGCAGTGCTGGGATAAGCAATGGCTTTGGATGTATCTATGGTTGCTCCTAGATACTGATGTAAGTGGGAAGGTTGTAGGTGGGATTTGGGGTAGTTGATAGTGAATCCCAAATCGTGGAGAGTTTGAATCGTGCGATGAGTGTGGAGAACGCATTTTTGGTATGTATTGGCTTTTATGAGCCAATCGTCCAGATAGGGGAAGACATGGATCTGCTGTCTTCTGAGGTGCGCTGCCACGACTGCTAGGCACTTGGTGAACACTCTGGGTGCCGTTGTTACTCCGAATGGGAGGACTGTAAATTGATAGTGTTGCCCATCTACCACAAATCGTAGATATTTTCTGTGAGCGGGATGCATAGGGATGTGAAAGTATGCGTCCTTGATGTCTAATGTGGCAAGGAAGTCTCCCTGTTGTAAAAGTGGGAGGACTTGTTGGAGAGTGGTCATATGAAAATGATCCGAATGTATATACTGGTTTAGTAGTCTGAGATCCAGTATGGGCCTTAGTGTTTTGTCCTTTTTGGGAATGAGGAAGTATAGAGAATATACCCCTTTTCCCTGATGTTGAAGGGGGACTGGTTCTATCGCATGTTTTTGTAACAGGGATTGAACTTCTTGTTTGAGGAGAGAGAGATGATGTGAGGACATTGGACGTTGTTTGGGCGGTATGTTTGGGGGGGATTGTATGAGTTTGAGGCAGTAGCCAGACTGGATAATCTGTCTTACCCATCTGTCTGTGGTGATGGAAGTCCAGACAGGTAGGAATTGTTGGAGTCGCCCCCCGACCGGAGTGGAATGGTCTGGGGGGAGTGGTGGCAAGTCACTGTTTAGTGGCTGGGGAGGTGCGGGTGTTATTGTTGTTGCCCCGCCCTCGACCTTTGTTATTGTTTCCCCGATAACCTCCTCGGAAATAACCTCTGTTAGGGGATGTTTGTCCAGAATTTTTAAAGGTGGACGTGGTCTCAGTTGATGTGTTTTTGGAGCCTCCTCTATAAAAGGAGCGACGAAAGGAACCCCGGTTTTGAGGAGACTGCAGTGCTCCCATAGACTTGGCAGTTTCATTATCCTTCTTCATTTTTTCTAAGGCAGTATCCACTGCAGGGCCAAATAGCTGCTCTTGGTTGAAAGGTTGAGCTAGAATTGCGGTTTGAACCTCCGGTTTAAAACCGGAAATACGGAGCCAGGCATGACGTCTGAGTAAGACGCTAGTATTGACCGCCCTAGAAGCAGTGTCTGCCGCATCTAAGGCGCATTTAATGGAGGCATTAGATATTAATTTGCCTTCTTGAATGAGGTCAGTGGCCTGGGACTTAAAGGGTTCCGGCAGATGTTGGATAAGGTCCTCAAGTTGGTCATAATATGCCCTGTCATACCGGGCTAACAGGGCTTGGGTATTGGCAATACGCCAGTGGTTCGCCGCAGGCGGCGACTTGTTTGCCTGAGGCCTCTAAAAGCTTAGACTCCTTGTCTGGGGGGGGCGTTTCTCCAGTTGTCTGTGAGTTAACGCGCTTCCTGGCATTTGATACGACCAAGGAGTCTAAAGGGAGCTGGGCTTTAATGTATGCAGGGTCCTGCGCGGCTGGTCGGTACTTTTTTTCGATGCGGGGGTTGAGAACCCTCGCTCGAACAGGGTCTTTAAAGACGTCAGTGGCATGCTTTATAACCCCTTTAATCATGGGAAGTATATGAACAGTTTTTTGTGACTGCTCAAAGGTATCGAGGAGAAAATCCTCCTCAAGTGGGTCTGTGTGCATAGTGACACCATGGAATGTTGCTGCCCTGTTTATTAGTTGGCCAAACCCTAGGTGGTCATCAGGAGGGGAGGGCTTGGAGGGGTAGGTAGTGGGGTCAGGCATGTCAGGTATTGGATAAGACCAGTCATCTACCGGTGCTGTGTCTGGAAAAGTAAACGGGTCGGTTGGATCAACAGGATCATTAAATAAATCAGGGTCCGCCCCTCCCCCTAAGTCATCATTATCATCCTGTGGAGGAGGTGAATGATAGGGAGACGGTAAAGGTAAAGGTAAAGGAGAAGCAGGAGGAGGAGGGGGGGACGGGTTAGAAGGTAACACAGGAGAGGAAGGACGAAGTGGTGAAGTGGCACAGTCCTTTTTCCGTATGGGAGCTGGGGGAGGTGTAGTGTCCAGCTTCCGCTTTTTATATGGGATGGCAGTCACATGTCCAGTGTTAGGATTGATGTAGATCCGCTTTTGAGTAGGATCTGGTCGAAAAAGTTCATCTGGCTCCGAAGGTGGTGGCTGCGACGTCCGCTTCGGCTCTTTATGAGCGTTTTTCAGTGTGGACGCAATTTTCGGTGCCGATGATGTTTTCGGTGCCGAAGGATGTTTCGGGTCCGATGGATTTTTCGGAGCCGACTGAGTTTTCGGTGCCGATGTATGTTTCGGTGCCGATGTATGTTTCGGTGCCGAGGGACTTTTAGGCATCGATGTCGAAGAACGTTTCGGTGCCGGTGGAGACTTCGGTGCCGAGGAACGTTTCGGTGCCGAAGGAGATTTCGGTCTTGGAGCCTGTTTCGGTGCCGACAGTGGTTTTTTCGGTGCCGAGGGTGTTAAAGGCACAATCAGATGAGGTTTGCTCGAGCCCGAGCCACCTACAGGCTGAGATGTCTTCGGAGCCGGGCCCGAGGGCGGGGCTTCTGAAGAGGATTTCCGGTCGCGACTGGGCCCAGCTGGCGGAGTCTTGACCAATGCTTTTTTGGATGGGGCAGGGGGGGTGGTACTCACACGCTGCCCTGGAGTGATGAGGTCATCGGAATCGTCGGCTTCGGACACGATCTCGAGATCTTCGGTGTGGTCTTCGGGAACATCTTGAGCAAAGATGTCCTCCGGTTCTGGAGCTGGTTTGGCCATAATATGGCGTCGAGCTCTTCGGTCCCGGAGGGTCTTCTTCGAACGGAAAGCGGCACAAGCTGGACAGGTGGACTCGTTGTGTTCCGGCGACAGGCAGAGGTTACAAACCTCGTGGTGGTCACTGTGGGGGAACTTCGCTCCTCACTGGGGGCATTTTTTGAAGGGTGTCCTGTCCATCAGCCGCTTCCGGAACCGGTCCGAGTTGATTTCGACGTCGATGGAATGAAGATTAAAGAGTTAAATTGGATTGTTAGAAGTTTTCTGCTGCAGCGGAAAAAAGTTCATCCGAACCCAATGGCGGAAAAAAACAATCTGACGATGGAGTGGATGCCCATGCGCACTGTTGTCCAGGGGAGGAGTCACCAACCTCGTGACCAAAGGCTTCTTCCGAAGACAACAACAACCTGCAATCATCCGAGCCCAACACCAGATGGCGATCTTATCCTCAGTGTGTGATCTGCAGCTCATATGCCTCGAACATCCCATTTCAGGGTAAAAGGGAAATGGATCATCCCCAAACTAGGTGGGGATGCTGGGGAAGAATTTTTTTCCTACCGGGAAAAATATTTTCCAAGTGGCGGAAAAACAAAAGTACATTTGCACAGGGGACTCTATTCATGGACAACACCATACAGAGGGAATTAACGTCCGACTAGAAATCACGTGCCTTTCCATGAATCCGCATGTAAACCTGCACCAAGTGCGTAATGTCTTGCTTTGGAAAGACTGTGGGGTAAAGACTATAAATCCATATAAATGTGTGACATTATTTCAAGCATAAGTTCTTTATTTATTTTGTTGAAATGACATTCTCACCAGAGTTATCAACTTAACTAATGTTTCTCTTTTAAGTCTTCATAATTTCCGCCATTTTGTCTGCCCTAAATTACTTTGCCATTTTCACTGAACCTTAAAGTTTACCATTGCATAACCAAGTTTAACATCCAAATGTGGACGAAGTCACAATACAGTTTTCTTCTGTGGCTTTGGATATGTGACAACACAGGGTTTCTCAGAAGCACATTCAAAACAAAACATGAGAGAGGATGCATATCTATGAACAATATTTTTGTATCTCACACACCGTGTTGCCTATAAGCCGCCCTAGATACAGATATGATCATTTGGATGGTATCCCATAGCATAACTTCGAATTACACTGACTTGGAAATGTACTCACTGCGAGATTCTCCAGCATGGAAATTCAACATTACATATATATTCGTTGTAGAAATTGAATTAAGCCATTTGGATCAGACTGTTACTACCTGGAATGGATTTGAAAAATCCAAATGTTCAGACATGAAAATATTTATTGCAAAGATTTTTGATGTTCGTCCTTTCCTTGCAAAATTACAATTTGTGTGAACGCTAGTAAAATTGAAGTTTTTCTGTAGCATGGCCAACTGCGGACTCCTAAGGCTATTGGTTTAAAAACTGGATGGTTCTCCATTACAATTCACATTACTTGACAGTAATGGCATATGGCTACAACAACAAAAGCAGCAAGGAAACATGAAGAAACCATAACACTGCACTACAATGATGCCATGGCTAAAGGGACCTTGCAGAGTACATACAGTACCTATATTTGGCTTACAGGGGACGTAAAGGGGTTGCCCCCCTATAAGCTGCTTGCCTTCACGTCTCTTACGCTAAAAAAGGGACGACATTTTGGTGAGCAGGTTAACTAGCAGGCCATAAAAACATTCATGATGTGGGAGTATGACCATATTAAATTATGAGAAAACTTCAATTTATGATTCAGATGATTAAGAATGAGGATATAACTCACCTAAAGATAACAGGGTTTCAGATGCTACCTTTCGGATCTCTTCATTTTCCGACTGGCACAGCGCCACCAGCGTTTTAATACTTTCGGTAGCCTGGAAAGCACAAACGGAAAGGGAACACTGTCGCTGTTAATAACAAGGTGAAATAGCAAGCCACAACTATTCGATTCGTGCCACATGCACAAAGCACAGCAACATGAGGTTCCTTCTTAAATTAGATCCTGTCTGGCTAGCACTCACCCTAGGGCACTTTCAAAGATCAGTTACAGTTTTGTTTTTAATGGTACAGATTATACTAAATGTTGGCTGTGCTATAATTCAGTAACTCAATACATAAATAAGAAACTATAACTGCAGTTTAGCTTTCATTGTCTCATCGGTCCCTCCACCGCTGTTATCCTTCCTCGGACTGGGGTCTTGTGGGAGAGCATCCACTGGAGACATGTCAGATGAGTGAAGTGGAGAAGGGGCACGCTTGCTATGGAGGCCTCGGTAGATGCAGTCAAGGAATCCAGGCAATCAAATAAATAAAAAAGAGGGAGAGGAAACAGCATAGGAAATTTGTAGGAGAGTAGAGGCTCTCCACTGTAGAAGGGCAGGTGGTGTGGCAGAGGATGGAGCATATAGGAAGACATTTTAATCTGGGATTAAAGGAATAGAGGCAGGTCTGGAACCTTAAAATCTGTGGACTAGACCAGTAAGAGAAGAGGAGGTCGAGGACACAGAAGATAATATGGAGAAATTAAAACGAACAAGTAGGTTAGGCAGTAGCGTAGTCAGTGAGTCATGGGCAGTAAGCACAAGGAAGGGAGTGCCCCCTCCCCCGGCGGTTGTTTGCGTAATAAAATTCAAGAATAATCGGGCTTTATTTGGCCCCGCAGGCCTTTGGGATTCGGTGCAACTGCACCTGTTGCACCAATGGAAGCTACGCCCCTGGGGTTGGGATGGAGTGGGAGTGAGAAAAGCAGAAGAACTGGGGAACCAAGTTCGAGGCCTAGCCCCGGCTCGACATCCTGTGATACTGAGCAAAAATCTTAATCGCCCCATACCCCAAAAATGTGAGATATCACCTGGTTTTCATGTAAAACGCTCTAATGTCCTTGTGCCAAGTTAGCTCTATATAAAACTGCTAAAAAGACGATTAAAATAAACATAACACAAAAGAGGATTGAGTGGGAACATAGGTGGAGAAGAGGGGCAATGAAGAAACAGGATCTCCGACTGTTCGCTATTACTTGCTTAGATGGTCTTTTTACAGTTCAGGGCCTGGCAAGCACACCCATGCGCAATGACATCACTAAACGTGCCAGTGTATTAAAAAACATAAATTGCGTTCAGATAGTGAGTGCAGTGTTTTAATTGCTCTGCAGCGCTGGCGCTCCCTGTATAAAACAACATTAGAAAGTATGCAAATGGGAGCCAAAGGTAAAATAAAGAAATATTAAACAAACGCAAATAAATCATGAACAGGATCGATCCTGTCCTCGAACATCAGGGCAAACGATCGCAAGTGCTAAGATTCAACAAAAGAACAATGCCGCCCTGGAAGGGTGGGAGCCTGGCTGCTTTTGGCAGGCCTCCTAGACTGCGCACTAACAAGACACTCCGAGTGTGAGAACATTTTTGCTCAAGACAGGTGACTTATTTATGAATTTCTGGCAATGCGAGGAATCCGGTCCATTCTCCTCGGGGCAGGGTCAGGGCGGTGAAATGAAAGTTTCCCACGGTATTTTTTCCCTCTCTGAATGATGTCCAGCGTTCTGGCGGCAAGGCCTCGCGCAGGTACTGCACGTTTCCCCTCTGGGCACGGAGCGGCCAGAAGCTTATCTTTGTGCTCAGGTAATCGCCCTCTGCAGTTACAGGAACAAAAGTGTCACCGACAGCCCGTCCGCCAACGGCTTTAACTGATCGGGCGCTCGAAAGAAAAATAATAAGAAACCCTCCAATTAAAGTATTAATATTCGATCAGGATTTTATACCTGTGATCAACAGACGCCCGTAGCTACCTAAAAAAAACGCTAAAAGCCTTTAAATGACTGAGGAGGGGGGATGCGTGTCATTCTCTGCACACAAAGGGATTACACTTAGAATTGTGGCTTGTGTAAACATGTAGGGGTACATTTTTAGTTTTTAACCAGAAGAAGAAAAATCTCAGCAAAATGTAAAATGTTTGTGAACCCGGCTATCAGTGGCTGAACTGGCCTGAAGCTCGGGCCTATAACTCGCCAAGAAGAGGCCTTTAATGACCAGCGTGCCCTCGGTAGCGGAATATGATGACTTAATATGGCACTATAGACTACAGCTAAGGGCCATATCTGCCATTAAGTGCCTGCACAGGAGTTACAGGCCTCAGCCCAATGCAAAATCCTATAACCCCTAAGAAGAAGGGCACCCACCAACCACTGGAGCACCCAGGGGAAGAAGGTTCCAATTAAAACACAGAGTGCAGAGTCGTATTTCATGGGTGAGATAGAGTACATACACCAAACATTAGAATACCCCTCCCAGGCGGCGGGGTTCTTGAGGGATATTCCGGCTCTTCAACAACGACTGATGATCAGGGCAATCATTTTTTGCTTGCCACCTGGTTTAAGTAATCGCAGTGGTCACGTGATATGTCAGTCCGTGGATTCTACGGCACTTATGACATGGGTTCTAGGTCAGTAGCAATCTCAGCAATTCTGAAGTTAGCAGAGTCTGTACTTGCATTTATTCTGAACCATAACTTTTCAATTGACCTTCTAGTTCTCTTGCCTTTAATTTGCCTAGGGTCATTGTGTAGGCACAAAGCCAACCAACAGCCCTTCCAACCTCCCAAACTTCTAAAATAAGTCACAGAACCTTAGAACTTTCCAACTGCACTCGCATCCATTTTTTCTTCTGCGGAAGGCTGAAAGCTGGAGTCGCCTTGAGTCTCAGCAGTCTGCTCCTTCCCTTCCAGGTGCATTGGACATTTATTCAGAAAAGGTTTTCTAGAATGATCAACTGTGTATTGTATATTTGTATTCATAAAGAGCCTCATACCCCACTGTGGCGCAGGGTGCAATATCAGATGAGTCGCATGCTGCACCACGGGGGAGTGCTTGGTAGGTAACATGATATATTTCCTGTGCGATTGTATGGGAAGTGTCTTGGTGTTGTGTGTGAAGAACCAGATAGGTGTTCTTATCCTTTCCATGGGATGCAGAGCATATGGCTGTGATGGAGGAGGGAGTGCGAGAGAAATATGCAGATTGTACGTCCCATTAGCTGGCATGTATCATTTATTCTGCAAGTCCCATGTTAGGTTGGTGGTTTTTCTAATACTTTACAATCCACTTCCAAAGAGGGCTCGGGCAGTTTGGTTGACAACTCTAAGTCTTCGGAATCTGGGAGGGAAGGACAGAAGGGACAGAGGAGAGAACGGAAAGCGGCCTAGATCTTCCTGGAAGTTCTAAATTACAGTCACCCGCTATATGAATATGGCTATGAGATATGTAGTATTGATTAAGGATGGCATGATGGCCGGGACCTGCAAGGATGGATCACATTGCAGTTCTCCAGGGTGCTAGCTTCAGGTGGCAGATTACCCCAGCCATTAACTATTGCTTATTTTTTTGTATTGAATGAACAGAGGATCACATAAACACGGTTTCAGAGGAGCTCTCTAACCTATGTGATACAGGTGTGCATTTCCACTGTTGAGTGGTCCCCACAATATTCAAGCATTCAAAGGCCACAGCCCATTGTTCATAACGTTTTACGCTAAGTAAACATGATGCAGAACCATTTCGCCAGAATTTGTTTTGTTTTTGTGTGCAAAAGGGAATGGAGCAAATAGGTTACATACAGTTTCACAATGTGCGAGAATGGAGACCATTATTTTTGTTGATGCAAATTATTTTGTGTCATATCAGGCACCTATCATTTAAAAGTAAAAAGTCCAAAATTAGTGTGCTCCACCCGCTGCTACATATGCAGCAAAAATAGTGCAAAATCTATTTGGTCCATTTTTTCTCTCTAGGTCAACATTTTATGTAACACTTATCGAAATTAATTAAAAAAAAACAATCACAACTGGTCATAATGGATTTGCTCAATTTTCTTGTCCCACTGCAAGTATTATGCAATGTTGAGATCTATTGTGCAACTCAGCTAATGCTTGAAGCATTCC
The DNA here is from genome assembly GCF_964204655.1 of Triturus cristatus. Taxonomy (NCBI): domain Eukaryota; kingdom Metazoa; phylum Chordata; class Amphibia; order Caudata; family Salamandridae; genus Triturus; species Triturus cristatus. The sequence continues at coordinate 938,337,865 of NC_140587.1, read as the reverse complement.
TTTCAACATCCTAGTTATGCAAAACTATCATATACTCAGAATCTCAGATGGTGTTGGTATGTTCCTTCACTTTGCATAGAAAGCATCACTGGGGAGCCACAGATTAACAGTCAACACATTATAATAAAACCGTTCCACGAACAAGCACACCACAAGACAAACATTGCAAGCAGAATGCCTAGGTGGCGGCTGTTTGTGTACTCTTGTGCGGCTGCCCCACAAGCAGTTCTATTGAAAACCTGTTTGTCTTTCTCTCTGCGAAAGTTCATGGGAAAGTAAAGCAGTTTGACACGACTGACTACACATGGCTCAGAAAAGGCACCCTGTTATCAGCGATTATTGTACCTGAAGGCATTTCAGTGCCAGGCAAGCAGCCTTCTGCAGGTGGAGGTTGGGCTGCGTGAGCACTTCGCAGTAATAACTCAGAGCCTGGGAAACAGACACAAGGAAAGAGATGAACAGGATTACAGCAAAGTTCACAAAACGGCGCCAAATGTGACCTAGAGGAACCTCCCACCTACGCAGTCACTGCGCCATTGTCTCAACCTCATATTTAATAAGTATATTTTGTATTGGCAGATTTTGCCGTAACGCTGCTAGACCAAACACTTTTCTGAAACACTTTTACGTTTTTTTCTACTTTGAAATAAAAAAAAGCTGTACTTACCTCAACATCCATGGGAATGTTTAATACATACATTTCCTGTGTGATTTGTTGATTTGCAGATTTCTGAACACCCTATTTGACAATCACAGCCCATTTCCACAATGCTTAGTAATTACTTTGTGGGACATTATAAGTCCTAGAGGAGCGAAAGCCTCAATATACCTCTCGATTGTCTTGCAATAGCTACAACTTATGGCACACATCTGTATGGACCAAGAAAATGTGCCTCCTACAGACCCTTTGTTGTGAAAAAAAAATGTATGATATCGGTGTCTGTAGGAAGATGGAGTACTATCTAGTGATGCTGGTTAGGCTTCATTATGCAATTCTCTCACAAGACCCCAAAGATGGTACTTGGATTCACACTAATAAATCCTTAGCTCAGTCCTGGTAGTGTGGCAAAGGGCAGTTAGGCTTTACTAGAGGAACGTGTTAAGCATTTCAGAGTACCAACATGGAGGATAAACAATTGACACAACTCAAAAGAAATACGACACCAATTTATAAACATAAAGCAGATTTTTATATAAATTTAGACACCAAAATGAAGTAAATCATGTAAGCGCGACCGTAGATATAGATTTTAGAAGCAATAATAAATCACTGTAAATCAATCCTGCAAAAGTTTAGCATTGCCGTTATTGGTAAAAAGTACTAGTGGCAATCAGTGACTTACAGGTCGGGTAGCGTGGATACCAAGGGTGGTAAAGGTGATGCGGGTCCCAGGGCCTAGTCATGACAGTCAGTTCGATTTTACCTGGCTCAAGAAGCCCGGGTGCAGAGTTCTCCTGGCTCTCTGTGGTGCTGAAGCAGAAGCCACAGGGGAGCTGGTTTTACCATTTACACGGTGCTGCTGAACAACCCGGTGCAAAAAATCAACAATGAGGCCACTGCCAATGCCGGATGAAGGTGTAGCGGTGTTCACTCAAGGTGTTGTGTTGGGTAAAGGTGATAGGTGCTGGACTGGCCACCATCTAGCCTTGGCAGCGGGAAGGTAAGCAAGAAGTTGTTTCAAGCACCGGAGGTCAGCGGGAAAATGGTAGCCACCTGAAACTTGCTGTAGGTCAGGATTACGTTGTCCACAATGCACTGGATCATCTACTTTTGGGCGATCCTCTGGAGTGCACGATGGTCTGTGGTTCTTTGGTTCCGGCACATTGTTTTTAACTGTGTTGTGGAGGGGACTGGTGCCACTATTACATGGGAGTCTGGAGTTGCCTTTGGCTCTCAAAGGGGTCCCTGCCTGGGGGAACTGGTCTTTGGTCTGAGACAAGTCGAAGTCATGCAGTTCCAGGAAGGTTGCCACAGGTGCAAATGATCACACCTTTGCTTTTTGCAGATCCTGCTGTCGCAGACACGGTCCTCTTCTTTGTCTTTTGTTGCAATTCAGATCAGAACTGAGTTTCTGGTGTCATGAGTAGCCATTAAATCCTACATTTAGGGGCGTTAGGGGTGTGGGTGCAAGTGGCCAATGGGCTACAAGCCTCAACGGCTTATCCGCCCCCGAGGTGACTACATCCGGGGAGGTTGTCACCTTTTCTACACTGAACCCTCTATTCTGTCGCTTTAAAAAATGGCAAAAACCTTCCTTAGCTGTACAGACCAGCTAGCACACGTAGAGGTGTAGCTAACCTTCTGGGGATGAACACCTCTCGACTACATCATTTTCCAGCATGCCCAGTGCAAATGTGCCTGGGGACAGGGGGAGGACTGTTTCATCCTCTGGGGGCAGTCTGGTTGCATATGACAGGCGGTTTAAGCTTCGAAGCTCACCTTGATGTGCCACTCCAAAAGCCATCCTGTCAGGGAAAGAGGTGTGACCTCCTTCTCGTCTAGGCCATTGTTTCTGACTCCTGGGAGAGTTCACATCTCATCGCAGGGTGTCAGATTCCTTTCTTGGCGGCAGCAGCTGCCAGCCAGAGAAAAGGAAAGGCTGGGGCAACAAGGTAGGCAACCTCTATGGTAGCCACCTGGGTGCATGCCACATCACCCTCGACATGAGCATTGTGTCAGGGGTGATGAGGCATGTTATTTGATGCCAGTCATGTGCCATAATGGAGCTGGCAACCTTGAGTTTGCCTGGGTGCCAACCCATGTTATCCTACAAACCGCTCATCATTTTAGTAGCCTTTAATAGAAAAGGCCACTATAGGGACATATAAGCTTGCACTTACATGTCCACACTTTTAATATAATGCACCATGCCTCCTGGGCTCAGGAGGCCTTCCTTGGGGGTGACTGGTTTATATTAAAAATAGTGCATTGACTTTGCCACACATGCTGAGGGTAAATTTGAGTTTGAGTAGTTTGCACTGCTCCTACAGTCTGCAATGGCAGGACTGCTGTCATCAGTTTATATGGGTCACTCTGGATAGCACAACAGTGCTTCAGGCCCTGGTGACCCCTTCAACACCCTTGCACTGGGTACCACTGGTACAATATACTAGGGACTTATAAAGGGGTTAAAATCCTTGCCGATTGGGGTTGCCAATTCACATGTATCAGTTTTATTACAATTGAAGCTGAAAGTGTGTGGGGGAGGGGTGACCATACAAAAAGGGCACTTTCCTACAATGTCCCTTAGCATAATTTCACTGTCACAAATATATTGTCATTGGCGTCTAGTTCCTTCTTTGCTAATTTTACTACATGGAAAATATTCCGTACCTGTGAAAATCAGATTGCAGCTTGTAGTGCTGTAGATTCTCATGTTTTGCACACTTTTGGCATCTGCTGTTGTTGTCAGACATTGCAAGTAGGTTTTCGTTAAAGTTAGGTAAAAGTTACTTACTTTCGATAATGCTCTTTCTGGTGGATACTCTATCCAAACGCAGATTCATAATTTTTGTAATATTCCCCTTGCACTAGACTGGATCTGACCGTTTTTTTTTTGTAAAGCAGTGCTCCTGTGCGCCTCTAGGGGGGTGTTGTGCGGCTTCACATTTACTTTGCTCAGCTCTGGAAGTGGCAGAGCCACATCTAGGCATCATCCCTGCTTGCCAGCATCAGTTTCTTGATTCATTCTTTACAGCCCTCTGACACAGAGCACCAAACAATCAGAGGTAACAGTGTGCAGATCTCTAATTCAGAATTTTTTTAGATGGTTGGTGTAGGAAAGTGCCCTTTTGACATGGTCACTCCCACTTGTTGACTGGTATATGATGTGATTTTGACCAGAAGTGCACTGGGTTCCTGCTAACTGGGTCCCCAGTTCCAGATCTCCTTCTCAAAAACTATGCAATTGTTTCCCCACAACGGGCAATAACTTTAGTGCCCTCTGCAAGTCTCTAGTAAATGGTACCAACTGTACCTAGGGCCTGAGGTACTATAGAGGGTCTGTAAGGGCGGCAGCATGAATTGTGCCCCCTAAGGGACCCTTCACCAAGCTCATGCAACTTGCCACTGCCGGTTGCATGTCTTGGTGCAGACAAAAAAGGAAAACACAACATGGCAAACATGTTTGCCATGCCTACAGCCACTGCATGCAGTAGGTAAGTAACCCCATACAGCAGGCCTCACACTCCTAATTGCAGGGTGCACTGTACTACATGTGAGGGCATAACTGCAGTTCCATTACAGCCAGCACAAGTGAACAGGGAAGCCATTTTAAGTACATGTGCAGGACACTGGTGAAAATGAGTTCCCCAGCTACATGATGGCTTCACTGAAAAGAAAGGATGTTTTGTATCAAACATCTCGTACTATTAAACCCACACTGCAGTTAAGGGTCCCAGGAGCAATGATCTCCCGGCAGAGTTTTCTCAACGGTGTGCTCCGCTACTGGAGAATCACCTCCTGGAGGTATATAATGAAGCATTGGAGGGGCAGTTTTTGCCTGCCTCCATGCAAGAGGCAGTGGTGATCAGGATACTAAAACCTGATAGAAACCCCCTGTTGCCTAGTTTTTACCGACTGATTTTGCTCCTCAATTTTGATGTAAAACTTCTGAGTGGGATATTGGAGGCCTGGCTTCTGCTGCATATGTCCCACCTGATCCACCCACACCAGACTGGGTTCATACTGAGGCATAACACTTCTCATGATTTGCGGCACCTGGCACAAGTTTGGCATGCCCCATGCCTTATGGTCGAGGATTGTGCTTTGGTAATGTTCGATACTGGGCAAGCCTTTGACGCGGTGGAGTGGTCATATATCTGGTTAGTCCTGCGGCAGCTTGGTGTGGGGACGGTGTTTCTCAAATGGGTCCAAATGCTGTACAAGAACCCCATCACTCTGATTCAGGCTAGAGGGATGGTGTTGGAAGAGTTTGCATTAGACCGGGGTACCCTACAGAGTTGCCCCTTATTGCCACTTATTTTTGCGGCGCCCATGGAGCCTCTGGCAGTGGCATTGAGAGGACGGATGGGTGGATAACCCTTGGGTACACTAACCATGTGGTTTCCTTACATGTCAATAGCACACTGGTACATATCCGTCAACCGGCACAATTGGTGCAGGTTCTCCTCACAAAGATGAAGAGATTTGGGGCAGTATCTGGTCTCCATATAAATATGGGAAAATCCAAACTGATTCCATTGGGGAGGTTGGCGATGGGGCCGAGGGATGACTTGCCGGTGGTGGGCAGCCCTGGGTCACTGAAGACACTAAATACTTAGGGATTCACTTGGCGCACATGCCTCCCTCCTACTTAGAGTGCAACATAGGATAAGTGGTGGAAGGTATACGTAGCTCCATACCATTTTGGAGGAATTTAACTCTGTCCCTTATGGGGCGAATAGCAATCACAAAAATGATGCCTTTATGCACTACAGCACTCACTGTATAAAGTCCCCAGGCAGTACTTGCAAATGCTAGATGGCCTACTGGTGGAGCTCCTATGGGGATCCAATCATAAGCAGATACGATTAGCAATGCTTCAACGAACATGAGGAATTGGAGGACTGGAGGTGCCCTTTCTGGAGCGCATAGCGGAATCCATGTAGGTGCTGAGGTGGAAAGAGGGCGGTTGCCTCACAATGGGAGACCTGTATGAAAATGGAAAATTTATAACGTGGGAGGCTGCAGAGACTGCCTTCAATTTGGGAACGGGGCGACTGTTACAGTACAGATATCTAGGGTTGCCTGAGAGATATGGCAGTCCTTCCACGAGGAACCTCCCCAGTACTAATGTACTAAGAGTGATGCTTTATATTAAACAGGGGCAGTATTTGATATCTCATCTCTATATGGTCCCCAAGATGACCTCTCTGGGTGACACTTCCGGTGCAGGTGCAGTGGGATGAGGTGGCGGGGGAGCCTTTCTCGAACAAGACTGGTCGAGAATCCACGAGGGGGTCTGGGAGGTGAGTTCTAATGCGCGATTTAAGCTAGTGCAATACAATATTGTACATCAGGTCTATCTCACTCTGCAGACATTATGCAAAATCTACCCGGACCGCTTGGGTGCGTGACACCGGTGCGGCGAGGCAGAGGTGTCCTACCTACATATGGTATGGACATGCCCAGTCCTAATTCAATATTGGGCTGCTATACTTGCACGAATGCAAAAGGCTACAGGATGGACAATCCCCAGGGAGATTCGATCAGTATTGTTGGGACTATTGCCTACCCCCAAAAATACGAAATTGAGTAGATGGCTTGCCTTTTTTGGAGTTACTGTTAGCGAAAAGACGTATTGTAATAGCTTGGCTAAGTCCTGCACCCCCAGAGATTGAGGTGTAGCTGCAGAACTTATGTGAGTAGGCGACCTCGGAGACGATCTGCATGAAACAAGCACAGAAGGACGAAAAACTCTAGGATGATATTCGGGCATGGGCGTCTATGCTAGCAGACCGGAGGGATTTGTGGGCCCACAGTTAACTGGAGGACTGATAAGGTGGGTGGCAAGGCTGTTTCTGGACAGTTGGCAGGCGGACACCCATGGACGAGGGGTTGGTGGCGATATCCTGAGACACCTGGAATCCCCACACGTCACACATTATTATGAGAGTGGGGAAACATGACAGAATGGGGAGGGTGGGGGGAGGTAATGGTGTTTACATGTCATAGACATCATTGTATAGCACTGTAGGGGAAGAGCCCACTCAAATGGTTGGCGTGTCTATACATGGCTCATATTTGTTGTTATGGAGGAGTGGGGGAACATGTGTCTTCCTGACATGTCTTCTGTTGGTAAAACTTGTCCTCATGATTCAAAATGTCAATAAAGTTTTGTCATACACCCCTGAAATACTACCAGTTACTGGTGGGTTGACTGACTGGTTTCCAGCAGCCTGCCACCAGGGACGAGTTGCTGATCCCCAAGGGTGAGGGCCTTGGATTTCCGGGAGCCATAAACCAAGCCTGCTCATCAGAAAATCAGCAAATCAGTCTTGACCCTGTGCCTCATGGGAACAGTCTAGCCTGAACTGCTAAGGCAGGTCCTCCCTGGACCTGAAACAATTATCCTAGGACCGGTTTCTGGGTTTCACCTCTCTTCAGCCAGGATAGCTTGATTCCAGTGGCACAGTGAGCCCAGGACCCACATCTGGGCATACCTGGCGCACTTAGGGCGAGAAAGCAGAAGACACACAATTGATGGACGGAATGCTGAGCAAATCAAAACATTCACCCCCAGTCAAGAGATCTGGGTTAAATGCTGGTTTCCAGTGCAGGGAGGACCTGGCTTGGCAGTTCGGGCTGGACTGTTCCCATGAGGCACAGGGTCAAGACTGATTTGCATATGGCTGGGTGCAAACTCTAATGGCATGGTGAGCAAAACAACGATAGATTTAGGCCCAGATCTCTGTACTGGGGTGAATGTATGACATTGTTCTGCATTCAGTCCATCAACTGTTGTTTTTGCATTTGTCACCCGAGTGGGACGGGTATGCCCAGACGTGGGTCCCATGCTCTCCATGCCACTGGAATCAAGCTATCCTGGCTGAAGAGGGGCGAGACCCCGAAACCGGTCCTAGGATGCCTGTTTCCAGTGCAGGGAGGACCTGGCTTGGCAGTTCGGGCTGGACTGTTCCCATGAGGTACAGGGTCAAGACTGATTTGCATATGGCTGGGTCCAAACTGGAATGGCATGGTTAACAAAAAAATGATGGATTTAGGCCCAGATCTCTGTACTGGGGTCAATGGATGAGATTGTTCTGCATTCTGTCCATCAACTGTTGTTTTTGCATTTGTCACTCCCTAAACTCATGCAGTTTACACCCCTCCCTTGCTAAACCACAGTATTTTTAAAAATTGGTGTGGATCTCCATATTGAGTCGTGTGCATCATTTATTGTCTATTGTGTGTATGTGTAGATGTCTAGCACTCCTTTGTGATAAGCCTAAGGCTGCTTCGACCACACTACGCCCTAGAAGAGCACCTTGGGATTGCGAGAGCAAATGTCTGTCCACTGGTAAGAGGGAATACCTGGACTCTTTGGACGGTATACTTCATTTTTGTATACCATATAAAAAGCCGGCTTCCTACAGTTGGAAAGAAATTTGGATTAACCTTGCTTGTTGAAGCTTGGAAAATCAGGCTCTACTGTGACAGAAGCGTAGAATAAATGTCCGGATCACCAAGAGTCAGTCTCCGTCACCTAGCCAAAGGTTGACTGGCGGGCATGAGCAGGGCTTAGACCACATAAACATAAAGACATCTGTAAGCGCTTTACTAAATCGCAACAATGGCTCACAGGACCCAAGCCCTCATGGAAGTCTTTCAGTTAATGCATCAGTCTTTGTGCCTCTACAATGGTCAACTGTAGTTTAAGGGCCTTTTCGACATTCCAAAACACCAAAGCAAAATGATGTACTTTCTACCACTGGTGACCCTCGTAGCAAGTCCAGCTCCATTTCAGGAGATGTGTGTAGCCCACTGGTATCTTGCAAGTCTGCATATAACGAAGCCTCAGTATAATGAGTGGGAAGGAACCTGCCCCCCCCCTCATCATCATCAGTGTCTTGAGTAGCATAGCGTGCTTATTGCAATCGATCTGTGCCAGAACAAAAAAATGCATGAATCCTCTGTTGGTACCAGCTTCAAGGAAGGGATACTGGATTGGAATCCAGTTGAATAACCACTGGTTGCACCTTTGTGAGTTCATATCGAGACATAGACCTGGATTGGTCAGATGTCAGAGCGGGGTCTGAGATCGGCCTTGGGATCAGGTCATCTAGCGGAGTAGATAGGAGGGAACTGGCACAGACCTTGGTGCTAGACAAGAAGTAGTCAGTGCCAGAGTCTTTGTGGGCCCAGTAACAAGCACTGCAGGAGCAGCCAGGGAAGATCCACCAATGGAAGTCTGCCTGAGACCTCTGCGGCTCATAAGGCATGAAGATGCACCTGAGGAAGCTGGAACCACACCAAAGATCTGGAGCATGGCCTGCAGTGGGGTTGAAAACAACCTGAGAAATTCACCAGGACCAACTGCTGTTTTGCTTCAGATGTAAGGGAGATTGGAATGCTTCCATCTGCATCTTGACACATTCTCGCTAGCTTTCAAATGGCCGGATGGAGGTCAAATCCCACTTGTCATTCTTATGTCTATTTATCACAGGAGTAGCATAGAGAGTGGGACTGCAACCTGGAGTGGGAGTGGAACCTATGCATTCACCAAAACCCTTTCTTGCACTCGTTGACAGAGTTTCACCTCCTGGTACCTGAAAGGCTAAGAGACCTGTCTAGAGCCCAAACACCACAAACACACCTTGTGGAGTTCTTGACCGGGAAACATCGTTTACAACGCGGGGATTACATCGCGATGCCATTACATCGCGGTTTTTACAACGCAAGTCGTTACAACGACTTGCGCTAGATGGCGCTCTAGGACAAGGAATAGTATAATTTACTATCCAACACCTTCCCTACTGTACGTAGACTGGAGTAGGAATAGTAAATTATACTACTCCTAAGTGCAGCGCCCTCCAACGCAAGTCGTTGTAACGACTTGCGTTGTCAGAACCGCGATGTGATGTACCGCGATATAAATGTATGCGTTGTAACGTCATACATCCTCTTAACCGGAAATCTGCTTATTAGAGCCTTGCCTTGTTTGAATCTTGAAGTTTTTGGTGGGGACATCATTCGCTAGCACACCATGTTGCAATTTTAAAGCCATCAGAAAACTGGAAAAGTAAGGAGCAGAGTTCTATATCCTCATTGAAGAGCATGAAAAGAAAGGAACTGATGTCAGTGTGTAGATCTGGCACTTATTTTCTGCTCTGCTCTATAATTTTCGGTGTGCTGTGGAGTCACTACAAAGCCACACAGTGCCACTTGTTGGCAAGCTGGAGCATTGCTGAAGAATTCTCTGTGTCCAGTCTGGTGACTAGGAATATTCTAAGGAGAGGAATCTGCAGTGAGACATATCCATCTGAAGAAAACCTTTACTTTGAAAATAAATAACTAGTAACTTCCACGCCCAACTACAGATGGAAGGAGTGTGCAAAGCATCTGATCTACAGCAGTACCTACTTTAACCATACCTTTATCTAAATATATACATGCCTCTTTTGGAGGTGAATGATTCTTTCCTTCCCTTCTTTTATTTCTTGACTTTACATGTTGGTGCTATGTTTTCACTTGTCAAACATTATCACCCAATTCCAGATGATTGTCTTCACCACAGTTTTGCTGGGGTATCTATTTTTTAACAATTTCCCTGATAAAACACTGACATTGAGTGGTATTGTATGTGAGTTGCAGAAGAAAATAGTGCATTATCCTCTCTGTGTAAATTGTGATTATGATTGGTTATCCATGATTAGCCTAATTGATTTATTGGTAAGTCCCTAGTAAAGTGCACTGTGTGCGCGCCCAGGGCCTGTAATCAAATGCTACTAGTGCTGGACTGTTTCCATGAGGAGCAGGGCCAAGACTGATTTGCATATGGCTGGGTCCAAACTGGGGTGGCATTGTGAGCAAAAGAATGATGGATTAAACCCAGATCTGTGACTGGGGGTGAGTGATTGAAATGTTTCAGCACTCCTCCCATCATCTTGTGTTTGCTACTAGTGGGCCTGCAGCACTGGTTCTGCCACCCACACAAGTAGGCTTTCAAATGTGTTTCAGACCTGCCACTGCAGTGTCTGCACACGCATTTTAACTGCCATGTCAAACCGGCAAGTACACCCACTTGCCAGGCCCTGACCTTCCTTTTTCCTACATTTAAGTCACCCCTACGGTAGGCCCAAGATACCCCCGCGGGTAGAGTGCAGTGTATGTTAACGGTAGGACATTTACTGGTGTGTGTTAAATGTCCCGATAATGACATACTGTGAATTTCATTTTTCACTATTGCAAGAACTGGCTCCCCCATAGGCTAACATTGAAGCGGCCTTGTAATATTCTATATGCATAACGTTTATTTGGGAAGAGCTAGTGATTTGGAGTTTAGACTCTCTGAACTCAGAATTTAATGACACACCTTTTAGTAAAGGTGGCTTTTAAACTGTGTGTTTGAAAATGCCACTTTTAGAAAGTGGGCATTTTCTTGGTTAACCATTCTGTGTACCTCTGCCTGTTTGTGTATTCACCATCTGGTTTTGGAGTGACAGGAGCTGGGGATGTGCATTCACTCTAGGCAGTCACAAGGAGGGTTGAGGTGTGTCCTGCATTTCCTGGGTAACTCATAGCCAGGTTGAATAGAACTTTCTGCATTTAGAGTGGTGGGAGGAGTTTGCACTGGCACCTGAATGGGGCTGTGTCTGCTCTGCACAATGCTATCTCCAAATCCTGTAGTGAAGCTAGACCAGGGAGAACAGAACTGGTTTTTAGTGAGATCAGAGTCCCTGGAAACAAAGACTACAAAGAGAAAATGGGGTTCACTTCTGGAATTAAGAGGACCCAGCCAAGAAGAAGAGCTGAAGAGCTTCCAGGAGGAGTACTGCCCCATTGCTGTGTGTTGCTTTGTAGGTTTGGCTTGCAGTTGCTGCTTCTGTCTGTGGGCAGAGGAAAGGACTGAAAATGTTGCCCTGCTGAGGTATCCTGCTTAAAGAAGATCTCCAAAGGCTTGATGCAGAGCTTGCCTCCTTTTCTGAAGTCTCAGGGACACAAAGACGTCACCTGCATCATCCTTGACCTCCACTGCTGGGAGTTCTGACCTGCCTTGCACTGCCAGCTCAAATTCGGGGCCTTGGAGGTTGTTACTGCTGCAAAGAATTAAAGAAATCTGAAAATTGATGCATCGCCCTTCCAGCGCCTGTTTTTCCGATGCAGCATCGCCGTGTGGGAAGAATGTCCACGCACCACCACCGTGCGGCCGAGGAATCAACCCAGCGCCTGACAGCAGCTGAAAAATCCACCGCACGTGGAGTCCAGTGCACCGAAGTTCGAGATCACTGCACCGACTCAGACGCAGGCCCTGCTGTGTGGCTGCAAGAATCGATGCATAGTGGGATCGCGGCTGAAGAAATCGACACAGCGCCTGTTTTGCTGCCTCCACATCGATCTCCAGCTAATCCAGATATCCACACATCGCACCTGTGCAGTATGTTTTCTGACACAGCACCCGCAGACTAGAACCGCATGGATTTTGACACATCACTTCCCCATACAGTCCGGATTCGACGCAACATTCTCCTGCGTGGCAGAAGAACTGACGCACCACCTCCCCAAGGGCTCAGGAACGGACGCATTGCTGTGTTTACTGATGCTTCTCAACTCTGCACCTGTTTTGTCTTGTGGATTTTGACACATTTTAGGTACTTGTAAAGAAGTCCTGCATCCATAGATTTCTATGGACAGAAGTGCTTGAAACCTTTTAAAAGTCATATTTTAAAGTGTACATGTTTGATTTAGATAAAAAATATTTTTTTTTCTAAACTGGTATGGTGCTCATCTAGTGTTTTCATTGTGTTACTGTGTGTTTGGGTAAAAATACTTTACATATTGCCTTTGGGATAAGTCTGGCTGCTCGTGCCAAGCTACCAAGGGGGAGAGCAGGGGTTTTCTAGAGTGTGTAACTCACTTATCATGACTAGAAGCAAGGGTCCCTACTTGGGCAGGGTGCAAGCCACTGCCAACTAAAGACCCCCATTTCTAACAGGTAACTATAAATTACACTAGAAAGAAGCAATGATAGCACCCTGCTTTTGCAAAAAAAAAGAATGCAGTAAGTCCTGTCTATGAACGTGGGAATGTTTTGAACCTAGATAAGCTCCTAACCCAGATAATGGTATTTAAAATGCATATGTATATGGGGATATATATAGCATGAGTATAGCTACAAAGAAACATGGGTAGGGTTAATAGAAGTGTAAGGAGGGTGAGGGAAGGGCAAGTAACAGGTGTGGAAATGGAAGAAGGTATCAATTTACCTGGGATCTATCATTTGGAAGGGTTAGATGTGGATACGGTGTTGCCTGAAGAGGAGTGCCTTCAGATTCCACCTTAAGTGAAAAGGTCAGGATACTTGCTGGATCTCGTGGGGGAATTGAGGGGGGTTATCAGATCCTTGGAGCACAGTAGGAGAAGTTCTGCCATCTTTTCATTTTCTCTCGGCATTAATTGTCCAGCAATTTCTGGCGTAAGTGCAGCGCCTGTCTTTTTCTGAGAGAAATACCTTTACTTTGCTGTATATATCTATGTTCTGAAACCGGCAGTGGTGTTGATGTGGAAACCTTTATGGTTTGGTGTTGTTGAAAAGTCACTAGGGGGAAGCCCTTGAGGCTCATCACTGATAACCATGCATGCAGACATTCCTGCTGTTTGTTGCTGGTGAGGAGCAAAAATCCATCATCAGGGTTTTAATAATCAGATCCATTTTTGAGATCCAGGATAGCATTGTGGCAAGACTGTCCTTAAGTCAGGTGACTAATTTTCTGAGACAATTTTTAGGTATGAACTGGATATCAACAGGGTACTCGTGGACCTTAGTAACCTTGTACGCTATGAGTACTCCTGATGCAGAGGTCAAAAAAAGAGAAAAGGACTCACAGAAAGTCCTTCAGTGTGCTTTCAGGTGAACTCTGATTACTTTCCAAAATCTATTATATTTTTAATAATTTCCAATATTTAAGAATCTGAGTGTACCTCGCTGTAGTGGAAGAAAAGAGGGATTTATAGGTCCATCCTTGTTGCTCTAAGACACTAACTTGCTGGTGCTCCACAACACTTGATATAGTTTGGTGTATATGAGGATTTCCCAAAGTTATACGCTTAGGCAATGTCACCCGACCAGGCTGGCTCTATCTGTACCAGGAGTAAGAGTTAGACTGATTTATGGCCTTAGGGTTTTAGTAAGCACTGCACATCAAGGTTATACCCACTCAGATAATTTTTCCATTGGATGGGGGTCCTGTGGGGGGGGGGGGAGGGGGAGGAGGGGTTCCAAGACATTTGGGTATTCCTAAGTCTTGAATCAAAGACTGCATTCTAGGCCAGTGGAAGTAGGCCTCTTCCTAGAGCTGAATGTTTGTTGAACCCTTTTTAAAACCTTGAATATAGGGGCACGATTATGCATCTAACTGATGGAAGCCAAGTTTGAGCTGTGTGCTTAGATTGCAAGTTTTACATGTGTGGCTTTCCTTGTGTGTTTAGGTGGCATCTGTGAAAGAGTTAGGAGGGAGGAGTGGTATGGGAGAATATGTGGTTGGTGTCAAGGTGAATGTAACTGGATGGGGTAATCATGTTAACATAAGTGAAGGATGTTCTGGGTTTATTGGGGTGATGTACTTTGGTGTTGGGTTGGGCATGCAAGACACATGATTCCTCACCATGGTGTTCAGGTGCAGAGGTTGTGGCTCACGACACTTTCGTAGTACTAACAGGCCCAATCAAGGGAGGGTCTAAACATGCAGCTGCACGTTTCGATATATGTTAATTAGTTGTACACTTTTCTCTCTGGTTTCCTCAATGCACACTTTGGCCTATAAAATGTCACTGGTTTTAATAATCCTGGAAACATCACTTGACCTGCAAAGCTTTCATTGTATTATTTTAAAAGTATCTGCAGTGTTCCACGTGGTTGAGAAAAGGACTCCTTCAAAATGCCTATTCTGCCCATCACTAGAAGTCTAAGTCCTGAAATGTGTGTATTTCTGATTGATTGTGTGATAATTTCAAACCACACGGATCAGATTTTACACAAATTTAATGTGGAGATCCTCAGTGATCGGGCCTTTCGCTATTATTTAATATCTACATACGCTCACTGATTACATTCTTTCAAATGGCAGCATGTGCCTATGCTGCTGCTACTCAAATGATCATTATGCACTAGTTTTATCAATCTAGGCAGTAAACAGCTGCACATCATACAAATGGCTCAAATGTAATTGTTTCAATTTGGGAACTTTGACAATAGAAGGCAACCCGATCTGTTGGGTCTAGAACAACGGGCACAGAATCTAGGCTAAGTTCATCAGGTTAGGTACTTCAAGTTTATATTTGATTTAAAAAAAAACTTATGGCACCCCAAACCTCAGTGTGAGTCAAGCCTGCAGTCTCTAGTAATATTTTCAAGTACCATTAACTTACACTGTGTACTTGTACTAACAGGGAGTGGACCTGTTTCACTCTACTGGTCACTTAATGATATAATAAGTTTGTGCTAGAGAATGTCAATTTGTGCCACTCTAAACTTCTACTATGTTGGAGACATATTTGCCCTCTGCCACAGTGTGTTAAACCTCTGGCCACTCTCCCACTTCTTAAAAGCATGTTTCTCATTCTGCAATGAGTGCTTTAGTGTTAATATGTAATGTGAAATATGAATATTAGCAACCTGTCCACTGGGCTGAGATGCAAAAGACACTGTATATTAATGGGGTAGGTGGGTTTTGAGAAGATGCAAGGTTGTGTACATTAAGTGAGGATTTACATATTTGAATTACACTATCACATTACAGTTCACAAGTTTACATTTACATTATATAACATTACACATATTTACAGTTTGTTAGACACATGGTGATTATGCGATTAGCTCAGTTTTACGTGATTTCAGTCAACTGCTGAATCTGGTATTAGGACACAGGAAGAAAATAAATGTAGATTAGAACATCAGAATTTCCAAGATCGGATGCCCAGCAACTAGACCACATTTCCTTTCTACCAGGCCACTAGATTTAAAGTATATGACATAACAGCATACTGCCCATATTGTGAAAGTAGATGCAGGTGATCAAAGCTATTTATCGCCAGGGGCTACCTGCTGATGTAGAATTCTCCATAAGCCCCGAATGCTATAAGTCAGCGTCGTAATTGGCTAGGGGAATCTGAGCGCCTGGGTACTTCCTGTTCTGTCGGTGGTTGGGGACAAGGTAAGTCTTTATTTTTACAAATCTCCCCCCGCTCCCTCGCCACTGCTCCTAACCAGCCGCCACTGAAAACCATACCCATCTGTCGAGCGCTCTTTCTCTACCTATCTCTATATCTCCATACCACAGCTATTTCTCTATCTTATTTCTATATCTAAATCACTTTTACCTCTATTTTACCACTTTTGCTATACAGGTATCTCTTTACCATTCCATTATTCTCCTCTCCTGCGTCTCCACTAATTTCTCTTACTCCACAGAGTGGAAGGTTACTGTCTAGGCAGGGAAGAGCAGAAATAGAAAGAGGAAGGAGTGACGAGGGAGAAGTGAATGAAAGAATATCGTCAGATTTCACCTAAATAAATAGTGAGAATCACCGGAGCACTGCTTTGATTTTCATGGTTGCAGTGAGAATATCAATTGTGAACGGGGATTTATGTGTGAATACAAATATCAGTAAACTAAAGCTACAAATTTCAAGCACTAAGTGCAAGTCTTATTCTAATAATATTCACTAGTCAAGTAAACATCCACCAAATTACCATCATCACTTTTTTCTGGCTATACTATAAAGCGCCTAGTTAGATACTAAATTTCACATAAAATTTCAGACATCACCAATTTGGGCACCCAAGACACTTTGAGATATGTTGTCGTACTAGTTGCATTTTGAATTTCATTTTTTTAGTTTAATTAAATGGGTTGGTTTTTTTTAGATTAAAAGTTCCAAACTTAAGAGCTTAATACCTATTTTGAAAAACCAATGTATCCTCCTTTTCTTTTTTTCTTTATCATGAGACAATGTACTTTTGTAGAATTCAGCTTACCTTTTCTCGGAATTGGCTGTTTTCTTCTGCGGCGGAAGTGAGTAGAGTCAGGGCCTGGTTGACGCCACTATTACTGTCGTCCAGCAGTAAAGCCAAGGCTCTTAGAATCTCCTGCCGGGGAGGCAGGCGGCATGTGGCAGATAGCTCGGCAATATTCCGAAGATGAGCTTCATCTCTTGATGACTGGAGAATCTGAACCATGAATGCTGGAGATGCCAGAAAAGATCACAAAAACAATAAAGAACATCAAGGGTCTGAAAGATCACAAAAATGATGAAGAACATCAAAGTTCCACTCTCCTGTTAACTCAACCCCACTATGCTCTCTACTCCCCAGTGCCCTTTTTACCATCCTTGCAGGTGACCTGGCTGAAAAGGATTTTCAAAACCGTTTTGAGGCTATGCATGAACGTATATATCCATATGTAAACCCTATTGTTCAAACTAACACATAGAACAACTATTTGTTAACAGGAAGGGAGAAGGGTACAATTTTGCAGTTAATCCATTGTTATTTGAAATTCCGTAAAATATTAATTTTATGGCCAACACGTGTTTCACGACCACAGATCGATTCTAAGGGATGGTTTGCATGTGCAGGGGAAGTTTTGTGGAGTTGGCACCAAGCCCGTTATTTTCCATCAATATAAAAGTGGTGCTATATACAATTAAAGAAGACTACCCTGAACATTGTTGGACTGTCTGAACTTGAGCAAGGGCTTACAAGTGATTGAATACAGAATAATGTTGTGTCCCTAAAGAAGGCAAGTCCTATCGTGAACAATGTGTCGGCCAGATAATGTATACATCATGAGGATAGTAAAGAACAATGGATTCATTGCAAAACTGTTTCCTTCTCCTTTCTAGTTGACTTATATGAATTGATGCTTATTCTTTGGCCAGGCTGGAATGAACTGAGGACGGAGAACACCGTCGTCAGAGTGTGGTCGCCTATTTGTAGTCTAGTAATAGTTATTTGTTGCTTAGCTTTTGGAGGAGAAACATTACATTTATTTAAAGGGGCCATCCAGAACAGAAAGAAACCTGTTCTCTTTCCTAGCACTGCATTGCTAACAATCACCAACAATAGACAGTCTAAAGGGTTGCTCTGTTTAATGATGTCAGCCTGGGTTTTAAGAAGTACTGTGACACCATTCACTGGATGCTCCCTTTATAGCTATACATAGGAGCAAAAGATGTGACAAAGGCTGCATGATCTCAGTGGCAGAGTGGGTGACATTAAGCAAGATAATTTCTCTGTTACACATGCGGTACACTATCAGACGCAAACTGTCGAAGAAGCATTTAAGTTTCCAGAAGATCGATTCAGAGGAGGCAACGGCTGTTGGAGAGCAGCACTGATATTCAGCAGTTCTTCATGGGCTGATATGAGGTGCAAACCTCTTGCCTCACTAAGTGGGACTCATGTGTCGAATGACCCTGCTTCTGCCAACCAGGCCTAGGATCCAGAAATTGCTTTAAAGGTCCTTTTGCAGTTGGAGGAGACATCAATAACCACTCAACACTACCCAACCGCTAGGCCCGGTCATAATCATGCTGCACCCCTTGCTTCAAGGAAAACTTTTAACAATTGTTCTTTCAAATGTAATAACATTTTACTTCATAATGTGCCCTTTTCCTCAAAAAATTCTCAGGTGGAAGATTACCCAAGAGTATTATTTCATGTGATGCCAATTTGTTTTAAAGATTACTGTCAGCGAGCTTGCATTGCACTTACTGATTGGATGTCACTGAAAGAGCGTGGTAACGTACCTTCTTTTGCTAGTTGGATCAAATGGGCATGTAGGTCGCTAACATTGTGACTGGCGAAGTAACTGTGATACTGGAACACTGTGACGATCTCGGAGTTAAGACTAGAGAACAAGGGCAGCTCCAAACGATCAAGAACAGAGATCAAGAGGGTTCGGAGGGCTGGACACAAGGAAGAAAATACATAATAACTTTGGTGCAACTATGCATTACCTAAGCAAAGCTACATGATGAAGTCTTGGCCTGTGCAGTGTTAGGTATAATCTTTGCATATGCCCATTAGACATAGTTTCCCTGTACAACATATTACTCTCTCATGAAAGTCCTATGAGGCCATTTCCATACCCCTCTAAACCCCGTCATTCCACAAGGAATAATGAGGCTGGTAGCTGCCTTAAGGTTCCACCAGGTAAGGGAATCTAAGAGTGCCATTCTACAGCTGGAAACCCCAAATATGTTGCTCTAGCTGGGGGAGAGAGGCAAGGCTTAAATGCATGCGAAAATGCAGTGGTATGTCTCGCATACAGAAAGCTTTGACTCACAGTTTCCGAAAGACCTATTGTGTAAATCACCAATACTTTCAATTGTCTTTGCTTTGGTACACTGCTCATTGGTTGGTTCTCCGGTCATTCTCATGTGCATGCTTCTTATTAAATGACTTTCCGTCATCCTCTTATGTTTGTTCCTCAGCCGGAGCCTAACATGGCTTCTTTACAAATCCTTTTGACTGGATGACTTGTATTTTTCTACTGCTTACATTCAGCACTCCATTCAGCACCCCATGCAGAGCATATGCTTTCTTGATCTCCCACCTTCTACCCTGTGTGCTGCTCCCACCTCCCGCCGTGCACTCTGTGTTATTCTCCCACACCTCCAGCTCATCTGCATATGTGGCAACTAATGAACATGAACACGTCATGATGCCAGGGCCGGATCTGGTGCTATTTTTGACCATGCTGTCCATCAAATATTGTTCTTTGCTTTTGCTGATGCTGTACAGCATGGGCAACATGCACTCACAAAGCCAAAAGGTTGGTTAACATCTTTCAAAAGCAGGACTTAATGGCTTTGCCAATGCCTGTTGTCTATGGAGCAATTAATCGTTCCAGTCACTGCTTTAGAAAAGGGTTGGAAATCCACATGTAAATATTGTATACTGGCATTGAGCAGAGTCAGCCAAAATTCCCTGCCTTATCACTCAAACCATCCACTCTAGTTACCCGAGTATGTTTTATCATCGCAGCTGCATCAAACCAGTGCGGACTGCGTAGAATCTGTTACCACCATTGGGCACTGCGTGCTGCCATCTCACAGTTGCCTGCTCGACGCTATATACAGCTACATAAATAAATAAGTACGTGAAGGACAGCTTATCTTTCTATGCGATAGATTAACAGCTGTTTTTTCTGTACCTGTCTCTGCAAGTCCTGGGCACTCCTCATTTACAGCTCTTGAAAAACCGACATCCAGCTGCTTCATCATCTTCTCAGCAGAGGTGTGAAACAAGCTGGCAGGGCTCACACATTTCATCCAGAAGGACAGCAGGGCAGGCATTCTGTGAAAATCAGGGATAGCTGGGGACAATAAAAACAAACAGGAACAAGAACGGCATTAGATGGGGTTTGTGTGACTAGATGCATTTGCAAGCAAATAACTATCCAGTCTGTGATTAGTAACAGAGCAGACAACATGCCTCACTGAGTTAATCCCTCACTGCTGACAATCTATTGATTCGCGAGAAACAAGTTCATTTCCTGGCAACGCCATATCAGTCTTCCATTCTTCCGAGGTTGGTAAAATGATCATTCCTAAATTGGGCGATATTAACACCTGTCATTTACAGCTCTTAAAATACAGAAGTGTGGTGTGAAGTGCCGGTGTATAAAACAAGCGGTTATTATAGCATTACACAACATCAGTCATTTGCTACTCACTGTGCAAAACGTGCGTGGCACAATCATGATACTGCACAGTCAGCATTTCATTTCATTAAACCTTTATATTTGTTCCATAAACCATAAAAGGAACAATAAAACATGAAATATTTCATTAAACACCGGATTTAAAATGTATTCATTGCTAAATAACTGTCATATAATATAGTTACAACATAAAATGTGTTAAGAGACAATATTCGATATCAAAAATAATCAGGAATTCTCTGAGACCCCCTCACTTCAAAGCCTTCATCCTGATGGCCATTTAGAGAGAATAAGTAGCCAGAAACAGACTAAACAATACAATTGTGCGTGTTGTTCCTACACAACCTTAGGGCTGTATGGCGATCAGTAATTCCCAGCCATCGGCAAAGAGGGATGATCCAACGAGCACGTTGTTTGAAATTTGAAGAAAGTTTTTGGGGAAAAGGCTTTGGAGTGGTCGTGTCGTTTAGCAGCACCTCTGGTGATCAGGCAGTGTACCAGCAACCACAATTGTTCTTTGATTGAGATATATATATTATATAATGTATATGTGAGGTCCATCACATAGGTTCTTACCATTATAACTGAATAACTGGATCGCATCATGAGGTAGAGACATGCACCATGTTTTAGAGGTAAAAATAAGCCTGCATGTTTTACCTTTTTTGTAATAATTTTTTAGCGTACAAAAGGCTTCTCCAACGAGTAGCCTGTGAGCTACAGGTAGCTCTTCAGCTACCTGTCAGTAGCTCTACTGGTGGCATCCCAGCCTTCTAAATTGGAACATTTTGCTTAGTTAAATTAACAAATGTATGAGTAAATTGCGTATTCCAAGGTGAATATATGTGTAGTGTCAGAAGTCAAACTAATGTTTGGAGAAAAACGGCAGAATTTCCAAAATATATTTAAAGGTGATTTTTGAGTAATACATCTTGTGCAGAGACTTATCACTAATAAGATTATTTTTTTGTCAAGTGCATTGCAACTGGCATGTATTACCTATGTAAAGCCATTCCAAATTGACAGAGCCTTTTTAGGTCTCGGCTGCGAAAGGCTGCGCTTGCGCAGTCTCGCTCCGAGATTTAATGAGTTTGAGTGACTTTGAGAAGAGGGGCTTGCACCCGCCCCTCTTCTCTCCTGTTCTCCATTGGCTGGCCTCGTAAATGCTGGCCAGCCACTGGAGAAGAGGTCAGTCACTCCGATTAGGCCCCGTCCTTTTCGGATCGGGGGGCGTGTTTTTTAAAGAAAGTCTCATTCACTCCTCCAGCCAATGGCTGGAGGAGAGAAAAGACAAACACGCCCCCAAATCCGAATAGGACACTGCGTTTCTCCGAGGCATTTCTTCTTGACCTCGGAGAAAGGCAGTGGTGTGTTGTTTAGGCCCATGGCAGTTTTCGGGTTACTCTTCTGTTGCGAAACCTACATCCCGGTAGAAACCCAGAATTTCACTGCCTAAATATCTGCGTATTTTCTGTTTAATTATATTATGCCCCTGGGGATCGGCTGGGATTGGAGAGATGGTCGTAATCGGCCTAGTCGGATGTTTTCTACCCTAGCATCATCACGGAGTTGTGGTGTTTGCTTCCTCCTGCTCTAAAGCTCGCCTTGTGTCATCCACACTTGTGAAAACGGGAAGAGGAGTAAACACATGATCTCATCCAGAGCCTGGATCTGCAACAGATGTCGCGAACATTACCACTTCCTGCAGGGCTGGGTCTGCCTATCATGGCTAGCTCCCGCCCCTTCATGGGCACAGGCGGTTCCTCGGAGGCAAGTACGTGTGGCGAGCTCGTGTGGGGCTGTGCGTGGGCGGAGGGGGGTGCCTCGTAGGATTTTGTTGTTGTAAAAAATGACTCCCAGCTATGTGTGGATGTGATATTTGTACAGCGCGTACATAGGCCAAAGGCAGGACGCAGCAGTAAACAAGCAGTTAAAGGGCTGGGTGCGGCCTGGAAGCGGAAGTGACTTTTACTGCGTCGTGGTGTAGTGTTTTTCATTTTCAGAAAGGCTGCTCGTGACTGAACATGTTGATGAGTCACGAACATTACCACTTCCTGCAGGGATGGGGTCTGCCTATCATGCTAGCTCCCGCCCCTTCATGGGCACAGGCGGTTCCTCTGAGGCAAGTACGTGTGGCGAGCTCGTGTGGGGCTGTGCGTGGGCGGAGGGGGGTGCCTCGTAGGATTTTGTTGTTGTAAATAATGACTCCCAGCTATGTGTGGATGTGATATTTGTACAGCGCGTACATAGGCCAAAGGCAGGACGCAGCAGTAAACGAGCAGTTAAGCTGTAAGTCTGTAAAAAAATAATCACGGAGGCGGCGGCTTGTATACGTTTGGGTATTCAAGATGAAGACGGTAAACTTCAGCCAGCGGGGCATGGGAGGACAGAGGAGCAGTGGGGCCAGGGATGTGCCTAGAGGCGGGGGAAGGATCTGTAATATGACTGTGGTGTGCCCTTCACACCGGTGTTGTCATTCCTGGTGTGGGGTTAATAACACCCCCCTGCGTCCTGATTTACGGTGCCGCCTCCCCTGTTAATCTCTGCCTCATGTCCGGAGCAGGGCGCGGATCCCTCCAGAGAGCCGGGAACAGCTTCTTGGCTTGTGTTCGCTGTGGGCCGCTTTGAAAATGATCTTGCTGGGTTGATGCGGAGGTCAGTGAAACAGCTGCACGAATAAACTGGACTCGGTGCACTAAAAGGGTCATCGTGATTATTGCTTTTTTGCATTTTTATGTTTTGCATTTCTCCACTGTCACGCGCCTGTTCTGGAAATGTCTACCTCAATGTTTCCTGGGTGATGTAAGAAACCTTTTTTTGCGCGGTTCCTCGGTCTAACTTCCTCTCACGGCCCCTCTGTGCCTCGTCCTAAACACACAAAAAAATCTTTTGGAAATGTATGTATTAATGGCGTTCAGCGTTTCTACAAAGAGGGGTAAAAACATGCCAACGCAGGGCTTTAAGTGGGCCTGGTCTCGGACCTGGAAGTATTTATAAACGGACATTGAAATGGGTCAATTTCGGGGACTGTATTCATATCCTTAACTTTACAGGCAAAAAATCAGATCGATTTCTGAACAACTAGTGTAAATAAGTTAGGGTAATGCAAGACATCGCTGTTTATATTTCGCATGCCTTACATATCTTCTTTCCCCCAAGAGCTTTACTTCCAGGATGTGTAAAGGTAGTTTTTTCAGGCAGCGTATTACTCTTGTATAGTGCCTGCTTTGAATTGAGTCGCATCTAGGTGAAGATAGGTCCCATATTTGAGTTAAGGGTGAAGGCAGCGCGAGTTTCTCAGTGTCTGTCAGTCGGCCAAAAGGTGTTCATAACACATTGGCATCCAGTCCTTGGCCTCTCTGTAGAGCGCACAGAGCAGTGATCACATATGCCAGTTGCACTTGCGATTCTGTGTAAATGTGTGTGCTGCAGAGTCGCTCTCATTCAGAAGTGTAGAGGCCGAGCCAAGTAGGTGATTTGGTCTGGGGAGTTCATTGATGGAAATAATAGGGGAGCCTCGTGGGACCCTGAAGGCAAAACGGTGAATAAAAAGTAAGAGGAGGCAGTGCAGCAGCCTGAAAGCAGGGATGCAGACCATAAATGTTTCCATTTTAAGGCAGAGTTCGATAGCTGCATCCGAGAGCCCGAATGTCAGACGAGAGCAGTGCAAGGTATTACGCACTTACTACCTCATGCATGATCAAGGCAACAAGAGAGGACGCCCAAAACATAATGGAGATTGTGAAGTCAAGTTCTAATAGTGCACTAGTTAAAAGGGTCATACAACATAAGGGGTGTGGGGGGGTATCTTTATCATGCCCTGTAGCACTGTTAATCACCAGCAGCATGGATTCCAGATTTTGTGTGCTTGGCTGTAGAGACCTACTGTGACATCACTCATTGGGTGGCCCTTTAAATCTGCCTTTCAGAGATAGGTGGATTATTGACAAGGGGTTGGAACATGTCATCAGTTACTTCGGCAACAGGATCTTCAACAGTCGCTTCAACCCCAAGAATCCTCATGTTGCTGGCAGTGTTGCCTGAAGACCACTCTGTGGGTCTTTGTTATCCTCTAGATGCTGCTAAATGTAATTAAATGCTTCTTTTTAGCCTTAGAAACCTCAGGCCAGAACTGTGGGATTGGTTAAAAATCTTTTGCTGGTCATTGTTTTATGACACTTATGTTTCTGTAAATAGTCACTTGCACTTTATAGTGAGATCTATATTGAGGTTCATTTGTTTTGAGTATTATTTAATCAAGAAATATTCAGATTACAAAGCCTGCTGTGCCGATGTTATACAGTCGCGGAAAACCACATAATGTAAATAGGTCAGTGGGCTACTGCGTGTGTGTGTGTGGGGGGGGGGGGGGTTGCTCTGTGAGTGGCTCTGTGTGTGTGGGTGGCTCTGTGTGTGGGTGGCTTTGTGTGTGGCTCTGTGTGTGTGGGTGGATTTGTGTGTGGCTCTGTGTGGGTGCAAATGCAATGCGTCTCGCATTTGAGAGTGATTAAGCTATTGACGTTGTAAATAACAATGCCGTTTCTTTAAATGTTTTACATAAAAAAACATAAACGGAAAGAATGTCATGAGCAATGCCAATAGCTCTAACTTTAACAATGCCGAGACCATTGCATTGTAAATGCTTGTTTACATTACTGCTGGCAACTGTCCTGATGCACTGAGGTGATTTCTGCTGCTAATCCTGGACATGTTTATCACTAATGTAATCTCGGCTGATGTCACTATTACTATTGGTAGCTCGTGATGATTTTCGATTAACATAAGTAGCTTTTATTACACAAAAGGTTGGAGACCCTTAAAGAAATATTGATTAATCATCTAATTCTCAACAACAGATATGGTCACATTGCTTAATATCACTCACAAACTAACTCCGGTCTGCACGGGAATTTTCAAAAATTTGGGGAAAGAACATACCAAACAAAGCTGCAAGTATGTACCAATGTTGGACCACGTGTCATATAAGCATGTAAAATATAAGAAAAACAAAGTAGTACCCTGTGACCGAAGATTGTTGTTTTCATAAAGTTTACTTAAAATCACCACTAACTTTTTAAAGAAATTCCCGGCCATATGGAAAAAGCAGGCGCTGTGTCTGGAGCTAAAATGATTTAGTATATTATTTATGAAAGATTGTAACACAATTCCCACAAGCGCCTTTAATGCAGCGTAATTAAACGGCGTTTAACACTTCAGATGCCACAAGAACTAAACGGTTTTATTTGGTAGACCTACCGCATTTCCTCGAGTGTCAGATTAACAAATGACATCAAACAGCTTCTTTAATTATCCGCCCTTTCCTGATGAAACATCTGAATACAATTCTAACGATTTAAAAAATGAAATTAAACAGGAGCTTTTCTGTTAATTCTGATGATGAAGACTGTAGATATTGAGGACAATTGTGCCTCACAGTATAGAATATTTTGCATCACGAAAACGGTTGGTCTTGTGAGGAAGTTTTTGCTTCCTCTGTAGAATTTCAGAGAAAATATCTCCCTAAACACCAGTAAGAAAGCACATGAAGTTGGCTTTATATTGCCCAGGTGTATACCAACATACACACTGAGGACCAATGGAATACACACTCCACACAGATACACACATGAAACCCAAAGCAGCCCACCTACAGCAATCCACGTTAAAGCAGCTTAACAGACATACCGATACCCAATTGCGGGTACAGACATTTATCTGCACAGGCACAGGGACAGAAATATGTCTGTACAGTCGTGCAGGTAAGTAAAAAGACAAAGGCATTCATGTATGTTTCTATCCCCTCACATCAATAAGATGTTCCAATCAGCAAACTACTTCCTAAACGCACTAAAGAAAAGCAAACACCTTACTATGTTTTAAAACAGCTGCAAATGCAATAATCATATCTTAAATTACCTTTGAAAATACCGTCTTGGGTAGTTGATTCCGGTCCTATCTTGCCCCGCTCAAAGGTGGTTTCTACAATACAGAACAACTTGTATTCACAAGTAAAAAAAAATGACTACATCTCTCCTCTTCCAAGTGAACCACACAGGCTTCTAACCAAATTTACCTAGCCTGGGAATACTGCTGACTACCTCAGAATGACAATGGTGCCTCAGCATTAAAGACAGTAGCTCAAAACCACAAATTCCAAAACGTCTTTCTCACTGAAATAAACTTTCATAGGTGCTAGAAGCAACCAATGGAACGATCTTTCCACCCTGCTAAGAATCCATCTGAGGCTCAGGAAACTTCTGAAAACACACCTTTTTCAGTCTCACAGAACTAATTCCGATTTCTTCCTCAAGGATCTCCTCTAATTTCCTTTCCCTTCACTTTCAGTTAACACCCGTCCTTAATATATCTTCTCTTGCATGCAGCAGTTTCACAATGTTTCAGTCGTAACACACTACTATTCGGCAATTGTTTTTTAGGTGCATTTGGACTGTAGAAAAATGTTCAAAGAATGTAGATTGACATGCTTACGAACACATATTTGTGGGCCCAGAGACAAACAGGCACAGATGTACACACACAAACCCATGCACACGCTGCACACATGAAGGCACTCATTGTTATGGATGGACAGATGTGTGCAGGATGATGAATGTGTTATACACACGCCCTCAGATTGATACACTTCCAGAGATACCTGCAGATATCTGGCTACTATACTTTCAATCAAGCCTGGAATAAAGTACAAACATAATGGTATGTTATGTCAGGTTCCTTTAAAAAACGCATTCCTCATCCCGGTAATAACTACTGTACACATAGCGAGATATAGGAAGCAGTTGATTTTCAAAAGCACCTAAACACCAGACGTCGTGTGCAAGCTCAGGTGCCCTCTGACCATAGGGCTGTAGCTGCTTTGTAGAGAAGAAACATTTTCCATGGAATTTTTGGGCGCCATTTTTGGTGGACCGATGAGGAAACCAAGCATAATGACTTAACAACAAACCACACAGTGATGCGGGGGAGAGGACAAGAAAAAGTATAGCATTGGACGTGCACTCTGTAGTTCTTCCAAGTCCTTTACAATCATCTGTTCTTTTCTGTGGATCCTTGTGTGCATTAAAAGGGTGTGTGTGACCCACTGAAGCATTCAAGTTTGGCAGGTGAGCAAGTGGGCTATGTCATGACTTGCCCTTTCATCTCCCTCCCTGTTCAGTAGTAGACCCTGTACTACCAGTCTCGACGGTTAATTTATTTTCCAAGTCAATTTTACAACCCTGATGATTCGGCGTCTTTATTTACAAGGAGGCTTTGCTGGTGTTGAATTTTGGCAGTTTTCAACTTGCAGGCTTCGGCATCGAAGAAACATCCGGTTCAACTTCAGGTCGAGAACGAGTTCAACTTTGAGGTCAACTTAAGTTCAGCGTCGAGTTTTTTTCCACTATTACAACTACAGCGCGATCAGGGTGTCAGTTTAAGGGTGCATTTTCAAATGCACCAGCGTCATCTTCTTCCTAATTACATTGCTTCAGAAGACTCACCCATATTAAAACTGGAATGCTCCATTTCAAGGACGGAAACAGTTTCAGGCTGGGCTGCCTCTTTGGACACATCTACAGATGATATCTGTCTTCTTGACACCAACGTGCATGTAGTCCAATATTATTCATTGCATCTTTTGAGATCCTTGGGCAGGAGATGCAAAAAAGCCCTACACCTGGTATCACCGTGAACCAGTGGCAGGCAAAAAAAATATTTTCTGCCAGTCTATCCACGCAAAATGGTTGCTATACAGAAGCCAAACCTAAATGTATCCATCTAAAATTAAGCAGTGCATAAAAAGTAATACCAAATAATACCAAGTCCTGTCTAATGCCCAGATTGTGAACTGTACCACTCAGAATTTCCGTGTGGAATGAGATCAGCATGATGCGGACTAGGTGCGGGTACACTGGTCCTGATTTTAACAGCTGGAACAGACAACTGGTAAACCTGCTATATTAATGGGCAGTACTGCAGCCGGCCCCGGTCCCTGGCCACTGCCAAGGTTCTAACAAAGCATGTAGGGAGCATGTAATGCTCTCCCCATGAACATCAATATCCTCTCCTTCACTTTCCAAGTGCCCGTTTAGAGACTAAGAGCTAAAAGACAAGATTATGCACAGCATGTGAAACTTTAGTAAGATTCAATCTCCAAAAGCTATCATTGGGACAGGATTTTACTAATGGCTGTTATTTAATGTTGTTTTACTGATATTTTTATAACTTTGAACCCCAACAACAGAAAAAGCTGATGGATGGAATGCTGAATATTGTCAAACATTCACCCCCAGTCACAGATCTGGGTAAAATTTATTGGGTTTTTTGCTCTCCACACCACCGCAGTTTGGACCCAGCCTTTGGACTACCACTGCTGTGACCTATTGGTGGTATACAAGAGATTCATATCATAAAATATCATATCATATCGCATCATCACATCTCTCAGAGATCGCAAGATGTTTGTTTGATTCACAGCAGCATTACTGAACAATCCTATGTTCCTGACTTGGAGACCATGATTATTATTTTAAAACATCATAGACACAACTGATTCTGTAGGTTCTCTGATCCACTTCAAACAAAGTTGCCATGGTGGTAGCTCTTTTTTAAAGGCCCTCCATATTCTAGACTTTAGTAAGCCACTAAGAGATTTCCAACCCATGATGTTTTAATATTCCATTTGCAGTAAAATCAAGCACTTTCAAAGCCATTAACAAGCAGTGACGGTTATACTGCTCCAGTTACAATGTGTTTGTTTGGTGAGTATTTCATTTTGGAATTGTTGAACAACTGACTGCTGACGGACAAGGCTGCCATTGTCCTTTGAATGCTGATCAGTGAGTGTCAGGGACATGGCAGAAAGCCCTCGCTTCCCGCCAGTAAAACGATAGCACCTCAGTCTGCTTGAACCATCCAGCCAACATTAAAGCTTAGCGGTTGAGCTCATCATACACAATAACGTTCAAAGATCTAAAACTAATCCTCACCAATCTTGTTTTCTTTGTATTTGAAATCTTTGTAAGCGGTTTTACTCTCACAGAAATGTATACTTGGAAGTGCCTTATTCAGAATCCTGCCTCAACTTGTTGCAATAGTCCTCTCTGTTGGATGAATGCGGTCAACCACAGTCTTGGTAGCTCAAGAAGTATTTCTACACATCTCGTACTACTAGCCTACACATAAAGGATATGAATTCTGTACTAGTTTTGTGCTGTAGCTCTAGCTTAAAAAGGATACTAACAGTAAGAAAGTACATTTACTTTGTGCATTCTTTCAGGAAACGGATGTGTAAAATAAGGCTGATGTTTCTGCCGAGGGATATTTTATTATCCTTTTAACGAACACGGACTTCTCTAGCAGGGAAGGCTGGCCCATAACGTAAGCATATATAATTAAGTGCCATTACCAAATTAGAGCAACTAATTCTTTTATAGTTTGATCTTTATAAACCATAAAAAATCTTCAAGGATAGAATGATATAATGGCAAAATACATTAGTATAATCTAATCAATTCATGCATTCACTGTTTTAAAATGGGCACTGTTCCTAGACTGAGTTTTTCCATCTAGGCTTTAAAGAGAATACATTTATGTAGACGGAAAGGTAAGGCAGAAAATGCATATCACTGTAAAATGTAATAAAAACACAGTATTATAAATGTGTTGATAAGATGTACAATAGAAAACAATAAAAGAGCACGCCATATATCTGTCATGTAACACTACTTATATTGGTTAGAGAAGATAAAAATGGTTAATAGTCTTATGCTCTCTTTAGCGGTCAATACAGACCCTGTTCCACCACAATGCTTTTCTGTTAAGTAACTCTTGGGGGGGGGGGGGGGGGGGGGGGGGGTTATATATTTTTTTTATGGACAATCAGTTTCCCCCCCCAAAAATTAACACCATAAGCAGGACTCTAGAAACGGCCCAGACATTTTCTTGAGTGTCCGGGGGTCACCATGATTTATGTTGAATAGACTGTTACATATACAGCTGCAGACAGGCTACCAAATTGTGCTCTAAACCAAGAACCACAAGCTCATTTTCAGAAAAGCGCCAGTAACCCGCATTTGATAATTGTGCGTGCTACAAGGTGACAGAAGATCCTCACTAATTTGATTGTAGCTGTTAGCATGATATATTTACAAGCTGCTCCTAAAGGCTCATTCTTTCAATATCCCTCGGAAAAATCTTGGATTTTTTAAATTTATGAAATATATCACTTTGAGGCACACGCAAGTGATATATTTTGTTTGCCAATCCTTTGATTGGGTTTAGGGGAGTTGGGTGTATCTTCCCCCTCTAAGAGCACCGCAATTGAAAAAACTGAATTTTGGGATTGTGTGTGGTCTTTCTGTGAGTGCCTTATTCCTATCAAATCACCTGAATCAGTTAATAGAATTGTAAAGTTTATGGCTTACCTGATCTTTGCATGTAGCTAACCATTTCCACCTTCTTCTAACAAGTTAATTCACAATAGAGGCAGTTCTGATTGTTCTTTCGTCACTTGCCACTTCTGTCTTTGCAAGTTCCTGAACTTAACTTTTCTCTAATTGTTAATGAGGATTTAGAAGCTCTCTTATAGTGGCTGTGCTTTGAGTCTTTCCTTACTGGGAATTTGTTCATTAGGACACCCAGAGTTCTATGTTGAACCATTTTTACAGGTCTCTCGGACTTCAATAATATGAGGTTCCATTATTTTGAATAGGTTCCTCCTTAGACAAAGTTTAGTTAAGAAGACTGTTGTAGTTCTTAATTCATAAAAGAATAAGTGCTGTGCCCCAAAGTTTGCTTTGAAACCTGCAGCCGCTGTTATTGAAGGTCAGGGTGCCGAATACTAAGACTGCATACTCTTGATTCCATCTCGTGCCTCTTTATTCCACCAGCAGACACTCCCTGTCTCTTTATCTAACACTTGCAGGTTCTTCCTATGTCCTTTTGTCACATTTATTTCCGTCTTTGTCCTCCTCCTTCTTTTTTCCCTTGTGTGTCTTTTCACCCTCGTGCTTTGACACAAAGCATGACAGGTAAAATAAGTTCCGGACCCCACCTGCAAGCACCGGCTCTAAATACAGGGTGATTGTAGCTGAACAGCATGACTATGGTTGGCTTGTTCTGCTTCTCAATATATGCCAGACCTACTGGAATCATGAGGCAAGACATCACCAAATTATGCAATAAGGTTAGCTTAATTGGCCATCATGGAAAAGGATAATTCTCTATCTGTGAAATCAAGTGATTAAGGGCAATGCTGTCAGCACAGTGAGTAGCATTAATATTTAACTATTACATTGCATTATATGTATTATGTTTTAACACGCTTAGATATTTAAGAAAGTCAGTTTCAAATGCTCAGGATACACATGATAAATGTTCAGCATAAGCTATGCCAATAAAACAAGGCTGAAACATGTCTGCATGTCTTGACTAACTTTGCAGAGGTGCTTTGGCATTTCATTTCAGGCTAGACTGTCTCTTTTGGAGTGGGGCCAAAACTGATTTTTCTAAAGTTGATTTCTGCCTTTGAATGGCTTTTTCTTATGCAAAACATTATTCATCAAAGATTATAGTGATGGCCTTTATTAAAATATAAGACCACCATTCCTTAATACTATGCTAGGAAATCTTCTCTGCTTCAACCAATGCACTTGTTTGTGTGAAATATAAAACTACCATGTAAACACTTCTTGTAATAGGAAGAAGAATTACTATTGAAGTACTTATTGTTATAAGAATTAGGTCCTTTTTTAATCTCTCCAAGCTATGTTTAATTCCGAACTTAGCTGGAGTTCCGTGTGGCATTCATTTTGTACTTTGCATGAGTTTGTTGGAATCGCCCATTTTCAACTTCCTGATAAAAAAACACTTCTTAGAGTCCACACAACTGTATAATTTACAAACTATTCATTGAGTGTATCACTGAGAGGCACGTTCATGACACTTAAAGAAATCAGACAGAACACCTTTGAAAAAGAGGATAGGTAAAATCTGATTTAGAACATCATAATGTAAGAAAAATATAATTGGCCTTTGAAACAAAAGCGTTAGATCACCAAGAAAAACAACATGGCACACATTTTTGATGTATTTCATATTTTTCTTCTTGTTTGTAACATATTACCATGCGGTTTTCTACTGGCATTATACTTTAATTACAAAATGAATACATCTCGACTGTATTAGCTTTGTAAAAACTGGCACACATCTCTGGGCTGTAGGTTTATTGTCAAAATATAAATTCAAAACTTAGGTCAATTGACTCACGTTGAAATCTTGTTAAATTAAAATTATATTTGCATCATTTAATAAAACATTTTTGAGGTGCATTTGAAAAGATGAAAATGGCATAAATTGGTAAACTAACGCAAAGGGAAAACACATGAAAAGCAGAGGTAGCAAGTAGGTGTTGACGACGCTCCATAGGAGCAAGTTTGATTGACCGTTGCATAGCAATAAAAACGATGCATAAAAACTTTACAAGAGGTGCTGTGGTTTTTCATTTTTTTTACAAGTAGAAAAACATTGCTTGGCCTTAAAAGCAGTCCATAGAAACCTTTCAGAATAATGAAACAGACGTAGAACTTTAACTACGTGCAGTGTGCAGAAGTGCCGGCCATGTGACATTAAAAAAAGGCCCCCATTGATTATGCCACCTAGGAGCAAGATTGGTTGGCCAAAGGATTTATAGTAGAGATCATTCTGAGAATTTGTTCAGTACTCCATACATGCGTTGCCAATTCAAGTCGAAATTGTGTCTGGCAACCGGCCCTTAGGGTTTGCTCCCCACAAGCAGGGTGCAGGGAGACCTACCCTGCAACTAGAGTCACAGCTCCTATCATTGGTAGGGTCAGTAAAATACACAGGTGCAGCTCCAAAGGGACTTGGTCAAAATCAAACAAAGTCACTTTCTGGCATCTTCTTGGCTACCAGTGTGAGGAATCGTACCAGTAGGCAGTTCAGCCATGGGTCTGCAAGGGCACAACAGGCCAACATGGCCTGTCTCCATGTGTGAATCGCTCTTTGGTTGAAATAATCTTTTAGCAGCTGCCTCCGTTCAGCCAGAAGCTCTTTGCAGGTGCAGCAGCTCTTCTGTGGTCGTGCCGCATAAGTGGCAGGTCGTCTTTGCGGAGTCTCTTTGCCAGTGCGAAAGGTGTTGGGTGCATGGAAACCGCATCAAAAGATATTTCAGGAATTGTTACTTAATGGTTCTTGAGTAGTTCAAGCTGAAATATTTTTGAGGTACCGGTGCAAAATAAGTGCTCAGTGTCATCCAGCAGTGGGTCTTTTTTGCTAATGCAACTTTGTCTTCACCAGCGACAAGGACTTTATTGATTTCCTTACTAGAGTGGGAACTCACAAGGTAACTAACTTGTGCGGGCAGGCATTTGGACTTTAACTGTTTAAACCTTCACTGAATCCGACACTATACTACACTGAAAGCTAATCACATGGCAGTTGCAGTAAGTAACTATTTGCATACATTTCCATACACACATTATAGCACATCAACAACACATTATTTTATACATTAGCTTCTTTTCTGCACTAAACTAGTAGCAGAAGACCCTATGTTTTTCAACATTTACAAGCCAGTGGCGCTAAATTTACCAAACCGTCAACCCCACTAAACAACATTGCAAGGAGGAAAGTGCGGATAAACAAAGAGCAGATACATGTTTCTCAAGCTTAAATTAGTTAATGCACCACATGTAATGATGTTGAGATTAAATCAAAATATTTGACATTTCAAGTACCTAAACACCACAGGAGGAAGAAGAGCAAGTACATTATATTGACTATTAGGAAGATGTGTGGCCTCTACTCTGGTAAATCATCAGGTCTGAGACATCTCCGTTAGCCTTGCACCCTTACCTTCAGTGAGTGAGCTAAGATTTCCCAAATGCTCTGTGCTGATCTCTGCAAGTTTTTGCAACACTAGACTTTGCTTGGCAAGTTTATCCAGGTATTCCCTCAGAACGAAGAGTGTTTTGCTAGACTGCATAATTTGCTGAGAAAAGAAAAGGGGAGTTGGTTACCTGGTT
Organism: Triturus cristatus; assembly: GCF_964204655.1. Taxonomy (NCBI): domain Eukaryota; kingdom Metazoa; phylum Chordata; class Amphibia; order Caudata; family Salamandridae; genus Triturus; species Triturus cristatus. The sequence goes on along the minus strand of NC_140587.1, from coordinate 938,303,432 downwards.
CACAGCTACAATATTTTCAAAACTATACATAGCAGAAAGTGCTGAGAAAAGAAACAAATAATTATGCAATTAGTTCACACATTCGTAGAGATATCACGACGTGTAATGACTTTCTAAGTAAGGCAGATAGAAAAAGTATTTTACATGCATGTCATGCTGTCTGGCAATCACTTACTGACTGTATTTTTGCCTTTGACCCTGTACAGCACTCTGCTGCCTTTCGAGATTGTGTGATGTCCAAATACTACATACATAAATATTTGTGGTGAAGCAGTACTAACTATGTTCTTCAGTTTTATAAAGCCTGACGTTAGCCTAAGGGCATCAGAAAGATCTAAATGATCACCCGATTACATTACACAAGGCCAGATCATTATGTTTTTTGTTTAGGCACATGGAGATTAAGTGATTTGCCCAGAAACGCAGGATGTTGAATCATCTCCAGAACTTGATCGTGGTTCCGTAGCGTCCAAGTTGGTAGCTATGGCCATTAGGCCACATCTCATCCCCATTTCATTTGGGAAAAATGAATGCTCCCGGTTAGATGAAGAATGATTGTTGGGTGGTGCACTAGTTGTAGCCTATCTTTGATGGAACACTGTAATGGGTATTACAGGGATGATTACATGTCCTCACTCTTTAGTGGAGGTAGCTGGGAAACAATTCTTGGCTACAGTCAACTATTAGTAGAGTTTTGTTGATAATTGGTCATCAGAACGTATGGAAAAGATATACAATCGGAATAGTGGTTGTCAGTCATGTAGAAGGAAGAAACTAAACCTAGTCATACTTTTGTTATGCTACCCCGGGTTGCTTTTCAGAGTAGTCCCAGGCTGGCCTTCGAAGGAGAGGTACTGTACGACTGACCTATTATATTGGTTCTATGGACTGATCATGCTGTTGTAGCATGCTCTGTGTAGAAAGAAAATGGGTTTGAAGTCAAAGTAGGTTTTTAAAATATCGTGATATCCAAGGGAGTAGACAGAACAATAAAATACCCCCACTTTGAGCAACTTGGAATGAAATGTTCGAGCAAAGTGAGCAATTGCGACCTTTTCTATGAAGAAACCCAGTGGGAATTGTTCCCTCAGAAGAATTATGCATTTTATAGCATGCTTTTAAAGAATGTGTCTGAAAATCTGCATATTTAACAGTATTAACGCCTTTCTTTCATCATTATTTCCTTTTTCTTGCGATCTTTTTTTCCTACTGTCCATTTTTCCTTCTTTCCTCCTTTTTCCATTCTCTTTTCTTCTCCTCTTTCCATTTTCATTGCTTCGATCATTCTTGTTTTGTTCCATCTGTTCCTCTTTCCTTCATTCTTTCCTTATTTATACCCTTATTTTATTTCCTTTCACTTTTTCTTTCCTCCCCTCTTCCCATTTTTTAAAATTCTTTTCTTGTTTCTTCCTTGCTTCTTAACTTCCTCTTAAATACACTGATCACCTTATTTCCCTCCTCCTTTCTTTTTGCATTCCTTCTATTTGTTCAATCTTTCGTTCTCCTCTTTCTATTGCCCTTCTATCCATCTCTCATTTCATCTTTCCTTTATTTCATTCTATTGTTCTGGTTTCCCTCTTACTTCTTGCAACTGTTCAAGCTTTCCTTTTCCGTTTTATTTTTCCCTTTCTGTCCTTCTTTCCAACTTTCTTTTCACCTTCGTTCCATCTACTTTCTTTTATCTTTTCTTTTCACTAATTTGAATTCCTCTTGTATTCCTTCCAATTGTCTAAATTCATTTGCCTCCAACTTATTTTTTCCCTGCCAAATAAAATCTTCTCTTTCTTTCAGTCACCATTTTAAGATTCATCGGCCTCTTTCCTTTCTTTCCCCCATTCCACAGTTCTGCCACAGTAATTTATTATTTCAGTATTTATTAGTGTCTCCTGTCTTGCGAGGACCTGCAAGCCAGTGCCATTAAAAAAAGTAATCTGTCCCCGGCACCCCTCGATTAGGCTGGTGTAGCGGGTGCTGCACTATGCCCTTGGTGATACCATAATATTGTGAGCAAAACATTGAGGATGAAAATAAGAATTAAGTGTGTATAGGTATGTACAGATTTATCATTTTTAACTCCACATCTACATAGCTTGAAGATATGCATAAAATCACAGTACTTATATGTGGAGTTAAGTAAAATAAACCTATACTTACCTATATGCCAATACTATGCTCTTCAGTATTTTCTCCCTATATTATGGTAGCTCGATATCATTGAAACAATACTTTGGGGGAATACACATAAGGGTTTGTTTTACCATTTGCACAAATCATGTGGTATCCACTTTCTTTGGTTCCCCTCTGCCTGTAGTGTATGTCTAGTTCTTGGGCTTTGCATCAAGCTGTTGCGGGAAGTTTCAGTTCAGGTCTTGGTACCTCTCATTGAGGTCTTGTACAGGGGGTAAGCAGTAAATCTCTGGGGTCACAGTCAAGGAAAAACAAAGCCACTCCCTTCAGTGCTAGCCTGGAATGCCACTTGGCTGTGCTTGCCCACAATTATTGCTTGTTACAGCATATTTTCAGATATTGACTGCAACAACAGCTAAAGGATCCCAGAACTCGCGGATAGTTTACTGGTAGAAGTTGTCCCCCCCTTCAACAAAAGAACAGTGATTGGGGTTCAGCTATCGGGGGAAAGGAACCTGTTTAGTGTCAATATTTGTTATCACTTGGTTTAGCAGTTGGTATTTACTTGCAACTACTCACAACAAGCAGCCACGCGGAGAGTCTCCCCTATGACCTACCACTTCAGATTGCACTGTCTCTTGAAGGGAAAGTCCAACTTGCTATGTAGGGTCTGACTGCAGACCCAGTGGTCGCACACTTTTGTTGCAGTGATCTGCTTCTTGTAGTCATTTGACTTTCTTCTGTTCTCACGGATATTTCTCCCACACCCAATGCTTAAGATCAGCAGAAAGTAAAATATCGGCCCGTACATCGAGCTTGAAGATAAATTCACTAAATTCTCCAGTCTGTTTTTATAGTTTAAAAAATATGGTTAAAAAAAAAAATCAGACATAATTAATTGCACTTCTTTGCCACATACAACTTACTCTGCTTCAAGTAACATACATACTTTGTTTTACTTTTTCTGTAAGCCTTAACTTGTGCTTTCTCTTGATTCACTAATTAATGTAATAATGAATATTCAGGCACCACGGTCAAGTTATGCTGATGAACACTTATACATGGTCCATTAATACCAAACCTTCAGCATAAAATGAGATTTATTTGATTTTACCGTAGCCTCAGTGGGAAAATCCAGCCCTACGTTTTTTCTGAGAGAGCACTTATATAATATTAAATGATTCTGGTGCAATGGCACAATCGTAGCTTACTGACACATACCATTAACTCTTCCTGTATCCTGCCCATGAAAGTCATCCTTTCTCGAGCACAAGAATGGGGGGAGGACAATTTATTCAAACACAATTGGCTAATAATAATTATTAACCAAAATGTTTCTCCTTGTCATATTTAGCCCATAAACGAGGCCAATAAAAAGGCGTTAGAAAACCTGCAAAATCACAATACATTGGCCAGCCACCCTTCACAAATACCTAAAAAGACATCTTGATCAGTGCACTGTGAACAGAGCAATCCCCTCCTGAACCCTGAGTCTTCTATAAATTATTTGACACTTTCATCCAAACCATCAATCGATTTTTTATTATTGTTGCGAAAATGTTGCTACATGACACATCAGTTATCAATAACCGACACAGCGTATCCTTTGCACACCCTGGAATTAAAATGAAAACATCCAAAATCACCAATAATACATGTGTTTTAAAGTAGGACATTAACTACTATCTTGAAAACTTTTTGATGGACTACCTATTCCTTTTAACATGCCTTTTGCGTTATTAATTCAATTTCTTAATAATCTACTAAATAATCATACATAAATATTTTAGAGGAAGCAACTAACTGCTCACTATTTGGTGCTGTTGTAGCCTCATGATTCCTAATAACATACAATATAGTAGCATATTTTTTCCAAATACTCTCTGTAACAAAATATCCTTGTTATGGATCTAATTAACCACACTCCGTATTGCAAGTCTCCAAAACTGCCTTTGATTCTTCAATTTAATAATGTACATTATCTTAGACCAATTATTTACTATCCTCCCTTTCTAGGAAGTTTCAAAGCTCGTCTCACGCAATTTTGCTGATTAAATGTTCTGAACAAAGATGTCAAGGACTTTGCTCGCCATGCCAGAAAAATATATTTGCTGCAAAATGGTACAGGCGAGCATTATTCAGGCATCAATTTTATTTTCTCCATGCTTCTCTTGCCAAAAATTTAAACACTCAAAGCCAATGCTTCATTGGGCCAGAATTACACAGTTAATGCCACTTTCCAGCACTAAAGCCAACTGCTTTACAGATGGTGGGAAAAAAACTGAATATCCTTAACATTCCTTCAACAGCAAAATGCAATAGTAGTGATTGCTTCACATTACTATCCTGCATGTCTGTGGTTGTGAAAACAAAATCTTCAGGTCTGCTTGTGATGAGGTTCTCTGAGGCTCCAACAAAGACAGTGCTTCATGCAGCTGGAGCAGGGACCTCTGCCAAGGGGTGCAGTTGGGGATAAAATGAGGAGGTACCTGCAGAAGCTCCATTAAGTGTGCATACATCCTCTGCCATGACAGCAACACTGTGCAACAGTGAAAGTTCAAGGAAGGACACTTAATACTAGTTGTTATGCCTCATGGAGGAGGGCAGCAGCAGTAGGTTCTTCAGCTGGAGTGAAAACGTAGCCACGTATTTGAGTGTTCTGTCGCGAGGCAGAGCCTGGACAGATTTATAATTTTCATGAAGTAACCTCAACACCCTCCAGTGCTGCGAACAACCTGTGACCTATTATAAAACGGAGATCATGGATGTCATAGGAGTGCAGAGGAACACAATATCCCCCTACTCTTAAGAAAACTATTGGCCTGACAGCAACAAGGTGTGAGACTTTTCAATTACTCCTTTGGGTCACACAAAAAAATCAAGGGCATTGAGGTACTTTAGAATTGAGGTACTGAGGGAAGAAAAGGAGAGGTATTTTCCATAAACGTAGGGCCTGATTCAAAAAGGCAACATCCTTTTCAGTAAGTTTATACTTGAGTAAGTTTACTACTTTTCAGTTTTTACAAACTGTACTTTTGGAGTAACTTACACTTTTGCAGTAACATAACACTTTTGTGGCAAGTACGGCACAACTCATGGCCAACCACTGATACTGCAACACCCTGCCATAGAAAATAAGAGAGGAAGGGACTTAGGGCCAGATGTATCAAAGGGGTTTACCCATTCTGTGTCTATGGGGAAATGTGTTCATACATATGGCCCTTAAAAACAAAGGAATTAATGTTAAGTGTAATCAAGCTATTTAAAATTGTTCAAAATATAAATAAATATAAATTAATTAAAAAATATATAAAAAATAGTACATAGGTATTTAATTATAACACTGAATTACAAATACTTGATAACCTAAATAGGTTATTAAATATTCTATAGTTAATAAATGTGTACTTTAAAAAAAAAATGTAACATACATTTATATTTTTTATATTTTTAGCTATTTTAAATAATTTAAAAGTAGTAAAATACGTAAAAACTGTAAAATTACTCAAAAGTGCAGTTTGTGAATTTGATCCACAGTGTTCCATAAGAACAAGGAGGATTATATAAAGCACACGGAAGTGTGCATGCTTTGAAGTGGCAAATTACGCCTACCTTAGCACCACTGAACACTTTTGGCATCACAATTGGGCGCTGCTATAATACTGTTTGTGCTGCCTTATTAGATTAAAAGGCAGCATTCAGCCTTAGGGCGGAGCCCTCTGCAAAGGAGTAGCTCACAACTTGTGGCTATTCATTCAGTTTACAGAAACTGTGCACTCAACATTTCAGTAGCACCTCAGGAGTGGTTTTCAAAGAATGCCATGAATAAGAATAGGCTTTGGTGGAGAGGAGATTCAGAAAACATCTGAGGCTGGTTCCTGGGCAATGTTTATGTCACTCTTCTGGCTGCACTTCCCAAGTCAACTGTTGAGTTATGAATGTGCAGATTGCTCTTCAGAGTGTGGCTTTGCCGGTCTAGTTTGCCATGGGAATCACCCAAACAATAATTATTCATGTGTTAATTCATGCACCAGGTGTTGTGTATTGGTTATTTAATGGTTTGCTCTCGCGGTTTAGCATGTGCTTGTTTGCTATGCAATCCTTAGTGTTCTACGAAAAAAATTCAGGAACTGTTATGATAAGAGTCTGAGCTGTTCCTGCCAAGGGTTGCAAGTATCTCCTGTCTTAAGCTCTTAATAAATCTACAAGTATATCAACTAGAGTGTGCCTCTTCACAAAACTGGCAACAAGGATGGCATAAAATGAAGCTGCCCATGGGGCCTATTATTTATGAGTAGTTGTTGTACTGGCCCCTGCAGATTTTCATGTGTGTGAATAATTGTCATTCGGTGATGACAGACAGATGTTATCAATCATTGGTTTCACTCTGATGTGCCAGCCTTTGATGTGACGGCAGCTGTTCCCGAGTTGGCAAGCAAGACGAGAAGAGCCTTTATGTAATTTTTATTTTGTGCTGCATACCTTTTATGCACGCGGCACTGCGTGATGGGTATTGAGGCAGCAAACTACCTCTTTGATATTCTTGAGCTCGGGCAGTGAGAGCCACGCAAGAGCCTCTATTTAACCACAAGCTGATTATTGTGCAGTGTCAAGAAAGAAGCCGCTTCGGCTGCGCTTACCATGCCTGTAGGCTCGTGTTATCATTCTTCGCACTGCTCCGCTTCGTGTACGGTGGGTGTGTGTCTTCATTCCCACATTTTGAAGTAAGGAACAAAGAATAGTTAATCTCTGCATTCTGTGTACTGTGTCGTGTGCAGCAGGAGTTTTGCCACTGACTGTGAAGCAGGCAAACTAATGCAATGTGTTGAGGCAATATTAAAGTGTAGGATTTACAACATAATGACTGCTGATTGGCCGATGGTTCTACTCCTACGTGCTATAAGTTGAAACCTCGTTTAAGATTGACAAAAATGTTTTTCAGTAGCCTACCCTACAAATTTTAGTTGATTGAATTGTGAAAATGAAAGGCTTTTCCACAAGAGCATAAAAAAGGGGAGTGGATTGCGCTGAGTATTATCTCAAGAGGTGCCTGCCAATATATTCTACTGAAAGCAAAACTATTACCAAGGAGAAATCTAATGAGTTGGTCTACACAGTGTATGTCAATTTTGGGATTATAAAGCCTCTCAGGAAGTATGAAAGATGTCTCACCTGGCAAAACGTAGACAATAAATCCAAACACCTTAGCTACATCTCATATTATCTGTTGCTATCTGTGAATTGACAACAGTGACTATGTTTATTGTTTTCCATTAAAATGACAGTGAAAACCCTATTTGATTTAGAACCCAAAGACATGTCTGTTCAAGCTATATCAGTTCCCCTCATGTTTTTGCAAGGGACTGGCTTGGGAGGGTTGAAGGGAGTCTTTTGAAACTTACCTGGAGGCTGTGGGTGCTGATGTATTTAGCTAAGAGGAAACCTGAAATTTCGAAACTCAATTTAGGTGTTTGTGGTGAAGAGGTACAAGTTTTTCTCATGTGCTCAATTCCCGGGGGACACCGTACAGCAATATGTGGCGGTATTGAGAACATTAGCAGGTTCTTGCAAGTTTAGGGATCTACATGAGGAGATCATTAGAGATCAAATTATTAACAGAGAAGCAACATGACAATTTAAGAGAAGTTGATTAAAAGATCCTTCTTTAGAGAAAACTATTAGCATTGCGTGCAGGACGGAAAATGCTTCCTGTTATGTTAAGGAGCTTTAACAATAGCCACAACAAAGGAAAGTCAGAATAGGATGATGCAAAGATGATAGAGCTCTGCAAACTCCTGCTCCCAAAAAGGACAAAGCAACAGTAGGTAACGGTTCGGCATCAGTAGAGATACAAGGTGTTACAAAAAAAACAATGTTACAAATGTGGTAGACGTTTTGGTGATGTGTAGAGTGGAGAACCAAGATTGTGAGGGGAATGCTCAGCGTGAGGCTTATCGCCCACCCAAATGCATACTTAAAGTGACTGGAGGAGAAGTCCTCATGTGGGCGGATTTGTGCTCTCCCTGTACATTAGTTGGCAGATCTGTGTGGGAAGGTGTAGGAAAGTGCACCTTTTTATCATGGTTACCCCACTTTTTGCTTGGTAATTGATGCAATTTTGACAGAAGTGCACTGGGTTCCTGCTATCCAGGTCCACAGAGCCAGATCTCTTTTCCTAAAACCGTGCAGTTTTGTCCCCAATTGGCAATATCTTTTGCACTGTTGTAAGTCTCTGGTAAATGATACCCATGGTACCTAGGACATGGGCACTAAAGAGTGTCCCTCAGGGCTGCAGCATGTATTGTGCCACCCTAAGGGACCCCCCCACCATACACATGCAGACTGCCATTGCAGGCTGCGCCACATGGTACAGACAAAAGAGAAGACACTGCATGTCACAACTCATGTCTGCCATGCCTGCAGACACTGCATGCAATATATGCATGTTTAACTTACGGAAGGCCTTAGAGCCCTAAGGCAGTGTGCATTATATAACATGTGAGGACATATCTGCAGGAGCAGATATGCCCCTGTGATGTCCAAGTAGGATCTTGGACATTACAAGTGAACATCTTGTATTATTAAACCCACACTGATTCCATTCATGGATTTATTAATGCATGCACCCAGGGGGTACCTTAGATACCCTGATAACTACTAGGACACTAGTGCGATTGCTGACTTGTCTAGTCCAGCCTGCCACTAGAGACGCATTTCTGACCCCTTAGGAGGTGAGGGCTCTGCTCTCAGAGGTCAGGAACAATGCCTGCTCTTGCAGGAGGTGTTTACACCTTTTCCAAACAGGATGCCTAGCAATCGGCATATCAAGGCTGGAGGCTTCAAAGCCATGCGTCTTTGGTATGTGACCCCAGCATCCCTCAGACCTGGGAGATGCCACCCCTGCCTAGAGACCCATTTGGCACCAGGATAGGTGGGAAATTAATATGTGAAGTAGGCATGGAGCACACACAGTAACACCCCTAAGGTGAGCTGCCTGATATGTGCCCAACTCTAGGAAAATTCTGCCATCTTGGTGATGGTAGGACTTAGAAAACTGGAACAGGGATATGCCCACTTCCAACAGGAAGTGATTATATATGGGGCATAGTGACCCCAAGGGTAGGTAGCCGATTGGCTACTACTCTCCACTTCCCTAACACCCGTAAATTTTGTATTTAGTGAGCTCCCTGAATCCAGAACTTCAGTTTCCACTGAACAAGAGAACACTGAAGAGCCGACTCCTGCAAAAACTGAAGACTGCTGTGGATTTTCTGTGCCAAACAATGCCTGCAGCACAGAGACTCGACAATTGCAACGACCCAACTCATCCTGCATCTGTGTATCCATCACAAGCCCTGGAGGGTTGCCAGCACTTCACCCAACAGCCAGCATCTCCCTTGGAGTAGAGGAGCTACTCCCCTGCAGCGTCTGACCATAATGTCCGGTTTAAAGAAGCTGCTGTCCACTGGGTCCACCAAGTAGTAGCCACCCAGGAGAAGGTCAGTGCACTCAAGGAGGTCAGATCCGTCTTTCTGCCAAACCTGAAGATGCCAAGAACTCCGCGACCCCTCCTGCACCAATACTCGGGGTACCGGACTCTTGCTGCAACCAACGCTTGTTGAAAGTCCAGTTCGGACTCCAATGACATCAGGGACGATGGATGTCAGCACTGCAGAGGCCAGCACTGTGAGTGGCCAAGCTGTCCCGTTTTTAAACTCCTTGCTGGTCCTGACTGCCAACCATGAGTGCCTTGACGCACGAGAGCCAGACCACTAAAAACACTCTGAAACTAATCCTCCCGGCCTGGGACAAGGAACTGCTCCCCCGTGCTCCCAGGACCCTCAAGACCCCCATTCGGCAGCCCATTTCCAGGTGCCCACCCTTTACCTTCTACCATGTAGCGTAGAAGGATACCAACCCGTTCAGAACCTCTACACCTGGACTCACCAGGGAAGATACAACTGATCTGCTGGTGGAATTTTGGTCTTTGTCCCTCTACCACCTCATGAATGAAAGGGGTCCCACGGAAACGCATTGCAAGTATTTGTATGCAGTAAATGTTTGTTTTCCCATAGGAAAGCATTACGCATAAAAACGCACTGTTGGTTAACAGTGCTATAATTGTAAAAGGTCTATTACGAAAAAGTACTTACCTGATTACGAAGTTCTTGGGTTCAAAATAAATATAAAACTACCTGTTATTTTTCTAAATTGGTGTGAATCTCCTTTTTGAGTGTGTGCATTATTTATTGGATGTCTGTGTGCAACAAATGACTAACACTCCTCTCTGATAAGCCTAAGGCTGCTGGACCATACTTCACTAGATAGAGCAACTTGGGATTGCAAGAGCAAGCCCTTGTCCACTCATAAGGGATACCTGGACTCTTTACACAGCATACCTTCTTTTGGTATGCTATATAAAGAGCCAGTTTCCTACAGAAGGTCTGAGCGATTGTGAGTTAATTATAACTGATGTGGACCCAGAAAGCTATGGTGGGATCAATTTGCCAGTTATTTGCTATTTCAAAGTTGAGTTAGTGTACAAAAGCAGAAAGGCTTCTGGAAGGATGTATGTTGTGGAATGAGGCAAAAGCTTGTTAGGATGGAAGGAACAACTTGCACTGGTATTGTTCTGGATCACAACCTTCCTGATCAGGTGTTACTACAGAAAATGAGGTGGAAAATAAAGTTTGTAATTTCCTAAATTATTTGTCAAAATACTAGGATGTTTGCAAAAATCGAATAATATTGTTTTAAAAAAAGAGTCATGCCAAAATGTATAAAATTCGCAATGCCCAGTTAGCCGCACAAGGTCACCTAAGTGATGAGCTAGATTGTTTGAGTAAGTCAGGTGTTATTGAGACTAAAGAATCTTAATAGTGGCACAGTCTGATTATTTAAGCCAAGAAGGCAAATGGGAAGATGCGCATGTGTGTGGACCTTAGGGACTTGAATGATAACATAGCGGTTGATCGTCATCCTGTTCCCCACATTAACAAAATATTGATGAATGTAAGAAGGGCTAGCTGTTTTTCCACCTTAGATTTACCTAGCGCATACCATCAAGTGCGCTAAATCCAGACTCAAAACATTTAACATCTTTCATTACCACTGAAGGTGCATACCAATTTATGTGGATGCCATTTGGGTTCCCTTTGGGGTCCTCCATTTTTCAAAGAATAATTCAAGGGGTGTTACGTGGTTTGTCCAAAGTGTTGATTTTCCAAGATGACATACTTGTGTGGGATGCGACTAAAAACAACATGATATGGCTTTGGAATGGGTATTGGAGAAGTTAGAGATGGCTGGGCTTACCATTGGAGTTGAAAATTGTCAAGGCAAGTGGTGAGGCCCAAGTTGAAATTAGTGGAAGCTATTGGAAGGTACCCTTACCTAACAACAAGGAGCCGCTACGATCTTTTTGGGGCTAGCGGAGTGTACGACTCAAAGTTCATTGAGCACTTTTCTGACAAAGTACATGTTTTACGCTCCTTAATGAAGAAGAGTGTAAAGTATCAATGGACCACTGCTTGTCAACAAGCTTTTGAAATGGTGAGGAAATCAATTGCTGAAGCTGTAGTGCCGAAGCCTTTTGATCCCAATGACAGAACCATTGTTGTTACTGATGCAAGTGTGTATGGTCTAGGAGCTGTACTGATACAGATGTCAGAAGTTCGTAAAAAAGTGATGGTGTTTTTGCCACGCTCATTGATGGGAGCAGAAAGCACGTACTCCACCATTGAGAAAGAGGCTTTAGAATTTTGGTGAAGTGTGCAATACTTTAGGAAATATTTTTAGGGAACTAATTTTGAATAAGAATGGACCATAGACCTTTGATTGATTTATTAGCACAAAAGGGTCCCCTAAAGTGACACCATGCATAACCAAATGTCTGTATCGACTGCAAGAATTTATATTCACCATCAAGTATGCTCAAGGAACCAAGAACATCAATGCTGATTGTTTGTCAAGTTTGCCTTTGTGTAATGATACATTCGTAGAAGATGAAGAATGGCTATTGTCTGAGGTAAAACCGTCTTGCTAGGGAGCTATATGGGAGGACGAATGGAAGAAAGCATTGTTAGAGGAAAATACACCACAAATGTTAATAGACAAATTACCGTGTTGGTTGCTCTTGACTTATAACAAGAGGGAAAGTTTAAGTGAGTTAACAGTTTGGAAGGAATTGTCAGTGCTGGATGGTATTATCAGAAGATGTGACAGACTGGTCATCCCAGTCAGCCTGAACCAACAGTTGACGACTTTGTTGCATGTAGTACAATGTGGGAAGTCAGTTATGAAAAGAAAAGCATGCATTGATTTATGGCGGTCCAGTATGGACAAAGGGATCAGGAGGTTTGTACAGGATTGTGTACATTGCACAAGTAGCGACAAACCTGATATGTTGTCGGAAATACCTATTTCACTATGGCATTTAAAAAAAAGGTCATCAGGGAAAGTGGCCATTAATATGTGTGGTCTATTTGACTGTCTTTGTCTTGATGGCAAGTATGCTATTGTGTTAATGGATTAATTTTCTAAATGGCCTGAAGTGGCTTTTCTGAAAGAGGTCAGAGCTCTCAATGTAGTTGGAAACTTTTAAATGAGAAGGATGTCATGAGGTGGTTGTTTTATGATAACAGGCCAAAGGTTGTTTCTAAGGAGTTTTAGTCCTCTCTCATAAAGGAAGGCAAAAAGCATCACAAAACTGCAATTTATCACTCCAGTGAGAATGGTTTGGTGGGAAGGTTCGTGGGAAGGTTCATTTGTGTGTTGGGTGAGTGTACTAATTAGCCTGTGTGGGGGATTGAATTGGAAACAAGAAGTGAAGAATATGTTATGGAGTAATAGAACCATACAGCACTCAACTTCTGGGAAGATCCCATTCTTTTTACTAAAGGGAAGGGTGTCATGCACCACTGCGGTTCCTGCTTGAATGAAGAGGACATCACAAGCTGTGGTGGATAGGCAAGTTTTGGATGGCAGGGTGGATGAATATAAAGATCGATATGCACAGAGGCAGAATGATAAAAAGAGGAAGGATTAAAGGTGGTTTAACAAAGAAGATTGGGCGAGAGTCTGTGTTGGAGGTAATCACAGGAAGGGTAATTAGAAATGATCAAGCCCCAAGGAGGTGTGTGAAGCTAATAGTAATATGGTTATTCAGGAAGATGGAAAGTGATGGAATGTGAGAAAGGTACCAATGTGTCATAAACCGAAACATAGGATTTGGGACAGAGGTGCTCTAATTCCCATAGATTCTGGAGTAAGTGAGGTGATTGAAACCCAATTTTGTGTTAGAAGAAAACCCAAGAAATCGTAAGATGATTTATTGTTCATAAATTGTATTTAGATGTTTGCTAAGTTAATACAATATTCACATGGTTAGATTCTGTTTCTGTCTTTCTTAAATGTTTGTGTTCCATGTTTGGGAAGAGAGATGTGTTGTGTATTGGTTATTTAATGCTTTGCTCTCCTGGTTTGGCATGTACATGTTTACTATGCTATCCGTAGTGTTCTGTGAACCAGATTCTAGAGCGGTTATGATTAAAGGCTGAGCTGCTCCTGCCAGGGGTCTACAAAAGCTCTTAATAAATTTACACATATATCAACTAGAGTGTGCCTGGCCACAAAACCAGGCACCATTTTCCTGCTTAAACAATCAGGAACACAAAAAAAAGATTTTGGCCAAAGCCTGTGTTTTTTTCTATTGCCTCTTTTATAAGAGGTATAGATCTGGAAAGTTCAGTTTGCTCCACTGGAATACATTTTCGAGCATGTTAAACTTTGCAACCTTTAGATTTTGGTCAATCATACCTGAATTAGTTGGGTGCAGTACTGCAGGTGCCGAATCAGGGTAATGTCAAGACTTTCATTGCCTGTGGTTAAAGGTAAGGGACTCCCAGCGACACTCGTGCCAACTCCTGTGTCCTCTGTCAGGGCCTCACTAAGGTGCCCTCTGGCATCTGGGTGTTCTGATTTATAGCTGCCAAAATAAAACAAAACAATTAGATAACTTGCAGTTTTAGCTTTTAAAATTATATACATAAAAAGCATATGCAATACATTATATAGGAAGAGCTCCCACAAGAAAGTTTTGAAATTTTGCAATGTCCTCTATGTAATGTTTTCTTTCATTATTTTCCCAATAGTATAACTTTCACGGTTAAAAAACAGATTTTTATGGATGCCCAAGAATTTGCCGATGTGCATGATGACACATTTGCTAGTGAAATAGATAGATCATTGTCATCAATAACTTAGAAAATAAATCATTCTACAGTTTTGCATGAAAGGGGTGATGTATGTGATGTTAGAGCCTGTGAGTTAGCTTATCTATTAAGACATTATGTGAGGGGTCTAAGCAGTAGAGGATGTTATTGTTATTCATTATTGTTATAATTATAATTATTATTATTATGTTTGCCCTACAGTATTGTTTTCAGAATTCTCTCTATGAAGGTCTGCTTTTAAGAAGCTTTCTTAAATACTCAAGCGAGGTATCAATGGAATTCTGGGCTTTTATACTTTTACTCTTTGAGGAATTATTTCATATAGTTTGTTAGTAAAAAATACACCAAGAGGTTAACAAGGAAGAGGTGTTATTTAGCATGAGTGACAGGTGACAATCACACAGAACGACGATGAATGACAATGACGTTAGACCAGCTGGGACATAAAACATGGAACAAAATACCACTCATCCCTCTTACATTCCAAAGGAAACATGCACCATGCTGCTTAAATCTGCCACTCTGTTATTGTTATTGACACTCTTAATCCACTGCATAGACTCACTGGGCTGGAGAGAAAAGACAGAGGAAAAAACACAAAAGACATTAGTAACTGCACCAAAACCAGGTCCAAACATGTCAAGGAAGAGTTCCTGTGAAAGGGGTTTCCACTGTTAGCTTTTACAAAATATGGCCCATTCCTTAAAGAGATATACCAGATTCACTCCGAGTGATGCCGTCCATAATGTATGGATAATAAATTGAAATCAAGACTCTCTCTTCCTTGAACACGGTGTGCACCAGGGTCTGTTGCCATCGACACAGGGATAGCATTGCACACGTGGTCTCAACTTCTAACCTACCTGCTCTTCTCAGTTTCCGTGTCCGAGAAGACCGAGTCGGCACCTCCGCTATTACAAACCTCCTCAGCTTCATCGTCTACATCATCCTCGTCAAAGTCAGAGGTGTTCAGGAAATCAAAGCTTTCCAAAGCACTCTCAACAGTGAGGCTTATACTGGAAGACCTGCTTTGGTTTATAGCTGGCTTGCACTGCAAAGGCAGAACAAACCAATGAAGATCATGAACATTTTCACATATTGAATTAGAGGTGAGAGCATTATTATACAAGTAGGCATGGACAAGCATGAGCAGAGTTTTTAAATAAGTGGTTGTGTAATAAAATACCTGGGTACTCATGTTGGCTGTTCAGCTACAAGCGTGTTATGAGAACGATGCTGCTCAAGGACGGGAATGAGCTACATGATCATAAATGGTCTGGCTCTGGAGTTGGGTTCTTAGGCTAACTCAATCTTTGAATGAGCTTCCTTCCAAACCGTGTGACTGTAGAACCCTGTGGTCTATCTCGGGTGTTACTGCCTTCCTATTTATGTGATTTCCAGTGTAAAAATGCGGAGAGTGCATGAGCTGTGTGCTAGCTATTTATACACTGCTGGGTTAGAAAGGCTTTGCCAGTTTCTTGTGCCACTCTCACCCTGCCTGTTCCTTGTAGCAGCTGTGTATTATCTGTTTACACCAGCTCCACATGCCAGCTGGGCATTGTCTGTTTCTGCTTATTCCTCAAACCTTTGGGGAGCACTACTCAACTCTAGTTCCTAGGCAATCTTGTATTCTCTTTTGCGTCATTTTGCAGTTATTTCTCCCAATATATTATGTGAAACTGGTTTCTGTAGCTTGTGACCCAGATTTGATTAGTGATCCTACACACCTAGTGTCCATCATTCCTGTCGATCTGTAAATTACTGTCAGTTTTGGTCGCATATCTAACAAGTTCCCTGCCTGTTCACAACATATAACGTTTACATTGATTAAATTACTGATGTGCCTTTGTGTAACTGCTGATTCTTCATGTTGCCCTTTGCCTGTCTTTTGCTCCGGGTTATTTGGGTTGCACTGTTTATTGTTTTGATTTAGTGAAGTAACTGTGAGACAGGCTAGTTATACAAACACTCACAGCTCAGATAAAACACATAACAAAATGGCTCTATCTCCAATATCATACTTCATTACTGAACCACTCATGGCTGACAGAATGGCAGCCCTGTCCAGAGGAAGCCGAAGCAGGCAACCTTGTGCACTCAATATTGCTGCATGGCATGAGCAAGAACAGGCCCTTGTGTGGTTTGCTGCAGTAATGTTCACCATGCAGCATCTTCCTTGGATCTGCCCTCCTCCAGGTCACTGTCCTGCAGAGAGACTGGAAAGGAGGGTTCGAAGGAGGGTGCGGTACAGGGAAAAATTGTTGGATTGCAATGCGGCCCAGAGCAATTGCCAGTGGCTAATATTAATTCAAACATTCCATCCATCATCTTGTTGTTGCTGTGGTTGACAATAAAGCAGTGGTTCCCAATCTTTTTCTGTCTCCCGGTCTACCCTTGACTTATTGGCCTTTGCCCGTGGCTCCCCACTGTTACTTTTTATGGAGGGTGAGGGGAATATTAGCCCGACCTCGGGAGTACTTGCATTTTTCTCTCTGAAAATAATTGGGATGTAGCTGATGAAGGTTTTATAATCATATACGCAGTTTTTTTTTTACTACTACTATGGTGGCACCTTTAATAAAATTATTCCTAGTTACACTTCTTTGACCCTGAATTTCTTTGAGTACCCTCTCAAACTTTGTTATCCCACTTAAAGTGCTAGATAGCATCCCTATGCATGTAGGCCCCATTGCTAAAGTGTTTCTGCGCTTCAAGAATATTTGTATACACTTCCAAAATTGCCTTCAAATCAATGCAAGTAAAATAAAGTCCTCAGATTTATTATTATTTTTTTTTTAAACGTCCCTCTTTCTTGCTTCCAAATGTTGGCATTATGCCGTATATGGTGTTTTACTTTACTAAACTCAAGGAGAGAGCAGGCCTGTCTGGAAATGTGTGTATACTGAAATAAATGTGTTCTGGAAGTACCTATGGTTCAAGTACAAATGTCAATATTTAATAATACTTAGTGTGTTTAATAGACAGGACAACTGTCCTTTCCTGATAACTTGCATTGGTGTAAAATGCATTTGGAAAAAAATGAAACTATTAACGAGTCTAACAAAATAAATCAAGCATCTTCCGCTTACTTTGGAAGCGTTGGAACGTGGGGATCCAGTGAAATATGGAGGTAATCTCCCTCGACATGCCATCAATTAAGCACTGCGTTTACAGCTTTAGGCATGTCACTTACAAATCATCGACATCATGCATCTAAGTCTAATTAGATTTAACTGAAGCCAACAGATACTTCAACATTAAAGGCAATAAAGTGTTTGGTGCACGGCTCCCCTGGCTAAGTTTGACGGCTCCCCAGGGAGCCACGGCACACAGTTTGGGAACCACTGCTCTAAAGTGTGATGGGTAGGCCCAGATGTTGGTCCTGTGCTCACTGTGCCAAAAGACTCAAACTATAGGCTGCTGACAAGCCCCGAGTAGGGCGAAACCAGTTAGGGGTTGGTAGTGGTCCCTTCTATAGGACAGTCTAGTCTGTCCTCTGAGTTCAGGACAGACTGTTCCGATTAGGGGTAGGGTCGAAACTGATTTGCATCACGAGGACCTTTATCTAGAGTGGTATGGTGGGCGAAAACCAAATGGAATGCTGCCTAGAGCAATTTTCAGGGGCAGAAATTAATTCAAGCTTTTCATCCATAAACTTGCTGATCATGCAATAAGTGTGACCGGTATCCCCAGGTGTAGGTTCCATGCTCAATATGCCATAGGGTTCAAGCTACACCTTGCTGAAAAGCCAGAAGTAGGCCAAAACTGATCAGGGGTTGCTTGTGGTCCCTTCTGGACGGGGCCTCGCATGGCAGTTCAGGACAGACTATTCTCAGGAGGAGTAGGGTTGGTACTGATTTGCATAAGGCAGGCCTCTGGCTAGAGTGGCATGGTGGGCGAAACCAAGATGGATTGGAATGCTGTCCATAGTGACTACCAGGAGCTGAGATTAAATCAAGCATTCCATCTATTATCTTGTTGTATATGTTAGTCAAGCAAGTTCAGGAAGTGCTCTCAAACTAATGATTACTGTACTTCCACCAAATCTGCCACAAGCAGGTGAAGGAAACAGGCACAGAGATAAGCAAAAAGAAAAACTAATTTGCATAAGAGGGATCATTTTGTTAACGATGACTTAGATGGCATCATTCACCAGTGAGATCATCTTCAACAAACTTCACAAAGAGAGGAATATCATTATATATGTGCCCAAAATTTCAAAAAGGAACCAACTGAAGGCAACATTTGGTCTGGCTAGAAGAGAAAACTTGTACAGTGTGATACAAATCAAAGGCAAGAAAAAAATAAAAAGATGTCAGCAGAATGTGTATTGGAGAATAAGACACCATTATGAGCTCCATCATTGCCGATTGTGGGTTATTGATGCTCACACAATTTACGGGATTAAATAGGCATTTAACAGTACCAAGTCCAACACTCAAGATAATATGTTGACCCTGGGAGCATGTGTCTGACTGAATGTTCCAAGTACACCATCCCTGAACAATTAGGCAGACCCACCCCCCCCTGCAATTTAAACCCTTGTTCCTGCACTTAAGTCTGTTTCTCCTAGTCACTTTCACTCCCATATTCACATGGTTCCGCACTAGCTCTGATCTTCAAACCCCTGATTTTATGGCTTACAAAAGGCAAACTTCCTGAGAAACCCTCAGTGTTTTCCCTCGCCATTCTCCCATCTTTCCTATCCCTCTTTTTCTTGAAATAGAAGTGCATTTATTATTCATCTTGATTTTCCTTACTTTACGTTTTTATCCTTGGTCTTTTCACTTGTAATGCTGACTGTTTAGACTTTTGTATGCAATCAGTGGTTGAATGCTGAATTGAACCTTGGAAATATGGTTTTTGTGCCAGTACAGTGGTGTAACTTCCCACCGCAGTCTCTGAATTATTAGAGCCACTGCATGCAAACTTGTGCTCATCCTGCCCAGTCCTGCAGGGCCCTGGTCATCCAACCACAACTCTATTGGCTCGCAGGCATATAAACACAAATGATATGTTGTTATAACACTTAATAAAGAAGGATCCTCATTGGCGAACAACCTCAGTACACATCTGAGGTTTGAAAAAGATTTCCTGGCTTTAAAGAGGTCTAAAGGCCCATGGTTTTTGCTCAGCGTACGACTTAGAACTCCTTTGTACTAGACTTCAAGACTACCCTCCACACCTCTGTCAGGCCAAATCCCTAAATAAAGACACACTATAAAGCCAATACAAGGTGGCGCTTGACTTTCTTGCTCCTTCAAACCTTTTCCATCAGATGTCACTTGGCACATAAAAATCATCTCAGAGTAAGGCACATCCTGCATTATCTACAAGAAATATTCCTATGGCTGCAAGCTTCATGTCACCCCACCCAAAGAGGCCTTGAGGTAGCTCCAAAATGTAAGATGTGTTTTACAAATACAAAACAAAGAAAATCACAGGTTGTTTTGACTTCTCCTGTGGGGACCAAACCTCTGATGCCCTAAACACGTTCTGGACTTTACATGTGCTCAGTTTGAGTACTTTGGAGGCATTAGGGTTTTCTCCAAAGGGTGCTCGTTGATGCTGCCGAATACAAGTGGTGGTGCACTCTTGAAGAGAGTATACTGAGTTGATCCGACCAGTTGAAAAGGAGTTGATAAAGAAGAAAAATAAAATTTTAGAGAGTATAGATAAGGAACGGTGCGGTGCACCTAGAGTGGTCAGGAAACTGCATTATTGTGTTAATCTGTGAAGGAAGAAGGTGTCAAGAAGGCCAAAAAAGCACCTTCCTTTGCTGGGCTTCCAAGCCACACTGCATGTGGTACTCATCCTGAAGGTTTGAAGGCTTATTCTGTCACTCTTATTTAATAGAACATTTGAATATTGAGAGACTCATTGAAGACAATGACGTGGCCCAGTAACTAGAATGACTGGTATCGACCTACTGCTGTAATTGTCAGTATTTTGTCTTTCTGTTTCCATGTTTTTATTTTTCTGTAGCCCTATTCCTCTGTCTCGATCAGTTGTTTTAGTCATTATAGGTCCTCGTCTGCGGCTCAGGGCCATTACTCAGATTCAGGGACTTTGATAACCAATATAGCCCTCGGCAGTGGGCTATATGCGGATATTTTCATGTCTTCGAGCATGCCCCCCGCATCAGAATGTCATCTCAGCTTGCTCTTTGGCTGCTGGGCAGAAGCACCAAACTGAGTCCTCCCTAAGATATTCATAGTGGGGCATGCATGTGGCATCAGCCAGCCTGGTTATATTTCAGTGATTATATTGTCAGAAAATAATCAATTCTAACCATGTTTTAAGCTTCAGGTAAAAGCTCAGTCATGACCTTAAATAATTTACCTAATATTTTCTTTAGATTTAGCTTTCACAGATGCATATTTACCTCTTTTCAGTCTCACCTGAGTGACAGAGCGAAAATTCTCAAGAGGAAAATTGTGTACCTTTTTTAACATTTCCTCGTGCCAATTCTCGACCTTCCTCTTTAATTCTATCGCTAACAGCAAACAGACTAGAAATCAGCACTTTATAGGTGTATGCAAGAGTGGCTACAGGCTGCTGTCCATGCCGGCTAATGGAACAGCGGGGTTTGGTGTCATGAGGTGGGTACATGCTGAGGACCCATCTTGGCAGTCTACCACTCCAAAAATATTTTTGGGGGTTTAAAACAACGATAGAAAGATGAAAGAGGGCTGTGACTGGCAAGCACCCATGTTCTTGCATAAACCCTGCCTGTAGATTCTCGTTGGTAAACTGTACACACTCATGCCCCAGTGTTTGCACATCATGCTGTCCTTCGCCCCAGCAGGCCCCTCGCCCATGTCTTGCAGCTTTATGCAGTCTATTCCCACATTAAACGCTACTTGGATGAAAACAGTGCAAATATTGCCTCAATGTTACTGTTTACACCGTTGCTGATTCAATAATTCAGTGACGCAACATTCCTGAAAGCTGTTTCAATATGCCTCGCAAATCTCCTATTAAAAAAATGTGCAGCTATGACTTCACTAAACATTCCCAGAAAATGACGAAGGATCTCCACACTCATTTGCCTTTTTACAAATTATAATTGATGTCGTCCTGCACCTGCTTACATCAATCCACTCAAATATGAAAAAGTTAAATCAGACCATAAGATATTGTTCATATAACTTGATTTGTCCTTCTGAAATGTGCGCAGGGCCGGACTGGCAGTAGCAGGCACTGGGTGTTTTCCCGTGGGCCGGAAGGGCGGGTCTGTTTTTGTTACTGGGGGCCGGTTTTGCAGCAGTGCTGCAATATCGGTCCCCTGTAACAAAAGCAGCAGCCGTGCTTCTCACTGGCACCCCCTCCCCCATGGGACCGGTCCAACTGAATTGCCAGGGCTGGTTTGTGTTCCCAGTCCAGACCTGAATGTGTGGGAAAGCACTGTCCCAGGACCTACTATGACTGTCAATACAAACGTTAACAGGAACCCGGACTACTGTGCAGTTTACAACATGCCCACATGCACACGGGGAATTCGCTTTTGATACCGTTTTGAACATGCTTAAACCTCTGCGAGTAATAAATCTGCAAACACAACGGGTGCTTTAGAAATCGTCTGAACTAGTTTGCTCATGCTCATGCAAGGCACAACAGAAAACCCTTTTTCTCTATTCAATTTTTGAACATGCCAAATGGCATATTGAAGACTTTTTAGTTCCTTACCACCTCTGGGGCACTGAGCTGTCCGCTTCCTCCTCTAACTTAATTTAGGTCCTCATTCCAATCTAAGCGGAATAGGGTGAGGTAATTACCACACACGGTAAATGCAATTATCCCAGAATGAGATGTTCACCAGGAGTGTTAAATACCTGTAATTGAGACATTCACATGGAGTTACGTATGTGTTGCCTATTTTACGGGCCTTTTCTACAACTAGATTTTAGCAAGTTTGACCTTCCGGAATATATCAGCGGAACACTGTGATGGTGTAATAATCATCACAAAACTCGCAATTCCGATCCCTGTGAACAAATGTGTATTCACATGGATAGGAATTTAGGCCTAAAATTGTCTTTAGGGCCTTAGCGAGTTGTGGGTATACCAAAATACACTAGGTTTATAGCTAAGGACCAAGCACAAACTATATATAGAAGCAATGTGTGGATTGTATAAACAGAGGCATTGAAATAAACCATTTCCTTCGGGGAAAAAAATAATATTTATATATCTATCCACACACAGATATATCAATGAAAAAGGTTAAACCCTTGTTATAAGTAGGAAAACTTTATTTATTCTTTCTATACAAACCTAACTTAAATTACACAAACATTAAAAATTCTAATCTTATAGTTATACTTTAAAATCATAATATATGCATCACCTTTAAATTACTATAACTTTATTTATTCTTTATATACAAACCAAACAAAAATGTAACATTCTAAACTTATACTTATACCTTTAATTATAATTCATGCAACACCTTCAAATGAATATGACTTGAGCCCCTCCGTTAACAGTATATTCAACTAGGTAGCAACTCGACTGTACCACACTCCACTTTATGCCAACCTACTCTACACTACTCTACTATGCGCTATTTCACCGTATGCCACGCTATTTATTGTACACTTAGACTCCACTCGATGCCACTCCAGTCTATGCCACTGCATTGACCGCGACTCCACTATACACTATTACACTGCACATCACTCCATTCTACACCGCTCCACTGTACCTCACTCCAATCTACACCAATGCACTACCATAATACACTCTACCCTATTCCACAGAACAACACTCCACTCTACGCCACTCTAGAGTACGCTATTCTACTTTATTCCATTCCACTCGTCACTACACTATACCCCAGTAACACTCAATGTAATTCCATTCTACACGACTCCACTGTACCCTACTCCACTGTATGCCTCGCAACTCTAGGCCACTCCACTCTACACTACTCCACTGTATGCCACTTCACTCTATGCCACTCCACTCTATGCCACTCCACAATATGCTATTACACTGTACGCCACTACACTCTACCCCCCTCTACTCTACGCCGCTCCACTCTACGCCAGTGCACTGTGCCTCAATCCACTCTACACCATTCTACTCTATGCTACTTCACTGTATGCCACTCCACTCTACATTATTACACTCTATGGCTCCCCACTCTACACCACTGTAACCTACCCCACTTCATTGTATCCTATTCCACTGTTTGCTACACCAGTATACACCACTTCACTCTACTATATTCCAATGTACGCCACTACACTGCCTCTCACTGAACTCTATGCCAGCCCACTCTACAACACTCCACTGTACACCTCTCCACATTAGGTTATTCCACTATATGCCACTTCACTTTAACAGACTCCAGTTTACGCCACTGCACACCACTCCACTGTACACAATTCAACTGTATGCTGCCCAACTGTATGTCACTCCAGTTTATGCCACTTATCTATACGTTACTACACTATATGCCAATACAGTCCACTATTACAATATATGCAGCTCGACTGTATGACAACCCACTTTGCTATTCCACTGTACGCTACTCCACTCTACAACACTTCACTCTATGTCACTCCACAATACGCTATTGCACTGTACGCCACTACACACTACACGGCTCCACTCTACAACACAACTCTACAATCTATGCTACTCCAATCTACCTCATTCCAGTATACGCAACTCTACTCTACCTTATTCAATGGAATGCCACTACACTTTACCTCACTCCACTCTATGCTAGTCAACTCCAGAATACACCACTCTACGTCACACTACTGTACACCAATCCACTCTACACTATTTCACTGCATGCAACTCCACTGTACGGCACTTCACTCTATGCAGTTCCACTCCTCTGTACGCCACTCTAAACAACAGTGTACACCAATCCACTGTACTCTAACCCTCCGCACTCTACATCACTCTACTCCATGCGGCTGCACTATACGCTAGTCCCCTCTATGCTATTCTACTTTACTCAACACCATTCTCGCCACTAAACACTAAGCTATTCTATTCTACGATACTCCACTATATGACATTCCACTATAGGATATTTCTCTTTCTGCCACTCCACTCTACATTATTGTACAGTATGCCACTACATTGTACCTCACTTCACTGTACACTGCTACACTCTACACTACTCCACTGTACGCTATTACACTCTACACTTTACATGTACTAGCCTCTACCCTATTCCACTGAACGACACTCCATTCTACGTCACTCTAGTGTATGCTATTCCACTATATGCCACTCCACTCTATGAGACTACACTATATGCCAGTAACACTTAAGGTTATTCTACTCTATACTCCATGATATGCTACTCCACTGTATGCCACTCCACACTACGCTATCCCACTGTACGCCATGCCACAGTACGCTATTGCACTGTACGCCACTCCACTCAACAAAACTACACTATGTTACTACACTGTACGTAACTACTCTGCATGCCACTAAACTCTACGCCGCTCCAGTCTACAGCACTACACTCTACTCTATGCCACTCCACTCTACCCCACTCCGGTGTACGCTATTCCACTCTACGCCACTCCACTCTATGTTATTCCACTATAGGCCCCTATACTGTACTGAACTCTATTCTACGCCAGTCAACTCTAGAACACTCCATTGTATGCCACTCCACTGTATGCCACTTCACTGTACTCAACCCTTACATTCCACTGTACGCCAATTCACTCTACACTCTTCCACTGTACACAATTTCATTGTACGGCACTCCGTTCTATGCCATTTCACTGTATGCCACTTCACTCTATGCCTCTCCTCCACCCCACTCCACTCTATGCTAGTCTGCTCTATGCTATTCAATTGTGTGCGACTCCACTCTCGCCACTACACTCAACACCAATCCACTATATGCTATTGCACTCTATGCCACTGCACTCTACGCTATTGTACTGTATGCCACTACACTGTACTTCACACAACGGTATTCTGGTTTATACTCTGCTGTATGCTACTCCACTCTACGGCACTGCACTCTACCCTACTACACTGTACGCTATTACACTGTACTCAACTACAATCTACTCCACTCTACCCTTCTCTACTCTACAATACTCTACAACACTCCACTCTATGCCAGTGCATTATGCCATTCCACTCTATGCCACTCCACTCTACACCACGTCACGTCACTCCATTCTACACTATTCCGATGTATGGCACTATACTGTACCTCACTACACTTTCCTGTAGGCCACCACATAACTCACCGCTCTACCATGCACTGTGCTCTCACAAAAAAATATGATTTGGGATATCATGACTGTTCTTGCAAATACTATTTTTTCACATGGGTTAAGTGAGATAATATAAAACGGTGAAAGCAGTGCATGTAGAAGGTGCAATTTATACTTAATGTAGTGTGGCCACTGGGTTGAATACACTGTGTATGGAGGTGTGCGAGTTCTAATAATTTGATGGTATTGCATAAAGCATATAGTAAAGATATAAGTATAAGGTTAGACATTTCAGGTTTTTCGGTACTTTAACTCTTGTTTGTAGCTAAAGAATACAATTTTTTACTAGAAGTTAAAGGTGACGAGTGAATTATAAATGTATGGTATAACTATACCTGAAGAATCTGTAGGGTTCGTGAATTTTAAGTTTGGTTTATATAGAAAAATAAAATAATTTCCCTAACTATATAACAAACCTTTGCTTTTTCATTGATTACCTATATCTATCTATCTATCTATCTATCTATCTATCTATCTATCTATCAAAAGAGATATATATATATATATATATATATATATATATATATATATAAATACACACACACACACACACACTTAAATATATATCCTCAATACTGGAATATACTCAATATTGATGGTGCTAGCTGCGATTAGTGTAGGAATGTGCTTACTTTTAGAATATCTTCCAGATGCATCAGCTGCTGATCCAGTGACTGAAATTCGTGGTACTGCTCTTTATATGGCTCTAGAGCAAGGAGAAGTCCTTGTAGTGCCTCTTCCAGGCTACCATCCAGATAGGATCTGTATCCCTCCGATTCCCCGCTCACAGATCCTTCAAAATGAGACCTTTCTGTTGTCGCTGGCACCTCTGTAGAGGTGAGTCTTTTTACCAGCTGCTTGGTAATGTTTCCTTCAAAATTGTCCAGTTCTACTGGTTTCAGTTCAGAAGCATCATCGGAATCCTGCAGAAGCGATGCTGCTACATTAGAATTTAAAAATAGGCTTTCGTCCTCTGGGTTTAAAGACTTTTGGCAGTCCCTGGAACAATCAGCTACTTCTGTTGCCGTTGAAGATTCATTTGCCTGGTCAACATTCTCTAATTGTAAAGGAAGTTCTTTAGAAAGGTGCATTGATTCTGTTGATGAGCTGGCACTCATATTGTCCACTAGGGAACCCCTAGTTGGTGTGTCACTTAGGCCGAGCTCCGGAGGGGTGATTGTAATTTCAGGATTCGAGTAGCCCAGGGAAGAAGCTGCAGATCTAGAAGGAGGTGTGCAATCAACATTCGGCAGGTCACCAAAACTGAAGGACAACGGCCTCTTCTCGCTAGCCGCCATCCCATTTTCAAACACATCATCAGGCAAATGAGACTGCAAAGATAATCATAGACAAAATATGTGAAATTCGGACATCTGCTTGACAATGCACCAACACCACTTTAGTAGATGTTAAGTTACTACTAGGCAGTAAACTCAGATCTACCTGTTCAAAGATTTAGTAACAGTACACACAACACAATCTAAGAACAATAACGACAAGCCAACCACTACATTAGCTGTTGCTCTGTGATGAATCCTTTGGTTGTAATCATGTCTTCTACAGCAAGTGTTTTGTGCAACAGATTCTTTATACACCTGGCTGCTAACGTGATAACTCATCAATTTACTGGACCGAACTTTACGTGAATATAATTGATTGTTAAAATGCACCATCAATATATATTATAGAATAAAGTACAGAGACTAATAGAAGAAACACTTTGGTTGTCCCAAAGTGATTAAGAAAGGAGTGCGTAATTATGATCAGGGATCACGTCAACATGTTCATATGTATATCAGATGCAGTTCTATGTTCCTTTTAGTGCATGTTGATCGCTCTGCTGCGAAGTAATAACTCACTTATAAATATCTGGTCATAAGTGGCATGTTATCACCAATTGTAGGCGTAGAATAACAGAAAATGGTTGACTGGAGTTAAATTAAGCAAACTCCGTGTCTCATGAAGTTTGATACCACATATACCTACAATTGATCAAAAAGGGAAATATTCTGCTATGTGGGATGTTTTAGGATTACTTAGCAAACTAACAAAATTATACAGAAAAAGGCAAAGCCAGAATACATTTAATAAAAAGCATTGGAGACACCAAGACTACTTTACTGGAGCGCATACACACAAAGAAAATCTGGAAATGTAAACCCATTGGACAGACTTGACATTCACAGATGATTGAGCAACACGTTTTGAAACCCGAGATGTCTTTGTAGCCCAATATTATTATTAAATATATTTCGGTATATTGAACATTTTCAATAGTAAGATATATAATACTGAAAATACTTCCACTCGCTATATGTACTGAAACAATTCTTACCAAATTCTGCAAAACAACGTATCTATTGATGGCCTAATAGCCATCATAGCCGCTATTGTAGAAATGCTGCGGTCTTTATTACCAAATAATCAAATCCAAGAAAAAAGGTAAAATAAGCTTTCATTAACCATTACAGACAATTCCAGACTATCACAACACGAAGAACAATTCTAATACAAGAAGGAATCCACATGCTTCATTAATGTTTGGTAAGATGGTGAAAAATGCACAGTACGCCCTAATTCCTTTTTACATTACAGTATTTTGGGACCCAATACATTGAGCCACAATTTCTGCTTAGTTTTCCCAAAATAACCCCTAATTCATAAAGGTTCAACTTCCAAGGCCACTTCAAACATTGGTATGATTCTATGGCTCCTCTCAATTAATTCAGCACAACCCTACTAAACCTAACCCAGATAATCACCTTTCCTACTCACACAATGAGCCAGACACATTCCCAAACATTCTCTTCATTGACTGTCCTGATCCAATTATTCCCATCATGGTGACTAGAGACCTTCCTAATCTTGCTTCACCTAGCTGTATAATTTGCAGACCAACTCTTTGCCTTCCCTTTCTACAACCTGAAACCTAGGACAGCATTCCATCCCTCACTCTCGACTTGTTAAAAACGCTCAAATTAACAAAGATCATGTTTAACATTCAATCAAACTGGAACTGCCATGAATTCAACATTGTCCTAATAACTATCCCTAATTCAGAAAAGCCCGGAAGCACTCATAGTTCATAAATGTGGGGCATAAACTCTGACTCTTCCAAAACAAAAACAATGTATTATCCTAACACAAAATGCATATGTTCCCAAACTAAACAATGCTTTAGCTTCATGCATACTTCACTCACACATGAAACCAGGCTTTATCGTTCAAAGTCACAAGATCCTATTTTCCCTCAAATATGGCCGTATAAAATGTACTTTGTTAGGAACGTTCCTGTGATGGCAAATTCAGTGATACCGCTTAATCCACATACCACCTTGAAAAACAATAAACTTGGCTACCAAACCATTTAGAGGCTTTACACCTTGTAGTCTCAAGGGAGTTATCTAAACAGATAACTCAGGCGGTCGCAGGTGATAATCTAGACAACATGGCATACTTATTTTTCTCCTTTTTGTGGGTGCCTTGGGAACAACTGATTGCTACATACCTTGAAAAAATCTCCAGAATCACATGAGCCGACCCTTCCACTGAGAACACAACCAAACACTGACTCTTGACCCCAGTTAGGAGGTGCCTACACTCACCTGGGGTGGCCACAAAAAAAGTCTGTATTGTTCCCGCTAATATTAATTCTTCTATAGTACTTTAATCCTACATGGTTCAAGTATGTCACTACCAAGCAGCAGTGGTCCGTGGAGGGAGTTCCGTGGGGTGGAAAGGCGGGGCGGGGGAGGGGCATGGTGGGGAGTAATGAACACCGGAACATGGATAATTGGAGGTAAGTAAACAATTAAATAAATTAAACAAATTTCGTAGCGCGCCCTGCATCACAAAATGCGGTGCAGCGCGCGCTACGAAATTCGTTTTATTTATTTAATTGTTTACTTACCTCCAATTATCCATGTTCCGGTGTTTAGTACATCCCCCGCCCCGCCTTTCCGCCCCACGGAACTCCCTCCACGGAACTCTGCTGCTACCAAGTGGTTCAGAATGGAGATGATAAACTGACCGTCACCCTAACATAGAAATCAAGTAGGTGACTGTGTCTGATCAAACCCACGCTAACTTTTCTAATCATAGACCCACATAACAAACGAGGAGCCATGATAGTCCAGATCTGCTCTACATGTACACTAATTATGGAGCAAACAGTCCAAGACAAAAATCTATTACAAAACTTTAATTCAAAACTCTCTAAAAGGCTTAGATCAGTAGCCCCTACCTCTGATCACAAAAAACAACCAATTTTCACCGAACCACTTTGAAACGATCACCTAACCCATGATGCTCTAATTGCAGTTATTGCAACTCTCTTAAGTAACATCTTAAAATAGTGGCACCTTTCTAAAAAGACATAACTCAAAAAGCATCAAGCTGGGATCTAATCTCTAGCCTGAAGCACTGGTATATACAACAATAACTTTTAAATTACTAACATGCCTTTATCTATGACAGCCATCATATTAAGACACCTGTGCAACCCTAGTAAAGGTCTATACCCAGTGATTCTTGTGTATTAGTCAATATACATGACTCTTCTTGTCTGAATGTACCCAAAAGGTCCAACAACGAAGTTCTCCATACTGACGCTGTACAACTTCTTACCGGTTATGTGGCTGATCTTCTCGTAACCGCTCATTTTTGGAATGCACCTCTAAACATACAACCAATCCTGATACCAGTCAGGTTCTTCCTGAAGACCCTGTTCTCCCATATGATCATCCACTCTGGACCAAAAACACCCTACTCAAAACCCTCCCACATAATGACCCACCCAAACAGAATATGCCCCCTGAGTACCCTCCATTGTTTACATCTTCAGGGTACACTTGTATTCATTCACCAACATTTCCTGAAATCATATGTCTTAACTGCACAAAAGAGAAGCACCCTCCAACATTTAGCCACTTGCTCTGAGGACACCTTTCAACACCTAACTACTATTGCTGTCTCCTTGTCATAGTATTGGTGTTCAGATGAGAATGTCCCTGCTTGGAGCACAGTTGTGTTTCCCTACCCTGATTGGCCAACTGCATGCATCTGGTATTCTGTTTAAAAAAACAATAATTGGCCCTAACCTCACTATAATCAAGTGGGTACACAGAGTCGTAGGCCCTACCATTGACAAGAGGGAGGCTGTGGACCCGTCTTGTGCACAACACATGTGCCTTAATAGCACCGACAATGGATTACCATCCCAGTCATCAGTTTAGTACATGGAGTGATTGTGGCAGCGTACTGTATTTTGTGAATTGTGTATACTAGTGAGCCAGAGTAATGGAGGCCTGTGGGATCCATTTTGGATGCTCCTATTCTGGACTTGTGTAAAAGATGGAGGTAATGTTGTTTTCCCAGACAGTAGTAGTGTACTGCTGGCATTCCTCAAGCAGGAGGGTGAGGACCTTCACACTGGAGTTGAGAGAGAGGAGACAAGGCATCGATAGTAATCTGATTAGGCCTTTTGAAAAACGGGGCATCTGATTAATCTTGCTATTGCTCTGTCCTTTAGTAGATGGCGGGGGTGAGGGGTGAGGCTGCGGTCTCTATTTCAAGGTGAAACCCTTTAGGAGAGGTCAACCTTTTGTCTTTCCCTTAATTGCTGCTCATTGTGGCTGATGACAGCTATGTGCAGAAAGTTCATTCCTCTTTGTTCCTTTGTTGTGGGTGCTCCAGGCTGGAGAACAACCTACTATGAGGAGCATCACTTCACATAAAGGAACCGTCTGGATAGTAGCCTGGAGAAAACATTGGAAAGGAGAGCTACCCCAAACCAGTTCTGAAAGTGCAGACAGTGGATTTACATCTCCCAACTGCTATGACTAAATATAAGTGGGACCCACTGACCCATATGTTGTTCCAGTTCCAACATCTCTACAAGCACTGAGTTGGGTTGTACAACCTATTATTGTGCTGCTGTGCGATTGTGGAGTCCAGAGCTTGAGCACATCCACACTGTGACCGCTTGCTATTGCCAGTTACCGCTTGTCATATCGCTACCAATGAGCGTCATATACTGAAAGCAGAGCCATAGTAGGATGGATTCAAGTATATCAGAGGTAAATAACTTCAATCAGGATTGTTTCAGAACCAGTAACCCTTTGTTTCGCCCAAGACACTCCCCAGACAGGGTCTGACAATCGGCATAGTCCACTATATATCTGTAGGGGTTTTGGTATCTTTGTTTTGCTCTAGTTGCCTTTCTCTCATCTGCTCATATTTATTCTTGAAGAAGATCACCATTTGTCTTGGGATGCATGCCCTGTTCACCAGAATATATATATATATTTGTGCAATAGACATGGTTGTGTAGTTTACTTCTCCACACAATCACAAAATACTTCCTCAAACATTTCCAACTTCACTTGTGAAGGTAAAAAAAAAAGAAATAACTGTGCCGCTTGCCAGACTATTATCATTGAGTGCTCTGTGAAACTTGGACATTTACAGCATGTTTCCCCATAGGCAAATCACCTGAAAAGGTTACTTTTGTATGATGTTTAACAAAAGAAATCCAGACATGAACAATTACAGTTCACAGTGAACAATTAAATGCCCAAGAGAACTGAAAAAGGAGTGGTTCAAAATAATAATAATTTTAAAAAAGTAAAAACACTTCTTAAAGCAAAGTTTACTATACTTTTGCCTAGATAAATATTACCACCTACTTTCTTTACTGATAATTGAGTAAAAGAAAATGCTACTTACCCTGTAAGCATCTGTTTGCAGTGTGTAGTGCTGTAGAGTCACATGCTCTGCAAGCTGCTGCTATCTAGTGTTGTGCTCAAATGTTTGCAGGTTGTTTTTCTTCAAAGAAGTCTTTTGCGGGACCAGGTGCACTGTAATTTCTTCCTTAATGGATAATTTGTATAGGCACCGAATTAGTTCACAGCACGTGCAACTGTAGATACACATGCTTTGCATAGACTGCGAAGCAGAGTCCTCCATAACAGTGGCTAGTGTGCGGTGATGCAGATGTCTGAAATAAAGTTCTTAAGACTGTCTACCCAACCATAGCCTGCTGGCATGCTATGATATCCACACAACAGTGTTTGGTAAAAGTGAGAGGATGACCAAGTGTCCGCTGTGTTTAAGTCAGTTAGAGGGATATTACTAAAGAAAGTAATGGTTGTCCCTTTCTTAATGGTAGATTGCATCCTGGGGTCAACAGGAAGGGCTCTTTTAGCTTTGTGATAGTAGGTTTGAATGCACTTGAGCTATGCCAGCCTTAGAGATGGGATAGTTTTTGTGAAAGTTTGCAAGTCTATGAAGAGCTATCTAGACTTGCAGAAGGGCTTGGTTTGATCAGTATACTACATGAGTCAACTTAATGTCTAAGGTGTGAAAGTCTCTCTCTGCTACTGAGTCTGGCTACGGAAAGAAGACTGGAAGGCAGGGTAAGGGCCTTCAGTTCACTGATGTGTCTGAAAGAAGTTATGGCTACTATGACAAACACTTTCCATAAAAGGAACTGTACAGGGCAAAAGTGCAAGGGATCAAAAGGTGGCCCCATTAGCCCAGTAAGAACAAGATTACGCTTCTGCACATGGCTGGCTGTACTTTGAGAGGTATGATGCTTTTGAGGCCTTCCTTAAATGCTTTGAATATTGTAATACTAATCAAGAAAGAATATTCCCTGTTTAGCATGTCGGCCACAATAGCAGCTAGGTGTAGCCGTATGGAAGTCTATATGAGACATGACTTCTGAAGGTGCAGGACATAGCACATGATATCCTGGGCTTTAGAGGGTCCACGTGCTTCGGAATACAATGGTGGACAAACCGTTTCCACTTTGCAGCATAGCAGGCCCGTGTGGAGGCCTTCGGGCTTCGTGCAGAATAGTCATGCACTCCTGCAGGAGATGAAGGCAAGCGAAACTCTAAGACTTCCAGGTGTTCCTACCCACTTTCACTGTCAGGTTGAGATGCCTGGGGTCTGGGTATCTAATCTGGCCTTGATTGTGTGTTAAATGTCTGGCCTGTTGGGAGCCTCTCAAGGAGGCTGATGGACATCTTAAGAAGCATCAAGTACCAAGGATGTATAGTCCATGTGGAGGCTACCAGGATGAGTATGATGGATGCATCTTTCGTACCACATACAGAAAACGTGGGATAAGAGGAAAAGCATAGGCAAAGGTCCCTGACCAGTTCATCCACAGAGAATTGCCAATAGACTGTGGGTATCTGGAGGGGAAGTTTGGGCATTTTGCATTTTTCAGGGATGGCAAACAGATCTATCAGGGAAGACTTACGGGTGGCATTCCCACTTGTGGTTTTGTTGATGTCCAGCTGGGCAAGTCCGCAAAGTCATCCACCCCCGGAAGGTACGCTGCCAGGTGATGTATGCAGTGGTGAATGGGCCAGTGCCAGATCTACTCAGCTAGTGCTCACAGCAAGGGATTGAGTATGCCGTCTTGTTTCTGGACGTAATACATGGAGGTCATGCTGTCTGTGATGCTGAGAACTACCTTAACTTGAATTACCTGAAAAAAGGCTTTGGGAGCTAAGCATATAGCCAGCATCTCAAGGAAGTTTATGCAGCGCCCCTGTTATTGAGGGGACACATTTCTTGCATAGCCATATTGTTAACATGCGCTCCCCAGCTTGTCATAGAGGCATCTGTGGTACTGGTCACCTGTGGGACATGATCTGAACAAGGCCATTGCTGCAACATATTGTTGCTGTTCCACCACCGCCGAGAGCGATGGGCGCTGACCTTTGCCAACACCAGATCTTCCCAGTGACCTCTGCTTGTGACCATAGAGTTGAGATGCATCCCCGAAGTGATTTCCTACCAACTGAAGAGGAAATCTTCTAGTTTCTCACCGACAAGTAACCTGGGATCGGGGGAGGTGGGGCAGGTCAGTGTTTGGGGGCAGAGACCCTTTTATAAGAGCCACATTTACCCTTGTAGTTGTTACCCCAGACAGCACGTATGTTGTAACTCCTTCCCGCCTGCTGGTGAAAGGACTGCTGCTGTCTCTGATTAGAGTGTGCAGAGCCGGGGAAAAGGGTTGGCTCCATCCCTAGGCTGCTGTTTCTGCTGGTTCCACAAGGAGCTCTAGCAGCTGGAATTTGTAGGGCACCGATACATTTTGCAGTTTTGTGTTCTTCTTGATGTTTATCAGCATCTCATCAACCTGGGGCCCAAAAAGGTATTGCCCATTGAATGTGACATTGAGGAGATGCTGCTGGACCTCTGGCCTGAACCCTGAGAAGCAAAGCCAGGCTTGGTTGGTGACTGAGGAGGACACTACTATTGATCCCTCGTGAAGATGTGTCTACGGCATTGATGGCACAATGACTATTGGTGCTGGAGATGGCCTTGTCCTCCCGCACTATCCACTTCCCCTTCTTCCTGAACTCTTGTAGAATGTGTTTTACAAGCTTCTGCATCTCCTCCCACTTGGACCTGTCAAAGCGGGAGAGGAGCCCGAAAGTGTTGGCTATACCCCAATGAATAACTGCCCTATGGCAACCCTATTGCTTGCCACATCTTTATTCTTGCTCTCCTTTTAGGTGGCAGGATGTCACCTGTAGCCTGAGTGAAGGACCTTTTTGCAGGTTGCATTGACCACCATGGAATAAGAGTAAACATGGCCCTTGATGTAGACATGGTCACTGCTTGATGGATTGTATTTTTTCCACCCTGGGAGTTACTACCCTCCCATTTTTTAGCTCTTTAAAGGTTTCAGGGACAGATTTAAGCATGCCCTTGAGCTTAGGTATGACCTACATTGACTATTCCGACTTGGAGAGTGCCCCGTGGAGGATGTGCATGTCCTATAGACAGCAATATTCAGATAGTACCTCTAACTGAATCTCCAAAGGAAGAGAACTACCAGTCAAACATGAGGGTGATACCCGCTCAGTCTATATAATAAACTGGAAAGTGAACAAAATTGCTTTTAAAAGAAAGTCTGTCCTGAAGAAGTTGGTGCCAATCAACCTAAGTCCACCAACACGCTGCGTCAACAACTTGTTTTTATTATACTGTTTTATTCTTATTCATAATTTTTATTTATGTTTCATCTTTGGAGATTCACAGTTAGAGGTACCATCTGAATATTGCTGTCTATTATCATATATGTACTAGAAAGAGAGTGACATGAGGCTCTCTGCTTATAATGTAAAAATTAAGCATGACTAAAGTGAACTTAAGTTGAAGAGAAAGGATTGCTACGTATATGTGTGGATAATTCAGCATAAAAACTCTTGTGGTCTTTCCTGTAGAAAGATTTAATGAACTGCCGTGTTTTTTAAACAAATTTTATTGTTGTATTTGAAATTATTGATTGATTTGATTGAGCTGGTTATTTATAGAGCGCACTATCACTCCGAAAGGAGCATCCTGGCGCTATGCGGGAGAGAGAGAAGGAAGACAGGTACCTCAATTATTTATTTGTAATAAAGGAGGAGATATTTTTACTATGAATAAGGCTCATAGTTTGGGTTGATTGTATGTAAGTGTGTGTAAAGTATGATGTGGAAGTAGTAAGTGAAACACTGAGAACCACAAGGGGGACAACGTTTTGTTATTGACCTGGGAGAATGCCAGAGGGACAGTGTCGTCTCCTACATTGGTGAAAAAGGGATCCTGTTTGCCAAATGACTGCGGATTCATTTTGTGGTGCGCCCTACACAACTCCCTTCTGTACCTTTGGGTCTTCTTGGAGCAGAAGGCAAAGTAGGACTTGGAGAAGGCGTTATTGTGGTCGGAGTAAGGCAGATGTTTTGACGATTCAAGCACAGGTACTTGACGTACAAGTGAGGGCTGTTTTGGAAAGGTGACTGTTTCAGCACCCTTTTTCGATCTGCATTTTCCTGTAGGACGATCAGGGTGTATTCAGTCCTCGAAGGAAAAGGACACCAGCGGGCAAGGTCCAGATTGCTGGATGTCTGTCTTCAGAAGGTATCTGACAAAGATCAAAGTGGGAGTTAAACGCAGACTGTTTCTTATAGATATTCATGTTGAATCCTAATCACATGAGCCCCCCAAAAAAACAAGTGAAACACACCAAATCTCAGAGCCCTTCGGTATACATCTGTACCAAATAGGAAAACATTTTTTTTTTTAACATGGAGTCGGTGTTTATGCGCACTGTCCACTATGGGAGTCACTGTGCACCCTGTGACTTGAAAGACTTCTTCAACGGAAAAAAAACCTGCAAACGTCCGAGGCCAACACTAGATAGCAGGACTATGCAGAGCCTGTGTATCTAAAGTCACACATGCATCAAATGCAAATTTTTATTTTACAAATAAGCTTAAAATGTAAGAACTTCAATTCAACTGATTTAGCAAAACACTTTTAAGGACTCTCTTGATGATGCCATAAAATGTTTCTCCACATGGGACTCAAAAAACGAGTCAAATTATAATGTTATGTTGTCAATGAGAATAAATAATTTCCTGTCTATTGTTAAGGAAAGTTTTAGTTCTATTAAAGACACTGAGCAGAGAATTATGCATCCACTTTATATATTTAACAGGTCAGCATTCCTTGAATATGTTTCTATTGAATTATTCAACAACTAAAGTAAAGTTCTCAGAACAACACTGGAAATGGAACAACAAAGCAACAACCAATCAGAGTTGTTAGTCTTCCAAACATAATCTTCCCTGAGGACTTTCACATCATCTTTCTTTGCTGCTCATGAGTTGGTTAAGCATCTGGTGATAAAGTAATCATCTTTTTTCCACAAGGGATTAAAACAAAATTGACCAAAAATATGATACGTTATCAAAGAAAATTGTGTTACGATTTGGAAGACTAGAATGGGATGACCAATTCTGAAGCATATAGATCTTTATACCCAAAATACACTGACATGACCAAGTAAATTCAAGTCAAGTGTGTAAAAAAATACTATTTATTTAGGTCTTTCAAACTAGAGAAAATTAAGTACATTAAGTGTATAACCCGTTCATACTTTAAAATAATACATTTATTTACTGTACATCACACTGGGGTTTTAGACAGGCCATGCTGAAAAATTGCTGGTGAACAGCTAAGAAACCACATGTAAAATCAGGCCAACTGGTGCATGAGATGGAAGGATTTTCCCCTCTGCGAAAGTCAGCAAAATAAAGAAGTACAGTTGACGTGCAAAACAAAATAGAAAGGGGCATGCATGAAACCATAGAAGCCACACAACTAGCTCTGCTACTCGCCACACACCAACCCTCACTCACATATCGCTCTAGACCTGCTCGAGGCCTCAGCCTGAGTGATGGCAAATCACTGAAGGAGCGACTGCGCCGCAGCCTGTCAAAGAACGTGTCCTGCAGGGCGTCCATAATGGACAGTCGCAGCCTTTCAGGAGGAGGGTGCAGCCATTTCTTCAACAGGTAAAGCAAAAGGTTGTTAGTGAAGGACAAATGTACAGCACAGCTCTTGAACAGAAGATTTCAAAGGTGTTACAGTATTAGCACAAGAGCATCAAAACAATTTAATGACTAAACATGCAACAGGCAGATATTGAAATCCAAGCAATATACAGTATGGAAAACATTACTTGCCTGTAACAATTAGTTTGCTGCTTATAGAGCTGTAGATATACACTGTGTACACACTCTTGCCATCAAGCATTGTGTTTTTTCTCTTCAGTTAAGACTTTTTGTGGCGACTCCTGATGTCTACCCTGAAACCCACACTACATCAGGACACAGACTCCACCACAGATTGTGCTTTGCCTCAAAGGATACTTCGATATGTGTATAGGTGAAGCATTATGAAGTCTGAGTTCTGGTTACTGAGATGGACAAGAATGAATTTGAAATCCACACATATCGTGCCTAGCTCCCATCCAGGGAGGTAGGTTGGGCTCAACGGAATCTACAGCACTACAAACTGGAAACTGATGGTTACAGGTAAGTAACATTTTCGATTTGCAGAATGTGTTGCTAAAGATCACATGCTCTGCATAGACTAAAGAACAGCAATATTTCCCCATATGCAGCGGTTTTTGAGAAGAGCTACTTGAAAAAGTGCTTTAAGTACAGTTTGCTCAACCTATGTCTCTTGGTGCGCTTGGCGGATCACTCCATAATATTTAGCGAACATGTGTATAAAAGATAACATTGCAGCTTTACATCTATCTGCTAGGATAATGTTGCCCAGCAATGCCATTGAGACACCTTTTTTGTGTTGAATGTGTTCTAGAAACACAGTACAGTATGTGTTGTCCTTTAGCACAGCAGATTTTGATACATTTAACAATCCAGCTACTGAGATCAACTTTAAAATGAGTTTGTCTATGTGAGGTTGAGCAAATTCAACAAAGAGTTGCTTTTATTCCTAATGGTACGAGTATAGTCCATTAGGTACATTACAGCTCTTTCAACACCCTAAATGTGTTTGGCGCTCTTTCAGCCATTGATTATGGATAAGAAAAAAACTAGGTACGTCAATGGACATGTTAATACGAAAAGTGGATACTACTTTTGTTTCAAACCTAGGGTGAGCTCAAATGACAGCTCTATCACTGGGTATCTGCATTCCTCCACTGATGAGGCTAATTCTCCTAAATGAGGTGATAACAAGAAAAAACACCTTCCATGACAGAAACGGCAGGGAACACGGACAAAGTAGCACAAATGGAAGCTACAGAGGTCTTGTGAAGGACAACATTAAGGACTCAAGAAGGGACTGATGGTAGTTTTGTAGGGATTACTTTTTTCAGGCCTCCATGAATGCCTTAACAGGCATTTTGAAAATGGACTGATGTGGTTTGTTTTCTAGACAGGCAGCTACTGCAGGTAAAGGAACTCTTAAAGATGAGCAAGCAAGTCTGACTTGGTGATGTAGAAGGTAACAGATAATGTTTGCTTCTGAAATGTCAGCGGAATGTTACAATCTTGAAAGTAGTATACAAACCTGTTCCATTTTGCAGCATCACAAGTCCTTGATGTAGGGTATTGTTTTGGTTCCTATAGTATTTACATTAATTCCTGAGGAAGCTGGAGGTGTCCAAACTCTAAGACTTTAGGTGCAAAATTGCAAGATTGAGCTTGCTATGAGTCTGATGAAGCAACTGGCTTTGATGCTGTGACAGCACGTCTGGATGCACGTTAGCTTTTCATGAGGGATATTATCACAATATGAATGAATATTTAAGACTCCTGCCACATTTTCTCACGACATACAAAATCAGTGTTAGTTGGGCAAAAGGTATATGCAAATTTACATGCCAATCTGATCCGTAGAACATTTCACAGTGACTGCGCGTGGGATAGCTGGACCAGAAGTATTGGCATTTTGCATTTTCGCTTGTGGAAAACAGATAATATCTTTGACAGCTATGTTTAATGTGTCCGCTCTTCTTGTTTTTGGATGCAGTACATGGCAGCTATGCTGTCTGTTTGAATAAACAACATCTTGTGTTGAATTTGTTTTGGAGAAGATCACAGTGCTAATTGTACGGGAATGAGGTCCAATACATTTATGTATAGGGAATGTTGTTGCAGGGACCTCTGACACTGGATTATAAGATTCCCCAGGTGGGGTCCCTAACCCAGCAGCAATGCATCTGAACTGTTGGTCACTTGCAGTTGTAGGTTGGGAAACTCTAAACCCACTAACCAGCTTTTCTTTATCCTACATTGCAGTATGTGTTGAACGCCGGGCTCAATCATTACCAGATCTTCGAAGTCACTTGGGACTGTTGCCAAAATAGGCACTCTTGTAGGAGGCACATGCAGAACCTTACGTTTGGTACTAGAGCAATAGAAGATGCCATCATTCCCAACAATTTTATGATCATTGTCAGAGGACACAATGTCAAGGACAGGGGAAGTAGCCTTTGAAATGCCAATCTCTCTGGGCTGGGGAATGCTTGACCTGTCACTAAACTGAGCATGGCTTAAAAAACATGCTTGAGTTTGTTGAGGCCACAAGTGTGACTTGTTTGCAATGGCCATTCAGGCTAATGAGTGAAGAAGAATGGTTTGTTTAGATGAGGGCAAGGCATTGAACAGGACTAGTCTCCTTTCCTAGCCAGTCATCCAACTAAGGGAAAACACGGGGTGACTGTGCCTGAGGTACACTGTAACTGCTGCTAAGCATTTGGTGAGCACTCATGGGGTTGTTGGTACCTCATATGACAATACTCTAAACGGATAATGAAGCCCACTTACCACAAATCTAAGATACTGGCGGTGAGCCAAATTTAAACCGCACCGGAGGGAGGACTGCCTACTCCCAAGCAGTCTAGTAAAAGGAAGTACTGGAAATCCAAGAACTGTGTTTGATTGGAGAAACCTGCTCACTATGGGATGTACATCCTAACCACTGGGGAAGGCAGGAAATAGTAATGATTGTATCCCCTGACCAAAGAGTCCCGGAAATAATGGAAGGGATATGAACTGTCCCAATTCTGATAGAGGAAGAAGTAGGAAGAGGTACTCCCCTCATGCTTCACTATGGCCTTAAGAGGCACTAGGCAAAGGGCAAGCATTATACATGGGCACCTACGTAATGCTTCCCTCACTTCTTTTCTCTCCCACCTCACCATTAATTTCTAGTCTACAAGCTGTCCATGTGGGAGAAGCTGAAACAGTTTGTTCAGACTTATGAAGCAATTATATGTTTTAAATACTGGTATTTTGCTTGAGTGAGTAATGTGTGGGAATGGTGAGCTGGGGCAGCAGCCATTGATACTCACTTGATCTGTTCATGCCATTAATTCTCTGGAATGTGCGCAATTTACATATTGATGCCAAAAAGTCCACTTCCTTCAGTGAGCTGACAACTGGTACCTCCTCAAAGAAACAAATAATAACCCAACCCACTATAAAATGCTAGATTTTTAAATTTTTATAAAGTTGAAAGATAAAATTAAAGTAAATCACTCTGATGTAGTTTTTTCTTTTTAATCACGATAAAGCTGCACTACAAATAGTAAACTAAACCAGCATGTGATTCTGTTTTTCCCTTTATAATCTTTATGCAGCTGCCTACTCAATTTTGACACAAGAATGTAAAATTAATACATTATGCAATCAAGCTTTAGGAATGCTGGCATGTTCAGTCATGCCTAGGAGCTTTTCCGTACATTCTACCTTTGCATTTTCATATTTGTACTCCTGCATTCATAACGGAAAAATGAAACTGTAAGGGCCAGAATGCAAAGAAATAAAAGGGCTTGTTGAAACAACTGAATATTAGTCGGTGCCATGAGATATTTGGGTACATCACATTGTGGCACACTCCACTATGGTTAACTTGCCTGCACCATGGCTAGCAAATGTCACAGAATTCTGCCTCATGGTAGACATGGGGGCTCGTCTAATCATTAACCGGTCTGTGCATTCTGGGACTTG
The DNA here is from genome assembly GCF_964204655.1 of Triturus cristatus. NCBI lineage: Eukaryota > Metazoa > Chordata > Amphibia > Caudata > Salamandridae > Triturus > Triturus cristatus. The sequence continues at coordinate 938,261,459 of NC_140587.1, read as the reverse complement.
CTGTTCTGCTGTTTAAAAGCTTATCTGATCATCTCAATTGTTATGGAGCTCAGATGACCCTGCTGTGGTTTGTGCTGTATTCGCCATGACTAGATGAAGCAGTGTCTCTCCCCGTATTTTTCCTACTTTTTAGGGGAAGCTGCACTCTTGTTGCCTGGACTACTGTAGACCACATCATGATCTGTCAAAAGAAAAGTCCACATTCCATGTCCACACTACATGCCCACTCAAAAATTGGTCTCTGTGGAAACGCCAGACCGCTGTCAATATTGCTTTATTGGAGAAAAAACAGTCCTGCTCAGAAGTCCTGCTAGTGTACTGTCGCACCGATGGCATGTTTGCTGAGATGTTCTGACAGTGTCAGTTTAAAAGTGAGTAGTTCAGCTACAGTTTCATTACAATATAGCATCCTTTTTGAAAAGTGGTAGTACTATTGTATTGATATTATCGGGACACTTCTGTGGGCCGTGGCAGTGTTGTTGTGAAGTGCAGGTACTCGACCATTTAATGCAGAGAAGACCAGATGACTAGCAAAATCCCACTTAGAATACAGCAGCCCTGAAAAGATGTGCCCATTCTGTCCCAATTAAAGTACAGAGGGCATGAAGTTCATCAGTCCTGCGTAAAGTGCAGAGGGCATGAAGTACAACAGCCCTGCGGAAAGTGCATAGGCATGAAGTACAACAGCCCTGCGGAAAGTGCAGAGGCATGAAGTACAACAGCCCTGCGGAAAGTGCAGAGGCATGAAGTACAACAGCCCTGCGGAAAGTGCAGAGGGCATGAAGTACAACAGCCCTGCGGAAAGTGCAGAGGGCATGAAGTACGATAGCCCTGCGAAAAATGCAGAGAGCATGGCACCCCCGTTGGAAGTCTCAATAGTGTTCCTTTACAGGAATAGGAGCTTCATAAAGCATTGGCATTGTCAAATTTAAGGCAAGTGAGCAATGACGAGAACGCCTGGGCTCTGTCCCATTCAAAGTATACTGCGCTTCTGGCGCAGTGTTGTAACTGTGCCATTAAAGGAACATAAGTCTTTCTGAAGAAGAGGCTGAAGCCCCTCACATTTCTACTACAGGCATTACACCTGCTTGGGTAACATGGAGTACAGACCTTGGAGTTCAATCATCTGCCCTCACAGATGAAACTTCCAACAAGTTCAATTGCCCACTTCTGATACAAAATCCTACAAACCTTCGCACGCACAGAACACGGTATAGCACACCCTGTCAAAGCTTTCCTTTCTCGGTCTTTGTTTGTTAACGAATGGTCCTGAACACCCGATTAGTATTTAAGACCAACAAGAAAAAGCATGATGACAAGAGCTTACAATCATCACCTGAGCCTTAAACTGCATCTGGCTGACAAAACTAGCCAGTGGTCAAGAAAAGTTGGCGCTTAGGAGGGTGCTCACTTTTGTTACACCACGGGCCCATTCGACAAGAGGCCAGTCCAGACAAATCTCTACCCATGGTGTCTGCTGTTTGCCCTTCCGGGTGGAGCTACAGGAAGACACTTTCATGTCCCGCCTATGCCGAACGTGTTGCTGCCTGTTTGAACTGCCTCTGCCTGATGATCACATTTGTCTGGTCCAATGGAATTATGCGATTCTGTCATCTCAGAATATGGATCTGCCACACTTGCTGCATAATTTTTAGATTTTAATAAAAAACATTTCTAGCTCAAGAGGATCAAAACTTACTAAAAAAAAGCTGCCACTCATGCTGCCATGGATTTCCGGTTTCTTTGAAAAGGCTGGGCAGGGTTCCCAATGGGGTTAATAGAGCTTTGTGATGTATCCTATTCAGATGGAGCGCTTTACAGCTAACATGGCAAAATAATATAGAACAGTGTAACCCGCAGCTCAGCGCACAATCCTATCAGAGTATGGGGAAGGGAAGGGAGAGAATCATTCTACCAGGTATGGACGATAAATGTAGCCCACTGAAAGCATAGGTGGGCTTCTTGAGAAGACTTCCTATCGAAGGGTCGCAGATAGTGCTGGATAGTTCCAGATCACGTGGTGCGGAGAGGTCCCCCATCCACTGCAGGAGGAAGAGGATGAAGGCTTCTGGCTCAAGAGAAGTGGGGGAACCCATGACTGGGTTATAGCTGGTAAAGCATGAGGATGGGTGAGCCGCCTGTTGAGGACCCAGCGTAGCCTTCACCTGTTGCTACAGGGTGTCAGGGTAGCGGTCTCCCTTACTTGACGGTTGCTCTATTTAGATGTCAAACCGTAACTATGGAGGTGAAATCTTTGCTGAGACAGCATAAATATGGCAAAATAGTGAAGTAATGCTGCCGTAAAAGGCGCTGCAGTATGCTGCATAATTTGCCTTTTCTTGCAGCATACATTCGTCCACCCCTGCCACATAATTCTGGTGGCCTTGCAATTGGCCAGTTTTAAAGAAAGTAGGTGGGGCCATAAGGAATAGTGTAAGCCGTCTGGAGAAGCCACCTATCCGTTGGAACTGTTCAGTTATGAACATTACTGTTCAGTGACGGAAAAGTATGGTTTTTATTTGGAGGCGACATGTACCACCATCGGTTTACCTTTGCTTAACGAAAAGTATGAGTATCCATGATTCCTCCATTTTTAAAGTGAAAAACTGTTATTGTGTAACATTTCAATCAGCGAATGCTTTTTATATAGGGCAAAAAACACATAGATGACCCACGTGAGACACCACAAAGAACGTTTCAAGTATGAAACTATTTTACGATCCAATATTTGTTTTCTTGGAGTGCAACTATTTTACCTTTCAGTAGGACACATTTTAAGATCTGCAATCTTTCCAAAACAACATTATTGTTCCTAACCCCATCTGCCTGTTTCAACAGGTGTTAATTCCTGATAAGGTCACCTTTAAGAGGGGATGACACTTTGAAATTCATTATTTTGCGTCATTATACACCATATTAAGAGTTAATCATGTTTTCAACATTTTTTTTCAATATTCCATTGACTCTAATATTTACAAATGTATCCCCATTATGGTGCAATTGCAATAATACCCCCCTGTGTTTTAGAAATAATTCTATGTAATTGTATAAAGAGGGAAATAATAATTAGCCAAAGCAAAGTAGTGCTTTCAGGAGTATTTGAACAGAACCTGCCAGACTTGAAAGATATTTAGCCTTCTACATTCTCCAGCTTATAGCCACTCATCATTGTCAAAAGTAAAATGGATGCCGCCAATGAGACTTACGAAGAACGAGTGGTCCTTGAAGGTTGGAGTTTCTGGAGTGCCTTGACTGTATACGGACACCCTTCTTTGGACTGCCGACGTTTTGTTGACATTTCCCGTGGATGGGGTGAGGTCCTCAACATCAAAGGGACTGCAAAACAAAACAGCTTTTCTTATGCAACAAGGGAGCGAGTCACAGCAGCGGCACAGCACATGATCCTCTTAAAATCTCAACATGTTTGCTTTGCACTTGAAGTGTATGAATAATGCCTCCACCTGAAATGGCTTACACGGCTATGGTTGCACCGGCAACACTTTTTATATCTCATTTATCAGCTACTGTCTGTATTCAAGATATAAACTAGTGGTCTTTATATGCGATACCCTGAAAGATTTTTTTAATCTCCTTTTGGGCTCAAACTTAATTATGCACATTGATTCAGCTCCTCTTATAAGATCCCCCCTTATATAACACACCACAAAACATATGTATTTGTAAAGCGCAAGTTCACCTCGAAGGGAATCTTGGCATTGAATAACAGAGGTTTATTGTTGCCCAACTCAATGGTACTCATTTTAACGACCTCAAAAGGATGAAATGGTGAGTGGCCCCGCAGAGAATTCAACCTGTGGCCATGAGGTCAAACACAGGCCCCTACAGTGAACACATTAGACCACTAAGCAATAAACATATAATAATAAATATATATGATGCATGGGCCGCAGACCTTGGGATTCAAAATAGGTGAACTGTGGTGTTTTGTGTACTGCTATTGTTACTGTTAATTGACACATGCATAGCACACAATATGGCATCATTAAGGCATTGCTGCACTATTCTGTAGCTGTGACTTTCAAAGCATTACCATCGCAAAACAGAATCTGATTCAGTTTTGTGGAGGTGTTTAATCAGTATGTTGAGTCCATTATACAGAGCGGGTGTAGAGGCAAAGAGATTCTCACATTTGCCTGTGGGCATGCCACCGTGCAAATGAGGGAATGCCCTCTTGAGAAGCACTGACACTACACGTGTGCCAGCACTATCAGTATTACAGAGGGTGTCGCACAAGCATCTGCAAACACGTCTGCAATGCCAAAGTGCCCCAGAGATGCACAAACCAAGCGCACATATCCGTTGCGCCCCCGGACCACTTTCTGTAATACGGCCCCAGGTGGCTGACTCAAATGTCATCTGTTCATCTGGTGGTATGAGTACCCAATGCCTGGCAATACTAAATGTGTGATGATTCGTAGTCAGTAGCTGTTGGGACTCGAGTCTTTTGTGTGGCTTGGTTTAGCTGTGCTACCCTGCCCTTGTAGGTTTCTCGATAACCATGTGTGCTTTACCATGTGGGATCTCAACAATCAAGCAAGCACATAGAGGCTTCTCTTCCTTTACTCGCTACGAGACATCAAAGCTGGGCAAGGTGCCCACACCTTTTTAAGGGGGACAACCTTTCCATTTAAACAAGGATATGAGTGGACTGGCAGCATAATTAATAGTAAGTGACTGCCCATTTTACCTATGGCCTTGTAGAAATAAGGCAAAACGGGCCTTTCCTGGTGAAGATGTGCGTGAGGACATCCATAACTGGAGTATGTTGCTTTATATTGCCTAGCACATGCATGTAGTTGAACGTCATCCTTGGATGTAGACGTGAATGCATGTGTGGTTCCATATGTGTACCCCTAGGGGTGAATGATAGAGTCCATTAGACTGCCTGAAGCTGGGGGTGCTTTATTTAAGGGTACACAGGGTCCATGCCAGATCTCCGAGCCTGCATGTATGTATGCAATCTCCTGTCCCTCGCCCCGAAAACATGTGTTTGTGTTGGTGAGGGAGCTAGCCCATTGATCCTTTGAAATAGCTACAATTCCCATACAAGAGATCTAAATTCCTGTAGGGGATAGCCTACCACCTGGTGCCAATCCTCAAAGTACCACAGCAAGCTCCAGTCACTCACAAGGTGGGGAGCCAACTTGCATGGCCTGAGCACAAGTGGATATTGTAGGATTCATGCCTGTCCTATCCCCGCACCCACACGATTGGAGGGTACTCTCAAGATTTGGAAACTGCACATCACCTGATTGGCAAGTTGTAACCACCAAGGATGAATATATACTGCTACCGGAGACCATGGCAATGTTCAACATTTGCCTCTCAACATCAGAGACAAACCTGCACACTGTTGGATGCAAAAACAATGTAAGTTCAAGTAGTGGAGCTGCTGGGGATTGCTATTCTCCTACGGGACTGGGAAAATGTCCAGACAAGCCTGTGGAGCCATTGCCTCTACTGAGCTGTGTGGAGGACAGACCTGCATGAGAATTTGGACTGTGAGTACCAGCAGGAGTGACCGAACCCCCAACAAGAGCTGATCCCAACGGATGAGAAGAACAGCCTGTGTGAACAGTTCATCAGACAGGGGCTTTCTGGTAACTCAAGTCGTTCAGACAGATGCCAATGAAACAAATTCTACAGAACAACACCATATCGGTCCAGGAGCAGCAACAATGCCTGTGGACTGCAAGATGGATTAGCCTACTCCACCCAACCCTCCCCATAGATATAAGGTGCTTGCTCTTGCCTCCTAGTTGCCCCTGACTGCAACCTATGGGCTCGGAGGTACAGGCCTCCACCAGAACCAGCATAATAATGGCTCTCAGGGGAGAACTAGCATCCTACCCCACTTCCGTATGTAATTAGTTTTCTAGTGGCTACTGGACTTTTTACACTAGTTAACTGTGCTTCACCATTGGACACTGGTGACCAGACACCAGGTCCCCATCACCAGGCACACCCAGGAAGCCAACCAATGTTGTTTTGTTTGCTTTTAAAGACAAACTACTTTTTTTCTTTGGGTTCTGGTTTCTATTATATTTGCAGCAAGTGTTTTTCGATTTCACAGCATATGCTCCGCTCTTACTCCCAAGGCCATAATGAAACTTGCATCGAAGCAAACACTCGGGGATCAAAACACCCAAAACAAATTTTTCAGATTTAGAAGAATAACTCTGAACCCTTGAAAAGTACCTTCTGGGTCTTCCAAGCATATAAGCAGGGACCTCCAAGGCTTGTCCCAATTGAATAACATGCACCATGAGATCCAAGGTTAAGTTGAATTTTCGCTTTTAGTAGGTATGATAATGTTAGGGGCCGGATCTCTGACCTAAAAGGTGCTAGACAAGGTTAGTTTTCACTGTGTATCATATTGTTATGGGCAGTTTATCAATCTTGTGTGCACGTAAAGATATTTTGTTTTTTAAAGTAAAAAAACTGACAGTATTTTCATCTTTTTGACTGTTACTGAGACACTGTATTGTGTAGGTCTAATCCCATACTACTCCCTGGAGTAGCCGTGCGCTATATAAACACACTATAACATAACATAACATAACATAACATAATATGTGCTGTTGTAAGATGGTGTGCGCTCTGAGCTGCCGAGCAGTGCTGATGAGAGGATGCGCACCCCAACTGCTTGGCATGTCGCTGTTCTATTCCTTATTTATTTATAAGGTGTGCTTTAGAAGAGGGGAAAGAGGCCTGCCCATAAAATAATAGTTCAATACATTATTGTTATATGTTTATTAATTTTAAAGAAGTGCATCAGGTTTGCTGCATGCCAAAGCAGCTCGACAAGATAGATCGCTAAGCTGCCAGGGAGTATCCGCCAAACGCGGTTTTCTTATGCTTCAGTCCGACTTGCTGAGCACTTCACAAAATTTAGGAATAGGTCACTTAAACTGATGGTAAAATTAAACATAACTATTTAGGAGCGAAAAGAAGGCAATAATGAGGAGACATCATCCAAGTCTGAAAAGTTGCTAATATTTCTTTGCATAGACCAAGAGAATGGTCTCACAGCCTTCAACTACGTTCCACGGCCAATGAATGCATCTAGCATTTCTTGATCAAGGAAAAGGATTTTAAAACTAAACTTAACACCATTTTTTTTAAATGAAATGTTTTTACACTTTGTACTGCTGACCTCTTCACGGTGCAATGGTCTCGACTTGCCGCCATGCAGGGGCAGCCTTGTCACAATATTCTATTCCCTCTACTCTAGCTGTATCATACACAAGTATGTCTTGGAACATGTCAGCGTTGGAAAACAAACGGAGTCAGGAGGACAGATTTGTTCGACTGCGATGAAGAGTGAGATAGGAGAAAGTGTCCCTTAGTCCGAAGGGGCGCCCGATTATTCTGTATACTGATCATATATCTAGCGTTACACATCTCACATTGTTGTCTATTTCTTCCCACCCACTGATATGGTATCCAGTTGCAGAATGAGCTACTTACTACCATGTAACTTCAAGGTTCAGTTTTACAGTCCCCAGGTCATTTATATCGACAGCCACCACTTGAGGCCTGGCTGCGAAGAGGTCCTTCGTTTCACAGGTTACGCTTCCCACCAGGATGTGAGTGGCCAGCCCCTTGAGCTCCGTGACCTAGAAGAAAGATAGTCGCAATTAAACTACTTAGTGGTTGCCGAAATATTTTCTTTGGTTGTGAGCAAGTGAGTGAAGGAATACAGGTAGCACACACACGCTGCAGAACCATCAGGCTCCAGGCACTAGCAGCAAACAGGAGGGTAGAAAAAATGGAAAGGATGAATTCTTGATCTGTTACCACTGATGAGAAGGCCAAAAATCTTACCATAATATTGTAAGAGCAGAAACTTTAATTTAGTACTGAGTTTTGGCGCGTTGGAATGTAATCAAAGAGGATACATGCTGGGCAGACGTTCCAGAGTGTTCTCTCCTAGCCTACTATGGATGGGTTCTCCAGATGAGATTATACCTAGTGCTACTGCTAGTGGTGGCTGGACATCTACAACAATAGTGGGGCATAACTTCATAACTGAATTGCATCATGGAAGCGTAGTGAGAGCAAATTAACTGAGATGGGGTTCATCAGAGAGAACATACTAATTACAAAGTTCCACAAACTATTAACAGGAGTAAATTAACTATTATCACCCCACAGACTGAACCCATTCCTATTGGTTTACATTTCAAAGCGTGCCTGACATATTCATATAAATAAACTTCTGGCAGGTAATATAGCACAAAAGCTTTCTCTACCAAATATCTCAACCCATCTGACTTCCTGTTTTACTCACGCCCCCAATCACTTGAAAATTAAAGATATTCTCCAATTCTCCAGTCATTGGCCCACCACAGTCATGTCTAACCTGCTGAGAGCTTCCCATTCCTCCTCTTTTACTTGCATGCACCCTTTTACTCTGGACATTATAAATTTAATGCAAAAACAACAAGGTGATGGATGGAATGCTTGAATTAATCTCTGTCACTGGCATTCACGCAGGGCGCATCCCAATCCGTCATTTTTTGCCCACCATACCACCTCAGGTTAGACCCAACCACATACAAATCAGCCTAGACCATGCTCCTCACGGGAACAGTGCAGCCCAAACTACTAGGCCAGGTTCTCCCTGAACCGGAATACAAGCTACCCAAGACCGATTTTGCCCTTATTAGGACTCTTCAGCCAGGTACAGCTTGTTTCCAGGGCCACAGTGAGCCCGGTACCCTCGTCTGGGCAAAATTGATCGATTGGGATGCGGCCCGAGCGATTGCCAGTGGCTGAGATTAATTCAAGGCTTCCATCCCTCACCTTGTTGTTATTACATTCTCAATATAAGGCAGCATTCCATGGGAAGGTTTGTAAAGTGGGACTCTAGGATGGCGCTGCTGTCGAACTTGAATTATGGAATTTTATTGTGCACTGTACCAGCAAATAACACTCTTGTAGAAGAGGCCTGCTGTCCAAGTCCAGCAATGTTAAGTGTGCACAATGTGTGCAACTAGCTGACAGAGAGATAGACCGTCTATCAGAAGTGTTACAGTTAACTCACTGAACAACATGCATGCAATCAGAACTTTGGGAAATAGTTCTGCTCTTCAGTGCCGGAACGGTTAAAGAGTACTGTGCATGCAGTGAACGCTTCTATTGGGGAACTAGCTCTCCTGTTGCAAGCATATGGCGTTAAAGTGTTCTGTGCATGCAGGTAGCCTTTATACTATAGTTCTAGTGTACAAGGCCTGCAATGTTAGTGTGCCAGCGGATGCATGAGGTCTCAAATAGGAGCTAACTGTGCTGCCCAGGAATTATAATGCTATTGATCGCTGCATGTGCACAAAGCCCTGAGAGGCATACCGACCAATGTAAGGTGAGTGTGCAATCTGTATGCAATTAGCCCTGCTGATAAGCAGCTCTTCTGTCCAAGACCGACCACTGCAGCATATCTCACAGTCCCTGGATGCGTTTCGTTTTGCAAATCTTTATGACAAAAATAGATCAGGGTCCGTATTGCAGAAGTGCCCCATGGACGCAACAGGCATGTGCTCCCGATATGCGCAGGCCCGGGGTCCTTTGGCATTAGAGAGAGGGCCACATCAGCTTGTGCATCCCCTTCTGTAAATCTGATAGCGCTGGCGCACATAAGATGCCAGTGCAATCATCAGAAGATGTTACGTCCTTTGCATGTGGGCATGGCCCCATGCAAATGAGCGTATCCCTTTCCCTCCACGCCCGCACCGTATTACAGATGCGGGCACAGACCCCAAAGAAGCTGCCAGGAAGTGCACTGACAGTGCACCCCCTGATGGTAGCCCTCTGGAGGGGGGAAAGGGGATCATATGGACCCCCCACCAATCCCCTTGCAGGCGGGTGCAGTCACTCACTGCCCCCGCCTACAAGGGGATATCTAATCGCTCCTAAAAGTGCAGGCGGGTTGCTGCCTGCACTGTGAAACACAGAGCAGCTTCAAAGCAGCTTCTCCATTTTGCACAAGAATGCGCTGCTCCCAGGGCTGCAAGAGTTTGCGGCTGCCCTACGGGCAGCACATTTATTTTAATACAGCGCACTTTTCTTTGTTTGCGCAGGGCACACTCTTTAAACGGTGCGCCCGGTGCAAACAAGGAAAATGTGCCGTATGTATGATACGGCCCCTGATGCTAGTATTTGTTGTGCACTAAAAGACTAGAGAGAGTAAAGCCAGTGCACTAAAGAGTGCAAAGGCAGAGTAAGATGGGCGTAAAACAATTGAGGGAGAGATAGAGAAGGAATGGGGGGCTGAGGAGAGAGAAAGAGTGAAAGAGAGAGAGGGAGAGGCAGACACATGGGATATGCATGACTGGAAAGACCTCCGGAATGGACTCAGGCTTGTGAGCGTGACATAGATGAAACCATACCTATTAGAAAGAACATACCAAAAGCACCAGTTAGAGTACCTCAATGATCAACATTGTCCCAACTAAGGGATGGCGGCCCACGCTATTGATGAAGTGGCGTGGCAGCTATCTAGGTTGACATGGAGCCATTTGTGCTCACCTGTGCTTATTAAATTGAATTGTCAGTACAGTTTTTGTCGTTTTACATTAGATTTAAGTTGTCTTTGTTTGGATAGGGGAACAGGCAGGAGAAAGATCTGAGAATAAGAGAGTACCTCAAAATGCGGTGACACTCTCCAACCTTTAGCACTAATTACGACATTATTTCCATTAATGAACCTTGTTTAAAAACCTGCAGTGGTTATAAATGACTCCTCAGAACATTTCAGTATTACCTACATAACAAAATACCTCAGAACCGGGTCACTTCAGAGAGGCACAGCTTGAGTGAGGCATATACAGAGGTTTCAATGTTCTTTTTGTGTGGAGTTAAAACTTGACATTTTTTCAGCCCTTGTATTCACCATAGTAAGCCTGTTTTAAAAGCTTGCTGATGTTGGGGTATGCTTGGGTATGGGTAAAGCCGATTTTTAACGGATATGTTTTTCTGCAATAAATACATTTTTACCTTTGTTTCTTATCAACATTAACTAAATGGTGATGGATGAGCCGCTGCTGCAATGAAATGCTGCTTTTGGCAATTGTGGAAAACACGCAAAACTTTCACAAAAGAAATACTTACAAAATAGAAAAAGTCAGACAGCTCTGTCAAGAAAGTGGAGACGGGAAGTTACCCAAACGAGAATCTGATGGGCATAGCTTGCAGGTCACTGTGATCGCGACCCACACTTCTCAGCTTTCCCTGGGCCAGCTTAACTTCATGTGCATGTTGGTTTTTAGGTTGAGCCTTGGCAGCGCATGCGCCGCTCTACAAGGCATGCTGTATTTGAGTATATAGTTGAAGCCCCGCCCACTCTGCCCATATTTTTCATTGGCTTGTGTCATTGTCCTTCGTAAACGCTGGCTTCCGATTCGTTAATAGGCTTGTTAGTCTCTCTTTAGTACCGACCTGTCTTCATTTGTAACCTCCCATGAGGACTGGCCTTTTATTTCGGTTGTTACACAGTAGGTCTTATTTAGTCTGTAAGCACTATTTTCCTTAATGAGTTTCTCCTACTGCAGGCACAACATGCTTGCCTGCAACATTCAGCACATTCAGCGAGCTATGTGCACTTTCATCGAGCGCTTTCACAAAAAAAGCATCTGTTTGTCAACTTGACAAACAAATGCTTTTGGTAAAAGCGTCCCATACCGCGCTTTCCTTTTAAAAACAGCTACGGACCTTTCTTTAGACACGGTTGGACACGGTTGGTCTAAAGAAAGGGGTGTGGCCTCTACAAACGTGAAAGTGCAGCATGGGGTGCAGGTAAACAACAAGCATTCGAATGCAATAGGTCTCGCATTTTAGAAACTTTGACCTACTGGTATTGTAAATGACAATGTCTTTTATGATTGCAGGTTTTTTAAACACATAAATAAAAGGCATTGTCATTTACAATTCCAATAGCTCAAAATCTCGTAATTGCAAGACCTATTGCATTGCAAATGCTTGCATAACATGTGCAGTCAGTGACCAGACGTTACAAAATCTTTAAGAGTTTTGTGCTTTTAATGTACGACTTATTTACTTTCGGTAACGATATATCTGGTATAGACGATTCTGGCCGCAGATTCCTTAACGTAGAATTATCCCCAGGCGTGAGACTGGACCCGGAAAACTTTCTTGCCCAGCATCTCTGCGCGCCGGGGGGCTGTACCACGCGACTCCGCCTCGACGTCCTCCGCGGGCGTGACATCAGCGAGGTCACATAAGCCCCACCCCGGCGCGCTGACGTCAGTTTGCTTCTGAGAACTTTTCCGCGCCACAACGCGGATCCATCACAACAAAACTGAGGAGAGCACGGGAACAGTGTGCGAAAAAACCAGAGAAACAAAAAGGTGAGAAACATCACCAGGTGGCACCAAGGCACCAGAAGGCGACAACAGTAGGCCAGAGCAGGAAAAGAGCAGAGCACCACTCTGAGGAACAACTGTGCAAGCCAAGGCGAAAGCACCAGGCAGCAGTAAAGCACCAGAAGGCCAGACCAGCGATGCCATAGCAGGAAAAGTGCAAGCACCACTCCGTGGAACCACCTTGCAAGCCAAGGCGAAAGCCACTCTGGAGGCACAAGCATGTGAAAGCGCCGTGACAGAAAAATAGAGGGTCTGCAACCAAAACCACAATGGGAAGGGCCACAAGCCCGGAACAAAGGAGCAACAACAATCCACCCCCAACTATACTGCCAATGATGGCCATACCTTCTGAAAGGAGTAGGAGGCCAGAGGATAGGTAAACCATCCACAGACTACATTGCTAAGGAGGGCCATAACCCCTGAAAGGAGCAGGAGGTCAAGGGACAGGTAAGCCATCCGCAGACTACACTGACAAGGAGGGCCATAACCCCTGAAAGGAGTAGGAGGATAAAGGACAGGTACCAGAACCCCCAACGATGAAGAAGACCAGGGGGGGGGGGGATCAGGAACTCTGACAAGAGAGGGAAAGAGCAAAAGTAGGCCCTCACGCTAGAGAAAACCAGCTGGAGGGATGACTGACCAAAAGAAAACTAAGAGGACACCCACAGAAGACAAGCCACCCAGAGGGAGGCGACTGCAGAAACCCAAGCAGAGGGTCCTCGCAGAACGGGGAGGAAGGGCGGGTCATGACACGGTACACCATGAGGTGTTGATTGACCGATTAAACAGGAAAGGGGTCAATGGCAAGGCACTTGCTCTTCTAAAATCCTTTCTTTCTGACAGATATCAAACTGTAGACATTGGGACAGATTGCTCTAAACCTTTTTCCTTGCCCTGTGGGGTTCCCCAGGGCTCGGCGCTTAGTCCCACACTTTTTAATGTATACGTCTCTCCTTTGGCAGCTATCATCCGTTCTTTTGGCTTCCTACCTACCTCTTATGCCGACGACACCCAAATTGTGATGTCCATTCAAAAAGGCAAAGAGGATGAAGCCGGCCAGGACTGTTACAATTGTATGCAATCCATTGCCGGTTGGATGACAGCTTACTGTCTCAAGCTTAATGCTGGAAAAACTGAGGTGGTCATCCTTGGTAAATCCTCAAATCTTTGGTCACCTAGCTGGTGGCCTCAATCCCTGAGTTTACTTCCAACTCCCACGGAAAAAGCTAAAACTCTGGGAGTTATGATAGACTCCAGTCTGTCCTTTGCTGACCAAATAAGTAAGGTGGTTTCATCCTGCTTTTTGATACTCAGGATTATGAGGAAAATCAAACGTTTTCTTCCTGACGACTGCCTCAGAACAGTAGTCACAGCACTGGTTATGTCCCGCTTAGACTACTGTAATGCTCTGTACATCAATATCCATAAAAGGCAGCTTAGTCGATTACAGACAGTACAGAATGCTGCTGCCAGACTCCTTCTGGGTATCCCTAAGTTTGTATCAGTAAGAAAGGGACTCAGGGACCTTCATTGGTTACCTATGAGACAGCGGATTGAATTCAAGGCCCTTTGCATTGTTTTCAAAACCCTGGAGGGATGCGGACCAGAGTTTATGAGGAAACATCTACTCTGGTATACCCCTTCCAGGGCACTCCGTTCAACCTCAGCAAGGCAGGTACAAGTTCAACGTGTTAAAACAGCCAGTTGGGGAGGCAGAAGTTTCTTCTATTGTGCCGCTAAACTTTGGAACAACCTCCCCTTGCAGCTGAGAAAGGCTTCTGACCTCCTGGAGTTTAGGAAGGGTCTTAAAACCTGGCTTTTCTGCTAACAGCTCCCTTCTTCTCATCATTTCAACCTCTCAACCAGTAGGCAATGCATTTCAGTGCCAGGACACCTAACGGTAACAGTGCGCTTTACAAGTCTCATTAACATAACATAACATAACATGAAGGAATCTGTGGCTAGAATCGTCTCTACCAGATACATTGTTACCGAAGGTAAGTAACTCGTACATCTACTAGCCGCAGATTCCTTAACGTAGAATAGAAACCTCCACGCTCCTTGTGCCCAGGACGCTACGCTGCTTTTGGGGGCCTTGGACTGCCTAAACAACGGGACTGCGAGGACCTTGGAGCATTGCGCTCCGCTAACTCTGCTCACCTGCTCCTCTTCCCGCTGGTCTCTCCACCCACGCCACGCCTCGCGGCCCCCGCTGCGCGGGAGCCGCTCGTAGGCTCCTGTATTTAAGATCTGGGCTGCTGTACTTCAGGCTGGGTTTCCTCCACGCTCCTTGTGCCCAGGACGCAACGCTGCTTTTGGGGGCCTTGGACTGCCTAAACAACGGGACTGCGAGGACCTTGGAGCATTGCGCTCCGCTAACTCTGCTCACCTGCTCCTCTTCCCAAAGCCCCGCCCCCCCCTCATTATTTATTTCCGGTCACGTATTTCCGCAGCGCGGATCGCAGCGCGGGCGAAGCCCGGGCCAAGGGCGGGCCCGTTGTATCCCGTTCGAGCCCGCAAGAGACCGGACCGGGCTACCTCCCTTTCATCCACGGACTTGTGTGTAGGTTCCTATAGGGTTTAGTAATCACACTGTTGTATTGTTGCTGGTTGACAGAGTTTAGCGGGTACAGTGGGTGTTAGGCATTGCATGACATAGTTGTGGGTGCTATAACGCTTACTCCTCCCGATATTCTGATTTTAGCGCAATGGCTACCAAAGTGGGCAGGAATCTTGCCCGTAATGACAACCTCACGGGCACCTTAGATAATTTCATTATCAGAGCTAACTCAGTGATAGATCAGGGCATAGTTCTAATGGAACGCAGAGTTTCGCAAGAACTTGCACAGGCCAGACGTTCTTCTCTGGGTCCTCTAGCCTCTGTTTGTACCCCCCGAGCCATCGAGGGTACTCCTAACTGCCCAGGCGCCAAATCATCCATACTCCCACTGACCCAATTCATAGATGACACACCACAAAGTGACACTACAAGCTGTGATGAATTATTAACATCACCGAAAGCTAGATCCCTCCCACCGCTGTGTTCAGGCCCTACCCTGCGAAATAAGAAGGATAAAACTCTGATAATGCCTTCGAAAAACAAATCCAAAGCTCCGAGTGGGAAAAGAACCTATCCTGGGGGTACAAAAACCTTAAAGCGGCGGGATAATCTAACCACCGAAGCTCCCATTATGTTAAGTGAAGATCCCGAGTCATGTACCCCGCACCTAGCTGCCCCTACTGTTACAGTTGATGCAAGTGCCTCTTCCAACATCTCGCTTCAAACTGAAGGGGTTGCAACAATGTTGCAACTTAACTCATTGCTGCACACCTTACTCGATCCTATTATTAAAAGGTTAGATAGCATAACAACCCACTTGGCACAGCTTGAGACTCATATCAATGGTGCATTCGGAAATGTCCACAATACCACACACTTGCAATGCTCCTGCCAATGCACCCACAATAGTAGGACGGACGGAATAACACCAGCTGCACCTCCAAACCACCCAAATACTCAGCTACTGTCTAACCACCCTGCAACAGATCAGGCAGCTTCTGATCATATTGCCAACCCAGCACCTTTTCAACTTGAAGACAGGCTCACTAACACCCAACTACCTGTTCCTATTATTCCAGCATCTGTTCCTGTGGCAAAGGGTAGTGATAGTGGAAGATCGTCAAGAAGGGGAGATCTGGGAGAGGTACTTGGGCCCACTTTGACAATTGATTTACCTCCCGAATCATGTCCCCTTGTGGTCGTTCTCACAGGCGTCCCTGAAATCAGTGAAGCCACCACAGAAGATTTTAATTCCCTAAAGAATAAGACGATGCAATGGCTGTGTATCCACAGGCCTCTGCCCCCCCACGCCAGTAGTGAGATTATTATGATTAGAAGGGTGGGTTGGATAGGGCACACCCCTAAAACTATACAAGGTGACTGCGTCATAGTCAACTTCAGGGACCCCAAAACAGTGGAGTACATATGCAGGTGGGGATCCTCCCACCCTGAAACTAAAATTGCAACCTGCCCACTCACTTCTTTTTACCCTAGTGAATCTGCGTCACGGCAAGAAACTGAATGGACCCTTGTACCCCATTCCCGATGGGGGCGTGTCGGGAAAACAAGGCGAGAAGTCCATACCCTGCCACGCACTTCCATCCCCCTTTACAACAGGTTCAGCCAGTTAGATCAGGTGGACTGACTGATTAGGTCGTTAGATGGAACCCAGGTTTCCAACCAGATTGAGGCAACTCGCGAAGGCAATATGCTCCCCTGCATCAGGGAGGTTCCTTCTCCCCCTGGAGGGCTCAGTTCTGGCCATTCCCTAGAGAGTATTGGCTGTAGTCCCAGTGAGCAACACCTCACAGAAAATCCAGTCAACGATAGTATTGCTCCCGTGGTCCCCATTGATCCTAATCCACCGGAGAGTTCTTCCAATTCGCCTGTACTCCTATCCTCACCCATAAGCCACGCTCAGTACATGACTATAACATCTTGGAACGTGGCGGGAATAAGCACTAAACTTAAGTGCCCTGAATGGGGCACCTTTGTAGATACCTTCGATGTGATCTTATTTCAAGAGACTTGGGCCAGGGAGGGAGCCCACAGACTGGGGTATGTGGCCTTTAACACCCTGGCGCGATGGGGAGGCATCGGGAGGCCGTCCGGTGGCCTGATCACGTGGGTTGGTATCCACCTGGGCTGCAAAGCAGAATTAATTCAGACCAACTCAGCTGACATCTTATGTGTCTTACTGACATGGCCACCCTCCTTCAAACTAGCACTAATTAATGTCTACTCCCGCCCTACAGCACTGGCAAGGGAATCCAACACCATCAGGGAACTCTCAGCTTTTCTCGACTCTTTGAATTGGGAAACCCAGTATATAATTGCAGGAGATTTCAACTGCCATTATGAGCCCTTATTAGGGATGAACGAGGGGGCCCTGTTGGAAGAGGATGAGTTCTGGGGAATTCCTCCCTGCAACTCTGCTCCTGCTAAGGCTTGGTCCCCGCTAGCCACACAGATTATGTCCCTTACCCTCCACAATTCAGTTAGGGCGGTTAATGGTAGGAAACCTTCGGACATCCCCTCTAGGTCCACGTACAATAAAAAAGATCATGAATCTCACCTAGACTATGTCATGGTTGAGACCAGGCTTTGGCCAAAGATCGTGGATCTGGAGGTACTGCCCAGGACTGACAGCGATCATAACGCTCTGGTGTTAAAGATGGTATCCCCCCTTGTTTCAAGGCGACAAACCGAAGTGCCAACTGATCCTGGCCTTGTTTTATCCAATAATAGGCGGCGAGTCAAATGGGCAAAACTGCGAGAGAAGAGGGATGCACTCTCCAGCTTATATTCAACCATCCTCCCTTTCCTCACCATGGCAAGGGACATCCTGATCGCAGAAGAGCATTCTGTTCCTTCTGTGAACTTGCTTACTCTTCACCAGGATCTGGTGGATACGCTAGCCGATATTTTTAATCCAACTGTAACTACCAACAAACCTATGGCGCCCCGCCCTTCCTCCTGGTATAATGCTGCGTGCAGGAAGTCAAAAACCAAACTGGTGAATGCAATTAAGGATGGTACTGATAGCTCAACTATTCGTGCTCTCAGACGCTCCTATAAGGAAGTAATGGAACAGGCAAAAATTGCCTGGGACTGGGAGCGCTGGCACAATCTTGCCTCTGCACTTACTAATAAGGAATCGCGGAGATTCTGGGCAATTGTGAATAATGGGACTGCTGAACCCCGCAATGCAATAGAAGTAAATTTAGATCCTGGGGTTTGGGAATCCCACTTTAAGTCTCTCTATGCAGGATCCTCCGACCTAGACGTTCTGCATTCACATTCTTACACACCTGGAGACGATGAGGATGAGACCCTGGTTTTTACTCACGAGGATATCACCACTGCCCTGGGAAAACTGATGTGGGGCAAAGCGCCAGGTTTAGATAAGCTTCCCGGTGACATGTCCAAGGATCAGCCCTTGATTTGGGCACCGTACCTGTGCGCTCTATTTAATACTATCCTGCGAGGCGCAGACGTTCCAGGCTCATGGTTGGGAGCTGAAATTATACCTATCTTCAAAAAGGGATCACCCCTGCTCCCAATAAATTACAGACCCATCAGTCTCATTGATGTCCCCCAAAAAATATTTGCGCGACTTATTCTAGATCGTTTGCAAGAGTGGATCAATGAGAACGATATTCTGTCACCCTACCAGGCTGGATTCAGGAGTAAAACATCTACTACGGATCAGTTATTCCGTCTAGCTATGCTGTATTGGAAGACTGTCACAATAGAGGGTGGCAGCCTCTATATGGTGTTTGTTGATCTCCGTTCAGCATTCGACACCGTGCCAAGGGGGAAACTGTGGGCTGTTCTCCGGGATATGGGTGTACCCAATGCTCTGCTGAATATACTAGTGAGACTGCACACACAGAATTTTGCACAGGTCAGGTGTGCGAGGGGAGGAGTCTTGTCTGCGAGGTTCCCGGTAAACAAGGGAGTTAGGCAAGGGTGCGTCCTTGCCCCCACCTTGTTTTGCCTATACGTGAATGGGTTGATTTCCTGCCTGGATGCAGTACTAAACAACGACGCACCCAGGCTGGCAGGCAAGAAAATCGCGGCCATAATGTTTGCCGACGATACTCTTTTACTATCTAAGTCACCCATGGGGATACAGCGCATACTGGTAGGGTTTCATGAATTTTGTATTGATCATGGTCTACAGATCAACGTAGACAAAACCAAATTCATGATTTTTAATCCCCCACGACGCACCAGACCCCCTCCTATCGTGGATACAGTCTCGCTTGAGAGAGTGCAGACCTTTCAATATCTAGGTGTCACATTGAGCGAAAACCTTTCCTGGGTGCCCCATCTCCTAAAATCCCAGCTCAAACTGACTCAAATAGCGGGTGGAATACTGAAAATGAACAAGGCCTCAACATACAGGCCCATAAGCCCAGGGCTTGAAATCTATAAATCCAGGGCAAGGGCAGCGTCCTTGTATGGTGGGGAACTATGGGGGCACGTTGTGAGTCCCGAACTAACCAAAGCAGAGAATAGATTCCTGAGGCAGCTGCTAATGCTCCCACAAAGTACTCCCCTTATTCCTCTAAGGCTCGACCTGGGCTTATTCCCTATCCAGGAGGAACTATCTATAAAACCCCTTAGATTCTGGAGGAGATTATGGTTAACCCCCGAACTCATACAATATAGAACTGAACTGCAGGAAGTATTAAACCTGAGCAAAGCTGTGCACATTCCCTGGCTCTCCTATGTTAAACAGGAACTAATGTTAATGGGTCTTGCAGATATGTGGCATCAGCCAGCGATTGCCTGTAGTGAGATCTCAGGGAAACTGCTTACCCAGTCATATAGATCTAGATGCACTAGTGTATGGTTGCATGACTCACGTAATGGTTTTATGGTAAATTCATTCCTAGAGATAAAAACTGTATACCTTTTTGAGGACTATTTGAATGTAATTTATCCTGTATTGGCCAGAAAGTTATATATCCAATGGAGGTTTGGCTGCCTCCCTCTTGCATGCTTCACTAACAAGTGGTCTAGCACCGGGGTTTCTAAATGCCCAGGCTGCGGCACGGACATAGAGAATGATTGTCACATCCTCTTCTTCTGTTCCATGTATAGCAGAGCCCGGAAGCACTGGATTGTACCTGTATGTAGGAACCTGGGCTTCCGCAAACATGCAGATGCACTTAGAATTTTTAAATCGAACACAACAGGTTATATTGTGTTTGCACTTTCTAAGTATCTTCATGCATTTTGGATAAAAAGGAGTTTTATAATTCGAAACAGTGCCTAGACAAATTTGGGTTGCTAGCTGTAAATTTTAGTATTGATGTTTTTTACCGTGTATTTTAATGTACTGTGTTTTAAATGCTGCTTTTATGGCCGAAACAGGTCGAAATAAAGTATTATTGAATTGAATTGAAACCCCAGCCATACCCAGAAGGGAGGAGGGGCTGCGAGAGAGCCTCCCCACCAAGAGAGACGTAGGGCCCCAGCAGGGGACATGGCACAGGGACAAGAAGGGAAGGGTCAGGATATCCGAAGCCCAACACCACGCAGGGGCAGACAGCGACTGAAAAGCCTCAAGGAACACAAGGACCACCTCCAAACCCCAGGGAGAAGAGGTAGAACTGGAGGCAGGGCCCACCGTAAGAAACACACACAGCGTGACAGAAAATAGCTGAACACACCGCAGCCGCAAGCAGCGCACAAGGCAGGGACGGCTCTACCGCCAAAAGTGCAGACAGAAGAAGAAAGGCACAGTGGTGTATGAGAACAAACAGGCCTGCACGGGACGCACAGCCAGCAGCAGACAACACCATGGAACGGTGCACCCAGGACAAGCTAGACACCAGTCGAAGGCAGAGGCCAGGAAGGGCCAGGACACGTCCCAAAGGAGGGGCCGGCACACACTGACCCACGAACGAAGTGGAACCAGCAGAAGACAGACAGAAGTGTAAAACCGCTACAACGGAATGCCGCAGGCAGTAGGCCAGACTAGGCCAGCGACAGCAACCCAGGAGAAGGCCAGAAAGAAGACCACACCTGCGACAGACCGCGACGCCACGGAGAACAGAAGCCCGAAGGACAACCACCCCTCCCCGGCACATAAGAAAGCTATATAATAGCTACCATTACCCCACATAGGGCATGTGATGTCCCATAACATGGGAACCCTCTTAGGAAAATATTTCCGCAGCAGAGGACAAACAGAAAGATCGGTGGAGAAAACCGCAGACGGCTTGACAACAGCAAATGAAGAATACACAGAAGGCCTAATCTCAGGGCCTACACGGCTTACCAACAGCCAAAACCACAAGTCAAAACAGGGCGGGACTAGCAGCCAACAGCACCAAAGTCCTAACAAAAGAACCCGAAGGCACACGAACCACACAGAACGAACAACCGGGGCTACGCTCTACAAGGCCCCAGGAAATCCACGGAAGAACACCTTCCAAAACACAGACCGACTCACAGGTCACCGAGGAGGAGGAGGAGGACGACGACGAAGCCCCGCAAGAAACCTCTGAATGGCAGAAACCGCAGGGGCATGGAACAAAAGAGTGCCATCAAAAGGAAGGTCCACCAGCCGTTCCCTCACGTTCTCTGGGAACACACTATCCCGGAGCCAGGAATGTCGACGAAGGGCCACCGAAGAAGCCATGGTACGACCAAGCATGTACGAAACATCCAGAGCCGAGCAAAGAATAAAGGCTGCCAGCTCCTGGCCATCCAACACATGGTGCCTGGGATCAACACAGGCACCCTCCTGAGAAGCGGCAGACAGAAGAGACTCTCACAAGCAAGAAGTGTCCCTTGCCAAGACACAGAGAGTGTTAAGGGCCCGCAAAGCCGCACTGGTGGAGGCGAAGATATTGCGCCCCCAGGAATCTAACCAGTGGGCCTCCCGGGACGGAGGAGACAACACCGATGGCAGGGAGGGAAAGGCAGTCTATAAAAGAGGGCCCCTGGTACAGGGGTGGAGGGAAAGACAGACAGGGTCATGCGGCGCAGGACGGTGGTGGTGCAGAAGTGGCTGGGGCACCGGGTCCGCCGTGGCGGGCCGCCCCCAAAGCCCCAAAAGAGACATGTGGAGCGAAGCCTCAAAGGGAAGAAGCAGCTCCCGACCACCAGAACCCTGATGGAGGACCTCCAGAAGATGATCCGTGGGGAAATGGGCAGCTAGATCGCCCATGTGTAAGTTTCCCACCGCCGTGGAAACAGCCAGAGCGAAGGCAGCACCGGCCTCCGTAGGGCCCCGTGGCGGGGAAAGCAGTTCCTCGGTGGGCGACGGCTGCAAGCTAAGGCGGCCGTCCCCCAGTCCAACCGGAGGAAGGAAAGGCCAAGCCTGGAAAGGAGGAAGGGGTACCGAGGAATGGGGAACCTGAGGTCCCTCCGGCGAAGACTGAGAGCGCGGCGACGGCGATGAGCCGTCCTTGGAAGACGCCGGGGAAAATTCCACGACGCGACGGCCTGTCTCCGGAGAAGATGAAACCAAAAACCGCCGAACCTCTGGAGAAGAGGGGATGTCCGAAGACGACTCAACGACCCGACGCCGGTATTCACAGAATGCACTTACTACTTTTGGTATTCACAGAATGGATTTACGACTACTAACTTTACGTCCGCACTCGGGCCGGAAACTCCGGCCCGGAGGCGGAGCTTCTGGCCTGGAGGCGGAGCTTCCAGGCCGGAGGCGGGGCTTCCGGCCCTGAGGCGGAGCTTCCGGGCCAGAGGCGGGGATTCCGGCCAGTGGCGGAGATTTAGCCATGGCCAAAATCTCCACCTCTGGGCCAGAAGCTCCGCCTCCGGCCTGGAAGCCCCGCCTCCGGGACAGAATTTCCAGCCCGACTGCGGACGTAAATTTAGTAGTCGTAAATCCATTCTGTGAATACCAAAAGTAGTAAGTGCATTCTGTGAATACCAAAAGCAGTAAGTGCATTCTGTGAATACCAATATGGTAGTAAGTTTAGGATTTTGTCTTAAGTTAGTTCTGTGAATCGGGCCCTATATATTTAAAGGCAAACTGAAGTACGGCAACTGCTTTTTGTTTTTTTAACACCAAGTCACTATTGCTGTCCTTGATGAATAGCTCTGTAAAACTAATATTTGTCACGTCACTCACTTGTCCTAGTAAATGAAAATACTCATTAAGTGGCAGTGGATGGCATTAGGCAGCTGTAAATTTTCCTGCCCGTAGTGCGTTACAGCTTGAACATTGACATTTTAGAAGAGTGTATTTTCATGTGTACTTTAGGCATCAGAAGCATTCAAATCAAGCTTGCACGTTACTACATCCAGAATGTAAAGACCTTTCAACAGCATCCGAAGGTCCAGCCCTGCAGATATCTGTGGCAATACTTAGAACTTGGAGATAAAGGCTTTACTGGGGGAACACCAGTCATCTGAACCGGTTGCGTATTTGCAACCAGCCCTTTTGAACTGCAGTATTGCAACTTAAACCAGTTGGAACCACGGGCTTAGAGAGCAAAGCAGGAGGAGAGGCCAGATGGTGCCAGGTAGGGATCCCAAACTCATTGAATGGGTTATGGCAGCCCTCACAGTTTATAAGTTATTAGTATGGCAAGCTGAAACCATTTTGATGCAGGATCAATAGATCGCTATAATAGAGGGGAAAGCCATCCAGGTTGGGGTTGGAGCGTTAATGGCGATAATGGCAATGGTAGGGGCAGCGCTAAGATACCGGTGGAGACTGTGAAGCACGGGCCGCGAAGGGTACTCCCTGGATCACGCTGCAGATGCAGATCAGCGTGCACGTTCTTTAGGCATGTGGGAGAAGGAGAGGCTCACTGGGTAGGCACAGTGATATCAGCAGAAAACCTAGGGCCGTGGTGTCATTTGGAATGCCTACTGTAGGGCTCATGGGAGATTTGGTGTTATCCGCAATCAGTTGCATTCACCCGTGAAGAAGACGCCGTCACCTTAGTGGTTGCACCGGGAGGCGTGTCGGGAAACAGACCTCGCAGGGGAAGGGTGACCGCGATTATAGCAAAAGTAAAGAAATAGAAACAAACATCTATTTCTTTACTTTTGCTATAATCGCGGCACCCGTGCTTTACTTTTAACGTTAAAAGTAAAGCGCTGGTGCCAGGGTGGTAGCAAAAGTAAAGAAATAGAAAAAAACATCTATTTCTTTACTTTTGCTATAATCGCGGCACCCACGCTTCACTTTTAATGTTAAAAGTAAAGCATGGGCCAAAGAAGTCAACGGCTACTTGTTGCCATACACTGTCTGGGAGATCTGACATCTGCAGGGGGGCCTATGATTCTTCTCGCCCTATCAATTGACAGTGTAGGCAGTCTTGGAGTGTGGCCTCTACCATCTGGTCAAGGGAAGGGAACCAGACGCGCACTCGCAGTGCTTTCTTCGTGACTACTACCCCTCGGTGGCCTTCAAGTGCAAGGTTGACAGTTCCTTGCCTCAATAGGTGAGGAATGACAATCCTACGGTCTCGTAGTAGCAAGCCATTTGTACGGATTGAAAGTTCATCCTTGACGTGCTTGAATGCCATGAGTCCTTGAGTGTTGATGGTGTCACTCATTCTTGGTTCATCAAGGTGTCTCCATGAGTCAGTGCGGACGCGATGCATGATGTTATGGAGCGTGACGTCTTTGGCAGAAGCTTCGATGATGGCTTTCAATGGAACGGCAGATGGGCAAGCTTGGTCAATGACAAAGTGAAGGTATTCTTCGGCTACGGAGTGTCGCACTCGTGTTAGAGCTTGTGGATGTCGCAAGATATAATCTGCCGGATTCTCCGCCTTCCCCGGTTTGTGAATGATGGTGTATGTATAGTCTTGTAAACGGATTCTCCATCGTTCAGTCCGTGGAGGCATCTTCACCCGGGGGTTCCCAAAGATGGTTATCAGAGCTTGGTGGTCAGTGATGAGTGTAAAGTGCTTGCCGTATACAAAGAGGTGGAAATGCTTGCACGCCCACACAACTGCCAGGCTCTCTTTTACCGGTTCGGAATATGCTTTTTCTGTATCAGTGAGTCTGCGACTGGCGTATGCCACAATGTGTCATTGGTCGTCTTCGTCATCGTATTGTGCCAGAATCGCACCTAGTCCCACGGGACTGGCATCCACCGTGATTTCTGTCTTCCGTTTGGGGTTGAAGTATGCCAGGTTGATGGCTGAACTCACAGCTGCCTTGATCTTGTTGAAAGCTTGTTCACACGCGGCTGACCACTGGAAGGTTTGCCCTTGTCGAGTCAATTCACGTAGCGGGTAACTGATGGTTGCGTAGTCTCTGATGTAGCCAGTGCAGTAACTAGCCATGCCCAGGAACGACCGGACGTCGCTAACATCATGTGGCTGCTGAGTGTCCGACAATGCAGATACTTTCTCGGGGTCAGGTCTCATGCCCACTTTTGAAAATATGTGTCCATAGAATTTGAGAGTCGACTTATGGAACACACATTTGTCTTGGTTAAGAGTGAGATTGGCGTTGAGTAAGGCGTGACACACCCGATGCAGCGCCTTGTCGTGATCTTTCTCTCCGAATACCAAAATGTCGTCACTGTAGTTGAATGCGTTTGGTTGTTCTGTATTACTCGCCGAATAGCCTCCTGAAAGATCTCGGCAGCTGACGAGATCCTGAAGTTGAGGCGCTTAGATCTGAAGAGTCCTTGATATGTGGTGAATGTGGTCATGCATCT
Organism: Triturus cristatus; assembly: GCF_964204655.1. Classification (NCBI taxonomy): domain Eukaryota; kingdom Metazoa; phylum Chordata; class Amphibia; order Caudata; family Salamandridae; genus Triturus; species Triturus cristatus. The sequence goes on along the minus strand of NC_140587.1, from coordinate 938,235,823 downwards.
CGATTTCTCATGCAACTTGAGTTGGTGATATCGTTTGTTGAGGTCCGATTTTGAGAATACTGTTGCTCCATTCAGGCGTGTGATCATGTCGCTGATGTGAGGTCATGGGTGCTGCTCCCTCTCAATGGCTGTGTTCGGGGCTCGCATGTCCACACATTGGCATACTTTGTTGTCCTGGCCTCTCTTGGGCACGACTACAACTGGTGATACCCATGGGGTGGGTCCTGTTGATCTTTCTATGATGTCTGCCTTTATCAGGTCTTGGAGTTCATCATCAGTGGTACTGTTGACCAATGGCTGGACACTGACCTGTGTGAGGATAATCTTGACCACATCGGTAACACTGTGGTGGTTGTCTCCGAGAGTGATTATTCCTTGTCCCGCTGCGGGGAGACTTCGTGCAAGGTGACCTTGTAGGCCTTCCCAACTTGTGGCGTTCCAAACGGCGCCTCGGTTCTGTGTGAGATTATACACGGAGAGCTTGTTCTGTTTTCTCCGTCTTACTGACTTCCATCTTTTTGGCGTGTTCCTCTGCTTGATCGTTGATGCAGGTGAGCTCCTCTATCTCGTCGAGGGAGTAGTGCTTCTTTAGTAGTCGACGGCGTAGTGATTCGGATTGGCATCCTTCAATAACTCCACGCTTGGAATTTACTTTCATGAAGACTTCGTTTCGGGCTCATCAGGACCTGAATTTGGCGTGCATCTTTTACGCTAGTCATTTGTTGCCGGGGAGAAGCATCACCTTTATACCTTAAGGGATATACAACACCCGGTTGGCCTACATTGCCTTTGATCGATATTTTGACGATTCATGGATTTCTTTAATGGATCGGTCGAACTGCTTCTAGCCTTGAAAAAGTCCTTTTAGGACGAAACACGTGTCGGCTGTTGTGTACACATTTCTGGATTGTGCAAGAAGATATATTAAAGAAACGTGCAAGTGCAATTCCAAAGCTATTGATGGACTCTAATTTTCTGACATGCTCAAATATATTGTGGATACCAGCTTCCCTGGTTTATTATAATTGTCGTGTGCCTTAGCAACTGTGGTAAAAAAATCCTTCAATAACGCGTAGGCGAAGTGCGTCTTCTGTGTTAAAGTTGTCAAACTCACAATAGCGGGCTAGGCGCTTGAGACGAGAGATGAAATCGCCTATTGGCTCGTCGTGCTCCTGTGGCGCAAGGTTGAAGGTGTAGAGCTCGTAGTCTAGATTTTGCTTGTGAAGAAACTTCTTATTCAGGGCTTCTCGCACGTCTTTGTAGGACGCGCCATTGGCTGGGGGTAACTCTTTGATGATTTGTCCAACATCTTTGCATATTAAGATTTGTAGGGCTATGAGTTGTTGATTGGGGTCATAGACTTGTGACCCTCTCATGAAGTCTTCAAAGTCTTCAAGCCAGCTTTTCGACTTGGGGCCCCATACTGTTTCCAGATGTCAGTGTCAAGGGCTCGGAGGACACAAGTACGATACCCCCATGAGTGCCGGTCCGGGTTGTGGGGCAGCTTGTGCAGGGCCAGGTAATGCCTGTTGCGAGGAGTCGGGGTCCGACAGGATGGACGCAGACGTGGCTTAAGCAGGCCTCAGTGACGTCTGTGGGTCTTTGTATCACTTTCAGCTGGTTTCAGGGAGTGTTTGTGTAAGTTGCCTGACTTTAAAATGGCCGCTGTTTTGAGACTAAGCTTAACCAATGCACCATGCCTGACTACAAAATGGCTGCGGTGGAGATACTTGTGTATTCTCTTCAAGGGTATTTTATTATGGCTTACCCCTGGCTTCGTGGAGTTCTTTCAGGTGGGCTGTAGTTTCTCTGCGATTTTCAGGCTGCAACTCGCGCCCTTTCTGGCAACACTTGAACGCTCCGCTCGCAACTCGTGGCAGCGTGTGCTTCCTCCGCTGTGTCTATCGATTTCTGTGCACAGCGGGAGGTAGAGGGGGGACTCCGCATCCCACCCTCGTTGCCAGTTTCGTGTCCCTGGCCCACAACACAGACACGTGACACCGGCTGCCTGCTACACTTCTTTATTTTATCGTGTCCCGGCACGAACTGAGCTCACGTCCCCAGAATCCTACCCTTCCCCTTCCTGCCATGCCTGACCCTGGGATACAATCAGGACAGGCATGGCGACATGACATGTATGTAGTCAGATTTTTCATTGAACAGGTAAGTAACAAAGATGACTTTCCTGACAAAAAAATCTACACCTGCATTATGATAAGTTTGGACACATTTTTGTGCCTAGGTGATACAGTAATATTATGAGTGTGTGAAATCTGTTTTGTAACTAAGTATTGCTATTGCATTATTCACCACAGACTAGTCAATAAGCCTAGTTACTGGCCGTTGCCATGTATATGGTCCAAAGCCAAGTGAGTGTGCGAAAAACCGTCTCGAAACAATAATCAGTGTTATTGACCAGCTCAAATGAATGTGTCCGTGCTACCACTCTATACTGCATACTGTTCCCTCTCCGCCTCCAAATGTTACGCTGCTACTCGGTATGATAGCTTGAAAAGGGAGATGCTGCCTGAGAAATCCCATTCTGGTTGGCTCCCCATCTCTCAACATTCCAATGCTTGTGCCATAAGCATTTTCTGCACTTCAAATGTCATTTCATCGCCTCGTTTACAAAGCATAATCACTTTAGGTCTTGCTAAAGTATGAAAATAAAACAATTTTTGATCCAAGTGAACTTTTCTCCTTAAATTAATGGGACAACATTATGAAGAGAGGCTAATTTTTAACCCTTCATGCTGTCAATGGTTTATTTCAACTAGAACACAAGCGGGGAACCTTCAGTCACTCACTTCAACTTTTACTCCATCACATATTGATTTCTGATACTTTTTGTTCATTGTCTAATGGTCTTTTTCCCGCAAACGCAGAAATACCATGTAACCTCTTCTTTGTATAGTGAAAAATTATGTCTTACTGAAGCACTGTGTGGGGAAGTGACTTCAAGCCAGATATTGTATAATATGTGGTTTGAAAGGTCCGTGTTTGAGAAGAATTTAGTGAGATGCCCGAGAAATATTTTATACATGAAGGTCACCTCTGTAAGAGAGATGTAATCCCATCACACTGGGCAGCCACGGGTGGTGGTGTACCAAGGGTAGCTTGGGCCTCAATGCAAGGAAGGGAAACAGCCTGCCCTGTCACCCAGTTTGGGAGTGAAAACAACAATAAGTGAGAGGCAGTGGGCTCCTTACACTCCTGCGTCTGGTGCTCGTGACCCAGCTGCACTAATGGTAAGTATGTCCCTTACTATAACATACATATTGTTTTGTTATAGATTTCTTTCAATAATATATTGTAAACTGCATGCATTGGGAAGTGCCATGATGTGCCCCCCCCCCCACACACACACTGCTCCTTCAGGGCCTTCTCTGCACTTCTCAAATAAAAAAATAATAAAGATGTGCTAACAATCAAACAGTTAATCGGTTTTAAATTGGTTACTTTGCTGCAGTGTTCCAAGCAGGGGGGCATGGGAGTACTGTAGACCACTCCAACTGAACGACCATTGAACAGTGTACAGAGGTTAAGCGATCAGTCTTTAAAACAAATATCAAGATGAATTTGTCTGCCATGTACTATGAAGAGATCAATGAGGAAAAAAACACAAAACCAAGGTGAACAATATGGTTAAACTCTGGAAACATGGCCAGAACCTTAGCCTACAGTTTTGACACAGGGTTAGAATGCCCAGAAGAAGTAATTAAGTTGAAATGCCTTTGAGGTAGAACTTATGCGAAAAGCAAAGTCTTTAGCTATTATATGCTCTCAAGAGACCACACCAGGCATGGACCTTTTACAACCACTTCCCTGAGCTTTAATCACGATTACTTTATTCTCAGAAAATTGTAGCCAGAGGCATTTTTTGACCCAGTTCTCTTTTCAGTCACTTGTTCATGGGTTTACAATCAACCACAACCAAGTGCTTCTCAAACCCTTTAAAGAACCAACCCCTCCTAAAAGGGAAGGCACCAGGGTAGCTGTGAGGATACAGAGAGTAGCAGCCAAGGTGTACCATTTTATACACAAATGGAGCATGGGATTGGGATAGCTTAGCAAGTTAATTAAGAGTTGCAGAGAGAGTTTCTAACTTGAAGGTCACATGTCCAAATGATGTTAAAGACCACACATCCTTTCCCCCTTTGGCGTTTGTTGAAAACAGTAACATTTATTGAAAGAGAACTAATATCAATTAAGAACCACACATTTTAGTTAGCCAACTTTATTAAATCTTGCAAGCTACTTCACTGACCTTAATCTCAAAATGAGCAACCGACTAATGAATATTTACCTTAATGGAAATGAGTCCATTAATGAGTGCAAGAAAGAACATTTCATCTCCATCCCAGCTTTGCTTGCCATTGACTTCTATCTTGCCTTTTAGTTTCCATCGCTGGCGACCAATTCTCATGAAAATCTAGGGATGAGAAATCCTTTTTACTCAACCAGACATTTTCTAACTTTCGCCAGTCTTAATACAGAATGAAGCTGGGTAGCCTTGGTTTATCTATTCTGCACATACACACACACACACACACCCTCGGTCAGTATTTCGGTTTTTGATGCAAGCGTACATCCCAGTCTGCAGTGTAAAGTGGCATTATATGCGAGTTACCAGGTCATCATTACATGCAGGCACGAGAGCTTATAATTCCAACACACACCATGGTTCATCCTATTCTTGATATATATATATATATATATATATATAAACATATTTTTATTATATTTCCAATAAAACCAACATATGCAGCTTCTACAGAACAGCAGCTTATCCAACATATTATAGTGCACGCTGTTCCTTACAAAAACTCACCTCCCTCCCCCCACCCTCCCCTCCCACCGGTGTGCCTTAAAGGATATACAATATAATCAATTACAGAGTTCCCAGAGCAGCTTAACAACATGGTTTAGTAGGGGCAATACTGTACTAGAGGTTGCGATATCACACACATGAACTGTCGCAATTAGCCCATAGCAAGTTGGTCAATCTATGCAATCATTTGGTCTGGGGTTCCCCTCCCCTCTTCAAGCAAGTCCCCCTCCGAATATCCTATTCTTGTTATATTACTCAAGTTTTCTCCTGGTACTTGGAACTAAAACTTAGGTGCACAATTGGGTTGCAATTCGGAAGCAGAGACTCTGGATCCCCTCAGTTGTGTGGTATGAATTTTCAAAGATGAGCACTGAGGTACCACTCACCTCGTACTGATCTCCAGGACAAAGACGAGCAAATCCGGCCAGGCCTGTAAGCAAAGAAAGTTAATATTTATTTTGAGAAGAAATATCCTTGGTTTTCAACACTGTAGAGGACTGAGAGGCAGAGCTAGCAAACCCATAACAAACACCATACACTCCAACCAAATGTTAGTTCTATATTTTAACATGATCTTTGACAATGGACGAGGATTAAAGGCTTTTACTGATTTGCAAAGCAGATTGGATGACCATATGCATAACAGCAAACACATTCTTCAAGATCACCATGTTGTATGTGAATACCATGATGGATGTTGTATGTTGAGCAAGTAAACTGTTACTTTATGCTCAATCGTCGATTGCCGGTGCACATCTATTTGTTGTATTTCATTATGCATAAATAAACTTAACTTAGTTTAAAAAAGTGAAATGTCTTTTTTGGGGGTGAAGCCATGTAATCAGAAGAATGTATAAGGCTAATCACAAAACCCTTAAAACCAACTATTAAAAATACCAACTTGGTAGACTGGGCTGATGAAAGTCAGCTCTACTGAAAAGTAATCGGCAAATACCATCTGATGTTAAATTAGTATTTTAAATAAAAGAAACTGGAATAGAGAAAAATGATCTTTTAACAAAAAATACAGCAAAGTTAGTATTTCATGGTCAATAGTATGGTGGAGGGAAGCTGTACAGTATTAGGTGATTTGTTTTTGGGAGGCACCTTCCTGACATTTGCGGAAGCGCAGCATCTCTTTGCGGTGGGACCAGGGACATTTCTGCAGTATGCATGACTGATAAAGACAATGAGGGAGGTTTGGGTGAAGTTCCCTATGATCCCCCTCAGCCCGGAGACTTTGACATTACTCCTAGAGTCAGCACATGCTGTGCATGCCTTATCTAGACTCTAGTAGGCGCTGAAGGGAGACAGAAAAAAACCATCACTGCCGGTCAGCCAAAACTGGGGCGATAGTCTGGATATGTCGCTAATGAATGCGGAACAGAAACAAACATGTGAGCATGTCCTCTAATCTCCAGTTATGCTAGGCTACTGCTCACCCACTTTAACTTCCTCCACCAAACATAACTGCCCACATAGAAGCTGGCTACAATCTATCCAGCTAGATTGTCGGAATGCTCCTGATGTGGAGTTGGCTAAGCTGATTTTGTACACATGAGGTGGAGTTGTGTGCAAATACAGGGGCAGTGGGAAGATATTGCAGTTTATTGTAATGCATAGATAAAAAAGTGAGTATTTCATCTATTTCTACCGAGACCAATAATGTAAGAATAAAGACCAAAGGTAGCCGAATAATTACTTTGAGACCCTAAAGAATAACAATGGAAAGCTCAAAAGGAAAAACCGGAAACAGAAGGATAAAATGTAGGTTAGAGAATAAGAGTGGGAAATTCGGTCATAACTTAAAAGAAACAAAAAACGTCACTGCAAAATTCGAGGGAAAGAAAAAAGGAGGACGACGCGTGGGAGGTGAATTTCAGAGGAGGAAAAGGGGAGAAGAGGAAAAGGGGAGAAGAGGATGAGTCTAATTTAAAAATATATTTTTTTCCACAAAAAAGATGCAGAAAAATTTAAAAAGCTGAAAATGGGAGGTTTACCTGAGATGACTGTGACCTCAAAAGTTAAAGGTGGGCCAAACAAGAGAAAGGACATGCGGATAAGAGAAATCTGGCAGGAAGTCTCATTCCCTCATTTATACATTTATCATTTTAATGAACGGTCAATGACAGAAAAATAAAACAGCATGTCATCTAGTTTATAAAACACGAAAAGCCACTACAAGAGGTATAAGGTAGCCTACCAGATAAGTGGTGTAAAGATCATCTTACTCCCTATAGTAAGGAAACAACTTCCAAGACAAAACAAGCATTTACAATGCAATGGTCTCGGCAATATTATAGGTAGAGCTATTGGTATTGCTCATTATTTTTTTATTATTTTTGTATCCCTAAATAAATGGCATTGTCATTTCTATTGGCATTAGCTTTTTTTTTGCATATGTGATACCTATTGCATTAGCAGAGAGAGAGTGAGCCATCTCTGGCCAGATCATAGCGCTTTTTAAAAAAAAGTTTTTTACTTGTTAGCCATGTTGCATTGCAGCCACACTTTTGTGCAACTTGTCTATTAACATGGACAAAACCAACAGTTTGTGTTGGTGAGAACTACTGGCTTTGTCAATGCTTTTTTTGTTCCCCTGCCAGGAGGGGGCGGACAATGCAGGAGGGTGGAGGTAGGCATGCAACAAAGTAGGAAGGAGCAGGAGGGGGCAAGCAACAATAAGGGAGTGGGTAAGGAAAGAGAGCAAGTGACAATACAAAGGGACAGGAGGGTGGGAGGGGGGAATGCAACAGAACGAAATGATGTAGCAGCACATGAGGGAGACTGCCTGCAAGCTTAGGCACTCTTATGGAGCCCTTCAACAAAAAAACTAAAATAATAAAATTACAATGAAAGGTTGGACAATGCTCCAGTTGAGGGACAAACACACAAAGAGGTAGTGAAGCCAGCAAGTGCAGACCAAAGAAACAAGGAAATGAGAAACGAAGAAGTCAACCAGTGGTAAGCAATGAGCCCTCTCCAAATCAGCTGTAAGTTAAAAAAAAAAAAAAAAAGGCCTGCAAGTTAAAGTACATGCGCGGTCTCAGGAGAGATGTAAAAAGACCAAACACACTACATTTCAAAGAACATTCAATACTGCATGACCTAAAGAGTAAAAAATTAAAAACTGGTTTGTCACTTCGGGAACCTGAACTCACTCTTGGAGTACTAACTGAATACTGCTTTCAGAAACAGGTGCTTGAAGTGTTGTCCAATAAACTCCAGGACATAGGGGCTAAAACCAAACCTAGGGGCGTATGTACAAGAAACTGGCCAAGCGCGGTGTTATGCCAAAAATTGTAACACCGCACTTCATCAGTTTCAAAACGCAGGGATGCACCGTATTTACAAAAATATGGTGCACCCCAGCATTTCCCTTAGCGCTGGAGCAGCCTAGCGCCAGCGCAGGCACTCTGCTGCCATTTTGCTTGGGTGCCTGTGCTGCAGGAGCAATTGTTTATGTGAAGGAATGGATATCTTCCTGCACATAATGTTAACAGGCGATTTGCTCTATCCATGTGAGCTGCAGAATGCAGCACACGTGGAAAGAGTAATACAAGATGAGAAATAAAACATCTCTGTGTAGCACCTGTTTAAGACCAGGTATTTCCTGGCCTCATTTTTGGCGCAGCCCCATAGCTTGTAGATATGGGTCAGCATCAAAAACCAATGGGTGTTGTGGCCGAAAGCCCACTGCAACACCCGTTGCCTGTCCATTGCCTGTCCCTTTCACGCTAAGTGCTGCGTGAACAGGGGCATTATTTGCATGGCGGGGTTAAGCCACTTAAAGTGGCTTAACGCTACTGTGTAAATAAGGCGAAGGAGTGAACACTACCAGAACGTCACTAGAAGGGACGTAAACATGCCCTTTAGTTTATTCTGAAAGCCTAGCTCCAATAGAGAGGCCCCAACCCTCAGCCCTTCACGGTCCACAGATGCCACAATACAGTCACACTGTACCAGTTCAGCGTAGTACCTTGGGCCAAGGCACAGCACAAAACTAGAACACTGGCCTAGGTAACACGGCTCTACTGCGCCACAACTTTAATCAGAGATGGCATGCGTGGGGCAAGTAAAAGAATCCTCCAGAACGAGGAACACCCGTGGCTGCCAGGACCCAGCACAAATAAGACATCAGTTATGTTGCCCAGACTCGAAAACGTGGCCACTGATTGCATTTTTTTTTAAAAAGGTGATTTTAAAAATAAGCTAAAGTTACTCTTTAATTCGTGGAACAAGTCTGGCTTCTATGAGAAATAAAGATACTGTTTCCCACTAAATTGTAATAAGGGTACAAGTGTCAGGTGAAGCAAGGGAATGGCCCGTGCAGTGGAATGAGCGCTAGAAACAAGCACACTGGTGCAGAGGCATCTCAGTGAGCTGAGCCCCATGGAACAGTGCTCAACATGGAGGCCAACATTCCCAAGGGTGGGTTGAGGAAAGAGCGCACCAGCAGCTATGCGAACATCAGGGGGGGGGGGGGGGCGGGTGGAGAAGAAACTCGAAATACAAAAGCCATCCCGCCACCTGGCACAAAAAACAGTGACAGCGTATGCTTTTAATGCTTGGATTACTGCGCAAGCGTTGGAAGGCTCCAAGCAAAAGACAGGTCGGGTTTACACTGAGGTACACTGGATCGGGACGCACTGACAAATGGAGCAATGGTCAGCTTCCGAACGCTCATGGTTCGGACTAAGGCGGGGGGGGGGGGGGGTTTACAGGCTGCACTTTTACATCAAGCTGCGGGAAAACGCGCACCGCCGACTAACCGGTTCCCAAAATCCCAGCGCACACTGACGTACTGAGCTTCAGTAGGGTAAAGAATCCTGCAGTTTACTTTCAACACATCAGACTCCATTACACATGCAGCCGTCACAGCCTGCAGAACTCTCGACGGACACAACAAATCCGGATGCAGATCACGGAGCCTTGACATCAGATTACCTTTTGAGCGCCAAATCGGTTTTAACGATTGTCTAATCAGGCCGGATCTCAGTGCCCTGTCCTGCCACCAGCAGCCACTTTGTTGCGCAATTGTCAACCCCTACTAGCAGCCGAGGATGCGATACAATTACAACAAGTACAGACGGTGCATTCAGGACGACGGAACAACAGCCAGCCAAGTAATTCACCACACGGGGACCGAGAGCAGGGGGAGAGGACGCCATTAAACCAACTGCCTTTCTCCGAGGCGAAGCAGAAATGCTTCGGAGAAACGCAGTGGCGTTTTCGGATTCGGGGGCGTGTTTCTTTTTCTCTCCTCTTGCCATTGGCTGGAGGAGAGAAAAACAAAAACACGCCCCCGAATCCGAAAAGGACGGATGGAAGCTCCAAAACTTTTTCGGCTTCGAGGGCGTGTTCCTGCTGTTCTAAAAGGGCGTGGCTAAAAAGTGGAAAGAACAGCAAGGAACACGCCCCCGAATCTGGAAAAGACGGAGCCTATTTGGAGGGACGGCTCTCTCCTCCAATGGCTGGCCTCCGTTTAGGAAGCCAGCCAATGGAGGAGAAGCTAAAAGAGAGGCGGGCTAAATAGCCACTCTAGGAAACATTAAATCTTCCGACTTCCGGTTCTGCCTTCGGCAGACCGGTAGTCCTCGACCTAAAAATGGATAGTAACAGAGAAGCAAAAGTCTGCCATTCTTCCACTGCCCTACGTATATGTTTGGAACAATGAGAACAGCGGTGATGTGTGACAGGGAGGCAGTAAAATATTTTAGTGCCTAAATTGAAGTGGGGGGGGGGGGGTAATTTGGGTGAAAGAGAAGTCCTTATTGACATAATGGGACGATATAAAGAACGCATGGATTATGGCAAAGAACATATCAAATGTATGGAGGAAAATACATCCTCTTCAACACCTTATTTGGAGCCCTGGATGTGGTTATCATATGAATAAATACATACTGAGGTATAAACAACACACAGTGCCCTAATAACGGTGCGAGGGCCCCTGATGCAACATGGGCAATGGGTTCCACGACCTCGATATTGATAGTCGGGTATAAATGGGGTACAGTAGGCACCTCACTCCCCTGGGGTTTTGCCACTGCACCTCCTGCAGTAATGATAGCTACACTCCTGCGTCCAGATTCATTTAATGTTCCAGCATGTCTGTCCCCTCAGTCTTGGCTGGATTGTCCATAGCGGGCATCGGGCATTTTCTGGGGAGGCTGGAAGGGTGAGGGACGTTTTGTTGTTACTGGGGCCGGTTTTGCAACGTTGCTGCAATATCAGCCCCCATTAACAAAAGCAGCAGTGATTCACACTTGCACCCCCATCCGCCCCCCTTCCCCTGGTGGTGGTGGGGAGGGCTGGTCCTACAAAATTGCCAGGGCTGCTATGGGTTCCCAGCCCGGTCCTGCCCTCAGCTTAGTCGTAGAAACTATTCTGTATCCAGTTCATCCCTAAATATATGCCATAATGTGTCCCTAAAAGCTTCAGTTTCTCCCCCTGCGGCTTCTCTCAGACCCTTCTCGCTTCAGGACACTTCCGATATCCGGTCCTCTATTCAAACATTGAGGCCCTTCAGAGAGCTTCTATTGTAAAGCTATCATGCCCTGTGCTGGCACCCACTGCAGAACCAGGAACTATGCTGCCAGGAACTCCTTCCAACATACCTATCAGATTACCTGTGCTGAAATTATTGCTAACCGAAAAGAAAAAAAGAGACTGGGTGAATCCGTCACTTTAACAAGTCCGGGCCTAAGCGTGCCGTGCCAGTACCAACATGTAGAAAGTATACACTGGCGCTAACTCACACACGAAGTAAATGCTGGAACGTTGTGATGGCGGGAAAAGATACTACAATGAAGCAGCAACAGTCTGTGAGTCATCCCAGCCTATGCAGACCTCGAGGACAACTGCCTACACATAAGCATGGCTCCTTTTGCTGTACTAGACTCAAGCAGAGGTGGCCAATGGCATGCCCTGAGTCGAGTTAAGGAAAATTAACCAAACTTCTTAAATAAATATTATTTATTTTCATAGCAAAGCAGCAGCGCTCTACAGTATTTACAGAGAAGCGTCTAAAGGGGATCCCATTCTTATTCTAGAACAAGACACATGTACTTTAAATGAAGGTTTCTAAATGTGCAGTGCCAGCGAAAGGCATTTTTTCCCTCTGACGTGGCACATTTTTGAGCTAGTGCTTTTTAGGTTTTGCCTACTACACGGCAGTTGCGCTGTCTGTTGCGAGATATATTTGTGGCTTATTGTGGCCTTCGAGTCCGCCCATTGCTTACCCCTGGTTAGCTCATTGTCATTCACATTTGCTTTCTCCTTATTCATTAGCATGTTTGGGCTTTCCTTTCTCTTCTTGTGCTTGTCACATCCCTAGAGCATGGATGCATTACTTGTGTCCTTCCACTTCCCACTTTTCAGGCACTACTTTTGATTGTGTACTATATTAGAGTGCATGTGTTTCCAAATATCTCCCTTACATATTTTTCTCCTACCCAGCCTCCGGTGTTCCTCTCTCTCTACGATGTGTGCCTCCCCCACATTGCATTCACGCCTGAGGCGCAACTAGAGCCAAATTTCGGGGGAAGCTGAGAAAAAATTTCGAGGGGGGGGGGCTGATTTTTCAAGTAAAAGGTAGAGTGGAGCTGCAGGGGCTCTAAGAAAGGGTGAAAAACATCAAAGACTCATTAACAAGCAAAAGGTCTTTTAAAGACCTGTGAAGTACTCGGGTGCGGTTGTGTGTGTGCCTGGGAAGCCGTCTCATCCTGGGCTGCCTCACACGACAGGGTGGGGGGGGGGGTGGCTGAAGCCCTTTGAGTCCAATGGGCGTTGCGCACCTGATTCACGTCCCTTTGTTACTCCCTCTCCCTACAGCTCCACTTTGCTCTCTTGCCGTTTTCTTTTCCACCTCCTTCACACCCTGTGCACCTTCTGCCCCCGTTCACACCCCTACCCATCTTGCTACCCTCCCCTGATCCACAGTGTCACATCGGCACTCCCGCATCCACCTTTTTTTTTTTTTTTTTTTACAGAGTTTTATATAGCGCAAACTTGACCCGAATCGGGTTCCAGAGCGCTTTACATAGCACCAGTTGCATTACTTGAGGACACATTCATTTGTGTTAGGCACAGGGAGATTAAGTGATTTGCCCAGAATCACAGGATGTTCAGCGTCGTTCCAGAGACTCTAACCCAGTTCCCCAGATTCGAGGTTGACCGCCCTAGCCGTTAGGCCAACTTCTCTCCTGTTGCTTCAGTCACCCCCGTTGCTTCCCTTCCATCCACTTTAAACATTTTTTTTTTTAAATACTTCAAAACGTTTTGCTTTTTCTTTTTAATTAGCAATCCTAATTAGATCGGTAACTAGCAAGAAAAAAAAGCAGCCACGCCAGTCGTTTTGTCGTCATGCACATGCATGGTGCGCAGCACCTACACAATGATTTATTGAAAGCTTTTTTTTAAATATACATTTTTTAGCCATGCTGTACAGCATTGGTGATAGTGTGCAGCATGGCTAAACACACTGACAAAGCCAATGGGTCTTAAAGTTAGCATTTACCGCGAGGTTATAATGCACTTAAATATATATGGTTGGCTGCATCACAAACAACCCCAGAAATAGGTTCCGAAGGCTGCATAGGGGTTCTGCTCATGCAGGAGCCCACTCTCACATGAAACCCAGCACCCTGCCTTCAGGATTGATAAGGCCTGCCATAGGAGTGACTGAAGGAAGGGGTACATGCACCACCTTACACAGGCTGCAGTAGCAGACCTGTGGTGTCAGTTTGAATTGTCTCTCAGGGTTGGCACAATACATGCTGCAGCCCCTGGGAGGCCTCTGGGGTACCTATGCCCTGGGTGCATGGTGTACCATATACTAGGGACTGATAAGGGTACCCCAGAATCCAATCTGGATTGTACCTAAAGTACAATCAATTTAGAGGAGAAAGCAGATAGACTGACTGGGATCCTGCTATCCAGGACCCCAGTCTAAGTCGAAAACAGTGAAACATCAGCAAAAAGAGGGGGTAACCATAAGAGGCAGATCCTACTCTCCTACAGGTACTTTTTTGCAGGGTGACTGCTGTGTTAAAGAGGCTCCTGCATTACCGGTCATCATTGGGCTCTTATCAATGGCAACTAAGCCATTGACTGGCCCCATTGTTGGACAAATGGATCTCATAATCTGCAAATTAGCCTTTCACCTGATCAGTGATGAAGGTATGCCTTATGATACCAAAACCCCTCTACCCATTTTTCGGTCGGGCCTGGGCAGCGCATGCACTGCTCTGCAAGGCATGCTGTATTGAGGTAGGGACTTGAAGCACTGCCCACTCTACACCCACATTTTTCATTGGCTTGTGTCATTGTCTACTTTAAACTGTGGCTGTTAATTGTTCAAAAGGCTTAGTGGTCCCACCTTAGTGCTGCCTTGTCTCATTTTGTGACCTCCCATGGTGACACCCCCCGTTACAAATGTTGCTGCTTGGTAGGCTTTAATTACAGCCTCCGAGCACTATTTTCTCAAATAGCTTTGTCCTGCCTGCAAGAGCAGGCAGGACACGCTCTCTCTTACGCTTTAAAAGATTTTTAGAGCATGCATTTGCAATGCAATAGGTCTCACATTTGTGAGAATTTAAGCTATTGGCATTGTAAATGACATTGCCTTTTATTCATCTGTTTTAAACACAACACATAAAAGGCATTGTCATTTAAAATGCCAATAGCTCAACCTCTCATAAATGAGAGGCCCATTGCATTGCAAATGCTGGTTGAAAGGTGTTGTTGACCAATTTGCGAGAAAGCTCAATGACTTCCACGGAACGCTCCCTGTTTCAATGTCTAGGGGTATGATTACGGACAATAATGTCTTGCAGAAGCCCAATCATTTCTGATATATACAGGAGTCTCCTTTATGGCCTGCAGCAGAGTTAGTAGTTAGGTAATTGTCCCTCAAATGTATAACCAAAATATGGGGCAGCCTCCACTCTATAACCAGATTCTTGCATCATTTGTTGACAAAGCTAGCCTAGCAAATGTCTGGGGAACCCAACCTGGTCCTCAAAGAGTGGGTCGATAATGTCCATCAGTGTGGCTAGACAGGCAAAAGCATGAATCAATCATTTGAATGAACTAGTGCTCATCTGCTGACGGTAGTGGTAGATGTAATTCTAGCTGCCAGATGCCCTTCAACAAAGTCAATTTATGATGGGTAATGGGCTATGTTTGTGCCTTGGTGTGGTAATCTCAAGACTGACCCTATACAAATCAAGCTGGCAGATATTATTTTGTTTGGTTTATCTTTGGCCCACTAAGGGCTTGCAGTGGACACTATCAGAGGTTATTTGTCTCCCTTTTGGCCTTTTTACATTTACACGACCATCCGTCGTGGTTGAAATCACCTGTTGCGACAAGGTTTATAAAATGATTGAACCACATTATCTCCTAAATTGTTTGTGATGCCACAATGGGAGTTCACTTTGGATCTTAATATTTCTCAGGTGAAAGCCTTATAAGACAACACATAGCTGCTCTGTGTGCCTCTTGAAGTTGAAGAGAATAGTCCTCATTGAGATTACTTCATCTCTGTGAGTATGATTAGATTAAGGCACTGACAGTGGATCAACCCTAAACCAACTTATTTTCCAGACAAAATAGTGTTGAGAACCCTGGCAGTCTTCTTGACTAAAGATGTGACTCCTTTCCACAATGGGAAATCCATTAACCAGCCTAGGTTCTTCAGCCCTTTGAAAGAGGAGGAGAGGCTTTGTAAGGGGACCCCAAGAGCTATAAACTTTTATTTTGCTCATATACAGTGTGAAAGACCAGCTGTTTGTGGAGTTCTCCGGGAGAAGAAAGGAAAGAATGTGCAGAAGAGCCCTCTGATCAGGTGGATAGGCCTCTGCATTAGGATCTGCTATTCAATGAATAAAAAGCAGGCACTGGAAGGTCTTAGAGCCCATTCCACCAGGGCTCAGGCTGCCATCACTACGGCGGCACACTGACATTGGCCAGGCTGCAATATGGGCATCAGTGAGCATTCATGAAGCACTATTTCCTTGACAGCCATGTCCGACGGTAAGGACACTTCACCTGCTCCATCCTGCCAGACTTTGATCTGAGTCAACTCCACAGGCCCTCCATCTGGTGAGGTACAGCCTTGGTCTGCATTCTAAGGTGAGAAATCTGCAGTTCAAAGAACCCATCAGAAGAACAAGTTACTTAACTTCTGTAGCACTCTTTCTGAGGGGTACTCTATCTAAACATAGATTCGGCACTCCCAGCCGGCCCCCTAGCAGATGTCATATTGTTAGTATCCCTGGAACTCAGAGGATCAGCATAAGGTATGATGAAATCTTCAGCAAAGCCCTGAGTAAGATGATCAGCTTAATTCTGGTTAGGGTAGCTCTTTAGACACGTTATGAGGTCTTGCAGTTTTCTGATTGAGGGCCCTTTGGAAAAGGTGAGACCTATATTACATTGGAAAGATAAAGGCATTTGTAGGAACATTTGTTGTGCCTGAAAGGGGTTGATAGGTGAGTGTAAAGTTTGGACTAGTGCTTGGCTGAACTTTTGTGGGTGCTGTGATCCCCCAAAGTCACTGAAGTAGGGATTATGTGATCCATAATTGGAGGAGGTGTGGGAAAACGTGCATGATTTGCTCTCTCTCTACCTGTACTCCTGCGGTAGACCTTTTATTTCCACACCTGACAGTGGGTTGCTATTAATCTTAGCACATGCAGTATTTTTCCGTTACATAATCAAGCATATTTCTTTTACAGACGCTATCACTCCAATAGAGTTCTTTTCTCTCTTATGACCCAGTGTTGACACCATATATATTCTGGCCTCTGATGAACTTATTAGCGGGTCTATTTTTAGGCCTTATCCATCTGTGGCTGGTACCGTGGTACCATCATTTGTTCAACTTTACATGTCGCCTTACTTTGACTCTGTTGTTCATTGTCTTTTTTCTTTGGTTATCCGCGTTTAACTATTCAGTTTCTGTGACCTCTGGCCTTATTGCCCGTTTCAAAATGGCGGTTGCTGCCAGCTCGTCTCTTGAAGTAAAAAATGTTACATCATTGGAATCACGTAATTTTGCAATTATCATCTGTTTAATACCGCTTTTTTATTATTAGTTTAATTGTGACTAGGTTCTTCGACATTCTGATTTATTTATCTAGTTCTGGTGGTTCCTAGTTATATTTCCTGCTCCAAGATGGTGGCCGCAGTAAGCTCGTTTTTCGAGGGAGAATATTCTACAACCCCGTTGCCATAGAGCTCGCTAATAACCATCAGGTGAGAATTATTCTGCTCCTCCCTCCCACATTTAAACTTTACCTTTAGTATTTAAGAGGTAGCTTCATTTGAGACTCGCTAGATCCGCCGTTGTGGATATCGAGAGGCCGTCGCTCTGGAATCCATCATACACGATCCAATTTTAAAATGCCTAGTAAGTTTGCTTTAGTATTCGTGATGCAATGTAACGGGTATACTCTACCCCCTTTCCTCAATGTTACCGTAGTGCTTATTCATCAGGCTTTTCTACTTAGTACCCTCTACAGCACTATTCTCGCTCTCCATTATACTGCATATACGACTTAGGACCTTCCTTTAGTTTTTGTTGAGGTAATAGGATGGGCTCTAACCATGTTTGTTGATATAACGGTATACTGACTATAGGCCATAGAGATGTTTGATATCCCCGCAGCACCTTAGGGCTTACCTGTTAAATCTGCCTTGCTTGATCTTGTGTTATTTCACTAACTGCCACTAGCCAGATTGCTATTATTCATTGCGCGTATGCAATCTACCTTGTATTTTACTCCCTTGCCTCTAGTTATTTTTCTCAGGAGTACCATCGTGTTTTTTTCTATAGATTACTTTGAATTAAGGTTGACCCTCGATTTCGACTAGAGCAAGACGGCGTCATTCTATGCCAGTTAGATCTGGACTTGATGAGCAGTGGCTTTTTCCATCCTTCGAACCATTCTATTGTTTAATGTAAGTTCCATTGATTTGTTTTGAACTTTTATTATATGGCCCGTATAAATTGGCTAGTCTCAATCTGTTACATCCTTCACAGGCCTAATAACTATGAAGGTTTTCTGAGATTCATCCAGATATATTTTCCCTCCTTAGCCTTTGGACTTATACTGTTGAACTGGAAACTACGCTGGGATCTATTAGCTTTCGAGTTTACCGTGATTCCGATTTACTCCTCGCCTATTCCATTTCCTGGTCATTTTGATTGCGACATGTCTCCTGATATTAACAAGTGTGTATTTTGTTTATATCATTCGTCTTTTCTCTAGGGTCACACGTTCAGGTGTTTCTACATTCTCATTTGTCACCCTCTTATGGTTCTAGACTGCTTAACTTCTTTTCCTTGACTATTTGTGTATAAAATGATATCTCCTTATTCTCTTTCATCTCTCTAATTGATTTGTTTTTTAACTCTCCGTTGTGTATTGGCTTCCTTGAAATATTTTGGTATTGTATATTTTATATTCTATTGTATAAAAGGATAACATAGGTATCTCTTCTTCCACAGATAAGACTCACGAGGCATTGAAAGTTTATTCTTTTTAGTCACCATTATTTTTTATCTGTTAATATAAGTTGAATTTTTCTTTTGAAATGCCATCAACGCCCTGAGGAAGGAAGGCTCCGAAACGCGCGTCGGCGTACCTGTTGATTGGCGAATCTGCTTGTTTGTCTCTTCTTTGTTTATTCATTGTATTGTCTACATATCTGTATGGTACTTTGTTTGATATATTGCACTGATTGTCATTTTTTATATGCCTTTTTGTCTGTTTGTAATTTATATTGCCTCACTGATTGTAGCCTGACGAATAGCTGGCTATAAATGAATATCTTTGAACAAAAAATTTTTTTGAATCATGTATTTGAAAACAGAAAAATTGATTAATAACTTTATATTTTTATAATAAAAAAAATGAAGAAAATGTTATAAAATGTTGTTTTTTTCTGTGGCATTGGAGAGGTTATCCTTCTAATAGGGGTTCCCCTGCTGTATTTTGAACTTAGAGCCCATTCCACCAGGGCTCAGGCTGCCATCACTACGGCGGCACACTGACATCGGCCAGGCTGCAATATGGGCATCAGTGAGCATTCATGAAGCACTATTTCCTTGACAGCCATGTCCTACGGTAAGGACACTTCACCTGCTCCATCCTGCCAGACTTTGATCTGAGTCAACTCCACAGACCCTCCATCTGGTGAGGTACAGCCTTGGTCTGCATTCGAAGGTGAGAAATCTGCAGTTCAAAGCACCCATCAGAAGAACAAGTTACTTAACTTCTGTAGCACTCTTTGTGAGGGGTACTCTATCTAAACATAGATTAGGCACTCCCAGCTGGCCCCCTAGCAGATGTCATATTGTTAGTATCCCTGGAACTCAGAGGATCAGCATAAGGTATGATGAAATCTTCAGCAAAGCCCTGAGTAAGATGATCAGCTTAATTCTGGTTAGGGTAGCTCTTTAGACACGTTATGAGGTCTTGCAGTTTTCTGATTGAGGGCCCTTTGGAAAAGGTGAGACCTATATTACATTGGAAAGATGAAGGCATTTGTAGGAACATTTGTTGTGCCTGAAAGGGGTTGATAGGTGAGTGTAAAGGGTGGACTAGTGCTTGGCTGAACTTTTGTGGGTGCTGTGATCCCCCAAAGTCACTGAAGTAGGGATTATGTGATCCATAATTGGAGGAGGTGTGGGAAAACGTGCATGATTTGCTCCAGGAGCAAGTCCCAGAGTTAAAGAGCATCTGCAAGGTTTCTGGGATAGCTTTTTGATACAGTTAGCCTGGATTCGGGGAAATAAAGCAGGAGGGGGCAAATACCATACTTAAGAATTATACCGTGAGCAAAATCAATTTGAGAACCCATTCACTATTATTCCAGCGGAAAATAGAACATTTCCAATAAGAACATACTTACAACAGTGCCCTCTGCTGCCCCTTCGAGGTAAAGGCAGTTAGAAAAGCGGGTATTAATCGTTCACTCTTTCCTACTGAGTGCAAGACAAGCAATCCATCATGATCCACGCGAGTACACCATGGTGTTATTTAACAAACTTTCCCATGCATAAATTAAACTTAAGCATTGAAAACGTAATTTAGCCAAACATGATTGTGCTAGGAACCCTGAAACCCAGGCATAACTTTAATTATGTATAGTGTATGTGGCCATTCCTAAATCTATGCTGTCACAGACTGCGAGCATATGGAAGGTTGTTGGTGTAACTACGGGTGCATTTACAAGAGTATGATTGGGACTGTCAAAGTCATGCAAATCAAAGCTTGACCACGCCCATATATCAACTGCTACGTACGGTCAACTGCTATATGGCATATAGCAGTTGACCGTACGTGCATTTTCAGTAGTTTTGATATGCATCTGCTACAATTAAGAGAAGACCTATATCACAAATAAAAAGAATGCACGATAAGTCGAGTAGAAGCAGGGGCGGCTCCTCCATGTGGGTGAAGGAGCGTCGCCCCACTGCTTCCTCGGAGAAGCAGAAACATAAAATGGTAGTTTAAATGCCATTTTATGTTTCTGCTTCTCGCCCTGAGAGAAAGCAAAAGGCAGGGTTTGGTTGGGGGCGGGCGGGTGGGGGTTCCTGCTCCAGGCAGGCAGAGGAGTGGCTTGTCCACTGTTGTGGGCGCTGACTGTTTGATTGGCCCCAGGGCTGACCAAACCAGTCATGCACACTCTGCGTTTTCTCTATGTAGGCTGCATGCAGATGGATGCTGCCTGCTTTCTGTGAGGCGCAGCGAGGGGAGACGTGACGCGACACCAGAGGCGAAGCCAAGTTTAAATTAATTTAAATGTTTTTAATTAACACCCCTTCCACGCACGAACCGCCCCTGCCCCTCACCTCCCACCCGCGAGTCATGCCAGCCGCGACTGGTAAAAAGTGCCAATCAATCGAATAAACCAAAAGATCTATGCCTCAAATTAAACGGAGACAAGACAGAGCTGATGTTCTTGGGCAACTCTTCCAACTCCATCAATAACTCCTTCTGGCCAATTTGCCTTGGACCAGCTCCCAACCCCAAGGACTCAATTAAGAGTTTGGGTATCTGGCTGGATAAGTCTCTTAACTTTACCCACCAGGCGGCCAAACTCTCAGCTACCTGTGTTGGTATTCTTAGGCTCATCCACAAAATCCTTCCCCTACTTCCCTTTAAAGCCAGACAAATCATGACCCAAGGCCTCATACTCTCTCGTTTAGATTTTGGGAATGCCCTCTATTTGGGGGCTCCCCAGGCTACTCTTAAAAAGCAATATCAATGAGAGGAGGGACTAGGAGCAGTTAGAAAGAGGTCCTGAACCAATGCTCCTAAAAGTCATACATTGTTCCAACGGATGGTTGCAGTTCCTATAATATAAGAGGGGAGTTACAGCCAGCAGGTGAGCTGTAGATAGTAGGGAATGTCTCCAAGGGTAGGGTGAGTGTGCAGAGTGAGGAGAGAGTACTCCTTGTGGTGGTACTGAGTGCCCTCACACACCCTCGCGGATGTATAGCATCATCATTGGGCACGGTTGCTCCTCGTGGGGGTGGGGGTGGCGCTGCAGTCCCTCACGGGCCCTTGGTTAGGGGCTCTCTGGTGGAGTTCTTTTAAGGAGTTGCCGCATTTGTGAGTGAGGGTGTGTGGGTAGGTGTGTGCTAGTGAGTGCAGTTTTAAAAATGAAACAGGGACCTTAAATATTTTAATCACGGGACCCGCTTCGTTCCCGGCAGCACTACATTACCAGACCGGTGTTTCATTATCAATGTGACCGGCAGTGCAACCGCACGGGTAGGTTTCCCCACGACGTAAGGCGACTTATTAAGTAAGTACCTTCTTCATCGGCTCGGGACCTATGAGCTTCGACCTCGTAACAGGTATCGTTTATCGTAGCCCTCTATCTCACTTTGTTTTTTCCAGCCTTACTCCACGGCACTTGCTGACGGAGCCCATCATCTATGAGGAGAGGGTAGGCATGCGATCTCGTTATTTGTTTTTAGTTTTGTATTTATTGCCAGACCAACCCTGTCTGCCTGCTTCACCACACTTGAACTAAGCACGATTAGTACACCGTGGCAGCTCTCCTACCCGCGGTTACTCCTAAGCCACGACAGACTATCGGTCCTCGCACCGCCAAGGCATTGCCTAGTTACTCACCCCACTACATTAAGACGAGGTACGGTAGTTATACTAGGCCTTTTCTCGACCCCCTGGTTGCACGATTATGACTGTATACCACCGGTCCCCACGTTGTCATGGCACCGCACAGGGATTCAGAACCCTGCCACCTCTCATAGCGGGCACTATCAACGATACCTTTTAATCTTACATCCTCCATGCCGCTCTCACCTTCACCAAGGATATATTGGTTTCCAGTGAGTTCACGACCACGTTTATGTTTCTCAGTCGCGCTGGGCAGAATCCTAGCATTTTGTTTAAAAAACCCCGCATGATCACAATGACACTACCTTGGTTGTTGTCCTTTTTCATGCACTAGGCACCTGAGCACACACTGTGCACTAGTGTCTCCCTTTAAACGATATCTGTATCATATACCTTTGATATGTTACTACTTCCTCTTCTTCCCCCAACCTTCCTTTTTCTCTCCCCCTTTTTTATGTCTCCTTTTAGGCTGTGAACAGGATTTACGTATAAGAACGGATTCTGGACACTATTTGTCAAGCATACCAGACCTAGGTAACGAATGGGATTACGGGCTGTCTTTTCCCGAACCCCATCTTCCAGCATTTACTTTTTGGTCCTGACGAAGCGCTCCCGGATCCATTAGGGACCGTCCTACAGCTCGAAACATGTTGACCTTTCTTTAAATCACTTTTGTTAATACACCACACGGGTTGAGAGAAGTGGGACTTTTATTTGGTCTTGTTTCCCCTCTCAAAGCAGCACTACCGTGCATCTCCATCCCCGAGAATTTTTTAGCTTGGACCAGGGACCTCTTGATTAAAATATTTAAGGTCCCTGTTTCATTTTTAAACCTGCACTCACTAGCACACACCTACCCACACACCCTCACTCAAATGCGGCAACTCCTTAACTCCACCAGAGAGCCCCTAACCAAGGGCCCATGAGGGACTGCAGCGCCACCTCCACGAGGAGCAACCGTGCCCAATGATGATGCTATACATCCGCGAGGGCACTCAGTACCACCACAAGGAGTACTCTCTCCTCACTCTGCACACTCACCCTACCCTTGGAGACATTCCCTACTATCTACAGCTCACCTGCTGGCTGTAACTCCCCTCTTATATTATAGGAACTGCAACCATCCGTTGGAACAATACTCTTAAAAAGCTCCAGGTCATTCAGAACTGCGCAGCACGAATTCTTTTACAGATTCCTCGTCATCTGTCAGTCAAATCTGAACTAAGGAAGCTTCACTGGCTCCCAATCAGGGAAAGAATATATTTCAAGAGCCTATGTATCGCTCATCGTGCCTTTTGGAAAACCGGCGCCCCCATCAACCACTCCCTGATCTCCCACCACCTTCCCACTAGACATCTCAGATCAGCTTCCATGTTTTTGACCTCAGTGCCAAAAATTAAGAGTGCCAGATCTGGTGGCCAGTTGTTCTCTTACAACTCGTCCAAACTCTGGAACTCTCTTCCTTTTCACTTACGCTCAGAACCTAACCACTTATCTTCTCGGAAAGGGCTAAAAATGCTGCTGTTCAATATCTCAGATTAAGTCGCCTTCCTGTTTTACGCACACACAGTTTCATACAGCGCTGGGACGCCTTAGGGTAGCCATCGCGCTTTATAAATGCTCTTTTCATTCATTCATTCATTCATGTAGGAAGTGGTGTAATGCGTGTGGAGTGTGTTTTGCTGGGAGTAAAACAGTCGATACGTGAAAACAATTAGCAGTTCTAGGACTACAGTAATTCTCTGCAAGCAGGATACACAGTGCAGAAATTATGTTCTAGTAGGGTTACAGAATAGGTGTAGGGAAGCTATCTTTGCGAATACTATTGGGTTTTGGAGGGCAGTCCACCGCAGGGAGGTGTACCCCTCCGAGATACTGGGTAAATAGATCAGCCTAGGCAGCAGATTGGCTAAATTCGGTCTAAAAGCATTTGGTAAATGGCTCAATATAAATATTGCCATTTTATTGATAATGTCACCATTTTGGGAAGGCGGCACGATGGTCAGAGTGCTAGTATTATCAGGTTTAATTATACATTTCAAGTATCGAGGATGGGATAAAAAGCAACAGTGTCCGTGAAGCCATCCGACTGCTCGCAGTGTCCGGTCGCTTGGACTTAATTGCACGGGGTGCGAGTGTCTCGGCGCACCTGGCTCGTCTTGCAGCAGGTGGGGTTGCTGCAGCAGTTATGGCATGTTCGCCACCGTGCAGGTCATCGTTGGAGGTTGAGAAAATAGGAACTAGGGGCTGCTCGAAGGGAAAGAGTGCGGCCCCCAGGTCTGTGGCTCTGTGGCCCACGTTACAGTTTATGGCCGTCAGGGGAGCAGCACACAAGCACGTCAGGACCACGCCAAGCACAAGGTGTCAGCTGAAGGCAGTGGGAACACTGAGAAAGCAGCCCCACTTGAAAAGGAGAAAGCGGCAGCAGTGCCAGTGGTCCCCGAAGCCTATAAATAAACAAGTTCAGGCGGCAGGTAGCGCAGGGGGGAGGAAACACAAGGGGGGCTGGTGAGTGTGGCCATGCAGGCCGTGGGCCACTAAAAAGGCAAATCCAGGTGGCAGGTGGCACGGGGGGAGAGGCAATAAGGGATTAACGACAGAGGTGGTACTTCAGGTCCGAGCTCTTAAAAGGGCTGATGACGGCTGCAGGTGGGGGCATGAGGGTTTATGTGCAAGGACGGGCCTGCTGGCCCAGGACCCCAAAAGAGACAGAGGGAGGAGGCAGGGGGCGCCAGGGATGCTTTTGCAGGCAGACATGGCTGGAAAGAGCCTGCAAAAGCCAGGGGGTGCGGGGTGACCCGCAGACAGTGGGCGTGGGCATGGGCTTGAAGGACAGGGGGGCGAGGAGGGTGGGCGGAGCGAGGTAGATGAGCTTGGCCTAAGGTGGGAGCAGAGGGGGAATGATGCAGAGGAGGTGGGGGACAATGACAAAAGCATGTGGCGGTGGCCCTCAGTGCTCTTGCCGCGGGGAGGTTGGTTTGATAGGGCCACTAGAGGTTCTGGACATGCTGGTCAGAGGAGAGCGGGTGGGTGCAAGGGGGTAGGACCAGGTCACCATTAGAGCTAGGTGAGCGGTGCATGGGCCCTGAAAGAGGTGCGGTGGAGGGCTCCACGGGGGCTCAGCTACAGCCAGATAATGCACTGTTAGATTGGAGCAGGAGCAAAGAGGAGGGAGGGTTCGAAGGGAGGTGGAGTGTGGGGATGGCTGTCCATTGGGCTAATAATCACACCGCAAAATATATGTGTGCAAGGGTGCGGAGCAGGAACGCAGTGCCAGTGCAGAAAGAGGGGGGAGACACTCAGCAGTGACAGGATGGGGCAGGGCCGGGGGTAGCACCATGGCAGGATCACGACAGTGGCAGGTACTGAGGATCGGTACTGATGGGGCCGGACTGCAGGTAAAGGGAAGCCAAGGGCGATGGTTTGGGTGCCTAAGCAGGAGCAGGCAGGTAGGGATATTAACACTTGCACACCAGACTTCCCTTTCTTTTGCAGACTTCTTGCCACAGTGGAAGAGCAGACTCGGGAGAGCTTGGTGTGGCTCGTCGACTCCGAGGGGAAGAGAAGACAGTGTGGGACAGATCCTATGCTGCCACAAGAAGGTTTGGTGTGGCCTCAGCAGTGCTTCAGCCGGGTGGGTCAGTACGGGTTCTGGGTCGGATGAGCCCAGCACAGGAGGGTAAAAGGCGGAGGTGCCACTAGAGGGGCGTGCCATGCCCCTTTGGCGACACTTGGATGTTACAGGCGTGCATCAGCAAAATGGGTACTGTAGAGAAGAGAGACAAGTTGTCCCACACAAAGAACTGTTGGAATATTGATGAGGTGGCTACACAGCTGGATTATGATGAGTTGAGTTTGGAGGAAGGTGAAGTGGTGGATGAGGATGCATCTGTGGCGGAGGAACAAAGGTGGTGGCAAAGCGGTGCATACGGGGTAAAGTAGGTATGGATAACAAGGGTTTTACGGCGGCTTGCTGTGTATTCTACCTCCCCCCACATACTACCTAGCACTGGTACTTTAGCCCTGCCGGCCCGACGGGATGTAGGCAGTGGATGAGTTGTATGGCCTACGATACTAATAAAGATCTTGTTTGTTTAAAAAAAAAATGGATATCAAGGGTTTTACAGGCATAGCCTAAGGATCAGAGTACAGGAGGCTCTGGAGTGGGTGGTGCAGGTCCTTCACAACTGGTTAGGCAGCTGTATCTGGAGCAGAGGATGACCTTAACACCATATAAGGGTGCTAGAAGTGCAGGGGTGTTGCATGTAGAGGGTTTCCACAAGGGTGGATGTAGGAGGGAGACTGGTGCAGCAAGGACATTAATTTACGGAAAGGTTTGTATGTAAAAGATGCAAGGGTAGAACTGAGGTACAGGGGCCAGAAGGAAAAAGCGTGTTTGCACAGAGGGCCCCAGAAGGGGTAACCAGACGTGGCGACACACCATGGGCAGCGATGTTTGAGGTGGGCAAATGGGGAGCAGGCGACACCACAGACAAAGATAAAAAGGAGGGAGTTAGTAAAAAGACAGAAGCACTGCATGCAGGGAGTAAGGAGAGTAAAGAACTCAAGATCAAGAAGTTACCTTATATGCGGGTAACAAAGCCTCATGGCGCCCACTTAATGTTGGCGACAAAAGAAAAGATATGGAAGTGGGAGCATGTTGAGATGCTGAAGTTGCTACACAGGGAGCTTAGGGCTAAAGACATTTCGAAGGAGGAACAGTCCAAGTTGTCAAAAAAGCTTAAAGGGCAGGCGACTATAGAAAACTGGACCTCTGCGCTTTTGAATTTCGCAAGTGTCTACTGTGAGAAATACCCAGAAAGATGTGTTCATTGTTCAAATATATGGATGTGATCAGAAAAGCTCACATCAATTATGGGGTTACGCATGGGTGCAATACGACGAGGCGTTCCACTCACGTTTAGCATGGGACCCAGAAGCAAAATGGGGGAAAATTGACAATGATCTGTGGCAGCAAACAATGGGCTCACTAAGTTTGGGAAAGTCATATTTACAGCAAGTGGCCTTCCACTAGTGTACTGGACCTTTCAACCCTGTTCCACCCAAGGGGGTGTGGGGGCAGCCATGAGGAATCAGGGAGGGAGGCTCAGGACACGTTGGGACTTTAACAAGGGTTTATGCATGAGCGAGTACTGCAAATTCTGGCAAAAGAGCTCCAAGTGCGCAGGTAGACACTCACTTGTACAATGCCACCGGGTAAGGGGAAGATGACAGTAGCAGTACACAGGAAGGTGGACACAACACCAAGGGAACGGCATATATATTGGAAAGTGCCCTCAACCAAGGTGCATCCCAGCGATTTGGTTTGATGCCTTACAATGATAGTGCCCTGAAGAAGTCCAATGTTAAAAGGACGAAACATGTTGGCTGATGGTTTTTATGAACAGAACAATAAAGAAGAAAATAATATACGCCTCGCATTAGCAGCCATTCCTTCTATTGAATTATGATTTTGTAATGTCTGCTGATAACTTTATATGGACATTTGTTTGTTAGTGGTGCAGCACCAATACAACACCAAGGGAACTCCAATGCACAGCAGGGTAATCAGGTTGCCAGCTTTCGGGGAGGACAGGGTATGCACGGAAACATGGGCAAGCACTCAAATTGCATTGGTGTTTGGATCTTTAGTTGGCGTAACATCACAACAGGGAGGATGCCTAGCTGCCTTGTGATGATTTTAGGGAGCACAGTCAAACAAATAAGTGGCGACTGCGAAGCTCAATAAGGAAGTGCAGGAGGGTAGAATGGCAAACCCACTTGATGAATGGCCACTACCGGACCACATCATATCTCCCATTGGTGAGGTACCCAAAAAAGAGAAAGGTCCATTTCGGCACGCTACACTTGTCATGGCTGGAAGGGAATCAAGTAAATGATTTCCTACTGGAGGTGGTCATGTCGGTCTCCTATTAGTCTGTGGGCGTGGCTATGGCATTGGTGGAACAGGTGGGGAGCCCAAATGGTGAAATGCAACATTAAGTCTGCATTTCTGCTGTTGTTGGTACATGGAGAGGATTTCCAGTTGTTGGGCATCCAGTTGACGGGCAATGGTACGTAGACAAGAAGTTACCCATGGGGTGTTCCATTTCGTGCACTTTGTCCAAGCATTTCAGTTTCTTTCTACAGTGGTTGTTCATGTAGCACATGGGTCAAGGGACCAAGAAACATTACCTTGATGATTTCTTCTTTGTGGGTCAACCTGGTTCTGCGGACTGCCGACAACATTTGGCAAGTTTTGAAGAGCTCATGGGACCGTGGCCCCTGAGAAGACAATGGGATGAAGCTTGGTACGCTCCTTTTTAGGTATTGAATTGTATTCGGTCTCCATGGAGGCACGCCTACCGGCAGACAAAAAGATGCACATGCTACTGCAGTTAATCACTATGTTAGCGAAGCCTAAGGTGACAGTGAAAGAGGTGCAAGCAATGCTTGGTCACTTGAATTTTGCATGTCATGTAGTGAGGACAAGGATGACCTTTTGCCGGTGTCTAAAAATGTTACTTGCCGGGTTGTCGCAGCCTCATCAACACATGCATTTGTCAGCAGGCACGAAGGAAGATCTGCGTATGTGGTGCAGGCTTTTGGATGATTTCAATGGCCTTACAATCATGGCCCTGAAATAATCTGATTGGGATGGCCAGATATATTCTGATGCAGTCGGGGGCTTTGGATTTGGTGTGGACTGGCAGGGTAGGTAGTGCGCAGAGTGGCAGGTGGGCTGGAAACATGGGGGCAGGAGCATTGCATTTCTTGAATTCTTTCCCCTGGTTGTAGCGGTGACTATCGGGCCAGGAACTAGTGCACAAGAAGGTATTGTTTAGAATTGACAACATGGCAGTAGTACATATTGTTAGCAAACATTCGGCAAGGGATATGCAGGCCCTCAAGCTATTGCGGGTGATTGTACTGGGCTGTTTGAGACATGATGTCTCGTTCAAGGCTAGACATGATCCTGGGGTGGACAATGACTTGCAGATGCTCTGTCTCATTCACAGTGGGAGAGGTTCCAAGGGCTGGCCACAGAGGCAGACAAGGTGAAGACACCTACGCCGGTGGAAATGTGGACATAGGCAAAAAAGGATGCTCCAGTTGGTGGTGGGGTCAGTGGCCGAGTCAACCATGAGGTCTTATGCACAGGCGTGGGAGGAATTTATGACCAGTGGTGCATAGCAGGCATCTGAGATTTGGAGTAGGGAAGAGGATGTTGTTCAGTTCATATTAGCAATGATCTACAAAGGTTTATCTAGATAATACGGAAGCTGGTGGGGATTGCTTTTATGGGTAAACTCCTTTAGGGGTACGCATCATCGGCTGGGGAGTTGGGAAGGAGGATGCTGGAATGGTGGGCAAGGGAAAGAGGTCTAAAACCCAATGTGAGGGAACCCTTGATGAGACCTTTTCGGCAAGATATTGGGGGCGCTGCCAGCAATCTGCCATGAGGGGGAGAAGACGCTTTAATTTTCAACCTTAATGTCATTGATGTTTTTTGGGGCTTTCTGAGTGTGGAAACTGTGTGGGAGAAATGGAATTCATGGGTTTAAATGGGGGGACATGGCGAATAGGGCCTGTTCCAATCCAAGATGGACCAAAGGGCCATGAGGTAGACAGTGGTATTGCAGGAATTCCCAGTGCAGGGTCTATGTCCGGTGAACTGAGGAAACAAACTGAGGATGGTCAATAGAGATGCTCAGGGTGTGGTTTTTTGTCATGCTAATGATGGGCTGGTGACTTATTTTCAGGTGCTTTGTGTGCTGCGCAAGGCATTAGCGATTATCGGGGAAGCCCCAAGTGACTATTGCACACATTCCTACAGTATTGGTGTGGCCCCGGAGGCGAAAAAAGGGGTTGGGGAATGGATAGGATCATGCAGCCAGAAGCAGTCGAGCTGTCGATTTGGATCTTAGGACATTCATTTAACAAATGGATTGAGAGAAATGAGCTACAAAAAGGTGAAGGTGTTAACCTCAGGTTGAACAAAAGTCTGAAAAAGATTACCTGGCATGGAAGAGGGGGGATTAGTTGGCAGGAGCTTTTGCATTGTTTGAACAATCTGATGAAAAGCTATAGATGTCCAGATGTTTTAGTGATTAACTTAGGTGAAAATGACCTGCTCGTCTGCAAGGGCCTGGCGTTATTAAAGGAGATGAAGAAAGATATGATGGAAATCAAGTAGCAATGGGCAGGATGTTTCATAATATGGACGGAATTTGTTCCAATGAGAGAGTGGAGGGGGCGCAGATGCCTACCGTTATAGATATGGCCAGACGTAGAATTAACAGGGACATGCGTTTTTTTTGCAAGGATGAAATTTTTGGTAGGGTGGAACACCCTGATTTGAAATGTGACATGCCAGAATTCTTTAGGGGGGATGGGGTTCACTTGTCTCACTATAGGATGGAGCTGTATTTATTTCAAGTGAAGGAGGTTCAGGCTAGAAAATTGAACGGGTCCTGGGGGAGCATCAGAAAAGTCAGTGGATGCGTTTCCTGAGCGGCGGTAGACAGATAAATTGTCATGGTTCTAGATTAGGATTGTTGTTGTGAACATAGGTGAATCAGGAAAATGGGGAATGTCAATAAAGTTACACCTGGATGAAGCAGAAAATAAAAGTTAAGATGTAGAATATATTCAGATGTTGATAGATGTAGCTCGAATGATAAGGGAGTTAAATGTCACCAGTTCAATACCAGTGTAGGATGTAGACATGTAAGGGGGGCAGGAACCTTAAGGGTGGGAGGTAAGCAACCTTAGGTGACTTGTTGTATAGTGAGGTTTCGTTTTTTAAGGTGAAGGCCTAGGCTTTTGTTGTGATGTGCCCCTGTTTTCAATAAAGCAGCCGTTTCCACACAATAAAGCGAGTATGTGGTCTGTGCTGCTCCTCTTTTGCCCAATGGGATTTGGGGGACAGCAGACTGCATGAAGGTGTGCCCCCAGGATATTGGGTGAATGGATCAGCCTAGGCTACAGATGGGCTATACTTGGGCAAAAAGCGTTTGGCAGGCAGCCCAATATAACTACAGCAATTTTATGGATATTGTCAATCATCTTGGGAAAATGACAAGCTGGCTGGAGAGCTAGTATGAAGTTTCCTTCCTTCCCTTCCCTCAAATTTCCTTCATTTCCTGGTGCATTTTGTTCATGGTTTTTCAGAGTTATGGGGGGTTTTGTTGATTACAGGTGTGCAGGGTCGGGTTAATGTTCTATTAAAAAAAACAGCACCAAATGCACCACTCAGCCTATATAATTTAAATAAGTCCAAATCATTAAGGTAGTTCTTTTTCCAAAAGCTTCTTCTTTATTATGCAGTTTATCATGCAATCTTTAAAACTTCCAACAACAGCAAAAGCAGCCGACGCGTTTCGTCCACCTTTGGACTTCTTCAGGGCTGCAACAAATTTATACACAAAAGGCAATATAAATGACACACATAAGGACCAAAACACGAGCAACAATTTCAACACAAATGGGGACATTAAAAACATTGTGAATACAAAATTATTGTTACTGGTCTGTCTAAAATGTCGTCAGGGCAATCCAAAGTACATACAGTAAAAATTAATATTTAACGACATCGTATCAGTGACATATTAAACACATGAAATTGCAAGATGAGTGCATTTGGAAAACATATGAGCACTCCTTACAATATGTCACATTTCTAGAGGCCCATGACAACCATTATATTAAGAGAATAAAAAAGGGGGCGGTAGGGGACACAAGAAAGAAGAGGGAACCTCTTCACCCAGAACTCAATGTGAGGAGCGTGCGGCAAAAGATCAAATTGAAAAACCCGCAGGGTAAAGCGGTAAGTTAGGTGATGGCACTCAAACGGGCGAGTTAAATAACAGCAACTGTACGAGCAATGTCTCAATAAAGAAATGGTCGCCATCTTAAAGAGGTGATAAGCGCCCATGGTCGTATGGTTGATTCAGGGTTCCGAAAGTAAACAGCGTGAGGAATTTTAGGTCTCAACCAAGACATATCAAAAAATCTCACAGTCCGCCGCCATCTTTGAAGGGTAGAGGTGTATGTGGCGGTTTGTAGGAAAAAAGTGTAAGAGGTAGCTATATCTCCTAATTAGAGGAGTGTCCAAGAAATGGTGAAAGTAATAAAAATACAAACCCAAGAGGTAAAGTAACACACCCGAACGTAAGTTTTTAAATGACAGCAACTTATCAACCGATGCCCCAATATCAAGATGGGCGCCATTTTGAAGAGGTGATGAGCGCCCATGAGTTAGCCAACGTCACCAATAGAAGAGATAAGGGCAAGGATATGTCAATGTCGATAGCAAGGATTTGACTGGACACATATTTGCGACCAGCAGATGCAACAAAAAGCGCCATGCAAAGCACCTCAGTCAGTGCCAGAAAAAATGGATGTTAATACCAAAAGGGTGAAAAAGGCGTATTAACGATGAGCGCCTGAAAAGGAAACGACGAGAACACCGAAAAAGGAAAAGCATGTCCATTATTGGGCTGCCTCCACAAGTTATTGATACAACTGGCCAAAGTCATGTGTCATGTGGCAAGGAGTACTCTGAGGCAGAACAAAAGGAAGAAAATCAACTATGGGGCCAAAGCGGGGTTCACCACCAAAGCATAACCATAAAATGTGCTGAGCACAGTGCATCAAACAATCAATGATGATGTCATTAAAATTAACATACAGCTTGAATGCAAATCGGATAGGTGGAGGTCACCTGCAAAGGGAACAGTAGGGTAATCTGATGGTTTTCAGAGGAAATAATGCATCTCGGATTCACTGTTATGACCCATCTCCACGCACCGAAGTCTACATATCCAACTGGCTTCATTTCTCCTCAGGTCCTGTTCCCTATTTCCACCCCTTGGTGAAATCAGTATGTGATCTATCCCGAAAAACCATAACTCATCCAGCTTGTGCTGTTGTTCCTGGCAGTGCAATGTTAAGGGGTATCTCAGATCCCCATTCTTTACTGCCCTTAGATGTTCTTGTATCCTGACTTTTAATTCTCTTTTGGTACTGCCAACATATATCTTATTACATGGGCATCCCAGTATGTATGTCACAAACTTGGTTTTACATGTAATAATAGGTTTAATTATGTGCACTCTGCCAGTGTTAAATTGTAAGTTACGGGTTCTGTTTTTTCCTATTTTGCAGACGGAACACTGGGTGCATGTAAAAAACCCACCTTGGCCTTCCCTCATCCAGTTAGAGGCTTTGGGTGATAAGACCAGGCTGGGACAAAGCATGTTTCTCAAATTTTTGCCGCGTCTATAGGTAACTTTCGGGTTTTTAGTTATCTCGTTTTTTCCTTTCTTTATCTCCTTCGGGTTTAGGTGGGACCACCAGTTTGGTTTCTATTTCTATGCCGCCATCACCTAACTTACCGCTTTACCCTGCGGGTTTTTCAATTTGATCTTTTGCCGCACGCTCCTCACATTGAGTTCTGGGTGAAGAGGTTCCCTCTTCTTTCTTGTGTCCCCTACCGCCCCCTTTTTTATTCTCTTAATATAATGGTTGTCATGGGCCTCTAGAAATGTGACATATTGTAAGGAGTGCTCATATGTTTTCCAAATGCACTCATCTTGCAATTTCATGTGTTTAATATGTCACTGATACGATGTCGTTAAATATTAATTTTTACTGTATGTACTTTGGATTGCCCTGACGACATTTTAGACAGACCAGTAACAATAATTTTGTATTTACAATGTTTTTAATGTCCCCATTTGTGTTGAAATTGTTGCTCGTGTTTTGGTCCTTATGTGTGTCATTTATATTGCCTTGTGTATAAATTTGTCGCAGCCCTGAAGAAGTCCAAAGGTGGACGAAACGCGTCGGCTGCTTTTGCTGTTGTTGGAAGTTTTAAAGATTGCATGATAAACTGCATAATAAAGAAGAAGCTTTTGGAAAAAGAACTAGCCTAATGATTTGGACTTATTTAAATTATATAGGCTGAGTGGTGCATTTGGTGCTGTTTTTTTTATATGTATATTCCAATTAATGGAACGGCATTGTGCTGGCGGGTGCTAACCAAAATTGCACACTTATGGTGAACAAAAAATTTGTTTTCACCAACTGATACATTGAGTTACTCTGAAATCCGGTGCTGTCTTAGTGGGATACCGCTAGCTTTGTGCATTTGTATTTATTCGGGTTAATGTTCGATTGTTGTCCTTTGAAGCAGGAGCAAGGCGCTTGGCAGATAAATTGTCATGGTTCTAGATTAGGATTATTGTTATGAACATGGGTGAGTCAGGAAAATAGGGGATGTAAAATAAGTTACACCTGGATGAAGCAGGAAATAAAAGTTAAGATTTAGGATATTTAGATAGATGTTAATAGATGGAGGTCAGGTGATAAGGGAGTTAAAGGCCACCAGTTCAATACCAGGGTAGGTTGTAGACATTTGCAAGATAAACATGTAAAGGAGGGAATCTTAGGGGTGGGGTTAAGCGATCATAGGTGACTTGTTGTATGTTGAGTTTTAGTTCTGTAAGGTGAAGGCCTAGGGTTTTGTTGTAATGTGCACCTTTTTTCATTAAAGGGCCTTTTCCACACAATAAAGTGAGTATGTAGTCTGTGTTGCTCTCCCTTTGCCCAAACATCTCCACATGTGTTTTCGGTAATCGACAGTTGATATGCGGGTAAAGGGTACAAAGCCATTTGCAAGTGTAAGTTTGAGTTACAAGTGCAAATTGCTGGGTTTCTCACTGCATGGATTTCATAAAAGCAACCCTTGCAGTTGGAAAACCTTTTACTCACTTCCATTATTATATCATAACTGTGTCCATTATGTGGGAATTAATCCCATGGAAGGTGAGTGGACACAGTTAGCCTTGAAAATGTTGAACCCCCACAAACTACACAAGTTTCTATGTATTCACAACATTTCCTCCAAACTCTTCCCATCCTAGTAATGGTTTGAGATGTATTCCTGTCAAAGGCTGTAGTAAATTCCTTTGCGGGTGGGTAGGTGAATGACACTCCAAACCCACACACTGTGCCATTACATAAAGACACTAACTTTTCACAAAGCAAACAATTCCAATTTGGGCAAAACGGCAACAGCAATGTCAATAACAATGCCCCAAAAAATGGAATCCACAAAACACTGCTTGGAAAAACGCAACTGCTGCATCTTTCTATGCTTAATCAGGGAAAGATTATATAATATCTGAATGCATAAAAGTACACCCAAACGAGAGTGAATGTTTCCAGGCTTAATCTCACACATTTACTTGACTATCAGGCCTAAAAATGTATGTCGTTTTAACGCACTCATGTGCATAAATGGAACTCAATGTGGAAGTTGGAACTTTTTACTTAATCCTTTGCAAATTTTTTGTTTGTGTCCTTGGACTTAGGTGACGTGTTGGGGTCATATAAAGCAACAAATAAAACAAGCAGATGGAAATGGTAAAACTACAATACAGGAAGCTTAATTCCCTCTGGCCAATGGAAATTGGAAAGTGTTCTAGAGGCTTGAGCATGAAAGCCACACAAAGAGTGCATTTGGTGGCCTTTAGTCCACCTGCCCTAGAGGCGAGTGATGGGGCCGTGGATCTTATGGGTTGTGAAGATTGGAGGGGAACACCCAGGGGTCATTAGATCGAATGGTGACCGATAGAGAACAGAGATTAGCTAGCACTGAAGACGTACAACATAGTGGCACTCACTACGCGTAGTGCTGAAGTGTGGGCGCCCACCATAAACAGGGAACAAGAGAGCAGCCGTATGGGCATTCAAATCCCTCGGTTGATCTGAGTGAGGCCCATGAAGTGCCAGGCGAGGATGTACTAAATTGTAGAAAGGAAGAGCTGGTAAGGGGACGACAGTGCATGGCTTTGACAAGAATGGGGCGCCAGGCCAACCGCTGAATGAAGACCAGACCTTGAGATGGTTTTGAACAGAGGGCACCCCAAGAGGATCAATAAACCGATGATGCCAATAAGGAGAGAAGCCAAAGTCTGAACAAATCAAAAGAGCCCATTTTCACCTTCGATGATTTGCGCACATGTAGAAGAGAGAGACTTAGGTGCTGTCATTGCAGAGGGGGGCTGATTCTGGGATCTCACAAGGGGAAGCGGAAGCCATAATTAGATCTGTGTTAAAGGATACCTACAGTACCATGCAACAAACAGAAAGAAATGGTACATTTCTGGAGGACACTGTAGAGGACTTTAAATGTCACATTGCTTCTACAGAATGCGAGAGAGGTTCCTTGATGAACAAATCGCATCAATCACAAACTCTTTCAGTACAGACTCATGAAACTGAGTCTCAGAGGCGCCATCAAATTGAAGAATGCGTGGTCACTAAGGTTTTTCATCTTTGAAAACGAGTCTAAGCCACCAAAGTTCAGACTGAGGGGCTACTGGGCTCAATGGATAATGAGAGCATGAGAATGTAAGTGAAACACTTCCTCTATAGGGTCGTTTTGGAGGAATGGAGAGTGGTGAGGTTGTCACCTAAAGATACCAAGGAAGAGGATGCAAACATGGGTGCTGTTCTTGTCAAGTTGCAGAACCCACTATGGAACAGGAAAATTACTAAGGAGGCAACAAGAAAACCAAACTGATGGTGAGTTACTCCGGAGTGCACATGCTCCCTGATTTGTATTAGGCAACCCCGTGACATAGACCATACTTCCAAGTTCTGCAAAAATAGTTTCTGATCCTTGGCATGGAGTTATTCCTCTACTTTCCTGCAAAACAGAGTGCGAGAAGAACAGGAGACTAACATGCTTGTTAAATCCTCAGGGTGGTTGGGAGTTCCTCTATGTGAAGAAACAAGATGGAAGTCAACCAGAGATGTAATTGCGAACATTATGAACCAGAATGTAGGTAGGTATGCAGGGGTTCTATTTGAGCTGGCCCTGGAGTTGCGTCAGGACTTTAATTATTCTCCAACCACAGGCAAAGGGAACTACATCCTGAAATGGCAAAATATGTGCAGGGACAAAGTGATGCATGTATGGGCAAGAGTTTCATATCGGTACTGCACTTGTTGTGACTCTGGTTTTCTTCTCACCTCGACTACATACTTGGGTCACTGTTTTAGGTTGGAGCATTCATAATTAGGACTTAAATATCGCAAAGATCAATTCTATACAACTAACAAGTGACGAGCAATGCCAAACAATGCAACGAATATACATTTCTACGTCGTGTATACCAGACTCCAAAGATCTCAGCTAGATTGCACCCACATTGCAGACGCTTCTTAGATATAGTGTGGCAATACCAGAAAATGTCAACATTTCTGGGAAAGAGTGGTGACCACATCCGGTGTGGTGGGGAATGGCGAAACTATTACCAAAGCACTGTCTACTAGGACCTGATCCACTGTAAAAGAGAGGGAAAATCAAATCCTAAATACTGGCCTTTTCTCTCCTTTTAGCTAAAAGTTTCATCTTCATGGATTGGCTGCGAGAGCTGGGACCTTAGTTTCATGACTGGCATAAACATTTGACAGAATGATTACTGGCAGAGGAAATTCAAATGGAAATTATGTGCCCTCAAGATAGGGTGACCAAAGATCTTAAGAAAGTTTTAAAAGAAACTGACAGAGTAGACCCCATAGTCTCCAACCAGACAAGGACAATAAAAAGAGTCCAATGTTACGTGTTACAGAGGGGAAATCCTAATCCAACACTATGAGGTTGCTACACCCAAACACAATAAGGAAGCAAAAATCTGGGTCGAAATAAATACCAATGTTCCTCAAACATAGAGGATACAAACAGGGTGGAAACGCCTGTAAACAGACACCATGTTAAATGGCTACCGAATAACCTGAAAATAACGGATTCTTCACTCTGGCCACCAGAGAAAAATAAATCCTACAAATGAATGTTATTAAAAGCACAAGACAAGACCCTTTGCTGTAATATTTTTCGTGGGTGTTATTTAGCTTATTTTAGATATATGCTAACCTTTCTTTTGTTTTTCATCCGTTTTTTGAAGCTGTATATGATTATTACACGGGGAAAAAACCAATAAACAACCGTTAACCTTTTTAAATTAACAATTCTGATATTTTGAATATTCTAATTTTTGTTTGAACACGTTTTGACAAGGTAGCTAGCTATGTTATTCCTTGAGTACTTAATAAAAACATTTGAACTAAAAGAGCACATTTGTCATTTACACATGGTGAGTAGTTAATTGTTTCTTTTATTAACAAATTAAGATACATGTTCACTGTAAGTCAAAATGCCTTGCTGAACACGCTGTTGAATTCCTTATATTAAACTAATTGGGGCTTAGTTCTTGTGACTAACTTTGGATGAAGAAATCCGCAGATGCCAACCTAGTACATAGGGAGGGATGCTCATGGCTGGGTTGGGGGTGCTTAATTTGTTCCGCTGCTCCATAATTGAACATATGATAGGAAGTCCTAAACCCTGCAAGAAAAATTGAGCTCGACTTCCTCCCACTTATTCCTCCAATTTCTGTCTTCAGGGTGACCCTCCTCTTTCCTTCCATCATCCACATGCCTTCTATTACATAGTATAGTCTCCTCTCAGGCTAATGCCTCTCTGCCTTAATCTGTCATGTAATTCTGCAAAAGGCTGACACCTCATTTCATACATCACAAACTCGTCCGCTTTAAAACCCTGTCCTGGCAACCTAACATTACAGTTTATCCGCCAGTCTTTCTATCTCACCAACCATACACCGGAAACTACACAGCCCCCGCTATTAATCACACCTAACTGGTATTAATATAATACACAAATATCCCAAAGGAACTGAAGTAAATGTATACGCAGGACTAATCACAATAATAAACATGTAACCAACTGGATTAACCGCTAACCTGGGGTTCTGGAGTTTTTGCTCTCCGTAAAGCGCTTCAAAGTCTCGTCAGGGGTAGTAAGCACTATATAAATACAATTACAATATGGAGGTATGGTCGGGATGGAGCTGGCAGATGAGCGGGGCAGTTTTGTTAAACTGTGTATGCCCACGATTCTGTTTCCTGCTCACAAGGTGGCGGATGTATACCTTATAAAAACTGTCATAAAAAACGAATTGTGGCTCATGGAAATTTGCTCGCACTGTTATTTGTCATTAATATTTCTTACCACTGGATGGCAGCAGCAACTCAAAAGAGAGTGGCTTACACTATGGAAAAGCAGGCAAACTCTTGAAATAAGAGAGTAATAAAAGTTCACCTGAAGGTGCGGCACAAGGAACTGTGAATGTGCCACCTGGGGGCTGCTCAGCAGTCTGCACTACTCAAAGGAATTCATTTCCATGACTGTGTCTTCATTATGAAAATTAATTATGTATTTTCATCATAAAAAAAAGGCATAACATAACGTTCAATATGGATCAATTTGTCTATTGTGATCCGTTTTGTTAAACTTCGCCATTGCATGGCAGGCGAAATTAATGTACATAAAAATACTATACATCATGTTTCTTAAAAACAAATGTCAGCTACCCCGGTTGCTGGGCGTATTAATGCCACTTTCCTCAGCACAATACCTTTTCTCACAGAGGACAAGCCTCTGCTTTAAGTACTCTCAGCAAGAGCCTCGAAAGTACACACCAGAGAAGCTGGCTTTACGTAGTAAATGCACAGGGAATCATTTTAATTCATTTCAATGGAAAACAAAGTAACTTTTTAACATAGAAGTCCTCAAAGTAAATGTGGGTTTGGGGTGTGGGGTGTGTGTGGGGCGTGGGGTGTGTGTGGGGCGTGGGGTGTGTGTGGGGCGTGGGGTGTATGTGGGGCGTGGTGTGATGTGTGTGTGGGGGGGAAGACTGGCTCCTGTCTGGTTAGTACAAAAATTGCCTGGTGGGTGGAGGGATTCTTCCCAATTTTCTTTCAAAACAAAATCAGTGTGCCTGATAAAACATGCTTACAAAAGGGACCACTGATGATCAGTAGTGTACACAAAAAGCAACAGAAGCTATTGCTGATTTACTTACCAGTAATAGCATTATTTTAAGTCCTTCTCTCGTACTGATGACTCACTTAGTGAGTGAGGCCCCTGTGCCTCCAACCCTTTCCCACGTATAAAAATCTTCCCCCTCCTTACTTCCTGTTTCGCACCAAGCCCAAACATCACAAAGGTGGATTGGCCAAAAAGGGTGGGAGGGAGGTCCTGGGTCAGCATGGTAAGAGAAGGCCTCAGAATAATGCTATTACCGGTAAGTAAACATAGCATTACCCCTTCGTCCCCCTCGCCACGATGACTCGCTCAGCGAAACTTACCAAAGCCAATAATCGGGACAGGACAACTGCACAGAAAATGCAAACAGAAGTTCAAGCCACAGGCAAATAACCAAGTACAACAAGAAGCCAGCACCATGGAACCCAGCAAGTCTGGGGCCGCTGGACCCTGGACCACCCAACAAAGAGACCCAAAGGGAGAAGAAAGTGCCCAAGTGGCAGCCTGACAGAACACATGTAAAGAAGCACCCTGCACCTCAGCCAAGTAAGCAGACACACCCTTATTGGACCTCCCCTGGACCCCCAGAGGAGAAGCCAGCAGAAGCAGATGAGATCCACCAGCCCAAACTCGGAGTTGAAGGTCTAACCCTCTACTGGGTGGGACCACAGCCAACAAATAAAGCGAAAGAGACCCGGAACTCCGACACCCGGGCCAGCTAGAACAGAAAATGCTCTTCGCACATCCCGCGAATAAAGCGCCACACCCCCAGGAGATGGAGGACCCATCAAAACACCTGAAGAAACAATTTCTGCTGATGATGCCCAAAGCAGACACCATCTAGGGACCAGACGAAGATTGGAAAACCAGCATAGAGATCATGGAAACCAGACCCGGAACGTCCACCAGAAGCCCCCAGGGGGACCGTAAAGTTTAAACGCTGCCCACAACACCCGTAAGAGCGGCAGGACTCAGACATTCCTGAACACCAGCCTGGAGAAATTCCAATACTGGAGGTAGGGACACAGAAAAAGGAAGCACCTGTCTGAATAACACCAAGCCGGAAATGACTTCCAATGACTAGCATTAGAAGACCAGGTAGGCAACTAACTGGACACCTGCACAGTAGAGGAGACAGAGGCTAAAGACACTGCAACCAGTAGTCTCTCCTCTCAATCGCCAACGCGTCAACTGATGCCCCCGCTAGGGACCATGCCCACATGGAAACCCCCGGGGAGATGGAACCAACGGAAATCCCCATACCGGACCCACCTGTAACCCCATCAGCAGAGGAACCCAAACAAAGCGGGCGATGCAGGAGCCACCAGAACAACCTGAGCAAGCTGGGGAAACGGTTCGAGTTTCAGAGCTGGCTCAAGATCCTGTGATTCTGAGCAAATCACGTAATCTCCCCGTGCCTAACAAAATGAATGTGCCCGTCTGTAACACAACTGGTGCTTGTGTACATCTCTCCGATACCTACAAGTCGAGTTTGCGCTATATAAAACTCAAAGAATAAAACTTCTTGGGGTTCTTGCACTTATTGATGAATTACTCTACCTGCCTCCTTGCTCCTCCTCGTTGCAGACTGGAGTAATGGGTGCAAATGTAGCATCGCCGCCCTCCACGTAGCTACCATACGCAAGCCCGTTAGATGCCAAAATACATTTCTTTTTTAAAGTTATGTTTTATGTTCTTCTTCTTAAAGTGCCAAACTTTTCGAACTGTCGTATGTTTCAAACATGTGCTACACAAATAGACTACCCAAGCCTTTCTGGTGAGGCCATCTGTTGCACTCTTTATCTAGCGTGCGATTAAAAATCCATGTGGGATGTATTTAATATTTATTGCACAGATATTTCCTGCAGACATTCAAGCAACATAGCAGGTAGAGTTTAGTCCTGGGAGTAGAAGTAGGATATTCTTTAGGGGAAAACGTAATTTTCGTATTCTCATAATAAAAACTAAATTGCCCTTAAATAACTTAACCACCCATTTCCAAGTTTACAACCAGACTTCTCTGGTGTAAGAAAGGTGGGAAAATCTTGGCAGCCCTGAAAATACTTCCTAGGTTGCCAGTAAAGTTTAGACTGAAGCCATAAACTGTCCACGTAGTCCCAGGTGAAAAGGGCCACCAGCACCTAGAACTGTATTTAAGAGTTGTAGCTCTACAACGTCCTTGAGAGTCCTTGAGGTCTAAATATGGGGCTAGACTGTAGGTACCCGAGTGGAAAACACATCCTGTGGCATAAGTGACTGTTCTATAGCTGGTACCAGTCTGGATAGGAGTTTACTCCTACCCTGAGAGGATACACCTCACTGCATCCCGAATGAGAACATGGCCGAAAAGTGTTTGTGAATACCCACAAACTCACCTGTGTGCGGGAAGGCACTGTTTCTCTGCAAAGCCCGCAACTCACAAGCGAGATGTTAAAACAAATCACATTTTGTGATTACCAAATGGGAGTTTTCTATTGTAAACTAAGCCATTTAGTTACCTAAGTTCAGCTTAGCTGCACATATAACCGGGTGATATCACTCCAAAATAGATGATCAAATTATGCCGAGGTGAGTGTACCTTGGTGTTGTAAAAAGTGTGTTTTTCGTGCAACATCCCTTTTAGATAGCGAACAGTATTTTGAATAGTATCTGAAAAAATGTGTAAAGTTTTTCATTACATTTTTATTTTCAAAAATGTTGGGATCCATTTTGTATCAGTATCTATGTGTGTAATTGTCATAACACTTGGGCAAGAATGCCACCCATGACACACTTACTCCTTTTTATTGCATAGTATGCTGTGTCTGGCGACGCTGCAGGTTGAGTGGAGTTT
This sequence comes from Triturus cristatus, assembly GCF_964204655.1. Taxonomy (NCBI): domain Eukaryota; kingdom Metazoa; phylum Chordata; class Amphibia; order Caudata; family Salamandridae; genus Triturus; species Triturus cristatus. The sequence goes on along the minus strand of NC_140587.1, from coordinate 938,193,074 downwards.
GGTACAGGAGAGCTGATGAGATCAAGTTAGATAGTGAGGTGTGCACAAAGGAGAAAGAAAAATAACTGGTGAATTATTTATTGAGCAATTGTAACATGAGGCCTTGTAGCAGCAGGCTCAACTGCGTTTTCTGATAGAGCACAGCGAAAGAAACGTGTGAGCTGCATCGGTCTACGACCAGCAAGCTAGCACGCAAAGCATGCTCGGACCATCGTAGCCAAGTACCCCCGCGGGTACTTTTATTGCTCCCTCCCCTTAAATGCCTTAAGACTCCTTTCTCACACATATGCCAATTATTAAATGTTCCTAGCAAGATTTCCCCACTGCAGCCACTCCCCCCAAAGCACCCCACCATGATTATGAGCACCCACAAAGCATGTTGAGGTGGGGGGTGCACATATGATTCCTACCCCAACCCCCACCCTCAGGGCTTCTCTGGTGGATGGTGTGGTCTGGTGACCATTCCACAGGGGGCAACAATTGTCAGGTAGCCTTGAGGGCACGGTCAAGAACTTCAAAGGAATGGGCATTTAGGACTGACTCTTCCTTTGTTCCAGTGCCCTGCCCATGGTGCTACCTAGGGTCTACCTTAAGGGTGAATTATATGTACTAAAAAGTAAGTTTCAGACTTGGCAAGCACTTTAAATGTCAAGTCACTTAGACAGTAAACTGCGCATGCAGGCCCTGCAGTGGCAGAAGCCCGAAACAGGTTCTGTGGGTGGCGCAAGCAGCGCAGCAGGCCCACTAGCAGCATTTAATTTACAGGCCCTGGGTATATGGGATAGCACTCTATAAGGGACTTACAGGTAAATTAAACATGCCAAACAGGTATAGATCAATCATACCAAGTTTACAGGAGAGAGCAAATGCACTTTAGCACTGATCAACAGTGGTAAAGTGCCCAGAGTCCTAAAAGCAACAAAAACTGTTCAGAAAAAAATACAAGAGGAAGGCAAAAAGTCTGTGAACAACCCTGTACAGAGGACCAGGCCCAACACTCACCTACACTACAGGCTTTCATGGGGAGTTTTTCCGGGGTTGTGCATTTGTCACTTTGGCCATTTTGGTGAGACAGGCTGCTACTTCATTGTTGGATGAATTGTTTGTCATTTATGAGCAGGCGCATCAGGTGTTTTTTGGATTGGTTATGTTGAGACCCGTGTTGAGAGGCGCAGCAGGAGGGGGCAATTTGGAAGGCAAAAGGAAGTTTACAAGTCTAGAGCATACCCAGTGATGTTTGGATAGGCAAAGTTTAGATTGAGGAGATTGTGTGTGAATTGGGAATGTCTTTAGGGAAGAAGGAGGTGGCTGATTAGTTTGCTCAATATTTAGTGAGGCTGGGGTTATAATCTAGTTTGTATGGCATATTGCCAAGGGTTTGTTTTACCAGACGTTTGCACCCATTTCATTACAGCGGACATTTTTGCACTCTAATGTTGACTCGTGATTCCTGGCTGTGCCGTCCCACCTGATGAGACATCAGATGCCTATGTCGAATGCGAACACCAGATGCTAACAGTTGATGCTCCCTGCATCCTTGGGGTGGACACAGGACCTTTCTCTATTTTGATCCCTAAGAGAGGAGCTCTGTGCTCCATCAGTACTTTGATGGCCTGAGGAAGGAGCTAAGGTTGGACAGGGGGTCTACTGTGTGACCCTGTAAGCAGGGGTGGTTGGCACGTATATGCACCGGTGGGGCAGGCGTGCAACTAAGTGGTGCGTTTGCGTGCATTCAGGCAAGGCGAGTGGCAAATAATAAAAAATAAAGTCAGTTACCTTGCCTGCTGCACATCCGACGTCCTCCTCTGTCAGCTCCTCGGGCTCCAGCCTCCAGGAAATTTCACTTACCAATCCTGGCGCTACTCTCACCAGCATGAGAGCAGCATCAGGATTGGGTGGCACGTTCTGGCTGGACTCTCTTTCACTCCCTTTAGGCCTGTGCATGGTCTCCACCCAGATGTCAAAGACAGCTGATTGGAGAGTTGCAAAGTGCGCATGTCACTTTGGCTGGCTCATGAAAGCCAGCCAAACTGACATGCGCACTTTGGAGGGTCCATCTTGTGCCTCCAATCCTCTATGCTGCCAATCGGCAGCAGAGGAGGACATGCCCCCTTTTATCCCTATGAAGTTGCTGCTCGCTAAATGTGAAAAATAAAATGGCAATGAAATTATTTTATTGCCAGTTTATTTTTAACGTTTAGCGCTGCTGCAGCAGTGTGGGGGCCACCCGCCCTCACAAAGAAACCGCTACTGCCTGTAAGCCAAGGCCCAGACTCCTGGGACAGATCTCTGGGGTGTTATCAATCATGAAAGATCAAAAACCAAGCCGAGGCCCAGGCCTGCAGGCTTGCAGTAGTCAGAGAAATTAGTATTTTGGCTTAGTGGTTGGAGTCTGCACTCAAAGTATATTTAGCAACCTGTCACAGTGTATGTTTTAAACCTGTTTAATGATCCTGCTAGAGCCCTCTTAGTAACTATCACAAGTTTAAAAAAACATTTCAGACATACTCTTCACACCCACAACCATTCTCTGCTACTCTGAGGTATGACATTCCGTCCAAAAGTGCACGAGCTACACAATGTCCTCAGTTAAGCTAACAATCAACAGACTAAAGAATGACACGTCAAATGGAGTCAACAAAGCTGCAACAGACCAGGTCTTCTAATATTATTTTGCATTAGAACTATTGCGGCTAGCATCGGAAAGCTATTCATGGCATCACCACTGATGCCCAACTTCCGCTGGTTGTTGTATGAGGTGGGCACCATTATTCTTTTTTGGGGACGCAAACGTATTTTCTTTCATCATTCGAGAAAGAGAGGCAGAAAAATTAAACCAAAGGAGGAAGCGAAAGAAAAGAAAACAGCGAAAATGTGAATGTGTTAGTGAAAAAGAACCTACACAAGAGAGAACGAGAACTGTATGGTGGTGAAATAAAGAGGCACAAGTGGAATGAAGACTAGGCAGCCTTGGTATTTAGCTTCCCTGGCATTCAGCAGAGGCAGGTTCCTCTAAAGACATGTTGCCCCCGACTTTATCTGTTTTTTTGAGACATTATGCACCAGTGTAACCCTGAGTGCCTCGCCGTTATATATGCATATCTGAACACCCACAAACAAGCACAGAAAATGAATTCAATACTTTAGAGCCACACAACCCGTGCTTAATTCGCCGGAAACTGCACTTATGACTGCTGCCACATGGGGACTCTATGTAATTTAAAGATGAGCAGAAAAACAGTTCTCAGTTCAATATACCTTAAAAAAAACAACCAATGACTACAACCCAAGCCATTCTTAAAGCTTTGGCGGCCTCTAACAGTCTGAATTGTCACACTTATCGCAGTGTGATGGTTAGTAGTTGTGCAAGTACAGTGACAATGTATGGTGCAAACTGCGGTGGCCTCCTGACGAGGGCCCCAGCGCCTGTTTTTTTTACAATCTAAGCACGGCACACAACCACTGGTTAAGGGTGTTTCGATTGTAGGAATTCTCATTCGTCCTTACTGGATTTTTTAATGCTGAATTTTGCAGGGCACTTTTTTTTTTTTGTTTACCCCTTCTAGAGCTTCTGTTCATGGTGGGCCGGGTTACTTCAGAGCCACCCTGCCAAGACACTATAGAAGTGATCTTCAAACTTTTAATGCCGTGCCCTCCCCAGTGGTAAAAAAAATAACGGGCCCCCCTCAGAATTTTTCACAATTAATCTATTAAATTAGCAATGTTGAACTAGGTCTAGACTTATTTAAACATTGAAGTTACGTTCTGTTACCATTTTAAAAATGCAATCAAATACACGATTGCCAAACATATTTATTCTGGTCTGGCAGGCTTTATTAACATGTAATCGTATCCACAGTGTGATTAATAGTAATAGGGGTGGGAGTTTTGAAGAATATTTGGAGTCCCTTCTCTATTGACACATACCCCCAGCGTGGATATAAATGACAATAGATGTTAGTGATGGCCCATTACTGCCGCTCATTTTGTCTCACTTGAAAACAAAGCACTGTTTTCAGCATAATGCTTCTTTTGGCCAGAGCCTGGCTTCCCCCATAGGATCAATTGAGGCCCACCTAGGGGTGCCGGCCCACCTAGGGGGGCCAGCTCCCCAGTTGGAGCACCCCTGCACCGTAGGAACATCCTGCCTGCACTGCTTGAAAAGCATCCAGTCTGGGCCATTCAAGAGGCATCTGATTCAGGCTACTCCAGGGAAATCCAGTATACTCTGCTCGAGGGACAGACAGCCTGAGCCACTCAGTCCACCCCAGCACAGACCCACATACATACACCACATGCAAATGTCAATCAATTTTACCAGTTAACCACCAGACTGTTATTTGACTCAAGTCGTTAGCTATATCAAATATCACAACAGCATTTCCGAAACGTTTATCCAATTATAAACAAAAGTAGTCATCTAAATGCAAAATGGCTTTCAACCTGATACATCAATTTGTACAATGAACCTGAAATAAACAAAAGCTGGTCAAAGTTTGTTCTGAGTCAGTTCAGAGAGAACGGGGTATTTGGATGCAGATGAAGGACAGGAGGGAGAGAGTTGTAAAACACATGCACTATCATGGACTCCGTAACCAAAAAAGTAGTTGTCTGAAAGTGGGATGTGAAAGGATACATGTTAGCCATTCAAAAAAATAGCAAAGAGGTGATGTTTCAGGAGACAGACAAATTCAAGATGAGGGAGGCAAGCCATTGACTAAGATGCAAGCAAATGCGAGCAACAATAAAGTCAATCAATGATAAGCAATAGTGGGACTTAAGCCCTATGAACGATTTTGGTAAGACAACTAAAGGTGTTTGGCAACCAGACAGCTTGTGATGTCTGGTAGCCAGGGCTGGACTCGCCATAGCAGGCACTTTCCCAGAGGGCCAGAAGGGTGGGGGCCGGTTTTGCAGCAGTGTGGCAAAAGCGCCCCCCTGTAACAAAACAAAAGCGGCAACGGTGCTTGACATTAGCACTCCCAACAATCCCCCCCCCCCCGCTATGACTGGCGCTTCTCTCAGTGAACCCCCCCCCACCCCCCCCACACTCTCCCTCCCCCCCCCCCCCCCCCCCCCCGGGCCAGTCGAGCAGAATTGCAAGGGCCGGTTTCTGTTCCTAGTCAGGCCGTGCTGGTAGCATCTGGTGCGCAAGACCTAGAAAATGCTATCTGGGCCCCACCGACACAGTGGTCATTTATGTGCCCCATGGCACCTGCTAATTGCCTTGCCCTTTCATAGCATTTGTGTCCTCTCCTAGCACCATTATCCTGGGCACTAGTAATTCAGTGGCCTGCTAATTCTATGATCTTACTGTTGAGCTACAACTTTTTGTTCTCAAAGTCACCTCTTATATTCAGATCGAAATGCACATAAACCAGGTTCGGACCAGTACCAGCTACCAGGAAGCCTAGGTGCACAAACAGACCTGGTTATTTTTTTGATAACATAAAAAAAAAATCTAACGTTTGACATTCTGCTAACTCCCCAAATCATTGACTGTGTGTGTAGGAGACTCAACCCAAACCTACATAGATAGGACCTTTCCCATTATATTCTCGACAGGATTATACTGGCCCAGTGTGGTTGGTCAGACTACAGAAGCAGTCAACATTTACCTGATTTTCATGGCAAACCAGAAAGCTCTTTCATTGTAGTGACTGTATCTTGAGGACTCCTCTTTAGTTCACGTTAAGCCAGCACAGTTATAGCCATCAAAACTAACACTTTTAAGCACAGTGTGTTTTATAAATGCAGTAATGTCAGACCTGTGTGGAAATAGGGCTACAGACAGCGGTGCCAACAGTTTACTGCATAATAGATTATTTGTAAGTTATTGCATCTGTCTAGGGCCTTTGTTCGTTTGGCTCTATATGGATTTTCACCCTTTGCTGCTACTTCAAATCAGGGTCGGACTGGCCTACAGGGCAGTTGGGCAGTGCACGATGGGATAAACTGCCAGGTCAGTGTGTGTACCATTTTTTTGGCTTTTCGTGGGCCTGTTTTATGGTCTGCTGGGTCGGTTATTTACCGGACTTTAAAACAAAAATTGCCTGCAGCAAGCTGGACTCCATGCAGTCTTTAACAGCTTGCAAACCCTTCTACAGCATGTCTTCACAAGTTTAAAACTGCCCCAATTTGTAAGCATAGCCCACTTTTTTAGCTTTCTAATTCAATAATGGGGCCACTTTTTTTTTGGTGCTCAGCCTATGTTCTGTACCCATCCAGCCCTGATTCAAATTGCAACCAGGTTAAGCCATTCTCTTGACCACTGCTATTCAATGCTTATCCTCGAGGACAGAATCAAGTAAAACATTCCAGTTTCCCACAGTGGATATTCATGAGGTAATTTTGCATATGATGCATCTAAATTGGGGGTATTTGCATATCCATTGGTGATTCTGAAACCCTGACTTAATCTGGCCCTTAAGGGTGGTCATCCTGTAACACAGACACAATGTAGACCCTTGTGCGATATTCAATGCTTTTCTAGCTCATGCCTTGAGTGGGGCAGGAGGAGGAGTCTCTGCACTTTCCCATCTAGAGGTCTCTCACTCCTCTGAACAACATATTCCTAAAAGGTGCAGCCATTTACAAAATCATCCTTGGGAACCCGTCCTTCCCTGAGGTCTCTGTAGGCAGCATAATGCTAAAGCCACAGACCAGTCTTGAATGTAGCAAAAATGAACTGACATAACAAACCTATTCCCAAATAGGTTTCACATGCAATTAAAATCCTGAGCAGCTAATCCGTGTTTCGTTTTAGTTTGTACACATCTGGATTATTTAGAAATAGCACAGTCCGCTCTGGTTCCAGTCGCTTATTGTAACAAGGCCTACTGGTTTGAACTGGGACCTTCGTGTTTAACTTCAGAAAGATTTTGTTTTTGCAAAGTTCTGTTTTCACACTTAATTTTTAAGTTTAGTGTTAGCAAAGATATCTGTATTTTTATAGAGGGCTTTCAGTCATCCCTCTTCATCCATTGGCAGGTTGTGTGTCACTTACATTTTTCTTAAGCCTACTATATCATATTGTGGGGGCAATCAGTCAGCTCACGTCAGTCACTGTGAGTGAAGGCATTCTGTCCTATCTATCACAAGAAGCACATCCGGATACAATGTTGTTTCTTCAGTGCCAGGGACTACTATGGCAATGTGTGCTTTTTGAGACCAAAACATATTTTTGCTTTTAGCCAATGATTTTGTTCTGGACTGAAGAGGGCATGCAGCTTGCTCAACAAAGTTTTACCAAAATCACAACAAAACAAACATTGACAAAAGCTAAAGACTGGCAGCCCATGGCAGATTTATTGGCTTTGCCAACGCTTGTTGTTAAGTGGCTTGTGATTCCGTGCGGTTTCATCTATTACTACTTTTCTTCCAGTACAGCTTATGTCACGAGTACTTTTCAGACCTTCTCATGAGATTCATTGCGGTTTCTGAACTAACCTACAGTAAAGTTTCCCTACATCAAACTTCATCACTGCAACACTATCTGGCCTACGTAGCTGGGAATAAAAGCTCTGATTTAATCGAGTATGCCTTGGCAGCGATTTGTGGGTACCAGCTAAAAGGCCGTCTTGGAACATTCTACAGCACATGGAACACAGACCGACGCTCTGATACAAACTGATTTAATGGAACACAAAAACAGGCAGAGATATAGCATACCAAGCTCCTTGGGCAGATTTGCCCCCGCGCAGTCCTGCAAGTGGCACTCGGTTATTAGAGAGAAAAGGACCTTTTAAGGCCGCGGGCACAGAAAAGCTCTTAATGGCAAACCTGCACCCTTAACGTTCTGTAAGTTGTCTGGGCATGGCAGGAAGCGCCCTCCACAAAGCTGTTCTGCAATGGAGAATGTCAAAGGATGCCATTACCTTTCATCTGGATGTGGAACTCCCCTAGAAGGCTCTCCATCTCCGATTCTACTGTACACATATTCTGCAGGAAGGGAGAAAAGAAAAGACAGACTTAGGAGGACGCGCAAGTGCTTGGGGGCAAGACGAGCTCCTAATGTACTCTCACTGAAGCGCACAGAGAGGTGGTGCAGGCCACGGGCAGCACCACGGCATAAATAACAGAATGCAAGACCCTTCTTAGCTCAAGTGGGAATCAGTAGAAGCAAAAGGAAAGTCCTTACCCAGGAAGAAAAGACACGGCTTAAACACATCATCCAAAACACTTGTAGTTTCATGAACAACAGAAAATTCAATTAATCAAGGGCACACAAGGAAGCAATAAAAATGAGTTCGTATTATTGCATTAGATTTACAAGGAAAAGGTCGTCACAAAGGTATAGCACTTGGGGTCTAACATCAGACTTCAGGTCTAAAGGCAGACTTCGGGCCTAAAGGCAGACTTCGGGCCTAAAGGCAGACTTCGGGCCTAAAGGCAGACTTCGGGCCTAAAGGCAGGCTGCGGGCCTAAAAGCAGGCTGCGGGCCTAAAGGCAGGCTGCGGGCCTAAAGGCAGGCTGCGGGCCTAAAGGCAGGCTGCGGGCCTAAAGGCAGGCTGCGGGCCTAAAGGCAGACTTCGGGCCTAAAGGCAGACTTCGGGCCTAAAGGCAGGCTGCGGGCCTAAAGGCAGGCTGCGGGCCTAAAGGCAGGCTGCGGGCCTAAAGGCAGGCTGCGGGCCTAAAGGCAGGCTGCGGGCCTAAAGGCAGGCTGCGGGCCTAAAGGCAGGCTGCGGGCCTAAAGGCAGGCTGCGGGCCTAAAGGCAGACTTCGGGCCTAAAGGCAGACTTCGGGCCTAAAGGCAGGCTTCGGGCCTAAAGGCAGGCTGCGGGCCTAAAGGCAGGCTGCGGGCCTAAAGGCAGGCTGCGGGCCTAAAGGCAGGCTTCGGGCCTAAAGGCAGGCTTCGGGCCTAAAGGCAGGCTGCGGGCCTAAAGGCAGGCTTCGGGCCTAAAGGCAGACTTTGGGTCTAAACTTAGACAGGTAACCTTTGTGAATTGGACCCGGTCTCATCACTATTGCGGTCAGATTATCCCCCCCAATTTAAGTAAACATTAAACACTGCATGACAAGCCCTAACATGGATCGTCGCCTACTCCTTTGCTCCGTGAAATCATTGCGATATAAAGAATCTTGAATAGGACTTTGCATCTGTCGATTACCACTGGTGGCGTGGACATATTGCAATGTATTAAGATTTGGGGGGCGCATCCCTTTGCCTGGATCCTTGCAGCAATCATTGAGCGATCCGTAGTTCAAGAAAGGATCCCGCGAGCCCTGCTCTCCAGGAGGATTCTCAGGACCACGAGAGCTAAGGCGAGACAAGGAGCTCTCCGCACCCACACCTGCTGACGTGTACCGCCTGAGCAAACAGGCCCAGTGTGTCCAGGGAGGAGACTAAATTGAAGGAGGTTAAATTGCCTGCACCAGGGCAAGTATCACTCTGGCATCATCAAAATGAAAAGTGCATTCTCAGATCCACCTCCATAAAATTAAGTGTCCACACAGATATTAGCTGCATTTAAGGATAAGTGAAGGCATTTGCAGGGTCAAGATGCTTCCCATTTTATTAAACCTTTTTAGCAAGTTTAGTGTATTCTTGTGCAGTACATTGGATCCGAGGGCAACTGCTGATGTGTGTGCCCTCACAGCATGCATGTAGGTAGTCATTGTAATGTTTGCCAGGGTGGCTAAAAGTAATCAGCTTGTACTAATGAATTTGGGCAGCACCTCGGTATACTCCTTGTAACTCTTGTGAATTTCAGACAGGCTCTCTCGAGCTGCTCTGCTGGCAGGAGATGCTGCAAACGCTTGCTTCATCTTGCTCGCCCCATCCCTCAGGCGCCGTTGGATACAGTATGCTTCGTACAACTCATCCACCTGCAGAGAACAAAATAAAACAAGAGCTCTGACATCCGAGACCTGACACAGGAGCACCAGCAACAAGAATAATGTTTGGAGATAGTTTGGCACAATAAAAAAATCACTTAAAAAAAAATTAAATAAATAAATGTTGATTCAGTTAAATTAATACTTTTCTATTAGAGGCAGGAAAAGATAAAACAACCACTTTCATAATACAGTTAAATAACAGTTACTTATTTTACTTTAATCAGTGCCCATACAACTCAATAAAAATCTCGTCCTAATTTGCAGACAAAAAAAAGCTTGATTTAACATTGAAGGCCACTATAAACATTTGCCATCTGGCGCCGGACCTGCAGTCCACAAGAGGGAGCCAGAGATCAACAAATGGCCTCAAACATGGTTTATTGCGACCAGAGAGGCAAAGCCCAAATAGCAAATTATCATCTTGTATTGGCCAATGAAAATCCTTAAAGCCAAATAGCAGGCAAACAAATCAATCACATTAAGCATGATTCTTCTATTTTATTTAATTTATTTATTTAATGTGATTTTATATAGCGTGAACTTTACCCGAAGGTGTCAGAGCGCTTTACAAAAAGAACCAGTTGCATTACTTAAGGACTTTGGATTATAGGAGTTACATAGGAGATATAAAACAGGACAAAAATTGAAAATGTACAATTGGAGCGAAAGGAGGGAAAAATTGCTAATGTACAAGTTGTAAAGTCACTCAAGGAAGAGATACAAACAGATAAACTCTTAAATCACATAGGAATGGTAGTAAGTACAAAGGTCTGCTACATATACTAGTGGTTAGAGCGCTTTACAAAAGGACCAGTTACATTACATAAGGACTTCGGAGTACATGAGTTACATAAAAGATACAGACAGAACAACTCTAAATCGCAAAAGAACAGTAGTCAGTGCATGCGCCTACTACAGATACTAGAGGTTAGCGTTGCATAAATACAAGTTGAAGATTCACTCAAGGAGAAGAAACAAACAGAAACAACTCTAAACTTACACAAGAACAGTAATAAGTAAATGTCTACTACAGATTCTAGTGGATAGAATTACATATATACAAGTTGCAAAACAACACTCAAGATTACATTTAAAAAGTGATTAGGGTTGGACAATTATATATTACAATTTTACAGAGCATGGCATTTACAAGAGTGTCAGCGAGAAACAAGTAAGAAAAGCAGATAGGGACAGGAAAGAGAAAGATCGAGAGAGAAAACGGAGATGAGACCAGAAGTATAAACAATAGTCACAAACAGGGAGCAGATCCGTGGAGAAGGACGACGATCGAGAGGTCGCCCAGCTGGAGACCAGCGGGGACGGAGGAGACCACGTTCGCAAGATGGCGGATCAAGGACAAAAGTGACAACAGGAGACGGTCCCAAAATGGCGGGGCGCACACGAGTCCCAGTCCAAGAGTTAGGAGGGCCAAGTCTGAAAAAAGCCAGCGAGCCGACCCAATGGAGGAGGAACAAGAAGGGGAGAGGAGCCAGACAGTTGGGCGGGTGGGGGGGGGGGGGGGGGGGTAGGCGATCTCCGAAGCTCAGCAGTGCCGTCCATGTGCACGGGACCCGGGCAGCAGGGGCAACAATGTCCAATCCATTCTCCCAGGTCGAAGGGAGACCGACACAGGCTCCAGAGAATCATTGGCCCATCTCACCCACCGCTGGAGTTCAGTGGAGCCTAGTTGCGGGCGGGACTGCCGAGACATCCACGGATGGAAGGACTGCTTCCGTGGGCCTTCCTGGGGCGACCTGCTGCTTGCTGCGGTCTCAAAGCAGTGAAGACGCACACATAGCCAGCGGGCAGAGTTGTGGCCCGCGGCTTTAGCGGGCTGCTCCGGGTGCTATGGAAAGGAGGCATCGCGGCTGCAGGCGCTGGAAGAGGTGAAACCCGTCATGCAGCGGTGAAAGCAACCAGAGCCATCAGGCTGGAACTCTGCAGATATGCGTCCCCCAGCATGGCACAGCAACTTTTCTAGTAGCAACACTGTTTCGATGTTGCTTGCCCCAAACTGTGAATTCACACAAACCAGAGGACAGTCAGCCAAAGTTAGTATCATCTACTTCAAAATATGACATTACAGCCATGGAATTAAAATCCAACGTGGTTGACAGGGACACAATCTTTTTCACTTCTACTTGAAAAGAGATCTAAAATGGAGTGCTTTGGTGGAATCATAGGAAAGACCACTCTTTTGCACAATGGTTGATTTTATGAAAAGCAATGCTTTTTAATGTAATCACTTGTTCAATATATGAACGAATGCAATCACGTTTAACTCAAGTTCGGGAAGTGCATCAATGCAAAACAGCAGGGCAGAATGAGAACAATATCAAAAAGCACGAGACAGATTTAACCTAGCAAGTAGGGTTGCGATCTAGTGACATGTTTCCCAACCCCTACGTTTCCAGGCATGGGCTTTCATTTCTTAATCTGATGTTTTCTGAGACTTGTACAAACGAGGTGTTTCCAATGAACCAAGATGGCTGACGTAGCTGAAAACAGTGACTTGTGGTGTTGTGGTCTAGCTCCCAACCACCACTTGACCAGCGCAATGCATTGTGGGAGATGCGGCAGCCATTATGTACGGGGGCACATCAATACAGTACGCCCCGCGCTCTCCCTCCAAATTAGAATCAAGAAGCTACAAACCTTACACGGACTCCGCAGCCTTCATTCCAGGGGTGGAACCCCAAATCACAAATTGGCGACGAGGTGGTGAAACCTCGAGCGGCTGCAGCCTACGATCCCCGCCTGCACGCTGACATCGGGCCACCACGCACCAACGCGGACATCCAGTCTGGTTGATCGGAGGGGGAGTGCAGCAGTGGGACGCCCGTCAGAGCATGGCGTTTCCTGCTTTCATCCACCGGGAGCCCACCAGTCTCACTGCAGACGTTTTAGGAGCTGCGTCAGGCACCGGTACTGCTGTGCACCGGTTCCCAAGACAGAGGGTGTGCACCACGTGTAGGAAATCCTACAGTAAGTGCCTGTGGCGCGTTCTGGTGCATGTAGAGGGCGAAAACCACCTACAGGGACATAAAATCACGGACAGCCACCCACGCCTTGCTGTCCAAGTGTGCAAGTCACCCATTGCCTCTTGCGGTGTACCTCACAGTCATCACAGGGGAGCACATGCCCCTGCCTCTACAAACTTCCAAGCCAAGTTGCCCCAGTTTTGCTGTGTGAGGCGCTCTGGATGACTCAAGTCCTTACTCCAGGCGACGCGGCGGGAGGGGCATACAGGGCCTACTCCCAGTCGCACAGTGTCACTACTGCCCACAAGTGCTGCTTGCCCACTGCTTCTGCGTCCACCTGAAGGGGTTCCAGTAGTCCCAGGCCCATTACTTTGCCAAAATGTGTGTGCAGACCTTCTCACTCACCAACCCAGTTCCTTTCCTGCCGAAGCCGGGCGAACCGGCTATGAAATGGGCTGATTGGAAGGGCTACTTCCTGAACTGTCTGTCTGCCCTGGAAGATGAAAGGGAAGAAGCCTTCACGAGTAAAGGGAGGAAGAAAATTTTGCTGCACAATCTGGGGCCGGTAGGCTTGAGAGTGTACGACAGTATGGTAAAAAAGGCTAGGGGTCCCAATGATGAAGATGTATTTCAACATGCGTTGGAAGACTTGGACAGTCATTATCAACCAGTTGTCTGCACTACCATAGACAGTTATAATTTCTTCCAACGGAAGCAAACTGAAACACAGTCAGTGGAAGACTACGTGGCTGCGTTGAAAAGGCTGGCAGTGACTTGCAAATCTGGCCACCTTCATGATGATCTAGTGCGAGATCAGATCATAACGCACACTGTCAATACGAATATACAGGAGAAATTGTGGGTGAGTGGGGATGCCTAGCTATCGTGAAGAGGGCAGAATTGTCCAAAAGATGCGCAGTAGCAGTGAAAAGAGACAGTGAGAGCAAACCCACCGTGTGCAGAGTGACTGACACGAAAGCACACAATAAGAAGGGGTGGGAGCACACTGCTTCACCTCTCAGCACAGTTTGCCCCTTAGCATTATGGTAAATGCAGTTCTTAATACATGCTTACTTGAGATTTTACTGGAGTGTTCCACCAAAGTTGGTGCAGGTTAGTGCTGTACATCTCTAGACACGTGTTTCTGGATTTCATCCATCATCAGTAGAGATGGAAACGAATTTTATATGGGGTTGCTCTCTACTGAAGAAGGACAATTATCCTGAAACACGTGTCTAGAGATACACAGCACTAGCTGCACCAACAAGGGTGAAAAACTAAAGCCCGACACCGAAGAAAGTGTTATCATGCACTGCATTTATTATGATGCATCGGGGAAAACTGAGTGCTGGAGTGTGAGGCAGTGTGCACCCACCCCCCTCCTATACGAAAGCACACAATGTCAAACCTCCACCCACTACTGGGACCAGAAACAACAGGAAGCCGATGTCGAAATATACAGGACCCAACAAATCACCTAGTGACCACAAAGACAGTTGCTATAGATGCGGGAGTCACACGCACATGGCAAATGAGAGGTGGTGTCCTGCCTTCCGAGTCAAATGCTTCTTTTGTGGGGTAGTGCGTCATTTCGGCAAAGTCTGCAGAAGGAAAACCAGCAACGCGACAGTCAAATGCTCTCTAAAGACTGCTGGGTTGAGAGGTTTAAAGTGCACATGTCTGGCTGGATGACGCAAGATGGACGGCCACAGATACATGGACACTTTATGCAGTGCATAGGCAGCCCTCTGCCCACCATTCCTCCCTGCTGCCACTCAGCAGGCCCCACCCCGTCCTGACACGCGGTTCAGGACGGGGTGATGAAAAATAAGATGGTAATGATACACCATTTTATTTTTCATCTCTGGGGCTTTAGGGGGATTTAAGTGGAGCGATGCTCCTCCGCTCAAACAGAGGAGCCGCCCCAGCCTAAATGATGACAATGAGACTCAGGAGTGTGAGGAGGCAGGGACATTAGGAGTGTGAAGTGGGCTAGGAGAGGGGGAGCTAAGAACGTGCCAGAATGAGGATCAGAGGTGTGAAAGGATTAAAATAAGGGGAATTCATGAACATAAGGAGACTGGGAAGAAAGTGTGAAATCAGGTGTGGGAAAAAATACTACAGAGTAGGGAGATGCATCTAGGGAAGTAATAGTGTGAAACGAATGTAAAGATAATAGCGTTGGAAGAGACTGAATAATGGGGAGAGCAGGATCGTAAATGTGACTGGGCAAAAGTTATAATCAGAAACGTCAAGAGGACTTGGGAGAGCAAAGGAGAAATCAGGTTCTCCAGGAGGAGAGGATGGTCCGGCTCCCTCATTTCAAATATACTCAGGGCTCAGGAGTACTGCTATGGGATAGCTGGATCGAACCACGAGCCTGGACCTTCAGCCTGTTCCTGTCCCCATTGTCCAATTCCCGAACTCCGATTAAAGCCTTGCAGGGGAGAGAGGCAAACTGAAGAGACACTCTTATCTGTTGTCCAATCCTACCCTCTGATGATCACATACCAGGAAGACCATGTATGGAGGCACAAATGACTATATTTGAAGGCTGAGTCTGCAGATTTCTTTAAAAGGTCATTCTTGAATATCTACCCTGCAAAAACGTTTTTTTCTGACCACAGCAACCAGAATGTGTTAGTTCTAAGTGG
Source organism: Triturus cristatus (assembly GCF_964204655.1). NCBI lineage: Eukaryota > Metazoa > Chordata > Amphibia > Caudata > Salamandridae > Triturus > Triturus cristatus. The sequence continues at coordinate 938,177,599 of NC_140587.1, read as the reverse complement.
AAAGTCGTGAAATATCATGATCAATAGCATTTTAAAGCATGTTAGCTTTTCAGAGTCGACACTTTTTAATTCCCATATGGCTCTGACCAACATTAGCATTCCGACTTACCATCTGATCACTCACTGCCAGGTCTGTGAGGAAACATTGGCTGTGAGAGACCACTCCCATTTTTGAAAGCACACAGTTCTGCAAGGTCATACAAACTGGAGACGTGCTCTATAGAAATCCTCATACCAACACACAACATAACTTGTAGGTACCACCAATGTAGCATACCTCACAAAGAAGCCATCCAAGTGCTATGCTGCATTACTCTGGGCGGTCAGCCAGAAGTTCCAACCACAACAATGAAAGTTCTCACTGCGCCTTCACCACATCACACATCAGCTTGTATTCATTACAATGTCATCGCATCTGAGGCAACAGTATACTTCACTTATCAGGTTGGTCATGTTTCTCCCACTGCAAAAATTCAGTCCACTTGGCGTATAATGCAAGCAACCCCCCCCCCCCCCCTACTTGTTCTAGGACACAGTGTCCCGAAATGGATATTCAGTCAAGAGTACTATTAAAACAATTGAAGCATATGAACTACCCCAGTTTACTTAAATATATTTCTGAGACAGCACACAGTCGGATTAAAATGCTAGCTGAAAAGTTCTAAAAGGTTTCTGTTGGATACAAAAAAAAGTGTCATGTTAGGTTTTGATTTTTTTACTAAAAATATCAGATGAAAAAACAATGCAAATGTTGCCGATTAAATAGAAAATATCAATTAAAACAAAAACACCGTCAGACAGGAGTACCCATTTTTACGATACAGCTTGAATCAAAAGCAATCCATGGCAGATCATTAAACGGCCAAAACTACGTACTTGGTAACTGGCTCCGGTAGAAACCATTAGTTTTCAACTCGAACTTTTTTTTAAAGATAGGAAAGCCCAAGATGACCAAAGGAACACCCGAATATGGTTTTAGGATAGAGGGCTTAAAGGGCGGAGGGATTCTAGAGCGGCTCAGGCCCTCTGGCTTTGCTGAGCTTGGGGCAGGTCAGGGCTGGGCAGACGATTTCCAGCGTTGTTGTTAGACCTCGTATCAGCCACAGTTTCCCAAAGGCTGCAACCCCTCATAACTACGACTTTCTAGGGTTATGAAATAGTACAACCCAAACCTTTTTTGACACAGACATTAATCAGTTGAGCATTGGCCCAAGGCCCCTCCAACACTACTCAAAGGCAACATACGTCTACAGGTCTCTCTGGGGAAGCACATTACTGGAAGACAGCGAGTTACATTAGAAGAGCCAGGAAATGACGGGCCCTCTTACAGAAGCAAACAGACGCTTATCGTCTCTCGAACAGACACAATGGAGTGCCAGGCTTCAAAAATAGCCCTATCAGAGCAGCGCGCTCACAGCACTTGCTGCATGCTTGACCTCTGTGGTGACCTCGCATCCCCCAGAGGGGCTATATTTAACGACAGCCATTTGCTGATGAAAGCGGGTTATGGCTCACAGCTGCCTGCTGGGGATGTGTATAATTTGGACCATGGAGGAGGAGGAGGACGGAGGGACGTGGGTAGGTCGGAAAGTAAGAGTGACTTCAACTAAAAGGTGAGAGACTTTCTACTCACTTGAACATTACGCCAGCTGTTATTCTGCTTCCTTCATTCGGTTTCCTGTCCAGGTTGCCAATGTACAGGGTAATACAGCAAGCACACGGTATTGATGATGCAAAGATTTACCGTGTGAACCAGTAGACAACCTTCTAGAATGACTGAATCCAGGGGCAGTGCCACACCCTGCGGGCGAATGTTCCCACCTGACCACATCGTCTCAAGCATCTATTGTATGTTGAAAGTCCAAATCGTGCCACCTTTTCTCTGGTCAATTATTTTCAATGTAAATTTTTTATTTGTAGAAGCCTAAACCCTGATCTGATGGTAACTTCTCTTGGGTACTTGCGCGCTTATGTCCAGTTACCATACACTAGTCGACATATGTCGCTCTCCAATCTGCCCATAAGTCGCTGCAGCATGCGCTTCACAGTGTTCTGTACATCAAGGATACATCATGTTTCCTTAATAGGGATGCCTGCAATCTGAATTGCAATGGGGAGTCCTCCTGGACATTTGACAGTTTCTCTTTTTATTTCAGAACATCATGCTTTACTTGTAAGTACTTAAAATACTCTGCGTGTATGAGGCCGACTTCACCCTGCATTTCTGTGTAGGACCTGATGCACGTTATTCTCCAAAGGTCTCTTGGTTCCATTTTCTGAACCCTGACAGTGCTCCGAGTCATGTAGTACGTGTCTAATCCCAAGAGGGCATTTCATGGGTTGGGATATCCTGCCACCCCCTATAGCTGGTAGTAGTGGCCCAACCTTTAAAACTACTCTTGTACTTTCGAGTAGGGTTCTCAAGGTCCCCCTCCCATACATTGCCCTGGGGTATGTCCTATGACCCAATGCACTCTGTCCTGCTGCCATCTATGAGTGTTCCTGCTGGGGATGGTTACCCATTAGTAACTGGATTGCCCAGTAGTACTTTCTTATACCAGGTAGTGAGACTCCAACCTCACACACTCAGCTGAGCTAAGCAAGCATGATTTTGACTGCACCCCCGTTACACAATAGAGATCGTACTAGTCTATCAAGTTTACAGAAACATGTCTCTGGTACCCGAAATGACAAGTTCTGCAGTACATGCAAGAGTCGGGGGAAGCAATCATCTTATACAGTGCCCAAGTATGTCTGTTAGTATGTAACATCCGCTCTAAACCACATGAGGAGTCTGGACAAGCTCTTATCAAGGCGCTGGTCTTTCTTTGACCATTATTACAAAGATGCCCAAATATATGGGACACCTTCCTTGGCAATTTGATAGATTCTTTCAAAACCAGTGTTGCAGGTCTACCATCATTTCAGCATGAATTCAAAAGAACAATCAAGGAAGGTGAAAATGTGTTCTGTTACCTTGCTGATGTGGAACTCCAGTCTTCGTATGTGCCTTTCAATTGTTTTGATTTGCTGTAAAAAAAAATGTCACAGAAAATGTGATTATACACGAAAAATATAAACATTTTAGTGGCATTATAACTAGGCAGGTCGTGCTAAAAAAGCATGCCTCTTTTTGTTTTTAAAGCTAGAAGGGACTTTCTGGTCGACTAAATTGACAAAGGGATGCCTGGCACAGATCAGCACACTACCATCAACACAAACATGGGACTGTAGGCTTCCAATAGTACCGTCATACCACAATCCAGCATCTTTTCTAAAAATGTCATTGCTCAGAACCTGAACTTGTTGTTTCTCTGCAATTCCATTAGTAAGAAACATTGCACTATAGAGCAGTTTCCAGTTAATAGAAATTTGTGACTGCACAAGGCAATAACTCCTCAAAGGGACACACACAAATAGGACCATAACAGCACATTCATAGTAGACTGAACTTTCATGGAGGTTTCCTGCCACCCAGATCTACATGCACAATCCTATCTCTTTTCAGCTGACTAGCCCATCTTTTTCCAATCTCCTTCACACTCCAGAGATAACCTAGGTGTAATCATGCCCCTGTGGTCATCCCCGTCCATTGCGGTGAAGAGCGTAAACTTGGAATGCTCTGTGTTCTCTCTAACATCCATCACAGTCCCTCATTACAACTTGCACTCAAATCCATAAACAAATTGTGCACACATTAAATACTAATACTGCCATGTTTGGTACTCGTTAGCTGTGCAAGTTGCACATACGTTTATGTTTTGGTTCTGGAGATGGGAAGAGTGCAACTACTGGATAGTTTCCCCCATTTCGAGGTGTGCAAACTTGAAATGTCTGCTAGGCGCCCATACGGTTTGCACCAGGTTTAACCTGGCAGGCCCATGCAGGCAAATACCTCTATGGTGCGCAATAAGCTAATCCGGAGTCCTCATTGTCGTGTAAACAGGACTGTAGATATGAGCCCAAGTTGTAATGAAGGTTCTAATATTTTATATCTATAAATTATATAGGACTCTGAATGTGCAATATGCCTGCCGTGAAGGGGGCTGAGTATTTGGAAAACTAAGTAGTAGTAGTAATAAGGCTTTATTCGATAGTAAACATATCTTAAAAGCATCACATTGTAAAAAATTGCATTTACACATATATATACAGAGACAGGTTTAAAAAGCTATTTAAATAAAATTAGGTTAAATAGACGATATTTAAACACAATTGCCTGAGAGCATCTTCTGGTCTAATATGTTCCTTTGTTCCATTGACATTTTCCAAAATGACTTCAGACACACACCATTTCTCATTGTTGTCTCCCTATAACACCATGGTGCCCGCCCTTTACCTCTTTCCTAAGACAATGAGACTGGTACATGAGCAGACGGGACAGTAACTTACCTTATCTAGATCGTACAGGACTCCCTGCAATAAAAAAAATATATATATGAATATTAACAGGACACATCTGACATGTGGCTACCATGCATGGTTCTAATGCCAGTTACCTTAGGAGACAGTGGTGATCTTAAGTTCAGCCCTTTCAGTATGGTGAAGATGGATCAATATAAGAGGTGGAGGCAAAACCTGATGCATTTCCCCAGATAAAAGTTGAGTCTTTTAAGAACTCTGATTCAGTAACCCTTTGCTCTAAGTCAATATATATACCCAGAGGCTCTGGGTATATACATGCAACAATGTAGGCTTTTGTGATTCCTTAATTGTGATTATTAAGGAATCGCAATTAAGGAATTGCAAAAGCCTATGCATGTAGGAATCGCTAATTGCGAGTCGCAATTAAGGAATGCCTTCCCATTCATTCCTATGGGCCTACAGGCCCTTAGGAATGAATGGGAGATCTCATGCGCAATTTGCGAGTACCAATAGGTACTCGCAAATTGCGCATGCAATTTCAAGGGTGCCAAAAGGACACCCTGTGCACCCCTGAAATTGATCTGCGCACACACATGCCTCAAGGGTGTGTGTGTGTGTGTGTAACCTACAACTTTAAAAAATGCACTTTAGTGCATTTTTCAAAGTTTTTGAAAATTACCATCAAGTTCAACTTCATGGTAATTTGCGCCCCCTAGTAGCGAAATCGCCCTTTTAAAGTGGTTCTTGGATTGCATGTAAGGAATCGTAAAATGTGATTCCTTAAATACAATCGCAATTTGAGAAATCGCAATTAATTGCGAATTCTCAAATTGCGAGTGCCTTGAACCTTGATGCATCGCAAATGGCCTTTTTGCGGGCGCAAACGGCCGATTTTTGTGAATCGCACCATTTACACTCGCAACAATGGTTGAGGCATGTGCCTGTGCATCTATAGCATGATGTTCAATACTGGTATCAATTAGGACCTGTTTTCTTACGTTTGCCAACAGCCAAATAATGAGAACACACTACGTAAAGTGTCAGCCGATAATCAGAACCAGAAGGAAAAGAAAACACAGGATTTAAGAGAGAAAATGTTGCAAAAATGATTCAGTTGCTGCTAAGCTCCCCACGAGGCAGCTTTAGCCTCATTTTACAGTGGCTATCACTCAGATTTTATCTTCACCAAACCAGACGTCTCGACATTAAATTGACTGTTGAGGTTTGAGGCCATAATTTAGTTCCTTCGTCCTCTGCGAGTGCACCACTGAAAACACACATCTTTGGTAAAATTGCGACACCTGGGTATTGTAAGCTGCATCCTTGGCTTATGAGATACAGAAATTCATGAAAATAAATCTGCTATAGGAGACTTGTAGCTTGATAGAATATTCTAAGCACTGCCTGGCACTGTGCAGTGGCGTCCGCTTATATTTGAAAGTGGTAGGCGATTGGGAGAATATTTCAATACTTTCAGGCAGTGTTGGAAACCCCAAAGCTCTCAATCGTGGTCCGTTATAAACAGGGTTTATAACGGACCACAACTGAGGTCTTTGAAGCTCAAGGTAGTGTCAGTTTCTCACACTGCCTGACAGTGGGCAGATTATTATTATTATTTGTTTTTATTGACATTTTTTTAAAAGTACTTACCTACTCCATTCCGGTCTTGCATTATGTAACTCCAAGGCAGTGAGGAGTCTCAGAGCCAACTCCCCTAACCAACCCAGATGATGCTCTCATGCTGTTAACCAGTGTGATAGAGGTACCAGGATTGGTTGGAGCGGGCTGGCTCAGTGCTCCTACAGGCATGGAGGCTTGTGCCTGCTCTTCACCCAGCTGTCTAAGACAGCTTGGGATGGAGACGTTTAATGTGTGCATGTCAGGCTCTGGCCATTGCAGGACAACCGGCTAAAGTGACATGCGCACTTTAAACTCAAGTGAGCACCACTCCTCCTCCCCTGCTGTCAGTCAGCAGCAATGGCCCCACCCCTACCTGACACTTAGCTCGGGCTGGCTGCACTGAAAAATAAAATGGTAATAAAATAATTGTATTACCATTTTATTCCTCATGTTTGCTGCACTGACAGCAGGGTGGGTGACACTCCTCCGCCCCTTGGCTTAAAATGCTAGATAGTACCCATATCCCACATCTAGAGACATACTCTGGAGGTTCAAAGTAAAGGTAAGGGACTTTTACTGCATTATGCACATAAGGGAATCGCAGACCGATGACAGCCTAGGGCCTACAGCACCCTTCATTCTTCAATTTGCCATCCAAAACCTCTACAGAAAAAGAAAAAAAACTGTTACGTCTCTGCCATCTGATTAGCTGAACACTAGGTGTACTATGGAGATGATACACATTGTGCATTTTGGGAAAACAGTTTCTTTCCCTTACTGTCACAGCTATGTTCTATTGTGTGAGCAACAATTGGAATTGCTTGAGGGTGTCATATTTAGGTCTGGCATTAGCCAAGACCTTTTGTTTCAGCCCATGTTATCCATTGGTCTGTTGTATTGCCATTTACTTTTCACTTCCGCCAATTACAGTAGATAAAATTAGGCAATGAGACAGCCCACTTCAGCCACTGGCTCCCCTCACTCTGAGGGGCAGCATACTTACTGTATATGTGTGTCAGGAAAATAGTTCACTTAAGTGCTAGGGCCTTGTGGACCAAGAAGTCCTTTTTGCCTGTATAATATAGATTTGGTTTAATTACTTTATTTTTAATTTTGTGAGGGCCCAACAGCTTTTCAGACACTGCTACTAGGCTCTCTGCTGCTTGCAGTGCAGAGAGGAGAATCCTACATACACAGGCACTACAGCGGTGGCCATCTTGGAAATGACCTTTCAAAACCAATCTATGATGGCTGATCCAGTGTACACATGTATGCAGTTGCTTGGGCAGCCATATTTGAATTGTTTTGTTACACTTTATTAAAACACATTTTAAAAATGGCCACCCGGACAGGTGTGTGTATACCTGTGGATGTAGAGGCAGCTGTTTAACATTTTTTCATTCTTCACTAAAACCATATAAAGATGGGCACTGGGCATATATACATATGCAAGTGCACTGGTGACCACCTTTTAATGTTAAGTAATCTACAACAAAACAACCTAAAATGCACAGCTGTACATTCAGCATGAATATGCATGCATAGGCAGCCATCTTTGAATGGTTTACCTTATACTTTACAAAACAACACTCAAAGAATTAAAGCATTGGCAAAGCTTGGCAATTAAAGTCAAACCTATTAGCCTTATCAATGATTCTTTCACAAGGTAATACATTGAGTTTTAACCTTCAAGGAACCGAGAGTGCTGAGCAACACGAGTTGATAGTGGGTGAATAATATGTTGATAAAGTCACATTTAAGGGATACTACTACTAGTTTATAGCAGGTTTTCCCCAAATACCATCTCTTACAATGTATATAACAACGTCAAATCAGCTTCCACCTCGCACTACTCCTTACATAACATTTCTTACTCCTACGGTGGATGAAACCTTGTTCATCTGGCTAACCTATAACTTACCCTTAGTGCCTTCCTATCTGTTGTTGACCCCACAAAACATACTTTGGAGACCTTATCCTCTTCCAACACTCACACCTTAAATGCTTTGTCCTCAACATTATCTCCCTATCATCCCTTCCCAGGTGACCGTGATTCAATCATACCTCTCCACTTCAAACTCAGTCTCCTAGTTCCCCTACATCACTAGCATCCATTCTTCTTTGATCATACTGCTCCTTGTCCCTCCTTTGTTCCCTATTACAAATCCGTCTCCCACTTTACGTAGTTCTCAGTTCTCTTTCCTAGTACCCAGCACAGCTCATTCCTATGTTCAAGACTGAAACCCATCCCACATACTTCTTAATCCTTTTAACCCCCAAAAATCAAGTATCTGACAGTCACATCCAGAGCGGTCTAGTGCCTCACCTCTTTCTTGCATCAAAGTCAGACATCTCGCAACTCTTGTCATCTTGCCACTACTAAAGAAACCAGCCTACTGTGGGTCCATCCTCTCCCTGCCACTACCACCCATCTCTTAACAACCTTTCCACTCCAAGAATCTTAAACATCTTGAAGTTAATCCAAATGCTATCTCTCAGGGCACATACTTTTCAACCCTCTGTAGCGATGGCTCATACTTCTTCCCATTCTACTCAACATCTTAGGTGCATTTGTCACAATAGATTAATATTTCTTGATCACAACACTTGTCACTGCCGGCATCTCTAGCACACCAGTCAACTGGATCTCTTACTAACCCTTCCTGGTCTTCCTTCACTTCCTGGTGCTCCACCAGTCAGTCGTAAATTGCTGTAATTGATAGTCCCCTAAAAAGCTCAGTCTTGCGAGCATTCCTCTTCTCTAACATATTCCTACATGTAGTAACTGTCATCAACTGCCATTATCCCCTCTACATTCCGCAGTGGAGCAAATGCATATTCAACCATGAACTCAGTGCAACATCTGCTCTAGGGATGTCCTCTGATGGTCGGTGATGCCTTACTGTTATTCAAGTATTAGAACATAACCAGTTTTAAGCAGTCAGCTACGACATGACTATTTGAGAACTCATGGACACACAAAAAGGGTTAGAGGGCAGGAGTGACACAGTGACAGAAAGAGGAAGCAAACACAGGACTAGGTATGGAGTGCAAGGTGAATCAGAATGGGAAAGACACAGAGACACAATGGAGTATGAGGCAGGAAGAGGTGGTGGGGGTTGGAGAAATTCATATAACTCCTCACAAAAGTGATCTGGGGTGCCACGACATGGGAGGGTGGAGAGGGGCGTATTGATGCCAAACTGACGAGGAGCAAGAAAATGACTGAGCTCAGAGCAAACAGGAATGAAGAGCTGTAGAGAATTACTGATAAGCAGGGGGGTGGAAAAAAGTGTCAAACAGAAAGTGGTTGCCTTCTGAAAGAATGGCTGAACAATCGTGAAAAAGAATCAAGGAGTCCTGTTTGTTAAAAATAAATGGTGTGCAGATTTTCTAAACTTCGATTCCACCCAGCCTGGTCTTACCAGCCGTGAGTTCCTCCTCATGTCCTTCAGTTGGGCATTCAGCTTATCCAGCTCTCCCTGATGCATTTCCAGATACTCACTGTTGAAATAAAGCAAGTCTTTCAATTTCACAACTTATTTTGATGTTGCCAATAGTCTTCACATGACCATACAGAATTGTATGGCAGACATTCTTAGGTTTGGGTTTTGACAACACAGCTGACTTCCAGACCTGTCTTACAATATACAGCGTGGGCTTGGAGTCCGTCACTTCAACCATAGGCTTTTTTGGAACATCCTCTTCCAACCACTTGCTTTAGACTTAGTCAAGCACATCTTACCTTAGCCCAGTGAAAATGTATCGGTCACTTCAAGCTAGTATTCAAGCCAGTAGCTAGTGAGTATCCCTTTGCCTCTCTTATGGTTGCAATTTAAAGTATGAGGAAGTATTGTAGAAGAAATCTTTCAAAACAAACTACTTTCATTTCATACACGTGCCTAACCTAATCTGCTAATTCTCTGTCTGCATAGATTAGAACATTAAACCTCACTGAACCTAGACTCGTTGGCTTTGCTGCTGCTTGCTTACATGGTTACCACGGTTTTTCCACTTTGGATTAAGGTAATCTCCATAAACCAGATGTTTGTGGCACTTGTTCTAAATACTTTATTAGTGGTAAATGGAGTGTATACTGTCATAGTGGGGAGACCTGCTTAAATTTCCTGATGCACTACAAATTCTTTATATCTAGGTTGAACTCAGAATGCCCACCCCTCACTGGCCAGTCACCACTGTGAAACCCCAGAGATCTTCTTCATCTCCGTGGTGCTGCACCCACGGTCTAAACTAATGACATGAACGCGGCTTTCAGCGTCAAAATAAGTTTCAAATATTTGAATAGAGCCAAGCAAGCAATTTGAATGTGCTTCGCTGATTTCCTCCATTTGCAGTACAATGCTAAGTAATCCAGAGCAGTTGGAAAATACACTACCGTACTGAAGTATAAAAAGGGAAATGTTCAGAGTGGGGTAATGGCCTCATTTAGCTCGCGAAAATATGCTTGAAAATAGTGAAGTTGCTCTATGCTTTGGGTAGTTCCTTGTAGCTCCTCTGTTAGCATCTAGCTGCATGTCAGAAACTGCTGGGATCGATCTTAAGAGTTGGGAAAATAAAGAATAGGATGTAGGTGTATTTTACATTTTCCCCTACAATATTGGCTAAATAGTTGTTTGGACAATAATTGGCAGTCTTCGACTTCTGTTTATATGGTATATAAACTAATTGTTTAACATGAGTCATGCATTTATTACCTTGGAGTTTTGTTGGTAGGTATCCACCTACGCTAAGATGAAGTTTTTAATTCTCTTTCTATCGATTTTAATCAAATTATAGATTTACTGATGTGACGCTCCAAACAGTGATCTTTTCCATTCCAGGTGAAATCAAAGGGGAATATCAGCCAACTATGTACATCTTTCTGAAGCGACTTTCCCTATTTTGGTGACCTACTCCAGGTGTCTTCCTTCTGTTTTTTTCCTGAGGGAATAATTATACTTTTAGGAGAACTGAGAACATAGCTACTCACTGCATTCTTAAAAGGCAAAACTTCCAGCATCACACATTACCACTAGCCGGTTCAAGCCCTCATCTCAGCATTTGACTAAAATGCAGTGCGAAAATATATACTGATTGTGTATTCTCTGCATCTTTGTCTTCAACCCGACCTCTTGAAGCTCTGGCTCCTTGATGTCTTCGCTATGGTCCCTAGGCGTTCAGCTCTCTAGCATCTGCTAAAACTACCACACTACATTTTGTTCCTTTCTCCATTTGACCACCTTTGCCAATACTTACTGCACTGAAGCATCTATTTGGTGCTCTGGGCACCATATTTAAATCACAAGAAACAAAACAAAAAATACAAGTTTATATGTTAACCCATGAAAATTTAAAAAAAGGATTTGAGTGACAGATGGCCGGAGGAGATGTCTTCTCATTAGGTTCTTGTTCTGATATGCCATGCAGGTAGTCTCCCTTTGTAAAGGATGGCAGTGAAAAACCATGTGATTTGAAAATTCAAAACAGGAATATCTCCAGCACAGCATAAAAAACTGAAATGCCAGGAAGAGGGCACTTGCGGCAGAAACTTTAGCACAAATGAAGCCATTTTCTCAACGTTTCCCCTTTAGGACTTGAATCATATTTAAAAGTAATTGATCCTGGTAACATTTGTAAACATTTGGTTTATACTGTCGCCAGTACTGGCACAATCAGACCACAGGAGGTAGCCCATAAACCACAGTGAGACTGGGGCTGTACATTATACCAAACAACAATGTCTAGTTCTGGCACAGCATGATATGGACCATATACGAGGAGTCTATGTGCCTTTATATACACAGGGAACAGATAATGAGACATTTTGTCCTAGACTATCACCAAGGGGTTCTGGATTACAGGGTTAAATAACTTGGAGGCTAAAGTTTGAGTGCTTGTAAATATCGTCAGAACCACAAAACGCCATTGTTGAACCACAATGCACCAAAAAAAAGTCATAATGTACTAAAATGTCATTTAGGGCTTCTGGACACATAGCCACGAACCCGAAGGCCAATTAGCACGTGAAGGTCCCCAGAAGCCTGGGATGGTAACACTGTAGCATAACTTACACGTTCTCCCTCACTTATTTTTTTTTAAATTCTTTGTTCTAGCAAAATATTAAAACGATCTGCATTTTCAATTAGGAAATGTTCAATGAAATAGGAAGGAAGAATATCATACTGTACCAATTTGTTATTTTAAGTTTATAATCTCTAGTAAAAAAAACTTTTTTTTTCCTTAAGTCAGTAAGTGGAATTCTGGAGGCTTTGTTAATTGTTAAATTGTTGTTTAAAAGCACATTTTGTCTGTCAAAATATATTTTTGTATTCGGGGTTCCAATTTTCAGATAACATCAGACAACTGATGGGACGGAATATGTGTATTTTGTTAAGACTATTATTTGAGCAAAGGGAGTCATCTGACTCGAATACTGTTTTTTTAAGGGTTTGTCATTTTTTTGAGACGAGGCAAATGTTGAGAATGTAATCGCACCATAGTATGCATTTTCTATGCACCTCGTTGGTGAATGCCATCCGGATATACATTTTTCGTGTGAATTATGCATTTGGAAAACACTGCTCTTTGTGCTATCATGACAGTCAAACATGCAATAGACATAAGTACATGAACATTGTAACTTCACTCAGTATGTGAATGACAGTGTACTCGGTGGTCAGCTGTACAAGTGCTGCCTTTCAGACGTCATTGTCCATGCCATGTGATAATCACATGAAAGAAGGCCATTTCACACTGTGACGTTAGCATTAGTCAAAGTTCTTACTCAAGTCCGTTCTTCAAGGCCGCATACACCTCTTCCACTCTCTGCGGCTGGGGCTCTTTGGGATTGCTGTTGTTTTTATGACCTAAATTGTGCATTTTCTTCAGCTTTGCTTGAGGCTTTTTTGGAGTAGAATTATTCCCGATAAATGAATTACATCTGTAAAATGAAGAAAATGTAAAAAAACAAAAAAACATTTAAGATCATTCTTGAGTAGGATAAGCATGATCAGTGCCCACATGCGCTCATTAATTTTTTGTGGCTTCAGGGTGGGGCATTTACTACACGTAGTAAATACCATTATCCCAAGGTGACGTATTTACCACCTGTGGGAAATGACACTTACTACGAGTTTTTAAAAAGAAAATAGGAGATAACATGGGGGATCAATTTTTAACACAAATAAATTCGGCATCTGTTTTCGGCTCTTTTCTCCAGATACATTTTGGCAGGTTTGACCGTCCAGAATCTATCATAGGAAAACTGCGAGGTCATGACACGACTTGTAAGTTTGATCACTGTACAAACACTGGAATTTGGCCCAGAACTCATAACGAGGATTCTAATTGCATTCATATCAGTAGCAATATTATCATGCAAGCGGCTGCATACATTCACTTAAGGATCATGATGGGGGAAAAACGAATCTCAACTCCTGTAAGTTTGAAGTACATTTATAACTTTTATGGGATTTACAAATATTTCTGGAGTACTGCTAGACAAACCCCTACCCAACACACCTATCAAAATATGGAGCAGTTGCCCCCTTTCCCTCATCCTTAAATGGTACTCACTCCTGCCTTTGCCAGAAGGAAATTTGCTCGTGTATCCAGAGTGGGAAACTACTGCAAGCACCAATAAACATTACTATTTGTGGAGGTTCATTGAATTTTCACACCTCCATGCAATGCCTATGATCCAGCCGCTAACTCTACAGTTGATGCTTTATATTAATAGGCGCAGTTTACGAATGTGAAATTTGAAAATAAAAATCCTGGTTCTGTACATCAATAGGCAGCACTTACATGTGTAAAAGTTAGAAGCACTTAAATGTTTGTGAATAGAGCAAAAACATTTTAAAATACACTAGTGTTGCCCCGTTTCAGTTCAGAAATGGGTTTTCGGGTACACGCCATACATTCGGTGATACATTACCACTTCGTTACACTAAAAGTCAGCGAAATTTAGCTCGAATTTGAGAGAGAATCCTCGCGCACCGCTATTTCCACGATAAATCGAAGATGCAGTGGGTTACATGGCTGGAAACATTTCGTGCTTTGGTCCCATAAAATCATAAACTATACTGCGATTGAAAAAAGAAACACCAACTGCTGATTTTTTTTTAACAAAGAAAAAAACAACAGAGTTCATTGCAAATAAATTGACAACTACACTTCACCACTTTATCCTACAGAGCATTAAAATGTCAAACAAGGAAGATTTTTATTTCCTATAATCCTAAATTAATAACACCAGTGCTTAACTTGACTCGGTGGTTGCAGATGGGGCCCACCAGCACTCATGTTTGGGAACCGGCACTTATTTGTCCTCAATAGACTTTGATCCACAGCAAGAGGGACAAAAACACAAAAAGGGGAAAGGAGGAGGAAGAGAAAGAAAACAACAGACACAAAGGGAGAAAGCAGGGATGAAAAAGAACCTTCAAGTGTGCGATAAACAGGCAGGGACCGTCGGGTGATGGACTAAAGAGGCATGAAGTTGAATCAAGACTATGCAGCCTTGGTAGTCAGAACTTCTGTGGTGGTGTGCTGTCACTATTTTTCATTTTGCATAACATATATACTAATCTGCACATTATATATACATTCGTAAAGTGTAATTTTGACATTTAGTTAGCCATTGTTAATATCGCCCTCATTTAAGGTGACTCACGCCAACAATGAAAGTGTATATTTTCTCTCGTTTCAGGAGCCAAGCTGCAGTAGTGCGAGTCAATTAGATTGTTACAAAATGTTTTATTTTCTGTGAGAAGTGCTAATCTATGTGTGTTTCACTGAAAGCTGAAAAATATATCCTGCACCTATGCTGAGGACAGGCTAATGGCGATGTATCATCTCTCAACAAGATATCTCATGCACGTTGCACAGTTGAAACCTTCTATTGTGTGATGGCTGGCAGAGGGATGACCCCCTGTGACATGCTCAATCCTGATTGGTCGCCTGTCCCTGTGAACCATGGGGAGTACTGCATCTTGTCAAGAATTGTATGTTTTAATTGTGCTTGCTGAGCTAGTTAGATTCAGATGCCACTTTCTACTCTCGCTCGAACCATGCATCTTTGCTCCTCCTCGAAGAGTTAGACTACTGAGCAAATCCAAGGACATTTACTTGACTGAATTTTTATTTGATTCTGCCTTTTAGAGGATTTTTTTCTGATACCTTCTGCTTAATTCCTCATCGCCTTCCTGATTTCCATTTAGCTCAGCATGTTGAAGAGAAAATTAATTGTATTTGACATATTTTTAATCGCTTTGAATTACACTGACCAAAGTTCATGGATGATGATCATTGAGTTATGAATAATTTGAGTTTGTAACTTTGCTAATCTGCTAAAAAACCTTCATGGTTTGCAAATCTACTCCTCTCTGACATTCTTTTAGGGCCTAATGTGCTTCACTGTAAATGATGCATTGTTGATGTTAAACCTGAGCTCGGGACTAGAGGTTCATGCACAGCTTGTACTTGAGTTTGCATCAACGGTTTGCGCAGTGCAAATGCCATTGCCGCTGCAACAAGAGCAAAACTTTGGGCCCTGGCATTTATTGTCCCACAAGTTAAGCAGTAAACAGCTTCCTTTTCCAAGCAAAATGCTGTACAAATATTGCCATTTTCTGCCATTCAGTTTAGGAGGTGACACGAATGCAAGGAAAGGAGGGTATTTTCTATGCATAGGGTCAAAGAAAGGGTCTCCAAAAGGAAAGTAGGTCAAACTCTTCTGATATAGGAAACAGAGATGTGAGTGCACTCATTAGGGTAAACAGAGCACATATTGGGTTCTTCTATTGCATGTTTTAAACGAGGAAACATTCACGTAACCATGACATAAATCGATACATGAGCTTAAGTTAGCCATGGGACAATAATTTATGTTGTGACACAATGATTGGTTTTTAGCCAATTAGCCCACAGACATTTTTAATAAAATGTGCGATAAGTTCATGGTAATGAGAGCATGAATAGTCAAGTAGCCTGTTTTAGCACATTTCACCCATCAATTTTCTACATCTCCCTGACCTCCACTCCCCTCGGGCCTTAGCTCCCTAGTAAAAATGTTTCAGTTTCTCTGTGAGGGCAACTAATGTAACCAAGGTCAGACTGGGACAGAAAATAAGCCCAGAAACAAAAATAAAAGTGTTCACGATAGCAAATCAGATACCTAAAACAGTGATCCACATTGGCAAATCGGGGTAGTTTTTTTTTTTTTTTTCAAATTGTTTTTACTGATTTTCAAGAAAGAATAATACAAAACGAAATCACAGTGAATAACAGTAATGCTGACATTAGATTAAAAAAAGAAAATTACAAAAGAATAAGAAAAAAAGACAGCAAGTTATCCAAGTGCGTTGCAGTAGGAAGTGCAGTTAGGTTAGAGATGTAAAGACATGTGATATGGGAGACTCCATGTATGTGTGCTTGCTGCTGGCAATGTTTGACGTAATATCAGGGAACTCAACAGTAAAAACCGGCCCACCAGACCACAATACAGTCCAACAAACATGGACTTGAAAAACCAGCCCTTTTAGCGCTGCCAGATTGCCCTAAAGGCCAGACCAGCCCTGTAAAGTCCCAGTAAGCTATTGTAAACGCTCAGCTAGTGATACACCAACCTGCAAGCAACAGGCATACCTCATGACCTCCGTCAAGTGCTCTGCAATCCATCGGGACTACGTCAGCGCTATATAAATGCCACAATAAAGTGAAACATAATTGCCCCCCCCCCCCAACAAATAGGCCAAACATCGTACTCTAAATGTCAATATTAGATACTATACAACACGTTGGACGCCGAGGGAAGATGGCGGATCTCCATTAGCTCCGCTTGGACGCGGTGCTATGTAGCTGTGTGGAAGGCTTCCCAGCGAGCTGCGGTTGCTGTCTCCAGAAGAATCTGCCATCGGAACATGTCGTGATTCGGAATTGCCCTTCGTCGGCTGTTTTCATCATTCCTATCACCCGGAGACGTGGCGGTCTGAATTCCTGAGGTAATCCTCGACGGTGGCCATTTTGTATCGAGGCGCCCGTATCTTATTCCTGCAGCACCGCGTACGCATTTTCTGGATCCAGTCATGCCTTGATGCTTTAATGCTTCATTTTTCTCCGAGAGGGAGTCTGTTCTAAGTTCAACAGTTGCCAATATCCCCTGGCCATGCTTGTTCTGTACTGTTTTTCTCTCAGGAGAAGGTCTCATAATTTTGTCTTTTCTTCAGAGCAGCCGTGATTAACCCCTATGTTCTGGTATTTTCAGAGCTACAGGCTGGATGCGATTCAGCTTTATTTATTTTATTTGTTCTAAGGTGATGCTGTAATGGCTTTATGAGACTCTTCGTCAAATTTTACAGCGTATGAGAGAATTCCGCATATTTTTTCCCGCCAAGAAGGTGTCTAGTCAAATTGCCAAGATGTCTAGTGACTCTCATCCTCCAAGTAAAACGTCTTTTTCTGGCGCAAAGCCCAAAAGGCAGAAGAATGACCCGCCTTCACCTATTCTTTCGTCACAAAGTCCAGTTCTAGATAATATACTAGAGGAAGTGCGTGGTCTTCAACCCTTTATGGTCGCCACGAACGAAAAATTGCAACAAATAGAGGACCGATGGATTGTCATGGAAGGTAGGGTGACTGAGTTAGAACAGCGCGTCAGTGACGTTCAGGATGTTGCCACAAAAATACCGTTATTGGAACAAGAGATTCACAAACTAAAGCTCCATACTGAGGACTTGGAGAATCGTAATCGAAGGAATAACCTCCGTCTTTTTGGCTTGCCAGAGAATATTGAGGGTCCTGATATGGTGCTTTTCCTTCGAAAATTCCTTCATGATCTCTTGGGCCTTCAGTCATCTACACCCTTGAATATACAGAGAGCTCACCGCTTAGGTCGCCTTCAATCGAATTCCACCAAACCCCGTGGTATTATCATGCTTTTTCTGGAGTTCACAGAACTTATGACTGTACTTAAAGCAGCTAAACTTAAACGTCACCTATCGTGGTCTGGTCACAATATTTTTATCTCACAAGATGTCTCCAATGCGACCAACGCTCGACGCAAGGAATTCCTTGCACTGCGTCCACAAATGAGACACTTGAATATCCAGTATGGCATTCTCCATCCCTCCATCTGCAAGATCACCCACGACGGCCAGACAAGATCCTTTGATGACCCGGGAAAATTGAAACTGTTTCTTAATAACATCTCCTCTCGGAATATGGACACTAATCATTGAGTGCTTCTTCTTATTGCTGCTTTAGTGTTGTGCTCTCAACAGCTCTTTTCTGGTTACCTTAGATACTTCGTATATATAGCTTTCCATATGCTCTATTACGTATTGTATGTTTGTTAATCACGTTTTTTCTTCTTCGATTATTGGCTCTTCCTGTTCAATTCTCTCTTCTTTCCCTCATATCGTCTTTTCTTTGCTCCTTTCTTACAAGTACCAGGTTTATCCCTGCTTCCAATCTTATCCATGTGGTTTATACCGCTGTCTTCTCTCCAGTCTCATCACGCTCCAACTTCACTTTTTTATTGATGTCCTTCAGGTCTGGACTCTTTTCCTTGACCTGTTTTCTTTCTCTGCTTTCCTATACTCTCTACGTCTGCTTACCTTCTTTCCTTCCCCTGTTCTTTCTCACACTCTCTTACTTCAGTCTTCCTTTGGTTGGTGCGTCACTCCTTTCCTCTTTCGAGATTTCCCATGTTTCCTCTTTGCTTTTTTCCCTTCACTTCACCTCGGTTGTGACGCTTTTAGACCTCTCTTTATTTATTACATTGCTAAAGGCTTGTTGATTTTTTTTAGTAATGTGGTTTTATGTTCTGTTGCTTCCTTTTGTAACCTCTATGCGCATTTTGTCTTCCAGTGTCGTTTTGTCCTTGAAGTTTTTCCTCATCATGTGTATCTCATTCCCCTGACCCTCGCGTATGTGTAATTTTGTTACGTGGAACGTCCGTGGTCTTGGAAACCCTGTTAAAAGACAAAAGGTAATTTCTCATTTATCTAAACTCAACTCTCAAATTTCCTTTCTTCAAGAAACTCATTGTAATGATGTCGAGTCGCTGAAATTAAAAAGGCAGTGGGTAGGCCAAGTTGTTTTTTCTCCTGCTGTCAACAAAAAAGGGGGGGTTGCCATACTGTTCCACAAAACTTTATCTGTGCAAATTATTTCTTCTCAAAATGATGATGCAGGTCGATGGGTAATGGCCAAGATTGTTTTATACAATAAAACGCTAGTTTTGTTAAACATTTATGGCCCTGTGAAACCGGATCCAAAATTTTGGAATGATATCAAAATTCTCCTCTCCATTGCTGACTGTCCTAATATTATTGTAGCAGGCGACTTTAATCAGTGGTTGGATCCTTTTTCGGACCGCTTATCAAAGTACAAATTTCAACCGGATAAGACCCATAAATCCTTTCAATCGGCCATTGCCTCTCGCCCAATGTATGATGTCTGGAGAACCTGTAACCCTGATTTGTTGGAATATACGTTCTTTTCTAATGTACACCAAACCCGATCCAGAATTGATTATATCTTGGTTAGCAAATCCCTTCTTCCATCTATCCAAAAATCTGAAATTGGCTCTATCTTTATCTCAGATCATGCCCCTGTCTATGCTGTTTTTGACCTTTCACTTACCTCCACCAAATTTAATCGCTGGAAGTTCAACACTCACCTGCTATCGGATACAGTTTATCTTAAAGAAGCCACCTCCTTTATTAACGAATTTTTTACCTTTAACAACCCATCAGACACTTCCATTCCTAACAACTGGGATGCTTTTAAGGCGGCTCTCCGTGCTTTCACTATTTCCTTTGTGTCCCGGAAAAAGAAGGCCAATGTGAAAAAGTATGAGGACCAATTACAACAGCTCAAAAAATTAGAACATGACTATTTCTCCTCCAAAAATGCTGACTCACTTAAGAATTTAATTACAGCCAAAACCAACCTTAACAAAATTGCGACTGTTGATGCCTGCAATGTTTTACTTAGAATTAAGTCTAAATTTCATGGAGGGCAAAATAAAGCAGGTAAAATGCTAGCGAATTATTTAAAAATTCGCTCTG
The DNA here is from genome assembly GCF_964204655.1 of Triturus cristatus. Taxonomy (NCBI): domain Eukaryota; kingdom Metazoa; phylum Chordata; class Amphibia; order Caudata; family Salamandridae; genus Triturus; species Triturus cristatus. Next base: position 938,157,539 of record NC_140587.1, on the reverse strand, counting down.
AACGTAAGACCATTGGTCCGATCATGGATGAATCCACCAATAATCTGGTGTCCTCTGATGAAGAAATTGCAGCGGTCTTTCATGACTATTATCGATCTCTTTATTCAGACGACACATTCCCCTCCTCTCACAACCTTGATAAGTTTTTTTCTGGACTCCCTGCTCCCCCGTCTCTGAATGCTGAGTTTTCCGCTTTAGAGGCGGATATTACTTTACAAGAGATACTTACTGCCCTACAAGCTTTAAAGAAGTCAAAAGCCCCTGGTCCGGACGGCTTACCGGTAGAGTTTTATTGTACTTTCAAATCTTTGTTTGCCCCTAAATTATTGCAACTGTTTAATTCCTTCATTACTGATGCGAAAGCATCTGGCTCCTTTATGGATGCCTTGATCGTCATTATCCCTAAGCCTGATAAGGACCACTCTTTTTGTAAAAATTTTCGCCCAATCTCCCTAATTAATTACGACTGCAAGATCTTCGCTAAGATTATTGCGTCTCGGCTTGATTCTATCATACCCCTTCTGAGTAAGACTGACCAGGTGGGTTTTGTCAAAGGTAGACTGGTTCCGATAATGCTAGAATGTTCATGAATATCCTGTCCCATGGTAAAAATTATAAAGATCCTCTGGCTGCTTTGTCTCTGGACGCTGAAAAAGCATTCGATCGTATAAATTGGCAGTTTATGTTTCATACACTACAATGGTTTGGTTTTGGCCCTAATTTTATTTCTTTTATCAAACTGTTATACTCTTGTCCGAGGGCTAGTATTTTTGTTAATAACCAATTTTCTCAATTTTTTCCCCTATCTAGAGGCACCAGACAAGGTTGTCCTCTCTCCCCATTACTTTTTATCCTGTGTTTGGAACCCTTCCTTGAGCGTATTAGAACCAATTCCAAAATTAAAGGTTTTGCCTCTGCTTCTGTTGAAACTAAATTATCTGCCTACGCGGATGATATATTGGTATACATGTCCAATCCTAATGAATCCCTTCCCCCTTTTTTAGAGGAAGTCCGCCTTTACTCTTCCATTTCTGGGTACAAACTTAACCTATCTAAAACAGAGGTTCTCCCTTTAAATTCGATATGTTATCAATTTATGTTTGCGGATACTGCCTTTGCATGGTGTCCCTCCAAAATTAAATACCTTGGCATTTGGTTTGCCTCTAATGTAGCGGATACTATCAAATTTACGTTTAACGCACTAATGAATAAATTGAAATCTCTTCTGCTCGTGTGGTCCCCTTTATTTTTATCATGGTGGGGTAGACTAGATACTATTAAGATGATGGTCACTCCTCATATCCTTTACACGGTTTCTATGCTCTCTGTCAAAATCCCTAACACATTCTTTTCCCAATTAAACTCTCTATGTATTAAATTTTTATGGAACAATAAGCACTCCCGCATTGCTTTGAACAAACTTATTCGCCCCAAAGAAGAGGGGGGAGTGCGCTTCCCTAATTTTAAAGTATACCACTCTGCTTTCTTGATTAAACAATCTTTCTCATTGGCCTTCGATTTCGGGGATACGCCTATTCCTCGTTGGATTATCTTTGAGCGGTCGCTCCTAAAAGAGTTTCAGTTTCAGCATGTTACATTTATGTCCAACTGCACCTTTTTGTCTAAAAGTCCTGTATTAAAATACTCCCGTGAATTGCTGTACAATACATTTCTTAAAGATCTATCCCCTATCCAATGTTTTTTAATCTCCACCCTATGGTATAACAAATTTCTAAAATATAAAGGTAGATCTTTCTATTACAAGTACTGGAAGGAAAAGGAGATTTTTTTTGTGCATCAGTTTTTGAATGGGTTTTCTATCATCTCCTTCCAAGAACTACAGACACGATATCAGCTCCCTGACTCCTTTTACAAGGAATACATTATTATCTCTAATGCTATACAAACCCAATTAGCTACTTACTCTCTCCCATCAGTTCCGCCCCCTTTAATACCCTCTTCACCATTATATTCTCTATTCCCGGCGCATAAACTTAGGGCTGCCACTGTTTATAAGTTATTGTTATCTAATGCTAATGTTCGCTCTAAGTCCAACATTGAAAGTACATGGGAAACGGACCTATCCATCTCTCTTTCTATTGATAGTTGGGACAAATTATGGTCGAAATTATTTAAAGTTTCGGCTGCAGCCAGGATAACCCAATCTCTGTTTTTTCTGTATCACAGAGCCATTATTACTCCTGTTGCTATTTGTAAGTTTTCCCCTACATCCTCTCCCCTTTGCTGGTCCTGCTCTACCGAAACTGGTACATTAGTTCATCAGCTATATGAATGTGCATCTGCTCTATCTTTTTGGAATTCAATTTGGAATGTATGCATGTCAGTTTTCAACTTTAATGCAACCTTAACTTTTGTTAATATCTTTTTAGGTTCTTTAGCTCCTGATATGGAAACTGTTTTACCTAATTCTAGGTTATTTGATCTTTTTATTGCATTAGCATTTAAAGTGATCCTGTCTGCATGGAAAGACAATTCTAAACTGTCGTCAATTACTTGGTGGAATTTTATTTGTGACAAACATAGGATTGCTTCTGTTTCCTCCTCTTCTGTTTCCCAAAAAATCAAAGCTGATCTTCTTTGGCTCCCTTTTACTACTTATCTCTCCTCGCACCCTCCCATGTGATAATTCATTCTCTTTTCATTTTCTTCTCTCTCTGGTTTTCTCTTTTCTCTTTCCCTCTCCTCTCTTTGGTCTTTTCTCTTTTCTTCCCCCCTTTTCCTCCTATCCCATTTATCAGTGCCTTTTCCTTAAATTGCCCTATTATTGATCCTTTTTTGTTTGCCCAGTTATTGTTAACCAACTTCGTTTATATACTATCTCTTTATGGCGCTATATTGGAATATTTGTTTATTGTAGCATTTGTTTTTCTTTTTCTCTGAAAATTCAATAAAAACTTCTTAAACAAAAAAAAAAGATACTATACAACACATTCAAGACGAAGTTGCCTTGTCAAATCACAGGCTATCCCTCAGCTCCCCCATTTTTAGGTCTCGCCTGACCCAGCGGATGCGCTGGGTCAGGCGAGACTTTTTGTGAGGGCTCAAAAAAGTGCTACCACTGTAGCCTAGAGCTACAGTGCATGTGCGCGGACGCGCGCGCATCACTTTCGCGGCCGCACGGCCGCTTTGATGTTCTCTTCGCTTTTTTATCCTGTTTATTACTTCTATGTAGTAATAGTGGCACCCGTGCGCCGCCATTACTACAGAGCAGTAATAAACAGAAACAAGCATTGGCATAGCCAATAGGTCTCGCTTTTGGGACCTTATAAGTATTTAGTTATGCAACTGTTGCATGGCTAAACACTTATAAGGTCCCAAAAGCGAGACCTATTGGCTATGCCAATGCTTGTTTTACCGTGTCGTGGGGCTAATGCAAGCAGTATTGCAATACTAATGGTGTTCGTGTTGCTGTTATATTTTTGGAAATTATGGTGGTTCAGGTTTTTTTCCCCTGCAAACTCTCCATAAAAGCAACCAGTGGAGCGGAGATTTACGCACAAAGTGCCAATTTTAATCAATCCCCTAGGAAAACAGAGTTCTGTTCACTGGCATAATAATACAATTTTTAACCGTTTTTAAAATGTATCGCTGCTACCATGATAAAGTTATTTTTTTGTTTCTCGTTAATTTAATTTATATTAAAAGCAATGAAGACTAAGTGGTATTTTTAAAATGCGGTAAACTGTCTTTTATATGTTTGTAACTGTTTACTTGGATTTTTATATAGCGCCCAGAAGGTCTTAAAGAGAGACACATCGCTTTACAGCAAAATACACATAGAGAAATCGAACAAAACAAATAGGAGCAAAACAGGTAACGAAGGAAGGGAAAATCAAGTGCTGGAAAGCTTGACATGTTATAAGTTAAGATGTGTCTGTAAAAATGAGAGAATATATACACATGCAAAGAATTTCAGCCATAGTCAAACAATGCCCTGCAGTATTGAAGCCGCTTTCGGGAACTTTAATTTTTTTGTGTTTAGAAAGCTTTATTAAACAGTTAAAGAAAAGGTGGCACATAGTACAAAATTATTTTTAAAAAAAAGAGAATAAAATAAAAATACAAAGGTTAGCACTTTCAGAAACATTTTAAATCAGTAGAAAATCTTTCAGTTGTTACTTGAAAGCTGGATGCGAGGATATGGTCCTGATATGAGGGGTAAGTGAGTTCCATATTTGAGGCACACAGCCTGGGAAGGAATGACTCAGAGTGCATATTTAATTGAATGTGGGGACTTCACGAAGAAGAGGGTCAGCGCTCTGAGGCGGACAATTGCTGCCGCAATGCTTCAGTTTGCTGGCCAAGTAATAAAACTGGGCAGTATGTAAAATCACAAACAATGGAGGTAGTTTTGTACCTGGACGTGCCTTCAAGCAGAAGTCAGCCAAGAGAGGACAGGACAGGGGAGATGTGGTGAAAGTGACCAGAAGATGGGGGTCAGACCAGCAGCAACATTCAGAAAGGCTTTGATGAGGGCTAAATGAGTTTTAGGAATACCAGAAAGAATAAGGTTGCCTTAGTAAAATCTGTAAAGTGCCATGACTTGGATGACACCTCGAAGGCCTTACTCAGGAAGACAGGGTTTGATCACACAGATGAGTTTACTGCAATGGTTTATTAACTAAGCAATATAATTGATTGATATAGGTACCCATATCTGTCATGAAAGACCACATTGGAGCCAGAATCAATAACTATATGTATCAGAGTGCAATATCAAAGCATGTTCACTGTTAATTCATTCACAGTACTAGATGTAACTGGGTGCAATAACACAGAGCATCACTAGAAGTCACTGTGGCGTCAAGCACAAAGTAGGTTACTTAACCCCTTCAGCGCGGCGCGGATTTCCGCGCCACGCTGAAGATTCCGTGCGCGGGCGGGGCCATGATGGAACGGTTCCGTCATAAGCACAGCCCAACCGACGTGCATGACGGAACCGTTCCGTCAAGCGCGTCGAAGGGGTTAAAGTCGTTGTGGAGGCTGATTTTCAGGGACCTGCTCTAAGCTCTTTTGGAGAAGAGGAAAGTTAAGATGAGTTCTGCGTCATCTGTGATGGCCACCCAACGCCCCACTCATTTGCACCTTGAATAGGAACAATATAATTGCAAAAAATGCAATGTCTGAAATAATTTCACGGAGATGTGATAATCTCTGTAGTTTACTAAAACGTAAATGACATAATATACTCTCCTCTCGTAAACCTTTCCGACTACTGTGTTTTTGGTTTTTATATATATTCCAATTTTGCTTAAAAAGTATATTTCCGGTAGGGACACTACACCTTCATCATTCAATTTAGAGAACTGACCTACAAATAGAATACGATTTATGTACAGGGTACACCAGTACTCAGAGAATTAATTGGTATGAGTTTTGTATGTTGTGCAGTAAGAGGTAAACGAATCATGTGTTCTTTTAGGAACAAGCATTGGCAAAACCAGTAGATGTGGATTTAAGTTGCTGACGCAAAAAGCATTAGTACGTTTGAGCAGAACACATGAAAGGGAGTCATCAGCAGCAGACAGAGAGGGCTATAGCTGTAAAGTAGCTCCTTGTTCAGTCCAATGCAAGCACTCGAGTGGAGGCGGAAGCATATACCCGAACAGCCAACTGCATTGGATGAGACATAAATACATCGCTGGGGTGAGCCAAGACTTGCTTGACAAAGTCTTAAGCCAATGGCTGAAGAAAGGAAACAGCTTAATGGGACAGACCTAAGGACCACACTATGAATACTGTTATTGAGTGCTGTACAAAGAGAGGTATTTAGCAGGATCCCGGACATGACAGCTATTATTGAGCTATATCCAGACCTTCCCCACTGAGAAGTTCTGCATGTACCCCAGTGCAATTTTCCAACACAAAGTCAGCAGTTCACCTCCAGAGGGTTAGGGAGGGCTTATATTTTCAGTTTTCAGCTGGGCCCATCCTAACTACCTCACTTAAAAGGGCCATTAGCACCGCTGTTGTAGGGATCTCACCATGGCTGGAGCCAACTATGCCTTAATGCCTTGATGCCAAAGCACCGAAGAACAAAGACAGTCAGCTTGACACTTCGCAGCTACGATTCGCGAGGCGGGCTTTCGACTGTGTAAACCATGTATGCAAGACATATGTACGCGCTGAAAGAGCGTTAGATATAGCTGTCAATTAGTAATTATTCTAAGGACAATGTATATAGGACTTCTTAATAAGTGTTTATTACTATCAAAGGTAAACCTTTTAAGAAACCTTAAAATGAAAATAAAACTTGAGAAAAAAAGACTTGAGAAAAAAATATTAAGGTTCTAAACCTCTGCATGCAGAATCTAGATGTTCGCTCATAATGCACTAAGCTATTTGTACCACCAGAGATATATTATCCTTATCAACTCCTGGAACTTGCTGGGTATAGAAAGATTTCTGCAGAAGATTTCTTTATACTTTAACATATTTTGAAATAGTGCCTATAGGTGACCAAAAAAATAAGTCCACACATGTACCTTTGATTTTTTCCTCCTTGCAGATTTACCTGGAGCAGAGCTTCCAAAAAAGATAAACGTATAAGTTAGCAACCAAGGGCCACATGTACGACCGTCAGGTTTTGCGACTCACAAATTGCAATTTTTAGCAACTCACAATTTGCAACTCGCAAAACATGATGTACAACAGTGTCTCAGACACTTTTTGCGATTAACAAATATTTCAGGAGGAGGAGCCTAGCGCGCATCCAAGATGGTCGCGTGAGCACAGGGCTCCCCGGACCCTTTCTGCTCCTCGGAATATATCCTGAGACTATCCTGATTTGGTGTATGGAATCTGGGAGATGAAGACCAGCTGATCATATATCTCTTTTCAAAACTCTAATCGGACCTGGGAATCCTGAGTTATCGTCGCCGGAACTTTTGGGACCCACCCGACGGAGGTGGCCGGGGTGAAGGTGACCCGTGGGGCCGGGCTGCAATTGAACAACAGCGGCCTCAGCGCGGTGCCAGTTACCGATTCAGCACTTTCGGTTTCGGTTTTGGCCTTCAGGAGATCAGCTGGCGTGCGTGCTCAAGGTGGCGAGGTGCCTCCCGGGCCTCTGCCCGAGGTTTGCTTTCATCTGCTACTGGCGGGTCTGACGCCTCCGGCCCCTACACCGACGGTTTGTGGTCCTTTCGCTGGCACCCCGCGCACCCCTTGATCGGAGGTCCCATTGAGTGACTGCGCTCACATGGCGGGCAAAGGGGGTCCGGAGGGGCGCAAGACCAAGGCTTCACTGCGCGGGGGAGCGGTCCAGAGCAACAACATGGACCGCTATACCCAGGGCAGGAGGTCCCCTGGCGCTGCTGGCCTCTCCCCGGATGCTGCAGGGGGAGGCACGACCGTCGCTGCGGAACCTTCCCTGCAGGACATTATGGGCGCCATCGAGGGCATCAGGGAAACCATCGCGACGCAATATGAGGCCCTGGCCCGTAAGATCGACACTGTCGCGATCGACGTCACCCTGATTCGGGCCGACCTCTCTAAAACCAACGAGAAGGTCCAGGCCCTTGATGCACGGACCTCCACCCTGGGTGCGGAGGTGTCGGATCTGCGGGCCGCGCTTGGGGACATTAGAGTGGTCAACGACCATATGGCCCGGCGGCTTGAGGACTTCGAGGGACGGGCCCGACGCAACAATATCCGCATCATTGGGGTACCGGAGTCCTCCGACAGCCGCCCGGTGGACCTCGTGGTCGAGGAACTTATCCTGCAACAGCTGTCCCCGGTTGGCCTAAGCAAATTCTTCGCTGTGGAGCGGGCCCATCGAGTTCCGGGCGGCCGGCCGCGGCCGGGGGCCCCCCCGAGGCCTATCGTGGCTAAACTGTTCCACTACAGGGACCGCGATGCTATTCTGCAGGCTTCACGGACCCGTGGCCCGGTCCGCTACGAGAACTCGACCATCAATTTTTATCCGGACTTCACGCAACTGGTCCAGAAACAGCGGATGGGATTCCAAGGGGTGAAGCGCCGTCTCCGCGAGCTAGGCCTGAAGTACTCAATGATCTACCCGGCGAAACTTCGAGTGGAGCATGGAGAGCGGACAGCCTTTTTTGACTCTCCTGTGGCCGCAAGTGACTGGCTGGACTCGCTGCCGGACGGGGGTGGCCGGCCCGGGCCCTCTGGGGGCACCGCAGGTGACGGGTCCCCTTAGACTGACCTTTGGTCCTTACTTTTTGCGGCTTGGCACTGTACAGTTGGGTCTTACTTCTTTTGCATACTGTGCTTTACCAGGACCCGTGAGGGGTGCGGGCGGGTACGGGTCCCTTTCCTCCTCCGGGGTCTTTTTGTAGAATGGGGTTAATGGGGCGACAGGCACACTGCAAGTTGGGGGGGGTCTTTGGCCCGCAGGGGTGCAGGGTGGGGGGCGTTGGACTTGGGGTGGGGTTGGGGGGGAAGAGGGGTTGTTTAGTTGTGTGTTTTTTGTTTACAAGGCGAGGTATTGATTTTTATCCATATTTGGGAGCGGTGCTGCGGGCTGGGGGCCTCTTGAGCTATTGGATGGGATGGGGGGAGACGGGTTGAGGCTTATGTCATGGAACGTCAATGGGTTGGGGGACCGTATTAAGCGGGGTGTTGTACTGCAATATTTGCGTCGTTTGACTCCTGATGTGGTGTTTCTCCAGGAGACGCATTTGGTCGGCAATGTCTGCCATGCGATGAACAGGGGGGGATACCGCCTCGTAGCCCATTCTGGTTTCACAACTGGCTCCAGGGGGGTGGGCATTCTCCTGCGAACCTCCCTTCCGGTGGAGATCACGAGGATAGTCTCGGATGACAGGGGGCGCTATGTGTGTTTGACTGGGAGGTGGGAGGGGCGGCCCCTTACCCTGGTTTCAGTCTACGTCCCCCCGGGCCTCCAGAACTCCACCTTCACTGACTTGGGTCGAATGCTGCTTGACCTTCCGGACGGCCTCCTGCTCATGGGCGGGGACTTTAATTCTGTGGTTTCGGGTGAACTGGATCGTCACCCACCTAGGACCCTCCCCGCTGCCCAGTCATGGCTGGGTGGGATGTTGGAGACCTTCGGCTTGGTGGATAGTTGGAGACTATTGCATCCGACCCAGTGTCAGTTCACCTTTCATTCGGGGGCGCATGGGAGTCTCTCCAGGTTAGACTACTTTCTTATGCCCGCGGCGCAGACTGGTCGGATTCGAGAGGTCAGACACCTGGCGCGTGGTATCTCCGACCATTCTCCGCTGTGGCTTCTCTTTGACACCGGGTCGCGGTCCGCAGGTCGGATAGCTCCCATTAACCCCTGGTACCTGCGGGACCCTGTGACTCGTGACAGCCTGGTTAAGGCCATGGACCAATACTTCAGTGAAAACGAGGGGTCGGTGTCGTCTGCGTTGTCCCTTTGGGAAGCCTTTAAAACTGTGCTACGCGGACACGCCCTCGCCCAGATAGTGGTGGCCAAGAAGGTTAGGAGCGAGGCGGTGGTAAAGCTGGAGACTGACATCTCGGGGCTGGAGTCGGCCCTGGAGGCGAATGTTACTCCGGACGGACTACATGCCCTTAGCCTGAAACAGTTCGAATATAGGTCCCTGGTCACTGACGCGGCCAAAACTATGTATAGGGAGCGGCAGGGCCGATTGTATGACGCGGGGGACAAGGCGGGTAAGTTGATTGCGTGGCTGGACAAAAAAGAGAGAGTGAATCGTGTGGTCCCCGAGTTGCGTGCTGCGGATGGTGTGTGTGTGACTGAGCCGGATGAGATTGTGGAATGCTTCGCTGATCACCTCCGGGCGGTGTACTCCCCGGTGACTGACAGGGACGAGGATGACTCTCGCCTCCTACTGAGAGATATTGCTCTGCCCGGCCTGTCCGTTGAGAACCGGGAGCGGTTGGACGCCCCCTTATCGTCGGATGAAATAGCGACCGCGATTCGTTCCCTTCGCTCGGGCAAGGCTATGGGTCCTAACGGTCTGCCCATTGAACTATACAAATTGCGTCCTGATAAGCTTGCGCCCTTCCTCGGCCGCATGTTCCGCGACTCTCTTGCGGCGGGTTCCCTTCCTGCCGACCAGCGCTTGGCCACTATAGTCGTTATTCCCAAGGAGGGCAAGCCTCGTGACCGCTGTACCTCTTACCGGCCTATTTCACTGCTCAATGCGGAGCCTAAAATCCTGGCGAAAGTCCTGGCCAATCGATTGTTGAGTGTAGTGTGCGACCTTATTCATCCGGACCAATGCGGCTTTATCCCGCACCGCAACACCGCTCTTAACTTGCGGCGTCTGCACGGGGTCCTCGCCAGGGCGGAGTTCCTCCCCGAACCGGCCGTGCTGGTTTCTTTGGATGCCACGATGGCATTTGACACTATTGAGTGGCCATTCCTCTGGGCCGTCTTGGATAAATTCGGCTTTGGAGAGGGATTTATTGGCTGGGTGAGGCTCCTTTACACGGGACCCATGGCTCAAGTGGTGGTGAATGGGCGGGTCTCTCGGCCCTTTGCCCTTGGCAGGGGCACGAGGCAGGGGTGCCCGTTGTCCCCGTTGCTTTTTGCTCTCGCCCTGGAGCCACTCGCTGCCTGGCTCCGTTGGGAGCCCTCGCTTAGAGGGATCCGGTGGGGCCCGGGCTTTGAAGATCGGGTCTCGCTGTATGCGGACGACATTCTCCTGTACCTCACCTCACCGCGGCAGTCACTCAACGTCCTCTTTGACGTTCTGACCTCCTTTGGGAACAATTCGGGTCTCACGATCAATTGGTCTAAATCCTGCGTTTATCCCATCGCTGGTGGTCCTCCTCTCCTGCCGCCTCGGCTCCCGATTCAAATATCTCTGAGCGGCTTTAAGTACCTGGGGATATACGTTTCGCTGGACCCGGTGGCTCGCTACGAGCAGAATCTTCTGCGTCCACTTCGGCGGCTGCGGGAGGACACGGCCCGGTGGTGCAGGCTGCCCCTGTCCCCGCTGGGTCGGGCCGCGCTGTTTAAAATGATGTCCCTTCCCAGGTTCCTCTATGCACTCCAGAACTCCTTTGACGTTATCCCAGTGGCCTACTTTCGGGAGGTGGAGAGCCTGCAGAGGAGACTGGTGTGGAACGGCCGGGCGCGTATTGCTCTTGCCAAGCTCACTCTCCCCTGGTATGACGGGGGCATCGCGCTTCCTGACATTCGCAGGTACTATTGGGCCTCGCAGCTATCTGCCATTAACCACGCCACGTATGCGCCCGGCTTGAATCCGGCGTATGAGATGGACAAGTTCCTGCTTCCCGGCGGGAACTACAACAGGGCACTTTATTCCCGCCTGGCTGACCGGACCCTTACGGGTCCTACTAAGATTGCTGTGCGGACCTGGAGGGCTGCCACTGCGGCCACGGGCTGGAGTGAGCGAATGACATGTGCTACTCCCTTGTTTGCCTCCGACCGCCTGGGCAGCTTGTGGACCACCAAGGGGTTTGACCAGTGGGACACGATTGGTATCAGCAAAGTGGGAGACCTGTGGCACAAGGGCGCGGTCAAGACTTTCGCGGTGCTCCAGGCCGAATACGAGCTGACCGACAGGGAGTTCTTCCGTTACGCCCAGGTTCGACACGCCCTGCTCTCGGTCTTCGGGGAGGGGACCAAGATCCCTGTTTCCTCGCCCCTCGAGGACCGCGTACTTGACGGACATGTCCCTGATAGTACTATTTCTTTAATTTATAAAAAATTGATTAATCACCGGGCGGATCTCCTGGTGCGCCTTCGGGAGGCTTGGACTGGGGATGGGGTTGAATTGGACGACGAAGACTGGCAGTCTGCACTGTCGTCCCCCAAGGAGGTTGCCATTCCGGCTCGTCTCCGGTTGGTACAGCTCAAGATTCTCCACCGGGTGTATGTCACGGGTCCGCGCTTGGTCGCGATGGGATTCTCCGACGACGGACTCTGTAAACGAGGCTGCGGGCTCAGCGCCACCTTTCTTCATATCCTTTGGGAGTGTCGCGAGGTGGCGGACTACTGGCGCCGGGTCCACACGGTTATGGGACAGGTCACCGGGGTTGTGCTGCTGCCGGAGGTGCGTCGCTGTGTCCTGAATGTGTGGGAGCCCAATGACTACAACGCGGCTCAGACTCGATGGGCGGCCCTAGGGAACATGATTGCCAAGAGGGATATAGCGCAACTTTGGGGCGCTCAACGGCCGCCCACCGTGTCAGTATGGAAGGAGAATATGGACTGGTGTATGTTTCGGGAGAAGACAGTGTATGTGGCCCGTGGCAAGCCGGGGGCATGGGGTAGAATTTGGGGTCAATGGAATGCGTATCGCGGAGGCATCTGTACGCCCCCCCTGGTAGACACTGATATCGCCATGTCCCCCTGACCCTTGACGGCTCCTAGCGCTTTTTGTAACAACCACATATGGACGTTCATCTCCCTTGACCCCCTTCCCCCCCCCCCTCCGTCCCCGGCCTCCCGGTACTCCTCTCTTTAGCGGATTGCTCAAATGTTCTGACTGGAGTCTCCCGGGGGGAGCCTGAACCGCACTGGTATCCCTCGTAACTCGCCTTTTGTTTTTATTGTTTTTCTTTTTGTTTCTGTTATTGTTGGACTGACGCTTGCTGTTCTTCGAGGACTATCTTGAGCCACTGCGGGGCAGTGCCCTGGGAACGGATTGCAGCCTTGATATGTGTATATTTCCTTATGTACCTAGCGGCCGGCCCGGGTGGTTGTAGGCCCATACTTGTAACCGAATTATTGTTCAATAAAAACTTTTTCCAAAAAAACAAAAAAAAAACAAAAAAAAAAAACAAATATTTCAAATATTGATGAAGCAGGTCGCTATTTGCGAACCATTGGGAATGGCCTGCACTAACATGGATGGTGGCCTGCTGGCATCAGCAGACCACCATGTCTGTGACTACTTTTTAAATAAAGCAGTTTCTTTATAAAGGTTTTTTTTTTTTTAATGTATGTTTTCCTTTTTGAAAAATGTAATGCATTTCCAAAATGAAAAGGTTTCTTTTCATTTTAATTTTTTTTTGTTTTTTTTGCAGAGGGCATTGGTCCGTGGGACTACTACCTGCTTTGAAAAAAAATTGGCACCCCCATTCACAAAGGGGAAGTGGTCCCTTGGAACCCCTTCCAGTTTGCGAATGGCACTTTTGTTACTAATAGGTCAGTTTGACAGCTTTCCTGACAAACCTCAAAAGGCCTTGAATGCTACGGGTGAGTGAGGTCACAATCTCGATGTAAGCTGTGAGCGAAGTAAACATTGCTAAACACTGACTAGTCAACGTAGGCTCACTTTTAACATGAATAGTTATACAAGTGCCTTAAAACCTCATGGCTCAAGTATTCCGCCTTTACAGTAAATGTTGAACATCAAAAAAAGCAAACCGACGTTATCTTTAACGGCCTTCATACAGAGAACCAAGCAGAAGCTTGCCAGAACATTTACATGCACATCCACTTAAAGAAAGAATGTAGGCAAAATGTTAAATTCCATAAAATTAGTCTTCAAGGTGCTCTCAAGCAAATCATCCCCCTCTGCCTTTGGAGGACAAAACGGAAATCCAAAAGAGACAAACGGCTCTCAGGACTCCACAAACTTTTTAAACAGTTTAAAAAGTTATCTTTACCGGCCCTTGCTTGCCCCATGCCTCGGGGCTCCAGGAAACACTACATTTCATCACCTTCGAGCGTGCCAGAAATACGAGGCGCACAAAGGCCCTGGCACACTCCACGAAAGGCGTTTGTGGTTATGCACTAACTACACGGTCTGCTCAGGATGCCGTTGTAAGTGTGTACATGTAAATACGATTTAAAAGAAGGCATAAACCGGCCTGAGGCGTGTGCATCTAATGATGATTAATATGGGATCTCTTGATGATGTTGCCGAGTTGAAAGCACGCCCTGCGTGGACCCGCTGCGTGTAGAGACGGGCGCCATGTTTACCTGCGGCTTCACTAAGTGACAGCAGTTTTACCTGAAGACGATGAGGGTTCTCACTAATGTACTACACTAACCGCGGGTGCCTGGCAATCTATGATACAAATACGCACACACGACATTGCTGATAGGAATTCAAAGAAAGACTGAGCTGTGAGTAACGAGAATGACATTTATTTTAAAATCCGAAACACAAACGACATTCATTATTCGAAACCACAGGCCATTTGTTGCTAAAGGATGAAAAGGCTCGCAGTTTTTCATTTCTGCGAACGTTGGCTCAGCTGCATTTCCAATTACTTCGTGCAAAAGCAGACTTGGAATCAGTTTTATAGAAGAAAACCTCTTAATATGTACCATTTGGCACACGGCTGGATCAATATACACTTCCTTCACAAAATGGTGTTCTACTTGCCTGGATCGTCTTTCCGGTAGTCCACTGAAGCCGGCGAAGGATTGGCTCCTTAGAATGCCATTCGGGCCACCAGGCGAGCAGGTGTGAGAGCCCACGGACATGGTTTCCGGGATTCTGGGCGGTTCTCCTGCAGCATGAGAGAGACATAAGAGTGTTACTCATGGAATTGAGATGGACGCATGTCACCTAACAGGAAGTGGTAGGGCGGTCAGAATCTAGGGTGGCCACCTCACTCCAGGTCTTTGCAGACACTTTCTCCAGTCCTAAACCTTTATTTCACCTACAAATCATTGATTTCAAGTTTTTTTAGTCTAATTAGCTCAATGGAAATAAAACCCACAGAGAATGCATCAGGCTGTCATACAAAAGTCTAGGACGGGAAACCATGTAAATGATTACCTGGACAGAGGTGGACAGCCTCGGAATTCTAGGAGGTGGTGGAGAGAGCCAAGGAATGATGAACGGATATTGCTCCTAGTTGTGTACAAAGTCCTACAGGGTCGTGATGTAGGCCCCTGCATTCAGTACTGAATGCGCCCACCCACACAACTACAATGACTCAGCAGATGGCAAACCAAAGTTACATTTTTGAGGATTATGACACATTTTTTAAAGAAAAGGAGGTGTAATGAAGTGGAATTGATAACAGGACGCCAGGAGAAGTTTATTCCATCACCCCAGCCGCCAAGAGCTAAGCTCTAACTGACTTCCCAGATTCAACCAACATTTCAGTGAGCTCAAGTATTATAAGATGGAATGTACAGGTACGATGACATAGAAGTGAGAGATACCACAGGAAGCATCATTAGTAGTCTTCAGGTGTGCATGTTATGCCACTTGTTTAATTTCTGTGCAATACAGCTTAAACAGAAGCTATTCCCTTTTCATTAAAAGCCAGTTTTTTATTCTAAAGGAAGTTCTACAAAGATGTATAGGTTGCCCTCGTGATATAAAACAAGGGATAGACTATTATAGATGTAACCGAGTCAGAGGAGGGTATATTAATAGAATCTCTCGGTCTGTAGATAATGCAACCCTGGAAAACCATAGATTAAAGTCAATCAATGGGTGAACAAAAAGCAATTCTTTTCAAATATAATTAATAAGACATATAAGGCATTTGTTGTGTTAAGAAAGATAATGTCTTTGTTTCATTTATTGCTTGTATGACTAATCAATAAAACAAAAAAGTTAAAAAATAATTAAAAAATCATTAAAAAAGTTATGAAGAAAGTCACAATTCAGATCTCATTATTTCTCTGTCCACAATAGCAAGGTAGTTGTATTAACAATTGTGTAATCGAAATTCAAATTATGCACACAATAAAACAATGTTATTACACTAAATACATCAAATCTATAATATTAATACAGATCGTCTAATACATTAACAATACCATGAACATTTTGTTAAAATGTTTATACAACAAACAGCAAGTTCTGAAAGAACTGACTGATTGAAACAAAGTGTTGACGCAGCGTTTCGGTGAAACAGACAATATTCATCACCTTCTTCAGGACCAATTCTATTTAAAATTTTCAATAACATTTCTATTCAATTTTAGATTCTAAAAATCATATGTTGGTTATCCAGGTAGTCTACCTCATCCAGACTGTACTCTTTGAACTGCTACTTAGACCCACAAAGTTGGGTAAATTGATTGAGAAATCTGTAGAGAATATCTGGGCGATCCACTCAAAGGGCGTGTCAATTGCCCGTGATACGAACGCTATAAAATAGTATCCCCTCTAAAGGTATGAAACTCAATAAAGCGGGGCCAGAAATGTATAAATTCAAGGCAAATCAGGTCTTAATAGCCATCGCTCAAACCTGCGTACGTAAGTATCACCGGATATCTGGGAAGTCAATAGACATGACAGTAGTCCGTAGAAACTCAATCGCGTGAGGGGATAGAGCAGCAGCGAACACATGACCGTTTTCACACATGAGAAAAAGTACCCCCAAGTGCCATTCTAAGTATGCTGAACCTCGATGTAGAGTACAGGAACAGTGCCTCGGCCACAGGAGGCCAAAGATCTCTGAAGTGACTAATGTGTGGTGTTTACTACTGCTAAAAAGCACTCTATTTTATGTGAACACCACCACAGCTAAGAGTAGGTGACAGGAAACGGTTAAAATGGCTGCTAATTCCATAGAACTTTCATGAGGAAGGACCATACTAGGAGCAGCTGTACATAAAACACACATTTTCTGCTGGACTTAATTGGGTGGAACGTCATTTGGGAGGTGGGAAAGGGAGGGGGGGCAATCAAGCTTCCAAACTGTCAGCCTTAAAGTAGGAAAGTTGGTTGTGAAACTGAAAAGGCATTGTCTTGTTTAGCCTAAGGTTACAAAAACCTTTTGTGTGCTTACAGAGAGCTTGCCTCGGCCTAGAGCCCACTGTTACCACTGATTTAATTTATTGTCACTTTCATTTGGTTGCTTCTTATTCCTTATTCAAGACCTTTCCGAGTTGCAGCTTGTCAATCTTGTGTTTCCACCCCATCAGAAATTAGCCTCGACCATCTCTGTTTGCTAGCCTCTAATACCTTTCATTGCTGACTTTTTGCAAGCAATGTTTTTTTCTTTTTTGCGTAAGCACTCCACAAGAGAGCATGTGTTTTCAGCTGTCTCTCCCCCAGCAGCACTCATGTTTGGGAAGCCCTCAGTATTGCCTCACCAAAGGCTTAACACACTTTATCGTTATTCAAAGCAGGATTATGTAATGTTATTGATCTAAGCAAATTCAGAATCTACAGGCTGCTTAAAAATGAGCCTGAACACGCAAGTTATCCATGGATGCATTAACCTGTTGCATTACGCCACTAGTACACAACTGAGAGCTTAGTGCCTATGTAAACTTTATTATTCTATGAACTTCAAAGATGCAAAACTGCATCGAATTGCTATACACATCCAGGACATGGCAGTCGTCAGATTATACTGAGAAACCCCCTACACAATGAATTTTAAGTTAGTTTCAAATGCTGCATAATTACTCCGAGGATTGAAGTTGAATGTTTGTTTCTCTACTATGTTAAGCATTTAAGTGAATGTATTGCAATTATTCTGCGATCAAAAAAGTCTCTAGTGGTGACAAGCCAATATTAGGTATCTTGTTCATTTACTATATGTCTCTAAACGAGTCTGAGTAATATCTTCTACTTATAATTGTTTATAATGTTTTCGTCTTTACTTTGTCTATTTTGTTGTGTAAACAAATAAATGTCTTAAGTACATTTCAGGTCTTTGTACAGGTGCTGGATAGTACCAAAATAATTTTTGGGCGAATATAAAATGTGCGTTTAAAGTTGTAGGCTCAGAGTAATTGCGCAGACTTTGAAAGTAAAGTAGAATTTATGGTGTAGGGGGTTTCTCAGTGTAGTGATTGTTTTTACCAGTTCCACCCTTTTACTCCTTAACTGGATCACTACCATAGTTAGATTTAAAGTTTACAGATTATGAAACCTATCTGAGCTTCTGTTTGTAACCAATCAAGACAGGAAATCTGCATTTCTCTGTTAAAAAAAAGGTCCATGCTATGCTTAGGCAATAATCTAGGGCAGAGGAAAGCAAGGCAAGGAGCAGAGAAGTAACTGTTATAAACGGGGAACAGCCATTACAACGCGGTTTTTACCACGCGCAGCTTTTACATCGCATGCGTTACAACGCATGCGATGTTACAACGCAATGCCATTACAACGCAAGTCTTTACATCGACTTGCGCTAGATGGCGTGCTAACATTACAAATAGTGTAGTTTACTATCCCAACACCTTCCCTACTGTTACGTGGACTGGAGTTGGAATAGTAAATTACACTTTTCTAATGTCAGCACGCCATCTAGTGCAAGTCGATGTAAAGACTTGCGTTGTAAGGGCATAGCGTTGTAACATCGCATGCGTTGTAACGCATGCGATGTAACTGCACGCGTTGTAATGACACGCGTTGTAATGTCATACATCCGTTATAAACGGACAGTAAAGAAAATAATCTGAAATCTGCTTATAGAGTATCAAGTGTCCCCAAGGTAGGAGTACGCTTTCAAATTAAAGGCTTGAAATGCCTAGCATAAGCCCTTTGCTCATCTACATCAAACCAACGAGAAGCTACCCTAGCATTTAACGCGAGTGCTTTTGCCAGTAAGGAGAACGCCTTACACTTTAGTGTTTCTCAGGATGACGTTGTGTCCTCCTATTTAAATTCGTATGGTTGGAGGGTGTTTCACCTCTATCTTCTTGTTGAATTATCTCCTACTGATGTGATGACTGAACTTTAATTTGAATATTGGTAGAATTTAAAATTGTGTACGCTACTTTTACCCTCACTTGAATAACACTCTTTGTATCTTGAACTACACAGCACAATACTTTCTTATTTTTTGATAGTTGAGGTTTACCGAACAGTAATGATAACTGCACTTAACACTTGGATATCCTTATTTCAACAGCCTTCCCTTTCCATGTGTTTACTTTGTCTGCCTCACTTTTTTCCTACCTTTATTTTACCGATCTATTAAAAGAATGAGAACAGCGGCAGCTCCTTTACTATTTCCTACCCCAATCAGGCGTTTGTTAAGCACGACTACTCACCCGTAATGGTCTCGAGCCGCTGGGGGGGGGGGGGGGGGATAGGGGGGGGAGGGGTTTGCAGGCTCCAGTCCATCAAGGGGGGTCTGTCGAAGAGCCAGGTTTTGAGGTTTCTTGCGAAGATGGGGAGCGATGTTGTCTGTCTGAGGTGGAGCGGCAGGGCGTTCCAGGCTCGGGCTGCGAGGAAGGAGAAGGAACGGCCTCCCAATCTGGTCTTTCTGGTGTGGGGGACCACAGCGTAGGAGAGCTGGGCAGATCGTAGGGTCCTCTGGGGTGCTTGGAATTTGAGTCTGCTGTTCAGGTATGCTGGTCCGGTGTCGTGGAGGGCCTTGTGGGCATGGGTGAGCATCTTGAAGGTGACTCTAGCTTTGATGGGGAGCCAGTGGAGTGTGCGCAGGTGCTGGGAGATGTGGCAGTGTCTTGGCAGGTTGAGGACCAGTCTTGCTGCGACGTTCTGGATGCTCTGTAGCTTGCGGGTGAGGTTTTTGTTTATTCTGGCATAGAGTGCGTTGCCGTAGTCGAGTCTGCTGGTGACCAGGGTGTGAGTGACGCTCTTTCTGTGTTCGAGGGGGATCCATTTGAACGTATTACGGAGGAAGTGGAGGGTGTGGAAGCAGGAGGACGAGACGGAGTTGATCTGGCGGTCCATATTGAGCTCGGAGTCTAGGATGATTCCCAGGTTGCGTGCGCGGTCCGTGGGGGTGGGCGGGCTTCCGAGTGCAGGGGGCCACCAGGTGTCGTTCCATGCGTCAGGGTTTGGGCCCATGATGAGAACTTCTGTTTTGTTGGTATTTAGTTGTAGGCAGCTGTTTTTCATCCATTTGGCGACGGCTTCCATGCCTTCTCGAAAATTGTGTCTGGCGGTATTGGGTTCGTTGGATAGAGAGAAGATGAGTTGGGTGTCTTCTGCGTATGACACAATGTTGAGTCCGTAGTTTCTGACGATGGAGGCGAGCGGAGCCATGTAGACGAAGAGTGTAGGGCTGAGGAAGGACCCCTGGGGGACTCTGCAGGTGGTAGGTGTAGGGTCGGAGAGGAAAGGGGGGAGTCTGACCCGCTGCGTTCTGCCAGAGAGGAAGGAGCAGATCCAGTTGATCCTTGTCTTGGATCCCTGCGTCGTGGAGTCTGCGTATTAGGATGCAGTGAGAGACTGTGTTGAACGCCGCTGAGAGGTCGAGGAGGAAGAGGGCTGCTGTTTCTCCTTTGACCAGTAGGGTGCGGATGTCGTCTGTTGCAGCGAGGAGGGCGGTTTCCGTACTGTGTTTTTTTCTGAAGCCAGATTGGGAGGAGTTGATGATGTTGTGCTCTTCGATGAATGGGCGAGTGACTGTTGATGGCTTTCTCGATGACTTTCGCTGGAAACGGGGGCAGGGAGATGGGTCTGTAGTTTCTGAAGTCGGTGGGGCCGCCGAGGGTTTCTTCAGGAGGGGGTTGACCTTGGCCTATTTCCAGTCATCAGGGAACGTGGCAGCTGCCAGGGAGCGGTTGATGGCATGGCAGAGCATGGGTGCGATGGTGTCAGTGGCTCTGTTGAAAATGTGGTGGGGCAGGGGTCCGTGGGGGCCCCGGAGTGGATTGACTTCATGGTCTTCAGTGTGTCTTCGGTGGTGAGGGCTGTCCAGTTGTCGATCGCTGGCTTCAGGGTGTCGGGGGTGGTTAGTGAGGGCTCAGTGTGTTGGTTGTCTTCGTCGAAGTTGTCGTAGATGCTCTTGATTTTGTGGTGGAAAAAGGTGCTGAGTTTGTCGCAGAGGTCTTGTGAGGGAGGGATGTCGGTGGACTCGCTGGTGGGTTGGGCGAACTCCTTGATGATGTTGAAGAGTTCTTTGCTGTTGTGGGCGTGAGTGGAGATTCTGTCTTCAATCGCTTTTTTCCTTGTTTTTCTGATGAGTTGGTGGTGGGCGTTGGTGGCGGCTCTGAAGTTGTTGTAGGCTTCTGTGGATTTGGTGTTCCTCCAGGCCTTTTCAAGGCGTCGCCAAGTGCGTCTGGACTCTCGAAGTTCGGAGGTAAACCATCTGGCTTTCTTGGTGTGGGTGTTGTTGTTTTTCTTGAGGGGGCTATGGTGTTGGCGCTGTCAGAGATCCATCTGTGCAGGGTTCGGTCTGCGGTATTGGGGTAGTCGTTTTCCGCGATGGTTGGGGTAGAGTTGCTGAGTGATGAGGTTAGCTGGTCGTCGGTGATTCTGGTCCAGTTTCTTCGCGGGACCAGGTGCAAGTGTCTGTGGATGGTGGGTGTTCTGAGGGTGAAGTGGACACATCGATGGTCAGTCCATGGGAGTTCGGTGGTGTGGCTGAAGGTGATGGAGTTACCCGTTGTGAAGAGGGGGTCGAGGGTGTGTCCTGCTGAGTGCATGGGTTCGGTCACGATCTGGCGGAGTCCAATGTTGTGGAGGTTGTCCAGGAGGGATGTGGTGCTGGGGTCCAGTTGGTTGTCAAGATGGAAGTTGAGGTCTCCCAGTAGGGTGTAGTTGGTGGACGCGATGGCATGTGGGGAGATGATGTCCGTGATGGAGTTGGCAAAAAGTCTGCGGGGTCCAGGGGGTTGGTAGATGAGGGTTCCTCGGAGGGTGGTGGTAGGGCTGGCCAGTATCTTGAAGTGAAGGTGTTCCATCAGGTCTGTGGGCTTGTCAGGGAATGTGCTCAGGCGGAGGTTGGATTTGTGGACAATGGCGATTCCTCCTCCCAGGCGGGTGGAGAGGTCCTTCCTGGAGATCTTGTATCCTTGGGGAATGGCGATGTCCGGTCCCGAGGTGGTGTTGGTCCATGTTTCGGTGAAGAACGCTACGTCGGGGGGGGGGGGGGGGGGTGCTGTCGAGGAACTCCCAGATTTCGTGGCATGTTTGTGGAGGGATCGGACGTTGAGGAGGATGCATTGCAGGGTCTTTGGTTGGGTTGTGGTCTTGCGGGTGGGTTGCGCCGGGTCCGTGTTCTTGGCGGTATTGCAGGTATGCCGGCAGTGGTGACAGCTAAAGGGTCCGTGGGTGTCGGCTGGTGATGCTAGCTTGCAGTTGTTATTGCGTCCTGGGTTGAGAGCGTGGAGTGCCGCTGGGCCGTAGCATTGGTGTTGAGGAGGTCCAGGGTTCCTGGGGCTGTTCGGGGTTAGGTCACGGTCGGGCGCAGACAGGCTTGCCTTTGGTGCTCCTTCGGCGCGCCAGCTGCCAGTGTTTGCGGATGCACAGCGGCCGCCATTACGTAGGGGTCGGGGAGGGCTGGACAGCTGGGAGGCCGGAGCAGGGAGAGGAGCTGGAATGGGCCGGTCGTGTTGGTCGTGCTAGGGGGAGGGGCCGCAGGGGCAGCAGCGGCCCCTCCCCCCCTTCACTTCATCCGCCCTCTCTAGCCCAATACTTTGTTATAGCACTGTACCCTAACCATCATTTAAAGGCAATTTACTAACAATTTACTAACATTAAATGCAATAATTAAAAAGTACACTAACCTTAAATGCAACGCTTTAAATGAATTAAAATACATTATCTTTAGCATAAACGAACACTAAACTAAACTGTATTTTCTTAATTTAATTATTAAGTTAATCCGGGAATTCACTGAAGATAAAAAAATATTAACCTTATTGCATCCCTAATGCTTATCCAAACCCTGTAATAAATTATTTAAAGCAAACCTTAATTGTACCTACTAATGAATCATAGTGAATTAAATTGGGGGGAAAAAAAAGAGCAGATTTTTCTTTGAGTGTTTTGCGCAAGCAGGGCGATTGAAAGGCTAAACCTGCATGCATTCCATTAGGGTTCACTTAAAGGAAATATGTTGGGTAAATTCCCTTACCTAGAACAAGATACATTATTTATTAATGAAACTGGGACTCTTTTTGCAATGCCCCCTTATAAGCCAGTCTATAAAAAATGAAAAGGAAAACACTCAAACCTCGTTCAGAATAAGTCTGCTTCACAAGCAAAGGGACAGAAAGGACAACAAGCTAATTTTAACTTTAGGAGCCATGAAGGTACAAATCTCCTACATTATAAAAGATAATAATTCAAAAATCAGTGCTGGAACAACATTTACTCTTCCTACCCTTGAATTGCAGTTAACAAGAACAGTACCAATTCCGGCATGCCGCCACGTGAGCTACTAGTAGCTCTCCAGCTGCCTGCAAGTACCACTCCTGTGTGCAGGCCAGATAACTAATTTAGAAGTGTGTGTATTTAAGATAAAACTGTGTGTATTTTTAGAACTCATGTTTGAGGAAAAATGGCTGCATTTCTAAAATACATTTAAAACGGATATTTGAGTGAGAAATTGTGGCGTTCATGAGAATTATTACTAATATTATTACAATGGTATCTGGGACCTTGTAGTTATATCAGTTATGCATTACCCATGTAGAGGCATTCAAAATGAAAAGGCCTTTTTTTTAACATTATTGCTGGCAGCCCTATCTGATGCACTAAGGTGATCATTTGTAGCAATCTCGCCTGCCGTGGCCACTGATGTAATCATTTCTGACGTGGTCATTGTTAAAACACTAACATCGTTAGTAGCTTGGAATGATTTTCATTGAAAATAAGTAGGTACTATTACAGAAAAGTTTGGAGACCTCTGAATTAGATGCACCATCAGTGAGTAGCACACATAAATTGACCCAGGCCTAGCATTTTCAGCTTCGATTTCCGGGCACACTTCCTCTCAGGAACTTACCTACATGGAAAGGGTAAAGATGTTTTAACTAAAATAAACAGTCAAGAGTTTGACAATCTGATTTCAACGTTGTACTCCCTCAGCTACAGACTATCATGCTGGATGGGTACTCAGCAGGCAAATCCAGCTTGGGGAAAGGGGTTTATGAGGGGGCATGTAATGAATAGGACTTTTGGTTGTAGTAAGGGAGGATGGTCACGGTTCGGGGGAGGTCAGAAAGAAGCTTAACCGAGTCTGGCAAGGACTGAGGATTTAAGCTAAGGTATTTGGTTGTGTGAGTAGACTTGTGGCGCTAGGGAGGTTTAAGAGCAGGCATCTTATTATTTGTGTTTGTATTTGTGAGACTGTTTTTTTATATAACATAATTGTTTGAAATGGTTGCTCATATTAAAGGAGCCTTTCCTCTAGATTAATGTTCTATGTGGTATTATTGTACATCTCTTCCGTAGACAGGCTCATTATCAGTTTTTAGCATATGCTGCGTTGCAAATGCAACCTAAAGATGTTACACTGATTAATTATAGCACTTTTCACAAACTATTTTGTACATCATGTATATTAAGAGGGAGGACAAAGGGCAATTTGTGATCATAAATACCACATCTTGGCTTTCAGAACAAGGATTTGGAGAATTATGCCATATTAAAGTGGCACTTGTGGCAAAATCTGCTAATATTTCATAATATTTACCATTGTAAATTTATGGTTAGTGGAATGACCGTGGCCATTTCAGGGCGATCTCCCTGCACAAGCAGATAAGCACATGCAAATATGTAAGTGGTTGGGCATTCAGGCCAGAAGACCCAAGAAAAACAGTGGGAAGACTGATTATTAGTGTTTTGAAATGTACAATTATGTCACCGCACGTGACATCAGAAGTAACATCTTGCTCCCTATAATATTCCTCAATTTAAAGGGAAAGGGCTTTTTTTTTTTTTTGCAAAAGAAAATTATCACAATCACTTAGAAATGTGAATGCATTTTTTTGTTTTTACTTTTTGTAAATCACAAGTATGTTTTTCCACATAACGTGGAACCAAACATGGAAACTGTTGAAATTACTAATATTTTAAACAAACGTGCAACTTGGCAATTACATTTTTAAACTGCATTTAGTGATTAAACAAAATATACTTGGTGCATTTTCTTTAACAACTAAACGTGCTGTTCATTTTCTAGCTTCAAAGACAAAAGTGTTTCACAGTTGCAGTTTGTTAAGCGATAGAAGGATTAGAAATGTGTCATTCGCAGATCCATCTTAGATGGGAGATTAAAACACAGTCCCTTTTGAACTATTCTCACAAATGGAGGAGTGTTGCCAGTGGGATGGAAGTTAGCTAACCTCCTGGGCCCAGGTTAGACACATAGAAGGGACACCTCTCTTCCTACCTCAGCCTCGGGCTAAGTGGGCCGGAGTCTCCGTTCTAAAAATAATGGGGAGCGCCATACACCTGCATTCATCCCCAACTTCTGCTCTGGGGCGTTCACATACCATACTCCACGGAAAGAAGAGCATTTCAGTGCGGGCGGGCAAGGTGGGGATACTGAAAAGAAAGGGTAAAGGAAAAAGGGAAACAGCCCTGCCAAGCACCACGCATCAGGGATTAGACTAACGCATTTTAATGCTTTTATCCGCAACACTGCTCTAAAACGCATTAGTCACACATTTCACACATTACAACTCTGACATCCCTGTGTGCGGAACTGTGAAGGTGTAATATATAATTAAACAGCAGCCCAAGCGATTTGGCTAAAGCTGCTATGCGCTGCTTGCATTCCCTGGAAATTTACTTTTGCTCTGCCAGCCAGGCCTAAACTTGGTGCCTACGGTCACAGGAGGACACGTAGCTTAAATGCTAAACACTACACAGCAGGACCAGCTACTACGTAGCAGTTTATTGGGTCAGGGGGCAGCAGCTCCCCCATTGTTTTCTGTGCCGTGCACGCCACGTCCAGACAGTGTAACACCATGCTTTGAAGGATGACCAACTCTATGTCTGTGGTGTTCGAGCGGGCAGTGATGCCATGGGGAGCATCCCTCCTGCGTTCTGTCACTTTGTCAATGTGATGATGGTTATCCTGGTGTCGTGCATAGGCGAACTGCTGTATTTGTGAACTGCTGCTGTATGCAGCTTGTTCATCCATCTAGCTTCATGGTCTCCCCACTACCGCAGGCGTGGAGAGCGAGAGCTTGAAACTCGGACGGCTCCTTGGCACAAGTGGAGCTTGCCAGGTGGGTGAGGCAACAAAATAACTAGGGAGAGCTGAGCTGAGCCGGAGCCAAGCCAGGGGCCCATGCTGGCTCCTAGAGACTGTGCACGAGCAGAGCATTTCAAATATTTGCCACGTTGATCATACACCAGTGGGCTCTGTACAAACCGTAGGACTGGCTGAACAAGACTGTCTTTCAATAAGTGCGAATATGCATAAGGTGTGCAACTAATAAACCTTTACTGGGATTGTAGCAGAAGGACTTATCATTGTGAAAAAGTATGTAAATAATGGAAATGAGGAAAAAGTAAGGAAGGGAAGGGAAAGAAGGGCAGCAAGGAGAAGCGGAGTTATGAACGGACAAGAAAGATTAAAAGAAAAAGGAAGAAGGAATTAGGGATGAAAGCTGTACAGAAGGAGCATAAAAAGAAATGAATAGCTCGAACACAGAAGAAAACAAGCATTTGCAATGCAATAGGTCTCGCATTTGGGAGAATTTAAGCTGTTGGCATTGTAAATTACAATGCCTTTTATTTATCTGTTTTGGTAACGGTTTACAGCACTGCATGACCTGCATCTCTCCACGCCTCTCTGCAGCAGTGGCCACTAGCGAGTAGAGATTTGGCGCACTAGTCCTCATGCCCCGGGCATATACACTGGATATCAGTATGGACGCAGGTATCAGGATACCCCGAGGAGCAAGAAGTGGCAGCTCAATGGGACTAGCATATGCTGCAGGTATCGGACACGGGCCAAATTCACAGACAGACAACTGCACTATTCATCCTTTGGGCGTCAATGCGATGGGTAATATTAACAGCTGTTGAAAGCGTCAAACACACACCTTTGTTCAATTTTGGATTTTAGCACGTATACGCGCAATGCCATGAGATGTGAATACAGCAAAGTTTTACAATATGCTGCCTTGCCTCACGTATGAACCCCTGAAAAGCTTGGCCAGGGGGCTGGGGCAGGCCTTCCTTCCAGGTCTGCACACATGCATTTCTGATGCCTACTGTTTGACATAGGAGTTAACAAGTTGTTGGACTGCGCAGTGTAAACGTGTCCCTCCCTTGGCGTGCTGTGGGTTCAAGCCTCTTTCCACAGCAGTACATAAGAAACTGCCAATGACAAAGAGGAGACGCTGTGATACCACAGGCAGGCAGGGGCGGGCACTGTGCACCAACACAGACATCCTGCAAGCCATCACTATTCGTGCACAGCGCATCACAAACGAAATTGGGCCCAAGAGTTTGCTAATAATGCATTACAATTTCAGCTACCTCCAAAGCCTGGAATTCTGAGCAGCGCCAGAGGGAAATCCAATAATCTCTGACTTGGATTACTCTGGGCAGGCGCTCAGCCCACTGAGCTATCTTACTACCACAGTCAGAACACAGTGGACTGGGGGGGGGCTATTTTAAAAAAAAGCACGTGTGTCTGGCGGCGTTTACTAACAAGCTGTCGCCATTGCGCAAAGGCAGACGCTTGTTTGTATTTGCATCACGCTTTCACTTTAACAATAGCTGCCGCCCCACACAGCACTCGCGGGGTTGGACGGCAGCTATTGTTAAAGTGAAAGAGCGATGCAAAACTGAAAACGCAGCTGCAATTTTTCACCGCATAATTTAGTCACGCTCCACCATCCTTTGGCCTTCGTTGGCCGCATAATTCCAGGTACCCTGTCTATAGGCAACACGGTCAAAGCAGTGTCTACCATAAACGCACAAAAACAAAACACTTACTACTGAAGCCAAAATGCTCTCATAATTAATCTGAAGCCAGCACAATGTGGATGCCCTATTCCTCTGACGTGTTCGCTTCATATATGTGTATAAACAAAAATATTATGAAAACACAACTGTGGTCCTCACACAAGACATCGTACACTCACCATACACCCCAAGTGACTGGCACTCTTCCATCAACGTCACTCGCACGAAGTAGTGTGCTACGTGTTCGCAAAAGCGCTTAGGCACCTTGTGAGGAATAAGAAGCGCTATGCAATACAATAGCATTCCGAGAGAAGTGTTACTTTAAACCGGATTTGTCACCCAGAGAACAGCAGCTCTCCACTAAATGTACCAACCGTTGTGCCCATATAGTACCAAAGGATGCTCACGTGAGGCTGCTTTGGTGCAGGTGACCCTGAGGGAGGAAAGTTCGGAGGCACGAGGCAGCAGAAACACAATAGCAGCAGAGGTGGACCTGAGCTCTGAGCACCAATGGAAATCTAGATGGGATTCTCATCATTCTAGCATACACTTCCTTTGTGATCTTCTATAATGGACTTTCCTGGAATGCAATGGAGAGTTAAGTGCGAAGCTAAGTTAATACAAGCATTTGCAATGCAGCAGTCTCGCATTTGTGAAAATTAGAGCTATTGGAGGTGTAAATGAAAATGTTTTTTACTTTTGATGTTTCTTTCAACCACATCATACAATGGACCGAGAACAACACCGGGGAATGACCAGAACACAGCCAGGTTCAATGCCTGCCAAAAAGCCTCAGCTGAGCCTGGCTGAACTGCAGAGAGATGGGGAGCGCTCTGACAGCTTGGAGCCCCTGGCGGGCTGTGGCACAGTCAGTCGCGAACAATGTTACATTAAATGGATGGCTAAAATGGGCAACATACCGACAGTGCACATTCAGCAGCTTCTGCGAGGCTGGTATTTATCCGGAGCCGTGCAGCTGGCTGGCCGGCCATCCACGGAACTCGCAGGGAGGGAGGGGGGGGTGAAACAGAGCCCGCTCATTTTGAGAACGTAAATAAAGAGGACGTAAAAGTAGCGCTGCGCACAGGACCTTCCAAAGGGGGGTCATCTGTCTGGGCTTGACACGAGAGATGGGGCGCAGGACTTGATTCCCGGTGCACTCACCACACTCCACACTGAAGCACGCCGTGTGGTCTATGCACATTGCACTGGCCTCTTCTGAGCTGCAGTGTGGTCTGAGTACACTGTACTCGTCTCTTCCTGAGCTGAACTGTGTGCTCTGTGGACACTGCACTCGCCTCTTCCTAAGCTGCGCGGAGTAGTCTGTACGCATTTCACAGAGTGCTCACCATGTGATCACTGCACTCACCCCAGCTGGAGTCTGCACTGCGTGGTCATCCGTGGGATGTGTTGTGACTCTGTGCACAGTACACCGCGTTGCATGGTGATGGTCTCCAGCATGGTATAGTGGAGCCTGCTGTGTGCTCTGTCCGCTGCACACAGCTTGTGGTGCCCTGTCACTTCACATCGTACAGGATACAAACTTGAGTCCCCCGCCTCCTCTGTGCACAGCCTTGAATGCGCCGTGAGCTATGACGTCTCGCAGCCCATTGATCGCATACAATCTCCTGTGTGCACTGTCTGGCAGTGCTGTGCACACGGCCCAACTGGCCGCGCGGTGTACGGAGTGAGCGGCCGGTCTCTCTCGGACTGGACGGTCGCGCTGTGCGCCCCCATTGTACACTGCTTGGACTCTGGCCGCTGGATGAGCTCAGTGTGCACTCCGCTGTGGACCCAGGTCGCTGGCTGCAGAGTTAGGTGGCGCAGCGTGTGCCATGGTCACTTATCGACTGGAAAGTTTACTCCTCGTGTACAGCGTG
The DNA here is from genome assembly GCF_964204655.1 of Triturus cristatus. Classification (NCBI taxonomy): domain Eukaryota; kingdom Metazoa; phylum Chordata; class Amphibia; order Caudata; family Salamandridae; genus Triturus; species Triturus cristatus. The sequence continues at coordinate 938,128,183 of NC_140587.1, read as the reverse complement.
GTCTGAGGCTTAACATGCTGCAGAGTTTAACAGAGAGCATCCTGAGGTTTCTGTTGGATTCCAAGGTACACTGGATGTGTGGTGTGCACATTCAGCCAGAGTGCGCGCGTGTGAGAATCGAGCTGTCTGGATAAAGAGGGGGTGGCCCCCATCGGGCTGCCGCTGAGCCTTCGGGAGCCGAGATCTGCGTGGCCAACTTCAGTGCCTGCCAACACAAGCATGGATACAGGCTTTAAAATGCATTCCAAATTGCGCAGTTAAATAATTAAATAAACAAGCGCGGTCCTCAGCGATGCCAAAAGCTGTTGCCACGCCATTGTTGGAAAGAAAACAGAAAGTGCTCACCCAGTAAATAAAAGACAATGTGTCACGCCGCGAAGGCAAAGATCCATTCCCAATCAGAACACGCCCTTTGCAATAATTAGTGATGCAAAATGATGCACACCAATAGAAATTACGGGCAGAGCAGAGACTCTGTTTCTAAAACTGTATTGATTCCAAGAGGCCCTCGCATGGCAAGGGCTGCGCATGCGCTGCTAACGCCAGGCGAGATCTAAAAAAAGTTAATGTTAGGGTTTTGCTTTTTGAAAGTTTCTAAGCGTGCAATGCATGTCTTTTCAGTATTGAACTGGAGGTCAACAAAAAGCTATTTGGCTACTGGTGATACCATCATGACACAGTGGCACCATCATGGGACAGTTCGGAGTCTAGTGAAAAGACCCTGGAGGAGTTGTGCACTATTGAAGAGTTTACAAAACTCACCACTATTACCTTTACCATTACCAATACATTGAAGGAAGCCTCGCTGGGAGTTCAATGCGGTCTTTTTCACCAGTGAAAGACCAGAAAGGGAGCAACTTCAGTGATGCAGCTGACAATTCACAGAACTCAATCAAATACAGGCAGGTAAAACTGCAAACAGCTCAGACACAGGCTCCTCTGTCCTGTTGCCCCTCAGAGAGAGACTTAATTCAGTCCCTCCTGTAATCACTCCCTTCTCATAAGGGCCCGTTCGGTGTCTGACCCGATACGACCCGAGTCATCAACTGATACCTGCATCACCTCCTGCGTGTCAATAACCTCAAAGGTGTCTTACCACTTCCTTCACTAGAATGCCTCTTTCCTGCCATCTTCATCATCCATAACTGTCACTAACATTGAACAAAAACCATGATGTTAGAATATAAAAAAGGTGTCTTTAAATTAGAAAAAAGTGTATTTCTTTAACTTGCAAAAGCGTTTTTTCTTAGCACATCACATGATATCACTGCATTGATAAGTATCTATTAAAAGTGAGAGTTTTAAACATGAACTGAGAATATATTCCTGTCTGCCCTGATGACAATGCGATCAGTGAACTAAGAGGCAAGTCACAAATCAGTCACGTGTACCCTATATATGGGCTTGTTTCTTATTACACATGGAGTAATGTTTTGGTCTATTAAACAAGAGCGATTTTTTTTGTGCAGCACACATCCTGAACTCATGTATTTGAAGGTTCTATCGTATGTGATACTGAACAAAGAATAGGCTTGGTGAAACAAAAGTGTTTGTCTAGGAAAACACAAGTTGGTCAAGCAGGGAAGCCGGGATTTTCAAGTCTCACACTGGTTAGATAACCACCAGATTCAGATGCCTTTTAGACATCATCCTGGTCCGTAACAATAAGAAAAATGTGAATATTGTGACTGCAGGACTAAATCAGATCAGATGCTAAACAGCAGTATACGGGGCATGATTTTGGGACGCGCTTTAGTGGAGAATAATCAGACTTCTAAAAGTAATGCTTAATTTTTCCTTGATTAGCCATGGTACAGTAATGAAAGTATACAAGTGAATTCTCCTTTGGTTTTAGTACCCAAAAATTAGTAATTGCTTTAATTTACGGACGAGAAAGTGTCACTAAAAAGTATTACACATTTGGCAGTAGAATGTCGCACATAACCACACTGAAATCATAGAAATGTCACACACAAGCAATCTGAACACTTGGCAGCGATGCTCTCATTACAGCCGGTGAGTCTTCAGTACTTTTGTAACTGAGAGCTCCTCGGACCAGTGTCCCTCGTGACTACAGACTGATTGTCTCATCGATCGCTAGTAAAGCAGAGTGTCTGCAGCCGACTGAGCCAGTGAGTGCGACAGACAGTGACTTGTAGAGAAAATTCTCGCTGACTAAACTAAGTGCCCTTTCATTTCTGGTGCTTTGCAGCAGTCTTAAGATCTTCTTAGAGTTTTTCGTTGCTCAAATGCGTGTAATTTCTGATATTTATGTTTCCCTCGTCTTCACTGCTTGAGTTTGCTCGTGTGAAAGTGTCACTCAGTCATTGAATGTCACTCATAATTTCACTAAAATTATGAAAATGTCACACACAAGCAATCTGAAACCTTGGCATCTAGGGGGAAAGGGGTTATGGGCGAAAGGAAGAGGTTAAAGGTTAAAGGAACACACCCATGTTTATTTGGGAGAGGAGTGTATGGAAAACGTTTCTTATTAAGAAAAGTATATTCCTAATAGAGAAAAAGTTAGATGTGAAACGCACCTTTAGCCATTATTTTTACGTGGCATTTTTAGCAAATGGGTTGTATCTTTGTATGATGTTATAAAACTTAGTTTTGAAAACTATCTTTATTGAATCGGAACAGGAACTTTATGCATTCTATCTAAATAAACAATGTGTCATTCACTGACAGTCAATCCTGCTCCCTTCAATGAAATCTTTCAGTGTCACAAGTCTGCACATATACACAGGCATGGATACCTTTACTATCCATGAGCTAGGCTGGCTGTCTCCTCCTGGTCCAATGGGATTCATTCTTTTAGTATCAGGCAATGCAAAACTGGAGGAATGACGTCGGGCATTATTAAAATGCTTTACGATCACGGGTACACGCGATAATAGAAATATGTTTCTACAAAGCATTTCATAGTGAACTTACAAATCGCTGTTAAGAACTTGTGACCAACCCACCAAAGTAGAAGTCAACTGCGAATATTAAACTCACTGAAACAAAACAGCATGTAGGTCAGTGTTTTCCTGACCTACAGGATGTGAGGTTGTGAACCAATTTTTGGCGAGGCAAAAAGCAATAAGTAAAGATGCTTTTAAATTCTAGATAGATCTTGTAAAATTTGCTGTGCTTCAAAGACAGAGGTCAACCGGTAGGCTATGTCTTCTCACAAATTGCTGCTTATGTTTTTTAACATGGGGATTGCGGTTTAAAAACTCCTCTCACTTTGCAGACAGAGAAAGAAAAGTAAAGTGAATTATGTGACAATCTTGCTGTGGTACAGGGAGTGTGAAAAGAAAGGCTGTAGGATGTAATATTTTTCTAGCACAACAACATGTAACTACCTGTGAATGAACTGTACATATTTAGCAGCTCTGAAAGCAAAAATTAAGCACTCCTTTGTAATTCTGAAATGTGACGGAAACTAAGATTTTAATATGATCAAAACAAATCAAGACACTACTTGGTGATGCACAAATTATAAATATTTACTGAAACCCGTTTTACACACACTATCATTTGTGTGTAATATAGTTTTAGCAGTAAAACTATGTGTGTGCATATTAGGGTGACCAACCGTCCGTAAATTTCACGGACAGTCCGTAATTTCGGCTGTCTGTCCGTTGTCCGTGAAGGATACTTTAACGGACGCCATTTGTCCGTAATTTTAACCGGGCACCGGTCGCACCACCCTAAAGACGGCACAGCTTCCACCCACCTCCCTGCTTGACTCCGATGCTGTACCCAAGCTCAGATCCCAGCAGCATTGGAGAGGCACAGCGGGATGGCAACCCTCACACCTTCAGCCCTTGATGAGCTGTTAAGAGGTGTTTGAAGGTGACTGAGAGGGAGGGGCTGCAGCTTCAGGCGCAGGGGCATCTATTCAGATGCAAACAGCCCTGAATGCGTCATGTCTCTGCAATTTAGAGGGGCCTCACACATTCTCTTTCTGCCCAGGGCCCCAAACATCCTAGAACCGACCCTGATTACACCGAGGCAGCTCGTGGTTCTCTTCACAGAGCTTAATTATGGTCACTAAATTGTAAGCAAACCTCGGATCTTCAAACATGCAGTCTATAATGTAATAAAATAAAGAAATGGCACAATCACACCCACGCTGATTAACAAAGTATGGAGGACAATCAGTTAAATCAGTTCAGTTGGAGTATCTCCTTTAAGTACTGTACAGCACAGTGGGGGGTGGCAAAAATTACATTTTAGAAAGAGAGCCCGTCGTCTCGTTGTCTTGTCCAGGAGGGGGTGAGGAGCCCTACCCCACCCCGGAAGAGACCAAGATGATACTAGAATACTGCATGCCCACCCCTATGCCCACCCTGGTGGATCCTGTTCCCCCTCCTGTGATGGCGTGATGGCTCCTGCCACCCCCCCCCCCCCCCAGTGATGGCTCCTGTCCCCCCCCTCCGCATGTGATGGCTCCTGTCCCCTCCTGTGGTGGATCCTGTCTCCACCCTGGGTGGCTTCTGTCCCAGTCCTGGAATGGCTCCTGCAGCGAGGGTGAAGTTCTTGATGGGCTTCATCTCAAAAAGGCTCAGCTCAAAATAAATATGAAAAGGTGGGCGAGTGAGTAAGTGAAGGGACGGCTGGATGAATTAGTGAAAGGGTGAATGGATGAATGAAAGATTGAATAGGTGGATAATGAGAGAGGATGGATGGACTGATGAGTGAGTGGAAGGATGGATGAGAGAAAAGGTAAATAGCTGGATGTATGGGAGGAAGGGTAGCTGGATGTGTAAAAGGGTGGATGGATGAGTGAAAGGATGGATGGATTGATGAATTGATAAGTGCAAGGGTGAATGGATGGACGGATGAGTGAAAGGGTGGATGTAAGGATGGATGAGTGAGTGAAAGGGAGGGTAGATGGACAAAAGGATGAATAGATGAGTGAAGGAGTGAAAGGATAAATGGATGAGAGAAAGGATGGATGAGTGATAGGGTCAATGGATGGATTGATGAGTAGATGGATGGGTGGGTGGATGGATGGAAGGAAGGATGGCTAAGTGAAAGGGTCAATGGAGAGAGAAAGGGAGGATGAATGGATGACTGAAAGGGTGGATGGGTGGAAGGATGAGTGACTGGGTGGATGGATGGATGGGTAAGTGAATGAATGGCTGGATGGGCGAAAGGGTAAATGGCTGGATGGATGAGTGAATGGATGGATGGATGGGTAGAAGAGTGGATGGATGAGTGTACAGATGGATAGGGTGAAAGGGTGGATGGATGGATAATGGATAGATGAGTGAAAGGATGGATGAGTGAAATGATAGATGGAAGGATACATGATGGATAGGTTTGCAAATGGTTGAATGTGTTTGGATATGGCTGGGCTTACTTATATACTATTGCGCGACCTCCTCTGATGTGTCTGTAAAAAGTACCTATTGTCCTGAAGTTTTGTCCTGAATTTTGACCTCCTGAATTTTGACCCTTTGTCCTGAATTTTTACACTCACCGTCCTGAATTTGCACCAATGCCAGTTGGTCACCCTAGTGCATATAATATTTAGTGGCCATTTCAATGGGAAATGTGCTGTCTGTAAATGACAGTTTGCTTTAGTTACATTAATAAATCGCCCCCCTCATGTCAATTAAAGCTAGCTGGGTCGCAAAAGTTTGTTGTGCTGAAAATTGGGCTGTGGTTCTTAAAAGTCTGGGAAACAATGTTGTGGCTAGCATTAAGATTGACTCGGCTTGTTTGGAAACTGCGTGAATCTGAGAAGGACCTTACGTTCAATGGAAACACACTTGAAGAGTGAAAGGATTTGGTGACTTTACCTGAACAGCCCCGGTCATGCTCTTGCTGAAAGTCTGTCTACCACCTCTGGTCGAAGTGAACCATTCCTAACACTTCCAAGTTCGGGGTGCTTCAAATGAAACCCATTTCGCCTTCGAGCTTTTTAACATTCAGTTTAACATTACTACGTCAAAGCAGAGCGAGGTTAAGCGGTATCTTTGTTTACAAGTCTCGATTCGGTGGACGCACCTGAGAAGCGATTCTTCCGCCTGCCCACGGATGTGACGTGGCACAGGAGGTTAGGGGCCTTCGGTCCCGCCTTTAGAACGGGTGGCGATGTTACAGAAACGAATGAATGCCTCGTCTCTCGAGTAGGCTAGCCTTTCTTTCCCACGTTCCATGTGAGATTTCTCACAGAAGCATTGTCAGTAGCCAGAGAACTCCCCCCTCCCCCTTTCCCCCACCCTCCCACTTTCTGGGGATCTTCTTGGCCCTGCGCACTATCTTTCCTGGCAGCCATTATAATTTTGTCAAGTGATCCCATTTCCTTCAATGCACAGTGAACGTGTGTGTTTGCAGCCACTTCTGACAATCTCACGCAGCCCTCCCTGCCTGCTGCGCCCTTACGTAATTTGTCACACACTTACAAAGGAAGTACTAACATCTTCCATCGACCTTGACATTTACGGGCACTCGGCACACCAAGGGCGAAATGTCCACAAAAAAAGTGCAAGGAATTACAAATTTAGACAAAGAGTATATACATACTCAATAAATAAATTGGTAGAATATTTTAAGAATCTAGCATTCCGGATTCTATTTGAGGAAACCGGTTTAGCATTGACTACTTTTCTATGACTTTCCCGCTTTTGTCCAATGATCGCATTACAGCTGCTCGTTCAAATCTATGCACAAAATCACACAATATTAATCACTATATATAAACAAAAATACTTCCATGTAAGCGGAGGACAGGTCAGAATATAAGAAACCCGTGGTTTTGGTGTTCTTGTGTTTTTTCAAATGTAAACATTTAGGCCACAATATGGATACACTCTCCAATGTCAAATGTGCACGCTTTGAAGTTTGCCTGAGATAGCAGGATAAAGGCATTCTGAAGTCTTCACCACTCGTTTTCAAATCTGCTAGATGGATTTCAGTAACTCACAAAACCTATAATGGCCCACACAACTCAGTGCCCAGAAGCCAGACCGGAGTGCAAACACCTCATTCTAGCGTTCCTACTTGTGTAAAATATCTTTCAAATAAACAATCTGCACCAGTAGAGAAGGAAAATGTCCTTTGTTTGCCCGGATTAGCATTGTCAGTGGTTTTGTTCATGGCACAGAATGGTGATTACCACATCCAAACAAGGGCAGGGCAGACACAACCACAAGTCCGTAAGGCTTCAGACCGTGGAATGTGCTTGTTTGTTCAGTCTGGCTCGCTGGAAGAAGTTTGTTCTCAACGCACTTCCCAGAGTCATGTCCGGTGCCAGATACCGGGACACTTTTGGCATTCTGTTGTAACTTGAATTCCCGTGCAATATAAAGCCGACAAAAGCATATGTGTTGAAACCTGGGTTCTCGCAAAGTTGCAAGGATTAGGCTCAAATCTCAGTCAGTATTTAATGCCTCTCACATCTCCTCAGAATTCATCAAGCTATTACCGCATTGCTGGCCAGGGCCGGTGAGGCCTTTGTGGGCACTTGGCGATGCTGCGGTGGCTTGGGCCCACTTTTACATGCCTCCCTGCGGCTGCTGCCACTCTCACCAGCTCAGGTCCTTCCTGTAGCAGCTGCTCCTCCATAAGGCAAAGGGGACTGTCAGACATGCAGTATAATCGACAGTGCAGGGACCAATAAGGCTATGCATGTGGGGAGTTACAGCTGGTTTTGCAGGCTCTCCAGTATCCCCCCTGTGAGCCCTTGGTGTCTGTGGGGTTATGCATTCTGACTCGTCTTGTCTGTCTCCTTTCTTTCGGGAGTTTGTGAACAGGAGTGTTCTTTGATTGGGCCCTGGCGTTGTGCGCATAGTGGCTTGTTCAGTCATTTTCTGCAAATAGTGTTTGTTCCAGTGTGTTTTCCCAGATCCTCTGTCTCCTGGGGTGGTAGTACTTACTTCTTTTGTGTGCCGAGGGTGTTTCTGCTCTGGCTGGCCCCTGTGAGGGTTCTCTGGGTCCCCTCGGATTTCTTTGTGTGATTTGACATGCTCGTGGGGGTTCAGCCTTCGGTCCAGGCTTGAGCCGGTGGTTCGGGTTGTTGTAAATTAAGGCAGAATGTGATTAAGCATTTACTGAAAACATTAGTGTTTCCCTTTTATCGTGTTTTCCTCATATGTTGGCCGAAGTCCGGACTCCATTTTGTATTGACATGCTGCCACGTGTTCACCACGAGGAGAGTCCGACTTCTGTGTTAAGTTGCTCTTGTAATCTGCCTAGCAACAGTTATAAATAGCTCCCTCTTGTCCATCTGGCGCATGCCCAGACTTGACCACATCTGTTATAATTAGCTTTGCTTGACCATGTGTTTTCGCGGGCTCAAGGAGTGTGTTAGCTCCGCCCATGTATTGATTTAGAATCGAGAATGACCCTAAATGGTAATGTTCTTCGACTTCATGTACTATCCACCCACTCATGAGCCCCTCTGTTGTGTATAAAAGGGGACTGTGTACGCAAGTTCTGTGTGCTACTCCTTGCAATACTGAAGAGTGTTGTGTGGATTGTAGGACCACCCTTAAGGGTTAATAAACATTGTTTTTGTACTTTGCAGTTTCCGTGCCAACTTCCTTATAGATTTCGTTACAGAAGAGCGAACCCTTGTCTCTTGCGGGCCTAGCTGGGGCTTGTATTCATCAATTGGCGCCCGTCACGTGGGGCTCATCGGCGACTCGGATGCTCGAAGGACTGGTCGCGACGAAGGTGAGGAGTTTGGCCGGGGACGTGATCACTGCCAGCGGCGTCTTAGCCTTGGCATCCCGAGGTTTTTCTTCCTTCCCTTCCGAGCTGACCATCTGGGTGGCGCCGGTCATCGACTGAGACCTCTTCTGTCGGTCCTGCCGTGAGAGCCGTTTGGGCGATTGTGGAGCTTGGCAGTTGGAACCTGGACTCTTGATTGGTAAGAACCGTTGTACGGTACTTGCTCCGAGTTTTGAAGCCTGATCTGGCTATTTGAGTTTGATTGATGGTGACTAGTCATATTTTGAATTTGTCTTTGTGAACATATATGCGTTGCAACACATATAGGCAGGTAATGTGGAGAAATTTCTCCGGAGCTGTGTAAACTTGGAACGGCGCAACGATTAAGTGCCATTTTTCTTGATAATACTGCATATTTTGCATTATTCTTAAACATGCCTGCTTTTAGCGCACTCCGTAAGTGGTGCTGCTGTCTGGGTAACCGGTTGAACCTCGAGGAATCTGCTCCAGCTCCCCCAGAGGGGACTCCTAATAGGGATATGTACGTGAAACATGGTCTTTCTTCCATAATGTACAGCACATTGTGGAGGAAATATACCAAGAAGGATCCTGAGTTGCGATGGCCTTTGTATGGATCGTTTGATATGCGTAAGATTGAGTATGTGGAACAGTGTATGTGTAAGCGACGTGCTCGTCAGGATATGTTTGAGTGTGTGCGGTTATGGGTGAAGGAAGTGCGTGAGCGAGAGAAACGTGAGAAAGCATTGTTTGATAAAGAGCAACGAAAGAATGATCATGTGCGAGCACAAGAAGCAAAGCGTCGGGAGGACAAAGAGCAGACGGATAGACAAGAGAAAGAGCGTAGGCTACAAGTTTCGGGTCAATATGTTGTTCGCCAGCCACTTTATCCTGTCCTTAATAATCCTGATGACGATTTTTATTTACTAGATCGCTCTCCGCCCCCTTATGTTGGCGCATCGGCTCCGCGGCCGCAAGATTCTGACCCGGCTTCGGGTAAGGTAGACACACGGTCCATGTTGCCGGCCGAGCAAATGGCTGAGCTTCGGCAAATCTCCTTCCGTGCGCTGAAAGGCAAGGTATCCCAGGAGGAATTATTTCAAATTTGGGGGCCATGGCAGGAGAGAGATAAAGTGTATTTTCTGGGTCATTTCGCGGATGAAGTGATTAATGCTTTCCGAAAATATTCTCATGTTTTTGAGCCTGACGAAGTGTCTTCGGATGCCAGAGCAATACGTAACGGTGCTTTTTCTCCCTCTAAGGCTCCTGAGGCGGCTCGGCGGCTGTTCGCCTTGCGGGACGAGGTACTGGCCCTTCGAGAGAAAGCACGCCAACGAGCGGAAACGGAGAAGCAGTCGGATTCGGTTGCAGCAGAGGGCCACCCATCCGCCTCCCAGTCAGATAAGGATGACATAGTGCATGCTAAACCAATGCGAGAGGCGGCGCCTTTGTATGTTCCTCCTAAGGGAGCGGGGACTAGCTCCGATATCAACTCCGTCGATGCTAAGGGATATTTCGTGTATAATTGGGTTTATACTCCATGGCATAGAGCCGATGTTATGGCGTTAAAGAATGCATTGCCTGACCCCCGCAAGAATCCAGCGGCCTTCTATGAAGAAGTCGAGGGGGCCTTGAATTCTTGCATTATGACCTTGGCGGATATAGATCTGTTCTTTGGCCTTATTCTACCACCGGACACGTGGCGATCTGTCCGAAAGGTGGATGATATAGTTGCTTTTAAGGCCCGGTGGTCTGACCTTGAGGATGAGGATAGGGAGCGGAAGCCCGCACAGAAACCTCCCCGGAATATTCTAGATCTCCCTGCTGCTATTGTGGCTAAATTAAAAACAATAATCCCCCCCAAGAAGATTGACTGGAATATGTTGGCGGCATGTAAGCAGAAAGTTGATGAGTCAGTGGCAGATTTCTTCACGCGCTTTGAAGAAACGTTCCATGATTTTAGTGGCCAGTCGCTTACCGACGACACAGGCCGCCACCTTTTCGCGGACAAATATGTGGCTAATCTGCTGCCGGCAGTTGCGGCCCGGTTAAAAGCGAGTGAGAGTTCTTGGTCCTCCGCGACACCGACGGCCCTTCTGACCATCGCCCAGTATTATGAGCGTCAGGAGCACGAGGCGAAGGGCCAGGAGGAGAAGAAGTCGAAAGATCTCAAAACGAAAGTTATGTTAGCACAAGTATATGGCCCGCCCCGCCGGGGTAATAACAATAGGGGAAGGAGCGGATCTTATGGTCCCCCTTCGGGCCGACCTGATTTGAATAAGAACCAATGTGCGTACTGTAAGCAGTTGGGCCATTGGGCCAGGGAGTGCCCAGCGTTGCGCGCTTCGCGGCAGGGGCACACTCCGGGTGGCCAGAGAGGTAGGGGGGGCTTCTCGAACTTTAGAGGGAATTCCAACGATAATGCCCGTTTCGATACTGCAGGACAGCACCGAGATAGCTCGAATGTTTTTGATCGCCAGCATCAGTACCATGTATCGGACATCGATCATTCGGGATATCACGATTCTCAGCATGCATAGGAATGCGTAGGATGGGGGTCCGAATCAGTTGAGGTGCCGGTCGATCAGACGGGTCCTTATGTATCGGCTGAGGTTTTAGGTTCTACTGATCAGTTCCTAGTGGATACAGGAGCGACACGTAGTGCATTGTCTAGGTACTTGGTTCCGGGGGCTCCCCCATCCGGCTCAATAGTTACATCGGTAGGGTTTGACGGTACACTTTCCCGAAGCCCTCTTTCACAGCCCCTTGCATTTAAAGTTGATTGTTTTTCTGCGCCTTGTCCGTTTCTGCTTGCTCCGTACACACCGGATAACATTATGGGCCTTGATATGTTAAAGCATTTTAGGGCTACAATTCGCTGTTCCCCTGAGGGTGTGAGGGTGATTTTAAATGACAACTACCCCCGATCTGGGCGGATGTGTACGGTCTCAGAGGATGCGTTGTTGGCTACCCTCCCCCAAACTTTATGGGCAACATCGGACACGGATGTGGGACAGATGGTGATTCCTCCAGTCCACATTAGTGTCCAGGAGGGGGCGGTGCTACCGCGCCTCCCCCAGTATCGTATTTCCCAGGAGGGCGAGGAAGCTCTCATACAGATTGTGCAAGATTTGATCGCAGTGGGAGTAGTGGAAGAAGTCCCCTATAATATCTGTAACAGCCCGATTCTCCCTATTCTGAAAAAGGACACGGATGCAAAGGTTTATCGGTTCATAATTGATTTGAGGGAGGTGAACAAGATCGTGATACCTCAGTACCCGGTGGTTTCCGATATCACGACGTTGCTCACCCTGGTCCCGCCTACGGCGACCGTGTTCTCAGTGATTGATTTGAAAAATGCCTTCTTTTCTATTCCCATTCACCCTGATAGCCGATTCCTTTTTGGGTTCACATTACACAATAGATCTTATCGCTTTTGTAGAATTCCCCAGGGCTACACAGAAAGCCCTAGTATTTACAGTCAGGCTTTGAAACGACAGTTGGATTCCTTTGCTTTACTCGAGGGGGTCGCCCTCATTCAATATGTCGATGACATCCTGTTGGCGGCTGACACCCTGGAGTTGTGCGAGAAAAGCACGATAGCCTTACTTTCCTTTTTAGCATCCCACAATCACAAGGTCTCTAGGAAGAAATTGCAATTCTGTAGACCAAAGGTGACTTATTTGGGTCACCTTTTGTCTAAGGAGGGGCGTGCACTCACACCAGATCGTATCCAAGTAATTTTGGACACACCAAGGCCATCCACGCAGAAGGATGTGCGTGCATTTTTGGGTCTTGTTTCTTTTTGTAGACAGTGGATATTGGGGTTTTCACACATAGCTAAGCCATTACTAGCGCTCTTGACAAAAGACACGCCCATCCCGATCCCCTGGTCAGATGGGTGTGACGCTGCTTTTCAGCAATTAAGACAGGCCCTTTGTTCAGCACCAGTGTTAGGGACCCCTGATTATGCAAAACCCTTTTCGTTGTATGTGCATGAGAAAGATGGATGTGCATTATCAGTTTTAGTGCAGATGCACGGCGACAAGCAGCGCCCGTGTGCATACTTTTCGGCTGTGCTTGATCCTGTCGCCCGAGCATTACCAGGGTGTTTTCGCTCGGTTGCGGCGACAGCTGTGTCAATACGGCAGAGTGAAGGAATTGTATTGTCCCATAAACTGTTGGTGTTAGTTCCCCACGCTGTTGATGCCCTGCTTAACCAAACAAAGACGCAGCATTTGACTAGTGCCCGTTTAACGGGATATGAGTTGACGCTTTTGGCTCCTCATATTACGTTGAAAAGGTGCGTGACATTAAACCCGGCCACATTGTTGCCATACCCCGAGACCCAGCCTGAGGCACAGAAAGCGCATGATTGTATTCTTGTGACTGAGGAACAGACAAAGGGTCGTATTGATCTCCAGGATACACCCTTTTCAGATGTAGATGGAGAGTTGTGGGTGGATGGATCATGCCTGAAGCTACCAGATGGTACGACTTCAGCAGCATATGCAATTACCACGTTACAGACGATAGTGGAGACAGCACGCATACCACAGAAATCAGCTCAAGCAGCGGAACTGATAGCGTTAACACGAGCGTGTGAGCTCAGTACAGGATTGTGTGTGAATGTTTACACAGACAGCCGCTATGCCTTCGGAGTAGCGCACGATTTCGGCCTACTCTGGAAGGAGAGAGGGTTTCTAACGTCACATGGGGTACAGATAATGCATGGGGAGTTAGTTCATAACCTTTTAACTGCATTGACATACCCAAAGAAAATTGCCATTGTTAAGTGTAGCGCCCATAGGAAAGTGGTTGATAAGGTTGGAGAAGGGAATGCGTTAGCAGATCGAGTAGCACGGGAGACTGCGATGCAGCCCGGCACTACTGCCATGTATGTAGTGAAGTCACAGGTGGAGAGATGGCATGATGCGAAGGAGCAAGTGCGAGAAATACAAAAGACCGCTTCTGACAAAGAGCGGGAACAATGGGTTAGCGAAGGAGAACTGGATGACGAGGGTTGCTGGAGAAATAAGCAGATGGATAGATGGAAATTACCCACGGCTTTTGTACAACCTATGGTCCAGATGGCACATGGGCTAGCACATGTTGGAGCTTCCGCAATTGTGAAATTGCTTACCCAAGTCTGGGAGCATCCAGAGATTGCTAGCACAGCAAAGAGGGTGGTGCAGACCTGTATGATTTGTCTGAAGTACAACCCAGGGAAAGGCACTCGAACTCCAGCAGGAGGATTTGCGACACCCACTGCACCCTTTGAGGTTCTGCAGATGGATTACATCCAGCTTGAGCGCTGTAACAATTTGAAGTATGTTCTAGTAGTGGTTTGCGCCTTCAGTAAGTGGGTTGAGGCGTACCCTGCGAAAGACAATACTGCAATGACTACAGCGAAGCTATTGCTGAAAGAGTTTTTCCCCCGATACGGCGTCTGTAGACTTCTGTGGAGTGATAATGGCCCTCACTTTGTAGCGGATGTTATAAAGTATGTCTTGAAGGGCCTAGGCATCACTCAGAAGTTCCATGCCGTGTTCCACCCTCAGTCTGCAGGACTAGTCGAGAAGTATAATGGTACACTGAAGCTTAAGATCGCCAAAATTCAAGCTTCAACATCTTTGACTTGGCCAGACGCCTTGCCACTGGCGTTATTGTCAATTAGGTCGGTGCCACACTCTCGAACCGGCCTTACGCCCTATGAGATTGTATTTGGACGACCAATGAACATTTGGGGTCCACCAAGGCCTAAGGCTGTGTATGATGTACCTTGTGTGATGATGGGTGATTATCTGGCACAGTTAACGGATAACTTGGTTTCTATTCATCAACAGGTCCGAGAGGCGCTCCCTGATCGGTCTACTGGCGAAGGACATGGTCTCCGGCCCGGAGACCATGTGATGATAAAGGTCTTCGATAGATCGAACAGTTTGGAGCCGAGATGGATCGGACCTGAGCAAGTCCTTCTGGCAACGAGGACGGCAGTGCGAGTCTCGAACAGGAAGAATTGGATCCATTCCTTGCACTGTCGAAAGGTACCGCCCGGATTGGTGGAGTCTGCCGTGCTGACCGATCAACGAGAAGTCCTAGCAGCAGAGACAGGCCGTGTTGCGAGGCCAAACGACACTGAGGAGCTCTTTTCGGACCACACGACTTCTGGAGGAAGGCGATATCATCTGCGACCAAGGAAGTGAGATCTTCAGTACTGGGACATACTGTCAGAACGGCCCTTGGGTTAGTGAAACGGAGAGCCGCTGAGGCAAGGGGGGGGGATCAGCCCTGCATTAGTATAGCGACACCCGTCTTGGCCCGTTGGTGAAGAAATCAACCGCTGCCCAAGGGGAAGAGTTCTGACAGACTTTTAGTTTCAGGAAGATATTAGGGTATTGTTTCCTTTGACATGGAGAAGAAGAAGATTTTTTGTGCGTTGGGGTTCATGCTAACAGTAGCTATCGTTGGTATAACCACATGGTTTGTGGAGGAGGCAACTCCAGCCCGAGAGACACTTGTGTTGACGACTCCAGTGCCTGCGGAGCACTACTTTTACACATTGCCATATCAAGAGTTGAAGTATCGACAATCCTATTTGAATAACACTTTCATTCAGATGCTGCATCACACCCACGTTGCTACAAATGCTACGAACTGTTGGATATGTGGGATGATGCCAGCCCATCAGAAGAAAGGAGGTACGCCATTCATACCACTTCCTTTCTCTCACAATGGCTCTTGTAGAGCATGGTACACTTTGTTGTTTGCCACTCGGAAACCGACAGTGGGACGACTGCTTTTTAGACTTAATAAAGAATGTCATCAGGACAGAAATGGATATCCACAAGCAAATGGAACGATTTGGGAATGGGAAGAGTACCGACCAGACAATGAATCCATTCCCTATATCTTTACGAACACTAGAGACACTATGGGGAAGGACAAGTTTGTGATCCAAGTGGCACAAGCCCAAGCGGACCTGTGTGTCCAGAGTGTGGGTTTTATCCCTGTTGGTGTCAGTGATTGTTTAACTGTTCTGAATATCGACGGACTGAATAACAGCACCTTCCTAGCATCCCATAATACCTATTTTGTATGTGGAAATAAAGGTTATTACCGTTTGCCGGCTGGGTGGTCCGGGGTATGCTATGTATCATTCTTATTACCTCCTGTATTCCTAGCTCCCGCATCTTATCATAAGGATCTGAAATTATTGAATAATGTGACTGTAAATAGGTATAAACGTACTTTATCAATTGACGATGTAGATCAGACTGATACCAGTCTGCAACAGTATATTGATTTTAACTTAGGACTGTTTTTCTTTGTTGGAGCTGCCCTGAACAGTAGGAAGATCCGAAGATTAACAAGAGTGGTAGAAGCTGTGACAAATCAGACTGCTGCTGCTCTTGGGAATCTTACGGAAGAATTACAGATTACCAGAATTGTT
Organism: Triturus cristatus; assembly: GCF_964204655.1. Classification (NCBI taxonomy): domain Eukaryota; kingdom Metazoa; phylum Chordata; class Amphibia; order Caudata; family Salamandridae; genus Triturus; species Triturus cristatus. The sequence continues at coordinate 938,112,033 of NC_140587.1, read as the reverse complement.
GCATTGCAGAATCGTATGGTATTGGATGTAATGCTAGCTGATCGAGGAGGAGCCTGTAAAATTATTGGAAGTAGCTGCTGTGTGTTCATTCCTGATCATACGCCATCCGTTTATAACGCCATTAATAAGCTGCATAAAATAGCAGCTGAAATCCACACGGAAAACGGCACTTGGTCCTTTTCTGGATGGTTTTGGGCATTGGTTACTGCCTGGGGATGGAAGGTCTTAACTGGTCTCTGCATTATTATAGCAATTCTGTCCTTTCTCTGTATGTGTATTCAATGTGGACCATTATGTTGTTCTGTATGCATTTCATTCTGCATTCCAGATAAGAAAGCTATTGCCGAAGTTGCCCGCCAGAAGGGTCTAGCTAAAGAGGTTAAAGGAATGATGATAATTGACATATACGATGATTATTCTTGGAAGCCAGATGTCTTCAGTAAATGCTGAAAGGGTCGTCTGTTGTAAATTAAGGCAGAATGTGATTAAGCATTTACTGAAAACATTAGTGTTTCCCTTTTATCGTGTTTTCCTCATATGTTGGCCGAAGTCCGGACTCCATTTTGTATTGACATGCTGCCACGTGTTCACCACGAGGAGAGTCCGACTTCTGTGTTAAGTTGCTCTTGTAATCTGCCTAGCAACAGTTATAAATAGCTCCCTCTTGTCCATCTGGCGCATGCCCAGACTTGACCACATCTGTTATAATTAGCTTTGCTTGACCATGTGTTTTCGCGGGCTCAAGGAGTGTGTTAGCTCCGCCCATGTATTGATTTAGAATCGAGAATGACCCTAAATGGTAATGTTCTTCGACTTCATGTACTATCCACCCACTCATGAGCCCCTCTGTTGTGTATAAAAGGGGACTGTGTACGCAAGTTCTGTGTGCTACTCCTTGCAATACTGAAGAGTGTTGTGTGGATTGTAGGACCACCCTTAAGGGTTAATAAACATTGTTTTTGTACTTTGCAGTTTCCGTGCCAACTTCCTTATAGATTTCGTTACAGAAGAGCGAACCCTTGTCTCTTGCGGGCCTAGCTGGGGCTTGTATTCATCAGGGTTGGAATTCTGCTGGTGTGTAAGCTGTTTTGTCAGCCTTCTCCTCTGGGGATACAGGGAAGGCCTCCTTAGGGCTTGTCTGCTTTCCTGGTTGAGGGGCAGGGAGCTTGTGTTTGCATTTTACTTGCAGTTGTCCTGGATTTCTTTTTTACATGTGTACATCATCAAGGTAAGAAGATGTAGGGGTATTGCTTTGATTACCTGCCGGTAATAGTATTACTCGGAGTCCTTCTCTCGCCGTGATGACTCTGGCCCTCCCCCCATTCCACCCTTTTCCGGTCAGTCCAACTGTGTGGTATTTGGGCTTGGTACGGTTCAGGAAGTTAAAGGGGGGAGGGGGGCTTGTATGTTGGAAAAAGTTGTGATTGGAGGCACAGGGGCCTCACTATGCAAGTCATAAGCGCGAGAGTAGGGCTTAGATTAATGCTGTTTCCGGTAAGTAATCAAAGCATTCACTGTGAGGGATGGCATTCGGCCCTGTCACGCACATCCACACACATTAGTTCGATTTGGAGCCTTTGCAGCAGTCCACGAAATCACGCACAGAAGACCCTTCACAGCGTCTCTAGCTCTCCACTGCTTTATCTGCCAGACAAGAATGAGCCGTTGTTTATTTACAAACAAACCCAACATTTGATCATACTCTCCGTTCAAACCCTTTTTAATTACACAACCCAATACATCTTCTACAGACTCAGGACATAGTCTCTCTTCGAGCTCCGTGACCTCTCTGGGACCTCTGCTCCCTCAAACACAGGCGCGTAAATTGTTGAATCCTCTTATCGGGGGATGCGGGCCTGTGGCGGCGGCGGGGCGAGCTGTGACAGGCAGGACTGTTCCCAGCATGCCTTGCGGCCTCAAATGCTGTCAGCGGCAGCAGGGAACTGTCAGGTCACTGCTGCTATCTGTGGGTCTTCACTTGACTGGTCTCTCTGCAGTGATGGCGCACTCTATTTCCCAACCCCACTGTGGGGTGAAGAGAAATACTTCATCGATGAAGTTTTACATAATGTTATACTCCGTTCTTCCTTTGCTTGATATTCTTTCTTGTTTCTCTTTTTGATCACGTCGCTGTCACAAATGACGCAACTAAAGGGCTCTGTGCCTGGTGAAAGCTTCGCAGGGAAAATTGATGCTAATCGCAGGCATAAGATAATTAACACATCAATCAGTCTTATTATCTCATTTAAACCTTGCAGCTGTTTCTCTGAAAGTTAGAGTCGGCTGAATTGATACGTTTTTGCTGAAAGTGAAAGGTATGGCCAATGTCATTAATATTTGTTTTTTGTGTAGGGGGTTGGTCCTTATGCATTTTTGCAGCATTAAATGCCGTATTCGAGGGTATTCATTGTTGTTAATTAATCACCTTGCAATTAATGGAAGTACTAAAAACGAGGGCAAATAACGAGAGGGCAGGACAATTATCAACTATTAATGCCCGGCAGCACCAGGGCAATAAGGCTACTGGCACCTGTTCCCCTTTCCTCATGCCCCGCAAGCAGATGCTCACTTTCACTGACCCCTTCCACATCAGTTCAAGTTTATCACTTACAACTCACAAACACCAGCGGTCGCCCACATGCCAAGCTGAATCTGTATGTACATTCTGTAGAGAGCGTTAACGTTAGTTGTTACAGTTTTAACTAAACAAACATTCCCAATTCAAAATAGGCAACTGTTGTTTTACATCGAGAGGTCCCCAGTGAGGCTCTAGTCCAGGAGTGTCAATCACAGCTTGAATTGTCAGCAGTGGTCTGCCCCGGTCATGATTTTCAGCTGCATGGACCTGTATATTCCCCCATGTAATCCATTTTGATCGATGCAAATAACAAATAGACCTCTTTTAGGGCCTGGGTGTGGTGCGACGGCTTGACGACTAAGGGGGGACACACATGAGGAAAAGGCATACAGTATACAAAAGGTTATTACCTCCACGTAAGTCTTCCTCGCCACATGACTAACGAAGTGAGCTTCAGCCCCAGACCAAAACCCTCCAAAGCAAAAAGTTAGCCTCCCATGCCTCCCATCCCTTCCCAATATGGCCAACCCATTTCACTCTTGACCTCTATAAGAGACGGGTTGGCCCAAGACTTCAGCCTGTTTTTTTGATTCTGTGCACGATTACTCTCCAGATGCGTCATTAGGTAAGTGGTTCCTGCTGTAGCAGGTTAGTGGGCTGTGATTGGCGGTCCTGCTGTAGCGGACCCTAGGATCTGGGACCTCACCCCCCCCTTCCTTCCCCCGGTTACTTACGGGGCCAGATAGGCTCTGCCTTAGCGGGCCACGGGTCAACGGGGGGTGGCCGGGGTTGCCCAGGGTTTGGTGTACGCCCACTTTTTTGTTTCCCCGGCCGTGTCGGCTTGGTCTCTGCGCTGGGTCTGGCGGCGGCTTCTCCCAGAGTCTCCAGTTTTTTGCACTGGGGGAAGGCGTCCCGGTGACAGCCGGGACTTGGTCTGGCATGGTGGGGGCCAGCAATCTGTGCATCGTGACCGCGACCCCACTCATTTGCTTGGCACACTGGGGCCTCGCATTGTTCCATGCCGACCGCCATCCGCTTCGAGGGATGAGCGGCAGAGGGCTGCGGTGCTTCGCGTCTGTTCCTGGTGTGGAACTGTTGCTCCCGGACGCTTACCGGCTTGGACGGTGTCAGTCCTCAGTCACGGCTAGTGCCTGCCACGGAGTGCACTCGTCTGGCCTCTTCGGAGGGAATCCTCGCAGTTCTGGAGGACATAGGTCGATTGGCCTCAGGGTATCTGACCCGTCCTCCGCTGTGGTTTTCGCCCGGTTCAGGCTAATTATTCAGACGCCGGCTCGGTGGGGGCATTCAGTATTTGCTGTTCCCCATGTTGTGCTGTTTTTGTTCCTGTGTTCCGCTTTTGAGACCATGGAGCAGGGAAACGTCCCGGTGGGGGCTTGTTCAGGCTCCCAGGCTCCTGCTGAGGCTCTGTCCTTCCGGTCCATCCAGGACATGATCCAAGCTGCGGTGTCAGCTGCCTTGGCTCAGCGCAATGGGGGGCAGGGTCCTTCTTCCCCAAAATATCCTCACATGGACCCCCCCTCCAGTGTCTGGTGCGGAGGGGGAGATGAGGACCTCCAAGGGCGCTATGACCAGGGTTAAGAACTGCGTGATGTGCTCCAGCACATCAAGGAGAGCTTGGCTTTTCCGGCTCCAGCGACGAAGGAGCTCTCAGAGGACTTCTTCTTGCAGTACCAGCGCAAGGAGCTCGAGTCGCTTCCTCTGTATTCCTCCATTAAGAAGGTGATCGAGGGTGAATGGCTGGAGGTGGATAAACAAGCCTTTCCAAGGTACCTGGCCAAACGTTACACCATACAGGACTTTGCCAAGGATTTCCCGCCTTCAGTGAAGGTGGACTCTCTACAATGAGCCCTGCTTGCATACTTCATAAAGCACACTAATCAATGGACATGAATTACTACTTTGTTAATAAACTCATTTCAATCACACACAGTATCAGAGCCACAAAAATCTACACTAGCACAACATATTTCCTCTCTTCATTCCCTCAGAGCATGCCATGCATTCCAGCCTCTACCCATGGAATCCTAGTCCAAATTACTCACTTCCTACAATAAATCACACGCAGCATCCTTCACTCTTTCATCATAAAAAGCCTACAGATTTGCCAGATCGTCTCCTTTTCTCGGGGAACTATACCTTGATCTTGACGAGATCTCAAGGTAATCCCTCATCATCCACTACCATTTCTTAGTACAAATATCCGGGCAAGCTGTAAGCATTCAACTTTAATATTGTCATACCTGCACCGTTGTGCACGCCGCCACCGCCACGAGTCAAGGGGCATATATACTCACGTGCAGAGCCGCTCCCTGGTTGCCGGTCCATCGCCAAGAGTCAACGGGCGACACGGAAGGAGAATCCTGTACCGCCGCTCCGGGACTACAATTCCCGGCGGTCCCTGGGGCAGCGCGGAGCTTGGACGCCACACTTGCGCCAGGAGGCGCGTATACTTCACGTCGCGCCCCGCTTCGCGGGACGCGCGCGGGCGCCGCCGGGCTGAGCCCGGGCAGAGGGCGGGCCGTCTGTGGCCGTCCGGGGCCGGAGGAGGCCGGGTCGGGACACCCCTCTTGGTCCATCATCTGCACGTAACTGGAGTGTCAGGTGACATTGTTTAACATTGCCGCACAAGCCACCGCATTATACGTGCTTTAGTGGAGTGAAGGGGCACTTTACTGGTCCGTCATGAGTAAACGTAAGGGCGCGGTAGGGACATTGGACGCCTTTATGATTAGGGCTGAGAGTTTACTGACACATGAGATTGAGCTAACTGAGCGACGTCTATCTTTAGACTTAATGGCGGCTCAGCGACGCTCATCTCTTGAAGCCGTGACACAGGGCGATACTGTTTGTCACCGCCTCTCCCAGTCACCCACCCTGCCCCCGATGCCCGCGACACCCGCCCAGCAATTGTCCCCGTCACACGTCTTAGTTACATCCTCAGACATTAGTCCTAGCGGCCAACAAACTCGCACCAGATCGCACGCCCCTAAATTAATTGGTGCAACTAAATCCAGTGGCCCACCGGCCAAACGGAAAAGGGGGGCCAATAATAATAAATCTAACACTCTTGGCCGCCCCGCTAAAGGTAATAAAATGGTACTGCAGACAATTATTGTTCCTAATTTTGTGTCGGTGGGTACCCAAACTGATGAACCCACTTCCACCTCTCATAGTAAGGATAACATTGTGTTAGCTCTGGAGTCGGGTTTAAAAGCCATAGTTAGCCACTCTAAGGCCCTCTTTGACACAAATTTTGCCCCTCTAAATGAGAGACTCTTACGTATGGAACAATTGTTAACTCGGGAGTCAGCTCCTGTTGCATCGGCTGTCGATTGTACCTCCCTACCTATTACGACGTGCTTGTCGGGGGCCGCTGATAAATTAGATAACGGACCAGCCAATTTCAACAGTAGTACTCAGTGCTTATCCAATGGTCTGACACAACCTCTACCTGTGATGATCCCTCCTCTTCCATCGGACATTGATGTTAGACCACGGCCCATTGCACCAGCTCCACTGAAGACTTTGCCCAGCACCGTGACTCTAAACCTCCCCCCCGCATCATATCCTTATGTTATAATTCTAGCCGGAGTCCCCTGTTTGCCCGAGAATAAGAAGGAATCTTGGGTGGACCTACGTAATAAATGTGTGGACTGGTTAAGGAAACACAAGGGTTTTGAACCGGCCAGATTGCATGAAATTTTAATGGTGCGGAGAGTGGGATGGGTGGGCACATCGGCAAAAAACATTAGCGGGGATTGCATTGTCATAAATTTTTGCAGACCCCATACTGTTCAGTTTCTAATGCGCACCTGTGAGTTATTGCCAGGGCTTACGACGAACATATGTATGTTTTCCCTTGGCCATTTCTACAAACCCATTCTCAATAATCGTGTGCCCACACCCACGGCCCTTCCTCTGGCCAATCGTTTCTTGGGTTTGTCTGACTTGGATGTTCCTGATTGACATCCAAGTTCGAGTAACGGACTCTTTGCCCCACCGTTGATAGAGGACCTTATTCTGCCATTAGCACCTGTACCCATGACTTTCGATAATTTTGCTAACTCCTCAGAGTGCATAGCATCAAGGACAGGCAACTTAAATGTCATAAGTTGGAATATAGCAGGTCTCCAACAAAGGCTCCTTGACCCCGGGTGGGTCAGCTTCATTCAGAGCCAAGATATAATTATGCTACAGGAGACGTGGGCAACGGTTAATTTACATGTTAATGGGTTTCAGTGCCACAATATCCTTGCTGCAAAATCCAGAATGGGCCGCCCTTCTGGAGGCTTATCCATCTGGATTAACATCTCTGCTGGAGGTTCCTCCAGGGTCATTCCGACAAATAACCAGAACTTCCAGGCTATATTATTCAGACAGAAAACTAGTCTCTTTTTGGTAAATTTTTATAATAATGATTTTAGTTCACAACCTAATACACATTTTAGGAATCTTTTTAACTTTATCACCACTCTGGAGGCTAGGGCCGATTTTAACGATACCTCTGGCCTTGTATTGGGAGGCGATTTTAATGCTAAATTAAATGGAGATTGCCCAATTTTCAAAGATCACAACGTGGGTTTGGGGTGCCAAAGGGGCGCGGAATTAATTATTCTTTTGAGCACACATAATTTGGAGAATGTTATGGACCGCTTTCCCACTGTCCCCCTAGTGCCAACATTCAGAGGTAGAGATTGTTCTTCGATAATTGATTACATTTTTATATCCCCTGGCCTGACAGACCGTATTAGAGAGGCCAAGGTAATTCCAATGTCCCAAGGGGACCATAATCCTATCAAGATCAGTTTAAAGATTATTCATCGACCGGTCTACAATAAGGAATGCGGCGCTAGGAACCTTTCCTTAAGTTCAAACAATCTCAGATTAAAATGGAGGGGTATTAATGTGATGATGACTGTACAGACCTTGGTCAGAGACAATCTTCCTCTTTTCCTCTCATGTCTGTCCGATTTAAGTCCTAATCCAGGGGTAGTAGACGATTTTGTTAAGATCTGCTCAGCCCTTCGTGCACAGCTCACAATTCCTTTGCGCGCCATGACGGATAAGCAGGGATGGTTTGATCATGAGTGCTCTCTGGCCAATCGCGAATTGCGATTGGTCTTATCTGCTAGCCCGAGGAATCTGATTGATGTAAAAAACGCTAGGTCACGATATAAATTGGCCATCAGGAGAAGGAAGGAGGAGATTCTTGAGGAGCGCTGGGAGGTGCTAGCACAAACTGCTGCCCGGGGCAGGGGTGATATCTTTTGGGCCGCGGTCAAAGACCTGCGTCGCACGGGTCAGGTCGCGTCCCCAATAGATTGTACCATCCCCGGAGCTGCATGGGTGGATCACTTTTCTAAGATCTATGCGGCTCCACCTTCTGCGGCGGCCATTCCAATATTTAATAGCCCCCCACGGGCCGATGTATCACTATCTGAGGTTATGGAGGCCATCGCACAGAGCGCGGGGAATAAAGCCCCTGGCCCAGATGGCCTCCCAATTGACATTATTAAGACCCACCCTGATTTATGGGCCCCACTTTTACTGAATGTTTTTAAGAATTTAAATTTTACTTCCTTACCACCTCCAACCTGGTCATCTAGTATCATAGTGCCCATCTTCAAGAAGGGTGACCGTTCCCAACCATCATGCTACAGGCCTATCTCCCTTATTGACAACACTTTAAAGATTTTAGGGAGAGTACTGTATAATAAAATCCTGTTATGGGCCGAGGACAACCAAATTTTAGAGAGTTGTCAGCTGGGTTTCCGCAATAAAGTGGGAACTGCGGAGCAATGCCTTAATCTGAACCTTATCTTGGGCAAGTACACCGTAGCACGTAACTGCCCAATTTATCTGGCCTTCATGGATTTATCCACCGCTTTTGACCTTGTTAATAGGTCATTACTCTGGAAGGCCTTATTGGATTACGGCTTGGATGAATCGCTGGTACACTTTTTGGCCTATTTGCATAGGGATCTGAAGGCCTGTGTCAGGATTAGCACTGGGGGTGAGGTTTCCGAGCCTGTTACAGTTAACAGAGGGGTTAGACAGGGATGTGTCCTAGCCCCCCTTTTATTTATAATATACATAAACGGCCTACACAAACATTTGGTCTCTTTAACCGGTGATGTCCCGTCCATAAAAGATAACCTTCTTCCCGCACTGCTATATGCAGACGACGCGGTCCTTATGGGACGCACCCCAAATGCACTACGTATATTGGTGAATGGCTTTGTTGCACATATGGATTCCCTAGATCTGAAGACCAATTTTAAAAAGTCTTTTGTAATGTCTTGCGGCCCGAAGAGGCACCATATTGGCAGCATAGTTGTGGGGGCAGAAAGACTGGGGTCAACTGGCAGTTTCCCGTATTTGGGAGTGGTCTTTGCTGCGAACAACTCCTGGAGTAGGCATATTGCCCACGCCAGGAGTAAGTTCTCAAAGTCCATTAACTCAATTTTGAGCCTCCCCCGTCCAAAACTGACCGGGGCATTGCCTGCTATCCTAAAAATATACAAAACTCAATGCGTCCCGGTTGCCACTTATGGCGCTGAGGTTTGGGGTACTGCCAGTTGCTCAGACATAATTACTGAGGAACATAGATTTTGTAGGAAACTTCTCTGTGTTCCCATTACTTCCCCACATTTTATATGCCATAGGGAATTGGGTTTGCATTTTATAGGGGATTTTATCCGTGCCCGTCCAGCCCTTTTTTGGCTGTCGATCTGGAAAAACCCCGCTGCCAAACTGACTAGGGACATCATTGAGGATTGCCTCCGCTGCGACAGGGGTATGACCATTCCCTGGCTATCAGGAGTGCATAGCATTTTTCGCAGCGTGAACTCTGAAGACATTTTTCTTAAACCCTCTACTACTAAGCACCCCACTAAATGTGAATTTAAAAAAGTACTTTATAAGTTATTTGATGTCGAAAGGGTAGTAAGGGAGTCCTTGAAATCTAGTGTTTCTGGTTATTTAGCTTGCAATTTTATAATACATCCCACACCCAGATATTTAACCCTGCCGTTGAGTCATTGGGAGCGAGGCCTTATATTTCGCCTTAGGGCAGGCACCATCAAGCATGCACTTAGTTTCCCCCTATGGAATTTTAATGACCAATGTGTTGAGCCATGCCCTTGTGATTCCCAGAGCAGGCAGACAACTCTACATTTTTTATTCTTCTGTAAATTTTATATGAAGTATATTAAATGGTTTTTAACTCCGTATTTTAAAAAAACAAAACCTATTAGCCTGGAACTTGCATTTTCAATGATTTTGGCCTTGGACGATGATGAACTTGTTTTTCGTGTGAGCTCTTTTTTAAAAACTGCGGTTCGTGCCCGGTCTACTATGTCTTAAAGTCTAGATGGATTATTTCTCATGTGCAAATAGTATTTTATTTTATTGTACGATTTTATAATTGTCTTTTTGTACTTTTATGGATTCTCAACGATCCGAATAAAGTTTCATTGAATTGAAAAAAAAATCAACTTTAATAAGTGCACAAACAGCTACCACTCTCCAGTACTGCAACTGCAGTTATTCAGGTTGTAGATGGCAAACTAAGGATTACTACAAATGGAGATCTGTGCCTCCAAGTCCTCAAAGACCAGTAAGTGGCATTCAATGTGCTCAACAGTAAAGTCTGCTAGGGATTCTTTCATCCAGCTTGCGCATGACCATCATAGTCTGGTTCACCTCTTCCCACCTGGTGAAATCTTAGTTATCCAAGTGGACTCCATCAGATCCCCTCCATGTAACCCGCAGTTTTTTGAGAAGCTCAAACCCATACGCCTGCTGATTGAGTTCTTCAGGCTACGCCAGGTGGTTCTACACAGCCAACAAGTCATCTTCCTCCAGAATACCAATACCAATTGTGGAACATGTATTGTCAAAGTAAAAACGTCTGATGTTGCCTGCCATCATTTTGGCTTTGTCAAAACTTGTTTTGTCATGGATTTTGTATGACACTATCGATGGAACAACTGCCAGGCTCTAACAACTATAAAAAAATGGCTAACGGCAAAATTATTTTCATCTCAAAAAGCACCCAGTTCCATAGTATCTCGTGGCAGTGAAGGGAACTACTTTGTGTGTGGATGTGGTCCTTGCAAAAGAGCAGAATGCTGTCACTCACAGTGAGGTTAGGCAATAGTTGTGGCTGAAGTGGGCTGACCCATAGCCCCATGCTGTATGATGTAATAGAAGAAAGGAAATGTGGGTGATGCAACAACAGACAAATGGTAAAGAGTACCTCCCTTTAAGTAAGTTTTTTATATACACATATATTTTTAGTAAAAGCCTTGGCTAATGCCAGACCTAAAAATGAAAATGCCCAGACAAATGCACATGCAATACACGGTCATTGATACAGGGGAATATAGTTGCATTGGGATAGAGAAAACACAGACACTGAGGTAAGGGGGCAAATAGATTTAGCAGGGAATACACTTAATTTAGAATAGGGAATAGAGGGTACACACACAAGCTATTGGTTTAAGAGAAATGGCCACCAGTACTAGGACATTTAATACTGACAACAAAACAGAGACACAATCACACTGGGATGTGGAGACATTGACACTGGACAGTGAGAGCTCCACAATGAGCAAGAAAACGTATGTCCAGAAAGAGAAACATACTGATCTGGATTCAGGGAACATGCTAAGTCAGAAAAAGAAACAGGGAACACAAAGACTGTGGCAATGGTGGGCACTTTATATTTCGGACTGTGCTAATTCATGGTAGAATAGAGCGACTTAGACTAGAACTCGGGGCACATGCTCTGGGTCAGAGACATGTGACACTGGGCACATTCATTGCTTACCCAGGTAGTGTACACTGGAAACACATACACTTGGGGAACACGAACGCTGGGCCACCACTATCACATTATTGTACTAAAACAAACTCTGTCATCACAGAAACTTAGACAAGTAGGCCTAGACAATGGAACAGAGAGGAGATGGAAATTTGAAGACAAAAAAAGATGGGACCAAGCTGTAACAGAGAGGTTCACAGAGTGAGTTAGAATATACATAGGCCCTTGAACCATCAGTACTCAGACACCTGAGCAGGAAATACAACTAGAGCGACAAAGGAAATACAATGACAGTTGGTTTAAGAATACACTGCCCGTTAAGCAGTGTATGAAAATGCCCTTTTTACTTGGTGCACCCCCCACCACACACACACACACACTTCTTTTTTCTTGATTTTATTGCTAGTGTAAGGACAATGAAAACTGGTGCGCTGCCATCCACCGCCTACTGTATGTGCTGTAATCCTTCAGAATATGTACAATTGGCAAATCCATGATTGCCATATTTATCTTACCTATAGTCCCTAGTATATGGTACCCAGTGTACACAGGTCCTGCAAGTTAAATGTCACTAGTGGACTACAACACCTAGTGTGCCACCACTAAAGTGACAAAGTAAAAAGCATGTCTTAGTGTGTAGCTTTAAAACTGCAAACTCCACCTAGCAAAGTAAACATTTGTCAGATTAAACCTTCCTTTTAATACTTCTAAGTCATCCCATAGGTAGACCCAAAATGCTCATAGGGCATGGTGCATGGTATTTAACAAGTTGGACATGTATTCTCAAGTTTTACATGTCCTAGCAGTGAAAAATCTCAGAAGTCGCTTTTCACTGTGGCAAGTCTGGCTCTCCCACAGAAAATTACTGGGTTACGTTATAACGCCTAATAATGCAGAACTTCAGTTTGGGAATAACTAGAACCATGGTTCAAGGACTCAAATAAATAGGAATTTAAAATCTAATCTGATGGTAAAGTCAGATTTTAAATGTATTTTGAAAATGGCGCTTTTAGAAAGTTGGCATTTTTCTGCCTAAAGCCTCTAGTAGATTTTTCAGAGTTAATCCCCAACAGACACCGGGCAGCCTGCTGGGAGGTGTGAATGACTCCCAGAAAAGGTAATAAAAGGCCTTGGTTCAGAGGAGGAGTGACCCCCTCCTGAAGATGTGCCCATCAACTGTACAAAGCTTCAAAGGGGCATCTTCTGTCACAGGCAGATGTAACTCACACCTAGGCCTGTCCCTGCCATTGTCCAAGTAGCCAGAGTGCCCCCAATCCCAGTAGGGGGATAACCTGTTCTAGAACTGGGTTGAAGGAGAAGTTCCTCATTTCCCTCAACACGTCTCAGTAGTATACCCAGAGGTCTGAAAAAAAGAAGAAGGATTCTGCCATGTATTTTGGCAGAGCAGGGCACTGTTGGATTGTTAAAAGACAAAGCCCCAGGAAATTATGCCAAAGTGGGCTGGGTTTCCACTGGGAAAAACGTTACCTATTGGATTGGGAGTTTCCCTCACCCACAAGCTAGTGCCAGACATAAAAGTGGCACACCTGGATAGCTTCTGTACAACACTGATGGACCTGAGGAAGATGGAAGAAGGGCTGCACCTGCTAAACCCTTTGGACTTCATAAAGAGGACTGCACCTACTGTAACCAGTGGAGAGAAACCCCAAGAGTTGGACCTGCTTCCACCTGAACCCAAGAAAGAAGAGTGGACTCCAAGGGCTTGATGGCTAGTATCCTGTTAAGCTACAGGGACACAGCAGCTGCAGGAAGCCCACTTTCCTGAAGAGCCCAGATGACCAATTCATTTTGAACTTTCCCTGGACCCTGCCGGTGGTTTCCTCTGGAGTGAGTCCTGATCGCTAAGTGGTGTCCCTAAGGTCCCAGAGCCATTGGATAGGTGCCTGCCTAATGCTAACAGCTGGGACTTAGAAACATTTCATATAATTTTTGCCAAAAGAACCAGAGGTTACCACAGAACTACTGCCGAGGTCGCATTGCCGGTCAGACTCCACTTTCTGTTTTGACAGGCTGAAATGACCCTGACTTTCAAAAAAGTCCAAAAGTAGAAATCTTCACTGGGTGGAGGCACGAAAAGTATCTTGCCGGTAAGGGACCTTCGTTGGGTGCAAGTTTCACATTTCTTCTGCTCAGAGCTTTTCGACAAAAAGCCAATGGCTTCACTAGGACTCCGTTCAATGGCTATCTTTCCTTAAGGAACCCTTCTCGACCACGGCCTGTTACCTTGCCCCACTGAGTATTTTCGAATTCCATTTCAGAGATCAGCCCCAGGGACCCTATCACCTGGGGCTCAATACAGCGGTAGTGTCCAGAGTATAAAAAGCCCCTGGACACTGGTGTTCTCTGTCCAGGAGAATGCAGGCAGTGAATATAAACTGATTCCTGTCCACACTCCTCTGTCCAGGGAACACAACTTTGCTCCTGCCTGGGCAGAAGTGTAGGAAAAACTGCTCCTGCTTGAGAGGGACAAAAGTAAAAGAGCTGGCTCGGGCCACTAGGGCTACCCAGTGGGCCTTACCTTATATAAAAAAAAGTGTGGATGCCCCAGATGGGCACCCGGACACCCCAAAAAGTAGAAAGAAAATGCCAAAATAGAATAATAAGTGTGTCAGGGGCTCCTCCGCAAAGGAGTGACCCATAATGCCCTAGGGCATTTTTAAAATTATATTTTTTCTTCTTGGAGGCAGGGACACCAACAACCACTTTTTAGAATGTTTTGGGTGCTGTATAGAGTGCTGTAGAGAGTGTAGCAGACCCCCAGCAACATTGCAAAACAGTTAGTATCCTGGGTCATTGAATCCATTACCCCAGGAAAGTTTACCTTATGTTTTTCAAAACACTCTGGGCCGGAGCTGCATGCTCTTCAGCTGGAGTGTAGGGATACCTTGTGGTGGGGTCTAGAGTTGCATTTTGTGGCACATCTTTGGATAGACTTTAGTGGAAATATTTAATTACATTAACTTTTATTAAACAATGCAGTGTGTGAATTTATAAAATATACATTTGATTATAATCATTGGTGAGGCTTTTGACAAAGACAAAAGATCAGCTATATAAATGTTGAAATAATCACAAAACAAGAGAACAGTGTTGGCCCTAGGACAACTAAACAGGTGCTCATATTAGGAATGTAGGATAATCGTGCTCAACCTCTGTGGTTTCACTGCTCGGGAACAGCTATGCATGCACCAAAAACCCTACTAAAGAGGGAACACTTGATGTGTTTCATTACAATCTTATAAAGTGTGCTTTAAATGAGGCAGAACTATTGACTTTGTGAAAGAATCAGGTAATCAAATTCTAATACGTGGACCTATTGGCTTTCTCAAGGGGTCAGCACATCAACATATAGGGAAACTCTACTAAAGAGGGAACACTTGATGTGTTTCATAACAATCTTATTCTGAAGTTCAGAGTAATTCACATGTTCATCACACTATTTTCGTCTTTTAGTCCATATAAGAGGAGGGAGCCATTATATGGTTTCTAAAAAGAATGTCTTTGAAGTCATGAACAGAGCATTGCGGGGTTGTAAGTTATAGTTCGCTCAGGTAACTATAACTTCAGAATGTCACTGTTTTTTTACGATTGAAATCTGAGCCTAAATACAATGTTCCTGTAACTTTTTTTGTTTTTTTGTTAAAGAGTAGAATCAGGAGTCTTTTGAGTGGGTCTGTGAGTGGGTGAATGAGGCTTTGACTGTGTCTGGGTCTGTGAATCTCGTTGTGGGAGTGAGGGGGTTTGTGAGTGGGTGCATAACTCTCAGTGCATCTGTGAGTGGGCACATGAGTCTATGAGTGGGTCTGAGTGGGTGTATGAGTCTGACTAGTTATGCAAGTAGGCCCATAAGTCTCTGAGTGAGTCTGTGACTAGAGAGAGAGAATATATATATATATCTATATCAAAACAAATCCCTTTCAGGCATAGAGTGATGCATAAATTATGCAAAAGAACAAGCAGAGAACTCTGGGTAGTTCTCAAGTTTAGGCGGAAAGTAGCTCCTGTATAGAGCACAGTCAACACCAGTGACACTCTAAATTTGCTCACCTCAAATGTCTGCTTTTCTATCAAAATCTTTAAGCATATGATTTGCACAGTGCCACTCACAACGAGATAGAAAGGGACAAAGTATTTTGCTATTTCTACAGCAAAGTCTATAAGCATAGGATTAGCACAGTGCTATCCATGCCAAGCTGTAAAATGACCAAAGCATTTTACCACTTCTGTTTTCATTACAAATTTTACCCTAAAGAAGGGACACTAGTCCCAAAATGCATTGGGCGTATTGTCTGAAGTCTCGTTTGAAAAATTGATGCAATGTCAAGATATTGTTTTCTTGAATCGAATTTATAAATATTATTCTTTGTTAACAGTGTATATTGTTGAAAAATTTCGAGAGATAAAGAATTCTTTAACTACTGTACAGCATTGTGGTTGACTGTTATGATGTTGGTTCGATACATTGTCATACCACTTATAGAATACCCTAGTTGTGCTTGCCTTGTCCAAGTTGCATGCAGCAACTTGGCCTTTTTTCACTCATAACATGTGTCAGGCAAACATCAGAGGGCGGAGCACATGGATCGTGTTTATCGTTCATTTAATTAAATATAAAAAGTTTCATTCAATTGGTGTGCTCATCCACACACTTTAATTATTTAAAGAAACAATGACAGTGCTCACCTTGCTTTATAGTTGCTTAAACCTTCAGTTTCCTAAAGCATGTGCTGTCAAATAATATCTTAGTCCTTCAGATTCACTGTTCGGCCGATGTCCTTCAGCAGTGCCCGACTCCTATTACTTTTATAAATCAAACGCAGGGGCTTTTGGCAGAACACAAGTCCCCGACAAGTGTAGCCATTCGACTCACAGTGCCGAAAAATGTGCTGTTGCTTCTCTCCATTCCATTTGGATACTCCAATGTAGTGTTCGGAGGTTTGTCAGCATTAAACAACCTCTCCAGATTTGTGGGTTTCCTGACATGCATCCTGATATTCAGTGGTGCAGGAAAGAGGCGGTACCACATAAGCCTGGTTATATTTATATTTTTTTCACCAATATTTATGATGTCACCGAGATAGTCGTGACTCTCCCGCAACGGTACACAGGAAGCCGCACTGACGGTTGTGTCGTCATCATCGCGAATATCGTGCAGGATTATAAAAATCAATTTTGGATACATAACTTGTGTCACTACCACCCCTATTTCTGAAACATGGGGTCAGAGTACCACCACCCTAGCCCCTTATGTCAGACGTCACAGAAATTTTCAGGCCACAACTTTCTGTTCTTGTTACAGCCCGCCAATCGCAGCATTCCTGTTGACTCGTACATTCACGATTATCCGCGATGTCGCTGCGAAATATTCTCGAACACAGATACCACTATATATTTCAACTTCAATTTCTCAATAACTACTGAATGGATTTACACCGAAGAACAAAAAAGCACAATCTACAGAACAAAACCAAGCTTTCTGCCAAATTTGGTCCAATTCTGTCCAGTGGTTTGGGCTGTAGTCTTGTGACAGGTCCTTTGGAAATTAACATTGCAAATGCACCCTTTTTTCAACCTCATCTTTCTCAGTCCCTACTTCACGAAAATGTCATGAAGGTTCGTAAAACAATGCCAGTTATAGGCAAGTCAAAAATATGCTTTTCCTATGGAACATGGTGCACCTTAAATAAACTTTCCATGCGTGGTAAAATATGAGTGCTCAAAATGTGTGTGGTAAAAAATGTGTGGTAAAGGCACTGAGTGCTAATTATCGTGCTGTAAAGGCTGATTCCCCTTGGAGGAGGGGCCATTTCCTCATGCAATCAATAATACAACTAGATAGACATTTACAGCGAAAAGTCCTTGATAGATATCTGAAATTCCAGATGAAGGACTTTTCATTTCACAGATGAACTGACTATGGCAGTCAGAGGAAAGACGAACTGAAAGCAGCCATAAACCAGTGTACTGCGCAAAGAATTATGCCTTCTTCTTGACCATGAAACTTGCAAGACTGTTCTGCTGAGCTAGGTGGGTGAGCCTTCAGGCAGAAATGAAAAAATGAATCAATAATGGACAAAGTATGTCCTGATGACAGGGACAAGCGCTGGAAAGGCCATTAGGTTTGGGTTTAACATACTGAGGCATCCAGAGTTAGCACACTGGCTTTGCCAATCACAGGAGGGAGCCAGCAGGAGTGGACAGAGGGTTATAGCTGAAAGTAGTCCCTGATTAACATGTGAACAAGCACTGAAACAGGCAATAGAATTAGGTGTGGAAATCTTCAGTGGGCTGAGCCACGAGGCGATTAACAAAGTCTCAAACCAAAGGCAGATAAAGGCTGGCGGGAGGAAAGCTAAAGGTCGAAAGGGGACCAGATAAAGCCCAATATATGAATGTTGTGAGCAATATGTCTGACAGCTTTGCTGTCAGAACTAAGTCCTAACACACACCTCTCCAGCCTGGGGAAAAGAAGGAAATAATAACCACGGAGAGAAGTGCACCACCTTTCATTCATTTTCAATGGCACCCAAAATGAATGTCTTGAACGTCTGTGCAACAAAAACGTGTCCACAATCCTGAGACGTAGCCCTGTGGTATTACCTGGTAACTGGCCTAACATGAAGCAAATGACCAATGCTGGTTTAGAGTGAGGTAGTCACAATAATGGGGACAATTAGGTTTGGATACCTAAGGTAATACATGGGGCAAACGGCCCTTGTATCCATTTTAGTGTCTTAGATTGATGATTACGCTTACGCTCTGTTTTTTGTGCAGGCAATTACCACCTGCCTGTGTGGCAGTAGACTCCACCCTTCCAATGGTCAAAGCAGAAATTATAAAGTAACGCAGGAATAACATGAGTGGAAATTGTATGCATACTTTACTCCCCATATGTTACCACCAATCAGTCAATTAGGTACAAAAACACGCCCAATGCCCAGCGAAAATGGTATACGCCAGAATTTGTTTGTGCCCATATGTACGACTGCATTATAAATAAACCCACAAATGAGTGGTTAAAATGCTTGGAAGCACATCTGAGACTCAGAAGCAGGACGACAGTAATGTAACACCAACAGTTATACAGTAAGCAGTGGAAAAAGACAAGAAGTATAGAAAGAACTAGCAAACAAGGTTAGTAAAAATGTATAAGCAAGCTTGCTTGAACTCCCGAAGACCCAACTCACTAGGCGGATTAAAGGATAATATTCACTTTGCTTGGCCAACCCTGCCAAGGCCCGACATGCATGTGGCATGTGACAGCACCACACCAAACGGGCATTATCCAAAGTGTCCCATTCATTTATAGCAATTATAGCACCGCCCAAGCCAGGGCCAAGCCCAGTTGGGTGGTGCCCCAGCCTTTTGCATTCACCCAGTGATGCACCACTTAACTTATGTGATGCCTGTGTGGCAAAAAAAGCTCCCCCCAGCCACCTTGGATCAGAACATCCTGTTTCCTCTCTCCGAGCCATGCAGGAAAGGCCTAACAGACTGATCTTGGACCGAGTTAAGATTTGAAGTGATTGAGTGCCCAAGTATCAGACCGGACCGGTGGCAGCTACGGGGACACCTCCTCCCTATCCATGATGCACAGTGCCCAGCCCGAATAAGACGCTGCAACAGGCTGACCGCTACAGCATCAAACTTCGGCCATAGGATATGGCAGTGTAATCATGCATGGTCCCCAGTCATCCGTTTGAGGACTTTCTTCTTCCTTGCTGGGTCAGTATGTACTTGGAAGGCTGTAACACTGCCATTACTGCTCGGGTGAACAGCCACTGTAAAAAGAGTCCCAGTAGCCCAGCCTATTTTAAATTATTTGGTACATACTGGGAGCAGAAACCACATCTCATTCAATGCATTTATAGTAGTAATACTAGGTGTGTGACAGCAATAGTCTTTGGAAGTTGGTTGCAACAACTGTGGCTTGACAGGAAAGCAACTGAACAGTCCCCCTACTTCTCACCAGAGGTGTACCCAGTAATCTGACCATGGACTATGAAAGGCACCTTCTTTTGACAACACCTCAACACCTTTCTCACCTAGATGTGTCACAGCCCCAGGAGACTGCAACAGATCAGTTAGCAGATTTAGTTTTAGATCATCTTCAATACCATGGTGCCCTGTCGGTCAGGAATATGAACTGTGTGGCTCCGGTCTCCCTAGACATAGAGCACACTCCACAGTTGAGGATGAACGGGGACAACCTCTGCAAGGCAGTAGTAATAATTCCAGACCTGGCAAAAGCTTTGACAACAGCTGCGAGTACGTTGGTCTGGGGAGCTTTATTGGGGACCTTGACAGCTCAAGCAAAGTGGTCTGGCACAGAAGGGAGGAGGTCATCGAACTGGAGAGAGTTGATGGCAGTTTTCAGTGCCCTCCAACACTTCAGTCAATATTTGCCCCACTGCAATGTGTTGATAAGATCAGACAACACAGTGACAGTGGCGTACATAAATCATCAGGGTGGCATCCGTTGGCGATCCTTGAACGAGTTGGCCTGCAGTCTGGGTCCGTGGGCAGAAGCGCATCTCCTTTCCTTATCAGCTGTGCACATCAAGGCTCTGGACAATGTGGTACCAGATACCTTGAGTCAGGATTTTCCTCCATCTAAGGACTTGAGACTTGATAAAGTACATGTTCAGGGCGATTTGCAGGAGGTTCGATGTCCCCTTTCTGGATCACTTTGACTCCAAGAACAGTGCTCTTCTTCTGAGGTTTTGTTGCAGGTACTCCGACAGGAGAGCTTGGGGGTGGATGCCTCGATTCTGAAATGGCCTTGAAGACTCCAGTTTGCTTTTACTCCATTCCCTATGATTCAGAGGCTCTTGTGCAAGAGTCAGCAGGAGAGGGCCAGAGAAATTGTAGCAGTTCCTTACTGGCTCAGACAGAGTTTGTTCACAACCTGAAGTGCATGGCATGTTGAAATCCATGGATCCTTCCTCGTTCTCCTGCTTCACTGAGGGTTTTTCACTCAGTTACAGCTTCTTCATCTTTCCCTCTCCGTCTTGAGGTTGAAAGGATGAGTTTGGAGGAACAAGGTTCACCTCCCCATTTTACTGATTTTTGATTATTGGTGTTCTACACAGGGGTTTTCTTCACTGGAATGTTCTGCATCTTCTATTCTACAATTTTCCTTAGATGGGTTCCAGAAAAATCTCTTTCTACTTTGGGGTCGCAATGGTATGCAATCAAGGCATTCCATGTGAAAAGGGGCATGCCTGATGATGCAGCTTCTTTGGATCTTGGTTGTTTAAAAAGCTTTGCTATTTCAAAACTTCAATAAAGCCTTTAATTCCCCCTTCGGATCTCCTGTTGCTTTTAAAGGCACCGCAGGATGCCCCTATTAAGCCTTTGGCCACAATAGATCTCAAATGTATTTCCTTTGAAGTCATTTTCTTGGTGGGCATCACTTCTTCCAGTTAGTTGGTGGAACTTTCTGCTCCCCTGTCTCATCCCCAGTTTATTTCGTTTCTGGATGATGTTGTGGAACTTGGACCAGATCTCTCATTGATTACTTAAATTATGTCGAAATTCCATGTTTCTCAAGAACTCATTCTTCCAACTTTCTTTCCTGATCCTACTTCTGAAGAGAAATGTAGATTGCATTTGTTGGTTTTTTAACGTGCTCTCTCAATCTACCTTGACAGATTCCTCATTACTCTTAGTCCCACTCGTCCTCGACCCAGTTATTCATTTCCGCCTGCCCTTGGATAAGAGGCTTGGTATTACAGGAAATACTGGGGGAGGACTACACTCTTATAGTACCCAGTCCAGGGTGGGTGGTGTTAGCTAACATTTCCTGTTTTGTTTCCTGTCCTGGGATTAGGCAACTAAACCGCATAGGTAAGGGCTGGGTCGGGTACGACTAAGAGTAATTAAGATTACCCGTAAGTAATCGGGGCATCCCAGAAAAGTTTTTTTTGTCTTAACTTTAAATACATTGTAACAAATGTTATCAATACATTTACGGCTTTGTTTACTATAAAATATTTCCTTAGCATTTCTATGCAAAAATGCATTTTTTAAATGTGTCAGATTATTGGAAAAATGTTAAATTCAATATTAAGAGAAAAAAGTGTAATTGACAAAGCCCTGCCTTCTTTCCATCTGACCCATTTTACCCTCTCTACCCGATTAAAATCCAAGGCTCACAGGCAATGAAAACATTTTCTTTTCATAACTTTCTTGCTCTATGCCTGTTTTCCTTAACCATTGGTGTCAGGGTGTGTTTGTGTAGTCAAGTTCCACTTGCAAAAGATTGAAGTGTTTATGATATTTTACCATATCTTTTCTTTTTTACCATTCTCTAGGTAAAAATAGTGGCTGGTGGTCGATGCCCTTTTATTTACTTTCTACACTCATTCGTTTAGAAATACAGAGAGGAGTCGTAAAAGGTACTGCAAGCGTTTGTAAATAGCTACAAAGTTATACCTCAGTGAGTGTCGGCCTTATTTGCATGAACCAATCCCGTGGCTATCCAGTAACACCTTACTCATTAATGACTATATAGTTATTGTTGCCACTCGTGTGAAATCTCTGCATTGAATAAAAGGGAGAGCACCAACATTAACCTTACTTTAAAATATGACAGGAAATTGACAGGCCCGCCATTTACATTTAAAACACTCACTTCTGCCACATTTTAATTTTCACCTGTCCTGATTTTGGGGTAATAACTGGGGAAAGTATTGTTTTCAATTGGTCACTACTGTAATGAAAGGCTACTGGAGACATTACCGAAAGTGCTGAAATGTTTTGGTGAAGAAGAATACTGCTTGTGACCAAGCCCATTATAGTCCATTTTTTCATTACCAAGCATTGGGGGAAATTTACTATGACCACCTACTTCCGTTTTACTAGCAGAAAATGTCTGAGACTCCGTTTATCCTGGTTTTGTCACTCAGTTCTATGCATTAAATATTCTCATAATTGTGTCTTGCCAAGTTTATTCGCTCGATTCATACCCACGTGTAAGATTAG
This sequence comes from Triturus cristatus, assembly GCF_964204655.1. Lineage (NCBI taxonomy): Eukaryota > Metazoa > Chordata > Amphibia > Caudata > Salamandridae > Triturus > Triturus cristatus. Next base: position 938,089,600 of record NC_140587.1, on the reverse strand, counting down.
CTCTATAAACCTCTTGTCAGCTTAATCATAAATGTTGCTAACGAAAGAAAAAAGCACCATTTGCATTTTAAAATTACAATTTTACTTCAAATGGGCTATTTCAACTTCAAGTTTGTTGATGTGGGCTAATGAATTTCTGCATACTGCTGGCATGTAATCCAAGAACGGGTGCTGCTATAGCAACGGCAGTAAGACCTAATTAATCTGTTTCAGAGATAAACCAACTCAATTTACATTCAAATTGCATAAAAACACTTTAGATTAATAAGAAAGGAGTACATGCTGTACATTTGGGGAGATTAGCTAGTTAAACTGTTTAGCTATGCAGACATAAGGCTCAACAGACCAAGAGCTAAACTGATCTGCCAGTATTTCTTAATGCTGCTTGACCTGCCTCGCATACATTAAGGGGAATTTAACTTGCATGCTTTGGCACTGAAAGAACAGTATAAAGAAAAGTTAATAGAGCTCTTCGCATTCTGTTCCTTAGCCTGCTCCCTGAAGGATCTAAGCAGGTTCACAGAGTACTAAAACCTTAATAATAGGCAGCATACTACCATCAAAGGCACTATCGCCCCTACATGCATCATTTACGCACTCACAGATTCATGTACACTGGGACGCTACCGGTAAAATGGTCGCAAACGGTATTCATGCAACATTTAACCCTGGCGCTGAAATGCAGCTCAACTGAGTCTTAATATTGGTCACTTGCATGTTGATTTTGTTCTTTCCACACAGTGAGTACAAACTAAAGAAAGATGCAGCAATCAATATCGTGGAAAATGAACACTGCAACCAATGGTGTATGTTATTCCTCATTTGTGCTGAATTCTTATACAGGCACAAAGACCCGCAGCCAGTAGGAGCAAAGCAATTTGCATTAGAATCTACTTTTCAACCAATACCTTGCTAAAATCGGGTTGTCTGCCAATGCACATTATGGGCCTGCTTAGATTTTGCGTATGGATTACTGTAGTGTCTTGTGTATTATAGAGCACGGGAACCCCTATGGTCGCTAACTAACTCTGTAGCCTAGTGACGTAAATGATTGGGTGTGGTTAATAAATTCATGACGCAGTACGTGTCTGTTGATGATTAAACTCTAGAGAATAAAAATGTGTAAAGCCAAGCACCGTGTGTGGTGTAATTCATTTGCATGCTATCGGTCTGGGGAGGATGCTTCAACTGGCGACGAGATAGGTTATACGTAAACCCCACAACCCGAAGAGTTGAGAGTGCTTTCTCAGAGAGTTTACTGAGGTTCAGCAAACTGCCCGTGTGTGCCACGTGTGCCTCAGTCAAAGTGAAGAATCGACGATTGGCATATGTGGAGTCAAAGCACAACTCCTGCCAGTACCAGACCTTCGAAGAAAGAAAGTGAAGGTCCCATGGAAAGTTTCATTTATTGTCGGTCAGAAAATTGCTGATACAGCCGAGATAAGACGTGCGACGCCACAGCGTAACAGAGTAGTTATTCATACAGTGCGCAAGCATCAAAGGAAGTATCAACCAGGTTCAGAAAGAACAACAAGCGGCAACTGCCAGGTATAGGAGAACGCTGCGAGCAGAAGTGGATAAGCACAAAGAAGCACTAAGAGGCAAAGATCAACCGGGTGTAATAAAGTGTGAACAAACGCCAAGGTTGGAATGCTTCAGATACAAGAAATGAGCATCTACTTACCCAACATCTAGAATAAAGAGAGTCATCCGACTTTAGCTTCAGGCACAGTGACCTAAGCATAACCACGAGGGCTGAACCTACTAAGCCAACAAAAGGGGCAGTGAGTGGCAGTCAAAATATGGCCATTTTTCAGCACTGTCATGGCTGCCAAAGATAGCGCCTGATACAGTGCTTCCGCTTTCCTAAAACAACTATCCTTTTTTGGTGTTGCCAAGAAGCAGAATATTGGCGCACAATGGATTGTCGGGATCGAAGCTTTCGATGATTTCATTAATGCGCTGGAAAAAGCAGGTGACTAAAAAGATCATCAAATATATTAAAAACTTAGCAGGTGATGGAGCGAAAGAAGTGATAAAGAAAAATACCCAGAGGTTTAGAAACTGAGTACCGTGAAATTAAAGACATGCTAAACACCAAATTCCATCCAATGAAGAACGTTGACTATGAAAGGTACATTTTCAATCGGGAGAGGCAGAGAGATGGTGAAATGATGGATGAAATTGTTGAAAGACTTGAAATGCTCAAACACTGTAAGTTCAACAAATTCAATGACGAAGAAGCCATTCATCTCAGAGTCATAGATGGTTGCCTGTCTGATTCCTTCAGACATTGAAGGCTGAGAGAAATGCTCAGTCTGGAGCGTGTGCTCATGGCAGCCAGAGCTGAAGAACGTGGCGACAAACAAGCATGGAGGAAGGAGGAGCCCAGAGTGAATTGGCGAAGAGCATAAAAAGCAAGAAAAAACACCAGGAAGAAGGCCGCAAAGTGATGTCTCTGAGAAGAAGAATCTGCGTTTTCGATGTGGATTTCCTTTCCACATGTAGGTAAATGTCACGCCATTGGGCAGATATGTAATTCCTGTGGTAAAGAGAACCATTTTGTAACAGTTTGAAAAGCGAGAGAAAAAGTGAGTGCATCACACTGTGAAGACAAAATTGTTGCCACTGCATCACGTCAAAGACAAAATGGCTGCCAGAAAGTACCAGAAGTATTCCAGTCAAGGCCCCCGAAGTGAACATCAGTTGAGGCAAGTAGAAACTGAAGGAGGCAGATTGTCATCTAATTCCTCGTCAAAAGATTCTTTGTCATCACTGTCGACAGTGAAGATGGGTGTGATATGTCCATGCTGACTACTGAAACATGTGTGCATGTAGGTCTGATTTCTTGCAAGAAAGACTATAAGTTGGAAAAGAATCGACAAGTGAAATCACAACATTCATTTGGACATTATCCCAAATTAAAATGGTTCAGTAGTTGCTATATACCATTTATTGTAGACAGTGGTGTGTCGATGAATATCATGTCAGCTAAAAAGTACCATGAACCGTCTGTAGTAACCCGTTTCAAAATGAAAGTATACACCTGGGCAGTCTCAACACCACTGCAAAGTCAAAGTTAATTTATGGCGACTATAAAACATAAAAAGACGAAGGTACAAGCTGCATTCCATGTCCTACAGGGCAATGCATCGAGCGCAGGTGTGCTCAGCTTCAGCACTGCTGCCGACATGGGACTAATTTCTGTGAATTACAAAATCAATGCTCATCGCGACATAATGAAACAATTTCTGCAATAAGTGCAGCTCCACATTAATGAGGGCATTCGTCCTATTGCTCAACAACATCATTGAATTGCATTTCATCTACAAGAGGCTGTTGAGAAAGAAAATTAAGACTTTGCTAAAACCGGACATCATTGAGCGCTCCACTGGTCCAACGCCATGAGTGTCGCTGATAGAGGCGGTACCTAAAAAGGACAGTGGAGAGTTTGTGCAAATCTGTGTTGACATGCGTCAAACAAACAAGGCAATCGAAAGAGAACGACATCCAGGTCCGCACATTGCTGATATGATTACACAATTGAATGGCGTCAAAGTCTTTTTGTGCCTTGATCTGAACAAAGGTTTCATCAGCTCGAACTGGAAGAAAATTGCAGGTACATTACTACCTTTTCAGCTCATGTTGGTATGTTTAGATACAGAAGATTGAGTTTTGGAGCATCTTCAGCTGTCAAACTTTTCCAAGATGTAATTCGTCACATTATACATCCTGTCAAACATGCTTTCAATTACTAGTATTTCGGGCCACACAAAAGGAACATGACAGAGCCCTTACACAAGTGGCCATCTACTTGCCGATGCACGTCTTACATTGAATGATGAAAAGTGCGAATTTCACAAAACAAAATAAAAATTCTTTGGTCACATTTTCTCAGAATGGGGAATCACTACAGATCCAGCCAAGGTTGAGGCTTGGTCATCTACCTCCCCTCCAAAAGATGAAATAATGCTGCATACCATTCTTGATATGTTCCAGGTACATCAATGATTTTGCCACTGTGAGTGCCCCATTGAGAGAGTTCACTAAACAGAATGTTTAATTTCAGTGGTCCTTGGAGTATTATCAAAGTTTCAAGACGATTCGGCATGCAATTGAAAATGCTACTGAAATGGATTACTTTGATCCGAAATTGCATGGAGAGACTGCTGCGTATGTCAGCCCAGCGGGTTTGTGCATGATTTTTGCCAAACATAGTGGACATGCAAATGCACAAAGGCGTGTTGTAGCTTATGCTGATAGAAGGTTCTCACAGACTGATCAAGCTTACTCGCAACATGGGAATGAAGGCTTAGCTGTGGTGCTGGCTTGTGAACACTTCCATTTGATACTGTATGGGAAACATTTTACGCTTGTTACGGATCACCAAGCATTGCTGACTATCTTTGGCAATCCAAAGGCCAACATGCCCCCTCGTGTTGAGAGGTGAGGGCTGAGACTGCAGGAGCCGACTACACCATTGTGGAACGGCCTGGAAAAGATCAAAACCCCGCTGACTACTTTTCTCGAGTGTCCATGCCGTGTCAGGGTACCCTTTCGAAGGTGGCTGAGGCCTACATTAACTTTATTGTGAGATACAGCTCTCCTGCTGCTGTTTCCATGGAGCAAATAAGTGCTGCTACCAATGCAGAGAGGAATATGTTCATCCTCAAAGACATTATTGTGCATCAATCCTGGAAAACACATACTCGACCTTTTGATAACGACAGTGAATATCAGAAATTCAAAAATGTGCATAATGAACTGTCCACTATACAAAAAGGGATTATCTTGACAGGGTCAAGATTTGTAATTCCTGAAAGTTTCCGACAGCAAGTCAATGGCGTGGCACATGAGGCACATTGTGGAATGGTCACCACAAAGCAAGACGTGTTTAGTTTCCTTATCTTGATGAGCGAGTTAAGAGAGAGCTCAAGGCTTGTTATTTGTGTAACTCTTTATGTCCCAAAACAACACAGCATCCTTTCTACATGTCAGATCTTCCAAGACACGTCTGTGGAAAATTGCAATAGACTTCTTTGGATCCCCTGAAAATAGTCATTACCTCACGTTAATTGTAGATGAGTACTCCCGGTTTCCTCTGGTGGAAGACCTCTCGTCAATCACTCATGATCGAGTAATTCAAAGACTAGATGACATACCTGCAACCTAGTGTGTTCCGTAAGTTCTAAAATCTAACAGTATCCCACCATTCAATGGTCAAGAATTCAAAGACTTTCTTAGTCATTTGGATATCAAGCATCAGAAAAGCACACCTTTATGGGCACAGGATAATGGCTCTGTCGAACCTTTTATCAGCGCTGTGATAGAGGGACTTGAGTTCAAACCCATTCATTCTACTCTTCGTGCCTACAGATCTACCCCCATTCAACAACCAGCGAAAGTCTGGCCACCCTGATGTTAAAAAGAGCCATGGGAACCAAGCTGCCCTAGTGGACTACTTAAAAAAAACAACAGATGCTCAGAAACTTTGACTCACTGATTCATCACACAAGTCGAGAATGAAGACTTCTGCAGACAAGCCTTGATGTGCTTGGGACATTATGTTTCAGAAAGGAGACCATGTCCTTGTCAAGCAGCAGCAGAGATGCAAATCTGATGCTCCATTTGATGCCGATCCTTTGAAAGCTGTGACTAGTAAGGGACACATGGTGACTGCTCATCATCCTGGAAAGTCCATTACAAGGGATTCATCACATTTCAAGCACCTGCCTCGGAGTCTGTTGGCTCCAGACATCCGGACTGATACTTTGTCATCGGAGAGCAGGGAGAGCCCCAGAACAATGTCTAGATCACCAGTGCCTTCTGTGGTTGTTTCTCCTATGCATCCTCAGCCTCACACCACAAGATCTGGAAGAGTGGTTTGAGTGTACTTTTTATTTAAAAATTAAAGGAGATGTAGTGTCTTGTGTATTATAGAGCATGGGACCTCGATGGCCCCTAATGGACCCCGTAGTCTAGTGACGTAAGTGACTGGGTATGGATGAAAAAAATTCATGGACGCAGTATGTGTCAGTTAATGGTTACACTATAGAGAATAAAGATGTGTAATACCGAGCTTGTGTGGCGTAACTCTTTCACATGCTACTGGGTTAGGGAGGATACTACAGTTATTCCATCACAAACATGACGAATATCATGTTCCTCTTAATACAAGTGCATTGTATTCTGGTTGACTGGGGGTATGAAATCTGAAGCTGATCACCTTTGGACCCTGGGTTTCACCAGTCACCCACTTCCCACACAATATATGCCCTCTGTGTCTCTGGGGTATCTGCTGGGAAGGACTGCAAGGCAAAAGTAGGAAATGCCATTGCTGCTTTTTTTAAAACAGTGGTTAAGGCTAGGGTCTAAAAAAAACTGTCCTCGTCTGTAAGACAAAGAGCTAAGTTGGGAGTGTGGAGCGATCAACCAAAACCAAGGTAAGATATGGCTGAATTAAAGCTCCCTGGAGAAACAACTTAAGGAGAAAGACTGGACTGGAGCCATAAGCAGCCGCAGCCCAGCTCACCTGGCATACATTTCAAGCATTACCTGCATCTTTTCCAACAAGAGAATTTCAATAATATGCTTGCAACACTGAAAGACTGTGCATGCTTGCAAGAGCCTGTACTGACTTCTTTGCCTGCTCCAGCATACATCTGTCATATACTCTGAGACAAAGTGGACCTGGGTCTCTGTGGTAAACAGTGATTACGACACAAACCACACAACACTGAAGTGGAGAATGCTCCTTTTTGGGAGTAGCAAATAGTGATTACAATCACACGAGCTACATGTCGGCTGTGGCATAAAAACTCCTAGGGTAAAACTAGGGTACTCAATGGGGACACCCAAAGTGTGTATCAATGGGACCCAGAAAAAACCCAAATACTGAATAAGAGATGGTCGATTTATGGGACACAAGAGGCAAGATATTTTACGATGTTTTTACCAGAAACCTCCCATGGTGTTTCATCAAAGAATCTCTAGTGAGAAATACCTTCATGCTGCAGCATAATTAGGCTGGCCACTAGCATATCTTGTTGGCCCAGATATTGGTCTTAATGTTTCTATTTCTTGTTTAGAGAGAGTGCAGCAGAAAGACTACACAACAATGATGATGAAGAGAGAGAAGTAGCTAAAGAAATCCTACAGGTCTTTTTAAGAGAGGATAAGGAGTGAAGCCTCGATTAGGTCTTACAAACCCTATGGATTTGTGAGCTAACCATATTTCTTCTTCCACAAACCACGAGGACCACCTTTCTTTTCACTTATGTACTTAAGACATAGGACATGATTTCATGTGTTGGCTTGGCCATACTCCCCTTGGAACCACTTGAAGCAGCCATGTGTGATTTGCAGATCCCAGATCATCCTGGTTACTAGTTTTGTTATCATCTAACCCTAAACTAAGGAAAACTTAATACCAGTTGTGTGACCACCATGCCCAGTCACGACCTCCATTCTGAATGTGAAGCCAGACAACAAACCTATTGTTACAGAGGCCTGCCAATCGTGAATTACAGGTCTTTAAGTTCTTGAACTCCCTTTAGTGAAAATTGCAAGGTGAGTGTCATCTTTTGATGCGATTTGCGTCTGTAAATTGGCTTGTGTCTACTTCATTATCTCTGCTAAAGAAAACAATGGTCCAATACAAGTTAGATAGATACAGTATCACAATTTAGTAATCAAAATTGGAATTCCAAATGAATCGATGCAAAATACGAATTTTAATTGTTAATTAAAATCCTTATTTTGCATTGATACATTTGTAATTCCGATTTTGATTACTAAATTGTGATACTGTATCTAACTTGTATGGGGCCATTGTTTTCTTTAGCATACGTCCACCCTTGGTCCCTTCGGACTTTTAGGGTCTCCTTGTCCTTTTTTTGTACTTTATTATCTCAACAAGCCCGGAGAACTGTGTCAAACAATTCTCCTAAATAATCAGAAGAACCTTGAGGTGCTGGTGGATGAGCCACCATATCGATTTGATACTTAGTTCAGTTTCGACTGGCAAACTATTAATACCCCTTCCGGGTGTCTGGCTGCCCAATACATTTTCCAGGTGGTATGACTCAACAGTCGTGGCACAACGTGCTAATGCATCATCAATGGGACTGGAGACATTGCTTATCACTTGGTATTGGATGAGTGTGGTGGAGCAACACTCCAGACCCACTCGTCTTTCAGCAAAAGGAAGGCTGGCAGTTATCACGGAGTGTTAGCACTGTCTAAGCTGAGGCTGCTTCAAGAGAATGCGCTATGCAGTAGCATTCAGACACGAACTACACTTTGCAAGTGGCCATGAACTCTTGCGTATTCTAAAGAGACTGCAGCCACCCTGGATATCTAGGTATAAATCCCACCATATTTGCTAGGCAATTGTGATCCAATTTTGCTGTAGCTTGGATCTTGCTGAGGGGATCTTGACATTTTTTGGCAAAATCCATTGTTTTCCTGTAGCTTTGTATTGAAGGACATAGGGAATAGAGAGACGTATTAAGAAAGCCATGCGGTTAGTTGAAACAAACTGAACTTATATATTCTCTTCTAAGATTTGAGTTTTAATATTTGCTGAGGAGTATCCTGAGATGGAACACAAAGGATTCTTACAGTGGAATATGTTACTCATGTTAATGCAAAGGCAGGTTTTGTGGTTGCAGGGTTCAGTAAGACTTCTTGACTCCGAAGATTGGCATGCCATTTTCTGCAGTTTCTCCTGACTCCAGTTTGCTTCATATTGGTGATGGAGGAACTGAAAAAGCTGACCAGAGAAAACTCCATTTCCCTTTAGAAAGAAAACTGGTAAAACAAAAAAGTATCGCAGGGAAACAAGCTCAGACTGGACAAGCAACAGAAAAGAAGAGTTGATTAACTGGAAAGAAGAACTGGAAATGCTGCCAACTGAATACTACAGTTGCCGAATTTCTAGCATCAAGTGTTGAGAGAATCACAGCAATCAATCAGTTAGAAGCAATGTTGTGACTGACTACATTCCCAGATCTGCTTTTATAGCAAAGTCTAAAAGGATGTGAGAGGTAAACATAGGAAGTAAAAAGTAGCCATTTTGGATTGGGAGAAACATAATGTGGTAAATATTGTCAAAAGCACGATTCCCAATGAACAAAAACTAAAATGAAATATAATGAAGTCTGGATTCATGTTCTATAATCTACTAGATCTAAAAAGACAATGTGACACAAGTGTTTCTTCACACTAACTCTGCTAAGAAAGAAATTGTGCCTTTCAGCTGCATTAATTTTCACCCAAAACCTCTACCCTCCATCCCTGAGTTGAGGCGGCAGAGACCGGCAACACTGCCAAAGCAATATGGAGGTCAGTTCCTTGACGTAAAGTCAGAGCTACTTACAGGCTGAAGTTTCGTTTTCAGGAGTATAAGTTCCACATCTATGTACAGAGAGCTAGTTAAACAGAGATATTGCTAAGGTACATCCATTCATTCACCATTACAATCAAGCTTACTGCTCTATATGGAAAAGGACTCAAGATATTTCATTGCCTTGTACATACCCTCCAAATCCCACAGATTTGCAAGATCAACAGGAATGACGAGTCAGAATGGCAGAACTTAGTGTCTCTGTTTTCTCTTTTATCCCATTACGCTTACCCTGTTTTTACCACTGACAATCATATTCCTGTGAATGTGTTCACCAGTGGAGAATGTCCCAGACAGAAGACTGCATTGCTCCTGTTGGATTCCACACACAAGTGTGTGCATCCTGACATATTGTATGCATTCAACCAACTGAACTACTGGTTATAAACAAACTAGTATGAACACAGGACAGACCAATCATGGCCCTGCATGGCAACTTTTTTTTTTTAAACAAGAGCATGGACACAGAAACATTGAGAAAAGGAAAGAGATCTAGAGTCAACTCAGTGTTCTTATCCTGTGGTGTGAGAGCTTTATCCTATGCCAATGATACAACTCCATTTGGCCTTTCATCAAAATGTTCCTACTTCTTTGAGCTCTCTTAAGTCTCGTCTTAAATCTGTTGTGGACTGGATGAATGCCAGCTTTCTAAAGTTTAACTCCGACAAAGCTGAGATTATTTTCTTTGGTGTGAAGTCTACTCCTGATTCCAAACTCTGGTGCCCATCAGAGTTGTCCCCCTCCCCTCTGCCCCACCCCGGGGTAAGAAACCTCAGGGTTACATTCGATTCCAAGCTCATCTTTGAGCCTCAGATCAAAGCACTGTCTGCTTCCTGTTTTTTTACTCCGAGGTCTTTGAGAATACTGGTACACCTAATTCCACTGGACCATCGAAAAGGGTCTCCAAGTTATTCAGAACACTGCTGCCAGACCGATCTTTAAAATCCACTGTTGGGTCTCGGTATCAAATCATCTGCGCTAGCGTCCGGGCAATAGAAGGATCCAGTTTAAGGCCCTTTCCCTTGCCTTCAGGATATTTAACCAAAAGGGACCTCTCCAACTTATGCGTCACTTCAAGTTGCCTTTTTAGGTCTGCTCATTGCGGTCCACCAACTTGTTTCAAACTTCCAAAATATCTAATACCAGAAGAGGAGTTAAATCCTTCGCCTATCCGGCAGGCAGGTTGTGGGATGCACTCCCATTTGCTTTGAGAAGCAGCCCTTCGGAAATGACATTTAGAAAAGGCTTATAACCACTTTTGTTCGATTCTGCTATAAACATTTCTTAATCATGGTTTTCTTTTATGTCATTGTCGGTGATCTTTGCTGCTAGAGCCGGGACGCCTTTGCAAGGTAGCTGTGCGCTTCAGAAATTAAATGTATTGTATGATCCCACCCCACAGGATAACACTGCCCATGTACTCTAATGTTCAATGGGCCACAGTGCCTTAACACGTAAGCACTAAAATATTGATTAGGTTCTTACCTCAGGCCCACACGGTGCTACAATTTTCAGTTCTTTTTGGAGTTTGCCCAGCATTTTCTTATAATAATCAACAATTTATTGTGCTAGAATATATAGAATTGACTAAACAATGATTGATTGATTGCAGTTATTTGATCATACTGTATCTGAATTTGACATCTATGATCCCCTTTTAGAGTAAACTGCGACTGCTCGCCTAAGTTACCTCTCGGGTGCCAGGGAAACAAAGGAGGCTCTGGGTGGACGCAGTAGCATTTAAGGCCCTGGAACGCCAGAGGTAAATGAGCGTAGCAAACCTGGATCTGCCAAGTAACCACTGGCTGTACAATCCCTTTAGAAAAGACCTCACATTCCCCCTCACAGAAAACAGAATCCCTAATATTAGCAATTTAGAATCTGAAGTTTCTTTATCTGATTTACTTCACACACATCCCAGGTCTGGGAGCAGGCCTAGTAAAGTACTTAAAATGGCCCAAACTGCTCATTCACTGAACTCCAGACCCATACAACGTCTAGAAGCAGAGAGAGAGAGGAGTACTTTTAACTATTGCTGCTAACACAAAATATACATCTGGATATGCTGAGATCTAACAGCTTCCAGACCTAGTCAAGGAGGGCACTGAAGGAAGAAAGAGCACCACTGATGCTGGTGCCTGGCTCTTGGGAGCCTTTCACTAAATTCCGCATAGTTGTTCTAGCCCCAGAGTACATGAGCTGGGGAAGACTGTCCTCCATTAAATTTCCTTCATGTTGCACCAAGTGCCTATGTTTTTTTGTGATGACGCAGCAATACTTTTCCATTACAGCATTAAGACTCCAGGTTGGGGGAAAATGCACTCATCCCTCCCCCCATGCAAGATTTACGCTCAGCACTAAAAGGAGTATTGATATTCTACAGTACAGTACTTTTAAGTACTTTGTCTTTGGGATTTGCTGTACCATCGGAGTGACTATCAGACAGGAAGTACTCTTGCCTCTGTTAACAAAGCACACCATTTGGCCGGGCACAGGATCAACCCGTGTGTCTCAGCAATAGGAGCAGGAGTCTCTCATTCCAGCCTGCTGACAGGCCACAGCACAGACTGAAGAGCAAGGCTGCTGGCATTCTCCTGCCTCCAAACGAATGGTGAAAATACATTAATCAAATACTCTCTTTGATGGTGCAGATAGGCTAATCCTCCTGAGTAAGAGGTATTTAGTAAATAAATCAAATGCAATATCTACAAATTGTGGGGAGCGTCCCCAATTTGCACTCGGATATGCACTGTTCAAATAATTCAAAAGGCAATCTGTGTAACTCCAAGAAATTTCTTATACTTTATTTTATTTCTGGTTTCTTTTTCATTTCAACCTCTGAATTTTACTATTCCATGTTTACAATTCTTCTCAACGCAAATGTGCCCAATGCAATATCCACAAATTGTGGGGAGCGTCCCCAATCTGCACTCGGATATGCACTGTTCAAATAATTCAAAAGGCAATCTGTGTAACTCCAAGAAATTTCTTATACTTTATTTTATTTCTGGTTTCTTTTTCATTTCAACCTCTGAATTTTACTATTCCATTTTTACAATTCTTCTCAACGCAAATGTGCCCAATGCATGTCGGGCTGTGCCCTTCATCAGGGGCTAAGTCCTGAAAACATAGAAGAAACTTCACTCAGCATAGAACCATTGCAATTGTCCCCAAAAAAGGCGCATGTCTATGCTCCTCCCCACAGGCCTCGCCGTCTGTTTTCATGCATTTCATTCTATGGTATTTCTGTCATGGTGCTAGAGAGCTCAGCTCCACAGCGGTAAGCGTGTTGCAGGTCATTTGTTCTGTACAAGTAAGGTGGACAGTACCAATGACCGCTACTTCGATCAACTTTCTCGAACATCAAACACAGCATATGAAAAAAATAAGAACAGCACCCTCAGAGCATTCTCACCGTTATATACAATTACGAAATGCATTTGCATTGATACCTACATTGCAGGAGGGTGGGAGTGTCTTGGAGATCCTGTTACACAATGTTTTACTGCAATACAAATATGAGAGAAGGGATGGCTGATAGAGAGAAGCCAGGGTGGGTTTTTTTTGGACAAGGGACCTTTAGAAGCGCAGCTGTAGGATAGGGTGCCTGAATTAGTAGCCTCTGGGGACCAGAAATAGGGGAGTTGCAATTAATATTATTTCCTTGTGCACATATAACCATGAATTCTTGCTGCTTTATATATTAATGTGTCCATGCATATGTATATCACAATGTGCACAAATGTATCTCAAACTCAAATTTGAATATCATTTTTATACTAACCTGAAGTGTTCATTAGCCTAAATACATATTCTGACTTGCATGATTCCCCCAGGCCAAGAAGCCATTTTATTAGAATTCGTATATATTTAAACATTCCTGCATCTCATAGTCAAGTGTAGCCTCACTTTCAATGTTGCCAAATTTAAGTGCGCTTTCAGGAAAATAAAGATCGTTTATGTATCTTTATCTTTGATTGAAGGTCTCCTCAGGAGCTCTCCATGAGAAGGATCCTGCCTCCTGCTCATTATATTATTTCGTTGAAGCAACAGTTTCAGTCACATGTTTATGCTCCATAGATTTGTATTGGGATAAAAGTGTGTAAGGGGTGTTCACAATGGCATAATAAGCATTACATGCTCTAACTGGCTTTTGAGCGTGAGCTCTTGCCAGTTGAAATGACAAATGTCGCCCTATTGTGTCCTATACATTTTGTATTTTTCATTAAACACATTAGATTTTTAGGTCTACCGACGTGTTGTGTGCGCATCAACGCTTCATCAGACTTTTAAAGTTATTTATTCCGTAGCAGAAACACCAACATCACAGCTCCAAATAACGTCCTGCTTCTCCTCCTGCCCAACTTCTCTGTCTGTTCTGTACAATCCAGAACCTTGGACACAGCAGTTGGGTTTACAAAGGTAAACAAGGCGAGCATGTGCATACTCAATATATATAATTTAATAATTCTTAAAGACATAGAACCAAATTACTAAACAAATACAAAAGGATATATATACACGGCAAAACACAACACATCTTCCCCCTAAAACAAACAAAACAAAAACATTTATTGCCACAATCAAAATCAGACATCCATTTGGGTCTTGTGAGAACACGTTCTAAATCATTGGTATTTCTCAATACACCACCATTCTCACTTCTCCCTTTCAAAACTTGAGCATCATTCCTTGGGCCTAACTCTGGAGCTTTATTCCCTGGACCAAACCGAGAATAAAAATGCAAATCTCCATCATCATCACTGTCAGACACAGAGCCAGGGCCTGAATCTCTGCTGTTAGAGACACAGACCAAACTGGGTCCTTCCTTGTCGAACACATCGGCATATTCCTTCCTATTATTCACACCAGACCCATCCCCACAATCCACTTCTCTATCAACAGAACTCCCAATATCATCAACAACCTCAAAATCCAGAACATGACTTCTGGAACAACCAACACTTCCAGAATACAAATTGCGATCACCCTTGAGGATAGCAATTCTTTTAAGATCCCAAACCTTCCCATCACTAAGATGGACAGCGTTGCGTAGAACCTCTACCACTTACAAAGGTTCAGAAAATTGACTACTGCCTTTCTTAATCAACCAGGGAAGCTTGACTTTGACCCAATCACCCTTAGTAATCGCGGGATTACTACAACCTCTTTTACTATCATAAGCTTCTTTGTATTTCCTGTGTTTTTCCACAATTTTCTCCCTCACTTCATCCTTAGAAACCTCAAACTCTGTACTTTTTAAAAGCCACTAAGGGTTGCATTTAGTCCTAGCACTTCTTCCTCTCATCACTTCAAAAGGGGACACTTCTAGAGCCTCATGGAGGGTGGTCCTATCAGTCCAAACCAGTTTGTGAACTTGAACTTCCCAGTCTACTCCACTCTTAGTTGCCATTTGGATGTCAGCTTTCAATACCCTGTTGAACCTCTCGACCATACCATTGCCGCTGGGATTGTACAGAGAGGTGGTCCTGTGTTTCACACCCACTCAAATAATCCAAACAAAGAACAAACCACCCTTTGTTCTGGAACTAGTTCATAGATGTTTGGCTTTTGTATTATTAGTAAAATTGCATCGGATTTTGACAGTTTCTTGTCTCCTTTGTAGACAATAGCAGGAGAGGGAAAAGCAGAGAGATGGTGACGTGGAGAACAGAAGAAGGAACAGGGAGGAGCATTGAAGACGGTAACTGAGAGCCTGTTGTGACAGATAAGTGAGTCACACAGCACGTTTGTACTTACTGAAATAAACAAGAGGAGTGCTACTTCTCATTACACCAGCGATTTTGAAAAGAATGATTTTCACGTGACACAAGAGTGTGTCTCGTGGTAGGTAAATGCACAGTGCAGGTCTGGGACTTAACAGAAGGAATGCTCCAGAGGAATGAGTCACTGCGGTCTGCCATGTTCGGATGGACTGAGAGAAGCCACTTTAGAGTGCCAGAAGGGGGAAAGGGCTGCTCCCTCTGCCAATGTCTCCTTCAATCAATGTTATCATATCCTCACGCCTGAAAAGATAGCAGTGCTCTTAAATGTCCTAGTCTTACTCCAAAATCGGCCATTCAAAATCCATTACGCAGCATGCTGCATTTTAACTGTTCACGGCTGTGGTGGTGAGAGACAGCCATCTGTTGTTGACCACAATACACCAGGTGAATATTCTGAACACTGACCAAGGAGGCTGGCACTGCTGAGTGTAGCCAGCAGGTATACATCTCCACCAGGATATGCTCCTCACTCTTAGCCTTCTTACAAGGCACACAAGAAAAACCATCCACAATTCTGTCTGCCATGCCATGAGGGTGTGCCTTTCCCCTTCACAATAGAGCAAGTCCCAAATCTGGTTCGTGAGGGAGAGGAGTTTAGAAGAAATGTTATTATCATTTTATTTATCCCTGACTGACAGTGCCAATTGAATCTAGGATGGGGGCGGGCCCTGGCAGGAAGGAGGTGTGATGAGCACTGTAAATGCGCATGTCGGTTTGGCCGGCCGTCTTAGGATGGCCAAACTAACATGCACACGTATATTTCTTCAACCCAACGGTGTTACACAGCCGGGTGGAGAAAAGGCACAGGCTCCCGGTCCCTGAGCAAGCGAGCATCAGACCAGCCCACTCAGGCCAATCCCCGCGCATCTCTCATGCTAGGTATAGCATTGGAGCAGCATCTGGATTGGGTGAGGAAGGCTGTGCTCTGTGGCCCATGGGGTGCCGGGAGGAGAGGAGGAGAGGAGGACAAAGGCGGTCAGAAGAGTCAGCGGCAGGTAAGTCTTTTTTTAAAATGTATTCTTCCCCTCCCCCACCTCTCGCCGCCACACCACTTCAGACTGGTGGCAGCCGCTACTGTCATTGTGTGGTATACAACGTGGGAACCAGCACTGTGTTAGGTGAGCTTTGCAGACCGGAAGAATTGGCTAAATGCAAACAAGCAGCATCTCCTTTACTTACCCGAAGGTTGAACAATGCACACATTTAAATAGCAATGTTTATTTTACCTAGTGGGGCACTGGCACGATAAAGTGTGCTTTGTATAGTCTGACATGTAAAAGCTGAAACTGCAACATGGTTTATATGGGTCAAGTACTAATTCTGCACTTGACTTATAGTGGTAGGTGTGGAAGAAAAGTCAAAGTCTCCTTAGGGTGGGAAGTGTAGATGCAGGTAAACACGACTCTTAACTCAAAGTGTACACAGTACGAAGAATAAATCAATGTCCAGTCCAATACTTGCTTTTATTAGAAAAATAAGTATTTTATTTTAGTTCTAGACATTCAAATGAATAACGACATTCATGAGCAATAACACAATCGTCTTGAGGTCAGGGCTCTAGTAGTGGTCAGGCAAATGCCTGTCCCGCCCTCTTTCTTATAACATGGTCGAGGTTATAGCCCACTCACTGGTGGCTGCATCCAAGGAATCTTTACTAGCAGGCTGTACTCAAGAGTTCCCCTTTGACTCTTAGGAATTAGTCAAAAGAGTCTATAGTGCCATAGCACTTTCAGCAACAAATCCCCCGGGGCCCACTGGCTCTGTTCAGGTCTTATCCACTCCTGCAGCACGGAAGCATTCAGCGTTGCAGAGGGTGCCCTGAGCACGGACACTCATGAGTTCTGATTCTGCTCGGGGATATCGGGCTGCTTGCAGTATACATGGCAGCACCTGGCAGGCACAAGCTCACTCTCCTGAGCTCTCCCCAGCAATTGGAGCAGCTTCCAGTTCGCGAAGACGTGGTCCGTTACGTTCTCCCCAGTAGAGGGGAATTCAATTATTCGGCTCCTAAATGGAGTCCTGTGAGCGTGAAAAATCCTCTTGGTATTCAGGGGGTCAGTCAGGGCAGATCTCACAGTGTGGCTAGACCTGGTGGTCACAGTCTCACTCCAGTCACGGACAATGGCCCAAAGTGTTTGGGGATTTGGTTCCAGTAGCTTCTCCTGGCACATGGGGTTGCCATGGTACCTCTGGACGCAATCTAGACTTCTTCGGTTCAATAGCCCATACTACGGTGGCCCCTCCTGGCAAATGGGGTCACCACAAAGGCGTTCATGGGTCCTGGCATGCAGGTCACAGAGTTACTTCCACTGTGGCCCTCTCAGGCATACAGGGTCACTACAATAAGGCAGTGTGTGATTGCCGCCCTTCATCCAGTGCTCAATGTTCAGCTCAGTGTGTGGTGGTCTTCTCCTGGCATACGGCAGGTCACTGAAAACTATCCTGGCCATGAGCTATGACACGATTGGTGCACAGCCGAATCCTCATACCTCGCACAGGGAATCTTCATGGTAGGGCTCCACACTGGCACACTTGTATTGGCAAGCAGGCAGTCGCTAGATCTCCAGGCTCCAATGCAGGTAGTCTTGGTTTCCTCTCATCCAACAGGCAACAGTCTTGCAGAGCTTCCCCTCTTCACACAGTTCATCTGGTTATCGTTTGGGTCTCAGCCTCCCCTTCTTATAAGCCCTTTCAGACACCAAAATGTGGTTTAGGGTTGAATCTTTGACGTTTAAGCCGGGCTTCTTATTCTTTTGAAGTGCACTGATTCCTTTTCTTCTTTCCACATGAAGGCTGTCTATCACAACAGCCCAGACTCTGAAGTCGATTGTCCCAAAACGCAGTTCATGGGAGTGACCAGAGTTCACACCTGGATGTCAGCCATAGTGATATGTGCATCAAACGGTTAATTTGGACCCCTGCCCAACCTTTATGATTTCCTCCTCAGACCCATGTCCTTCCTGAGATATGCCCAGGCCCCTTCCTTTTGATCTATCACTGAATCAAAGAGCAACCTTTTGAAGTGTAAAGGGAGAGTCCATTCCTTCAGTACATATCCCACCCAGCTCACAGGAATGCAGCAATAGACAAGTCTTTCAGTGGTATTTCTCTTCTTCTCATGTCTTCACCAGCTAGGCCTGTGCGTCCCAAAATGGATCCCAGAGTTCTCCATTTATTGTACAATTGCAGGCACACTTGCACACAGTGTACACTCATAGCACACTTATTGTCCAGTACTGTTACCTCCATGAATTGTGCCCTTACAGACACACAATCATTCAGGATTGCTCAGTACGGTAGCATTCTGTATTGTACCAGGGTGCACTATTTGCAAGCACATACACTGCCAGCACACACACTCTCCAGGTGTGCGCTGCACAACACTTCACCTATCACATATTGTACTTCCAGCAAGAACATATACACCTAGCACATGCTTTCATTGTGCACGCACTGCACTACATCTTTCATGTCATGAATTCCACGCAGGCATACATACACTCAGCGCATACACTAATCCTATATGTAATGCACAGAACTGCTACACCCCTGTACTGCACCCTTCCCAGGCACCCACACATCCAGTGCAGAGTCGCTACTACATGCTACATCTGAAGGCCTCACTCCAGTGACACCGGGTAACAAGCATTTGCAATGCAATAGGTCTTGCATTTGCGAGACTTAGCGCTATTAGTGTTGTAAATGGCAATGACTTTTATCCATGTGTATTTGTTTTGAGTGTTGTGGCTGGAACTGGTGCACTGAAATTGCAATTGCATTTATACATATAGAGCTAACAAGATGAGCTTGCAATGTGCTTAGATGAGAAGGAAGCAGGATGTGTTTGTTATTTAAAAGGGTGGAAGTGACACAGGGCAGACGGGAAAAAACATATGCCAACTAAACATTGTGCAAAGGAAAATTAATTTCAACAGCTTTTAAAAGAAATCCACTTACTACTATATTGTTTAGCTTGACAGATCTTGCCTTAGCATACACAGAAACAGCATATATCCTAAAAAGTCCTTTTCAAGAGTGTTTTTAAAGCAGGTGGTGGGAGGGGGGAGGATACAGCACGGTAGTGAAAGCATGGGCATTGAAGACAGTATAAAGAAAACAAGCATTTCTGCTTAGACTGCCACAATGTTTAACAAACTGTAACTTCCCTAATAACCGGCCAGCGTGCGTGTTTGGCCACCGATGTGTGAAGCAGCGCCGCTGCTGAGCAGTATGCGGCTGAAACGCCAATAATAACAACACTGAGCGCCCCTTCGGCCACTAAGAACAACAACGAGAACACCTCCGGTCAGCGTGTGTGTCTGGCCAACGATGTGGGAAGCAGCACCGCTGCTAAGCAGTGTGCGGCTGAAACGCTAATAATAACAACAGTGAGCGCACCTCCGGCCAGTGAGCTACAAAACAATACCATTACTGCTGAGACTGCCGCAATGTTTAACAAACTGTAAATTCGCTAATAACCGGCCAGCGTGCGTGTCTGGCCACCGATGTGGTTAACAAACTGTAACTTCGCTAATGGAACAACAACGAGAGCACCTCCGGCCAACGTGCGTGTCTGGCCACTTATGTGGGAAGCAGTGCCGCTGCTGAGCAGTGTGCAAATGAAACAAGATAGTGCTTACCGCCTACATATCGAGGACTGTGTAACGCCGTAGGCAAACAATTCAGTCTGGATGGGCCGTCTAAAAAGGAGACCGGGCTGTAACAAAGAAGCCTCATTTTCAATCGGAGGCCACCGTTTAGCATAAACAATGACGCCAGCCAATGAGAATGATGGGCGGGGCTTCAACCTCACGTCTGAAATCTCCTCGATAACAAAAAGCCTCGCAGAGCGAGCAGGGCATGCGCGCTGCAACACGGGTCTGCGAGACCTAAAAAGGAACTGCTCACTACTTCTGATACTGCATGGTATGCTGCCACCACTGCGCTTGTGTTTCTTAACTCTTTGTGAAGGAGGCAGCCTTCCACCACTCTTAGCATAGTGCTTTGGGCACCCCTCCCAGTCCAAGGCGACTGTAATCTGAGAGACAGGCCTATGTCATGGTGCTCATGCATGATCCTTGTTCTCCTATGACATTAGGGATCCAGTACAGTTGGGTACTCAGGGCAGCGGTACACGTCTTTAACCATGCAGAGGATTTTTCCATCCAACACATTCCATCACCTTTTGGGTGTTTGATTGCCAGTAGTATGCCTGGAATCCTGAGACTGGTACAGCTTTCCAAGCCTTCTACTGCCAATGATTGTAAAGTCCAAAAATTAGTAAATTTGCACCCATTGAAAGAGTACTTTTATGGGTGCAGATTTACTATTTTTTTATACTATTTTTTGGTGAACCAGTCACCTGATGGGCCTGATTCACAAAGGTAATTTACACTTTTGAGTCAGTTTACTAGTTTTTGGTATTCACAAAATTGGAGTCTCAGTTTACTCCAAAAGTGTAACTTACATATCTCCAACAAGTTGAAGGGCCTGTGGCCTATTCACAATCTGCATTTTTTGTAGTACTGCAAATGAACTACAAATTCTATTCACAAACTGCACTTTTAAAGTGCTACTGCAAAAAAAACAGTAGTACTTTAAAGTGCAGTTTGTGAATAGCAAACTGTACAAATAAGGATGGGCTTCTCAGCAAATTAATAGGGTGGGCAGAGCCAAGCCAAATGTCTCGCTAGGTTTTAAGAGTCTGTGCACGAG
Source organism: Triturus cristatus (assembly GCF_964204655.1). NCBI lineage: Eukaryota > Metazoa > Chordata > Amphibia > Caudata > Salamandridae > Triturus > Triturus cristatus. The sequence continues at coordinate 938,068,693 of NC_140587.1, read as the reverse complement.
CTAAGACATGAAATCGTTTGGCATGAATATTGTGCAACAAGCATAATGTAAAAATATGAGACCGTCTCATAAAAATGTAAAAAAGTGTATTTCTTTAACATGCAAAAGGGTTTCACCTTAGTATATCAGATTATATCACTGCATAGACAGACATTTGTTAAAAGCTGTAATTTTTAAACATGAACTGAGGAATATTAACGATTTATACTAAACGACAATGCCATTAGCTGACTAATAGGCTGTCAGTAGTTATGTAAACCACAAACGTGACAAGAATCTTATTATAAATGGAGCAACATTATAGTCTATTAAATCAATCATAAGAGGTGCTTGTACAGCATACATCCTGAACGAAGTAATTAAAAAAACACTCATGTGTGATAATAAAGTAAAAGGATGCTCCGTGAAATAAAATGTTTCCCTAGGATCACACAATTTGGACAATCAGGGAAGTGGTACAGATTTTGTTTCGTCATAGATTTTGTAAAACTTTATAGTTAGGGGAGATGCTGGGCCCTCCCCAATACATAAAAAATGCCTATAAGCAAAAATAGCTTTTTGCTGAATATTGCTTTTGTAGACTCCATCATAAAAGGAATTACTTTGTGTGCGCGTGTGCTGCTTGTGAAAGAGCAGAATGATGTCATACACAGTGACTTTCAGCAGTGGTTGAAGTGGGATGACCCACTTATGCATGCTTTAGGGGGCAGAATAAATGTGTGAATGGCAACAACAGACCAATGAATTACGAGGGCTGGCAGAAAGTCCCCATAAATATTATATAAACATTAACACGTCTTGGAAAACGCTGGAGCTAACCAAACCCCTGTAATCTCAACAGTTTTTTGATAATTTCAATAGTAACTCTTATTTTTTTCTGGGTTATTTCCGTAAAATCATTAGCCTGAGAAAAATTTGTCTCAGTCTTTCTGCCCCAAGCCACAGAAACCAGCACCCGGTCGCAGTGAATAGTGCAATTGGTAACATGTAGCCTTAGTCTTTTGATGAACATTCTGGTATATTGAGAAGCTCTTTCATAGCTGAGCACTACAACTATCAGAAAGAGGTGCCCAAGAAAAATCCAAGCAGCACTGCTGGCACAATCAGCAGCTTGGCCTGTTAAACCTATCATTGAACACTCTAGACAGGCTGGCACACTGAAGGGAACTCTAGCATACTTGAGGATCACCTGTTGGAGCCTAGCACATTCAGCATCACCTTATTATCAACATCCTGAAATATTTCACCAGCACCTTAATAAAACAGAATGCACCCTGGAATACATTTCTGGCAAAGAAATGGAGAAGGGAAAATAACTTGAGGGTCAACTATCATAAGCACTATATGGTTTGGCACAATATTTAAAATTGGTGACATTTCTTGTAGCGTAGAATATTATCCTATACGAGCATTTGTACATTCAACTCAACTGTATAAGACACTGCTTGTACAGGGCACAAGTAATTGCTTATTTTTATAGCCAAAATGTTCTTATAGATACGTAAAAATTGTTTTGCTTTGGAGAAAGAATATGGTTGGGGATTGTATTAGACCCTGAAAAATTGCTTATATTCATTAGATTCACTTCAAAACTGTTTTTAAAACACATGATGTGCCGCAAAACATGGTCTTTGGCCACAATTGCTTTAAAATATATTTTCTTGGATGGGTTTCACGCCAACACCTTTCACTAGAGGGTAAAGAGGAGTTGTGCTTGCTTAGTGGAAAATGAGACTGGGAGCAAAACTGTAGCCCCTACTTACAAGTAGAGCAGGTGAGGACAGGAAAACTATATTGGCGTTCACTCTTTGCCTCATGGTCAACATACCCTAAACCAAATTGGGGTGGAAGATGGGTCTCCATATCTGTAACTGGTGTGTTTTTTGGACATGGTGGTTGTGGAAACCCCAAAAGAAGATTTTGAGAAGGTGTGCTAAGCAAGTACACAATCTACAATGCCCTCTGCAGTGTAACTGGTCCACTACCTCAAGGTCTATGTGTGCCAACACCACACGGATATCAGCTCAATCTCTGATGCACATGACTTTGGAATCACAAAAAAATTAAACAAAGTCCCTTCAAAATCCTAATACACAATTAATAGCTATCACTTGTAGTCTTTTCGGGTTACATTCATTCAGAACATAAAAAGGCAAAATTTGTTTTGTCTTACTATCTTTTGTAATTAGGGGCCAAATGTACAACAATTCCATTTTGCGAGTCGCAAAGTGTGATTTTTTGCGACTCACAATTTGCGACACACAAAATGGTATGTACAACAGTGTCTGAGACACTGTTTGTGATTTCAAAATGGTTCACAAGGGACCTGCCTCATTAATATACATAAGGCAGGTCGCAATTTGTGACCCATTGGGAATGGCCTGCACTCACAGAGATGGTGGTCTGCTGGGGTCAGCAGACCACCATGTCCTTGACTGCTTTTTAGGTTTTGCTTGGACAGTGCTTGCAAAATCTATTGTTTTTAATATAAACTTAAAAGGGACTTACATTCTGCTTCCTCTCTTTCCTGGCTTGTCATTAGTTCCTGCGTGTGCTACTTACTTTTCCTTCATTTCTATGGCCTGTAGCATAATTTCCTGCATTTACCAATGCTTGTTCCTCGCCTGCTTCTCTTATCAGTTTCCTGCTGCCGAAATACTGTTAACATCCGCTTTAGTGGAACTATATTTTTATAAAGTTGCGCCTTTTGCTATTGCAGCATATTTATATAACAATTTATCACCCGGCGAGATTAAGTGATTTGCAAAGAATTACAGGATGCTGCGCGATGCCACAGAGACTCGAACTGGGATATCCAGCTCTCGAATCAGCAGCTCTGGCCGCTGCGCCACTTCCTCTCCACTCCCATGTTATCTGTCAGCGAGCTCTTTCCTTCTACCGGACGATGATTGATGAAAACAGTCTTTATTCATTACATAGGCGAAACCAAAGCATTACTAATGCTTGTTTAATATTTAGCAGTTTAAACAAAAATAAAAAATTAGCCCGTTTTCCTTAAAGGAAAATGGGATGCGTTTCAGAAAGAAAAATGAAACGTTTCAGTTTCATTTTTTAAGAGCAGGCAGTAGTCCGTGGGATCACTGCCTGCTCTTGAAAAATATTTGCGCCCGTATTCGCAAAGGGGAAGGAGGTCCCTTGGGACCCCTTCCGATTTGCGACTGGTCTATCACCAACTTTCAATTGGCAGTAAAATGTGAATGTATTGCAACCGCATTTCGGTTGCAAAACTTTGTACATGGCACTGTGAGTGGCTATTAGAAAGGGGCACCCTTGGCATGCCCCTTCCTAATAGAGAGTTGCAAACCCTATTTTGCCAGTCGGTAATAGGTTACCGACTTGAAAAATGGAGTTTGTACATGCCACAAACCTATTAAGCAGTCTCACACGGCCCAATTAGCAGTTAACGACCGCTAAAAACGGTCGCACATGTGGCCCAAGTTCTAATCAAAAGAAGATTCAGTGAGTTTTGGAGGGATCGGGCAAGGAGATAGCATAAAATCAACCACTCACAGGCAGTTTGAGAACATGCTGTGAAACGGTATTCGGATTTATGTGCATGTTGCCATGGTTTTGGCCTTGCAGTGGTGCTTGGGTTTCGTATTTTCTCATCCTGGATTTCAAAATTCCACCTTAGACTGTAGTCTGGTGGGTTTGTTTTTTTAGTGACTTGTGGCAAGCAGTAGACAGTGTTGAACTCCTATGATAATCAGAAACAACACACACCCAATAGTGGAGCACTATTTAAAGCCCTCGTTTAGAAAAAAGGGTGCTGAATACAGTGGCAGTAACCAGCAGCGGTAATTAGGCTACCACTGTATGCATCTTTCCAATGAGTGTTAACGTGAGGTCTCAGGGTTCCTACTAGGGTATTCAACATGCTTACCTGTAGAGCGCTACAAACGTATAAACAATAATAAAGAAAACGGTTTTGCATGGCTTGGCATCAACCTATTTGCATAATCTCAACTTCCAAACAGATATGCTGCACCCATAACTAAAGACAGCTTTGCATGCAGCTAAAAACGTTTGCTGCCTCCGCAGTCGATCGTTTAATTTCAATCATTACTCATATGTATATTCATATAACAATTTCCAGATCTTATAAGATTTAATCTCCCTCCAATACATTGCTTTCTCCAGCAACATCCTTCCTATTAGGTTAATCTGCAATTCAATAGCAGTAGGAACCAATGTGAATATTCAGTACTTATCAAATTACAGGCTGTAGAAACTTCAAGATATAACATTTCTATAACCATCAAGAATTGTTCCTTTAACAATATTTAATTGGAAATGACTATTTTCAGAGGGTAATTCAAAAACGTCCCCAAAAATCGTTGATATTTTATTTTATTCACAACATCTGTGCTGCAAGGACCCCACTTACAGGCATCTAAAACAAGTTGGGATTTGAGACATTTCAAATGTACCTTCCATTTCTGATGTGTAACACAAAAGGTAGAACATACAACCATGTGTTTGTAGTACTCCTGTCAGAATAAACAGTTTGTGTATCCTAACTGATCATTTTTCCCTTAATTTTTCAGAATCTTTGCCTTTAATGGAATGCCGTCTCCTTTTAGTTCAAATTCCTCTCTTGTTTTAATGTTTGAATCATCACTCTTTTTAGGTCGAAGCCTACCAGATAGCACAGCTGTCTGGTTGCTAACGACTTTTGAGGGACATTCTGAAAGCTGACCTAGGAATGCATTCATCCCATTGCTTACCATTGGCTTTGTGGTTTGTAACTCACATTTACTTGTTTTATTTTTTTTTAGGCTGTACAGCATGTCTTTGTCCTTTCCGTGTAGCATTTTCTGTTTACTGTATTGTTCCATGGGTGCCCGCTTTCTGTAAACCGGCCTTTAAATTTAGTTTTCTTGTCACATTTTCTGTGCATTCAAAGACAGAGGTCAAATGTCAAGCTCAGTCTTCTGAGGGAGCTTGGTGTTTACTTTTCTTTCTCCAACTTTAAAGTGAGAGGATTTATTTGACAATCCGGAGCTGTGGAAGGAACGGTTTTTTTCTGGCACACAATAAAATGTATATGTCTGTAAAAGAACTGCAAATATTTCAGAATATAGAGTAGAATATATCAGAATTAGGAAAGCACAAATGAAGCAAATATTTTTTGTCATTCCTAAATGTGATGGAAACAAATATTTGAATACAATTAAAACAAATCAATACACTTTGTGATGCCATTTCCACAGATTATCATTTGTGCGCTGCATAGTTTTATCAGTAAAAATGTATGTCTGTGCAAATGCAATGGTCATTTCAATTGAAAATCTGCTGTCTGCAATGGTTGTGCACTACTACACCATGCATGCTCCACTCCACGATACTCCACTCCACGATACTAACCTTCAGCCATGCTTAACAGCAGCCACGCCTTGCATAAGCTAGACCTATTGGCTTTACCAATGCTTGTTTAGTAGTGGGGTTGCTTGGTTCAAATTATCATAATCTATGCAGTTTCTAAGAAGAGGCAAATTATACAGCTGGTTTTTTTAGCTATTTTTTCATACCTCAAAAATTGTTTCTCATCAAAATAATCTTTCATGGCCAGTAGTACCACGCTTGCATTACTGCTGCATTCAGAGAAAGTTAGGAATATCTGTTAGTCAACCATTTCGCTACAATGTACTAAAAGGGCTCCGTTTTGGGATACCAAGAAACTCTGCACCAGGTAATACAAAGTAAAACAATGAGCAGAGACTAGCCGCATGTCCACAAAACATCATTCATCCAACGGGTTCCTAAAGGCTTTCAGTCTAATTAGATTTACCATCCAACAATATTTTTTAATCAATGAGCTCTCACACCTCTTTATCTTTAAGTCTAACTATTTTTTCTCAAATGATCCTTAGATTTTTCTTTGTCCATTTGAACCTTGTAAATGCCCACAGAATTTCCTTATGGCCCTTTTCATGGTTACCCAACATGAAAACAGGAAAGGAGGCAGAACAAACATTTTAAGCAAGTTTATCCTCCCTACCAGGGAACAAATATTTATATTCTATTGATACATATACTTCATCTGTAAAAAATCTCCATAAAACATCCTTCTTATTTCAAGGTAAATCTAATGCTCAAGTATTAAATAGTAATCAATTTTGGGATTACCATGAAGTACCACAGTAATTCTATCACAATTGAAAATTTGCAACAATAGTAACAAGCATTTGCAATGCAATAGGTCTAACATTAATTAAGTTTGAGCTATTGGCATTGCTAAATATTGCAACACCAATTGCAACAAAAGTCTATAAACTGTAGGCCAAAAAAATGTGTATTTTTTTTTGCAGCAGTGGTGGCATGCTGCGCTTTAGATGAATATGTTTAAAAGTAAAGTGCGCCATACTGCGATTGCTACAATAGTTAATTGTGGATGCGTTAACAATTGATGTGTGCACTTATGGCTGGTGGTGTGTGTGCCTGTAGAAATTGTGCACTGATGGCTGGTGGTGCGTTTGTGCCTGGTGAAAGCATGCACTGACGGTTGGTGGTGTGTGTGTGCCTGGTGAAAGCGTGCACCGACGTCTGGTGGTGTGTGCCTGGTGGAAGCGTGCACTGACGGCTGGTGGTGTTAGTGCCCGGTGAAAGCGTGCACTGATGGCTGGCGGTGTTTGTGCCCGGTGAAAGCGTGCACTGACGACTGATGGTGTCTGTGTTTGGTGAAAGTGTGCACTGACGGTGTGGTTGTGTGTGTGGTTGTGTGTGTGTGTGGTTGTGTGTGTGTGTGTTGGTGGGTGTGTGGTTGGGTGTGTGGTTGGGTGTATGTGTGGTTGGGTGTATGTGTGGTTGGGTGTATGTGTGATTGGGTGTGGTTGTGTGTGTGGTTGGTTGTGTGTGTGGTTGGGTGTGTGTATGGGTGTGTGTGGTTGTGGTTGTGTGTGTGGTTGTGGTTGTGTGTGTGGTTGTGTGCGTGTGGTTTGGTTGTGTGTGTGTGGTGTGGAACTGGTACAAACAAAGGGGCGGAATAACTGTGCGCAAAGAACTGTGAAACCTGAAGACAGTTTGTGTTTCTTCGAACGCCATTACAAAAAAAAAAAAACCACAAGCTTAAAGAACTGTACAAGCTAAAGGCACTTCAGATGTATTTCATCGTCATGAAAGAAATAAACAAACACGCGCGCATCAAGTTTAAGGTATTTCAAATTTGTAAGAGGCCGTCCCATATGCATTAAGGGATATTGTGATAGCAATACATTTATTGAAGGTATTCATTAAAACCTTTGAGTCTACATTTGTTTTAAACAGTGTGGCACCGGTACAAATAAAGCCCCTTAATAACTGTGAGCGCTGGCAGGAGCAGTAAGTTAGGCCACACAAGTGCGGAGTTGTCACTTTGGTCACAGCTTGTCAACCCTCGCGCTCATTCCTTTCCAAAAAATCTGCTGCAAACAAAGAAAATTCTAATACAGTTAAAACATCACCTGCAAGCAGCCATTAAATATGATTCGACGCCATAACCGCTCAAGATGCGAAGGGGTCTATTGGAAATTACCTCATTTCCAAAGAGCAATTTTCTGTCCATAGCATCCAGCGGAGCCCATTTCTAACTGGTGAAGGGGATGAGCCGCATAATGTGGAGAAAATACAACGCGCGCCCGTATATCCAGTATCTGCGCTGTACAGATAATCTTTGAATCATATAGAGTCGGGGGCGGCCGAAGAATGAATTATTGCTTAGAAAGAAAACAGTAACTGTCTTTTTTCTTTGAACGCGTACAGTGTTTGAGTTGAAATATTGGAATTATCAGGGGGCGACTGGTATCGTGAATAAGTGTAAGGACCCCCTCGCCCCGAAATAGCGCAGTTTATTTCGTTTCTAGTTTCCGTCATCCTGCATTTATACGTGGAAAACATGTCTGCGGGGTTCCAGATTGTGCAATAAGGAAATACAATAACAGGGCTGCGTGAGCTTCTCACACCTGGCGTAGAACCAGCCCTTCTGACCGACACTCGGCGGTCCAAGGAGAGTATGTCTCATAAAATAGGTAGATTTATCCTGTGAAGAGTAGTGCCCTCCACAGAGAGCCTTTATATTCTCTCAGTGGTGCATGTACGAATGGTGAGTGACCCTGTCCGGGTGCCACCGGCCTGACTTCCAGCCGGAAGTTGTCTGGTGCAGGACATTGCACCAACCTCGGGCCGTACGCACCCTTCTGACTCGGACTTACAACCGAGGCACCGAGTTTAGTGACAGGGCGTGATTTTGTGACACTGAAACGGTATTAAAACTCCGCTCTCGCACCCAGGACGAGGTGACGGGCTGCGAGCCACAGGCGAGATTGTTAAAAGTGTGCGCCCGTGTTATGGATAAAGCGCAGTAGGTGTTCTGGGTAAAATAAAATGTGTTTCAAAAATAAAAGCAGGCAAAAAAGCACTGTGTGCCTTTTGTAAAAACAAAATGTTTTAGCTACACGATGGCCCATTGCATCATGCCGCTTCTTTTGCATGTTGGAAGCGGTACAACATAAGGTGTGCCCGCCGGTTGGTATAAAAACAAGCAAAACAGAAAGCAGCTCCACATCCGGGCCAGGAGGGCGACGGCTGCCCGCGCATGCGCCGTACCAGTAAGTTTCGCATGCCCAGTGACAGCGCGTGCAGCAGGTGCAGACAGCGCCTGTCCCCTTCCGGGGCTCCCGTGGTGAAGAGGGAGCCCCGGTGCCAGAGAGGAAGTGCGGGAGCTGAAGTCCCGGGTCCCAGGAGGGGGCCCGGGTGAAGAGCGGCAGATAGCTGTGCGGGCTCCCATGCCTAAGGAGAGAGCCTCGCGTCGTGCTTGCAGTAGTGGAGCTGGAGTGCTCCGGAAGCGCCGCAGCCAGCCGCCGTTCAGGAGGATTCCCCCCGCAGACCGGGTGAGTGGGGGATTCTCCAAGGCACAGTGTCAATGTTTGTTTCCTGAGTGGACCCGCCGTTGCGGGCCGCTCCAACGAAAGGGCGAGTTTAAAAAAAAAACGAAAATGAAACTGCATGCTGGCTTGCGAGGGAAGGGGGACAGGAGATGAGCACGCCGCATGGCTGTAAGTGCGTACACCAACTCAAATCCGCCAAAAGCCTGCGCGTGCCCATCTCCTGTCCCACTTCCAAGGCAAGTCAGCAACAATAGATCTCGCTGGCGGACAGCAGCGCTTCGCGCTGCGTTCGCAGGCGAGACCTAGAAATGTAGAGTGACCTGATTACAGTTCATTATGAAAGCCCTGATCACTTGGTACAACCTTATGAATGAATCTCTGCACCCTTCTCATTTATATTTCAAAGGTGGCCCAGTAGTATCTGCATACTGCACCAAGTGCTTTTGCCAAACTGTCTAGCAATATGTTGATGGCCACCATGTTAGGCTGGCTAGCGAAATCCCCCCAATATGGACTCCCAGATAAAAACAGGGTGGGAGCACACTGCCTCACATCCCAGCACTCAGTTTGCCCCAATGTTTAGTTTTTCACCCTTGTTGGTGCAGCCAGTGCGGTCTAACTCTAGACAGGTGTATCAGAATAGTTGTCTTTCTTCTATAGAGAGCAACACATTCTTTTTTTGTGGGTTCTGGAAATGATGCTCAAAGCCTTCTTAGGTCTTTGTTCCACTGGCTTGGTGCAGGTGCACCAGCCAGTGCGCCTCAGAGTTTCCCATATGCCTGCCCAGTCAGGAAAGGGAGCACAGAGATTTGCCTAAAGCCCTGGTCCTGGGAAGCTAGGTTGGAGGGGGGAGGGGTGCACTGTTCCTCACTTTCTGCCACTCATCAAACTCCTCAGCTCACTACTAAATCAGGCAGGAAGTTGAACTGCTAGTTCAGAGAAGGTTGGAGGCGTAGGCAGAAGTCACAGCTACACCAGGCTTCACGACCATGAAACAACAGTATATATGGAACATCTGTGGGCTGTACATAATAAGGTGACAATGCATGGTCATCCCATCTCAGAATGATACCTGCAGCACAGTCACATGTGGGCACCAATGACCGCAAAGATGGCAAACACTGGGTACAAGGGTACCAGACACAGAAAATATGTACAGGGTCTCAAAGTGAGTTTAGTCTTTTACTGTTACATGATACGCACATACACGTCATTGATCTAAGTGTATAATATTTGCATCAGAGTGGCCATGCTGACTGTTTATATATTGAAAGTCAATCAAAATATTGATGAAAGGCTTGCTTTGTTTTGTTATGGTTTGTGCAAAACGTTATTGTTGTGGAAGCTTTGAGGCCCTAATCAATCTAAAAAAAAAAAAAAAAACAGTGGGTAAAAGCAAAACACTCTTCGTCTAAAACCATCAAGGGAACTACTTTGTGTGGGCATGTGCTTACTGTGAAAGGGAAGAATGCCATCACTCACAGTAAACTTAAACAATGAATGAAGTAGGTTGAGCAAGTGCCTCAAGAGGCCGGAAGAAAAATTTGAATGACAACAGGTTAATGGAGGAAGAGGGCATGCTGAAACCCCTATAAGCAAGTAAGTATATTATAATTTTAGCAAAACCAAAAGGTCTTGGCTAACACCAGAGTTATAAAATAAAAAAAGAGATTAACGGGTAAGTACCACACACCAGGAACAAGAGGAGACATGGGAACCAAGCACTTGATGAGTTAATACCCAACAAATTCCTCTCTATCCCGGGATCCACAAGATAGGTTGGTGCAAGAGTATAGGTCCGCAACTTAGTCCCCACCAGTGCCAGATACTTTGGAAACTATAACTTGTACTTCATTGGCTGGTGGCCTCTCAGATGCATGCCACAGCAACAGAGACCTATGTAGCAACTTACTACTGGCACCACAAGGCCCAAGAGAAAAAATATGAATAAGACAATCATGGCATGCATCAGTTGCCCAAACTCCTTTCTTGCTGGAAAAGTAATAACTATGAGCATCTCATTTCAGAAATCATCTTATAACTTTTATAGTGCAAGTCTGTTGCGATCTTACTCTCTAAAGGCCAAGGTTGCAGGCAATAGATCAACAAGTTAAAGGTCTATAATATATTTGCATATGATGGCGGTGTGTACTTTGTCATTATATCCAAGCACAAACATGATAGTCTCTCCGCACATATTCCACGGTGTTATAAGTACCTTATAACTGATCATTAACGCAATACTATGTAATGCAAAGGGCATATACAGAGTGCCACAGATGTATGCCATGCTATAGGATGCATAGCTTCAAAAGACCATGTGTTGTAAGTCATCTACCAGTCTCTTCCACCCAGGAATTTGTTGTGCCTTCTCCTTTGTTTTTCACACTGGAGAGAGCAGCCCTAATTCAGCTTGAGTCGCTCCCACTGTAACTGGATTCTACTATAAAAACATATATCACTCCTGGAATGGCGGTCTAGCTAGTATCAGCCTTCCTGCACTCTATTTGAGTGTATTAACTGTTACTGCAGGAGCTCGTGTCTATCTGTTACCCCGTAATGCCTTGACAACTTAGCCTGCAATTCACATCCTTTCCAAAAGGATAAATGGCAGCTTGACTGAGAATGCCTGTGAATAAGGTGTGTTACAGCAAACAAATGATGGACGGAATGCTGACAATGCAAACATTCTCCCCCAGTCAAAAGATCAGTTTGGACCCAGCCCTATGCAAATCAGTCTCGACCCTGTGCCCCATGGGAACAGTCCAGACCGAACTGCCAGGCCAGGTCCTCCATGGACCGGAAACAAGCATCCTGGGACCGCTTTCAGGGTATGTCACCCTTCTTCAGCCAGGCTAGCTTGAATCCAGTGGCACAGTGAGCAAGGGACCCACGTCTGGGCATACCCATCCCACTTAGGGCAAAAGGGGTTACAACAAACTACCGATGGACGGAATGCTGACAATGCAAACATTCGCCCCCCAGTCAATAGATCTGGGTTAAATCCATTGTTCTTTTGCCTACTATGCCACCCCAGTTTGGACACAACCATATGCAAATCAGTCTTGACCCTGTGCCCCATGGGAACAGTCCAGACCGAACTGCCAGGCCAGGTCCACCCTGGACCGGAAACAAGCATCCTGGGACCGCTTTCAGGGTATGTCACCCTTCTTCAGCCAGGCTAGCTTGAATCCAGTGGCACAGGGAAGACATGGCTTGGCAGTCGGGGCTGGACTGTTCCCGTGAGGCACATGGTAAAGACTGATTTGCCACGTCTGGGCATACCCATCCCACTTAGGGCGAAAAGTGTTACAGCAAACAAATGATGGACGGAATGCTGAGAATGCAAACATTCTCCCCCAGTCAAAAGATCACCACTGGATTCAAGCTAGTCTGGCTGAAGAAGGGTGATGCCCTGAAACCGGTCCTAGGATGCTTGTTTCCGGTCCAGGGAGGACCTGGCTTGGCAGTTCGGGCAGGACTGTTCCCACAAGGAACAGGGTCAAGACTGATTTGCATATGGCTGGGTCCAAACTGGGGTGGTTTGGTGAGCAAAAGAATGATGGATTAAACCCAGATCCTTGTGACAGGGGGTGAATGTTTGCATTGTACAGCATTCCGTCCATCAATTGTTTCTTTTGCATAAGTGAATAAGGTGTGGCTGGGATGCAGATGTCCGGCAATCTATTATCTCTTCTGGTCTCCTTACGGGACTTCATTCCTTCACTCCCTTTTCACTTGTCCTTCACTTTAATAGCAAAGAAGGAAGGGAAAGGTCAACGGGGGTATATCTCTTCAGCAGATTTGCTTTGTGACTTGCCTGGAGCCAGCTGAATTGATTGTGTATTGTCACATTGTTGGACTGGTTGGGGGTGGGTTTCTAATCTTTCTTAAAAAGACTTGGTCAGAAATGGGCTAAATGAAGATGTGAGCCCTTTTTTCAACAGAGTGAAGAAACACGTCATCAAGAAGGCATGTAAATGCCTTGTCTCCAGCTCTCTCTGACAGAGGCACTGTGCAGTTTTGGGGGACCATCAATATATCCTTTGCAAGTCCATAAATCTCTACAGGTTGGCACAAGGGAACATGCAGTATTAGATGAATAAGCATGATGTGCTCTGCGGGATCCAGGTCTTTTTTTTTTTCTTTTAAATCAAGGATGACTGTGGTTTTGATGGACAACAGCAACGTCCAAGAGCCAATCTGCCTGTTCTGCATGTCGAGGTGTCAAAGAATATGATCGTGCATCTCCTCCCAGACAACGGAATGGACCAAAAACATTCAGTTACCTAGGGTCTGGATTACACCCATTCTCATCCAAAAACAAAGACTACAGAGTATTGTGCTTTTTTCAACAGTGGCACAAAATATCCATACAGCTCTTTGTTTACAACAAGACACGTAGGAGTACTGCTCATGAAAAATTTCCGGATCCAGCGTGACGTCTGGAGATATTTCTGAGGTAAGAATTCTCCAGCTAGATAAAGTCTCTACTAGATAAGACGTTACCGAAGGACAAAAGCTGTCAACTGTCACCGCTCAATCTCCAGGTAAGAAGGTGGAGTGTTGACAGGTTCGGGTGGAGAACACCCCCCCCCCCGCCACCGCAACAGAAGATCTTCCAGAAGGGGAGCCTGATCAGAGGACCAATGGTCATGTTCAGCAGCTAGGGACACCAAACTCCTCGTGCCCAGTCAGGAGCCACAAGCACGACTTGGGCCCAGTTGTTCTGGATCTTCTTGAGAACTCCGACCAGGAGTGGTATGGGCAGAAAGGCAAACAGGAGGCCTGAACTCCACTCAAGACAAAAAGCGTCTCAAAGCGAGAGCCGCGTTGGAAACTTCAGCGCACAGAAATGCTGAAATTGCACATTCTCTAGGGTGGAGAACAGATCTAAACAAGGCTTTCCCCGCTGCTGAAAGAGACCTTGCGCCACCTCCTGATGGAGACACCATTCGAGATACACTTGGAATCTTTGGCTGAGTTTGTCTGCCCTTGGTGTTCAGACAGGCCACCAGGTGTTGAACCACCAGGGATATGCCCTGCTGTTCCAGCCATGTCCAGAGACACTGGGCCTCTTGACAAAGGGTCCACGACCCCACCTCACCCTGTTTGTTGCAGTACCACATGGTGGTGGTGTTGTCTGTGAACACCTGCAGAAGTCTTCACTTGATGGAAGGTAGAAAGGCTTTCAATGCCAGCCAGATCACCCGGATCTCCAGAAGGTTGATAGGGAGTCCGGATTCAGCAGGAGACCGGAGGCCTCTGATCTCCACCTCTCCCAGATGGCCGCCCCATCCCAGGAGTGACAAATCTGTCACTACTGTCAGAACTTGTGCAGTTCCCTCCGAGATCTGGACCTGATGCTGCACCCACTGGAACTTCAGGTCCTACTGCAGAGCCTGTATATGCCAGCGGGATGTGTGACAAGCAGGATGCAGGAAGCCATGAGGCCCAGCAGCCTCAGAATCAGTCTCACCGAAATCCAGGATAGAGGCTGAAACATTGGTATAGCCTGAATATCCTGGACACAGCGTTCGGGAGGATAAGCCCAAAACTGAACCGTGTCTAGAACCACTCCTATGAAAGGGAGCATCTGAGAGCGAGTCAGGTGTGACATCAGTACATGGATAGCAAACCCCAGCGAATGCAGGAGGTCCACCATAGTCTGGAGGTGGGAGACGACAGCCTGGGGCAAGCCCACATTCAAAAGCCAGTCATCGAGATAGGGGAGGCCTGGCACCCCTGATCTCCGTAGATGAGCTGCAACCATCTCCTTGTTGAACACCCAAGTGGCACTGGTAAGGCCAAAGGGGAGTACAACAAACTGAAAGTGCTCATAGCCCATGATGCACCGCAAGTAACGCTTGTAGGCAGGCAGGATAGAAATATGTAAGTATGCGTCCTGCAAGTCTAATGCTACCATCCAGTCTCCTGGGTCCAGGGCAGATAATACTTGAGCGAGCATGAGCATTTTTAACTTCTCTTTCTTGAGGAAGAAATTGAAAGGGTAAAGGTCTAGGATAGGACGCAGGCCTTCATCCTTCTAGGGCACCAGTAAGTAGCTGGAATAAAAGTCACGACCTTCTTCTGACGTCGGCCCCCTCCCTGTGGCTCCCTTGGCCAAGAGAGTGGTCAATTCCTGGTGGAGTAAAGTAAGATGATCCTCCATCATCTTGTCACAAGCAGGTGGCATGGGTGGAGGGGAGTCACGACTGGGAGGAGTAGCCCCTTCAGACAATTTGAAGGACCCAATCGGCCTGATGTTATTGACCTCCATTGGGGCAGGTGATGGTGTATCCTGCCTTCCACTGGGTGGCCATGATGGTAAGAAGGCAAACTATAAGGGTTTGGAGGCTGCGGCTGTCAGGGCGTTGGTGAACTGGCCCGACCTCTGACTGCCTGATCCACAAGTCCTGTGGGTACTGCGTCTTTGGCCACGCAGAGGCTGGGATGCTTGCACGCCACGGTGGCTGGGAGGGTACAGAAGCAGCTGAATGCCCCTCCGCGGCCATGAAAGAAGCAAAAGGTGGATTGAGGTTGACCAAGGGTCATGGAAAGGTCAAAGGACATGGCCATAGCCCTGCTGTCCTTAAAGTGCTCCAGCGCTGAATCTGCCTGGTCTACAAAGAGATGGAAGCCAAAGGGCAGTCTATAAGCGATGCTTAGACATCCCCCTGAAAAGCAATTTGTCCTCAGCCAGGTGTGGTGCCATAAGGCCACTTCAATGAAACCGTTCAGCCTAGTAAGTCGGTGGTTTCCAGTTCACATCGGATTGTAAATTTATTTGAATCTCTCCTGTCAGCAACAGCCTGGAAGAGTATTGCCCGGGCCTTCTCCATGACAATGAGCAGCACCTGCACAACTGTATCCCATAGGGCATGGGAGTAACAGCCCAAAGGCATGTGGTGTTCACCGACCGCAGTGCCAAGCTGGTGGAAAAAGCATCTTATTCACTAAGGTGTTCAGCCTCTTGGATGCTCTATCTGAAGGGCCAGTAGGGAATGCGCCAGGATGTACATGGGAGTTAGAGGCTTAAACCACCAGGCTCTCCGAGATGGGGTGTGGTCTGAGGAAACTGGAGACTACTGGGGTGTGGTGGTGAAGGCAGGCATCAGTGCTGTAAGAAACTTAAAGTTTGGAGAGAGGAGTTGGCCTAACGGCTAGGGCGGTCGGCCTCTAATCTGGGGAACTGATTTTGAGTCTCGGCACTGACGCTGAACATCCTGTGATTCTGGGCAAATCACCTAATCTCCCTGTGCCTAACAAAAATTAATGTGTCCTCATGTAATGCAACTAGTGCTATGTAAAGCGCTCCAATACCCGATTCGGGTCAAGTTTGTGCTATATAAAACTCTGTAAAAAAAAATTAAAAAGTGGATACCGTGCGAAGTACATGGAGGGCCCCCCCGTCCCACCACCTACCACTTTGCCCCACCGCCCAAAAAACTGGTATATTTTTAATTGAAACCTCGAACATTTAAATAAATGCCTCTATATTGTCTTGCTATAAGTTCTAATAAGAAAGTAAGACCCACTCTTAACATATAAGCTACGCCACTATTAACATTATTGTTAAGCGCAAATAATTTAACTGAGAAAGCAGTCAAGACCAAAGCAGCAGTCCTATTGTGTCAGGAACTGTATATCGCTGAAGAACAAAAAACAACTACATAGGGTGTGAATTAGAATGGACATTGATGGAAATAACTTGACAAACCCAAACCTGCAATTTCACAGACTCGACGGACAATATACACAAGGAGTACTTAAGATATAACTCAGTATCCTGCCAGCTCCAAGGGAAAAACACTGGTGTGAATTATCTGCACGCCACACACTTGTGTCTGTCAGGGGTTGTGCATGATAATAACCACTCTAGTGTATTTAAAATGAACTGACGAAGCAATGTCAGCCATCATGGCTTTCTTAACGCAGAACAAAAACAGGAAGGCAAACGAGGCTGAGGATGAAAATTGCTTGAATGATTCAGAACATTAATGCAGAGGTTTGTCTATTTGTATTTATCATATCTATAGTGTAAATAAAGCTACTTACAAGATTTAAGGCACACATATTACAGACAAGTGCAAACAACACAGTAAATAACATCATTTAGAATAAAAACAAACCATTTTAGCAAGTACCTAAAGACAGAATCTATACTAATTGTAGTTGGTGAAGCAACGGAAAAAGTGTAAATACTGTTGAAGTGCTGAATAAAACAATCACCAGTCCAGCAATATACAAAAATCTAGTGTGTTTTGTAAAACAATTCCCTTTTCTTCTTGCATCTAGGTAAAAATACTTTTAAAGCGCATGATAAAAATAAGTCCAGCGGTATGCAACAATGAAGCAAGGGTAGTCAAACAATTCCCCCTTTGGTTTGTGCATGAAGGCACAAATATTTCAAAGTGACTGTTAAAACAATAACATGTAGAGCAAGCAGCAGCATACAAAAATAAATCCAGTTTACTCAACCTATGGCCCTGTGCTTTGTGCATGAAGGTGCAAATATTTCAAAATGACTGGCAACATAATAACACGTTCAGCAGCATGAAAATCAAACCCTTACACAAACAATTTCCTTTTTGAAGGCACAAACATTTCAAAGTAACTGGTGAAACAACAAGTTCAACAGCATAACAATTGAACCAGCATAACAATTGAACCAGCATGTGTGAGGTCCTGTTTTGATCTAAAAGAAAGTTTTATTGATGTTGCATGAAACAAAGATATTGCTCTGCAAAACGCATGTAAGAGACTCACACATCACCCACATAAAGAATACATTTCATGAAAACGGTATTTAAAACTATCTGTTTATGAATCAAGGTAATCATGGCAAGATTCTGACTCTACTGAATAGAGCCGACTATCAGGGGGCCCCCTGGAAGGCTGGGGCCTTGGGCTGGAGCCCACTTTGCCCATGCCTTGAAAAAAATCTCTGAATGTGCCTGAAAGGAAGACTCTCCCTCTTCCTGCAGCACATTTCTTCCCTGTGGCCAGTAACTGGACCCTGCACAGGGAAAGCAGCCTGCCCTGTGCCACTATGGGGTGGGGAATGAGGCATCAATAATACTGCGACCGGCCCGGTACACTCCACAGATAAACCTGCACTGCCAACAGCACCATTCAATGGGTCTTAGTTGTGTCAGCAGGGTGAGGTGACTGAAAATATACTGCACGTCCGCACCTTGGTGGGTTAGGTGTCGCTGCTTCGCTTCGAGTACTTCACACTGACTACCGTGGCATTGGCAGCAGTCTGTGGAGTGACAGGGCCAGGCGCAGAGTAGACACATTGCGATTTCTGTCCGGTCCAGTTTCGGATTCCACTGCGGGGTGCACGCAACCGCAACCCGCACATGACTGCCCCTCCCTCCTCCCCCCCCCCCCTCTTAAGACTACGGTGCACATGGTCGCCGTCACGCTGCAGCGCTGCATGCATGCCTTGCACAAATGTGAGCACACAAGCAGAACCTTTGCCTCCAGGCAGGCCCAGGGGCAAACATATTGAATTAGTAAAGGCCTGCCGCCCAGGGCCATCATACAGCAAGTGTGGTACATGGGCGTGGCATCGGGCAATAGAAATGTGGCACAGAGACTGTGCGCAGAGGCTGAGCTTCAGACAGTTCTCTTGTGACTGAGTGACACTGCTGCTGCTAATTAAACTAATTGGCCCGCCCCGTCAGCCACGGGTGGCGTCGTCCCCCAAACCAATCCTGCTCTCAGCTCAGTCTCCGAGCCAGTTTGTATTTGAGGTGAGGGTGGCCCCCTGGACCTCAGGGGCCCTCCCACACCGCAGAGGCTATTGTTACATCAGTGGGGGGAAAATCGCTCTGTTCAAAGGAGCCCATATGCCGGGCTTGGACCAGGTACCAAGCAGGACGTCGGTAAGGGCTTCATTTAATTGGAGAATAGGTGCTGGGGGGGGGGGGGGGGGAGGTCGATGTTTCGCCGTTGTCCAGTTGGGCCCTTATGTCGTCTGTGGCGGCGACGAGGGCTGTCTCGGTGCTGTGGTTTCTTCAGAATCCGGACTGGGACGGGTCCAGGATGTTGTTGTCCTCGAGGTAGCGGGTCAGTTGCGTGTTGACGATTTTCTCAATGACCTTCGCCAGGAACGGGTGCAGGGAGATGGGCCAGAAATTCTTGAGGTCCTTGGGGTCTGCTTTCGGTTTCTTGAGAAGGGCGTTGATCTCAGCGTGCTTCCAGCTTACCGGGAATGTGGCTGTCTCAAAGGAGATGTTGATCACTTTTCGAAGTTGGGGTGCGATGGCTGCGTCGGCTTTGTTGAATATGTGGCGAGGGCAGGGGTCTGATGGTGATCTTGAGTGGATGGAGTTCATGATCTTGCGGGTTTCGTTGTCGTTGATGTCGGTCCAGGAGGTCAGGCGGTTGATGCGGGTGGGGTTCGCGGGTGGGGAGGGGACTGGCGTTGTCGGGTTAGTCGTTGTGTTGAAGCTGTCGTGTATCTCGACAATCTTGCGGTGGAAGAAGGTGGCCAGCGAGTCTCAGAGTTCTTGTGATGGCGGGATATCGTTGGCGCCGGGGTTGTAGAGTTCCTTCACGATGCTGAAGAGCTCTTTGCTGTCGTGTGCGTTGTTGTCCAGGTAGGCTTTGAAGGAGGATCTCTTGGCAAGTCTGATGAGGTGGTGGTGTCTGCGGGTGGCGTCTTTGTGGGCTGCGTGGCTGTCTTGTGTTTGTTCGTGGAGCCATTTCTTCTCCAGTTTCCGGCAGGTACGTTTGGCGGACTGGAGTTGTTCGGTGAACCAGGTGGCTTTCTTGCTGGTGCGGCTGTTGGATGGTTTCTTGAGCGGGGAGAGGGTGTTGGCGCAGTCGTCGATCCACTGTCTGAGGTTGCGGGCGGCAGCGTCTGGGTCGGTGGGGGTGTTCCGGGCGAGGGTGGTGGTCAGCTGATCCTCAGTGACTTTGCTCCAGCAGCGTCTGGGCAGTTGTTGGGTGCGGTGGTGCGTGGTGGGCTTCTTGTATGTGAAGTGGATGCAGCGGTGATCGGTCCAGTGGGGTTCGGTGGTGTGGTCGAAGGAGTCGCGGGCGCTTGTGGAGAAGATGGGGTCAAGCGTGTGGCCGGCGGCGTGGGTGGGAACGGTGACGAGCTGCATGAAGCAGAGGTTTGCGCGGTTGTCAATCAGGGTGGCGGAGTTAGCGTCGTTGTTGTTCTCGAGGTGGAAGTTCAGGTCCCCGAGGAGGATGTAGTCCATGGAGGCGAGTGCGTGGGTGCTGATGAGGTCGGCGATGGAGTCGCTGAACTGTGGCCAGGGTCTGGGGGGTCTGTAGACGAGTGTTCCTCTAAGAGTGGTGTTGGGGTCGGTGTGGTTTTGGAAGTGCAGGTGTTTGGCGGTGCTGAGGGTGTCGTCTGAGTGTGTGGAGACGTTGAGGGTGGACTTGTGGACGATGGCAATTCCTCCTCCAATCCCATTGGTGCGGTCTCTGCGGGCGATCTTGTAACCGTCCGGGATGGCTATGGCGATGTTGGGGGCCGAGGCGTCGTTCCACCAGGTTTTGGTCAGCAAGGCGACGTCTGGGGCGGAGGTCTCGAGCAGGTCCCAGAGCTCGACGGCGTGTTTGCGTGCAGAGCGGGTGTTTAGGAGTATGCAGCGGAGGTGGTTGGGTCCTGTCTTTGGTGGTTTGGCGGCTCTGTCGCAAGTGAAGCTGCAGGTGCGGCAGGAGAAAGGTCCGTGGGTGCGTTTCGGGGTGGCCTGGAAGCAGCTGTGGTTTCGTCCGGTGTTGAGTGCGTGGAGAGTGCTGGCATCGCATTGGAGTCTGGCATCGTGGCGTTTGTCGGGGTCAGGGTCTCTGGCGCTGGGCGCGGTCCAGGCGCAGATGGGCTTGCCTCTGGCGCGCCAGCGGCGCGGCCGCCCAGCGGCCGCCATTTAAAGCGAGGCGGGAGGGAGGGAGCAACAGCTGGGAGGCAGGAGCTGGGCGGCGATTGGGTGTCGGGGTACAGATGGATAAAGGGGGCGGGCCGCAGGGGCGCAGTGGCGGGAACAGACAGACGAAATGAGGGGGGGGAAAGAGTGGCTAAAGGCACACAGGGGCAGAGCAGCAAAATAAGTGAAAACAGAAGCAAAATAAGAACAGAATTGCAGAATTACACAATAAAGACAACAGTGACCATACGGACGAACCGGGCAGCAGCAGGGGGCAGAGCCGAACTCACGGCAGTGGCGGCAATCGGGAGGGGGAAGGCACAAGCACACAGGCGGGGCTGTGCGGCGTGTAGAGCAACCTGTCCTGCGGGCAGGGCTAGTGACCCCTCCCAATCCTCACAGAGTCCTAGCCCACAGGAAAAGGGTTCTGGCTTCAGCCTGGACTGCAGGGCTCCAGCAAGTGCTGGAGTCGCCCAACAACCCTTCGACCTCATGTTGGAGTCGTGGATCAGAATGGGGATGGAGCCGGTGGCACCAGGAGCGACAGCCTTTGGACCTGCACTAGAGAAGATGGTAAGACTGGCGCCAGTTCGGATCCATCTCTGAATCCATGGGGCACGAATGGCACTGGAGCCGCTGGTGTGGAACCAGTAGGGGCCCCTTCTGAACCCATGGTTCCCAAAGACGTGCTGGCGGGAATGGGCCACTCAAAGATGAGGTGCATGGACTCACAAAACTGGTGAATGAAGTTGAGAGGGGGTCGTTCCATCTCCCGGAAACTCTCGGAAGTGCAGAGCCAATCCAGACGCTGGATCAACCGCGGGGCCAGGTCTCAAATGACGATGCTCCCTCATCTCATCAGACAATGGACGAGGCTAAGTCAAAAACCTCTTCGACGACTTACTTTTTTTTCTTCTTTTTCGACTTACCCAAGTGGCCCGATGACTTGGAGTGTGAAGAGGATCATGGACTCCGCGACCATTCCCGGGGCCTTCTTCTCGAGTGGGTGTCGCTCATCGGGCAACAAGGAGCTTGAGGGAGCGCTCTCAGGGTGCAGGGCACGGCAATCAGAGCAGGTTTGCGCATTGTGGTCACATTCCAAGCACCAGAGGCATACAAGGTGTGGGCCGGTCACTGACAACTGTCGAAGACAGGCGCTGCAAGGCTTGATGCCAGTTTTCCTAGTGGACATCCCTGCCACACAAGGAGAAGAATGTCAAAAAAGCATAGTTAAAAAGGGACAGAAGAGGTAGCTCTCTCTGGATAGGACGTGACTGGGGAGGATAGAAAAGAACGGACATCGGCTGCTATATAGGCACCGTGCATGTTGTATCTTGGCAACAACGCCACGCGGAGCCAATCTACACGTGGTACTGCTCACGAAAAATGTCCAGATGCAGGCTGACGCCTAAGGATAATTCTGTGGTAAGGAATCTGTGGCTGGAAGTCTATCAGATTGGAGGTGCGTAGTGCAGAACTTTATTCTAAAAAAAACATTCAAAAGATGGTATTATGCTTTGAAATGAGGATACTCACCACACTTCCAGCCCAGTCATATGTTTTGTAAATTTTGGTTCGGTTGGGCTGTAAAACACCGCCCAATTATCCAGCTACCAGCAGGTCTTTGTTTTTTGTTTTCCCACTGAACCTTATTATTGCTATTTTCAAACTGCGAGAAATAAGTTTGGGCAGATATATACAAACATGATTTAAGATTTTCTATCGCTGATGGTGAGTGGCATGCTCATGGACATCGATTCACCAAAACGCTAAGGGCAGCAGAAGTGACATCATGCACTCTTTGACCTCCCTCCCTCCCATAACAGCACAGGAAGTGAGTTCACATGACATGCCTGGTCAGCAAATTATGTCACATACATGACCTTTGATCAAGATAACATCTCAAGAGTTACATCTTTAAACTCTACAATGAAGTCATGATTATTAAAATATCATAATAGTTACAAAAGCAAATACATGTTTTTTTTTTCTTACCAGGAGTCGTTTAGCTACCGTGCATGAAGCATTATAAATCCTTGGAAATAGCAGCAACTTTATAAGCTTCGAGTTTGGACAGTTTCAAATTGAATGAATGTATCCTATGCAGTAAATTTGATTTATGGAGCATGTGGTTCTGTACTGTCTTCCTTAGGCCACACATAATAATCAGTGAGTTCTGGATCAAATCCAGATTGTGATCAAGCCATTCCACTATATGCCTTAGTTTACACCAACACCAGCTAGGGTGGCAAGTGTAAGGGGCAGATTGTGACGGCGGCTATTTAGACGGAGCATTCTGTTGATTCACAGGCACATTACATGAATGGACAATGGCCAAAGGCAGTCAACTGGAGAAAAAGGAGGTTCCAAAAGGGTATAAACCTTCTTGTATAGACAACAGCCTATACCCAAGATTCAACCTAGCACAATAAACAAAGTATTATGTCATGCTATTTATTTTTGCATGGTGTCATGTGGGTCAGAAGTCACACGGTTATTTTTATTGATACAGGCCCCTCATGGTATAATCTGAATTCCTGTAAGGTAATCATTGGGCCAAACACTGTGGGAAAGCTTTTCTGCAATTAGTGCTTTTATAACTCGAAGTTTCCTACCGCATTCTGGTCCCTCCGCCCCAGGCAAGCCACACACTCGAAGACGTGCTTTCTTGTTGGTTCTGGTTTTCTTCTCTTTTTTCGAGGTTGGAGAGGCCCTGCAGGGCATTTAGGAATTTCAGCAGCAGAAGAGTAACTGAAAACACTCTGCTGCTGGCGGACCTGAAACTAACCGGATTTGTTTGTAATTCGCCAGCAGAAAATAAACATTTTACTTCATTGTAATGTGCATTACACACACTTCAGTATGTATATCTATCTGCAAAATAAACTTTCTGAAGTGTGATACACAACCTACTGTATTAAAACGTAACAGTTCTGGTCAAGCGGCGCAGTAAAAAGTGCTCATCTGAGCCGGTTTTTCGTCTGTTCTTGACTCTGCCTTTGCGATTTCTGAGTCGAGGGGCTGCTACTCCCTCCTGGCGTACCCTAGCATCAGTCTCTCATTAATTTGAGTATCAAGGAGGAAAGGAGGGTCTTGGCTCTAAATTAAGAGCTGCAGCTCAAAAGGTGGTTGAACACGCGCGCATGTGCGTGCGTGCCAGCGCGCCCTGGAATGTTCTATGGTGCGCGGGAATCTGGTGCGGCGGTTCCTTTAAAAGCCAGGGAGGTGAAAACGATACAGTGTAAGCAAGCAATTCATTGCCCTAGTTCTGGTGAATTGAACTGTCACTTTCAATTTGATTCTCTTTCGAAAAACAGAAATGCATTTTTGCCCTCTTCTATGTAGGCCAGTACTTGCTTTTGTGTGCTAAATAAAAATGCATTTTCAAAGAAAAGGGTTAGAGCTCACCCAAAATCATCTTCCTTCAAAAGTAGAGTTAATTACTATATGATGCATGCTTAGTGCACAGAGTTCACATCAAATGCAGGATACCGAAAAAAATCTCCTGAACGCCAAATCAGTCTGCTAAATTTCTTTCGTCAGCCTAGAATCAACCCGTGGAGTCGCTAAATTCAATATAAGCGCTGCACAAATGTATAATGTTCATGAATAAGGCATAATGGTATTGTATGTAACCACATTTTGTACAGCACACGCCTCTCGTTTACATAGCCTTGTAGCGCTTTCAGCATTATATGAAATTAAATGTAAGTTTTCTTTGACCAAGTGTGCATTAAACCTGGGAAAAAAATCCTAAATTACGCAAGCATAATGTTTTCATAAAGTTCCATTATGCCTAAGGATGCATTATTTTTGTGTGCATAATATATGCAAACCCGCTACGTTACGCTCCCACAAGTTTTACTTCTAAGTCTATAGGCGATCGTTCCTAAGGGACTGTCGGAGGAGTGACCAGGTTCAAGCAATGTTAACTTGGCGAACACGCACAAAATATTACATGTAAAAGCGGTCACAAAACTTTATGCATGCCTTTACTCTCCTTACCTAAACACAAATTACATTTACACCCAAATGAACCAAGTGTAGGCGATGTATATTTTGCAATATGGTACCCACAGTCTCTGTAGGTTTTACAGCATATTTGTAGAAAAGCACGCAAGGAAACAAAGTACTTTTGGGGTTAATGGCCAAGGAAAAGTTCTGTAAATCTCTGTAAACTACCCATGTCATACTTTACTATTTCGTTGTGCATCAGGTACAAAGCCGTTGAGTGCCATAAAGGCCACTATAGTAAGTGAAGGGGGTAACTACCTTGGCAACTATGCTCTGTCCTTGAACAAGTAATAGAAAGTGAGTGTCATTTGACCTGCAGGCGAAACTAAAGGTTCCGTACAAACAACAGTGATCCTCAAATGGTTAGGATAAGGTTTAGATAAATATAGTTCAGAATCGATACTATATTCTGGAAGTCCAGCCGGACAACCGATTTAATTTTGCAATAACAGAAAAAATCTTGAAGGTGGCGCAGTAAATATTTTCAGATTTGGGGTGCAAAAGTCAAAAAGTGATGTTTTCATATTAACAATATTTATATAGATTGTCAACCTTGGGACGCCAACCAGTGATCACTAACCTCGACTGCATTGAGGCTTGGATTCTTGCAGTGGATGCCTAAACAACCCTAGTTTAAGTTCCACTTAACTAGCGAGTTCCATGGTTAACAAAACACATGCGGCATAGCTTCCCCTAAACAGTAAACAGGAGTGCATGTTGCAGCAATCAATGCACTTCACTGCTACCTAAGGATACAGATGCAAGTCAAGGGGTAGGGTATAGGTCAAGATCAGACAGCGCAAGGTTAAAAGACTCCCTAGAGTGAATTTTGTTTATTTTGAACCAAAGGGTAATTTTTGTCGAAAG
Organism: Triturus cristatus; assembly: GCF_964204655.1. Taxonomy (NCBI): domain Eukaryota; kingdom Metazoa; phylum Chordata; class Amphibia; order Caudata; family Salamandridae; genus Triturus; species Triturus cristatus. The sequence goes on along the minus strand of NC_140587.1, from coordinate 938,043,039 downwards.
TTATCATTTCCTGATAGATTTAATTAAGTCAGTGGGGACCGTGATAATGGCCAAGAGTGAGGTCATGCTGGAAAGTGTGAAACTCATGCCAAACAATCAAGATGTGAGGTATCTGGAATAAAAATACATAAAATTAAATATAATTTTTTCACGATCATTTGCATCGATCGAACTATGGCTATTCAGGTGACTTACAGGAGTTGAAAATCCAAGTTCGTCTATGTGGCTTTGTAAGCTGGAAATTGTATGAGCAGGACTGATCCAAGTATAAATCACAAAAAAATAGCACTGGGAATTGGTATGAAAACCTCTGTGTTTATTAGTTGGATAAAGACCAGTAGATGGTGATTACACACTCTTCACCAAAATTAACTTTATACCAAGTTCAGGGGTTTCCAAGATATTCCTACGATAGCTGCCACACAAGTGGGGGAAAAAATGTGATGCAAGTGTTCAGCACATGAATCGTAGAACATTGACAAGTATGACTTCATAATCTAGCTCACACTAAAAGCACTGATAACGCGCTCGCCAACCCCTCAAAAATCGACATACACAAGCAGATTAATAAAAAAATTATTTTAAACACGAAGACACCGGACAAAATGGAGGTTATATACAAAGGAAAAACAATACAAAAAAAATCAAACAAAACTTCAAATGAACATTACAAGAAAGGAAGATAATAAACAGAAGTGGAACATGTGATATCAGTAAAATGTACTCCACTCATTTATTCACACCGACAAAGTAGCAAGCCATGGGCTACGACGAGGCAGACAACCCTTGAGAATGCTGCAATCTTATGCACAAGTTCCAATGCCTAGCACAAAAAAGTGACACTTGGGGAGCAGGAGGGGACACAGGAGAAGAAGTGCATGCTTAAAAACAAACACTCTGGTTGCCAGCTAGGACTGTGAATGAATACAGCAAGTCATACTCAACAACAACATTATAGATGACCTCCAACTGATTGCATCCCATGTCTCATCCACGAAAACTACTCCTAGTGACATGAACACAGACTAACCTCAGTGGCCCACTGCATGCCCCTGTATTTGAAAGCAATTTCCACAAACCCACAGTCCACAGGCGTGTGCAAGCAACAATGTGATGTCTGCACATCCACGCTGTAAAGCATTACACTGCCACCAATGTGTCCCTTTCAGCCTCTACAAAGAGGATCTCAGAAGGCCTAATGGAGGTAGGTGCAAACAGTTTTCTGTGTCTCTGCCTGCTCTACATGATCCTCAGCAGAAGACTGATCTACAACGAACTGCTAAGAGGCCTTGGAGTAAAGACCTGTGATGAATAGCCTTGTTCTTTGGAGAACATAAGTACATCAACTTAGTGCTTAAAATGTCTCAGGCCTTAGAAGGCATAGACACAACACTATTCCAATTGAAAAATCGAAGGGCCTCTAGCTCATAGTCGCCATACAGCTTCAACTGCAGCTTCAGTTTATAGCCACAGCTGTGAGACATTAAAACTATAACAGCCATGGCTACAGGTTCAAAGCTTTTTAACAAGCCTATGGAAGATTGCACATCGGATTATAAGATACTGAGTTCACGTCCCCACATGGAAGAACAAGTGACCTCTGTCCCAAATAACTACGGCTGCAGGTTCCAAGCCGACAAGCCTATGAAAGGTTGCATGTTGGACTATCAAATACCCAGCCTCATTCCTCAAAGTACAAAATAGTTGACCTCTATTCAACACAACTATGGCTGCTGACGTTTGTCAGTCTATCTAGCCTATGGAAGGTTGCATGTAGGAATATCGACCACCCATCTTCATTTCCCACAAGACAGAGCATGTGTCTTCGATACTAACCACAATCTTTTCTTCTTACTGCGACATAACATGTAGGCGTCAATCTTCACACCTTAGGCAGATGTTACTCACACCATCGGATCCTTCATTTGCTTTGTCTCTGCTGCCTTTTCAATATTTTGAATAGTTTCACCAGGAACGTAGGGGGTTCTGATTCCAAAATTGTTTAGTGGGACAACTCTACCAGTTTTCACATTCCAATGGTTGTTTGTCCTCTATAGCGGAGCGGTAAATGTGCTGAACGATAAGGCACAAAAACCATGATACATCTTTAGAAGGCACTGAGCAGACTGCATAGAACATACTGCACCGCACTCTCACTACAAGGGACGCCATTTTGACAAGCATGCTATTGCTTCATTGACCGTTTGTATTTCTGAAAATAGCAAGCACAGATGTTTGCTATCACTAGGTCAGCTCCTTCTTAACTAGAGTGATCAGTGTTCACTGAACTCGTTCTTCTCCCTTTTATTTACGGATGGCTAAGAAGAGATTAATTAGGAAAGTTAAATTAAGCTAAAAACACGCCTGCCCTGATTTGCTGAATCTGGTATGTTAGTACGTCAGCGTACAGCCTTTGCTAATGCGCTGGTTCTTCTTCGTCAACTGGTATGCTCGACTAGGTCTGGCTAGATTCCAAAACGTGTTTTTATAAGAATTCATGGAACTTCACAGTAGCCCTTGGTCATGCACCAAGTACTCTAAGCAGAAGTTTTCCCTTCACGCTGAGAACATAATGAAGTCCAGGGGCTAAAAATAGAAGGTCGCACATTGATTGAGGCTCTTTAATTTCCTTGGGGAAGGAAAAAGAGGGAAAAATATCCTATGGAAGAAACAAAACTATTTATATGAGTCGACGAAACACGGGCAAACAACACTGTAGAAAATGCTTCTTTCAGGAAATATAAAAGCCACACTTGAGTTGGCAGAAGTCTTTATTCTGGAGTTGTGAACTGTGACGTTGTGCTGTATAGGCTTGTGGTGTAGTGGAAGACAATGTTTAACCCAGAGTCGACCTGGTCACTGGGGTTCTGCCCTACACCTTCCGGAAGGGGTCTTATCTGCTTTGACGTCATTAGTTATGCCTAATGCTCACCTTCAAGTTAATGGGCATCAGATAGGCCATGGGTAGGTCTCAGAGGAGATCAAAGGCTGACCTAAGGAAGCCATGGTGGCTGGATAGAACAGGCTGAACAGCACTTGTGGGGTCAACATGGGATGGAGGAAGTGTAATAACTCAGTCGAAGGACAAGTCCTTGGGGACATTTGATCTCGTAGAGATCATTCCCCTAAGGTCACCACATCTGTGTGGTGGATATATTGAAGTTACTGTCAATCTAGAAGCTTTGCCCAGTTTGACTCGCAATACCGAGATTTCACCCTCAAACAAGATGCGATGAGCCCCTTTTACACCATACCCAAAGTGATGTAATAGACAACAACCACAGACTATTGGATGGACGCACAGCTGTAGCGTAACACTAGGGGTACAAGAATAACATTACACCAAAAAGCTTACAAAAATAGAAAGTGAGGTGGACACTTCTGTGTGCAAAGGTATATGGCTGAGCATAAAAACTGTGGATGGGCAAACAATTGCTGTTAGGGACAATTGATGATCTGAAAGGTAATGATGGGATTTAAATACACCACAGTAATAGGGAGTGATTTGGGGTTGATAGAGCTGCTTTTTGCATTTAGAATGGAATAGAAATGCAACTACAAGATTCAAAGAGGATGGACTAATCCACTTTTCTAAATGTCTGTGTGTGAGACGATTTGTTTTTTGTTTTGTGTCTTCCCTTTGCTATTTGTAGTAAATTTGATACTGCGATCCATGTACATGTTTTTTAAACTTCTAAATTATCAGTGATGCTGTTTTGCTTTTTTACGTTCAGTATTAAGTTACTGCAATTGTGTCAGCGTTTTTTGTGAAATACAATAAACCTTTTTTCTTTTACAATATGTTGAGTGGGAAGGAGCGTTTTGACTCATGCCAAAGAGTGGCCAGGGAAAGACTTTCAAATGACAATATTACAAAAGTGGTACAACAAATTAACTCATTCTTTCCTATGATGCAAAAAAATGTGCGCTACTGTAGTTGAGAGATTTAGATCTGCCTGGTATCGACTATGGTGTTCTTATTACAGCTACATCTCTAAGCAGAAGCAGACCAGACTCCCAAAATAGGATACTCCTGGCACTGTTATTGCTCTTACAAAGTGAATGTGTGACGTTACATTAACCGATCTGGTTCTCAATAATGGAAAAAGGGTGCAATATGTGATGATATCTAGTCATGAAAACATCTAGTGATTTTACCCGGAGGAAAAACAGGCCAATGAAAAGGCAAAGGACATTGACTTCAGGACCAACACCATTGCCAAGATGAGGGGCTACATCAAAGTAGAGGTGGTAAAGGGAGGATTATCAGCAGGGGTTTTCAGAACCCTGGACAAATGTCTAAGAAACTAGTTTTAGTGCAAACACATACATGGCAACGGGGAAAAATCTCCATGGCCTTTAAATAATGTGGCACAAGCAATAAGAGTAGCACGACCATTCTGGCTTACTGGGAAGTAACAGAGTTATGTATTTATCAGGGAAGAGGTTTAAGGAAATGCCTACTAGCCCGACAGTGGAACGAGCTGCGGTTATTACTGGCACTGAAAATGAAAGATGATAACATGCTCCTTTAGATAGTTTGTTGAAAAAAAGGTCAAATAGAATCCAAATCAGGTTAATCAAAGGGGGGGGGGGGGTACATAGTGGACCTAGCCTCCTGTATCATATACTTAATCAAAAGAAGTCCACAAGAGAAACCTATTCCAAATGATGTCTGTTCAGATACCCTAGTGATCACCAAGGGAAAGAAAAAGCTTTCTTAAAATAACCCTCACCCACCAAAAGGCCCCTTGGTGCCATGCTTCATCATCGGGTTCTTCCCGCTGCGGGACGGGCAGTGCTGCGACTGGCAGGCGTGGAGTTCATCGACAAACAAATGCCTCTCATTCAACAGGTCTTATAATTATGCAGCATAGTTTATTTTTACAGTTGGCATTTTCTGTTCTGGTTTAAACAGCAACCATCGTCATAATGAACTTCACCAATAAGGTGATCATGGCATGTTAATCTTTTTTTCTTAATTTCAGGTATGGATTTTGACAGCACAACTGTAAAACAGACCCACTGCTAACAACATACATGCAGTTGATTTTAGATCCTCCCCTTTAAACCATTGACTTTGTTCAACCAGCCTCTTTCAACCACTGTTGTGAGACTTTATCAAACACATCTTGGATTAGCAGAGTGATGTATTCGTTTTGCACCCAGTGTTATTGGCTGTTTGGGTGCATCTTTCAGCCCCCACACCAGTTCTGGTATTAAACTACATGAAGGACTACTTCACAACTTTAGCTCTCTCTGACTGCTCCTGTTAGTTCCCTCCTGTGTCTTGCTCTAACGTGCTAACACTGCATGCTTTAGCGCATTACACAATACTTATTGGCTTTCTAAAGCTTGTTCCAGTACTTATTATGTACTTTCATTTTTCTATGCTATCTGTAAAATGCTGTCCGTTCTCACTGGAATTAATTTTGTCCTTTTAGAAGCCTAAGCAACACTTGCGCATCAAAAAATTGTGTAAATTGGTGTAAAATAGCAGCGCGAAGCCGGCTATATGGAGGACAACATGATGTCATGACGTAAGATTTGCTGGGGCTTAGAATGGCTTTTAAATGCATGTATCTACTGTTAGAAATGGGGGGTCTCTAGCTGGCAGTGGTTAGCACCCTGTCCAAGTAGGGGCCCCTATTATAGTCATGGTAAGGGGATTACACAGCTGAGATAACCCCTACTCACCCCCTTGGTAGCTTGGCACGAGTAGTCTGGCTTATCTACAACGGCAATGTGTAAAGCATTTGTACATACACACACAGTAACACAGTGAAAAACACAGTAAAAACACTGCAAATAGACACCACACTAGTTTAGAAAAATAGCCAATATTTATCTCAATAGAACAAGGCCAAAACGATAAAAATCCAACATACACAAGATATCACTTTAAAAAGGTTCATAGGAGTTATGAAAAGGCGTTGGCCATGGCACATGCATGGGAAGCGCTAGTGGTTGACCTCCAGGGGTGGGGTACAGCAGCGGAGGAGGGCACTGAAGCACTGGAGCAGCCGGCAGAAGCGTAGGTGTGGAGAGACACCGGATGGATTACGCATGAGGGTGGGAGGACTTTCCTTCTCCTTTCTTCTCTGAGCCTGACCATGGGGGTGGGGAGTAGCCCGCGGCGACTAACACGGCTACTTATACGAAAGACTTATCCCGGTACCTGATGTTATGGCACATTGACATGTGGGTGGGGGGAGGGTGCATTTGCTTAGGGGAGTGTTGGGGGACAGTGCATTGGTAGCTGGAAGTGGTCTACACTGTACTATGCAATGGTTTCTATCTGCGGGAGACGACTACTGATATGATGGAGATTGCGGATTGCAATTGTAATTGAGGAATGCAATAAAAATTGTTTTTGCAAAAAAAAAAAAAAAAAGGTTCATAAGAGTTCAGTCCATAGGAAACTATGGATGCGTCACTTTTATCACAAAGTACCCATGGATGTATCAAAATCAAAAATGAAAACAGGCACAGGGGAGGTGAGGTGCCAAAAAAAGCAAATCGATGTTTCACTTCCTTACTCCCAGGGAAGGTGATGCGGCTGTTCCTTACTGTGAGGGGAGGTAATGTGTCAGTTTCCAGACAGAAGGCCCAGTTCCTTACGGTTTGGCAACGTTGATGAATTACTTGGTGCACAGGTCTGATGCCTCGAAAATCCAGATGCGATGGGTTGATGCAGCGGTGGCGCCACAGGTTCTGCGTCGATTTTCCAGCTGCAAGGCAGGTGCTGGGTTGATTTCGTCAGCTGCACATCAGGGCCTGAGTCGGAGTCAGAGCGGGTGCTCAAGACACGGCTGCGGAGATCTTTCAGCTGCACGGCAGGCGCTGCGTCAATTCTTCAGCCGCACCGATGCGTTGGTTTTTCAACCGCACGGCAGTGCTGTGTCAAGAAAAACTGGCGCTGGAGGTTGACGCGTCAATTTTCTTGAGTCCTTTGCAGCAAATCCACCTCCAAGGGTCCAGAACTGGAATTGGCACCACTTGGCAGATCAGAACTCATAACAGAGGAGTTCAGCAGCTGAAGTCTTTGATGGCTCTGAAATTTCTTAACAGGAGGCAAGCACACACAAGCCCTTCTTCTTGGCAGAATATCTGCTTAGTCCAGAAGTGTTATGAAGTCACAGCTCCAATACTTATACCAGTTTCTTCCTTTCATGTAGGCAGACTTCAAAGGAAAGTGTTTGCAGTGCACAAGACCCTGCTTTCCCCTGCCCTTGCTCCAGACACACTACAGGGGGCGGATACAGCTTTGTAGGAGGACAGGCACAGCCCTTTTTAGGTGTCAGTGACCACTCCTCACCCACTCTAGTTCAGGAAGACCCTTGTGATGGGCCATCAGGATATGCAGGGCACACCTCAGGTCCCTTTATGTGACTGTGTATAGTGAATGAACAAACAGCCCAACTGTCCGTCTAAACCAGACATGGATTCCACAGGCAGGCAAAGGTACAGGATGGTAAAGCAAGAAAATGCCCACTTTTTAAAAGTGACATTTTCAAAAAAGCTATTTAAAAAAAAAACTTCACTAAAAGATGTATTTTTAAATTGTGTGTTCAGGGACCCCAAACTCCAAATCTCTCTCTCTTCCCAATTGAAGTAGCACAGAGTGTAGTAGAGTGTTATGGAGTGGCATAGATTGGCACATAGTGTAGTAGAGTGGCCGAGAGTGAAGTTTCATAGATTGTCATAGAGTAGAATGGTGGAGTAGAATGTCGGAGCGCGGAGTGGCATACAGTGGAGTAGAGTGGCCTGGATTAAAGTGGCATAAAGTGACCTAGAGTGAAGTGACTGAGTGGCATAGAGTGGAGTAGAGTGGGATGACAGAGTGGAGTGGAATGGCATAGAGTGGAGTGGCGTAGAGTGGAGTAGTGTGTCGTGGACCAGCAGAGAATAGAGTGTCGCAGAGTGAAGTGGCGTATGGTGAAGTAAAGTGGCCTAGAGTGGCACAGAGTGAAGTGGCATAGAGTTGCACAGAGTGGCATACAATGGAGTAGAGTGGCCTAGAGTGAAGTTGCACAGTGTAGAGTACAGTGACGTGGAGTGGTGTAGAGTGGAGTGGCATAGAGTTAAGTGGCATAGAATGGAATGGAGTGGCATAGATGGTCATGCCATAGAGTGTGGTGTAAGAGTGGAGGGGTGTAGAGTTTCCTGGTGTGGAGTGGACTGTTGTGGAGTCAAGTGTTCTAGAGTTGAGTGGGATAAAGTGGAGTGATGGGGCATAGAGTGGTGAAGCACAGAGAGCAGTAAAGAGTCGTGGAGTAGAGTAGAATAGGAATGGAGCGCAGTAGACTGGAGTAAAGTTACAGAGTGGAGAGACATAGCATGGAGTGGCGAAGCATGGAGTGGCATAGAGTGGAGTAAAGTGGCATAGAGTGTCAAAATAGAGTGGCATAGGGTATCGTAGCGTTGTGGCTAGGAGTGGCGTAGAGTGGCGTGGAGTGGCATAGAGTGGAGAGGCGCAGAGTGAAGTGGCATAGAGTGGAGTGGCGCAGTGTGTCAAAGAGTGGAGTGGCATAGAGCGGAGTGGCATAGAGTGGAGTGGACTAGGGTGCAGTGGAGTGGGGTAGAGTGGCATGGAGAACAGTGTTGTGGAGTAAAGTGTCTTAGAGTGAAATGGAGCACAGTAGAATGGAGTAAAGTGTAAGAGTCGAGAGGCATAGAATGGAGTGGCATAGAGTGGAGTAAAGTGGCATAGAGTGTCATAAAGTGGAGTGCCATAGGGTGTCAGAGCATTGTGTAGCGGAGAGGCGCAGAGTGAAGTGGCATAGAGTGGCATAGAGTGGAGTGGCATAGAGTGGAATAGAAGGGAGTGGAGTGTCGCAGAGTGGAGTGTCGCAGAGTGGAGGGGCGCAGAGTGGACTAGGGTGGCATGGACAAGAGAATTGTGGAGTAGAGTGTCATACAGTGTTGTGTCAGAGTGGCAGGCTGTAGAGCGGAGTGTAGTGTTGTTGATTGGAATGGCAAAGAGGGGAGAAGAGTGGAGTAGAGTAGAGTAACCTTAAGTGTAGTGATGTAGAGTATTGTGGATTGGAGTTTCCTGGCATGTGGAGTGGCATATAGTGGCATAGAGTGGAGTGGCATTGAGTGGAGTGCAGTAGTGTGCAGTGGAATAAAGGGTTGTAGAGTGGAGTGGCATAGTGTGTCAGAGTAGTGTGGCATAGAGTGGCGCCGTGTGTCATGGAGTGGCATAGAGTGTTTTGTAGACTGGAGTGGTGTAGAGTGGGGGGGCATAGTGTGTAGTGGAGTGTAGTTTAGTGGAGTAGCGTAGAGTGGCGAGGAGCGGAGTGGTGCAGAGCGGGGTGACGTATAGTTGAGTAGAGTGTCATTGAGTTGAGTAACGTAGAGTGGAGATGAGTAGCATAGCATAGAGTGGAGTAAAGTGTTGTAGAATGGAGTAGAGTGTAGTGCCGTGAAGTGTCATAGCATAGAGTGGAGTAAAGTGGAGTGTCGTAGAGTAAAATGTTGTAGAGTGGTGTAGATTGCAGTGGAGTAGCATAGAGTGGAGTACAGTGTTGAAGAGTGGAGTGTCACAGAGGAGAAGCGTAAAGTGGAATAGAGTAGCATGTCGTGGATTGGAGTATTGTAGAGTGGCGTTGGGTGAAGCGGCGTAGGGTTGCGTGGCATAGGGTGGAGCGGCATAGGGTAGAGTAGAATGTTGTAGAGTGGAGTAGAGGGGAATGGCATGGAGTAGAATGTTGTGTTGTAAAGTTAATTGACGTAGTGTGTCATGGTGTGATGTAGAGTGGTTTAGCGTAGAGTGGAGTAAAGTGTTGTAGAAGGGAGTAGAGTAGTGTGGAATGGAGTGCCATAGACTGGAGTAAAATGTCAGAGTGGAGCAGCATAGTGTAGAATGGAGTAGAGTGTAGTGCTGTAGAGTGTCAGTGTAGAGTGGAGTAAAGTGTCAGCAACAAGTGGCGTAAAGGGGAGTGGCATTAAGTAGAGTGGCATAGAGTGCCATAGAGTGGAGTAGATTTGAGGTGAGGTGTATAGTGAAGTAGAGTGTCAGAGTGGAGTGAGAGTGGTGTAGCATAAAGTTGAGTAAAGTGTTGTAGAGTGGAGTGGAGTAGAGTAGAGTGTTGTAGAGTACTGAAGAGTAGAGTGGCGTAATGTAGTGTGGAGTAAAGTGTCAGAGTGGAGTTGCTTAGAGTGTCGTAGAGTGAAGTGGCGTAAAGTGGAGTAGAGGGGTACGTCAGAGTAAAGTGGAGTGGCATATCGGGGTGGCATAGAGTGGAGTTGTACAGAGCAGAGTGGCACAGAGCAGAGTGGGTCAGAGCAGAGAGGGACAGAGCAGAGTGGGACAGAGCGGACTGGCGTACAGTGGAGTGGTATAGAGTAAGCTAGATGGAGTAGAGTGACGTGAAGTAAAATGTCAGAGTGGAATGGTGTAGAGTATAGTGGAGTGTCATGTCGTAGAGTGGAGTGATGTATAGTGCAGAGGCGTAGAGTGTTATCACCACAGAGTGGCGTGGAATGGCCTAGAGTGTCATGGAGTGGGGTAGTGTGGAGTGGCATAGAGTGAAGTGCATAGAGTGGTGTAGAGAGGAGTGGAGTGGCATAGTGTGGAGTAGAGTGGAGTGGTGTAGAGTGGAGGGGTGAGGAGGGCCGTGTAGCACAGTAGAGTGGCATAAAGTGGAGTGTAGTGCATATAGTGGAGTAGAGTGTCAGAGTGGAATGACAGAGTGGAGAGGTGGAGAGCAGTATATCATGGAGTTGAGGATAGTGTCGTAGAGTGGAGTGCGACAGAGAATTGAAGGGTGGAGTGAAGTGTCAGAGTGGAGAGGCATAGCATGGAATGGCATAGAGGGGAGCAGAGTGTTGTAGGTGGAATGGAGTAGAGTGGTATAGAGTGAAATGGCGCGGTGTGGAGTAGAGTACAGTGTCATAGAGTGGAGTGGCATAGAATGATGTGGAGTGGCGTAGCATAGAGGGGAGTAGTGTCAGTTTGTCATGGAGAAGAGTGTTGTGGAGTAGAGTGCCTTACAGTGGAGTTGAATAGCGTGGAGTATGCATGGTGCGTTAGCACACTGCCATTACAGACAACACATTTTCAATTGAAATGGCCATTTTTTTTACACATACATACAGTTTTACTATACAGAGCACAAACGATAAATGTGTGGAAATGGCATCACCAAGGGTATTGATCATATTAAAATATGCGCTTAGAGCACACTTTAGAAATACGAAAAAAATAGCTTTATTTGTGCTTTCCTAATTGTGATATATTCTGAAATATTTGCACAGTTCATTTACGGACATTTACATTTTGTTGTGTTCTAATAAAAACAAAATCCTACAGCCATTTCTCTCACATGGGTACCCGGTAAGATTGTCATATAAATCCTCTCACTTAGAAGTCAAAGAATGAAAGGTAAAAAACAAGTTCCTTCAGAAGACAAAGCCAGTCACTTGACTTATGTCTTTGAATGAACTGCAAATGTGACAAGATAAGAACAAAATATAAAGGCCTGGTTACGGAAAGTGAGCATTCATGGAAGAATGCAAGGAGCGACAGTGAACAGGCTGTACTCCACAAGAGGGAGGAAGGCATGTTGGACAGCCTAAAACAAATAAAGCCAGCAAATAGAAAGCAAGCAAATGTGAGTGACAAACCACAAAAACAATGGTAATCAATGGGTGGAATGCATTCCCAGGGAAGGTTTCAGAATGCCCCAAGATGTCTTTGCAAGCTTGACAGCTGCGCTGTCTGGTAGGCTTTGACCTGAAAAGGACTCCTCCCTTTTTGGTCGGTTTCCCTCTCCAGTCACAAGTACTAACTTACACTAGATTGTTGCCTCTGCATCGCACTCTGCGCATTCAATAGACAGGCTGACTGACTCATTGCCCACAGTGTGTCGTTCAGTGACAGACTGTGGCACAAGAAACATACATTTCTATTGTTTCACTGTGGTTATAAGCAGCAAGTACAATCAGCAAACTGCTTTATTTGTTATAGATGCATGAATATTTGAAACCAACAGGCCTTGAATACGAGTTAGTGGTTAAATCTTTAAACCTGTCCAAACAGGAGTTTGCGCAGGGATCAGACATTCCAGGTTGTGGGATGATTATCACACCCTTGCTATTTTCCAATAACATCTGTCCACAGATTGAAAACGCCAAAGTTGAATTTATCAAGACAAAGGGCCTTGGAGAATAAAAAAAAGGACACGTTAATGCTCCATTTGCAAGTGAAGAAGTTGGAATAAGAGGTGTTCACTACACTGGATAATACTCCACCCAATTGTAAACATAGTTATTAGATGCAGTAAATATCTATTTCCAATTCTACTGAGAACTGCAGGCCAGAGTGGGAGGAACTCGTTATAAACAGTTATGTTACACGTGGAATTCATGGTCCTACTGCTGATTCAGAGGCTATCTAGAAGGCCACCTCCATGCCTGTTGCAAAATGAAATCGTCCTTCAGTAATGCGAAACTTTAACACCTTAACAAGTACAACACTGACTTGGCAGAATTGTGTGGACATTGCACACTATTGCAACAGTCCTGACCTGAACAAACGCCTCACACTTTACTCACCTGGACCCACTTGACAGACCTAACTCCCTCTGGGCTCTCTCCTCCTCCGCCTCCTCCTCACATGGCCCACTTGTTTTACCAGGCAGGCCAATTTTAGACATTCTCCTCCTCACAATGTACTTTGGTTTTGGCAGGTAGGCAGGCAGGCAGGCATAAGGCTGGTGCTCCATGGAAGTGGTCTTGATATCCTGGATGATGGCTCCTCACCGAGTAGGGAGGCTGGAAGACCCTGGTCCCCAGCCCCCGATCTTTCCTCTCCTGGTGAGATGGTGCTGTTCAAAGTATGAGACTTGTGCTCCCACCTTTATAGTTCAAATCCAGACACATGTGATTTAGTGTCGGAATTTGAAATTCATATTGGGTGTGGTAGCTCCTTAGACGTGTTCTCTTCTCTGCATTGCCGTTTGTCAAAGGGACAGACTACCACAGCAGGAGTGGCTCCAATTCTGATTGACCTACAACACAGACCAAGAGAGTAACCAGGGATCACACCTGGCTGTCAACTTCCACTGAACTATACCCCATAAACGTTTAAAGGCCCAAGCCTTCCTCTCTATCAGGATTTCTTCGTCCACAGTGGCAATCTTACCAGTCCCATAATCCCCCTGACAATAAGACAATGAGCCCAGGTGCCACTGACCAGCCATTCTTCCTGGATTTAAAGAGACCTCTGATGTGCACATGGGATGCCTTGCTCATCTCCCTTCTGTCTGCGCTTCCCACCCAGCTCTCATGAATGTCAGCAAAACACATCTCCTGTCTGGGGTTGCTGTCTTCACCTCTCTAGCCTCTCAAAGGCTCTGCTTCCAAAAAAGAACGCACAGGGCTCCATGTTATGTGCCACACACAGGCACGTACATGCATTCCAGCGCACACACAAAAGTATCATGCGCTGTCCAGTGTCACACACAATCAATGCAGGCCAAGAGTGAGTAAAGTACCACATCCATGGAACTTTACACAAGTTGGTCAACAAGCCCACCTCCAGTGACACAGGCAAAAAGGCTTGCTCAGACTTCTGAATCTACTGAACAACAAACAAATATGCTATCGCTACTGTTTTCATGTCACTTAAATCCCGGTCTAACCAGACAGGATTACCGTGAGACAAGCCTAGGTCATGGTGCACATGCATAACCGTGCACACCAATGACCAGAAATCATTACCAGGGATCCACATATTCATTCAGCTCAGGCACTCAGGGAAGGAGTGCATTTCCATCGCCATGTAGAAGACTCTTCCTTCCCAACAGTGGCAACTTCAATAACTGATACAAGCACATTGTTTTCTTGTTGAAATATCTGTTGTGTGTTTATTGACTACATAGGTGGAGTGGACTTTTGGATGATCTGGGTGTCAGTAGTGAGCTCAAGTAATTCTACTGACACCTGCCCTGAGAAAGCATTTGCTGTTCATTGGTAACAGATACTTACTAATCAAATGTTCAGTGTTTATCAAATGTAAAGGCATCCAACATTAAATTTAATTCACCATTTTTAACAAGTTGGAGAGAACCAACCCAGTTTCCACAGCTGCAAAGGATTCCAACGGTACCTTGAATGTTTAAGGAGTGCTGTCACTTTAATGTCAGGCCTGCAGTAATGACTTTTTTTTTTATTGTAATGACTGCCTGTGACCTAAAGAATCCATTTACATCTCCCAGATCCACTTTCTGGAGACACTTGTTCCATACTGATTTAGGATCACCTTGTAACTCCACTACGGATCGTGACTTGCACTTTGCAATAACCGATGTGTGCTACCTGTGCATCCTTCCATTGCTCTAAAGTTAGGCAAAGCCAATGTCTTTCACAGCTTCCTGAATATCATGAAGGAAAACGCCTACCTACATCAGACGAGTGCACCCCATCCAATACGAAATTCCCACTCAGTTGTCTCCTCAAAAGTCTATGCCCGATAAATCTAAACCAGACTGCTTTTGAATGTTTGTGTGAAAAGGTTTATCTTCTTTTGGACAACTAAATCACTGCTGATGGCCTAGCCTCTCACCAGTTCCTACACGGAATGATCTCTGACCAAAGTATTTTTCATTGTCCCAGTGGGGCTACCAGCTCAGTGTGTCCCGCATTGCATGTAGCAGCAGGCCTCTACATCTTAACATCAGATCTTTGCCACCCAAATGGATTATTAGGATGTCTGGTCCCTATGTCCCCTGCTCTAGCTGCTGGCATACTTTTGGTTCCAGCATGTCTGACTTAAACTCTGGGTTGCTATTCAAAACAGTTCAATATCAGCAAGCCCATCACTCCATATACTCGCTTTTGACACCACAACCATGAAAAAGTGGCCACTCAAACATTTTCTTGATCCTCCTGAATAACACCACCATTGCACAAAATATTTAGCCTAACAAATTTGCAGTTATAAAGCTTGAACAGAATACTTCAAAGATTTAAGGTTTGTCGTTGCCAAGGGAATACAATGCAGGAATTACCAAACCCTTGCCAATGGATGCACTGGCAACCAGACACTGCTTTAAGGTTGCTCGTAAAGGGGCCTCAGCAAGCACTCTGCTTGCTGTTTGTAGTGAAGTAAGTATCTACCACTTCATTGAAAGTGAAATTGTAGTGGAGACAGGGTTCTGCTTGCACACATTGTTATATTGGCATAAGCGTATTAGAAGTTAAACGCCATTTTGCCACTTTGCGGCTTTTGCACACGACACTACATGTAACTGTTATTATAAGTAAAACTGCTTGCTTGCTTTTTGTTCACATGAGAACGGTCTGTTTTTCACATCCCTAGACTTACACCGCGACCTTAGTCTGCACACGGAGTACAGAAGCCTTCAAGGTCAAATAACAATGTATGCTGTTGATTCCGTTTGATCGGCCCACGCTCTAGACACAACAAGCACACAGCTGCAAATATCTGAAACTCGGGTGCCTTTTAATATTGCATTGCATGCATGATGCAGGCACTTGGAGAAAACCTTTCCAGACACAGAGAGCAGTGCTGATCCTGTGATGTGATTCACCTAAGCTGATCTTGGAGGTATGGGGTTCCCCATTCAAACATAGAGACCTTCTATTATTATAAAACTAGCTTATAGCCAGGGGAGGGTGGTACACAAGGTGCTATAGGACCTGTTTCCACTCTCATTTTAATATGATTTCTCCCTTTGTGTTTTACGGAATTGTAACAATGCTGATGGTTTTATTTCTAATCATTTGTTTGCTTATGTTAGCCAAAATACTGCATCTTAGAGCACGTAGTTAAAAATAAACATTTTAAACTTTTCCGTGTCTCTGATTACTCACGTTGTGGACTGATATGAGAATAAAAACGAAAAGGTGTTCTTGATTCCCACCATTCCTGAGAGTATCCTAAGTCGCTTGTTCTGGATTGTCTAATCTTTGGTAGCTTCGCTGTAGTACGGAGAACGAATGAGACACTGATGCTAGTCGGATAGGGGTTCTGGGTACTAAGGTGAGTTTTTGGTACACCACAATTCACTGAGGTCCTGGTTTCCTGCGCATAGTTCTGTGCATGAGCAGAATTCCCGCAACAAAATGTCTTGAGAAAGACTGTAAAAGCCACAATCCTTTTTAAAGCAGAATTTAAAACTATTTTTTCTATGGTTTACATTCACAGATTGCATGCTGTCACAAAAAAAACACCTATTACATTCCTTACAAACCTGCAAAAAGAATTGACCTTCACTTTTTCCCCTCCCTTATTTCGAAACTACCCCCATTGCTTCTAAGTATGCGTGCCTCTTCTGCATAGAGACTGCTCCTAATCTCATGCCTGTTTTAATCACTTTTACACTATTCCTGCAATTTAAAAATATTAATTCCAGAAAGCATTTGTTTCTCACACATCCTCCTCTAAAGGCCACACCTAAATCGTTAATACACCACAAGGCAATTGGAGTAAATGCATGGAAAGGTTTCCTTTAGCATGCAAGACTAACCACAATAACCTATGAACTCTCCATTAAATCTGGGCTCTCGGGTAGGGTGCTACTCTAAGAAATCGTGTCAGGGGTATTAAGTGCTGTATGAATGCAAATGCAACCCTTCTTTAAAAGTTACACTTAAACATGCAATGCAGAGCTGGCTTTCTTTGTGCATTATAGGAAAATAACCAAAACAACAAAGCCCGCGATGAATTGGGTCGGTCAGCAAGTGCCACTTGAGACGACATACAAACCCCCCTACTCTAAGGGAACTACCCCCTTTTTGCTGGAGCCTGGGATAGCAACCTTCTTTTTAGAATCAGGTTGGGCATATAGTTTATAGCAGGAGTGGGTGGATGACTTTTTCCTTTGGTAAAAGGTTTTGCAAAATCTGTCTGAACTAGAAACGAGATACTGTATTTCCATCCCGGTGGACCAGCCAGCTCCCCGGGGCCTAAAGGCGGTATGCCACATAGAAGTGAAAGGCAGAAAGAGGATTCCATAACTGTCTAATTGCACAGTGGTCCCTTTCCCATCTGGTCCGTTTTTGATTACCTTCCTCTTAACTGTGCCCAATAATTCCCCAGAGTGAGATCACCTAGTTTCAATGTCCTAATCGTGGAATCGTTTATTACCCTAACCATAATTTCTAAAGGCACCTAAGACCGCCAGAGAACATTTGAGAACAGTGTTTTCTCAAACTGGGACGCAATGCCCCAATCAACCCCTTTAGAGTCTCAAAGTCAATCAGTGCCCTTTTATCAGGCATTTTCTCCTTTTATCTAGCCCAGACCTTTAGGACAGCATTTATGGAGAACCTGGCTATGGGATCTGCTTCCCCTCTTAGTTTCTTTTTCTGCTCTCATTATCACATCCTCCCACTTCAGCTGTTTTGTGTGGTTGACATGCCATCCGAATTTACCGTCATCAGGTTACACGGCCCTCCATCATCAGCTGCTGCTATTTGATCGAGCCTTGCTAGCAGATGCACAGAGGCCGCTCAAGCTCGCTAGGAAGCTCGCGAGGAAGCTAACTCACACACAATGTTGTTTCCTACATAATAAAAATAAGCAGTAACCCTGTCAGAGAATTTACCAACCTACCTGCTCGTGTACGTGATACTGAGGGAAAATAAACGTGCCTATGATCGACCTGCTTTTATAGTGCTCATGCTTTTGCAGTTCCCATGTTTTAACTGTGTCCCTGTTTGCTTCCCCCCTCTTGTGCCGCTCCTTTCCTCACTGTAGCCCTCTCACCATTGCCTGTTCCTCTCACAGGTGCTTGCCTGCTAGATCATGATAGAGCAAGTGTCCAGCCCCCCTGCCCCAGGGCTTACCTTAGATCAGTCCTCTGACTGGTCGAGGCCCTCAGGGACCCAATACCATCGCCTTGAGGTTCTCGCCTCCTCTCCCGCTCTCGTGCCTGTGCCACCTCTTGCTATGTCTGTCTCTCCCTCTCGCTCATTGCCATTCTTTTGCCTTCCTTGCGCCTCTCTTTGTGCCTTTTACTCTCTCACCCTTGCATGCCTTCTCGCTCATTTTGTGCTTTTTGCTCTTTCCTCACTCATTTGTGTATTTCTTCTCTTTTTGTGCCTGTTTGCTCCCTCTTTCTCTCATGCTTTTTTGCTCCTTTTGTTACCTTTCTGCTCTTCTTACCATCCTGTTGCCTTCTTGCCTTTTTCTATTTCTTGCTCTTTCAGACCCTTCTGTTGCCTTTTTAGCCACCCTTTTGCTCCCTTTTCTGCCATTTTTCTCTTTTTCATCCTTCTGTTGCCTTTTCTGCCTCCCTCACGCGCCTCTTGGGCATACTTAATGGCACCCACAGCATGGACTAGCCATTAAGCAGGTGCCCCCTGACTTACCTTATAAACAAGTCCTCTGACTGGTCGAGGACCTCACGAACCCGGCTACAGAGCCTTGAGGCTCCCACCTCCTCTCCTGCTCTCTTGTGCCGCCTCCTTCTCTTTCTGTCTCTCATCCTTTACCTCTCACTCATTGCCATTCTTTTGCCTTCCTCGTGTTATTCATCTAGCACTCTGACACTCTTCAAACCTTTTGCTCTTTCTCACCCTTCCATGCCTTCTGGCTCCTTTTGTGCTTTTTGCACTCTCCTCACTTTTTTGTGCCTTTCTGCTCCTTTTTTGTCTTTTTGCTCTCTCCCACCCTTTAGTGCCTTTTCGCTCCTTTAGTTAACGCTCTGCACTCTTGCCCTTCTGTTGCTTTTTTATTACCCTTTTGTGCCTTTTTGCTATTTTTCACCCTTCTGATGCATTTTCTGCCTTCCTCCTTGCTTCGCTTCCTGCCCCCACCTCCAGTGCCCACTCCATCCTCCCCGCTCTTTACCTGTTCATTCCCGCACCACTGCTCCTTCCAGCTATACCGACAAGTTCCGCCCACCAACCCCTCCATGCCTCCCCGCTCCTGGGGCCTACTTAATAACGGCCATAGCACAGACAAGCAGCGAGCACAGCAGAGGCAAGCCCTTCTGTGCCCTTCCCTGCCTAGACTGCACACAGTGTCACAATATCTGGTACTTCTGCCCCTACACTACTCTGCAGAGCTTCTTCTGTCTCTGAACCTAGGGCACTCATCCACTTGCTGCTGTTGTGTCACACCATGCTACCCCACACGGAGGGAGCTTTCGCTTGCGCCCATGCCACTTCACTTGCAACACATCACCCAACATGCTTACACCAGCCACATAACCCACAAACAGTGCACCTCCCACACCTACCAACAAAAAAGCATCCCAAGACAAATTATCATGCATAGTCCTCAGGTCCCACTCCTTCAGCAAACACGCCACAGAAATCTGATATATCTTGGAGTACAACGCCTCGGATCTCCTCTTCCTTACAGAAACATGGCTGACCTCCGAGTCAGCATCCAACATCACCACGGCTATCTCAGCAGGATACAAGTTCCTTAGTTCCCACGTCAGGACCCCCAACAAAAACCAGGAAGAGGAATCGCAATAATATTCAAAGACTACTTCAACTGCACTACATCTCCAGAGACCACAACCCCCTACATGGAGCACCTACATTTCAAGCTATGAGGAGATTTCAACTTCCATCTAGAGAACAAGAGTGACATCAACAGCACTGGACCCCTCGTGAGCCTAGGGAGCCTCCGATGGACACAGCACGTTACCGGTCCCACACACTCTTCAAAGGACACACTCATTACCCTGTCTTCACCACCTTCAATGACATTTAAATAACTGCAACCAAGCTGCTCACCTGAACTGACCATTCCATCATCCAATTCCAAATCAGCATCTATCTTCCACCAACAACCTCTACAGCAACATCAAAGATCTGGAGAGTAGACCACAAAACGCGCCAACACCCTGGCATCTCATAAAGACAACACAGAGGACACAGAAGCAGGCCAGCTGGTAAACAGAGGAAGTCCATGCAACAAAACAACATTGCAGCCAATTGGAAAGAAGGTGGAAGACGAACCGCCTAGAAACGACAAAAAGACATACAAGACTGCCCTGAGATTATACCACTAACAAATCAAAGAAACCAAGAGGAAGGCCCCAGAAGAGTTCATAGACAACAGCTTTTCATGATCATCAAAGACTTCCCTTCACTATCTGCCACCACAAACAGCATCACCCTCTTGCAAGAACTATGTGACAGCTCTTGGATTTTTTCAACAACAAAACCAAATCCATCAATAACAACTTTAGCCCACAACCAAACTCCTGCACCCTCACCCCTAGCCTACCCATGAACACCCATGGAAAACCCCTGAATTCTTGGAAAATATTCACTGTGGAAAAAACAGCAAACATCATGAGTGCCGTTCGCTATGCAGCACCAATTGACCACTGCGCCCATCACACTCACAATATAAGTTTCACCCCCATCAGCGACGTTCTCATCTGCATTACCTCTGAGATGTTTTAGGATGCTTGAAAACACACAATGGTCAACGCACTGCTGAACAAACCCTCAGCAGAACCCACACAACTAGCAAACTACCGCCCGATCTCCATTCTACCCTACCTGGCCATGGTAATAGAAAAAGTCATAAACAAGCAACTCTCACTCTACCTCAATGCACACCAGCTCTTAAACACCATGCAATCAGGTGTCTGGCCCAACCACAGCACAGAGACTGCCCTAATCGCAGCAACAGGTGAAAAGAGGCTGATCCTGAACCACGCGATAGACCGGCCCATATACTGCTTGACCTGTCTGCAGCTCTCCACCCTGGTCAGGAGACTGCACAAAACAGGCACACAAGAACCTGCCCTCCACTGAATCTGCTCTGTCCTCATAGGAAGAGCACAAAGAGCCAACCTACCACCCTACATGTCGGAGGCCAAGATCCTCATATGTGGAGCTCCCCAAGGAGCATCTCTCCGTTCAAATTTATTCAACATATACATGAACCCACTGGCCGACCTCATCAGATCACATAACATCAACATAAACTATGCAGATGCCACCCATCTTATACTCTCTCTGTCAGACAAGACCCCCACAGCAAAAACAACTTAGCCACTTGCATGACCGCAGTAACCACTTGTTTGAAATCCAACTGCCTCTAATTAAACACAGACAAAACTAGAGTGGAGCGCATCGGAGGGAAAGCCTCTGCTTGGGACCCCACCTGGTGGCCAACTGACCTCTACCCTTTACCCATCCCCATTATCCTTGCAAGAAATCTTGATATCATCCTGGACAACAAGATCGACTTGACAGCCCAAGTAAATGCAGTGACCTCCACTTGCTTCCACATCCTTAGGTTGCTGCGAAAGATCTTCAAGTGGCTACCAGAGACTACTAAGAAGCTCATGAGTGGGCTCCAAACCATTCAAAACGCTGCAGCAAGACTCATTCTCAACCTACCTCATCGCACTCACATCACCCCACATCTCAGAGAACTGCACTAGCTCCCAATCTTCAAACACACACAGTTCAAACAGCTCACACACTCATACAAGGTACTACACAACACTGGCCCTGCCTCTCACTGGCACAGATACCCCGCATCTATAAAGCCACAGCAGGAGGCCGTGCCTACTCCTATATCTCCACCATACCATGAAACGACCTCCCTCTCCACTAGAGAGCCTCCTCATCAATTCTAGATCTGCACAAAGCTGAAGATCTGGCTCTTCGAATAAACTCACCAATAACACAGGGCTAGATGCCACCTAGCCACTTTGCCCGCCGTGATTATCTGCAGATAGCAGGTCAAAAGGATGAGTCGGACCTACAGAGATGGTTTCGTTTGACTAACCAGACCCAGATACTCAGTACAGAATAGGATACGTTTCTCCAAATCTTGAGTCATTTGAATCTTAAAGAACGGAGACCCTTTGCACACGATCAAACAAATCATCAAATGTTAAATCATTGCTAAAGTTTAACAGAACACTAACAGCAAATAGCACCCTTAAGAGAGATTGAAAAAACAAAATTGCTTTATGAAGCTGTTTGTGGGAAAAGGTGTAAAATATCACAAGTCACTCAACCAGGGTGCCATGGTCACATGGGGTGGAGAAACAATCCATTTGCAGTACAGTCTGCATTTTTCGGTCCATCTCTCTTAAGTGAAATGTGGTGGATTCTACTTATTATCAGGTTTCACCAATATGACGCCCGCGCATTCATAGCAAACATTGTTTTCTAAACTTACTGTAAAGGGCTAAGGGGCAACCTCCTTCAGTCAGTTTGTTTCTTTTACTTGGATCCTTCAAACCACTGGTTTACAACATGGTCAATTATGTCTTGGATCAGGCAACAGGAGTATTTTTGTGCCACAATTTTTATATTAGATATTTAGGTGTGTTCTTCCACCCCTAATGTGATGCATGAGGGACTATTTTACAGTCTGTAACAGCCGAAGGCACTGGGAGTTATTGCAACTCAAACCATGTGAAGAATGGAACCTACTGAAGATAAATTAATGCATTTTATTCTGTAGCATCCACTTTCCAGATGCTTTTGGCTACACTCAGTCCACAGTACACAAATAAGCACTGGCAAAGATAACAGCATGTGAAACCTTTAGGCTCTGCCAATGCTTATTTAATTCCCCCACTGTACCAACGTATGTGACTCAGAGAGGACAGTGCTTAAGCCAACCATATTGGCTGAATTGTGTGAACCAATCAGGGAAAAGAGGGGCATACGTACAAGGAAATGGCGGAGTGCAGTTTTCCCTACCGCTGGGCCCCAAATATACCTGCCTAGCACCAATGCATGACTCTTGCACCATAGTACAAGGGTGCCTGCATTGCAGGTAATGATTGTTGATGTGCAGGAAGGTGTCCCTTCATACACATAAATACCCAATAATGTCGATTTGTTACTTCTATGTTTGCTGCATCCTCGTGTAGAGCATGTGGCCTAACGGCTAGAGCGGTTGACTTCAGAGCTGGAGAACCAGTTTCTAGTCTCTGCGGTGACGCTCAACATCCTGTGATTCTGGGCAAATCAATTAATCTTTCTGTGCCTAACAAAAAAAAATTCATGTGTCTGTCTGTAACGCAACTGGTGCTCATGTAAAGCGCACCGATACCTTTGGGTCTAGTTTTTGCTATATATATATAAAAATCCCTCCAAAAAAATACAAGTAGCAAATCGTCATTATTTTATGATTGTTTATGTGCAGGAAGGGCCCCCTTCTTGCACATCAACAAACATTCAAGGCAGTATGATCTTTCGGTGTGCCCACACACAGAAAAGGGAAAAATGAGGAGTAATAAAAAGTATTTCTCCTCGTATCCCCATTCTAACGCCTGCTCTTGCATGGCGTTAGTTTTTGACACTGCCTCAGATTTACACATCCTTGTAAATCTGGGGCAATTCTCAAAAACAGTGGGTGTAGCGGTGGAATGCCCACAGCAACACCCATTACACGCCCCTTTCATGCAGAAACCTCTGTGAAAGGGTACCACATTTACAAAGCAGTGTTTAGTCCCAAAAAGTGGCTTAATGCCACTTTGTAAATCTGAAGCAGGGCGCTGTGCCACAGGAACGTCGTTAAAAGTGACGTTCCTGTGTCGCACTGCCCTTGTATGTATGCCCAAAAACATCGTGTGAATGACTCACGTGTTCTGTGTTGCATCTCTGTGGATTGTCACCCTTTCCTACCATTGGCAGAAGTGAGCATACCCAGTGATAGAATGCAAGGACATTTCCCCCACCTGAAAGAATCTGAATGAGGAAAGTTTGGATGGAACAAATTAAATAGGAAATTATGACCACGTGCTGGTCATTCTGAAATGTTACCGGGATTTGTCAACACTGTGGCTCCCATGAGGCACAGGGTCAAGACTGATTTGCATAGGGCCATGTCTGAACTGGGGTGGTGTAGTGGGCAAAAGAACGATAGATTTAACCCAGATCTCTTGACTGGGGGAGAATGTCTGCATTGTCAGCATTCCGTCCATCATTTGTTTGTTGTAACGCTTTTCGCCCTAAGTGGGATGGGTATGCCCAGACGTGGGTCCCGTGCTCACTACGCCACTGGAGTCAAGCTATCCTGGCTGATGACGGCTGATAGCCAGAAACCGGTCCTAGGATGCTTGATTCCGGTCCAGGGAAGACATGGCTTGGCAGTTCGGGCTGGACTGTTCCCATGAGGCACAGGGTCAAGACTGATTTGCATATGGCCATGTCTAAACTGGGGTGGTGTAGTGGGCAAAAGAACGATGGATTTAACCCAGATCTCTTGACTGGGGGAGAATGTCTGCATTGTCAGCATTCCGTCCATCATTTGTTTGTTGTAACGCTTTTCGCCCTAAGTGGGATGGGTATGCCCAGACGTGGGTCCCGTGCTCACTACGCCACTGGAGTCAAGCTATCCTGGCTGATGACGGCTGATAGCCAGAAACCGGTCCTAGGATGCTTGATTCCGGTCCAGGGAAGACATGGCTTGGCAGTTCGGGCTGGACTGTTCCCATGAGGCACAGGGTCAAGACTGATTTGCATATGGCCATGTCTGAACTGGGGTGGTGTAGTGGGCAAAAGAACAATGGATTTAACCCAGATCTCTTGACTGGGGGAGAATGTCTGCATTGTCAGCATTCCGTCCATCATTTGTTTGTTGTAACGCTTTTCGCCCTAAGTGGGATGGGTATGCCCAGACGTGGGTCCCGTGCTCACTACGCCACTGGAGTCAAGCTATCCTGGCTGATGATGGCTGATAGCCAGAAACCGGTCCTAGGATGCTTGATTCCGGCCCAGGGAAGACATGGCTTGGCAGTTCGAGCTGGACTGTTCCCATGAGGCACAGGGTCAAGACTGATTTGCATATGGCCATGTCTGAACTGGGGTGGTGTGCTGGGCAAAAGAACGATGTATTTAACCCAGGTCTCTTGACTGGGGGAGAATGTCTGCATTGTCAGCATTCCGTCCATCATTGGTTTGTTGTAACGCTTTTCACCCTAAGTGGGATGGGTATGCCCAGACGTGGGTCCCGTGCTCACTACGCCACTGGAGTCAAGCTATCCTGGCTGATGACGGCTGATAGCCAGAAACCAGTCCTAGGATGCTTGATTCCGGTCCAGGGAAGACATGGCTTGGCAGTTCGGGCTGGACTGTTCCCATGAGGCACAGGGTCAAGACTGATTTGCATATGGCCATGTCTGAACTGGGGTTTGTGTAGTGGGCAAAAGAACGATGGATTTAACCCAGATCTCTTGACTGGGGGAGAATGTCTGCATTGTCAGCATTCCGTCCATCATTTGTTTGTTGTAACGCTTTTCGCCCTAAGTGGGATGGGTATGCCCAGACGTGGGTCCTGTGCTCACTACGCCACTGGAGTCAAGCTATCCTGGCTGATGACGGCTGATAGCCAGAAACCGGTCCTAGGATGCTTGATTCCGGTCCAGGGAAGACATGGCTTGGCAGTTCGGGCTGGACTGTTCCCATGAGGCACAGGGTCAAGACTGATTTGCATATGGCCATGTCTGAACTGGGGTGGTGTAGTGGGCAAAAGAACGATGGATTTAACCCAGATCTCTTGACTGGGGGAGAATGTCTGCATTGTCAGCATTCTGTCCATCATTTGTTTGTTGTAACGCTTTTCGCCCTAAGTGGGATGGGTATGCCCAGACGTGGGTCCCGTGCTCACTACGCCACTGGAGTCAAGCTATCCTGGCTGATGACGGCTGATAGCCAGAAACCGGTCCTAGGATGCTTGATTCCGGTCCAGGGAAGACATGGCTTGGCAGTTCGGGCTGGACTGTTCCCATGAGGCACAGGGTCAAGACTGATTTGCATATGGCCATGTCTGAACTGGGGTGGTGTAGTGGGCAAAAGAACGATGGATTTAACCCAGATCTCTTGACTGGGGGAGAATGTCTGCATTGTCAGCATTCCGTCCATCATTTGTTTGTTGTAACGCTTTTCGCCCTAAGTTGTATTGGTATGCCCAGACGTGGGTCCCGTGCTCACTACGCCACTGGAGTCAAGCTATCCTGGCTGATGACGGCTGATAGCCAGAAACCGGTCCTAGGATGCTTGATTCCGGTCCAGGGAAGACATGGCTTGGCAGTTCGGGCTGGACTGTTCCCATGAGGTACAGGGTCAAGACTGATTTGCATATGGCCATGTCTGAACTGGGGTGGTGTAGTGGGCAAAAGAACGATGGATTTAACCCAGATCTCTTGACTGGGGGAGAATGTCGGCATTCTCAGCATTCCGTCCATCATTTGTTTGTTGTAACGCTTTTCGCCCTAAGTGGGATGGGTATGCCCAGACGTGGGTCCTGTGCTCACTACGCCACTGGAGTCAAGCTATCCTGGCTGATGACAGCTGATAGCCAGAAACCGGTCCTAGGATGCTTGATTCCGGTCCAGGGAAGACATGGCTTGGCAGTTCGGGCTGGACTGTTCCCATGAGGCACAGGGTCAAGACTGATTTGCATATGGCCATGTCTGAACTGGGGTGGTGTAGTGGGCAAAAGAACGATGGATTTAACCCAGATCTCTTGACTGGGGGAGAATGTCTGCATTGTCAGCATTCTGTCCATCATTTGTTTGTTGTAACGCTTTTCGCCCTAAGTGGGATGGGTATGCCCAGACGTGGGTCCCGTGCTCACTACGCCACTGGAGTCAAGCTATCCTGGCTGATGACGGCTGATAGCCAGAAACCGGTCCTAGGATGCTTGATTCTGGTCCAGGGAAGACATGGCTTGGCAGTTCGGGCTGGACTGTTCCCATGAGGCACAGGGTCAAGACTGATTTGCATATGGCCATGTCTGAACTGGGGTGGTGTAGTGGGCAAAAGAACAATGGATTTAACCCAGATCTCTTGACTGGGGGAGAAGGTCTGCATTGTCAGCATTCCGTCCATCATTTGTTTGTTGTAACGCTTTTCGCCCTAAGTGGGATGGGTATGCCCAGACGTGGGTCCCGTGCTCACTACGCCACTGGAGTCAAGCTATCCTGGCTGTTGACGGCTGATAGCCAGAAACCGGTCCTAGGATGCTTGATTCCGGTCCAGGGAAGACATGGCTTGGCAGTTCGGGCTGGACTGTTCCCATGAGGCACAGGGTCAAGACTGATTTGCATATGGACATGTCTGAACTGGGGTGGTGTAGTGGGCAAAAGAACGATGGATTTAACCCAGATCTCTTGACTGGGGGAGAATGTCTGCATTGTCAGCATTCCGTCCATCATTTGTTTGTTGTAACGCTTTTCGCCCTAAGTGGGATGGGTATGCCCAGGCGTGGGTCCCGTGCTCACTACGCCACTGGAGTCAAGCTATCCTGGCTGATGACGGCTGATAGCCAGAAACCGGTCCTAGGATGCTTGATTCCGGTCCAGGGAAGACATGGCTTGGCAGTTCGGAATGGACTGTTCCCGTGAGGCACAGGGTCAAGACTGATTTGCATATGGACATGTCTGAACTGGGGTGGTGTAGTGGGCAAAAGAACGATGGATTTAACCCAGATCTCTTGACTGGGGGAGAATGTCTGCATTGTCAGCATTCCGTCCATCATTTGTTTGTTGTAACGCTTTTCGCCCTAAGTGGGATGGGTATGCCCAGACGTGGGTCCCGTGCTCACTACGCCACTGGAGTCAAGCTATCCTGGCTGATGACGGCTGATAGCCAGAAACCGGTCCTAGGATGCTTGATTCCGGTCCAGGGAAGACATGGCTTGGCAGTTCGGGCTGGACTGTTCCCATGAGGCACAGGGTCAAGACTGATTTGCATATGGACATGTCTGAACTGGGGTGGTGTAGTGGGCAAAAGAACAATGGATTTAACCCAGATCTCTTGACTGGGGGAGAATGTCTGCATTGTCAGCATTCCTTCCATCATTTGTTTGGTGTAACGCTTTTCGCCCTAAGTGGGATGGGTATGCCCAGACGTGGGTCCCGTGCGCACTACGCCACTGGAGTCAAGCTATCCTGGCTGATGACGGCTGATAGCCAGAAACCGGTCCTAGGATGCTTGATTTTGGTCCAGGGAAGACATGGCTTGGCAGTTCGGGCTGGACTGTTCCCATGAGGCACAGGGTCAAGACTGATTTGCATATGGACATGTCTGAACTGGGGTGGTGTAGTGGGCAAAAGAACGATGGATTTAACCCAGATCTCTTGACTGGGGGAGAATGTCTGCATTGTCAGCATTCCGTCCATCATTTGTTTGTTGTAACGCTTTTCGCCCTAAGTGGGATGGGTATGCCCAGACGTGGGTCCCGTGCTCACTACGCCACTGGAGTCAAGCTATCCTGGCTGATGACGGCTGATAGCCAGAAACCGGTCCTAGGATGCTTGATTCCGGTCCAGGGAAGACATGGCTTGGCAGTTCGGGCTGGACTGTTCCCATGAGGCACAGGGTCAAGACTGATTTGCATATGGCCATGTCTGAACTGGGGTGGTGTAGTGGGCAAAAGAACAATGGATTTAACCCAGATCTCTTGACTGGGGGAGAATGTCTGCATTGTCAGCATTCCTTCCATCATTTGTTTGGTGTAACGCTTTTCGCCCTAAGTGGGATGGGTATGCCCAGACGTGGGTCCCGTGCGCACTACGCCACTGGAGTCAAGCTATCCTGGCTGATGACGGCTGATAGCCAGAAACCGGTCCTAGGATGCTTGATTCCGGTCCAGGGAAGACATGGCTTGGCAGTTCGGGCTGGACTGTTCTCATGAGGCACAGGGTCAAGACTGATTTGCATATGGCCATGTCTGAACTGGGGTGGTGTAGTGGGCAAAAGAACGATGGATTTAACCCAGATCTCTTGACTGGGGGAGAATGTCTGCATTGTCAGCATTCCGTCCATCATTTGTTTGTTGTAACGCTTTTCGCCCTAAGTGGGATGGGTATGCCCAGACGTGGGTCCCGTGCTCACTACGCCACTGGAGTCAAGCTATCCTGGCTGATGACGGCTGATAGCCAGAAACCGGTCCTAGGATGCTTGATTTCGGTCCAGGGAAGACATGGCTTGGCAGTTTGGGCTGGACTGTTCCCATGAGGCACATGGTCAAGACTGATTTGCATATGGCCATGTCTGAACTGGGGTGGTGTAGTGGGCAAAAGAACGATGGATTTAACCCAGATCTCTTGACTGGGGGAGAATGTCTGCATTGTCAGCATTCCGTACATCATTTGTTTGTTGTAACGCTTTTCGCCCTAAGTGGGATGGGTATGCCCAGACGTGGGTCCCGTGCTCACTACGCCACTGGAGTCAAGCTATCCTGGCTGATGACGGCTGATAGCCAGAAACCGGTCCTAGGATGCTTGATTCCGGTCCAGGGAAGACATGGCTTGGAAGTTCGGGCTGGACTGTTCCCATGAGGCACAGGGTCAAGACTGATTTGCATATGGCCATGTCTGAACTGGGGTGGTGTAGTGGGCAAAAGAACGATGGATTTAACCCAGATCTCTTGACTGGGGGAGAATGTCTGCATTGTCAGCATTCCGTACATCATTTGTTTGTTGTAACGCTTTTCGCCCTAAGTGGGATGGGTATGCCCAGACGTGGGTCCCGTGCTCACTACGCCACTGGAGTCAAGCTATCCTGGCTGATGACGGCTGATAGCCAGAAACCGGTCCTAGGATGCTTGATTCCGGTCCAGGGAAGACATGGCTTGGCAGTTCGGGCTGGACTGTTCCCATGAGGCACAGGGTCAAGACTGATTTGCATATGGCCATGTCTGAACTGGGGTGGTGTAGTGGGCAAAAGAACGATGAATTTAACCCAGATCTCTTGACTGGGGGAGAATGTCTGCATTGTCAGCATTCCATCCATCATTTGTTTGTTGTAACGCTTTTCGCCCTAAGTGGGATGGGTATGCCCAGACGTGGGTCCCGTGCTCACTACGCCACTGGAGTCAAGCTATCCTGGCTGTTGACGGCTGATAGCCAGAAACCGGTCCTAGGATGCTTGATTCCGGTCCAGGGAAGACATGGCTTGGCAGTTCGGGCTGGACTGTTCCCATGAGGCACAGGGTCAAGACTGATTTGCATATGGACATGTCTGAACTGGGGTGGTGTAGTGGGCAAAAGAACGATGGATTTAACCCAGATCTCTTGACTGGGGGAGAATGTCTGCATTGTCAGCATTCCGTCCATCATTTGTTTGTTGTAACGCTTTTCGCCCTAAGTGGGATGGGTATGCCCAGACGTGGGTCCCGTGCTCACTACGCCACTGGAGTCAAGCTATCCTGGCTGATGACGGCTGATAGCCAGAAACCGGTCCTAGGATGCTTGATTCCGGTCCAGGGAAGACATGGCTTGGCAGTTCGGAATGGACTGTTCCCGTGAGGCACAGGGTCAAGACTGATTTGCATATGGACATGTCTGAACTGGGGTGGTGTAGTGGGCAAAAGAACGATGGATTTAACCCAGATCTCTTGACTGGGGGAGAATGTCTGCATTGTCAGCATTCCGTCCATCATTTGTTTGTTGTAACGCTTTTCGCCCTAAGTGGGATGGGTATGCCCAGACGTGGGTCCCGTGCTCACTACGCCACTGGAGTCAAGCTATCCTGGCTGTTGACGGCTGATAGCCAGAAACCGGTCCTAGGATGCTTGATTCCGGTCCAGGGAAGACATGGCTTGGCAGTTCGGGCTGGACTGTTCCCATGAGGCACAGGGTCAAGACTGATTTGCATATGGACATGTCTGAACTGGGGTGGTGTAGTGGGCAAAAGAACGATGGATTTAACCCAGATCTCTTGACTGGGGGAGAATGTCTGCATTGTCAGCATTCCGTCCATCATTTGTTTGTTGTAACGCTTTTCGCCCTAAGTGGGATGGGTATGCCCAGACGTGGGTCCCGTGCTCACTACGCCACTGGAGTCAAGCTATCCTGGCTGATGACGGCTGATAGCCAGAAACCGGTCCTAGGATGCTTGATTCCGGTCCAGGGAAGACATGGCTTGGCAGTTCGGAATGGACTGTTCCCGTGAGGCACAGGGTCAAGACTGATTTGCATATGGACATGTCTGAACTGGGGTGGTGTAGTGGGCAAAAGAACGATGGATTTAACCCAGATCTCTTGACTGGGGGAGAATGTCTGCATTGTCAGCATTCCGTCCATCATTTGTTTGTTGTAACGCTTTTCGCCCTAAGTGGGATGGGTATGCCCAGACGTGGGTCCCGTGCTCACTACGCCACTGGAGTCAAGCTATCCTGGCTGATGACGGCTGATAGCCAGAAACCGGTCCTAGGATGCTTGATTCCGGTCCAGGGAAGACATGGCTTGGCAGTTCGGGCTGGACTGTTCCCATGAGGCACAGGGTCAAGACTGATTTGCATATGGACATGTCTGAACTGGGGTGGTGTAGTGGGCAAAAGAACAATGGATTTAACCCAGATCTCTTGACTGGGGGAGAATGTCTGCATTGTCAGCATTCCTTCCATCATTTGTTTGGTGTAACGCTTTTCGCCCTAAGTGGGATGGGTATGCCCAGACGTGGGTCCCGTGCGCACTACGCCACTGGAGTCAAGCTATCCTGGCTGATGACGGCTGATAGCCAGAAACCGGTCCTAGGATGCTTGATTCCGGTCCAGGGAAGACATGGCTTGGCAGTTCGGGCTGGACTGTTCCCATGAGGCACAGGGTCAAGACTGATTTGCATATGGACATGTCTGAACTGGGGTGGTGTAGTGGGCAAAAGAACGATGGATTTAACCCAGATCTCTTGACTGGGGGAGAATGTCTGCATTGTCAGCATTCCGTCCATCATTTGTTTGTTGTAACGCTTTTCGCCCTAAGTGGGATGGGTATGCCCAGACGTGGGTCCCGTGCTCACTACGCCACTGGAGTCAAGCTATCCTGGCTGATGACGGCTGATAGCCAGAAACCGGTCCTAGGATGCTTGATTCCGGTCCAGGGAAGACATGGCTTGGCAGTTCGGGCTGGACTGTTCCCATGAGGCACAGGGTCAAGACTGATTTGCATATGGCCATGTCTGAACTGGGGTGGTGTAGTGGGCAAAAGAACAATGGATTTAACCCAGATCTCTTGACTGGGGGAGAATGTCTGCATTGTCAGCATTCCTTCCATCATTTGTTTGGTGTAACGCTTTTCGCCCTAAGTGGGATGGGTATGCCCAGACGTGGGTCCCGTGCGCACTACGCCACTGGAGTCAAGCTATCCTGGCTGATGACGGCTGATAGCCAGAAACCGGTCCTAGGATGCTTGATTCCGGTCCAGGGAAGACATGGCTTGGCAGTTCGGGCTGGACTGTTCTCATGAGGCACAGGGTCAAGACTGATTTGCATATGGCCATGTCTGAACTGGGGTGGTGTAGTGGGCAAAAGAACGATGGATTTAACCCAGATCTCTTGACTGGGGGAGAATGTCTGCATTGTCAGCATTCCGTCCATCATTTGTTTGTTGTAACGCTTTTCGCCCTAAGTGGGATGGGTATGCCCAGACGTGGGTCCCGTGCTCACTACGCCACTGGAGTCAAGCTATCCTGGCTGATGACGGCTGATAGCCAGAAACCGGTCCTAGGATGCTTGATTTCGGTCCAGGGAAGACATGGCTTGGCAGTTTGGGCTGGACTGTTCCCATGAGGCACATGGTCAAGACTGATTTGCATATGGCCATGTCTGAACTGGGGTGGTGTAGTGGGCAAAAGAACGATGGATTTAACCCAGATCTCTTGACTGGGGGAGAATGTCTGCATTGTCAGCATTCCGTACATCATTTGTTTGTTGTAACGCTTTTCGCCCTAAGTGGGATGGGTATGCCCAGACGTGGGTCCCGTGCTCACTACGCCACTGGAGTCAAGCTATCCTGGCTGATGACGGCTGATAGCCAGAAACCGGTCCTAGGATGCTTGATTCCGGTCCAGGGAAGACATGGCTTGGCAGTTCGGGCTGGACTGTTCCCATGAGGCACAGGGTCAAGACTGATTTGCATATGGCCATGTCTGAACTGGGGTGGTGTAGTGGGCAAAAGAACGATGGATTTAACCCAGATCTCTTGACTGGGGGAGAATGTCTGCATTGTCAGCATTCCGTACATCATTTGTTTGTTGTAACGCTTTTCGCCCTAAGTGGGATGGGTATGCCCAGACGTGGGTCCCGTGCTCACTACGCCACTGGAGTCAAGCTATCCTGGCTGATGACGGCTGATAGCCAGAAACCGGTCCTAGGATGCTTGATTCCGGTCCAGGGAAGACATGGCTTGGCAGTTCGGGCTGGACTGTTCCCATGAGGCACAGGGTCAAGACTGATTTGCATATGGCCATGTCTGAACTGGGGTGGTGTAGTGGGCAAAAGAACGATGAATTTAACCCAGATCTCTTGACTGGGGGAGAATGTCTGCATTGTCAGCATTCCGTCCATCATTTGTTTGTTGTAACGCTTTTCGCCCTAAGTGGGATGGGTATGCCCAGACGTGGGTCCCGTGCTCACTACGCCACTGGAGTCAAGCTATCCTGGCTGATGACGGCTGATAGCCAGAAACCGGTCCTAGGATGCTTGATTCCGGTCCAGGGAAGACATGGCTTGGCAGTTCGGAATGGACTGTTCCCGTGAGGCACAGGGTCAAGACTGATTTGCATATGGACATGTCTGAACTGGGGTGGTGTAGTGGGCAAAAGAACGATGGATTTAACCCAGATCTCTTGACTGGGGGAGAATGTCTGCATTGTCAGCATTCCGTCCATCATTTGTTTGTTGTAACGCTTTTCGCCCTAAGTGGGATGGGTATGCCCAGACGTGGGTCCCGTGCTCACTACGCCACTGGAGTCAAGCTATCCTGGCTGATGACGGCTGATAGCCAGAAACCGGTCCTAGGATGCT
Organism: Triturus cristatus; assembly: GCF_964204655.1. Classification (NCBI taxonomy): domain Eukaryota; kingdom Metazoa; phylum Chordata; class Amphibia; order Caudata; family Salamandridae; genus Triturus; species Triturus cristatus. The sequence goes on along the minus strand of NC_140587.1, from coordinate 938,009,309 downwards.
TGATTCCGGTCCAGGGAAGACATGGCTTGGCAGTTCGGGCTGGACTGTTCCCATGAGGCACAGGGTCAAGACTGATTTGCATATGGACATGTCTGAACTGGGGTGGTGTAGTGGGCAAAAGAACAATGGATTTAACCCAGATCTCTTGACTGGGGGAGAATGTCTGCATTGTCAGCATTCCTTCCATCATTTGTTTGGTGTAACGCTTTTCGCCCTAAGTGGGATGGGTATGCCCAGACGTGGGTCCCGTGCGCACTACGCCACTGGAGTCAAGCTATCCTGGCTGATGACGGCTGATAGCCAGAAACCGGTCCTAGGATGCTTGATTCCGGTCCAGGGAAGACATGGCTTGGCAGTTCGGGCTGGACTGTTCCCATGAGGCACAGGGTCAAGACTGATTTGCATATGGACATGTCTGAACTGGGGTGGTGTAGTGGGCAAAAGAACGATGGATTTAACCCAGATCTCTTGACTGGGGGAGAATGTCTGCATTGTCAGCATTCCGTCCATCATTTGTTTGTTGTAACGCTTTTCGCCCTAAGTGGGATGGGTATGCCCAGACGTGGGTCCCGTGCTCACTACGCCACTGGAGTCAAGCTATCCTGGCTGATGACGGCTGATAGCCAGAAACCGGTCCTAGGATGCTTGATTCCGGTCCAGGGAAGACATGGCTTGGCAGTTCGGGCTGGACTGTTCCCATGAGGCACAGGGTCAAGACTGATTTGCATATGGCCATGTCTGAACTGGGGTGGTGTAGTGGGCAAAAGAACAATGGATTTAACCCAGATCTCTTGACTGGGGGAGAATGTCTGCATTGTCAGCATTCCTTCCATCATTTGTTTGGTGTAACGCTTTTCGCCCTAAGTGGGATGGGTATGCCCAGACGTGGGTCCCGTGCGCACTACGCCACTGGAGTCAAGCTATCCTGGCTGATGACGGCTGATAGCCAGAAACCGGTCCTAGGATGCTTGATTCCGGTCCAGGGAAGACATGGCTTGGCAGTTCGGGCTGGACTGTTCTCATGAGGCACAGGGTCAAGACTGATTTGCATATGGCCATGTCTGAACTGGGGTGGTGTAGTGGGCAAAAGAACGATGGATTTAACCCAGATCTCTTGACTGGGGGAGAATGTCTGCATTGTCAGCATTCCGTCCATCATTTGTTTGTTGTAACGCTTTTCGCCCTAAGTGGGATGGGTATGCCCAGACGTGGGTCCCGTGCTCACTACGCCACTGGAGTCAAGCTATCCTGGCTGATGACGGCTGATAGCCAGAAACCGGTCCTAGGATGCTTGATTTCGGTCCAGGGAAGACATGGCTTGGCAGTTTGGGCTGGACTGTTCCCATGAGGCACATGGTCAAGACTGATTTGCATATGGCCATGTCTGAACTGGGGTGGTGTAGTGGGCAAAAGAACGATGGATTTAACCCAGATCTCTTGACTGGGGGAGAATGTCTGCATTGTCAGCATTCCGTACATCATTTGTTTGTTGTAACGCTTTTCGCCCTAAGTGGGATGGGTATGCCCAGACGTGGGTCCCGTGCTCACTACGCCACTGGAGTCAAGCTATCCTGGCTGATGACGGCTGATAGCCAGAAACCGGTCCTAGGATGCTTGATTCCGGTCCAGGGAAGACATGGCTTGGCAGTTCGGACTGGACTGTTCCCATGAGGCACAGGGTCAAGACTGATTTGCATATGGCCATGTCTGAACTGGGGTGGTGTAGTGGGCAAAAGAACGATGGATTTAACCCAGATCTCTTGACTGGGGGAGAATGTCTGCATTGTCAGCATTCCGTCCATCATTTGTTTGTTGTAACGCTTTTCGCCCTAAGTGGGATGGGTATGCCCAGACGTGGGGTCCCGTGCTCACTACGCCACTGGAGTCAAGCTATCCTGGCTGATGACGGCTGATAGCCAGAAACCGGTCCTAGGATGCTTGATCGCGGTCCAGGGAAGACATGGCTTGGCAGTTCGGGCTGGACTGTTCCCATGAGGCACAGGGTCAAGACTGATTTGCATATGGCCATGTCTGAACTGGGGTGGTGTGGTGGGAAAAGAACGATGGATTTAACCCAGATCTCTTGACTGGGGGAGAATGTCTGCATTGTCAGCATTCCGTCCATCATTTGTTTGTTGTAAAAAAAAAAAAATCAACAAGCACCCTACTAGTCCAGATTGTTAATTCCCCTGCGAGCGCAGGGGTAGACTCTAATACCGCCATGCCCCATAAACCTGAAGAATGTTCACAACCTGAAGTAGCCTCTGCTGTTAAGTGTGGGCAAAAGGAATCCCAAAGCATGTGACCTGACTCCAACGCCCAGCACCACGCCGACTGCTCTTACACATCTTGTGCCTTAAACACATAGGGGCAGATTTACAAGCCCCTTGCGCCACTTTTGCGTCACTTTTAACATGGGAGAAGTGACGCAAAGGTGGCGCACGGGGTTTGTAAAATTGCCCCATACAGTGTACAAATAACATAATGTGACGAACGGACTCCAGTGGATCTAAAGACTAAAACTCGCCTCCATCTGGTTGTTCAAAACACCCCTGACTACCAAAAACTTGCAGAAGTATTCCCATTTTGACACGGTGACATCAGGATATATGAAGACATGTTTGATTAAATATAATAAACAACGCGGCGTGCATCACATTACATATTTGTGAGACACAACTTATTCCAACACAGCAGCCTGTGTTCCTTCCAAAAATATGTGCAGTTGAGAAGTACCGTACAGAGCACCAGCAGCGCTCCAAACTCCTAACAAACCAATTCCAAGAGAAACTATCACACCCGGTAGCTCCTCTTAAAAAGTGTTCGCAACGAGAATCCTCGAAAGCAGGCAGAGTGTTATAGTTTATTAATGGAAAGAAGAACACCATTTAACTATCACCTTACGTTATCCTTTCCCAGCAGTACTGAGCCGCGTCTTCCTTACATCAGGGAGTCCGCACTGTACCTCGGCTTGGCACACCTGTTGAACATATGCTCGCCTTAATGCCAAGGATAGACTGATTCACCTACCTCTCAGTCGCCAATCCTCCCTCGTTCGTGTGTAGGGGTGCTGATGCTGCGAGGCTGCGCCCTGGTCCTCTGCTGACAAAGACCACACCGAGCGGGCACCTGCCTCTCTCGCCTAACGGTCTGCTCTCCCTCCTGGTGCCACCCTCCGACTGAGAGGACGCTACCGCTACTCCGCGCGCACATTAAGGTTCCTCTTTTAATTTCACGCCCTTGGGTGACACATTATTATTTAAGATTTGTCGTCCAGGCTCTTCGCACGAACAGGCAATTGCCCGTCAATATTTTTAGTACCAAGTTTTAAAACATTGCGTTTAAAACCAGACCTTATCGACTCACCTCGGCATGGAGCCTCACCGGAGGGCAGCGATGGCCGGTGCTCCCTTTCGCCTGCTCAGAGTTGCTGCTGGCCAGCAGAGCGCCATGTTAGCCACCTCGGGGCAGGGTTATGTCCCCGCTCCACCTCCACCGGCGGGCATTTCCGGCGCTCAACCGGGGAGCGATGCGCCGGCGGCCAGGCGCCCGGTTCAGCTCGCGCTACGGTCCGTACGTAGAGGAACGCGAGCCTCCCCTCTCCCCGGCGGAGTTACAGAGGCTGCTGCAGAGGGAGGTGGGTGAGAGGGAGGAGGAGAGCTGCTGCCTGGCTCCTACGAGCTCCCCGAGAGGAGGAGGGCTGGCAACAGCTGTTTCCAAGTTACTTCTGACAGAAGGCAGGAGGGCTGCGCGCGCCTCTTCAGCTGATCTCTCAGGCATCCTCGCCCTCTCGGATATGTGTGTGGCTGTCCCTGGGCCCCAGGGGAGGCTGTTGTTTTTCGCTTTTACAGATAGATGATGCGGTCTCATGTTCTGGGTGTTGGCTCGGTTCAGCTCTACGGCACTCTCCTGAAACATTGGCTGCTGTTAGAATTTACTCCTGTGGATGCACCAGAAAAACGGTTAACTGAATAGCGCGCATCCAGTGTATACTGGGGGTAGGCAGATGTGTAGAATTCGTTCTTAAGGGATCATACATGTTTGGAAATGCAGTCGCGGCAGCGTCCGATTACGTGGCTTTAATACTCGTGTGTTTGCGGTTTGTAATGTATGAAGCTGAAGCAGCGGCGTCACTAGGGTTGGTGTCACCCAGTGCGGTAACTCATGGTGTCACCCATGCGGTCCGCAACCCCCTAGTGATGCCACTGCTCCCTCCCCTTAGAGACGATAGAGCCGTCCCACCAGGGGTGTCTCCCCTGAACCAGCACAGCAGGCCTTTCCCCACGCCTGGTCTTCTGGTGACAGCAGGCTGATCCCCTTAGATCCGACACACCTGTGCAAGAGAGGCGCCTGCCCCATTGCCTCGCTCGTGCCTCCGCGGAGACCGGGTCTACCTGCGCGTGCCAGCGCATCCCCTCCGACGGCGAGAGTCTGCCTGGCACACACCTCCCCCAGCTGAGACGTCGCACATTAGACCAGCTGTACCTGTGCCAACTGCTCTGTCCCGTCCCCATCCACTGGGTGTGTCTATGCCAGCAACCACTCCATAGACTGGTCTGTATGCCCCTACACCACAGTCCTCAGAACCCCAGGGCATCCCAGTGCCAACCAAACTGTCCTTTCCTCCAAAACGCGCCTCCGTCTGCCAGCAGGGCATGCATTCCCCACAGGCCCGGACTGACTGTCACTAAACTCGTCTCTTTTGCTCTGTTTTCGACAGCCTGGGTCGGGGCGGACCTGCCAACTCACAGCTACCTTTACCTGGATGGGCGAAGTGCCAGCCTAGCCACCCCTTCCCCAATGACAGTGTCTGCCTGTACCAGCACAGCACTGCGACACCATGACAGCTGTCACCACCACACACCTCCTCTGCCAGCACAAGTGCAACCACCTTCAAAGCACAGGCCTGCCGGTGCCTGCACATCTGCCCTCTCCATATATGGATGTGCCAATCCCATCACAGTCACCCCGCACCTAAGCGATGCTGCCACCTTGGCACACCAGCTGCACACTCGGGGCTATGTGTGCGCCTAAGTGTAATGTAAGCTTATTATACATTCCAGAAAGCACACATCCTTTAAGCACATACAAGGCAAATGTGGGCAGGCCCAAGAGAAGCCGTTCACTCTGGGATACGTGGTCGAGCCGGAAACGTGTCTGAGGCAGTCTAGGTCTGTCCTGCCTGTGAGGGGAGTCCAATGAAGTCGAACCCCGGTCTCCATGTCCTGACGGATTTGTCTTTCGAGTTTCACTTGTATTCCATGCACGGGCTGTGCCCGGGTGCCCCTGTGTCTGTGTGCCCCCGTAACCTCACATACCCCGTCTCACCCCCGCAGCCCCACCGGCTCACCTTGTCGATGAAGGACGCAAAGTTGTTGTTCAGGGTTTTGATCTGCTCCTTCTCCTGGGTCTGCACCTGCTGGATCTGGGGGTCCATCTCGTGGTTCAGGGCGGCCAGCAGGCTCTGGTTGACGCGGATGGCCGTGATGCCCCCTCCGGTGCTGCCCGAGTTGTAGCCCGTCCGATAGCCATGGCTGAACTTTCCGCCGCTGTAGCTGGAGCCCAGGGTGAAGGGAGTGGTGCTGGCCCGGGAGATGGCTGGGCCCCCGCCGCTGTACGAGATGCGTCAGGTGGATGGCCTAAAGGAAGTCAGTGGCTCCATTTCGAAAGCACGCCCCCAGTCCCCTGATGGTGTCGCGGTGTCACCCCATGTAATGGTGTCACCCGGTGCGGTCCGCACCCCCCGCACCCCCCTTGTGACGCCACTGAGCTGAAGAGATGTAAAACAAAATAGGTCTCGCTTTTGGGACCTTCTAAGTATTTAGTTATGCAGCACCAGGCGCGCAACACCCATTGGACTCACAGGGCTTCAGCCCCCCCCCCCCCCCCTCCCCGTCGTGTGTGGCAGCCCGAGATGAGACAGCTTCCCAGCGCACACACATCCACACCCGAGCACTTCACAGGTCTTTAAAAGACCATTTGCATGTTAATGAGGCCTCGCTGTTCTTTCACCCCTTCTAAGAGCCCCTGCAGTTCCACTCTGCCTATGGCTTAAAAGATTCAGCCCCCCCCCCCCCCCGAATTTTTTTTTTAGCCCCCCCCCCGAAATTTGGCTCTAGTTGCGCCTCTGTGCAGCACAATATCCTTGGTGCAACCACATCAACTGTTGCGTAGCTAAACACTTATAAGGTCCCAAAGGCGACACCTATTGGCTATGCCAATGCTTGGTGTGGTTGTGTGTGTGTGTGTGTGGTTGTGTGGGTATGGGTGTGGTTGTGGGTGTGTGTGTGGATGTGTGGTTGTGTGTGGTTGTGTGTGCATGTGGTTCTCTGTGTGGTTGTGTGTGTGGTTGTGGGTGCGGTTGTGGGTGTGTGTGGTTGTGTGTGTGTGTTTGTGGGTGGTTTTGTGTGTGGCTGTGTGTGTGGTTGTGTGTGTATGTGGTTGTGTGTGGTTGTGGGTGTGTGGGTGTGGTTGTGTGTGTGGTTGTGTGTGTGGTTGCGTGATTGTCGTTGTGTGTGTGTATGTGGTTGTGTGTGGTTGTGTGGGTGTGTTTGTGTGGTTGTGTGTGTGTGTGTGGTTGTGTCTGTGTGGTTGTGAGTGTGGTTGTGTGTGACAGTAATACTAAAAGCATCTCAAAATAAAGAAACACAAACATCGAGTTTGTGGAAGAGAAAGCACGTTGTAAGTCAAACGGGCGCAGCAAAGCATTAACACAACAACAAAACGAACAAGATCACTTAGCAAGACTGAGTGCTGATAATGGATACACACAGCCCATCATCTTAAGAGTTCGATTGCAGCCAATGTGCACTCAAACCTGCCCCCTCCTTGTGAGTTGCACCCCATATTTCATGAGTTGTAACTGCTGCACCCACCCTAGCGCTTTGAGATCTAAAGCGCTACATAGGTCTAATCGATTAACCAGTCGCCAACATGCTGTGCTTTTAAAGACAATGTGCCAAAAGTTTCCAGCTTCCTCATCATGTCCTCATGAAAGCGCCAACGAAAGGACTCCCTGAATGGTGCAACGGACATGAAGCAGCCACTGCGAACTTTGTCCAGTTTCACAGTAACATTTCCTTAATGTTCTTTAAGTCACAAAACAGTAATACTAAAAGCATCTCAAAATAAAGGAACGCAAACATCGAGTTTGTGGAAAGAGAAAGAACATTGTAAGTCAAACAGGTGCAGCAAATCATTAACACAAAATGTTCTTTGATGTTTGATGTTCTTTGAACGAGAACATAAAAGGGGCGCCGCGAAAGTGTTCGCGGGCGAAAGTGAAAGTGATTGCGGGCGCTTAATGAGGATGACGAGGTTTGCCAGCCTCTGCTCCTAAGCGCGCGCCCGCGCACATGCACTGTAGCTCTAGGCTGGCCATGGTAGCATTTTTTGAGCCCTCACAAAAAGTCTCGCCAGATCAGCGCATGCGCTGGGTCAGGCGAGACCTAAAAAGACAAAGCTTTTTAACAGCCCTTTTCAGCAGCAGGAAACTGCTGCAAAGATAGATAGACTGGCACCACTTGGCAGCCCAACACCGTACTCAGATGAGCCCCCCCCACTTAGCAAGAACATGTAAGGCCCGATCCCCCACTTCCACAAGAACTACCTAGCCCTGCCCAACAGTATAGCTTTGCCCCACAGTGTGGCCTGCCAGCGCAGCCTGCAGGAGTATCCCACCGTGTATACCAGGATCACACACTGCACCATGCCTGTGGCTCTCCCTTGCACCGCTGGCCTGGTGGTGACCAAGGGAAGACTGTAGGCTTTACTGATTTACAACAATCACGAGCAGGAAATCTTCAAAAGTTGTCACGCCTGTAGTTTTTAGGTCTTGCCTACCAGACTGCACAAGCTGTCTCAGTGGCGGCTGGTGAGTTTTGAAAGTGGGAGGGCGTATAAGTTGGGGGATGAGTGTTATATCGCGGGTGAGCAAACAAACAAGCCCAACTGAGAACATTTGAGATAATGAGTGGTAATAGAGAGATGGAAGGAAAGGATAGTGTGTGAAGGGGGCATTCTCAGGCAGCAAATACATGGTCATTCTGAGGAATAGTTCTACTGGGACCATAGAAGCAATCCAAACTAATGCAGTTCAACACAAAGGGCAGGAGATGGTATGTTGATCTCACTGCCGAAGTGCAAAAAGTAATCACGCATGCAGCACAGAGTGGAAGAATAACAACTTTTTAAAAATGTAAACAGGTCTCTCACAACACATTTTCATTCGCACGCAGTGCACTGCACAGATCTTGTACAGAACGATGCACATTGCCAGCCCCATCCTAGCACAGTTTGTGCTGTCAACCATGGTACAGAACTTTCAAACTCTTGCCCTGTGCACATAATCCACCAAGCTAACTTCCCAGGGTTGGTACCGCTCAACCTGCAGTAGGGTGCACAGAAGGTGTGTGACAGTGTGCATATTAATGGCAGTTATTATTATAGACAATTTGCACACTTTCCACTGTAGCGCAAAACTTAGAGGACACTTACCCAGTCAGCATAAGTCTAGAATTTGCCATGATGCCATGCCCGTTTTACAGTCTCTCATCCTCAAAGCTGCTATCTTGCTGCTCAGGATGTCCGACTCACTGATAACACCCTGCAGTGCCTCACGTTCAGCAGAAGACTAGATGCCTACGCATGCAGTCGCGGCCGGCATGATGTGGGGGGGGGGGGGGGGGTGAGAGGAAGGGGTCGCGCGGGTTTGTGGGGGGGGGGGGGGAGCGGCCCGGTAATAAAATAAATCTTACCTGCCCTGGCCGGGTCCTGCATTTTCCTGATGCCGCAGCTCTCCTCTGGCAGGAAGCTGCCACCCACAGGCAGCCTCCCTCCCCTCCGCCAATCACAATGCTGCCATTGCAGCGTTGTGATTGGTGCGGTGCAGACGCACAGCGCCCCATCCAGGAGCCTAATCGGAGGCCCTTTTCTCTACGTAGGCTGCATGCAGCCTACATAGAGAAAAGGGAGAGTGCGCATTACTGCTTTGGCTGGCCCCAGGCCGACTAAAGCATTCAGGGCCCAAAGCATTGGGCTAGCCACACCCCCCGCCCCCGCCCTCGAGCGGGACCGCCCACCCGCCCTCCCACAGCCAGGCACTTCTGCTTTCTCGCAGTGTGAGAAGCAGAAACATACAATGGTAGTTCTACCATTTTATGTTTCTGCCTTCTCGCTCTGCGATAAAGTAGTGGGGTAAAGCACCCACGCCCCAATGGGGGAGCCGCTCCTGAGCTGTCTGATTGCAAAGGACCTATTGTAAGTTCACCAAGAACTTATAGTGGGCTTACAGCCTGCCTTTGCTTATCATTGGCTGACTTTATTTCCACTTTCACAGTGGAGGCTGGCATTGGGGGTGGTGAGGGGGCGGCAACTCCCTCGGCCAATCCTAGGGCGGCTCTCACCAGCATAAGAGCAACCCTAGGATTGGTGGGAGAGGCCTCACTTGGCGCTCCACAGCGCTCTGGAGGCTTTGGCTTTCTCACAGCTGGGTTAGAAATGTTTAAAGTGCATGTGTGGCTGGCTGTCGCAATACAGCTGGACAAATAGACATGGGCACTTTAAACGGTGCCAGACCAGCCCACCCTCCTCCCTACTGAGTGACATGCTTCTGCCACTCAGCAGCGGCCAACCCCCGTCCGGACACTCGGGATGGGGCATGACAAATGAAATGGTAATAAATTACCATTTTATTTTTCATCTTTGGTGGGATTTTTATGTGGGGCAACGCTCCTCTGCTCAAACGCAGGAGCCGCCCCTGCACTCTCATTTGCTTATTTGTTATTCGTTAGCTTGCCTTCGTCTTCTTTTGTTTGGCCCTCCCCTGAAGCACATTCTCGTTACGATTTTTTGGGTTGTCTGACTTGTATTCTTCCACTTCTTACTTTTAGGGAACTACTTTTTTATTTGGTTAAGGACTCAATGAGAGTGCATGTGTTTTCCAGCTCTCTCCTCTTGTGCTTTTCCACCGGCTATCAATGTTGCTGTCTTTTTTATGTACTACTCTCTCTCCTGTGTGTGTCTCCTCCACCTACGCGGGTGGAAAAGCACAAGAGGAGAGAGCTGGAAAACACATGCACTGTCATTGACTCCTTTTCAGGTAAAACTTAAAAAAAAAAATCATCTCTGGTTGTCTTAATTGGATTTTGTCATTTTGATTTGGTTTATTTTATTTATTATATTCTACTCAATTTTTCTAAATTGGAATAGGAAATATATATTGTTTGGTGTTTTGAACTTATTCCTGCTTTGGAACTACACAAATACTTTGCATATTGTCCTAAGTTAAGGCTATCTGCTCAGTAACTTAGCAACCGTGGGGCTGAGCTCCGGTTAATTTTGTGACTTATGGGGTTCACCCATACAAGTTAATGTTATTATTCCTTGGAGTAGGTGAATGCCCACCCAGAATATTAATCCACTTTCTTGGAGGCCCTTTTACCTCTGCAAAGTCGGTTCTGACACTGCCAACTGAACACCAAGTACATGGACCCTCAGAATAATGGTGCTAGCCCTCAAAAATTTGCCAGGAAGGTATTGTGGGTAATAGAGACTCATAGTTCAACAGTTAACAAACAGCATGCAATAATAACTGTCCAATGTGCCTTGTTTCTGGCCTGGACCGGGGGACTCAGATTCCCAGCCTACCCCATACTTTAGAGAAAGGGTGAGGTTTGCTGCTTCCCCATTTACCTCCACAGCACTATAAAGCGCTTGCCATCATCCCGCAGGGTTGGCCACAGTGTGCCTTGTTGCTGGCCTGGACTGGGGGACTCTGATTCCCAGCTTGCACCATACCTCGGAGAAGGGGCCAGGTTTGCTGCTTCCCACTTTGCCGCCACAGCGCTATAAGGCACCTGTCATCATCTTGTGGCACAGGACACACCCGGGTAAAGCCCGGGCTAAGGGCTGGCCTGTCTTGTGACCGAAAGAGGCTGGGCCACCTCTCTAGGTCCGGCTTGTGGCTCCATGAGGTGACCTAGGGGGCAAATCACAATGGGTAAAAGAGAGATTGGGAACAGATCGGCAGCGGGCGACACAATTGACTCTTTTCTGGTTTGGGCGACTGGAATCCTTACTAAGAAAATCGAGCTAACAGAAAGGAGACTTTCCATGGAAGAGGTAAGGGGTTACGGCCCTCACCTGCACGTGGAGAGGCTGGGCAGGGCTCATATGTCATTGTAAAGTCTCATGGTTCGCCCATACGTCAAGAGGGTATGGACAATGTTAATGTTGAAGATGCCCATGTCGGTACCTCTTTACATATTGAATCCCCTGGCAGGAAAAAAAAGGAGGGGTGGTGAAGAAGACGGCTTTGCTTGGCAACAAAAGGGCTAATGTTGAACCAATCGGGGGTAGGCGTGTTATCCAAGATAGGCTCATTTCTGATGAAATTTGTAGTAGAGTCGAAAACATATTAAAAATCCTTCTAAAACCATTGCATGATCCCCTGGATGTCATAAAGCCTAGCCTGTCTAATCTGTCCAAAAGCAGTAAGGTTGACCATGCCATTGTTGTTCCCCCTCTTTTACATCCAGTCCTGCTAACATTGAGGAGGGCAGAAATAGGGGGATTTTTAAGTATCCTGGCACAGTGTCTCTTGAAACACAGGAGGAGCCACGAGGGCCCAGGCCAACCCCACAGGAAACGCAAAGTGGATCACTGCAACCCCAGCAGGGGAGGGAGCATATTGGGCCCAACCATAATGTCACGATTCTGATCAGTTCGAATTTATCAAGTCAGTGGGGGCGAAAACAAAGCTCACTGAACGGGCAGGCTGCACTACTAGATGCCCGTCGGACTTGATGCCCTTAGTGGCTGTCCTAGTGGGAGACCCACCTTTGAAAGAGGATATTTTGGAGTCAACCCCAGAGCCAATGCGTAAAGTCAAATTACTGAAGCACTGGAAAATGGTCCTGCCCTGTTCTTCCATAAAATTATAGTGAGACCAGTTGGTTGAGTCAGGTGTAAAGAAAAAAGCAACAAAGTGGTTTCCATAGTGATCAATTTGAGATACCCTGGGTACACAAGAGATTTAGTGCAAAGTATAATATACAGCCATAAATCCATTGCTGAGATTAAGACCGTTCCCCTGACATTTTTCTATCTGCCAAAACTCTTGCATTACACAAGGCAGCAGTGGAGTAACAAAACTTGACGGGACCCTTCTGCAAAGTACACAGTGGGGCTCACCCCAGCCTACCACCTATCACTTTGTACCACTGTCAAAAAATCTGGTATCTTTTGAATTGAAACTTCCAACATTTAATGAAATGCCTCTAAATTTTCTTGCTCAAAGTTCTATTAAGAAAGTGAGAAGCACTCTGAAAATGTAAGCTACACCATTTTTAAGCATTGTCAAGAGCAGATTATTTAACTGAGTCAGCAATCATACCAATTCTAAGGAGCGGTCATATTGTCTCAGGAACAGCTCATCACTGAAGAACAAAGAACAACTACATAGGGTCCGAATTCGAATTGACATTCGTGGAAAATAACTCGAAAATTTGAAAGACAAACCCAAACTTGCAATTTACAGACTCGATTGACAATATACACAAGGAGTACACAACATATAACTCAGTATCCTGCCAGCTCCAACAGAAATACGCTGGTATGAATTATCTCCATGCCACACACTTGCATCTGTCAGTGGTTGTGCATGATAATAACCACCCTAGTGTATTTAAAATGAACTGAGGAAGCAATGACAGCCATCATGGCTTTCTTAAAGCACGACAAAAACAGGCAGGCAAACAAGGCCGGGGATGAAAATTGCTTGGATGCTTCAGAACATTGATGCAGATGTTTGTCTGTTTGTATTTATCATGCCTGCAGTGTAAATAATGCCAATTACAAGATTTAATTTTTAGGAGACAACGGTCCCTTTCAAGGCAAATCCATATAGATAATCACAATACTTGAATCAAGATCGGGTCTATTCATGTCCGGATGGACGGTATTTAGAATTCATTTACACACATATAAAGCAAGACAATACACAAACAATAAGTGAGAATTAATTTTGCTATACAGCAACTTCCTAGGCATTTGCTTGATTGCTTAGTCCTGATGATGATCCCATAACCGTTGTTGGGGATCAAAACGTCGTTGACAATTACATCTTAACTCTAAACTGCAAATTAAGAATTAAGTGGAGTATAAGATGTCTGTGTTATTGTGACTACTGTTAATTTGTATCTTCACTGAGAGTCACTTTTAAGTCACTTGCCTGTGGTAAGGAAATCAGCTGATTTCCAAATACCCTGTCAAATCCTGCTCACTTACTGTTTGTGTATTGTCTTGCTTTATATGTGTGTAAATAAATTCTAAATACCGTCCATCCGGACATGAATAGACCCGATCTTGATTCAAGTATTGTGGTTATCCATATTGATTCTCCTTGAAAGGGACCGCTGTCTCCTAAAAATTACTATTACCCTTGGTCCCTCCCGACTATAAGGGTACCCTTGTTTCTTTTTCTGTAACTACAAGATTTAAGGTACACATAATACAGACAAGTGCAAACAACACCAATAATAACGCATCATGTGGAATAAAAACAAACCTTACTAGCAAGTACCTAAAGACAGAATCTATACTAATTGTAGTTGGTGAAGCAACAGAAAAAATGCAAATACTTTCGAAGTGTTTAATAAAACAATCACCAGTCCAGCAATTTACAAAAATCAAGTGTGTTTTGTAAAACAATTCCCTTTTCTTCTTGCATCAAGGTGAAAATACTTTCAAAGTGCATGATAAAAACAAGCCCAGCAGTATGCAATAATGAAGCAAGGGCAGTCAAACAATTCCCCCTTTGGTTTGTGCATAAAGGTGCAAATATGTCAAAGTGACTTATCAAACAAAAACAGGTGTAACAGCTTACAAAATTCAAACCAGTTTAATCAAACTATGACCCTTTGGTTTGTGCACAAAGCTCCAAAAAGTGACTTTCAAAACCATAACGAGTACAGAAGGCAGCAGAATACAAAAATAAATCCAGTTTAGTCAAGCTATGCCCCTTTTGTTTGTGCATTAAGGTACAAATATTCACAGTGAATGGCAACACAATAACAAGTTCAGCGGCATAAAAATCAAACCTGTACGCAAATAATTCCCTTTTTGAAGGCACAAATATTTCAAAGTAACTGGTGAAACAACAGGTTCAGCGCAGCATAATCAAACCAGTTTAAACAAACAATTCCCTTTTTGAAGGTGCAAACATTTTAAAGTGACTGGTGACACAACAAGTTCAGCAGCATAAAAATCAAACCGCATATGCGAGCTCCTGGTTTGATCTAAACATTTATGGATGTTGCATGAAACATAAAGACAACATTTCTATGCAAAATGCATGTAAGAGACTCTCACACATTACCCACATTAAGAATAAATTCAATGAAAATGGTGTTTAAAACTATCTGTTTATGATTCAAGGTCATCAGGGCAAGACTCTGTGAGTCTGCAGAACAGAGCTGGTTCTATCAGGGAGCCCCCTAGAAGGCTGGTGCCTTGGGCTGGAGCCCACTGTGCCCATGCTTTAAAATGGTTCTGAATGTGCCTGAAAAGAAGACTCGCCCTCTCCCTGCAGCACATTTCTGCCATGTGGCCAGTAACTGGGCCATGCACAGGAAAAGCAGCCTGCCCTGTGCTACTATGTGTTCATGATATTAATAGGGGAGGCAGGAGGGGCGGGTAATGAGGCATCAATAATACCATCGCTGGCCTGGTACACTCCACAGATAACAAATGGAAGGTTGTCACTTGCACCCCAAGAAGTGCAAATCAATGATCCTGAAAGTAAACACATTTTTTGAAAAAATGAATCAAGCTAGAGCGTGCTGCACGGTGTCAGAGGGCTGCCAGTCCCTCGTGTAACATGAAAGTGTCTTGTGATTCAAGATGGTAGTCTGGAATGAACCATGTGCACAGCTAAAGAAAAATATACTTACTCTACCAGCCTTTTGGCAAATGTTAGCACAATTTCATGCAACATATAACAAAACCAATGGTCTCACGTTGATATCTCCATTAGTTTTCATTAGTTTTCAAATAAAACAAGGATTTAAACATCATTCAATGTATACAAGTACAATTATCATTGCTTCATGATAATCAAAACATGAAAAACGTTTCACAATCATAACATTATGACGATGTGAACACAGAGAGTGGCGATTGATAACCTTCCACCCAATGCATTTCGGGACCTCGTGTCCCTTCCTCAGGGGCCATGCAAATAGCAAGAAAAGCCAGTATCCTGCAAAACGACAATTTGCTGCGAACTCCTTTTACACGAAGACAAGATAGTAGACTGCATAAAATGCGGGCCACCTGGACGTACGCCAAAAGTTCCTCAAACGGTCCTCTCGCGACTGCGGGTAAAACGATACTGCTACGATAAGCCCTTGTAGAGACAACGAGCACTGGTGTAGGTATATGACTAGCATAGAATGCATGAGATGTAACTCAGGTGACTGTAGACTGAGTGACACATTTTGTCCTACTTCAGCAACGGTAGTGAGGTTTTTCTGTCTATCTTTTTCTCAGATGGGACCAAAGTGAGAAGTGATACTTGCCTTACTCATCCTTTGAGTGACCACACAGGACTACCCCTTCTGGTTAAAGATATAGACTTCATCAACATCCTCTGCTCAACAGATGTGAAGTCACTCAGTGGGAAAAGGCATCGCTGTATCTACGTGCTGACACAAGTCTTGTGGTGATCATATTCTTCCCTTAAGGCAAGCACTTCTTTCCATTAGCCACAAAGCACAAAAACCCTTGGTTGCACAAACCTTAGTACTCTCCACTTTGCACACTGCGACAAGTAAAATTGCTACAGTCCCTTCCTGGCTGAGGATTCACTGTAGGAGAATTGAGAAGTCATCAGCTAAACAAATGTTGAGTCACACCTTTTTCTGCCCTGTTACTTAGGTGGCTTAATGTCTAACCGTCTTGGAATACTGACCCCACCATGTCGAACCTTGCACAGGGTTCATGGGTGCTGCCACCTCTAAAAACTTCACATCAAGTAAATCTGGAAGGGTGTCTTCACAGCTGTAACCAAAAGCATGTTCCTATGCTGTACCACCGAGGGCCTCATTACCAGTGATCAGGATTATCGGCCGATAACTCCCCACTACCCCTCCTCCCCAGAATTACTGATACTGGTGTTTTCAGTAAATTACCCAGGCTATTCCTCAGTCGCTCCTGGAGTTTCACTCAGAAATGTCATCCGTTTTTGGCAGCTAGACCTCCCATAGGAAATATTGTAGTTCTAGAGTAAATCCAAAGTGCTGGACAGAGGTGATAACAAAAGATACTGGCCACAATGAAGCTTCCTCAGTACTCATAACGGGTTAGTGCTCAATGTTTTTCCCCTGCTCCTCCATCTCTTTCACATAGACACACCTCCAATCTACCAGCGAGAGAGTCCCCCGACACTTAAGAATCTCTGATTGTGAGGGATCATTTTACAGCAGTACCCTTCTTTTTCTGGATGCTTCTGGCTTTTTTTGTTTCTAAAGTATCAAGTTTTTACTGATCAAGAAGATCAGCTGTAAGATCTCTTCAGCATTTGCCTCTTTAATTAATTTTGCAAACCTTTCCTTTTCTCTGCCAGTGGACATTCTCAAAGAAGCCCTCATCCAAAGCCTTGGTTGATGAGTGTGTAGAGGTCTTAGAGGCACTGCAAAATGTACAAGGTCAGTTTACACCTCGTTGCACATTCTTCTTTAGAGTACTATGCAGAAAGAAACCAGAGGAAAATATGAGACACCAGCTTAGTATGGACATATTTTAGCATAAGGGGCTCTGTTTTGTCTTTGGCCTCTTAGCTTTGAGGGCTGTAGAACAAGCTCAATTCAATGTACCGCATTTTCATAATTAAGATTTGATTTTCTCCTAGTTCTCCTTGTCAAGGTCTTTGTGACAACCCATGACATGTCATCACCTGGTATCGTCTCATGAGCTAGTTCTAGCTGAGCACTCTCCTGATACCCATATAGGGTGACCCCTGAACTTGCACATGTTAAACCTGAGAAAGATGGCAGGCCCCCATCCAGGAAGAAAGCCTGAACTCAAAGCAGGGCCAGAGGATTTCTCGTTATTCTGGAGTGAAGACATTGTTTGCTTGTTTTTATACAATGTGCAAGCGATTAAATAGAATTTCCTCAAATAACGGGGCACTCTCCCGTGTTTTAAACAGGCCCAATACCTCCTGCATCTGCGATACTCAAATTTAAACTATCTTCAACACGTATTTGATGTGCTGCTAATATTTCCTTGTGTGCTTAATATGTGTATCTCACATGACATGACACAATATTTGAAAGGGATCATTCATGCTACAAATACCATTTTACTATTTTTAGATCAGCCTTGTTTGGAGTTTGGCAAATGGGATACTATATCACAAGTGCGGCCGATGTCTCGTCCACAGTCTTACAAGTGTGTTATAGCCTATGGCATTTGTAATACAATGGATGGGATATTCATCTTGTTTTGACGGAGTATTCTGTAGACCAAACTTTAAATAAGGCCCAAAGTAATTTCAGTTCCATTACAAGACAAATTCTATGTTCTTGTAGTCTTTTTAAGCATTTTGATTGGGGAAAAGATATCACTTCACCCATGTGTGAATACAGGAAGGCATCTACTTGGGACTTGTAAACATGCTGAAGACACTATTGTTCCTCTGTGTTGAACACATGGATCTCAAGCAGGTGAAAACACAAATATGTGTTACATTCTCCCTGTTCTTAGAGGACAAGCCTATAACCAATTTAAAGTGAGTGGACTTTGGTGGGTATTGGAAAGCCCTATGGCAGGTGTGAGTTACAGAGCCAACAACAGGGGCCTGATGTCATCTCACAATTACGATACACACAGTGAAACTCTGTTATTCCACACTTTAGTCCTCCTCACTCAATAGTCTGGAAGGCCATTGATGCACAAACACATGCTATGTCTGTGTGCATGCAAGCAGAAGCAAACATTTAAGCACTCTATGAAATGTAATAAGAAAGTAGTAAATGAAGTGATACTGGTACCGGTAGGAAAGCCAATAAGACTGGTCTTGGATGCCAGTTTTTTAGCATTGTTAATGCTTGTTTTGTCATGTGTTTTCAAGAATGTTGCTGTAGGATTAGCTGCTATGCCCTCTCCAATATATATAAAAACATTTTGGTTAAAAGTAAAAACACATTTTACTCTAAAAAAACACGCTTTTGCAGTCCCTGGCAGTGAAGAGAACTACTTGGTGTGCAAATGTGCTTCTTGTGAAAGCAGAATGCTGTCACTCAAAAGGAAGTTAGCCAGTGCAGAAGTGGTCTGACCTACAGCCCCATGTTGTATGCTATAGCGGGCGGAAGGAAACTGTGAATGGCACAACCACTGGGGGATAAGTACAACCGTCTATATCTTTGCCTTAGAAAAAGTTGTGGATCACTTCGAGAGCTTTGAAGTACTCCCTTTACACGAAAGCGACCATCTTCCAATCCATACAATTTTCAACCTTAGCTCATCCAAACATGAAAGTTATAAGACATTGGGCAAATCTCTTCACAACAAATCTGCATTTTTAATCCAGAGAATAAAATGGGCCCGGCCTGTCTGCAGAAATCAATAGAATGGAAAACTACCACTGGCCCGTCCCTGTGGGCCCAAAGTGGTGAACATTTATTTACCCATTGGGAATCCATAATCAGGGGCAGCCATAAATCACTGGACTCTGTCGCAAAAACCTCTTCATTCTGATTAGCTCACAGAATGTTCACAGGCTGACTAAAGCAAGCTACAAAACCCATAATCAATAAATCAAAGCTGTTTTGCAACAGGAACTAAGGGGTGCAAGAAAACAACATAACCAATTGGTATGGCTGGTAGAAAACCAGCAGTGGGACAAGGAGTTGCAATACGTATACTCACTTATGAGCAAGTGTAATAGGGCCGACTTATGGAGGCATATCAAAAAAAAAAGATGCCAGAACGACAGCAAATCTAATGCCTTTGACAAAGCCACGTGGACCCTGCATGTAAAAAAAAAAAACTACACGTAGTCGAACAACCGAGTGCTTTCTCATCCGAAATTCTATATTCTGCAGATGATCTAAAAGGATGCGACCCAAAGTACACGACTAACTTCATTCAAAAAGCAGTACGCAAAATGAGAGCATCAGGGGCGCCAGGCCCAAACAGGCTCTCAGCTCAACTGTTCAAAGACGACCTAGCACTGTGGCCTGCAATACTTACTCCACTGTTCTGCACGTTTTCATTCCTACCAAGTTCCTGATAGTTCCAGAGGTTCAACTGCGTCCAATTTTTAAAAAGGGCAATAGACAGAATCCTACCAATGACTGCATGATTGCCCTGTTGGACAATGAGGCCAAGATATATGCCTCTGCCATTTTAAAAGATATTGAGTCATGGGCAATAGCCAATGTGATAAATCCATTTTACCAAACAGTATTCAGATTAAATTCCTCCACACTGGTTAATATAGTCACTCTGTCCTTCCTCATCCATCAGGTGAACAACCAGAAGTCATTAGCTCTTTATGCATGCTTTGTCAAATACACCTCAGCATTTAATCTGGTAGACAGGAGCAATCTATGGAACACACTCCATATGTGGGCATTCCTAGCAACCCGCCTAATGCCATCATATCGCTGTACACATCAACTTGGGTGAGGGTAAAGCTGTTAGACACCACGCTAACCAGGAAGATCAACACAAATCAAGGGCTAAAGCAAGGATGCACCTTTGCTCCAATACTATTTAATCTATACACAGCAAAAAATGTCCTTGACCTTAAACAACCCCAATTTAATTCCTTCAAAGATAGGAAAAGCCAAGATCACGATATTGCAGTATGCAGACGACATTGTTTTGCTTGACCACTCCAAAATAGGGATCCAGAGAGCCCTAAATTCATACAACATGGCAAACAAAATGATTGTAAACGCCTCAAAAATAAAGGTGATATCCTTCGGGGGGGGATGCGCAAGCTATCAAATTTTTACTCGTCCCTTGGCCCCTTGAAAATAACAGGCGCAAAATCGTACAACTATCTGGGCATCAAGCTCTCGACAAACGGTGGCCCCATAAGACACTCGAGCCATCTCAACGATAAGGTTTCAGTAATTACCACCAGGCTCTGTCAACTGAATGCCGCCCTCGAAAGCCCGACTTCAGTCCCAATTGGAAAAGTGCTTGGGTCCGTCCTACCATCCGCAATTACTTATGGCAGTGAGGCCAGGGGATCTCTGGTGAGACTTGAATTTGGACTAGAAGGTCTAACGTGGGCCAACATGGGGGCCTTTCTAAAATACTATCACTGATGCATCTCGGCCACGCCTTACACCTCGAAGCCGGTCCTCCAAAACATATTTAAAACCCTCCAAATAGACCTGACAGTACAAAACACTTTATCGCTCATGCACACTGCAGTGAAAAATATACAGAAAAAAAGATAAAACGCCTCTCAAAGACTGCAGATATGGAAAAATTCAAGTCCACTCCATCATTAAATGCCCTGGCAACCTCGTATGATAACGATCGTCATGCTGGCCTGCAGCCACACCATATCCTAATGTGCAATCGGGAAAGGGTGTCTTACCCAAATACTGGCTGCAAGAATGCTGGCATTACAAATTAAAGACTGTAATCCATATTGGCCGCTCCTTTCCAACATTGTTAAGTGCAGGATGTGCGGCTCCAAATCTGAAACTTTGATGCACTTACTATGTTGCTGCCTGACGCTACTCCATTTTAGGCGGTCACTATTAAAGCAACTCTTTTTAACTCATGGCATAAGGACTTGTAACAAAGCCACAAACTGGATTTTTAGCACCAAGGCCCCTTCCGAATTGGCAAGACTAGGCAAATACTGTAAAGCGGTGCAGGACCTTCTTAAAAAAATCCCCCAAAATTCAGAGAAGACCGCCGACTGCAGACTTTTTTTTAATAAACGCTTAACTCTTTAACACACATTTTCGAACTGTGGACCACATGCACTCTGCAATTTGGCTTACCTGCAATTGACTTTAAATAATCACACGTCAGATGGTTTTATAATATTCTGCTCCTATTTGTTTCTTTCCTTTGCATAACATGTCTCTTTTAAATGTTTACATTGTTATGGTTTTAATTAACCATACATAAAATGTCTTACTTGTGGCACAGCCACAGACCAATGGCTGTAGAGGGCTAACTAAAAGCCCCTATAAGTAAGCATATTATGTGAATAATGTTATTAAAATCAAAGGTCTTGACTAATGCCTGACCTAAAAATACACAGGTGTTGTGCACTAAGGGTAGTCCTCAACTGGGAAGGAAGTTCAGTGTTCCAGGGCACCAGGCACATCCTGGTCCTCCACCGTGTTTCCATACTCCTGCCCCCGGCAGATGGACTTGCCAACTGAGGGCAAGTCTGTGTTTCCCCAAACACAATGTGTGTTGGCGCATGTCCTGGACTCCATTACTGCATATGGGGCCATACTCTGATGTGTGAGAGGTGCAGGGGCATTTTTCTGCAATTGTCAAACAGTAGCATGGTGCACCGTTACTGTAATACAAACAAAGGAACTGCTGAAAGCAAAATCCATTGTGGTGCAATAATTCCACTCTCATGGCAAAGTATAGCAGCCAGTACCATACAATCTGATTTATGTAAAATTTACACTTTCATGATAAAGTTTATTATTAACGGGAGCCAAAACTGCTTATAGGCTTTAGCATACACATAGACTTCTAGTAACATCAAATCTGACCGAGCCACATTTTCCCCTGTATTGATGATGGGTTGCATCAGTCCATATTTGCATGAGCCGGAGGTATTCACCTACAGACTCTAATCTATGTAGGCCTAAGTAATATCAATACCCCTAGTGAAAGCATAAGGTAAATAAAATGCCCTGCCAGCACAAGTGCATATCAACTTCCTGCACTATATTTCCAAATGCTCTCTAAACTCTTATATGTGAGGAGTCATCAGGAAGGAAGTCCAGTAGACCTTGTGCAGTCTGCAGTCCTGTAACCTTTTGAGTTTTCCTCTTCTGTTTTCCCAAGTTTTGTGAATTTGTCAGCCAAGGTCTCTAACCCGCCGAACCCTAAGCTGCCATTTCCATGGTGCTATTTGTCACAGTTAGGCTCTGGCTGGATGACGAGTACACAAATGCTCCTTCATTCATCATCTCAGAGAGAAACCTCTCTGGTGAGTCATGGGTGACCAGAGGATTAGAAAGTACATGAATCTGGCTTTGGCCCGATCGCCCCTATTACCAGAATGTTGAAGGAAGCATCACTGCTGACTGGAAATCTGGAATCCTACCCAGACTCCAGAACCCAGATATCTACTCTCCATTGGGCTCTGACCACCAGAAAAGCATGATGTTGTAATTTACTTTGCCTATGTGTTGGTTTTCCATGCCTTTAAAGAATGCCAGCTCGAGCCTGGAATTTCAAGGTCTCCATGGGAATGTCAGAGATGAGTCATTCCATGGCTGGCTGGCGAGCTGAGTAGTCGGTGGTTCTGTCTACGAATAAAGGATCTTAAAAACCTACACAGAATCAGTAATTTAATACTGGCGACGAGCACCTGATTGGGGACAGGTATTGCGAACCACCGATTTCCTTATTCACGAAGAATCGGACCCACTACAAAGAAAAAAGGATTTATGACTTGTTATGAAGTTGTTTTCCTGCTTTCTACATTGAGGAACATTGGATTTAATAATTGACATCAAGATGAGGCACACCGACGTACAAGAATAATCCTCGTAAGTAACTTTATCAAAAATCAGCAGAGTCAACCATTAATTCAAACTCGCAAGCTTTCCTCGTGGCTGGAGACACAGCGTTCTACTTGCTCCTTGTGGCTCCTCTGTTCAGGTCATTACACCTATGTTCGAGGCATCACGCACACGTCGCAACGTCACAGGACGTGCCGCCATATTAGTAAAGGTCATTTCACTCTACCACACGAGAACATTGAGTGCATCGAGAACATTGAACTGGAAATAGATGTAAAATGAATACGTCAATTCTTACCATGACATCGGGATGAAACAGTGAGGCAAGAACTTTTATTCAAGCACATTATTGTTATTCAACTCTCCCTATGGTGTATTGGAAGAGTTACAGAAATATATGGCTGAATCCTTTACACTTTAGAGGAGAGAACTATCATCCATGTATTTCATCATTACTCACACCACATTGTGGTTAACTCGGTCTACTTGGTATACAATCTCCCTTGTAACCATGGCTACCACACCAGCATGTCACAACCTCCTGCTTTTCTGTCAGAAAAGGGGGAACCAATTCTTCCATGGAAAAGATGGAGGAACCGTTTTGACTCATATATTGTGGCAATTGGTGTAGAAAAATTCTCTGCTTTTAGAAAGCAGGCCATTCTATTACACAATTTGGGCGTTGGAGGGAGGAAAATCTATGATAGTATGGATGTGATACATGTTGGTGGTGGTGTGGGGAACCATCAGATGTATATGAGATGTCAATGAACATGTTAGAACGATATTTTGGACCTCGCATTAATGTGGTGTTAGAACGCCACTGATTTTTTACAAGAGTGCACGGGCCAGCTGAAAGAGTGGCATCGTTAAAGACACTCGCATGTACATGTGAGTTTGGAGAACTATCGGATTCATTCAGAAGAGCCCTAAGAACGAGGAGCCAGACGGAAGGGAACTTCCTGAAACAATAATTATGGATGAACAGATCCCACAGTGTAAAAGAATTGCGACCACTCCCTACGAAAAGTACAGGTGAAGAGAGTCTAAGCAGTGACTATCTAGCAGGCAACCTCCTCGTTGTAGTGATAAAAAAAATCACTTCTCGTAGATGTGCCTTTGCCTTATGCCGCAGCACCCTTAATTATTGATATTCTGACAGATGGAGACCGAAGTTCCACACCTTCCTTGATTTGGATGTGTGTCCATTACTGAAACTTTGATACTTCTTTGCCCTTTTGACTATTCAAGAGCCGCTGATATCTGCCCCAAACTTGAAGGGAGCGTCAAAATACCATTTACTGAGACCTTCTGGTCCATTACTAGTAAAGCAGCTCTGCTGATAAGTGCTACTAATGCATCTATTACTTGTATGGCTGTCCTGCCGATAAGAGCTGCTTCGGTCCCATTAGAGGTATGGCCGCCCTGAAGAGAAGTGCAGGTACTGGTATAGCAATCTGTCATAAACTACTTGTTGTCATTCCTCTTCCGTAGTTGTCTCTTCCCTACTGCTCAACCAGGATGAATGCTGGAATGTGATGACGTCATGGAATGCTTGGGTGTTTGTTTATGTGTGGAGTGTCAGTTGGTGGATGCAGGCTGAGCATCGGGGAGGCTGCTCCTGGTGGGGCTACGCTTTATGTACTTATCTTCTCCTACTCATCTACTTGGAACCAAGCCTGAATAAAGTTACCTTGTTTATATACCTGGTCTATGGATCTTCCATTTGCGACATTTTGGCGACCATTTTTCAAGGAACCTACACGCTGAGGAAAGAGACTGTGTATAAAGGAACTAAGGACTCTTCTCAAGACACTGAAACTCGTAAAGGAACTAAGGACTCTTCTCAAGACATTGAAACTCGACAAGTGGAGCTTCAAGGAAATGCCCCTTAAGCTCCATCAGTGTCCTCTACTATCTGGACAGCCTGCAGTCGTAGGCGTTTAACCTTGCACTTCTGGTTTTCCAACAGCCTACCGTCGATCTCTTTGCCATCCTGCTGTGAGGACATGACGCTGAAGTGATGCTGTCCCGGTTTATTCCACAGCTGCATATTAGGTCTAGCGCTACTTCTGTTGTCGTAACTAGCGCTTGCTTGTGAGGAAACAGAAGTATTGGTGCGTTCTGACAGGCTCTATAAAGGAGGTGTGTTGTTTTCTTCCCTGCAAGCTTAGTCTGAGTCTGTTCTCGGGAAAGTGCCAGCATCAATATCGGCACTTTCAGACATTGTCCATGGCAACCCATCAACATGATTTTGTACTTTCATCTTTTTGGTCTTTGACACAGCAGAGTGTGAGGTGAAGCACCTGTGACAGATCAAGTGCTGTGGAGGCAGTCTGTACCGGTAGAGCGTGAAGTCAACAGTGGTGACACTGTTTTCGTCTATCTTTGTTTGACCACAGTTGAGACCTGTTTGGTCTCTTCAACCGCTCTATTGCCATTTGATTTGAGGCACGAGCTCTGTTTGGCACGCTTACACTTTGCGCAATCATTAATTCTAAACTAACTGACTTTGACACTGCGCGCGCAACCTCACCTGCGGTGCCTTCGTGGGATTCTGCATGACGTGCTGTTCATCGAGGGATCTACATGACGGATGTACTTGACAGGAGATGCTTTTCGGGCACCTACGTGCCGGGAGCCATCCAGCGCGACACCAATAGCGTGCCGCCATTTTAGGGTCTGTCTTAGCACTTCAAGGTTGATGACACAGATACGCTATTCTAACAGGCGCTACATTCCTGCAAGCTAGATTGACTCCCCTGCGAGCCTCTGATGTTTAGTTAATCAGTTCAAGCCTTTCAGCATACAGTGAAAACTGGACTTCACTTGCAGTTTTGAGGTGTCACAGCACACCCTCAACTACTTGTGTCACTACGGATTGGTTGGCGACTCCTTCACCTAATTCATAAACAAGGATTTCTCGTTTGGTGAGGACTTCGGGTGAGAGACCGCTCACCGGAGTTTGATTTTACTTTTTACTTTAATGTTTGTCATCATAATGCATGTTCTGTATTTGTGTGAGTGTGATTGTCGTCATGTTTTGCTTCTAGGACATTACAGCTGTAGAGTGATTAATGTTTCAGTTCAGTTTCCTAAGGTGACGTATACCCTACGGTGTACCCTGCTATGGGGAGGTTGTGGGGGCGGTTAGTGCCCCTATTCAGTTTTTGAGGGTGATGTTTACCCTGCGGTGTACCCTGGTATGGGGAGGTTGTGTGGGTTGTTAGTGCCCAGTTTTCTAGGGTGACTTATACCCTACGGTGTACCCTGCCATGGGGAGGTCAGTTGTTGTGTTGGCGTTTAGTGCCCTTAATCAGTTTACCCTGCGGTGTACCCTGGTATGGGGAAGTTGTACCCTGCCATGGGGAGGTCAGTTTTCTAGGGTGACATATACCCTATGGTGTACCCTGATATAGGGAGGTTGAGTATGGTGTACCCTGCCATGGGGAGGTCAGTTATTGTGTCAGCGGTGTCTGCTCAATTCAAGTTTTTAATTGTATAGTGTGTACCCATTTACGTTTAAGTTGTAGGAGCTGTGTGTTCCCTATTCAAGTTCTCGCAATTCAAGTTACAGCTCAATTTTCTAGGGCATAGAGTGTACCCATTTTCGGGGAAGTTGTGGGAGTGGTTAGTGCTCGGATTCTGTTTTTGAGTATAGGTTGTGGGAGCGGTTAGTGCTCTGATTCTGTTTTTAAGTGTAGGTTGTGGGGGCGGTGGTGTCCCCAAGTCATGCCCTCGCAATTTTGGACTTCCCCAAGGAAGGGGGATGGGGCTTGCATGTTTACTTTGCATTTATATTGTGGAATGTTCCTTCCGCATGTTCTGATATAGTTTATCTATAGTTATATGTACATTTCATATGTGTATACTCTAGAATGTTTCTTCCATCTTTTCTTCTGGAGTGTTTATAATGACGTTTATACTCTGACGTTTATATTCTTGTACTACTTTTCTGCTTTTAGTACCCTAAGGAAAAAGGATGTGTCATAAACTTGGTGTCAATCTTTCAAGAAGTCCCTGAAAACGTTTCTATTTGTCGCCTGTTAGGTTTCTCCCCCTTTCATTTCTCTGTTCAATTTAAAATCTTGGCTCCAAGGTTAAGCATAAGTGCGGAGATACCCCTTCGGGGGTTGACTTCCAGCGCTATACAAGAGTATAAATAAATAACTAAATACATTCTTCTTCCGTAGTTGTCTCTTCCCCTACTGCTCAGCCAGGATAAATGCTGGAATGTGTGATGACGTCATGGAATGCTTGGGTGTTTGTTTATGTGTGGAGTGTCAGTTGGTGGATGCAGGCTGAGCAGCGGGGAGGCTGCTCGTGGTGGGCTACGCTTTATCTACTTATCTTCTCCTACTCATCTACCTGGAACCAAGCCTAAATAAAGTTACCTTGTTTATACACCTGGTCAGGGCCGGACTGGGAATCGAAACCGGCCCTGGCAAAGTGCTCGGCCGCCCCCCTCCCCCCCGAGCTCTTTGCCAGGGCCGGTTTTCGGCCGATTTTGTTACAGGGCCGATTTTGCAGCTATGCTGCAAAAACGGCACTGTAACAAAAACGGCCCCAGAGGCCCAAAACCGGTCCCCACCCGTGTGGTGCACCGGGGGATTGTCCGGTGCCCGCTACGGCCAGTCCGGCCCTGCACCTGGTCTATGGATCTTCCATTTGCGACACAACCCATCTCAGATATGCTTGTACTCTCCATTATCCAGCAGTCCTGCTGAATCCAGATACTGTTCTACTAAACGCACACACAGTCTCCTGAAAATGGAGCAGGTCTGCTTAGAGGTGTTTGTATTCACCACTCTAGTTACTGTGTCAAACCATAGTCAACGGATCTGGGTCATTAAACACTAATTTTTAGCTGCGGTCCACAAGTTTTCTCACTGTTGATGTACCTCCTCAACATCTACAAGCGTTCCTTGGCAGATGTAATTTTGCTTTATAAACTGCAGTTCCACGTGTAAGTTGATTACTCTCAGAGCCACATCCAAACTGGGAACAGAGAGGAACTAAATTTTGGGCTGCCTGAAACTCATCTACTATTGAATAAATTAGTGAATTTTGTGTCTGAGCGGAGTCAATCACAAAGCCTTCATTTGTGGTGGATCTGCTGATAACTCATTCTGATTCCTGTGGCTTTCAGAACTAGAAGCCAACTCGAATCATACACAGAAAGAGTAAAAAAGGGATTTTGTTTGATCATGATGTTTCCTTTCCTCATCAGATCACAGACTTCGCTAAAAGTAGGAACATTTAGCCGATGGAGTTGAGAAAAGTGCTTCCCCTCTCACACACAAAGCCTGGGATTGAGTTCACCATGACTGGATCTACCAGGTCTCACATTCTGCCCAGGCTAGAGCTTACAACCACAGCTCCAATGAGATCCAGAAGATGCACAGCATCCAGAATCAAGCTGACGCGCTTCGCCCAAATCTGACAAAATTGAACCATATCACCCCTACACTGAAAAAGAATCACACACCTGGTCTATGCGCGCCTTCAAAATATGGGTCTACAACACCTCCAATGCATGTCCCTGAACCCTCCGACATGCCCTAAAATAGGCATTGTCAAGTGAGCCACCCAACGGAGCTACAACCACAAGAAAGACAGAGTACAAAACCATCCAAGTTCTGAGCTCTGGACTCTTGAATGAACTTAACCCGTATCTGCGGGCTTTACTCATCGTACAAGGCTTCCAGAGAACACCAAAAACGCACAGTTTCAAGAAGACATCTGCATACATGCCAACACTCCCGATTCAGGCGTGAGACTACCGATTTGAAGGCTAGTCTCCCGCCTCCCGATTCCTGCAAGCAAAAACCCGATTCCTCTTTCAGCTGACAGGGCTTGGTAATGTGTAACGTGCTAATTCTTCCAGCAATAGTCAGAATGGCGATGCAGGGGCTCTAGAAGGGGTGAAAAACCAACAAAGCCCCATTAACAACCGTATGGTCTTTTAAACACCTGTGAAGTACTGGGGGGGGGGGGGGGGGGGGGGGTGGTGGCTGTGTGTGTGCGCCCGGAAGCTGTTTCAGCCCAGGCTGACGGGGGAGGGAGGGGGGGTGTGTGCACTGACCGCAACCTGCCAGGCCAGTGCACGACTCTTGCATCCCCCTCTTTCTGTGCCTGCCATTGCGCTCCATGCTTCTGAAAGGTGATAAAAAAAAAACACGTGAATTTGCTTTCCAATGTCCGATCCTGCAGCAGCACACTTCCAAAGTCCATACATGACAGAAACCCGATTGAAGGCCCCATTCTCCCGATTTTTTTTTTTTTTTTTTAAATCTCCCACTTTGCTCTTCTGAAATGTTGGCATGTATGCATCTGCACCCCTCCACGTGACCATTGGCACAATCGACCCTGCAATAGGGAGCCACTGTTTCAGGTGCGATCAGGAGTCCGCACACATTTGCCACCGTAAGTAGGTTCGATAAACCCCTGAGGAAATCATTTTACAGGTCCCTCAATACCTGACGAAATGTTTTTGATTCACCAATCGACCCGTAAGAGCTGAGAGAGGTGGCTTTAGCGTGACGCTTTGCAAATGTTCAAATAAATAAATAATCACCATGGTAGATCCGGTGAAAAGCGTTAGCACTGTAACATCAAAATTACGGTAAGAGAACTGAGACATATTTTTAGAAAATCTACATAATTGCTTGACAACAAAACCATTTGCACCCCCTCGCGTTACACAATAAATGCAGTTTCTAACGCATCATAAAAACAGGTTAAACTCTTTTCTCTCTGTAGTCCGGGTTTTTGCGAGCTCGGTTCTCTCCGTGTCCGTGGCCATGGGCCTGCACTCTGCGCCGCAGATGTCTATTCCTGATAACCATTTATTACTGTCTCCAAACTTGCTGGTTTCTGAAACAACTATTTTAGAGTTGCACAAACCCTTCGCGATTTGTGTTTTTTTTAGTTCCAACTCTGACACGTGAAATGGTAATGACATCGTGTCTCTGTCTCGCGCAACTGGCTACTTCATGGTTCTATCGTGCTAAATCCCTGGAAGCTGCCAGAGGATGCGGCCTCGCTCCATAATTAGGCATGAATAAAGCTGCCATTGTGCCGCTGTTGTGATAGCTTCACCTATAAATTATTCACTCTATTGGAGTGTAATCTGCAGGGGTGTTCAGCGGCAGCCAGAGAGACTCCAGCAGAAACAATGTCGCATCTGATGCCCGCGTGGACCTCAGAGAACGATGACATCACGAGGCTTCTGTGAATGGAAAGATGCTGAGTTACAGATGGTTATCGCGCGCTTGATCCACGGTGGCTGAAGCAGGCCCCGGCTTAGCTGGGAAAATAAATCAAGATTACTTTTGGGTCTGGCTGTTGGCCAGCGGCTCCTCCTGACCTGGAGTGCACCGCCGAGGCAGACCCTGGTGCCGAAGGATTCGTTTGAAAGAAACTACAGACGTTAATTGTAAAAACGTGCAAAGTATTTTCAAGCCTGGTGGTCGGAGATTACTATGAGATACCTGCCAACTTGAAGAACCATCTCACAGTGTGATGAGGGGGCGGGGCCTTGAAGGGGGCGGGGCCTCGTGTCCAGAAGTACCTACAAGGCACTTTTGAATCCTTCCACGCCCACAAGCCCCCTCCTCCCCAAAAAAACAAGCATTTGCAATGCAATCGGTCTCGCCATCTGTAATTAGCTATGCAGCACATTAGCCTGGGTGCTGAAACATCTACTGTTCTTTAACATGGAGGGAAAGTAAGCACAAAACTGTGTTACACGCCAGGTATGGGAACACATGGAGAGAAATATTGCCTTTCAACAGGAAATGGTATAGTCCAAAGCTCTGTTGTAATATACAATCAGGACCTTCAGTGGTCAGATCACTGAAAATACAAGATTTGAAAAAAATATTATTGTCTACGGGCGCTCGTGGAAGACAGTTTCTATGGACTGGAATCTAGAGAATGCTAAAGTGATTCTGGTATTTTACTGACCTCTGCTGGTAGTTTTCTATCAAGAAAGTTAAATAGAGGCAGTTGCAAGAAGAAAAAAAAGAAAGTCCCTCAGCAGAAAGCAATTCTGGTATTTTAATGACCTCCAATGGTATTTTCTATCAAGACAGTTAAATAGAGACAGTTGAACAGGAAAAAAAGTCCCTAAGCAGAAGCAGACAAGTCCTAGGGCTGATCTCCAGAGCCCACAAAGTACATACACATATTAGTGTATAGTAAAGTATATAAAAGAGGTCTCGAAAGCACGACCAAACAAGCATTGGCATAGCCAATAGGTCTCGCCTTTGGGACCTTATAAGTGTTTAGCCATGCAACAGTTGCATAACTAAACACTTATAAGGTCCCAAAAGCGAGACCTATTGGCTATGCCAATGCTTGTTTTAACTGCTGCAATCTATTGAAGCCTCACGGAGAACATCAAAGCGGCCATGCGGCCACGAAGGTGATCGTGATCAAACATCAAAGCGGCAGTGCGGCCGCGAAAGTGAAAGTAATGGCGGTAAAGCGCGACGCGTGCGCCCGCGCACGTGCACTGTAGCTCTAGGCTGACCTGGTATCACTTTTTGGAGCCCTCACAAAATGTCTCGCCAGACCAGCGCATGCGCTGGGTCAGGCGAGACCTAAAAAGCATGCTGAGGCTGGTGTCGATATGAATGAATTAATTAATATATTTATTGCTGGTTACTTAAAACCATAACATAAAACTTTAGCATAGAACAGAAAATATCAGCTCTTAAAAGAAGGCAATAATTAAAAGTCCATGGGCATCAAGCAGACTTGCAGTTGACTGAGGCTCCAAGTGGTGGAGTCATCAGCAGTGTTCGAGTCTGTTGGATGAATTTGCCAAACGAGGCCATATGTTTTACTCTGTTCAATGTGTACAATTTGTGAATCGCCTCCTTGGCTGTGCGGGTGCCCAGTTGTAATAAAATTGGCCGTAGATAGAAACTGTGGGCTGTACGCAAGGCAGGGCAGCAAAGTAGAAGTCGGGCCAGGGACTCGTGTTTGTAATCGCAGAGCCGGCAGCTCTTGCTCACCGATGTTCTCAGTTTAGTATTGTATATTTCTTGAAGTGGCAGAGGGTGTAATCGGGATGCTAAGATCCTGAGTAAGGCTGCTCTGCCCACGGCCTGCGTAAGGTGAAGTTTAGAGTTTAACCCTTTTTGTGGCAGGGTTTGGCTTTCGTGCAGGCCTTTTTTGTCCAATAGTTCCAGATCTAGGGCGCGAGAGTGAATACGAACTTGTTTTTTAAGTGTGCACTTGATGGCGGAGTACTTAATGATCTTGGGGTTCCAGTTCTCCAGAGCTAGTTTAAGCTGGTCTGCTCCGGCTGCGAGTGCAGTTGACCATGGATTCCCAGGTTCGCAGAAAATGTGTTTTAAAACCGCCTTCATAGATTTCTCTTGGGCCGCTGTTGTGAGAAAATAATATTTACACAGAAAGGCCATCTCTTCCAGCATTTGGTGGTTCAAGGAGAATTCTAAGCGCACTAATGTGTTGCGGGTGCACGCAGGCAGATGAAACAGCCTTTTGTGGGCACTGCAATGTATTTTTTCCAGTTCTTTCGATAGTTTTCCGGGGAATGCTAATTGGGCGTAAGTAAGGGCGGGCATTAGTTTTGCACGTAAAACTCTTCGAATGGCCGTCGTGGTTGGGATGTGCAGGGTAGCTTGTAATTTGCAAAGAGCATAAGTAATGCATTTCCCTTTCGTTTGGATTTTGTGCAATTGAGCACACGAACGCCCTGATTCTGTGAGCCAGACGCCCAGGTAGTTATATTTTTGTGCACTTTCCAGTGTCAGCTGGCCGAGGCTCCATCTTGCTAATTTCTTTTTTGGGTGATGGCCGAAGATGACAACTTTGGATTTAGATTGGTTGGCCACCAGCTTGTGGGCCACGTTGTAAATTGCCAAAGCAAACAGAGCTTTTTGTAGACCTATTTTGGTATGGTCTAGAAGTACCAAGTCGTCAGCGTATTGAATAAGCTGTATCTTTGTGCCCCCGATCCTTGGCGTAGCCAATGCTGCTCCTGTCAAGGCTTGGCCCATGTCAGCGGTATACAGATTGAACAAGAGCGGTGCGAGCACGCACCCTTGTTTTAGACCCCGATCTGTGTTTATTTTCTCTGTTGCTGCGGTGTTGGAGAGTTTAATTCTGACCTGGCTGGTGTCGATATCCTGGGGGGGTTTCACACCTCATAATGGACGTCGGGAGTTGTCAACCTCAGTAAACGAGCTGGAAAACCACTACTTACTGTGGTTTTCAGCTTGTTTTCCCTGCTACCGTGTGATATCGGCTCCGCACCGAGAGACCCTGTAATTGGAGCCTATATTGTGCGTCACACTGTGGCACCGTGTGAGTTGGCAGGTATGCTGTTTCTGAAAGTAAACTAGGTCTGCTTTATTTTCTTGGTGTGACGAATAAGCTTGAGCTGATATGGGTTGTTACTGGTTGTACATTTTAAATATCAGCTTCAGCTCAGGTGGGAGTGCCTCCAAGGGTAAGTGGGCGCTACAGCTCCAGTTATAAATACATGAGCTCTAACAGTCCGGGGCTCCTCCAGTTAGAGCCACCGACTGTCACCCCCGGGAGGTGACAGGGCCTTATTTGCCCGGTGTTGCCCCTTGAAAATCAGCCCCCCGGCCAGAACTGATTCTGTCGGGCAATTTTGTATTATAGAGCCTATGGTATCTGGGCATAGACCACCTTAAGAGGGCAATGGCTAGTCTCCTGAAAGCCCACTGGGGTGTAGGTGGTGGGACGGGGGTGGGGGGGCTCACTTACCCATAAGAATGTGGTAAAGAAAGCCCCTTGTGGAGGCACACCAGGGGAACATCCTCCAATGTACGGTCACATTTCCTGTCTGGGCGTTTACGAAACACCAGGTAAATATGACAAGAAGGATGGGGGAGGGGGGCAGTACACTCTGCCATTTTTGCCTGTCCACCTGGAAGGAAACTGATTCTTTTTTTGCAATTCCTTTCCACACCACCATTACTAACCGGCTGTTGGACAGTACCATCCACCTAGTTTAGGTGGGTGATACTTTTCTGGATGTGTGATGTTATTACTTGTTTACGATAAACGTTGTAACACTTAGCAGAGGCTCGATTGGGAACTTCTGTTTCTAGCTTTTACCACTTTTCTCGCTCGCTAGTTGTCTGCTTGCGTGCGCAAGAGTACATTTCTAACCCAACCAAAACGAACCAACGTAAGGCAAACAAACCATTGGAAATATGGTTTGAATTATTATTTTTAAAAAATATTAA
Source organism: Triturus cristatus (assembly GCF_964204655.1). Lineage (NCBI taxonomy): Eukaryota > Metazoa > Chordata > Amphibia > Caudata > Salamandridae > Triturus > Triturus cristatus. Next base: position 937,975,300 of record NC_140587.1, on the reverse strand, counting down.
GGGACCACGTCTTTATTATGATGTGCACCATTACATAAAGGAGATTTTTATGTATGAGGCTGAGCATACTTCAACCTCACTGCATTGAGAAAATGATAAAATACATGACTCTCATGCACTAAATCAGCTTTCCACCACTTCCTCCACACATCTGCATTGTGACTTGTTTAAGTACCGATTTGCTTGGGAAATTCTCTTTTACGTTCTCTGTCCAAATATGCGCATAGCGATACAGTTTGAGCTGTCATGGTGTCAAATATACCCCAACATAAGAAATATAGCATGGTTCCAAATCACCTCATGAAGAATCAGAATGAATGCAAGCGTCCTGCAGACTAAGGGACACTCTTCTGTCGCGGAGCTCACATTTCTCACTATTGATTGCTTCTGTTGGTGCCAGGTTATGAATATGGCAACATGAAGTTTGAGCAGCGTGCAGATAAGCCCTTCTGTTTGCTTATGCTTCAATAGATGCTAACATATTAATTCCTTTATTTTACCACCCATCTGTCATCTCCACCCAATATCAGCCGTCCTGCAATGTATGACCCTTCTACGGGCAGATGTGGCATCCTTTACTCGATATAATAAGAAGCGAAGACTAAAACAGATGTGGGCATTATGGTTCCCCCAAAAAAGTTACGTATTTCACACAGTTTCCCCAAAATAATCTTCCTTTATTTCCCTTTCACCCTGGACCGCATTATCCTTTCATCCAATTTCACGACAAATGTGGCTCTTTCCTGTCTCGTGCAAATGAATCTATTGTATGTCCGCAGACACATTCACATTTATAAAAAATACAACACCTGTGAAGCCTACCTTCAGCCTATTAGTGGCACCGTAGCGAAAAGTGCCCTCTACTCCACGCCCGCTTGATGACAGGTTTCCTCACATCAAGGATTCCGTGAGGAACTCCACATAGGTATCTCCCTTGTTACGTCATAGCTGGACCACGCAAATAGGAGACTCAATCTCATCACTGCGATCACTGCAAATAATCCTAAATCCAGCAACAAGGCAAACAACCATTGACAAATCCAATAAATCTCGCCTACGCGATTGTGTTTTAGCCATATTGTCCACCAGTGTGGCTGCTGTTCAGCATGGCTAAACTTAGTGGCATGGAGTGGGGTAGATTGGAGTGGGAAAGCCTGAGGTAGAGTGGAATAGGGTAGATTGAGGGTAGAGTGAAGTGAGTGGAGTGGGGCAGAATGGAGTGGGGTGGATTGGGGCAGATTGGAGTGTAGGATCTGGGTAGAATAGCATGGTAGAAGGGAGTCAGTGGCGTAACAAAAGTTTAAGGGGCCCCTCTGCAATGTACACGGAGGGGCCCGCTCTGGATTTAATCCGGAGCACTCAGGACTGAGTACTGTGCTGAGGGTGCCCCCTGCAGCTCAGAGGCCCCCCGCACCGCGGGGGATGCAGGGGCCTGTGTTACGCCCTTGAATGGAGTGTGTTAGATTGAATTGGGGTAGACTGGGGGTAGAGTGGGGTACATTGGGGTGGAGTGGGGTAGAATGGAGTCGAATCGGGTAGATTGGACTATGATATATTGGGGTATATTGGAGCAGAATGGAGTAAATTGTGGAAGAGTGAAGCACAGTGGATATGGGTAGATTGGAGTGAGGTAGATTAGAGTGGGGTAGATACGAGTGGTGCAGATTAGAGTGGATTGGAATAGATTAAAATGGGGTCTATTGGAGGGGACTGGGATAGATTAGTGTGGAGTGAGCTACACTGGAGTGAGATAGTTAGGAGTGCTGTAAATTGTAGTGGAGTGGGGTTGATTGTAGTGGGGTAGGTTGGAGTGGATTTGGATAGAGTGGTGTGGGGTAGACTGGGATGTGGTGGGTACCGGAATGGGGTAGACTGGGTTTTGGTTGGGTAGATTGGAATGGAGTGGAGCAGACTAGAGTGGAGTTGACTGGGGTAGATTGGAGTGAAGAGGATTAGATGGGCTAGATTGGAATAGAGTAGTTTGCGGTGGAGTGGGGTGAAGTAGACTGGAGTGGGGTGGATTTGGATGAAGTGGATTAGATTGGACTAGAGTGGGGTAGAATTGAGTGGCATGTGGTAGTGTAAATTGGAGTGGGGTAGACTGGGTAGAGTAGAATAGAGTGTGGCAGATTGGGGAAGAGAAGAGTGGGGTAGATTGGGTGGATTGGAGTGGGGTAGTTTGGGGTAGAGTGGAGTGGGGTAGATTGGAGTGGAGTTGGACAGGCTGGAGAGGAGTCGAGATTGAAGTGGAGTGAGCCAGATTGGGAAGAGTCGCGTGTAGCAGGGTAAAAAGAACAATTGCTGGACAGAATGCAGAACAATGTCATACATTCACCCCAATACAGAGATCTGGGCCTAAATCCATCGTTTTTTTGCTCATCATGCCATTCCAGTTCGGACCCAGCCATATGCAAATCAGTCTTGACCCTGCGCCCAATGGGAACAGACCAGCCCGAACTGCCAGGTCCTCCCTGGACTGGAAACAAGCATCCTAGGACAGGTTTCGGGCTTTCAGCCCTCATCAGCCAGGATAGCTTGACTCCAGTGGCATGGAGAGCACGGGACCCACGTCTGGGCATACCCGTCCCACTCGGATTGACAAATGCAAAAATAACAATTGATGGACAGAATGCAGAACAATGTCATACATTCACCCCAGTACAGAGATCTGGGCCTAAATCCATTGTTTTTTTGCTCACCATGCCATTCCAGTTTGGACCCAGCCATATGCAAATCAGTCTTGACCCTGGGCCCAATGGGAACAGTCCAGCCCGAACTGCCAGGCCAGGTACTCCCTGGACTGGAAACAAGCATCTTAGGACCAGTTTCGGGCTTTCAGCCCTCATCAACCAGGATAGCTTGACTCCAGTGGCATGGAGAGCACGGGACCCACGTCTGGGCATACCCATCCCACTCGGGTTGACAAATGCAAAAAGAACAATTGATGGACAGAATGCAGAACAATGTCATACATTCACCCCAGTACAGAGATCTAGCCCTAAATCCATCGTTTTTTTGCTCACCATGCCATTCCTGTTTGAAACCGGTCTCAGGATGCTTGTTTCCGGTCCAGGGAAGACATGGCTTGTCAGTTTGGGCTGGACTGTTCTCACGAGGCACAGGGTCAAGATTTGCATATAGCTGTGTCTAAACTGGGTTGGCAAAGTGAGCTAAAGAACGATGATTGATTCAACGCAGATCTGTGACTGGGGGTGAGTGTCTGAAAGGTTTCAGCGCTCCGTCCATCATCTGCTTGTGTTTGCATTGTTCGCCTTAACTTGGCAGGGTATGCCTAGCCGTGCGTCCCTTGCTCACTTTGCTACTGGATTCAAGCTAGCCTGGCTGATGAGGGCTATTAGTCCGAAACCGGTCCCAGGATGCTTGTTTCCGGTTCAGGGAAGACATGGCTTGGCAGTTCGGGCTGAACTATTCCCATGACGCACAGGGTCAAGACTGATTTGCATATAGCTGTTTTATGAACTGGGGTGGCAAAGTAAGCTAAAGAACGATGATAGATTCAACCCAGATCTGTGACTGGGGGTGAGTGTCTGAAAAGTTTCATTGCTCAGTCCATCATCTCCTTGTGTTTGCATTGTTCGCACTAAGTTGGCAGGGTATGCCTAGACGTGGGTCTCTTGCTCACTTTGCCACTGGATTCAAGCTAGCCTGGCTGATGAGGGCTGTTAGCCCGAAACCGGTCCCAGGATGCTTTTTTCGGTCCAGGGAAGACATGGCTTGACAGTTAGGGCTGGACTGTTCCCAAAGTGAGCTAAAGAACGATGATGGATTCAACCCAGATCTGTGACTGGGGGTGAGTGTCTGAAAAGTTTCAGCGCTCCACCTATCATCTCCTTGTGTTTGGAGTGTAGTAGGGTCGACTAGGGTGGAGTGGGGTAGTTTGGGTGGATTAGAATAGGGTAGATTGGAATGGTGTGGGGTAGAATGGAGTGGGTAGATTGAAGAAGGATGATTGGAGTGGGGTAGTTTGGATTTGGGGTAGATTGGAGTGGAGTGGGGTAGATTGGGATGTGGTAGACTGTGGTGGTGTAGAGTGGGGCTGGTGGGATAGACTGGGGTGGGGTACATTGGAGTAGTGTTAAGTGGGCTAGGTTGGAGAGATGTGGGGTAGATTTGAATGGAGTGCGGAAGATTGAGGTGGGGTAGATTGGCGTGAAGTGGAGTGGGTTAGATTTGGGCAAAGTGGAGTATAGTCGAGGGGGGTGGGATAGACTATGGAAGTGGGGTAGATTGGAGTGGGGTAGATTATATTCGGGTACAGTTGGGTTGAGTGGGGTAAAGTGAAATAGATTGGAGTTGGGTAGACTGGAATGGGAAGTGGGGTAGATTGAATTGGGGTAGATTGGGGTGAAGTGGAGTTTGGTTTAGGTGTTTTCTTGTAATGACAGTGAGAGATTGCCCCTGGACTCAAGCGGTGGAGTGAAGGTCTTTAAGAATTTAACTTCCAGGTCCAGTATCTTCCTGGGACGACTAATAAGGCAGCTGACTGTCTGTCACAGCTGTCAGTGGCTTGCAAAGATGGTGGGGACATTGAAGGTGTGAATTGTGGGTATTGGGTGAGGGACCCCATGATTACAAGGGAGGAGTGGCTGAAAAGTGGCGAAGATGACATACTATTTTCTATTATTAAAACCTATGTGGTGAATGGGTGGCCTGTCTATAAAGGATTAGACGCTGACCTAAGACCATTCTGGTTGGTAAGAAATGAGCTCACATTGTTCCATGATAACCTGGTGAGGGGTGATAGGATTGCCCACCCTGCAGTTTGAGGTCGAAGGTGATCAACTTAACCCATGAAGGCCACCTTGGTAGATGTCTCACCAAGGCCAGGATCAGGGAGAGGTAAGTGTGGCCAGGGTTGGATCACCAAGAGGAGGTGGTAAAGGAGTGTTGCTTGTGTGCCTCCAATGATAAAGCACATGTGACTAATGATGCCTCTTTGTCACCAGTTGCTGTGCCAGAGGAGCCTGGGACAAAGTTGGGCCTTGACGTAATGGGCCCATTTTAGTTGTTACCGCCAACGGTGGCATGTATGTTACTTCTGGTGGATTACACCTCCAAATGGGTAGCTACCAGGTGTGTGGGCACTGTGGGTACCAGGGTGGTCACTGAGTTCCTTAAAGATGAATTTGCAAGTGAGGGGGTACCAAAGTATCTGGTGACACGAAATTCTAGAATTACTAAATGACTTTGGTATAACTCAACAGAAGACAGCCCTTTCTGCACCACAGGCCAATGGTCTTGCTGAACGCATGAACAGGATGGTGAAGTCTGGTGTTCAGAGAGCTTTGGCGTCCAGGGTATCACCTAAAGGTGTTCTTAGGGATATGTGGGGGTGCATCACACTGCTCCTGATTGTATTACTAGAAGTCACCTTTTGAGTCTTTGAGTTGTAGACTGGCCACTTTCAAGTTAAACCCTCAGTGGTTGCCTATCATCCTGGCCAGAGAGGAGATGGGTGCCAGAGTCCGGTCTTACCAGCAGAGGTATAAACATAGGTATGATGAGAAAAACTCAGTAAGGAGCAGGAAATGGAAAGTGGGAGATCACGTTTTGGTAAAGAAAGCAAGATGGGAGAGGAATGGAGTAACTGAGTACATGGGTCCCTTCATCATCAACTCTATCAGGAGAAATGTGGTGACAGTCCATACTGGTAGCACATGGAGCATGTCCAGGTTGGTGAGATACCCGGGTAAAAAGTTACCTACATAGGTGGGAATGAGTCCACCTGTTGACCTTCCTGGGAAGGAGGCGGAAGGCCAAGTCGTTCTCGCTCATTATTCCCCAAGGACTATAAGGGTGCCATCTTGCTTCAGAGATTTTGTTATGAAGTAGTGTTCATCACATTTATTCCAATGAAGTGGGTGTATCTTTATGTTCTTGATTGCTATTAATTAGTTAGAATTTAGATGTGTTTTATTATTCATTGTTTTGTCACGTAAGGGGGATGTGTTATAGTGGGCATAGATCCTTTAACTGTACATCAGCAGCTCATGCCGGGGATGTTCGCTGCCTCCATTAGTGATGTTCTATTGAATGTCATTTGGAGACTGGGAGCTGTACTGGCAGGCTGCACTGTTGGTGGTGCCTGTATTTTACAATAAACTGGGTATACGAAGTAACTTGACTCAGTGTTGTACCAAAATCCACTCTTTGCAGTGGTTTCCAGCTCGGTTTCTCTGCCACTGCATCCTAGCAGGGTAACTGTGTGAAGGGAGCCAATATCGTGTGACACACGGTGGCACTCTGTGAATTGGCAGACCAGTACTTAACAAAAGAAATATGCTAAGGCTTGAACAAATTGTGTAATGAAATGAGGCAGTATACATTCTTTGTTCGGCAAATACGAAGTACAACAGTCAGTGTCCTCCGAGGTTTATATTTGTGGCACTCGACGACGCAAAATGCGTTTGAATAAATAGGACGAGGAAAACACGTGTTTGAAACGGATTAGTAAAAGGGAAGGAAACAGTAACCAATCATCTGAGTGTGTGGCCGGCAGATGCTGCTGAAATGTGTCAGTACTTCAATCGAGTTGCTTAGAAGCCACAGGATTTTCACCCCTCGGCAGGCACAATGAAGCAGCCCATATATCTCTACGTTTCTACTAATTAAATAAATCTCTTGATCGTTTCACACTTTGGATTTTTTCACTGTGCATTCAAAGGAGCAGTTTGGTATTCCTTCCTTTTTGTATTACTGTTGATAAGTATGAATCAGTCAAAAATAAACCAATGTTAGTATTAATATAGAACAAAATACATAAAACAATATGAATCCTCGCAGCAAATTCAACCCTCATTTATCCAATTTAGATAATGATCATGATAAATATGACAAAAGAAACATTGTTGTTTAATTTCGAGATATCTAGAATTGTGCAGCAACTTTTTGAAATAATCTGTTATATGCATCTCCATTGAAAGATGAGACCACAGTTTCTCTTTCAACTTCTAAACAATCAAATATGATAAATTGACGGTATGAACCCCACATAAAAGGTAACACGGTTCTTTCGTACATAGTTTTCTCCATCACCTGTCGGAGAATGCATGCATCTTGTGAAAAACAAACTGACCAACTCCAACACAGGGTCAAGACAGATTTGCATATGGCTGGGTCCAAACTGGAATGACATGGTGAGCAAAAAAACGATGGATTTAGGCCCAGATCTCTGTCCTGGGTGAATGTATGACATTGTTCTGCATTCTGTCTATCAATAGTTCTTATTGCAAAAGAAATACCCTTTTATCTGCAGTGGGAGATCTATCGACTACCTCCCAACCATCTAATTAGTCGCCACTTGCAGTGGACAGTTGTCCTTCCACCCCTACCCTAACCCATTAGCCCCATCTTTCTCCCCCTCTTCCCTCTCCTAATTTCCACCTATGCATGGCACACTTGTCTCGCTCAAGCACGGACACAACACTACTAGATCACTTTTCCATGGATTCAAACTTGCTTCCAGTTGCCCGTTGGCTTCTCCGACAGTTCACAGTTTTTTAGGCTCCCAGCTGTCTTTGCATGGCAGCCTCGGAGACGCAACACTCTACCTCATTGCGCCCATTCTGCTGAGCATCGAGCCCGACCACAATATTGACACAAAGGGTGGACCACTCTTGCACCCTTCTATTCCACAATGCGGCCACCATCCCACGTATTCAGATGGTTACCCCTAGTATCCAGTTTGGGAGTACTGCCAGTTACCGTAGGCCCTACGAGTTCTTGTTTACACACATAATCCCTCACGCCACTGCACCCCTTACACCAGAGGACTTCAAACTGTGAGGCGGCCCCCCCTGGGGCACCTTAAGTAATCTCAGAGGGGCACCAGGCTCTGACCAAGATAAGCCTCATGCTTTGTTTTAGGTGATAAAAACATGAGTTGGAAGTAAACCACTTTGTAATGGACCATCACCAAGATTTGTTGTCATTTATATTCTGACTGGGATTACGTGTAAAATGGGTAACATAATTTAACTGCAATGTTTAAATATGTATAGACATATTTAAACATTGCCAATTTAGCAGATTAATTGTGAAAAAATTGAGAGGGGCCCAGGTGATTTTTTTTTTTTTTGTTTACAAGGGGGTGCGGCATTAAGAAGTTTGAAGACCACGGCCTTACACGAACCACAGAGGCAGACATTCGTCAGACAACACTGGTAGCAGAAGGAGATGGGCATGGCTAAATGGAGGTGCTCGCTGATATTACCCAGATTCACGGGGACAGACTACCCTCACCTAACATTTAATGGCTCCGCTTACCACCACTAGGCTCCTCACGTTCAATTTCAAGGGGATGCATACAGCACGAAAACGTTACCACATTTACTCATACATCAAATGGCAACAAGCACAAATAATTTTTGTTCATGAGATTCACACTACAGCAGTAGTATTGCTGCGCCTTCAGAAACAATGACGTGTGTCTGTCTGTCTACGCTACCACTTACTCAGCATATGCCAAGGGGGCCATGATGTGGAACCATCCATGTGTTCCCTTTCGGTTATCTGACGCAACCATCGACAAAGAGGGGCGCTATGTCCTGCTCTAGGGATGGCTGGATGGTATCCATATTCTCCTTGGGAGCATATACGCCCCGAACTCCTATCAGGACACATTGTGGATGACGCTCTCAGATGTCTTAGCCCGTAAGACTCACGTAATGTGGATACTAGGGGGTAACTGTAAGCGTGCAGGGCTGGTCTGGCCGTAGCAGGCACCGGCCATTTCCCCGGTGGGCCGCCAGGGTGGGGGCCGGATTTGGGCCCCTGGGGGGCCGTTTTTGTTACAGGTCCGTTTTTGCAGCATAGCTGAGATACCGGCCTCTGTTACAAAATCGGCCAAACCGGCCCTGGCAAACAGTTCGGCTGCACCCCCAACCCCCCGGGGGGCCAGCTGAGCACTTTGCCTGGGCTGGTTTTGGTTCCCACTCCGGCCCTGTAACTGTGTCCTTGATTTACACTTAGATCGCTCCCACCCACCCCTACCAGGCACCACCCCCCTTTGCACAGGCAGACCGCTCTGCAGGCTGGGCAGGGCATTGGGCATTGCAGACATGTGGAGAGCCTTATAACCCGACTCGCAAGTCTATTCATTCCACACAGTGCCCCACAACTTATTTGTACACCTCGATCGTATACTATGCTCACTACCTCTGTTGCCATCGGTCCGTACTGCCGACTACTTGGGCTGCGTGCTCTCTAACCATGATGCCCACATAGGAGATATACAATGGAGCATCCCCCGACCCAAACACGATGTCTTCCCCGAGATTGCCTGGATGACCCTGTTTTCCAGGATACCCAGGAGTCGCACATATGTAATTACTTCTATAAAATTGGAGGCACTGCCTCCACCAGGATACTTGACTGGTACACCTTTAAGGTGGTAATCCACAGCATTTGTATCCAAGATATTGTAGGGGTCCGTAGGACCTTTGATAGGGAAATTACATAGGCGGAACAACGCCTACCATTGCTGGAGTGAATGGGAGAGTGGAACGCTACCGACCAAGCATTGGAAGAGGCAAAGCACCAACATGCGGCTCTCTTGGAGCACCTACGATGCTTTAGCCTTACTGCCTATGCGGCTAAGACCCACAGGGAGGGAGATAAATCCAGTCACCTCCTCCCCTGGTTGATCCGACAGGAGCAGAGGGGGACTGTTAGAATTGGCATCTTTTGGAGTGTTTCCCCTTTGTTTTTGCTTTCTGACCTCCCGGTTTTGACTCTGTTTTTGCTGGCGTAGTATTTCTGCGCACTTTTCTCACTGCTGATAAGTAGTAAAGTGCAAGTGCTCCTGTGGTGAATTGTGTTATGGATTGGTGTTTCCATGATTGAATATTTGATTTACTTGTTAGTCCCTAGTAAAGTGCACTGAGTGTGCCAGGGCCTGTAAATCAAATGCTACTAGTGGGCCTGCAACACTGATTGTGCCACACATGTGATAGCCCGGAAGAGTTACCTCAGACTCGCCATTGTGGAGTCTGCGTGCAGTTTGTAACTACCATGTCGACTTGGCCAGTGCACACACTTGCTAATCCCTCACCTTCCCTTCTCTTACATGTCAGCCACCCCTAAGGTAGGCCCAAGGTACCCCTGTGGGCAGGGTGCAGTGTATGTGAAAGGTAGGACATGTCCTGGTGTGTGTGGCATGTCCTGATAGTCAATTACGGCCACTTTCGTTTTTCGCTATTGCAAGGCTACCTGTTTCCCATAGAACAGAATGGGGAATTTGTTTATAACATCTTATAAACATAACTGGCTTGGGAAATTAGGTGGGAAAATAACGTTTAGTATGCCTGAACTCAGAATCTAAAGATGCATCTTTTAGTGAAGGTGATTTTTACATTCCGTGTTTGAAAGTACCACTTTTAGAAAGTAAGTATTTTCTTGCTCAGTCATCCCGTGTGCCTCTGTTGGAATGTGGATTGCCTGTCTGGGTTTTGGATGACAGAAGGCTGGGGAGCAGGAGTGGCTCCAGATAGTCTAGGTGGGTCAAGAAACGGCTGAATAGACCTGGGCTGCAATGGGGGAAGGTGGAGGAGATTTCCTTGCACCTCAAAGGGCCTGGTCTGCCTCTGACCATGCCGTCTCCACCTCCTGCCAGGATGTCACACCAGAGAAGGCAGAACTGGTTCTGGCTAGGCATAGACACTCTCTACCTAAGAGATCAAAGGATTTTGGGATATAAATATTGGGGCCCAGACTCCTGAACTTTAGAATTCTTTTGGACCAAGAAGACTGCCAAGAAGAAGAGCCGGAGAAGCTGTGAGGAGGAACTACCATTTTGCTGTGTGCTTTGCTGTGTTGGCCTGCAGTGGCTCCTTCTGTCTTGGGCAGTGAAAGGACTGGATTGAACTTTCTGCAATCTACTTTGTGAGTTTCTCCAAGGGCTTGAGGTAGAGCATGCCCTCTGTTCAAGAATTCTCAGGAACAGCAAAGACATCAAGCTCTTCTGCCCTCAGCACTGGGAACTGTGTAATTTGTGCTGCAACGGAGAAAAGCAACCCGACGACGTCTACAACGCCGCTGTCGACTCCGACTTCCCAACGAAATCTACGCCACTGCTTACACCGTGGTTCGAGGGCACCTCTCGTAAAGTTACATAACGCACCGCCCTCATCCCGCACTGCAGCCTTGGCCTACCGACGCCAGCGCCATCGACTCCAGTTAGTCAGCCGACGACAGCGCTTCAGCCACGACGACGCCGCTGCTTGCACCATGACCTGCCAGCACCGCGACGAGCACTGCCTTCACCTCGCACCGCGACCCTGGTCTCACCGACAACGCCATCTGACACCGCCACCGAGCCGCTGCTCGCACCATGACCTGAGGGCACCGCACGCCGCACTGCTGCACTTCGCACCGCAGCACCCGATGCCGGCTGACGCCACCACTCCTAAGTCCAACAGAGAGGAGATCGATTCCTGCACCGACCTCCGGAACTGTTGCCCGAGGGCGCCGTGCTTTCGGAAGCTCAGCGAGAGGTCGCCGACTCCCTGCATTTCTAAAAGGTACTGTTTGCGGGTCTTTCTGACGCTGTAGCTGGCCCGCGACACTGCGGTCAGCCAGAAGTCTTTGGATTTGTTTGTCTACGACGCTGTGATAGCCCCGGACAGAGCTATCGACATCAAGGAACTGGTTTTCAAGCATATTTTGATAACCAAAAGTTTTTAAGTACTATATTGTGGATTTTTATGGTTTTTGGTCTTGTCTTAAGTATATACAAATATTGGACATTTTTCTAAACTGGTGTTGTGTCCTTTTGTAGTGCTTACACAGTATTACTGTTGGTTATGTGCAAATGCTTTAAACACTGCCTCTAAGATTAGCCTGACTGCTCGTGCCAAGCTACCAAGGGGGTGAGCATGGGTTATTTTAGGAGTGTAACTCCCTTATACTGACTAGAGTGGTGGTTTCTGCCTGGCTTTGGCACATGCCCTAGCCTACCAAAAATCCCATTTCTAACAGGGACTCCCATCCTGGAGCTCACTTCCCCCACTGGTATAATCTTACATGCACAGCAGGATATCCTTCAAGAGTTCAAATCAAAATTAAATGAGAGGAACCCCTTTGGGGAATCCAAAGGATAGGGGTACTCAAACAGGTACAAACAGACTTTATCCTTTAGTTCATACGATTAACCCCACGTACTCTTCACTCAAACTATTAAACTTATTCGGCTCTCACCCAAATGTACATCTGACAATTAGGCTCACCAACAATAAATCTATAGTACACTGAACGTAGAAATTATAACAAAATTTATTAAAAATGACTTCTACCAACCTAGAGTTGTGTATATCAATAATAATACATATATTAAAAACAATTCATATATTAAAACCACCAACTATCTTGGTGCTCTAACAGTACACTCATACAACAGTTTTCTCAACAAATCCAATCAAATTTTCAATGCAGCAAGAGAGACATAATCAGACAGTATTATTTGTCATTCAAATTTGCACATCTTTGGAAAGAGAAACAAGGAAGCTAACTCGCGCCCTACGTTACAATTTCTGTTGGTTGTCGGCTAAGCCAGTCAGCATTCACAGATTGTGCAGAAGAAAGTGCGTTGACGCGTTTCGATGGTATGCATTCATCTTAAACCATCTTTTTCAAGACTATAATTTTGCTCTCTTTTACAATTCAATTTAATTTGAGATTTCCAAATGAACACCTGTCAATTATTCAGGTGTGGTGGCGAGGTCTTTCCAAAAGGGCAGTTACAATGATATTGCTCCTTTTATTAACCATAGAACTCTTACAATTTGAGTCTTCTCTTTATTAGCTTGTTTTTACAGTCATCATTCCTTTTAGGTCTATTCGATAGTTGAATAATGTTCTAATTTCTTTTCGGAACTATTTAAAATCTTTGTTTTTTTGCTATTATTTATATCCGATTGGCAACCCACACTCTTGGCTTCTCATTTCAAGTTTGCCTTTCCTTCTGTATACTCGTTTGGATAATAGTTTGAGTGAAGAGTACGTTGGGTTAATCATATGAACTAAAGGAGAAAGTCTTCTTGTATCCTTCAAGAGCTCTACAGATACTATTCTGGAATTTATAAGGCACCCAGCCGAATGCTGGGTAGTGGTAAAGGGTTATTCCAATTACACCTATACCTGCCTCAGATTTCTGCAGATCGATTGGATGGCCTGGATACTGTATCCCAGCAGCAGATGTTAAGCAGGCAATTCAGGATCTTGCCAAAAATAAGACCCCAGGCCTAGATCACCTTCCTGTAGAATTCTACAGTGCTTTCGCTGGAAGTCAAGCATCTTGATTTGCTGAAATGTACAACGATGCCCTATGGTCAAGTGAGCTAGCATCCTCCCTTCGGGAATCTTTGCTCGTATCCATTCTCAAGCCAGACCGAGACCACACCTGCGCTTCTTCATATCGACCTATTGTCATATTATGAGTAGATTTAAAAATACTGGGGAAAGTTTTATCAAACAGATATGCGCATATCCTTCCAGACCTTATCAATCCAGACCAAAATGGGTTTGTCCCTGGGTGGAGCACTTTGCACAACCATCGGCATCTTTTTCATGTACAGGATCAGGTTCAGGGGTGGTTCCCGTTCGCAGCCTGCCTGGTCCTTGACCTGGAGAAGGTGTTTGATTTGCTAGATAGGGATTTACTGTTTCAGGTCCATGCACAGATGGGTATAGCTAAATGCCTTCTTGGCCTATTCATAGCTCTTGTATATGAAGCCTCTTTTTCTGGTCTGGCTGGGATGCTACATCTCATCTACGTTCTCAGTAGAGCGTGGCACCCAGCAGGGTTGCTCTCTCTCCTCCTGCTATTTGCGATCACTATGGAGCCACTCGCCATCCAGCACCAAAGTGATGGTCAACACTGGGGTATCCCTCTTGCTGAACGGACACACTCAGTGTTGCTGTACACTGATGATCTGTTATTGTACCTCTGTGATGTCTGTGCAGATCTATCCTCCATTCAAGAGGCGCTCTGGATATTTGCCAAAAAGACAGGCCTCGTGGTAACTTGGGACAAGTCCTCAATCTTTCTGCTACATCCTAACTTGGCCCCACAGGAGATGTGTTTGAGTTGAATACCGCTTACCTGGCAGAATTCTGCAGTCTGGTATTCAGTAGTTCGCCTGTATCACTCCCCATTGACCACCTTATAGGCAACCTGAGATTCTCAATAACAGTACTGAAGTCGCTGGTGCAATTTTGGTAGAGACTTTAACTTGCTACCAGGGGGAAGATTGCTTTATCAAGGATTGTGATCTTGCCTCACCCTGTAAACTACTTTACCAACCTACCTGTGGTACCCCCCCACAGCTTCTTCTGCTGACTTGAATCATTGTTCATAGTTCTTATCTGGGGCAGCGTCGGCTGCCGGATAGCTCTGAAAAAGCTACAGTTACCTACCGGAGGGGGCGGCTTAGGTGCCCCATCATTTGACACCTACTTCCTGGTGGCACAATTACAATGGATGTGCCAGATGGTTGGCAAACCCTAATCTGGAGGAAATGTACCATAGCTTGCATACCTTCACAGCTGCCACAATCCGAGACTTCCAGCTCCCCCGGCTCTTGTCAGACTCCCTGCACTCCCTACAAGTGCAGGTTGGCCGCAAATGTATCACCTAAGTGCGATTTCCCACACAACACATTCCTCCATATGCTCCGGGGTTCCCTTTGATGGGCCTCCCACGTTACCCTGGGACATACTCTGCTGCAGAACTGCAAAGCTGGCACGGTTGGTCTGTGACCACAGCCAGCGACGTTTTCTCAAAAGGCCAACTCCTTTCATTCGAGCAACTTCAGATGGACTATGACTTCCCGCCAGGACAATTTCTCACTTGCCACCAACTACATAATACTTGCCATACCTTACACTCTACACAAGATGAGGAGCCTCTAACACACGCTGCCCTCCAGGCACTCCTCACCATGGGGAAGGGCCGTCACTTGATCACATGGCACTACAGAACACTACGAGAACATACGGAGACCCCGTTAGGGCCCTCACACGTCAAATGGGAGGAAGACCTGGGGAGGGCATTGAATGACACTGAAAGGAACCAGGCTCTAACTCTTCCTCAGAGCGTGTCAAGTAACACCAGATTAAAAAATATATAATTTCATATCCTTCATTGTGCGTATTTGACCCCCATGCAACTCAACTGCTACTTCCCCACAGCGGATCTGCAGTGCCCTCGCTATAATTCGGTGGACGTGGACCTCCGCCATATGCTGTGGTCTTGTCCTGCTCTCATCACCAACTGGAGGGGAGTGCACACCACACTGTGCGGGATCACTGAAATCACGGATGTATATGTGTGGAAAGCCTGCGCGCGAAGCATTTTTAACCGCAACACAGTACATACTCACTTCATAAGGTTGGCCCTTTTACTTGCCAAAAGCACACTCCCATGGAGGGCCCCAAATCCTCCATCACTGGTGGTATGGCAAGGTGTAGTGCATACATGGGGGACAGTAGAGGGGACCACTCTACACTATGAAGAAGCATGCCACCTTCACAAATGCCCAATTTCACAAGAGTGAGACACGCTCCTAACGCAATTCTTGCACCTTATGTCCCAAACAATCTTCCCCCGTGAATCCAACTGCACTGCGGACCTGCCCTGGGCGATCAAAGTAAATGACCCCCCACAGTTCATTACTGCATGTAAAAACTCCTTGACCCTTCCTTCCCTCCCTGACCGTGCACGCAGTTGAAACACACTGCAAATCCTCCTCCCCACTTTCCCTATAGTGCTGTTATTATACTATTCAAACTAATACGTATTATTCATGCTGCCTTTCACCTTATTATGTCTCTATCTGCCTCTGTGCCCCACCCCCTCTCCAAGTTGTGGCTTCTACCCACTGAATATGTGTTAGTTTGATTTTAATATCCTACTGTATATCCATGTATACCCTTAAGATGGGTATACCCTAGTTTCCTTTTTTTTGCTCCGGCAAGGTCAAGGTTCGGCAGTGCTCCGGATACTATGTTTCTAATGGTATTTCATGCTTCATGTTTACTTTTGTGACTCCCTATTTACGGATTCTTCTTGCATTGCTGTGTTTATGTTTAACGAAAAACTCTAATAACAACATTTTGCACACAAAAAATGTAGGAAGACAAAGAAGTGTATTTATCTCCTATACCAATGGATACTTTATGTTTTTAGTAAAGTGTTGCATGCCGCTAGCAGAAATAACTGATTACGAATGGGACCTTGAGGGTCACCTTAGAAAAGAAGAATTACCAAAAGAATAGGTAATTCAGGACCTAGACACGCCCCTGTAATTCCCCATTTACTCACAGGTTGTTTTTTAGGAGTTCACCTGAAAACGCCAGGAGAAAAACACTATAGGTCAGATTTACTAACAAGTGGCGCACCTCAGTGCAGCACTGCGTTACATCACCTGGAGTAAGAAGAACTGAGTCAAATCTTCAAAGAAAAGGTTGCCTTCTGCTCTCTCCTTCGGTGCACATGTGGCTGCCTAGTGTCAAAGCAGGAAACATTGCGCCATAGTGCAAGGGTGTCTGCGTTGTGGTCAGGATAGTCTTTGTGCAGGAAGGGGTACTTTTCTGCACAGAAACCAATCTTTGAGTCTATTTCCTATTTCTATGTGTGCTGCAAAATGCAGTATACATGCGTAGAGGAAATTAACAGGAGAAATGCCAATATTTCACTTTGTTACACCAGCTTCAGGTTGGCGCACAATTTTGGTGCAAATCCATGTCTACAAGTCTTTGTAGATAGGAGTTTGTGTCAAAATCCGCGGGAGGAGATGAACTGCAAAGTCCATGTCCCACCATGTAATGCCTCCCTGACACAAAGTAAAGTAAGGCAGCGCAAAGCAACGCGTAACCCAACAAAAACATTTGGAAATCTGCGCCTAGGTTGCCATAAATCCGCAGACCTTGTAATTCCGAAAGGGCAGGTAACAACATTTAGCAGCCTCATGAGATCTGATAAATTTAATGAGGCCCTTCTATCTTTCCCTTAAGACCATCCAGGTGAGTTGATGATAAAGCCGTGTATGGGGAGATTTCCTCTGTTTAAGTTACTGTGAACGCCATGTCACCCTTAAGAGGGGCAATGCTAAAAGTAAAGGTGAGACATCTAACAACATCTCAAAGCTTTTGGTGGTGAAGATTCGGAATGGCAGCTACGAAGGAAGGGGGATGGGGTCACGTATGGCATTCATTGATCCCGTCTCCAAACGTCACAATTAGCCCGAACCCTATGGAAGGGATCACACAAGCGCACACGTTTCATTAATCACGCTTACCAGAAGGCAGTCTGTGCAGGGACTTCCTGTTCCCAGGCCCTCGCGCGCGCAGCCTCATTCTGGCAAAGGGGAGACGCACACAAGAGGCCTCGAGTGAGCCACGCATTCCAGCCCGCTCCACTGCTTAGCAACCAGCGCGTCAAGAGCCCCCTCAGCTCTTGACGAGGACTGCAATTGTGCGCTATTCTCATTTTGCTACGTTCTTGGAAAAATTAAGAATAGCGTGGTTGCTGTTTAATATGCATGGAAAGCTGGCAGACTGTCGGATCTCCTCGACCTTAAGTGAGGACAGAGGCAAGCAAACACGATTTCGTAAGCAGTAATACAAGTGGCAGTTATGGAAAGGATAGCAGGATAGCACCTGTTTGCCATGCCAGCTCCAAGAAGGATGAAACCATAGACAAAATGAAGTGCCTCGAAATGTTAAACTTTTTGTGATTTTTTTTGGAATAGTTTTCTGTTTTGCTTCAGCTAAAATCAGGTGTGCGGCGTTAACACCGATGCATTGTACTAGCCATTTCTTTATTTTTTCTGTTTAATGATACATAAGGCATTTCACTTTACACGACCTAAATGTTTGCATAACTTTTGCAATGCCTTATTTGTATTCTGGTTTACCTGCACAATGACTCAAATTTCGATGCCAGTACTGTACTGTACATAGAATTGCCTTTCCAAGATACTGCAAAGAAAAACAAGCATTGGCAAACCCAATAACTATAATCTTATTGGCTTATGACTTTTGTCTATGCTGTGCAGCACCAGCGAAAATCAATGCTTTTGCCCAGGCTGTGCAGCATCAAAAAAACAAAGAAAAAGAGAAAGGTGAAGTTACGCGACTGCTAATGACGGCTGCGTCATGCTGTAGCCGCACACATGCATGATTATGTAGGCACAGGCGCATAAGCATTACCAAGCATGTGCATACTTACAGAACTACTTGGGCACCATTTTTTTTCTAATAACTGATAACTAAATAAAACCCTGTTTGTGTGAAAGTGCTTTTCATATAGCAGAGCGGCCCAGCAGCAAAAGAGCTGCTGGGCCACATTCAAAATAAATATATAAAGGACTGCGAGATGTGGGAAAGTGGGCGGTGCGGTTGCAACGGTGGTACATGAAAGCGCTTCAAGCAATGTGGAGAGTCAAATTGTTACATGAATCTGATGTCTCTGGTATGTGTACTTTAAGTTGTTAATAGATAAATTACATTAATAGAGTATTTTCTCTATGGAATATTTATTGTAAAGTTTTTGTTTCTGTGAGTTGATTTCTTTTTTTTCTGTCTTTTGGAAACAATATTTAAGGAAGCTCGATTATAATTTTCTTTCAAGAACAAATAGATATTATTTTGATCCGTTGTCGGGGGCCTCTAAAAGGAGTCGGGCCCATATGCCGGTGCCTACCTTGCCTATTTGGTAATCCAGATCTGGTGAGAAGCCTGATGTGGCTCTTCTCAGATGGGATGAGAAGCCTCAGGGACAATGTGATTGGCTGTTGTTCAGAAGTCAAAGGCTCCCATGTCTCCAATGATTAGTGCATTGGAGGTGGGCACAAATCACCTGAACTTCACGATCTGGGCAGATTAAGTGTAGTACATTCTTAGTATTGTCAGTGTTAGGAATGTTCCTTCTGTTGTATTCTAAGCTGACTTGCAATTCTAAGTTTTCTTCCACGGCAGTTGCGAGTTGCTTCTGTCGTGGAGAGTTCGCTCGTGTTATTTCCTCTCCACTTGAAATAAACTACATCCACAATTGATGACAGTCTGATGACGATTCATTTACAACATTAAGCTAACAGAAAAGAGAGCAAAGGCACAATTTACCGCCTTTGTATGATTGGTCTAAGTATTCAAAATCATCACAAATGTTAAAATGCAAATGTTTTGACAGAAATTTATTAGTTGGAACAAACAGCCTTCGAACTGCTGCCCCTTTTCTCTGAGAAACAAATCCTTATTTTTTACCTGTGTGTTACCTAGTAGTGATTAATTAAACTTTGATACAGTGACATCTGGACAAGTTATGTAAAGTTGATGTTTCTTATTCTCAAAAAATGCTCCACAAAAATATTTGATGTTATAATATCAACTTTCAAAGTTCTGTTTTCTAAGCAGCAGTACAAAACAGAGCAGAGGAAGAAATGCTAATGAAATGGAGACACAATAACACAGGTGCCACAGCCTAGATATGATCGTACAGAGGTAGCAACAGGTCACATGCGTGCACCGTAGAGAATGAATCCTTGCAGAAACAGGCCATCATCCAAACATTGTTTTGCCATTTTTACTGCACATCACTGGCCCAAGGGCCTCACAACACTTTACAATAGGATCAGACTAGGTTACACATTTTTCCCTTTTCCCCCTTTTTGACATAGGGGGATTAAGTAAAACAAATTACAGGGTGATGAGCTGAAGCTGGGATCTGAACCTGGTTCCTAATGTTACAGAGTCCGCAGATTTACGCACTTGGCTATATTTCCTCCCTCTTATGGTCTTCCAGGAGACAGTATTGTCTGCACACCCTTGGCAATTGACACTAAACACATGGAATGCAAGCTGTTGGCCTGTGTGCACAGAAAAGGAATTATGATTGCAAAGACAGAAATACCATGTTAAAAGTGAGATTTAATGCAAAGTAAACTTTGATGCTGAAAGGAAGGTACATTAAGAGTCTGTATAATCGTCTATTAAATGTGGAACGGAAGTTCATCATACCACATTTTCTCATTAGAGTATTAATATTGATAAAAACAATGTCAATGTATGCCATGATATATGTACGTATAAGAACAAACTTGCATCGCTGTTGTCAAATCCACCCGATATGACCTTCCCATCAACCCAGAGTCAGAAACACGTGGTCAGGTAGGCCCTGTGACCTAGGCCTGCAGCAATTGATTGACGGATCACAGATGGGGTGACACATAACCCTTAGACAAATGTGAAAAAGGAAAACCCAGATCGATCCTACAGGTAGGCAACAACACAAGAATAGTCTTAGGAGGGGGAGGAGCCTAGCGCGCAACCAAGATGGCCGCGTAGGTGCGAGGCTCCCGAGGACCTCCGCGACCTCCTACGTTTATCCTGTCTTCATCCTGCATCGGTTGAGGGGACTGTGTCGGTGAGCCTGAGCCGAGGTGGTACCCGTTTCCCGTTTTCGAATCGGACCTCGGGTGCCGGAGTGAGCACCGATTGAAGTTTGCGGCCTGCTTCGCTCCTGACCCCGGACTCGCGTTTGGGGGCGACCCGGTGGCAAAGTGAACAACAACGGCGGGCTGGGCCTGGCGAGTCGCGTACCCCGCACTTTCACTTTCACTTTCGCGCCCCCTTGCCGTCTTTGCAGGTGGGATCGCGGCGCTCTTTGTGTTGGGGTGGCCTCGCTGGGTGACCCAGCCTGCCTGCCTGCTGTGGCCCGCTCCGCCGTCCTGGGGTGACCCCCCGGAGCCCGCGGCCTTGATTGCTGGCCTTTTACTGCGTGGCTGGTGAGGGTGTGAGACCCGCGACGATGGCAACGAAACAAGATGGCGATCGGTTGAAGGCCAAGTCGACCCGGCGTGGCGCCGCACATCAGGCCAGCGTCGTGGACCGCTACACCCTCCCGAAAGGATCTCCCGGTGGACCGCACAAGTCCTCTGAGTGCCCCCCGGATGCCCCGGATTTGCCCACAGAGCTGTATCTGCAAGACGTCATGGGCGCCATTGCTGAGATGAAGGCCTCGGTGGGCCAGCGGTTTGACACCTTGGCCCATAAAATCGACGCGGTCCTAGTTGACGTCAACCTGGTGAGGGCTGATCTCTCCAAGACCAACGACCGGGTCGATTCTTTGGCCCACACCGCATCGGGCCTCACGACTGAGGTGGCGGCCCTCCAAACGGAGGTGCACCGACTTCGTCAGGCGAGTGCGCTCATGGATCGGCGCCTGGAGGACTCCGAGAGTCGGGCCCGGAGGAATAACATCCGCATCATCGGAGTACCTGAGGGACGGGAGGAGGCGGCGGCGGATCTCTTTGTGGAGGACCTGATCACTACCCATCTCCAGCCTCGGGGACTGAGTAAATTCTTTGCCGTGGAGAGGGCTCATAGAGTTCCCGGGGGAAAGCCGAAGGTTGGAGCCCCTCCGCGGCCTCTCATTGCCCGTATTTTTAACTTTCGGGACAGAGACGCGATTCTGCAAGCCTCCAGACTGCAAGGGCCGCTTAAGCTGGAGAACATGGAGGTGCACTTTTTTCCTGACTTCACCCAAGCGGTCCAGAAGCAGAGACTGAGTTTCCTGGGCGTCAAGCGGCGGCTTCGGGGCATGAACTTAAAATACGCCATGCTCTTCCCGGCCAGGCTGCGGATAGAGGTGGATGGTCGCACACACTTTTTTGATCGTCCTGAAGTGGCCGGGGACTGGCTGGACACTCTGTCTGGGGGTCGTGATCGGGATGGCGGGGGGGGGGGCCGGCGGGAGGAGACGGCCCACTGGACCGGGACTGAGGTGTTGATACTGGGCCTCACTCTGGACGGATATGATGCCACTCTCGGCCAAGCTTAGGGCTTTTCGTTCTTCTGTATTCGTTTTTCCCTCCTCTGGAGGTGGTGCGGGGTCTAGAAGGGGTACTCTTTCCTCCTCTAGGGGGTCTAGCTAGTTTCATTATATAGGGGCGACAGGCACACTGCAAGTTGGGGGGGCTGTCTGGGCTCATGCAGGGGTGCAGGGAGGGGGGAGTTTTGTTGGGGCGGTTGGGTTGGGGTGGGGTGTTGTTCGTTTACACCACAAGGCAAAAGTATCGGTGTGCTATTTCTAAAGTGCTCTCTGGGGGACGAGTGATTGCTTTCGTTTATGATGGGGGGTAGGGGACTGAGTCTTTTGTCCTGGAATGTTAATGGACTGGGGGACAGGATAAAACGAGGTGTGGTCCTGCAGTTCCTGAAATGAATTTCACCCGATATAGTTTTTCTGCAGGAGACACACCTCATTGGTAACTCCTTTTGTGCTATGAATCGACGGGGCTACCGCCTTGTGGCCAATTCGGGCTTCACGTCTGGTTCAAGGGGTGTGGGCATCATGGCCAAAAACTCGCTCCCGTTGGAAATTGATGAGGTGCTCCATGATGACAGGGGACGTTACACGGTTCTGGTGGGTAGAATGGAGGGCAGAGTGGTCGTTTTTGTGTCTGTCTATGTCCCGCCAGGGTTGCAGACGACCACCTTTGCGGATTTGGGACGCCTCCTCCTTGGCCTTCCGGAGGGGATTCTAGTGGTCGGGGGGATTTTAACGCTGTGGTTTCCGGAATGGAGGATCGTCACCCCCCTAGGGATCTCCCCAGTGCCCAAGCGTGGTTGTCTGGCCTCTTGGATACCTTGGGGCTGGTGGATTGTTGGCGTTTGAAACATCCCACGCAGCTACAGTACACCTTTCATTCTGGGGCCCATGGTAGTCTCTCAAGGCTAGATTATGTCCTGGTGCCGGCGGCGCATGCGGGGAGGATAGGGGAGGTGCGCCATTTGGCGCGGGGTATTTCAGACCACTCCCCACTCTTGTTGCACTTTGATATTCTCCCGAGGGGAGAGGGTAGGGTGGTCCCGATTAATCCTTGGTACCTGCGTGACCCCACCATTCGCGCAGAGTTGGTTAAATCCCTTAAGCGATTCTTTGACGATAATGTGGGGTCTGTGTCATCGGCGGTCTCTCTGTGGGAGGCGTTCAAGACGGTACTCCGGGGGGAGGCCCTGTCCCTTATTTCCCATTCCCGGAGGCGCGAGCGAGAGGAGGTGACCCGTATTGAAACTGAGATAACCGAGTTGGAGGATGATCTAGAATGTGGGGTGACGGATGACAAATTACATGTTCTCCGACTCAAGCAAGCGGCCTATAAGGCCCTCGTCACGGAGGCGGCCAGGGGCCTCAGTAGAGAGCAACAGGGGAGACTGTATGATGTGGGTGATAAGGCTGGTAAATTGATTGCGTGGCTGGACAAAAAGGAGAGAGCGAGTCGAGTTGTCCCAACGATTGAGAAACAGGATGGTGTGTGTGTTACTAAGCCGGAAGAAATTGTTGACTGCTTTGCAGACTATTTCCGTGGGGTGTATTCCCCGGTGTCCTCCCGCTCGGAAGAGGATTCCCATGCCCTGCTCAGAGATATCGTGCTGCCTTCCCTTTCGGAGGAGGACAGAGTGTCGTTGGACGCCGCCCCAACATCTGAGGAAATTGCCCTCGCCATACGTTCGGTCGCTTCCGGCAAGGCCATGGGTCCTAATGGTCTTCCCATCGAGTTGTACAAGCTGCGACCGGATACGCTGGCGCCGCATCTCCGTGCTATGTTCCTCGCGGCCCACTCGGCGGGTTCCCTCCCGCTAGACCAGCGTCTGGCTACTATTGTGGTTATTCATAAGGAGGGGAGGCCGCGGGACCGGGTCACATCCTATCGGCCTATCTCGCTTTTGAATGCGGAGCCCAAAATTCTCGTCAAGGTGTTGGCTACTCGGCTGGTTGGCGTGGTGTGCGACTTGATTCACCAGGATCAGTCCGGCTTTATCCCTCATCGCAACACTGCGCTTAACCTGCGGCGCTTGCATGGGGTGCTCGCACGTGTCCCGTTTATACGGGAACCGGCCATTTTGGCATCCCTGGACGCCACTATGGCGTTTGACACACTTGAGTGGCCATATATTTGGGCGACACTGGCGAAGTTTGGGTTTGGCCCGGGATTCATCGGTTGGGTGAAATTGTTGTACTCGGGACCGCTAGCGCAGGTGGTTGTGAACGGTAGAGTGTCGGCTCCGTTTGAGCTGGGCAGGGGCACGCGGCAGGGCTGCCCATTATCACCGCTCCTCTTCGCGCTTGCCCTGGAGCCCCTGGCGGAGTGGCTGCGGTGGGAACCTTCTATTCGTAGTCTCCGATGGACCCCCGAGTATGAGGACCGCGTATCTCTTTACGCTGATGATATTCTTCTGTACCTGGCTTCCCCACGTAAATCACTGATAGTACTGGTTGATGTATTGCACTCATTTGGCCTCAACTCTGGCCTGGTCATCAACTGGGCTAAATCGTGTGTATATGTCCTCTCTGGGGAGGATCCTATCCTTCCGCGGGGTTGTCCTATTCAGATCGCCCCGCGGGGATTTAGGTACCTGGGTGTCTTCATTACCCTGGACGCGGAGGCCCGATATAGCCAGAACTTGCTTCCCCCCCTCCAGCGCCTGAAGGAGGACGTTGCGCGTTGGAAGCGCCTGCCGCTCTCGCCGCTCGGCCGGGCGGCATTGTTTAAGATGATGTCGCTGCCACGTTTCCTGTATGCTTTGCAGAATACAATGGACGTTGTCCCGGCGCGCTACTTTCGCGAGGTGGAGAGTTTGCAGCGCCGACTGTTTTGGGAGGGTCGGCCGCGTATCGCCCTGGCGAAGCTGATGCTCCCGTGGTACGACGGGGGGGTTGCCCTCCCAGATATCAAGCGATATTACTGGGCCTCCCAGCTGGCTGCGATCAATCACGGCCTTTACGGGCCCGCCCTGAACCCGGCCTTTGAGATGGATAAAATGTTACTGCCGGGCGGTGACTATAATCGGGCGCTTTATTCTAGCTCGCATGACGCGCGGCTGACGGGCCCCACGGGGGTCATGGTACGGGTGTGGCACACAGCTAACGTGGCGATGGGGTGGAAGGATCGCTTGACCCGGGCGACGCCATTGTACGCATCTGAGCGGCTGGGCTCTCTGTGGACCTCGAAGGGCTTTGAGAAATGGGACATGATAGGCATCAGCAGGGTGGGCGACCTCTGGACGAGGGGGGGATTCAAGACGTTCGATGTGCTGCAGACAGAATTCCAGCTGCAGGACAGGGAGTATTTTCGATATCTGCAGATTCGTCATGCGTTGTGCTCCGTTTTTCCGGACGTCGCCTCCATCCCGGAGTACTCCCCGCTAGAAGATAGAGTGCTGGATGGGCATGTACCGGACGGCACGATTTCATTAATTTATAAAAAACTTATCAATGACCGTTCGGGACTGCTGACTAGCCTTCGTGAGGCATGGGTTGCCGATGGACTGGAGCTGGATGACGAGGACTGGGTGTCTGCGGTGGCCTCCCCGAAAGAGGTGGCCATACCGGCCCGCCTTCGCTTCGTCCAGCTCAAGATACTCCATAGGGTCTATGTTACGGGGCCGAGGCTGATGCGTATGGGCTATGCTGTGGATGGGTTGTGTAAGCGTGGGTGTGGCTCTTTGGGGACCTTTCTCCATATTTTGTGGGAATGCCCGGATGTGGCGCGATTCTGGAGTGGAGTGCATGAGGTTTTGCGGGTAGTTACGCATGTGCCGCTGCTGCCCGAGGCGAGGAGATGTCTTCTGAATGTGTGGGAGCCAACCGACTACTCGGTGCCGCAGACGTGGTGGGTGACTCTGGGATATATAGTGGCCAAACGTGACATTGCTCAACTGTGGGGTTCCCAGAGATCGCCGACTGTCTCGGCGTGGAAGGATAACATGGATTGGTGCATGTTCCGGGAAAAGGTGGTATGTTGCGAGAGGTAAGCCTGGGAAATGGGTGAAAGTGTGGGGCCCCTGGAACGCCTACCGTGGGGGAATTTGTACCCCGCCGTTATTGCCCGATCCGTCACCGGCCCCGTCTCCTTAGCCAGTTTGTCTTTCCGGTTCTGGGCAATGAGTTTACTTAGTCCCCGTCCTGACCTTTTTCCCCCCTTGATACTCCTATGGACTAGTGGGGTCCCCCTCCTCGGGGAGCACATGCTGCTGTTTCCGATTGTGGGTTGCTATGTGGATTTGTTTTTTTTTTTTGCTGTTATTTATATTAAAAAGAAACCGTTATGTGGGGTCCGGATGGTGTGGCTGCCAACGCTTTCCAACTCCTGTGACTTTCCCTCTGCCGCAGCATGCGTGCTATTGTCTGTATCACATGCTCCTTCTGCTTGCTAGCGGCCGGCCTGAAGGTTGTAGGCCCATCTTTGTATATTTTTTGGATTCTGTAATAAACGGTTTCAACAAAAAAAAAAAAAAAAAAAAAATGAATAGTCTTAGGAGACTAGCCTCAATAAAAAAACTTTTGGCCAGAGGGGTGCACGTTCCCAAAACACCATGAAGTCAGATGCCACACTAAGTTAGGAACACTCGGCCAAGAAGAACAAAGTATACACACTACACACACTGATCAAGCGCTCCCATGCCAAACATCTGGACATGTAACAACTGGCCCCACATTGTGTCCATGAAAAATCGAGACCCACCTGCGCTTCTTATCAAATTGCTAGATTTATGGCCCCGTGACTAGGCCCTGATTTCTGTCTCTGCAAAAATGTACGTATTGTTTTTATAAAACTTCATGTAGTGTACAAAAAGATGTCCAATACCAATGTGCTTTGAGACAGTGTACAGACCCCGACTCTGTTGCCTGTTCTCCCGGCTGCTGCGTTTAATTAAACCAACTGTTCCTGTTTTGCCAAATGCCATTTTGCCTTTCATTTTTGCAAGGTAAATTCATGTTCGAGCAACAAGGGCAAACAAGGACCAAGCTACTGAATAACTGTATGTGTGAAGATAAACTACAGCTTTAGGAAAGCTCATGGAGTCATAATGTCCTTGAGAAAAGTCTTACTGTACAAACAGATTTTATGAAACACAAAGAAACATGTGTGATAGGAATTCATTGTTCAAAAAAATTTAAAACATGATAACAGTGGGTAATGTTGAAAGATGATTTGCGGTAAGCAGGCTTTGTATGGATACATTGTTACTAAATAATTGTATGTATGAGTATAACTGCAGCCTTGAGAAATCTCATGAGCGCATGCATGTTCATAGAGGTGGGTATGTCACTCCAGGGTCGAGCTAGACACCTATTTCTGGTTCAGCTCGGGGTCCTTTTGGACCCGAAATCTTAAAACAAGCTCTTCTTTCATGCCGCTTCTGTCTCATGCACCAAGAATTAAAGACTAACATTAACAATTGATGTCAAACAGGAGAGAGAAAGAGAGATCCACCTAGTGGCTGAGTTGCACAATGTGCTACCAAAATACCTGGGATCCGTCCCGGCATCCCAGCTTGCCTGCTTGACCAAACTGTGTGATCATAGGCAAATATCTTATTTCAAACTGCCTCTTTTTTCTTTAACATTGCATATTAGAGCTTCCTGAAATATATGAATTTAGGATGTGCACTGTACAAAACAACTCTGGTGTTTGATTGAGCTGACTATAATTTACTCCATCTGTATCAAAACCATTAGAAATATATTATTAATATAGGACTGCATAGATCAAGAAAAACCACCAGGTAATGATATTAGTGGATACAATTGAAACATACTAAGTAGGCTTTTGTATGGATAAACTGTTACTGAATGATTGTACAATTGCAGATCGAACAAACGACTGCCTTGACAAAGCTTATCGGTGCAGGTACATTCATCAACAAACCATGTGTCTGCTATGTAAAACAATTTTATCATAACCGCCAGAAGGATATCAATGATATATGAAGGAATTGCCTTAAATAAATTACCAATGAGTACAGCGATAATCGTTTATGTAGTTGATATACAACAGGCTGTGTGGATAACTTGTTGAACAATACAAAGATGCCATCAATAAAGATAAACCATGGAAGACAAAATATGAGTTGGCTTAAAATTGTTTTACTCCAGTACGATGATTTTGAATGATGATTTATGCATCAAAATACAAGAGGAAATTGGAATCTTAAATAGCACTTCCTCCTCTCCCTTGAGGTGAAACAAAAGCTATACTGGGGTAGGAAGGGCATCCCCAGTGATGCATCAAGCACCATTTCAGAGAATGCAAATAACATAGAAGCTTCTAAAGCCAGAAAAAGCATGATTAGTGGTGTTGGGTTCGTATCGCGGGATATCAGGCAATAGGCCTTGATATTTTAATTTTGATAACGGCCCACCAATGATAGGCTAAGCAACTTTCAAGAATCATGTGTCTCCTTTTACATTGTATTGATCATGTGACAGCATAGTGCTGGTGCAGCAAACTCCCGCTTGTCATCATTCTGATGGGAATATACATCAAGTGATCGTATCTCACACTATAAGGCCCTGGCTTCCTGAACAAAGGGTTATATGTGTTTCTCCTTGTCCTGTCCAAACTATGACGAGCACAGCTCATCAATGCAGTGCTGACAGTGAGTTGCAGTCAATCTACATCTAGGGCTCTTTAATAAAAGGTGCTGGAGATACTGGTGAAGGGGTATTTATGGGTCACCATGAGTCAAGACTGCAACTTGGTGTGCTTTTCGTTGAAGACTGTATTCCTGTCTGTGAGATATTTAGCATTTAAATATTAAAAAACAAAACCATTTCTTGAGTTCCTCAACTGAGCAGGGGCATAGGTGTCTTTGTACTACTCTCTCATATGTAGGATCCACTATTAAACCAATGGGCTGGACTTCTGTGGCACAATCATTTAATGACATAATTAAGAGGTGTCTACTGTAACAACCCTGACTTGACGGTCCACAGGCAGGCATTTGACCACCATAACAACCGAAGCCAACTTCTGCAGATAGTTCTTGAACAGATTGTACTACCGAATATCGACACCCTCACTATCGTGGCATAATAATATCAAGGAATGGATATTGAAAGAGACAATACTGAAAGGTAATGCATATAGGGAAGCATAGATTTACTATTCCTAACTCCACATCTCCGTACCTTGAAGATATATGTGTTGCCTATTGCCTAGGTATATATATAGTTAGGAGTTAGGTATAAACAATCTAGACTTTACTTACCTGTCAATATTTTATTTTCATTATTCTGCCCTCCATATTCTATCCGTCAATACTGTTAACTCGATATTCAGGGGGCACAGCTCCTGATAAGGTCGCATTCATAGTCTGTTTTTGTTTTGTTTATTTTTGCAGTTTTATTGAGCGCACCTCGACCCGAAGGTATTGGAACGCTTTACATGAGCACTAGTTACGTTACACAAGGACACATTCATTTTTGGTAGGCACGGGGAGATTAAGTAATTTGCCCAGAATCACAAGATGTTGAGCCGAAGGTCAAATCTGGATCCCCAGCTCCAAAGTCAACAGCTCTGGCTTTTAAGCCACCTCCTCTCCAGTCCTCTCAGTAGCCCCCCCACGGGCTGCATGAGGCATGAATTTGGGACAAGAGAAGGCAACTTCTTTTCCCGGCAGTACAAAAACAAGGACTGAAAGTGTCGGTAGCAGTGTGGATGGACTATGGAGAGGAGATATATGATTAAACTCTCACCTTTGCCCACAATGAGAGCCTGTGTGTTCTTTCTGGACTCCTCGAGGAGTCTTTCCCTTGGAAGGCAGCAGCCAGGTGTGTAAGACATCTAGTCTGTAGAGTTGAATGCCAGAATTTTAAAGACAGAAATACTGTTCTGCCAAAACTTTGTTTCCATAATTTAGACTACCAGAATATCGTGAAGATATGTATTATCTATTGACAAGTTACACATATGTGGAATAGTATATTTGAAACCATCTAAATAGTCTTACTTTCACAATATTGTGGTAGCTGATATGTTGGCTAAAATATTTTGGCAGATCAATATTAAAGGTCAATATTCGGGAAAGCGGACATTGGGGACCATTAACCAATGACAACAGTAGACGTCTAGTACAGTGAGTAATACCCTTGGCATATTGAATAGTACTACAGACATAATGAGCAGCACTCCTGGCATACTAAGAGGCGTTCTTTATATATTTGTAAAGAACTCAAGCACATTTGCCATCTTTCTGACCAGTTTTGGAACAGACGAGCATACTGAGAAGCTTCTGACCGTGGTCTATTTATTAGTTTGTTATAAACACCATCACCATGGTCTATTAACCGATGCTCTGACATACTTACTCACACTCTTGTACATTAAACAACACCTTGGTGCATTGAGTTGCATCCTGGAATAATGTAACAAAACGAGTAATTAAAATGGATTTCTGTTAGCAGCTTGGTATACAGAACAACACACCTATACCACTGACATCAAGTTGGCACAGTGAGAAGCACATTGGGTCACCCAGACATTGCATTCATTATTGAGGTGTAACCACTCATAGTATTGGTTGTCCCCAGGAAAATGTAATTCGCGTTTAGATCTCCATTTCCAAGACTGTGGACCTCATGTACAAAGAGTTTTAGTGTACGCAACTCCTCTGATTCGGTAAATTAGAGCGTTTGCATTATGCTAAAACCCTTTCTGAAATGTACTAAGCCCATTTAATAATTAGGAAAAGGTTTACCAAACAGTCAAATGCTTTTTGGAAATCAGCTCAAATAAGTATTTGGAAGGGGCATGTTAAAAGCGTCCCTTAAAAAATACTGATTCCTTATGTTATGAATTAATGGTTTGACACGGAAATCCAGACGAAAAACATTGATATTTTTATAAATATTTATTTATAGTATAAATTAATATTAATATATAAATTAAGATTTTGTATTTCTTGACCCAACCTGTTAGTACATAGTCGGTTTGCAAAATACAAATGCATTTGTTAAAAAGTGGGATTCAAATTGTAACCACTTTTACCAAATTCGTTTTCAGTACTAAAGGCCCTCTGTTACACAGTGGCATCGCTTTAACATATGATCACAACTCCCTGCACCATGACAGCAGCACTGCCATGTTCCCCTTGTTCATGTGTGATTTGCTGCTTCCATCCAGGTTTTCTGCATGAATTCTGGGATGTGTAGTCTTGTTTATTCAATTATAAAATAGGACTACTAGCCCCAGGATTCGAATAAAAATCCTGGACGTGAGCAGTACATCAGGCATGGACCTGGAAAGCTAGACAGCTATCTGATGGTAGCACCCTGTCTTATGAATGTAGCATTTTTGGATTATGTTAAAAGATCTGTGCACTCAGTGTATATACTGCGCACTGGGAGTATTGTGATAGAAAGATAAAAAGGTGTTGCTCCAGAGAAATAATGCTCCTTTGTATGGTGACAGACAACAAATATTTGGGTTATTTTATAAATCTTACTTCTCAACTATCTTTAAAACGAATATATGATTACCCAAAGGATTTTGGGAAAAAGTGTACCAAATATATTTGTGTATTCATGAGAGACCTTTCCTATTTTACTCATCTCCTTAAGAATTACTGGCTCGCACACTCTGCATGAAGTGCATTTTGGTATTTGTGTTTTACCCCATTCTAATATCAAGACCACAAGTCCCAGAATGCACACCAAAAAGCCTGCACTGGATGAGTTTCTCCATCCTGGAGCTCAGAAACCTGAGAGCTCTATTCGGCTACCCGGTATCGCCAGCCTTCCCTTTACTTTGACTGACACTTAACATTTTGCTGTCTCGTTTGCACTTTTGATTCCAGTCCTATCCAATGTTTGTACAAGAGCCATATCCAAGTAGGGTCAGTCAATGTTAAGGTCAATCTAGGTAATGGTGGTCGAGCTAAATTAGGCAGGGACATTGTGCTAATGTGTGTCCAAAAAATAAGCTTACCAGAAGATTTGATGTCACGAAGGAAACAATATTCCAGTCCTGGGCTTTTTTTCTAAACATAATTTTTTTTAGAAGTGTAACTTAATAGAATGACTATCCAGGACTATATCTCACATTCCTTACTGTAGCACTGCATTTTTAGTGACAGCGGTTAATGTGTTAACTATACCAAGAAAGCAAGCTCAATCAATACTTTATTTCGCATTATTTCCAATGCATAAAAGTTCATAGAGCACCGAATATCAAACACTTAAGTTAAAATAAAAATCATAAAATATTACATTTAAGACAATTAAAAGGGAAAGCAAGCTCATCTGCGCAAGCTTCATGTCCTCGAGTCTACTTCTTATTCCTCTCTCTAACTTTCTGAAGGCCAGCGGGTCCTGAAAAACTGACCACTCGGCTCTCCTCAGAGGCTGTAAATAAGCTTGTGGTCAGACAGTAACTGTCTCATACACATAGAGTGCGTGAGACACGACTCATACACGTAGAGGGCATCTACACACATTAGATTCAGCCATGAAAGTCATGCAGCACAAAATGCAGAAAAAAACTGCCAAACACTGGGGCATATTATCAAGCACGGAGTTAAAATTATCGCCGCTTTAGCGGCGATAATGGGCTTGGTAATATGCCGCAGAGAATTCCAATAGAAGCCCATGTTGACACCACAACATGGGCTTCTATGGGAATTCACAAGAGCATATTATCAAGCCCATTATCGCCGCTTTAGCGGCAGTTTTCTGCCGCTAAAGCGGCGATAATTTTAACTCCGTTTCTTGATAATATGCCCCTATGATTCTAAGTGTGGTTATAAGTAATGTGCCCTTGTTCTTTTTTTCGGCTTTTTTGAAAAACGCAAACATCCTTCTGCTTTTCCGCAAATACTTTCATCACTATTTCTTGCTAAAGGGAACATTTGGTAATGTGATAAAAGCGGTACAGTCATCTCTTGTACAACTTTGGTTTCACAATAAAAAGGATGTAAAACCATGCACCTGGGCGTGGCATCCATATCACCGTGAAACTAAGGGGCATATTATCAAGAAACGGCGTTAAAATTATCGCCGCTTTAGCGGCAGAAAACTGCCGCTAAAACGGCGATAATGGTCTTGATAATATGCCCTTGAGAATTCCCATAGAAGCCCATGTTCTGGTGTCAACATGGGCTTCTATGGGAATTCTCTGCGGCATATTATCAAGCCCATTATCCCTGCTTTAGCGGCAGTTTTCTGCCGCTAAAGCGGCGATAACTTTAACACCCTCCTTGATAATATGCCCCTAGGTCTCCAGTGCATTCTGGGAGCAGTAGTCTTGGTTCAGATTGATTCAACAAATTAGTGTAAAAAATCTTCAACAATACTTTATAAAAGTAAAGATCAGAGCTGTAAAGGTTGTGGCTATGGCAGCACTACAAGTGCTGTGTACCTGGACACCTGGATAAAGGGGTCACATGTGACCCCCCCTTATAAAGCCATGGCATTTATCTTTGCATTTTGCATTGGAACTAACGTTCACTTGTCCAGTTATAAATATATATGCAGAGTGTTGCTGAATGCAGAGCGGTGCTGTCTATAAGACGGAGCTCATACATTGCCCCGTGCCACATGTGAGTAGCTCATCCAGTCCAAATTTATAATTGCATCGTGAGACATACCGTCCTGATTTTATATTTGGGTACAGGGGACCATAAGTCCCAGATTTCACAGCAGACGCTTGGAATCGATAAGCCACTCAGGTATGGGTATAGAAAGCTTGAGAGACCTGAAGGACCAACTGGATGTGAAACACATGCTAAGCAACCACTTACACCCGAGTTATATCCAAATGTATGGCTGAGGATACTACCGATATAAAAGGCTTTAGGTGTCAGATTAATGAGAAACGATTTCAGTGCCAAGTTGTCAAAGCGCTCCATGCCAGGTTCATCCAATCATGATTTTTATCTCTGCATTCTGGTATTTTTTTTATCTGGTACAGTTTTGATATTCCCATTTTAAAAGCAGACCTACAGGTTGCAGAACGTGAAAAAAGAAACAAGACTTGGGATGTTCTCATAGCTGACATTTGACTTCTCTGCCAACGCAGAAAATCCAATGAAATCTTCCGAACTCCTTTCTCAGATGTGAGTACAAGACATTTAAAACAATCTTCTGGCTCACTGACTTATCCCCTCTACTTCCAGAAATAGAAATAGAAATCCCTCCTCTTTTATTCCTCTCTCACACCATACACAATCCTCCTTTTTAGATGTCGCCTTCACAGCGCTTGCGCTGTGCTTGAGAAATCTATTGTTTTTAATATAAACTTAAGATGGACTCCTTCATTCCCTGGCTTCCCATTGGTTCTTCTGTGTGCCACTTACATTTCCTCCATTTCTATTGGTTGAAGCATATTTTCCTGAATTTACCAATGCTTGTTACTCGACTGCTTCTTTTATCGGTTTCCTGCCGCCGAAATACTGTTAACATCCACTTTGGTGGAACTATATTTTCATAAAGTTTTGCCTTTTACTCTTGCAGCATATTTATAAAACTTTATCATCCGAGAGATTGTGATTGATTTACATAGAATCACACGATGCTGCACAGCAGAGCCGCCGAGACTCGAACCGTGATCCCCAGCTCTCAAGTCAGCAGCTCTGGCCACTGCGCCACATCCTCTCCACTCCCGTGGTATGTGTCAGCGAGCTCTTTCCTTTTTCAGGACGATGACTGATGACAACAGCTCTTTTATTTATTACATAGGCGAAACCGATGCATTACCAATGCTTGTTTTACCAACCTATCCTCGAGAGCTGCTGAGTCATATCAAGTCATATATGACTCCTTTAAGCAGTTCTAACGTATTGCCCAGCAGCAACTTGCATGCTGTGGCTTGTAGTTTTGCTTCTCCCTTTACAAGTGTGGGCCAACAAGTACTCACTTGCAGAATGCTGCGTTGACTAAAAAGAAAAGGCTAAATGGAGATGTACCATGTGGCAGGGAGCCCCTTATTATGACAACGATTCTTCTCTTCCTCTCTCACCATCTTGCTTTTGTTTCCCATTTCCCAGTGAGATGAGGTGTTAGTCAAAGGTCAAGTAGAAACGCCCTCCTACAGGGAAAGGACGGACTCACATGATTGTCAACGGGACGCAGAAATGGTGGCTGGCGTTTTTCCAATATTTTTGGGTACAAAAGGCTGATTTTGAGACTAAACACCGGCTCTAGTGGCGGACTTTTGGTGGATTCGGTGGAATAAGGATAATGCCTTGCCAGTGTGGTACATTCTCAAAGAAGCAGGATCTCGGATGAGGAAGGAATGGAGCGGGTAATGCTGGCAGATCGATACCGTTACAGAAGACTCTTCCTACTCCATACCTGAGTATCTTATCCAGTACGGTCTCTTTCGTTTCATTTTGCCATTTGTAGTGCTTGTTTGTATTGGGCTGCATATGATAGCAATTCATACCATGAATAGCAAAAAAGTGGAGTACATCAGCTGTTCACGCATAGACCTTGACAGGAAATTTGAGAGCTCTGGCTTTGGTCTTCATTAACTCCAGGGTTTGGTAGTAATGGAGATTACTGGTAAGTAATCCGAGCTTTACTTTGCAGATGTCGAATTGCCCCTTATCATGAGACTGACATTCAAGATAGGCTATCAGATTAACCTTTCATCCAAGACAGCAGATGCCAGTCCTGGGCATGCCTTTTACAATTCATTGCTTTTAGTTGAGTTAGTCTAGTTGGTTCTGGTCAACTGCTCAAGACTTCAAATCCCAGAATGCATTAGATTGTTATAGAAAGCCCAGTATTGTAGACCGCTGTCCTTGATGACATGGAGTTATCTGGTAACGTTGCATTCAGACAGTGTTGGTTTTAGCCATTAGTATTAATGACCTAGTGAGTTAAAAACTCACTGTCTGACATCTGTGTGTAATCTGCAGGTCACAAATTTGAATTTTGATACATGTAAGTCACCATGCATCCTTTCAAGGCTGTTTCATTGGGGGTTAGTAAAACATACTCTTTACAACACTCACAAATTATAAAAATTGTTGCACTGCACTTCCCACGAATATTTACGCTGATAAATAAAGACTGTGTGAGAATGTGCACACTGTTGGAATGAACCTGGATAAACTTTCATTTCATACATTCTACTTCCACAGCTGCCATATTGCCTCAAGCACTCTTCAACCTATCCTTGTTTTTCAGGTTTATACTTTTTTACTCAAGCTAATAGCTGTTGAAAAAACAACACCTCTCTTTCTCTTAACAAATGATCTACTTCTTTCTGCGTACTGTTAAGTTTCTCAGATTTCCCATAGAAAATCTGTGAAGTAAAGTAACTAATCTGAAATTTAAAAGACATTATACACATTTTTAGGTTAAATTACATTTGTAGCAATCATGGCAAACGTATTCTATTCTATCTATAGTCAATACATGCAGAAAGGCTCTCCAGTCAGCCTCCCTCAGCCACTGGCTACTTTGGGCGAGGACCCTTCAGCCATTGGCTCCAGAGCTGTCAATCACACCTTAGATCAGCCACAGGAGTATTTTAGTTAATCACTTTTCTATTGGCTGGTTGAGTCTATCCCCCTACCTTCACAGGCATGAATAGGGGACTGTCTTACATCAGAAAAGTAAACTGAATCAGAGCACTTTTTTGGCACATTTAATTATTTTTCATACATGCATTCAGCACCCAAAGCAACCCCTGTTTGCTCTGCAGCGGGTTTTTGTTATTAATTTAGTCAGTGCTGGGATTGGCAAGTGATCTGCCTGCGTCACATATCAGGTATCTGTGTAGTCTGTAACTCTTTCATTTCCAGGCTCTTGAGCCTCAAAAAGTCAAAAATGGTGAAGAATGTTTAAAATCTCAGAAATCAGTAGAACTTCCATTGGGCTTTGCTTGAGGGTTGTCAACTGTGGATGACTATGTTATAACTGCCTACCATTTCACCCTAGGAACTACAAACGTTCTGCATTTGCCATTGCTTGTTACAATCTGCATCCATTGTACATGAATTTCACAGTAAACAGTCTTATACCCATTGATTTACAAACATAAATGGGGTAAACTTGCTCTTCCAATATAAATTGGCAGAAGCTGTGTCTAGGTTGCACAGTTGAACGTTATAACAAGCAACAGGGGCGTAGCACCGGTGGGGGGAGGTGAGGGGGGATGGGATGGTGGGGTTCGGTGTTACACCCCCCCACCAAAAGAAATATCTGTAGTAAATAGTTGGGTACAAGTGCTTTCAGTGGTAC
The DNA here is from genome assembly GCF_964204655.1 of Triturus cristatus. Classification (NCBI taxonomy): domain Eukaryota; kingdom Metazoa; phylum Chordata; class Amphibia; order Caudata; family Salamandridae; genus Triturus; species Triturus cristatus. Next base: position 937,938,249 of record NC_140587.1, on the reverse strand, counting down.
TGTCACTAATGCAAAGTGTCTGCCAGATTTCACCTGGGATATTTACATGCCCACATTGACAAAAACACACACTCACTCTCTTCTATGTTTTGATGGCCTGAAAAATTGCGGATTAGTTTGAAATATATTGTTTTAAGTACAGCTAAGATTCCACACTCCTTTCTCTTTACACTGCCACTTAAGCCCCCCTCATGTACTGCTTCTCAAACAATGTGTTTTAACAAGATGTCCCAGCATGATTGTTTGAAAATCTGAAGCTCACCCACTCCCTTCATACTGACCAAGCTACGCCCCCGACAAGCAACGTGAAAGTCAATTGGTCTGGCTTTAATGTGCCAATGAATGCAAACACAAGCATGCACAAGTGCTGTATGCAGGAGTTTTGTGAACAAGTTTTTTTAGCACAGTGAATCCAGACCCACTGGGTAAGCTAGCAAGAAATGTAGCAAAAACGGATTGCATTCTGCATTACGCTCATATGAAATAAAGAATTGAATGTGACAAACAGCGTGATGATTGACTTGAATTTTCTGATCTAAAATAGTCCCCCCTGCCTTACAAAGGAAGCCCTTTTTAGGTTGAAGCCTACCAGACTGCGCAGCAGTCTGGTTTGCTTCAAACGTCTTGGGGACATTCTGAAAACTCCTGGTAATGCATTCCTCCCATTACTTACCATTAGCTGTGTGTTTTGTAACTCACAGTTGTTTGCTTTCTATTTGCTTCAACAGTTGCTTGCTTTCTATTTGCTTTCTTTATTTGTTTTAGGCTGGAGCACAGAGTGTTTACTGTATTCTTCCACGAGTACCTGCTTTCTGTGAACAGGGCTATAGATTTTGTTCTTGTCACATTTGCTTTGCATTCAATGACAGAGGTCAAATGTCAGGTCTGTTTTCCGATGAAGCTTAGTGTTTACTTTTCTTTCTCTGTCTTCAAAGTGAGATGATTTATCTGACAATCTATGGTGGGAATGAAAGGATATTTTCTAGCACAGAATACAATTTAAATGCCTGTGAATGAACTGTGCAAATATTTCAGAATATATCGGAATTAGATAAACACAATAAAGCTAATTTTTGTAATTCTCAAGTGTGCTGGAAACAAATATTTTAATATGATCAAAACAAACTAATACACCAGGTGATGCCATTTCCACACATTATCGTTTGTGTGCTGTACAGTTTTATCAGTAAAACTGTATTTCTGGCCAATATAATGGTCATTTCCATTGAAAATGTGTTTTCTGTATTAGAAATGCAATACCACACCATGCAGACACCACTCTACGACACTCCACTGTATGACACGCTACTCTACTCCATGACCCTCAACTCTATGCCACACAACTCTACTCGATACCACTTGACTCCATTCTATGCCCCTCCACTCTACACCACGCCACTCTATGCCATTCCCCTCTATTCCTCTCCACTCTACGCCACTCCACGCCAATCTACTTCACTCTGCAACACTACAGTCTATGACATTTAGCTCCACTCTATACCACTCCATCTACCTCACTCTATGCCACTCTAGGCCACTCTACAGCACTCCACTCCAAGCCATTCCACTCCAAGCTATGCCACTTTAAAACACTTTACACCCCTTCACTCTACAACACTCTACTTCACCTTATGTCACTCAATTCTATGACAATCTACTCCACTCTACTACACTACTCCCCTCTATGCCACCCCACTCTATGCCATTCTGTGCCACCCCACTCTATGGCAGTCTATGCCACTCTACTCCACTCTACACCCCTCCACTCAATGCCCCCTCCACTTTTTGCCCCTCCACTCTACGACACTCTGTGCCACTCCACTCCATGACACTGCACGCCACTCATCTCTGCGCCACTAACGTTTAGCCATGCTGAACATCAACCAGGCTGGTGTGCAAAATGTTAAAAACTGTAGTAGATGAATTCATAGAGAAATAAAAACATAGAAACCACAATGGAGGAAACCAAATCATGGAAAACCAATTTTAAAGAAAGACAATTTCAAGGAAATACAAAAAAATCGAAAATTAAAGGAACCATTTAGCATTTTAAAGGAAAGATAATTTGAAAGATAATCCAAAATGACATTAAACTTGGGTGGAGTCTAAGACTACTGTGGGGTTTTTGGGCTCAGAGATTAATCATGTTTTGGGTGATGAGGGGGTTCTTAGATGTCAGGAATAATTGACGTTAGGGCATAGAATGGGGTTTTTAGGGTTCAGAGATGGGTGGAGTGCAGGGGTGGTGAGGGCTTTTTAGGACTCACGGATGAGTGGTGTTTAGGTTTGTGAGGTGTTTTTAGGTTTCGGAGATGGTTGGAGTGTATGGGTGTCGAGGTTTTAGGGTTCATGGATGGGTGGGGTTTAGGGTTGGTGAGGGTTTTTAAGGGTCAATTATGGGTCGCGGCTGGGGTGGTTAAGAGTTTTTAGGGTTCTGGAGGGGATGGAGTTTAGGGTATTGAGGGGTTTTAAGGATTCAGGGATGGATGGAGTTTATATGTAGAAAAGGGTTTTTAGGGTTCGCAGACAAGTAGTTTAGGGTGATGAGTTCTCATAGTCATGGATGGCTGGTTTTTAAGAGTGGTGAGGGTTTTTTAGAGTTCAAGAAAGGGTGGAGTTTGGGTGTGCTGAGGGTTTTAAGGGGTATTTTAAGTGGGTGGGGTTTAGGCTTAGAAAGGGTTTCTACGGTTCACGAATTGGTGTAGTTAGGGGCAATGAGTGATTTTAGGGTTCAGTAATGATAGAGTTTTTGGGTACAAAGGGCTTTTATGCTTCAGGATAAGTGTTGTTTGGGTGTGGTGAAGAGTTTTAGGGGGCAAAGATTGATGGTGTTCAGGGGTGGTGAGGGGTTAGCTATGGATGTTGTTTACGCTACAGGTGATGATGGCTCAGAGCAGTGTTTCCCAAACTGTGGTCCGCGGACCCCCAGGGGTCCGTGACACATTCCCAGGCGGTCCGCAGGAGGCAGTTTTAAAAGCACTGCAAAGTTCCTTGTCTAATTAGCAGTTTTCGAGCAGCAATAAAAGTGTCAAAATAAAGCCAGTGATTAATGCACCTGCTGGAGAGATGAGAGTTTGTCCAGTGGCAGCTTTGAGTTATCTAGTGTAGCACAGAGGGTTAATATGCCTGCTGCAAAGAACGTGTACCATGCATTTTGAAAAACAGTATTTTATGTGCATAGGTGAGTGTGTTACTGCTTTTGTCACAGAGATTATTTTGTTACTGTGCAGTGCATAAGTGACAACCAAAATCTAGCACAGTGACCTATAAACTGTCATCAAAGAGCTGCTTGCAAACTGCATGGTACAAGTTAGTAACCTATGTTTTTTCCCAGTCTTTCATTATCCTGATGCTGCTAAAAAGGTTTATTTGGGCGGAAATATATTTTTATTGTTAAAGTCAATGCTGACCACTGGGTGAAGAGAGGCACTGTTGAAGGGTGATAATAAGGGAATCGTTGAAGAACCCCAACAAAGAATGTCGTATCCTAGTGTATAGTAAGGTCTTCATTTACTATTCGTTAAAAGCGAATACAATTTAATATATAATGATAAATGTGTTTTAGAATGCACCATTGTTTCCTACACCGTATGGCGACTGGTTTGAAAACATTTGCCAGGGCTGCTTTGGGTTTCCAGTCTGGCCCAGGGCTGCACCATATTTACAAGAATATGGTGCAGCCCTGCGTTTCCCCCAATGCTGGCGCTACACTTAGCAGTTTAGCGCCAACGCAGGCTCCCTTGCACTATGGCAAGGGTGTGTGCATGCAGGGGAAGATTCTTTATGTACAGGAAAGTCCCCCTTCCTGCACATAAACAATCTTGAAATGCCGTTTTATCACTTCTATGTGTGCTGCCTAATGGCATTTTTTAAAAAGATTGTTTATGTGCAGGAAGGGTCACCTTCCTAAACTTAAACAATTCAAGGCGTTTTGCTTTTTCCATGTGTGCTGTACAAGGCAAGCCACATGGAAACAGCAAAAACGAGGAGAAATAAGGGGTTTCTCCTTGTTTTGCCAAGTTAAGACCTGGTTTTCCCTGGTCTTAATTTTGGCGCTGCCTCCTATTTATGCTGCCCTTGTAAATAGGGGGCAGTGTCAAAATCAATGGGTGTTGCGGTGGCATTTCCTGACAGGGGGGCCTTATTTAAAAGGCAGCATTAAGCCATGTTATGTGGCTTAACGCTGCCTTGTAAATAAGACAAAGCCTCTATCGACACGGTAATGTCGCAAAAAGTGTGCACATGTGTGTTTATTTTTTGGGAATTACTGTTTTAATTTTGACAAATTGCTTGGGGGTCCCCGACTTCCAGTGGTGACTCAATGGGGGTCCTCAGGAGTCAAAAGTTTGGGAACCACTGTTCTACACCGTTTCACACCCGGTCCTTAGCCAAAGGCCACAGGAGGCAGGAACAGTCAATAGCACGCTCAAATGGCTCATAGACTTTTTAGAGCAACGGAGGCTTCAGGTCCTGGAAGACTCTTCGCTCTCTGCAACATATGCATTAATGAGCAGAATACCACAGAGATCTTCTTTAAGTCCCACACTCTTCAATCTCTATGTACGCCCACTGGTAGGAATAGTGCAGGCTCATTGGCTCCCCTTGGTCTGTTACGCAGATGACACACAGCTCGGCATCCCGCTCTCTGCAGACACAAATAATACCTCAAATAAGTTAAACGCATGCATTAAACAAGTAACAAACTGGATGTCTGACATCTGTTTGAAACTGAACGGGAATTAAACAGAGCTCTTAGTCGTAGGAAGCAATCCATCCTGCTGGTTGGAACTTAATTGGCCTGACTGTCTTAGACCACTTCCCATGCCCTTCCCTTCAGTCACGAGCCTGGAATTCTGGTTAGATGACAGGCTATCCATGGAAGTCCAAGCCAAGAATTTCACCGCTTGCTGCTTTTGGACTTTTTTGCGCTTTAAGAAAAGTTCTAAGCTGGCTCCCAGCTCTACTCCCTAGAGTGGCAGTACAGGGACTAATCAATTCACATCTGGATTTTGGGAACTCCCTCTACCTAGACAGCCCCAAATATGTGACAAATTGACTGCAGGTAATCCAGAACCCCACAGCACGTATTCTTTAGAAAATCCCCAGCGTATATCAGCAGCACCTGCATTGGCAGCCCTGCACTGGTTGCCAATCCAGAAGAGAATGCAGTTCAAATCCCTCTACTTGGTCTATAAAGCAGTGAACAAAAAGGCACCCAGCTTATCCAACATCTGGTAACCCCCTACATGCCAAGATGAACGATCCAAGGGTCACAACCAGTGCTTTAAATGGGCCGATACTCACTGGTACCAGCACTTCTTAGTGTTCTCCCATTGAGTTGGGACTTCCCCTTGTGTTAAGAGAGTACCTCCGAGGTGCATACTGGGGTGAGGCGCTGGGTTATGGGCGCATGACGGTTAATGGCGAGAGTATTCTAGCGCTAGGTTGCTGCTTGAGCCTCACACTCTAACTGCCAGCACGACAGGAATAAGGATATGTGGAACAGTCATGCTGTAAATTATAGTGTGAGGTTGCAGCACTGGAATACACTCACCAGTGTCTATCAAACCGCCCAACGCACTTCAGCAAAGTTCGAATTTATCACAGGGCACAATTGGTCCTTTTTTGCAGTTATATAAAGGGCGAACTTAGCAGGAGGGCATTATAGCACTTTACATGAGAAGCACACATTCTACATGAAAGCATACTCTTTTGTCTTTATGGCACAGGGAGGTGAAATCCCAGCATCGGCTCAACAACCTGTGATTCCGGGCAAATCACTTAAATCTCCCCGTGCCATAAAAAAACAAAAAAAAGTTTGCTTTAACTTAAAATTTCTGCTTCTCACGTAAAACGCTTTAATGCCCTTGGGCCAAGTTCATGCTATATAAAATAAAAAAAAATACAAATTACGCCGTGCACCTATGAGCTGAACTTGAACATTGAAAAAGAAAATGCTGATATTGTACATGCATGCCTCAAAGCCACGCCCCCCTTCCAAGCTCAACCCAATCAATTTGGTGAGCACCGGAACTTTTCTTTTTAAATTGAAAGCACTGGTCACAACCTACTACTGGTCCCAAGGGTCAATGAAACAAGATGCAGTGGAAGCTCCTTCCCATATCTAGCGACCAAACATTGGAACGTTCCCTGTGCACATAAGACGGGAAAGATCAGAAATCAGCTTCAGGAAACAGCTGAAAACATACCTATTCTAACACTAGGCGGCCCTCAGCAGGGGCGTAACACAAGCCCCCGCATCCCGCTGGGCCCCGAGCTGCATGGGGCCCCCTCTGCACACTACTTAGCCCGGAGTGTGCCGTATTAAATCCGGAGCGGGGGCCCCTTTGTGTACATTGCAGGGGGGACCTTCAACTTTTGTTACGCCCCTGGCACTCAGCACCGTTAGCAGAGGTTTATTACCAGCGCTGGGAGGCCCGTCGGGTAGCCTTGTGCTATATAAATTTCATAGAACATAGGCATCCGCGGCCCATGCAGGTAAGAGCGGTGGGGTGGTGGGGACAGTTGGTTGGGGCTTTCATTATTTATTTAATTTTCCCTCGTGGTCTTCTGCTGAATCCCCCACCCAACCTGGCCCCACCGCTCTGACCTGTACGGGCCACGGCTCAATACAGCTCAAATACTTGGTAACAATGGGTAGCCCGTTAACGGTGTTCGCCCAGAACTTTGTAGACATGGGCCAGTTGACACTGGCTTTAGAAGTACCATGGAGCAGGTATGGGGATTGTTGCTTAGGGAATTCTCGAAACAAAAGTAGAGATTTGCCACCTCTTTCTAAGGGGGTTAAACAGGCCTGTTCTCCCAGGGACCCCTGAAGGCTCGTTTCTGTTAGGCATTGCTAAATGATTGAGGACAAGCTCGTGCTAATCTGCAGTCCCATTTCCCTTCTTTAGATAACTTTTCTCTGCTCCAGGAGCTATCAGCAGCTGAGCAGCGTGCCATGAAATTAGCCGACGCGCAGAGCCCGAGTGATTTGAAGGTTAAATACTGTGACCTTCCGTCTTTTGCACTCAATAGAGAAATCAAGCTTCCAAGCTAATCAAAGGCTCCCGTTTTAAAGCAACAGCACCATATTTTTTGCGCGGTACACTAACAAATGAGCCAGGCATGTCTGTTTTATCCTCAGTCGGTGTTATAGAGTGTTTGGATATTGGACACAGTCAGCAGGCCGCGTTGCAAGCAAGCCTAGTGCTGCTTTCACGACAAAGGGTAACAATAGTCCCCTTTTGCTGTATACCTTAGACAGGGCCGGCTTTAGTGCTGGTGGCGCCCTGTGTGACAATGTTTGTTGGCGCCCCCCCAATGACCACCTCCACCACGGATTCTCTCACTAGCACCCTTTAACAGTGACCAAGTCTCCATAACCACACTCTCTCAGATGCATTGAATTAGTTATATAGCGCCACTCATACCAGTGTAGGGTGTCAGAGCACTTTGCATCACACGGCACACGCACTTTACACAGAGACAATCAATCCTACGTGTGTAAATCAGTGTATAGGAAATGTTACATAAGCCAAAGGACTTAAAGTGTAGGAGTCACATATCATCCATACTGGTAGTCAGTATAGTTTAAGAGTGCTTGGTGTGGAGAAGCACAAACGCAGAGTCGAAAAAGAAACAGCATAGTTGGGAGTTTTCTTTAATGATAAGAATCGATTTCTAGCAAAATTAACCCTTTTTGCAACATTAATCAATGTTCTAATAATGTATACTTTGCAGTGTGTATGCAGTTCTAGGATGAAAGTTAATAGCTCACTATTCTATATTAGGACTTTAAGGTATAAATTGCAAGTAACAAAAGGATGTCTCTTTTGAAAGCAGTAACCTGCTGATCTGTTTACATCATGTGCACTCTGTAATCTACTTGGTACACGTTCTTTGCAGCAGGCATATTAACCCTCTGCACTAACTTCACCTAAGTCAAAACCTCAACTATACAAAATGCTGATCTCTCTCCAGGAAGATAATTAATCACACGAGTTATCTTGACATTTATGTGAGGCCTGGTAATTGCCGGGGAAAGATACGCGGCAGCAGGTGCTTCACAAGCATAATAAACTTTCAAACACAGCGCCCCCAGGAAGCCAGCACCCGGTGCGGTGGCACCGGTCGCACCGCCCTAAAGCCGGCCCTGACCTTAGATGTGCCCTGGTTAAGGTCTCCCTTGTATATCTCTCCCATTAGTTGTCACACTAAAGCCTGTGGAATCAATAGCGCTGCCTTTTATGTGGTCAATAAACTGGTGACAATGCATCGTTCAATAAAAAAAAAAAAAATGAGTCGTCTGGCTCAGTAATCATTGTTGGGAAATAACTGGACCCCCGGGCTACCATCATAAAATAATGCTAGGCTTCATGGCGCATGTCTGACAGGACTGGGTCAATCTGAAGCTGATATTATTTTGGAAACCAACGAAGTTTTGAGTTTCCGTCTCCTCCACCATGTCTGCCTTGAGACTCAGCCTCACTAGCCACAATTCGTGATGCATAAAACTGAAAAGAATTTAAAAAAACCTTTGAGAATTCAAAAGCTTTAAAATAAGAGACGCGGCCATCTCTTCACGAGTAGTAATAATAGGTCAAGGGCTTTCATCATTCGTGCGAGTGTTAACCCTCTGGGAAACCTGTAAATAGAAAGTTTGGGTGTTGTATGAATGTGCAAGAGTATTGGTAATTTAAAATGGTGATCTGAGATTTGTAGCACATCCATTTCCATTTCATTTCAGAAAGCTTTATTCGACAGTAAGTCTTAAAAGCACAGCAACACATTAGACACAGACAGATCTGAGATTTGTAGCACATCATGCCAGCACAGAATAACTGGGAATGAAGGAAAAAATACCGGGAGGCCACAAAATTAAATCATGGCTGTCTTTTTAGCCATCCTACGTAGTGCATCAGTACAAAGGCTGATAACCTACTGCTGTACAACACATGTGAAAGTGACAGAAGCGCCTGTGAGTACCTACCAAACAGTAGCACTTGTCATGGCTTGAAAAGTCTACAATTCAGATAATGATCAGAGGGTTTCTATATTGCTTAGAGAATGAGGGGCCATTGTTGAGCAGTTAGGAGTCACTTTCCTGGCAGAGGTGTTTGTCATGATGCACATTGCGCCTATTTCTACTTGGGATCTAAGGGTAACCCCTGGAAATCCACACTTGATTGGAAGTTATTGCAATCGTTGTGTTATTGTTCCATTCACAGAGAGCACAGGTATCAGTGCCAGTCTTTGTTTTTGTGCCATTCAGTCTTTTTGGTACGGGTAATATTGTGCATGGGTTACTAATCTGTGTTTCTGATGCGTGTACACGATGCTTTTTAAAAGATGACGTGCTTCCTACTAAGCAGCACTGATGTCACTGGGTTGTCACGTATCAGTGTTTGCTGAGATAATGTTGCGTATGCAAGGGAGGAGCCAGAAAATTAAATTTTCTCCGCTATGAACCAAAGCTCTTTTTGTGCTAAGCAAACAAAGAAAGTCATCGCGACTCTACCCAGAAGAGCTTTCTTGTCTCTTTCATCCAGGCATCTATCCATTCATCCTTTCAACTTTCCATCCACCTGCTGATATCTATACCATTTCACCTTTACATTCTGTCATCCATTCATTCTTTCATTCTTTCATCCATCATTCAGCCTTTCACCATTCCATCCGTCCTTCGATCCATCTACCCGCCCATCCATATTCCAACCTATCCATCCATCTCCAAACCTATCAATTAAACCTACCCATTCATCCATCCATCCATCCAACCATCCATCCATCCACCCTTTCAGCTCTTCATCTCTCCATCCATCCACTTATCCACCCATCCTTTCAGTCATCCATCCATCAACACTTTCACTCCATCCATCCTCTCTTTCACTCCACCCATCCCCCTTTTCACTCAGCCACCCATCCATCCAATTATCCATCCATCCATTTACCCTTTTACTCCTCCATCTATCCTTTCCACCCACTCATCCATACATGCTTTCACCCATCTGTCCTTCCATCACCCTGTTATGTTATGTTAACTGAATTTATAATGTGTGCGAATCACCGTGGGAGGGGTATCTCAGCCCCACACAGCATATAACAAAATAATGAGACTACTTAGGCCAGAAAAAGCAGAGTTTTAATATATTTTCTGATTTCCTCCCTCCCTTTCACTCATCTATTCATTCTGGCAGTCATCCATCTATCTTTTTATCCATCCTTCCATCCACCCCTTCCCTCATCCATCTTTCATTCTATCACTATTCCGTCCGTCCGCGCATCCATATCCATATCCATATCCAAACCTATCTATCCATCTGCAAACCTAGCCATGAAACCTATCCATCTCCATCCTTTCACCTAGCCATCTCTCCATCCACCTTTTCACTCATCCATTCATTCATCCTTCCAGTCATTCATCAATCCATCCTTTCACTCATCTACCCATCCACCCTTTCACCCCATCTATCCATCCATCCTTTCACTCCATCTATCCACCCTATAATACTCAGCAATCCATCCTTTCACTAATCCATCCACCCTTTGACCCATATATCCACTCATCCCTCCATCCATTTACCCTTTCACTCATCCATCCATCCTTTCACTCACTCATCCATCTATGTGTTCACTCGCCTGTCCATCCATTCACTCTCCCATTCATTCACTCATCCTTCTATCCACCCTTTCATCCATCCACCCTCCCTTTCACCTATCCATCAATGTTTTCACTCATTCCTTCACCCACCCTTTTATTCACCCTTCCATCCACCCCTTTTACTCATCCATCCATTCTTTCACTCATACAACCTTTCATTCATCCATTCTTTCTCTCATCCATCCATTCTCCCTTTCACTCATTCCACCCATCCATCTATTCACCTTTTCACCCATCCGTTCATCCATCCACCCTCCCTTTCACTCATCCAGCCATTCTTTCACTCATCCATCCTTTCATCCATTCTGTCGATCATTCATCCATCTACCCATCGATTCTTTCACTCATCCATCCATCCACCTTTTCACTCACATCCATCTATCACTCACTCACCTTTGTCTAACAAGTTGCAGACAGAAGAGGCCCATTAAGAACTTCACCCATACTTTTGCTGCTTAAGTTGGGTATTCATAATACCCCAACATCCATCCCTTTTCTCATCTATCCATCTATCTTTTCACACTTTCACTTCGTTCATCCATCCACCCTGTTATTCCACCCATCCATCCATCCTTATTTTTACTCACCCATGCTTCCATTCTTTCTTTCACCATCCATTCACCTTTTCACTCATCCATCCACCCTTCCTCCCATCCATTCATCCACCCTCCCTCCCTTTCATGCATCCATCCATTCTTTTACTTATCCATTCATCCATCCACCATTTTATCCACCCACACATCCTCTCTTTCACTCATTTATCAATGATTTCACTCATCCCACCTTGCATTCATCCTTTCACTCATTCATCGATCAATTTACCCATCCACCCTTTAACCCACCTATTTATCCACCTTTTCACTCACACACCCACCCATCCACCCATCTGTCCTTTCACTCATTCACGCACCCACACACCCTTTCACATTATTTATGAGCCTTTGTCTGCAGAATTGCAGACAGAAGAGGCCCATCAAAAATGCACCCCCTGTAACTGATAAAGCAGGAGTTTTCACAGCGCCACTCTGCGTGTGTCATTGAGGTGTCATGCACAGGAGGACTTTTAGGTCTGAAGCTAGTGGTGACCTCTTGATTTTACCAAAACTATGTCTATAATATACATATAGAGGCTTTCAGCCAGCCCTCTCCATCCATTAGTCTGTATTGTGCCATTCAAGTTTTTCTTCAGCACACTACAGCATACACAATGGGCTAAGTGGGTCAGCCCACTACAGCCACTGGCTAATTTCACTGTAAATGACAATAGTCTACCCTTTCATAAGGAGCGCATGCTCACACAAAGGTTGTGGAGACCAAAAAGTATTTTTGCTTTTGGCCAATGTCTTTTTTTTAGATTGACAATGACCCTGCAGCTTTCCCAACAATAACGTTTTTCAAAAACCATGACAAAACAATCATGGACAACTCAAAAGGCTGTAAGTCAACGCCAAACCTAATGACTTTGCCAATGCTTGTTAAAAACCCAAACCCAAAAAGGTTTTGTAACGAGCAGCATTTTGACTAACCCTTCACACCACTGTTTCAAAAATAAGCAGTAGCAGAGCAGGAGGGGAGTGGGGAGGTGCTCCTTGCTGTCATCAGCCGTGAATAGGCCCAGCTGCCAAGTACGCCGTGTGCTTGAGTGGGATTGTTCCTCTACATGGCAGGATGGCATTGTATGGAACTGATGAATGACGTGGCAAATAGGCTACTCTGCCATTCAACATGAACTCGTCTGGAGGTTGTATATGATTCATCTACAGGGGCTTCTCTTTCTGTGGGTGGGTACCTCTTTCTTCGCTTTCTAATATCAGAATATCATGTAATCTGGTCCAGGTGTGGCCCGTGCAGGTAAGAGAGGTGGGGCGGGGTGGTGGGGGAGTCGACGACAAGGTAAACGTAAATTAAAAAAAAAACAAAAGCCACTTACCTTGCGCTCGCCGCAGCGCTGACTCAGTGATAAGGCGAGTGCAAGGTAAGTGTTTTTAATTTTTTTTATTTAAGTTTACCTCGTCGTTGTCTGTTGACTCCCCCCCCCCACCCAACCCCACTGCTCTTACCTGCACGGGCCGCACCTGCAGGGCCGGACTGGGAACCAAAACCGGCCATGGCAAAGTGCTTGCCTGGCCCCCGAGGGGTTGGGGGTGCAGCCGAGCTATTTGACAGGGCTGATTTCGGCTGATTTTGTTACAGAGGCCGATATTGCAGCTATGATGCAAAAACGGCCCTGTAACAAAAACGGACCTCAGGGACCCAAAAACGGCCCCCACCCTGGCGGCCTACCAGGATAATGCCCAGTGACCACTATGGCCAGTCCGGCGCTGCACGCTTGATCTGGCCTCATTTTCTCTTAAAATCACATCTCTGTTTGGCTTTTGCCTTAGGTGCTCCAGAACTGAACCCCTTATTTGCCTGATTGGTACCATGCTGAAGGATCCAATCGAGAGGCAGATCCAGGCCTTTGCTTGGATTCATGGGAGGGTAATGAGCTACGGGAATAATGTATAGTGCAATACTGTGAACAGAATCCCACTAATTGCTTCCTAAGATAGGCTGACTACCTTTTTCTAGATGGTCTCAATTAAGGTAGGTAAGGGAATGGTGTCACAGGGAGATAAAGTCAATTTCTCAGGATCACTCTTTGAAGGTCAAGTCTTCCTATCCTATCCCAACTAACCTCTAAAATACAGTTGTCACAGCACTAATTATATCTAAACTAGATACTGCAACACCCTAAATTCATAGTGCTCAATTTTGTTAGGCTACCTATCAAGCGAAATCACCCTTCACACTGGTTTCAGTACAAGGCAGCGCAAAGACGCCCATGGGTAATCAAACACGTTATAAGAATAATTAACATAACATAACATTAGCAAGTTGAAAAGTTGAGATTCGGACTGGCATCTCTGGTTTCCAACCACCAGGCCACATCTTCCCCTGGATCACAAAGGGGAGGTGTCCCTGCTGGAGACATCTGCTCTGTGCGTACGCAGAGGAGCGCCATGTTTGAGAGGTAAGCACAGGATCATAACTGGGATGTTTTGACCTGAATACCTCATTTAGGACCAAACTTGTGACATTGCTTGGCATTGGATATGCAGAAGAACATCATGCCAGGGCGTCTTGTGGAGTATACATGGGAGGTCCACATCACAGCCTTCACTTTTGGGTTTAGCAGGCTGCGGAGGGTCAGTCCTTGCATGCATTTTGTGAGGAGCAAGTAAAGTAGGATCTGTTATAGGATTAGTTATTGGGCAGGGCTTGCCATAATACATAGGAGGATTTTGTCAGGCGCATTTCCTGATTGTGGGAATGATGAAAAGGATTAAATGTGAGGCAAAGCTCAAAATGTGGTACAAAGAGGTGGCTAGCTTCTAGGGCAACTTGTGGAGTAGGACACAGGTTATCAGGGGTTATTTTGAAGCACTGTGCCGAGGAACTAATTGCAGGGATGCAAATGGAGTGTCTTCAGATTTTCAGGAAATGATAGTGATGTAAGGTGCTAAGAAATGTGCTCCAGTTGCAGTGAGGTAACAGAAGTGCACAGAGCTAATCAAAGTGTCTTGCACCATCAGGTTCATACCATACTGTTTTTTATTACAGTACCTCTACCCAAGAATTGTTTTTAAAGCACAGGTATAATGATAACATGGAGAAAGAGGCGTCCAAAACATAAGTGGTGAGGAAGGAGGAAACATTTAGGCAATGATCAGGGTTAGCGCTGAAGCAGGAGCCAGGGTCATTGTTCCGTAAAATGGGGTAATGCGGCAATATTAACCCCTTCCCCGCTCATGACGGAACCACTCCGTCATGAGCCACGGATGCGCTGTGCTCATGACGGAGTGGTTCCGTCATGCTGCGGCCGTTGGCGGCCGCTCCTCCCACGCGGCGCTAATTCCCCGCCTGTGCGGGCGATTAGCGCAGTGGGTGGAGTCATGACGGAACCACGACGTCATGAGCACAGCTCACCCGTGACTCATGACGGCGTGGTTTCCGTCATGAGCACAGCGGCGCCGTCGACCCCCCCAAGCCCCCCCCAGCGCTGCGGCGGAATTCGTGCCGCAGCGAAGGGGTTAAAGAGACGCCACTAGGCAGCAGCATAGCGTGGGTTGCCAGCGCCCGGGACAAGACAAGTAACCTTCCACTTTTCTTTTAAAATGTTAAGCCCCTAAGAATGCCCCTGCGCCCCTAAGAATGCCCCTGCGCCTCTAAGAATTTTGCGCCTGGGGCAATCGCCCCTGTGGCCACGCCCTCGCTACACCACTGCCACTAGGTGGTGCCAAATTACAAAAACCAAAACAGCCTTTTTGTTGGGGGGGCGGCATGGAGCATCCCAGAGGCAACATGTTATTTATCCTACAGGATGGACATTCCCGGCAGGATGGGAAGGTTAGGATTCATGAATGGACAAGTGAAAGGAGGAGCAGGTGCTGGGTGGAAAAGAAACATGGCCACCCAGTTTGTGAAATGCATATCATTGGCAAGGAACAAAAGGTACATCCCCCAACGCTGCAAGAAGTTAAGCGCTATCACTAAATCGCTGTCATTTAATCGCTGATTCTGCAGCACTGTCTTTGTAGAGCTGTCATAACCAGCACAAACGCCTGGTGTCATATGTAGTATCGGTTCCTAATGTGAGGTGCAGCCCAGCCTGTAAATAATCTATTTCTATCAACTTCTTTTCCACCATTTCACAGATGAGCAGCTCTTGCTCATTGGATTAAAAGCGGAAGACAACGTTCCTGCTGTTTCAGTGTATAAAATTGATATGCCTTCATCCCAGCCCAACAGATTCATTTGTTATGTTAACAATAGCCCTGTGCTACGTACATGCAAGTAGGGCAGTCTCTGCCCTTGAGAAAAGGACTGGCTCCCATTTCATTGTCGCCGGTAATAGTTGTCTCGGCCAATGGTCACATTCAATAATGTCATTGCTGGTGTGCCTGTCCCGGATTTCCTGTCTGCATATGAGTAGGCAAGTGCTCCCTGGGTTTTTACACAGAACGTCGGAACCAAAAGCATCGTGGGACAAAATATCGAGCCAAGAATATCGAGGACAAAGAGGATGCGGACGAGCTGTTTGCTAGGGCCGGTTTCGGCCGATTTTGTTACAGGGGCTGATATTGCCGGCCTCCGGTAACATAAATGGCCCCCCAGAGGCCCAAAACCAGCCCCCACCCTGGCGGCCCACCGGGGAAATGCCCAGGGCCCACTATGGCCAGTCCGGTCCTGTTAGAAACTGTGGAACCTGGTGATATGGTTATTAGTCCTGGCCTTTGCATTTGGGCAAATTGTGCCTCTTTGTCAAAATGTTTTAATTTATTTGCCTGCTTACCTTTTTGGCAAGGTTGGGAGTATTTGAAATCAACCTGAAGGCTGCTAGTGAGTGTGTGGCTAAAAATAAAACTAGACTTAACATTACCTGGGGAGTGGGGCAGTTAAGCAAAATGCAATATGGTGGTAACATTATATACTTTTGAGCAAGTAGTACAGTGTCTCAAACTTTAACAAACAATTTGATCTTGGACAAATCATACTCTCCCCTTGCCTCTGGCCACTAATCTGGCAATATGCGAGTCGTAGATAGAGGGGCCAGTGAAGAAAGCAGGGAGTGGAGAAAGATGGGGCAGTGAACCGATGTTAACTCTGTGGATATGTGGCACAGTGACTGGATGCTGGTGCTGTGTAGAGATGGGAGAATAAAGAGATGCAGAGTCTGTAGAGCAATGTAACAGTGATAAGATGCAGAACCTGTGGAGATTGCTGGGGACTTGACCAATGGTGGGGCTGTGGAGAGAATGGGCAGCGAAGAGTTGCAGAGGCAATAACAAGATGTGACAGTTAAGAGATGTGAAGGCTGTTGAGATATGGGACAGTGAATGGATGAAGGGGAACAGAGCAAAGAATTAGAAAAGAGATGCAGGTTTCGTAGAGCAATTGTGAAATGAAGAGAGGATGGGGGGAGGGGTTGCACTATAAAAAAAATGACAGCACTGTGCTTCAGAGCTGCTGTGAGATTTTGTAAAATGATGATTTGACATTTAGGGTTTCATGTTTCACTTCAAGCATTCTAGTTCTCCCTAACAATGTCAGCTCCAGTCAAAAACGTTAACTGCTCCAATCTGAGATTACCAGAGGACTTCATGTCACCAGAGACCACATGGTTAATTTCTGAGCTTACCTTTAACAATCATGTGCAATCAGGTGACATGACCCAATTGTGGCCATTCATGAGGATCAAGACTACAGCTATCAGAATGCATTATGGAGTGAAATAAAAGAGCAGGATTGGAGCACTTGCTCCCTGGTGGCATAGTGACTTCTGGTTACCATTTTAATGAGGTGCATGCCCTTGTTTTTTTCGTTAATTTAAAAGCATGCACATGTTAAGTTATTACGAGGCTAACCATTTGACTTGAGATGCCAAGGTATTTAGCACGTTTGGTTCGGAACTATAAAATGATAAGTCCATGGCTCACAACAGGCCCATGGCACGAGCGTCCCAAAAGCTCTGGTGTTTGCTCTCTGGAACGTGTACACCCCCTTACTCTATTGTGACCATAGGAATTACATATCCCAGCATGCAGAATGCTGTTGGTATATATATGTATATATATATGTGTGTGTGTGTGTGTGCGTACATGGGCACACACTGTCAATGATTTCCTGTTGTAGGTGGCCCCAACAGTTGTATCTGTGGCCCTTTGTGTGCCCCCCAAAATATCATGCCTAGAGATGCCACTGGCAAAACTAAGATTTCTAGAAAAGTATTTGTGAGTAGGACCTAAGGAGTTCCAGCATTCTGCTCACTCGCACTGCACTATGCAGTGCTTGCTCTTGTTGAGAAGGTAGTGGCTGGCAATGTTGTGCCAGTCTTGACTGTGATAGTGAACTGGGGTTATTTGCCTAGCGACCAGTTGACAACAACAACAAGCTATGTGGCTCATGCAGAGTCCATTGAATCTTACTAATTCCCCTCCTTACAGCCAGAGGACAACCTAAAGTCTGAACTATCATAGTATCTAATTACATTCAATTACTTACTAAATAATAGTTTCTCTTTTACATATCTTTCTCCTTCCTGGGTTTCGACTGCCCTATACCGAACCCTCAGGAACATACAGTGCTTACTGTATACAGGTCATTGCACGTGGTTAGCACCAGCACTCATTTTTGGGGACCAAGACTTGTTTTACATCTTCACATGTTTACCCAGGGCAAGAGGGAGAACGTCAACAAAGGCAGAAAGGAGGTAAAGCCCTGTAGGAAAACAGAGGCGAAAAAGAACCTTCAAAGTGTGAAATAACGAGACCGTAAGTGCAGGGTGGCGGAGGAATGAGGTGGAATCAAGACTAGTCTGATTGGGATCCTTCTAATCAGGACCCCAGTCTCTGTGCTTTCTCCCCTAAATTGGTTATGTTAAGTACTTTGGTACATCCCAGATTGAGAATACTTTGGGTCCCTGCATCTTTTTAATGTTGTTTTAGCGAGGGCGTGCGCACACACACACACACACACACACACACACACACACACACACACACACGATCAAATAAAATGAGCCACAGACATAAATCTCTTGTATGTCACCAACATTGATGCGTCCAACACACAGAGAAATGTTTTATGCCAATGTAACGTTGTGTAGCGTTTGTGACTTGTGTTGCGCTACGTGGTCATTCATCGCAGTGCTTTAGTACAATATATTTGCATCCTACCACACACCGCTCCCTTCCTAGATGTGTTATAGGTTGTTTTTTCTCTGCAATGCACGTCTATTCTCTTCAAGAACAGACTGTTACCTTGGTGACAAATTGCTTCCCATTTTCGTTTTCTATGTTGAAATTAAGTGTGCCACTGGAATCACAGATATATAATAGAAGGGACTGGCAGAGGCCAGCCGAAACTACCGCCTTTGTGCCAAGATGCATTCTGAATTAGCAGAGCATGCTTGGCTAAAGGGCATTATAATTAAGAATATGTCAGCCATGAGGTTCTCCTTCAACTAAAATGGTCCATTCATTTTGCCCTCTTTCGTGCTAGAAGTGCAGGTCTTGCCTGGTCAGCCGTTTTATTTACATTCCCTTATAACCTGGGGCTGCATTAATTCTTCCTGTTACAAATGACCCTCAGTAACTGACTTCCGCCACAGACTTATTCATTTATGTGTACAGTCCCTTTCTAAGCCTATCATGGTCGAAATTACAGGTAATGTCTAATGAACCACGAATGTTTTCCGTTGAATGCAGACAAGGTACATTTTTTGGACATCTCGCTGTACATGAAAAAAGAGGAAAAAAAAGGTCTAGGCCCCATGTTAAGAAAAAATACACCCTGCAAGCGAAATGCCCAGCTACACAATAATAAAAAAAAAATTCAAGATGTAACAAAAATCAACTGCTTTTTCTCCAGATGTTATGTTCATGTTAATGGTATGTTATGTTATATTATGTTATGTTAAACAGTCTTATTGAGCACACGGCTACCGAACACCATGCATCCCGGCACTGATAGAAGGAGTTAACTGAACATAGGGCTGCCTTAAAGAACATAATCTGAAAGATATCTGAACAGATGGGTTTTAGCTGCGTCCTCAAATTTAACAGATTATTGTTTGATCTAAGCTGAATAGAAAGAGTGTTCTCTAGATGGTCAGAATCGTATATGCTAGCACCTGGCTGCAGAAGAATTCATTTGTAACTGGTCAACTACAAGCAGGAAGGCATACCACCTGCTCTCATCTCAGCTCGATCAAATGTCTCTTTGACTTGTGTAAGGGGTTTTTGAAGACAAATTAGGAGAAATTCCAGTTGTTATTAAAATAAAAGAGGGTAAGCTTGCTGGGAATTCATCCACGTGCCTATTTTTGATTCAATTTACAGTGTCTCATTTACTCACCTACT
The DNA here is from genome assembly GCF_964204655.1 of Triturus cristatus. Lineage (NCBI taxonomy): Eukaryota > Metazoa > Chordata > Amphibia > Caudata > Salamandridae > Triturus > Triturus cristatus. Next base: position 937,918,683 of record NC_140587.1, on the reverse strand, counting down.
TCCTTCAAAGAAATGTACGTTCATTTTTTTATGTCAATTCACCAGGGGGTGGGGGGAGGGGAGAACCATTCAGACCAACTGTGGCAAGGGTGCCTAACTGTACTTCTCCTTGGGTACGAGAACCTTCTTTCAGGCGTGCCACTGAATGGGGAAGCGGCCCCTGCTGACAAAAAAGTTCTGTATGTCTCTCATCTAGCATTAGCCTGCTCTTGTGGTGGAGGAAATGCTAAGACAGAACACTGGCAGTGGAAGACAGCGGTAGACATCTTTCTCTCACCAACGCAACCATTCGTCACATAGTACCAAGGTGCTATTTGAACTTTGCTGGAGACAAATAAAGACACTCTCAAATGAAGGAGGTTTGACAACTAAAGACACTGAAGACACTCTCAAATGAAAGAGGTTCTAAATGAACTAAACTACAGAAGGAAGTAACTTGATCCTGATAAGAAAACATCTCCTGTGCCCCGTCAAAGATGCATCATTCAGATGGTGCTGTGCTCCTGAAAGTCACTTTCCACTAAATCCATAGGCCTTCCCTATAACAAAGACTCTATTGCCAACGCACGAAGCTTGAATCCACTATCATCACCTACAACAGCAGCAGCATAATTCTAGAGTTCTTCAATCTCCCACATCAACCTAACCACAGGAAAAATTATTTGTGTAACTCCTCACATCTCCAGACCTCACCTTCGACATACAATTGCCAACCTATAACAAATGCAACTCTCAAGAACCTGTCACTTTCTCCATACTCTACTAAAAGGGTTAGGACCATCTTTTCTCAACTAGCCAGATCTTCACACCAACCTCTTAAATAAAATGGCAACGCAATCTAGTAGAAATCACCTTAAAATAGACTCCTCATCATCAAACTTCAATAGGTTCTTACTGTACTCCCAGATGCTATGGCAGTAGACACCAATACCCTCCATAGTACTCACAATGTCACCTTGCACATCAGTGCAGACTCCAACACCCAAAACCACACCAAAAACTGTCAAACCCATATAAATTGCTATACAAAAGAGGGGGGGACCGGGGGCTTATAAAAGGTCCAGTGTCCACGCTCCTAATATCTGCATTAATATCACAAAAAGGACACTGTTCCTGAAAAGTAGGGTGCAAAAAGTCACCCATACAATAAGGTGCAAACAGTCACCATATGTTAAGAAGAGGAATCAGAAAAAAGAGAAAAGAGGAGGGAAAGAGAAAAAGAAAGAGAGAAATACCTAGGTGAAGGGACCCTCAGATGAAAGGGAAAACCATAATGTGTCCTCTGTTGCCCTCACACACCCCAAAGGGTGTCATGCTTCATCATCGGGCAGTTGCTCCTCGTAGGGCCGGCGCTGCAATTCCCTACGGGTCCCCCGAAGGGTCTCTTTGTCGGAGATCTTTTATAGGACTGCCGGATGGTGCATGTGGGTGTGTGGGGTGGGGGGTCCAATGAGGGTGAAAACAAAAGTGCGTGCAAGTGTCAAGAGAAAATTCGTGAAGGGTAAACCTGCAGCGATTGTCTGAATTGTGTACCCTAAGCAGACTCAACTGCTAAATAAAATCTAGCCCCAAAGGCATACTATGCCCGGGTGTAGAAAGACATAGGTCAACATGTTTCGCGCCTGCGTCGCCATAAGGGTCGTTGGCGCTTCGTCAGGACCAGAACTTTAAAATGTAATGTGCACGTGAAAACCAATTAAAATACCCTCAAAATAGATCAGGGCGGGCAGTAACCTGTATCACCCGAAATCTGGCTACAGCTGCATGATGTAACCGCTCCTGATCAGTACCTAGGACAGAAAAAACAAAACAAAGTAAAACACAAATATAAGCATCAGGAACACCTTGATGCCACATGATGTGCCACCGTTGTGTGCACATCCAGTATATGAAAAACAAGAAATAGATCGGCGTATGAGATAATAACCCACATCGAATAGTGCTTATGGACACTGTGTCCAGAGGAATCAACTGCTCTAAGATTTATACACATACCACCCCGTCAAAATTAAAACAGGGGTTTTTTAATGAGTGCTTACCTCGCACTGCTGAAGAAAAAAACCGCTGGCACAAGCAATGAAACGCCCCTAATTTAATGTGCTGTGGAAAACGGGAGATCAAAAGGAGTTTACAAAAACAAACATGGGACCAAATATATATTAAGCCCCCACTAATAGTGGTGCCTGTATCCCTTTTAAACAAGGCTACTCACATTCTTCCTCGGATACTGCCGCCAGTGCTCCTACCCCATCGTTGCATATGCCAGAAAGCAACAAAGCTTTACGCGGTTCAAATCACCGGGGTCAGGTACAGGGCGTTAACTCCATCCGGTAAATCCTGATAGTCGAAAAGTTTAGTGCGCATGCTCGAGTTTATGAGCTTAACGCGCAAGTGCATAGGTAGGGCAAACTAATCCCCAACACATGCGCAAATCATGCGCTCAATACAAACGATAATGCCTACTAATGAGTGTAGACTCAACTCGTGCTCACAATCAATTATCATTGCTACAATATGTAAGATCTCCTAGAGTGAGAAAAGTTCCCACATTACTGTTAACAGACCCAGTGAATACACAAGGGGTCCATAATTGCTGGTGCCTGTTTAACGGGGGGAACCACTTTCAAAAGGGTATTATCTCATGCGCCTACGATAAAAAAGGGAAAAAAAGGTAAAATAGTAAGGTCCCACGGCTGAGCCGCCGTACATGACTTGCTATACTGCGCGTTAAGCTCATAAACTCGAGCATGCGCACTAAACTTTTCGACTATCAGGATTTACCGGATGGAGTTAACGCCCTGTACCTGACCCCGGTGATTTGTTATAATTGAACCGCGTAAAGCTTTGTTGCTTTCTGGCATATGCAACGATGGGGTAGGAGCACTGGCGGCAGTATCCGAGGAAGAATGTGAGTAGCCTTGTTTAAAAGGGATACAGGCACCACTATTAGTGGGGGCTTAATATATATTTGGTCCCATGTTTGTTTTTGTAAACTCCTTTTGATCTCCCGTTTTCCACAGCACATTAAATTAGGGGCGTTTCATTGCTTGTGCCAGCGGTTTTTTTCTTCAGCAGTGCGAGGTAAGCACTCATTAAAAAACCCCTGTTTTAATTTTGACGGGGTGGTATGTGTATAAATCTTAGAGCAGTTGATTCCTCTGGACACAGTGTCCATAAGCACTATTCGATGTGGGTTATTATCTCATACGCCGATCTATTTCTTGTTTTTCATATACTGGATGTGCACACAACGGTGGCACATCATGTGGCATCAAGGTGTTCCTGATGCTTATATTTGTGTTTTACTTCGTTTTGTTTTTTCTGTCCTAGGTACTGATCAGGAGCGGTTACATCATGCAGCTGTAGCCAGATTTCGGGTGATACAGGTTACTGCCCGCCCTGATCTATTTTGAGGGTATTTTAATTGGTTTTCACGTGCACATTACATTTTAAAGTTCTGGTCCTGACGAAGCGCCAACGACCCTTATGGCGACGCAGGCGCGAAACATGTTGACCTATGTCTTTCTACACCCGGGCATAGTATGCCTTTGGGGCTAGATTTTATTTAGCAGTTGAGTCTGCTTAGGGTACACAATTCAGACAATCGCTGCAGGTTTACCCTTCACGAATTTTCTCTTGACACTTGCACGCACTTTTGTTTTCACCCTCATTGGACCCCCCACCCCACACACCCACATGCACCATCCGGCAGTCCTATAAAAGATCTCCGACAAAGAGACCCTTCGGGGGACCCGTAGGGAATTGCAGCGCCGGCCCTACGAGGAGCAACTGCCCGATGATGAAGCATGACACCCTTTGGGGTGTGTGAGGGCAACAGAGGACACATTATGGTTTTCCCTTTCATCTGAGGGTCCCTTCACCTAGGTATTTCTCTCTTTCTTTTTCTCTTTCCCTCCTCTATTCTCTTTTTTCTGATTCCTCTTCTTAACATATGGTGACTGTTTGCACCTTATTGTATGGGTGACTTTTTGCACCCTACTTTTCAGGAACAGTGTCCTTTTTGTGATATTAAACCCATATGAATACCTTTAGTTCATTCAAGGACTGACCCCCCCCCCCCAAAAAAGCATTGACTTTCTGGATGAATATGGAGCAAATTACTGATCCTCTAAGATATCAATACCTTTGCAATAGCTTCTACTATACCAAAATACAATACGGTGAAAGTCAAATCAAATTTTTACCTCAACATATCCCAACAATGTGAGCAAGGTTCCCTTTAAGACAGTAAACACGTTCTTTCCCAATGAGCACAAAACTCCAAAGACATAAACACAATCAACACCATCATACATAACATATATCTTACCAACCACCCCATTGGAACGGCTCTAGCTTGCGTATGCTGAAACCACGGGTCCTTGATAACCTTTGTTGGCATTGTAAGGTCACATAAAACCAAAACATAGTAGGACATGCTCTCATAACTTGTCAAAACCCTAATTCTCAAGGCACTTACTCATATGCTAGATATTGCTGACTCTTTCTTCCCTAAAAGTACCTTCCTGTTCGCATTAACATATAGAAAGACTAAGGATAGCGTGTAAAAATCTCTTTATTGCCAGTCTCTCAAGGATGGAAGATCATGGAAAGTTATGTTGTAATTCAGCTGCAAGAGTACAGAGATGATCACCCATTGCTCCAAGCTTACCATTCTGCGATACATTGGTGCTGAAGTAGTGGGCTAACTATAAGCAACACAAAAAACTGAATTTTACCTTATAATTCTCCTTTACCCACAGGCAGCATTTAACACTGCAGATCGCCAGGCCCACATCAGTACCATATTGTTTCAGCTTGATCCTCAGACAGCAATTTGCACAAATGGAAACCTCCTGGTCACCTCTACAACCAGTGAACTGCAGCATGTCCAAGATCCCCCTCTCTCACGTATAGTTTTTATTTTTTATATAAAATGACCAAGAGCCATTGTTACCAATGATATCCATCCCTAGCTACCAACTTGATAACGACACATAACTCTACTTCAAAGTGACATCAATCAATAACACTAAGTGGCTAGAGCCTGTCTAAATAGATTATAAATCTAGGATCTTCCTTATCTCTTTGAAATAAAATCTAATGAGAACAAATTTGTTTTTCTGAGTAGCAGAATAACCTAATCCTTTAAGGTTAAGCCCATTGACATGATCCGATATGGCTTTAAGGTTGGCATTCTTTGTCAATTACACCAAGTCGCATGGTTCCAATGTCAACTTTAGCCTCTCCTTCAAGACCACATAAACAAAAAAATTTCAAGCCTTGGCAATCTGCCCATTACAGGTGTCGGCACCCTCTTTACTACACAAACGTACTCTATCTAGGAATCAGAGATGGTCTCTTCAGGCAGCTGCCTTTCTGATCACAGATTAAAGAACGTCGATTTCTATTACCGATACTCTCAGAAATCCATTCTCTCACCAACACAGCTCACATCACACTCAAATCATACTGCAAGAACTTTAAGGTGAAAAACACCAAGAAGACTGATCTTGCACAAGCATTTTTCATATGCACCCACCTGCATGTAACATGGTTTGCCAATAAAGCAAGGCTGGAATCACAGAAGGCAGACAAGAGGTCAAAAAGCAAGTCTTCTTAATACATGCGGAGAGGTTCTTCAACAAGTTCCCCACAAGTTTCACTCTGTCCTACCAGTGATTCAGGAGTGCCTCAAGACCCATCAGTTCAGAAGGCATAGCATTGTGCCACACCTCTAAAGCATCGACACACGGTGAACCCCATTCCCTCTGCTATAAACTCCCTTAAGTTACACATCAAGGGTTTACTAAGTGTGTCTTGTAGTCACCACCTTGCCGCGAGTTCGAAACCTGAATGCAGAATATTTGAACTGCATAGTCTAGTGTCAATCGTATACATATTTTTCTTTGCTTTTTAAACCACTCTGGTGCCTTTGGGGCTAAATCTGTATATTTAACTAGACTAAACAAAATAAAACAGCCACAAACATTGGTTTGAGTTGGATGATGTTCAGTTAAACAAAAAAATGGTTGCATTGCTCAATACTTTACTCTAATGGCAATTATGTTGCTCCAGGATGATAATCTACAACTGCCACAAAATGTTTCTATTTGTGATCTATATGATGTGTGATTACATTCTGCCTTAATTCTCACATTTAGGTTTAAATCTTTTATTAAGGTTTTCAACAGAGAAAAATATGGCAGCAGGCAGTTACACTGTCCCCCGACCCCATTGGGGATAAGATCAACTTAGCTCGCTTCCACCGCTAACAGTCGGGTGGGAAATCTAAGGGACGCTTGCTAGGCCCGACAGCCGCAATACTTTTCTCCCCCCACCCCTAACCCAAACCCCCCAATAACCCCCCTCCCGCCTTCACTCCACGCCCACCCCCATACCCCTTTAACAAGAAAGTCAGAGAAGAGAAAGAAAGAAGAAGGAAGAAAAGAATTGAAACCCTGTCTCAGGATCAAAGGGACCCGAAAGCCGAGCGTAAAGAGCCACCTCCGGGCCAATGTTCCAATCAGGGTGTCTAAGTGGTTTCCCTATCTTCCGGGTCATTACTGAGCCGGAGGAGGCGCAAGTATCGGGGACAAGTCAGCTCCCGGAAGTCCTGGGTCAGGAGGGACCGGAACGGTTGCCACAGTTCCGCAAAGGAGGCGCCCTTTCCCACCAATGTCAGAGAGATACGCTCCATCCCTAAGATATGCCAGAGGCGGTGCAGCCATTCTAAGTGTGTGGGTATGCGGGGTGCGTTCCAGCAGGCTAGCAGGCACTGTGTGGCCGCCCCTAGTGCCAGGGCTATCTGTTTCCCCCTGTGGGACTTCAAGGGATAAGTAATGGGGTTGGGGACCCCCAGGATGATGTATGCAGGGAGTCGGGGCAGCTCTGTATCAAAGTATCTATCCACCTCATCCAGGATTTGTTGCCAGTACGAGGATAACAAGGGGCAGTCCCAGAGAATGTGTACCAAGGTGCCCAGCTGACCGCACCCCCTCCAGCAATCTGCGCTGCGTGAGCTGTCCATGCGACGTTCGAACGTTGTGAGCCGGCGTTGCGCTGCCCGTTTCTTCCGCGGCTGCGTGACCCAGTGTTTGATCTGCAAGTAGCCGATCAGGTCCTTGGCCGGAATTCCATAGTCCGCTGCCAACCGCGCCAGGGGGAGGAACCTTTGTACAGGACCCCTAGTGCTCTGCAGCCGGAGTATCGCCAATCCGGGAAAGAGGACTCCGGGAGCCCCGGCGGGAAATTGGAATTCCCGAACAGGGGGTTCAGGGGTGAGGGCAATGACGTCAGCTCTTGTCCCTCGCCGGTCTGATCCCAGATCCGTACCACTGCCTGGGTCTCCCATGAGGCATATAAGTTAGGGGGCCGCTGTTCCCGGCGCAGAAACGGGATCGCGGCCAGGGTAGTCCCCGCCACCGCCCGGTCCTGGAACAGCCAGTGTTTTTCGGATTCAGGCCTCATCCATTCCACCAGGTATCGTAGCTGAGCGGCCTGGAAGTAGAGCTTGAGATCGGGGACTCCAATGCCCCCGTATTCCGGCGGGAGAGAACTAATCTGACGTTTGAGGCGTGGTTTCCTGCCTTGCCAAATGAAGCGTGCTAATTCGGATTGGACCCGTTTGATCCAGCCCTTCGGTGGGTATATGGGGAGCGTGTGGAACACATACAGTATCTTAGGCAGTATCGTCATTTTAATGGCCGCCACCCGCCCAAGCCACAAGAGCGGCAGGTGTCGCCAGCGCTGGAGATCTGTTTTGATGGTGGAAGAAAGACGCTCGTAGTTCAGGGTCCGAATGCTCGGAATCGTAGGGGTCAGCTGCACCCCGAGGTAGGGGACTGGTTCCGACGACCAGGGGACCGGGTAAGTTGCACGGAGGTCTGCCACCGCTCCCGGTGTGAGAGAGAGGGAGAGCGCCATTGATTTAGCAACGTTAACTTTGAAGCCGGATATTTCCCCAAACGCGGTGAGTTCCTCGAGGATCGCTCCCAGGGACGTTAAGGGCTCCCTGAAGGTCAATAGAACATCGTCGGCGTAGAGGCAGATCGTGTGGGTGTTGCCCCCGAAACGAATGCCGGTGATCCGGCTGTTTTGTCGTATATGCTGGGCAAGGGGCTCCATGTACATTGCGAAAAGCAACGGGGAGAGGGGGCAGCCCTGCCGAGTGCCCCGGGAAATCCGAAATGGCTCAGAAGTGTGGCCATTAACTCGGACCGATGCTTGGGGTTCTCGGTAGCAGTTGAATATTCGTGCCCGCATTTTGTCCCGCATGCCAAACCGTTGCAGGACCGCTTCAAGATAGGGCCAGTGCACCCGGTCAAAGGCCTTCTCGGCATCCACCGCCAGGAGGGCGTAGTCGGCCGGGCAACGAGAGGCCTTCTCAATGAGATGTAAGACCCGTTTCGTGTGATCGCTCGTTTGGCGGCCTGGAATAAAGCCTGCCTGATCCGGATCTATAAGGTTCGGCAGATGTGGCGCAATACGGGCCGCTAAAATCCCCGTGTACAGCTTGAGGTCCACGTTTAAAAGGGAGATCGGTCGGTAGGAACCGCACTGTGTGCTATCTTTCCCGGGCTTGGGGATCACCACTATTGCGGCGTCCAACAAGGAGGAGGGCAGCTCCCCGAACGTGTCGAACGAATTGAAGAGTCGTGTGAGGATCGGGGTGACCAAGGGGCAGAATTGCTTGTAGAATAAAGCCGTAAAGCCATCGCGGCCCGGGGACCTGCCTAGTTTGAGCCTCGAGATGGCCGAAATCACCTCCTCCGGCCGGATCGGCGAGTCCAGCAGCTCTGCCTGGAGTGTTGAGAGGCCTGTCACCCGTGCTTGGTCTAAGTACGCGTCTAGCCCGCTGCCATCGAGCGGCTGCTCGTCATAGAGCCGGGCATAGAAATCCCGAAACGTCGCAGCGATCTCCCCGTCGTCTGTGTGCAGGACCCCGTACGAGTCTACTATCGCCTTGACACCCTCTCTCGATCTGCGCTCCCGAAGGCAGCGGGCCAAGAGGCCACCACATTTATCACCTCCCACATAGTAGCTATGCCGAAGGCGCAGTGCTGCATATTCTGCCCTGTCGCGGTCTAGCGCTTCCAACTGCGCTCTCTGTGTTTTTAACAGCCGCCAGACCCTCGGTGCCCCCGTACGGCTATGCATACGTTCTAGCTCCCTGAATTTCTGTGATAGCTCCAAACGTTTCGCCTGTCGTTCTTTGTTCTCTGCCGCGGAGAGGGCTATAATGGCCCCCCCGGACCACCGCCTTCAGAGCCAGCCAGCACGTGGGCAGGGCTTTATCTCTGTTGTCATTAAATCGAAGGTATTCCTCAATGACCCCTTGCAGCTTTTTGACCACCACGGGGCGAAGCAGGAGTGTATCCCGCAAACGCCATTGGCGTTTCCTCCTGCCCATGGGCGGGAGCTTCAGCGTCATAACCACCGCTGCATGATCAGAGAGGGATGCCGCTAAAATCTCCACCTCAGAGGTCTCCTGCCCGAGTGCGCGGGTGGCCAGGAAATAGTCCAGGCGCGCGTACGTGCCGTGTGCACTTGAAGTGTGCGTATATTCCCGGGCCGAGGGATTATACAGCCGCCAGAGATCCACCATATCTAACTCCTGTAGCGCCGTGTGACCCGTCTGCGACAGAGCGCCTACCTGCCCCGTGCGTTGTGCAGAGCGGTCCAGCACGTTGTCGAAGACCAGATTTAGGTCACCCCAAGTAGTAACCTCCGGTCTGTGGAAGCCGACAACTCCGTCAGTGCCGTATGGAGGAAGTGTTCAGGTCTGTCGTTGGGTGCGTAAATCGTGCCCGCTGTGAATGTGTAATCTCCCAGCTGGAATTGGTAAACCAGCAGCCTGCCCTTAATCTCTGCCACTTTATGCATCGAAAGCCCCTTAAACTTCGGTGCTAGAAGTATCGCCACCCCCGCCCTTTTTGTGGAGTCACAGGAAAAGAACTGTATGGAGAATGACCTAGACTGCATCCGGTGCGTGTCTTTCGTAAGCAAATGCGTTTCTTGGAGCAGGCATAGCTCCGCCCCTGACTGTGCAAGAAGGGAAATTATGGATCTTCGTTTAATAGGATTGTTAAGGCCCCGCACATTGAGCGTAAGGATCTTAATCGTTGTTGGAGGCATTCCCACCTGTCAGTAAACGCTAGCTGGTGTTATGCATCCCTGTGGTGACCGAAGTGTGCCCGAGCCGTCCAACCACCGCCCCTCGAGCCCGAAACAGGAGAGAGAAGGAAAAGGAAGAAAAGAAATAGAAAAGAATAAATCCCCAACTGGCCCCGCGCATCCTCCCTCCCTCTCCCCAACAGTATTAGGCAAACCAAAAGTCCATCTTCCAGGGAAGATCGGAATGTTCAATGTCAAGGGGGGAAACGTGGCGTCCCAGAGAGCCTCCCCTCCCCCGCCCGCCCACCCTTGTGCCCGCCAGTGACTCCCCAGCGAGCTGAGGGGCAGTGTAAACCAAAAGGGAACTACCATATCACTTCCCTCAGGCGGCCCCCCTCAAGGGGCTTCGACCTTTGGCGTCAACGATTCTGCCACCGAGGCTATGGCCTCCTGACGTCCCTGGGCAATCTCCTCGGGGGGGGGCCTCCGCCCTCCGGCACCTCTGCGCCGCTGCTTCAGTTGGCTCCAACCTGAGCCTGGGCCACCGGCTTTCTGAGAGCCCGCTACCTGACCCTCCTCCTCCTCCTTCGGGCAGTCAATGTCCAATAGCTTGCACGCCTCCGTCAGGGAGCGAAGCTGATACAGCCGGTCATTGTGCCGAAAGATAAGACGAAACGGGTGGCCCCAGGAGTATTTAATGTCCCGTTGACGGAGAGCGTCCGTGACAGGGCGGAAGGTTCTGCGTTTTTGTAGGGTCAGAGCGGAAAGATCCTGATAGAGAACCGGGAGACTACCTTGAAAAGTGATGGGGTGTTGTGATCTGGCCTTGCGGAGGATCTCCTCCTTCGTGTTGTAGTCCTGGAGACAGACCAGGATGTCTGCCGGCGGGGCATTTTCCGGGCGGGGGGGCCCACCCGGTGGGCCCTATCCAAGACGAGCGCCGTGTCCGCCGGCCTCCCTAGAATCTGGTTAAAGAGCTCACGCTTGAAGGCGAGGACATCCCCCTCTTCGGCGTTGCGTTTCACCCCCCTGATGCGGATATTGTGCCGCCTCGACCGGTTCTCCAAGTCTTCCAGGTGGGTTTGAATGTCCACCTGCTGGTCATGGAGGCGTAGAAAATCCTGGTGTACTAGGGAGAGCTCCGTGTCCTGTGCATCCATCCTGTCTTCCACCGCTTGCACTCTCTCCCCCATGCCATCCAGGTCCCTCCGTACCTCCCGTAGCTCCGCCGCGAGTTCCTGCTTCATGCATTTGAAGTCCTCCCGTTGTTCCGCAAATAGCGACATTAGGAACGCCTTGGTGATCGGTTCCTCCCCGTCGTCCCCGGCCCCCTTCGGCCGCATCGCGTCAGCCACGGTCGTCCGAGTCTCTGGAGCCGCCGCCGCCGCCCCCCCCTGGGGCTTGGCAAACAACTCCTGCAGTGACTTGCTCTGTGTCTTGTCTTTACCTTTACTCCGTTGGGTCGCCATCGTTCGAGTGGGCTCACCGCCGTATAGTCCCTCTTGGCGTGGCACCAGGAATCAGGCCGCAAACCCGCCGGTCAGGCCCCCGAAGTCCGTTCTCCGCAGCGCTCCGCCCGCTGCAGGTCCCGGCCACTGCTGGAGGGATGCACAGCCCACCCTCGTGTTCGGCGCCGTCCACCCCCTCCGCTGGAGGAGCCTGTCCCAGTGGCAACGTCCGTGGGCCCCTGTGCCTCTCTCCGAAGCGGCCTCTGAGGGGGGGCAGGCAGCGGCCGCAAGTGCTCTCCGACTCTTGGGGGTCTCTACCCCCTGTTGTGGGGTAAGGTGGCGGCCGCCCCCGCCCGCTCCCGTCCCGCTGTCGTGGTGGCGGGGCCCATCTGCTCCGACCCCCGCCCTTCGGGCACCTCCCGGCTCCTCCTCGCGCCTGGGGGCTCGGTTGTCGTGTGGCGCCTTCGCTTCCTCAGCAGCTTGCGGGCAAAGAGCTGTCTCACCTCTGGGGGCCCGGCATCGCCCCCGAACCTCCGTTCTCGGATATGGACTCTCCGCCGCCGGCTCTCTCACCTTCGGGCCCCAGTCTGTCGTCTTGCGTGGGTGGCGGCCAACCAGACAGGCCCTCCGTCCGTCCCAGACGACCACCAGCCAGGTGGCCCCCGGCTCTGAAGTGGATGCTGGGCCGCCGCCTCTGCCCGCAGGCGCCCCAGCCGCTTCTCCTCCAATCCAGGCCGGCGCCGCTCCGTGCCCGGCTAGGCCTCAGGTCCTCCCGTCGTCCAGCCGCCCCTGCGTCCTCCGGGCCCGTGCTGCTGTCTGTGGCACCCTGCCGCTGTGCCCGCTGAAGTGCCGCTCCCACGTCCTCCTGGTCTCAGGGGGTCGGCCGAGCGTCCACGCGCCGCTAGAGCTGCCGCGGGGTCCCTCACCCTCGCCGGTGTCTCGGAACTTTAGGCCGTGGCTGCCGCGCTCGTCACTGGGCCGCGGCCAGCCGCAGACCCCTCCCGCCACCAGATGGTCACCACTGCTCCAGGGGGCACCTGAGGGGTGTCGATAGGCTCGCCCCTCACTCCGGCGCCGCTGGCGGTGCTGTGTGCCAGAAACGGGGGAAGTGATCGGCCCCGTTTCGGCGCTGTTCTCAGGCGTGCGAGGGAGAGACAGGGAAATACGTCTCACCTCGCCGCCATCTTGGCCACGCCCCTAATTCTCACATTTAAAATGATCCCTAACTTAGTTTACCTTAATCTGAGCTTACTCAATCTTAAATCCCTTGGGTCATGTCATAGGAAGTCTTGTAAATCTGGGTGGGTAGGGATGGTAATGACAATAAGATCTCTTCTCTTCCCCAAATTATTCATTCCCTCCTCATGTTGTGCACCATTTATTTGTGTGAATCTCTAATGTGGAAGTCCAGGCTAACCCAAACTTTGGTGGTGGTGTATCGCCGCTGTTATCACACCTTGGTGCCGATTACGATCCGGTAAAAAATTTACCCGTGCGACTCGTATCCAGTCTTTTTACCGTACGAATCGTACAAGTGCCGTACGAACTGGCAATCACGATTCGCATGGTAAATAGTCCATACGAACCGCATTGGGAATCATTCCCCACACGTCCTTGGGTCGGAAAATGTGTCCGACACGTCCTCGTACGATTTACCGTACAAATGTGAAAGGTGAAGTCCGACCGAGGAATCACGATCCATCCCGTGCGTCCGAGGTTACAACCGGATGGAAAAAACACCGTCCGCACCGAACTCCCATAGCAACCATGGAGACGTGCCCGCATACGCGCCGACCCCCCCAAGCCCCCGTACGTACGCACCGTACCCCCCCCCAGCCCCCGTACCTACGCGCCGACCCCCCCCAGCCCCCGTAGTACGCGCCGACCCCCCCCAGCCCCCGTATGTACGCGCCAACCCCCGTGTATGTACACCCGTGTACGTTCGAGTCGTACCCCCACCCGTGTATGTACGGTGCGAACCCCCCCCGTGTATGTTCGAGTCGAACCCCCCTGTATGTACACCCGTGTACGTTCAAGTCGAACCCCCCGTGTACGTTCGAGTCGAACCCCCCTGTATGTACACCTGTGTACGTTCGAGTCGAACCCCCCGTGTACGTTCGAGTCGAACCCCCCGTGTACGTTCGAGTCGAACCCCCCCGTGTACGTTCGAGTCGAACCCCCCTGTATGTACACCCGTGTACGTTCGAGTCGTACCCCCACCCGTGTATGTACGGTGCGTACCCCCAGCGCTACTCGAACGTACACGGGTGTACATACAGGGGGGTTCGACTCGAACGTACACGGGGGGGTTTGACTCGAACGTACACGGGGGGGTTCGACTCGAACGTACACGGGGGGGTTCGCACCGTACATACACGGGTGGGGGTACGACTCGAACGTACACGGGTGTACATACACGGGGGTTGGCGCGTACATACGGGGGCTGGGGGGGGTCGGCGCGTACGTACGGGGGCTGGGGGGGGGGTCGGCGCGTAGGTACGGGGGCTGGGGGGGGGTCGGCGCATAGGTACGGGGGCTGGGGGGGGGTACGGTGCGTACGTACGGGGGCTGGGGTGAGTACGGTGCGTACCGGGCCACCTACTCTGGTCGATTCGCGCCGTACTTCGCTTTTCCGGCACTTTTTGGGTGCCGTGAAGATATTGCCGTCCGGACTGCTGTCGGTTCGATTCGTAATTCCTGGGTCGTGAAACGCTGCCTGAAAGCGTCCCGACGTCACGTCGCAGCATTCCCGGATCACATTCGTATGTATGTTTTCGTCGGTCGGTGTTTTTTACGATTCGTACGGAAATGGTGTTTCCGTGCGAATCGTAATTCCATGTTTGTAAAGTTTTACGACCGGGTACGAGTCGGACGGGGAAAACGCTCCGAACGACGGTTCGTACCAGGTTTTTACCGGATCGTAATCGGCACCCTTGTCTGTAAATACTGAACGCTGTACTGCTGAGTAAAACAAGCATCATCATCAAATATCCAGCCAAAGTGACACCACATTCATTCCAGTCTGACACTCAAATACAGAAATAAACAACAGAAAGATGTCCAGTCAACGTTTGTGAAGCGCCTTTCACTTCCACATGTTGCAGCATGTTTAGTAACTTTTGATCCATTTGAGCTAAAAACTATTTTCTGCTAAAATCTGCAGATTATACACAAATGCGGTAAATCCATAATTGTGTGAAAAATGCCAGAGCCGCAAAATCGCATAATTGCAGTGGCCCTCGACAAAGTACATGTAATCCATTTCTCATTGGTTGACATGGAGTGTTGTACTGCAGAAACAATAGGGGCCCAAAGAGGGAGTGGAGCTCATCAAAAGAGGCAATGCAGCCCAGACTGATATTTTTACCAGCAAAGACAAGAGACTCTGCAGTGCCTTACTGTAAATGATGGTGATGCTTTTCAGAGTGGTAACACCCCACTGCTTCTCTGCTCAGGTCATGCCCGAAAGACGAGGGCGCATGACTGAAAAGGCAATTTATTCATTGAGGCAAGCAGGGCTGGGCTGGCCGTGGCGGGCACCTGGAAATCCCCCAGTGCGCCGCACGGGTGGGGGCTGGTTTTGGGCCCCTGTGGGCTGTTTTTGTTACAGAGCCATTTTTGCAGCATAGCTGCAAGATCGGTCCTCTAACAAAATCGGCAGAAAAGCGGCCCTGGCAAAGAGCCGGAGGTGGGGGGGGGAGGGGGGGTGGAGTCAACCGAGCACTTTGCCAGGGGCGGTTTTGGTTCTCAGTCCGGCCCTGGAGGCAAGCAAGCAGCAGTTGTGCCTACAATTGCCTGCACGGCTTGTGCCTTTATTATTATTTCCCTGGGAAAGCATGCTTGCGTTAAACTCGGGTGTAGTATTTTAAAAAGAGGCATTTGCGCAGAGTTTTATTGTTAAGATCTGTCCACAGCACACACACAAGGAAGGATGGGTGTGGCATCACAACACCCACTGAGACCCTGAGGCTTTCAGAAAGGAAGTGATGTCGCTGAGATTGCAAAGAGGATTGAGAAATAAGCCCTACACAAACACCTAGGAGCCTAAAGCACTTTGAGGACATCGCACAAAGAAATGTGCAGTTAAGGGGCGGACTAGCGACCCAGAAAGGAGGGGCACCAATCAAGAACACACCCCACTATTAAAGGAATTGTTCTGCGGCCTCAAATGCACTGTCATCAAGTACCCCAGAGCTGAAGAACTCCTCATATGAAAGAGATACCTGAAGAGTTAAATAACTCTGTACTTACCTAGGGTCTTCAACAAACTTGGGGGTAGATTTTCAAACATTTTGCACTGGGTTAGCGTCACAAAAGTGACGCTAACCAGCACAAAATGTTTTGGGGGGAATTTACTTTCCAGCGCAAAAATTGTTTTGCGCAGGAAAATCCCCTAAAAGTATTGCAAAGCACTGCTCTGCGTTACTTATCGCCAAGGGGGTGTTACACGGGTGGTACATGGGCGTTCCCATGCAACCACCGATGCCTTTTGATGCAAAACCCTATCTACAAACAATTGTAGACAGTGCTTAGCGCCAAAAGTTAACACCACTTCAAAGGAGGCGCTAACAGGAGAAATGCTATTATTTCTGCTTTCTTTTCCGATTTTGCATGGGTGCTGCACTGTGCAGCACACAGAAAATATGGGAAAAGCTTTTAAACTTGTCTAGGCATTTTATTTTGTTCAGAAAGGTACCCTTCCTATACCATACCTATGCTAGACTCAAACACGCACCTTAGCCTTATGGCGCTAAGGTGTGTGCGTGGCGCATGGCAGCTGAAATCAGGACCAGCGCTAGAGGGAGGGGAGGAGAGAGCCATATCTCACTAGATATGGCGCTCTCCTGCTCCATCCGTGTCATGCAACGCAGCACAGCCTCTTTGGTTGCTGCGCAGCACTGTGCTGTGAGTATTTTCTTTTATAAATCTGGCCCTTGGTTGCATGTAGTCAGCACAACACACTACTAGAAGCAAGGAGACCAAGCAATTTGTTAACGTTCCACCCAATGAATTTCCAGTACAATGGGCTTGTTCGTCACCCATAATAGAGAGCATTATATAGTCAAGTTAACTTATATTGCTACCACTGGGACAGCTGTCCATAATATTCAACAAGAGAGAATCATGAAATGCTCCCCTTATCAACTTAAGAGTACCATAAAAACCACCTCGTGTCCACTTCCGTCATGGCCATCAGCTTCCAGCCCTACGAGCACCCCATCTAACACGTGTCATGGAATGGTAGCATCTGAGGGTTTCATAGGGCAGAATATGCAACCGTAGAATAAAATATAGAAATTGAATGATGTTTAGCATGTACACTGGTGTACAATATAATTCTTTAAACTGATGCTTGTTAGATATTAGATTTGATCAAATTTAAGTAAAGCTTGTGTTTTTCTTTACCACTGGTAGGCTTTCTGATCATTGCATGTGTAGTATGTGAGATGTTTCTCATGAATGCTTTCTAAACTCCTGTGGTATCTTGTTAAAAGTGTGCCCCCCAAACACCCAAAACCTCCCTCCCTTATAAAAAAAAAAAAATGTGTGCATCCGCGCCCCAACCTTCTTGCAATTGGTTGGAGAGGCCCTGATCCTATAACGTGACCAAACTGTGTCCACACTAGTCTCGGGGTGAGCGATTCAATGTGAAGACTGGTACAACGGTCGTTCAAAGTGTCCTATAAGCAGTGACTGCTTTGCATAAGAGAAGGATTCAGAGAAGTGATTTATAGGTGGTGAAAATGAAGCAGAGAACAAAAGATCTGGGAAAGAGTGGTGAAAACCGCATACAGTAATGGGTGGAATGCTTGCAAAAGTCTCAACCACTGGCAATATTTCAGAGCCACCTTCCAGGTCATCTTTTTTTGCCCATTGCTTCATTCCAGACGGGGAGCCCCCATGTGCAAATATTTCTTTTTTTTATTTTTTAAAGTCCTTTATTTATTATTTTCGGAGAATAAGAAAGGCCAGACATAACAAATATCGATAAATCAACATTCAGATTTCCATCATGACTCAACATGCAGCAAAACAATAAATATCTAAGGGCATCTTAGAGAACTCCGTATCCAATAATGTGGGAGCGAATCAATCTTCAATGAAGCAATAGTGGTTACATTGGGATACTGGCAAAAAGGGGGGGTGGTCTTAGTAGAATGTGCCCTGGCTTGTGGTGCAGAGGAAAGTGGTGTTCGCAGTCGAGTGGGGGTGCATTTGGAAGGTCCAACTTCTAGAGTCATTAAGTAAGGGTTGCCAAATGTCTCTGGGTCTAGAGGAGGTTGGCCAATCTTTCTTAGTCCTGCTCTAATCTCAACCTGCCAGCAATGTTCCCTGTGAATGGGAACACTTGAGTTGAGCTTTGTGGGGCCTCATCAGTGAAGTGCAGCTTGGTTCCTATGGCACAGCAAGCATGGGATGTCTAGGCTTACCGGTCACACTTAGGGCATCATGATTAAGTTAATGGGGGGAATGCTTTCAAATGTCTCATCGTCTGGCAATTGCTTGGGCAACAATCCAGTTGATTGCTATGTAATTTGCTGCACCGCTCCAGACAGGGAGCAGCCATATGCAAAACAGTGTTGGTCGAACTCCAATATGAATAATCCAGCCAAAACTGCCAGGTTCTATACCCCTCTTCTTTTATTAATGGACACAGTAGTCTCTAGAGATACATGTGACAAAGTTGCTGTAAATGCACAGATGCTCATCAAGAGGCCAGAAAGGACGGTGAATTTGCACCAGCAAACTTAGCTAAGAGGTGTTAAACCTTTTTCTTTGAAGGTTCCCCACACTGCCAGCAGATTGTCCATCGAAATGAGGCTGGAAAGCGACAGAAACTGCAATGCGCGTCAAGTGCTGGCAAAGTCTACACGCGTGGCACAAGGTACACGTGCCTTTTAAAATTTGATGGAAACGCTGGTTGCCTAGGGAACCAGAAAGCAATCCATAGAGCATACAGCTGGGCTTCTACCCACTCCACCCACTCTTCACTTTTGTTGGCATTGATAACAGCTCCCACTTTATATGTTGTAAACGAGAGAACAGTTGAACTGTTTGACAGTTTTGCATTTCTCAGTGTGTTGCAGCTTTTGTGGTTTCCGCGCAGTGTTTTCATTTACACCACAGACAACACCCACTGCTAATCAGGCCTAAAATCGTTGCTTTAAAACAGTTAGATACTCCAGGCTTGTAAAAAGCAAAGATCCTACCCATGTTCCCCAACCATACCCTCTAAGATTTCCTCTGAAATTAACCTAAGAGAATCCCCTTATGGCAATTACCAGTTTGAGCGGAAGCCCTATTCGCTACCTTGCCGACCTGATTATCGCCCTCCTTTTTTTGATTGATTTACATTTCTCAGATAAGCCTGTTACAGCATATGCACTCACAATACTGCATGGAAGCACTAGTACCATTATATCTCCATTCCATATATCACATTTAAACAAGTTACCATCTCATGTAGACGTGAGGGTTACGACAAGGCTGACAAGTTTCACCCCCCTGTACATTAATAGTGTATAGAGAAAGGTGATAGTTTAACAATGAATTAGGACATCATATTAACTACTAGTAAAAGATCCAAAGTGTGTTGGGGCATTTCTATTAACAAATATATGGATATTTTCAGTTTCCACCACCTAGTATCTTCTTATATTATACTCTAAGGGGCTTATTACAATGTCAGTCGGAGTTGCCTCCGACCGACACCGTCTGGGTCCTGGGACTGACCGACCTCCGGTCGACGGTTCCAACCACTTTATTACGATGCGACCGAACATTATTTTATCGGATACTCACATTTCTCTATGGGAGATTGGGTTACGGCCATAAATCGTCCGTAATACAGGCTCCCATAAAGAAATGGGGGTGTCTGTAAAACCCTGCACCCTGTAGCAGGCACTGCATGGTGCCTGTCACACAGTGCATGGATTTATGGGTAGCACCCTAGGTACCCCCTCGACCCCCAACTGTAGACCGCAGAGACAAGGGGGCCTGCCATTGGCCCCCAAAGTCACTTCCCGACAGCCTTTTGTGTCAGAAAGGCTGGCACAGGAAGGCTGTGGGAAACCAACATTGTAATCCTGATGGCAGAAACGCCGTCCATAGTGGATTCCGGTGCAGTTCCGACTCACCGGAAGACTCCAAGAGCCGGTTGGAACCGCATCGAAATGACCGGCCGGTTCATGCTCCGACCACCAACATTGTAATTCGGCGGTAGGACCGCAAACCTACCGTGTCGGTCGGAAAGCCTCCAACTGTGGTCAGAAAGCTTCCGACTAGCGGTCCGAGGCTTTCCGATGAGCATTGTAATCGGCCTGTACACTGTATACCTTATCCAATTACATTATCATTTTCCAAATATTATAAGGCACCTCAGATGTTGCATGGTCTGCTAGATGCAAGTTGGAGTGAAGCTTATGTATCTACTGCATCAATATAGAATATTGCATCCTTGTAACCAGTCCCCTGGTTTAGGTAATGGACCTTTCAACCATGACATCGCTACCCTTATTTTAGGTACTATCAACAACAGAATATGCAAGTCATCAGACTGGTGTGTGGATTTCCTTGACATATCCAAGTATTGCTGTCAGTGGCATTACAACAAACAACATCTCTGTTATCTCGTCTGCCATTTTTGCCAAAATGCGTAAATTCAAGAACATGGCCAGCAGTGCTTTATTTGAGCCGGTGGTTTCTGGTGCTCAACACCGGCACTTATGACAATCTGCCACATAGTGGGCTGTTTATCTGATTTAGAGTGAGTACACCAACAGTTGTTTACTAATTCAATATACCTTAAAAATGTCTATTACCTGCTGCCCATGCTAATCTTATAGCTTTGGTGGCCTGTAATAGTCTGAATTGTTACAATTGTACGCGTGCAATGGTAAGTAACTGGTTTGGTACTTTCATTAGCAGCGTTGGCAGGGGCAATGGAAAGTGCAAGCTGTAGTGGCTGCCTGACGAGGGCCCTGGCACTTAATTTTTTACAAATTAAGCACTGATGGCCAGGCTGCTATGTCAAACTGGATGTAATGTGTTATCAGTTTTATTAAGGGAGGCGAGTAAGCAATTGATGTGATGCAAGAACTTTAAGTCAATCACTTTATGTTGACTGTCTTCCATCTAACAGTTTCAACATGGCTTGCAGAACAATTACCTATCAAAGTCTATGATTGACAAATATCTACTATTTTTGGGAGATTAGACACAATACACATAATTTGAAGAAAAACATTAGAGGAAGTATAAAGGTTTATTATTTTAGTGCCCAAACATCCAGGTTGCCTGATGCAGCACATGAACACTGCCGCCTGGATGAAGATTGATCAGTAACATGGGGGGGGGGGGGAGGGGGGGGGGGGTGAACTTCAGATTTTCCAACAATCACGCTGGCATATAATGTTAAACTACATCATACGACAAGCAGGCCACAAGAGAGGGGCTAAAGAAGTAGTGGAAAGGGAGATGAATGCGGATTGGTACTAAGTGAGCGAAAACACAATCTTTAGTAAAATAACCAAACTTTTTGAAGACTTTCAAAACAGAGGACCAGGGTGTGTGTACGTGTTTGTGTGTACGTACAAATTCCATTTGAACCCGACAGACACCTTACAAAACCCGACTACAAGCAGCTGTACCTAACTATTTACCAGAAAATGCATTTATTGGGGGGGGGGGGGTGTAACACCCTAAACACACACCCCCCCCGACCTACGCCCCTCACTGGCTCTGGCTACAGTTGGGCCTCTATTGGTGAAGGGTCTGAGGCAAAGGCAACAGCCCCGTCCAATGCTGCCATCTTGCCCAGTGGCAGATTCATTTCAAGTTTCTTTGCTTAGGGCCTCATTTTGAGTTTGGTGGACGGGTTAGTACATCACAACTATGGCGTTATCTTGTCCACCTTATTACAAGTGGAGTATCCTGCCCGCTAAACGAAATCAGGCACTTTTTTATGCAAAGCCCGCCCAGCAGGAAGTTGAATATATTTGAATAGAACCCTTCCTAGACTTTTGGTTGGTGCATCCGTGAGTCCTTCAGTGTTAGGACAGAGGTGGCAAGAAATAAAACGCACGCATCAAGCAAAGGCACGATTTTACGAGAAGAGGAAATCAAACAAGAACGTGTGCACCGTAGTATTTATTCTGGGAGCCATTTTATTATTACCATTTGTGTGGAACTTTGCCGTATCCATGGCAACACTGAATAGGTCAAGGGGTGCAGATGGCAAATACCTCAGATTTTATGGCTCAGCCTCCTAAAAAAGTATTTGCCATGCCATGTAAGTGAGTAATACATTTGGGTTCTTCAAGACATTTCTCTTTTTTCCATACTAGCATAGGGGGATGCCAAAGACGCCTGCTTTAGCTATCAGTCGCCACGGTAACAGTTCTGTGACTGTCACACACATTGTTCTTGACACACACAAACACCCACACACTGGATAGGGGGACAGCATGTTAACTCTTTCACTGTTAAACTGAATGCAACCAATAAAGGTTCGTTTCCCTGGAGAGAAGCAGTGAGGGAAGGCACGGTCTAGTGGTGGGTAACCTGGACAGGTGCTGGACAGCAATTTAATAACAAAATGCCCACACTGCCTGGCATTCTGACTGACGGCATACGTCACTGCCGGTCTACCAGGGCACTGGTCGGACTGCTTAAAGCGGTACAAGACACTGACAAAAGGCCACAGTAGTCAATAAAGAAACCGTGACATAAACATTATAATAGTTGCGCAGATGCACGTGCAGCGAACTTTTACGCAAGAAAATGAATGTAATGCTTGCCGTTACTTTGCGCCACGCAAATGCTCTCGCCAAACGTAGGTGAATAACTTCCTCTCCCTCTGTCCTCTGAGAAAGCCTCCCTTGGCACTGGGTCAAAATAAGGGTCATGTTTGAAACACAGTGTGCAAGTCAGATGCGTGTCAGGACGAACACCCCCTCCATACCGCCCCACAGATATTTTTCGAATGGAGTGGCCTGCTATTCACGGCCAAAGAACATTCCAGGAAGTACCACTCATAAAATCAAGACGTACAACTCCAACAGATCCTCGTGGACAAAATGTACATATTCTGATACTTTCCCCTAGTCTTAATGTGTACAACACTGAGGCCCTAACTAACATTGCGCAACTTAGCATAACTCTAAACTGGTGAGCTTCCCAAAAGAGGGTGTTATTATGTGCACTCTTCAAGCTACTTATGCCTCATTATGAGTTGGCCAGTAAATGGTGCGATATATATTGCAAAACACACAAGATGATGGACGGAATGTTGCACATTGGCAAAACATTGACCCCCAGTCAAAGATCTGGGTTTAATCCATCGTTATTTTGCTCACCACGCCACCCCAGCTCAGACATGGCCATATGCAAATCAGTCTTGACCCAGTGCCTCATGGGAACAGTCCAGCCCGAACTGCCAAGCCATATCTTCCCTGGACCGGAATCAAGCATCCTAGGACCGGTTTCGGGGTTTCACCCCTCTTCAGCCAGGATAGCTTGACTCCAGTGGCGTAGTGAGCACGGGACCCACGTCTGGGCATACCCTTCCCACATAGGGCGAACGGTAAAACACACAAGATGATGGACGGAATGTTGCACATTGGCAAAACATTCACCCCCAGTCACAGATCTGGGTTTAATCCATCGATATATATTGCACCTGATAATGTCCGACTCAGCTGGGTCCGAATTTATCAGGTGCGATAATTACCACCCAAGTATAAGTTTATCTCTGAAAATGGCGATAACATGCACATCTTGGTCCTTACTGCACTAAAATCTGCATTCCTGGTAAATACTGGTGTAATTACCAGGCATTTTTTCCCAGACAGATATCAGCAGATTTGACCTGCCGAACTTTATCCAGGGCATGCAATATTTATCGTAATACTCATAAATCCTATAAGTGCGGTAACAGGAGTTACCACATATGTCGAAATGATAAGGCCAATACGTAATGATGGATTATTTCTAAGCACACCTTGTACTGTAGGCCTTAATGTCGACTTTCTTGGAAAGGGGGCGGGTCCAGTTGTGGGAAGTTCTTGCTGTGACATAAAGGGGAAAGCTACCCAGGTAAAGCTATGCAGGTTTAGATATTATCAAATAGAGGGTTGGCTTGGGTAGGGGCTTTGAAATAAAGAAGTGCTACAGCTGACTTACAAGTTAGGAGATAGAATCAAATGTAGGTAAGTCTCGAGGGGAAGACATATTGAAGTGGTAGTGGCAAGAACATCAAGAGTGAAAGATGGATATACCAGACTGTGTTTGGAGGAATAACCTGCCAATGCTGGAAGGAATCTATTGATTTACTTCATGAGGTGGTCTGCCTGTCTGTAGTTACGATAAATACTTTTCTTCACAATATCGTGGCTATATTAGACACTAAAGAAACTTAGAAAGATTTGCCCATCATCAATAGTCAAGCACATAAAGTGTTGAGAGAATATGGCAGATGCCTCAATATGTTTGACGAATGTCCGCTTTTGAAATGCTTCGGGGAGGCTGTTGTGAATAGCACAATTCAGGGGGTCCTGGGAAGAACAAGAAAGGACAGTGAGTCTTTATGTGTTTGTAAAGGTACCTGATAAGGAGTTGAGTTTCAGCAATTTCCAGAAATACCTGTTATTCAAAGAGGGGCTATGATCACTGACGGCCTGTTGGACAGTCATTCGAATTTTGCATCACCCCCAGCACTGCATACAACATAGGGTAAAATAACAATTAGAAACCTGAGCAACAGCTGTAAGCGTAAAACTTCATATAGATTCACATCTCTACAATAAGTAAGATTTCTTTCGTTTCTTTTAATATTCCATTTTCATATATTCTACAGTAAATAAAGTTCTTGATGGATGCTCTTCAAACCACAGGGTAACCACAAAATTGCCAACACGTGTTTCGGCAGGCAAATATGCCAATCGACTTCATCAGGGCAAAAGGAACAAGTGAAAATAAGTCACTGAAAAAATTCTTCCCATAAACCATAAGTTCAAAGAAGTAAAATTCCTATAACAAAAGACCCCGCATCACAATCAGCATTCTGATAGGTCTATAGAAAACCAGTACAATATCCCAGATCTCGGTCATGATACACCGGGTCCAAACCTTAAAAGTCGCTACAGCGACCTGTAGCATGTATTATCCATTGGCGTCTAAGTACAACATAGGGCAGTTTGTCAGCCCGCTCTAGGAACTGACTCTGGTGCACTGTGAGTGACAGCATTTGCACAGTTCACATGTGGACAGCCACCTAAAAAAGAAGTGGATTTCAGTACCACAGCTGGTAGACCAAATTATTTAATTTGCCAATGCCGTTTTCTTTCAAATTCTTAAACTTTTTTAAATTTGTAGAATCCTTGTGTGTATAACCTATATCTTCAGGTTACAGTAATTCAAAGCCAAAAGTAGCTTTTCTTTGCACCAATAAGTATAATTTTTCGTGCAATGTGTGTTAAAGCTAAAAGATGTTTCTATACTTGCCCTAAATACACCAGCTTGCTAGGCAACACCCGCCACTGTGCTATTAAAACTGAATGCAACAGTTAATTGTTTTATTTCAGTGCTTTTCGCAAACATATGGCTGCCACGTTCAGGCCTGTGGTATGTTCTCTTTTTGTTCTTTCTTTTCATTTTTGTACCATATGCTTGCAATCAAATATGTAAACAATTAGCAACAGCACCATCTCGCGAAGGCCTATTATCTTTTTGAGGGCTCGTTTTTCTCTTTTTTTACCACAGGAAAAACATTTCAACCTGTGGAGAACATCCCTCCCTCTACGTCACAAATTTTGGTGGAGTTCCTAGTGTTTTGCCCCACGAGAAAGGAATGAACTTCTCCCGAAGATAAGAGTAAATATTACACATAAGTACATAGATAAAAGTGTGCACGTTCACTTTTTGTGAATATTCTGTACCCGACTTAATATTCAGGCCATTTATTGGGGGGGGGGGGGGGAGATATGTGGTGGTGAGGGGCTTTCTGTCAGAAGTGGCTATCAATGACTCGCCCTGAAAAATGTGAACGCGGAGTCCCTTGCATCATGAGGGGTGTTAACTGAACTTAAATGTGAAAGCGTCATTGGGAGTCAGGCGTTACACCGCAACTGTAGTGCATCAACGTATAAAAAAACTCATCATAAGTGGCGCAAAGCAGACCCCCGCACCCACTGTGGCGTTGGTTTCTGCCTGGCGCCCTCGGGGAGGCACCATTCAGTCTAAAGCTGGATATCCGTCAGAGATGGGACTCTGAGGACCCACCCATCATATCCTGCAGGTGCCTGAGGGGAGCATCATTTTGTCTTTCGTCACTGCACGTAACGCTGCTGTTGTCTCTTAACACTTAAAAAAGACTGTTGGTATAGACCTAAGTGTGAAGTGGATAGTTTGCCTCTGCCAAAATTGTAAAATTGGCGCCAATCTCCACTCCACCTTCCTCACGTAGTTTCATTTCAAAGGCAACTGCCGCAAACCGAGAAGATTGTGACGACAGCATCCGCAGGCAGTGGTCTTTTTCGAAGCGCAGCACACAACAAGCGTGAATGTGTCTCACAAAAATAACAGCTCGACGAAACAGCAACAAGAAGAAACCAGCAGTCGAAGAAAGTAAACGCATGGACAGGAGTTACCTTCACAGAAGACGTCACCGGCCTCTTCCAGGGCAGCCAGGTCCTCCTCCTCGAGGCACTGCATTTTCACCGAAGCTCAGCCGGAGCAGCCTCGCAGCCGAGTGCGGGACACGAGCGGAAGGGAGGGGAGATTTCCTTTAAGCAGCTCCCTCAACATATTGTCAGCGGCGGCTTCCGTCTGCTCTTGCGAAAATCTGCCAGCCCATTTAAATGGGAAGTGCTGCCATTAACGGCAGTGTCCTGATCTCTTTGGGCCCAACGCGAGGGGCGCGCATTTTGATTGAAGGTTCAAAAAGGACGTAAAAGAATTGAGGCATGAACGGCAAAAATTGCAATAAACGTTGTCAAAGTCAGTAGGCCTGGCTTATTTCATGAGCAAAAGAAGAAACAGTTTTTTCCTCGATTGGTGAATCTGAGGGTGAAGGTGTGGGGATGGATGAATGTGAGAATAAATCAATGGGGGAATGGATTGATAATTGAGTGCATGGATGAATATATGGATGAGAGACTGACTGCATGAGTGAATTGGGTGACAGGAGTAGCGTAGCTAGTGTGCCATGGGCCCTAGTGCGAGGAAGGAAATCTGCCCTTTGGCTGCTGTTTGAATTGTAAAATAGAGCAATAATCAGGATTTGGTGCCCCCCCCACAAGCCTCTGGGCCCCGTGCTACTGCACGCGCTGCACCGATGGAAGCTGCTCCCTGAGTGACAGTTCATCGATGGATGAATGAGTGTGTGCTCGGAGGGCTGAAGGGGTGAGCGGTAGGGCTGGACTGGCCGTAGCGGACATCAGGCATTTTCCCGGGAATTTGGATAGGTGGGGCCCGTTTTACCGCATTGGGGGCGTTTTTATGTTACTGGGGGCCAGTTTTGCAGCAGAGCCATAATATCAACCCCTAGTACCAAAGACAGCAGTGCTTCACACTGATACCGCCTCCCCCCCTGTTGTGTTCTCCGGCCCCCGTCTGTAGACGGGACTGCGACCGCCGGGAGGTCGCGACTGTAGGCCTACGATATGGATACACAGAGACACAGTGTGTACTTTACTTGGTCCGCCGTCGTAGCCTAAAGTGGAGTACGTACGCGCGTGACCGTCCTTTATTGGCGCATCCCACGTGACTGGACGCGTACTCATTTGGCGTATCGCATCACCGTCACGACATCACATTCCTCCCCAACAAACAAGAAAAACAACTTTAACTACAATACTCCCAACATTGGACTCCCCGCTCTGTGTCCACCTTTAGCACAACATTTCAACATACCAAATAACATAATGTGGAACAGTCTTACGTGAGGTAGTCCTTGAGGCGACAGGAGGGCTCAGGATTGTTCCGCAGGCTGTACTGCGACGCGCCCCGGCCTTGTGAGCCTCCGGTATCCCCACCGTGCTCCTCGACGGGAGTTATAGCTTTGAGACACTGTCGCCCTGGACTTGCAGCCATACCAGACGACTCTCTCTGTGGAGATGACCAGGGAATGTCAGACTCTCCCGTGTCCTCCCTGGCCAGTTCCATCTCTCCGCCACCAGTCTCGACGTCTTCCACTCGCCTGGTGTTCCGGGTGTCACCCACCTGGGCGGGAAGTGACTCGGCTTGCTGTGGATGATATCTTTTGAAATGCGACACATTTAGGGTTATTTTCTCTCTCCCGCGAGTTACAGTGACACAAGTTCCCTTGACGGACACTACTGTCCAGGGTTCCTTTTCAAAAGTCAGACGGAATTTACTTCCTTGGGCTCGGTTCTTGAGCAGTACAGTATCCCCTCGGAGGATGTCTGGTACAACAGCTCTCCGCCTGGCACTGATATGGGCATGTGCTTTTCATTGCCTAGCATCAATGGTACTGTCCTCCGGAAGTTCTGGTCTCCACTCAGGGTGATGAGGAATGGTGTCAGTAACTATTCTCCCCATTAGTAGATGTGCAGGAGCCACCCCGGTGGTCGTGTGGGGTGTCTGGCGATAACTCCGTAGAAAGGTGAATATGGCCAATTCTACTGTTTGGGCTTTGTCATGTACAATGCGTATTACCGTGTTCGCATGAATCTTTCAGCCTCCCCATTCGCTTGCGGCCAACGGGGGTGATCCGGCGATGATGTATACCCAGCTCTTGTAGGTATGAGGCAAATTCTTGACTTTGGAAAGGGGATCCATTGTCAGTTCTTATTTCTTTCACGAGTCCATGGGCAGCCATGATCTTCTCAATTTTTGGTATAACTTCAGTCGCGCTGAGGGCAGACAGTATCTCCACTTCAGGATACTTAGGGCCATATGTAGGTAAATTACATTTACCGATTCTTAAATACTGAATTTTACCGATTCGGTATTTATGAATCGGTAAATGTAATGTAGGTAAATAATTACCGATTCGGTATATGTCGGTATTTTAGAATCGGTATTTACCGAATCGGTAAAATTACCGATTCGGTAATTTTACCGATTCGGTAAATTACCGAATCCTGAAATGTGCCCCCTACATACCAAAAGCCTAAATACCGGTCGGTAACGGGATATTTACCGAAAATCGGCCGTTACCGACCGGTATTAGGCTTCCTACATATGGCCCTTAGAGTGGTCGTCAATGACTACCAGGGTATGGCGTCCGTCTGGAAGGCTGCCAAAATCTACACTCACTCGGGACCAAGGGACCCTCGGCTGAGGTTCCATGATGACAGGGGCAGGTCGGGGTGCCTCCCCAGTGACCTGGCACGAGGGGCACGTGCGGACCGTGGCCTCTACCAAGTCGTCCATTAATGGGAACCAAACCTTTGTGCGAAGTCTCGATTTTGTTTTAACCATGCCCTGATGTCCTCCACCACCCTCTGTGTTAGAGAAGTAGGAATTATTAGCCGGTGTCCTCGTAGCAAGCACCCGGTGTCATCCTCGGTGAGTTCACCCCGGACATGGTACAAACCGTCCATTATTCGTTGTGCTGTGGCTTTCAAGCTCTTCCACTCCTCCTTTGCTTTGTGCCAGCTGTTGTTCCGGATGGCTTCCTTTGCGCACTGCAGACACTCATCTTGGCCTGTGGCTTCCCGTAGACTGGCCATGGAAATGGGTATAGGGCACGATCGAGCGGTGACACACCTAACATATTCCTCAGTGTCAGCGGCCTCCTCCATTTCCTGGGCCGTGGCTTTCCGAGGATGGCGGGACAGGTAGTCGGCTGGATTCTTGGATCCGGGCTGATACTCTATTTTACAATTATAGTTCTGGAGTTGGAGCATCCACTTCTCAATCCGCGGCGGCGGCTTAGTCGAGGTCCCTGAGTAAAGTGCCACCAGCGGTTTGTGGTCTGTTGCTACTACAAACGGTTTTCCATACAAATACAAATGGAAGTGGTGGCACCCCCAGTGGATAGCGATGGCTTCCTTTTCTATTTGCGAGTATCTCTGCTCAGTCGCGGTAAGGTATCTGCTGGCGAATGCCACTGGGGTCCATTCTTCTTGAGGGTTCCTTCTTTGCAAGAGGACGGCTCCTAACCCGACCGGACCAGCATCCACGGCGACCAATGTTAACTTGGTGGGGTCAAAGAACGCCAGGGTAGTGGCTTCAGAGAGTGACTCCTTGATTTTCTCCAAGGCCTGGGCCTATTCCTCTCCCCACTTCCAGGTGGTGGACTCCTTGGTCAGCTCCCTCAGTGGCGCTGTCAGGTTGGCCAAATCTTGGATAAATCTTCCACAGTAATTGACCATTCCAAGGAAGCTGCGGACTTCCGTGACATTGTTGGGGGTGACAGCTTCTTTAACGTCCCGCACTTTCTCAGGATCTGGATTGACCCCATCCGCTGAGAAAGTATAGCCGAAAAATTGCAGTTTTGTGCATAGGAACTCGCATTTCTCTTGATGAAGAGTGAGGCCAGCATCTCGTAACCGGCGTAGTACTTGGAGCAGTCGCTCATTGTACTCTTGGATAGTTTTGGCGTGACTCATGATGTCATCCCTGACATTGATTACCCCTGGGATACCTGTAATTAACTCCTGTATCACATTTTGGAAGACCTCCGCGGCACTGGATACCCCAAAACTCAACCTGGTGTATCTCCGGAGTCCCAGGTGTGTGGAAAAGGTGGTGATGTTACGGGAGGCTTCATCCAATACCAGCTGGTGATATCCGGACCTGAGGTCCAGTTTTGAAAACCAACAGGCTCCCGCCATTTCTCCGATGACATCATCTATCGTGGGAGTGATGTGGCGCTCCCGCTAGATCGCGACGTTGGGAAGTCACAGGTCGACACAGATCCTCACCGCACCCGGCTGTTTGGGCTTCCGGGCAACAACGATGGGAGAAACCCATGGCGTGGGACCGGACACTTTTTCGATTATTCCTGCTGCTTCTAGCTTCTTGAGTTCCTCCTCCACCAATGGCCTCAGGTGAAATGCTATCCGCCGATGTCGTAGAGCGACAGGCTGGACCGTTGGGTCGATGTGGAGATGGATTTCTTTCCCTCGGAATTTTCCGATCCCCTGGAAGACTTCCTCGAACTCGCCCAGGATGTGCTGCAGGGATTCCTGGTATACTCCGAACGCAAATGTCACGACTCCCAGGTCCTCGGCCGCTCGGCACCCCAGCAGCATCCCTTGACCGTCTTCTGTGACGTATACGTTGGTGGTAACTGACTGCGTGCCGTGGGAAATTACCGTCCGGAACCGCTCGCGTATTTTCAAGGGAGCTTCTTGGCCATACGCAAACACTGTAATCGTTGAGGGGTGTAGAGCCGGCTTCGGGTGCATGGTGCTGTGTAGAGCGGCGGCCATGATGTTAATGGTGGCGCCCGTATCCACAACTGCGGTGACCTCCTGTGACCCCACTCGGATGCTGCATTGTGGTAGGCGTCGTGCCTTGCGGGTGGCGGTGCCAATCATGTGGATTTTGTGCACCACTCTCTCCTCCTCTTCATCGTCATCCATGTCACTGGGTGCTGGATCTTCTTCCTTGAGAGTGTTCGCCGTTTGTCGGGGCCTGCGGTACTTTTTTGACTGGAATACCTTTTCGAAGTGATTGAACCTTCCGCACCCCGAGCACCTTTTGCCTTTCCCGGGACACTCCGCTGCTGCGTGCGGCGATCCTCCGCAGTATCCACACGACTTTGGCTGTCCTGGGGACTGGGTTCCTGCTCATTTCTTGCTCCACTTCTGTGTGGGTCTGGTCGACACCGCGTTTACAGGTTCGGTCTTCACTGGCGCTTGAAGAACTGCTTCCATGTGCGCCGCCCGCTCTTTAGTCCGACCCATCGTTAGGATCTCCGTCAATGGCTTCCCGGACTCTTCCAGTATGCGCACTCGCAGCTTGGCTGAGGCGCAGCCCTGGATGATCTGCCCTCTGATTTCCTCAGTCTCATCCCGGAACCCGCACGTGGCTGCAAGGTTCTTCAGACGGGCGTGATACGTGTCTAGTGATTCTTCCGGAAGCTGGCGCGCTTGCCGGAAGATGAACCTCTCATAATCGCGGTTGGCCATCGGTTCGAAGTGTTCATTAAGGGCGGCTATCAGTGTCAGGTGTGTTCTGGGAGTGGCCTCCGCTAGCGTTTTGACGATGTTGTGAATGTCTTTTCCACCCAGGTGTATAATCATTGCCCTTTTCTGGTCCCTATGTACCTTGGTGGCTTCGAAAAATATACGCAGCCGATCCTCCCAGTCCTTCCACTTGGCCGCAATCGTTGAAGGTGGCCCCTCTACTATGAAGGGTTCGATGGGCGGTATCGTGGCCATGGCCAATGCTCAGCGCTGGGCGTGGTCCTCCCTGGCCTCTGCGGGTGTGTGCGCACTGCCTAAAGTGCTTCTAGTCCTCTCGGGCCTTCCCCTTCTGTCCTTGTGCTCGTGCGATTGGGGTCTAGCACTGCGCACTGTGTCTGCTCCTGACTGGTGGGCCTCCCTCCTAGGTGAGGTTATGAATAACTAGGCCTCTGTATTTAAAGATGAGTGTTCCTGACTTCCCAGCATTCCGGGCCACAGACACTCAGCTCCAGGTACTCACAGGGTGTTCCAGAGGCTGCCCCCCCTTCAGCGACATGATCAGCAGGCACTTGTAGGGCGAACACGCGTTGGAGCACCACAACCGGCACTCTGTACAACCTGGACCACGTGGCTGGCAGGCCGATGGATCTCCAGTCTCGAGCGCGAACACCACAGCACCTCTGCCGGGCGGCGTGGGTTCCCCGCGCACCAGGCACACCATGAGAGGCACAGTGATCCGCACTACGCGCCGCGCTGGGGCACGAGCGCCGCGAGCCAAGGGCAGCGCTCGCGGCCGCCACACCATCGCACTACGCGTCGGCGAGGGCACGCCCACCCTCGTCGCCAGTTCGTGTTGTGTTCTCCGGCCCCCGTCTGTAGACGGGACTGCGACCGCCGGGAGGTCGCGACTGTAGGCCTACGATATGAATACACGGAGACACAGTGTGTACTTTACTTGGTCCGCCGTTGTAGCCTAAAGTGGCATACGTACGCGCGTGACCGTCCTTTATTGGCGCAACCCACGTGACTGGACGCGTACGCATTTGGCGTATCGCGTCAGCGTCACAACATTACACCCCCACTTCCTCCTATATAATTGCCAGGGCTGATTTGGATTCCCAGTCCGGCCATGAGTGGGTGGGTGGATCATTCGGTGGGTGAGTGAATGGATGAGTGAGTGCATGGATATGGATGTTCCTACATGTAAGGATGAATTTGTGGATGTGTCATTGCTCCTCTGGTTCCCTCATCTGACCCCAGCCGAGAGTACCTGCTGTGAAATGCCACTCAAATAGATGGTGCATTAGAAAGGCCACACAGTTTCCATCCTTAAAGAAGGCACACAGAATATAGTATCAATACAGTATGGATTCACTCAGGTTGTCTGCTTAACAAATACACAAAGGACTTGTGTTGTGCATGCCCCAGTGAGGGCTGGTGGTCCCTTGCACTGCAGAAGCCTAAGTTATACCTCTATGCCTTACCTCTAGAGTTAACATAATTTCAGTAATCACACCGACAAACTAACACGATTGGCGAAATCGAATCATTTTTAATAGTTTTTTTCCTTTTCATTTCTTTTACATACAAAAATGCGTACTGCTTATTATGTTGTTTTCAAAGTATACCAAATGGAGTATTCTTATAGTTTAAGACAAATACAAAACAACTTGATGTAGATAACTCTAACTTGTATAAGTATAATTTGTTCAAAATATAGGTAAGAACTTCGCACTAATTTTAACAAAATGTCAACTTTTCTATTTGGTTTCTGTTCTGGCTTCAGCTGTATTCCAAGACCTCATTAAATGTAGCACCCCACTTATCCTGTTGCCAGTAGAGACGACTACAAGTCCAGGTGTGCAAGAGAGAAGAGAAGGCCTCCCTGTCTGTTTTGATTGTAACAAACTGATTTGAAGAACATCTTTTGCCCAAGGCACACAAGAGGTATTTGCACTTTTCTTTGAGGTGCCTTTGGCACACGTGCTTGCAGGCCATGGTTGTCATAGCTTCGGGCAGCAGTGAGCGAAAAATGATTTATATCTAAAATGATGAAAGCGAAATATTTCAATCAACCAACAGTTAATCCTGTTTAATTCCGAGCACTATGTGTTCCTATTAGTGCCCATCACACGATAATCCTTCGTGCCAGTTCAGATTTGCACCGCCACTCGTTGTTTCTTAGGGCATGTTCAGATTTACACCCTCACTCAGTAATCATCAGTCCTTGGTCAGAATTGCACCTTCATCCTATAATGCACGTTTTGATTTGGCCACCGCATAAAAATCTTAGGCCATGTGAAGATACACTGCATAACCTAATAAGCCTTAGCGCATTGTCAGATTTGCACTACCACTTCACAATCTATAGTGTGTGTTCAGATTCATCTTGTCCATCAGTAACATTTAGGGCCTCATGTAGGTAAATAAATTTTACCGGTTCGTAAATACCGAGCCGTACCGAATCGGTAAATTAGAATCGGTAAGTTATATGTAGGTAAAAATTCGGTAACAGTTACCGATTCGGTAACATTCGGTAAATACGAATCGGAATTCACCGAATCGGTAAATACCGAGGTGGTATTTACCGAATCGGTAAATACCGAGGTGGTATTTACCCAATCGGTAAATACCGAGGTGGTATTTAGCGATTCGGAAAATACCGAGGATACTACCACCTTCCCTTAACTAAGTAGCCAATATCATAATCATGTTATTATAGAAGGCCTCTCAGGCTTGAATAGGGGACCCCATACCTCAAAAATCAGCTCAGTGAAATCACATCACAGGAGCATCAGGAGCCGTCTCGCAGGAAGGCTCGTCTTCGGTCTGAACAATAAATATGATGTCTGTGATATGAAAAGCACCAACTGTCAGGTATGTGCAGCTGCGCGTGTGCCATGGCTAAATCGTGGGTCGAACAACCTAGAGTGGAAAACATGCATTGTGTAAAATTCCAGACTGTGTGTCACAGCATGTACAGACCAAGGTCGCTGCGCAGAGCTTGGGATGGGAACAACAGAATGCACTCGTCTGAAGGAAGTCTCGAGACAGCAGTTTAATCAAGAAAGAACATGTACACGCAGTGTCGTGTGCAAAGACAAAAATATGGCTACATAACATTCAACGTGGTCATGCTAACTGAACAATGTATGTACGTATTCAGGGAGAACTCACTACACGCCCCCTTGAGCGAAGCAATATGTAATAGGCAAGAAAAGAGAGAACGCAGAGTTCAGTTTCGTCAGAGCAGAACAAGGCGTAACCAATGCAGCGCCAAAGTCCTAAAGTCCAATTAATTGCAGCATAAAATTCCAAAAAACACAATGCAAGTATAGTGAAAAACTCAAGCCGACCATCAGGAAGAGAAAAACGAGAAATAAAAGAAATAAATGTTGCGCCAGGGTGCTGTCCAGTAGCACAGGCGCAATGGACGACAATCCAGTTAATCCATGAATGTATAGGCAGCATATGTGGCCACGGCTTCCAACAAGAAATCATTTTCAGGGCCACTAAAAGTCTCAGCCATCCAATTGAGTAAAGAAAAGGAACATACGTGTTCTCCAACCAACGGAGCCTCTAGCACAATCAGAGGGCACCCGGAATGTTCCTCCAAATAGCTCATGGACAAGAAGTCGTAGGCTGCCGCTGAGATGTCCCAATTACCCAGGATACCATGCGCCGCACCACACGCCATGATCCGGACACCAGAACAGGCCAACTCGTGAGACACTAAGGGCCGCATCAGTCGATCGAAATCCGGCACCGGAGACACCATGTTGGTCAAGCACAAATCCAGAGGCCATTCAAAGGGACAATCCAGGCAGTGTAATACAGGTTGTACGCAGGTGA
Organism: Triturus cristatus; assembly: GCF_964204655.1. NCBI lineage: Eukaryota > Metazoa > Chordata > Amphibia > Caudata > Salamandridae > Triturus > Triturus cristatus. The sequence continues at coordinate 937,883,165 of NC_140587.1, read as the reverse complement.
AGTAGGAATACCTGAAGGATAATCCATAAGCCAGGCTCAAAGTCGCCAATGGCAAAGTCCCATAGAAGTCAAGCATCCTATCACGAAGAAGATGCAGACGGGACAGGTGCTCGTGTGGCACAGAAGGAGCAGCCATTCCGGAGTATGAAAAGGAAAAGCAGCACACCTGCCACTAGCGCCAGAAGCAGCGGAACACCTCCAAAGATGCTCGAGAAAAGTGAATGAACAAATGCCGGAATTACACCAAAAATAGTTTGGAAAGAGGTCACGAGACCCGAGCCCACATGTTTAAAAAAATTGAGCCAGGCCGGTCGTGGACGAGGCATTGATAATACTTTGGATCAAAGAGCCGAAATGCAGGGGGAGGTCAGTATTCAGAGGCGCCTGTTCCTCAGTGCGCGTAGTAGCAACGTGAAGGACAAATATTTCACGAGAGGAAGTCAAAGGCACCTCTTTGTGGGACAATGGCGCTCTATTCTGCTCAACTTGTTGAACTCTGCTTTCAAGGTTGGAATCGAAGGCCAGATGGAAACATCCCGCCGCCCATGCGGGGGTGGGAAAAGAACAGTATTGCAGCAGACAACTTTATGCGAGACAGTTATGTACGGGATTCCCACTCACATCCCGCAGCAAGCTTCATTAATCATAATTAAATGAATACCGTTTGCAAGCAGAGTGAAAGAAGGTGTAATCACAGGCACTGGGATACCTCGTAGGACGCACGCCGAAATCGGGGCTTGTACATTGCATGCGCCGTGTACTTGCATGTGCCTATTGTCTCATGTATGAATCCTAGAAGTGAGAGTGCTAGAGCTATTATCTATAACGGCTAAGGCCTTCTCCATGTTTGCTTGGTCAATAGCTCTCAATCTGGAAGCCGCCTCACTGTGCGACAACTTGCAGTCTTCGTTGTATATAGCATACGCCCACCTTTTGGTTCAGCCACCCACAGGACCATTCCCAAAATCATTCAATTCGGTATGCACATTGATGGAGTGGGTGGACTTCCTGATCCTGTTGATGTGCTCTGTGTCAGCTGGTGGACAGATTGGGATGTGTGTACCATCAATGCAGCCAATGAAATGGGGGAACTGTGCCATGTGAGAAATGTCTGTTTTTGTTTCCTGCAGTGCAGCCTGTGTGTTGTGGAAGCTGATGTAGTGGTGCATTCTCTGCATCATGGCATCCAGGAAATTCCTGAAGGAACGGGACGGGCAACTCTGGGATACACCACCCACCGCAGCTGTCACCACCTGATAACTGCCGGATGCCAACAGAAGTGGGCTGCAGAGCACCTGCACATGTGGGGGTATGGCGTGCGCCCTTCTTATTGGCTGGTCCAGGAGTGGGTGCAGGTCCCTGATTTAGTCCATGATGGTTTCGGGGTGTAGCCTGTACCTGTCATGTATCTCTGCATCAGTCAGCTGGAATAGTGTGATGCGCTGTCTGTAGATGCGTTCCTCCCGTCGCCAAACCCTCAGTCCTGCTGCCTGTAGATGTAGGCGCCTTGCAATGACGTACATAGCGAGCATGTTGTCCACGCTGTTGCATTTTGGGATTGCTTATCTGCACTGTTGATGGTTACCACCTGCTTTCAATCCGTGTTAATTACCGACTCTAATTTACCGATTTTCTTGGATTTCTTAATTTCCGAGTGCTCCTACATGTCATTTTAATTTTTACCACTTCATATTTACCACTTCATATTTACCGATTCGTTCATTATGTATTCGGTAAATCTGAATCGGTATTTTGGAATTCGGTAAATATGAATCGGTATTTACCGCCTCATATTTACCGAAAAGTGGTTTTTGGACTCCTACATCTCACTTGTCTGAATACCGGTCGGTAACGGCATATTTACCGAAAATCGGCCGTTACCGACCGGTATTTGGCTACCTACATGAGGCCCTTAGTGTATATTCAGATTTGCTCCATCCCTTGCAATCCTTAGTACATACTCAGATTTGCTTCACTGCTTAGTAACTTTGATTCTCAGTTCACAGTTGAACCAATACGCAGTAATCCTTATGACAGATTTGCCCCTTTGCTCACTAATCCTTAGTCTATGTTCAGACGTGCTTCATCACTACTAAACCTTACAACATCTTTTGATTTGCACCATTACTCCACAATCATTAGTCCATGTTCAGATGTGTCAAATCACTCATGTATCTATATTGCCCGTTCAAATTTGTGCCATCGCTTTGTAATCCTTAGTGCATGCTTACATTTGCACAACTGTTTGCTAATTGTAAATATATGTTCAGATTTGCACCCTCTCTCAGTAATCCTTATTGGATATTCATATTTGTCTGTCACTCAGTAATGCAAATTTGCACATCATTTGTCAGTTCTTAGGTCACGTTCAAATTTTCTCCATCATTCACTATTCTTTTGAGTTTACACAGATTTGTCCCAAAATCCGCAACCCTCATTGGCTATGAGGATCAGCAAAATCTCTCATTACTCCTTAGTGCCTGTTTAAATTTGCGCCGCCGCTCATCAGTCCCTAGTGAATGCTCAGGTTTGTACCATAATTTACGAGTCCTTGGTGCTTTTACAGATGCTTTGAATGGCTTAACGATACTTCATACATGTTCAGATTTGCGTTGTCACTCCATAATTCTTAGTGCATGTCCCGATTTGCCCCACCACTAAGTTGCCTTTAGTGCCCTGTCAATAATCCTTAGTCAATGTTGATGTTTGGCCCATCACTCAGTAATTTTTTAGCATGTTTTCGAATTTGAACCTCAACTCCCTTACTCTTAATGCAAGTTCATTGTTCACTAATCTGAAATTCATGTTCTTACGTCTATCATCACTCAATTTAGTGTAAGTTGACATTTGCATCGTCAATGACTAACTCTCTATACATGCAAAGATTTGCACCATCACTCTGTGACACTCAGTATATCCTTAGTGTATGCTCTGATTTGCACCATCACTTAGTAAACCTGGTGCCTGGTCTGAGTTGCCGAATCATTCAATATTACTTAGTGCATGTTCAGATTTCTGACATCACTCACTAATCCAAAGTGCTTGTTTAGATTTGCACCATCATTCATTAATACCAAACGCTTGCCATGACTTCGCTGCACTCTGCAGTCATTACAGCATATTCAGATTTGCATCATGAATGATAATCCTGAGAAAATTCCAAGTTTTTCACTATCACTCATTGATATGCAGAGCACGCTAACATTCACACCTTCGATCGCAAATCTTGATTTTCTGCCCAGATATACACAATCATTCAGGCATTCTTGACTGCATGGTGAGATTTGAACCATGACTCAGTACTCCTCAGCCAGGCTTATATTCTGACACTCACTAATTGCACTAAACTGAAAGGGGTAAACTGTAAGATATCACACTCACCGAAACTTGTACAAAGTCCAAACTCCTTATCTCAAGAATAAGAGTCGCAAGCAACTTTTATTAATAAACATGGGCAAATCAATATGTGAATGACACTTACAACAACCAATAGCCAAAATAATTCTGGCCCTATATTACTTTCTCTGTATAGATTGTATTCGCTTTGTAACACTGTCATAGGTGTCATCAGCCAGTCCTAAAACAAACTCAAATTCACATTCCAGTTCATTCCAGTATTAGGGTTAATGTATTTTACTGCACAAGTGCTATACATTTCTTTTGGTATTGACGAATATAGAAACAGCCACTTGAATTATGTGGCAGGGGAGGGAAAATTATGCGGCAGAGTTGACTAAATTATGTGGCAAGAAAAGCAGAACCACTTGGCGCAATGCGGCACATTTTGTGATAGCAATAGTTCATTATTTTGTCTTTTATACAAATGGTAACATTTTCTAGTAAAATATTTCATCAATACCAGTTTAATACCCAAATACTGTAATAATCAACTGAAAGTTGACAAGTCAACCTTTTTCGCAGGGCCTACCACTGCGCAGGAACACATGTCACCATGTTTTTGCTTACCTTTGATCCATTTGAGCTAAAAACTTTTATTGTTAAAATTTGCAGATTATAAAGCAATTGATAGATTATGTGGCCAATGCAGAAAATCCATAACTATGCGGAAATTGCTGTGCGTGCAAAATCACTTAATTCCAGTGTTCTTGAATATAGGGTAAAAATGAAAGACCCTAGAACTCTGCAGAATCTATATGTAAAAATTAAATGTCCTCGTGGGTCATGTTTGCTGCGCTTATCCAAAAAACTATAAATGGTACAGTTATATTGCCATTATTGCTACTTGACGATATCATCTAAACATTACCCAATCTCATTAAAAAAAAAAAAAGAAAAATTATTTGGACAACAATTCAGCAGATTAAAACAGCACACCTTCCTTACCACCACCATTATCACTACCATCATTGTTACAATCACCACCATCATCACTGCATCTGTGCAAGCCTGATTTTTTTTATGTTTTACTAAGCGAATGCCAGACCTGTTGGCTTTGCCAATGCTTACTTTATACAATGACACTACCAAAGATTATCTGTCAGTCACTCATTGTAGCAGGGATCTCAGCAACCTTTTGAAAACAAGAGCATGCACTCTCCTTCTGCAAAAATAAGCAGTTTCAGAAAACAGCAGATGGACTGCTTCGTGATGTCCTACCACTTCTCTAGTGTTCTGTGCCATGCAAATGCTAACAAACAATAAACATAAATCCAGGCAATTTTATTCATGTGTCATAGCACCTGCCTTTCAACAACACACCCCACGTGATGCCGGATACATCTGCGAGAGTATGTAAGCACCAAAGAGGAAGCTAATCAAAACTCTCCCGCTTGTAAAACCAAAAGGAAGATGCGCTGAGAATTAGCATAGCCCAAGCCCTGGTGGGCAAACAAAGCAAAACGAACGCTTACTTTGTATTATAAGCAGCCCCAAAAGTCCTTGATTGTGTTTTTTTTTAAGTGAAATGCGGTGCATGAAGTCTCTGTATTTGCCGCACATTCCCTATCACGTGATGTGGCCGCGCGCGCGCCAGCAGCGCGAGCCGAACAATGACGCTGTGATTACTGCAGCAAGGGCTTCTGAAAGCCCAAGTGCTGCTGTTCCAAACCGCTCACTGCAGCTACAGCAAATGCAAATGTGTCATTCGGGCACAAAGGCGATGCAAATATCCGAAATTGTGTTTGGTTGAAACTGAAACTATTGCAAACGTTTCAAACCAGAAAGCGCGAGAGGTAAAATAACGCTATTGGGACAGAAGTACTCATTTCACCTGTGATACTTACTGGAGCACTGGGCCACGCAACGTCATCTCTTAGTCAAGTCGTTAAAGATTTTTCCCCATTGGTTATGTGGACCTTTGTTAGCTGACGTGAAGCATTGAAAGGGAGAAAACATCAACAGTATATTTCTAATTTGTTAATTCCATGTGACTCCACAGTAAGGACCAGGAATCGCTGAATACGATTGAAAGGTTTTACTTGGATTACCAATCAAGCCAAGTGTAAATTCAATAAATACATTATTATAATAAGAACATTAGTACAATAAGCAAAGTGAAATATATCTCGATTGAGACACAATAGAATGAGATACCGAATTGTTATAGCCACAATAATAGAAAACCAAATAAAAGTGAAGAGGTGTTCTATAAAGAAACTTCACTTTAAGCCTGGGCGGAAGCCCGCGCATTTCTCGCGAGAAATGCGCATGCGTGGGCGTCCGCGCATGCGCATTTGTGTGAAGAAGTTACCGTCCAGCAAGAAGAGGGAGCCCCGGGACGCCGCACTGAAGGTAAGGTGGTTTATTTACCTTTAACCTTCTTTAAATTGTTTTAAAATGAGGGCGGGCGGGAGGCGGGTGGCGGGTGGCGGGCAGCTCTGCTTTGCTGCGGCGTGTGTGTAGCGCTGCCTGCTACGCCTACTTCGTAAATGGCGAAACAGGCAGCGCTACGTGCACTCCGTGGGCGAAGCGGAGCACGACGCCCAGAGTTACTTCACTTCTCTCTTCTAAACATTAGTTCGATATAGGGTAATTTATCAAAGGTATCTAATTCAGAAGCATCGAAGAATGTGCCAGCATTATCAGACTTCAGTAGAAGTCAAAAGAAAAAGGAAATAAGTGTGTAGCATAAAGCTTCACATTTGCAAGAATAGGCAAGTAGAGAGGTCTGTACCTCTAGCAATCCAAAGGGAATCTGCCGTGACTCTAACTGTGTGAAAACCAACTTAAAAGTAACAGGAAATGCAGAAACATCCCTATCTCCTTTCACACCACCAGTTACCAATCAGAACATTACTTGAGAGCATCTGCAACATTACTCTCAGTTCCCAACCTATCTAACTGAGACAGCGTTTCCCAGCCTGGACCATCTTGCCATCCTGGTACGTGATGACCAGAAAGCTTCTTTCTCCCATTGTTTCTCCACGTTTACTGACAAGTTTCCCTCCTGGCCTATCTATCAGCAGTCTAATACAAACAATAAACCTTTCTCTAAAAACAAAACAATAAACGTGCAAGAAGTGAAAAACATGCCGGCAAGTAAAATGCATTTCAACTGAGGCCGGCAGTCAGGCTAACATTAATTAAGCATTTAATGTGCACTTTGAATACGTGACTACACATGAACACATGTATCTTGAAAATATATATAAAACGTGAGTAAAAGAGTACATGATTACATACGTAAATATAACTTAAAGTGTAAGATTAAAAGGTGAATAAAGAATACATGCTTTCATTATAAACTGAATATAAGTACGCACGAATATAAATCCCTAGCCTCTACTGTGAATATATTTTATTAATACGTTTGAATGCTTCACACACTTTGTTGAAGTTAAATGACACATCGAATATAATGTAAAATGCACGTATATAATTGCATTTCTGTGACGGGTGGAGTCTAAATTGCACTGCTCCATAGTACAGACATTACAACAGTATTTCTGAAATCTTTACTAGAGTGCACAATTTTTCATCTTTTTTGCATTTGAACCACAGAACGACTCGACACCACCCAAACGAGCAGTATGAATAGGCGCAGATGAAGGACACCGGTATTAACAGTACAAGGTAAATAGCACATGTAGGGGCATATTTATCAATCTTTCACGAAGTGCAACGCAGCAAGCCACATTGGTGTGCTGCGTGACAAGGCAGGAATGCACCGTTTTCAACATTATATAGGGCATCCCTGTCCTTTCCTAGTGATGGCGTACTTTTGGCTGCCTAGTGCCAATCCAAATACCCTTATGTCATGTTGGAAGTGTTCCTGTATTGTAGGCAGGATCATTTTTGTGCAGGAAGGTACTCCTTCCTGCACAAAAGCAGAAAAACAATCCTGGAAGGCATTTTACTCTTTCCACGTGTGCTGCAGAATGCAGAACACATAGAAAAAGGAAAAAATAAGGAGAAATAAAGATATTTTGCCTCGTTATGCCTCATGTGGGGTGGTGTAGTTTTCCCACTAATGGTAAATCTGGGTATGCGCCAGAATCCATGGGCGATGCGTGGGAACAACCACTCTCCGCACATGGAACGCCTCCCTGCTGCAGAAAAACGCAAGGCAGCAATCACGCAGACCAGGCCAGGCAAGCAGTAATTGTGGTCTGTGCAATACTGGTGCTACGCCATGACTCATAATCTGGGCCTTGGGTGGTGGAAGCCCAGTGGTGTTATAGGACACTTCAAGGAGTCTACTAGCATGAATAATATTTGTGCTGACCATTGAGCATGTTTTCCACCCTTAAAACAAGTTACTTATACAAATAGGGAGGGACATCTGCTAGCCATTTTCGTGCATTTTTTGCCTGCACTATCACCACGTGTGGTCTGTTGCCATCAGTTAACAGCTTTGGGTAAATGCCTGGTGTAAGAAACTGGCTCTATATATACTGCACCAAAGTGAGGTACAGTGTGTATAGAGTCCAAGAGTCTCCAGAGGTTTGGCAGAGGTTAAAGTTAGATCGAATCTTACTCTCGAAAGTGGTAGCTTGGTCGAGCAGTAAGGCAGTATCAGAGGACAGTGTAAAGCATTTGATGTACACACTCAGTCAGCAAATGGTCTCACACACTCAAGAACTGAACTCTAGGCCAATTGTTTTGTATAAAAAATATACTGTTGTTTTATTTCTAGAACCAAGCAAGCCTGGTACAGGTAAGCATATAAATACTTTGCAGTAGTAATTGACTTGTATGAACACAGTTCAGAATTGCAGTATAACTTGTACTGGTTTTGGTTACAGGTTTAAGAGATCAGTTTGCAACACATTGCAGGTATAGTACATTCAATTGAATGGGCTTTTTAAGTAAAATGCAGTCAATTACTTTTCAGATTACTATTCTAACCACAGGACTGGATCCTAGATTCAGCCCTGGGACATTTCCTTAAAACAGGTGAGTAAATGCGTTTTGGTTAAAGGTACGATTTTTAAAGAATATTATTGCATTTCAAGAATTGACACTTAGAAACTTTTTCACATAGAATTACCAATGTTATCCTATGGGAGGAAATTCACTAAGCAGGTAAGTTACTTTTGCGTTACTTTTGTAATCCAGTGCTGGACTCCTAGATTCAGCACTGGGACATCTACTTAAAACAGGTAAGTAATTACGTTTTTGTAATTTGTAAGATTTTTAAAGAATATTCTTGTATTTCAAAAGTTGACACAGAAACTTTTTCACAAAGAACCCCCAATGTTATCCTACGGAAGGAAATTCAAAATCAGGTAAGTTACTTTTTAGTTACTTTTCTTATTCAGTGCTGGACACCTGGGTTCAGCACTGGGACCTTTCCTGCAAACAGTTGAAAAAATTAGGTTAGGTTATTTGTGCAACTTTTAAGGAATATTCTTAGTTTTCAAAAGTCGACACAGAAACTTTTTGGGAGAAAACTGTCAATGTTATCCTATGAGGAAAAGTGAGTTATTGGTCTCGAGGTAAGTAATCGGTCTTATGAGTTAAGGTTCTGGGGATAGACTCAGGGGTCTCTCAGGCTCAGTGATGCACTGTTTTTGCACCCCCAGTGGCACTAGGGCGGCCAGGTGCAGAGTGTTGAGGCCCAATGTTATCCTATGGAGGATAAGGGGGCTCCGGTTGGTGGCGGCTGGCAAGCAGGCCACGGGGTTGTGGGAGCAAAGCTCCTAGGGTTAAGCTCAGGGCAAGTTGGGGACCAAGTTAGCACCAAAGGGGCACCCTCAGCGGCGCTAGGGCAGCCGGGTGCAGGGTGCTGTTTTGAGGTCGGGTGCCCTGTTGATTTCAATGGAGATTTTCGGTTTTGGTTTTCAGCTGCAGGCTTGGTCCAGGAAGACTTCTGGGAGAAACCAACAGCTGGGCAGGTAAGTTGGAGGGCTCGGAGACGTAAGTGCACCTCGGGCCGTTTCTCCAGGGCGCAGGACGGCTGGATGCAGGGGTGTCTTTTGAGGTCGGATTTCACCTTACTGGGCCACTCGCGTTTTGTTTTTTTGTTTTTTTGCGGTTGAAGGGGGGGTCTCTGTGCAGAGGCTGCAGGCGACGTCGGGGAGTCCTGGTGGGGTCAACCCACGGTGGACTCGGACTCTGGAGTGATGGGGGACCTCGCTGGGACCAGTGGGCCACTCGAACTCGGGCCGTTGGCGACGGGTGCAGTGGAAGTTCTAGGCATCTGGTTTCTTTGTTCTCAGCAGGCTCAGAGTCTGTTTTCGGAATTTCTTTTGAACAGGGCTGCTGTTCACAGGAGATTCGGTCTTTGTTGAAGGCAGTCAGTCCTCCCAGGGGTTCTGGAGATCGTTAGCTGCAGAACAAAATGATTTTTGGCGCAGTATCACTGGAAACTGCAGACGGGCCGGTAGGGCTGGGGCCAAGTCAGTGGTTCTCTGCAGTCTCCTCTGCTGGGTGTCTTCTTTCGTCCTTTTTCTTCTTAGGTTGCAGGAATCTGAGGAAGGAAGGTTCAGGGTGCCCCTAAATACTAAATTTAGGGGCGTTACAGGTAGGTAAAGGGCAGGGACCAATGGGTCCCTTCCCTGGGGTGGGTACACCCCCTATTCTGCCACTCTCCAAAGGGAGGAGGGCAGGAGCCTATCCCTGGTTGGCTGGGTCCCCTCATCCTCAAGATGGCGGGGACTCGAGGTTGTGCTTCACCTTGCCTCCCCACCTTAGGGGTGGAGTTGGCAGAGGTGGGCACTCCTCTCTTCCTCACTTGTTCTTCCCGCCGGTTCTCCCGCCCAAAGTGGGGGGTAGAACCAGTGGGGACCAGTTGCTGAAACCAGCATATGGTCTGGAGAGGCTCACAAAGGTGGCATGCCTTTGAAGCTTCTCCTTCGTGAACCCTGCCCATCCTGGGAGAGGAGGCTTGGCACCTTGTCCCAGAATGTGCATTGTTTCAGGCCCCAGAGAGCAACAGACTCTCGACCCAGGGGTCCAGAAACATGTCTGGTGGTGGCAGCCTGCGCAGCCACTCAGTCAGGTCACTGGTAGTTGGTCATTTTTCAAGGGGCATCTCTAAGATGTCCTCTGTGGTGCATTCTACATTAAATCCCACACTGGCATCAGTGTGGGTTTAATGTGCTGAGAAGTTTGATACCAAACTTCCCAGTCTTCAGTGCAAACATTATGGTGCTGTGGAGTTCGTAATGACAACCTCCCAGCACCATATACTCTTAATGGTAGCACTGCACTTACAGGGCCCAGGAATGGACCTGGGTACTGTAGGGGTACAGGGCTCATGCACCTGTACCCTCACCACTGGCATAGGGCACCCAGCTAGAGGGGTGACTGATGTATGCCAGGGCAGTGGTTTGTGGGCATGACACACAGGGATGTGTCCCAATGTCGACTCTTTGCTTGGTTCTGCACCTAGACACTCAGCCTGCAAAGGCAGTGTGTGTGTGTCAGGGTACAGGGCCTCTAAGGATGGCACAATAAGTGCTGATGTCCTTAGGGGCCTTCTCTGATCACAGTGCCCTGGGTACGTATGGCACCATTTACCAGGGGCTGACATGTGGCCAGAGATGCCAATTGGGTTTTGTTTTCGGGAAAGAACACAGGCCCTGGGGTCCTGATTGGCAGGGACCCAGAGCACATCAAGTCAAAGAGCATCAGTAGTCTGGCAACAAAAAAAAGGGGGGGAGTTATTGCAACATTAACCCACTTTCTCACACCTGGGCAAAAAATAACCATGCGTAATCCCTACTCAGTTCCTACCAAGGTAAGTGCTACATGTGTTAAAATAGACTAGCACCCAATTTAGTCCTTGTATCTGGCTCCAAATGACAGCATAAGCCCAGTAGGTTTAAAACTCATATAAGAAATAAAGGAACATTAATAGTCATTTGCTGTTGTGAATCATTTGCAACAATCTTGAGCGCATGATGTGACATCTCGTCATGGGGCATCTCTGTATAACTATGCCCTTGTGTATATTCAGGGCTTTAAGTGGGATGAAAAAACTGGAGAGGGCTTTCAAAGGTGCGTGGCCAATGTACTTAAGGGCGTGGCTTAAAACACATACGCTAAAAATCTGTGCTTAGCATAGTGTGCTGCCCGACTTGTATTTTGCTGTTTCTGTCATTGCATCCAGATATATGATACAAGAAGTAACATCATACCTACAACAAGTCAGGACTATTGGCTTTGTCAAAGGTTGTTAGTTGCATAGGATAAATAAACAGCAACTGTGGCTTCTATATAATATTGTAAAAGCTTCCACTTAAAGCCCGGGTGACACCACCACAATGTTGCTGCTCCTGAGTTTCAAACAGAGAGAGGAAATCCAGAGAGAAAATGACTCTCTTTAAAGGATTTGCCTTCCCCTACAACACTCACATTGCAGGACATCATGCCGTAACTTCTCCACTAGTGAGAAGGGAGCAGTGTGAGCACGCGCACATCGATGTTCCTGCTGTAACCGCAGTCCGGAAAAAAAACGGACCATCTGTGCCAGGGCACAAAACAGAGCCCGATAGAGACCCGTTTCGAGCCCCCCTTTAAAAAACTGCCAGGTGCTCAGCACCGGTGAGACCCGGCCCACTTAAAACCCTGTGTATATTCAAATAAATCGCATAATACCATTGTTTGTGGGCCTCAGCAAAACTCACGTTCTCAGGGCCTGAAAGCAAACCACAAATTGGGTAAAGATGACATCACAAAACGCAGATCGCCCTAATGTTTGCTGGAAATCGTTTTAACCTAGTAAACTTTGTCTCTCTCTGAAGGTTGGTAAATCTATAAGAGGGTGTGCTAGGATTATACATATAATGATTTGCTCTGTAAAATTTGATTTGTTTTTGGCATTTATGTTGTTCCTGGAAATGGAACCCCGCATTGTGATGAAAGATCCTCCATGCCTTGAAGCAGCTCCTGCCATGCTTGTAGGTCCATCTTTCTGGGGAAAATGTCTCACTTAGATGGCATGCATGACTAAAGTAGGCTGCCCAGCTATGGCTCATGTGAAGCAGGTGCTGCTGCAGCCACACTGGTGTTTTGGCAACTAGGCTATCTAACTTAAATGATGCCCAAAGTCCTCAAGTGACCAGCACAATGATATGACTACGTCCACTCAAGAAGGGAATTAATGTTAATTCTACAACAATGAAAGAGAAACGCACCAAGATCTCAACTACATAATTGTACCTTGAAACAGAATATGGAAAATCTAAATCGTACCACAAGGCATGTTTGACACACCGGCTCAATGAAAAATAAACACCCACAACGTGGCACACAAAGAAAAATAGATGGCGCACAAAGGTATATGGGTAAAAATTGCAGCTTTTTGAAAAAAAATATCGAGAGGTGAAGGAAAAGCACCGAAATAAATGAAAACTATAAGAAAGAAAGAACACAAAAAAATTGTGTAGCAAGTGGAAAATTGATACACTCGTGATACCACAATTAATGCACAAGAGGCAACTGGATGCCAAGCATCTGGTGACACCCATATGTTGGCCCCAGACTGTACTGGGGGTGAATATTTGATACTGTTCAGCATTCCGTCGACCATCTTTGTTTTGCAATTTTTGCCCTGAGTGGCATGGGTAGGACCATAGGATGGCCCCGTGCTTGCTACGCCACCGAATTCAAGCTAGCTTGGCTGATGAAGGCTGATACCCCGAAACTGGTCCCAGGATGCTTGTTTCCGGTCCAGGAAGGACCTGGCCTGGCAGTTCCGGATGGACTGTTCCCATGAGGAGCAGGGTCAAGGCTGATGTGTATATGACTGGGACCAAAGCTGAATGGTGTTACAAGGCAAAAACAATGGATTCAGTCCCGACTGTACTGGGGGGTGAATGTTCAACACTGTTCAGCATTGTGTCCATCGTCTTTGTCTTGCAATTTTCACCCAGAGTGGCAAGGGTATGCCCAGACGTGAGTCCCGTGCTTACTACACCTCTGGATTAAAGTTAGCCTGGCAGATGAGGGGCGACACCGCGAAACCGGTCCCAGGATGCTTGCCATCCGGTCCAGGGAGGACCTGGCCTGGTAGTTCGGAATGGACTGTTTCCATGAGGAGCAGGGTCAAGACTGATTTGCATATGGCTAGGTCCAAACTGGAATGGTTTGGCGAGCAAATAAACTATGGATTTAGTCCCAGACTGGACTGGGGGTGAATGTTTGACACTGGTCAGCGTTACTTCGATTATGTTTGTTTTGACACCCACATAAACACATGCATTAGCATCAACTCCCATCTCACCTCCATTTCGGTGAATATATAAAGCTGAAAGTATTGGAAAATGGCGATGCAACCATTATGAGAACCTCAACATCACACGTGTAGCTATGGGTGGCCTGCACACTCAAGCAGCGCCTCAAGATGAGGAGCACACACAGGCAAAGGATTTTCAGGCCACGTCTACTGAGAATATCTCTAGACATTCAGGGGCATATGTATCAAAATCCGTTATTGTGATTCTCAAATAGCGATTTTTTTGAGAATCGCTATTTGAGAATCGCAGAACGGGATGTATTTAAAAATCCGCAAATATTTTGCGATTTCTTGTTATTCCTTAATTGCGATTAGCAAATTGCAAAATTGCAATTAAGGAATACCTTCCCATTCATTCCTATGGGCCAGGAGGCCCATAGGAATGAATGGGAAGTCATTCTCAATTTGCGATTCGCAATTAGAGAATCGCAAATTAAGAATAATTTCAAGGGTGCAAGGGTGTCATAAGTAGACCCTGATGCACCCCTGAAATGAGCATGTGTGCGCATATGGTGCACATGCATGCCCTAAGGGCATGTATGTGTGCCACATGGCACTTTGAAAAATGCCAAAAAGTGCATTTTTCAAAGAAATCGCAAATTACCACCAACTTGAAGTTGGTGGTAATTTGCGATTTCTTAAGGAGAAATCGCACAACTTGGGTGCTTGTTACATAGCATTTAAGGAATCGCAATTTGCGATTCCTTAAATGCTTACGCAAAATTAAGGAATCGCAAAATTAGCGATTCCTTAATAATGCGATGCGAAAATGGCTCATACATCGGGTTTTGCGATTTTGTATTCGCAAACGCTGTTTTTTTGCGAATTGCAGCGTTTGCGAATACAAAATCGTTTGATACATATGCCCCTTAGACTTTACAAAGACATCATCATTACCAGTTCTCCATACATCATAGCATGAGTCCCGAAAGAAAGCAGCAGCATAGCTGCTATGGGCATCACGATTCTGTGCCTCGGGGTCCCAGAGAGTCACCAGGGACGTAATCAGCGACTTTAATCGCCCATATAAAAAGCTGCATGCCTTGTGGACTTCCCAAGCACACCCCAGAGAGAAAAAAACACTTCTGTGACATCAGTAGGTTTATTCTTACTGCAAGGGCTAGGGATTTCACACATAACCGTATAGAAGCCCCTACTGCCCATTTGTGTCGGTCTGGCCTAGAGGGCAAGTTGGCAGGTCTAACACATTAGTATTGGCTGTTTGTCTCCTGTGGTTCTGAGTCGACTATTCAGTTTCCCGAGCATTAAAGAAACATAACTTCTGGTTTTCATGTTAAGCTCTCTGATGCCCTTCAGCCAAATTTGCTATTTATAAACTGCAAAAATAAGGAAACATCCAATGGTCAAAGGCCTTCTCTGACATTGCAGTAAACGACGGGCCAAGGATGTGATGCTGCTAGCTGATATGGCATTCACACCTAGCCCAACAGTGTGTACTGGAATAACACAAAACCACATTGGTGCCAGCACAGGCACAAATACAGAGAGGACACTCACCAACAGACTTACCATTACTTGCCATCACTATGGCTAGGCAGAAGATGGTACCGCTGACAGTGTCGGAATGGGCCAAAGAACAGGCCCAGGCACCAAAATAAAAGTGGCCCCCATTAGCGTATCAGATAGCTAAAAAACTGGCCCCCATTTGCAAATCGGGGCAGTTTTCTACTTAAGAAGCCAAGCTGTGTAAGTGTTTTGCAGGGTATGGGAGACCTTGCGTTTGTGATTGGTGTAGGTAATGTTTGTGGTAACATCAGGGGACTCAACAATAAAAACCATCCCACTGAACCATAAAATAGTCCCACAAATGGACAAAAGACTGACCTAGACACTGACCTGTCAGACCAGCCCTTCGGGTGGTGCCTGATTGAACTATTGTCCAGTCCCACCCTGGCTGCTGACTATGAAACCTGCTCATAGCTGGCTTTCATCCTATCCTGCATTTTTTCTAATTCCTAAACCTTTCCATTGCATTTTCAATCGTGTGCCAATCACTAATACTACTGCTGCCTGAGTGTCCCACATAACACTCTTTTGGGCACTCTGTAATTTAATCAATCAATCAATCAGGGTTCTTATATATCGTTGCTACTCACCAGTTAGGGTCTCAAGGCGCTGGTAATTGAAGCAGTCATCTCATTCACAAGGCAAGTTTTTTAAAGCACTCAGTACTGTTTGATCTGAGATAACATACTCAAACTCTGCTTGGCCCACTGTTTCCCTTTCGCGAGCCCATCATCCTCTTCTGCGCCTTCTCCCATACCTATGATTTAGGAATTTCACCCATTAGAATGCACCTGTACAGATGGTAGCATCTGGCTCCTCTGCATCTCCCGCCCTTCGCAAGAGAATTTGTGCCCAGCAAAAGTGGCAAAGCCCCATCCGGCCTCTGCTCACCAGCTCCTATGACCTGTGAGTCGGCTCGGGCACTGTGAAAGTGTGAGATCCTTCCATAAGCATGAATGACCTTGTCCTCCCATGATGTCATGTGGTGTCTGGGGATGCGGCAGACATTTTCTGTGCCTAACGTAAGCTTAACTCTTCGCCCATGTTCCCTTATATCTCTTGAAAGTTGGCTGCCCAACCTTCTCACTATGGTGTCTGGACCCATACTCAGCAATAGAACTCAACTCGGAAGTATCCAAACACCAGAGGAGTCTAAGAGACTGAATAATCTAGTCTTCAAAGGAATAGGGACCGGCATTTCCTTTGAGGGAACGACGAAATAATGTGTCACAGGAAATTAAGATATATCTGGAAATGAAAAGAGTGACAGCGCTAGCATAATACCACAACAAGCAGTGAGGGGTGCACACTGAAAGATGTTCAAGGATGGTACTGCTGAATGAACTTGGCTTGCCTGGTGAAATTTTGGGGGATGCAGTCAAGGATTAAAATAAGCCAGCATTTCTTGTACGGTTTCACCGTTTTCTGGTGTGGCACGTCCAGGTTGGCTTCCGATGGCGCTGGAGAATGGATGGAGATGAACAGAGCATCTCAGTCTAATGGGCAGTGCCATCTTGCGCAGCTTTAAATAATGTTGCTCAGACATGGCTCCGTTGGAACACACCCTTGCAGGCATGGAACCGTGCAGGCATGGAATGGGTACACACCGTTCTCTCCATGTAACCTTTATCCTTAGCCCTTCCAAAGGACCTCAAAGCGAAACACGGACTTCCAGCCAGAGCTCCTTTAGAACGCCTTTAGAGTGTGTCTCTCAAGCTCCACACACTTGATGCACACATGGAGCGGATCCTTTGAGAGTTCTCTCATGTCTGTTGCGTTGTGAGGCCTCCCAACTTTGTCAATCACTGGAGCTCTATGAAAGTGAGGCTTCCCCATAATCTTATTTCCTTTTCCCTTATGCCTTTTTTATATGAAAGCAAAGTGCTCTTGGATGGGCCTACACTGTTGATCCATCTGTGCCCTGGAATTCCTTTACTTTGTTCTCTGGTAAGTCCAGGTGCTGGAAGACCTTTCTATTTCATCATGTCCCTGGAGGATTGTTGGGCTGTCCTAGTTGCGTATTCCATGCCCATCCCACCACTGGCCATTCGTTCAGTAGCAGTCTCAACTGGTGGCATAACATGTTTAATTGTGATGCAATTTGACTATTTTGTACTAGGGGACACTAGCACCTGCATATGATCCCCTTGTGTTTTTCTGTTTCTTTGGCAAATCATCCTCCAAAGTGGTTGTATGTCTTGTTTTACGAGCACCGTTTCTTCTTTAATGAATTTGAGTATAGTAGGTCCAGCCAACATGTCTGGTTATATTCCTCCCATCAATAGCATGTTACCACTTGGAAGCTGTTATCACTAATCTCTTCTATTGCATCATTTGCTGTGAAATTGAACTACAAAGTTGATTGGTGGAATGCTTTCAAACACATCCTTCTAGTACAGCGGTCTTTTAACCACCCCAAAAACGATGGAATGGATTGTGGCCTGAGAAATTACTAGGGGCTGAATCTTTCAGAGGTATTCCACCCGCCTTTCTGTTTAAGTGTGACCGTACGATAAGTATGCTGAGATGTAGCCGGGCGCTCTCTGAGCTAAAGAACTCAAGCCACATCTCGTTGATGAGGCCTAACATCACTGAAACTGGTCTGGGATTGCCTGTGCTCTCATGTAGAAGACTATTTTCTATTGTTTCTGGATCAAGTCTTAGAGTCCCTGCCTGAGTGGTGTAGTGGGAAAACTGATAGACTGGACTGTATTGCAGCCTGACTGATTGCCAGTAGCTGACAATTTTGAAAGCGTTTCTTCCCATCATCTCAGTATTTCAGTGTGATACCCTAGGTGCAACAGGTGAGGCCAGGTGGGGTTCTTGTGTTCTCTGTGACACAGGACTCAAGCTGCACCTGTATGATGAGGTCCAACAAGGCCACAGTTAGTCTCAGGTTGCTTGTGTTCCCTTCGAGATGCGACTCGATCAAGCACTCTGGCCTGGACTGGTCCTAATGGAGGAAGACCAAGTCTGATTTGCGTATGGCAGCTCCCTGGAGGAGTGGGACAATGTGCAAAAAAACACTGGATTGGAATGCCTCCTGAGCAATTGCCCATGGCTGAGAAAATTGCAAGCATTCCCCCATCACCTTTGTGTTTCACTGTATAAAAGAAGGTTTATGTGTGGAAGCCATGTGAAGCACCACTCAGGTATAGTAGTTCTGGGAGAGGAGGACTGAGAGCAGCTGTACTTAACTGTCTGAGCTATGCTAAATACTAAGACTTTGCTGCTCCTCTAAAAGTATACATTTCTCTGCATGAGTCCACAAATTGTCTATAGAAGCGGTGCAGTTGGAATCATTGATTGTGTCCATTTGAGGTTAACTTTTATAGGCAGGGGAGCAGGTGCCTTGCATGAGCCATTGATTGCTGGCTGGAAATCTGAGGTGTGCTATGTACGTAAGCGTAAAGTAGATGGATTTTAATTCATCACAGGTAGTATGCCTTCCTTCTCATCATCATCATCAGTCTTTATTCGATTTAAAATGAATCATAAAAGACACAAACATAAAAGCAAGAGCACAATTATTGTGCCCACAATGATACCGGACACCAATAAATACATTAAAAAGACTATTAAGAGAAACATTAAATAAGTAGTATGCTGATGAATAAATCTTGAAATAGTAAAAAAACACACTATCAGTTACACATTCTAAATCACTAGGCTGAAAGACCAGGCTCGACACACATTGATAACCCAGTTCCCATGTTCCCTAACAGAGCTCCTGGGGTGTTCTTGATCGCTTTTCTCCGTAAAGACCATGCCCAACCCAGATATTTAGCTAGGGCCACTGAGACAATTGTCAGAGAGCTAGTGCGCAGAATTCGAAATGCCACAGCACTGCTCCTGGTACCAAGTGTCTTACACAAAGGGGAAAGCCAGACGCATCTTGGGGTAATAAGTGTCGGACAGGCAAACAGGAAATGAGCAATTGTTTCTGATTTAGCCCCACATACAGGGCACGATTCCTCCAGTTTCCTATCCCATCTCCCTGTCAGGGATCTAAGGGGTAAAGACCCAGCTCTAAACTGGAAATAGAGTTTCCTGTCCCCCGTATTAGTAACCAAGTCCCAGTATGATTCTAGAGCAGGGACAATTTTAGCCTCTAGAAAGTTAGCAGACATCCCTGTGGCTCTATTCAATACCTGGAGGTCTACCCTATCCCAATATGCCTTTTTGAGGGAGTTCTTTGATGGAAACAGGGCTGTCGTCGGGTCATGCCATAACACCTCCATACCCATTCCTTTCAGTGTCTCATGTAAGCTCTTTAACCATACGATTTTATGGAAAACATCAGTTTTTATAATGTCCATAAGACCATTGGCGTAGTGGGAGAGCTCGGGAGTAGTCCAGAGTCTCCGCCAGTATAAAACCGGTCGGAGCTTTGCAATGTCCAAGATGGACCTCCTGCCTAAATCGTGTCTAAGTGGGATCAATGGAGTGCTCTGGGGGAGACCAGTTATACTCCGAAGGAATTTGTTTTCAACACTAGATAAAGGGGATAACTGGTCAAAGCCCCAAAGCTCCGCCCCATATAGCGCAGAACTTAAAGCCTTGGCTTCATAGACTTGCAGTACTGGGCTTATTGGTTTTGTGAATGACTTACTAAATTCCCTACTTAGAGCACCGGTTAGTTGTTTAAATCGCAGGGTGGCCAGTTCAATGTGTTTACGCCATTTGTTATCATTTGATATTTGGATACCAAGGTACGTGAAATTAGTTACCATCTCCAAAGGTTGACCATTCATAAATACCTTTTTTCCTCGAAAACTCGCGTGGGGGTTAAAGGCCATGAATTTTGTTTTTGTCACATTAACCTCCAGACCATAGTCAAGGCAAAAGTTGTCAAACAAGCACAGGGCTTTTTGCAGACCACTTGACGTTTTGGATACGATAAGCGTATCGTCTGCAAACATTAGTATAGGGATGGGGATTCCAGCCAACCTTGGGGCGTCAATGTTTGCAGAAAGCATGAGATCAACTATTCCATTGATATATAATGAGAAGAACGTGGGTGCCATAGTGCAACTTTGGCGCACACCATGCTCAACCGGGAACTCAGGGGTAACCTGACCTGGCCCACCCCATTGGATCCTAGCGTAGTTGGACTCATGCAAAGAAAGCAAGATTGTCCTTTAGACATGTGCCAGAGGTTATTGCAGATAATTAGAAGTAAAGTCGCTTCAGTAAAGGTTACCCAGAGGCAACAGGAATATTTATACGTGTTTCTTCTTCTCTTAAGCTGCAATGATAATTCTTAAATGGGTCCTTTAAAGTACACCAAATAACCTCAGCAAGTGAAAGTCCAACGTCATGTCCCAAACCCAACTTACTTCAGGCTGTCAGTTGTTGTAGACACCGGTGGGGCAATCAGAGGGTTGGACATGAGGTTCATTTAATTTCTTCCAGTATCTCTTGTAAAATTTCTTTGATCACGCGTGGTTTCTTCCTCCAAATCGTCGCCAGTGTAACATTCCATAAAATAAAGGATGAGTCCTTGGGTTGCTGTATCCAGATGTAAGTTTATTTTCATTAATCAGGAATCAATGTACAGGATACAGGCCCCAGTTAAGATCCAGTTATAGTCCAGTTAAAACCCAGTTAAGCCCCACCGGGAGCAGCTGCCCTGCTGCTCAGCCTCAGATCTAACTGGCAGTAGAATCAAACATACACAAAAGGAACTCTTGGGTGACATCACAGATACAGGCTGAGGGGCTTAGAACAAACACAGAAGAAGGACAGAGAAGAAGGAAAAGCAGGATGTAACACAATCGCATAACCAAAGTCAGGATTTCATTAGGGAGACCGAGCTCTTCCAGAACTGCCCACAACCGAATACGAGGCACGAGGTCAAAGGCAGCTCTCAGATCCACAAAAGCTGTGTAGAGGCTGCCTTTGCCAGGCGTCACCACCCGCCAGTGGAGTTGGACAAAGCGGAAGACCTGGTCCACTGTGCTGATTGATTTTCGGAAACCTGCTTGGAAGGGTGACAAAATGTTATTGTCATCAATCCACTCCTGGATCTGGTTCAAGACCATCCTCCCAATCACCTTCTGTATAGAATCTATCAAGCTGATCGGCCTGTAGTTGCATGGAAGTGCCTTGTCGCCCTTCTTAAATACAGGGATTATGACAGCCCCCCTCCAAGATTTGGGGACAGGAGCACCCTTGGCCACAGCATTGGCCAAGAAAGTAACATACTTGCTCCAGCTGTCTTTATCATGAAGGAAGACGTCGGGAGGAACCCTATCTGGCCCAGAGGCACGGCCACTGGTGACAGAGCCCAGAGCCTTCAAGGCATCTTGGATACAAAAGGGATCTAGGGAGAAGGGAACGTAAATTGGAACCCAAGCAAAATTAAACAGGGGATTACAGGCGTATTGGGGTTTGAAGTATCTGACCCACTCCACCTGGGAAACATAATTCGAGGGGCTATCAGGTCGCGCACCACTGCCCCACTTGATGATGTTCCAGAATGTCCGGGAGTCTTTGATGCTGCATGCGCTTTTCAGATCAAGCCAGTGTTGTTCGTCCCAGTTCCTTTTGGCCGTTCTTACAGCTTTTTTATATAGTGATCTAGCTAGGCGAACAGAATCATTAAATCCACTAGAGAGAGCGCTAGCCAAGTTGGCCCTAGATAGCCTACAAGCGTCGTCGTACCACCCAAGACTCTTGGGTGGGATCTTGTTAGGTTTCCTCCTAGGCTTCATAAAATACGAGCCTATGTCATCAAACAGCTTGTCATGAAGTTCTATGGTTGCTATGTAACATGGCTCAGAGGGCGACATACCCTCGAGCTCCAATATGGCATCAGCTAATTTGTTGTCTATGTCGGCAGTGGCCAAGTGGTTTAGCTTAAGCTCGCGCCACTTGAGTCTGCGCATATCGTTTGTGAGGACAACTTCCGGCGTCTGTAGGTCCGTGGCCTCAGCTACTAGGCGGTTACGAGTCCACCATTGATGGGTGACACAAATAGGGTTGTGGTCACTCTCAACTCTACCCTCGACCACCATATCTAGGACAAAACGCCATAGTTTCAGGCTACATAGAACGTAGTCAATCCTACTGGAGTGGCGACCGTTGTCAAATGTATTGGCCCCAAGTTTATCACCCAGCGTCCTACCATAGTATGCCTTCAGTTCCTGCCTCATACCTTCCGTGTCAGTGTTATTTTTTGATTACAACATTTAGGAGCTTGCACGCATTCACAGCTGCAGTTGTTGCTTAGGTGTGAGACAGGAACAATACTGGCATTCGGATAAGGTATGTGTTCATCCGCTTAGACTGTTTATGGTCCTCTTTTGGCTGAAAGGTAGGTGTTGTATCCTGACTAAGTATGAAGAGATTATCAGTTTGCTGAGTGTGGTGTTACAGGTGGCTGCAGGGCATTTCCATCTTGTGGTGGACATACAGGAAGTTTGTGCTTGCCCATAGCTCAGTGGAAACTGCTTGCAGGGGTGTTGTCTTGGAAGTACAGAGGAGGTTTGGTTATAGTCAGGTAGGTGACCATGTGCCACCCCAATTGTGATGTGTGCAAAGTCACTAGTAGAGATAGCCCCAGGTGCTTCAGCCTTCTGCCCTTTAGTGCCAGGAGCTATGCGTCAAGTAGGTTGTCAACTCAACATCTCCCCATCAAAGTGTAGTTGGGGTTATTAGCCCTATCAACCCCAGCCCTCCCTCTGAGTGTTTGGGAGATAGTGAGGTGATAAAGGAAGAGGCTGAAACCTAGGACTAGTGCAGGTTCCAGCTTTCTGTTTCCTGCTACACTGCTTGAGGCAGGAAGAGGTCTCAGCCCCAGGCAGGTGAGAACCTGAATCTGCACAGGTAACAGAAGGAAGGTAAAAGAAAAGTTGTGTATGTGTGAGTGAGTGAGTGTGTGTATGAGTTTGGTGTGTGTACCTGTGTGTTCATGTGTGAGTATTTTTGAGCCTTTGTATGTGTGTGTGTTGTGTGCGAGAGTGAGGGAAGGGTTGCACGAGAATGAAGGCGAGGGAGTGTAATTGTGAGCGTGACAGTGAGTGAGTAACTGAAAGAGTGTGAGGAAATGTGAGTGAGGGAGTGAGAATCAATGTGATTGAGAATGGGTGTGTCAGTGAAAATTAATGAATCAATGTGAAAATGAGAATGACTGTGCACGAGTGTTAGCTTGAACATGAGTGAGTATTAAGAGGATAGAATGATTGGAAGGTAGTGTGATGGAAAATTAGCATGAGTGAATGTAAGTGAGAATGAGAGTGAGTGAGCACGAGTGAACATGAGTGTTTGTGAGACAGTGCATGCTAGGGAACATGAGTGAGTTACAGAGTGTGTGTATGAGTGTGTTATGATTGGAAGTCTGCCTCTGGTGGTAACTCTTGCATATGAGAAATCCTTGGCAAATTGCTGCCACTGGCATGCAGGAGGTCATTCTTGACATACAGGCTACCTGTGGCAAAATGGTGTCATATTGGAGGTAACTCTTAGCCTAATGGACACCCATGACAAAATATGGTCCTAGAACACCAATTGGCAATTCTTGGCATAACTTTTGACATACGGGTCATCCATGGTATATGGACATAATAAATGGCAGAACTCTGATACTGGCTTTTTGTATCTAATTCTTAGAAATAGGCGGCACTCATGGGAAAAGTGGGGAGGCGCCCATGACAGAATACAGACCCTGGCACAATGAAAGTAATTACTGACAAATGAGGGAAACCGACTGCATGTTTTTTTTTTTTTAAATGACGTAAACTCTTGGCGAAAATCAGGCTTCATTGGCTTGGCATACCATTAAAATACCTATAATAATATATAATAATAAAATAAAATATGAGTGCTCTTACAGAGTTTATAGCTTTTAACCACATTTATGAGAAAAATGTACTGAAAAATGCACTATTTGATCAATCTAAAAAAAAATATTTTAGGGCGACAACCCCCTCTTAGCGGTACTAGAAAAATTCAGGCTTGCTCACTTCACACACTTGCTGGAATTTGGGGCAAGTATTACACCCCGCCACTTTTAAAGACCACCAACCACCACCGCTGAGGCACTGATTACAAATGGGTCGGATAAGTGAAGTATTTAGTAGGTGTGTTAAATACCCCCATTCCAAGATTTTCACTTGGAAACGAGACATAACATATGGTATAGACTTGGTATTTGAAGCACAAAATTCTACCTGTCTTGCCCTTTTCCAGGCATTTTCACTTTGGCAAATTTGGGCAGGTATAACCTGTTGAAGTCTGTTAGCAAAAAAATAGTTGGGGCGTGAGAATTATTACACAGCTCAGCATTCCATCTCTGTTTACACAGGGACCAGAAATGTGGCCGACATGGCCGGACTGGCTACCGGGCGTTTTGGCATGCTGCTGAGCTGGGGGCTGATTTCATTGATGGGGACCTGCGTCTGCTGAACGAAATTCGTTTTGCTTTGTTTATTTCGAAGCACACGCAGGTCTCCATCAACAAAATTAGCCCCCACCGCAGTGACATCAGCCCCCAGCTCGGCAGCATGCCAAAACACCCGGTAACCAGTCCAGCCCTGGTGGCCGACATTTTCTAATTACCTTGTAATAAGCGACTCCGAGTTCTGTTTATGGAGGCATCACTAAGCTGTAAATGCTGGGCATTTCTGGTGTTTTTGGGTTCTTTGGTGACTTTACATGCTCAGTGTACCCATTGATGCAAGTGTGCATGTATTTAAGTAGCGATTTGGTGAAGATAAACGTCCTGAACTCGATCATACCCATCAGTTTTCACTAAATGAATAAATTCACCTGTCCTCCTCACAATAGACTAAACCATTCTAGATGTTATACTCTTGATTTGGTGCCATTGAACTAATTATACTAACACTCCTATCTAACAATCAAAGCCGTTTACTTAAATGAGTTAGCATAGTTTTCATAAGAAACAAGAAAAGCGTCCATATAAACATTTTCACTTTTTAAAAGATAAAAAAATTACATTCTAAAGGCATGCTGCATTCATATAACAAATTGGAGATTCTTGTGGGAAAACCTAACATGCATTTAGTTTCGAAGCATAAAGTGCACACTTGTCATAGACAATATCTATCAGATCTCACTAAGATATATCACTTCCATAATTCATGTATTGTAGTACTCTTAAATATTCCTTCTTTGTGTTCTATTACTAAAGATTCAAGCTAAGTATCAGTTAAGCCTTAAAATCTTGTCACCCTTAATTCTGAACAGGTGTTGCCGATATAAATATGCTGGTCTTATTTACAATGTATTAAAACTGACCTGAGAATCGATGGGGTCATTTGCCCGAACTCATAAAGGTACCAGAAGTGATATCAGACACCCTTGATCTCCAAGAGACATTACAAAACCTGTCGACCCAATGAGAGGCTCAATCTGAGGCTGTGGCATGTTACTATAGAAGGTGACTGATAGCAGGCATTGAAACTAGCTGCTAGAACTAGCAAAAGCTAAAGGTATTTTACATTCAAGACATCAATAATCCCTTTGTGGAAATCATAGGGGGTGTCAACAGCCTCATTGTTAGACTTAACATCTTTGGCGTGCTTTCTCCTGACTTTTTGCCTCTACCTCCTCAAGTTTTGATTTTGTACTGGATTTCGTTTTTGCTGGCTTAGATGCTTTGGGAACTTTGCCATTGCTTATCAGTGTCAAAGTGCACGTGCTCCATGTGTAACTTGTTATTACAATTCGTTCTCCCTGACTGGCAAATTTGATTTACTGGTAAGTGTCTAGTAAAGTGCAATGAGTGTGCCAGGGCCTGTAAATCAAATACTACAAGTGGGACTGCAGCCCTGATTGTGCCACCCACAAGAGTAGCCATGAAAACGTATCTTAGACCTGCCACTGCAGTGTCTGCACACAGTTGTGAGCTGCCATGTCGACCTGGCAAGTGCATCCACTTGCCAGGCCCTCACCTTTCCTTTTCTTACATATGAGACACCCCTCAGGTAGGACCAAGGTACCCCCATGGGCAGGGTGCAGTGTATGTGAAAGGTGGAACATGTACTGGTCTGTGTGACATGTCCTCATAGTGAAATACTTTTAATTTTGTTTTTCAGTATTTTAAGGCTATCTGTCCTATTGGATATCATAGGAAATACTTTGTAACATCTTTCAAGTATAACTTCACATTGGGGCAAGATAGAGGCATAACATTTAGGCTCCCTGGACTCAGAATTTATTAACACATCTTTTAGTAAAAATGTTTTTTAAATTGTGTGTTTGAAAATGCCACGTTTAGAAAGTAGACATTTTCTTGTTTCTTCTATGTGCCTCTGAATGTTTGTGAATTGGCTGTCTGGTTTTGGAGTAACAGGGGCTGGGGATGTGCATTCACTGTAGACAGCCACTGGGTGGGGAATGGTTGAGGTGTGCTGGCCCTTCCTGGATGACTCAGCGCTGAGCTGACTAGACCTTGGCTGCATTTAGAGTAGCGGGAGGAGTTTTCCTTGCACCTGAATAGGGCCTGTCTCCCTTGCACAATGCTGTCTCCACCCCCTGTGGTCATACTGCACCAGTGAGGACAGAACTGGTTTGGACTGGGCTTAGAGACTCTTGCACAAAGAAGAACAAAGACAAAATGGGGATTAAGTAGTAGACCTTAAACCCCAGAACTTTAGATCACTTCTGGACTCAAGAGGAACATTTTCCAAGGAGAAGAGCTGAAGAGCTGTGAGGTGGAGTACTGCCCCCTTTTTCTGTGTGCTGTGTGGGGTTGGCCCGCAATTGCTGCTTCTGCCAAGGAAAGGACATAGACTGGAGCTTTGCTGTGAACATGCTTAAAGAAGAATCTCCAAGGGCCTGTGTGTGCTGTGCTCCTGTTCAGAAGTCACAGGGACACAAAGGGTTCACCCCAGCTCCCCTGAACTCTATTGCTGGGAGTACTGACCTGCCAGGAGGTGCCTGTTCCAATTTGGAACCTCTGGAGCTTGTTCCTGCTGATGGGAGCTGGAAGCAACTTGAACGAAGCAAGAAAAGCAATCTCTGATGCCGTCAGTGTCGCAGCTGTGTTGCCACAACCTGCAACGGGGCCAAGGGCACCGCTCGTGAAGTGCACGACGCACCATCCGGCCTGCACCGCAGCTCTGACGCCCTTCGACGCCTGCATTCCCGACGCCAGCGCCCGCACGAACTCCATCATCGCCAGCACCAGAATCCTGGTATCGCGGCTCTGATAACCGCCGAGGGTGACTCCACGAACTTGCCGACTTCGCATTGCCTCATCAGAAGTGACATCTCACTGCAAACGCAATCGACTTTCCCTGTCCTTGCCGACACGATGCCTCACCTTCCCCACGGCAGCCAGGGAGCCGACCTCGACCTCGGCACCGACGCCTCACCTCCACGATACTGTGCACTGTCATAGATTCGTTATCTAAAGGTACTGTTTGTTTGGGGGTCCGTGTAACCCCGTGCCCACAAGCACCGTGTTTTCTACAAGCTGTATTTTGCAAACAACTGTGTTGAAGTGCTATTTTACTACTTGTATGTTGGATTTTGTCATTTTGGTCTTGTTGAATTTAGATAAAGATACTTTATTTTCCTAAACTAGTGTGGTGTCCATCTGTGGTGTCATCACTGTATTACTGTGTGTTTTGAGTTCAAATTCTTTACACATTGCCTTTAGGATAAGCCTGCCTGCTTGGGCCTAGCTACCAAGGGGGTAAGCAGGGGTTATCTAAAGTGTGTATCCCCCTTACCCTGACTGGAAGCAATGGTCCCTATTTGAACCAAGGTGCAGACCTCTGCCAACTAGAGACTCCCAGTTCTAGCATTCATTGAATAGGATTGCTATTTCTCATCACCCCCAAGTAGGTTGTTTTGCGGAAAAGCAGCTAACTCAAATTCTTGGACTCGACTACAGACAGCCAGAGCCAGACTGGGAACCCAATGCAGCCCTGGCAATGTTGAGCGACCAGATCCCCTGCTACTTTTGTTACCGGGGGCCGATATAGTATCACTACTGCAAAACAGGCCCCCAGTAACAAAAATGTCCCACACCGCTGCAAAATCAGCCCCCACCCTTCCAGCCTCCCAGGGAAACGCCCGATGCCCGCTACAGCCAGTCCAGCCCTGCAGACAGTTACGCTATTTGTCAGAGCTTATGTCATCAACAAACACAAATACACAGAGAGCAGGCTTTTGGACAGTCCCCTTTCAACCATTTGTCCTGTCATGAATGAGCATGTTTTGATCATGTTACATGTGTCACAGATCTGATGCAGCAATTATGTTCATGCACTGAGTGAATTTGAGCGCTTGATTAAGGGGCCCCATTTACAAATCATTTTTTATGATTGCAAACACTCTGATTCTGACTTTGCAACAACAAATATGCTTTACTCAATGTGCTTATCCCATTTTAGGAATCAGTAAACTTATACCGTTTCCTAAAATGAGATAGGCACCCCATACTGGTTTGGTATTTGGAAGGAGGCGTGTTTTGCGTGTATTGAAATACTGAATCAGTACTTATGACCAACACCCAGTCATAAAACATTGAAATATTACTGACTCCCGAGTTGGGGTAGTGATGAATTTACAAAAGGGATGGTGTTCCTTTGTGAATGTAAAAAGTAAGTATGTTTGGGAGTGAGCATTGATCCCGGGGATCGCACCAGCCTCTCAAAAAAATTCTTAAAAAATAAAGCTTTTGTTTTTAAACGCAGCTCCATTTCCTTTAAGCAAACAGGTCTTCATTTAAGAAAAAGTTACATTTATTGAAAGATGATCATAGACACTGAGGCTTGCTGGCCCTACTTGGCCACTACTCATGTGATAACCACCAATCAGATTGAGTCACAATTTAGGGCCTACCTTATTAACATTTATAAGGTACGTAAGAGTGCGACTAACTCCATATATCAGAATTTTGCTAACCAACCTTTCAGCACATAGGAAGGTTTGCTTATTTCTTTACCGGCCATAAATTGCGACCAGCATCTTTCAACCAATAATTATTAGAATGGGCCCTTAGTGAGATGTTCCAGAACTGGATTTTAGGCATCAGTGAACATGAATTTCTTAGTTTTCAGTTTTGTGTATGGTAACAAAGTTTGTATGTGCTAAATTCTCACATATTTTCCAGCTGCTCATGTTGTATTTGCCAGAAACGTTTTTTTCCATTCCCTACTGCAGTGCTCTCAGTCCCTAAAAGTCTTCTTGCAGATTTGACATTGTGCAAGTTCTGTGTTGGTGGATATTAAGAAATGCAAACACTGTGGCTTCTGTGTGGTTCTTAGTAAACACATAGAAGTATTGTTTACAGCCCGGTGTTGCAAATGCAGGTTTTCAGCACTGTTAACCTCTACTTGCTCTTTAAGGCAAAAAGGGTGTAAAAGACCATAGTAATGGCGTGGGCCAATCAGACTGACTGGGTTGTTGGGGAGAGATCATGGGTGTCATTTAGATGTGGCCAGAGGTCACAGCTGCAACCCCTGGCTTGCCTCCTGTGACCTTTGGCATTGCCCTTGCGACCATTGGCCTCAGAGGTGGTAAGATCAGCGTCAGTAACATAGGTTAAACAAAGCTCCAATGAGCCTTGTTTACTTTCTGTGTCCCTCAGTTACATTGTACATATGTGTGTTGTCTGCAGCCCATAAGCAGGGGCGTAACACAGGCCCCCGCATCCCCCCCGTGGTGCGGGGGGGGGGCCTGAGCTGCAGGGGGCCCCCTCAACACAGTACTTAGGCCTGAGCGCCCCGTATTAAATCCGGAGAGGGGCCTCTCCGTGTACATTGCGGGGGGGGGGGGGGTCCTTATACCACTGCCCCTAAGCATGTGAAGGGAGCACGAAATACAGGAGAATGAGGTGGGGGGAGAGGGGGGGGGGGGTAGAGGGGAAGGACCAGGAGGAGAAAATAACGAAGGGAAGAGAAGGTAGACAAAGACGGGTGTGTGTGTTTATGTGTGTGACAGAGAGACAGAAAGAAAGGAGGGAGATAGAGCAAGGGATTAAAGAGACATCTTATAGAGGTGACAGGTGTGGGAGATATAAATAGGTGTGAAATGAAAGAGTGAGACAAGTGAGAGTGATCGGTGATAGGCACATCGAAAGGTGACAAAGAGACAGCCGAGAGGCGAAAGGGGGGAGGACCAGTGGCAAGGGATGACTGTATGAGAGGTGTGATACAGATAAAAAAAAAGATAGCGAAGATAGACAGAGAGAGAGACAGGTGTGACAAAAATGATGGGAGATACAACTGGTGATAGACAACGGAGGGGCAAACGGAAGCAGAGAAATAGAGAGAAAGTGCTGATAAGATAGAGCGGTTAGAGATATGGAGGTGATATTGAGACACAGGTATAAGAAAGAGAAAGACAAGAGGGTAAGAGAGATAGGAGACAGGTGAAAGAGAGGTAAAAAAGGCAGAACAGGTGAGAGAGTCAGGTGAGGGGGGAGACATGAGATAGTATAAGGAGAGCAGTGAGAAAAACAGTTGGGGTAGAGGAAGAGACATGAGGGGACAGAAAGAGACAACAATAGGAGAGAGATAACATATACTGACATGAGAAGCAAACAGCTATGTGAAGGGCAAATATAGGTCAAAGGAAATTCGCAAACACTTCCTGTGATGTCATTGGAGTCAAATGACACATGATATCACTTCCTCTACCCCTGGCATTTTGGTGAACTGACCTCCATGGGAGAGATGCGGTCAAGTGGGGACCCAATTTGAGGCCTGCTGGCATACCAGTGGGCAGGGGACTTGACCTGGCTTTGCCTGCAAATATCTTGAATTTATATGGGAGGCAAGGCAGCTTAGCATAAAACAGGTGGGGGTTTTAGTGTAATATGTTAGGAATCTGTGATGAACTATGCTTGGGTTATATTAACCCTTCAATGAAATCTATTTTTCAATTACTGAGGTGTTTATTATTATGATGATAATTCTTAATCAGATATAATTATCTGTACTCTGACCAGTAGTGCAATCTACACAAACAAAATGGTGAAATAAGCAGTGATACTATCACGACTGAACAAAACAGCACGCACCTCTTCCTGTAAGGGTGAGCAGGATTACTATCATGGCTGAACAAAACAGCACCTCTTCGTTTATCTGGGTCGTCATACTCTGTGCGAGGGAAGTGTTACATGGGCGTTGCGGTCTGTGTTTCCACGCAACTCCCATGGGTTTTGATGCATTCCCAGATTTACAAGGATTTGTAAACCTGGGAATGTGTCAAAATCCTACCCCCCCCCCCAAGGCAGGCGTAACAAGGAGAAATATCTTTATTTCTCCTTGTTTTTTCTCTTTCTATGTGTGCTGCAGCACATATAGAAGGAGGAAAACACCTCAATAAATTGTTTTCGTGCAGGACGGTGCTCCTCTCAGCACAAAAACAATCCTTCCTACAACACAGACACCATTGCACCAGGGTGCAAGGGTGTCCGGGTTTGCACTAGGCTGCCAAATTGGCACAAGAGCAGGGGGAAATGACAGGATTGCACAGTACTGGATAAATACAGCCCATTCCTGCCGTTCACTTTGAGTTAGGACAGCGCAGGAAGGTGACTTGCTGAGCTACCGTACTCCAAAATCCCATAAATTAGGCCGTTAGTAACAAGCTGAGTTTCGGCTCCTAGTGCAGTTAGCAGTGTAAGGAGGAAGGATCAGATCCTTATGCAACTGTTAGGAAAAAATGAGGAGGGTTGTAGAGTCATCAGCATAAGCATGTTTTCTTTCATCTGCCTACACCGACCGCCAGTCATTATAAAGACATTGCCTAACATCTCTCAGTCTCATATCAGCTGTACAAAAGATTAGACGTGCCAAGCTATTGTTTACTCTTCTATTTGTCCAGTGAATATCCCGACTTCTGTGTTTAGCCTCAACAGCGGTGTTCCACACATCTGCTTAGACCATGTCGACACCATCGAATTCCACGCAAAGTACTAAGCCAAGACTAGCCATCCTTGGAGTATCATTCCTACGCCCATCGGAGCTGCTGACTCGCACATCTGGTGGTGGAACGGGGCCTCACTGGCAAGAATGGCTAGATGGTTTTGATCACTTCATGAAAGAGTCACAAGTCACTGACCCAGAGCAACATCTCATTGTGCTCAACACAAAGTTCCTTCTGAAAAGAAACATAGAGAAGGATGAGAGAAGGATGAACCCATGGGAGAATTCATCACACACCTAAATGACTGGGAAGCCATTGCACATTTGACACTTTCACGACAGAAGATGCTCTACATCTACGGATTATTGAAGAATGCAAATCACTTAATTGAGGTCTTCTAAAGAAAATATGTACCATGGATGACATAGAAGAAATGACCAGTGTCAATGACCAAGTGGAAGAACACGCAAAAAAGCTGGTGGCGGGGAAATCAGAAAAATGTGTACAAGCCTTCCAGCTACAGGCTTGCCACAAGGACCGACATCAGTCTGAGTATCGGCATGCACCCCAATCCACAGATCGTTGTTGCAGTCTAAATTTGAATGACAAAAGGAAAGACCACCAACTGGAGTGCTCTTGCTGTGGTCAAGACTACCTGCACATTGGACCATGTCCTGCCATAGGTCAAGAATGCCGGCCCTGCGGTAAATAAATTTATTTTGAGTGTGCAGAGTGTCACAACGAGACATATTGAAAAAAATCAAGAGAATTCAGACGTTGACATCAAGCAAAGGCAGAATGTGATTGGGGAGAACTTTCCCTCAGCTCTTCGCGATTAACTCTATGACCGCACTCTACCTGCCGATCTCAATAATCCATGTTCCATGACTCGAGATCACTCACACCCATGTCGCAGGACAGTGATTAATATGTTTGTATGTTTGCTGATCATGATAGGCTAAAGAAATACCCAAGACTACACAAACAAATGGGTAAACACCCAGCTAAATTTATACTAGATAGTGGGGCGTCTCTCAACTACATCTTTGTCATGGAATACAACAAGATGAAGCCGAAGCCCACGCTATAAAAAGCTGCTGTGCTAGTTTACATTTGGATGTCCAAAAAGCCACTGCCAAGCTTAGGACAGTTTAGAATGGCTTTCACATACAAGTAGAGAACTGTAGAAGCTCAAATCCACGTAATTGATGGACCTGAATCTGCAGACTGCCTCTTTAGCCTGCCTACTGTGGAGTGACTGAAGTTAGTGGAAATACTATACAAAATTGACAAACTGGGGAAAACCCCACCAACTAAATGTCCCAGAAGCCCTTCTTCTTCTTTCCTTCACAATAATGCCATTACCATTGGCATAGCCATAGGAATTAATGCCAGAAAAGGAATTGACCCCTAGGTGGTAGAAACAACCAGAATTGGGGTGCAGCAGGACCCTCATATCCCAGGACCTTGCTGCCACTGCACCTGCTGCACTATAGCTCGGTGCTCCCTTGGTCGCTAGAGGAAGACGTTTGGGGATGTTTGACGATGCCGCACCTTTTGCTGCTCTCCTTGGCAGTGGAACACATTTGACCACTTTGAGCACTCACTGTACAGAAACTTGCAACTTAGCAACTGTGTCAGGAACGCTGATATGTGAGTGAGTATATGTATATTAACACCAAAGAAGCCCCACATCCATCTGTAGGCTAGCCAGCCTACGGCTGTGTTCAGCTAATCAAAATTTAAATCTAAATTTGATTCCTTTGTTCTCTTATTCAGATTTTCAAAGATCACAGCTTTATTTCCAGCCTGATCTCTATTTCTCTGCCATGCTACAAAGACCATGTTCAAATAGGATTGCACACTCTTAATTTAATCACAAAGAAAACATGCATTATTTTTTTCCAAGAAACATTTTTTTTTCGTTTTCTAGATATATATCCCTAGGAAAAATTACAACATCATGATGCATTTTGGCACAGTAGCAAAATTCAATTGGTATTATTCTCCATAAGGATAGTTTCCAGTCATTGCAATGTGAATTTTATAACTCATCTGCGTAATAATCAACAAATATACACCTAAACAGGTTGCAGGTGTGATCTCCTGTTTCTGTAACATATAACAAATGGGATCAAATAGTTATTATTCCATCCACTATAATAGCACCTACATTGCACATGCCTCTATAGGTTGCCCCTTACTCTTTATTCATCAAGGCATTGTATTCCACTTTATTGTTGTGCGTGCAAGTCAACATATATGCAATATCCTTGCTCAGATTCATCAGCACTTTCCAAAACTACATAGCTGCCACCCTTTGACTTTGTCAATGCTTGTTTTGTTTCTGTAAAACGTTATTTTTGTGGAGTTGCTGGGCCCTCACCAAAATAAAAAAACAAATATTTACTATAACCTAAAAAATAGCAATTTCCCATAGCAGTCCCTGGTACTGAAGAGAAATTCTTTGTGAGGTTGTGCTTATTGTCAAAGAGGAAAATGCTGTCACTCACAGTGAAGTTACCCAATAGCTGAAGTGGGCTGACCCATTGCCCAATGCTGTAGGGGGCGAGAGGAAAATGTGAATGACGCAACAGCAGACCAATAGATGCAGGGGGCTGGCTGAAAGCCTGTATAAGTAAGTATACTATCAATGTAATTTTAGTAAGATCAAAGGGTCTTGTCTAATGCCATACTTAACAAGCATTGGAAATGCAATAGGTCGCACATTTGTTTAAGTTAGAGCATTTGGCTTTGCTAACGGTATTGTACTTTAGCCATGTGTTATTGAGTGTATGTATGTGATGTGTTGTGGAATTATGTGGTTTGGATTGTAATTGTTAGGTGTGTAGCAGTATGAAGCATTGAGTTAGGAAGAGTAGAGCAGTGTTTAAGATTTGGGAAGGAGAGTTAGGAGGAAAAGAACAGCATGAAGGACAATGAAGGAAAGTGAGGAGGAGAGCAGCATGAGGCAGAAGAAAGGAGAGTGAGGAGAGCAGTCTGAGGGAATTTGGAAGAGAGTGAGGAGGAGGAGATCTGCGTGAGCTAGAAGGAAAGATAGTGAGGAGAGCAGTATGAGGCATAACGAAGGAGACAGGAGGAGAAGAGTAGCATGAGGGACATGAGAGGAGAGTGAGGAGGAGAAGAGTAATGTGAGGCAGAAGGAAGTAGAGTGAAGAGAGCAGCATTAGGCATGCGGAAGTAGAGAGGTGTAGAAGAGCAGTGTGAGGGAGATGGTAGGAGAGTGAGAAGGAGAAGAGCAGTGTGAGCCAGAAGGAACGAGAGTGAGGAGGAGAAGAGCAGTGTGAGGCACAAGGAACAAGAGTGAGGAGGAGAAGAGCAGTGTGAGGCACAAGGACGGAGAGTGAGGAGGAGAAGAGCAGTGTGAGGCACAAGGACGGAGAGTGAGGAGGAGAAGAGCATTGTGAGGGATGTAAGCCTCAAGTGGACAAGAGTATGCCCAGCTGTGGGTCCAATGCTCACTGTGCCAATTGGATACAAGGTATGCCTCATTGATTAGGCCATACAAGGCTAAACATACCTAGGGTTGCTTGCATTTCCTCCTGGAGGGGGCATCGCTAGCAGTTCAGCAAGGACTGTCATAAGGAGCAGGTTGAGTTCTCATTTGCATAAGGCGGGTGTCTGTCAAGAGTGGGGGTGGGGACGCTGGGTTGGAATGCTCCCCAGAGCAACAGCAAGTGGTTTAAACTATTTACCTCTTACGCATTTGATAATAAAGGGAATGTGAGGCACTAATTGTGGTACCCTAAGTGTAGTATTCATGCCGTTGAGCCAGGTACACTGCAGGATAGAAGGCATCATGGAATGGGGGTGTATTGAGAAGCCTAGAACTCATTCACATCTGGAGTACGGCGGACAATCAGTGCCATCAAACCAGATATACATCATACACGCTGTGCCATCAAACTGGGTGTTTGGCAAGCAATTCTCACAGTGACATTGAAAATTTGCACAATTGGCAACAGAGGGCCAGTGGAATAAGAACATGGCTGTTGATACACGGCCATCAAACTGGTGCCTAGCATGTTTGAAAATGCAACAGTTCAGAGGGCACTGTGGGCAAGACAGTCAATGAAAGACTATAAACAGGCTAATGGCGATACTTTTACCCCTACTAAAGCAGATGTACAACGGGGGTCAAATACTGACGGCACCATCCAAATAGGTGCACAAGTGATGCCATTCAGAGCACTGAAATTGGTACAAAACAGTTAAAACTCGGTTGCCAAGCCAAAAGTACTGTGAATAAACAACACGGGGCAACAAACAAACTTGTGGGCGATGAACGCCGCTGATCTATATGTTACAGTGGACGGTACACTGCCATTGAACCCTCCAGTGATAGAACGGGCACACAGCACCGTTTAATCTGTAGAGCAGTGGGTGCGAGGCACATTGAAGCATGTCACACGGGGCACCACAGCATCAGCGAACTGCTGCACAACAAAGTGTCAAAGAGTGGTGATACCAAAGCACAACTTAACTGGTCTCATTGCAAAAGGTATCGCGATACTGAACTGGATAGGTAGCAGTCAATAGGAGTGCACGGCATGCAATATGTCACCAATATACCGTATGCACTTGGGGGCACTATAATAACCCTATGTAAGAAAGAAGAAGCGGTCCAATCAAACCAAAAGCATGACAGGCAATACATAAATGACAATGAAAGCAAAGGCACGACAGGGAAGCCACACATCAAACCTGAGCTATTCTCGGAGGACCTTCAAAATAGGGGCAGAGCAGTCGCCACTTGTAGGCATTCAAAAGGGAGGGGGTGCTGACGACCACACTGCTTTAGAACCCAGGCAGGACAAGCGATACAACAGCAACAAACTGGGCACTGAAGAATCTAGGCCTCGCCTGTAATCTCAGCTGCTTATGAAGACTTTACATTTTACGTCACCGCCTTTGCCACCACTTCATCAAAAGCCGTCCCTTTTTAACTTTTATGGGAAATAAAGGATTTATAGAGAGGTATAAAAATAAATACATATCAAACCGTAAAGAGTCGCGTCTGTTCGATCAGTGGTGCCCCCCCCCCGCCCAAAAAAAGATGTAAGGTCAGCGATATCGGGGTGAAAATAGGGCTTTGGGGGGACGGCCGACCAGCGGGAGGCTCGCCCTCCCGGGGGGTTTTGGGCCGGGGGATGGGGCAGCCGGAGCACGGGGGGCGGACTTCCGGGACTTGGGCTCCTTGGGCGTTTTGGGCTGGTTGGGCTCGTTTTGGGCTGGTGGGGTTTATAGCCGGCCATTTTGTGTGGCAACCCACCATTTCGGTGGATCGTGACACAACAGCCGGCTGGGTTGGTTGGTGCGAGCTTTGTTCGCGAACGTGGTGGGCCTAGAAGGTTGCGGTCGGCACTTTCGGTGCTTCACGGTCATAGGCACTGTTCGGTTCCCTCCGCGGCTGGTGACACATATTTCCGGTTTTCAGTAAATACCGGCGATGGCACGGCAAGACGATCCGAGGGTGGTGGAGGCCCTCCGCCTCCTTGCTGAAGCGGGCCGCACGGATTTGTTGCGGCCCGACACTAAGGTGAGGTCTCAAGCGAGGGGGGGATGAGTACTCCACCATGCCGGGAGAGATCCAGGAGTGAAAGAGTGAAGTCTGGAGCCCCACCCCAGCTGTACAGAGAAAATTCGGTGAGCAAAGCGACATCAGGAGCACACCCCATCCGCGTGATGCAGCATCATTACAAGCATGGTACAAGGAGCCCATGTGAAAGCGCTACACTGGGATCCCACCCCGAGTGAACAGAGGAAGTTCCATGAGTGACGCAAAATTGGGAGCCCACCCCAGTCGCGCAACACAGAATTGATGGAAGCCCACACTGACCACGCTGTGGTGAAGATAATCACAAGTCTTACCTGCAGTAATCTGGATGCCTCCTACTTGCCTGCTCGCTGCATTCTCTCCAGCCGACTGTCTGATACCGCAGAGTTCCCGCAAGTTTTATGCACCTCTTGGCAGCCATCTTTGGGTCAGACAGGTCATCCAATGAGCTGTGGGTGACTGGCAATGGCCATTTTAGTTAGGCACCCAAACTATCCAGCGTTTCTTTCTACTTACAGCATCTATAAAGGCTGTAAAAATCCCGATGATACACAAGGAACAAAAGGAATAGACTCCATGCATTATCCTGCCTCTTGCACTGCAAGGGAAGCTGCAGCTAGTGCCTACACTGACCGCCAGTCATTATAAAGACATTGCCTAACATCTCTCAGTCTCATATCAGCTGTACAAAAGATTAGACGTGCCAAGCTATTGTTTACTCTTCTATTTGTCCAGTGCATATCCCGACTTCTGTGTTTAGTCTCAACAGCGGTGTTCCTCACTTCTGCTTAGACCATGTCGACACCATCGAATTCCAAGCAAAGCACTCAGCCAAGACTAGCCATCCTTGGAGTATCATTCCTACGCCCATCGGAGCTGCTGACTCTCACATCTGGCGGTGGAACGGGGCCTCACTGGCAAGAATGGCTAGATGGTTTTGATCACTTCATGAAAGGGTCACAAGTCACTGACCCAGAGCAACATCTTATTGTGCTCAACACAAAGTTCCCTCTGAAAAGAAATATAGAGAAGGATGAGAGAAGGATGAACCCATGGGAGAATTCATCACACACCTAAAATGACTGGCAAGCCATTGCACATTTGACACTTTCACGACAGAAGATCCTCTACATCTACGCATTATTGAAGAATGCCAATCGGAGTCACTTAATTGAGGTCTTCTAAAGAAAATCTGTACCCTGGATGACATAGAAGAAATGACCAGTGTCAATGACCAAGTGGAAGAACACGCAGAGAAGCTGTAGGCGGGGAAATCAGAAAAATGTGAACAAGCGTTCCGGCTCCAGACTTGCCACAAGGACCGACATCAGTCTGAGTATCGGCATGCACCCAAATCCACAGATCGTTGTCGCAGTCTAAATTTGAATGACAAAAGGAAAGACCACCAACTGGAGTGCTCTTGCTGTGGTCAAGACTACCTGCACATTGGACCATGTCCTGCCATAGGTCAAGAATGCCGGCCCTGCGGTAAATAAATTTATTTTGAGTGTGCAGAGTGTCACAACGAGACATATTGAAAAAAATCAAGAGAATTCAGACGTTGACATCAAGCAAAGGCAGAATGTGATTGGGGAGAACTTTCCCTCAGCTCTTCGCGATTAACTCTACGACCGCACGCTACCTGCAGATCTCAATAATCCATGTTCCATGACTCGAGATCACTCACACCCATGTCACAGGATAGTGATTAATATGTTTGCATGGTTGCTGATCATGATAGGCTAAAGAAATACCCAAGACTACACAAACAAATGGGTAAACACCCAGCTAAATTTATACTAGATAGTGGGGCGTCTCTCAACTACATCTTTGTCATGGAATACAACAAGATGAAGCCGAAGCCCACGCTATAAAAAGCTGCTGTGCTAGTTTACATTTGGATGTCCAAAAAGCCACTGCCAAGCTTAGGACAGTTTAGAACGGCTTTCACATACAAGTAGAGAACTGTAGAAGCTCAAATCCACGTAATTGATGGACCTGAATCAGCAGACTGCCTATTTATCCTGCCTACTGTGGAGTGACTGAAGTTAGTGGAAATACTATACAAAATTGACAAACCGGGGAAAACCCCACCAACTATATGCCGAGACATCCAGCAAGACCACCTACAGTTTCACTTGAATTCATCACAGAAGAAGCCACCCTTCAAGATGTGGTACATTAGCACCCAATGGACACAGGGAGACACCTGGAATTGGGCAGGACCAACCAAAAGGTACACACCAAAGAAATGAAAAAGATAGGTAGCCGAGATCATAAACGTCCCTTACAAGTGACCAATTTAAAAGAAACTATGATCACAGCAGCCTTAAATGAAAAGACGATATCCAGAGACATCTCTCATTGCAAGAAATGTGTGTTGGAAGTCAATAAACCTGCAGCCAGCTTAAAGCGTGACGCCTCTGGAGCTGATCCTGAACAAGCCAGAGGAGATGACTCTGTATTCACTCTTGTAGCTGCAGCATCAACAGAGCCAAGTTCACTACACCAGCCACAGTGAACACCTCAAAAAGTCCCCGATTTGTCGAAGAACTCTAATGATCCATGCCAATTAAAGAGAATAAGCTCTTTGAGAGTGGGGGAAGACACAATGTTGTAATTGGACATTAACGTCAGTGCAGTAGGACCCAGGGGAAGTCAAAAAGGTGAAATGGAAAAGGAGGAGGCAGTAATGGAATGCGGAGAGACATGCTCTCCGAGAGATATTCAAAAAAGAAATCAAAATACACCTCAACGGGTCATGGTTATTCCCCTTCACTGTCACGACATGACAGGGTGCAATCTGTTATAAGTTTAATTCCATTTTTAGGTCTCGCCTGACCCAGCGTATGCGGTGGTCTGGCGAGACTTATTGAGAGGGCTCCATAAAGTGCTACCAGGCCAGCCTAGAGCTACAGTGCATGTGTGCGGGCGAGCGCACTGCGCTGTACCCCGATTACTTTCACTTTCGCGGCTGCACGGCCGCTTTGATGTTTGATCGTGATCACTTTCACTTTCGCGGCCGCACGGCCGCTTTGCATAGCCAATAGGTCTCGCTTCTGGGACCTTATAAGTATTTAGTTATGCAACTGTTGCATAGCTAAACACTTATAAGGTCCCAAAGGCGAGACCTATTGGCTATGCCAATGCTTGTTAGTTCTGGCTGTAACTTGACGTTACAGTGATCAGACAACAAGTCTTTGCGTTAATAGATTTGACAAGCAAGCTTTTTCTACGGGGGCCGCCATACTGGTTCTTAAGCACAATACTACTGCTCAAAATGTACGGAAAGCAGCGACCCATGCACTTTTAAAAACTAGATAAGCAGAACCTACCTTGTGTGCAGTCATTAACTATTCAATACCCCAGCATGGCCTGCGCTTCCCTTTGGATCCATGAATGAGCTGGAGAGGGTTTGGTGAACAAATGATTTGGAGAGTATATCAGAGGCTAGGGATCCACTCATTTAGTATTCTAAATTTCCCAGAAGCTTTCCTTCGCAATAATGTCATTACCATTGGCATAGCCATAGGAAATAATGCCGGAAAAGGAATTGCCGCCTAGTTGGTAGGAACAACCAGATTTGGGGTGCAGCAGGACCCTCATATTCCAGGACCTTGCTGCCACTGCACCTGCTGCACTAAAGCTCGGTGCTCCCTTGGTCACTAGAGGAAGAAGTTTCAGCACTCACTGTACAGAAACACACAACTTAGCAACTGTGTCAGGAACGCTGATATGTGAGTGAGTATATGTATATTAACACCAAAGAAGCCCCACATCCATATGTAGGCTAGTCAGCCTACGGCTGTGTTCAGCTAATCAAACATTTAAATCTAAATTTGATTCCTTTGTTCTCTTATACAGATTTTCAAAGATCACAGCTTTATTTCCAGCCGGATCTCTATTTCTCTGCCATGCTACAAAGACCATGTTCAAATAGGATTGCACACTCTTAATTTAATCACAAAGAAAACATGCATTATTTTTTCCAAGAAACAAGTTTTTTTCGTTTTCTAGATATATATCCATAGGAATAATTAGACCATCATGATGCATTTTGGCAAAGTAGCAAAATTCAATTGGTATTATTCTCCATAAGGATAGTTTCCAATCATTACAATGTGAATTTTATAACTCGTCTGCGTAATAATCAACACATATACACCTAAACAGGTTGCAGGTGTGATCTCCTGTTTCTGTAACATATAACAAATGGGATCAAATAGGTATTATTCCATCCACTATAATAGCACCTACATTGCACATGCCTCTATAGGTTGCCCCTTACTCTTTATTCATCAAGGCATTGCGTTCCACTTTATTGTTGTGCGTGCAAGTCAATATATATGCAATATCCTTGCTCAGATTCATCAGCACTTTCCAAAACTACATGACTGCCACCCTTTGACTTTGTCAATGCTTGTTTTGTTTCTGTAAAACGTTATTTTTGTGGAGTTGCTGGGCCCTCACCAAAATAAAAAAACTAATATTTACTAAAACCTAAAAAATAGCAATTTCTCATAGCAGTCCCTGGTACAGAAGAGAAGTTCTTTGTGAGGTTGTGCTTATTGTCAAAGAGCAGAATGCCGTCGCTCACAGTGAAGTTAGCCAATAGCTGAAGTGGGCTGACCCACTGCCCAATGCTGTAGGGGGTGAGAGGAAAATGTGAATGACGCAACAGCAGACCAATAGATGCAGGGGGCTGGCTGAAAGCCTGTATAAGTAAGTATATTATCAATGTAATTTTAGTAAGATCAAAGGGTCTTGTCTAATGCCATACTTAACACGCATTGGAAATGCAATAGGTCTCGCATTTGTTTAAGTTAGAGCGTTTGGCTTTGCTAACGGTAGTGTACTTTAGCCATGTTTTATTGAGTGTATGTCTGTGATGTGTTGTGGAATTATGTGGTTTGGACTGTAATTGTTAGGTGTGTAGCAGTATGAAGCATTGAGTTAGGTAGAGTATAGCAGTGTTTAAGATTTGGGAAGGAGAGTTAGGAGGAAAAGAA
Organism: Triturus cristatus; assembly: GCF_964204655.1. Taxonomy (NCBI): domain Eukaryota; kingdom Metazoa; phylum Chordata; class Amphibia; order Caudata; family Salamandridae; genus Triturus; species Triturus cristatus. Next base: position 937,840,555 of record NC_140587.1, on the reverse strand, counting down.
CAGCATGAAGGACAATGAAGGAAAGTGAGGAGGAGAGTAGCATGAGGCAGAAGAAAGGAGAGTGAGGAGAGCAGTCTGAGGGAATTTGGAAGAGAGTGAGGAGGAGGAAATCTGCGTGAGCTAGAAGGAAAGATAGTGAGGAGAGCAGTATGAGGGATAAGGAAGGAGACAGGAGGAGAAGTGTAGCATGAGGGACATGAGAGGAGAGTGAGGAGGAGAAGAGTAATGTGAGGCAGAAGGAAGGAGAGTGAAGAGAGCAGCATTAGGCATGCGGAAGTAGAGAGGTGTAGAAGAGCAGTGTGAGGGAGATGGTAGGAGAGTGAGAAGGAGAAGAGCAGTGTGAGGCAGAAGGAACGAGAGTGAGGAGGAGAAGAGCAGTGTGAGGCACAAGGACGGAGAGTGAGGAGGAGAAGAGCAGTGTGAGGCACAAGGACGGAGAGTGAGGAGGAGAAGAGCAGTGTGAGGCACAAGGACGGAGAGTGAGGAGGAGAAGAGCAGTGTGAGGCACAAGGACGGAGAGTGAGGAGGAGAAGAGCAGTGTGAGGCACAAGGACGGAGAGTGAGGAGGAGAAGAGCAGTGTGAGGCACAAGGATAGAGAGTGAGGAGGAGAAGAGCAGTGTGAGGCACAAGGACAGAGAGTGAGGAGGAGAAGAGCAGTGTGAGGCACAAGGAACAAGAGTGAGGAGGAGAAGAGCAGTGTGAGGCACAAGGACGGAGAGTGAGGAGGAGAAGAGCAGTGTGAGGCACAAGGACAGAGAGTGAGGAGGAGAAGAGCAGTGTGAGGCACAAGGACGGAGAGTGAGGAGGAGACGATCAGTGTGAGGCACAAGGACGGCGAGTGAGGAGGAGAAGAGCAGTGTGAGGCACAAGGACGGAGAGTGAGGAGGAGAAGAGCAGTGTGAGGCACAAGGACGGAGAGTGAGGAGGAGAAGAGCAGTGTGAGGCACAAGGACGGAGAGTGAGGAGGAGAAGAGCAGTGTGAGGCACAAGGATAGAGAGTGAGGAGGAGAAGAGCAGTGTGAGGCACAAGGACAGAGAGTGGGGAGGAGAAGAGCAGTGTGAGGCACAAGGAACAAGAGTGAGGAGGAGAAGAGCAGTGTGAGGCACAAGGACGGAGAGTGAGGAGGAGAAGAGCAGTGTGAGGCACAAGGACAGAGAGTGAGGAGGAGAAGAGCAGTGTGAGGGATGTAAGCCTCAAGTGGACAAGAGTATGCCCAGCTGTGGGTCCAATGCTCACTGTGCCAATTGGATACAAGGTATGCCTCATTGATTAGGCCATACAAGGCTAAACATACCTAGGGTTGCTTGCATTTCCTCCTGGAGGGGGCATCGCTAGCAGTTCAGCAAGGACTGTCATAAGGAGCAGGTTGAGTTCTCATTTGCATAAGGCGGGTGTCTGTCAAGAGTGGGGGTGGGGACGCTGGGTTGGAATGCTCCCCAGAGCAACAGCAAGTGGTTTAAACTATTTACCTCTTACGCATTTGATAATAAAGGGAATGTGAGGCACTGATTGCGGTACCCTAAGTGTAGTATTCATGCCGTTGAGCCAGGTACACTGCAGGATAGAAGGCATCATGGAATGGGGGTGTATTGAGAAGCCTAGAACTCATTCACATCTGGAGTACGGCAGACAATCAGTGCCATCAAACCAGATACACATCATACACGCTGTGCCATCAAACTGGGTGTTTGACAAGCAATTCTCACAGTGACATTGAAAATTTGCACAATTGGCAACAGAGGGCCAGTGGAATAAGAACATGGCTGTTGATAAACAGCCATCAAACTCGTGCCTAGCATGTTTGAAAATGCAACAGTTCAGAGGGCACTGTGGGCAAGACAGTCAATCAAAGAATAAAAACAGGCTAATGGCGATACTTTTACCCCTACTAAAGCAGATGTACAACGGGGGGCAAATACTGAAAGCACCATCCAAATAGGTGCACAAGTGATGCCATTCAGAGCACTGAAATTGGTACAAAACAGTTAAAACTCGGTTGCCAAGCCAAAAGTACTGTGAATAAACAACACGGGGCAACAAACAAACTTGTGGGCGATGAACGCCGCTGATCTATATGTTACAGTGGACGGTACACTGCCATTGAACCCTCCAGTGATAGAACGGGCACACAGCACAGTTTATTTTTTTTGATTTCAAAAGAATTTATTATTTTAAAGGAACAGATGAAAACGTAAAATACAAGTACAAGTGATACAAATGATATCAGCTGGAGCATCCAATATGGAATAATCTGTATATAACAGAAAATCAATTAAATTATAGAAAACATCAAATAATAACTGGAGGAAGTAATTATCAAAAGTATCACCATCAGATATTATTTTAGGGAAGGGAGGAAAGAAAAGAAGAAAGCAAAGAGAGAAATAAAAAAATAGAATAAAGCTGAGGAAAGACAAGAAGAAGAAAGAGGAGAGAGAAGGATTTCCAAAGGATTCACCCAACAACCAAGAGCGTATTAGCCAGACCAATCAAAAGGGGTACTGTTCCACCGAACCCTCCGAAGCCCTTTCCATATACGTATCTAGAGCCTTCCATACACCATTAGATATAGAAGGAGAGATATGGGCCTTATCAACTGAAGTATGAGCACTCCTTAAAAAGGAAACCCACGCCCACCAAGTATGATAAGAGACTGAGGAGAAAGATTTCCAATCCATGAGAATTACTTTGACAGCAATAGTTAGTAAAAGATCCAATAATTGTACCTCCATGGGTTCTAACGGCAAAGGGACCGAGGCCGCCAACTGGGCAAACAGAATTAATGGGAGAGAGAGTTGAAACTTGATATTAAAGATAATCATTAGATGTTTATGAATTAAACCCCAAAAGGGTTGAAGAAGAGAGCAGTCAAAAAACATATGTTGAAAATCGCCTGGTGCAAGATCACAGCTCCAGCAGCGATTGTCTTCTTTTAAACCTAGCGAGAATAAACGAGTGGGGGTCCAGTGGAGAAGATTAATAGAAAAGAACTTAGATTGCATTAATGAAGGGGCAATTTTATTACGAAGAGAAAATTTCCCAATATCTTGCCAAGTGTCTGAAGAAATATGGTCGGTAACCCCATGATCAAAGTGATGCAGCCATTTTTGCTGTGTAACAGTCTGTGAAGGAAGTGTAGGAGACGACAAAAATTTATAAATCCTAGAAGCCACATGACCAGACCCAATCCATAATTGAAAAAGCGTAATCAAAGAGGAGGAAGGAAGCAGGTGTACCTTAGCAAGTGCTACCTTAATCTTAAGAAAAGTATAAAAATCTAAATTAGATAAAGAAAATTGTTGAGCCAGATTAGAAAAAGGGAGAGGATGATTGTTAGAATCATAAAGATGCTTGACAAGAGAGATACCTTTCCCAGCCCAGTAAGACACCAAGTCTGAATCAATGTTGATTTTAAATTTGGAATTCCGCCAAATAGATGACCAAGTGGTTTTTTGCAGTGGGACCGCCAATCTCTTATCAACCTTGCGTATCGCCGCAATAGTGTCTAGAATAATGGATCTAGAAAATGGAATAGAAAGGGTATTCGTGGTTAAAAAAGCGACGGTCGGAAGAGGGGAGGCCAGTTCCTGTTCAATTAACAACCAAGCTGGAACATGAGTAGAGGGAGAGGAAAGCCACAGTGCACCCTGAGAGGCCAGAAAGGCAGATTGATATTTCTCCCAATCAGGAAGATTGCATCCTCCCATAACATACGACCTCCGCAAGAATTTATATGCAATTCTAGCCCTTTTGTTACTCCATAAGAATTTGGAAGTTAATAGATCCAAATCATGAAAAAAGGTATCCGATAGCTTTACCGGCAGCATAGAAGAAACAAAATTAACAATGGGTGTTATCATCATTTTAAGAGTTTGCAGTCGGCCCCACCACGAAATATGCTTCGGAGACCAATTGTCTAAAAGACTTCGTACCTTAAGAATAGTTTGAGATTCGTTATAAGTAACCGTAGCATAAAGGGTGGAACAAAAATAAATACCCAAATACTTTAATTGCTTGGATTGCCACTTAAAACCCGCCGAGCCCATGTGAGAGGAGAAGCAATAAGCATTTAGAGGGAACATTTCTGTCTTATCTTTGTTCAGGGTATACCCTGAAACTTTTGAGAAAACAGAGATCGTATCAGAAATGGCAGGAATGGCCAGAGCAATATCATTCGAGAAGATGAGGACATCATCAGCGTACGCAGCTGTTTTTAGTTGATGAGAACCAAAAGAGAACCCCTTAATGTCAGGATGTACATCAATCATTCTGAGAAGAGGATCAATGGACAACAAGAATAAGAGAGGAGACAAGGGGCACCCTTGTCTAGTCCCCTGGCGAAGATTAAAAAAGGACGACGTAGCTCCATTCACTCTTATGTTAGCTCTAGGTCGGGAGTAAAGAGACATAACCATTCGAATAAAGGGTTCACCAAGGTTGTGTGCACATAGAACAGCTCGTAAAAAAGGCCAAGAAACCTTATCAAAGGCCTTTTCAGCATCCAGGGCCAAGGCCGCCGCCGGAAGATTGGATCGCTTAGCAGCACCTAGAATATGACAGAAAGTACGGATATTATCCCGTGCAAGACGCCCCTTAACAAACCCTGTTTGCGAAGGGTGAACTAATTGCGGAATAAAGGACTCTAAACGCTTAGCCAAGATTTTAGCAAAAATCTTAGCCTCCATGTTGAGAAGGGAAATAGGACGAAAATTTTTGGGGTCTGAATGATCTTTCCCCTCTTTGGGGATTACAACAATAGTAGCATCAGCAGCAGAGCCAGCGACAGAGCCTTCTTTAATAAAGGCGTCAAAAAGGGATTGAAGTTTCGGCACAAGCACAGATATGAAGGTTTTATAAAACAAAATAGGATAACCATCAGGGCCTGGAGCTTTACCAGAACGAGTAGCTTTAATTGCAGCAATGATTTCGTCAGATGTAATCGGACCATTCAGCGGATGATTATCTTCCTCCGGTATCACTTTCAGAGGGACTGACTTCAAAAACTCCTGGCATTGTTCAAAGGAAGCTTGAGTAGAAGGGGTATATAACTTATTATAGAAATCGCGGAAAACCTCAAGAATTTCCTCAGTTTGAAATTTTTTCTTACCAGACTGGTCAGTAATAGAAGAAATTTGGGAGGACTTACAAGAGGATACCTGGAACTTTAATGTGGCAGCAAGAATTTTACCCGCACGATTTTTTAAGAGCAACTTCTTAGATTTCTGAGCCTGGAGACCAATATGAGCTCTCTTGGTGACTAAAGTATTGTACTTATACTTTAAATTCTTAATAGACTGGAGACAGGCCTTATCCTGAGAATGACGAAAAAGGGACTCTTGACGCTTAATATCATCTGCTAAATCTGTGAGCTCCTTTTTAATCGCTGCATTCCTTCTTGACATACACTTAATGACCTGACCACGGAAAGTGCATTTAAAAGAATCCCAGAGAACCACAGGAGAGCTAACTGAACCAACATTTTCAAGAAAAAAAAACAAAAAAAAACGTCTCAATGTCATTGGAAAACTCTCGAACCTGAGAATCGTCATATAGCACTTCTGTATTTAGTCTCCACGAACGAGATCTTGCCCTAGGGGCAAAAGACATAAGAGTGAAAGTCACCGCGGCATGATCTGAAACCAAGATAGGATGAATAAGCGGAGAAGAAGAGGATTGAACAAGAGAAGAGTGAACCAAAAGATAATCAATGCGTGAAAAGGACGAGTGAGGGGAAGAAAAAAAGGAAAAATCACTGCCCGTAGGATTATGAAGACGCCAGACATCCTGAAGATGGATCAGAGAACACATATTAATCAGATGTTTATGTGCTTGAGGTGGTCGAAAATGAAAGGCAGAGTTCCTATCCAGAATAGGATCCATTGGTAAATTAAAGTCTCCGCCTACAATAAGATTGCCAGAATGAGGTGTATCATTAAACTTTTTAGTTATTGCCTTCCAAAAAGACGGGTCATCCTTGTTAGGGGCGTAGATATTCATGACAAAGAGATCGGCATTACCATCGGACATCTTAGAGAGCAACCACCGACCCTCTGTATCCTGCTCAGAAGAGACAATAGACAACCCAGAGTGTTTAGAAACTAAGGTAATTACCCCATTCCTTTTACCATGAGCATCTGAACAGGCAACATCAGAAACCCATTCTTTCTTCAGAAATACCGCCTCCTTTGCAGAGACCTTTGTCTCTTGAAAAAGGACTAGATCCGACGAAAGAGATTTGCAATAGTCTAAAATCTTCGACCTTTTAACTGGGTGATTTAACCCTTTAACATTAAGGGAAAGAATGTTCAAACCAGCCATAGAATCAAAAATAGAAGGAAAAGATATTTCATGTATGATATATGAACTACAACATCGATGAAAGCCCGCCACCACACATTAACAACCCCCCCGGAATGAAGGGAATCCAAAGAGGAAATCCAAAGAGAAAAGAAGAAAGAAAAGGAAGAAGAAAGTAAGAAAATAAGCAGAGAGAGAAAAAAAAAGGCCCAAAAGGCAGGTCTGAAAAAGACCAAATTCATACAAGGGGGAACATGGAAAAATGAGCAAGGGGACCAACCAGAGGGATAAGAAACATCAGCATAAATAGCCCCAACACAATACATAGCTGAATATATGTATATAAAAGTAAGAACTGTCTAAACAATATGAACAATAGTTAATTATAGTATACTGGCCTTAGTAAGCAATAAAATCCATATCGGCATCACATTGAACCAAATTAATAAATACGTAACAGCTAAGACGTTTCATAAAATTTGAAAAAGCAGAAAAGAGGAGAGAAAACAAGAACGAAACCAAGAGCTGGTGAAAAGTGAGCGAAGATCTAATAATAATATCAGGTAGAGCAAAAAAACAAAGCAGGCATCATGAGGAAGAAAAGAGCAAGAAAAAGAGATTAGAAAATACATTCCAAAGCATATTATATGGTACATTATGAGAAACAGTAATTGAGACATAGTAGAGAATAGTATGTAATAAACATCTCAATGCATCAAACAATGAAGCCCCAGGGCAGAAAAATAAGAGAATAATACTATACATAGGTATATAGAGAGTCTATAAATAAGCTTACAAATAATTATCAACAAATATATAGAACCGGATACCTTCAAATAGCTAAAAGAAAGGAGAATCACATAATTATATGAATATAAAAATAGAAAAATATAAGTCTACCAATTACACGACAACTAAAGAAATCCAACATAGTCGAAAAATATAATCAATAACTAAATGAGCTAATCAAACAGTGAACTAGCAGTGAAAAAAAGTAAACCACAAATTATATAGAGGAGGCATATTAACACTAATTGTAGCAGAACATAAACATCCAGTACGCACCTGCAACTCAGATTGAACGCAAACTAAACATCAATACTATCAAAGAACAGTGGTATGTTCCATATAACCAGGACAACAAAAGACTACCATAGACAAAAAAAAAAAAGAAAAAGACAAAAAACAAGGAGAGAAAAAACCACGTCTCACCTGAGATTTGACGACAAGAAAGAAGTCATACAACGGACTCAGAAACAGGTCAGGACCTACTACGACGAGGGACAAACTGGGAAGGAGAGGGATGCGGAGGACGACACGCAAGCAGGAAAGAAAACAAAACATCAAGAAATGCTATCACCAAGTATTGGAAGAATCACACAATGAAACTAACGACCAGAAAGACCACTAAGCCATAACGAATAGGAAGGAAACACCAAAAGACGACAACAACACAACGAAATCCATGGACATGAAAACCACCACACAGATCTAAAAGCACCTAAGCTTAAGAGATCTGGCAAAGAGAAGAAGACATATCAGAATATAATCCTCATCAGGTGCCAGAAGAACCAGGCACGAGCGAGGCCTCCGTTTGAAGATCCATCTGTAGCTCCATCTGATTATCTAAAAACGAGGCCAAGTCAGCAGGTTCATCGAAGATTCTGGAACGGCCTTTGAAAGTAATTCGGAATTTTGAAGGGCCCGCAAAAGAAAAGGGGATATTCATCTCAGATAAGCGTTTCCGAAGATTAAGAAAGCCCTTCCTCCGAATTACTGTGTCTCTGGCAAAGTCTTGAGAGATGGAAATGCGATGACCATTCCACGAGACAACTCTCACCTTCCGCATATGGGCCAAAATTTGCTCTGTGTGCTGATGTCGCAGAGGTTTAAAAATTATTGCTCTAGGTTGAGTAGCGGACTTAGGGCGAAAGGTAGGGCCACGATGTGCACGTTCCAGCTCAAAATCCCTTTGAAAAGAAATTTGCAGCGTAGAGGGAATCCATTGATAAAGGAAATCAATCAAGGAAGGTGCATCCTTCTCCACCTCTTCAGGAAGACCAAAAATACGCAGATTAGATCTGCGATTACGATCTTCTTGCTCAGTGAGATCTTTCCGCAATGCCGCCATTGAGCGCTCTAACTGACAGAGAGATCTAGATTGCTTCTGCACGGCATCTTCAGCGCCACTAATACGTGCTTCTGTGCCTGAAACACGAAGGGAAAGGGCCTTAAAATCATTCCTAATGGCTAACACCTCCACTTGCAGTAAATCTGTGTTAGTCTTAGTAGACTGCGCAATCTCATGTACTTCATTAAGGCGCGATAGGATAGTCTCAAGAGTGGAATTAGGGTCCTTCAAGACAGACTCAGGTGTAGGGGAAACCTGTTTGGACCTCTTGAGGGACGCTTTAGAGTCTTTTGCATCTTTAGCATTTGTTGACGGGCCCATATTAGCAGCCATAGAGCACACCCCCACAACAGGCGCAAAATATACCCCTCCGGCAACGGAAAGGAAGGTTGTATAAAAACACACTAAGGAAAAAAGGAAAAGAGCAAAGTACTAAATGCGGCTTTCAACGACAGGACAAGAAACCACCTATGAAAGTAGTAAGCCCTGCAGGCACCAAAGGATTCCTACCGACCGCAAAAACTAGCTTCGAAGGCATAAAAAACCAAAGCCAAGAAACCCCTTGCAAAGGCCTTGTCGGCGTTCTGAGGAAAAGAAATCCCAAAATAAAAAATGCTCAAAAACGGAAGCAATGCAGCAGGAAGATTGGGAAAAACGTCACCAGCTCATGGTTATCTTCAGTTCCGACCAGTCCGCTGAGGAGAGGAAATATCTGCGTCAGTGAGGAGACAAAATGGCGGCCGCTCGTAGAATCACCGAGCGCCACCACCAGACGTCCAAGATACGGTCACCGGCATCACAAAAGAACAGGAAACCTCCTCAAAGTCTGCACGACAGCATCGTAGGCAAGATATCACCTTCTGGCGTAAAGGGGGCCATCCGCATCGGCAGCAAAACCTCCGTCGGCCGTTGCTCAGCGCAGAGCTCACGCGCAGACCGCCATCTCGCAGCGGCGCGCAAGCCACGCCCCCACACAGCACAGTTTAATCTGTAGAGCAGGGGGTGCGAGGCACATTGAAGCATGTCACACGGGGCACCACAGCATCAGCGAACTGCTGCACAACAAAGTGTCAAAGAGTGGTGATACCAAAGCACAACTTAACTGGTCTCATTGCAAAAGGTATCGCGATACTGAACTGGATACGTAGCAGTCAATAGGAGTGCACGGCATGCAATATGTCACCAATATACCGTATGCACTTGGGGGCACTATAATAACCCGATGTAAGAAAGAAGAAGCGGTCCAATCAAACCAAAAGCATGACAGGCAATACATAAATGACAATGAAAGCAAAGGCACGACAGGGAAGCCACACATCAAACCTGAGCTATTCTCGGCCTTTGCCACCACTTCATCAAAAGCCGTCCCTTTTTAACTTTTATGGGAAATAAAGGATTTATAGAGAGGTATAAAAATAAATACATATCAAACCGTAAAGAGTCGTGTCTGTTCGATCAGTGGTGCCCCCCCCCCCCCCGCCCAAAAAAAGATGCAAGGTCAGCGATATCGGGGTGAAAATAGGGCTTTGGGGGGGTGGCCGACCAGCGGGAGGCTCGCCATCCCGGGGGGGGATTTGGGCGGGGGGGGGGCAGCCAGAGCAGGGGGGTGGACTTCCGGGACTTGGGCTCCTTGGGCGTTTTGGGCTGGTTGGGCTCCTTTTGGGCTGGTGGGGTTTATAGCCGGCCATTTTGTGTGGCGACCCACCATTTCGGTGGATCGTGACACAACGGCCGGCTGGGTTGGTTGGTGCGAGCTTTGTTCGCGAACGTGGTGGGCCTAGAAAGTTGCGGTCGGCACTTTCGGTGCTTCACGGTCATAGGCACTGTTCGGTTCCCTCCGCGGCTGGTGACACATATTTCCGGTTTTCAGAAAATATCGGCGATGGCGCGGCAAGACGATCTGAGGGTGGTGGAGGCCCTCCGCCTCCTTGCTGAAGCCGGCCGCACAGATATGTTGCGGCACGACGCTAAGGTGAGGACTCAAAGGCGCGCGGCGAGCGGAGTCGCCGCGGAGACCATCGCGTTCGACCCGACGCGCGCACGGCAGCGGGTGGCAGCGGGGGGGCGTGGCCGCGGGGGGGGCGGCAGCGGTACCGGTGCGTCGGAAGCGGGGGGGCGGCGGGGCAGGGCACAGCGGCCCGTGCTGCAGTTTGTTGGGGGTGGGGGGAGGTTCTCAGTGTGCGTGGGGGGCAGGCGATGGCTGGAGAGGTGGGGCAAGCAGGGGGGGAGGGTGCCCGGGAGGAAGGCGTGCGAATGGGGGGGAAATGACAGCCGGGGGGAGTGGGGGTGGGGCCTCTCCTTTATTGATAGAGAGCTCGGAGGAGGAGGAGGGGGAGGTGGGCAGCGGGGGGGAGGGACCTGGGGGAAGCGGGGGGGGGCGCGGGGGGGAATTGCTTGGGGGGTACCGGGGGGGCTGGGGGTGGGGTGGGGGGGATGGGTGCGGAGCGGGGGGCGGGGCGGGGCGGTACGGCGGGAATTGGAGGCACTGGAGTGGAGTGAGGGGGAGGAGGGGGCGGGATGGGGGGCGGGGGGTGGGAATTGGGGTCATTCATCATGGGTCGGGAGGGGCGGGGGAGCATGGGGGGATGCGGGAGGGTGGGGGGCGGGCCATTTTAACCCTGGCATGTTGGACTCCACCTATTTGTTTCCACAGGGCAGGCTGGCGAGGTGCTCAGGAGAGCTGCTTGCGGCTCCAATCCGCCGAGGGGATGGGCCGGCTCTGCCTCATGCGGGCGGTCGCGCTCCAGCGAGGGACCTGGCAGCGGTGGCGCGAGAAAGGCGGGGCGGTAAGTCCCCGCCAGCCCCACCCCAACGGGTAGATGCGGCCACTGGGGGATGGGGGCAGCGGTCCGTCCGCTTAGATCGGGACCCTGAAGATCGGCATACCAAGCGGCGGAGAGAGAGTGTGGATCTTAGTGAGCTGCTGCACACGTGTAGGGAGCGGGCTGGTCTGAGCAGGCTGGAGCCCGCGGAGGGCGGCCTGTGGCAGGACCGCGGGGTGGATGACGAGGATGGGAGAGTTTCACTGGATTATGAGGAGGAGAGTGAAGAGGAGGGGGAAATCCGGGAGCGGGGGGGGGAGCGGGGGGGAGGGAAGCGGAGTAATGCCTTGTCTAGTACATTTCAGGAGGCGCCCCGGCGGAGCAAAACGGCGAGAGTGACGGCCCTCCCTGTTCCACTGGTGAGGCGGCGGGATCCGGTGCAGACGCCGACCTTGACGCCAGGTAAGGCGGAGAACGGGGCAGGGAGGGGTTCCAGGGGGGACATGTGCACGGTCGCGATTGGCATGGAGGCGGGGGCGTCTGAACAAGGGCACGTACGTGTGCGACGCGGGGGTGGGAACGGACGGCGCGGTTCCAGCGGGGGGCTTTGCGGCTCCGGACAAGGATGGGGAGAAGGGGAAGGGTGGTAAGGAGCGGAAAGAGAGCCATGAGCTGCCGGTGCGTAAGCTGCCCTATATGGGCATTACGAAACCCTTGGGGGCGCATTTGTCGTTGGCCACTAAAGAAAAGATTTGGCAAGGGGACTATGTGGACATCCTGAAGCTCTTGCATAGGGAGCTGACGGCGAAGGAGGGGTCCAAAGAGGAGGAACAGGAGTTAGCCAAGCGGCCAAGAATGCCCATGAATATAGAGAATTGGTCCGCGGGGTTTTTGATTTTCGCCAGTGTGTACTGCAAAAAATATCCAGAACGGTCCGTTGCCCTTTTTAAGTACATGGATGTAGTCCGGAGGGCACAGGTTACCTATGGGGGTTACGTGTGGTCACATTACGATGAGGAGTTTCGGGCACATTTGGCCTGGGATCCGGAGGCAAAATGGGGGGAGATCGATTCGGATCTGTACCAGCAGACCATGGGGGGGGGGCCAAGTTTGGCAAGACGATCTATACGGCGAGCGGGTTGCCCCTGGCGCCCCGCCCCTTTCCCAGCCGCCCCACTCAGGGGGGGGGGGGGGGGGGGCAAGACCGGGGACTCCAGTGGGGGCATGCTGGGACTTCAACAAAGGTCTTTGTACGCGGCAATATTGCAAGTTCAGGCATGAATGCTCGAAATGTGGGAAACGTCACCCGGTGGTGCAATGCTGGGGGACGGGAGGCAACCAAGGGCAGCAGCCCGCTCCGGGGGGACAGCAGGCGGTCAGTCGGGAAGGTCGGGGGGGACAAGGGACTGTGGGAAAGGGCTCCTACGCCGGTTAGACTGGATCGGTTGGAACCCCTGCTGGCGTCTTATCCACGGACCGAGGACGCGGGGCTGATACGGCGGGGTTTCCGGGAGGGTGGGCCGAAAACTTGAAATCGGTCGAGGCACAGAAGTCGGTGGTCCGGGAGAAATTGGACAGGGAGGTACGGGAGGGGAGGATGGCGGGGCCGTTTGGTGGGGCGCCGATCCGGGATCTGATAATCTCGCCCATTGGAGTGGTGTCAAAGAAGGAGCTGGGACAGTTTCGACTGATCCAGCATCTGTCATGGCCGGAGGGGGCGTCGATCAACGATTACATTGCGATGGAATTGTCATCAGTTTCGTACGCATCAGTGGACGTGGTGCGGCGTTTGGTGACGGCGGTGGGCCCCGGCGCACTCATGGCGAAGTGCGATATAAAGTCGGCATTCCGGTTGTTGCCCATCAACCCGGATGACTATCAACTGTTGGGTATACAGTTCGACGGCGCCATTTTTGTGGACAAAGCACTGCCAATGGGGTGTTCGATTTCTTGTGCTTTGTTTGAGCGCTTCAGTACCTTCTTACAGTGGGCATTTGCATGGCACACGGGGAAGGCGACGATGACGCACTACCTGGATGACTTTTTCCTGGTGGGATTGCCTGGTTCGGCGGACTGCCAGCAGCAGCTGGACAGTTTTACGGAGCTCATGGGCTACCTGGGTGTGCCCCTGGCGCCACAGAAGACACAAGGTCCCAGCACGGTGCTGTCGTTTTTGGGCATTGAGCTAGACTCGGTGGCCATGGAGGCCCGGTTACCGGAGGAGAAGAAGTTGGGCATGCTGGGTTTGGTGGACGACACGTTGGGGCAGCGGAAGTTGACGGTGCGGGAGGTGCAGGTTCTTTTGGGACATTTGAATTTCGCTTGCAGAGTGGTGCGGGCAGGTCGTACGTTTTGTAGGCGGTTGGGGCGGGCCCTGGTGGGAGGTACATTGCCGCATCATCATATGCGATTGTCCGCTGGCACAAAAGAGGACCTACGTATGTGGAGGGCGTTCTTGGCGCATTTTAATGGGATCCCGATGGCTCCCACAGAGGATTGGGAGTGGGATGTCACCATCTCTTCGGATGCGGCGGGAGTGGGTGGTTTCGGTCTTTTTTGGCAGGGGAGGTGGTGCGCGGAGGAATGGCCGCCGCATTGGCAGGGCGGAGGGAGGAGCATCGCGTTTTTGGAATTGTTCCCGTTGGTGGTGGCGGTGACGGTGTGGGCGCGGGAGCTGGCGCACAAACGCGTGATTTTCAAGGTGGACAATATGTCAGTGGTGCATGTCGTCAATCGGCAGTCCGCTAGAGATCTGCAGGTGCTCAAGTTGTTGCGGGTGTTTGTGCTGCGTTGTTTGGAGCATGATATCTTGTTTCAGGCACGGCATGTGCCGGGGGTGGACAATGACATTGCGGATGCTTTGTCTCGTTCACAGTGGCAGAGGTTCCATGGGCTAGCCACGGAGGTGGACGACTGCAAGACGCCAGTGCCGGAGGGGATGTGGTAGGTAGGATAGAAAGGGTCGTACAACTGGTAAGAGGGTCGGTGGCCAGGTCGACCTGGAGGGCATACGAGCAGGCGTGGCGGGAGTTCGTGGACAGTGGGGCGGGGTGGCAGGGGGATCGGGCGGTTCGGTGTGAGCAGGTGGTGCAGTTCATGTTGACATTGATGGACAAGGGCATGTCAAAAGCGACAATTGCGGGAAAGTTGTCGGCCATAGCGTTCATGGGGAAGTTGTGGTGGGGCTATGCGCAATCAGCAGGGGAGTTGGGCGCACGCTTACTGGAGGGTTGGGTGCGAGAACGGGGGGCCACGGCTCGTCAGCGTCGGCCTATCACAGGGAGCATACTAAGAGGGGTGCTCCAGTGCCTGCCTGCTTTCTGCCATAATCGGGAGGAGATTCTTTTGTTTTCCACCCTTATGTCGTGGATGTATTTTGGGGCGTTCAGGGTGTCCGAGCTGGTGGGGCACAGGGGGAAGTCTGGGGTGTGCTGGGAGGCTGTGGAATTGCGGGCCGGGGAGGTGGCGGTTCACTTGCAGCGCTCGAAGATGGATCAGCGGGCTGAGGGGACCTGGGTGTTTCTGGGGCCCGCGTTGGAGCAGGACATCTGCCCGGCGGTGTGGGGGCGGCGGTTGGCATCTCGGTTGCGGTCGGTGGAGGGTGAAATATTTTGCCGGGTCGCGGGGGAACGGGTGACAGCGGCCCAGCTGCTGTGGGTCCTACGGCACGCCCTGTTCGGCATGGGGGTGGAGCCAAAATTGTTCGGGACACATTCCTTTCGGATCGGGGCGGCAACGGATGTGGCTCGACAAGGATGGGGGAGGGAGGACAATATGCGTCTGGGGAGGTGGAAGTCAGACTGTTACCAGACATACGTTCGGTCGCAGGCTGCAGGGGGGGGAAGAGTAGGCGGGGTACTCCCTTTGTGCTGACATGTGTCTCATTCCAGGTGCGGTGGCGGGGCCGGACGTGGCCGAGTTGTCCATCCTCATCCTGGGCCACTCTTTCATCAAGCGAGCGGAGCGATATGAATGGGACAAGAGCAGGAACCTGAATTTAGAGTTGGATCCTAGGTTGTTTCGATGCCAGTGGCAGGGGCAAAGGTGTATGAGATGGCATGAACTCTTTCCGGTATTGAACAGGGTTGTCAAGGGGGGAGTGTGTCCTGATGTTTTGGTAGTGCATTTAGGGGAGAATGATTTGGTGCAGTGCAAGGGCCTGGCGTTGTTGAAGCAGATGAAAAGGGATCTGCTGGAGATTCGGTCACAGTGGTCAGGTTGCTACGTAATTTGGTCAGAATTCATTCCGCGGAGAATCTGGAGGGGGGCTGCGCGCCCGGCGGCCATAGATAGGGCGCACCGGAAGATTAATAGGGACATGCGGGTTTTTTGTGACAGGGAGGGGATAGGCAGGATGGAACACCCGGAATTACGCTATACGGCAGTGTACTTCTTTAGAGAAGACGGGGTGCATTTGTCTCGGTATGGCATGGAGCTATATATTATTCAGATGAAGGAGGCATTGGTCAGGGCAATGGGTGTGTGCAGGTACCCGAGACGTCAGGAGGCCTAAAGGGGGGGTCGAAAGCCGGCAGTTCCGACTTTCGAGTGGCGTTTTTCCTAGGTCATGGGGGACTGTTAGACCTGTCAGCCCTTTGGGTGGTCCCTCCTCATCATTATTTATTTTGTCCCACTTTTGCCTCAAACCCTGTTTGAATTTTTCCTTTTTGGGAACCACCAGACTTTTTCGTGTTGCTACAGATTCAGGGAACCATTTTAGCTACCCCTGAAACTTCTGTCTGAGGGCCTGGAGCACAAAATGGTGGCCACCTGTGACATCACCAGCATCCACTGGAACCTACCAGCACCTTCCAGAACATTCCAGGAGATTCCAGAACTCTGTGACAGTTGGAGACCGTTTAGAATGTTGGGAGGATAAGAGAGGCAGTTGGCAGTTGGAGCTGGCAGTTGGCACCTGACTGGTGAAGAGAGAGGAGCACAACAGTGAAGGAGGAAGGAGTGAAGCAGCAGGGGTGGAAACTTGTGCCTGGAGTGGGGTCCATAAACCCACCCTTGATACTTGTCCCTACTGATGGATCCCAGCCTATAGCCCTGTGTGGGAAGAAGACAGAAAAACTCATCCTAAGGACCTGAACAGCAGGAACAGGCCTTAGAAGCAGAAAGCAGCAAGATCCTGACCTGGAAACTGGTTTCCCTGGAGTCCGGCGTCGAGTAGCCTGAGACCTGGAGCCCGAGGTGGAGAAGCGGCGCTGACTGAAGTAGCAGACGTCGTACCCGGAGCCGCCCGAGGTCGTGAGAGGGCGCCGACGGAGGTCGTGAGGAATACCAGAGGTCGAGGAGGAAGTGAACCGAGGTCGAGTGAGCGGCGTCATCGGAGGAGTGAAGTCCGCCCTCCGGAGTCGTCGGAGACCGAGGTAGAGGAGCACCGGAGGTCGGGAGTGAGGATCGCACTCCGGAGTCGCCCGGAACCTGAGAGGAGGAGCACCGGAGGTCGGGGGTGAGGATCGCACCCCGGAGTCGCCGGAAGTCGACATCGAGGCCAGGCTGGCCGACGTCATCGGAGCCGAGAGCGCCATCGGACCGGAGCCGCCCGAAGTCGACATCGTGAAGAGACTGCCCGACGCCGTCGAATCGGAGGTAGAGATCGAACCGAGGCCGCCGACATCGGACCGGAACCGCCTACCGGCGTCGTCAAAGAACTGACATTGTGCCGAGGCTGCCGAGACCGAACCGGAACCGCCTCACGGCGTCGACACGACTCCAGCGGCGTCGGAACATCAGAAAAAGGGCAGTAAGTGGAGTAGAGGGCGCCTAAGGCCCTGTGGAGACCTGAGAGACTGCTCTAAGGGGCTAGGGAGGTGCTGAAACCAACCTGACTGTGCCTGGGGTGAACTGGGACTAACCTAGAGAGGTTGTGTGGAGAGAGAAAGCCAGGGCACTGGTATTCCCCCCTTTGATCTACCTCAGTTTAGGCCTCAGCCTTGTCCCAGCCAGGGAGTAGCCTCCCCCCTCAAGCCTTCCACAACCCTACAAGCTGTGCCTGGGCCAAATCAGCCCTTAAGAATTGAGAAGTCAACTGATTACATGAGGGTTGCTGTATACTTTTAATTATTTATTGGGGGTACTGTAGTTATTGAGTTTTTACCTATTTATTGCTGCACTATATTTATAGGTCCACAGGACTTGTTGGTGTACAATATTTATTGATACAGTATTTATTGCCTCAAAGTATTTAATTGTCTGTATATATTGCACTTGTATTTATGCCCTGTTATTTATGATCACCCCTATTTATTTCATCAAACAGCCAATATTTATTTGACCTGCACTAATTGAAACTTGTATATTGTGATTGACCTATTTATTTTTCCAATCAGCAACTAAGAGAAAAAGATAAAGAAAGAATATTTTCATAATTTTTACGGTGTAGAGTCGTTTTTGGAACGGATGCACGCATGGTTATTGTAGGGGTATATTGTATGCTTAGCACTGTGCCTGTTTCCTGACCACTCGGGCCAAGCTACCACAGTGTGTTCGAGGAGTCCACCACCACCCTGCGGAGTGGGAGTGGGCTGTTTCCAACATAAATTGGTGGCAGCGGTGGGATAGAGCTGTGCCTACATATACTCAACAATAACTGTGGGTAGTCCATAGGCCTACACCGGGAGTTTTCTCACAGCGGCCTTCCAAATTGTGGGTTTTTGTTTTTTCCAAATTTACTCTGGTGGTGGGAGGAGGTATTACTAAAGGTACCCCCCTGCATTGTTACTGCACAAAACCTGTCCTCTAACCTGAGTGGGCAAGATGGAGTTTGTACTGGAAGATTTAGAAACGTACACTGTGGCCCAACTCAGGGAGTTTTGCCAGCGGGAGGGGGTGTACTGTCCCCCAGGAGCAAAGAAGGGTGCACTCCAAACCAGCTTAAGGGCTTGGGGGGAGGCACGCCGAGAAAGCAAGGCTGAGGAGGAAGACAGGGATGGAGAGCCTAACCCCGAGGGGGCTGAGATGTACCAACCTGAGGTGGGGAACCTGTCAGCAGGGCCCAGGACACTTTCTAGGAAGGGCAGCACTGTCTCTAGCGGGGGCTTATCCAGCGTGGAGTTAGCAGATCGGAGAGAGAAAAGACAGCTCACATGGGATTTAGCAAAGCTGGAGAAGGAGAAGGAGGAACAGAGGTTGGCTCATGAGACGGAGAAAGAGAGGATGGCTCATGAGATAAGACTGAAAGAGATAGAGCTTCAGATCCTAAGAATTGGGGCACCAACTGTTCCTAATGGTGGCAGCCAAAACCAAGAAATCACCAGGGAATCCAAACCCTACCTGCCAAAGGACATAGTAGCTAGCTATGGGGCGGGTGACGACATCGCCAAGTGGCTAGCAGCCTATGAGGTCTCGTTGAGGGCCCATGGGGTTCCGGTGAAGTATTGGGGAGGGGGATTGTATAAGTACATGCCTCCAGCTGGTAGGGATGCTTTATTGGCCCTCGAAGAGGATGAGCAGACCCACTACCCCACCATGAAACTGGCGCTCATCAGAAAGTTTGGACTAACACCTGAAAAGTACAGACAGAAGTTCAGGGGTAGTCACAAACTGGGCACACAGAATTGGGTGGACTTCCTGGACTATGCAAAGAAGGCACTGGAAGGTTGGATTCAGGGCAGTGAAGTAAGGAACTACGAGGAGCTGTTTGACCTAGTACTGAAGGAACACCTACTCGAGAAATGTTTCCCTGAACTGCGGCAACACCTGGTGGATAGCAAGCTGACCAGCCCCCGGAAGCTTGCTGAGGAGGCGGACATTTGGGCTAGTACCCGGGTGTCCACAAGGGGGACTGGAGGGGATACTCAAAAGACCGGACAGGGCGCCCCCCAGAAGAAAGAGGGAGGGGAAAAGAAAAAGGAGTTCTCCAAAGGCCCCCAAAATAACTTCCAAGGGAAGGGAACAGGATTCACCTCTAAGGCTAACCCACCCAGAAACCCTAATCCTGGCCAGAGTCAGCAGCCAAGGGTTGTCCATTGCTACGAGTGCGGTGGCGTTGGACACTATAAAGGAGATCCGAAGTGTCAGAAACGATCACCCCCTCCCACTGGAGGAAAGACCCCCGGAGTAGCTAGTGTAGTGCTCGGGGAGGAGATGCCCTTAACTAAGGGAAGGGAGTGGGCGGGTGTCACTTTAGTGTCCCTGGGAGAACGGGAGATGGTTCCTAAGATCCAGGTGCCCGCAAATACCGCAAAGTATGGGCAGTGGATCACCATCAACGGCCAAAGAGGGGAGGCTCTGAGAGACACAGGAGCCAGTATGACTATGGTGCGTAGTCAACTGGTGTCTCCAGAGCAGGTAATTCCCGATGTACTCCACCCAGCCGCGATGGCTGACGGCAGAACAGGTCACTATCCAGTGGCCGAGGTTCCCTTTGAATGGGGGGGGGTTGCAGGTTCACTTCGAGTTGCCGTAAGCCCTGCCGTGCCAGTCGATTGTCTGCTGGGCAATGACATGGAGCACAACGCTTGGAAGGAGGTGGAATACCGGACTCACACCGAGATGCTGGGTACACCTGACTGGGCCTGTGTTAGCACAAGGTCCGAGACTACCCGAAGAGGGAGTTCATTCCGGCTGGAGCCTGGAACAAAGGCCCAGCCAGCTGCCAGTCAAGGGAAGAACCGAGGACAGGAGGAGCCTGCCTCGGCGTCTCCACCCCGTAGGACGGATAGGCCACCGGAGGTCTAGGACCAGGAGTCTGCGGAGGGGGACGTTACCAACCTGGAGGACCTACCCATCCCGGCCGAGTGGCACGTGGAGGGAGGCCCGTCCAGGGAGGAATTCTGCCAGGGCCAGAGGGAGTGCCCTACCCTTGAGGGGCTGAGGCGACAGGCCGAAGCCCAGGCAGCAGGGAACGTTGAAGGGAACTACAGTGTTTACTGGGAGGATGGCCTCCTCTACAGTGAACCCAAGGCACCCCTACATGGATCGTCACGAGCCTTGGTAGTTCCTCAACGTTATCGAGCCTTCCTTTTAGAGTTGGCTCACGAGATCGCCTTGGCAGGACACCTGGGGCAAGACAAGACCTTCGCCCGTCTTGTCCCACACTTTTATTGGCCTCAGATGAAAGTGTCGTCCGATACCTACTGCCGGACATGTGTGTCTTGCCAAGCCAGTGGGAAAACAGGGGTGAAGCTGAAAGCTCCCCTGGAACCACTTCCTGTCGTTAGCACCCCCTTTGAAAGGGTGGGCATCGACATTGTGGGTCCGTTAGATCCACCAACATCAGCTGGTCACAGGTTTATCCTGGTCCTGGTGGATCATGCCACACGGTACCCAGAGGCAATACCTCTGAGGACCATAACAGCACCTGTTGTGGCTAGGGCCCTGATGGGAATCTTTACCCGAGTGGGTTTTCCCAAGGAAGTTGTGTCCGACAGGGGGACCAACTTCATGTCAGCATATATGCGGGCAATGTGGAAGGAGTGTGGAGTGACCTACCGGTTCACAACTCCTTACCACCCCCAGACCAATGGTCTGGTGGAAAGGTTTAACAAAACCTTAAAAGGCATGATCAGAAGTCTGCCTGAAAGCCTGCGGAGGAAATGGGACGTCCTCCTACCCTGTTTACTTTTCTCCTACAGGGAAGTGCCACAGAAGGGAGTGGGCTTCAGCCCCTTCGAGCTTCTGTATGGGCACCCTGTACGTGGACCTCTTAACCTGGTGAGAGACGGATGGGAAAGAACTCCCAGAAAGCTCCCCCAGGATGTGGTGAGCTACATGCTGGCCTTCCGGAGCCAAATGGCTAAGTTGTGGAAGCAAGCTTCTGACAACCTGGAAGCCAGCCAAGCAGTGATGAAGGCGTGGTATGACCACAACGCTCACCCGGTGGAGTTGGAGCCTGGCCAGAAGGTGTGGGTGATCGAACCCGGAGAGCTTAGTGCCCTCCAGGATCGCTGGTCAGGACCCTTTGAGGTGTTGGAGAAGAAGGGTAAGGCTACCTACTTGGTGGACCTGAAGACCCCTCGTCAGCCCCTGCGGGTGCTGCATGCCAACCGCCTCAAACCCCACCACGAGAGGCCCGAAGTCATCTTGATGATGGTGACTGACGGAGGAGAGGACGTGGAAAGCGAGCCTCTCCCTGATCTGTTTGCGTCTCGAGAGAAGGATGGGTCGGTGGAGGGAGTGATTCTCTCCCCATCTCTAACTCCTGAACAGCAGGAGGACTGTCGCCAGGTCCTGGGGCAGTACTCTTCGTTGTTCTCCCTTGTCCCGGGTAGGACTCACCTGTGCGTCCATGACGTGGACACAGGGGACAGCCCACCTGTGAAGTCCAAGATCTACCGGATGTCAGACAAGGTGAAGGCCAGCATTCATAGTGAAGTCACTAAGATGCTGGAGCTAGGAGTGATTGAACCTTCTAGCAGCCCCTGGTCTAGTCCAGTGGTGTTAGTACCGAAAGCTGCACCACCGGGTGCCCAACCAGAACTGAGGTTCTGTGTGGACTACCGGGGACTGAATTCAGTGACAAAGACTGATGCACATCCTATCCCTAGGGCGGATGAATTAATTGACCGGCTGGGAGCTGCCCAATATCTAAGTACCTTTGACCTTACTTCAGGGTACTGGCAGATCTCTTTGACTGATGGAGCAAGGGAAAGGTCAGCCTTCTCCACGCCCAATGGCCACTACCAGTTCTGTGTGATGCCCTTTGGGCTCAAGAACGCACCTGCCACGTTTCAGCGCCTGGTAAACCAGATCCTCACCGGAATGGAGAGTTTCTCTGCTGCTTATCTGGATGACATAGCCGTCTTCAGTAACAGCTGGGAGGATCACTTGCGTCACCTGCAAGCTGTTCTCCAGGCCCTGAGACAAGCTGGATTGACGATCAAGGCCAGCAAGTGCCAGATCGGGCAGGGGTCGGTAGTGTACCTTGGACACTTGGTGGGTAGGGGAACGGTGCAACCCCTCCAGGCGAAGATCGAGGCCATCATGGCCTGGGAACCCCCCAAGACACAGACTGAGGTCCGAGCATTTTTGGGCCTCACGGGATACTATCGCCGCTTCGTGAAGGGGTACGGTACCATCGTAGCCCCTCTCACGGAGCTCACGTCCAAGAAACAACCTCGACGGGTAGTCTGGACGGAGGCTTGTCAGCAAGCCTTTGAGAAATTGAAGAAAGCCATGTGCGAGGCCCCGGTCTTAAGGGCCCCAGACTTTTCCAAGAAGTTCATTGTCCAGACAGATGCATCAGAACATGGCATTGGGGCAGTGTTATCGCAACTCAACGAAGAGGGTCTGGATCAACCCGTGGTCTTCCTATCCCGGAGACTACTTCCCAGGGAACAGAAGTGGAGTGCAATAGAGCGTGAAGCCTTTGCAGTGGTATGGGCTCTGAAGAAGTTGCGGCCATACCTGTTTGGATCGCACTTCCTAGTTCAGACCGACCACAGACCCCTTCGTTGGCTGATGCAAATGAAGGGGGAGAATCCCAAGTTGTTGAGGTGGTCTATTTCCCTACAGGGGATGGACTTTCAGGTGGAACATCGGCCTGGAGTGGACCACGCCAATGCAGACGGTCTCTCAAGGTATTTCCGCCTTAGTGATGAGAACTCCCAAGGGGTTGGGTAGCTCTCCCCACTTTCAGCTGGGGGGGACGCGTGTTAGACCTGTCAGCCCTTTGGGTGGTCTCTCCTCATCATTATTTATTTTGTCCCACTTTTGCCTCAAACCCTGTTTGAATTTTTCCTTTTTGGGAACCACCAGACTTTTTCGTGTTGCTACAGATTCAGGGAACCATTTTAGCTACCCCTGAAACTTCTGTCTGAGGGCCTGGAGCACAAAATGGTGGCCACCTGTGACATCACCAGCATCCACTGGAACCTACCAGCACCTTCCAGAACATTCCAGGAGATTCCAGAACTCTGTGACAGTTGGAGACCGTTTAGAATGTTGGGAGGATAAGAGAGGCAGTTGGCAGTTGGAGCTGGCAGTTGGCACCTGACTGGTGAAGAGAGAGGAGCACAACAGTGAAGGAGGAAGGAGTGAAGCAGCAGGGGTGGAAACTTGTGCCTGGAGTGGGGTCCATAAACCCACCCTTGATACTTGTCCCTACTGATGGATCCCAGCCTATAGCCCTGTGTGGGAAGAAGACAGAAAAACTCATCCTAAGGACCTGAACAGCAGGAACAGGCCTTAGAAGCAGAAAGCAGCAAGATCCTGACCTGGAAACTGGTTTCCCTGGAGTCCGGCGTCGAGTAGCCTGAGACCTGGAGCCCGAGGTGGAGAAGCGGCGCTGACTGAAGTAGCAGACGTCGTACCCGGAGCCGCCCGAGGTCGTGAGAGGGCGCCGACGGAGGTCGTGAGGAATACCAGAGGTCGAGGAGGAAGTGAACCGAGGTCGAGTGAGCGGCGTCATCGGAGGAGTGAAGTCCGCCCTCCGGAGTCGTCGGAGACCGAGGTAGAGGAGCACCGGAGGTCGGGAGTGAGGATCGCACTCCGGAGTCGCCCGGAACCTGAGAGGAGGAGCACCGGAGGTCGGGGGTGAGGATCGCACCCCGGAGTCGCCGGAAGTCGACATCGAGGCCAGGCTGGCCGACGTCATCGGAGCCGAGAGCGCCATCGGACCGGAGCCGCCCGAAGTCGACATCGTGAAGAGACTGCCCGACGCCGTCGAATCGGAGGTAGAGATCGAACCGAGGCCGCCGACATCGGACCGGAACCGCCTACCGGCGTCGTCAAAGAACTGACATTGTGCCGAGGCTGCCGAGACCGAACCGGAACCGCCTCACGGCGTCGACACGACTCCAGCGGCGTCGGAACATCAGAAAAAGGGCAGTAAGTGGAGTAGAGGGCGCCTAAGGCCCTGTGGAGACCTGAGAGACTGCTCTAAGGGGCTAGGGAGGTGCTGAAACCAACCTGACTGTGCCTGGGGTGAACTGGGACTAACCTAGAGAGGTTGTGTGGAGAGAGAAAGCCAGGGCACTGGTATTCCCCCCTTTGATCTACCTCAGTTTAGGCCTCAGCCTTGTCCCAGCCAGGGAGTAGCCTCCCCCCTCAAGCCTTCCACAACCCTACAAGCTGTGCCTGGGCCAAATCAGCCCTTAAGAATTGAGAAGTCAACTGATTACATGAGGGTTGCTGTATACTCTTAATTATTTATTGGGGGTACTGTAGTTATTGAGTTTTTACCTATTTATTGCTGCACTATATTTATAGGTCCACAGGACTTGTTGGTGTACAATATTTATTGATACAGTATTTATTGCCTCAAAGTATTTAATTGTCTGTATATATTGCACTTGTATTTATGCCCTGTTATTTATGATCACCCCTATTTATTTCATCAAACAGCCAATATTTATTTGACCTGCACTAATTGAAACTTGTATATTGTGATTGACCTATTTATTTTTCCAATCAGCAACTAAGAGAAAAAGATAAAGAAAGAATATTTTCATAATTTTTACGGTGTAGAGTCGTTTTTGGAACGGATGCACGCATGGTTATTGTAGGGGTATATTGTATGCTTAGCACTGTGCCTGTTTCCTGACCACTCGGGCCAAGCTACCACAGTGTGTTCGAGGAGTCCACCACCACCCTGCGGAGTGGGAGTGGGCTGTTTCCAACAGGGACATATACTGAGTTATGGTTACGGTGGGGTAGGACATAAGAAGTTACCTAGTTAGGTAGGGTAGGAAAGTTAGGAATTGTAAGTTGTGTTATGATTGTTGCAGGGGGGAAACAATTTTAGGGGAGGGGGTGGGGGGCCAGATAGGAAGGCTATATTTAGTGAGGATTAGTTTTGTACGGCACAGGCCAAGGGATGTTTTTATGTAAGGTGCACCTGTTTCCAATAAAGCGGCCTTTTTCAGACCAACAAGCTAGCCTGTGGTCTGTGCTGCCCCCCCGTAGGGCCCAATAGGGCTTTGGGGGGGTGGCCGACCAGCGGGAGGCTCGCCCTCCCGGGGGGGTTTGGGCCGGGGGGTGGGGGCAGCCGGAGAATGGGGGGCGGACTTCCGGGACTTGGGCTCCTTGGGTGTTTCGGGCTGGTTGGGCTCCTTTTGGGCTGATGGGGTTTATAGCCGGCCATTTTGTGTGGCGACCCACCATTTCGGAGGATCGTGACACAACGGCCGGCTGGGTTGGTTGGTGCGAGCTTTGTCCCGCCCTCCCTCCCTATGAGCTGGTGGGCGCCCACTCCTCTTTTAGGGGTTGGGGGGTGTCGTTTCTGGTTTGGAAGCCGGGGTGGTTTTCTTGGGGACAGTTGCATCGGGGAGGATGCTTTGTTTGGGGTTTGTCGCTGGAACAGGTGCTGGTGTGGTGCGCTAGGATTTGGGGGCGTTTTTCCTAGGTCATGGGGGACATATACTGAGTTATGGTTACAGTGGGGCAGGACATAAGAAGTTACCTAGTTAGGTAGGGTAGGAAAGTTAGGAATTGTAAGTTGTGTTATGATTGTTGCAGGGGGGAAACAATTTTAGGGGAGGGGGTGGGGGGCCAGATAGGAAGGCTATATTTAGTGAGGATTAGTTTTGTACGGCACAGGCCAAGGGATGTTTTTATGTAAGGTGCACCTGTTTCCAATAAAGTGGCCTTTTTCACACCAACAAGCTAGCCTGTGGTCTGTGCTGCCCCCCCGTAGGGCCCAATAACAGTGTTCAAATGAATGAAACTAGAAGTGTCTGGAGTGCACAGAGTGCGTGACAGAGAGGTGTGGAGCCGCTGCGACTGACACCTTCTTTCCCTTCTGTTAATGGCGGCGGGTCGGCTTTTCAGCGAGCGGAGGCAGCTCGAGTCTGCTGACAAGACCGCCTCTCTGCCTCTGGGGAATGGTGGCGCTTGAGCCAAGGCGGGCGCGGCGGTATGCGGAGAGCTAGCAGGCTGCCTGGTCGGGATACAACAAGGGACTGAGTGGAAACAAGGTCAGCGATATCGGGGTGAAAATAACAGTGTTCAAATGAATGAAACTAGAAGCACCTGGAGTGCACCGAGTGCGTGGCGGTGAGGTGTGGAGCCACTGCGACCGATAACTTTTTCTCCTTCTGTTAATGGTGGTGGGTCAGCTTTTCAGCGAGCGGTGGCAGCTCCAGTCTGCTGACAAGACCGCCTCTCTCCCTCTGGGGAATGGTGGCGCTTGAGCCAAGGCGGACGTGGCGGTGTGTGGAGAGCTAGCAGGCTGCCTGGTCGGAACACAACACGGGACTGAGTGGAAAAAACATAGTGCGGACAAAGTTATTAAGGAGACCGTGTAACGCCGCCAGTACACGATCGAGTCCGGATAGGCGAAGCCTAAAGGAGACAGGGCGGACACCAAAATGCCTCACTTTCAATCAGAGGCCAGCGTTTACCATAAAGGATGACGCGTGCCAATAAAAAGCATGGGTGGAGCTTCCACTCCACTTCCAAAATCTCCTGGATTACAAGAGGTCTCGCAGTTGTTTGTCATAGTTTGGCTTCTATGCTAGTTACCCTCATAGGAATGGGGTTCGGTCCTTCTGTTTGGCACGCTATGCATTTCCATAGCCAGTAATGTGCTATCAGATTCAGTTGATTTTTGTACCCCAGAGATTAGGAGATCTGGCGAAATCACAGTTCATTGCAATCAACCGTTTGGCCAAAAACAGCCCTAGATCCAGATACCATCGGCTGGATCTATTTTTCTTGGGCCTACACATCAACCCGTTTTAGAATGCTTTGGGTTTTATTAGCCCGATTCTACCCCTCAGTTCTGTGCCCCTTCCAATAATGGACAGTAATAGGAAAGGCCCAATCCTTGTGTAGCCTCATATCTGCCACATGTTGTTCTAGATGTTTGGTAGTTCCTGCCAACTTGCCTGGGCGTAAGGTATGACCTATGAAGACAAATAAATAATGATTGTATGTGATTTTATAGAAAAGCTATTAAATAGAATACTATTACAAAGCCTGGGCAAAGCACTACGCTACGCTCGCGTAGTTTGCGAAGTTTGCGCTACTTCGCACTACGCGAATTGCACGTAGCACAGTGCAAACATGCGTAGCGTAGCTTTGCGTAGTGCAGCGATCATTTTTTGCTTGCTCGCGGTCCTCAACATCAAGTTGGCGACCGCGAGCAAGCAAAATGACATCCCGGCGAGGCTTTTTCCTTGTTCGCGATCAGCAACATCAAGTTGCCGATCGCGAGCGTGGAAAATAAACGTCCCGGCGAGATTCTCAACGCGAGGAGGTCAGGTTTCTCATTGCGAGTGGTCGCGTATGCTCGCGACCGCTCGCGATGAGAAACTACCAGTCCGCGTTGAGAAAGCTGCCGCTCGAATAAAAATCTACTCGAGCGGCAGAAAACTACAGCTCGCACTGTGCAAGATGCCGTTTTCAATGATTGCACAGTGCCGGATGCTTGTCCGCACTGTGCAATCATTGAAAACAGCATCTTGCACGGTGCGAACAGGGTACTACGCAGTTCGCGAAGTGCTACGCGTAGCTCGCGTAGTGCGAAGTGCTACGCGTAGCTCGCGTAGTGCGAAGTGCACTTTGCGTAGCTTCGCATAGTGCTACTTCGCGAACTACACCCAGGGTTAACCATTCCTGAGAAACCAGTCAATCTAAACAGTAGTATCGAAATTTTCAAGAAGAATGGCATATATCATTTTATAGAAACAAATTCGTAGAAAGTCTTTTTTTTAAAAAATTGGCTTCTCAATACCTATTTTTAAGGTGTAGACGAATTGATTGCAGGTCTTACTTTCAGAAACCTTTTTGTCAAAGGTATTTATTTCAATCCTTTATGTCAGAGGTCATTATTTCGTATTTTTATCTTTTACATTGTCAACCAATTACTTAGGATGTTTTTAAACTGCTGAAACTTCGCCATCCATCTCTGCCCCCTAATAATGCAACCCCATGCATAAACTCCACCCATCTCTGACCCCTAAACTCCATCCATCCCTGAACTTTAAAGCACTTTCTTCTCCTAAACTCTACCCATCTTTTTAACCTAAAATCTCCTCACTACCACTAAACTCCACCCATTCCTGAACCCTAGAATCCCCTTTCTCTGCCTATTCCCCACCCATCCCTGATCCCGTAAAATCCCACTCCACCGCTAAACTCCACTCAACCCTGAACCCTAAAATAACTCTCACCACACCCTGAAAACCACCCATTCTCGACCCCTAAAACCCCTCACCACCCTAAACTTTCACATAACTGAACCCTAAAAACATTTTCTTACATATAAACTCCATCTATCATTGAGCCCTTAAAACCCTACACCACCCTAACCTCCACCCATTCCTGAACACTAAATAACATTCACAACCCCATAACTCTACCTATCACTGAACCTTAAAAACACTGCCAGTCCTAAACTCCACTGATACGTAAAACCTAAAAAACTTCAACTCCCCTACACTCCACCCATCCCTGAACCCTAAAAACCCCTCACCACCCTGAAACTCTACTCATGCCTAATCCTTAAAAAAGACTCACCAGCCCTAAACTCCAGCCACCCCTTATCCTAAAACTCCAAGAAAAAAACCTCATTGTCCCGAAACATCACTCATCCCTGAACCTAACAATCCCTCACTTTCCCTAATCTTAACCCAAGGGTGTGATATTAGATGTTTCCTTCAAATTATATTTCCTTTAAAATGTTTCCTTTAATTTAAGTTTATTTGTATGTCCTTAAAATTATCTTTCCTTAATTTATTTTTTTCATGATTCGGTTTCCTCCAATGTGGTTTCTCAGTTTTCGCTTTTTCACATACTTCAGTAAATGATAAGACGCATGGGACTTCACTAGAATCTTTGCATAGGGTGTGTGCGTGTGCAAGTGTGTGTGTGGTTGCATGTCTGTGTGTGTGTGTATGCTGCTCTAGTCTGTGTTGTGCCTGTTGTGTTCCTCAGGTAAGTCTTATGTAGAAAAACGACAAGATGCATGTGTATGGGTAAACGAGGCTTCTGCATCTTGCGCTATTCATGTCTTGTGTTTTAGGGAAGCTTGCTCTGCTGCAGGCAGTTGTAGTTGTTCTCTGTTTTTTAAGCTTGCACTGTCAATCCCCGTGCTCTGTATGCAGCAGAAGCCTGCACTGCCATTTTGCTATTGGCTTTGTGGTTCTAAGTTCGAGAAAACCTTCTCTCTATGCAAAAGCGCAAACCAATGCATTTGTCTATATATGATTAAAACTGATAGAGGCTGCATTGATCAGCATTTCTAAGTCTGCAAAATGATGTCATCAGACACACAACATTTCCATCATGTTCTAAGTATCCAAAAAATAGCGAAACCACATTCTTAAAATACTTCATAAGGGGGTGAAGCTGCATATTCATGTTGTGGATTGCTGCTTTCTGTTACTTGACAGCTGTTCGCAGTTACACCTAACATGTGTTCGGCCTTGCTCAGCACCATAAGGGAACAGTGTGTTTTCTCATACCCCCTTAATGCGTTTTGTTTCATTTATCGTATGATGTTGTTTGCATAGCATTCCATTGAGACCAAGAAGGGTTTTCTGGGTGGTCGGGTTGCACGGTATTATTTTGGTGTGGCTATTTAAAAAAGATCATGTGCAATGTTACTACGGGTAATTCTGAAGACTCTGGTTAAAGACTCATTTGCATTATACGTTGAGGTGTTTCAAATCAAAATACTTTTTGTGTGAAGCACATAAACCCTTGTTTATTATTGTTTTATTTTTGCTCTAGGAGCCGAGGCTTGGGGGTGGGGCCTGGGGGATTAAACGCACTTTGGGGAGAGTTTTGCACTGTTTTCAGTGCACCTGACGGTTGGGCCGGCCATCTCAACACTCCCAAATCGTCATGCTCACTGAAGCGGTCTCCAACCCAAGCTGCTATGCCGGGTTGGAAAGAGCAGGCACAGGCTTCCAGTCTAACTAGCAGTGCAAATCGAGGTTGCTCTGGCTAATACTAATGCTGCTAGCAGCATGAAAGCAGCATCAGGATTGGCTGCACTGGACTCTGGGAGCCTGTTCCTGCCATGGACAGGAGTGTGATGTGGCAGGTAAGTGTTTTTTGTTCTTCTTTGTATCATTCACCCCCTGCCCTGCCACTATTAAGACACCGGCCGCAACTGGGCGACTGTGATCCTGAGAAATGTGGAAACACATCAAACACAAGGAGATAATGGACAGAGCGCTGAAACTTTTCAGACACTTATCCCCAGTCACTATTATATCTGGGTTCAATGCATCATTGTTCTTTAGCTCACTTTGCTACCCCAGTTCAGACCTATCAATATTCATATCAGTCTTGACCCTGTTCCTCATGGGAAGAGTCCAGCCCGAACTGCCAAACCAGGTCTTCTCTGGACAGGAGACAAGCATTCTGCGACTGCTTTCTGGGTAACACCCCTCATCAGCCAGGCTAGCTTGAATCCAGTGGCAAATTGAGCAAGGGAACCACGTCTGGGCATACCCTGCCATCTTAGGACAAACAAAGCAAACACAAGGAGATAATTGTTGGAGCACTGAATTTTTTTAGACACTCACCCCTAGTCACTATTAGATCTGGGTTGAATCCATTATTCTTATTTAGCTCCCCCTAGCTCAGACCCAGCCATATGCAAATCAGTCTTGACCCTGTTCTTCATGGGAAAAGTCCAGCCTGAACTGCATTGCCAGGTCTTTCCTGGACTGGAAACCAGCATCCTGGGACCGGTTTCTGGGTCACACTCCTCATCAGCCAGGCTAGCTTGAATCCAGTGACAAAGTGAGCAAGGGGCCCACGTGGGCAAACAAAGCAAACACAGGGAGATAATGGACAGAGTGCTGAACCTTTTCAGACACTCACACCCAGTCACTATTAGATCTGGGTTGAATCCATCATCGCTCTTTAGCTCACTACGCCACCCCAATTCAGACCCAGTCATATGCAAATCATCCTTCACCCTGTTCCTCATTGGAACAGTCCAGCCCGAACCTCCGGAAACAAGCATCCTGGGACTAGTTTCGGGGTAACACCCCTCATCATCCATGCTAGCTTGAATCGAGTGGCAAAGTGAGCAAGAGAACCACTTTTGGGCATACCCTGCCAACTTAGGGCGAACAAAGCAAACACAAGGAGATAATGGATGGAGCACTTAAACTTTTCAGACACTCACCCTCAGTCACTATTAGATATGGGTTCAATCCATCATTGTTCCGTAGCCCACTTCACCACTTCAGTTTAGACACAGCCATATGCAAATCAGTCTTGACCCTGTTCCTCACGAAAATGCCCTTTAGCCATGTTGTACAGCATTTGCAAAATCCTATGCAGCATGGCTAAAGAAGACAGGAACACACAATGCTGCATTTTGTAGGGATGTACACTCTTTATCACACTTGCGCACCTACAAATTGACACTGGTGCCATTTTATTATTTATCGATCCGCGATGGATTGATAAATATAAAAAAGATATAGCATAACCGCAAAAGCGCTTTTAAATACAAGCTGACAGTAATTTGTTGTCTGGTCCTCTGCAAAAAATAATAATAATAATATTAAAGACCGCTGGTGGAGACATGAAGCAGCAACGAGGAGCAGGTGTCCAGAAGGTTGGCGGCAACTGGGAGCAGGTGAGCAGAATGGGGGCATTAACAGGAAGCAGGCGAATAGGAGGGGACACAACACTGGAGGGAGAAGCACATGATCGAAAAAGCAATGCAGGGGGAGAAGCACACAAGGGTGAGCGCAACACAAAGTGGGTGACGGAGAAGGACACGGGGGAAAGAGAGCATGATGGAGAGGAGAAAGAAGTGCACAAGGAGCTCAGCTAGAAAATCCAGGCATTCTCTAGAGTGCTTAACCAACCAAAAAAAGTACTGCCTGAAAACTAAGCAGTGGAAGGATACATGTAATGAGACTATGCGGCAGGGAAGGGACAGACACAAGAAGAGGAAGGAAAGACCACACAAGCCAACAAATAAAGAGCAAGCAAGTAAGAGTGATGATAAAGCCAACGAATAGTAAGCCGTGGGGGGCTCTAAACCCGCTGTAATCCGACAGTAGGTCTTTTCGTAACCAGACAGCATGTGCTGTCTAGTAAGTGGGCCCTACAAATACGAAGCTTCAGAGCAATTACATGCGGTATCGGAGTTCTTCCCAACCCCCATGTTGCACCCCAAAGCTGGAGAATAGTGGTGCTAATTTACAACAGGAACAGACATGTTCAGAGACGTGACTAGCCAAATAAATATGTTACAAAAGCCATTACATCTGCTGCTGCAGTCTCAGTGTTAAGAATCCAAAAGCAAAATTGAGTATTTTATTTGAATGTCACAAAATTGAGTTCTGCTTGAATGAAATACACAAGGGATTTAAAGCTATTATTATTATTGCTGTTATTATTATTGTTCACAATATACAACATTCATAATCATATATTTTTATATACCCATGATAACATTTTTATATAGAGTTTCATGCCACACATCTGCTGTTTCAAACAGCTTTAGTTAATAGATGTTCCTATGATCCAAAGTATGTAACACAGTTTTACTTTGTAGTTTTTACATGGGATAAAGTACCTCCTGCCATATATTATGAGGATATTGCAAGTCACTGAGGAGTTCCGGGATCATCTACAGTAATGAAGCGGAAGACCAAGGTCACAGAATTCCGAGGTGACTTGCAGAATCCTCATCATGTAAGGTAGGGGAAATGTATTCCTTATAATACATGGTCACACCATCACCCTTCCCTTAAATCACTTAAATCCTTGACGTGCTCTGTCATATGAAAGAGATAAGATGTTTGTGGATATGAAATATAAAATTAGAATTACTCATGCAAAATTAAACACACCAAAAAGCAGTTACATATTCGTTAAATATTGAAAAACATATTAGAATCAGTTTAATATAATTCAGATTTTTAAAAACGCAGTAGCTGAGAATGTGTAGAAACATAGAGAGATTCTATCTTTCCTATAATTACCTAAGGTGTGTGAAAAATAAACATGGCGCCATAAATATCTTCTTTCTGTTGATCACTGTTTATTTAGAAAAGGATAACAGAAACGGAAAAAAACAGTGCTCATTTTCACAGTTTAAACTGCATCTTTAATTATGTTCTATGACCTACCAATCACCCTAGCTGATGGCTCTGGCAGTAGGCATTATGACATCAGAACTCAACTGTAGTAACTTATTACAATTGAGCTGCTATATCATTTCTTTATTATAGGTGACTACAGAGATCACAAGTCGCCTGTAACAAGGAAATTAGAGACAGGTGTTTATAGAGGGATTGAAGGATCCCAAGTATTGGATAGCACTTCCAGCTATTTGTCTGTTGTTTCTGCTCACTGAAAGTAAGATATGTTATTATTAGCCAATTTATGGTACTCAATTTACCTACCTGCAGCAGGATAAAAGGTTGAGTCTGCCTTACTGGATTTTAACTTGTGATATGCAGGCACCCACTCTTTTAGCTCAAAATGGGTCAAACACAGAGCTTTCCTGCAAGTGTTTTAACCGTTGACGCAAGGAGCGGCTCATGCAGGTAAGAGCAATAGGGCCGGGTTGGGGAGGTATTCGACGGATGACATGGAGCGGAAATTAAATAAATAATTCATTTTCCCTTGTTGTCTGTCGAAATCCACACCCCCACCCGACTACACTGCCCACCACTCTGACCTGCAGGGGCCGCTGCTGGTTGAAGC
Source organism: Triturus cristatus (assembly GCF_964204655.1). Lineage (NCBI taxonomy): Eukaryota > Metazoa > Chordata > Amphibia > Caudata > Salamandridae > Triturus > Triturus cristatus. Next base: position 937,806,779 of record NC_140587.1, on the reverse strand, counting down.
TCCCTGCCAATCTCTTCCTCCTGCAAATAGTGGCATTTCTGTGTCTCCCCCAAACCTCAGACCAGAAACACGGAAATGCCCTCAAACTATTGACCAGGCGATGATTTACAATTCTAACTCAAGTCTTCAAATATTTGCGGAACGTTTGGCAATTTTGGGGCCCTTCCTGTATTCTCAGTAAACAGATGGGACCCAAAATCCATCCTTGTAAACATGAGTAAAGTACATTTGCAGGCGCACTAGAGACTGAAGGTCATTTACAGAAGGGAAGCTTCAACAGAGGAGCACCAGCACTAAAACCCTGTCACTGTGTAAATTGCACAGGCAGTATTTGAAGACATGATAGTAGTTGATGTGGTGCAACAACCTTTCTTCCTGTGGCCTGCACAGTTGTATGGTTAAATTGAGAAATCTTACAGTTCCATATGGGTGCACAATAGTATTGGGAGATGTGTGGGCACATGGCTGAACATCCATTACTTATAGCGCAATGCACGTTTAGAGCACGTATTGCAAACATTCTGAACTTACTCAAGCTAAGCCTGTGGCAAGTAGTGCATGGCGCATAGCAAACAGGTGAAATCTGTGGGAAGCACCCAAGAAGGGCAGTCTTACATCTCCCTGACCAGTACAGGTGTGGCCAGTTTCATTAGCTACTTGATTTTTATATATAACAATACTTTGAAATCTTTGACCACAGCATTTGGGGTTGAGCCCCTCTAACCCCAACTGCCCATTCTGACGGCAGAGGGTAAACTTGACAGAACAAGAAAATAAGCTGGCACCAGGCTGCTGATTATGCATTCAAGACAGGCCATATAATGTGTGATTTACAGCTTTCACTCTCTTAATGGTGGTAAATGTGTCAGCAAATATGGCGCTCATGCATTGTGTGTGGTGAGACAAAATCCAGTCATCACAGGATTAGGCTTAAAACATTTGCTCAAACACTAGTAAAGTTGTACTCTTGTATTTGCATTTAAAAAAATATTAAAATCTGTTTGTGTGTTATGCATGACCACAAACGATTTGTTCAATGCATCCAGTCATTATGCAGCTAGATCTGGATGCACAGAGAGAAGTATCATTGCAGTGGTGTGGTAAAAATAAAATAGGCACTAGAACACAATAGCAGGGCCTTTCTAAAATCTAAGACTATCTAAACCTATTTAGTTTCCTCCATGGTTAATACCCAGAAAGGAATCCAGGAGTTTATGTTGAATAATGGACTTTCCTACCCAGCCCGTAACTGAGGACATGGAAGTGACAGGGAGCTATGCACTGTCTTGTGCTCCTTTGTCCGGCGAATACGAAGATTGTAATCCCTGAGAAGGGGGATCTCGGTGGACATTGAGGAGACATGCAGGCTCCTCTTGGGAGCCTGACAATTAGAAACATTTGATAATTTAACCTGGAACTGCATACTAATTGTAATGGAAAAGATGGGATTGAAATATAAATTCTGTGAAAAAAAAGTAATTTTGTTTTATGAAGGGACACACACTTAAGGAATGCTGAATATTTAGCAGTTAGATTAATGTCCTGTGCAAAAGGGTACCAAACACCATTGGCCAATATCCCCTTTGTATTCTTCAACCTGCCCTGTATTCTTGCAATGATTTTGAAACAAAGTGGCAAACACTCTGGCATACTTTATAGTAATGCCAGAGAGTTTTAAGGGTTTGCTGCACACCAAGTAACCTTTTAAGTGGGGAAATAAATACATACCATATATATGTACAATATCCGGGAATACAAATAACTTGATATAAAACAAAGATCGCAGAAGAAAACAGAACTATTGCTGTAAGATTTTAGAGAAGATTGCAGTGGGTGGAAGCTGGCAAACTTTGGCCTAGCAGCTGAATTAAGCCTGCCTGGTCCATAAAGTTCTGCAGACGGTTTCAATAAATGTACACAGATTTATAAGAGATTGGCAAGAAGGACATAAACTCCTCACCGGGGTTGGAAATGTCAGTTAGAAAAGGAATACTATGAATGTATTATACAGAAGCATATGTTTAGAATGTTTCACAAGGGTAGATGAAAACACCCTTGTGGAAAATAGCACAGAAACAACTACTAAGCACAACTCATTAGGGATCTATTTTTATGATTTTTAGAAAAGTCATATGATTTTCCATATTCTCCTCTGAATGATCTGTTTAGAGTTTCTGATGGAAAAGCTATGGGTAAATATCTAGTCAAGTAAACCAAACTGGACAAAAAGTTCATTTTCACGCAATTGAATCTCCCTATTTAGGAGATCTCGAGCTTCCCCCACCATTAGAGGTCCTAGTACAGGACATCTAGAAGTTGCAGGACATCGCTATCATAATGTTTGCCCACCCTAGGAGGGAGAATCACTCCCATGTAATCAATATCAGCTGGAGTCCACTCAAGTCTTTACCTAAGAATGACTGATTTGCTGCCTTGTAGGACTATGCCAACTCCCACCCCCTTCAATTTTTCATAATTGATTTTAAAGCCCGCTACATCTTGCAATTCGTTTTACTCGTGCCACAAGGCTTGGAGAGAAGTGCTTGGGTTGGTTAAAAGATACAAAATGTCATCAGCAAACAACACTACTTTTATCTGGCCTGTTCTTGATGATATTCTAATGATCTCTTTATTGACCATTATTTCTTGTATGGAAGCTAAGCAAAGACCGAGGATGGCAGAGGGCACCCATGTCTTGTACCCCTTCATGATGGGGTCAAAGTTCTCTAGTAGAGGGATTTTGAAAATTGGCCAGGATCAAAGTTTGAAATTTTGATCATAGGCCACACTTAATCAGGACTTTCTAGAGGTTAAGACCAATTAACATGATCAAAAGCCTTCTCTACATCAGACAAGAGAGAAGTAGCTGATTATTTTTGACGGAGGCTCTATTTATAGCTTTCTGTGCCAACTTAATATTCTATCCAGTGTGCCTGTCTTTGACACATCTAGCCTGATAAGGTGAGAGTGTGGGCCATATATTCTTTTTCCTTGATGTCAGAATCTTTGTAAATATCTCTGCATCACTGTTTAAAATAGTAATTGGTCCAAATGAGTTACAAGACTCCAGGTCCTTGTTAGGTTTTAGTATTGTAGTTAAAAAGATTCTGTTATGCTAATAGCGATTGTTTGGTTTTCAATAAATGAATTAAAGATCTTGTAAACAGTTTGGAAACCCATTTCGGCTGGGGCCTTGTTATTTGGTAGAGATTTAATAGCCCGGCAATCATCTTCTGCCGAGATTGCTTACTGTAGTTTGTTTTTCAAGTCGGGGAAGATGTTAGAGAAGCTTATATCTGCCAAATATTTGTCTTGTTGAGAAGGGATTCTTGATTCAACTACAAAAAGTGAGAGTGAAAACTTACTAAGCTGTCCATAATTCCATGGTCTGTAGTGTGGAGTCTCTTCTAGTATTCTAGCAACCTTTCTACCTTTCGCTTCTTTCAAAATATTTTTGTCTCATTCCTAGAAGCTTATTAACTGCGTTTTTAGTAGAAAAGTTTATAATTCCCCCTCGCCATTCAGAACTCTCTGGTGGCCCTTCTCGTACCTCTAGCTTTTTGTTCTTGATCTAGACTTGTTATTTCAGCCTGTAGGTCCAAACATCTAGCCTTAGCCAGTCTGATAAAGGTTGTATATTTTATGAGTTTCTCCCTCAAGACTGCTTTGATTGCCTCCCATATCATGAACCAAGACATTCCCTCTGTCACATTTTCTATTAGGTATTTTTCAAGGGGCTCTCCTATGTTAGCCCGACCAAAAAATATTTTTCTACCAGGGAGCCAGTTAAGACTGACTAAATTGTGAGGGAGAGGTTCAGAAGCATGTAAAGTCCAGCTTTCGAAATAGTTTGCAGTCTAGCTAGTAAATAGTCTAAGAGCTTTAATAAAATGGATTTGTAATATCCCAGTCAGCATGATATGATAGCTTGGACAACCATCAGTTGAAATAGTAGACCTGTTTTCAACATTTTCAACAGGGCTAAGCATGTAAATGCAATAGGATTGCCGAGAGGAGCAAAGTATAAGGAGGCATTTATCATGACTCGCAAATTTCTCACCTTGGCAAATGGGATAGAGCTAGGGCGCAGAGTGGATGACAAGCAAGTCGGAAGTCATAATGATAAATATTTACAAAGAAGGGCCTTGATTTTATCCATGTTCAAGGAATTACTGGCCATTCATGAAGCAATAAAAAGGTGCAGGCTTGAAAGTTATTTCTGACGTTTGGGATATTTCTGTTAAGTATGAGCAGGAATTTTGTGTCACTGACATAAGTGTAGACACAAATCAAAGCACCAGCACAGTATAGCTAGAGGATTAACATAGAGTTGGAAGAGAACGGACTTTGAGAAGGAATCCTCTTGCCCTATGATCTAAAGTGAGGAAGGGAGTCGGCCTTAATTCTGAAATTCAGAAATGATCTTAGCCATTACTGGGCACGATGTCTAGCATTTATGCTCACGGCACAAGAGTGTACTTTTGAAGATAATGCCCATTTGAGAGGCCATTAAATCTGATACTTCCTGCATCACTGCCTGTCAAAATATATTTAGGTCACAGATCATGCCTTTTTCTGAACGCGGATGACAGCTACGTCACAAATGCCCTTCTGTTCTAAGGTTTCTCAAATGGCTAATCTTGTGTTATGAAGTGCAGTGTGTTTCACAGAGTGACATATCTGTGCAGGGTCAGATTGGTCTATAGGGCAATCAGGCACTGCCCAAAGGGCTGGTCTCACAGACCAGTGTAAAGATTGTTTTTGACTGTTTGTGGGCTGTTTTATGGTCTACTGGGCTGGCTTTTACTGTTGATTTTCCTGATATTATTACAAGCACTGCCCACAGCAAACATAAATGAATGCAGTCTTCAATACCTGCAAAACATTTCCACAGCATGCTTTTACAAGTTCAAAACTGTCTTGATTTGCAAATTGGGCCCACTTTTGTTTTGGCGCCCAGGTCTAGTCCTGTCCAAGTCCGACCCTGGTCTCTGACATTCCCTCATCCACGCACGGACATTTAATCATGCAATGCTTTGTCTCATTTCTATGACACTCACTTTTGTGAGTATCTATGGGATGACTTCCTCGCTGACAGAACTATGGAATTTTGATGTCCTGACTCCTGATGTAATATCTTCTGACAGAAAATAACCCTACAAGAGGGTTGGTCAAAGGTTCCTCAGTGTAATTTCATTAGAGATCCTGAACCTGCTTCTTCATGCAATTTTGTCTGATTTTTAATACTTAAATTTTTCTTTGTAAGACTTCATCATGCATAAGATTGCATCTAGCTGTTATTGCCTTCTTTCCTAAATTTAAAGGACTTCTGACAAGGTATATCTAAACATTTCCTAATTATGAAAGCTATGGTGGGGTGTAAAGGTCTGCCCAGCGCCACCCGACGATAGGTGCATATGGATGTTGCAAAATGGCGTGAAACAGGATTATGAGAGTGATACATGTCCCACATCAATAATATTATTTTGCAACGACCCTTGCTTCGTTTGGTGCCTACTTCATATTGGAGGTAATGGTTTCCACTAGACATGATATTGGAGCGCGGCATAATATTAACCCAAGTGCTCCTTACTGACACCTGTTTTTAGTTTTTTAAAGTGGCCTAATCAAGAACTGCCAAAAGATTCTAAGATTCTGACTATATGAGAAAAACAGTCTAATGTGGGACTTGTTAGAGACACCTCTAACGGAACGAGGCTCTAGCGATGAAATGTTGTGAATTCGGGCTGATCTCAGCTACAAATGTTATGATCAACACACAATTAGCTTGCCAAGAAGGCATATCAAGTAGAGAGGCCGGCTTAGCACAGCTGCCACTCTGGTCTTCTTGTCATTGGAGTTATTTTTGTTTGCTGAGTTAGGATGAGGGCAGCCAATACTTATCTTCGCTCCTATCGCTTGCCCTGCTTGGGACGATTCCTGTGGTGCATCCCTATATTCTGATTACTTCTGTCTCACTTTTGCTATTTGGATGTGATAAATCATGGCTTGGCAGTTCGGGCTGGACTGTTCCCATGAGGCACAGGGTCAGACTGATTTGCATATGGCCATGTCTGAACTGGGGTGGCAGAGTGGGCTAAAGAATGGTGATGGATTAAACCCAGATCTTTTGACTGGGGGTGAGTGCTTGCAGTGTTCAACACTCCGTCTATCATTTCCTTTGGTTTTTGCTTTGTTCGCCATAAGTTGGCAGGGTATGCTCAGACGTGAGTCCCTTGCTCACTTTGCCACTGGATTCAAGCAAGCCTGGCTGAAGACGGCTGTAATGCCAGAAACCGGTCCTAGGAAGATTTTTTCCGGTCCAGGGAAGACATGGCTTGGCAGTTCGGGCTGGACTGTTCCCATGAGGCACAGGGTCAGACTGATTTGCATATGGCCATGTCTGAACTGGGGTGGCAGAGTGGGCTAAAGAATGATGATGGATTAAACCCAGATCTGTTGACTGGGGGTGAGTGCTTGCAGTGTTCAACACTCCGTCCATCATTTCCTTTGGTTTTTGCATAAATCTTCTGTCCTCATTATTCTTTTTTTTTTTTCATATTTTATTGATTTTACATAAAAAAAATCCAGGAAACAATAGCTGGTATTTCTCACATGACAGCATAGGAAATCCCATAGGGAGTAAGAGCAAGCATAGAAAAAATATACTGCCCCGCATATTCAACAATAGAAGCAATCGGCATTGACCAGCCAGGGTATCCACATCGCATCACCCACTTTCCGTCAGTGCTCAATATGCTCACATCTCAATTGAACATGTGATGTTCCAATGTCCTCATTATTCTTAATCAAAAAATGATCAAGTGTTATGGGACAAAAGAGTCAATTCATGCACACCCTCTTGTTTTTAATAGTACCCCATGCAGTTAGGGACATAATATGCAGCACTGCATCATTTTGGTGGCCAGCTTGACTTCTTGATTCATGTAGATGCTGCCTTGGCTGGTTTGATCAGTGAATAGTAGGCAGTTGGAATCGTCTACTGTATATTTGCATTGATTTGTAAAGGGCTGTTGCCAAAGGAGCTTCTAATTCCCAGGCATGTAGTGAGGACCTTTATAAGGGGCATCAGCATTAAATATTCTGGCACCAGAAGTAGAACAGGCACTCATAACCATAAAAAAACATAAAGCACCAGGACCAGACCTAGCGCCCATTGGTATTTACCAAGAGAACCACCAAATGTGGGCTAGAAACCTTGCAAAAGTATTTTTAGAAGTGTCCCATGCTCTTGGCTTTCAGCAATTTTAGTACCCATATTTAAGAAGGGTTGATCAAAGCTGACCCTCCAACTTTGGTCCAATTTCTCTTTTGAACGTGGCTGAAAAAATCCTTGGAAAAGTTTTACTAAATAGGTTACAATGTTGGGTGGATAGTCAGAACATTCTAAAAGAGGCCCAAGTTGGCTTCAGAGCACAAGTTTGAAACACTGATTAAGCAAATATATAATCAAAACAAAATCCCCTTTATCCCTAATCTTTGTGGACCAGGTGAAATTATGAAGATCACTGGTTGAGCAGGGGGCAGATGCCACCTTCACGCAAGCAATAGTAGCGCTTCACACTGATAATACAGCCGGGGTTAAGTATGGGCCAGGAGGTGAGTGCACTGCAACTTTCCCTGTCGAAAAGGGTGTATGGAAGGGCTGTGTGTTGGACCCTCCAATCCTTAGCCTTTCTCTAAACAATGTGGTAAAATATCAACTGGAAAAACCCATTGATGCCCCTATTATAGCATGATGGAAGGTCCCAATATTGTTGTTTGCTGATGACCCAGTCTTATTGCCTCAAACAGAAAATGCAATCCAGAGGTTATTACAAATATGTGTAGATTATTGTCACAAGATGGCCCTGACCATCAACTGCAACAAGACAGAGAGTGTAGTGCTGAAGATAGCTGGTGAGTCCATTGAGTGTGTTAAGCAGTACGACTATCTGGTGACATGGTTTACCGAGAAATTGCAATGGAAGAACCACATACAGAAGGCATCTAGGATTAAGCCAGACCTCCGGGGCAGTTTATAAAAAGTCAGGCACAAGACAGGTGCCCAGAGTATTAGCATTAGCACCATTCTCCAAATATACAAGCAGATTGCAGTAACAGCTGCACTTTATGGGGCCAAGATCTGGGGGTACTGGAATTTACACCCACAGCAAGTGGTTGAAAATAACTTTCTTAGGGCCCTGTTAAGATTAAGACCTGGCACTCCCTTACTAGCACTTTATCTTGAGCTCAGCCTCATACCAATCGCAGGAGTAGCAGCTTTAAAAGCCGTGTTACAGTGGATTAAAGTGGTGATGCGCCCAAAGGCAACAATTTATTTAAATTCTCTGGAAGACACTGATAATGCCAGCACCTCTGCTAAGAATGCTCGGCTGGCTCATGTAAAACGCACATTAAATGAACTGCACCCGGGGTTCCAATGGACTGATCTGAGCAGGGTTGAGGCGATACATTGTAGAGCAGGGGTTTACAACCTTTTCTGTGATGAGAACTACTCATGCTCATCGAAAAGCATCCTGAGATTCTAATGCTCTACCAGTGACCAAGTCAGACCAAATTACATTAGTAGCCACCCCACGCAAGATTACCAGCGGTGATCACTTCAGTGTATCAAGCAGGTTTGCCAGCAGGAATGTAAAAAGGCTTTTTCAATTTGGAATGTGTCTACTTGGGTAGTACATGATAGCCACAGCTGTGATGTCGTTGTCAACAGGTTGATATTTGTAATATTGCTTGATTTTATTTTCTTTTTTTTTTCTTCCCACTCAAATACCAGACGAGATATATTTTGGAAATCTTTTTTTTTTTAAACAGTAGCTTTTGAGTTCTTAAAATACACAAATTTTTGTTCTTGAATGCACACTTTTCTATTTTGGGATACATACACAAAGGTAACCAAACAAAAGCTTCTAATTTAGTAGACTGGGTTGTACACAGGAGAGCTACTCCCAGGGGCGGTGCGTCCATTAGGGCGCTTGGGCGTTGCCTCACCACTGAGCGTTGCCGTCAGCCTGTCGCTCTGTAACTCTGGCTCACTCAATTAGGTAATCCCTGTATCTCAAACCGCCAGACCCGGAGGCAGTCGGATTAGAAAGGGGCGGGGCAACATTACACTACAGTTGACATCCACCGCCATAACACGTATCAGGGGGTTAGGGGAGCGCACAGCAAAAGTGCGCATGTTCTGTTTAGGGCTTAAACATTTTGCGACCAGCCCTGAACATGCGCACACTAGGCTGCTCATTAGAAGAGCGAGGGTTGTTCCATGCCGCTCTTCTAATGAGCAGCCTAGCGCGCATGTTCGGGCATGGTCGGTAAAAATAATAATTCCTAAACAGAACATGCGCACTACTGCTCAAGCCAATCCTGGCGCTGCTGCTGGAGCAGCGTCTAGATTGGCTGAGAGCAGGTGGTACTTGCCAAGGTGCCAACGCGGTAGTCGGACCCCGCCCCAGGAGGACTCGCAGCGGCGCGGATACGGTAAGTTTAGTTAAGTTTGCTTAATAATGGTGGTGCTTTATTTTAATCTCCTCCGCGCGTGACCCCCAACACCTCCCCCCCCCGCGAGTATTAGAGCGCGAGCCACGACTATGAATTCTGGGGTGGCTGACATGGTGTGGAATGCAGTGGCCAGGAAGTCGCGGTACGGGCAGGGTGGTATTCATGTAATACACATTAAAGTAATGCTGCACCCGCACGTATAGTTCGGTGGCTTCCTTTCCAGTCACCCCTTAAAACAAACAATAAAGGACTCTTCCGTGACTCTGTACAATGAGTGTAAGTATCGAAGCAGTGTTTCTTAGCTGTCATATTAATGTTACGGTGTCAGTGCTCATTTTTAAAAACATGTTTGCACTGTACGTTCCCGAGCGTTCCTTCTCACTATGAACCTTTCTCTTTCCGGTCGCCAGCTCTGTTCTGACATGGTTTACTATTATATGTATCAGGCAGGCATAGGTTTGGGAACAGTGTGGCTCGCTAAACTCCCGAGGTTTCATTTTATATGACTGCAATGATAGCAAAGATAGTTTGGAAATATAAAAAAGTATTAACGATTGCCATTGGCTAAAGGTCAAAATATGGCAAAGCACCCCGAGGATATTTATGTTGGCTATCCCGATTCATTATTTATATATTGGTTATTGTAGCATGTTTCTGCAGATTGTCGGGATGTCTAGAAAAAAATATATATCAAAGTTTCAGGCAGCTACGAGGAGATATCTTTTGAGAATTGTGCTTATCGTTTGCCAGACTTTCAAGTTTTGCTGGCTGGATAACTTTGGCGGGAACGCTCTCCTTCTAAACCGGGGGCGTCCCAGAGCCCCTATTTCTGTTTTGCATTTTTGCATAACTTGCACGTCACTCAGTGCTTTTGAGTGTTCGATTCACTTGAGTGAAAATACTGGATCGTGTCACTCAAAATTTTTCATGATAACCCATGGAAGTGCAGGTTCAGCAAACCTGCAGGTTGTGTTTAAAAGACATGTTTTTCTTATTCTAAGGGGTTCGCGGCTGTCCTGCAGGAACCGCCTTCAAATTCCACTTAATGCCCTACACTGTCTAATAGAGTAGATAGCTGTATTTGCCGCTGACCGCGGCCCCCGCAGGGGGCCAATATGCGGTCGGCGCCTTAGTGCCCCCGGGGCACCGGTCACCCCTCCCCACCCCCTCCCATGGGAGGGGGCGGGGACGCCGACCGGAGCCCCCCTCCTCGGGCTGGCCGGAAGTGACGCACAATGCGTGTCACTTCCTGGCCCTGGTGTGAGGGGGAGGCTATTTAGCCTTCCCCCACCCTTCCTGGCGACCTCTTTGTCGCCCACCTCGCCTTTTGATCGGTCGCAGTCTCCGGCATCATCGGTCGTTGTCCTCGCCTCGTCGCTGCGATCCCGGCCCCACCGTCCTCTTACGGTTCACAGGAACAATGGTGAGTCTTGCTGTACCCACCCCGCCCCGGCCCTGTCCCTGGGCAGTACCAGGTCGACGGGGCCCTGTGGCTCGGATGGCCACGGGCGGGGGGGGCGCAAGTTGGGCCATGGTGGCTTGATAGGACGCTGCGGACGGCCGATAAGCCGCACACCCGGCGCCCAGTGGGAGCCGTTATGCGCGTGTGTGGGTCCTCGCCCCCTTCCCCCCCCCACCCCCCACCAGCACTACAATGTTGGGAGCTGCCTGGGTCCCCGCGGATCGCGGGTGGTGCAAACCCGTGGCGCTCCCGGGATCAGTCGCCCCCCCCTTCCGGTGGCTGCGATGCAGTACGGGTGGGGGGGGCATGCATTGGGCTGCGTGCTCATGGACAGCGAGTGCGTTGTCGTGGGGGTGATGAGGGGAGCGGGACCAAGTTGTAGGCGGTTTAACCTACGAGCGGGACGCGGTTTGGAGAAATCAGGTTCCGGCCCGTGAGGTCACGTCCGCATTCGCGGGTACGGAGCTCGCGTGATCTGGGGCATTCGAGCATGTTAATATTGCTATGCCCACAGAATTGCACACAACAAAGGACCCACTTATTTGAGAAATCTTCTAACTATCCACCGCCCTACCAGAAACCTCAGATCCTCGGGTATGTCACAATTCAAACTTCCCCGGATCAATAGAGCAAGACTGGGCGGTCGCTCCTTTAGTTTTCTTGGAGCAAAGCATTGGAATGCCCTGCCAGTTCATCTGAGAATGGAACCATCAGAAATTCTCTTTAGAGCTAAACTAAAAACTCATCTCTTCCCTTATTAACATCTCCCTGTCTCTCTGTCTCGGTGAGCTGTAAGGAGTTTTTGTTAGCAATTAGCGCGGGGATACACAGTTGTGCAGCCATGCGCTTTATAAAACGCTTTATTATTATTATTATTATTATTATTACTTAAGCCACCCGTGCCTGGATGTGTAATGTAAATACGGTGCTCAAGATCGGGGACATTCGAGCATGAAATATTGTACTAAGCTCCCCGTGCCGGGAGGTGTGATTTAAATACGGTGCTCACGTAAAGCATTCCTATACCTTCGGGTCGATTTCGCGCTATATAAATATGCACCATGTAGTGGCTGGCTGCCTAGAAGGCAGATGCTTGATGCAGGGATTGCATTGTTCACAAGAATTTTTGCGCCAATACCTTCGGGTCGAGTTTGCGCTATATCAATATGCAAGCTGTAACTGCTGGCTGCCTATAATGCAGATACATGATACCTGTGCATGCATTGTTCCCATTACGCGATTACGGGCATTACTAAACCCCCCGCACCTCAAGGGTTAATCTGGTGCGTAGTGGTTATCACGTTCGCCTAACACGTGAAAGGTCCCCGGTTCGTGACCGGTCGGAAACACTTTAATCCCTCCGTTGGGTCCAGGTGGGCCTTCGAGGATGTGGCCCGTCGACTGCGCTGCCGCCAATGGGCAAGAATGCGGGCGGCGAGCTGCGGGGGTCGCGTCAATGACAGACACAGCTTTATGCAGGTGGCCTGCTCACCAGGCGCAGTCCAAAGGTGGCATCTTTAATACGTGTCTTGCGCAGAGAACTAATTATACCGCATGTTTGGCAGGGTAAGCTAGGGCAAGTGGGGATGCACTTTCTTTATCAGGTGTAAAGGCAATTCCGACCCCTGTGTCACTTCCTCATGCTTGTTTTAGGGAGAAGGCATTTGCCCCCCCCTCGGCTGCGGGGGCGCGGGGGGCATGCGGCGGGCCGCGTGGTCCTGGGCAATGGATGCGCTGCCACCGAATGCGTGAATGTGTAATGTAAACACTGTACTAGTTAAAGCGCTTCAATGCCTTCCAGACCTCCTCCTGCCCATGCATCGGCCGCAGCGAGATAGAGGTTGGCGGCCGCATCGAACTAGGGTTCAGGGGGTTTCGCGGGCAAGGTCTAAACCTTCCCCTGACCAAGCGTCGCCGCAGCGTGTTTCAGTGTAGGGTAAAGCGCTCATTACACACTGTATCGATCGTGTGTCCGTCGGCCTTTCGCCCGCGGGGCATACTTCTCAATGGCGGCGGCCCTCGCGAGCAAAGTAAATGAATGGGGGTGCAGCCGGCAAAGAAGCCGCACACCCTGTGCCGGGGGAGCCGTTAGGAGATTAGCGTCGGTTCACGGCCCTAATACACCAGCACTGCAAGGCTGGGAGCTACCTGGGTGCCCGCGGATCGCGGGCGGTGCAACCCCCGTGGCGCTCCCTGGATAAGGTTATCGCCCCCCCTCCCGTCGGCTATGCTGCCGTTGAGGGCGGGGGGGGCATGCAGTGGGCTGCGTGCGGTAGGCGTGGTGACCTGCAGAGGTGGGGTAGTCCGACGACTGCGAGCTGGACGCTAGTTTAGGGAAGTGAGGTTCCGCCCCTTGAGGTCGCGTCCGCATTATGCGATTGCGGGCATTACTGAACCCCGCACCTCAATGGATAATTGGTACGAATCTTGTAAGCTCCCCGTGCTTAAATGTGTAATGTAAATAAGGAGCTCATGTAAAGCGCTCCAATACCTTCGGGTCGAGTTCGCGCTATATAATTATGCAACATGTATTGCTGGCTTCCTATAAGGCAGATACATGATACAAGTGCATGCATTGTTCACATTACGCGATTGCGGGCATTACTAAACCCCCCGCACCTCAATGGATAATCTGGTGCGGTGCTCGCGTGATCCGGTACGGGGAGCGTGTAATATGGTACGATTCTCTTAAGCACCCCCTGCTTGAAGGTGTAATGTAATTACGGTGCTCATGTAAAGTCCTCCAATACCTTCCGGTCGAGTTCGCGCTATATAAATATGCAACATGTAATTGCTAGCTTCCTATAAGGCAGACACATGACACAAGTACATGCATTGTTCACATTACGCGATTACGGGCCTTACTAAACCCCCCGCACCTCAATGGTTAATCTGTTGCGGTGCTCGCGTGATTTGGCACGGGGATCGTGTTATATGGTACGAATCGCTTAAGCTCCCCGTGCCTGCATGGTGTAATGTAAATACGGTGCTCATGTAAAGCGCTCCAATACCTTTGGCGTCGAGTTTGCGCTATACAAATAGGCAACATGTATCTGCTGGCTTCCTATAAGGCAGACACTTGATACAAGTGCAGGCATTGTTCACAGGATTTTGCTCCAATACCTTCGGGTCGAGTTCACGCTAGATAAATATGCAACATGTATTGGCTGGCTTCCTATAATGCAGACACATGATACAAGTGCATGTATTATTCACAAGAATTTGCTCATGCCCACATTCGCGCGCATCAGGTGATTCCGGGCATTACGACACCCCCTGCACCGGAATGGGTCATTTGGTCGGTGCTCGTGTCCGGCGCTCTAATAATTTCACGCGCATTACAATTTAATATCCACGTGCCCGATGATGTATGTATATACGGTGCTCACGAACTGCGCGTCATTACCTTCGGATCGAGTTCGCGCTGTGGTTGTGACGCTGGGCAAATCACTGATAACCCCATGCCCAGATATGCATGCGTGCTGCTGGGCCTGGTCTACCTGGGCCCCCGAGAGTCGCAAGTTTTGGCGGCTCATGATCCCACTCCGTGCCCGAATATGTATGTAGATACGGGGCGTACGGACTGCGCTCCATATACCGCCGGGCGAGTCGCGCTGTGACTCCGGGCAGATCACTTTATCTCCCCATGCCCGATTATGTATGTAAATACGGTGCTCATGTACTGCGCGCCAATACCTTCGGATCGAGTTCGCGCGGGGTTTGTGACGCTGGGTAAATCAGTGAATATCGCCGTGCCCGAATATGTATGCGAGCTGCTGGACCTGGTATGTCTGGGTTTCCGAGGGTCGCGGACCTGGCGGCTCATGATCTCACTCCCGTGCCCGAATATGCACAGCGCTGCTATACCTTCGGGTCGAGTTCGCGCGATATGAAAGTGCTATTTACAGCAAGGGTCGCGCTGTCCGATCCTGACCACACGTGACCACGTGTCCCTCGTCTCCAACCTTTTGCTGAAAGGGGGCTTGGGTCGTTTGTCATTGTTGTTGTCGTCTTGACACCCACCCCCATTGCTTACGGTCTCGCATTCCCAAGTGCATCAGTCCTTGGGCAGGGCGGACCAGAGTGGGGATAGTCCTAACGTAGAACTGTCATTGCCATGTTAGTAACAGTTAAACACGGGTCGCTGCCGACAGTCTAAAAGAGGTATGCTTAAGCCCGCAACTCTGCCCCGCCAACATGCTTATGTGGCCCGCCTTCAACTGTCACTCATAGTGGCACAAATATGGGGGAAATCACACATATCTAACTGTAACCTAGACACCCAAGGGGGTGCCTAGTCAGGAAGGGCAACGCAACTGAGATGGAATGGTAGTTATTATCTAAGGATAAGGGAAGCCTGGATTAAGCCACTAGATGGGTGTGGATATGGGTGTAGCTCAGTGCCCCAATCGCATTGAATACGGGGACGCACTGACATAGCGGCAAAAGAATAAGTGGTCACCACATAGCACCTCACTAGGGCCAAAATCACGGTACAAGGTTACCGGCGTGATTGACCAAGTGATAGCGGGTGCGCCGCTCGCGAGCGGAGTGCAACCTGGCGCTGGCTGGGGACGGTCTGCCACGAGCCGGGGCAGCCTGTATATAGTTGAGATGACCCAACAGGCTGGGATTTATGCATTGGTTTATATCCACGGTCGCCAGCTGAAGAAGTATACAGGGTTCCGTAGAACTGCCTGCGGTGGAAGCGCACGCGTATACCAATATCTAGTTTTGCGCAGTCTGGTTCTCTAGGTACGTCTTGCCGTGATCAGCTCTAGATCGGTGGTTGTGTGCACTCGGCCTACAGCTGGCACTGCAGTACGCCTGCCTCGGGGGTGACTGGGCAGGGATTTGTCCCGTCACTCGTGGAGCGAGTCAGTCAAGGATAAATCTTAGACCATGTAGGTTGCAATTATTCAATACAACTTCTGTCTGGGCAATCAACCCGATTGGGTTGCAAGTGACCACTCAGTCGGTCATTGTTCCCCAGGACCCCCGCCCCAGCATCCGTGCAGGTCAGTGGGAATAAGAGGGGCCTCTAGAGAGGGCAGGCTGTAAGCACAGCGCCCTGGGGGGTGTCAGGCAGAGAACATTAGCATGGGACTACCCGCATGCCACGTTACATAGCTTAACGTTGGCCGACTGGCGTCACGGTGCCCGCAGCACATGCCAGGGGCGAGCTTGCTATTCACTGAAGGGAAACACCTAGGCCAATTTACAAGCCTCGTCAAGCCATCGGCACTGGGGGTTGTAGGGGTTGTGTGATCTTGAAATATACATTTCGAGCCCATGTGAGAAGACGCACGACACCAGCCTGCTGCACACTGAGCTGGGCACCATAACCAAGAGTTAGGCTTGCAGGAGGAGTAGCTGAAGGAACCATATAGAAATAGGTCCAGATGTACTTTGGGGGGCATCCCCCTGCAACCAAAGACAGATTTCGGGTTGCTTCAATGAAGACCTATCCACCCGCGTTATTGACCATGCAGCATTCGCAACATTCGGAATAGGGCCGGTATTTGCACCAAAGTTTTCGGTTGGTTCCCACAGACTTGTCTGCCCCCTAGGTTATCCTCTAGGGGTTAGAACTGAGACTAAGGGGGCATCTCCTGCTTTGGCGTCACAAATAAGTGATAGCTACGCTGGGGTGGAGTTACCATGCAGGTCCTGCCACCACTGGTTTCCCCCGAGGCGATGGGATCAATTTAGGTGGGACCACAAAGTCTACGGTTCTTGGGAGGCTTCCAGCGGTAGGGCATTTAGCAACAGATAAAGTATCAGCGTGTGGGTAACAGACATCTGCTCTCCAGCAGCTCCGTGCCCTGGGAGCACGCGCGTTGCCCTAACTCTGAGGCCTACCCATAAGGGGGCCGAGTAGGAAAACAAGAAAATGGGCTCCATAGGTGGGCCTCTGGCCTTACAGCTGGGTGAAACCACCATCATTTGGATATAGGCCCAGGTAAAATAGGGCTTTTTCTTAAATGTCTAGAGGACCATTGCGGTTGGGGGTATCCCCCACCGGATTCACTGGTCGCGTACTGCAGCTGCAGGAGACTGGGATCCTGGTTTACGGACACTTTTACCACGCTCAGGGGGCGCTGCCAGCCAACATAGGGTGCTGCTGTCCCAATAACTGGGGTGTCAGCGGGGCAAACACAAGGGGACATTATGGCAATAGTACATTTGTCACGCCCAGGGTGCACTAAATCTCTACTTCAGCGGAGCAGGAATTTGGCACCGCTGGGGATGCTCTAGGTTTGTGGGGGGGGGGGCACCCCCCTGCCACCCTCCTACTGAGGAGGACGATGGGAGGGGCGAAGTAGGACTTAGTCAATCCTCAATGCTTGAACTTCACTGACAGCGCGCAATGCTTAAGCCAGACAGATTCCCGAAGCTGGTATACCTAGGGGGTTTCATCACTGAAGGATCTGTAGGGGCATAATTCCCATAAGGAATAAGGGATGGTGGGCAGGGGCAAGAGTCGCCCATTGCCCATGGTCACGCGCTGGCAGCCAGGAGCTCTCCTGAGCTCCAGGTTTAGCAATCTGAGGGGACTGTCCAAGGTTAAGTAAAACCCTTCTCGCCATAATAGCCTAGCGGGCAGGCCCAGAATTGTGAAGAGGGTAACCTTCCCGCATGGGGGGCGAATAGTTCTTGGCACATCTCCCCAGGCCCAACGGGTCCTTTATTTCAGTAGACCCTATCTGATTCGGATAGCGTCTCGGGCCTTGGGGACATAGATGGGGCCATCTACAACACCAGGAGCTATAGCTCACTGGTACGTCTTGTGCCTGTGGATATAAGGGATCTCACAGGGTTTGAGTCCCGCTTGCGCTGTCACACGGTCATGAGGTGGCAGAATTTCAAACTCTTCCATATGCAAGGGTGGTTCCCTTCCAGCTAGATAGGAGAGGTTGCAGGTATGACTATAGCGGGTTGGTGGGGGGCCCTGGCTGCGCCGGTGAGCCGCCTCCAGGGCTGTGGCGGAGTTACAGTGCGATCTGGAAGCAGGCCGGTACAAAGGGTACCTCTGCGCGGCACCATAGGGGGTGCCTGAGCCAAAACCGAGGAGCCTCATGAGAGGGTCCCGGAAGCCGTGTCGGCGCCCCACTAGTCCTGCGGGCGGTTGTGGGCCTGAACAACCGGGGGCTTGCGAAGCGACGCTCCGCCCCGAGAGGGGGGGGCGTGAGTAGAAGTTACCAACGGCACGTGATCGTAGAAAGAATCACCTGGATGGCAGCAACGGCGGGCATCGCTCCCGCGCTGCCCGGCTCTTCAGGCGGGCAGGCGACCCAGTTGGTTGCCTGCCCTTGGATCGCCCGTAAGATAACCCACCCATTACATATTCTGGAATTATGTAATAAACCTGCAGCATTGTTACCCAACACCAACTGTCTTGTGTGTGTCATTTTGGGGTAACCTACGATGGGGGAAGGGGGGACAGCGGGGTGCCCCTGGGGGTACTATGTCAGTGGCGTGTGGACTCGAGACGATAATTTTTTCCCTCACTTGAATCCTCCGGGAATGTTCCGCTGTTGTTTTTCCTCAAGAACACGACGTTGGTTCCTGCTCCTAAATGACTACAGCTGAGACACACATTTCAGGTCAGGGAAAGCCGATGCTTTCATTGCAGATCCGTCCATTGTATCAGGCGGCAACTGAGTGTGTCCTTTTCAGCTTTAAAGAGACAGGCAGCAAGTTCAAAACTCAAAATATAAATACTTTAATATCGCACGAAAAAAGAAAGAGGGGGAAATATTTTATGGGACGAGGATTCACTTGGGTGACGCCGGTATCAGCAAGATGAGATCTTTAAACTGGAATTGTATAAATGTGTTTATTTCAATGCAAAGGGCAGTTAATTAGTCTGTGCCAGCCTGGGTTAAAGATCTTTAAAAAAATGCATGTCCACTCTTTTAAATAGCGTCCTATCTTCTTTTTTTCTGTCGTTCTTATCTTCTTTTCACTTTCACCTATTTCCACACGATTTCAGGACAGAGAGCACTGTGCACAAGAGAGAAGGAAGAGGGGTACTGAGGGCAGCGAGCAATGTGCACGGGAGAGATGGAAGAGGGGTACTGAGGGCAGAGAGCTCTGTGCACGGGAGAGAAGGAAGAGGGGTACTGAGGGCAGCGAGCAATGTGCACGGGAGAGATGGAAGAGGGGTACTGAGGGCAGAGAGCAATGTGCACGGGAGAGATGGAAGAGGGGTACTGAGGGCAGAGAGCCCTGTGCACAGGAGGGATGGAAGCGGGGTACTGAGGGCAGCGAGCAGTGTGCACAGGAGAGATGGAAGAGGGGTACTGAGGGCAGCGAGTCCTGTGCACAGGAGGGATGGAAGAGGGGTACTGAGGGCAGAGAGCTCTGTGCACAAGAGAGAAGGAAGAGGGGTACTGAGGGCAGCGAGCAATGTGCACGGGAGAGATGGAAGAGGGGTACTGAGGGCAGAGAGCTCTGTGCACAAGAGAGAAGGAAGAGGGGTACTGAGGGCAGCGAGCAATGTGCACGGGAGAGATGGAAGAGGGGTACTGAGGGCAGAGCGCAATGTGCACGGGAGAGATGGAAGAGGGGTACTGATGGCAGAGAGCCCTGTGCACAGGAGGGATGGAAGAGGGGTACTGAGGGCAGCGAGCAATGTGCACAGGAGAGATGGAAGAGGGGTACTGAGGGCAGCGAGCCCTGTGAACAGGAGGGATGGAAGAGGGGTACTGAGGGCAGCGAGCAATGTGCACGGGAGAGATGGAAGAGGGGTACTGAGGGCAGCGAGCAATGTGCACAGGAGAGATGGAAGAGGGGTACTGAGGGCAGAGAGCTCTGTGCACAGGAGGGATGGAAGAGGGGTACTGAGGGCAGAGAGCCCTGTGCACGGGAGAGATGGAAGAGGGATACTGAGGGCAGAGAGCCCTGTGCAAAAGAGGGATGGAAGAGGGGTACTGAGGGCAGAGAGCTCTGTGCACGGGAGGGATGGAAGAGGGGTACTGAGGGAAGAGAGCCCTGTGCACAAGAGGGATGGAAGAGGGGTACTGAGGACAGAGAGCCCTGTGCACGGGAGAGATGGAAGAGGGGTACTGAGTTCAGCGAGAAATGTGCACAGGAGAGATGGAAAAGGGGTACTGAGGGCAGAGAGCTCTGTGCACGGGAGGGATGGAAGAGGGGTACTGAGGGAAGAGAGCCCTGTGCACGGGAGAGATGGAAGAGGGGTACTGAGGGCAGAGAGCCCTGTGCATGGGAGAGATGGAAGAGGGGTACTGAGGGTAGCTAGCAATGTGCACGGGAGAGATGGAAGAGGGGTACTGAGGGCAGCGAGCAATGTGCACAGGAGAGATGGAAGAGGGGTACTGAGGGCAGCGAGCAATGTGCACAGGAGAGATGGAAGAGGGGTACTGAGGGCAGAGAGCTCTGTGCACAGGAGGGATGGAAGAGGGGTACTGAGGGCAGAGAGCCCTGTGCACAAGAGAGAAGGAAGAGGGGTACTGAGGGCAGCGAGCAATGTGCACAGGAGAGATGGAAGAGGGGTACTGAGGGCAGAGAGCTCTGTGCACAGGAGGGATGGAAGAGGGGAACTGAGGGCAGAGAGCCCTGTGCACGGGAGAGATGGAAGAGGGATACTGAGGGCAGAGAGCCCTGTGCAAAAGAGGGATGGAAGAGGGGTACTGAGGAAAGAGAGCTCTGTGCACGGGAGGGATGGAAGAGGGGTACTGAGGGAAGAGAGCCCTGTGCACAAGAGGGATGGAAGAGGGGTACTGAGGACAGAGAGCCCTGTGCACGGGAGAGATGGAAGAGGGGTACTGAGGGCAGCTAGCAATGTGCACGGGAGAGATGGAAGAGGGGTACTGAGGGCAGCGAGCAATGTGCACAGGAGAGATGGAAGAGGGGTACTGAGGGCAGCGAGCAATGTGCACGGGAGAGATGGAAGAGGGGAACTGAGGGCAGCGAGCAATGTGCACAGGAGAGATGGAAGAGGGGTACTGAGGGCAGAGAGCTCTGTGCACAAGAGGGATGGAAGAGGGGTACTGAGGGAAGAGAGCCCTGTGCACAGGAGGGATGGAAGAGGGGTACTGAGGGCAAAGAGCCCTGTGCACGGGAGAGATGGAAGAGGGGTACTGAGGGAAGAGAGCCCTGTGCACAGGAGGGATGGAAGAGGGGTACTGAGGGCAGAGAGCCCTGTGCACGGGAGAGATGGAAGAGGGGTACTGAGGGAAGAGAGCCCTGTGCACAGGAGGGATGGAAGAGGGGTACTGAGGGCAGAGAGCCCTGTGCACGGGAGAGATGGAAGAGGGGTACTGAGGGCAGAGAGCCCTGTGCACAAGAGGGATGGAAGAGGGGTACTGAGGGAAGAGAGCCCTGTGCACAGGAGGGATGGAAGAGGGGTACTGAGGGCAGAGAGCCCTGTGCACGGGAGAGATGGAAGAGGGGTACTGAGGGCAGAGAGCCCTGTGCACAAGAGGGATGGAAGAAGGGTACTGAGGGCAGAGAGCCCTGTGCACATGAGAGATGGAAGAGGGGTTCTGAGGGCAGATGATCAGAGTGGTGTTCTTATCCTTACATCAGTCGCTGCGCTTAAGCGGGATCTCTTTCACTTCATTTATTTATGTATTTAATTGAATTGTTGTGTGCTGACTTTTGGCTGGTGGCCACTTTGTAATGCTGTTTTGGATATTGAGTCTAGGTGTATTTCATGTGTAACCAAAACCTCTACTTACGCACAGGATGAGCAAAATCGGACAGGCTCAGGTCACTTGTTCTTTACTCTCTCTCTGCGGCACTTTAACATTTTTCAGGGACTTTTTCTTTGCATGGGAAGGGAGGCATTCTCTAAGTTTTGTAGAGGGCAGGTTTTCATTGTTTCCTTTGGCACTGCCAGGTGGAAAGGATCCTGAGTTCTGGGCAGAAAGCATTCCAGGGCTGTTCTTCACACCTTCTGGTTTGCTTGAAAATGCACCATTTGCCCACTCTTTTTTCAAACTTTTCTCGGGGGGGGGGGAAGGGGGGAGACCCTAACGCTCGCTCGCCACAGTGAAGTACGACAATTGTTTTACGCCTCACCACTTTTAAATGTCACCAGCCACCACTGGCAACTCCCAGGTAGCTGGGGACCTACCAGTAGCTCCCGAGCTACTGGTTGGAGAAGTCTGCTGTAGAGCTTGTAAAGTAGCGTAACTTTAGGTTGAGTTGGAAGAAAAAGCTATCCACAGTAAGGCCAGGAAGTGTACTGGGAGAGTATTTCGGTAGTGGTCGTGGCCCTTCCAGTAGACTATATCTAGATTTAATCCGTCTCAAACAAAAACATACGCTGTATATCAAGTTTAGATTGGGTATTTTGCCGACCAGGGAATACCTTCTTAGCTGTCCGAGGCTCACCTCAGGTGGTGAATATTGCAATTGTAAGTTTTTTGGGAAGGACAATCTATTACACTTCTTGTTGTTTTGCACAAAATATGACCTAGAAAGTAAAAGATGGCTTTTGCCCCGTTTTAGATTATACAAAAATAAATGTCTTAGATTGGTATTGCCGTTCTGCCTTAGTACAGACGAAGAACTTTGCTACGTGCTTATTGGCAGTCTGGCAACCTAGGAGGGAACTGCCCGCCGCTATGCAAACCTGACCTGGTTTTAAAAAGAATATGTATTGTTGGGGGAAGTACCGTGTTGATTCTTTTTATTCTCATGCACTTTGTTAGGATGTTGACAGGTAGTTGCAGGTTAAACAGGTATTTCCGTTTGCATTTTATATGCCGATATGTCTTATATGAGACTGTTGTTCTATGTGTTTTAATGCATTTATTATGTGTTTTATCTATTATTTTATAGCTGAAACAATAAAGACAAAATTGACCATTTCTAATGATATGGCTGCCCTGTTTGATTTAGGCTGGATTGCCCTAAAGCTGTTACACAAGTGTTTTTATATGTTTCACCCAAAACCTGTCCCTTTGCTATTTCCTGTATCACTGCTATTTCTAGTTTGGAATTTTCCTGATTCACGTAAATGTGTTGATCTCCAGTCATTTGTTTGTTTATTGGCATAGCTGCCAGGTTTCAGGTTGCTATGTGTGACATTTTTAGAATTTCAATGTAATTATGAGTGACATTTCAACAACTACGAGTGACACTTTCTTGCACACAAAATCAAGCAATGAAGATGAGGGAAACATATAAATATTATAAATGACACCCATTTGAGCAACGAGAAACTCTAAGAAGATCTTAAAACGGCTGGAAAGCACCAGAAATGGATAGCGGTCACAACCTAGCCGCAGTCTGTTATTTATTTCAAAAAGACATATTGAGCAGTTTAATAAAAAATAATTTGTTAATTGCAGCACTGCGCGCAGCGCCACCAGTTATTATTAACCTGAGGCTGAAAGTAAGTTGCATGGCTAGTCTAAGCATTTATCATTACAATACAATGAGGCATGATGAGGGGGGTGGCAAGGCTCAGGAGAAGAGACTGACATAGGTACACATAGCCTAGATATCTATGCTGTATTATTTCAAAAAGACACTTCGAGACACTGAGCAGTAATAATCCTAAAGCTGAACGTAGGAACGCCTTGGCAGTGGTCTGGTGTGTCGCCTGCGCCATTACCTAAGAGTATTTGTACGAGTGTGTGTCATGCAGCAGCTAAAAGAGTAGTCACAAAACACGTAAGGCACATCATTGTTTACTTTAAGACATACCAACTATTTAGCAGAAACATGCCCAACAGCAACTAGCCCAGGCCAGTAACCCACGCTACCGGTCATAGTGGCATTGTTGTAGTACCGTTAAAGCACTCTCAGGGAGCTCCTGTGCCTGAACTGCTGGGGTATCTGTTGCTTTGCTAGAGAATATGCTCTGTGTGCCCAAACAGCTTGCTTCTGCTCACTGGATACCACGCCCTCCTAGCTGTCCTGGCTGCAGACGCCTAGGACCCACGAGGTTTGCGGGGCTCTTTGGGAACTTGCCTTGCCACCTGAGCCCCTGGGTCAACTCATAGACGTGCTCTGGTTGCGCTTTATTGCTGCTCTTCAGATCTCTCCCACTTGTGTATGTACCAACATTAAATATGCCGTCTATGATCCATCCGCAGCCAGACTCCCTCTTTGCATCTGGCTGTATCCCTGGCTGGGAATAACCCCCATAATCACGCTGCCCCTAACTCCTGACTACACCAGTGAACGCAACCGGTACCTGTGCGGGGAGTCCAATGGCTGTCCTCAATTTTCGTCCTCATGGGAACCATAATGAATGCATAGCTTGCTGCAGAGCAGTACTAGAATAGAAACGTTGTGCGTGCTCCAAAAATTAAATTAATTTGATTGTGATATTGTGACTTTTTGACTCTAGTGGCACAGGCTGGTTAACTTACAGTGTTCGCTCTTCTTCCCCCAGGCTGAGGCAGCGTGACTCTACCGGTGACGATCGGCCCTCAGCCTCTCACCACGGTCTCTTGAGTGCATGACGCAGCACTCTCCTTTCCCCAGTGGCATTGTGTCAGCCGGGCTGGACTGGGCTTTGTTGATGTTTGGAAATAATTCTGGCGGCATGACAATTTAAATCCTGGGCCGGCCCCACAGCGCGGGAGGCCTGGCTGTTCAGGACAGGTCTGAGTGAGGTCCGAGGCCGAGTACCATGATTCCCCGGCTGCCGGCAAACCAGATAGTGAGATTGAGCACCCGGGCCAGTGAGCAGCAGAGTCCTCACGAAATTTAATAACTCCTCGCGCTCTCTGGAAGCAGGGCGTAACGTCACATCCTCCTGAGGCGCTATGGCCAGTCTGAGACTTTGTCTCTCACTGAACCTGGGTTGGGCTATGATATCACTCAGGCTCTCTGTGCGCCCTGTGGGAATAAAAAAACATAGATACATTGTATCTGTGATGCTGAGCCCGAACAGCTAGGAGGGCGCCCATGCCTACGGAAACAGCCTGCGCAGACACTGGTGCGCACTTCTGCTTCCACACACTGTTTGCAGCATGCTTTATGTGTCAGCTCTGAGGCTATGCTTATGCATGACAATGCATTTCAGTGCGGTAATGCGGAGCACCACACTGAAATGCGTGCGTCTTATGCCTGATGCGTGATACTTGGCAGGACTGTATTCGTTACCCAGACATTTAAACTTCTGCTGAGACTGCAGTGTTTGTCCTGCCAAGATTAACTTTGCTACTGACTAGTAAATAGCGGGATGACGCTGATCCTTAGTAGAGAACTAATCTTTCTGGTAATTGCTTAGATGGAAATCTTACTCAGCTTGGCATTTGTGCTTGCTCTCCATGGGGTGCATCATGGAAACCTTGTAAATAATTAGGGATAGGGACGTTGTAATGATCAATTGTGGTTCGCTTTGGTGAGTGTTGCTACAGATTTTGTTCTGCAATGATTCCTCAGGATATGGGGGGGTGGGATTGGAAATGTGGAAACAGGAGCCACGAACCGTTCAGTAAAGAAATTAAGTCATGGACCTTCCAAACTAAAGTGACAAAGACATCCTTTACTCAAATGTATTGCATGGCATGCTCACACATGCCAGAGTGCCTGAGGTTGATTTCACCCGGGTGGGACGTGTGTATCCTTTAAGGACATTGATTTCTTGTACATAACAATACTGGGGCACGGAGAGACCTTCATCAGGCACCCACCTACGCGGTGGCAAAAAGATGTATGTCTGTTTCCCTGCTCAGGTTGTTGATGCTCTTTGGTGGTCATAATTTATCTACTGACCTTTGTCTCAAGCTACTGCCAGTAGTTTGTTCATTGTGGGAGTTTTGTTTGGGAGATGGTTAGTGAATTAATTCAGAAGCCCATTGTTGTGCCGAGGTGCGGAGGGCACTAGGACCCTGCACAAGAACGAAGGGAGGGGCTAGCCACTGAACACCACTTCCAGTCAGGGAGGGGGACAGGGCAGATTTGGGACACATAAAACCGCAGTCCGTCAGCTGAGTCGGATGCAGCAAAGCCGCAAGAGGCCGCAGAACAGCTGAATCTGATTTCGGACGTACCAACACAGGGTCGCACACCCGAGCACATAGAACTAGTGGACAAACAACAGATAAAGAAAACAGTGACTGTGAACATTGAGGTAGGTAATCACAGCACAAGCTTTGTACTAGAAAGTGGTGCCACATTCAAAATCATGTGCATGTCAGAATATGAAAAGATGAGACAGAAACCGCCGCTATCACCGTCCACTGTTGATGTCACCACATGGGGCTCAAGGAAACCAGTGGTGAACATAGGGAAGTTCGTAGAGACACTAACATACAAAGACAGATCGCTAAAGGAAGAAGTACATGTCCTACGCTGAGACATCCCAGCACCGTGTCTACTAAGAAACGTCACTGCGCAGGTGATGGGTCTCCTAGCCATGACATATCACATGTGAGAACGACACAACATTCTGAGAGAACCCTCGGCAATACTACAAGGACTAGGAAAACTGAGAGAAACACAAATAACACAGCACATAAATGAACCAGTTAAGCCAGTGGCTCAGCATCACAGAAGAGTGTCCATACACCTGCAACCACAAGTGGAAGAGGACATAAAAAGCCTACTGGTGTAGGACATCATAGAGCCAGCAGCTGGACCAACTCCATGGGTATCTCCGATAGTCGCATTACCTAAAAAGAACACATCAAAAATTTGCATTTGCATTGAGATGCGAATCCTAAACAATTGCAATTGAGAGGGACCGACACCCAGGGCCTCACTTAAACGACATGATCAGCTGTTTCACCGGAGCATGCAGATTTTCAAAGTTAGACCTATGCAAAGGGTACCATCAACTTGAGCTTGATCCCTAATCACGATACATCATGACATTCTTCACTTACAAGCGCCTCAGCTTCGGAATATCATCGGCGGCAGAAATATTACAAGAAACAGTGAGACAGGTGATCTGGCCCATAAACAACAGCCGAAACTACAGCGATGATATCTTGGTATTCGGACGCTCAGACGAGGAGCATGACAAGGCCCACGAGAGGTCTGCAGCCAGCTGGAACAAGCTGGCCTGACCCTAAACGAGGACAAATGTGAGCTAGGGAAGGGAGAACTGGTGTTCTTAGGACACATATTTTCAAAAAATGGAATGAGGCCAGATCCCAGCAAAGTGGAAACGCTGCAAAAAGAAAGACCTCCAGCAGATGTAGCAGAAGTGAGGTCATTTTTTGGGCTAGCGAGCTACTGTGCTCAATACATAAAGGACTTTGCCACTGTGAGCACCCCACTTTGGGAACTAACAAAGACAGAAATTTCTCTGGACAATTGAATGTGACAGGGCGTTTGAGGCCATCAGACATGCAGTCACAGCAGTGGATCACCTCGCCTATTTCAACCCATCACTATGCACCAAGCTCACTGTTGATGCCAGCCCGGTGGGGCTTTTTGCCATTCTAGCACAACACATGCCTGAAAGAGACTCACCCAGGCAAATTGTTGCATTTGTAAGTAAGAGCTTATCGGACATAGAAAGGGCATATTCGCAACAGGAGAAGGAAAGCTTAGCAGTAATATGGGCGTGTGAGCACTACCACATGTTCATATATGTGAAACCATTCACCATTGTAACTAACCACCAAGCACCAGTAACAATATACAGAAACCCCTACGCAAAAATTCCACCACACATTGAGAGGTGGGGAATATGACTTATGGACTATGATTTCAAGATAGTGCCTAAACCTGGAAAGGAACACAACCCAGCTGACTACATGTCACGGCGTCCTCAACCACGTGCACCAGAGATCATGCCCTAGGCAAAGGAGTACCTAAACTTATTGTTAAGACAAAACACACCTGCTCCAATAACAACTGAAGAGCTGGAGTGAGAGATGACAAATGATGCCAAACTGCATGCAGTCAAAACAACAACACGACAGCAAAGGTGGAGACATGTAAACAACAGCAGCCCCATGGGAGAATGAGTAAGTAGGGAGGAAATACTAGCCTTCAAACACATACAAGAAGAGCTATCCGAAACAGAAAAGGGAGTTCTACTGCGTGGAACAAGGATAACAATACCACAAATGCTACGGCGGCAGATGGTGAATCTAGTGCATGAGTCCCACAGAGGCATAGTAGCAACAAAAAAAATGCTAAATGAAAAAGTATGGTTCCTGGCGCTAGATCGACTGTTGGAAGACACAATAACAAACTGTCACCTATGCCAAATAACGGGAAGGCCAGCAAAACCAGAGCAACCACACATGTCCGACCTACCAGGAGCAGTGCGGACAACACTGGCAGCTGATTTCTTTGGACCCCTGGAAACTGGCAACTACTTGCTAGTGGTAATTGATGAATACTCCAGGTTTCCCATAGTTTGACAAGTGTCATCAACGTCAGCCACAGCGATTTTGCCGATATTTGATGACATATTTGCAGCATGGTGCTCCCCACAAACAACGAAGACAGACAATGGGCCACCATTCTCAGGGGAGCAGTTTCGCAGATTCATGGCGTACTTGGGCATACATCACAGGCAAACTGCATGGTGGAAAGATTTATGGAAAACATAAAGAAAGCAGTCCAATGTGCTGAACTGGTGCAGATTTCAGTGGGTCAGCCACTGTGTCAAATATTAAGAGACTACCAAACCACCCACACAGTTCCACGGGACCATAACCAGCAGAACTGGTGTTAGGAAGAACAAGCAGGATGAGATTGCCCCCGCTGGAGGCAAAAGAGCCACCCGATCACAGCAACATTTATGCAAGAGATCAAAGAAAAAAATGAAACAGTATGCAGATGCACTGGGACATGCCACGCCATGCCATCCAAGCTGAAACAAGGAGACTTAGTGCTGATGTGCCAACGACACGCAAGGAAATCGGACAGCCCTTTCCCAAGTGAACCACTAACTATAACAAATGTCAAGGGGCCCATGATAACGGCTTCAGCCGGCCCCTACTGGATCACCAGAAACAGCTCACACTTCAAGGGAGAACGGACATCAGATGAGGAAGAAGGAGAGGCAGCGCATAAGAGCAACGTAAACCATGTCAAAGAGGAAGTCATGGACAGCATGGAAGGGACATCACACAGCAGTGAGGGACGAGACCAGGTTGAAGAGATAGCGAATGAAGGAACAGAAATGTCTTGCCCAAAGAGAGTGAGCAGCAAAGCCAAATAGACTTATCGTGGAACTATAGTGATGGGGGCAGCAAGCAAACACCACCAGCAGGTAAGCAAACAAGGACGATCAGAGTGTAGCAGGACGATGATGACTGTTTCTTTCGTTCTTTCGTTCTGTGTCCTGCTAGTGTTTTCTTTTTCTCTCTCTCTCTCTCTTTTTTTCTCTTTTCTTTTCCTTTTCCACAAAAGGGGGAGATGTTGTACCGAGGTGCAGAGGGCACTAAGACCCTGCACAAGAACGAAGGGAGGGGCCAGCCACCAGGCACACTTCTGGTCAGGGAGGGGGGCGGGCAGATTTGGGAGACCAGGGAAGTAGGAGGACGTGCCTACGAACAAAGAATAAAGTGATCTAGGACCCCTACCTGTGTCCTGCTGTTCCTTGGTTTCCGGGGCAGATGTAAGACACGACACCCATAACCTATCTGTTTATATCATGATCAGTATGTAGCGTGAGGCATCCGATGACAGAATCACTACACTTAGGCATGAAACTGCCTAAGTAACTTTTGCAAAAAAAAATATTTGGGTTTATGATTGCTTAAGATCGGGACAGTTTAACTTTTTGCATTTTGCCATCTAGCCAGGCGTCAGATCATGGTTAACTACTGTATTTTTTTAAAAATGGACCCATATGTACAAAGGAAATGCTCCTATAGACACACAAAGGCTAAAAAACATTGATACATCATGCCCTTAGTGATGAGAACTGTGAACCAATTGGTAGCCGTGAGCACGTTCCAGTCCCTGGCTATGCTATTTGCCATCCATCTTAACTTGTTCCCATTTATAAATGCCGAAAATTGCAACACAGAAATGCAGCATAATAGGTTGAGAATCTTAAGCTATGACTCCATGCCGTGCCTGTATACTGTGATGTGCAGGTCTAATTTATTGTTAAATTATACTGAGTGTTATTGTCTGAAACAAACTATGGAAGAGTGCTCTGACAAGTGAACTGGCAAAAAACACACACAAAAAAAACAATAAATCAAGGAGCAGGCCCAGTGCCTCTTCCAGGTCCTGCCTGCTGGCGCGCAGTACCTGATTCTTAAAATGGTAACTGTGCTATTTCCCACGTAGGATAAAATGGATTCAGGCTGATTCACTCAGTTATGAGAACATCTAACAATGTAGGGTTTTAATGAGGATTAATAAAATGGCCGACTATTGATCTCCTTAGAATTACCAATGTCGTGGGTATCGCTTTTTGTAGGTGCAGTAGCTGCACCCAGGGGACATGCTACTAGCACCCTGTGTAAATTAAGTTAAGAGGATTGGGGCAGACAGAAAATAGTTTATTTGCTTATGTGTTTGGGATGTCTGTGGGCTCCATGAGTATTATAACAGCCTGCTAAACTGATCATAATCAGCGGAACAGGCACTCAAGGTAGATGCCTGCAGTCATTAGAATTGTTCCTGTTGTTGGGGGTCACCAGCAGCTGATGCCAAACATTTACATTTGTAGGAATTACAGTTGCAAGATTGAGGGGGTATCTTGCACACAGACCAAACACCACCCCATCTCTTCGATTGCTGTTCCATGCATCCAGGGCTGTTTGCAGGTAAACCCCAAAGTGCCCTGCCAGAGAAAGACATACTGGGCCACCTGCTTGGACCACTGCATTGCATTCTGGGAAAAGGACATTCCGAGAATTCATGTGAAGAGTTACTTTTTTCAGATTCATTAGCTGGATCCTTTTAATGTAAAGGATGCCTTGGCTCTTATGGGGAGTGGGTTGATAGTCAACTGCCTGAACTTGGACTTTTTAAGTGGAACTTCCCTCTAGATTGGTGAACACAATGTACCTGAACCCGCAAGGACCCTGATGCTCTTGGTGTCTGTAGAGCAAGTATGTGAGTATAACCCTTTCGCTCCTAGGTAGCGACAAGCCAGAAGAACCCCTTGAAGCTCTACTGACCTCATTGTACCAATGTTTGTTCCTTTTGCTTTTTTAGTTCTCCAGCCCCTAGTTGACTTAATAGCTAGCTGGAATGTCAGAGGTCTATGTGGCCTATTAGGGACGCTTTGAGCCATTTGGACTGACAACTGTAAGATGAGGGTCTGCCCCAATATAATGATTAAAGGTGATTCTCCTTTAATGGAGAACCACCGACCTGGAGCCTTTAGGGAACCCAAAATAGCAACATATCCCACTAGGGGTATCGACACTAATTCCCTAAACACAAGGGGCCGCCTTATTCACAGGAAAGTGCCACACACAGCAACGCAAATCCTTTGGCTGCGCCACGCTGCAGCACTTTCAAAACACAAGGATATGTCAAATTTACAACAATATGATGCATCCCTGTGCGTTCCCCTCTGCTGGCACACAATCGGCTGCCATGCGCCACGCAGGCACCCTTTCGCCATGGTGCAAGGGTGCCTGCCTTGTGGGGAGATTGTTTTTGTGCAGGAAGGGTTCACTTCCTGCACAAAAACAATAACAAAAAAAATAAAAAGAGGTGATTTCCTCTTCCTATATGTGTTGTTGAATGCAGCAGCCCAAGAAAAAGGAAAAAACAAGGAGAAATGTAAACATTTCTCCTCATGGCGCCTCACATTCTGATGCATTTCCAGGTTTACAAATTGTCGTAAATCTGGAAATGTGGCAGAATACATGGGTGTTGCATGGGAACACCCACAGCAAGACCCATGTCACACCCCTTTCATGCAAAGTGTTGCGAGAGAAGGGGACATATTTACAAGAACAGGAAAAGCCTCGTACGGTGGCTTTATGTCTTTATGTGTCCTAGTAAATATGAGACAGGAGGTTGCGCCTGTGGTACGACACAAAAAGTGACGCACCGGTGGTGCAAGGAGCTTGTAAATAAGCTCCAAGAAGTAAACATACGTTCATAGAGCAAGTAATAATACTTTCTAAACTATGAGACACTGTTGTGTTCTATTCCAAGTTGCCAGGCACACTGCCTGTCATTTGCCATAGTCTTTCCTTTGTTTCTGTTATGTGCTGCTAGGTGTTTGTGAACAGTAGAGTCTGGCAAGTACTAAACGGCTCTCCTTATGCTAGTGGCGGAGCAATATGGTTACTGCTACATTGCCTTTGAGATGTGCAGGCTCTGGCAAATTCTGCTGACTCACATTACCTTGCAGGATGATGGGAAAACTGTGTTAGTTAAAGTGGGAGTAAAAGGCAATCTCATCACAGATTGTCATTTGGGCAAATTGGCCAATTACCTCATTGCATTGTTGTAAGTGGAGGCTAATTTACATGGGCACCGTCAGTCTGATACTCGTGTTCCAATTAGACTACACCTGGAACATTAGATCAAGGCAGCTAAGGCAACCATAGTTGCACTCTGCCACTGCTGGTCCTGCTGGGAAGCACTGGCATGCCTTCCCCACTAAAAGCAAGCTCTGAGAAAGCACCAGGTATCATAGTGCCTACACTAAAATAATTCCATGCAGCATAGGAACAGCCTAGGAGTGAGGAACCGCTAAAGCAGAGTTTATTTAGGCACAAGAAGAGGGCAACACCACAGTCTGCAGGACACCCAAGCCCTGGCACAGACTGAAAGAAAAGCATCAGGGTCATTCAGGGTACTTTGGGATGGTGGATTACTCTATTACAAACTGTCTACCCCAGATCCTAGAGCCAACCAGAGACTTTTTGTTCCAGAGTGTCACAGGAAGTATCTGATGACGCTAGCTTCCAAGGTTTGACTTGCAAGAGAGATTCTTCCAATATTGTGGCCCAGCATGGGGTGTGGCAGTGGAAACGTTTGTGTAAATTGCCCACCTTGCCACAGATTTGATTATTGGACATTGACTCCCCTGGCACTGCTGTCTGTTTTTCAGGTTTCTTTCAAAAAGATAAAGATAAACATTGTTGGTTCATTGGATCGACCTACCACTTTGGTCAACAAGTATATATTTGTGGTGGACCAAGTTACCACGTACCCCAAGATGTGCCCTTTGTAAGTACATCTGCCTGGGTGGTGGTTTGTGCCCCGTTGGCCATCTTAGCCCAGGCTGGCTTCCTAAAAGAAGAAATGGGCAGATGTGCTAAATGATTTTGCAATCTCAAACCCTGCGACAAACCAATTTACAGGGCTTGCGAGTACAAAATCTCTCTTTATAATTTACTAGCCCTATTTTGTGATTCAGAAAGATTTTTGGGAATTGCAAAATGGGGTTTCAACTGAATTAAAACATGGAAGGGGCATCTAAGACGCATTCCTTCCAAATAGCGAGCCAGTATGGTATGTATCAATAGTCTGCAACTGCAATTCTGATTGCAATTCATTGATCAGCTACCCACTGCCAGGTTGGGGGTGATAATTGATTTGCAGAGGAAAAGGGGACACCTTTGGACACCTTCAGCTTTTAGAGTCTGAGAGGAGCTTAGGGTGGAGTAGACTGTCACTAAAGTTTTCCAAAATAGAAATCTTTTTTTGAAGAAGCTCCAATACCCTGAGGGTTGCTGTGAAAAAAAAAGGGTTTCCATTTTGGAATGCAATCACAGGGATGTAGGCCACCGTCCCTGTGATTTTAGGCAATCACAGGTGGTTGCAAATTGCAAACGGCCCAAATGAATATTAATTAGGTAGATTGTTCTGCTACACCCTGAAATTCCTTATTTGGGGAACTGACCTATTAGTACATATGTTGAAAAAATCTGATTCAATTTACAAAAAGTCAGTGCACATTTTGTGACCACTTTTTGCGAATCCAATCTTAGTGTGTGTGGCTAAAAATTATTTCAGTTGACAGAACCAACTTTGTGGGCACATACATAAAGGCCATGGACATGATCGTGAGGTGAACGACAGATTCTCCACCTCTTATCACCCGGCACAACTTGATTGATATGATTCTTTAAAGGGCTGCTCATGAGTATGATATGTGTCCTAGATCCCTCACTGAGTAGAAAGCAGATCTTTTTTTCCAAGCCAGCTCTTTGCATACACAAAGATGCCCTTCTGAGATAGTCTTTGGCCACCCTCTCCAGTGCCCAGACTCCCTTTTCAAAGAGCACTGGAAAGCAAACGTATGGTCAGGCATGGTTTATATGGTTCATTTCATGCTGGGAAGTCGAACACACTCATGCACAATGCAAAGCGCAATGTCCAAATCTATCATGAGCTTGTCAAGGAGTAGTATGAACAAAAGATCTCTCTAAGTCAAAATTAGGAGGGTTAAGTGTGATTATCATGGAACTCATAAAGCCAGATAGATCAGTGGTTCTTAACCCCTGAGGAACCACAAAGCTTACTCAGGGTGTCGGTGACTGCTTAGAAAATTAAATCATATTAAGAGATTAATAAAGTGTACATAAATAAAAAAGTAAAATTAAAAAATGAAATTTTGTAAAGTTCTGAAATATAAAGGACTTTGAAATTTGAGGCTAAAAATTAAGTTTGTGTACTCAGGTTCATTCTTAGGAGCACTGCAAATGCATCAAACAGAAAACAGTTTGAAAGGAGAGTGGGCTCAGCTGAATTTAGAAAAGCCCCAGGCTTCCCATTAAAATGGTAATTGTTATGGTTATATTGGTTTGCAAATTAAATACAATATTTCATCGTTTGTGTGTTGTTTTGAGGGCCAAATCATTGAAATTGCTTAAGCCAGGGTCCCTGGCTTGCAGGAATGACTCAATAGGGTCCCCTCATTCAAATAATGATTCAGTGGGTGTCCCCAGGTTCCAGTAATGATTCAATAGGGGTCCACAGAAGTCAAAAGGTTATGAAGCAATGCTTTAGATTAGAAGTGTACCAGTCTTAATTGACAAAGTCACAATAGTGCTTCAACATATTCCATGTGATCAGTCTCAAGGCCTGCCACTGGCAGTTGGAAGCAGCAGAACTCCTTATTGTTTCATATAAGTAAAAGAATGGGATGGCTTATTTACAAACTCCCTGCGCCGCTAGTGCACCACTTTTAACATGGGAAGAAGTGATGTACGGGCGGCACAAAGGGCTTGAAAATAAGTCCCGTTGTCTCTCTCTGACATGCTGCAAAGAGTTGAGAAAAATAAGTTCATGGCGTTCAATTCTACCTCCATGTGACAGCTCAGCAACAGGAGGAATATCCCTCTTACAACACTTCTTCGAGTTCTCTCTGGCACTTTGACTGACACTTTGTGCAACCACAGCACTGACATGGGAGATCGCATGATTTTCAGGTCAATGATGTGCAGTTTATAGGCCAATAGCCAAGAATGCACTTAAATGGAAGTCACCAATATAATTAGGGGCTTATTTACAAGCCCCTTGCGCTACCGGTGTGTGATATTTACAAGCACACATAAAGCCACCCTGCATGGCTTTACGTGTGCTTGTAAATATTACCCCTTCTCAGGCAACACTTTGCGTGCTAGGGGCATGACATGGGTGTTGCTGTGGGTGTTCCCATGCAACACCCATGTCCACTGATGCATTTCCAGATTTACAAGCAATCGTAAACCAGGAAATGCGTCACAATGCTACGCCACCCCTTGTGGTGGCGTAGCGAGGAGAAATGCTTTCATTTCTCAATTTGTTTTTCCTCTTTCAATGTGTGCTGCTGTACAGCATGCATTGGAAGAGGAAATCACCTCAATTGATTATTTTTGTGCAGGAAGGTGCCCATTCCAACACAAAAACAACGCCCCTACGGCACAGGCATCCTTGCACCATGGTGCACGAGTGCCTACGCCAGCCCAAGGCAGCAGTTTGTGTACCAGCACAGGGAAAAGCACAGAGATGCAATATATTGTTGTAAATATGTTGCAGCCCTGTGCCTCAAAACTAAAGCAGGGCAGCCCAGCAAAATGACT
Source organism: Triturus cristatus (assembly GCF_964204655.1). NCBI lineage: Eukaryota > Metazoa > Chordata > Amphibia > Caudata > Salamandridae > Triturus > Triturus cristatus. Next base: position 937,770,893 of record NC_140587.1, on the reverse strand, counting down.
TGCGGCACAGCGCTGCGTTAGTTTCTCGTAAATAGGGACCTTAGTCTAGAGGTTATTTAGAGCTTAGTGAGCCTATAGTCAAGTCCAGTGGTGCTTGTGCTAATAGAGGGGTTGAAGAATCTGTGCTTCTGGGACTTAACGTGGTCACTAAAACTGATATACACCTCCTTTCTGAGCTGGCATGAGTGACTTGTGTAAGCCTCTGTGACTTATTTGCCCATCATGTAATGGATATCTGCCTTAAAACATAGTTCTAAGGAGAAGACTGCATTTCAGTTTTGAGTCATGTTTTTGTGTAAATGAATGCACCAGCCACGGTCAAGAGGTTGATAGACTGTCAATATCTGAATGAATTCTCTGTGACTCATCCAGACAATATAGCTGCATCCTGTTGATATAGTACCAGAATATTGTGTGTTAGCTTAATCTGACAACAATATTGTGTTCTGAATATCATTTGCAAAAATATCACCCCACTGGAGTTAATAGAAAATTTACACCCAATATAGCTATATTTTTGTAAACCATATTTAGGCACACTATTTTTGTTAGTCAATGGTAGTCTAACATACGACTCTTTAGTTTATTTAAATTGATGTTTAGTTTGTGCAGTATTTTAATTTCTTTATATGCTAATTTATTGCTCATTTTAGTTTTGATCAATTTTACGTTGTGCCATGCTGTCAGCCTTTGTGTCCCTTGCTGCATCCTATTCACTGTTAATGGGACATTTAATTTTTCTTCTTTGTTCATTAGGTCTTGTCACATGAGAGTTGTCACTGCTTAGCCCAAAAAGGCCTTGCACAAATAATTGTTGGATCACTCCCAAGGTTCTTCTCCTCCGTGAGAGGTTTATTTTGACAACAGGTTTCCTCAATACTAAACTGGTGGCATTGTTGGTCTCGAAATGCAAAATTTCAGATCAATCGCACTCGCAGACGAAAGCCACCGACATAGTTGCCAACATTTGAAAAACATTTCCAGGGACACTTTGCAGCACAGCTATCAATTACTTACTTGAACATTTACCACCCCACCTGCCCCAAAGCTCCACCTAATCCGCCAAATCCACATTATTTACATAATTTAACTCCGCCTACTTATCATATTGCAGTTTATAGGGCCTACTCAATAAAGAGAGAATTCCAAGAAATTGAGACTGGAATTTCAAACTTAAGGCCAAGCAATGTAGCTAAGTTGGAAAAATTCTCCCAGTCAGCTGCACTGGAGAATTTTTCCAACTAGGCCTGACTTGAAATTCTCATTGTAATTCCCTGCAAGACACTTGGCAGGGCTGGAAGTACAATTGCCAGGGCTATCCCGGGATGAATTACCCAGGACGACTCCAACTTTCCAGGACTGTCCCGGCAAAAACAGGACAGTTGGCAGCAATGCACAGAGTTATTGAGATCAAAGTCCATGCATAACAAAGTTGCATAAATCAGTGTAGCTGTAGTTCCACTTGACAAGGGGAAAAGTGCCAATCAAAGACTTAGTTACAATGAACAGTGCACTGTGAAATAGTTCCAAGCCACTGTGGAATAACCATCAAAGTCTCTAAAGTCAACAGTACAAGAGGCCGTCTTCGAATAATGAGTCTCTAGCAGAAAATAAATCATAGGCTGCACCTAGGTGCTTTAGTCCTCACTCACACTTACCTTTATTGCACTGAAGTCTAAGGTGAGATATATGACCCTTCAGTATTCCTCTTGCCGTTGACTTCGTTATGATTCGCCTATACACTCAGCACACCAATATGGATTCTAGAATATTATACTTGGTCATAATTGTTCTGTTTAGTAGCCTAAGATTTCTTTTCCTCTATGGACTGATTATTCGAGTACCATTAACATTGTATTTCTCTCTGACTCTATTTTGACCCACAAGCTATTTGGGCCCTTGACATAAGATGCATTCTTAGCTGGTCCAGCTTTTTTAGCAGCTGACTACAGCTATTTGATTTTTTGTCTTTGTTTTATTCTTTGTGAGTAGCCAAATAGGTTCTATAGATTGTTAGTGAATGGCCCACTTGGTTTCGCTTATTGTTTGGGACTGGTCCAACATGTGCCTTTGCTTGATCACATTTACCCCTGTTTACGGTATGCTCGTGTGTTGTTTATTTCTATGCTTGACTATACTTTTAGAAGTTTTTATATTTGGATATCGATGGCGGGCCATTTTGGCAGTATATTATATTGTTCGGAGGATAGTCTCACATACTCATGACTCAATGACTATTCCACATTGTCTTGGAACTTTCCCACAGTGCCCTCTTCTTTGTAAATAAGAAGAATTTGATGGGCGCTTTTTTCTTGTCAATTAGAAATACACTGATGTATGCCACTTATGTATATGTCGACTTTGAATAAAATAACTATGTGACATTTATCAGTGAGTGCAACAGATCTGACCCTGAGTACATATACACTATCCATGCTATAAATTTAGATTTGAAAAAACGGTTTTTTAAATAAACCTCGGATGTGTGTCCATAACGTGACACAGAGTTCTTTACTACATTGTTGTATACTTTATGTCTTTTAATTAATTCAGCTTACATAGCTGGTTTCATGTGATACCATCAGATCAACTCTTTAGCATGTTTCTCACTCTTACTAAAACTATTCTTTTGGGAGCTCTTTTGGTATTTATAGTTTCCTGCTTAGTCTTGTGAGATATTATTGAGTTGCTAGAAAATTCGAACTACTGTGCAAACCTCTATTTTTGAAGGGGTTGTAAGTATACGTTATGCAGACTTTATAGCACCGGGTAAATAATGGGTCGGTTAAAGTCTGCACCCCTTGAATAATACCCCCACTGGAGCATTTGTAGTGAGTGCTTAAGCCTTGATTTTTTTTCTTGTTGTGATATAATAATTAAAATTCTCGTCTTGAAAGATTTGGACAGTTTGCTCTGTGCTTCAGGTGACATTCAAGATGTTGTCTATCTGACAAGAGCTCTTCATCTTAAAATCTTATTTTACATTCATATTACCTTTTTTTTTAAAAAAATGAAATTGTTTACTCAGGTTTAAAATGTAATGCAAAGATTGGATGTCAGTAGAAACAATGAGCACAATAAAAATAATCTGAAGCAAAAGCCTATCAACATATTTTAGTAAATAAGAAAGCATGAATGAAATTCCAGCAAACTAAATAGCCTTTTAACTAAAATATGTTATAAAATCTTCAAAGAGCTCTTACATTCAAAGAAAGTAAAGGGTGGTGGGTTCACTGAATTAGAACACCCAATTATTGAAGTTCTTTGAGGCGCGGATTCACAAAGGGCCTCCGTTCTCGTGGCGGAGGCCCCGCTGTTGTGGCGGGTACAGTCCCGCACTCGTGGTGGGTCCCGCCAATGGATAACTGCAGTACAGAGGTCCCGCCACAATGGCGGGGCATCCACCATGAGTGCAGAGGCCCTTTGTGAACCAGGCCCTCAGGGTATGGCTGTACTTCACTTTTCATGAATGCTCACTGTTAGAAATTGGATTCGTGGTTGGCTGAGGAGTGAACCCAGGCCAGACAGGAACCACCACTCTAGTCAGGGTAAGCTAAGTACACTCTAAAACATAACCTGTGCTCACCCTCTGGTACCTCTGGTAGCTTGGCACAGAGCAGTCAGACTTATCTAAAGAGGCAATGTGCAAAGTAGTTGTGCAACACACACACAGTAACACAATGAACATACCACACAGGTTTAGAAAAAAAGATTATTATAGTCTGAACAAAACAAGACCAAATCAACAAAAGCATTAAGATGACAAAAAGTTAAGAGATTAATTTTTAAAGAATAAAAAGAGTTCAAGCCCTTAGACGTAACAAGTGCCAATGGGTATGATCTGGTTGTGCTGGACTGGGACAATGGCACAAGTGCAGGCCGAACGTGATAGAGTGCGGACTGGCTACATGGACCCACTTGGGCCCACTGAACACAGCACCTTGGATCCTGGAGGCTTTGCGCTATCCTGCGTTGGTTCTGAGAAGCTGTGCGTCAAGTCTTTGCACCGTTCGGCGTCGATTCCGAGAGGCAGTGTGACGAGGCTTTGCTACTTGTGTGAGTGGCACAATCAGTGCTGCAGAACCACTAGAAGCATTTAATTTACATGACCTGGAAATATGGGATACCACTACAAGGGACTTACAAGTAAATCAAATGTGCCAAACAGGTGTAAAACAATTATACCATGTTTAGAGGAGAGAGCACATGAACTTTAGCACTGGTCAGCAGTGGTAAAGTGCCCAGAGTCCTACAGCCAACAAAACGTAGGTCAGAAAAAGAGAAGGAGGAAGGCTAAAAGTTTGGGGTGACCCTTCAGAGAGGGCCATTTTCCAATAGTCACACATGCTTGATGTCAGACCTAGTACCAAAACATGACTTCCCACAATGTAGCTGAAATTCAGGGTGGCAATGGAAGCATTCAAAACAAGAGAAAGGCAGCAGGGTTTGTTTCAACTACACTACCCAGTCTGGTCACTAATATTTACAAGCACATGTATTGCCTCTGGCCAGCTGCCACATGGCCACAAACAAATACAAAATGCTAAAAGGTTAATGAGAGGCAAGACAGATAAATACAATGATAAGTCAATGAGCAATAAGAGTTCTTTTGCAGGTTCTGTTACTTGTGCGTTGTAGATTCTTTATTTCATATATCCTTTATACATTTAAGTACAGCCAACGCGTTTCACCCTTGAAAGGGCTTCTTCAGGGCTGAAAGTACATGCAATGTAGTTCATTTTAAAATACTGGTAATGAATTTCATCAGGATTTACAAAAACAATTATATTTTATCAGGATTTACAAAGCAGTTAAATAGTTAAAGTTGACCCAGATGGTCTTAGGAGAGAAATCAAACATGAAAGAAGAACCAGCCGTGCAAAGTTGTGATAGAGATTGTGAGCTCATGCCAAGGGCAGTGTTGAACTGCGAGAGTGTGCTCCAGACAAAAGATAGCGGCATATCATCAAGGGCTTGCGATAGACTTATCGCCGTTTTTAGCATCCGTTTGCGGGCGAAAAGCGGCGCAAATTCTATTGCACTATTATCAAGCAAGCGCTAAACTGCTTTAGAGTTTGCTTTATAATGTTAGCGACCGTTTTCAATTACGCCTTGCATGTCATCGCTAATGACATGCAAGGTAGGCGTTCCTGACTTAAAGTCCATGAAAACGGTCGCAGACACATCACCCTATTACCAATGCGGCCCAAATCCAGCGACGTGATAAAAAAAGTGCGCTAAGCGCGTTTATCGCACTAACGCCTAAATAAAACATGACTTAGCCATACATTACATGAGAGGTGGATAGTCAGGTTACGACCACGCTTGCCTATTAGCAAGCTATTTTTTATCGCACTGGGTTTATCGCAGGATTTCTCCCGCTAAAACCCACTATCGCTGGCTTTCACAACGCATCTTAGCGGCGCCTTGATAATAGGCCGCTAATGATGCGATGTGAACCAGCGATAGACGGCGATAAAAAAATATGCGCTACACGCGCTTAGCAATATGTATCGCGTTTTGTTGATAATATCCCCCTGAGTTTTAAAAACAAACAGATTTGTTTAAAAAAGATGTGATGACTTCCAAATATCACTGGATCACAAGTATAATCAAGGAAGTTTAGGAATCCTCTGCGCCAGCAGCTTACCAAAAAATGAATTAAAGTAGGCAAAGTTCACATATCCAGTTTAAGAAACGCCAATGGATAGATGCGTCAAACAACTTCCCTCGCTCAGTCCGATACTTCCAGAGTTCCGAATAAATAAATATAGAAAGACGTCGTTCAACCTATGCTTGGTTTAAGCAACTGAGCAATAACAAGTTGACAATATCTATAACCAAGTCTTGGAAAATACGTGATGTCTCCACACTCCACAGTAGTAGGAGAGAGGAGATCAAATAGCAAAGTAATATAGGCTATCAAGGCTATTGTTAGATTCGGGATTGAGTTTAAAGATTGAAAAATTAATTAAAGGGTCCCAGTATAGTGAATGGGAGACGGTAGTCCTAATAACACAGTGATAATCAAAGGGCATCGGCATACCTTAGCGTGTTGGGTATGTTGCAATGGAAGCAGGATTCCTCTTTTAGGCCTGACTAGGCAGCGCATCTATCTCAAAGACCTACTGTTCACAGTACACATAGTTTGGCTCATCCCCTTTCAACAATTAGTTTGTTTGAGTCTGCTTTCTTCAACCAGTTATTTGAGACAGTGCTAAACACTGTGGGGCATATTTACAATACCTGGCGCATCCCTGCATATCAGCAGGGATGCGCCAGTTATTGTGCGCCACAGCTCCGCCACCATGGATGCGCCGCATTTACAATGCGGCGCACCATGGGCCAAAAACGTCTGTGCCGTAAATGTGGCGCATTGCTGGAGTTGCGTCGCAAGCGCGACGCAGCTCCAGCAATGCTCTGGGAGGCCCTATCTTGTTAATGCTGCGTCAATCCTTACAACTGCTTCAGGCAGGCGCAGGGTTTTGACGCAGCATGAGTCTAAAAGTGACTGAGTGAAATCTTGTAGATTTCATTCAGCCACTTTTAGGAGGCGTTCCTGCGCCGGAACGCCCCCCTGCGCAGGAACGCCTACATGTGGCGCAGGGCTTTACAACGTGACGCATCTCCCAGATGCGTCACGTTGTAAGTACCCCGCACCATGGCGCAGGATTAGCGCCGCTGCTGCATCACAAAAGTGACGCAACGGCGGCGTAAATGAGGCGGAAGGGGCTTGTAAATCTGCCCCTATGAGTTTGGTCACAGGAGCATTCATCTCTGGCCTCCTGGCACTTGCTTTTTGGTATTTCATTCTACCTCCTAGGAAATGACTCCATAGTAATGCATGACTATTTTACATCTGAAAAGTACACTTAGTATTCGTACTTTCTGTCACTTCAAGCAACCACATTCGCCAGTGGGCCACAAATAAGATTCAGCATGCCCAGCACCTCCCCTGCCCCTTGCTCCACCTTGCTGCTGAAATGCAAAATCAGTGCAACCAACAACTTTGGCAAAGTCAACAGTTTGGACTTACAACTGAAAATTCGAGCAGGACGTATTGGCTTTACCAGTGATTATTTAACAATTGTTAATAAGGAGTAGAAAAAGCGCCGGAAGCAGTTTCTGAAAACTCCAAGATAAGTTAAATTTCCTGGATGTTTTTTGCCAAAGGTTAAATTGTTTTCAAACTAATGAGTACGCCTGTGATTGACGTAACTACTGCCCTGTGTAGGCAGCTTCATTTTCACTCACTGCCCTCCTCCCTTTTCATTGTTCTCCTCTGGTGACTATGAGATTCTTATTTTATAATCTTGGGAAAATGCTGCAATAAGTTTTTGTATAAAATGTACAAATTTTCGCTAGCGCTTACATTGATCTCCACAAATTAACACAACTTCATGTTCACAAAGAAAGAGAAACCCCTGAACTGCCCATGGGTCAGCACCGTACAAAGATCACCACAGAACAGTTTGCGGCAGACCGACAAACTGTTATGAAAAGCTGGTACCCTGTGCCTGCCTTTCCCAGTCCTGCTTAATATGCATTCTGTTCGTCCCTCTGATGTACCCAATGATGTCTTCTTACCTTCACCTTAGGCTAAGTTGTGAGGTATTTGAAAATGAATGTAAGGGACAATTCACCACACCTGCTTGCACAGTATCCGCTCCAACCACCTTCGATGCCACCAGAAGAGCTTTTACTGGATTTGTGATTTTTTAAGGAACTGATAATATATTTTATGACAAAATGTAAAACACTTCCGGAGTGAGAGTCTCAAGATAGGCTGTCTTCATGGACCCCGATTGCAGCAATGGTGCCTTATGAGCTAACCTCTTCCTTCCTGCATTGCAAGAAGCGAGGAAGTAAGTGCGTAAGTAAGCTAATAGAAATAACTTATGAACAAAGAAATTGTTTGTTGGAATCCTTGCCAGTGCCCAAAGGGGAGAAATGTGTTTCTCATATGAGGAACACATGTGGGAATAAATGAGACTTTAGAAGTTTTCCCAGGCTATTTAAAGATGGCTGCAAACAAGAGCCACGCAAAATGCATTGCAAGGTGGGGGAGAATTCACGGCGGCCATTTTTACGTAGTTCAACTTTGAGTTTGAAGTGGATTTGCGCTTAGGTTAGCCAATATCGTTATCCAGCTAAGCATGCCAATAGATGCTAGATAGGGTTGCTCCACCCATCTACCTCGCCAATTTCACATATTTCATGATCAAGATTTGCAAAGCCAATTGGTCTGGCTTCTAAGTGCTAATGTATGCAAACACAGACACACACAAATAAATGCACACAGTTTATTTGTGCCATGCTTTGTGAAACCTCTGTGAGAGACTGATAGGTTATAATAGTACTGAATTACAGTGCAGCAAATGTTAGAAGTGTTTGGTGTTGTGTGTGATTGATCAGAGCTGTAATCTTTTATATGAAATAGATCACTGCGGCTTTGTGAACATGCTATAGGGGCAGATGTGCGAGGGATGCAACGGAGGCACGTTAAATTAATCTATTCTTGTAGCTGGTTGAAATTGTGTGGGTAATGAGTGTGGTCTATGTGTGTAGTGTTCGGATTCCACGCATAGTAAGTAAGTGCTAGAATGCCTTCCTGATATCACTGCGATCAAGTTGCGATTAGCTGCACTAATGCTTGGCTTATGAAGGCATGGAGTAGGATGAGGAATGGTTTCACGTGGATGTCCCAAACCTTCGTAAAGGGATACTGTGCTTATTCTTGATTAGGTTTGACCGGCATCCACCCAGGAGCAACATGTGGGCAATCCACGGTGTAAATATAGAATACCAGCTACAGCCTATTGAGTGGACACAATATCAGAATCAAAATATCCAGCACCAAAATGTCAACCAGTAACTATGTATAGATTTTCTATACCTAACTCCACATATATCATCATTGATGATATACATATTTTTAAGGGTTGTAGATGCGGTGTGAAGAATAGAAAATCTATCCTTACTATGCACATACCTCCTCGATAATTAGATTTTTGAAATTTTGGTTTCGATATTTTATACATCATATTCCGGGCTACATCTGCAACCCACGTGCATGCAGTGGATAGAGTCTGCAAGGGTATAATGATCACTACCATCAAATCGAACAGGTCAACACCCCACAGGTACGCAGAGGTGAGCAAAAGTGAGCAAAAGAGTCCATACAGGACAGGTGAAAGAGTATCACAGGTATGCACTGGTAAATACAGCTGTAGTAAGTGGTCTTTAGAGACTACCCTCGAGCAACAGAGGAAAAACACACAACATATTCTAGTTACAGGCATTCAGGCCTAAAGTAGTGGCATAGCAAAACGGGGGCGTTGCGGGCACCAAACGCAGGAATCACCAGCATCTACTCCCCCACTCTTACATGTGGCAAACGCAGGGACCACCACGGGCGTCCAAAGGTCCAGCTACACCACTGGCCCAAAGTCACGATTAAGTGGCTGATTATGATGTTGTTAGAAAAGGCTCTGACTGTTGGTCGGAACCTTTCCGACAGCATCGTAATGTGCCTGATTCCTTTCCGCCCGCCTCATTACAATAGAGTTGGTCAGAAAGGAATCCGACTGGTCATTCCAACTGGCTTCCGACGAGCTTAGAGACCCAGTCCGCCAGTCAGAATGCTGTCAGTAATCTCTAGGGCGGCTCTTTCCGCCCTAGGAATTAAGATGTTGGGTTTTAACAGCCTTTCTGTGCAGGCCTTTCTGTCACAGAAAGGCTGTTGTAACTCAAATTTGGAGGCCCCCAGCAGTGCCCCCTCAGGTGCCAAGGCGTACCTATCGCCCCCCCCTATTGATCCCCGGGATGAACTGTACCTCCTATTTTACAATGGGAGCATGTATTCCGGCTGGAATACATGCTCCCATTGTAAAGTATAGGAATGCGACCGAACAGTGTTTGGTCGCATCCTAATTAGTCGGTCGGGACCGCCGACCGGGTGTCGGTTGGTCACATGACCGAGCCGATGTTGGGCGGAGGTAGCTCTGCCTGACATCGTAATAGGGCCCTAAGTGTTAAAGCCCACAAACAAATTGATCTAGATAACTTGCAGAGAAAGAAATAAATGAATGCAGCACATCTCAAATGGAGGAGCCTGTGGTGTAATACACATTCCCGACAAGTCACATTCTGCTCTTTGTGGCCAACAATTAACAGTGACAGTCAAATTTTAACATTTGCTTGCTAGGGCAAGTGGTGCACAGAGTCAAACCAAAAGCAACAGGGAACAGCCCACGGTATGCTCTTGCTTCAGACAGCCAGGGTATATTGCTCTACAGGGCCCACCCAAGGGTCTAATAAAAGGCATTACAATTTACTGCACCATGTGTAGTACGCATACAATATATATTCCCTCTGAGTAATGGAACAACAAGTTGTTAGGGTTTTAATAGAAATTCGGCTAATATAATTTTCAGTGCATAATGTATGTAGCCCATTTTCTTCAATGACATTACAGTATGTTCATTGCTCTGAAAACACTACTTCATCCAGCAATATAAAATAGGAATGGAACACAAAGGAGAAGTAAAATGAGCAACGAAAACAACCCAGTAAAGTACAGCAAGCATTGAAGACAAGAAGTCACACACGTTAGCATTTATAATAACAAAGGGGCATATTTATCACATTTTCATGTGAAGCATGAAAGGGAGAGGGCAGGAATGTGCCATATTTAACATTGCATGCTGCATTCCGGCTTTCTGCCTGCGCTAGCGTACAATGAGCTGCCTAGCGCCAACACATGCACCCTTGCAACATGGTGCAAGGGTGCCTGTGTTGTAGGCATGGTTGTTTTGTAGTAGGAAGGGGCACTTTCCTGCTCAAAAACAATCCTCGGAGGCATTTTCCTCTTTCTACGGGTGTTGCAGAATGCAGCACCTGTAGAAAGCAGAAACAATGAGGAAAAATAAAGTTATTTATCCTCATTATGCCTCCCCTGGGGAAGTGTAGCATTTTGACGCATTCCCAGGTCTACCACTCATGGTAAGGGAAGAGGTGTGGCGCCTCGGCCAGGGTGACTGACTCCGGAATCTGGGGATCACGGTTCGATCCCCGGCGCCGGAGGCAGCTTAGCCCAGCACCATGTGACTCTGGGCAATAGCTTGCTTAATCTTCCCGATGGCCCCCTGCGCCTAGAGACCCTTACGGGTGATTGTTTGCGCTTTACAAATGTGGATTATTATTATGGTAAATCTGAGAATGCATCAAATTCCATGGGTGGATGTGTGGGAACCCCCACGCTCCACCCATGTAACGCCTCCCTGTGGCAGAGTAACGCAAGGCAATGACTTGCGCTGCCTTGCATTACTCCACATTTACCAAGCCAAGCAGTGGCACGCAAGGTGGTCTTGCGTGACTTGGTAAATATTATTCTAGGTTTTGCGTTACCCTTACACCCTGTTGCATGGTGCAAGTGCGACGCAAAATCCGGATAAATATGGGCCCCAATATTTAACATCAGGCTCGGATCACAACCCACTGAAGTACATGAGCTACTTTACTCAATCCAGAGAAGTACACACTGAACACACTTCTGAGAAGTATATCTGAAAATTACCATTATCAAGTATTAGACACACTACAGTACAAGAGATCCCAAATCAAATTGAGTGAAATATAAAATGCACTATACACACCCAACCATCAGTGCTCAAACACTCTTAAGGCGAAGCATGAGTTACTGAACACATTCCAGTGAAGTACATCACAAACTGAGCAGATTTCAATTGAGATCATTAGGAACTCTACACATAGCTAAACGTTTGGGGCCCATTCACAAAGGGAAATCTATGTGTGGAGAGCTCTGCACATGTAGATTTCCACCCAAAGCTAGGCGGAGATCTCTACCCAGACGGTATTCACCAATTACAGGTGGAAATTGCCTCGTAGTAAGATTTATGAGTCTCTACCCCCTTAAAACAAGGGGCTAGAATCTCTTAAGATTTAAATTATGAGTATGCATAAAATGAAAGTTGGTTTTTAAGGTGGGGGAATTTTCGCCTGGCAGTGGAGGTCTCTCTTGTTTCACTGGGGAAGAGATCTGTGCCTCCAAGGTGGAAAACTCAGAATGGAAAGAAATAGGGAATCACCATATACAACACCCAAATCACAAGCACCTGGCATGCATTAACACTCTAACCCAGAGGTCTTCAAACCTTTGGATGCCGAGACCCCCTTGCCAAACTTTTTTAGGAGTAAGGACCCCCTCCTGACAAAAGTTTCTACAACTTGGTACTCCTCGTCATCGACAACCATAAACTCCCCCAATTCCCACACACAAAATAATTTTTACAGTGTGGAAATAATATTAGACCGTGTTTGGCCAACCAAAGGCCAGTGAGCTTGGGGGCGTTGTCAGAGGTGTAGCTAAAAACAAAGGTATGAGGAGTGGGCCAGTGATCTTGACGAAGTAAGTAGGGTGTTTGGCGTCTCGTTTCCAGGTTTTGGACGGAGTTCCCCATGCTGACCGGGAACTCCACCTTTAAATGATTTTCGTTTCTCTTTCTTGCCACACATATAGTGTGTGACTACAGGTCCGGCCCCCCCAAGGGGATTCATGTTGCTCACTCTGAAAATCTCATTGTATGCATTGTATCGTTTTCTTTTTTCCTGTTATTAAAACCACGAACATACCGATAACTCGACACTATTGATCAAGGCACAGTAGCGCATAATAATCGGCATTAAATGACAGCCACTTTCTCACACGCGTCCATTTCACTATCGCTAATTTGCCACATAGTCGACGGACACGCTCATCTAGTCACATTACTAGTGTGTGAATAATGGAAGCTACAGTTGCTTAATGTCTGTTTGTTCTGTTTGTTGTTCTTTTCCAAACAGGTTTTGAGCAAATAGAGGAACATTTCCTCCCTAATTTAAACGCACCTTAGCGCATGCAACACATATCTGGTCAAACAAACCATACCTGACCATCACTAACTCACCATACACATAGGTCCTAACGAAAGCCAGCATACACAGCAGTCTGGCTGAAAGATGTAGACCTCATTCTTATGTTTACAGGATATTGGAGACATCATTGTAACTCCTCACATATCCGCCTTGTTTTTAACACTGCCAAGGGCCCATTATTAAAATCCTTTAGTCAAACGGGACCCATTGGACAGCTTTTAAAACACATTCATTCACTTTACTGCACTCTCACTACACAAAACCAGCTCCGCTGTAGTCAGGCGTCGAAGCACGCCCAAGGTTCATAAAAAACAGAAGGTGTTTACTCCTGACATGGACATGTAGCTTCCACTAATAAGCTAGTTCTCATTTATATTTACCTATTGTACCAGGGGAAGTGAACTAGACCGCATTATTTCTCTCTCACCCGTTTGATTATTAACAAGCTAAAAATAAAGGTCATCGTTTATGAGGAATTGGTGTTGGGCAGCCCCACAAGTCTTCTTGCTGCGGTGCTCTGCGCCAATGTGAAAAGGCAGGAATGCACCATATTTATGAAATACGGTCCATTCCTGTCCTTTCCTCTTGCGTTGGCTCACAAATTGCTGCCCAGCACCAACATAGGTAGGATTGTTTTTGTGCAGGAAGGGCACCTTCCTGCACAAAAACGATCCTGAAAGATTTTTTCCTCTTTCTATGTGAGCTGCAAAAATGCAGCACATATGGAAAGAGGAGAAAAAAAAAAGGAGAAATGTTTTCACTGGGGAGACATACGTTTTTGGTGCTGCCCCAGGTTTAAGTGATTTTGTAAATATGGGGCAGTATCAAAATCCATGGGTGTTGCATGGGAACACCCACGCAGCGCGCATGGAACACCTCCTTGATGCAGAATTAGACAAGGCAGCATCTTGCCCTGCTTTGTCTTACTCCATATCCATGAGGCCATGCAAAGTCATGCACGGTGACTTTGCGCTGCCTCATAGATATGGTTGAGATGCTTGCGCCACCAGAGCGTGAATAAAACTGGTCCTCTGGCAGCGCAAGCCTCTCATATATGAGCCCCAAAATATTCTGTATGTTTTTTTAGGTCTTTCACCATCAGGTACCTACATATAAAATAATGGGCATCGTAAATAAAAAATAAATGTAAAAAGACGTTACTCAGTGGGAAATGCACTGTAGTACATTATAAAAAACCTCTATTAGTTAATGCACTGCAGAGGTTCTGTGTGTAACCACAGAGACACATAATTAAATCTTAGTTGGTGCAGTGGAGAATAGTGTATTTTTAGTGCTATGAGGTCACAGCCTGTGACGGAAAGCACTGTGAGTATGCAAGTCTTTATTTTATACTTGCATTGCACACAGTGAAATATGGACTGATACAAAATGTGTAAATAGTTTTACAATAAAATGTAGAATACCGGGGCTTATGTAATGCAATTTATATTTTAAATAACTTTCGCTTCAACACCTCCATAGTGGTAGTAAGGGCTGTGTAAGTGCAATTATTTTTAAAAGCAAACACTTCACAGCCCATTTGTTAACTCTTTGTACTACCACTCATCGCAAAGTTATGAGTGATTCATGGGGTCCCAAGCACCTTTCACACTTGCAGATTAACAAATTGGGCACATTTGCATTTCTTTTAGATGATCAGGCACCCTGGCACAAAATCTTTACACAGCACAGGAGACTCAGATACAGCATTTAACGAGCAAACTTTTCTGTCCCAGGAGGACTGTCTTTTTTCCAAAACGTAAGCAAATCCCAGGACTCCACGGCCCCCCTAGGTGTCGCGCCCCACAGATTGAAGAAGTCTGCTCTAACCCGATAAATACAGCCCACAGGCTAGGCTCTGATCTCTTGTCCTCGGATACGACACAACACCTATACATTCCAAGAAGCAGTCCATTCTATTAAAGAGGCAGCAGAACTTCTCTGAGGAAGAGACAGACCTACAAGGATTACCTGGTTGGCCTTCAGTTCATGCACACTCAGTGGAGTGGAGGTCACATGGCAGAAGTTGTCAAACAATGTTAATGCATGGGTAGTGGAGGGGCGCACTGTGACGGGTGATGGCTAAAAAACTGACACAAGGAAAGGAGGTGGGTAAAGGAGAATATTTGAATAAGACTTAATATATAAGCTTAAAAAATATTGGTTGAATGATTCTCTCTTGAGAATCTATGAATGTGTGCTGCATTAGGCAGATTTGAGTCTGACGACTTGAAGACGCTATTTATTGCACCCTATCTAATACCATGGCGTTGGGATTTTGTTGGTTGTGATAAATAGTGACTGTTCCTAGTTTTTGGGGAACAACATGCAGATTTTATGTTTTGTTGAACACTTTATTTGTTTCCCCTTTAAAATTCTAGCAGGTTTGAGCCAGGGCCGGACTGAGTATGCAAACCGGCCCTGGCAAATAAGTCGGACCGGCCACGGGTGGGGGGGAGGTTCGGGGGAATATGGTGCTGGTGGGAAACACTGCTGTTGCAGCTTTTTGTATAAGGGGCTAAAATTGCAGAATTGCTGCAAAACAGGCCCCCTGTCCCAAAAACAGCCCCCACCAGTCCAAAACCGGCCCCCACCCTTCCAGCCCACTGGGGAAACGCCCGGTGCCCGCTACGGCCAGTCCGGCCCTGGTTTGACCAGCTGAAATTTAATGAATGTGTTTACTCCTGACATGGACATGTAGCTTCCACTAATAAGCTAGTTCTCATTTATATTTACCTATTGTACCATGGGAAGTGAACTAGACCGCATTATTCCTCTCTCACCCGTTTGATTATTAACAAGCTAAAAATAAAGGTCATCGTTTATGAGGAATTGGTGTTGGGCAGCCCCACAAGTCTTCTTGCTGCGGTGCTCTGCGCCAATGTGAAAAGGCAGGAATGCACCATATTTATGAAATACGGTCCATTCCTGTCCTTTCCTCTTGCGTTGGCTCACAAATTGCTGCCCAGCACCAACATAGGTAGGATTGTTTTTGTGCAGGAAGGGCACCTTCCTGCACAAAAACGATCCTGAAAGATTTTTTCCTCTTTCTATGTGAGCTGCAAAAATGCAGCACATATGGAAAGAGGAGAAAAAAAAAAGGAGAAATGTTTTCACTGGGGAGACATACGTTTTTGGTGCTGCCCCAGGTTTAAGTGATTTTGTAAATATGGGGCAGTATCAAAATCCATGGGTGTTGCATGGGAACACCCACGCAGCGCGCATGGAACACCTCCTTGATGCAGAATTAGACAAGGCAGCATCTTGCCCTGCTTTGTCTTACTCCATATCCATGAGGCCATGCAAAGTCATGCACGGTGACTTTGCGCTGCCTCATAGATATGGTTGAGATGCTTGCGCCACCAGAGCGTGAATAAAACTGGTCCTCTGGCAGCGCAAGCCTCTCATATATGAGCCCCAAAATATTCTGTATGTTTTTTTAGGTCTTTCACCATCAGGTACCTACATATAAAATAATGGGCATCGTAAATAAAAAATAAATGTAAAAAGACGTTACTCAGTGGGAAATGCACTGTAGTACATTATAAAAAACCTCTATTAGTTAATGCACTGCAGAGGTTCTGTGTGTAACCACAGAGACACATAATTAAATCTTAGTTGGTGCAGTGGAGAATAGTGTATTTTTAGTGCTATGAGGTCACAGCCTGTGACGGAAAGCACTGTGAGTATGCAAGTCTTTATTTTATACTTGCATTGCACACAGTGAAATATGGACTGATACAAAATGTGTAAATAGTTTTACAATAAAATGTAGTATACCGGGGCTTATGTAATGCAATTTATATTTTAAATAACTTTCGCTTCAACACCTCCATAGTGGTAGTAAGGGCTGTGTAAGTGCAATTATTTTTAAAAGCAAACACTTCACAGCCCATTTGTTAACTCTTTGTACTACCACTCATCGCAAAGTTATGAGTGATTCATGGGGTCCCAAGCACCTTTCACACTTGCAGATTAACAAATTGGGCACATTTGCATTTCTTTTAGATGATCAGGCACCCTGGCACACAATCTTTACACAGCACAGGAGACTCAGATACAGCATTTAACGAGCAAACTTTTCTGTCCCAGGAGGACTGTCTTTTTTCCAAAACGTAAGCAAATCCCAGGACTCCACGGCCCCCCTAGGTGTCGCGCCCCACAGATTGAAGAAGTCTGCTCTAACCCGATAAATACAGCCCACAGGCTAGGCTCTGATCTCTTGTCCTCGGATACGACACAACACCTATACATTCCAAGAAGCAGTCCATTCTATTAAAGAGGCAGCAGAACTTCTCTGAGGAAGAGACAGACCTACAAGGATTACCTGGTTGGCCTTCAGTTCATGCACACTCAGTGGAGTGGAGGTCACATAGCAGAAGTTGTCAAACAATGTTAATGCATGGGTAGTGGAGGGGCGCACTGTGACGGGTGATGGCTAAAAAACTGACACAAGGAAAGGAGGTGGGTAAAGGAGAATATTTGAATAAGACTTAATATATAAGCTTAAAAAATATTGGTTGAATGATTCTCTCTTGAGAATCTATGAATGTGTGCTGCATTAGGCAGATTTGAGTCTGACGACTTGAAGACGCTATTTATTGCACCCTATCTAATACCATGACGTTGGGATTTTGTTGGTTGTGATAAATAGTGACTGTTCCTAGTTTTTGGGGAACAACATGCAGATTTTATGTTTTGTTGAACACTTTATTTGTTTCCCCTTTAAAATTCTAGCAGGTTTGAGCCAGGGCCGGACTGAGTATGCAAACCGGCCCTGGCAAATAAGTCGGACCGGCCACGGGTGGGGGGGAGGTTCGGGGGAATATGGTGCTGGTGGGAAACACTGCTGTTGCAGCTTTTTGTATAAGGGGCTAAAATTGCAGCATTGCTGCAAAACAGGCCCCCTGTCCCAAAAACAGCCCCCACCAGTCCAAAACCGGCCCCCACCCTTCCAGCCCACTGGGGAAACGCCCGGTGCCCGCTACGGCCAGTCCGGCCCTGGTTTGACCAGCTGAAATTTAATGAATGGTGTAATGCACCTGCTAATTCCCTGCTGTGGTAAACACGACCCAATTCGGAAATCCTCTCCCTAGACAAACCAGAGTTTAAGCAGGGATTTAAAAACACAAACCAATTTAGGAATCTGGGCCAATATGTTTGCAAGTAAAATCATATAAAGATATCACCAATATTTTCATATTAGATTAACTTTATTAATATCCAGCTAACACTTCTGGACTTGGGAAAAAAAGTGTGCCCTTAATAAAGTATATTGTGATTATCTTTCTTCGCAGCTTGCTATAGAATTGTATTGATACTATAGCAAAATTACCTTTGTAGTTTTCTGATCCCATACATGTTTGAATACGAGTGAAATGGCCATATATTTTGAAAGATGGTGTGGAAATTTCATACCACCAAACACACAATGTATATGAGGGTCCTAGGGGAACTAGTTTAAGGACTATGGCACCTTCAATCCCCAGAAGACACAGAAAACAACTAACAGAAGGTATTAAGTCCAAACACAAAGAACAGAAAGCCACTTGATGCTATAGACATAGTGAAAGCCTCTTCAAATAGTTAGTACATCACTATGTCAGGAGTTAAGAGTCCATCAGCCCACCCTTATTGGCGGAGCATTGTCATCTGAGACTCTAAAGGGTCAAGGTCTGGGCCCGCAGAATCGGGCCAGCCGGCCCTGCCAGGTACCTGACCTAATGATCCCAAGGTAGAGAAAAACTCCTGCCACAGTGTGTAATCCAACTCTGTGGGGCCTCAAAAAATGTGCAGTGCTCTAACGTGAAAGTGTATTAAAAATGACTACGCGGGCAAAAAATATGTTTATTAAAGATTGACCAGGTGTCATAACTAAAAAACCAAATAGTCTTGAAAAAATTGACTATTTCCTGACTTGGTCTTGTGAGGTCGACATGTTTCAGCCGAAGTGGTCAACTGACCCGGCTTTCTTCAGGACCTAAATTGATGGAAATCAAGGCTACTGCAGGATTAACATATTCAGTGAAGATAATGTGAAGAACAAAAATCCTTTAAAATCATTAAAGTATAATCATCAGGTAAGTGTGTGGCGATAGCCACCCTACCAGACAAGCAACCTTTTTGCTTGGGTATAAGAACTTTGTCTTCTTTCCTGAAAGGAGTTAGGAGAATCAAACCATTAGAAAGGTATATCACATAACCGTATACAGCATCAATGACTACTATTCTGCTGTGCCATTTGTGCACTGCACTTGTTATCAAAAACCCAAAAACGTGGTTACAAGTAAGTAAAGTTTAGAAAACATAGATTCAACTCACCCAGCTTTCTGTGGGAGGAAAGCCTCACCTCACCCGGCTGACTGCTTGGTGAAGGAGGCACCGCTCTGTTAAAATGTAAGGACAGAAAAGAACAAGTTGCACACAGATACTCGTCTGTCTGCACTCCCTACAATGTATTTAATGCCCCAAAACCAAAAAAACCTCGACTTTAGGGAACCTGACCCAATTCGGAAATCCTCTCCCTAGACAAACCAGAGTTTAAGCAGGGATTTAAAAACACTAACCAATTTAGGAATCTGGGCCAATATGTTTGCAAGTAAAATCATATAAAGATATCACCAATATTTTCACATTAGATTAACTTTATTAATATCCAGCTAACACTTCTGGACTTGGGAAAAAAAGTGTGCCCTTAATAAAGTATATTGTGATTATCTTTCTTCGCAGCTTGCTATAGAATTGTATTGATACTATGGCAAAATTACCTTTGTAGTTTTCTGACCCCATACATGTTTGAATACTAGTGAAATGGCCATATATTTTGAAAGATGGTGTGGAAATTTCATAACCGCAAATATTCCTATAAAAACAATTTATAGACAAATTATGTTAGTGAAATTATTTTAAGGTCTTCTTACAGACTTCCTGTGGACTGTGACAGAAATTGAAGAAATTCTAACGTTTAAATGACGTCCACAACAGTTATTTAGTTTTGGCACAGCAGCACATTGACACTTTCTTGTCTTTCGTGGGAAAATTATTGCATTGCTGTTACAGGAGTGGGCATGACAAAGGACAAAATATTCTGAAATACACTGTTTCCCACCGTAAATTGTGTTGTAGTTTAGGCATGATACATGCTTGTTAGGTGCAGAGCAGGAATATCGCCGCAAAACTATCGTGAGACATAAATATTGCCGCAAAAATATCATGTAGAAGAAATATCGACAACAAAAATATCGTTGACAAGAATATCGACTGACAGGTAAGTAATATCAATCACAAAAATATCGACGTCTTAAATATCGTTTACAAAAATATAGTTGACAAAAATATCGAATTATTAATAATTTTATGTATTTTAGTGTTTTTAATGAGAATTGTTTGTCATCTTATTAAATGCTTTAAAATTTTACTAGTTATTAATTTATTTTAAGTTTTTAGTTCTGTAGCGGGTTGTGGGTTTATTTGGGAATAGGGTGGGAAGTAATTCAATTATATAGTTTTAAATAATTATTTATAGTAGTTAATAAAAACATTTTAAATTGAATTTTGCGTTTTTAGTTCTGTAGCGGGTTGTGGGTTTATAGGGGAATAGGGTGGGAAGTAATTTAATTATATAACATTTATTGAATATTATGTATAATTGTGAATTTATAGAGTTAAATGTGTTAATTGATTAATTAATAATTGTTTGATAATAAGTTGTTAATTTCAATTAATTATTTAATAATTAATTATGTTAATTGTTTGATTAATTTTAGGTGTGTGTTGTGGTGTTTATATGTGTAAATGGTGTGAAAGGTGGTAAGTAATTAATTTTTTATTGATTGATTATTGAATATTTTTAAATTAATTTTCATTAATTAATTAGTAATTGTAATTAAGTAATTAATTTTAGGTGTGTTGTGGATATTATAGTGTTAATTAATGTGTAATTAATTATTTTTTATTATCTTTGTTAATAATATATTTAAATTTAAATATTAATTATGTTAATATTGGAAATTAAATGTAATTAAAATGTTGAAGTTTTTGTTTTTTATTGTTGTGGGATCCAGCACTTTCCTACTGTTGCACTTACTGGAGTGGGAATAGTAATTATTACCCCTCCCCTATCCAGCGCTTTCCCTACTGTTGCACTCACTGGAGTGGGGATAGTCATTTTTAGCCCTCCGCTATCCAGCTCTTTCCCTACTGTTGCACTCACTGGAGTGGGAATAGTACTTTTTACCCCTCCGCTATCCACCGCTTTCCCTACTGTTGCACTCACTGGAGTGGGAATAGTAATTTTTACCCCTCCACTATCCAGCGTTTTCCCTAGTAATGCCCTCATTGGAGTGGGAATAGTAATTGTTACCCCTCAGCTATCCAGCGCTTTCCCTACTGTTGCACTCACTGGAGTGGGAATAGTAATTTATACCCCTCCGCTATCCAATGCTTTCCCTATTGTTGCACTCACTGGAGTGGGAATAGTAATTTTTACCCCTTTTCTATGCAGCGCTTTCCCTACTGTTGCACTCACTGGAGTGGGGATAATAATTTTTTCCCTTCCGCTATCCAACGCTTTCCCTACTGTTGCACTCACTGGAGTGGGAATAGTCATTTTTACCCCTCCGCTATCCAGCGCTTTCCCTACTGTTGCACTCACTGGAGTTGGAATAGTAATTTTTACCCCTCCGCTATCCAGCTCTTTCCCTACTGTTGCACTCACTGGAGTCAGAATAGTAATTTTTACCCCTCCGCTATCCAACGCTTTCCCTACTGTTGCACTCACTGGCGTGGGAATAGTAATTTTTACCCCGAAAGCGCTATCCAGCGCTTTCCCTACTGTTGCACTTACTGGAGTGTGAATAGTAATTTTTACCCCTCGCTATCCAACGTTTTCACTACTATTGTGTTTATTTTGTTATTAAATGTATGATTTATTCATTTTTTAATAGTTTAATGTGTTAATTAAATATAGAATCTTTTCTTTTATTTTAAATTATTTATATATGTATATATTTAATTTTTATATAATTTAAAAAGTTTAAAAATTAAATAAAGATAATAGTTATTTAAGAAAATATATGTATAAGTACATATTTTTTGTGTGTACATTAGTAAATTAAAGTTTACTTGTTATAATTAGTTAAAATATATTAAATTTAATTTATTTTGTTAATAATATTAATATTATTTAATTAATTTTATTTAAGTTATGTAATTTTTTTAAGTGGCTATTTTTTACTTCTATAATTTATACATCGATATTTTTGTGTCAATATTATTGTACTCACCTTTAAGTATAGGGAGTCGATATTTTTGTTATCGATATTTGTACAGCGATATTTTGTTCATCTATATTTTTAACATCAATATTATCACATGGATCCGCTTGTTAAGGCATAGAACACCGATCATTTTACATGCAAATCTAAGCCTAAAAAAATGAAAAGCTTTGCTCTATATTTTTGTAGGGCTCATCATTTGTTCCAAAAATTCAACGGTTCACATACAATTTTCAATAGCTTACTTTATGATTGTACGTATAGTATACAATATGCTAGTCTCTGTGTACATTACCTTCTGTCTCATATATCTTTATTGATTTTGAAGCATGTGAATGGATGTTTCTAAATTGATCGTATTCAAATGAATTACTTTTTTGTAAAAAAACAAATACTTTTCAGGTGTTCTTTTTTGTATGCTCAGTGGCCGATTCCGATCTGGGTCGGAATGCTCTCCGACCGAGCCGGATCCGGAGTGTTTTCTGACCGAGCCAGACTCCTGCAGTCCGACTGAGCGAGTACGATGCGGCCGCATGCTGCCGGACTCGGTTCGGTCGAACTCCCATAGAAGTCAATGGGAGCCCGTGGTACGACGCGTACATGGGCTCCCATTGACTGAATGGGTACGTCTCGCACAAGAGTGCCCCCTACACTGGGTACGCGTCGGTGCCATCTGTACCGTACATGCTGTGTTGGGGAGACCCTTAATAAATTAAAGCCTAAAAGCACTACACAGACAACTTGCACACTATACACATTTTCTATAACATTGAAAGAAGTTTTGTGTGGGGCCACGAAGGGGGGAGTGGGAGTGGGTTGAAATGCGTTCTTAGTTGCTTGTCTAATACTTAGTCTGGTTTGTGGTTCGGTTTATTAACCCATTTGATTTGGTCCCTCAGTTTGCTTTGCTCCAACGTAAACATCACCAGCTATTTGTTCCAGAAACGGGCAAACACCTATGCCCACTCTTCACAACAGTATACCTCCACTGTACCTATAAATCAGTTGTTGCATACAATACTGCCATGACGTCAAAGAACTAACAGCCAGACTGTTTTATATATGTCACACTGTTACAGGATCAATGAAAATATGCCATCATGAGGTTGAACAGTTTTCAATCGGATTTGTGATAAGGAACACTGGAATAGATCGTATTTTCATTTTCCACATTTCAAATCACACAGCAGAAAACAGTTTCCTGGCAGCTGTGCTGCAGCTTTCAATGGTTTTGAAAAGGTCTTAATGTTCTGTGTTATACAGAATTAGTTGGTTATGATGCAGTCTGAGTCGTAAGGCTGCGGGTGACAGGGAGTCAGTTGCGGACCCCCAAAGGCAGTTTCACGATGTTTTGCGAGCCGAAAACTTCGGCTCGATCCGGCTGTCCGATGCATGCATCGTACTGGCTCGGTCGGAATTCGCCTCCATTGCACAGCATGGTTTGCTCACAGACGAGGCGTACGGAGCGGTTCGGACCCGGAAACGAGTCGGTCGGCGATTTCGCGTTTCTCACATCGTACTTGCTTGCTCGTACAGCTGTACGAGTCGGTCGGTAAACACGCGTACGCTCGCACTTTTTACGGCCGGATCGCGTTTGGAGCCCCTCCGAGCGAGATCGGAATCGCCCCCTAACGTTCTTTTCACGTTTTTTGGCACATTATAATTGATTACAAATGCTTCTGCTGGAAGCCCTACAATATATATCTTAGTTTAAGCCATCAAATGGCATACTAGCATTAGTTTATGTACTTAACTGCTAGCATGATTGTATATTACAGGCCTGACAACAGAAAATTCTTATTTGGAAAAACAAGGTCAAACTATCCTGAAGGAAGTGGTATAATAAGCTATTTTGTACAACAAAACGTTTTTTATCCTCTCAGCACACAGTAGCAGTACATGGTGGAATCCTTTACGTTGCAAAGATGGCATTTAGCAAATAGTTTAAAATAAAAAGATTATATAAAATGCAAGAAAGAGGAACAGACCTAGAACTTATTCTTCCCCTTTTAACATGGACTCTGAAATTGAGAACACGTGAAGGAGCATTTCTGGGAGTGAAATATATTGAAGTCCTCTCGGTCAGCTGGAATGGTAGAATCAGCGAATTAGAAGAATATATTAGTACAATGAATAAAAACGAGTTTAATCTTAAATTCACATAATAATATACCAATAAAAAAATAGAAATTTTAGTCCTGGAACAATATATGGACAGAAACCTTCAGCCAGCATTTCAATTTTATATGCAAGTAGCTCTTATCCCAAAACACTCACACTGAGCATACCTTACATTGAATTGTTCTGCATCAGATGCAATTATTCCAACATTAAAGACTTTGAGTTAGAAACATGTAGGATGAAACAACCATTTGTAGAATGAGGCTATGCACACGATTTAGTGAAGAAAGAGTAATAGAGAAACCTTGTTTGTATCTAAGGCTAAAAATGGGAAGACCAGTCTAGAGTTTAGAGTTAGAACTTCATTTTCATATGACTGCCCAGATATATCTGGGATACTTCGTCCATGTTGGAGGTTTACTTGAACTGGGTCCAGACCTCAGAAACTGTGGGGTATATTTACAAGCCCCTATCGTCACAGGAACGTCACTTTTAGCGACGTTCCTGTGGCGATAGGGGCTTTGCCTTATTCACAAGGCAGTGTAAGCCACTTAACGTGACTTAATGCTGCCTTGTAAACAAGGCACACTTTCACGCTATACTTAGTGTGAAAGGGGCGGGCAATGGGTGTTGTGGTGGGGGTTTCACTGCAACACACATTGATTTTGGCGTAAATATGGCGCAGCACCAAGATTAAGACCAGGGAAAACCTGGTCTTACCCTGGCGAAACTAGGAGAAATACTTTCTTGCTCCTCGATTTTGCTGTTTCTATGTGTGCTGCGTTGTGCAGCACACATAGAAACAGCAAAACACCATTGATTGTTTATGTACAGGAAGGTGTCCCTTCATTCACATAAACAATCATTAAAAAAGATGAAGAGTTGCAACTTCTATGTGTGCTGCACAAAGAAGCACACATTCGGTGCAGCCCTGCGTTTCAGAAGTGGCGGAGCCTGGCATTAAGCCAACAAGGCTAATGCCACGCTCTGTCACTTCTTTTGTAAATATGGCCCTGTATCTCTATATGTTCTAGCATCATTTTTACGAAATCACAATCTATTGGAGACATGGTAGCACAAAATAATTTTTGAGAAAGAAGGGACAATGTCAGGCTGATAGACAAGACACAGGGAGTCAATGTTTTCGGTAAATGTAAGATATGCCAGTTTGGCATAAACTCGCGTAAAAAGATTGTGAACATCAGAAATAAGAGGTCATTTGAAATCAGAAGTTGTTTTAATTGCTTGCCTGAATATGTAGTATACGTGTTGATAAATACTCAAAAATGATTTATATTGGCAGCATGATTCACAGTATGGCAGAGTGCATTCTAGAACATAACCATGCTATTAAGAATTTGGATATACAGTTACTATCCACTTTGCTGAAAAACACAAAAGCAAATCAGATGATTTAAAAGAGATTGGTGAGTTCAAACAAGCTACAATCAAGGAAGAAGAAATAAAGAATTATGAATACGTAGGATGGACCCAAGAATAATGTTTTACTCAAATACAATCATCCTAAAAAGACACAATAGAGAAGAAAGTCTTTATGTATTCCTGTACTTTTATGGAGTGATTCATTCCTCAATTCTATTGTAGCTAGTTGCTTTTCATCAGCTGTCTTTGAATGATTAAATTAGAAAATGTCCCTTTGATACCATTGCATTGGATACATATGATAGGATGTAGCTTACTGAAGCTGTATTTTGACTAACATGTATTCTATTAATCTCTCCATTATTAAGGATTTATATTTGGATGTTGTCATCTAAATTACTAGTACTACTCCAGTTTGGTGTCTCATTATGCCCTAATGCTGTACTGTGGGTATCAAAGGTGCATATAAGGGTGCATATAATATAAATATTGAAATTGGCCACTTCAATATTCCTTCACAAAAAGGTGTGGGAGCCAATAAAAATGCGAACGTCAATATATGGTACTTTTTTGCACTTTTGTACCTTCCTGCACTATCAGTCTAAAGCCATGAACTATTCAAAAATTGATGAAATGCACTGAATCATGCAATTGAAATAAGCTACTATATCTGTTGCTGAGCTTGATTGAAAGCCTTTTGCTGTTCCTTTGTTGACTGGTAAGCCTCTACACATCTTATGCATGCGAGATTCAGTTGCTTGTAGTCACTGCAGCCATTTCAAGTTTGGCTTTGCCGCTGTATTGTTTCTTTTTTCATGTTTTATTGGATCTCAGTTATTAAAGGAATGATTGAACTCTAGCAATGCAAGTAGACATTTTTTTTCTGGTCAGAGCTCCTCTGAGCCCCCAGAGCCCAATTCTCTTCAGGATAACATGATAACTTGCTTACTAAAAAGGTGACTGCAACCATCCTGGTGACCCTAGTTATAATGCAGTCAACTGCATGTTACCCTGCATTACCCAGCAAAAGAGATTGTCAATTCAGATGGCAGTACGTGACATGGAGGAAAGGGTCCACAGTGAGGGAACAGTTCCATTCAGCGATCACTTAGGTTCACATTGTATCTTCTCAGATGGTTAATTGTTTTTCTTTTAATTTCTAGTCACCTCCTGTCTTCCCATGGTTTGATCTATACATTTAGGAGTGCTATATGCTTCATTTAAGCCTTGGTATGTTTTGTGTAGTGTTTTTCCTTTTTCAGAGTCAAGAACATCATCCCCTTATCCTCCCACCTAAATGTGATTCCGCCAGATAATATCCAGAACAAACTAATTTGGTGTTTATTCAGGTTAGTTATCACTGGTCTATGTTGACTTCTTCTCACTAATATAGTGACTTGGTTATCTCAATAATAGCTTTGACATCCAGATCTGGCCATTTTTGAATTAATTTCTCTGAGGAGCGGAATAAGTCTAGAACACGCCTGGGACAATCCGATTGCTCTGTGCCCTTTCAAATCACATGTGAAAGTTAGCATCTTCATTCAGCATCATGCAAGACATGTCCAAAAGTCACTCTATCATGTCCTCCCCTTTGGTTTCACTTTCCTTACATAGATTTCGAATTCTACTATTGTCACCTCCATGAATGATTTTCTAGATCTTTGCTAAAGACTTCGCAAAGATCTTTGTGCTTCCAGGTGACCCCGGAATTTTTATCAATAGGATCAGTATCCACATATGACCGCAGTGGTCTATCATCTGACTCTAATTTCTCAATAATACTTTGCTTGTCAAATTTACGCGAGAATTGTATTTGCCAATATGTAATTTCAAATGTAAAAAGTTCTATACCAATAGTTTATCAAATTCCATATTCAGTTTCACCAGATCAGTCCTGGTGAGTGTGGTGGTCGCCTTTGCTGCCCTGTCACCCACCAAGAGAACCTCTGCTGATGCTTATTAGTGCTTGTGCTGGATATGTAGCGCATGCTCAATCTGTCTGGCTTACCACTGGGACACTAACATGCTTGTTGATGCTACTTGCAATCCTATAGTAATCAACACCCCAAAGTGGGACCCCAACAATATCCACCAGGTTCGCCAGCCAGAACTGTGATTTTTCACCCCACTCTTTCACGTGGACTTGTATTATTTCCTGTTCATAGCTCCAAATCAACTGATATTTGCAACAGAAACTACTAGTAGTCCCTGGGTGTATGATGCTTCTCACAGGAACTTTTGTCACTCAGCGCTTAACTGTGGTTTTCATCATGGGGATCCCAGTGGGTGGCAACAGCACTGTCCTCAGGAGAAGATTCCCAGGGCTCTACCCCTCAGTGCATATTGCTGGTTCCCCACTTCAAGGTGCAATTGAGATATGAATCCATCAGGCGTTCCACTGTGATACCTTGTTTGTTAAAATCAGACCTCTCATCAGGCTATGGTGCCCCCTCATTCATATTTGTCATAGAGCTGAGTCTTGATGGTGAAAGGGCTTCTTCTGCTACTACGTTTACCCCCCTCACCTTGAGGGGCTCCATCACCAATGTACAGTGGTACTAGCATGGCCAATACACTAAATATTTCACAGCCCCTTCCCCTCTTTATAGCCTGATCAGAATGATTCTCGGGCCCTTAAGGGACGGGGCCCTCCCTCACATTAAACGCTACTCTTTACCTCAGCTCTTGGCATGAAATGAAGTAAAAATCTCAGAAACCGATGGGACCTCTGATGCTAACCTCTTATACATCCACTATTTTAGCTACAAGTGCTCTAAAGCACTTTTTTAAGGGAACCTGTAAAGTATGAGCTTCCCGGTACAATTTGTGATTAACTATCAAAAAGTAGGTAGAACACTGTGTTAGCCAGATAAATGTCTAATTAAAAAAAACACAATAAAAACTATAGTTTTGTTAAAATTATACTAAACTGCTGAACATTTGTATGGGTGCTTACCTTCATACCCACACAGGTTCCCTCTTTAGACAATAGTTGAATAACTAAATCAGGCCAAATGTTCACAATACGCCACCTCCCTCCCCAGTTCCCAAGATGACTGCCAAACCAAGTCTTTAAAGCTAATGAACTGTAAACAGGTGTGACTTCCCAATCCTGTTATGAGTAATTAGTGAATTATTATACAGGATTGTTCACAATAGCACAATTTGTACGTCATTTCTCTCACAGGCAGCTCCACTGAAGAACATGTTCCTTTATTGTGGTTTCCACTAAAGCTAAATTTTTTCACACAGACATCTCAAGCCACCTAACATGGGTGCAGCAACCAGAAATTAATGCCTGGACCTTTTTTTTTTAGCAAAAGTGAATTTTTGTTTTTTACTCTTCACAATGTAACCAGATTAATGCTCCTTGTGCAGGAAGTATCTGTGTCAGTTACACTACAGATGCCAGCGGTAGGGAAATCTGTGTTCTCGACAGCTAACAACCAAACATCTCGGTTAGACATATAAAGGCGTTAGTATGTTAGAACACGTGTTGTATTTATGCTTTTAAAAACAGAAAGAAACAAATTGTGTTTGTTATTGTAAGTGGTGAGGTTGGTGTTATAAATTATACACCATTCTTCATTCAGTCACTCCCAAGAACGTTCTTAACTATTGTAAGTGTGGTTTAGTAGATAAACTGTAAGCTGTAGACTGGAAAACATGGGGTACAAATCTGAGATTCACAGCATATCTTTTTAAAGTTTTTCAAAGTATAAAACTTGTTGTTTTTAGCCGCTAGCCTACATAGCTCTTGTTGAACTAGCTGATACCGAGCGCTGGTCCTCGTTGGAAAGTCTCCCTGACTCTCACCATCTAAGGGTTTGTCTCGAGGATGGCCTGCAAGCAGTGCTCCTCTTAAGAACAGCACTATGTTCTCCTCGGTAGGAGGTCTTTATGCTTTATCAAATGCACCCTATTGTTTTCAAAGATGGCGGCAGTATTAGTGTCTGACCTGTTGGTTTCGTAGAAGGGGTTGGGTTTATCCCTCCACAGCAGGATGACCATAGAAGAATAGGGTACATACAGCAGGTTCTGGCCTCTCCTGAATAGACTGTAGACAGTTTATGTTCTCACAGACAGGTACATATTGATCCAGGATTTGGGATCAAGACTGGGCTTGGCCGAACTGGGCATCAGGCGTTTTCCCGGGAGGTTGGAAGTGTGGAGGTCTGATTTTGTAGCAGTGCAGCAGTTTTAAAAGCACTGCAGAGTTCCTTGTATATCCAACAGTTTTCAGGGAACAATAAAAGTGCCAAGATAACTCTGGTGATTAATGAGTTTGCTGATCGAAGTTTTGTATAGTGGCAGTTTTGACTCATCTAAGGTAGTGTAGAGGGTTAATATGCCTGCTGCAAAGAGTGCTACTGTGCAGCTCACAGAAAACTATTTTTTGTGCATAGCTCCCACTTGTAGTGGTCAGGCTCGCTCGCTGCACTCCCTCTCAATGCATCGTATGGGGGTAGGTTTGAAAACATTTCCCAAGGCTGCTTTGGGTTCCCAGTCCGACCCTGTTTAGGATCTGAAACCCTGAGGGTCTTTACTTGAAAGACTATTTTAGCAAAGGAGTGAGGACTTTCTAGGACGCCTGCTCTTGGTGAATACATAATGCCGTTCCATCTTCTTGCATCAAGAAGGACCTTTCCCCTGAGCATGTTGTATGGACCAGGGCAAATTATATTTCTTCCCTGAGCCTCATTTTCCTTAACTGCCCAACTTAGCATTTAGGGAATACAGTTTAAAGTATGTTCTATTTCAAAGCATTACTCACTCACTCGTTTTCATGCCCATTAGAGAACTCTAGGTTTCTGTTTGAAGAAAATGTGTTACACCAACAACACTGTTGCAGAGTTGGACACAATGTTTGTTGCTGAATCTTCATAGCATTACATTAAATGAGATTGGTGGCCTCAGGTTGCAACATTTGGAAAGGTTGAAAGCTTGTGCCTTGGTGTAAATGCTAAGGGAAGACTGAGGGGAAGTCCGAGAACTCTATTCATTTAAAAACAGAGGGCCCGATTCACAAAGGCAAACTTAGACCAAAAGTCTAAATTTAAGACTTTCGGTATTCACAAAGGTAAGTTACAAGTAGCATCTTTATGTCTGCAGTCGGGCGGAATCTCAACTCTGAATGCGGAGATTCCCCTCCGCACCCTGAGTGTCATCTCCTTACCCAGACAATACACTCAGGGTGCGGAGTAGAATCTCCCACTCGGGTGGCGGTCCCACACCGACTGCGGCCACAAAGATACTACTCATAACTTAACTTTGTGAATAATCCAAGTCGTAAACTTGGATTTTTTGTCTAAATTAACCTTTGTGAACACCGAAAGTCATAAACTTAGGCTTTTGGTGTAAGATTTAGTGAATCAGGACCAGATTGTAGAAAATAGTGTACATGTTGTGAACATGTGGGGCGGGCCAATGATTCCCAGTTCTCGGTATATGGTACCTCGCTAATGTCAGCACAATCTCCCCTAAATAAAACTTCGAAGTCTTAACACACCAGCTGAGAGGTTTCTCATTGTATTTGATAAAATAAGTACCTTCGAGGTGAATAATAGTAACAAACAAGCATTGGCATAGCCAATAGGTCTCGCCTTTGGGACCTTATAAATGTTTAGCCATGCAACAGTTGCATAACTAAATACTTATAAGGTCCCAAAAGCGAGACCTACTATTGGCCATGCCAAGCGGCCGTGCGGCCGCGAAAGTGATCGCGATCAAACATCAAAGCGGAAGTGAAAGTAATCGCGGTAAAAGCGGCGCGCGCGCCCGCGCACATGCACTGTAGCTCTAGGCTGGCCTGGTAGCACTTTTTGGAGCCCTCTCAATAACTCTCGCCAGACCAGCGCATGCGCTGGGTCAGGCGAGACCTAAAAAACCTTTACACTGCTGTAAGCCCATGCAACAAGCGCCGCTACAGAGAGAACACTTTTAAGGTTATCACTCAAAATCATCTGGTTGATTGTTATCTATTTAATAAAGCACTGATAGAATTACTGGTGTGACCTACTGACAATCCTTTTGAAGGAATAGCCTATTACTAAGCTCATTGAATGAGTTCACAAAGAACGAAGCAACTAAGTAAGACCTCACTGCTGTAAAATGATGTTTCTGGCACTTGCCACCCTTTCCCAGTGAATGTGTTGTGCGCTCGCATTAATCTGAAACCATGATCGAGGGAATCTATGTATGACATGTTCAGGTCACCAATCCATAGAGGTGCACAGTATGCCTAAGTGCGGCACGCCCTTTCAGCTTGCACTGCTTCCGCAGCCCTTCTTTGATGCCCTCACCATCTGATTTCTTGGTACACAATTTCAACAGCTGGGCTCACTTCTCCATTTCGGATGCCACATAAGGGCAGGATCCTGGGAACGGAATCTGTGGTTAATGATAGCTCACCGCAACGAAACCCCACCCAGCTCATCGTTGCTTGACATACATGGCTGATTTCCTCTGAGGACGCCATGCTATAATTTTCCTCCTGTTAGGGCAGCTTAGCGGCAGCCCTTGCACATGAACACGATTAGAACATTGCAAAACGCTGAGCCCAGTTTTTAGCTCGAAGCCTACCAGACAGCGCAGCTGTCTGGATTGCTAAGGACTTCTTGTGGGCATTCTGAAAGGTTTGCTTGAAATGCATTCCGCCTATTGCTGGCCATTGGCTTTGTGGTTTGTAACTCACATTACTTGCTTTCTATTTTCTGTCTTTATTTACTTTAGGTTACCCAGCTTGAAGTCATCCATCTGGTAGAGCATACGTTATTTACTGTATCCTTCCGAGTACTCGTTTTCTGTAAACCACCCTTTCTTCTTATCTTGTCACATTTGCTGTGCATTCAAAGACACAGGTCAAATGTCAGGATCTATATTCCATGGAGCCTGGTGTTTACTTTTCTTTCTCTGATTTCAAAGTGAGGGAATTTATGTGACAATCTTGCTGTGAAACAGAAAGGCTTTTGTTATAGCACACAACAAAAAGGAAAAGTATTGATATTTCAGAATATATCAGGATTATGAAAGTACAAATTAAGTTAAAAACTTTTAATTTTGAAGTGTGGTGGACACAAATATTTGAATACGATTAAAACACAGCAATGCACTAGGTGGTGACATTTCCCTACATTATTGTTTGTACACAGTAAAACTGTATGTCTTTGCAAATGTAATGGACTCTTCAACTGAAAATGTGTTGACTGTAATGGTAGTGCGTTACCACACCATGAATGTTCCACACTATACCACTCCACTCTACACCACTCTACTCTACAACACTCTAATGCACTCTATGCCCCTCCACTCTATGCCATGCCCCTTTATTTTATGCCCCTCCGCCCCACGACATGCCACTCTACTCTAAGACATGCCACTCCACTTTACGACACTCCACATCACTTCATTCCACTCTACGACATGCAACTCCACTTCACTCTACACTCTGCCACTCCATTCTACGCTACTCCCCTCGATGCCCCTCCAATTCATACCACTTACCCCAGTCCACACCAGTCTACTTCACTCTACCCCACTCCACTCCAATCTACTCTTATCTAGTTCAGTCCAATCTACCTCACTCCACTGCAATCTACACCAGACTACCCCATTCCACTTCACTACAATCTGCCCTAATCTACCCCACTCCACTCAAATCTACTCCTCTCCTCTCCAGTCTACCCTACTCCACTTCAGTGTACACAAATCTACCCATATCCACTCCAATGTACCCCATTCCACTCTACCCCAATCTACACATTCCATTTTACTCCACTCCAATCTACCCCACTCTACTTTAATCTACCCTACTCCACTACAATAGACCCCACTCCGCTCTACCCTAATCTACCCTAATCTACCCCACTCCACTCCAATCTACACCACTCAGATCCAATCCACTCCAGTCTTCTACAATCTACCCCACTCCACTTCAATCTACCCCAATTTGCCCACTCCAGCCTACCCGAATCCACCCCACTGCATCCCAATCTAACCACCTCCAGTACAACCGAACCCAATGTATCCCACTCCAATCTACCCCACTACACCCAATATACTACACTCCAATCTATTCTAGTCCAATCTGCAACACTCCCCTCCAACCCACTCCACTCCACTGTACCCCAATCTACCCCATTCCGCTCTCCCCCAATCAATCACACTCCAATCCAATCTACCCAAATCTACCCCACTCCACTCCAATTGAACCCACCCAACACCAATCAACCC
Organism: Triturus cristatus; assembly: GCF_964204655.1. Lineage (NCBI taxonomy): Eukaryota > Metazoa > Chordata > Amphibia > Caudata > Salamandridae > Triturus > Triturus cristatus. Next base: position 937,736,943 of record NC_140587.1, on the reverse strand, counting down.
CACCCCACTCCAATCTACCACACTCCACATCACTCAAATCTACCCCACAATACCATACTCTACTCTACCTCAATCTACACACTCCACTATCCCGCAATCTACCCAACTCCACTCCAATGTACCTCAAACTACCCCTATCCAATCTACTCCACTTTACACCAGTCCACCTTAACTCCAACTACCCCAATCTGCTCACTCCAATCTACCCCACTCCAATCAAATTTACCCCAAACTACTCCACTCTAATCTACCCCACTGGACTTCACTACAATATACCTACAATATACCCTACTTCACTTTGCCCCAATCTACCTCAGTCCACTTGAATGTACCCAAATATATTCCACTTCACTGCAATCTACCCCAATCTATTCCACTCCACTTGTCTACCCCACTCTACTCCACTACAGTCAACCCACCTCCATTCATCTAACCCACTCCACCAACTACAATCCAATCTACTCCACTCCCTTCTACCAAAATCAACCTCACTCCACTCCAATGTACCCACTCCGCTCCAATCTACTCCAATCCCCTCCAATCCAACCCACAACACTCCACTCCAATCTACCAAGTTCACTCCAATTTACCCCACTCTACTCTACCTCAATATATCTGACTCCACTCCAGTCAACCCAACTCCACCTCAATCACCTCAATCTGCACAATAAACCCCAATCTACACTCCACCATGATCTACCCCACTCCACCTCAATCTATACCACACCAATCTAACCATCTTCACTACAATCTACTCCACTCCAATTTGCCCCATTCCAATCTACCACAATTTACCCCTCAGTCTACCGCAAACTACCTCACTCCACTCCAGTATAACCCACTCCACTCTAATCTCCCCTCCACTCTATCACATTCCACTTCAATCTATTCCACTCCAATCTACCCCACTGTACTCCAGTCTACTCTACTCCAATCTGCCACAATCTACCCCACTTCAGTCTAGCACAATCTATCCCACTCCATTCCACCACAATCTAACCTACTCTACTCCAATGTACCCCACTCCAATCCCCCAATCCACCCCATTTCACTCTACCCCAATATACTTCAATCTACTTCACTCCTCTGCCCAATCTACCCGACTCAAATCCACTCCACTCCAATCCACCCACTCCAATCCAATCAAGCCCACTCCATCATAACCTTCCCCAATCTACCCCACTACAATCTACCCTAACCCATGCCACCCCAATCGACCCCACTCCAATCTACCCCACCCACTCCACTCCAATATACCCCATTCCAATGTACACAATTGCAATCTACCCTACTAAACTTAATCTATTCCACTCCAATCCACTCCAATCTACCCCACTTTACCCCACTCCACCCCTCTGCACTCCAATCTATCCCACTTCAATCTACCCCACTGTACTCAACTCTACCCCAATCTACCCCCCTCCATTCCAATCCAACACACTACAATCCACCTAGTGTACCCCACTCCACTCAAATGTACCCCAATGTAGCCCACCCTAATCTACTCGACTCCGAATTACCCCACTCCACTCCAATCTACCACACTCCAATCTACCCAAATACACCATTTCCACTCTACCCCAGTTTACTCCACCTCATACTACCCTACGCAAATCTTTCCCTGTCCACTCCAGTCTACCCCATTCCACTCCAATCTACCCCACTCCATCGCAAGATACCCCAATCCAACGTACACCACTCCAATCTACCCCACTGCACCCTACCCAGTTTACCCCTCGCAACTTAAATCTGCCCGAATCTACTCAACTCCAATGTACCCCAATCCAATCGACCCCACTCCCGCACTTTAATCTAGTCCACTTCAACTAGCCCTCTCCAATCTACCCCACTCCCCTCCACCCACTCAAATCTACCCTTAACCAATTTACTCTACTCCACTCCAATCTTCCCCACTCCACTCTACCCCAATCTACCTCACTCCAAGCTACCCCATGCCACTCTGCCCCAATCTACCCCGCTCCAATCTACCTCAATCTACTCCACTCCACCCAACCAACCCCACCCCACTAACATTTAGTCATGATAAACAGCAGACATACTGGTGTACAACATGGCTAAAACACATTGCCAAAGCCAATAGCTCTCTCATAGGGTTTGCCAATGCTTGTTATTTCAGTCATGGGAAGTAGCCCTTCAGACTTTGTTACTCATGGGAAAGAGGCTTGTTGACACACGAAGGAAGCAGTGGAAATTAGGAAAACAGAGGGTGTTGTTTTCAACCTTTGACCTAATGTACTGCTGTCTTCATGGGCAAAATCATTTGTGCAACCAAAAACAGATTAATTCCTATCATTCCACCCCCAACTGCTTAGAGTGCTGGGCATATTACGCAATCTCATCTGACTTTAATTGGAAAAAAAGCATGTCACCATTTCTGTGTTAGTGGTGGCGAAGTAATTGTGTAAGGGCAACAATTCTCTCTTTAGAACTGTCTCAGGTGGCCAGTTGCAGATAGGCCTAGTTGTCTGCCCCATTTTTGAGTATGTTGATAGTGTAAGAATTGATTTTCTGCCAATAAAGAGCATTACAAATTGAGCTTATGCTAACATTAGACCGTATTTACACTGCCCGGCATCTCGCCTCAATGTCACAGCATACCATGTGATGACTACTGCTGATTTCTGTTCTAAATAAAGTATTGCTTGTGTTTACTTGTGTAAGCAAAGTGTTCTCAGAAATGGGTTCTCATTGTACCGAATCAAGGATGATTCCCACTATCCCAGGCACATGGTAAAACAATGTATCTGTTTAACTGTTCATTTACAACTGTGAAAATGACTGTATCCCTATTAATTCCTATCCTGAGAGAACCCACAAATGTATTCTGTATTAAAATGTTTCTTCTAGCTTGTTCCCTATTGGTGCAAAGCCCTGATAACCATATATTTCAACAGAATGTATGAAAGTCTTTATCTAAAACCCTATAAAAGCTCATCAATTTTTTTAACTGGGGAAACCCACTTTCGCTCGCTTTAAAATGCGAATTTATGCTGGATTTCACATAGAATTGTACTGAGTTCTTTATACTTATGATTGTGTGCCTTGCTGCTAAACTTGATTATGGCATCTGTATTGTAATCTGCCTAATTATTCTTTATATAAAGCATTGTAACAAAGACCTTTGTCTTTCATTCTTAGGAGAATGCGTACGCCTTGACAGATGGATTCCCTTAACAAGGATGAGTGACGTCAGGGAGCAACAAAGTCGTACCGGGTCCACACCGCTTCTGGTCCTAATAGTTGGTGCATACTTTATCTGTCAAATTGAATTCAATTTAATAAACTACAATGGCTGTGAAGAAATTACCTGAGGCAGCCCTCTTTGGAAAATGTGCAAAATTTGTTGCGAATTTTGCAACCGCCCCTTATGTCCTTTTAAATGCTAATTTGATACAGAAACCTGAAATTGAGTGCTAGAGGAAGTCCACTCTGTAGGAAAAAATAAGGATCACCTGTGCTCTCGCTGAGCTCCACAGCACCAGCGTATAGTTGTCCCCAATATAAGTGGTCCGAGACCCTATGGGTGTCTCTTGGTTTTATACGTTTGTAGCTCTGACTGAGCTCCATCTGAAACTTGCTGGAGGAATAAATCTCAGCTAGCACAATGCAAACCAGTCAAGAGGTTAAAAAAAATACGGACACAGCAAAGGATCCTTAAAAATAACATGTATCAATTTAATGGGCATCATAAAAGGTTTGAGGGTTAAATGAGGTGATGTTATGACAATAGTCTTACCCGTTTTTAGGGTTCTGCTAGCAGACTTTAAATTAGCATGTATTTTGGACCGGTATCAAACTCTACGGTGGTGGGGTGTAGACGTATGAGAGTAGATCAGTAAATTTTATTTGATTCAGACCTCAACTGAGATCAACAAATACAAAGATAAAATTGTTATTATTGAATTTAAAATGATTAGATGGTAAAACTTTTGCTTTTAAAACACACTACAAAATGGAGCAGTAACAATGTTCTATCACCTACCCGTACAGCATTTTGCTTTTAAAACACACTATAAAATGGAGCAGTAACAGTATTCTATCTCCTACCCATACAACATTCTATAAAGATAAGATAAAAAACTTCTGTGTACTGGTAGGCCTCCATATGGAGTTTTTTTTTACCAGAAGAAAAAGTAATTTTAGGACTTTGAATATATTATGGAACTGAAATCACTACAGCCAAAACAGGTCAAAGGCCTTTGGGCCACATAGAAATCCAGGTTGTGGCACTGGCCCTGTAGTTACTCAGAACTGAAGCGGACTAGATGTGAAGAAAAACACAGAGGCATGAGCAGCCTCCTCCTGACGCGAGGCTCAGTTATGCTGCTAGATGCAGGTAGTGAGCAGATCACCATTGAATCTATTCAATAGGAAATTTATAGGTGATGCACATCGCAGATGCTGTGCACCATGGCTAAAAAGCACTGGCAAAGCCAATAGGTCACATACTGAGACCAACTGGCTTCACCCATGCGTGTTCTTAAGCGTAGGTTTGTGTTACCAGCTTTTCTGCCTGATCGCTAATCACAGATAAGACTGTAGCAGATTCTAAATGCCTGAAGGTGAATGTCCTGGAGTTTAGATGGGGAGATATCGAATTACCATTTCCAGCAAATGTCAGCACAGCTACATCACCGTATCATAAGTTTTGTCCCTGGAACGGTAAACAACCAGGCACATTTGGAATTACCGAGTCCAAATCTTCATGGTTTTCCCTGATCCCAGGGTGCAAGTCAGCCCTGAGCAGGTGGTAATGGGCACAGGAAATGCAGGCAGTGAGACAGGGGTTGGAGAGTTTCCAGAGTCTAGCTAGGGGGTGACCCTGCATGTGCTCTGTGCGGGAGCTGTACAGCACCTGTGCCTACAGCCCCCTGGATCCACATTCAATTTTTCTGCCCGGTAAATTGGACCCTGTTTTCTTGTGATTACTTCCTGCAGGAACTCAAGGCACTGACTGAGCAGACAGGTTTCTGACCAGGAGATGCCACTGTGCCCGACTTGTATTCAGGCCTCAAGTGTTCAAGCTGGGCCTCCTGGAATAGGCCTCTTCTCATCCCTGTAGGGGGTTCTGCTGCCTTCAGCAGGCGTATTTGTGCATCAGCTGATTGCTTCCTAAAAATGTAGGGTTCTTATTACCCCCACGGGCTCCACACCAATTCAAAGAACAAAATATTCTTCTTGCCCACGACACTGTTTAGGTTATTACCAGAGCCTCCATCTTCACAGTAAAAGCTAGAGTGTCATTGCAGCTGGCAACATTCTAGTAACTCAAAGAGCGCACTGGTATCCCATATCCATGGTGGGGTTGTAGACTGTCTGGCAGCAAGCAGAAAACTCTATGAAAGGTGTACACTTACAGATGGGTAAATAATAACAACGTGATCCTTTTTTCGGCAGGATACACACAGATGCTATATTTCAGTTAAAGATGACAAGAGGGGCATCGTTGACGGGCCACCAAGTCCCATGAAACTCTGCTCTGCACCAGGAGGTGCTTGCAACCAGGGAGTGGAGGCACCAACACCCCCCACAGCACTTATCGCACAGTGTGTTCTACCGCAGCGCGACACGCCTGGAGAAAGCCTTGGCCAAGGGCGGGCCAGTCCTGTGCCCGTCAGTGCCAGGAAGAGGCAGGGCAGGGCCACCCCCTTAGCTCTGCAGCCAAACGCTACATGGTGCTTCTGGAAGGACCATCTTCATATCCTGGTTCGCTTTCATTTTAGCCCTGTCTGTACTTTCATCTTGGGAGCTGTGCAGGGGTGGGTTCCTAGCTCTCACAGCCTTAAAGCCAGGACTGAGGGGCGAACATGGGGCCCCTTGACTTTTGCTGCGGGGACTATGACAAGTACTTTCCTTCACCATAGGCACTACTTCATTGGCCCACACTTCAGCCTGCTCTTCTTGTCGTTGTTCTTTGAGGAGGACTGCAAGCTGCTGTTTTTAACAGTTAGTCTGTGAAGAGGGACTTCTCTTTTTCAAGGTTTCCTACTGATATTTCATATTGCCGCCTGTATTGCCATCAACCACGGTGAAAAGAAAAGCATCTGGTGCTTTGAACGCCCCCGATCCACCAATGAGGCGCACCTCAATAGATCGGATGCTGGAGAGGGCAATAGGGGTTAGAAACACAGAAACAGCCCTCACTCAGAAGAGACTGTCCCTAAGCTCCTGCAATAACCCAGCGCTTGTAGGGGAAGCATCCCTGGCTCTATTGTCTATTAGCTTTAATCTGGATTTTCTGCAGGTGGGAAAGTCTGCTATCACACCTTCTGGAGGGCATAAGGAGTCTGCCAAAAGCAAAAGCAAAGGCAAAAAGCTCAAGAGGGGCAGCGGTGTGGATTATCAGAGGCAGTCTCTCAATCAGATTTTCAGGCAGTTAATGTATCAGTGTTGGCTCAGTGAAACAAGCTGCTCAGCTTCTGGAGTCTTCAGAGACAGGCACAGTTTTACCTTTTATTCAGCTCTGCCCGGAAGGAGCTATCTATCGATGATTGCATCACCAAATTGAAGGCTATGATACAGATCGAGCTCTCCTCAATTTTAACCCGCTTGGGAGTCACTGAAACCAAGATTACGTCCTCTCTGGCACAACAATCGCTCCCTCAGCAAAACGCATCAGAGGCCATCATGCCCAGTTCTACTCCTCTAATTCAACAACAAAACTCTTCCGATGAGAAATTGTCAGTAACAGTAGAGGTGCCCCTCACCCCTCCGTCTACTCATACACCAGCAACGCTTCTACGGCGGGGGGCTCTATGGTTAGAGCAGTTAACCCTGAGCTATCTCCTAATTGGGCCATTATCAATTTTTCCCCAGCTGTGTGCCCCTATATTGGGGTTTTGACTGGTGTACCCCCGTTACGGAAACACTGTGAGGTGTCATATGGGGAGCTGCGCAGCAAGGTACTGGATTGGTTAGCTTGTTCCAGGGATTTCGGCATTTGCTCTCTCTGATGAAATCCTTTTCACCCGAAGGATTGGCCTGGCCCCTATTACATCTCCACAGGACTGTGTTATCATTTAAGTTTAGATCCTCGTCTGCGGCATGGGTTCTGCTGAGCGGGAATCCGAGCAGATCTATTTCAGCGAGCTCCATAGTCGCTTTCCTGCTTGGATTTTTCTACAAACTGAACTTTGTACATGCACGCTCCCAGAAATGTCAGTCTCTGGCATTGGAAGGGGAAAGGGTTGGAATTCCCTTGGGGACAAGAACAGTTTCTTTACAGCCTAGCTGCTCAGTCTCCTCCTTGGTTTCCCCAATGTTTGTTTTAATGGCCCTGAATTGACTCAATATTTTCTCATAAGTCAACTGACTGTCACCGCCTCCCATCAGAAGTCCGATTACTGGTGCACCTAGGGGGCTGTAGTCACGGAGATGGGGTTTGACGTAGGGGCGGCAATGCCTGGTTATTCTTTTTCACTTGTGATTGGGAACGTGGGAGGGTTAAAAGATAAGACCTTAAACCCAGATCGGCTGGCTTTTATGGATAAATTTGATTTGGTTGTTATGCAGGAAACCTGGGTTATTAGTATGATTTAATGCAGAGGACTTTCCTGTTACTCCTACCCTGCTACACACTCTTCTCACAGGAGACCCAGGGGTGATTTCTCGATATGGGCCAAATTAAATTTCAAGGTAGAAGTATTATTTACTAACTCAGATAGCCCTGTATACCAGGCTCTGAATTTCAAGGACAGCCAGGGCTCTTTTTATTTTTACCTGGTAAACATTTAGAACAATAATTTTACTAATTCTTTGAGCTCTTTATTTGAGGAGTTGTTTAACTGTATTATGAGCCTCAAACCTATTGGGTCTGGTGATACACACCCACTTTTATTCTTGCTTTGGGTTGAGTTTAATTCCAAACTCAGGGATCCGCCTGAAGAGTTGGGTTCAACAGGTTCATTAGCAGTAGCAGTACTGCTAGATAATAGAGGGAGAGAACTGAGGAAATATGTAGTCTCACACAATCTTGTAGATGCAATTAATTTCTTTCAGAGTGAAGGGCCAAGTAAATCCACCTGTAAGCAGGGGACCGGAGTCCATCACTGATTACACGTTCACTCCCAGGCACTTCCTGCAGTGGTGCTCTACCAGTTCCATCATAGAAATTCAATTGGGGATCATAATGTATTGTCAATGGAAGGGGTTTTCACCTTGGTTAGGCACAAACCGCCTACAGTATGTACTGAGATTGCCCGACATTCAAGAGATGTGCTTAGATTGATTTGGCACCTGAAAGATCATAGCTCTACGCTTGGTCTTCAACTTAAAATCAATTTCTCTGTGTTTATGGGGTGCCTAACTGAGGATTCTGGGGAAGTTTTAGCTTCCTGTTACCGACTCTTATGCTCCTGTATTAAAAATCATTTCTGGAAACCCCATTGTCCTGCCCTAGACCACCCATTTGCTCAATGTGAACTGTTCAGTGGCTAACCATCATCTGAGGAAGGCTTTGTCAAAGCACCCAAGAGATGCAGAGGGAGGTCAGGAAGGCTAGCACGGTCTGTACATGGTCCGTTAAGGGCAGGAAGAACTTCCTGAATGAAAGGGATTGGGAAAAGCTGGAATTAGCAGGAGTAAAGTATTCTGGGATATTGTCAACTGGTTTCACCAGTGGGACACTCCTCCCAATCTACTCGTAGTCTGTACCATTTCTGGTTCTGAGTGGGTCAAGCACTTTACCTCCATTTACCAGCTGACTGTGGCAAAGCTCTGTAAGGATAGGTTACTTGCGCATTAGGACAATTCCCCTCCTTTCCTGGTTTTCCTTCAAGAAGTGGTTGAAGCTATCAAACAGAGTTCTAGTGGTGAAGCCCCAGGGTCCTAGAGGATCCCTATGGACTTTAAGTGTAAATTAGATGTCTGGGGTCCCCTGCTCACTAACATGTTTAATAATTCTCTGTGTGGTTGGATTCCAAATTCCTGGCCCCTTTTGATAATTGTCCCAATTTTTAAAAAAAGGAAACAGTGGGTCCCCCAAATGTTGTAGGCCAATATCCCTTATTGACAGCTCAGTGAAGATCTTAAGGAGGATAATATATATTTGTTTACAGATTTGGGCCAGTGACAATAACATCTTATCCCCATGTCAGAACGGCTTTCGGCCAGGGCTAGGTACAATGGAGCAGTGCCAGAACTTACACCTGATTGTGAGTAAATATACCGTCGCCAGGCACTGCCCGTTGCACCTATGCTTGATGGACTTATCTTGAGCTTTTGATTGTGTGAATAGGGCTAAGCTATGGATGATCTTAATAGACTTGGGGCGGAATTTCGACTTGTGAATTTCTTGCACTCCTTACATGAGAATGAATCTAGGGGCTAGGGTGTGCTATGGCCTAGAAGCTAGGGTCCGCTATGGCCGAGCAGGAGAAACCTCTGATATTTTCCCTTTAGCTAGTAGGGTGCATCAGGTGTGTGTTCCGTCAACTCTGCTCTTCATTATCTATATTAATGAACTAAGTACCCACTTATTTATTTCTACCAGTGACATCCTTAAAATTGCTAACTTATACACCCCGGCATTAATATACTTGATGATGCTGTTTTAATGGCTAGGACGTCCCGGGCGTTGCATACCCTAGTAGAGGCCTTTGTGTAATTTATGGGGAACTTAGACATGTTAATTAACTATGGCAAATCACATATAATGGCCTGAGGGCCTGGCAGGAGAAGCCTCTCATCCCTAAAGCTGCAAGATCATTCTTTGAGGTCTCTGCAGAATGTTAGTTACTTGGGCGTCGCCTTTGATTCCTCCAATACCTGGCAGTGCCAAGGTAATGCAGCACAGAAGAAAGTAGTGTGGAAGTCGTAAATGTTGACGTAAAGGTAACCATATAATAATATATAAATGTGCCTTAACAGTAAATGGCTATTAAAATAGTGGCTTGAAAATATGCTTTTATTAAATGAACCAAAAGTGAAAATGCTGCTTATTTCTGCAGAAAGCTCCCATTTCTATTGTTCTTTCACTACTAGGCCATACTAGTTCTTGATTCTGGCCCTCCCTTTAAAAACATAAATCCCTTTATGTAAAATGATGATTTAACATTATGACTGAACTGAAGAACTTGACATCTTCGTAGAATGTGCTTTTTGCTGCAAAATGTATTTCTCTACTTCCTCACAGCATATGACTTCATTATTTCTAGATTGTTTTCTTTACCATATGCTTATAATGAACAATTATATTAATGAAAGAAATGCCCATTTTAGGTTTAAATTCCATGATCTAACCAGGACATTCTAGACATTAATGTTTCATTTCATAGAAAAGACCATTTTTACACTATGGCACACTGAACAGCTAACAGAGTAGGCTTGTAAAAGGTTCTCATGAGAACCTTCCTAGATGTATCTTTTTGTAATAGGCTGTAGCCACATTTTAAATAACTACATTTCAACATGGACCTTTACTGTGTGAATCGAAGGAGAAGGCGACCATCTGAAGATCCTTCCTCATTGGCTGTAGATGAAATAACCACGTGTTTTTGCAACAGTTTGTGCTTTCTATGTAGTACATGTTCCTATCTATAGAGAAATTTAGCACTTAATTGTGCTTACCTGAAATTTCATAATGGTGATTTCTTTGTTTTCCTTACGATTTGTGAGAAAACTTCTATCTTATGCTGATCATAGCTACTGCTTTGATTGATTTCTTTACCTGTTTTAACGGTTGCGGCTGTTCAGGAACTCAGCTGGGTTTCCAGAACTAATCTTTATGGGGAGTTCGAGCTTTTACCTAGCTATTACATTTTTGCACAAAAATTGTACTTGCTCTTTCCTAAAAGGAACTCTTTAGGGGTTCTTGTTAGGACAGGTTAGGTCCTTTAGATCAGGATAGGGACTAATTATAGAACATGCTGTTATTTTGTATGCTTGATCTTATCAAATTCTCTCTAAATTTCTGTAATTCAATTCATTTGATTAATCTGAATAAAAAGACAAAAATACAGACTAATCTCTTAAAGAGAAAATAAACTTTTAAAATTTCACCAAACCTCTCATTATTACCTGAACATCTAATGTTGAAGACAATGTTTATTTTAGAGATGTGTTTGGGTTTTGCTCCATTCTAATACGGTGGCACAGATACATCACTTGAAGAGGTGTGGACATTGGAAGTGCGGTTAGTAAGTTTGAAGTGGAGCTACCTGTAAAAGTTTTATGATGTTTCTGTGAACGCAGTAGGTAGGGCAGCCGGGTCACTTTTCAATCTCGATTGGAGGGAAGGCACGGCCCTATCTCCCTTTACACCAAGATTTGTAATCTGCAGTGCGTCCCCACAGCTACTTATGGTGCAGGGGTATGGGTATCATAATGCTTCCCCCATTCAGGTGAACGAAAACAGAATATGCAAGAGGCTTTTGAATCTTCCGCCAACTTGCTCCCACTTTATACTACACTCTGAACATAATCTGAAATATGTTACAGATAGAGTTAAAGTGACCCTGCTCCAGCTATGAGTGAGCGTAAGACCTAATACTGAAGCTAGTTTTAATAAAAAAGTTATTTTAGACTGCCTCAGTCTAGACAAGGGTCGTTCAATCCCCTGGGTTTTAGTAAGCACTCCATTCATAATTATTATATTTCACTAGCAACTGGAGAACTGGCATTTTGTCTTTCTTTGGAGCTCTCTCGTGAGAGAGGTCTGTTCTTTTTAGATTTAAGGAAGACACTGTGTAGCGTCTTTTGTGTTTCACTGATGGGGTGAAAGCTAGGGACAGTAGCCTACCACCGGCATGTCCTTGTGACGGTTTGACTGAGCAATCTTTGTTGTATTTCATATTTTTTAATACATGTTATTGCTGCTTTTTCCAACATTGTCTTAAGCATATTTTGAATCCTCTCGCCTTCAAGAAATATAGGGAGGCCTTAACATATCTCCATATGGTAGGTAGACCTGATATTTGTTTTGGTGCCAGCTGTTTCCTTAAAGTGTCGGTAAGAAGTGGGAAACCAATGGAGAGATAACATCAGTAGAGGGAGTTCATTGCTAAATTAACACACCTTAATGTAGCAGGTGTCATTATTCTGTAAATATGTTTTTAATCAATTTGGTATTAATGTGTTATAGTTTTATGATGTGTTCTGTTGTTTAATTGTTTCTTTCTCTTTTATGATTTTTATACAAAGATTGAATAAAGATATTTTTGACTTGACTTGACGAGAGTGTAATAACCCCTCTTCCCTCTGCTCCCAACTGCTATACAAAAAGGCACACAGACCACTCATACACACTGCATTTAAGCATGATAGCACACTGCATTTTGACTTACTTGGACAGGCGGGTCTTGATACCAAAGACCTCCAACCTTATAAGACACAAAAATACAGTAAAAACACAACTAGAGATACAGCAAGTTTATTATTTAATTCACATGATTTACCTAGTTATGATGTTATCACCCTCCACATTTTGTAGTTGTTTAGAGTGATTTGGTCTGCCAGTTTAACATTGAGGAGTTCAAAGGCTTTCTTGGCTATAGTAAGTTACTTGTGATAGTGCAACTCTACATTAAGAAACAGGCCAGCTGGTACACAGAGGAACTCAGACTAAGGAAACACCTCTGCAAGCGAATGAATTGCAAATGTAGAATGAGTAAAGATGCCATGGATAAAGACATCTTCAAATTCTCCTTAAGACCCTACCACCAGCAGATACAGGACATCAAGTGAACAGCTCTTGCAGGCTGCATCAACACTGGCACAAACAGCTGCAAGGAAATATAAACCATCATGAAAGATTTCTATGCGCCTCCAGCCGATTCCAGTAAAGTCACCCCCTCACAACACCTTTGTAACAAGTGCTCTGAATTCTTCTGTAACAAAATCAACTAAATAAATTGCAACTTTGAACCTCAATGGTACTGTGTCACCATTGCAGCTCAACTTTCCATCATGGCCAAAGAATAAACACTGGCCTCATGGTCCACTATTGCTGCTGTCTGAACCACTGCTACCATGAAGACCATCCACTCAGGGCCCCATCTGACTTTTGCCCCCACCACGCTTTCACCTTAGGACTTCTTTTGATCAATGAAGAATTAGCACTCCTCCTCAGCACCTCCATTGACTCACCCACATTTCCTTACACCAGGAACCATGCCATCGTCATGATCCTGCTCAATAAACCATGTGGTGACCCAACCAAGTTTTCCAACTACAGGCCCATCTCCCTCTTACCATGCCCAGCCAAGCTTTTAGAGAAATTAATCAACCAATGCCTCAACAACAACCTCGGCAACCACCAGCTCCTTGACAATACGCAGTTTGGACTCAGGCCCAACCACAGTACAGAAACAGCACTCATTGCATCCACAGACAACATCTGCATAATCCTTGGCAGAGGAGACACAACAGGTCTCATTCTTCTGGACCTCTCTGCTGCATTTGACACGGTATCACCGCCCATCTTCATCAGGCGACTGCATCCAGGGATCTGCTCTTCGCTGGATCTCCTTCTTCTTAACGGATAGAACACAAGCTGTCAGTCTAGCACCTTACTTCTTGGAAGCCCGCAAGCTCATCTGTGGAGTGTTTCAATGTTCATCGCTCAGCCCCATCCTCTTCAGTGCATACATGATCACTCTGGCCAACATCATCCGTGCACATGACATCAACATCCTCTCCTATGCCAATGACCCCAACACAAGAGCCAAGTTCACCGGCTGCTTGACGAAAGTCACTAACTGGATGAACGCCAGCTGTCTGAAGCTCAACACTGACAAAAGAGAAGAAGTGATTTTCGACAAAAACTCCTCGTCATGGGACTCCAATTGGTGTCTGGCTGAACTTGTACCCACACACAATGCACCTACGCCAGGAACCTTGGAATCATCATCGACAGCAAAGATGACATAACCACACAAGTCACTGTCCAATGCATCCTACTTCCACACTCCAAAGATGCTGTTGTAAATCTTCAAAGGCTCCCAAGCATCACCAGAAAAACTGCCACACACACGCTAATCAACAGCTAGTCTACGCCGGGATTACCAAGCAACTCACCAGAAGACTACAAACCATTCAATAAGTGGCAGCCAGACTCATCCTCAACTTTCCGCACAGAACTCACATTACATCACACCACATCTCAATGAACTCTACTGGCTCCTGATACACAAACCTGCTAATTTCAAACTCCTCATAGACACATTCAATGAACTACACAACTTAGGCCCCACCTACCTGAACAGACACATCTCCTTATATCAACCACCCAGACACCTCAGTTTCACAGGATTCCTGCTTGCTTACATACCACACATACACAGAACCAGATGAGGAGCACAGGCCTTCTCTTATATTCCTCCTAAAGCATGGAACCACCTCCCACTGCTCATTAGAGCCTGTTCCTCTCTTCTTGAATTCAGCAAGAAGCAGAAGACCTGATGTTTCATTTAACCACCCTACACTAGGCAGGGCTAGGCACACACACCTGCTCAGTGCTGGGATACCCCTGATGAAGCAAGGATTCGTGAAAGAAACTTGCATGGATTCAATCCTCTCAAATAACATGTAATAATGTAACCAATTTTAGTTTTCTGAATACTAAAACCGCAATACACCACAAACATTTTTTATCTAGGGGAAGCTTTTCTATGTGCATTACTAACCCGTAACATAAATGTTCTAAAAGTGGCCGGCAAAATGCGGGATTTCTATTGCGCATGCGTCTACTGCATCTACGTAGTATGACTCTGTCGCTTTTGGTGGGAATCTTTTGCAGCTGCGCAATGGCACTAAAAATGGCCGCTTCGAACTCACATGCTAATGCACCTGCTACTGCTAAACTAAAACTCGTAAGTTTTATTAAACACTAATGCAAAATATTTAAATAAGTAAATGGAGATAGAGTAGAGATAAGTGGTATACAGTGAAATTATTTGTTTCTGTGTTCTAACGTGTCTTTTTCTGACTTTATTATTAGTTCTTATTTGGGCCTCGGAGGGTGTCTGGAATCCCCACATCACATGAACTGCGCACATGCGCATAGAGACTGTCCGGAAACAATGATAGCTCTCGTGTCACTCAGCCAAGGCCACCTTGAGTGAAGAAGCCTGAGAAGCTCAACTGATGACCCCAGCGAGAGCAACAATGTTGAATAAAATGTTTAATTTACTGAGTAATGTGAAATACGTGTGGGAATAAAGCTATGGGAAAAGAAAATTAAGGGGTGGGCACATAAACAATGGCTCATAGAGAAAAACTTAAATTTTAAGTGGTGTGATGAACTCACCTCCTCATCCTGACCAATCAGAATAAGGAAAGACATAAGAATGGATACATGAGGGGGTGGTACACGAATCAAGAACAGTATAATTGAGGTAAGATAGTTAGTGACCTCGTCCGACTTGTCAGATCTGTCATTTCGACTCGTCACTGACCCAACGCGGATGCTGCTCCAGTTCTTGTCCAAGACGCTGTCTCAGACCCTGCTGCTGCCAGAAACTCTGTCCGAGAGTTTGAGATACTGATCGATAAATCTATTCATCTAGAGGGATTGCGGAAAAGGGACACCCGAGGAGAGTAGTGCCAGAGAGGGGTGCAACGCTGGCATTGTACTTTAGAAGAAGTTACCCTTCCAGATCTGAATCTGCCCGATCTACTATCTGTATCCTGTCTTGGAGATTCTATCAGGCCCCCATTACGGAGTTGGGTTTATCTTAGACCATAGGTAAATATAATCAGCAAATCTGTCCTGTATGCTTATTCTCTTTTCTTCCCCCTCCTCCTTTCCAGGTACCGTCATCTTTGATCATTTTAGTTTTGCTATGAATTATTTGTTGTATTTTGCCTCTTGATATGAAGGCGGTTACTGTAATTGAATTTTGACTCACAAATTAATTTAGATAAAGGTTTTCAAAACTTTTGTAGTCTGGGGTTATTCAGAGCAAAGAGGTAAATGCCATTCTACCTTGAACTAACTCAGCAACCTGATTCATTGAGGAAGGAAACTATATTTATCGAGTTGGTAAGACTTGGTTAAGGTGAATAACAGTTACAGGTAATTTACACAAAACTGATGGCAGCAAGGTTTACTAGCTCACTGTATGAATGTGGTTTGGGCCCAGGTGTGTATTAGGTGTATGTGTGACCAAAGCTGGTGACCTGCGTTCCATCACCCCTGCAGGTATAAGTGCACTTTACAAATACGCAATAGGTAAGAGCATATCTTTGAACTGTTATTCTTTGAACGAGCCAAGGCTTATCTCGAGACATATGTCTACATTTTCCTGTTTTGTCGTACACAAAAATTAGTTTAATTCAATTAATTTACATGGAGATCTGAACTCTGTGTTGCTTTCTGAAACAAATTACTCTATTTTCTAAAGTATTTGAGGAGCAATAGTGGCTGCATTATTTTGAAACTTTTTTTCCATTGGTCTGAGTGCTCTAATGGACACTTTTAAAAATGCATTTGCTCAAAATGTACACATCCCATTCTGATCTCAATGCATTGGAAGCCCACCAGCGACTATGCTGAACTTTATTATTTATACCACTCAGCATGATAGTCCTCTCTAGCATAAAGTGAATTCCCCTCCTTACTTACTCCTCACGGTCCACAATCTTTCCGCTCATGCAAATTTTGGCTACATCCCTTTCTCGCCAAATGTTTATATATCTCCTGTACCTTGCTTGAGAAATACACCAAGATCCCTCAGTTATATCGGCACTATTACGTTTTATTAGGAGAATAAAGTTAAAATGTTTATATGTATAGCTTGCAGCCCCTACTCCTACTATTTAGTGAAGAGACTTGATCCAAGCAGAGGTAGGTTGATAAATGAGGAAAGAAGAGCTCTTCAGGTTGATAGTGCAGCTTATGACACAGCTTCTATTGACCCATGGGTTACAGTCAGGACATGTGGCACTTGTGCCTGTTCCATGCCAGTATATGCAGGCAGAGATAAGGAGTTATGTACGAAATACCATATACAAAGAGGCCGTTAGTAATGGAATTGCTGGGAGGAGGCCAGAATGTTTCAGAAGAGTATGGGCTCTGTTTCAAAATGGCTGCCACGATTACCGGGGACCAGGAATTGCCGTTCTCGAAAGAGGTCACACTCGTAAAGGACTGCATTTAATGACACATAAGGTGCTAGGCAAGCATCTACTATTGTGGATTACTGATTCAGAACTGAAGACAAGGCACGTATCGCATTCTGCTTGAGCCAAGGCAGGCGTCCATCATCTGGGTGTTGGACGTTGTGGAGTTCTCAGACGAGTTCGCTAGGCCCCATGCAGCGGTGACAGCTAAGACAGACGCTTTCTGGTCGGGGGCAAGCAAGGGTGTTCAGCGGTGCGAGGATGCTTGCTTGACTGTGTATGTAAAAAAGGCATTGGGAGACTGTGTTACGGGTGTGGGTGAGATGGCGGGTAAATGGTCCCCGGTTGTGTGTCTTCAATTCTTCAGCTTTCAGAATTGCAATGGTGGGTTAGAGAATACAGACCTTGGTGCAGTGTTTTGCGCTTGGCCATATAACTGAAAAGCAAAATTCACTGAGTGGCGGTTTCCTCATATATTCCTGGTTGGCGGCCCACCAGGTTTTGGTGGGACCTATTGTGGTATGGGTATAAAATCACAGTTGTGGTTCAGTTCTCCTGGAAAAGTCATTTACGCAACCAAAAGGTCTCATTTGATTTCAACTATGAGTACATATTATGTGTAGAATCACAGAGGCGGTTCAGTTCTCCTTGAAAAGTAATTTCACATATGATTTCAGCTACAAGTGTGTATTATATATTTATATATTATGGGTTTTTCAGTAATTGATATGGCTCTTTCGTGAGTGCAACTACTGCTAAGTGATATGTGTTAACTTTGAAAGTACATACCGTAAATGTGCTTCTTACACTTTGTTAAAAGAAGTAGCTCTGAAAGCATATGCAGCTAATATGCTTCTGGCTAAAGTGCTCAATTGCAAATGCATACAGTTAACGAGCTTTTAGCAATGTGATAACAGTGTTGCCGGAGCAGCCTCATACACCCGCCTGTTTGTTTGGTAGCATTTTGTTTTGCAAGTCTCCTTCCCTGTGGTGTACCTACCCTAATTCCCCCCCCCCCCCCCCCATCTGGCCACTCTATTGCTCTGTTATACAATAATCAGAGCAGAAGCTGCTGGAAGGTGGCCCTCTGGGGGGGTACAGTTCCTGAGG
Source organism: Triturus cristatus (assembly GCF_964204655.1). Taxonomy (NCBI): domain Eukaryota; kingdom Metazoa; phylum Chordata; class Amphibia; order Caudata; family Salamandridae; genus Triturus; species Triturus cristatus. Next base: position 937,718,754 of record NC_140587.1, on the reverse strand, counting down.
AACTTGGGCTCTGATAGTTACAACCACTTATTTATAGATGAAATACATGAATTGGACACCACCACTGCCTCTGCACCCAAGACAGCAAAAGACACACAATTGATGGACGGAATGCAGAACAAATCAAAACATTCACCCCCAGTCAAGAGATCTGGGTTAAATCCATCATTCTTTTGCTCACCATGCCACCCCAGTTTAGACCTGGCCATATGCACATCAGTCTTGACCCTGTGCCTCATGGCAACAGTCCAGCCTTGCACATGCTCAGAAGAGTCTGTAGCTGCTCATGAACCTGCCTTAGACTGTAACTGTCAGGCTGTTCTAACTGATGTCAGCAACTCATTACTCCTCCTACTTGTTGACTGTGCATTTTCTGTATGACCATCTATGTGTGTAACTCTTTTCTTGTGTACTTGTACCGCCTCCTTTTGAGCCCCTGTGTGGGTATAAAAGGCCCCTGTTCTCTGCACTCCTTAGACTGTCTCCTACAGTGGCCTGAGGGTACTGTATGACGCAGTCTCCCTCATGTGAAGTTAATAAATACTTCTTTTTGATATTACAGCTTCCGTGCCAATCTCTTCTTTGTTGGGTTAAAGGACCGGGTGTATCAGTGAACCCCTAAAAAGGTTTTTATTTCTTCACCAGGTCTTAAGACATAATATGTGCGAGTGCTGGCCATGGTAGACCTGACTGACGCTTTAGAACCCTCAGGTGAGCACCACTTCCTAATATGTGTAGGAATGGCTCGTGCACTTTCACACTGCACTTACAGTGGGAAAGTGCCCCAGGCCCTAAGACCCTAACCGGAGAATCGGCCACACCCAGGGAGTGCCCCATAGGGGGAGCCGACCCCCTGGTAGGGAAAACCCACATAGGGGTTCACCCCTACCAGGGCAGTGCACATGCTGATGTACCTACCCAGCCACTCACCTACCCTGGTTGGATGGTAGTGAATGGCCCCCCTCAGGGTTGACTACAGAGCGAGAGCGGTCAACCTGAATGTGAGACATATTTAAAAGGCTATTCAGGTGGGTGGCACAATCAGTGCGATGTCCACCTATTAGCCAGTGTCGCACCCGCCATGGGTATGTGGTGTACATTTTTGCAGGGCACTCACAGGTACGACACCTTAACCAAGCAAGTAAGCACCCTATTTTGACATGTGTAGGAAGGGTGCACGCACTTTCTCGCTGAAGTACAGGGGGAAAGTGCCCAGTGTCCTAAGGTCAGGAAAACAGAGTTGGCAACAACCAGGAGGGCAAAAAGCAAAAGGTTCTATGGAAATCCCACCAAGAAGGGCCATGTTCAACACTGTGCAACTATTTTTTTGTTAATGTCTTTGTTAACGCAAACCAGTCAAACCGTTTTGCATAACATAGGAGCAAATATGTTCAGGATGGGAACTATTCACAGTGTGGTCTACAGAGAAGAATTAGGCTTTTGTTTATAGTCGTGTTGTATTGGAATCCTTCCTTTTACTGAGTAGGGGACACAACAGATGACGCAGAGGGAAAAGTCCCCTCCCCCACCATGCCCCACCACTCTTACCTGCACGGGTCGCTCCTGTAGGTTCTAAATAGAGATTAGAATCAACCGGTGGAATGTCTTCCACCGAGAGGTCAGCATGGTAGAGGAAAATTCCACTCGTGGGTTATCCTCCTCATTTACCATTTTATCCAGAAATTGGAGCCTTTTTCATTATCTCTGAACTCTACATTCACTCCATAGTTTTTGTTTAGTACAATCGTCAATTGACATTTCCAGCTTTCTTCATAACATTGGGTAAGAGCATTATTGTCTCTGGTAGGGAACTGCAGATTCTTGGGCGCTTGGTAAGGGAAAGCCAAGCCTTCCTCCAGGCTTCCTAAGGAGGGTTGACAATGCATTGCTTGAGCTTGTACAAATGTCTACAATCTACAGGAAATTTGAATGGGATCTTCTTGAGAAGGAGACTCAGCAGCTTCAAGGGTGTGCATGCAGGACATGGGTGGCAAAGATTCATTTTATTATACCCTTGTGAGGCAGAAACTATTATGACCCCAAAATCCTATGAACCAAGAGGTAATAAGTGCAGCATTGAAAATTCTGGTTTCCTATTGATTGTGAATATAGGGAAACACAAAAATTTAAAACCTAAAGAGTTAATCATTCACTGTGCCAAATACCCACATCTATAGTAGTTTTACAAGGAGAGATCATAGTTTCAATATTAAATATGAGTAGTAAGGGTGCTGTAATGGTGAATAAGTGACGGCGCAGTGTCCGGGCGATAATCAGGTGCAGACATGACCCAAAAGGACCACTGTTTTCTTTGCTGCACCATCACTTTTGAAAGCCTACTTCTGGCACTGAAAAGCTGCTTTTCACACACACATGAACACCTCTCGTGTCTGTATTTATACTGATTGGCACTTAAGCAAAAAGCGAGCATCTGTCTCTTCTATTCACATCTCCAATGGAGTTTCATGCTCATTAGCTGGAGATGTGCAAACTGGCGAGCAGATTGATGAGCAGATTGAAAGAGACACACTCATAGGGCAAATCACTACTCCAGATTTCAGCTGGTTTGGTATATCATGGAGTGACCTTTAATATTTATCTAATTTCAAGGAAAATGTGCTAAGATGAAAGCATGGTTTATTGGATCTCTTTCAGTGGCTATGAGCTCTTGCCTCCTCCCTTCCAAGGAAATATCTTGTGCATCACTTCATGGCATTTAAGAAGGTGCAGCAATTTCTGCTACTTCTTCTCCTGTGCTGCTCTGCTCACATCCCCACGGCTGTTCTGCATTCGCTGTAACTACAACCTGTCAGATTGCTAATCTTTAACCTCTTGACTACTAAGTGGTTTTCCTTTGGTGCTAAGCCTTTTAGTGACATTTGGGACATTTTGGGGCAGATTTACCAGCCCTTTGCGAGACATTTACGCCGCCGTTGCGTCATTTCTGTGACGCAGCGGCGGCGTAAACCATGCGCCATGTTGTGCCTCATTTACAATTTGACGCATTTAGGGAGATGCGTCACGTTGTAAAGCCCTGCGCTACATTAAACCTGCGTCAGGTTTAATGTATGCAGGGTGGGCGTTCCGTCGGAAAAAGCCTTGGAAAAGTGACGCAGTGAAAGCTACAAGATTTCACTGAGTCACTTTTCCGACGCTGCTGCGTCAAAACCCTGCGCCTGCTTGAAGCAGGCGTAAGGCATGACACAGCATGTTAGGTATGGGCAGCCCCTGAGCATTGCTGGAGTTGCGTCGTGCTTGCGACACGACTCCAGCAATGCGCGGCCCTTATGCCATCAGATGCGCCACGCATCTGTTTATCCTTGCGCCACGATGCGCTGCATTGTAATGCGGCGCATCTGTGGTGGCGCAAGGGTAAACTTGCGAGACGCATCTTTCTTGGCGCATCCCTGCTGATTTGCAGGGATGCGCCAGAAAACATAAATCTGCCCCTTTATGTTTATGCTTTCATTATGGTTTTTTTCCTTCACATCATATCTTGGGAAATGTGTCACCTACCTTCCCCACATGCTGGATATTGTGAAGGAATCCGTTTTTGTTTTTTTACTTACACAGGAGACTCCTGGAGAAATAACAAAAATACAACAAATGTTTGCTTAAAAAAAAAAAAGTGAAAAAGTGCTGGGGAAAAAGTGTGTGTTTTCCTGTAAGAATGGTATCAACGAAAGCTTTGTTGTACTACGATTGTTCTTTTCTCAGAATTAAGAAACCTGCAGTTTTCATCACTGATTTTGCTCCATTCTAAAGAGGGGTCAATATTCTTTATTTTTTCCAGTTGATATCTTCAGATGTCAAACACATAGATGAGCTCAGAAATCTATAACCTATAGAAGGTAAACATGTAAACTTCTGAATTAAGTACAGATTCATGTAGATTTTTTTTAAAAATCCTAAATTTAATTGTTGAAATAAAAAATGTGAACATAAATGGGATAAAAGTGAGTGGCTATGTTATTAGGGCTCCCTGGATGAATAATTTCAGCGCCCCCCCTGTAAACTGGATTACTGTACGCATTTTTTGATGTTTGCAGGCAATGTTTGAAGACATACATGCGAGATATCATTTTTATCAGTACAGGCAGGGCTTTAAGTGAGATCAAAAAACTGTGTGGGGTTGTCTCTCAAAGGGGCGTGGCCAATGTAATTAAGGGCGTAACTTAAAACCACAAAAGCTAAAAATCTGTGCTTAGCATAGTGTGGCACCCGACATATATTTTGCGGTTTCTGTCATTGCATCCAGATATATGATACAAAAAGTAACATCATACCCACAAAGAGTCAGGACTATTGGCTTTGTCAATGGTTGTTAGTTACACAAGATAAATAAGCAGCAACTATGGCTTGTATATAATATTGAAAACGCTTCCACTTAAAGCCCTGGTGACACCAGACAATGTTGCAGCTCCTGAGTTTCAAAAAGAGAAGGGAAACCCAGAGAGAAAATGACTCTCTTTAAAGGATTTCCCTTCCCCTACAAAGCTCACCTGGCATGACGTCTTGCCGTAACGTCCCCACTAGTGAGAAGTGAGCAGTGTGAGCACGCGCACATCCATGTGCCTGCTGTCACTGCAGTCCAGAAAAAAAAGGATCGCCTGTGCCAGGGCACAAAACAAAGCCCGATAGAGACCCTGGTTCGAGGCCCCCTTTAAAAAACTGCCGGTGCTCAGCACCGGTGAGACCCGGCTCACTTAAAGCCATGAGTACAGGTGTGGGGCTGAGGTCCATCAATTACCGGACAGACCTTCTTAGCACTGCATAAAACATGTTTTCTTATTTTCCCCGAAATATATAGCAGTGCTTTCAAACCTCTGGCACAAAATCTCCAAATCCCAAAATGACCCCCAGGGAAACTGGAAGGTTGTTGTTCTGGGGCAGGAGGGAGCCATATCCATTCAGGGGCACTCTCCCCCCAAGGAGAGAAAGGCCTGATAATGTAGTGGTGTTGTGGGTGGATTCCTGCTGGGGGAACTACCTCCTGCAGTGATACCTGGATAAAAATACAATGGGGCAGATTTATGTTTCCTGGCGCATCCCTGCAAATCAGCAGGGATGCGCCAGGAAAGATGCGTCACGCAAGTTTACCCTTGCGCCACCACAGATGCGCCGCATTTACAATGCAGCGCATCGTGGTGCAAGGATAAACAGATGCGTGACGCATCTGATGGCGTAAGGGCGGCGCATTGCTGGAGTCGTGTCGCAAGCACGACGCAACTCCAGCAATGTTTAGGGGCTGCCCATACCTAACATGCTGCTTCATGCCTTATGCCTGCTTCAAGCAGGCGCAAGGTTTTGACGCAGCAGCGTCGGAAAAGTGACTCAGTGAAATCTTGTAGATTTCACTGCGTCACTTTTCCGAGGCTTTTTCCGATGGAACGCCCACCCTGCATACATTAAACCTGACGCAGATTTAATGTGGCGCAGGGCTTTACACCGTGACGCATCTCAATAGATGCGTCACGATGTAAATAGGGCGCAACGTGGCGCAGGGTTTACGCCGCCGCTGCGTCACAAAAGTGACGCAACGGCGGCGTAAAAGTGGCGCAAGTCTAACATAAATCTGCCCCACTGTATATAGTTACCACTGGAAAGGAAAGAATAAACCCTTCCCTGTGGTACCTCTCCTGCTTGAATCAGTGCTCAAGAGGCTGAGATATGACTCACAGGCACTGATTTATAAGCCTGCACAGGAGACAAATAACATGACAGACAGCAGACAGGGGGTCTTTAAGTAATCAGATGACAGTCAGTGCATTGTGCGCATTACTAGTCATTAAAAGACTCAACCTGGATGGGATGACAGAAGTGATTCTGCAGTCTGATGAGGTGGGTGAGACACAGGGGCTTCCTGGCAGGGGAAGCAGTGAAGGTGTCCTGGATTGTGGGTGCATGGGTGGTGATCTCCACATCCCTGGCACTCAACGAGTGGTGTTTTAGACATGGTAGTTCTCTCCATAGCACCCAGTTTCTCCAAAAGTGTATCTTTAATGTTTAACAGCCTAATTCAGAAAAAAACCTGTTCGAAATGTGCTGCTCCGTCAGGAGTAAATGTCAGATTTCTGCAGAACTCACAATTGTTTCTAGTAGTACACCAAGGAACTGTGACTGTTTTAGATTTCTCAGTAGTACTCCAGGAATATCTTTATGAATTCCATGTTGGCAAGACTAAATATTCCCACACATATTTGCTTATGAAAAAACCCTCGTCCAAGTTCAAGTGCACTTGCTTACTTTTTTTCTCCATCTGTCCCTCTCAATTTTATGCGTGGTCTTTCCAATTCCTACACTGAATAAAGATTTACCTATGACCTTGCATCTGTGGTGGAAATATGTAAGGAAAGAAAAATGTAAATACCCAGTGTTCACCTACAGATGTGCAGTATTATGAGTGAATAAATAAATCGACAGCTGATTTTAGTCTTCACCACTCACCAATCTTCTCACTTCGGTGGGGTTTTCCACCTTGACCCTACTGTGCTCCATCGGCTGCAATTAAAAAATCTCCAACAAAGCGCCCTCTTGCGGTGCTCTCAAGGCATTGCAGCGCCAGTCTGGAGACGAGCCAGTACTTAATTTGTAAAATAATAAGTGCCAGGGCCCTACCAGGAGGCCACTGAAGCTTGCTCCACCCATTGCCCCGTCATCGCTGCAAATGACACAACTACTAACCATCTCTCTCGCCTGCAAGTGCGGCAGGTCAGATTATTGCAGGTCCCCAAAGATAAAGTAATGGCTCGGGATGCAGGTATTAGTATTTTTTTCATGCATATTGTATTCATAAACAACAGTTGTTCTGCTCATTTCTAAATAAGAAAAGCAGCGCCACCATGTGGCAGAATGTCATAAGTGTGGTGATGACAATTAAGGGCTGGTGCCAAGCACCGGAAACCAATTAAGTGCCAGTGCCCAGCACAGGAAACCACAGGCTCAAATTAACCACTGAGTACTGGCCTATGATGAAGCAAGTCACCTTCCGGTGAGTGTGGTCAACTGTTTTTACAAGCTCATGCTTCTTTGGCGACCTGCTAGTTTCTCTGTGGCTGTCATGCATCGGGACAGTATACTGATATTGTTACGTATATTTGGCGAGAGCGAATGCTGTACCATTACGTCCCTTTCCTTGATATGGAATAAATAAATCCGCAGGAGTAGATTCAAATTTTGTGAACTGCAAACATGAATTTGTGCTTTTAAGTTACTTTACTTGTGCACCCAAGCAAAAATTTGATGCGCACATGCATATGTTTGTGAATTAGGACATTCTAGTTTTAGTAGTTGAGGTTTTTGCGCTTATTGACTATCAATGCTTATTAACAAACATTCAGCAGTTTCAATTTTCATTGGCCAGTCACTGAAATCAAAGGTCATGTGTTGTTACTGGGGGGGGTCAAATGGTGTGTAGTGTCACAACTATGCTATTGATGAATGTCTGTCTACCTCTGGTGCCTTGCTAAGCATTTGGAAAGGATCTACAAGGCAATCGTTGAGCCTCTTACGGTGATTTTGAGTAAAAAATAACATAATCGAATCTGGGTGAATAGACTGAATTCTATTTGGTTTAAACATTTAGTTAAACATTAACTTTATATGCGTTACATTAACTCCTGTGTAAGTGCTGATACAGGCGCAAACATTGTTTCAGGGCAAATCAGGAATAACGAGGAATTTAGGGATTCCCTTCAACATTCACTGGCTAAAAACTGGTGATATCCCTGGGTTGGGAGGGGCTGACGAATTGTGTATTACTGCAGGAATTGGGTGCACTTTACTCAATTTCTGTAGTAACTGCCCATTGCAGACCCTTGGAGAATACTCTGAGACTTGTGGTATTCTCACATCCTGAATATACTAATACCGGTGTTATTGACACTTGGGGGCACAGGGAACCGGTGCAGTGTTTCTACCCTACATATTTACAAGAAGTTAACGCCACGAGAACGTCATTATTTACAAGGCGAAATTAAGCCACTTTGTAAATAATGCCCCTATTAACACAGCACTTAGCATGAAAAGGAAGTGCACTGGGTGTTACAGTGGTCGTTCACCACAATGCCCATTGCTTTTTGATGCTGCCCCATACTTACAAGGTATGGGGCAGCGCCAAAATACCGCCAGGAAAATACCTGGTCTTAAGCAGGTGATATGAGGAGAAATGTTTTATTCCTCCTCGTGTTTTGCTCTTTCCACGTGTGCTGCATTCTGCAGCACACATAGATAGAGCAAATCGCCTGTAAAGACTGTTTATGTGTAGGAAGGTGTGACTTCCTGCACATAAACAATTGCCCCTGCAGCACAGGTATCCCAGTAAAATGGCGCTAGGGTGTCTACACTGGTGCTAGGAATCTTTTTTAGCACCAGCGCTAGGGGTAACGCAGAGGTGTGTCGCATTCTTGTGAATATGGCGCATCCCTGCGTTTTGAAACTGTCAGAGTGCGGCGTTAGCAATTTTGGCGTAACACCACGCTCCGCCAGTTTCTTGTAAATATGCCCCTATGTCTTTTGCAATAGATTGAGCATTTAGCTCAAATAAAAAAAAATGCATACAACTTTTTTTTGGGCACCAATTAATAAACTAGATAGCTAAAAAAGTGGCCCATGTTTGCAAATCAGGTCAGTTGTGAACTTGAAAAGACAATCTGTATAAGAATTTTGCAAGGTATGGGTGACTATGCATTTGTGCTTGCAGCAGGCAATGGTTGTTGTAATAAAGTGAAATCAATATTAACAAGCATTGGCAAATCCAATAGGTCTCACCGATGCGAGATCTATTGGCTTTGTCAATGTATTTTTTAAACGTTACACATGAGGACGAGCTGCTGTGCAACATGACTTAAAGTAAAAAATAAAAAAAACTGTATGATGCCTTAATGCTGGTTGCATAAAAGTGCTTTTTTGTTAGGTTAAGCCAATTTGCACAACAGCGCCGAAACAAAGTAATATGATGCGGTCAGTGTTGACCGCATTATAGCACTTTCTTTTTTTAAACCAAACGAGAGGATGGGCGAACCACAGGAGGGAGGTTCCCGCTAAGAGGCAGGGAGTAGCAACAACAGACAGAGGTGGGGACCAACACAAGGGAAGCAGGAGGGTGGAGGATGGGAGCAGCAACAATGGTAGGGGGTAAAAAAGCTCACTTAATCTCCCCGTGCCTAAAAAATAGATACCTCCTTGTGTAATGTAACTGGTGCTCATGGAAGGCATTCCAATACCTTAGTGTCGAGTTTGCGCAACATAAACAGCAAAAAACGAACAAAACAAAAGCTACACAAGAAATGTGTGGGGGGAGGGTGGAACAGCAACAACGGTTAGGGAAGGGAAGCAACAAGGGGGTGAGGCGGGAGATGGACTACAGACATGCCAATTGGCTTTGTCAATGTTTTTAGCCATGGTTCACATGGCTGCGCTTCAGTACAACATGGCAAAAGCTCTCGTGGGCGAGATTGCTTGGTTTTGCCAATGCTTGCTATTATAGCAGCAAGACCTAAACAAATGTGAAAATTATCCACAATAAAATAATTTTTGTCATCAGTGACAAATAAATTCCTTCCATTCCACAATATGCTTTAAGAAAGCAAAATATAGTAACGCAGAAGCCCAAGTGCCAGTGTAAGACTTAGTGACCGGCCCACCCAACCTCCTTCCTCTGCTGAGCCTCATACTGACGTATACTTAGTTCAGTCGAAATGTTGCCCTATGCTTCATTTCATGCAGCAAAAAACTGCCCCATCAGCATTTTGTTGGAGTTGTGTATGGCAGAGTATGTCATACAACGAGTGTAACTAGCATAAACACCATAATTATGTTAAACTATATTAAATTCTATATATTAAAAAACTTTCACTTTTAGGCACATAACAGTATTCGTTTAGCTAAAGAAATCAGTGAATTCAGACAGTTTAGGGGGAACATACACATTTACGTTGCATTTGTCTTGGGAAAAGATGCACTAACACTCTCATGCAAGACGTTTCACACACCATAACATACTTTAGAGCACTACCTTCCTGACCAACAACGATACAGATAAACCCTGGTCATGGAAAACAGCAAAAGTGATATTCCAGGTCTAAGAGCCAAAAAGCAGCTCATCATACGTACCTCATTCATGAGCTGGAAAATCAGCGTTACTCCAGCCCTGAGACCAACAAACAGCTCTGCTGATCAGGGGCGGCTCCTCCTCTAAGGCGGAGGAGCGTCGCCCCACTGCTCCATGATCAGGAAAAATAAAATGATAATAACGTAGTCATTATCATTTTATTTTTTGCAGGTTCGGGGCTCAGTTAGGGTGAGGCGGGGCTGGAGGCAGAGGGAGGAGTGGCTTGCCCACTCCAAGTGCCCATGAACGTTTAACCGGCCCTCTCGGGCCGGCCAAACAGTCATGCACACTTCACATGTTCCCAAACATGCCCAGGCCCCCAGTTCCCATCTGAGCGTCGATCCCAGCCAGATAATAATGACAAAATATGTTCATTACAGTGAGAGCCAAATTTCGGGGGGGGCTGAAAAAGATTTCGGGAGGGGGCTGAGTCTTCCGGCCATAGGTAGAGTGGCTGTAAGAAGGGGCGAAGACACAACAAAAGCCTCATTAACGAGTAAATGGTCTTTTAAAGACCCGTGAAGTACTCTGGTGCGGCTGCAATTAGACGGACGCCAGCCCGCGAGGCTGTCTCAGCCGGGCTGTCACACACGACGGGGGGGGCTGAAGCCCGGTGAGCCCAATGGGTGTTGCGCGCCTGCACCACACTCCCTTATAGTCACGGCCTGCGTCTAATACATATTAATACTTACTTATCCTGAGACAAACGTGGCTAGAATAGGCTAAATAGCCCCGGTGAATATGAACTAATTATAAACTATATAAATATGTTGTGCTGGCGTACCTCAAATATTTTTGCACCGCTGTGCAGTTGTACTAGCATCGGCAGAAAAAGGTGTGTGATTTATGTAAAAACAATTAAATGGTTTGAAAATAACGGAGGAATTTTGTGTGGCTTTTGAGGCAAAAAAAAGGGTGTAGTTTAACGCTCTTCATCACTATGCTACACTTTCCATCAATGCCACGTGACTGGACAGACAGGGTTCTGCTAGGGTCTTACATCGGATGGTGTGGAAGCCACAGTCTGGATGCTTCTTGAAGCTCTCTCCAAGTTTCAGGTCTCGCTCCTTGCTGTTGAAGATGGGGTTGGCTGAGCCATTCATCATCCAATTGGGACTCACTGTCACCGTTGACCATCTGCAGGGCCGGACTGGGAACTGAAACCGGCCCTGGCAAACTGCTCGGCCAGCCCCCCCGTTGGGAGAGGGGTGGTGCAGCTGAGCTGTTTGCGAGTGCCGGTTTCGACCGATTTTGTTACAGAGGCCCATTTTGCCGACCCCCGGTAAGAAAAACGTCCCCCCCCCCGGGGCCCAAAATTGGCCCCCACCCTGGCAGCCCACCGGAGAAACGCCCGGTGCCCTCAACGGCCAGTCCGACCCTGACCATCTATTGCCATAAGAGGAGTGGGATAGTAGAGTCGGACAAAAAAACTTTCTCTTCTCAGCAGAGACATATGTGCAGTGTCTGTTGGAAGAGTGCTGTACTCGTGCATTTGGGATTCCAAATGGTATATAAACGTATTTGTGAAACCGTTAGTCAACTTTGTGTTAGCTGCAGGCGCGCAACACCCATTGGACTCAAAGGGCTTCAGCCCCCCCCCCCCCCCCCGTCGTGTGTGGCAGCCCAGGATGAGACAGCTTCCCGGGCACAAACACAGCCGCACCCGAGCACGTCACAGGTCTTTAAAAGACCATTTGCATGTTAATGAGGCCTCGCTGTTGTTTCACCCCTTCTAAGAGCCCCTGCAGCTCCACTCTGCCTATTGCTTAAAGATAAGATTCGCTTGCCCCCTCCCCCCTCCGAAATCAGCTCCACTCTGCCTATTGCTTAAAGATTCAGCCCCCCCCAAAAAATAGTCTTAGCCCCCACCAAAATTTGGCTCTAGTTGCGCCTCTGGTTAGCTGGGCTGGGCACCCATGTTTGCAGTTTAATTCAAAAAGTGAACTTTATCTGAAACACTCGCGTAACTCCAGATTGCTGTTGTATTTGTGAAAATGCGGCTCTGAAAGCAATAAATGAACCATAGAGAGATTTATTACGATTAATGTGGCCAACAACTGTACAGAACTGAAAGTTTAAGTGGAGTAGTTGGGAATTTTTGTTTTTTTTTGCTATGCAATTCTCCCAATAACAGCTGCACCCCAAGACAAGTGAAGTGGATGGTCAGCAGCAGACACACACAGCACACATGCACATAAACACCAGAAAAAAAAGAAAGAAGTGACACGCACCCATGAGAAACCTCCAATCCGTCGGCCTCACCGAATCCCCACGCATCCACAGAGCCAGAACGAGTGGGAGAGTCTTCTCCTACATTGCGGCAAAGACCTGGAACAAGCTCCCGATCGACATCAGATGCACCCCCACTCTGCACATCTTCAGGAAGACCCTCAAGACCTGACTCTTCGACTGACTGGAGCTGCACGCCCCCAGCGCCTTGAGACCCTTATGGGTGAGTTGCGCGCTTCAAAACTCCCTGATTGATTGACATCAACAACACAACAGGAAAGAAGAAAAAAAAGTATCTCACTCTGAGTGCGACCTGCTGGCAGACACTAATAAAGCAATCAATCAGTACTTGGTCCCTGCTCCATCAAATGGACAAGCGCACCAAAGAAGAAAGTGAAATTGGAGACTTGACCAATGAGTAGCAAAGAAAATGAGAATGACTTTAGAGCACATCAATCGTAAGTAATGGGTGGGCTAAAACCCCCCTTTTTGTTTGCTTTTTAAGATACAAGGGGTTGCCAAGCGACAGCATATGTGCGCTGCCTGCAGGCTCAACCTAAATCAACAGAACCTGCAGGAGCATGTGCCCAGTGAAAGGACACAGGTGGTGGACAGGAAGCTGTACTAGGTTGATGCACTGAAAGCACCTGGAGTAAGCAGGAAAGAGCAATCCAATCAAAAGCAGGGAAACAAGAGCGATGTGGAAACTGACCAATGGTAAGTAATGGGCAGGTTTGAAATCATTTTGAAGCTTTTTTTTAACAATAGATTTTACTGACAGCATATTCGTGCTGTCCAAGCAAAACCTAAAAACCCACCCACCTGGCCATAAAACAGGCCCACAAAATACTAACAATACAGTCCTGCACTCTTATTTGTCAGACCAGCCCATCGGGCACTGCCTTATTTCCCTGTAGGCCAGTCCGATCCTGACATCAGCCCATTCTGGAACTATTTTTAAAGGTGCTATTTTTTCAGCAGACATTAATTTTCTGGGCCACATTTTGTTTCTAGTATGTTTTTCTACATGACGTGTTTACATGGTTTGAAAAATAAAACAGGACACAAACAAATCTATGTGTTGCAATGTATAAAGGTTTCACTGTCAGACAGGAATGGCTGTCAAAGATCACTGGCAGTCTATTGTCGGCTCTGCACGGAACCTCCCCCAGAGTGGTTAGACGTTTGGTTAAAACATCTCCACAGTACTGCTTTCTATGGTTCCTTCCTCCCTCGAATACAAACAGCAATGAGAGCAGGTCTAAAAATACTGCCAGGGATCGGGTTAGAAACAAGACAGTGAGGGCTGGCTAGATGCCTGATTTATATTTCTGAATATAGACGTTCGATTAGTAGGTAGAGATCAGGACCATAGGCATAGTCAAGTTATGTTGAGACAACTAAATTATTGAATAGAGATCATACAATGGCTCAAACAATTTTGATAAGATGCATTGCCCAATAAAGTCTGACTAGTAGCTTGGGAATGTCACTGGCGCTGTAAATAATATTCAAACGCAAAAAGAATACTTGATAGACAGAATGCTGGTCAATGTCAATCATTCACCCCAGTACAGAGATCTAGACCTAAATCCATCGTTTTTTTGCTCACCATGCCATCCCAGTTTGGACCCAGCCATATGCAAATCAGTCTTGACCCTGTGCCCAATGAGAACAGTCCAGCCCGAACTGCCAGGCCAGGTCCTCCCGGGACTGGAAACAAGCATCCTAGGACCGGTTTCGGGGTTTCACCCCTTTTCAGCCAGGATAGCTTGATTCCAGTGGCATGGAGAGCCCAGGACTCACGTCTGAGCATACCCGTCCCACTCGGGGTGACAAATGCAAAAAGAACTATTGATGGACAGAATGCAGAACAATGTCATACATTCACCACAGTACAGAGATCTGGGCCTAAATCCATAGTTTTTTTGCTCACCATGCATTCCAGTTTGGACCCAGCCATATGCAAATCAGTCTTGACCCTGTGCCCAATGAGAACAGTCCAGCCCGAACTGCCAGGCCAGGTCCTCTCGGGACTGAAAACAAGCATCCTAGGACCGGTTTTGGGGTTTCACCCCTCTTCAGCCAGGATAGCTTGATTCCAGTGGCATGGAGAGCACAGGACTCACGTCTGAGCATACCCGTCCCACTCGGGGTGACAAATGCAAAAAGAACTATTGATGGACAGAATGCAGAACAATGTCATACATTCACCCCAGTACAGAGATCTGGGCCTAAATCCATAGTTTTTTTGCTCACCATGCCATTCCAGTTTGGACCCAGCCATATGCAAATCAGTCATGACCCTGCTCCCCATGAGAACAGTCCAGCCCGAACTGCCAACCAGGTCCTCCCTGGACTGGAAACAAGAAATCTGCGAATGAAAATAATATTCAGGCATCAACAATGATAGTCATTGCATTGAACAAACGATCCGTCCGAGCACATAAAAGACAGTGGCCCGCATCAACTCTTTCTTTCCTGGGTTTGGCTGAGGTGATGGGAAAAGTGTAAAACCTTCAAAATCAATGACCTTCCTGCTGTGGTGTTAGCTCATTGGAAATGTTGATGTACCGCTAAAGTAGGTAGAGGCCTAAACCCAAGACCACAAAACCCATATAATGTTACCAAATCTGTACTGGACATTGGAAGGTTAAAAGACGGTAATGTCCAGCGACCTTCTGTGTAAATTTGCCATGGCTAAATAATGCACTTACCTCTCATTCCATGGATCATAAAAAATAAAACTAGACTGGTCTAATTTTTTTTAACCAATCATAATCTTGCATAAATCCTGATTATTGGGTTTTACTTAGTTTGCTTAATTTTTCTTACGGTTACTTTTTCGTACAATTTTCGAGATTGGTCAGAGCAGAAAATGTTGCACAGGAAGTGCGAAACCTGATGTGCACCATGGCTGCAAGCTCTGCACGACCAACTTGCACTGCATTACTTTTGAATCTGACTGAGCTATACAGTGAGCTGGTACCTCCCATGGTTTCTGTACGCGAGGGCAAGCCTCTAGTTACATTTTAATACAGATGGCTGCAAAACTTGTGTTGGGCTACCTCAACGCCAAGAAATCGTCCAGTGTACATATGCTTTACAAATGACAGTAACATAAGTTAACAAGCTTGTACACATAATTCTCACGTAAATTCCGCATAGTATGTATGGGAAAATTATGCAATTTCGTTCATCAATAAACAAAACCCAAAATGGAAACCTATTATAATGATCTCAGTCTTGTTGTTTAAAAAAAAAAAAAAAAAAGAATGACTGTGAAGGCAGTCGCAGCAACCCACATAACTCTTGCAAGCCAATTACCAAAGTCCTTAATCAAATCATTCGGTTCTTTAATTTTATTACTGTCCATCTCCAATATCATCCTCCTGAATGGTAAATATGCACTACCAATAAACATGTACAGACAGTGTAAAAGGCGAGGAATGTGACAGAAGCCCACAGGAACTTCATAAAACAAATCCATTATTGCTTTTATCTTAGGAATGAACATCTACAACGCCCCAATAATAGCTCAATATGGAGCAACATATATCATGGCAAAAGAACTTTGGGCCAGATGTACAACCATTTTGCGATTCGTAAATTGTGAATTTTAGCGACACTTGCTATTAGCGAGTCGCAAAATGAAATGTACTAACATGTCTAAGATAAATTTAGCGATTCCCAATGGGGTCGCAAATTACCTAAATCATTAATATTAAAGTTGCAGATCGCAATTGAAGAAGTGTGATATCAGATTTTATCACGCATGCAAATTTTGGGCCCTAGTATGCTGTCGGTCGGTGAGCCTCCAACCCCTCGTCGGAGGCTCACCGACTGACTTCTGGTTGTCTCAAGGAGCCCGTCGGCCAGTTGGAGGATGCACATAATCCCCTATGTACAGCATTTCTGCCGTGGGGATTATGATGTCGGTTTCCGACAGGCTTTTCATGTCAGGCTTTCCAACATGAAAAGCCTGTAGGAAAGCCCTGCCTCAGCGGCCTCCGGTTGGGTACCTATGGTACCCCCTGTTAACCTCTGCACCACGTGGCAGGTACCGTGAGGTGCCTGGCACGCGGTGCAGGGATTAACGGAAACTTCCATTTCTCTATGGGAGCTTGTGCTGCGGCCAGTTTCCGACCACAGCACAAGCACCCATAGAGAAATGGGAGCTTGCGACCACACTATGCGCTGTCGCATCGTAATTGCGGTGTTGGACCGGAGGTGGGTCGATCCCGAGACCGCGGTGATGTCGGTCGGAAGCAACTCCGAATGACATCATAACGAGCCCCTTACTGATTTAATACACAAAAACCTGAAAGTGCATTTACAGACGTAGTGCACAGAAAAATTTAACCTAAGTGACAGCACCATAAAAGTGTGCTTGAAACTGTAACAGTAGATATGTTTGCAAAAAGAGTGCAACTACTTATTATTAGAATGTAATAACAAAGGTTTAATATCAGAAAAGTGATTAATGAGTGTTTATATTTACCAAAGTAACAGAGATTAATAACATGGCCTAGCATTTCTATTGCTTTTTATTATCGTGCACTAAAAGAAGAATGTGGTGCAAATATGTAGAAGTAGATATGAAGCTGACATTTTACTACAGTGATTGTTAAGAACATGATGTTTATAGAGACTGATAAACAATATTAGAAAAATGACTTTTAAGAATAATTAACATGCGTGGACTTTGGAAATTTGTAACAGTGAGCCATAGTTGGCGTTTACCAGTTTCATGTAATAACATGTTAGTGAAGCACTATTATTTTCTTTTTTATTATAAATGTTTGTTTGTGATAATACCTTATATTTGAATTAAATTGAGTTAAATCATTTGAAAGTTGATGTATGCATCCAAATGCCTTTTCAATGTGCTTTTCTCCTGATTCTGCATGTTTCCCCTAGCTCAATACAATGGAACTTTGTGTTTTCTGAATGTTTCATTATTTGTACTAAACATGCAACATATTTCATTTTAAGGACATTCCTTTAAAGTTCATTGTTTAATAGTTTGGTGAGAAGTTGACCAATAACTCGAAGACACAGACTGTTTACTTTGTAATTTCTTACCGGTGGCAAACCTGTGAGGCCCAGAAAGCCAGATCTTTACCATAAATAGTATGGGAAAGTATGCAGGAGTAACTAAAATGTCACTACATACGTAAACTAATCATATGATGGACTGACTAGTGGAGTGACACCACGTCATTAAGGTGTCATAAGGACTATAAAAGGA
Organism: Triturus cristatus; assembly: GCF_964204655.1. Lineage (NCBI taxonomy): Eukaryota > Metazoa > Chordata > Amphibia > Caudata > Salamandridae > Triturus > Triturus cristatus. The sequence continues at coordinate 937,701,163 of NC_140587.1, read as the reverse complement.
GAATCCCCAAAGGCGGGGCAGCGCTATAATTTTTCTACTTTGACAGATACAACGAGCCATCATTATTTTTCTTCTCTTCTCCTTGGGAGACAGATACTAAGCCATTGCTTTTTGTGAGAGGACTGAATGCTTTTATGATGATTTTCAACCATCCTTGATATCTTTATTTTTGGACTGCCTTCTTTGCCGAACTATTGATTTAATGATTCTCACTTTTGCCTATGCATATGGACTTGCCCTTAGAGGACTTTAAACTTGATCCTTTTTGCTCCTGTGCTTAGAATCTTTTAATGGTGCTAAGGAAGCTACCTACTTAGCTCCATAAATGGTAGTTGTGATTTGTAACTTTGAAACCATCCTCTTTCGGATTTGATTTTCTGATCCAATGTGTAGCTTTGGACTACGTATTGTAATTTTTTGGACTGAAATGCTAAAGAGATTTTTTGATTTAATTGATTTTGGATCATTAATACAATAACAAATTGCCTGAGCCCATTATTGTGTCTTGATGTTCTTTACTGAACTGTATGTACTATATTTCCAAATAGATTAATTGCACTGTAGAGAGATTTAGAGAATCTTTTCAGAATATCAAGTTTTGCTCCTTTTATTTTAAGTTGAAGTGGCCGAGCTCCTCATCTGCACAATTCTGGTTAGACTTAATTTCTTCAGGAGGTTAGGTCTTCCCATTGCAATACTTTATTTATATAGTATGAGCCTGAGAATAGTGTATTGGAACCTGATTTTCAGCTTGTGAGTTAGTCACTAATTAATGGCCCTCATTGGGTGACTAACGCTGTGATTTAACTCCCTAGTTCCCACCCCTCCTAGCGGAGGAGAAAGACCCATCAAAGGACCATTTGCCTCTGTGGTAAGGGAACTGTTGTGAGGCCATTACAATTTGCAACCCATTGGGAATGGCATGTAACCACAGGGATGGTGACCTGCTGGGGTCAGCAGACCACCATGTCTGTGATTGCTTTTCAAATAAAGCAACTTTTTTTTCCTGAACAGGGCCTGCTCTTAAAAAATGTTGGCACCCACATTCACAAAGGGGAAGGAGTCCCTTAGGGACCACTTTCTATTTGCAAATGGGTAACCATCTCCTTCACGGAGTCTGTAAAATATGAATGTTTTTCTACCACTTTCCTGTCGCTCCACATTCATACATGCCACTGCGACTTGCTATTAAGAAGGGATGCCCTTAAAACACACCTTCTTGATAGCAACTCGCAAACCTTATTTTGGAGTTGGTAATAGGTTACTGACTCACAAAATAGGCTTGGTACATGCTGACAACCATTTTAGGGGTTGCAAAGGGCCTGATTCTCGTTTTGCGACCACTAATAACAGACGTACATCTGGCCCTTTCAGTGATGTAGCAAACTAGAAAGTAAAAATATGCCACCATTTTGTGTTTCCTGGCGGCTACACAAATGTGCAAAAATCTGAAATGAGACACCAAAGTGGTTTGATGCATGTGGCCGCGCTATCTGCTAGATAATCTGCATGGCAGTACCATGCACAGGTTGCGGGAGTTGGGGACGGTGTTAACCTCTAACCTTTATGAGGTAATGTGCCCCATAAACCAGATTCAAGCAGCATTTCAAAAATACAGTCAATATGAAAGGACTGACTTTTAAAGGGAGTTCTAGACCAAGTCTTAAGTGTGCAGCAAATCATGAGTAAATCGGACAGCATCCTTAATGCTCAGGAAAACGTCATGTCTCACTCCTCCCAAATTCTGAGGTTTTTATAGGCATTTTCAGCATAGGGAATCATTCAAACTGCAAAGTCAGCACGGTATGAGCTTAGTTCAAACAAATTACAAACAAAGTGGGCTTGTTTCAGGCCCGGGATGCCCCACCCCAGCTCTTCAGCAGGCAGGATCATATCCTCAATGGTCCCAAGCCTATAATACTGCTGAGTGGGCACCCTCACTGTCGACCCATAGCTCCTTGCACCAATCATCACAACACTGACCCCCTTGGGCTGGGAAACATCTGATAGGCATGTTGCATAGAGTAGGGGACGGCTAACCCAACACTGACCCTTATACTCCTTGGGCTGGGAAACATCTGGGAAACATCTGATAGGCATGTTACAGGCAGTAGGGGACGGCTAACCCAACACTGACCCTTATACTCCTTGGGCTGGGAAACATCTGGGAAACATCTGATAGGCATGTTACAGGCAGTAGGGGACGGCTAACCTTGTTAGCCCAACGTGGCACTAACTAATTGGGCCTGACAATGTACCTGTTGAGAACCGATTAGTGCCGGGTATAACTGAATCCCCATGGGGGTGGCTATCAATGGGGGAATCCGTCTAGATCTGTTCTCAAGGCTCTGGCTGGACCTCATCCCCCTCAAAAAGTATTACCTGACCTTTATCGGTCTGGAGTGCAACCTGCACACATTTGTACACAGACCCCCATCAAAAGAAACTCGAAATGTGACCAGCTGGAGTCTGCTCTTATTGTGGGGGAATATACAGTTTCTGAAGTGTTGAAATCTAAGCAGACATTAATTAGAACAATTTGCATTTGCTAGAGTCCCACTGTATAATTCTTTTGATTAATAAGTCCACGTAGTCATACATCGTTAGCCTTCTTTTTTCATACACAAACGCAAGCAGAGGCACAAAACCTGGGAAAATTGTCCTTTTCACCCTGTGACACATGGGGCTACCATACAACCATTACTTTCAGCCCCTAAGGTAGGTTGGTTCACCTCTAGTCCTTACCTTTTGGATATGGACCACATTCCATCTGAGACAGAGGGGAGTCTACAAAGGGCAGCATAAGATTCCAGTTGCAGTGGAATGGAAGACAGTGAAGACATATAAGGGCAGCTCGTATGTGGCCACGTCTTACAATTTCGAGCCCCCAGCCCGGTATGGTATATTCCAGCGGAGTAATGGTGACCACGCGTCCCAGATTTACCTGGATACCTCTAGTTTTTCACCATCTGTTCAGTACATTTCAGTAAATACAGCACGTATTCTGGTTTCCAAAGAGGGTAGCTGAACACAGAGGAGAGAAAGTTCTATATATTCGAATGTAGGTTCCAATAGCAGAACTTAGCAGAACGCATTTTAATTATTACAGATGCTACTGTGGGTAAATTAAAAGATGCATTTAACCAAGTTGATGCAAAATCATGGTCCTACTTTTATGTTTGTAGAATGAATGGGTTTTCGTTTTCCAAAATCTGGTCACCATTTGTAAAGCTTGTGTGACGTTGCTCGTCTTGTCCAAGTTCAACCCAAAATGTGGCTATATTCACAAATTTATGTTCCTAAAACTGGCTCTATAGTACTATATTTAAAACATATTTTTTTATTCCAGCTGTGCACTGATGCACTGCTTATATATAGGTGGCAGCGTGGGTGAAGAGCTATAAACAGTACCGTCTAGTTATTTCTGCAGTAATACCGACTGGGTTAAGAAGGGCGTAGGGCCCCACTCTGTGCCCCCGGCGCCTTCCGGTGAAGAGTTCTGCACATTCTCAGCGGCCGTGGCAGGAATTAGATCAGGCTTTTTGTCAGTATGAGCGAAGGTCGGGTTATATCATGAAGAACAACACAGATGCTCTCCTGCAGCGCATCTCCATTAATTAACTGTAACATGCACCGGCAGCCATAAATCTAAGCAGGGTAGGATTGGGATCACAATTTTCGCTCGCAAAAACAGCGGCCAACCAGAGTCCCAAACGGTTAGTATATTTTTGAAGGTTTGAATGGCGTGAACTCGATCCGAAGTCGTTGGAACAATTACCATGAGCACCAGCTCCATTGTACAAAATTAAATACTACATTTTTATAGTAGGTCGATTAAGTGATTTGGCCAGAATCACCGGATTTTGAGGTGACGCCAGAACGTACTTCCCCAGTTCCAACTTCAGCAGCTCTGAGACCATAACGCTACATGCAATTTTTTTTTTTTTATCTCTGGGAGCACTGACTTCACATCGAGGCCTATGCAAATACTCCCCCCCCCCCCTTCAAGGCCAAAAAACACTGGAACCGAGGTGGCAACACCTGCTCCCTAACAACGCCACTTGTCTTACTAACCCCATCCCATTATAGACTAGGGGGCAGATTTACAATAACTGGCGCATCCCTGCATATCAGCAGGGCTGCGCATGTTATTTGCGTCATGGCAGACACCTCTTGCACCACCATGGATGCGCCGCACCATGGGACAAGAATAGACATATGCGTGACGCATCTGCTGCCGTAAAGGTGACGCATTGCTGGAGTCACGACGCAAGCGCGATGCAGCTCCAGCAAGGCTCGGGGTGCCCCTATGCCTAACATGCTGCATCTATCCTTACGCCTGCTTCAAGCAGGCGCAGGGTTTTGACGCAGCATGGCCGTAAAAGTGACTGAGTGAAATCTTGTAGATTTCACTCAGCCACTTTTAGGAGGCGTTCCTGCACCGGAACGCCCACCCCCTACACCAGAACGCCTACATGTGGCGCAGGGCTTTACAACGTGATGCATCTCCCTAGATGCATCACGTTGTAAATACCCCGCAGCATGGCGATGGCTTTGCGCCGCCGCTGCGTCACAAAAGTGACGCATCGGCGGCGCAAATGTGGCGTACCAGGCTTGTAAATCTTCCCCTTAGGGTATAACCTGGCAGGGGGAGGGGGGGGGGGTTCAAGAAAAGCACACGGTTGATGCTGCTACTCCAGGGGGCTTAGATGAGAATGCCACCCCACCCGCCTGCGAGGCCCATGCATACTCCCACTCTCCCCACACTTGCCATGGTCTGAAAGTGGTGGCCCAGCAGGGGATGACACAGCTTCTGCGCCAGGCCGGCCGCACGAGGCAAGGGGCTGAGGTGAAAATACAGTAAGGGCCAGAACAACACCTGATCCCCAGTCTTACTTTGACAGCATGGCAGGGGAGAGTCCATGATAATGGCGATACTTCACAGTGGCATGGCAGCGACCTGGGAAGATAGTAAGTTTCTGTGGGCCGGTTTACAGAGGCCCCACAGATGACCCTATGGCATTGGCCCATCGCCCAGTGTCCGACTGCCCACCTTTCCCCATCCAAGCCTGAACCTAAGGGGGAGAAAGCTGACATTGATGTGGGCATGGTCGAACTGCCCGTAGTGGGCACCAGGCGTTTTTCCAGTTGTCCTTAACTGTGGGGGCCAGATTTTGGACTGGTGTGGGCCGTTTTTGCTACTGGCGGCTGTTTTTTTACAACCCCCTCTAACAAAAGTTCAGCAGTAGTGTTTCCGTTGTTTCACACCAGCACCCACTGCCCTCACTCCCGCCGGTCCGATGTAATTGCCAGGGCTGGTTTGCTTTCCCAGTCCGGCCCTGGATGTGGGCTATGCATCTCCAATACAGCCAGTGGATTCCTGTGTGTGCCCAGCAAGACATCTCTAGAGTATGGTTGCGTCACCATTATCTCGACTTTCAGGACTTTCACACCTTGAATGGATTTATAACCATTTTGAGGACAGGTATGAACCAAATTCAGACTGACAAAAATGTTCAGATCAGCCAACACTTCAGGAGACTGCGACATCATGCTCTGAAAAAAGGTTCTAGTCTGCAGCCCTCTGGGATATATGCGACGGAGGCAGAACAGCCGGTCCAGCTCTCTAACAGACACTGTTCTTTCCCATCGGGCGATTGCATGCAATGGTTCTAACTTGAAACCAGCCGATCCTATATATACAGTTACACAAAAGAGCTCTAAGGCCAATGTAAATGTGTAACAGAGCTTTACAGAAACACCTAATAAAACAACAAGCAGTGGCAAAGCCAATAGCTCTTGGGTTGGCAGCCACCCTTTTTGCTTTGCAAATGCTTATTTTATTTTTGAATGGTTTTGTATGAAGGCACATATTGTACAAAAAAGCAAGCAAAGCAGCAAATAATTGTGGGGGCCTACGTGACCCCCCTGGTAAAAAAAACACCTCCCTGGGGCTTTTTAACAGTGTGATGCGGAGGGTCTGCATGGACTCCCAGAGCCCTGGGGACCACCGCCTCCCTGGTGCATATAGGAGAAAGGAAGGGGACTGTGTGGGCCACCCTCATGGAGGCAATAATTGCTCTAGGAACCACCATCCCACAGGGCCGGCTCCTGCTGTGTACTAGGGTGCCCACCCCTGGGTCATGGCTGTTTGATCTGACTTTGCGGGATCTTTGACAGCTCCCGCAAAGTCAAAGCAAACACTCTGCTGTCAACAAGTGGGAACTGTGTTCTCACTTACTGAGAGCTGAGGTGTCGTCTGCTTCCACGCCTGCAGAGCAGGACCGTACTGGCCATAGTGAGCACTGGGCATTTTCCCAGTGGGCCGCTAGGGTGGGGTCCGGTTTTGGGCCCCTGGGGGCCGTTTTTGTTACCGGAGGTCGGCAATATTGCCCCCCTGTAACAAAATCGTCCAAAACTGGCCCTCGCAAACTGCTCGGCTGCAGTCCCCCTCACCCCAGGGGGGGCGTCTGAGTAGTTTGCCAGTGCCGGTTTCTATTCCAAGTCTGGCCCTGCTGCAGAGACACGGGCAGGGAAACAGTGGACAACTGCTTTGACACACAGGGAGCTGCGTGTTTAGCAGCTCCCTCAGAAGGTAGGGAGCCAGCACGGACTGCGGGGGCCTCGAGGATCGCCCTGCTGTCCCAGTGGAGCCGGGTTGCCAGACATGGCCGGGCCCTGGGTGATGGGGTCCCCCAGGCCAAAATCGGCCTGTTGAAAAGGGCCACATGACCCCCCTCCAACATTTGAGAAAGGCCAGGCCCTGGAGGATGGGATGTTCCGGGGCCAAAATCAGCCCAGGGAGTGGGGCCGCATGGTCCCCTCCCCTAAAAGCAATAAAAAAAAGGTCAGGCCCTGGGAGATGGGGTCCTTGAGTCAAAATCAGCCGCACACAGCTCCTGTCCCCAAGCCACTATTGGACCCGGGGACCCAATCCCCCAAAACTAAAAAATATATTATTAGGGGAGAGGGGCATGCAGCCCCCTCCTCTAGCCTGTAGATGCCCTGGGGACCCTCATCCCACAGAGCTAAAACCATTTATATTAGGGGAGAAAGGTGCACCCTCCTTTCTTAGCCCAAATGAGTCTCAGGCACCCCTTTCCCCGGGGCTATACACTAATTATAGGGGAGTGGGGCACATGGACCCCCCTCCTCAAGCCTTAAGAGGCCCTGGACAACCCATCCTCTAGGGCCAATAACATTTACTTTAGGGGCGAGGGCACCTTGTCTCCCTCCCCAAGCCCAAATGAGCCCCAGGTAACCCTGCGCCTGGGACCTTAGTCTAATTAGGTAGGGGGCTCGGTGGCCCACTCTCCTGGGGCCCTTTTTTAATAAATGGTGAAGGGGCACAGCCCCCCTTACCTAGTCAATAGTGACTCCAAGAACCCCACCCCCCAGGGTCAAACTTTATAAGTTAAGGGTATAAGGGTGCACAGCCTCTTTTCTTGAGCCTTAGTAGGCCCTGAGGACCCCATTTCAGAGGGCCACAGTTAACCTTGAGGGGAGGGGGCTTGTGGCACCCCTCTCTGAGGATTAATAGACACGAGTACCCCATCCCGCAGGGCAGAACTCCTTTGAAAAGTGGAGGGGGGCCGGGTAGATCTCCTCCCAAGCCTTAATCATTCCTGGGGGACCCCATCCCATAGGGCCCCCATCCCCCGAGGTTGCAGTTAACTTAAAGGGAAAATGGTGGGTGACCCCCCCTCCCTGAGCCTATTGTGGTCCTGGGAGCCCATTCCCCTGGACCGGGTTTATTTGGAGGTGGGTATTCCGGTGCCCACCAGGGGAGCAACCAAGTAGCAAGGTAGGGGGCAGCTGCCCCAGCCAGCTCCCTGCATACTGCGGGAGCCGGCATTGCTCCCACCTAGCGGGAGCAGCTCTTTCTGCATGCTCTCCCGGGTGGGAGCAATCTGTGTTTACCTGCCCATATAAGTGTGGCATAGAAACAAAAGTCTGCTCCTAACTGGCGCAAGCAATTTTAAAGCTCCCGCTGGGTGGGAGCAGACATACTTTCCCTGGCTGCGCTCCTGCGGGCATTGAAGGCATGTGCACTCCCAATCTGTCCATCTGAGTCCTGGTAATCTGTATTGGGAAGTGTTTGAAGATGGGAATGGCTGTGCCGTGAGAGTTCGCAACATAGCATGAATGATTGGCTCTGGCATAGTTATCGCAGATGAGGATAGTGCAGCAGTTGCACAATAAGTGAGTTTCTTGCAATAGGATTACATGGGTCATTTAAGATACTGGAACACATCTCGTCGTGTAGTCTTATCAATGAACCATTTCCATTCCATGATATCAGCCTGAGGGTGCCATGTGAAATTGTCATGGTGAATCTTTACCTTCCTTCCAGATGCTCGGGCTAGGTGTGTGGTGCTGCACAGCAAAGTGAACTAAACAAAAAAGACCAAAGTAAACTTTTTTTCTAAACTTCTGTCTCCCACACTTCCACCAAACAGAAGCATCTGTCGCCCCTCTTCAACTCTGAACCATATGGAAAAAGAAAATGGCCCCACAAGGTCCCTGAAATGTCCTATAAAAAATATAACTGTAGCAGACCTATCAATCAAGAGGAACGCAAGATCAGTATTATTGAATCCATGGCTGGCATATCCACAACCCTCCTGATCATCATCAAGAAAAATGAATCTCCAAAGTTTGCAAAAGGACATGACCCACCAAGCAAGAGTAACATAGGATCAATATTAGGAAATCCAACACAAATCATAACCCCAACCCCCACCCGATCATCATCCAGGAGAATGAGCCCCCAGATTTCATAAAAAGGAGATCAAGGGCAGTCTGGGTTCTCACCAGGAGCACAACCAGGGAATCCTGATTTGAGGATGATACCCTGCCACTGACCTCTGGCTAGTAGTGGACCAGCTGCTTTCTTTTTCATGGTCCATCTTCCTATTGGAGCTTAGTTCTTCGTCAGCGGCTACACCCGCATCTTCTCATCCGTCTGCTCCAGCCTACCAAGCCTGGGCCCTCCAGGCGCTTATTACAAGGGTTCCAAATTTCATGCCAGTCCCAATTGTTCTGTGGCCTTTCAAAGAAGCAAGTTTTGCCATCATGGATGATCTTAATTTTCGCTGAGTAGAAGAGCAAATATGTTGGAAGCATTGCTCTCAACTTTTGTTGGACAGTGAAAAAGGATCTCCTCGGTTGTTGCACTTGCAATGTGTAGTCCGTAAAGCCACTAATTTCAGCAGAGTCAATGTGTTTGGCCTGTGAAAAGCAAGATTGTCTGAGTATGGTGCACCTGTTTGCATAGTTCAGGAAACAGGCATTGTTCACAACCATCCATTGAAGGGCAGTGATTTTGATTTGTAATTCACGCCCCACAATTCCTGTATGCTGCCACTAGTCCTTTTAAACCATTTGGACCCAATCAGCAGCTTCACGGCACCAGCAGCTCCAGCCCCAGTGAATAGCACCCCCAGTCTCAGCCCATCTCCTCACCACTAGGTCCACAGGCCCTGTCCCCACATGCAAATCCCAGCTCCCAGGGCTTCTACCTCCTCTTCCCCAGCTCTCTATAAGGAGTGGTGTCACGGTTTTTAACATTTCTATGCTCAATTGGACAGAAGAACATTTACTGAGATGTAAAATATGCTTTCTGCAAAATATCATTTTTCATTTAACATATGAATAAAATAATTGCTAATGACAGTGAATTCCACAGTGCATGTGCACAGACAGAGAAAGCTTCACCGCAACATTTAGCTCTCATTTTGACACACGCAGCAATTATTGGTTTTGCAAAGATTGGTGTATTAATCTCAAAGTCCTGGCAGCCTGATATCTCTTACAACTTTGTTGAAGGAGATTTGGTCCCCAGAACCAGACGTTATTAAAGATAAGCAGAAATACTTAAATTGTATTTGGTCTCTGAATGGCCTTGATACCATGATACCATTGAATGGCCTTAAGAAAATAATGTGCCAAGTTTGTGCACTGCATGATGTTTTAATGTCCCCGAAAACTTTGCTAAATCGTATCTATCATCGAATGAAGGCATTTGTATTTACTACTGCAGATTTTCCAGCTACGAATGTAGAGAAGTCCTTAGTTGTAAATGCCACACAAGTGGTAGTATATTAATGTCACACAGTATGGTTTGCCGTCTAAGTTTGAAAATGCAGGGATGTGTCGCATTTACAAAAATACGGTGCACCCCTGTGTTTCCCCTAGCGCTGGCCCTAATAAAGCTGCTTAGCACCAGCGCAGGCACCCTTGAGTCATGTTGCATGGATACCTGCGATTTGCTCTTCAAATGGAAAGTGCAAAAAACAAGCAGAAATTAATTATTTCTCCTTGTATCGCCGGTCAAAGACCAGGTATTTCCTGGTCTTAGTTTTTGGGGCTGCCCCAGCCTTGTAAATATGGGACAGCATCAAAAAGCAATGGGTGTTGCGGCGGAACGCCCACTGCAAAACCCATTGCACGCCCCTTTCATGCTACGTGAAGCGGGAAAAGGGGCCTTATTTACAAGGCGGTGTTAAAAATGAGAAGGAGATACCACCACCAGAACGTCATTAAAAGTGACGTTCTGGTGGCCATATCACCTTGTAAATATGCCCCTCAGAATCTGAAATCTGAACGTTTACCATCATGGAAACGGTCGTAAAGTTACTCCATCCAAGGGCTGGAGAAGCTCCCTAAGCAGGATGATAAGGGGAACAAATGACCCCCAGATTCGCTGGGTGTAGGAGAAGGGTTTTCAACACGAAAATGTTTTCTCTGTTGAGAAAAAAGTATGAATTTGCATAGTTGGCTCCATGTCACCATGCACGATTCTACAGTCTGTAGAAGTATGCCCAGAGGGAGTAGGTTCCCATCAGAGATCTGGCAAACGTGCACCTGGCACTGCTTTCAAGGTATACCACTGGGAATGTTTGTGAATTCTGCAAATAAACAAATCTGCACCCGTACATATGCGCACATCTGAGGAAGTAGATTTACTCCTTTGCTCGTGAATAGGGCTCATGAATAGCATTTGGATCTTTTTCTTATAGAGTTTGAGAACGTGTGAAGCTATAAAAAATGTATAAACAGAGGAACACTTTAAACTAAACCTTTATTTTACTCCCAGACTAATGCTCTGCTACACAACGCTATCTTGACATCAGCCACATCTTTTAAAGACTCTGGGATATATTTACAAAGAATTGCCTTACGCCAATTTGAAACGATAGGAATGCACCGTAATTACAAGATTTGCTGCATTCTTTCCTTCCAGCCGGCGAACAATTAGCAGTTGTGCGCCAATGCAGGTACCCTTGCACTATGGTGCAAAGGTGTCTGTGTTGTTGGCACAATTATTTTTGTGCAGAAAGGTGAACCTTCCTGCATAAAAACAATCACAAGAGGTTTTTTCCATCGTTCTATGTGTGCTGCAGAATGCAGCGCAAGTGCAAAGAAGAAATAACTAGGAGAAATGTAAACATTTCTCCTCGTTGTGCCTGCTCTCTAGAGGCTCAAAGTTTTGGCACTGCCCCAGGTTTATGCGATGTTGCAAGATCTGGGGCAGTGTCAAATTACAGGGGTGTTGAGTGGGAACACCCACAGCAACATCCATGGAACGCCTCTTTCACATAGAGTAACGCAATTTACTCCATATCTACAAAACCATGAAAAGCCACTTTGGGTGGCTTTACATTGGCTGGTAGATATGGCTAGGCCCTGTGCGCCACCGGAACATCACATAAAGTGTGTGGGTGGGATCTCCATTTTTAAACAGACTGTGCTCTTTTTCCGAATTGTCCATTGTGGGGTGTAAAGCGGCTTCCCTCTCTGTAACCTTTTCTAGTAATTTCACCCTATCAGGGACCCTGATCTATCACCCTCTGTGCTCAGCATCTAATATTATTTCATAGCTAGCCGATATTATATCACCACTCGTTCTGTGTTTTTCCAACTTTGCAGACCTCTTAATATCCGCTATGTATCCCCTGACAAATGCTTTGGTCGCAGACTTCAAGTGCCTCCAGCTCTCCCAAGCTGTCTCTTTCCCAGTCATAGACTTGGACATGCTGTTGATCCAATTTTTTCTAATGTGACCAATTTATCTATCAATTCACCCCTTCCACTAATGTGGTCTGAACACTTTGCTATTCCTTTTCTGGTTACTTTAGTAAAACCCTCCCCTGTCCTTTCTTCTAGTCAATCCCTAAGGAAAATAAAGTGGGCAAGGGTGACCCAAGCCAGCTTTACCCAGGTGCTGGACTTGAATCTTTCTACCCTTGATAGTTATGTCAAAACAGTTATTTTGCAACTGGACAGATGGATATCCGGTGCACCGGATCAAAGCGCTCCATTGGCATAGCAGATGATACAAAGAACTAAACCTTCGGCTGATTGGTTTAGTCGAGAAATTAGTCTCACTTAAAAAGAACTGCAAGCACATAAATCATTTGTGGTGCAGAGATTTTGATCCTGCCAGCAAAGCTAATTATCGGTCGTCCTCAATAGCCACTTTAAGCATGCGCATTGGGATGTTTATACCAACAAAATAGCTGTTGCCCAGAACTCATCTTGAGAAATATTCTCTATTGTCTAGTTTTTATCTTCATTGAGCCGAGTTTCAGCCTCCACCCCGTCTTCAGAGGAGGGCTGTAATACTCTTGCTCAGTTCTTCTCTGATAAAGTGGCATCTATTTATTCCTCTTTTCCTGAGACTTCCAGAGATGCTTCATGTCTCAATTCTTGGTTTGAACCTTCAGTTGACAGCACCAGCCTGTTATATTTTAAGCCCATTGAATCTGCTGAACTATTCCTTCTGATTGTGTCAGTCAAGTCTGGCTCTCCAGCTGATCCAGCCTCTCCCTCCAGCCTGAAGCGAGGAGTGGACGTGGTGCAGCCTGTGCGTTGTGAGCTAGTTAACAGCTCTTTTGCGTCTGACCGGGTTACACAGTGCTGGAAGCATGCTACCATAGTTCCAGTCCTCAAAACCCCTCTGCTAGACTTGACTAAGTCCGTAAACTATAGGACTTTCTCACTGCTCCCTTTCTCTTCTAAGGTTGCAGAAAAGTATGTCAACCAGCAGCTCTCTGTCTTTATTGAGGCTAAAGACTTACTTCAAAGGATACAGTTGGGCTTCTGCCCTTCTATATTATGGAGTCTGCCCAGCTGCTTGACCCAGAATCCATCCTCCAAATCCTCAAAACGGGTGATACCACAGCACTGCCTATGTTGGACCTCAGTGCGGCCTTCAGCACCTTGTCCTACAACCTCTTAATCGAGCATTTGTGGAGCTGTGAAGTCGGCCACAAAGCCTTGCAGTGGCTTGCCTCTGCAGGAACACACCTTTCAGGTGTGTCAAAAACCTTTCTACTCTCAGGTTTTTCCATCACAGCAGGGGGTGCCTCAGGGCTCCTCTCTTAGCCCAACCCTATTCAACTTATATATGCGCCCCTTGGCTGAGATCATCGAGCAACATGGCTTTAACATCATAATGAATGCCAATGATACTCAGCTGATTACCACCCTGTCACAGAACCCGGTTAGCACAACATTCTCACTGAGGACCTGTCTGTCGGCAGTCACTCATTTCAATGGAACTGGACACTCATGAACTGAATGCAGGTAAAACAGAGGCCCTCATTCTAGGCAAACAACCCTCGATCTGGTCCTCTACTTGGTGGCCTGACTCTCAGACATTTACCTTCCCCTAAGCCTAGGGTTAAGAACCCAGGCATTTGGTTCAATGATAGGCTCGCATTTGACAGCCAGATCATGGCCCTGGCAGGAAATATTTACGGGATTTTACAAATCCTCAAAAACTCCTTCGCTTCCTGCCTGAATCTTTTTTAAAAAACAGTCGTTTTTGCCACTGGTTATATCCAGGCTGGGCTACTGTAATGTTCTGTACTTAGAGGTATCACAATCCCGGCTGGTAAGACTTACTTGAGTGCAGAGTTCTGTGGTCCGCCTTCTGTTGAACCTTCCTGTGGTGGGTTCGTCTTGGAAGAAAAGACGTTCAAAGTGGATGTAGAAGAATCCTTTATTTCATACAGCACAACAAGCACAGCCCAGTACATCTGTCAGCTTCGGAGGTCTGTGGTATCCTGCTGCTCAGCCAGAATGACTGCCTGATGGAATGTTAGTGTTTGGAATGTGTGCGTGCGTGAATCAGTTGGATGAAGGGCTGAGCAGCAGGGAAGCTGCTCCTGGTGGGGCTCTTACTTGGATTCCTACTTTACTCAAATCTTATCACTGTATATAATCTTATCCACTCAATAAATCTACAAGATTAATTACCTGGCTTGGAGCGTCCTTTCCTCAACACTACAAGGTCCCAGCATAACTGTCAGACCCCGAACCGTTCTACCTGGAACCCCACATAGATTCCACCCTCACATTCCAGTAACCATGGCAATGAAGACACAACACTTCCTATGGGGGCCTCCATGAGGACTGCGGTTTCTAAGCTGCATTGGTTGCCTCTGAAGAAGAGACTTTCATTCAAAGCCCTGAGCAGTGGCGTCACTAGGGGGGTGCGGAACGCACCGGGTGACACCATCACATGGGGTGACACCGTGGGACACAAGGAAAATGTGCACCGTACGCTCTCCGGCCGGAGCAGAAGATGGCGAGCGGGCACCTATGAGGCCTTGAAGTACTGAGCAGATGGGAGACACCAGCATAGGACCCTGCCTACCTCCTGGTGAGCTGTTGTGCCACAATCAGGGGCCCGAGGATCCGTGGGTCATCGCCTGGCTGACCCTTGGTGCTGGGGCCATGTTGGAGTGAGGGACCACGTGGGTCCTGGTAGAGGGGGAAGGGCCTCCGTGAATGCGAGATCCTGCCGTGCCTCGCTGGCGCAGAGAAATAGGCCTGTGTGCCGCCTCTGCATGTCACCGCTGCTGGGCATGTAATTATACAAGGGAGGTCCCAGGAGGCAGCGGGACCTTCGGAGCTCCGTGCGATGAGGGGGCCAGGGCCTGTGTGATGATCCTGCCCCTGCCATCTTGGCAGGGCCCTGGGGTCCGGTGGCTGTTGGATTGGAGCGAGGGGACTGAATATGGCCCGTCTGGGCCCTGCGTGCCTCAGCAACTGTGCCTCTGATCTCCTTCATCAGCCCGGAGACCGGAGTGTGCAGGCGGACCCAGATCGGTGAGTGACACCCCCCCCAGGGGTGGGAACAGGCGGGGTGAGGAGCAGTGAGGTCACGGTGTGGAGTGCTTCCCGATCCTGGGAAGGCCTGTGTTGTAAGACGCCCGTAGTCAAGAAGGAGGAGAGGTTTGTACCATTGCCTGCCCTCTCTCCCCATGTGCCTCTGGATCACTGTCCTGGACGGCACTAAATGGGACAGGGAGGAGCCCTGGCCTTGAGTGGCCTAGTGTGGATTGATGATGATTGATTGATGGGGGAACTTATATAGCGCAGCTATCGCCCTACGGGCATCCTGGCGCTTAGACTGAGGAACGGCAACAGAGAAAACAGAAAGGAGTCATGACCGCTAGCCTGGTTTAAGCTTTGGGATATAACCAGGTCTTGAGTCCCTTACGGAATTCAAGAATTGCCACTCGCCTTGAGTCAGTAAATGGAGTGAGGTCATAGTATCTCTGACTCTAATAGTTTTTAAGGAAATGTAAAATGTGCCTTTAATTATACAGCACTTTCTAGCATGTGGCGCTGGGCCGGTCCGGGTCACTGAGCCACACTGTTGCGGGAAGCTGCGGTGGTAATCGGCGCTGCCAGCACCATGGAAATCAGTGTCAGGGCCGGACTGGGAACCAAAACCGGCCCTGACAAAGTGCTCGGCCGGCCTCCCCGGGGGGTTGGGGTGTGGCCGAGCTCTTTGCCTGGGCTGGTTTTCGGCCGATTTTGTTAAAGGGGCCGATTTTGCAGCTATGCTGCAAAAACGGCCCTGTAACAAAACCGGCCCCCAGGGGCCCAAACCGGCCCCCACCCGTGCTGCGCACCGGGGGATTGCCCGGTGCCCGCTACGGCCAGTCCGGCCCTGAGTGGCGTCACTAGTGGGGTGCAGGGGGTGCGTACCGCACTGGGTGACACCAACCCTAGTGACGCCGCTGGCCCTGAGCTACTGTTGCAGGGCTTTAACGAACAAGGGTCCTCGTTATCCTCATCCATTTATCAAGCCGTACTTTCCTGAGGTGAGCCTTAGATCCTCGGAGGCCAAGCAGGCTTGCATCCCCACTGTAAAGAGAGTACTCATCGGGGACACTTCCTTTACCACCTATTCGGCCGCTAAGCTGTGGAACTCTCTTCCTCTTCGACTACGACAGGCCCAGACAGAATCACGTTTCCGTAAAATGTTTAGCTTTTACTTCTTATTAATGCTGTATACTTGTCTTCAGCGCTGGGACACTTAATTAGAAGTAACTATGCGCTATATAAATTACACTATCATTATTATTATCTCTTGCTTGGCAGTAAACTTGTCACATACATTTCCAAAAAATAAAATTGCATTAGAGGTTGCATTCCTCTGAACAAATGTTTACAAGTACAGAGTAAAAAGCTGCACATAAAGAGGAACCACATCATTTCAAAAGTGTTTCTTGCCTGCATTACCCGGAAGCCACTGAAAATAGCCTCTTTATGAAGCACAAAACCGCCTACAAAAGCAGAGTGAAATGGTGCCCTACTGAGCCCCTGGCATGTCGTATTAACTAATTATTCTTGTTCTGTAATCTCTGACTTAAAATAGAATGTGATGAAGTTGAGTCATCAGACAATTGTTGTTTACCGCTTCAGAAGGCCACAGCATGGTGGCATTACAGCTTGAAAGATAAGCGCCCTTGACAGCACTGCGTGTCAAGCATGTTTTAATGAAGGCAGGTGGTTGGCTGTGAGAGGTTAATATGTACAGTGACTCAGGAGCGAGCATCTTCTGCCACGGGCCTTTGTCCAGCAGGTAATTGCTGCAGACCAGTCTGACATAATGATCTATCTTGCATCCGGAGGTGCGCAGTACCATTCACATTGAAATATGCAGCTACAATCACAATGCAGTAGGGTGACCAGAATTTTAAAGCCAAAAACCGGGACATTTCACAAAAATAGAAGAAGGACTACAATTTTGCTTCAAGCGAGTGCACAGAATGACAGCGCTCCTCAGCAGAGAACTACAAAACAGGCAATAAGAACATACATAACATGCAATTTTTAAACCCAGTAGCTTGCCTGTTAATTAAATTGCTTCCTTGAAACAACTGCTAACTATCCCTGCTTTGCAAAACATAAAAAGCACCTCCCGCCGTTTTCAGTCGACCCTCTTTAAAAACCGGGACATGAGCTAAATTTCTTGAAATCTGCTGGGACAGGTGGTGAAAAACTAGGACTGTCTTGGCAAATCCGGGATGCCTGGTCACCCTACAATGAAGTGTCTTTCACCTCTTTGTGTAAAACTGTTTGGCTTGTTTCATGACCTTCCATTTTTCTGCTGCCTGATGAAATATGGGGGCATATCAGCAAGAACCAGAGATAATTATCTCTCAGCGCGCTTAGCGCGAGGATATTTATCGCCGGCTAACGCTGATTTTTATCGCTGAGATAGCGTGCTATCAGCAACGCTCATCTCAACAGCGATAAAAATCAAGGCGCAAACTGCCAAATGTGCGATTATCGCTGGAAATCCAGCGCTAATCGCACAACGTATGGCGAATGCTTGCTGATAGGGCAGGGACAGACTTAGCCATGATATCCACCTTCCATAGGATATCATGGCTAAGTTAGATGAAAAGCAGGCGTAAGGAAAGTAGCGATAACAGGGGTTAGTGCTACTTTTCTTATCGCTCTGCAGTCTAGCGTGAGGCTTGATAATAGGAGAACTGTCGCTTAGCGATATTTCTCCCGTTATTCTGGGGAGGAACGCTAAAGTGGCGATAATTGTCTTGCTGATGTGCCCCGTAGTCACTTATAAGCCAATTATGAGGTCCTCATTGTGAGAACCGGTATGAGCACCAACAGAGTTACCGATAACGGATAACTCTGGTGGGGGTGGAGTTACAGTGGGATCCTCTTAGAAATGAGGAATTACCAGGAGAATTAGTAATTTGGGCCCGATTCCTCTAGAAACTCACCACTTCTCAGTAGAGGGTCATCTGGAGATTTTGTCTGTTTTCAGTGGCTGAACTCTCCGAATGAACCACACAGGATGTACGGTGCACCAGTGAATCTCGTAATTTCGAAGGTGCAGGTATCATTTGTTACCGCCACATTGGAATTACAGAGGTACTCCTAATGGCCCATAGTCTTGTCAACAGGCGTCTGAAATGGGTATAGACTTTTTATTGAGGGACCCATACCAGGATATTTATGTAAAAGAAAGTTCAAGTGCTCTTTGTTTTTCAAAATGCACCTTTTTAAAATGTTCACAAATCTAAATTTATGGTATTCAACATAATTTGTAGATTAATTTCAAATGTTCTAATCAATTCTCCCAATCCACACCTTCAAATGTATTACATTTATTTATGGAAAGGTCAACCAAGTCTTGCTTGAGTTTTGATGCAATGGTACTTTAACACCACTAGGAAAAAACTGTTCTTGTGGCATGGAAACCTGTGGAAGGTAGGTGCTAAATAGTTTACGTTTGGACACTTCATTCAGACATAACAGCATATTAACTTTATGTTGAAGCATGATGACCAGGTAGATGCCTTCCTGAAATTAGTAAAGGATGTATCACAGCCATCCAAGTGCAAAATGGAACACCGTTCAAAGCAAAATGACAGACAACCTGAGTTTTGCTCTTTATCAATCATTCCAAAACTTTATGGTCAAAATTAAAAACACATTGTTAAAAACATTTAGGTCAATAACATACATGAAAGCATCTATACGTGACACATTACACAATTAGCCATAGGTTGTATTTGTAATTGTATTGCACTTACTACACCTGACGAGGCATCAAAGCGCTTTTCGGCAAGTAGCATACTACTCCGGAACCCCAAAGGATTAATTAGTAGTGGTAGAGTTAATCTGAGCGATGGACATGTGAGTTTGTTAGTTGGATTGAATGGGATAATGGGGGGATGGAAGAGGGAAGAGTCTAGAAAGTGTTGTTTGGGAGATCATGATAGTAAGATGAGCTTTGGGATGAGTAAAAAGAAGAGATGGAGTAGGGAACAGTCTCTAGAAAGGGATTAGCGAGATCATAGTAGTAAAATGAGGTTTGGGATGAGTCATAGGAGGGATACAGGAGGGAAGAATTTAGAAAGGTTTGTTTAGGAGATCACAGTAGTAAAATGAGGTTTGGGGTGAGCCAGGAGGGATAGAGGAGGGAAGAGTCTAGAAAGGGTTATTTTGTAGATCATAGTAGTAAAATGAGGTTTGGGATGAGTCATAGGAGGGATACAGGAGGGAAGAATTTAGAAAGGGTTATTTTGTAGATCATAGTAGTAAAATGAGGTTAGGGATGAGTCAGAGAGTGGAGGTAGAGGATATATTGAGAGGGGTATAGGGTGAGACAGAGTAGTGCATTTTCTTTCTTTCTTCTACAGTAGGAGTAAAGTAATAAATATATAGATGCATAAATACAGTGAAAGGGTACACATGAATAAGGAAGACAGTATATTGAGATTTAAATTTGTATTGTATAAACTCAGACTTTCAAGTGTTGCTGTAATTAAAAGTAATTTAATTGTGTATTTTTTATAACTCGATTTTTTAACTGAGTTTATTTGTAATAATAATAATAATCTTAATTCAGCAGTAGTCACAGCCATAAAAGAAGCAACATTAAAAAAGAATACAACATCAACATCAGATACATTTGTTAACAGCATATCACCTAAATGTGCAAAATTCGCAAATAACCTTGTAAACATTAGTCACGACCCTCCATCGAGTGGAGATACAAGTGCAATAGAGGTACACAAACCTATCATGATCATTGACATAAAAGGGACCGAGGTTAAAATCGGCGTCAAATTCATTTGTGCCAGCATGTCACACAAAATGTGCAAAATCGCAAACCTCTCTATATTTTTCAATCACATCTAGAATGTCTTGACTTTAGTGCGGCCTTTAAAAAGTTGATAACACTAAAAAGCGTTCGAGCGTTAGGCAGAAGCTGCTGATACAATAAATTTACATAGGCATGCTTAAATCTCATTTCTTTTAAAAGCAATTTAAGAAACAGTTGCCTTTGATGCATGAAATATTTACAAAGGAAAACAAAATGTAGGGTATCCTGTGGAGACCTATTGTTGCAGCCACATGAGGTTTACCTTTCCCCTCATTCACGGGCGAACTTTTCATTCTATGCACACGAGAACTTGGAATATTGGTGTTGGCGCCTTTCTCTTTAATCCCTCATTTTGTATGTGACTTTTTTACCTTGTATGATTCATTGTTACTTCCCTTCTTGTCATCTTTTCCGTTTTGACTTTGGTGTTGGGTTTTACTGTTTCTTTTTCCTTGATACTGACATATTTGGGGTAATATGTTTGTTTTAGCTATCTTAGGACCCGTTGGGCAATATTTATTGATTTTGTGATTGACCTTTATCCGCTATTAACGGGAACTGTTTTTGGACTGATGTACATTAATGTTCTTTCTGAAGAAGAATGTATTTGAACACAGCAAATTGTTGGTTGAATTTGATTTTATCTTATTGTTTATACATGTCCATTTGATTAATTGTTAGGTTTTGTTCTTGCCCCTTATTATCCTTGGTCCACGCCCTGATGAAGGTGGGGCCCCTGAGTGGGTCCTATACCGAAACGCGCGTTGGCGCTTGATTCGCTGACCTCCTTCCTCTTAGAGTACCATCTGGCTTCCTTTGGATGATATACCAACCATTACATCCATCTGAACACCTAAGGATAATTTGTTTCACCTTGTGATTTGCGGTGTTGAATGTGACTTGGATTGAGTGTGTGTTTGTATGAATCTGATTTTTTGTGTGGGGCCTTGAACCTTGTTTTGATTAACAGATATACACATTGATATGTTTTGATTGTATGTATAATATTTATATATGTATTTACTTGACTGAAATTTTGTAAAAATTGAAATGAATAATTCAACTAAAAAATAAAATAAATATAAAAGATATATTTTTATATCCACAACTCTTGTTGGGTGCTTGATGTATCTCAATCTGTCCATTCCTTTCCAGTTTAGCTTTGTATTTCAACAGGTACCTATTTATTAGGCCCTAATATATATCCATTGAACCGGGTTTGGCTCTCTTTTCGAGTTTGTTGCAGCCACAGGGACATCTATCTTCTACATGCACAACAAAGCTGGCGGGTATTCCAGTAACTGATGAAACAAGTTCAGTCTAAAATGAGTAATTAAAAATCCATCATGAGCATTTGTTAAAATCGATAGATGAGACTCCATACCCAGCACTGATTTCACTAAGACATGCCCTCTTACTATGGGTTTACTGCGCTCCTTTTTCTCCCTAGAGGCCATGGCATGTTTAAAAAACAAATCTTTCACAATGTGCTTATCCTGTGGCTTCACTGTATCATATCTCATGAAGATATCTGCTCTGCTTAAAGCCGTGAGGGTATCCTTAACATATCTTAGCTATGAGATTTTTAATTCGTAGTCGAGTGAAAGGCAGTCCTCAATCAATAGTCTATTAAAACCTGCCTCCTGGCTAGTCCAGATCTTCACCCAACATAACAACTGTTTAACAGCCACCTAGTCCAGTATATACTTCATTCCTAATTCTTAATGTACTGAATACGAAGGAGTTCCCTGGGGCACTTTCAAGATTCTTCAAAAATATTTATTTTCTGTGGTTTGAAGTTTGTTGGCCACTGTGTAGCCTCATACCTCCCTTCCATATAGAGCCTTAGAGATGCAGAAAGAATTATACAGCTTTAAAATAACCCCCAGCAACCATGTGCCTAGTCTGTGGGCATAATTTGCAATTGCTCCCATTGATTTTTTCATGTTAAGTGTCTTCCCTTCCTCCAAATGTGTAAAATTGAGTTTCTCATCAAATAAAATGCCTAAATAAGAAAAGACTGGAACCCATCATCCTGGGTTTATCTGACTACAGCAGTGGTATTAAGATGTAGGGTCATAAAACATTTGTGATCGCAGGGTCAACCGCAAGGTTGCCAAGCAGAGACAACAATTTGCAGCTGTTCACCCAGTCGAGTGCCGCAGTAAGATTCATAAAACCCAAAAAGGGAGCTCAGGTTTAGCTATTGTGTATTTTGAGATTAAAAGATACAGGTTTAGGCACTGATCTGTCATTGACCTACGTATGCGAAACCATATTGTGCCTCCGAAATAATTCGATTAGTATCCGCCCAATCAGAGAACCTATTTCGAAAAACTCGACCAAGGACTTTAACAGTGGCATCAATGAGAGATATGGGGTGGTAACAGTGAGGGTTGTTCCTGTCCCCTTTCTTAAAAATTGGAACAATTGTGGTCGTAGACCACAAGGGGGGCATGACTGTCCTAACTGTGGTGTTTAAAACCATAGTTAAGACTGGGGCCCAGACATCTATATTGTCGCGAATAAGGTCCGGAGGGATCCCATCGGTCCGGGAGCCTTATTTTGCGACAAACCCTCAATGCTGAGCCTAACCTCGTCAACAGTAAAGGTGATAGATCCGGCACTAGAGGGGGGGCTTGAGTCCTTAGTGGGTTCCTCGCTATCACCATGATTATACACTCCCTCAAAGTGGGCCTTCCATTGTTCTGAGGTGATGTTATGACCTAGTCCTGGCTTATTTGGGTCTGAGAAACAGGGGCTATTTATCATCCTCCAAAAATGGATACAGTCCTTTTTTAGGTTTCGCCTAGCAGCGCGCATGCGCTGCACTGCGAGACTTATTATAAGGGGCTTTCAAAAGCTCACCACACGCGAGTAACCGCAAGCAATAGGCCACACACGCACAAGCATGGCCTATTGCTTGCGGTTACCCGCACGGGCGCCACATGTTTTGAATTATCGTGCCCAGACACGGGCGCGATAATTCAAAACATATGGCTTCACGACGCGCCCCCCACGTGCACATCATGACGGCTGGGTACTCAATGACTTTTCCGCCCAGTGCTCCGGTTACAATGCAGTGAACGGATGCACTTTCAAGTCAAGGTAATTTATTGCTGTTTCTCTTCGAGCCTGTTGCAACGCGACATCGCAATAGTTGAAGGTCATATTCTTCAACATAGTTCTGTCACTTTTTTTAGGAATCCATCAATCCCGAGGCTGTGTGTGCCTCAATGACTACGTCTTTTTCTTAAAAGGTACACAGTCATCCGTTTTCATTTTTTTGGACCTTTCTATACTGAGTACCTCATAGTTGGGAGTGGTGGTACATATTTGGTCCTTTTTTTGTCTTGAAAAAAATTTTGGCCCATATAATTCCACGAAGTGATTTAAAGATTCACACATCTAAATGGAGAATTTTTGTGTATAAATACATTGCCTCTACATTGTTCATGGCACCACAGCATCACTCAGCGCCACCACAGCATTACTCAGCGCCACCACAGCATCACTCAGCACCACCACAGCATCACTCAGCACCACCACAGCATCACTCAGCACTACCACAACATCACTCAGGGCCACAACAATATCACTCAACACCACCACAACATCACTCAGCGCCACCACAGCATCACTCAGCGCCCCCACAACATCACTCAGGGCCACCACAGCATCACTCAGGGCCACCACAGCATCACTCAGGGCCACCACAGCATCACTCAGCGCCACAACACCATCACTCAGCGCCACCACAGCATCACTCAGGGCCACCATAGCATCACTCAGCACCACCACAGCATCACTCAGCGCTACCACAGCATCACTCAGCGCCACCACAGCATCACTCAGCGCACCACAGCATCCCTCAGTGCCACCACAGCATCACTCAGGACCACCACAGAATCACTCAGGGCCACCACAGCATCACTCAGCGCCACCACAGCATCACTCAGCGCCACCACAGCATCACCCAGGGCAACCACAGCATCACTCAGTGTCACCACAACATCAATCAGCGCCACCACAGCATCACCCAGCACTACCACAGCATCACCCAGCGCCACCACAACATCACCTAGCACCACCACAGCATCACTCAGCACCACCACAGCATCACTCAGCGCCACCATAGAATCACTCAGCGCCACCACAGCATCACCCAGGGCCACCGCAGCATCACTCAGTGCCACCACAGCATCACTCAGCGCCACCACAGCATCACTAAGTGCACCACAGCATCCCTCAGCGCCACCACAGCATCACTCAGGACCACCACAGCATCACTCAGGGCACCACAGCATCACTCAGCGCCACCACAGCATCACTCAGTGCCACCACAGCATCACTCAGAGCAACCACAGCATCACTCAGTGTCACCACAACATCACTCTGCGCCACAACAGCATCACTCAGTGCCACCACAGCATCACCCAGCACTACCACAGCATCACCCACATCACCCAGCACCACCACAGCATCACTCAGCATCACCACAGCATCACTCAGCACTACCACAACATCACTCAGGGCCACAACAATATCACTCAACACCACCACAGCATCACTCAGCATCACCACAGCATCACTCAGCACCACCACAGCATCACTCAGCACCACCACAGCATCACTCAGGGCCACAAAAATATCACTCAGCATCACCACAGCATCACTCAGCGCCACCACAGCATCACTCAGCGCCACCACAGAATCACTCAGCGCCACCACAGCATCACTCAGGGCCACAACAGCATCACTCAGGGCCACCACAGCATCACTCAGGGCCACCACAGCATCACTCTACGCCACCACAGCATCACTCAGCGCCACCACAGCATCACTCAGCGCCACCACAGCATCACTCAGTGCCACCACAGCATCAATCACTACCACCCAGTGCCACCACAGCATCATTCAGCACCACCACAGCATCACTCAGCGCCACCACAGAATCACTCAGTGCTACCACAGCATCACTCAGGGCCACCACAGCATCACTCAGGCCACAACAATATCACTCATCACCACCACAGCACCACTGTCACCACAGCATCACTCAGCGCCACCACAGCATCACTCAGGGCCACCATAGAATCACTCAGCACCACCACAGCATCACTCAGCGCCACCACAGCATCACTCAGCGCCACCACAGCATCACTAAGCGCACCACAGCACCCCTCAGCGCCACCACAGCATCACTCAGGACCACCACAGCATCACTCAGGGCCACCACAGCATCACTCAGCGCCACCACAGCATCACTCAGTGCCACCACAGCATCACTCAGAGCAACCACAGCATCACTCAGTGTCACCACAACATCACTCTGCGCCACAACAGCATCACTCAGTGCCACCACAGCATCACCCAGCACTACCACAGCATCACCCACATCACCCAGCACCACCACAGCATCACTCAGCACTACCACAACATCACTCAGGGCCACAACAACATCACTCAACACCACCACAGCATCACTCAGCACCACCACAGCATCACTCAGTGCCCCCACAACATCACTCAGGGCCACCACAGCATCACTCAGGGCCACCACAGCATCACTCAGCACCACCACAGCATCACTCAGGGCCACCACAGCATCACTCAGCATCACCACAGCATCACTCAGCACCACCACAGCATCACTCAGGGCCACCACAGCATCACTCAGCATCACCACAGCATCACTCAGCACTACCACAGCATCACTCAGTGCCCCCACAACATCACTCAGGGCCACCACAGCATCACTCAGGGCCACCACAGCATCACTCAGCACCACCACAGCATCACTCAGCGCCACCATAGAATCACTCAGCGCCACCACAGCATCACTCAGGGCCACCACAGCATCACTCAGCACCACCACAGCATCACTCAGCACCACCACAGCATCACTCAGGGCCACCACAGCATCACTCAGCATCACCACAGCATCACTCAGCATCACCACAGCATCACTCAGGGCCACCACAACATCACTCAGCATCACCACAGCATCACTCAGCATCACCACAGCATCACTCAGCACCACCACAGCATCACTCAGCGCCCCCACAACATCACTCAGGGCCACAACAGCATCACTCAGGGCCACCACAGCATCACACAGCACCACCACAGCATCACTGAGCGCCACCACAGCATCACTGAGCGCTACCACAGCATCACTCAGGGCCACCACAGCATCACTCAGCATCATCACAGCATCACTCAGCACCACCACAGCATCACTCAGCACCACCACAGCATCACTCGGGGCCACAACAATATCACTCAGCACCACCACAGCATCACTCAGCACCACCACAGCATCACTCAGCGCCACCACAGCTTCACTCTGGGCAACCACAGCATCACTCAGTGTCACCACAGCATCACTCAGCGCCAACACAGCATCACTCAGCTCCACCACAGCATCACTCAGTGCCACCACAGCATCACTCAGCGCCACAACAATATCACTCAGCGCCACCACAGCATCACTCAGCGCCACCACAGAATCACTCAGCACCATCACAGCATCACTAAGCACCACAACAGCATCACTCAGGGCCACCACAGCATCACTCAGGGTCACCACAGCATCACTCTATGCCACCACAGCATCACTCAGTGCCACCACAGCATCAATCAGTACCACCCAGCGCCACCACAGCATCATTCAGTGCCACCACAGAATCACTCAGTGCCACCACAGCATCACTCAGGGCCACCACAGCATCACTCAGGCCACAACAATATCACTCAACACCACCACAGCACCACTGAGTGTCACCACAGCATCACTCAGCACCACCACAGCATCACTCAGCACCACCACAGCATCACTCAGCACCACCACAGCATCACTCAGCGCCACCACAGCATCACTCAGGGCTACCACAGCATCACTCAGGGCCACCACAGCATTACTCTGCGCCACCACTGCATCACCCAGCACCACCACAGCATCACTCAGCACCACCACAGCATCACTCAGCACCACCACAGCATCACTCGGTGCCACAACAATATCACTCAGCGCCACCACAGCATCACTCAGCGCCACCAGAGCATCACTCAGCGCCAACACAGAATCACTCAGCGCCACCATAGCATCACTCAGCACCACATCAGTATCACTCAGCATCGCCTTTGCACTAGTACACCACCACATCATCAACACTCAGCAAGACCTGAGTATCATTCAGCATCACCTCAGCATTGTCTCCGCACCAGTCAGCACCTCCACCACCACTACCACCTCAGCATCACTCAGCACCACCTCAGCCTGCTCTCGGAATCTGGCATCTGTTGATTCTCACCTAGCGTTTGGCCGCTGCTAGTGTTATAATACAGGTACTAGTTCCCAACCTTCACCCTCCGATTGTTTATGCCCCCTCATGAAAAAGCTTTAACAAGCAACCATTGGAATAGGCAGAAACAAGTTGCCAGCATTGCAAGAACATAAGAAAGCCGAGGAAAGTTTTTATTGTAAACACTTTTTTTTAATATGGTCGTTCAGTTGTACATAATGCCTTCTTGGTCATACATAAGGTAACAAAAATGCTTCTGACACTTTTTTATTAAAACTTTTCAGCAAGCTGCACAGCAGCCACACTTCTCCACAGCACAGCTTAAAGACATTGACAAAGTCAATAGCTCTGGCTAAACACTTATAGGGCCCCAAAGGCGAGACCTATTGGCTATGCCAATGCTCGTGTTCTCATGCTTCTGTCAACTCCTCCCATGCTTGTTTCTGTGGCAATTGCTTCCGGTCCTTGATAGCCCCCTTATAATCACAGCGACAAGTTGTCACCCAGGCTCTGTTACGTGGGATCTGTTTCACGACCATCTTAAATTGTTGCAAAGCCCAGGAGCACTCACTATGAAACCATCTCGGAGAATCAGCACAAGCAGTGGCTACCGGGACGGTTAATAAACTGGCAACTGTTTGTGCAATTGCAATGAATCTGTATATGGTTTATTTTCCTGTGGCTAATAAGTCTAAATAGTTTAAGATCTCCTGTTGTCTCAAGCTAAAAAGAGCATGGTTAAAAACAGTGAAATCCAGCTGTGACCACCTCAGACGCCTCCCTTGATAATATGCGGAAAGGGGGCCCACATTCACCCTATGAGGCGCAGTCTGGTTTTCCGGCACTTCAAGCACCAGATTCAAAGGATTGTGATCACTAAAAGGACTGTGTTGGATATTAAAAGAGAATATATACCGCTTCAAGAGAAAAGAAACAAAAACAAAATCAATAATTGTTGCAGAACCCCTGCCTTTATGAATCGGCAGCAAAGGAAAATCAGGGCAAAGCTGACCCAAATCTAAGGTATATATTAGACCACAAGTGTATAGGAGAGCATTCAGTTCCTGGCCTTCTAGAGACTGCTCCATGTACAATCCATCCTTAATCGCACATGTTGACCAATCTCACGTATTCAGTGCTAAGTCTGTGCATAGATGGCAATTAAAATCTCCCTCTAAAATTAGATGTGCCTGCGGAAAACCTTCCCCCTGCATCGATTCAAGGAGACCACTTAACTCTACAAGGCTTAAGGGCCCATAAGTCTTTCGTTTCACATTATAAAAATGAATTAAGGTAAAATGGAAGTGATTTACCAAACACTAATATCAGACATTGTTCAACGTTGGAGTCCCAATTTAAATACTTAATGGATCCACAGATCCTGGGGTCTATAAAAATAATTAGACCACCCCTTGCTCTTCCTGTTCTTGAGCCCTCTGCCAGACAGAAGATTTTGTAACCCTAAAAAAAAAATATTTTCAATCTCGCATGTCTCCTGAAGGCAAATAATGTTATAAGATCTAATAAATTGGAGCAACCTGTTGTCCACAAATTTTGTGGTTAAACCTGCCACGTTCCAGGAAATTATCATTAAATTCCAACTCTACACTGGTTATCTTTAAAGTGCAATAATAGATCCCAACTTTGGGCTGCTAGAACCCATACTACTCGCTTTCAAACTCTTTGTAGAACTACAGTGATGGCCTGCATTTACACCCAACAGCATCTCCCTAATTACCAATCTCTGTGACCATGATTCCCCGGGCACAACAGTGGCTTTACTATTCCCCTCGCACTTATGCAGTCAGTCTGGGTCGTTAAGGTCCCTCAGGGGCGCATAGGGATTGGGCACTGACTGTATTCCCCTGGGGGAAGAAGGGGCTCTCTCCTGGGTTGAAGGGTGATCGCTGGTAATAGTGTTGTAGGAGGGCCTATTAAAGAAACCCAGAGGTAATGCCTTAATACCAGATTCGAAATTGAGTAGCTGGGAGATCTGTCGTAAGATATTTCGTGCTAAATCGGGGAATCTGAATGTGACTATGACACTATCGCCCTCGAATACTTTCCTCGACCACAATACCCTCTTGGCCATCTAGATATCCCTATGGTCATCCGTTTTAACCCGTTCGCTGCTTCTGTCGGCTAACGGCCGTCGCGAGCACTACCTCACTAGTGCTGCGCACGTCCATTGGCTGACGCAGCCCCGCCTGCACAATCAATCACCTGCACCGCTGTGGAATTTACGCCGCGGTTAACGGGTTAAATGTTGCATGTTTACATAACCAGTGTGTTACTTTGTTGATCAATTGGACAGTTAATTCGTCCCTTTGAGATCCAAGACTTGGCACCCCTACCAAAACCACAGTATATGGACAGAACACTGGGGGGAGATAAATTACTGGTAGGCTAGGCTATTAATGGCAGATAAACTTTCTGTAATCCTTCCCTGTGCTGTAAAGAGGAGTGCTGATAGGTCAGGGCAGAACAACGCGGCCGCCTGTTAAGGGATTGGAGCCGGGTACCCAAATGCTCAGTCTCATTATTCATGACTCCTACTGTCCTTAAATTAGAGGTAAAGGGCTTGTTAGTACTCAGGGTATCTAAGGGGGGATTCCAATCTGAACTGGCTGTTGCTGCGAGGTAACGGTGGGAGATGTTGGATTAATAGAAGCCAGGGTATTTTCAACTCTGCCTAATGTATCTCTGGACTACAACATTACTTTAGTAAGATCTTTACAAAATGTGGTCAATAAATCAGTCAATCCTTCAGTATATTTTTGTTTTAAAGGTGCCCAGAGCTCTTCTACACCCCTTAGTCAATATTTACAGTTCCTTCACCTTTCTTGACAGTCTCTGTCTTCTAGTTTGTTCGCTGCAACCTTTAAGGTGCTGGGGACCCCCCCCACCGAGTCCACTCTCTGAACAAAGGCAGAAGTCACCTTGCTCTTGATGTTAGATCCATGAGTAGAGTTGCTGGGGATAGGGCTAGAGGCATCTGTAATATCAGAACTACCTCCGGGGCACCATCCGGGGATTTTTGATTGACCATATCTGTGAGTTCATCATGCGGAAGGACAATGGGGCCAAACAAATCCAAGGAAAGCCTCCTCTCAGCCCTATCTATTTCTTTTGAAATGGCCCCCACTGTTTTTGCCCGAAAAGAGTCAATGGTCTCATGTTTCCTGCCAGCTGGAGAACTCACGTGGGCTACTTCCCTCTTTCCCATTGCGCCCTAGTTCGCAAGAACCTCCAAATATTCAAATATCCAAATATCAAAAGGCGCAACAGGGACTAAACTTCCCACAATGATCAAGTGCGGAGTGCTCATGATGAGTGCCTCCACCACACACTACTAACTGTGTGGTGCCCGAGCAGCTAACCACGCCTTCCCCAAATGAGAAGCTAGTTACCTGGGAGTATCTGCATCCACCACAAGGACCAAAAAAGCAGAAGACCAAGGGAGTAGGCCAAGCTCGGCCTCGGTCAGTCATGGATGGGCACAAATGGGCCTGTGCTTGCCCAGGCGTACCCGCATGTGGCCCGTGCTGTGGGAACACCCAACTGCTGATAAAGGCCTATGGGCGTGTGTGTGATGCCAACTCTGTGTGGCGAGCAAGGGTTGCTGGGGTTTGGAGTCTCCTTCCCCTCCTGCCGAAAACGGCCATCTTGCCCTGCGGGAGCCCCCAACTGCTGATGAAGTGCCTCCGGGCACGTGTGTGACGCCAACTCCATGCGGTGAGCAAGTGTTGCTAGGGCTTGGAGTCTCCTTCCCCTCCTGCCGAAAACGGGCGTATTTGATCTTTTCCTTAATATATCAGTAGTGAAGCACTTGTAGTTAAAATAGTTATGATAATATTTACAAATTGTGATAGAAAAATAAGACCCATAAGCATCTAATCAAGTACAAACGTTTCTATTTCTATGCTGATACTTGAAATAGTTAATTTAACATTGGATATTTAGGGCTGCAAATACTATGATGCAAAGAAAATAAACTTGGACTGCATGGCATTGACTGGACTTGGGGAACTGGAAAGCCCAGCATTTGACAGGCAGTCCCCAGACCGCGATCTTCCTGGCTCTCTCCTAAACCGCACTGATGACATCACCATGTTTGCAACGAATGAGGCAATTCCAATAATTGATCACGTCATCCATGTACAACTGAGCCGATTCATAGGTATAATGGATGATTCCATCACAATGCCCTTGAGCCAGAGAATAATTAAAGACGTAATCTTTGTGCCAAGGTCACTCCTGGGCTGGGTGCTTGTGGTCGCTGCAGGAGTGCAGTGCTGCCAGAAGACCACATGCCATGACAATAGGCGCTACTCTTGTTTCCCAGACATTACCTTGCATTCTGGGACATGTAGTTTTGTTTTTCCAGTTATGGGCCTGGGTCTAGATTTTCATGCAAAGTTCTGAGGCTAAAAGGTCATGATGGGGTGAAAGCATCACACGCTGGTCAGGAGTCATTTTATAGTCTGTTTTTCAAAGCGAATCATAATTTCATCAACCAGCGGTGAGAAAAATTAAGACAATAAATGCAGGGTGCCTAGTATGTTAAACCACTGAGACGCACATAACCCCAGCACCTAATCTGCACAGACTACATACAAGTCAATCATGGCCAGCACCCTGTCCGTGCTAAACATACCAAGAAAACAGCTTTCCACACACAGACGTGGGAGGACACTTTACAAGCGTCATCTGTGGTTTGAATTCTCATTATAAATGCTTCACTTTAAAATACCATAAAAGAACACCAACATAAAAATAAATACAGGACTGCAAGTAACAGAATGCACTCTGCCTTGCAGAAGTCCTATATACAACAATGTGCATTGTACATGCAGTTTTGATTTTCATTTTATAAATGCAGGAATTCAAGTTCCATAAAGCAATATCCCATGAGAAGGTATGATATAAAAAAAATCATGTAATTTTGAGTTTCATTCTGGTTCTGTAAGTACCAGAGTGAAATCTATCAAGCACAGATATGTTACAAAAATACAAACTGTACATGTTGCTTTGATTTTTATTTTATAAATGCAGGAGTACAAGTACCAGAATGCTGTATTCCTCCTACGTGTATTACATAGTACACACTGAGTACATGTTAAATGTAAATTTGATACTTGTATAGCGCACTGCTCACCCGCAAGGGTCTCAAGGTGCATGTACGAATACCGCTGTGGAACCCATCCTGGCTTTCCCTGTGAGGCGTCCACTCCTGGGCACCCCCAAGGTGGAGGCCAGGCATCCTTAGCATTGTGGAGGCCGTTGTGGAGATTAAGTAAGCTATTGCCCAGAGTTGCACTCCATGATTGGAATAGGCACCGAGGCGAGAATTATCAGGTCCGTGGAATTTTTTAGCCCAAGACCCACCGAGACAGGGAATTGAACCTTGGTCCCGGGCTAGACCTCTGCATCAGGGTCTGCCGCTCTAATCATTGAGCCACACTTCTCCACTGCTGGTTTGCGTTTTACAAATGAAGGACTACAAGTATCAAAATGCATCCTAGGTAAATTATAGCATAAAACACAATGTATATGTTATTTTCATTTTACAAATGCAGGACTACAAGTACCAGAATGTAATATTCAATGTACAAGCAAGATATAAAACAATGCACACTGTTATTTTGATGCAGGACTGCAGCTACCAGAATGCAATATCGAATAGACAAGAAGAACACAAGCTGCTTGTGTAGTTTAGATTTTCCTCCTATGAACGCAGGCTTCAAGTATCAGCACACAAAGTGCGAAACAGGGCAAGTTGATAAGTTGTTGTAAAAACACCTGAGGTGCTAATTCGCAAATCTCTAGTCACACACTGACCTGCTAAAAAAGGAGGGATGCTATCTCACTCACTCAGCACTCCCTCATACCCCAGGACCTAAGCTCCTCACTAGCCAAGCGCCTAGGAGGCATCACGTGGTTCTTGGTAGCGCTATAGATACTCATCACACAGACCTAGCTGCCGATAGTGGGGTGACGCAAACCCCCCTCCCCCAGCAAAATGAGCTGAGGGGCCACTGAAACTCTCATCCTCACACACATTCTCAGTATGGAGTCAGTATGGAGGCTGAACTGGGGGCCCTTAAAGGTGGAATGACACCACGGCAAAGGCCTGCGCTGGGCCATTGGCTGCAGAGAGACATAAAGGCGTCATCCCAGTGCTATGCAACTTATGAAAATAAAATGAGAACATATACAAAAGCTTTTTTTTTATTTCATTAATATGTGTGAAACTTTGCATACATTGAATATATTGATGTGACGCACATCCCTTTATAACTGAACACCTCTTTGCCAAGCAGTCCTTTCATTATGAAAGTAGGGCCATGCTGACGTGTTACAAAGCCAGCATAACAAAACACGGCAAGCCACAACAATGACGCTGTTTGTCTCAACTGGATGTCTGTGCCGGTCTCATCGCCTCCAGCATGGCTTGACGCGGCATAAACGCTATACTGGATTGCATTTGCATTGCATGCAATTTAAACGGATGGCGTCCAGTCATAATTAAATAGACTCACCTGCGGGCCTTTCTTTCCCAGTCCTGTCTCTGGCCTCTGAGATGCCTGCCAGTGCCTCCTCGACCTCGACCTCGCCTCAGAGTCACGCGCACTTTTCAATGCGTGAGCCCCAATGCGCAGGTCATGATGAGCGTCACCAGGCAGCAGAGACCCCACCCTAAGGTAAAACTAACTGTAAAACCCTGGCGCGCGGAGGCGGAGACATCAGCACGCTGCGCGCCTCTACGACTATACGAACGTCATCATGGTCAGGTCAGGTGGTTTTTAATAAATTGTAACGTGGGTCACTTAGGTTCTGCTGCCTGCTGCCTAAATGAAATTGAAATCGGCGGGTCAGCACTGCTCCCGTCACGGACACGGACGGAGCATCATGCAGAGAGATTGAGGATCATTGTGCTCAGGCCTGGCTGGGCCTGGTTGTGCTTAATGTCACTATCTCTGACTCACACGCAGTTTGTCCGAGTCCGACACGGCCAAATCGGCCCCAACAACAGAACCGGCCCCCTGTCCCAAAACCGGCCCCCACCCCATCCAGCCTACCGGGGGATTGCCCGGTGCCCGGACTTACCAGTCCGGCCCTGAAGGGACCCCTGCTTTTGTGAAGCATGGTTTGGAGGAGTAAGGAGGAGAATGGATGACATTTTTTCTGTTTTAAAGGTAGGATGTGTGGCTTTGTAGAGTCTTTGTATTAGAGTATCACGGTCAGCTGGGTCGAAGTCAGCTGAGAGGTCCAAGAGAAGAAGTGCGGCAACCCATTCCGGTCTACTGTGTTTTTAAGGTCATCCCATATTGCAATGTAGGCAGATTCTGTGCCTTTTCCTGAGCGGAATCCAAAACAATCCAATTACCTCACCACAATCTCTGCCTTCTGTAATTGCAGCAATCAGGGCCAGAGCATGCATCACCCACCATTTCAACACTAATCAAGTGGGTGGAAACATAAGGGCTTAGTCACAATAAATTTGGAGACTGCACTCAGATTTTTAAGCAATCCAGATTTACATAATGTTTTTAGTATTGACTATGCGCTGTATTCCTAACCTTTTAAAGGGGATTCTTTTGCCTATTTACAAATGTTACTAATTGTATTTTTCTATTAGTTCTGTTACATTATGTTGATTTGTTTAGCACACTAATCACCTGAGAAGGTATGCAGGTGCTTGGGCAGGTGTGTAACTGTGTGGTCCCCAAGGTGCTTTTACGAAGAAACAGGTCTTAACTTCAACAAGTGAGGAGGAGGCCCTGGTGTGTTGAGGGAAGCCGTTCCATGTCTACCGTACCAGTGTGGGGATCTGGGGAGTTGGTGAAAGTGTATGCAGCTGTTCAACTTTTCTGGTCCTGTGTTGTGTACAGCTTTTTATGTGTGCGTGAGAAGTTCAAATTGGCTACGCTTGAGAATAGGGAGCCAGTGAAGCTTCCCGAGGTGCAGTGAGATGTGGATACAGAGTGGGAGGTTGAGTATGAGTTTTGCAGCTGTGTTGTAAATGGTCTGTGTGAGAAGGTGGCCTAGTATATGCTGTCCACTAATTAATGTGGGCACCCTGTACCAGTCCACACGACCCTTATGATGTATGAAGTCAAAGATAGCCTTTAGAAAGCTATCCTAGTGGTAGCTGTGGAGAGCAGCCTTCAGGCTTAATCTTGAAGGAATGTAAAGCAGCTTGTTTTACCAGAATATAACCTCCTAAATGACTAAATGAAAGGAGAACCAAACAGTGTTTATATAAAAATATGTATTTATTAATATAACACTCTCTACTAGTCTCTATACGAGACTAGGGCACAAAGTACACAATACTGAATCAATAGAACATTCGTAAATAGCACAATACACAGCGGGCTCCAGGGGGAGACCGAACCATATACTAAACAAATGGTATAACAACAACGACTTGACTAAACACAGTGCCTAGAGCATGTAGAATCACTGGGACCCCAAGGAACCACCCAGGGGAGTGACACAGGGAGCCCATGGAGGATGGGTTCAGTGTAGAAACATGAACGCGTGCTCCGTGCAACTCTATGAGAAAGTCGCGGTTGTAAATTTACAAGTTAAGGACACTTCTAAGAGGACTATGAGCAAACCCTTTGGAACTTACCAACCCATCAGTGAGTACTGATGAACCTGTGTTACCTATCCCAGAGGAGCCGGATGCATAGGGGTCAAGTGGTGTCGGAAACCTTCGTCATTTTCAATGGAGAGCTGCAAAGAAGTACTGCTGACAGGTGGGCGAAGAGTGTCCGGTGGAATCCAAGCCTGTATTCGAGATGAGAAGAACCTGAAAGCAGAGGGTACAGAGTCTGGGTCACTTCAGGTGACCAGGGGCTCGGTAGTCGAATGCCCACCGATGTCAAGTGCTTCAGGAGTGAAAAAGGGTTGCTTGACTCTGCAGCCACGGGGACCAGGAGAAGTCGAGGACAACCAGAGTCCGGAGGTGAGCTGTCCCACAAAGGATGTCGAGAGCTGAGGGGTCACTGTCTGGATGGAACACCAACAAGCCTTGACAAATGCAACACACACGGTCTGAGGAAACAGGTTACGGTGTGGACCAGCAAGGTCCAGGGGACTCTCCAAGCACTGAAGAGTCAGGGCACATCTGGAGCAACTAGGTAAGCCCAAGAAGACACACGGTGACCCTCGCCAGGACCCACAGGCCAACGGACCAGGGATCGCGAGGAGACCTCAAGCAAGTTTGCAAAGTCCCAGCCCACAGGACACTCGAGGAGTGGAGGCCGGAAATCTTCAGTACAAATACTGCTCGGGGTCAGGACTGCACGGAGTCGAATGCACAAGCTCGAAAATCGTCACTGAGCATATGCAGATGCAAAAGTACGCGGTGCACAGGGGTTCGGGTTGCACGGCTCCACGAGAGATACTGGTGTCAGAATTCCTGAGAGTGCAGATCGACCTCAGAGACCTTCGGGAACCCACCTCCTGTGTTGCTGAAATCTTCGGAGCCCTCAGGAGCTCGGGAGAAGCAAACTGGTCAGATGCGTTTAGGTGCCTGCTTTTGCAGGGGAGTAACTCCTTTACTCCAAGGGATATTCTTCAGTCGTCCAGCGTTGTGCAGGCAGTCGAAGTACTTGATTTCTTCTTAGAAGAATCTTTTCCAGGTAAAATCTAAAGTCCTGTAGCCAGGTAACCCACTTTATACCCATGGGAAGGGGTGGAAAGATTCTGTGGACCCTCCTAGGGGAGGGGCAGGACAGAGGGGTGGCTACACCCATGTCCTTTGTCCAGTTTTGTGCCAGAGCAGGTTTGAGCTGTACTATGCACAGGGACACCAAATGTGCCCCCAGTGCAGACTTGCTGGCACTCTCAGAGTCCACCCACCCAGCCCCAATATACCAAATCCTGTCTGGGAGGTGGTCACACCTCCCTGTGACAGGATGCCTATTGTCATGCCTTCCTCTGCTCAAGGTTGGCTCAGCAGCAGGCGAGCAGAATTGTGTCTGTGTCTTGCAGCGTCCATTTTGTGCTGCCCAGGTCGAGAAAGCTGGTACCGGGTAGACCGGTGACCCATGTATGTCCCTTTGGCAGGGTGGAATCATACCTCCCACACCAGTTATTGGTGTGGAGGTATGATTCCAAGGTGTTTGACACCAAACACAACATGTTTCTAAGCAGCCATTTTAAAGTTAGCATTATCGCGATGTTATAATGCCTTAAACATATATGTCTGGCTGCATCACAAATATGCCCGGAGAACGGTCTCCGAAGGCTGCAGAGGGGCGCTGCTCATGCAGGGGCACCCTTTTACGTAAAACCCAGCACCCTGCCTTCAGGATTGATAAGGCCTGCCATAGGGATGACTGATAGGTATTTAAGTGTAGTGAGCAAGCACCAGCTTACACAGTCTGCTGTAGCAGGCTTGTTGGGTCAATTTGAGTGGCCTCTCAGGGGTGGCATAATACATGCTTCAGCCTATGGGAGGCCTCTGGGGTACCTACGCCCTGGGTACATGTTGTACCATATACTAGGGACTGATAAGGGTACCCCAGAATCCAATCTGGAGTGTATCTAAAGTACATGCATAACAATTTAAGGGAGAAAGCAGATAGACTGGGGCCCTGAGTGGCAGGATCCCAGTCAGACTAGTCAAAAACCAGCAAAACACAATGGAAAAAAGTGGGGGTAACCATGCAGTCAGGTCCTACCCTCCTACAGTCTGAAGTCTGTGTAAGAGTTGTTTGGAGATTCTGGTGTAGAGATTGTTGCGGTAGTCCAGCCTGCTGGTGATAAGTGCTTGCATGATGGTCCGTCTGGTGTTCTGTAGCAACCATTTGAAGATCTTTCGCAGTAGCATGCATAGAATGTGAAAGTAGGAAGTGCACACTGCGTTGACCTGAGCTGTCATGTTGAGCTTATCGTCTAGGATGATCCTTAGATTTCTTGTGTGATCTGTGGGTGTTGGTCCTAACTCTGACAGCCACCACCTGGAGTCCCATGGGAAGGTCTTGTTGCTGAAGACTAGTACTTCCGTCATGTTGGAGCTGAGCTTCAGGCAGTTGGTTTGCATCCAGTCTGCTACTATTGTCATGCAGTTAGTGCTATTAGCTTTGGTGGTGGTTGTCTTGCTCATCAGGGAGAGGATGAGGTGGCATTAATGGCATAAGAGATGACGGTGATGTCTTGTGATTGGATGATGTTGGCAAGCATTGTCATGTATATGTTGAAAAAGGGTGGGGCTGAGGTAAGATCCCTATGAGACTCTGCATATAATTCTCTTGGTCTCTGATGTGAACGGTGGCATTCTGACCCTTTGGGTTCTACCGTGAGGCAGGAACAGATCCATTTAAGACAGGATCCTTGTATGCCAATCTCATGGTGTCTTCTGATGAGGGTGTTTTTGGAGACATTGTTGAAGGCCACAGAGAGGTGGAGGTCAGCTGTTTCTCCTCGTTCTAGGATGATTCGAATGTCGGCGGTGGCCGTGATGATTGCTGATTTCGTGCTATGCTTCTTTCTGAATCATGCTTAAGTGTTGTCTAAAATATGGTGAAGTTCGAGGTGGGTTGTGAGCTGGTTGTTGATGGCCTTCTCAATCACTGTGGCTGGTATGGAAGCAGGGAGATGGGTCGGAAGTTGCTCAGTTGTTTTGGGTCAGTTGTGGGCTTCTTGAGGATGGCGTTGATTTCTGCAAGTTTCTATTCATCCGGGAAAGTGGCGGACATGAAGGAGGTGTTGATGATGCAGGTCAGGATGGTGCTGATTGGTGATGTTCCCAGGTTTTATATGTGGTGGGGGTATGGGTCCGCTGGGGCCCCTGAGTGGATGGTGCACATGTTTGCAGCTTTGTTGTTTCTGGTGAGTGTTGTCCATTCGGTCAGTTGGCCATCTTGGATGGTGGTGGGTAGGGTAGAGATGAGTTCTCTGGGGTTGGGTTGATTGCTGAAGTTATTGTAGATGTTTGTGATTGTGCTGTGGAAGAAGTTGGATAGGTTGTCACAGAGTTGTTGGGAGGCAGCGATGTTGCTGAAAGTGGCTGAGGGGAGGTGAAATCCTTGTTGATCGAGAAGAAGCTGTTGGAGCTTAATTCGAAGCGGTCTACTAGTGCTTTTTTCTTTGTGTCTCTTATTTGCTAGTGTTAGCATCTGAGTGCAGCCTTGTAGATAGTTATGTTGGTGGTGTCATGGCAGACTCACCATTTCCTTTTGGTTTAGTGTAGTTTTGCTACTAATAGGAATTTGTGAACTTTTCAAGGAGTTCACATGCACAATTGCACCTGGTGCAAGGTTCCATGTAGATTTCCTGGGAAATTACATGATTTTCTTGTTGGAATTTATTCTTTCGGCGAACAAAGCAAACACAAGGAGAAGATGGACGGAGCGGTTCCAGGCTCTCACCCCCAGTCACAGATCTGGGTTGAATACATCATCATTCTTTAGCTCACTTCGCCACCTCAGTTCAGACCCAGCTATATGCAATCAGTCTTGACCCTGTGCCTCATGGGAACCGTCCAGCCCAAACTGCCAAGCCAGGTCTTACCTGAACCTGAAACAAGCATTCTGGGACCGGTTTCTGGGTAACACCCTTCATCATCCAGGCTAGCTTGAATCCAGTGGCAAAGTGAGCAAGGGACCCACGTCTGGGCATATTCTGCCAACTAAGGGCGAACAAAGCAAACACAAGGAGATGATGGACGGAGAGTTGAGAGGACCTGGCCTGACAGTTCGGGCTGGACTGTTCCCATTGGGCGCAGGGTCAAGACTGATTTGCAAAGGGCTGGGTCCAAACTGGAATGGCATGGTGAGCAAAAAACGATGGATTTAGGCCCAGATCTCTGTACTGGGTTGAATGTATGACATTGTTCTGCATTCTGTCCATCAATTGCTCTTTTTGGAATTTATTATCTCTGCACGAGGTTCTCTCTGGCAGAGAACTGCATGTAGGAGGAAAAGATTGTCCTGTGCAAGTGCGCATTTCTTTGTTTTCCCCCTGGGGAACCCCTTTTATGTACACCCTGAACAAGTTTGGGGGGACACATTTCCCTTTCCACCCTGAAAATATTTACTTCAGCACTTGGATGAAGTAGATATCTGACCTTTTCTATGGTGAAAACGATAATTGTAGTAGTTTCTGAATGCCCACAAATATACTTGTTTTTGGGCGTTCACAAACTTCCAAGCCTAACAACACCTTGGAATGCCTAGGAACGCCCTGAATCCCATCACCTTAGTGGGATTTGTGGGTGCAGCACTTGTGTTTGAGAGCTCCACAAACATAAAAGGGCTTAAGTCTGCCAGGAATCTCTTTATGCTTTCCTGACAAGCATAACTGATGGGAATTCAGTCGTAAACTTAAGTTTCCGGCTAGACGTACCATTGTGGATAGGTCCCATAATCACTAAGTGGTGAGAAAAGAATGGTCAATTTGATATGCTTGGACATGTTCTTTTCATGGATTGGCTAAGAAAGCTCTTGGAAGTTGGTAATTGGTTGTAGGGCTTCAGAGAGGAGGAAATGTGCCACTTGGACAGGGCTTTCTTGATACATGTCCTCCCTTCTTTCAGTAGGAATGCTCAGGTTACAGAAGCAAAGAGACCCCAACTGTCTATTGTACATCTCAGGGTTCCATTGCTGGTCCTAAAGCAAAGATAAGAGACTGGTGTACCACATCACAATGATCAGGTCAAGTGAGTAGACTCATCCCCAAGGTGAGTTCAGCATTCCCAGAACCCACAGAAATGTGTGTAGTGCGATACAACAACAGACATACAGCCTATGCTTGCATCACAAGAATTCCCCTTCTTATTGTCTCCCCACTCCAACATTTCTCTTCCACTGCTCCCAAAGTCTGAGGTTCCTGGCCAGGAACTCTGATGCTGGTGCAGAGCATCTCTTTGAATAAACAAGCTGTATTGTTTTGCAGCCCCAATTTCAAGATTTAAATATCATGCTACAAAAATGTCATAGCAAGAATATGGACTGTAAAATATTGTGAAGGTAAGTATGTATAGGTAAGTATAGATGTACTATATTTGACTGCACATGTTTGTACCATGACAATATATATCTTCAAGGTTAAGGTGACCACCTCCCTTCAGGTTATTGCAAGCACTGTTTCTAGTCCAGGACTTTTGTGTGATAGCCTAAAGCATTCTGGATGTTGGTGTCTTGTACTAGATTCATCGTGGTGAGGTCCACCTACCCCATGTATTAGATTTGTTGGGCATGGAATTGAGGAAGACAGAGAATGAATCAACTGGTTTTTCTCTATTGTCTTTTAAACCTGTGTGAGGTCTTGGAAATTATAAGGACAGTAGACTGTTTTGAGCACCTCTTGGAGTGCCAACATTTGTAAGGAAGAAACAGTTCAAACTGCTGGACAAAGAGAAAAAGAGAACTGCGATTAGAAATCCGGCCCTGTCAAACGGTGCACTAATTAGATCTACTCGCTTTGGGCTTATTTGTAACATTCTATCATAAAACTGACTATGCATGCAATGCTGACTGGCTGAGGACTTTGTGATGCTGCATTAGAGTCTGTATAGAACTCTGGGTGCCTACAACATTTAGTGTAAATGGAGTAAGATTTCAAACTAGTCACACTGCAACGTATTCTAGGAATTGTATGCATTCATTTTAACATGGAGGCTCATCTGCTCCTCTTCCATCTGTCACCAGTTAGATGCCAGGAAATGATAACTGATTTTCATCCTGCAGCCTCCCAGTAACGTTTTAGAAAGTATGCTGTTAGCAGTGCTCAAAATGCAGCAACGTCAGATGCTTTTGTGGAGCCGTGGAGTCAGGGGGCAAACATTTAGTGGCCCTTATTGGTTTCACATCCAAGCTGCAGTTTCTAAATGAGGAAACAAATATACTGAGGAAATGTAAACCATGGCATTTGTTGCTACCTAGCATTAGCAGAAACTCAAGGAAAAGCTTAAGCCTGATTTTTGTAATGGTAAATGCATGGTGTAATATGAGCACATGTATAGTTCCTCCCCTACAGATGGCCCTGTCTCAATGGGCATACACCTGTTCATTTTTAGCAATGATTCTCAGATAGGATAAACCTACTAACGACACTGGTTGTGCCCAAAGTGATATCAGAAAGAACCCTTCAGTCTTATGGGCCAACACTATTGGTCTGGTAGTCTTTATCTGACTACACTTTCTATGGATTTATGAATGCATAATGCCACGCTATTGTAGATCTAAGAAAGATGTGGCAAGAAAGCTGTGGTTTTTGCATGTCGGCTTGCCGACAAAAAGCGGATGCTGATCTTTGTGAGGTACCTTTGAAGGAGGCAAGTGCCCTAGAATCCCTGCTTTCATTGTTTACTAGAGACCTCAGCTTCTAGCCATGCATGCTTCACCATGGTCTCCATCAAGGACTGCTGAAGATATGTGTGCTGGTATAACCATTCTATCCTGGTTCTGTTTTTTTAGCTTTGTAGCTTATTAATACTTTATCTTATGGGGCATCTAGCCATTCCTTCTACTCTATTATCCTCCTACAGTGTGACAGCAAAGTCTCCACCTAAAATTATTAAAGATGGGAAATTTGTCAGTGCAATTATTAAATCTCTAGCTGGGTGTGGATCATCCACTATCTGGTCATAGTGGAAACGAATAGAAAGTTCCTCTGACCTCTCATCCATAGAAAATGGAAGCCATCCTCATTGTCAATGACCACTTCGTGGCAGCCTCTGGGACCGAGAGTAGCGAACCTCTAGCACCCATTGATATTTTCACAAACGTTTTTTTTTAGCTGTAAGGTACATCTCATGCAGTAAAACGATATCACCCTTTGACTGATTCAAAAGATTCATGAAAATATTCTGTTTTTCTCTTGCAATTTAATGATTCACATTTTTCACTTTAGTTTTTATTTATTCCTATTTGTCTTTGTGATCACACAGTCCTTACTCACTACTTTCTTTAAATTTATGCCAATTATCTCCTCTATTTTTTTTTTCAGTTTTACCCTTTGATTTTGCCACCAGCCACCTTTCTATCCCCTACTATGCATTTCTTTGCTTTTGTAAAAGTGGGCAGGGGTCTCCCGCCCCATTCTTGTAATAAGGTGCTCTGAGGCATTCCATCAAAGAGGAAGGTCTGGCTATGGTCTCACTTGAATGTTCTAGCCCACTCCATATCCTTGAATATGAACCCCTAATATCTTTTTTTAGTGAGGGCTCTTTCTTTCTTACTGTCAGTTCCTAGCTTTATAAACCACTACCTAACATTCCAAAATTCAACTAACACCAACATACTGATCATTACATATCCGTATTAATATTTGGAAAAGTTCCCTGAAACGTATTATCTTAAGATGCATGTCATTCTTTTACAGCTGCATGTGTTGTTTGCAGCCTGCATCTCTGAAACTTCCTAAGACATTTTGAAGTTCCCTGCCAGCGTGCATTCAATTTAGATTGCTTAACAATGTGTCCCCTTTTGCCTACAGCCTTAAATTCCATAAGCAAGCTTAACATGTATTGACCTCTTTGCCTCGTCTATAATTGTAGGCGTTAAAAAATTCAAATAAAATAACTTGCACAGGCTTAATTAAATATTGACACCCTTCCTTTTTCCAGAGCATGTTGATTTATCCTATATTCTTAACAGGAGGCAATTACTATGTGGGAGGTCCCACATTATATTAGTATTTAGAAATGGGATTAAGAGGACCATGCAATCATCAGATCACGCTCCGATCTGGAAGAATCATGAACTATTATATATTTAATCGAATTACTGAGGAATATATACTTTCAAGCATTTTGATCAGCATCCTCTGGGATCCCCATGAACCATAGACTACTCCTAGCATGATTCTGTAGGTGTTTATTCCTCTGCTTAAGCTTTCTCAAAGCCGCAACAGTCTCAATCATTCTAGAAAATCACACTTCAAGGGATCCAGCCATATCTTCAATGGCTCTTACCCTATTTTCTGCAAAAGATTAGGAAAGTCTTTTCAGAACTTGTACAACATTTGGCTCCTTACAGTCAACTGCCATTTCTCTTCTTCCCTTTTTCCTCAACTTTGGTGAAGATCATTCACAATAGGATCGAGTGATGGTCTGACTCATTAGATGCACTCAGGAGCATATCATCAAGGAGGCGATATAAAATTATCGCCGCTTTTGCGTCCGTTTTCGGACAAAAAGCGGCGATAAATTTATCACCTAATCAGCAAGGTCACAATATCGCGTGAATCCTTGCATTATAGCCTATTTACTGAACGCCCAGCTTTGCATCTCTAATGAGATGCAAAGTGGGCGTTCCTGCCCTGACATTACTGGAGAAATGTCGCTAAGCGACATTTCTCCAATTATCAATGGGCACGCTAACCTGCAGAGCGACAAGCAAAGTAGCGATAACCTCTGTTATCGCTACTTTCCTTACGCCTGCTTCAAGACTGACTTAGCCATGATATCCTATGTAAGGTGGATATCATGTCTAAGTATGCCTATT
This sequence comes from Triturus cristatus, assembly GCF_964204655.1. NCBI lineage: Eukaryota > Metazoa > Chordata > Amphibia > Caudata > Salamandridae > Triturus > Triturus cristatus. The sequence continues at coordinate 937,656,440 of NC_140587.1, read as the reverse complement.
TACTGAACGCCCAGCTTTGCATCTCTAATGAGATGCAAAGTGGGCGTTCCTGCCCTGACATTACTGGAGAAATGTCGCTAAGCGACATTTCTCCAATTATCAATGGGCACGCTAACCTGCAGAGCGACAAGCAAAGTAGCGATAACCTCTGTTATCGCTACTTTCCTTACGCCTGCTTCAAGACTGACTTAGCCATGATATCCTATGTAAGGTGGATATCATGTCTAAGTATGCCTTGCCCGATCATCAAGCTATCGCCAAACTTTGTGAGATTATCGCTGGATTCCCAGCGATAATCTCTGATTTGGCAGTTAGCGCTTGGAATTTTATCGCTTTTGATATAAGCGTTGCTAATAGCACGCTATCTCAGCGATAAAATTCCACGTTACCCGGCGATAATTATACTAGCGCTAAGTGCGCTTAGCGATAATTATCGCTGGTCCTTGATGATATGCCCCTCAGTTTCTTATATGAATTTCACTCAGAAGATAGATCTGGGGAGGTTGGAGCATGTCTAATCTGTTCCCTAACTTGCTTCCCCTTTGTCCCTATTTTTTATTTTGTTCTGGATCGAGAATCAATTGATCAGTGATACATGAAACAGTATCACTTATGATTTATGTGAGCTTGCACTCAGAACATGCTTTCACTTTCTCAATTACTCGAGGAAATTTCGAAAATCCTGTTCAAATAATCCCCTCTTCATTTGATCATAATTCTGCTAATAGGAATGCAGTCTGCATCAGTGAGAGTAGTGGAAAGCTTTGTCATCTGATTAACATTATACGGTGCAGGATTTATCCTCTGTCTTTTTCTTTGTTCCCCCCTTTATCTACTTTTTCCTTAAGGGCTTGTTGGTGTGGAGACTCTGAGTTGAACATTTGGAGAAGTGCAATCTTTGTGAATGCAGTGTCCTCCAGGTGAGGTCCTTGTCAAAGAGATGTTTTTCTTTCTCCTGTATTTTTCTGCTGCTCTGAATTTGTCAGTTCTCCGGCAGCAGGCTCTTCCTGCTAGCAGTACCGACGGATAGAGCAGTGCTCGCCTCCTGAGCGGTTGCCAGGTAGAGGTGAGGTTCTGTACCCAGCAATAGCGGTATCTACTATTGTGCCCTTATCAAGGAGGCATTTGCTTTGTCCTCAGACCCGCTATATGATATGGGACTGCTACTTTAGCGACATTAGTTTTTACTGAGACCACTCTTCATCAACACGGAAAGTTGTACTATTTTGGAGTTATTATTCACCAATGCGCATGCCCTGAACGAAACGCGTTGGCTGAGATTCTCTATATATTTTTGTCGGATTATCATAATAAAGAACATTCTTTTCGTTGAAGAAAACTGACCACTTGGTATGATTTAAATGGAATATTATGCATTGCACCGCTCCATTCTCTCTTAACTCTTTGCTCTGAATTTGTTCCACTGCTCATATTCCTCTTCATCTTCCCACATATTTTTTGTCCAGATCTACTCCCTCTTCCTCTTGTTTGGACAGAGTCTCGGTCTGGGCACTGATTTCATTATTTGCCTGAAGGGCCTTCTATCAGGTTAATTTTTGTTTCATTGCTGTAGATGGGTTGGGGTTTTGCTTTAGAGAAGCCACACCCCACCTCTATTTCTATCTTTGTTTTGGTTCATAACAGGGATACTGAGCAGGTAGCTGAAATAGAAGAGTTGTTCATATTTTTTATTTAGAAAATAACAGATATGCCAGGTATAGACCTAATTGCCCATTCTCTATAAATGTAATGAGCTTGAGAAAGTGTGACGTGATTCTATTACTTTGGTCTCCTCCTTTTTGTCACAACCCCTCATTTCAGTTAATTTCAGTTGGATTTTAGTCATTAAGGGGCTTTCTCTTGATATTTGTTGTATATTTTCATGCTCTCTTTTTGCATTTTAACTTCTATATTTTGGTTCTTTATATTCACACAGTACCAGGTGAGAGATTCTTAAAAGGTGAGTGTCACAAGCTTCATTCTCACCTCATTAGCAGCCAGCTCTTGAGCCTATTCCTTTCTGGGGCATCGTGGTATTGTCAGCACCTCCTACTGCTTCAGTCACTTCAGCTGGTTTCATTGAGCGGCCTACATTATCTCTAAAAATAACACCCATACAGATACAAGGCACTCCTCGCCAACCACAACTGTACCTCCTTCTAGGTCCTCTGGGCTACTTTGCACTACATCTCATCTTGCTTCTGCGATAGGCCAATACACAAGGCAAGAATCACAGGCTGTATGAGAGGTTATTTATGTCTGCCTTGCTTCTAGAGGGTAGTGCTTCCTTCATGCCTTATAGCAGTTTCTAGGAAGGATGGGCCTCTGACAGAGGCTCACAGAAAAGATAGTAATGCAGCTGAGCAGGCATTGTAACTGTAATTGCATTTATATAGTGCTTACTTCCCCGGACGAGGCGTTGTAACGCTTTTTCGGCGAGTAGCCCGCTACACCGGAACCCAAAAAGGATTAATAGTGAATTAGTATAGGGAGATATTAAATACATTTCAGCGGTTGACATGTGAGTTTGTATTTGGATTGAAAAAGGATAGTGGAGGGGTAGAAGAGGGAAGAGGTTGCATTTATATAGCGCTTGCTACCCCTGATGTGGTTTCAAAGAGCTTTTTGGCGGGAAGAACGCTACTCTTGAACCCAGACAGGTTTAGTGGGAAATTAGTATAGGGAAATATGAAATGTATTTGACTGGTGGACATGTTAGTCTGTTAGTTGGATTGAAAAGGATAGTGAAGACTATTCTTACTGTAGGAATGTGGGCAGGGGATCAAATATACCGAGGGCACATCTAACTCTCACAACCTCATTCCTGGGAAAATGTAATCAGCCAAAGAAAGTAGAGATTACTAAAGTGCAATACCTACTGGGGCCCTGGCGAGCATGCCTACAGAAGCCTCAGTATATGTCCCTATTAGGGAGAGTTAGTAAGACGTATCTGACATACTGGCTCTGAAGGCACAAGAGTGATGTCTTCAGATCTGTAGACTATATCGTTTTCCCTGAAAGGTTTAACAATAGTTCACCAATTATGGACATGGTGGAAAGAGATATACCAAACCAGGACAGAGACCTTAAATATTCATGGAGCAGAGAGACCTCCTCCCAATGTTCTGGCAGGCTTGCATCTTTTCATTTTGGTTTTTGAAAGGAATGATAAATTAATTTAGGCTCTACTGATGCATATGAGAGATTAAGGCGAGGAGGGTGTCTTGTAACTGTGGTGCAGAATTATTGCTACCCAGTTCTACCAGCACTTTGGAGAAAGCAGAGAGCAAGGAGAACATTAGTAGAGAAGGTACAAAGATGGATATCATTTCCTAACAGTCAAAGCAGAAAGGAGGTCCTGCTTTCACCAGTAAAGGTACTATGATGCCGTACTATGATGCCGCTACCCTGCTCATAACAAGGAGAGTGGCAAGGGATTTCTGGGTGCTCCTCTTTAAATAAAACCTGATACGCTGTTTATGGCACAGGCTCCAAGGCCAAGAATAGATTGTGCAATATGTGGTCTGGCCAAATAGGATAAGACAGAGGCAACTTCAAAGCAGGCTTATTTCACTCAGCGAACTAAAAAGGCACAGGAGGGTGCAAAGAGGAGAATGTGACCAGTTCGATAAAAGAACTGCCAAGGACAAAGTAATAACTGCATAATCATTGACCATGGTGAAGGAAACGTCTGGAAGACCCTGAGAAGGAGCATTATACTGGACTGAAATCACTTCAAACTAATAATTTTATTAACCTTCCACTGTAAACCAGCTGCTGGACTAAAATGATCACGTGGCCAAAACCCATTGCTGACAAAGGTATACAATGATTAACACCCCATCTTGTGAACCCCAACTTCCATCTTCCTTTTCTTTGCTGCTATATACTTTCCTGCCTGTGTGTGTAGGGCCTTATCAGGCACCACGACAAAACGTGAAGTAACAGTCCCTCACCGCAAATCACTCTAAACTGAGTTGCACTATGTGTATGCTGAAGTGTGGAGAAGTGTGGCTCAATGGTTAGAGCGGCAGACTCTGATGCAGAGGTCTGGCCCGGGACCAGGGTTCAATTCCCGCCTTGGCAGGTCTTGGGCTCAATTTCCTCGGACCCGTTATTTCTCGCCTCGGTGCCTATTCTAATCATGGGTCCCACTCTAGGCAATAGCTTGCTTAATCTCCACAACAGTGCTGGAATGCCTGGCTTCACCTTGGGGGTGCCCAGGAGTGGACATTTCACAGGGAAAAGCCAGGAAGGGTTCCACAGCGGTATGAGTACAGTGCCAGGACACCCTAGGGTAGCAGTGCGCTATACAAGTACAACACATTTACATTTACATATGCTATGTTTAACTTGCGTTCTTATGATTTGTCTTGTACTTTTGGGGCATATTATCAAGGACGGCATTAAAATTATCGTTGCTTTAGCGGCAGAAAACTGCCGCTAAAACGGCGATAATGGGCTTGATAATATGCCGCAGAGAATTCCCATAGAAGCCCATGTTGACACCAGAACATGGGCTTCTATGGGAATTCTCCAGGGCATATTATCAAGCCCATTATCGCCGCTTTAGCGGCCGTTTTCTGCCTCTAAAGCGGCGATAATTTTAATGCCGTTTGTTGATAATATGCCCCCTAATTATTTCACGAAAGGCCTGGTCTGCTGATGGGTGCTAAAGAAAATCTTTAAAACTTGACAAAAACAATAAGAACCTCATTACAAGAGTTCTAGTCATACTGAGAGGTATTCCTGTTTCCAGAATTACTACGGGCATATCTACAAGGCGGCGATATAAAATTATCGCCGCTTTTGTGGCCGTTTCCAGCTGAAAAGCGGCGATAATTTTATCGCTATATCAGCAAGGTCACGCTGTCGCGTGAAACCTTGCCTTAGCGCCTGAATTCCTAACGCCCATCTTTGCATCTCTAATGAGATGCAAAGTGGGCATTCCTCCCCAGGATAACGGGAGAAATGTCGCTAAGCGACATTTCTCCTATTATCAAGCCTCACGCAAAGCACCATAGCGACAAGAAAAGTAGCGATAACCTCTGTTATCGCTACTTTCCTTATGCCTGCTTTGAAACTGACTTAGCCATGATATCCTATGGAAGGTGGATATCATGGCTAAGTATGTGAGGCCCTATCAGCAAGCTATTGCCAAACTTCCTGGGATTATCGCTGGGTTTCCAGCGATAATCTCACATTTGGCAGTTGGCGCTAGGATTTTTATCGCTTTTGAGATAAGCGTTGTGTTGTGTAGTGTCCTTTTATTAGTATTATGCTTGTTGGAATTCCCTGATGTCAGTACGTCCGTCTGTGACCCATCTTTACACGTTGCTAATAGCACGCTATCTCAGCGATAAAAATCCACGCTAGCCGGCGATAATTATCCTAGCGCTAAGTGCGCTTAGCGATAATTATCGCCGGTTGTTGATATGCCCCCAAATCTCGGGGTCTCTGTAAGTCTGGGATGAGGGAATACCGCATTATTACAAGTAGGACCCCGAGGGTGACTTTCGAAGTGGGAAATTACTACAGGAATCATGAGTTTTAGCTCCCTATTATCATATTCATTCTCTATTGTTTGTCCATTTCTCCACCCGGCAACTTCACCAGTTATTTAGAGAATTACTCACCATTTAGGCAGGTAATTCAGTGGGACATGGAGACAGTATCAATAAGAATAGTAAGACTCTCTCACTGAGCTGGTAAAATGACTATGAAGGAGAAGCTCTGACACCTAAACGGAGACACACTTTGGTGGATGAGGCAAGCAAGGGGGAATGTAATCAAGCAGGGAAAGCATGCTGACACAATGGGTACAGAGGTTCTGTTGGACCTGGCCCTTTTTGAAGGGTCATCCCTAAACTTTTTGCATTCCTCCTGTATTTTTTCTGACCTGGTGTTGGCTGATTTATGACTCTGGGCACCTTACCACTGCTGACCAGTGCTAAGGTGCATATGCTCTCCCTATGGTAAAATGTATACATTGATTGGTGTCCATGATTGGTTTATTTGGTTTACTGTCAGCCCCTAGTAAAGTGCACCAGGAGTGCCAGGGCTTGTAAATACAAATGCTGCTGGTGGGCTTGCAGCACTGGTTGTGCCACCCACAGAAGCGGCCTAGTAAAATGTGTCTAGGATCTGCCACTGCAGAACCTGCGCGCAGTCTGATACTGTCGCGCTGACTGCGCAAGTGCACCCACTTGCCAGTCCCTAAACCTTCCCTTAACTACATATTAGTCACCCCTCTGGTAGGCCCAAGGGCAGGGTGCATTGTAGGCATAAGGTAGGACATGCCCTGATGTGTGTGGCATGTCTTAATAGTGAATTACAGCCATTTTCGTTTTTCACTATTGAAGGCTACCTGCTCTCCATAGGCCAGAATGGGCTACTGGAATTACTACACCCTGTAATCCCAGTGGACTCATAGAGCATGGTAGACAATTATGTTTAGTATGCCTGAACTCAGAATAATAAAATACTTCTTTTAGTAAAGTTTATTTTAATATCCTGTGTTTGTAAATACTACTTTTAGAAAGTTAGTATTTACTGATCTGGCCATTCAGTCCGCCTCTGCGCTGTGTGTGTGTGTGTTCTGCCTAGCAACAGTAAGGAGCAGGGCTGGGGAATTCCAGGAGACAGGCTGGCTGCCAGGTGGTGGGTAGAGAGATTACACCAGGATGGGTGGGAGGAGTCCACCCTTGACTCTGAATAGACCTGTGCTCTGACAGCACAAAGCCGGCGCCGCCCCCTGTGGGGCGGCTGATGTCTCTGCCCTGCTGCTGAAAGGAAAGAGCAGAGTCACCATAACAAAGTGCTCCAGAACTGGACTGAGCCAGGCCCAGGCCCCCTGGCGCTAAAGAACAAAAGAATCGCACTATAAAAGTAGGAGCCTGGCTCCTAAGAAATCAGATCCTGTTTACGCAACGACGAACCTCTGCCTGAAGGAGAAGGACCTGGAGAAGCTGAAGGAGGAATACTGTCTCTCTGCCTGAGAGACTGGCCTGCAGTGGGTGCCTGTCTGCTGGAAGGAGAGGAAAAGACTGAAGGAAAAAGACTTTGAATCAACTTGTGCTGAACAATCTCCAAGGGCTTGCTTGTGAACTTGCCCCCTGATCTGCGCCCCAGGAACAGTGGGCGCAACCTACCCCCAGAAGAGGAGAAGTCGCTGGACGCCATCCCGTGACGCTGATCCCCAGAGAACCTGTGTGCCTCTCCCCCTTTCTCTACACCGCGACGTCTGTCACCTGGGACTACCACGAGCACCGCAAGGACCTACCTACCTGGTCCAAGCACCGCAAGTACCAGCCCCTCCGAGCCGTAGCTCGCAACGCGGAGAAAGGCACCTGAAGGCCTGCGCACCGAGCCCTGGCAACCCTGCGCCGTCAAGATCACCGCGAGGCCCTGTGCACACTTGTGATCCCCTGAAAAGCTGATCGCGCTGCAACAGCGCTGTGGATTGCCCCGGAGCTGCTTCCCCCTCCTCTGCCCTTGGTCGTGTGGCTGAGACCTTTTTCGGGTGCCCCACGAAGCACCGCCGCCCTCTGACTGCGAGGGACGACACCGCGACGTGGGACACCGCTCCGTCGAAACCCGAGGCCGCTGGGGCCATCCCCGTGCGAACAAAAAGGTATTGGTGGCTTCGCGCGCTAAATCCCGGCCCGTACTAGCCTTTGTACGAACCGTGCCAGCATTAGAAGTATTTGTGATTTAGTGCGCTGTTTGTACGGCCCGTGCCTGCCTTGTACGGACCGTACTTACATCTGACGTGTTTTGAGCCGTCCTGCCTTGCCAGTATCCTGGGATTGCATCATACTGCCCGTGTACACACAGGCATCCTGTTTGAATCGTACTGTGTGCATCATAGTACGAGCCGTACCGACCGTACTTACATCTGGAGGAGCTTGTGTTTACTTTGGAACCGTACCTGCCTTTGGCATATGGGTGTCTGGGGCCGTAGTTCACCCCTACTGCTCCCTGTTCGCACCGTATTGACCCGCTCTGAGTTCGCACCGTACTGAGGAAGCCGTGTTCGCACCGGACCGGTGCTTCCCTCCAGGTACGGAGCGTCCCTGACAGTCCGAACCGTACCCGCATAGAAAAGCATTACCGGTGCTCACTCGAGAAGAGTGAGACTCGGCAAGCGTACTCGTGCTCACGCGAGAAGCGTGAGAAACGGCAAGGTCCTGTTAAAACCTTGCCCAGAGCACCCCAAAGGCGCTACGAAGTGCGCAGAAGACCTAAAGAACTTGATTTTAATCAGAACTTTGCCATTATTAAGACCTGTGGACTACCTTTGAGCATTTAAAGAGTAACTGGATTATTTCCCCAAGAAACTGTATTTATGCAACCTGCCTGAAAGAAAACCTTTTATATAAAGAAATATATTTTACTATAAATACAGCCTTATGTCTTTGTGTGGTGGGGAGGTGATTATTGTGTGGGACAACTTGAACGCTTTACCTTATGCCCTCTGGAAATTTAGCCTGACTGCTCGCGCCACGTTACCTAGAGGGTGAGCAGGGGTTATTTTTAAAGAGGTGATCCTTTGCCCTGACTTAGAGGAAAGGGTCCCTGCTTGTCGCAAGTGCATACCTGCGCCAACCAGAGACCCCGGATTCTAACATTGGTGGCAGCGGTGAGGATTTACGGATTTGCGTTCTTGGTGTCTGCACAGTGATTACTAACCATTGCACAGTAGACAGCCCAGTAGCTTGAGCCACAGAACTTTTTATTTTTGCTTGCCAAGAGAAGACGATCCCTTGTGTTTGGAGTCATGCCGGGCCCAAACAGCATAGAGAAAACCGCGCTGAAAGCCTGGATTGAATCAAGGGGTGCAACCAAGGAAGTTACACCATTGAAACCAGCGGGAAGTGTTCGCAGTTTTGGTAGAGGCCTGTCGCCAGAGGAGCTGGCAGACAGACAGGCCACCAGGGATCACGAAGTATTGTTGGCAAAGCTGGAAGTAAATGCCCAACTGGAGCTAGAGAGCAAGAAGCTGGCTCTGGAAGAAAAGAAAATGCAAATGGAGCATGACTTCCTAATGAAGAAATATGATATGGAGCTCGAGAGGCTTGAGGCCATGAGTGTCTCAGCCCAGCAACAAGAAAGGTGCGTAGCTCAGAGATTGAGCTTTTCTGAGTGGGAGGAGGAATCCAGCTCAGATGGTGGCAGCAGTATTGAATTCTCTAGTGTTGAAAGAGTAGTACGCACACCCAGAGATGTGGCGCCTGACTTGAAGGAGGGGGTTAACACACACCAGGAGGTTCAAGGGCATGAGGTAGCTCCAGTAGTGCGCAGTATCCCTGAAGGGAATAGGGTAACTGGCGCAGGGGTTCATAGTCCTAGTGGCGGGAGGGACACTCTACTGGCTCTAGATGAGAGGCGCAGGGAGAGGGGTTCCCCCAACATTGAAGTCCTGGTAGGTGAGTGTGAAGACCGCCCAGAAGAGTGTGGGTTGTGTGACAGAGACAGTCAGATACTGTCTTGCCAGTCTCAGGAGAGTGGTGTGGAGTACGTGTGTGAGGCACTGGATGGTAAGGTGATGGCTAGTTTGGTTAAAACTGCTAGGGGGCTGTGTGATCCAATGGTGGGAGAGCATATTTTAAGTCCCTGTTTTCCAGAGCTACGTCAACACCTGCTGGAGAGTGAGTTCTCTGACCGCAGAGAACTCACATTGGAGGCAGACCTTTTGGTGGATTCCAGAGGGTCTGGAGAGGCATTGGGGAGTGACCCTGTGGGGAGTGGCTCAGGTATCTTCCAACCCAGAGTGGTGGAAGTGGTGCAGAGTAGCCCAGCTAGGTCCCATGGTAGTGGGAGGGGTGTAGGGGCTCACGTCCTGTCTCAGTGGAGAAGGAGTGAGTGTGGGGCTGCGTGCCCCCAGGTGCCCGAAACCCAGTCTCAGAGCCTGGATGGTTCTTTAAGGGAACACCAGGCGGGGAGCCTAGGCTGTCCTGATGGGCCGCCCGTTGAGGGGGATCCCCTAGTGTCTGGTGAGCTGGGAGTGTCTGTAAGCAGGCCTCCATCAGTTCTGGTGTCTGGCAGTACCGCTCCAGTTGGGAGGGTGCAGAGGTCCAGATTGAGGGGTGAGAGGGGGAAAGAGTCCCCAGTGGAAGAACCAGTGGGTCAGGGGCCAGCCAGAAGGGCTGCGTCCCCCGTGAGTGACCATGGTGACACCACTTCTGTCCTGGGGGATCTTCAGGCACTGTCAGATGGACAGGGGTCGGGAGATCAGCGCCAGGCAGACTGTCACACGACACATGAGTTATGTGTCACCCTCAGGGGGGGCATGCGTGCTCCCCGGGAAGTCCTGGTGCGCCAGGCGAGCGTTCAACCGCATGGGTTGGACCCAGGGTTGGGAAGCCAGGTTCAGGTGTTGTCTGACCTGGAGGGTGGGACCACTGTAATCAGTGTCCTGACCCATGTTGCTTCTAGGGGTACCACGCCAGTTGGGAGTGGGCAGTACTCTGGAAGGGGGTGCAGAGGGAGGGAGTCCTCGCCTCTGACCCCGGCTCAACTAAAGGGTTTAGACCCTAGGTTGAAGGGCCAGGTTCAGGGTGTCACCCCTGACCTGGGCACCCAGTTGCAGGATAGAACCCCTGAACTGGTGGGCGAATTGCGCAGGACACCTGCCACAGGGGCCGTGGCAATTCTGGAAGGGGGTGCCACTCCAGGTGGGAGGGTACAGAGCCCCAAGGAGGAGGACCGGGAGTGGGAGAGCCCACCCCAGTCTTTGGTCCAGCCGCTGGGTACAGTCCCGGGGCTGGTGGGTCAGTGCCAGGATGTCATACCTGACCTGACAAGGGGGAGAATGGACAAAGGGTGCCAAGCACCTGGGGCTACTGCCCCCCGCTCCCTGGCGCCACAGAGGATTGAGAGCCCTGAGAGGCATACGGCCTGGGTCTCATCCCTGACTACTGTCAGTGGCCACTGTAGCATTTTGCTGTCTCTCTGGTTGGACACACCTGTGGGCCAGTTAAGGTTAGGTGCTGCACAGGTGGTGTCCACAGGCGAGGAGAAGGGTTCCCCATGGATTGGCTTGGTGGGCCCTGAGAGTATGGACAGAGGGAGTCCGATAGGTTCAGATTGGCGTAGAAATGGAGTCTGCCCCTGCAGTTGCGGGCCAGGTCCTTGTTCTATCGCCCCAAGCAGGGAAGACCATCACGGTGGTGATTGGTCTACCCTGCGTTTTGGCTGGAAGGGGGTTGTGTTGGACCTGGCCCTTTTTGAAGGGTCATCCCTAAACTTTTTGCATTCCTCCTGTATTTTTTCTGACCTGGTGTTGGCTGATTTATGACTCTGGGCACCTTACCACTGCTGACCAGTGCTAAGGTGCATATGCTCTCCCTATGGTAAAATGTATACATTGATTGGTGTCCATGATTGGTTTATTTGGTTTACTGTCAGCCCCTAGTAAAGTGCACCAGGAGTGCCAGGGCTTGTAAATACAAATGCTGCTGGTGGGCTTGCAGCACTGGTTGTGCCACCCACAGAAGCGGCCTAGTAAAATGTGTCTAGGATCTGCCACTGCAGAACCTGCGCGCAGTCTGATACTGTCGCGCTGACTGCGCAAGTGCACCCACTTGCCAGTCCCTAAACCTTCCCTTAACTACATATTAGTCACCCCTCTGGTAGGCCCAAGGGCAGGGTGCATTGTAGGCATAAGGTAGGACATGCCCTGATGTGTGTGGCATGTCTTAATAGTGAATTACAGCCATTTTCGTTTTTCACTATTGAAGGCTACCTGCTCTCCATAGGCCAGAATGGGCTACTGGAATTACTACACCCTGTAATCCCAGTGGACTCATAGAGCATGGTAGACAATTATGTTTAGTATGCCTGAACTCAGAATAATAAAATACTTCTTTTACTAAAGTTTATTTTAATATCCTGTGTTTGTAAATACTACTTTTAGAAAGTTAGTATTTACTGATCTGGCCATTCAGTCCGCCTCTGCGCTGTGTGTGTGTGTGTTCTGCCTAGCAACAGTAAGGAGCAGGGCTGGGGAATTCCAGGAGACAGGCTGGCTGCCAGGTGGTGGGTAGAGAGATTACACCAGGATGGGTGGGAGGAGTCCACCCTTGACTCTGAATAGACCTGTGCTCTGACAGCACAAAGCCGGCGCCGCCCCCTGTGGGGCGGCTGATGTCTCTGCCCTGCTGCTGAAAGGAAAGAGCAGAGTCACCATAACAAAGTGCTCCAGAACTGGACTGAGCCAGGCCCAGGCCCCCTGGCGCTAAAGAACAAAAGAATCGCACTATAAAAGTAGGAGCCTGGCTCCTAAGAAATCAGATCCTGTTTACGCAACGACGAACCTCTGCCTGAAGGAGAAGGACCTGGAGAAGCTGAAGGAGGAATACTGTCTCTCTGCCTGAGAGACTGGCCTGCAGTGGGTGCCTGTCTGCTGGAAGGAGAGGAAAAGACTGAAGGAAAAAGACTTTGAATCAACTTGTGCTGAACAATCTCCAAGGGCTTGCTTGTGAACTTGCCCCCTGATCTGCGCCCCAGGAACAGTGGGCGCAACCTACCCCCAGAAGAGGAGAAGTCGCTGGACGCCATCCCGTGACGCTGATCCCCAGAGAACCTGTGTGCCTCTCCCCCTTTCTCTACACCGCGACGTCTGTCACCTGGGACTACCACGAGCACCGCAAGGACCTACCTACCTGGTCCAAGCACCGCAAGTACCAGCCCCTCCGAGCCGTAGCTCGCAACGCGGAGAAAGGCACCTGAAGGCCTGCGCACCGAGCCCTGGCGACCCTGCGCCGTCAAGATCACCGCGAGGCCCTGTGCACACTTGTGATCCCCTGAAAAGCTGATCGCGCTGCAACAGCGCTGTGGATTGCCCCGGAGCTGCTTCCCCCTCCTCTGCCCTTGGTCGTGTGGCTGAGACCTTTTTCGGGTGCCCCACGAAGCACCGCCGCCCTCTGACTGCGAGGGACGACACCGCGACGTGGGACACCGCTCCGTCGAAACCCGAGGCCGCTGGGGCCATCCCCGTGCGAACAAAAAGGTATTGGTGGCTTCGCGCGCTAAATCCCGGCCCGTACTAGCCTTTGTACGAACCGTGCCAGCATTAGAAGTATTTGTGATTTAGTGCGCTGTTTGTACGGCCCGTGCCTGCCTTGTACGGACCGTACTTACATCTGACGTGTTTTGAGCCGTCCTGCCTTGCCAGTATCCTGGGATTGCATCATACTGCCCGTGTACACACAGGCATCCTGTTTGAATCGTACTGTGTGCATCATAGTACGAGCCGTACCGACCGTACTTACATCTGGAGGAGCTTGTGTTTACTTTGGAACCGTACCTGCCTTTGGCATATGGGTGTCTGGGGCCGTAGTTCACCCCTACTGCTCCCTGTTCGCACCGTATTGACCCGCTCTGAGTTCGCACCGTACTGAGGAAGCCGTGTTCGCACCGGACCGGTGCTTCCCTCCAGGTACGGAGCGTCCCTGACAGTCCGAACCGTACCCGCATAGAAAAGCATTACCGGTGCTCACTCGAGAAGAGTGAGACTCGGCAAGCGTACTCGTGCTCACGCGAGAAGCGTGAGAAACGGCAAGGTCCTGTTAAAACCTTGCCCAGAGCACCCCAAAGGCGCTACGAAGTGCGCAGAAGACCTAAAGAACTTGATTTTAATCAGAACTTTGCCATTATTAAGACCTGTGGACTACCTTTGAGCATTTAAAGAGTAACTGGATTATTTCCCCAAGAAACTGTATTTATGCAACCTGCCTGAAAGAAAACCTTTTATATAAAGAAATATATTTTACTATAAATACAGCCTTATGTCTTTGTGTGGTGGGGAGGTGATTATTGTGTGGGACAACTTGAACGCTTTACCTTATGCCCTCTGGAAATTTAGCCTGACTGCTCGCGCCACGTTACCTAGAGGGTGAGCAGGGGTTATTTTTAAAGAGGTGATCCTTTGCCCTGACTTAGAGGAAAGGGTCCCTGCTTGTCGCAAGTGCATACCTGCGCCAACCAGAGACCCCGGATTCTAACAGGTTCTCATTAAGAGTTGGGGGGGAGAAGATACTGGGCCGGTGATGCTGATTTTGGCTGGTATCTCCACCCACAACCCCTAGGCATTATCAGTCGAAGTCAGGAGGACATTGAGCAGGTGGTAAATGTGAGTGAAGAGCAGGGGCTACAGTGGGTTGTTGTGTAGGAGGTTTGTAGCAATAGCCTATAGAGTCAGGGCAGGCTCAGGGGCTGTTGAAGGGGAATGTTCCTTGCTACCCCAAGCATAGTTGGGGCGCATAAGCGGCCTCTACATTCAGTATGCCCGAAGGCTCAAAGATTTACTTGGTGTGGAGTCACATCTGGTGAAATTGGGCCCTATATTTTTTGTTAGACATTTTAGGAGCTGGTACAGTGGGCCATAAATCAACCGGTGCAGTATAGCTCCTAGGGATAACGCTTCATCTGACTTGTAGTGAGGGTCTAAGATGATGGAATAGGAACGTTTGTATGGAGGACAGGAAATAAACTTAAACTGACCTGAAAACAAAAACATAGCAACAAAGAAAATAGGAACTGACCTGACATTTAAACAGGAAGATCCCAGACCCTGGGAAAGGCTGCACATTGATTCTAAAGTAGACAAGGTACTGACTTGGGGATAGGGAGACACCGACATGAACGCTAAAAAGTAAGAAAAGGACACACTGACAGAGAATGGGAGACATCAATATGTGCACCACAGCAGAGTCACGGATTTGCCCATTACTTAAAGGACGCTGGGACAGGGAAAATGTAAACATGGACACTATGATGGCGACACATGGCTACTTACATCAGCTGGGAAAACAGAGAAACACAAAGAATCAGGAAGTCAATGGTAAAGAGACACTAATAGCACTATTAGACATACAAATATACTGCTCTGGTGACAGCCAAGGCCTATTGACATGATCTGTAGCTGTTACACCACAGCCATTAGCAACTGCAGGACTTTCACGGAATTTCTCGATATACCATCTCTCGCCCATACAAGGGATGGCATGACAAGAATGTCACTGTTCAATTTTTAGCTCAGTTTATTTTAGTAAATGTATTCATGTTTTTGTCCTTTTCAGGAGGACGACACAAAACAATCATAACAGATCACAATTATACATAAAATAGCAATAAATAACAACCTAACATTTCCTTTCCATATCCAAAAGCATTATTTAGTATATAGTTAAAAAAAAGTCAAATATGTACTAGCAAACAAAAGAGAAATATGGTGATAATTAAATTGTACGTGCCTCCTCTACAGATTTAACATAATTCCAAAAAGCAGCAACTGCACCAGTGATGGACAGATAAACAGCAAGTGATTTAAGCAGTGGGGGGATATGTAGAAGGAAGTGATGGAGCGTGTCGTTAGCCTCCTTGGCTTAACGACACACTCCGCCACTTCTGAAACGCAAGGCTGCACCATATTTACAAGAATGTGGTGCAGCCTTGGGTTTCCCCCTGCGATGGCGCTAAGTTTAGCAAGTTAGCGCCAACACACGCTCCCTTGCACCAGATTGCAAGGCTGTCTGCGTGAAAGGGAGGATTGTTTATGTGTAGGAAGGTGTCCCTTCCTGCACATAAACAATCCTAAAATTCCATTCTGTCACTTTCATGTGTGTTGCTTCATGCAGCACACAAGAAAGTGACAAAATGGCATTTTTTAAAGGTTTGTTTATGTACAGGAAGGCCTTCCTGTACATAAACAAACCATGTCTGGCTGGCTCCCAGTCAACAAGAGGATCACCTTCAAGCTCCTCACGCTCACAAAGCACTCCACAACGCCGGAGCAGCATACCTCAACAAACATCTCACCTTCTACATCCCGAACCGCCAGCTTTGCTCTGCCGCCCTTGCCCTCGCCACTGTCCCACGCATCCCCAGGACCTCCACCGGCGGCAGAACCTTCTCCTACCTCGCCGCCAAGACATGGAACACCCTACCCACACAGCTGTGACAGACCCAGGACCTGATTGACCTTCAGAAGCCTTCTCAAAACCTGGCTGTTCGAGCAGTAGCTGCACCCCCCCCCCCCTTCAGCGCCTTGGGACCCACACGGGTGATTAGTGTGCTCTACAAATATTTGATTGATTGATTGATGGCATTTTGCTTTTTCCAAAGCAAAAACAAGGAGAAATAATGCATTTCTCCTCGTTTCGCCAACTTAAGACCAGGGTTTTCCTGGTCTTCATTTTTGCTCTGCCTCCTATGTACGCCACCCTTGTACATAGGGGGCAGCGTCAAATACAACGGGTGTTACGGTGGAACGCCCACCACAACACCCACTGCACGCCCCTTTCACGCTAACCATAGCGTGAAAGGGGGCCTTATGTACAAGGCAGCGTTAAGCCACGTTAAGTGGCTTAACGCTGCCTTGTATATAAGGTGCAGCCCCTATCGCCACCACAACGTCGGTAAAAGTGACGTTATGGTTGTGATAGGGGCTTGTATATATGCCCCTGGGTATTCTAATGTGGTGAATGGACAGATTCTTCTGCGAGAAAAAGGCCCTACAATGCGCCAATACAATTTCCTAATTGCCACCCACCTGTTCTCCTAAGGAAAATAAATCTCCTAACTTTATGCTTTTGTGCCACATTTAAAGTTGTGGATTACTGAAAAGTTGCTAGTTCTGCAGCTAACGCCCATGACTTTAGTTTTAGGCAGCGCCATGTGTGTATATTGTTCCGGCTATTTGAGATTTTCTCCTTCAGTAAGCATTTCATCTGGTATACCAACATTCATCTTTTTATGTCATTTCTATTACATGAAAATAGTTTCATGTATAAGTATAAGTTAGCATTCAAGCAATGTTTCTGACAATTGGTGTGTTTAGCTCAGTTTTAGAAAGGTTCCACAAAAACCCATATACAGCTTGAGGAGCTATGGTGTTTAGACAAAATATTGAGTTTAAAATATCGGGATACATAAATATCGTAAATTACATATCGTGACACCAGTGGCGACAGGAGACATTTGAAAGTGGTGGGCATAAAAGTTTGGTATGACTTTTTGTCGTGAGCAATGCGAGCAAGCTTAATGGACAAACATGGGGTCCAGGCTGGGTCCTCCCCCAGAGGAATACATTGAAAATAGATTGCCAAATGGTGTTTTTTTAAGTAACTAATTTAATTTAGTGATAAAGCTAGGCTTATAAAGCAGTGGGGATGTATATTCTTGAAATATTAAACACATTAAAAACTGTCCTATATCTTTCTGCATTAATATGTTCAACAGTTACTGTAATGCGTAAATTGTACAATGCGAGAACTTCAGCCTTTTAAAATGTGTGCTTGCTCAGTGTCTTGCACTGGATGCTCCATCAACTTTGAAAGGAAATGCTCTAACCAGGCTTTGTGAAGGACCCACAGCTGCTGACCGCAATCAGTCATATAGAATATGTGAAGGCAGGTCTTTAAGTGGAATGAAAAATGTGGGGGCTCTCTAAAAGGGAGCATGTAATATAAGTTTCTGGGATTCTCATAGTGTGTTATCTGACCAGTATTTTGGTTTCTCTCTGTGAGGTAATTTTTTTTTGTGGAGTTTTATATAGCACGAACTAGGCCAAAAGGTATCAGAGCGCTTTACATGAGCACCAGTTACGTTACAGACGGACACATTCTTGCACCCAGATAACACAACAACTGACCTAGACCTAAAACCTATGAGTGCGATTGGCTTTGTCAATGGTTGTTAGCTGTTTAAGATAGATGAGTAACAACAAGGATTTGTTATAAATAATTAACCTTGAAAATGTTTCAGTTCTGAAATTTCATTAGTAGCGAGGCCTGTGGAAGGAGTTTTGGCATTCAGTTATGTGCTCTTTATTTCAGATATGTATGCCTTTTTTCTCTGCACATCCTCAACCACCTCTCTTTCCTCTTCAGCATCCTCTTTTCACTCTTCCCCGAATGTACATCCTCACACCTCCCTCACTTCACCACTTCCATACATACACTGCACTCACTCACATTCAAGCAATTTATTTCCTTTTGCCCTTGTAAAGATGTTGCCATTTGTGCACCCCCTTCACACACATTTCCACAGAATTTCAATTACAGTTGGAATACACCACCATTGTTTTGTGTGCTCTGTAGAGAGGCCACCCCACTGACAGTCACTTTGCTGTGGCTTCAGATCTCTCAATCAAAGATGCTCATAAATACCTGACACAGCTCAAAGTAAGCACAGAAATAAAATACGGAAACACAACATGATTAAATAGCCAACTCTCGAGGAAGGCAAGATTAAGTAAAACGTGAAATAAGAGAGGAAATAATTTGCTGACATGCATAGCCATAACATTTGTGAATCAATCCATGTTTTTGACATTAATGTTGTTAAGAGCATGAAGGTAGGGCCAGTTTTAATGTCATACAGCAGAGAACTGTCTACTGTAAGTACATATCTCTCACTATGTGCTTGACTTGGATATTTCCATCAACTTCACAAGGGAACAAGAACCCTGGCCTGCTCCTCTTTTGGATCAATTTCGCGAGGGGAACAAATACAGCAGCTCCGCTTCTAACAGTGCCAGCAATGTGCATCCAGAGCCTGGGGTGTCACAGTGGGGGAGGTTAGTGTGGCGAGGGGTAACAGCACAATATACATAACAGAAGATTAACATTCTAACAGTTACCATTACCGAGAACAAGGCACCAAAACACATATACTTGCATTCACTCCTGCGTGTGACTACTGGGAAAGGGTGGGATCTATGCCTGTGAATGACAGGCGGCTGCTCTCACGCAGGGACGAAGACTTCAACGCCCAAAACCATGACGCTGAAAGCATCACTGGCCTATTGTTTCCGATCCAGGGAAGACATGGCTTGGCAGTTCGGGCTGGACTGTTCCCATGAGGCACAGGGTCAAGACTGATTTGCATGTAGCTGAGTCTGAACTGGGGTGGCAAAGTGAGCTTAAGAATGAGAATGAATTCAACCCAGATCTCTGACTGGAGGTGAGTGTTTGAAAAGTTTCGGCACTCCGTCCATCATCTCTTTGTGTTTGCTTTGTTTGCCCTAAGTTGGCTGGGTATGCCCAGACGTGGGCCCCTTGCTCGCTTTGCCACAGGATTCAAGCTAGCCTGGCTGAAGAGGGCTGTTAGCCTGAAACCGGTCCCAGGATGCTTGTTTCGGGTCCAGGCAAGACATGACTTGGCAGTTCGGGCTGGACTTTTCCCATGAGGCACAGGATCAAGACTGATTTGCATATAGCTGAGACTGAACTGGGGTGGCAAAGTGAGCTAAAGAATGATGATGGATTCAACCCAGATCTCTGACTGGGGGTGAGAGTTTGAAAAGTTTCACCACTCCGTCCATCATCTCTTTGTGTTTGCTTTGATCGCCTTAAGTTGGCAGGGTATGCCCAGACGTGGGCCCCTTGCTCACTTTGCCACTGGATTCAAGCTAGCCTGGCTGAAGAGGGCTGATAGCCCGAAACCGGTCCCGGGATGCTTGTTTCCGGTTCAGGGAAGACATGGCTTGGCAGTTCGGGCTGGACTGTTCCTATGAGGCACAGGGACAAGACTGATTTGCATATAGCTGAGTCTGAACTGGGGTGGCAAAGTGAGCTAAAGAATGAGAATGGATTCAACCCAGATCTCTGACTGGGGGTGAGTGTTTGAAAAGTTTTAGCACTGCGTCCATCATCTATTTGTGTTTGCTATTGTGGATAATGCCATAGACTACAATGGCAATGAAGGGCTTTAGAACAGTAAGCCCTGTGTTGTGCGTCAAAGTTCAGAAAGTTGATTTAAGGCCTGGCTTCTGTTGCCTACTTCCGAGCAAGGTGGGACAGGCAGCCTTGGACAGACAGCCAAGACTTAAATACATCGATTTTGTTTAGAGATATGATCGTATCTCTAAATAAATTGATCTATTAAATATTCTTAAAGGAGTGTGTAGGAATTTCAGGGGGGTGCAGCCCCAGAGCTCCAATGGAAAAACCGCACTTGCGTGACACACAAATATTATGATGTACTAGTATCGTTCAGAAAAATTGCTTTTTTTAGGTGAATAACATCGTTTTAAAGAATGTCAATGTTTTAAATATCATTTTCAGTAATATAGTTGTTAAAAATATTATTTAATTGTCTCACTGTGTTTTATTTGATCTGTTGATTATTTGTGTTAGTATTATTTATATAAATGTTATAAAAAAAATTAAACTAGCTTATAATTGCATGTGATTTAGAATCTTTTTATTTAATTAATAGGAGTAACTTTTAGTGTTGTAGCAGGTTGTCGTGTTTATTGGAGCACAGGGTAGGAAGTTAATTAAGTGAAAGTTAATTAATAATTAATTATTAATTGCTAAATATTAAATGTATTTGGAATTATGTAATTTCTGGAAAACGTATTTATTTTACTTATATTTTAGTGGTGGGCTGCTAGGATTGTAGGGGTCTAGGATGGGAAGTTCATTAATTAATAATTAACAATTATTAATTGTAAATTAATAATTTAATTGATCTTTAATTATGTAATTTATGGAATACTGATTTATCTCACTTATATTTTAGCTGCAGGCTGCTAGGTTTGTAGGGGTAGGGGGAAGTTAATTAAGTTATAATTAACTACTAATTACTATTTGGAAATTAATTATTAAATTGAATTTTAAATATGTAAATTATGGTATAATTAATTAGTTTACATATTTTGTAGTTGCGCGCTGCGAGGTTTGTAGGGGGGTCTAGGGTGGGAAGTTAAGTATTAATTAATGAACAATTATTATTTGTTAGTTAATTATTTATTTGATTTTTAGGTCAACCCTATCTCACTTTTTGTGAGTGTAAATGGGGTCACATCAATCCCCAAATCATAAAAATCTCTATCCTTCATAATCAGTGATGGGGCTAGGTTAGAGACACATTCCACTCGAGAAAAAGGGGATGGAAACATCTAACTCCTGATGTTTACTAAGCTGCCTGCTTAATATCAGAGAAGTTCCATGATCTTAACTGGAGAATCACATGTAATACTTTATAATTCTAGGTCCCAGATTCACGAATTTTTCAGGAACTCATCACAGCGAACAAATTTGGTGCGTTGCATTGCTCAAGGGGGAAAACAGAATGTAAAGCAATATATATTAAGATTTACCTGCTGCTCTCATCGCTTGCACGACCTTGCTCGATACACAGGCTTGCACCGTGGTGCAGAGGTGAGTTTGCACTGTCTAACATGGAGTTTGTACTAGAAGCATACCCTTTCATTAAAACTTCCTATGCCTAACCAAACTCAGAAGGATACCATGCATTAGATATGTTCTGTGTACTGCAGCACACACGCATTATGTTGCTTTTGTTGAGAAATTCACACATATATATTTGTTTCTGCCTGCTTTAAGTAGGCATTCATTCTTAACACAATGTCTGGCTATCTTAGTAGGTACGTTTTTGCGACATGACCTATGGGTGTTTGCGATGATCTGCACCAGTAAGCGATCAAAGCAGTGCAAAGCGTTTTTATGTATTTAGAAAAGATTTCCAGCAAACAACATAGGGGCATATTATCAAGGACGGCGTTAAAATTATCGCCGGTTTAGCGGCAGCAAACTGTCTCCAAAGCGGCGATAATCGGCTTGATAATACGACCTGGAGAATTCCCATAGAAGCCCATGCTCACACCGGAACCTGGTTTTCTATATGAATTCACAAGGACATATTATCAAGGCCATTATCGCCACTTTAGCGGCAGTTTTCTGCCGCTAAAGTGGCGATCATTTTTAATTCCGTCCTTGATAATATGCCCCATAATTTGTATTGGATAGTAAATACCATGCATACCTCTACGTTGATTTCCTGTTCTTTGTGTCTCTCTGTGCCAACTCAAATTCTTTGGATGTCTGGGCCTAGTTCTTTTTGATGGGATTCCCACCACTGGAAACATAGCAACAAAGTCAATTACGGAAGTGGTGGAATCAGAATTATCTTTAGCAGTTACATATTGGATTGAGTCTGAGTTAAGTTAAATGTATCCAAAAGCTTGAGATAAGGATTCTCCTGTGTTGGCCTCTGGGTCAACCTTATCCTCGTGCTAGCTGGTAGGAAGAAAGAGTCCGATTGGTCTAACACTGCCTCTCTTTCCTTCTCCGTTGCTTTATGGACCTGGGCATGACTAACACAGATATTTACATTTTTGGATAGGAAGTGCTGGGGTTTCGGCACTAATTTAGTTGAGTCTGGATCTACTTTCCTTTTCTTCCTGTCTTCCTCTTTGCGCTTAACAACACCAGTGTCACTAAGACTTAGACCCAGATTCTCAAAATGTTAGCGTCTGGTTAAAGTTACTTTTGTAACACTAAACCGACGCTAGAACTCTTTTGGGATTCACACGACAACACTAATTGGTATTTGCATTGCTTTGTATGGAAAAGTAATTCAAAGCAGAGCAAAATACTGCTTTCCATTGCTTTGCATCAAGCGGGCTTTAGATCGATGGTGCATGGACACACAGTGCTACCACCCATGCTTTTTGATACTAAACCCTATTCTCAAACATCAGTAGAAAAGGTTTAGGCCCTAAAATAATGCTGCTGAATAGCAGACGTTAAACAGAGAAATGTTTTCAATTCTCCTTGCTCTTCCAACTTTGCAGGCATGCTGCACTGTGCAGCACACATACAAAGTAGGAAAAGCTTTTTCACTTGTCTAAGCATAGTATTTTGTACAGGAAGGACACCCTTCCTGGACAAAACCTATACTAGGCTCAAGCACACAACCGAGTGCTATGGCACTAAGGTGTGAGCGTGGCGCACGGCAGCTGAAATCAGTGCCGGTGCTCGGGAGAGGGAAGGAGAGAGCCATTTCTATGTAAATATGGTGCTCTCCTGCTCCCTTCCTCTCACGCGATGCAGCACAGGATCTGCTGTGCTGCATTGTCTATCAACTTCAGAATCTGGCCCTTGGTCTTAATGGACTCTGAGAGATTGGAAATTCTTTCAGTTATTTGGGGCCACATTTTTCCGGCCTTGTCAGTTCTTTCCTAAAGGGTGAAACATGAAAAGGAAGGGTTTGGAAAGCAGTGGGGCGAATGCCTCAATAGCTACTTCTGTAAAAGACTCTTTAAAACATGGGGCAAGCACAATATATTTTAACCCCTTCCCCGCTCATGACGGAACCGCTCCGTCATGAGCCACGGTTGCCGTGTGCTCATGACGGAGCGGTTCCGTCATGCCACGACCGTTGGCGGCCGCTCCGCCCACGCGGCGCTGTTTCCCCGCCTGTGCGGGGGGACAACGCAACTGGGCGGAGTCATGACAGAACCGCTCCGTCATGAGCACAGCTCAACCGTGGCTCATGACGGAGCGGCTCCGTCATGAGCACAGCGCCACCGCGCTGCCCCCCCCGCACCCCCCAGCGCTGCGGCGGAATTACCGCCGCAGCGAAGGGGTTAAGCATCATATTAATATTTTCCAGGCCTTCCCATTTGAATGGCATTATGCACCATTTTTCCCAAAACCGTTTGAACTGCACACTCCTCTCTTTTTACCACCTTAGTGTTTGAGCGCGTGTGTAAGCATGTGGGAATGACCATGTGCATGTTTCTGCTTGTATGTGTGAGAGCATAGCTGGAGAAAGGGTAGGTGGCCGGGCAGGCAGAGACTCATTGTGGTACAAAGTATTACTGAACTGAAATATACCAAGACCAGTGCTGTGAATGCCTAGCTGAGATATTGACATTTGGACTCATTATATAGGGAACCAAAAATGTATACATTATTAAGGAATGTGAAGAATGTGCAAAATACTGATCAGTTTTGAAAAGGTGAACGTTTGCCTTATGAAGCTCTTTAGCTTTAATTCTAACACAGTTTAAAAGTATTACTATGCATGTGTAAAATTCTGCTGTATACAGTATAAGTAGGTGAATACATTTTTGGGTGAAATTTCATGCTTCATCATTTTAAATTACCATTGCACGCTGGTTATCTTTGCTCAGATTTAACATAATTAGTTCAAGAGAGAAATATGTCCTCAGAATCTCTCCCCTCCTACAAATGTAATCATCAGACACTTTTTTAAAGCAAGGTGTCAGGTTAATGACGTACAAATGCACACTCCATGGGTTTAACTGGAAACATGTGAAAGGCAGCTGGTGTGCTTATCAGACAGTGCGATTCAATCAACTTCAATTAATCTGCAAAATATGTTATGCTTAATGTCAAAAGGTTTACATTGTTTTGGTTGGCCATACTATCCAAAGGCACTGTGGGGCATATTTACATGGATTTAACGGCGCCGTAGAATACATTTTTTGACGCTCCCGCAGCTTTTTTTTTATCACCATATTTCCAAGTTGCATCAAAGCCCAGTTAGCAGCTTTTTTAAGCGATAACTTCTATTTTTCAGAGCGCCACTTTGCTTAGCGTGACTTACTGAAAATGAGATGCAAGGTAAGCGTTCTCGCAAAAAAACTCCAGCAAAACACACAACACGATATTTACAAGGATTTCCTTGTACATAGCTAAAAAAGAAAAGCTGCCGCTAAGTCACATTAGCGGCAGTTTCTTACCTCTAGGAATTACCTGGTCTTAAAAATGACGCTAACACACTTGTATAATAGGGGCCTCATTTATGAGGTTTTGGTGCAGGGCAGCGCAACAAGGAATCTTGCAGTTCTGCCCTTCATCAAAAGAAAAGGGCAGGAATGGGCCATATGTATAAGATACGGTGCATTCCTGCCCTTTTCCCCAGCGCTGGCGCACAATTGGCTGTCATTCGCCAGCGCCGGCACCCTTGCACTATGATGCAAGGGAGCCTGCATTGCAGGGCTGATTGATTTTGTGCAGGAAGGGACATCTTCCTACACGAAATCAATCACAAGAGGCAATTTCCTCTTTCCATGTGCACATAGAAAAAGAAAACAAGCATTGGCATAGCCAATAGGTCTCGCTTTTGCGACGTTATAAGTATTTAGTTATGCAGCATAATATCCTTGGTGCAACAACATCAACTGTTGCATGGCTAAACACTTATAAGATCCCAAAGGCGAGACCTATTGGCTATGCCAATGCTTGTTTCACCTTTTATTATCCCGCGTTTGCTTTAAACCCTTCTATGTATTGATTGTTTAACGTCATTCTTTTATCATAAAGCTCTTTGACGTGATGCACAATAGAACTCCCGTTTATAAACAAATGAGTAAATTGCTTGGTTGCTAAATTTTTGGGTAATATGTGGGCAATAAGAAGTAAGGGGCATATTATCAAGGACAGCGTTAAAATTATCGCCGGTTTAGCGGCAAAAAACTGACGCTAAAGCGGCGATAATGGGCTTGATAATATGCCCTCGAGAATTCCAATAGAAGCCCATGTTCACACCAGAACATGGACTTCTATTGGAATTCTCAAGGCCATTATCGCCGCTTTACACTCCTGGAATGCCCTTAGGCACCTCAGAAGATGAACTGATGCGAGGTTTGGCTATAAATGTACCCTAGTTTCTTACTTGCATGCAGTAGACCTCTCTCTGTACCTTACAACATGATTCATCCTTCCCAGGACAATAAAAAGATTAGCACTGATTTGGAAAATAAAAACATACCTTTAAGTACAAGGTGGGTTGTGCTGTGGGCTATGTGAATGATGACTGAGATTATCTTTAGAGAAAGGAGAAGAAAATGACCTTGAACGTAATTCAGCGCAGAATGAATAGCGAGAGTAAAGTTCCTGATTTCAGACAAAACCCTTGAGGGAGGCCAGAGACTGAGTATGCCTTGTCACAGAGACCTCATGAAACTGTGGTTGGTGCAGTGTATGGCGGACTGGGTTTAAGGCATAATACTTATGAACCAGATAAACAAACTTACCTTGTCATTTATAAAACGCAAGTTGGTCAGAAAGCATCTAAAGGCGGGGCCTGTGTGGCCCTAGAAGCTAGCGGCTAAAAATATGTTAGTCTAATGGAGATATAATCTTTGAATGATAACACTTAATTTTTGCTTTTAAAACAAATAAATAAATAATGTGTTCCTTATACCCGTGTTGAGTGTTTAAAATCATTTTACAAACGCACATGGTTACAAACGAGATAATTTCTTGTGACCTTGGACCAGGATAATCTGGGAAGAGGATTGGTGTGCCCTACATCTTTCAGGGTGCACAGACAATATCAATTCACCTATGGGTGAGTATTATATGGTTTGTATTACCTCTCGCTTCTGATAAATCCCCTTCGCCCCCTCCCTGAGGGCTGCAGCTGTATGCTGGGTGTGAAGTCTTGCAGCCCTGCTGCACACTTTCCTTGTTTTGACTACACATCCCAATACCTGATGCCCCACTTATGGGCAAGCCTGGCCTGGTTGGTGCTCAGCATTTTTGTTTCCCAAGCAATGCTGTTGAAATCCATAGCTGTCATTGGGCGAGGAGTGACAGCATGCAGCAGCTGTGGATTATATGAGACACGAAATATGTTCAGTCAAGTGCAAGCCGCAGCTCAGCCTTGCAACGCGGCTTGTGGGCTTTGGTGAAATGCTTGTTTAATATTTGTCTTGAATGTCTAACTCAACACCTTGTTGGGAGGTTGGCGTGTTTACTAAATACTGTATACATTGCAGTATGCAATAAACTATTCAAAGGGAGAGGCTGAGTAGGAATTGTAAGGATTCACTCCCACTCCGATGCACCCTCCCTCGGTGTGTCTGTCTGTGTGTGTGTGTGTGTGTGTGTGTCTGTGTGTGTGTGTGTGTGTGTCTATGTGTGTGTGTGTGTGTCTGTGTGTGTGTGGTGGGTGGGTGTCTATGTGTGTTTGTTTGTGTGTCTATGTGTGTGGGTGTGTGTTTCTGTGTGTGTACGTATAGACCGGTACTTAGACGTGCAGCTAGGTATAGCATTAGATATCGGTGGTCACACATGTTATGGTTCAGAACATCTTCTGGCCTACATTTTAACATAATCCTGTAAATATTATGCAGCCAATAGTTAAGGAGAAACAGCAAAAATATAATATACTGGTTCAGTTTCAAATCAGAAACAAAGAAAAAACGGACACAAGAAAAAGCACCCGCGCTAAGTAAACCGCGGGTGCTGTGATTGCTGCAAAAGTAAAAATATAGATGTTTTTTTCTATTTCTTTACTTTTGTAGCAATCGCGGCACCCGCGCTTTACCTGTAACATGGTTAAAGTAAAGTGCAGGTGCCGCGATTCACCCGCGATTGCTACAAAAGTAAAGAAATAGAAAAAACCATCTATTTCTTTACTTTTGCAGCAATCGTGCACCCGCGCTTTCCCAAAGTAAAGCGCTGGTGCCGTGTTTGGCCTAGCAGAGATTTAACAAGCCTGGGAGTGGTGCATGCGTGTGCGCACAGTCTGCTCTTTTTGGAAGCACAAACTTGTGCTTGCGGCGCGCCCCTGCGCAATCCCGCAACGTGTATGTGGCCACAAGCACGAGTGTGTGTTTCCAAAAAGAGCAGAGCGACGGCTAAAGGTCTTCCTATGCATCGCATACGCGCTGCATAGGCGAGACCTAAAAAACAAGGAGAAATGAAAACATTTCTCTTCGTTGCGCCTCCCTAGCGCCACCCCTTGGGAGGCGTTAGATTCTGATGGATTCAGAAACTGTGAAAATCCAGAGACTCTCTGGAGCCATCGGGAACCGTGGAAGAAGGAGCGATGCACAACCAGAAACCATTGGGGGAGCACAAACGCCCAGCCGGGAGGATTGTTGCTGAAGACAGGAGGCGCTCAGGTAAGGTAGCCTTGATGAGGGCAAGTGTGTGCAATTAGTTTGAGTGTTTTTTATAACCTAGTGCTTGAGCTGCCGCACGTGGAGGTGTGCTAACAACGTGTCACCATCAATTAGGTCATGTGTGCGTGTCTGTGGTTGTGTGCACATGCGCCATGCTTGCCAATGCAACGTGCTTAATGTCTTTCACGTAAATAATGTTCCTCATGTATACAATCATTGTTGGACATATCACAAACATGTAACTGATGGAACAACCACTGCCATCAGAGATTAATCAGATCAGTAGCACACATGATACATAGGGAAACTTAAACTACCAACATGTGGGACAAGCGTGAGTGCGCGCAATGTGCAAGGACAGGAGGAACCAGGGTCATGACAATCACCACCACCACCACGGCAGTGCTGTCGAATGGAGCAGATCTACCACCATAGAATGACCGTCATTAACCTCTGGCAAGAGGAGGTCAAAGCCCATTACATTCTTAGGAAGGGGTCCATTGTCCATCTCCTGAACCATATAGCACCTGGCCTGCAGCCAACATCCCAGCGCTGCACCAACATCCCTCCACAGACCAAGCTACTCGCTTTCCTCCACAAGCTGGTGTCAGGAGCTTTTCAACCTACCACCGCCAGAGTGGCAGGAGTATCACAGGCATCCTTTTCCAGGTTCCTACACACTGTCCTGGATGCCAACATAAGCCTGGCAGCTAGCAATGACTTCTCCAAGGTCATATCATGAGTGTCATCGAGAAAATCTCCACTTCTATTGCCAGAGCAGACACATAATGAATGGATACCAAATGCTGTCAAAGCTATGGCCTACACTGGCTCCAAGGTGTCTTGCATTGCAGTGTACGCAGGATACTTGTTCAATGGTTCTGTGCAACCTCACAACACATCTACTAACTTCTGTACAGTGTCCTTACACTGTGCACCACCATGTGTCATAAAACATCTCACCAGGCCACATACATCCACTTTCATGTCCATGCCTCACACATTCAAACAGCAAAATCTCAATCAGAAATGTTAGGGGTAATCTATGAAGAAAGGTCTGAGGCTGGTGTTGTGCAAAAATTGGTAGCACGGTGCTTTGTCTTGTCTCAACACTCAGGGATGAGGCATATATACCCCATTTATGGTGCATCTGTGCGTGCCCTTGCGCTGGTGCCAACAAATCTGGGCAGTGTCAGTGCTGGCACACTTGTGCCCTGAAGCAAACGTGACTGCACTGCATGGTTATTTATTCTGTGCATGAAGGGACAACTTACAACACAAAAATAATCGAGAAAGGGTATTTGCCTCAACCATGTGTGCTGTGGCATGCAGTACACATGTAGTGAGCTGAAATGCAGGAGAAATAAATACATGTCTCCTAGTCTTGCCTGTCTAACGTCGCATTTTCAGAGCTGTCAAATGTGACACAGCCCCAGATACGTGAATCTGGAGCCGCATCAAAAGCTATGGATGTTGTGGTGGTGGAACATCCAACTCAACACCAATTTCCCACGCCTTTGCTCTAGCAGACTGTTGTGGTAAGGCAAATATGAACAAGGTGGTGTAAATCATGGTTAACTGGCTTTGCGCAACCCTGTAAATATGGGGATGGTTTTATCACCACAAGAACATAAACAAAAGTAATGTCCCATTGGCGTTTGTACCTTGTATGCATGCCCCCTCAAATCTTTGACACAATTAGTACATGCTTGGTTGACACATGTGTGTGTCTCAACCCTATGACAGTGGTAGACACCTTACTGGAATAGGGTAAGTACTTGCACATATGTAGTCCCTTGCTCACTTTGCCACTGGATTCAAGCTAGCCTGACTGATGAGGGGTGTTACCCCAAAACCAGACCCAGGATGTTTGTTTCCAGTCCAGGGAAGATCTGGCTTGGCAGTTCTTTCTGGCCTGCTCCCATGAGGCACAGGATCAAGACTGATTTGCATATAGCTGGGTCTGAACGGAGATGGCGAAGTGAGCTAAAGAATGATGATCGATTCAACCCAGATCTGTGACTGGGGGTGAGTGTCTGAAAAGTTTCAGAGCTCCGTCCATCATCTCCTTGTGTTTGCTTTGTTGGACCTAAGTTGGCAGGGTATGCCCAGACGTGGCTCCCTTGCTCACTTTGCCACTGGATTCAAGCTAGCATGGCTGATGAGGGGTGTTACCCCGAAACCGGTCCCAGGATGCTTGTTTCCGGTTCAGGGAAGACCTGGCTTGGCAGTTTGGGTTGGACTGTTACCATGAGGCACAGGGTCAAGACTGATTTGCATATAGCTGGGTCTGAACTGAGGTGGCAAAGTGAGCTAAAGAACGATGATGGATTTAACACAGATCTGTGACTGGGGGTGAGTGTCTGAAAAGTTTCAGCGCTCCGTCCATCATCTCCTTGTGTTTGCTCTGTGCTAAACTTGGCCCTGACTGCTCCATTCTGCATTCAGGGATTTTTTTTTCTATTTGCGGCATATTTGTAAGCTCTTTTTGCCGCTAAATGCTGAAAAGTGACATTGGGCTGAATTTTTACTGCTATTCGGCAGGCTGTCACATTTTTCATGCTAACACGAATTGTTTTATTGCCCTGATACTAGCGTTCGCCGCATTTTTCGGGACCACTAACTGATCCTAACACCACGTAGTGACGTATCGTAAATATGTCGCAAACATAGCGTTAGGATTTAGCGATCGGCACCGGTAGAAAAATTGCAGCTAAACAGCATGAAAATGTTTAGCAGCAATTCTTGCAAATATACCCCTGTGTTCTGTAAAGGCTCAGAAATGTGTGGGTCTTTTCATGGTTTAAAATGTCTCTGGTAACCTACAGTCGTGAACCAGATGCAGCAAAGTCTTTTACATGGCATTTCTTTTCAATACCTTCTGTCTTTCAGAAATGTGGAGAGGTGGTTGGCAGGGACATGATGAAGACAGGGAGTGAAAGCTAAGCCAGCAGACACCTGATTAAAACAAAATAATTATTTCACAAAGCCATTGGTGAGTAAAGGCAAAATACAAGTTAAATTAGCATCTTGCAGAAAAATGCTTCAGTAAAACAACTGCTCCATGTAATCTTGTATGAAGTAAAACTGGTATGTCTGAAATCATGTTCACAATTTGCACCATCGCTGCTCGGATGCATTTGGTAGCTCATGAACCCACAAGTGTGACATTTATATCTCAGGAGTGACACTAACTTGCACAAGACTTGCTCTCAAGTTTCATGCAACTAAATATCAACTGACAAGCACATTTGCAATGCGCTACAAGGGCATTCCAGCTCAGTCCTGATGAAGATTAAATATTATTTAGAAAAATGAGAGCTTTCATCAGTCTCTGGAACAGGGGACAGGTGTTGAGTGGTGCAAAATTCCAAATGGAGAGAGAGAAGTCATTTTATGTAGGGCATGCTTAGTGAATAGTTATATTTTTGTATATTATTTACTCAAATTAACAACTTATATTTCCCTATACTGATCCGCCACTAATCCTTTGGTTTTCGGAGTAGCGTGCTACTCGCCGAAAGTGCTTCAACGCCTCATCAGGGTAGTAAGTTCTATATATATATACAATTATAATTATTGGTTTGCTTCACACTGGAGTCAGCAAATGCTCCCATTATCCATTGTAATGGTATTCAATCTATCAAAGATGAAATCCTGGGTTGGCCTTGCTGGGTTACAGATTCATTGGCAGCTCATACTAGCAGTCGATAGCGATGACAAATGATTTCCTCCCCTTCTAACTCTGGTTGACTCTTGTAGTTAAGGTGGTTTTCTTTATTACTTAACTTAGATATGATATCCTTGGTAAACAGCATTTTTAATGCCTGTTTACTTGCTCCGCTTTAAATAAAACAGACAAAAGGTGGCTTAAGCACTGTACTAGTAGGCAGCAATACATGACTTGTTGGACTTATCACATGACATTGTAAACAAGTGAGTTCCTTGCAAGTGCTCATTTGTGATTGTTGGGCGAGTAGCAGTCCTGCAATGTGTTTACTGCAGTTCTTTTATTTCTGCATACAAACACAGTCCTATTGCTTCAGTATTGTATGTGACAGCAGAGAGTGTGGCACTTGATGCCCAAACTACCTTGTTGTGATGTATACATTAATTTGGTCCTTATCAGGTCCACCTGGCATCTACTGTAGTCATCTGGGCAGGACTATTCAAGGAAAACTGGGCGCCATCTTTGAAGATAGACTGGCTTTCTTCAAAACATTGTGACAATCTTTCGCATAATGATGACCTAGCCACAATGCTGCCTAATCTTGGCTTGTTTCCATGTAAACATAACTAAATCACCAGATAATGATGATGGGTTATGACTAGTTTATGTGAAAATTAAGCAGTAACACGAACCATTTTATCTTTTCCAAATAATCTTTATTAGCACTCTCCCTGTCCTAGTAAAAGCTGTGCCCACCCACTCGGGAAAATGTACGGCTGTATTCACGCCAGACCGCTTTCAAAGACCACCAGCCGCCACTGACCAATATGTAATAAACCGTCCAATATACCAGGTAATATAAATAGAAAATAATCTTGTGCACCCACATGTTTTTGCAGAAATGTTAAGATAGATGGCATTTTTTAAACTAAATGCATGGGGAGTGGCTAAGAGGTAACAGCAACGCCAGTTCTAAGGTTGTAGAATCAGCCCCCTGCATTGCTTGTATAAAATGTTCGGCTTCTTTGCTGAATACATCTTCAGCCAGTCTACCTGTGACAGGAGGATGAAGTATCATATAGTTAAAGGAGATCAGTGGAGTACTAGTGACATAGGTTAGCTCTCTACCATGTCTGTGAGTCTTTTGGGATGAATAAGAATGAAGTCCTCTTTTATACCCAAATAATCCATAGGCATTTCAACTTCCCTTTGTGGGGATTTGTTGGAAGACACTTTGTTACCCTCACTGTAGTGTTGATGGTGTCAGTTTCCTAGTCTGTGGTCTGTCCTAAAGCATTACCAGATCTTCTTATTTTTAAACTCTGTTTATTAAAGTGTGTCCATTGTACAGTAAATGCAATAGTTGAGTCAATCGTACAGTTCACACTTTTAGCAAAGCAGACAATAGCATGAACATAATAACGTTAGTCAGTACATGCTGAGTCATCACGTATTGAAGAGATCTTGATCCCCCACCTGTGGAACATAGAGATCAAAAGAAAAAAATAAGCAATCCCTCAGGTGACAGCCATCTGGTGGAAATACAACATGGATCGTCACCCGCCCATACATAAATATGCTTACCCGTCACTACTCTCCTGCCAAACACCTCTCCACATGCCTCCTTCACTACTCATTTGCCCCCTTTGCTCCTGGCGCCACCTCAGGAAGTCACTGGCCTGCTTTTGAACTTCTCCTCTACATCGCCACACCACCTTATTCACTACCCACCTGGTCCTACCTCAGTCACTACTGATTTGTCCCTCATACGTCCCTACCCCATCTAACACTACCCAACTGACGGCTACACATCTGCCCGCATCACAGTCCCTGCTCACATCCACACCTCAGTCAACACCTCATTTACAAACCACCTATACCTCTCATTCGACCTTAGCCCGTACTAGCCAGCCCCACTTGCCACCACCCACGTTCTCCCACCTTTTCCCACATCAAACCAAATTTGCAGGTCAGGAAGGGCTTTCTGACATGCAAAAGTTCATGGCCAAATACTATGGGAAATATTTACTTGGAAGAGGCAAAGCACGGCGTTAGCCACCTAGGCTTAACGCGACACTCCGCCACTTCCAAAACGCAGCGCTGCAACTAATTTACAAGGATACGGTGCAGCCCTGCATTTCCCACTGCACTGGCGCTAATTTTAGCTGCCTAGTGCCAACGCAGACACCCACCATAGTGGAAGGGTGCCTGCGTTGTAGGGGAAGATTGTTTATGTGCAGGAAGGTGTCTGTTCCCGCACATAAACAATCTGAAATGGCATTTTGAAACTTCTATGTGTACTGCTTAATGCAGAACACATAGAAGTTGCACAACGTCCTCTTTTATTAATTGATTGTTTAAATGCAGGAAGGGTCACCTTCCTGCACATAAACAATCAATGGCCTTTTGCTGTTTCTATGTGTGCTGCACAACGCATGAAACATTTCTCCTCGTGGCGCCTGTTTAAGACCAGGTTTCCCCTGGTCTTAATTTTGGCACTGCCCTATATTTATGCCGCCCTTGTAAATATGGGGCAGTCCTTGTAAATATGGGGCAGCGTCAAATCCATTGCCCGCACCTTTCACGCTAAGCATAGCGTGAAAGGGGGCCTTATTTACAAGGCAGCGTTAAGCCACATTAAGTGGCTTAATGTACCTTGTAAATAAGGCGAAGCCCATATTGTCACACGAACATCACTAAAAGGGATGTTCCTGTGGCAATAGGGGCCTGTAAATATGCCCCTAAAACTAAAAGTGACGTTCCTATGGCAGTAGGGACTTGTAAATATGCCGACTTGTGTAAATATGCCTCTATATTTCGCCTTCGTAAACTCTTTGATTTTGAGAAGAATAAAAATCTTAGGGTTTGCGGCCACCAGGTGGCTTCGTACATGTGCCCATGTTACCTTTCTCTTTATTAACGCCATAGAAACAACACAAAAGCATTATGCCAAAGAAACGTTTCAACAGACTTACATTAAATCCTCGGTCAGTTGGAGGTATAATGTCATTCACATAAAAAAAAATTTTTAAATGAAAAAGTTGAGAATCCTCAGCAATGGCTTAATATTTTTTTTCTGTGTTTTGGAAGTGTGAATTTGGAACTGTAAATGTTATGCCACACTGCCACTCAGTGGCCAGAAAGATTACGTGGCCAATTCAAGCTTCAAATTCAGACCAGCTTCTCAGTTTATTAAATGAAGCTTCAGAGATGCAGCAACTGTAACACTAATCTTCGGTGCACTGTAAGAAATGGTGAGACACTGCACGGCAGTAACCGGCGCTGTTTTCACAGGACCAAATGTATCAACCTGTTGTCGATCAATTACACCAGCCTCACAGTGTATCAGGGTACCCCAAAGCTGCATTACCCCTCGATGTTATTACGACTATGGCCATGATTCCAAGTGGGCTGGAAATATGTGAGGAGTTTATCGAACAAAGTAAATACTTAAAGAATAGTGCGCAAATATTCTTCTGGAAAATAAGGAATTACATTCAAAATGTGGGGCTTTGTTTGTGAGGCCTTGCGACAGTTCTGTGCTTCCGTTGCGTCACCTTTTGTGACACATCAGCGGCGTAAAACATGCCTCTTGTTGCACCCTATTTACAAAGTGACGCATCTAAGCAGATGCGTCACTTTGTAAACCCCTGCGCTACATTATTCCTGCGTCAGGTATAATGTATGCAGGGTGGGCGTTCCCACGTAAGTAAGCCTCGTAGAAGTGACGCAGTGAAATCTACGAGACTTCAGTGCGCCACTTTTAGGGTGCAAATCCGTCAATATCTTAAGCTTGCCTCACAATGAGCGTAAGACTGACGCAGGCCCTTTCACATGGGGCTTGCCTGGCAAACTCTCTCTACCTGCACTGGAACAGAGCAACATTTTCGGAAGTTCAGGACAGAGTTTAAACTTCTTACTTTCAATTCGCCTGTTGCATGTAATTACATCGGAAACAGTCAAAAATTAGCTTAAATCAAACACAATATAATATGGATGCCCCAACATCATCGACATAAACTCTAGAAAACAATACTTCTCCCTCACCTCCTGACAATGTAATTAATCTTTACTGTCTCCATCTGTCACATACACTTTTGAAGTAGCTCTCTAATGGAATGAGTTTGAGATAAAAACAGTACAATAAAATTAGCTAAAACAAATACATGAACGGCTTCATGGCACAGCAAATTTCCATACTATTGTTCTACAGGCGTGGCTATAGGTACTACATTACCCCTATTATTCGTGTTAGCACACTCCAATCCATGTAGGCTGGCTGCAATTCCCATAGTTGGGTTGCATAGGGAGAGTTCATTTTTCGGTCTCACCAATAGACAACTTTTAGATTCTGTTGTTAAAAAACATTCCTTGGACAACACAAATACAATGAGCTTTGGATCAGCCCACGACTACACTCATTTTAGCATCCTTTAGGTGTTTCTTATGCAGCGGCTTTCTTTCCTCTTCTTGTGTTTGTTCCTCTCCTGGAGCATAGCTTCCTCACCTTCCTTTAGATTGGACAACTAATATCCATTTAAAGCTTACATTCGGGGAACAACTTGTTTCTTCAGCACTCCATGTAAGTCCATGTTTTCCTGTTCTCTACCCTGTATGCTGTTACCCCACTGAATCCCCCACTCACCCACTCTCTGTTTTTAGGTCTCGCGAGCCAAAGGCTCGAAGAGACATTTTATAACTGGGCTTTTCAAAGTGCTGCCGTGGCCTAAAGCTACAGTGCACGTGAACGTGCACGCGCGCAGCCGCCAATCACTGCTGCGCGCGCACCACTCGCGTGCTTGCCACACAGCGCTCCCGTCCAAGCGATCGCGATCACTTTCGCTTTGATCGCGATCGCTATTACTTTCGTTTTCGGCAGCGCGGCCGAATGCTTGTTTTTCATGACTGCAAAACGTTTCTGCTTATTACACAGCATGGCACACGCTTTTCTTCATTTCTGCATGGTGCCGCTTTCAACTTAAATTTAAGGAGTGGCATAGTAGTGCACCTTTATCTTTTCTCTACTACCCCACTTTCAATTGAAATATAAGGAGTGGCAGAGGTGAGCGCCACGCTATAACACATGGCATGGCCTTGTGCCTTTATTTGTGAACGGCACTGCTTTGACTTTAAGCGCGCGCCTACATTTGTGTATGAATTGTGCCGCTTTCTTCCACAAACCTCTACAGTGTATTTTAATTTCTTTATTTCAGACTGGCAAACTAATTTATTGCCTTTCCGAATGTGTTCAGTCGACAGCTGGTTCTTTTCCCGTCACCAATTCGCCCCCCTCCCCTCCCGCTGTTCACTGTTGATTGAACTTGCTTTCCTGCCCCAGCCTTTCATCTCCCACCCCTCATCCATCTTCGAACATTTCCCTTGCTCCTGAGTGCCGCTCACTTGTTTTGGTTGGTGTCTCTTGAAGTTTGTGTCTGAAGTTTCTGAACAAATACATAGGTCTCCTGCTCGATAGAACTTTCTGCATCTCTGGCTAGCCGGCAATCTTCATACCTGGCTTGTTAATGTGATGGTAAGCTGTTCCTTCGCTCCATTACATCCATTTGATATTTCTTTAATTGCTCACTGCCGCTCTTTTTACTCAGAGTGTGTTTAGGGGATATCGTATCTGTCGTTCTCATCCACTTTTCTTTCTTCGAATTCGCAGGGGTGCATAGATATGCCTGGGGAACGAGTACACTTCATTCAGGCGGCGGGTGCTCTCTACCGTAATGTCCAAGGCTGTAAAGTATCAGGCGGCATGTGTCCTCTGCTATGCAGTACTGTCTAAGACTGCAAAGTATCTGTGTGCGTTTTGTTTAATATTAGCTCACTTTCCTATCTTTGGTCCTTAATTTTAATATTGCTTACCCACTGTTCCTGTTTCAATGATTGCGTGGGCGCTGAACTGAAATACTTGCGAGGGGTGCCCCTTTGTAAACATCTCGGTGAATACTAAAGGAAGATTGCATCCGTTCAATATGTTGTGAAACAGCTCATCATGGAGCAGATTTACAAGCCCCTTGCGCCACTTTTGTGTCACTATTCCCATGTTAAAAGTGACGCAAAAGTGGCACAAGGGGCTTGTAAATCTGCCCCCATGTGTTTAAGTCCTGCATGCTTGTTTTTTGTGGTTGCTTAACAGATGATCAACTCAAGTTTAAGTCAGAGTTTTGTCAGGAAGAAGGGGTAATTGTGCACTTTCTCTGCTACAAAACTGGATGACATGGCTTGAGCAGCAGCAATCTGCTTTGGACTTAGGTCCTAGCAATAGCATTTTTGATCAATTATTCCACATTACAGTGGCGCATTCTTATGTTCTCAGCATGTTTTATGGTTATTCCTCCTGAGATTTTTGGTTGTGGTTCAAGACCTATTTATTTCGTGCGAGCAGCTGCTATGATGATGCTTTAGGTACCCCCAGCCACTTCGTCACGATCGCTCCGTCTCCAGAATTCTTTGTGCAGCCATTTTCATGTAGGGGGAGGAACCCTCTTGCAGTCCAAACACTTCCTTCAGTGACATGCACCCCCTTCCTCTGACATTCTAACTCTGCAGTGACAAGCCTTTTCCATTCGGGGCTCAGCAGGAGCTTACATTTTACTGATACTCTTGAATAACATAGCGAGTATTGAGCCAAAGCTGGGCTCTGGGGAAAGCAATAAGGCACTTCTCCCTTAGTCAGAGCCTCCCTCTCGTTTATTTCCATCAACCTTTTTCCTTTGTCCTACCCCTCTTCATCCTCTATTCACTGCACCCTCCCCTGCCTCCTAATGATTCCATCAAAACCTGTTTCATCTGCCCTCTTTCAACTTTTCGTTTTTTTCTTTCTTCTGCCTACTACTGACATCATCTACCGCCTTCCTCTCTTTTTCTCACTCATTCCCTCTAACCCTTTGCCTGGTCCTTCATCCACCACAATGTACCTCCTTCTCTCCTACCATCTTCCTCTTCACTTTTTCGTCCTCTCCTCTTGTATTTAAAACAAACATTTGCAATGCAATAGGTCTCGCAGTTATACGAGTTTGAGCTATTGGCATTATAAATGACAGTGCCTTTTATATGTTTTAAAAAAACCAAACTTAAATAAAAAGCATTGTCATTTATATTGCCAATAGCTCAAACTCCTATAAATGCGAGACCTATTGCATTGCAAATGCTTGTTCACACTTCTTCCCCTCCTCTCACCCATAACTTACCCCATGCCTCTCGGTTTTAGCTGTTCTTTTTTAATGTTTCCAATTCCCAACCAGCTCCTCTTTTGCTCCCCCTTGCTTGAACCACTCATTGGCGTTTACAACCAGCCCATCTCATCCTGTGCATACAACATGTAAAGCGCTGTTATACCTTTGGGTCTAGCAAGTACTATACAAGACTCAAAATAAATGAAGAAATACCAATAGTTGTATCATTGCCCCGCCTTCTCCCTGACTCGTTCTTTAAGTACGCTGGGATAGCTAATTCTAAAAAATAAACTTTGGAGTACTTTTTAGACCTTTTTAATTTGCTGCTCAAAGATGGGTGTCCTCCATCTTGGTATGGGAAATAAAAGAAAATGTTCAGCAAGTTATTATACGTGCACACACATCATGGTGATGTTCTGGGTGTCATAGCATCACAACCCATGTGGACATTTATGCCTATGCCTCATTATACTGGGTTATTGTTTTGCTGGTGTGGAACAGCATCGGTAAACAATATTTTTTGTTTCTGTTTTCACAGGTGTGGAACAGAGCTCACACAGCCTTACAAAGGTACAAGTTCAAAACAACAGCAACTTGTGATACAAACAGTATTGTATACATGTTGAAATGCCCATGTCGGCTAGTTTATGTTGGAAAAATGAGAAGGAAAATAAAAGGCCCGTTCGCACAAGACCTCACCACTCAGACAACGATTCAACATGAAGAGATACCAGCCCCACTCTTTGCATCACAGCGTAAACCACCACAGGGACCGCCAACTGAAGCTCCAGCAAAGCCCGCCTGTGATGCCTGGCCTCCTCTTTACACTATGTCAGAAGCCTCACATGACACTGCCTGCCCCTCGAGGCCCCTCCAATGCGAGCGGGATGCCTGGCAAGGACTTTGAGAAGGCAAACCTCAGCAGGCATAACCTGGCCACTGTAGCTGACCTGCACCCCATCGCTGTCAGTCTGAAAGTGTGACTTTCCGACCGCTGGGTCCCCCCCGCCATTGTAATGTGGCGGAGGGGCGAATGGTAGGCGGGCGGTGGATTTTGGCGGGTGGATCGCCACCGCCATGCGAGCAGTGGCGATCCGCCCGCCATTATAATCGGCCCCAAGGACTGCAGTTGCTGCTTGACCAGGGCTCACACCCTAGTCAACAATTAACCCATATGTCTCAAACAATTGACACATTGGATTAAAAAAACAATCAAAAGCAGGATTGGTATGACTACCATTTCTATTCCCCCCCCCCAAAGAAAACCCTCACTGCCAATCAAAATTTTCTATTTTTTAAATTGTCAGTACAACTGTACTGCCATGGAACCAACAGTTCAGATATCACTATAAATTAAATGTGAGTTTCTCAAAAACGACTGAACGAATTTACACCAAATAATGAAAAGCATGTTTTCTGAGTAAAGATCTTAATTTCGTCCAAATTTGGAGTAATTCTGTTCAGCCGTATGTTCTGTATTGCTTGCCAAAATGTCCTAGATAAATTATCATGGGAAAACCATGTTTTAGGACTCCATCCACCCTCTTTTCCTCACCCTAGCTTGACAGAATACCCCAAATCTTCCCAGGAAGGGGCTTATGTGGATGAAACTTTTTTTCAGATATTTTTATTAATTTTCATCAAATTGTACCAAAGTTATTAGCAAGACAAAAACGCTCTTCCCATGAAATCTCTGACCTAACTATGACTACACAGTGTTGATCACCACTAAAAAAACTTTAAAAATGAAAAAAAACACTAAAGTTCACCAGTCATATTTTAGTGAACTAACTATAACTTGTGCCCCCATCGTGCACTGCGTTTTGATCTCACATATTACAAACACACAAATATTTACTTATACCGTCTTTCACCTACTAGCTAGAGTGCTATATGTGTTCGAAATAAGAACAGTAAAAGTTAAGCGAGATGT
This sequence comes from Triturus cristatus, assembly GCF_964204655.1. Lineage (NCBI taxonomy): Eukaryota > Metazoa > Chordata > Amphibia > Caudata > Salamandridae > Triturus > Triturus cristatus. Next base: position 937,615,956 of record NC_140587.1, on the reverse strand, counting down.
TTGTGGAGAACTAGGTTTGGTGGCACCACCATTTACATCCACCATTAAGCTAATGAATACAGTGATTGCAATCAGAGTTTTAAACAATATATACAAATATAAACATAATATGCAAAAACTAGCAAACACTCTCCACTGTGCCACATACATTACAAAATGGTAAAAAGTAATAACAGACAAGTGCACCTTGACCAAAGTACAAGCCTGGCATCAGGAATGCAGCACTCTTTGATGTCTCTTGCCTGCTCTTCCTTTCACTCTCTCTCTCACTCTTGTTGCCTGTTTGCCCGTTTCTCTACTTACACTCTCTCTCACCCCTTGTTGCCTATTTGCTCATCTTTCCATTTTTCGTTACTCCTTTGACTCTCTCCTTCATTGCCATTATCCCTCTGCTCCTTCTTGATCTCTCTACTCTCCCCCGGTACTTTCCAGTCTCCCCCTCCCGTGATTTCTTCCTCATGTGCCTTCTCCAGGGCATCTGCGTCCCGCCCCTCCCTGCCTAGACCCACCCCCATGCCCCCCCCAGGTTCACAGCAGGCACACCCCTTGCACCCTGCTGGCACACCAAAGCCAAGCCTGTTTGTGCCCCTCCATGTCTGGTATCACGCCCAGCACCACTGACTGTGGTCTATATGTTGCCTTGATTCTGTTAGACCTCTTGGCGGCGTTTGATACGTTCTCACACAATGTTTTTCTCCAACGTCTTAGAACGACTGGGGGGAATGGAACAGCTCTGATGTGGTTCAGCTCTTTTTTGAACCTCAGAGAATGGGCAGTTTCAATGAAGCCTCATTATTCAAATGCAAAGACATTCAAATGTGGAGTTCCACAGGGATCAGCATTAAGCCTCACTATTTTAACATTTATATGTCTCCTATCACTTTTTTAGTGGAATCTTACGGCATTAAAATGGTCTCATATGCGGACAATACGCAGTTATTGCTCTACTATGAAGGCGCCTCCTCCTCAGCTATGGAACCCTTTTCAATATGCATAAAGGCAGTTATGAAGTGACTGAGAGACAATAACCTACAATGTACCTAGACAATACAGAAAAACTGCTATTTGGTTCTAACCCACTACCAGTATGGACAGGATGCTGGGCAAGAGACTGCCCCTCTTACGCAAATGGCAAGGAACCGGAAGGACTTTTTGATGGTCATCTCTTTTTTAAAGCTCAGATTTCCTCTGTCATGAAATCTTGCTTCTGGATACTAAAAACGCTCAAATAAATTCTTCGACCTTCTCCCCTGGGAAGTTTGGAAAATAGTGGTACAAGTGCTGATTCTATTCAGGTTGGACTATTCTAATGCTCTCTATTCAGGTCTACCGGAGTATCTAATACATCCGCTCCAAGTGGTACAGAACTGCGTATTCTGCCTTCTATTTAAACTCATGAGGTGGTCCTTTGTTTCTCTGTACTGAAAACAGCTGCACTGGTTGCCGGTGAGCAAAAGAATCACATTTAAAGCTCTGATAATTGCATACCGACCCTTCCATTAAGTTGGATCTAAATATCTCTACACCAGGAACAGAGAATATTGCCCTCGAATGGCCGTGCACTTATGGGATGCACATCTGTTAGTGATATCACACGTTAATAGAAAGAGACAATGCAGCTCCTCCTTCTCTGCTCAAGTCGCGTTGTTCTGGAATCAACTCCCTTTACAACCAAGTAAATGCCAGATGAAACTTCCTTCCAGAAGCTGCTAAAACGTATGTGTTTAGCCTATAATATGGTGTACCAAACCTGTATTTGTCTTAGCGCTAGGACACTCTTGAGTAGCAGCATAATCTACAAATATAGCCATTCATTCAATCATTCATTTTGTATGAACACCGTCGCTACACATCCTTCCTACTGCAAGCACTCAACACTTGACGCTGCCACGATAGCTGCCGCTGTGTCAAACCTCATTCAATGGTAGGACCTTTCTCATGCACTAACTGCCACTTCTCCTGCATCAGCAATCCTACCACACCCACCACACATTCCTCTTCCTGCCTAACATGCATGCTACTCAACACTAGATCTTTCTGCAAGTGCACCACCGAGGTCAGAGGTATCATCGACATGCACTCCCTGATATTCTCCTTCTCACCAAAACCTGGCAAAACCCTTCATCCACCCCCGCCATTGCAATGGCCATCCCATCAGGATTCAAGATCCCCTGCCATGACAGTCCCAACAAACCAGTAGGAGGCCTCGCCATCATCCACAAGGATTCTATCACCTACACCGCCTCCACTAACAAGAAAACACCATTCATGGAGCACATGCATGTTCTACTACAAGCCAGCAACCACACCACCATCAAAGGTACCCTTGTATACTGAACCCCCCGGACCATTCTCGATGTTCAGCAACCTCTTCACTGACTTCATCGCTCCCATTACCATCAGCTCAATCAACTTCACCTTACCCGGCAACTTTAACTTCTATCTTGATGACCTAACAGATACCAACTCCACTGCCTTACTCAAGAGCATCAACAACCTCAGACTAACCCTGTTCGTCCAAGCCATACCCACAACCCACCCTTGATCCTTCTTCACAGCCAGCAACAAGGGTATATTCAGCCACCTCACCTCCCTCACATAGCCTGACCACTCCATCGTTCACTTCTACATCAACACACCCCAACTCCCTGCACCAAATCAAACTAGCAACCTGAGACACAGCTAGATCAAGATAGCGGAAGCAGACGAGCCAACACCCTCTGAGTCAACCAATCAGATCTCATCGGAGACCTTCAGACCAACATAGGAACCTTCAACAACTGAGTCACATGCTGTGCGGACATCCTAGCCCTCCTGAAGGATATCAGACAATCAAGAACCAGTGCACGAGACAGCTGGTACACTGAAGACCTAAAATAAGAGATTTCAAATGTTATTGAAAACAGCTGAAGAGGAGATAGAGAACTAGCTCAGACATCAATGCAAGAAACACCTACAAATTTGTGCTTTGAAAATCACACACCTAAATCAAAGAGGCCAGAAAAGCATCCCTTGCACTGAGACTAGAAACCAGCTCCAACTACAAAGAGCTCTTCAACATTGGCACAAAATTCTCCAACCCCTCAGCAGACACCATCACCCCATCACAGAACCTCTGCAGCAAACTTTCTGACTCCTTTCACATCAAAATTCTAAGGATATACACCAACTTCGACTCCCAACACCTCATCAACCAGCTGATCACCACCACCAAGTCTGACCACCAGCTAACAAACTATAACCCCTTCATTCCAGAAGACGTCGCCAAAATCATGAAGAAAAATCCACTCAGGAGACCCCAATTACCCGTGCTACCACCATATCTACAGCCTATGAGAAACCCTGATCAGCTCCAACCTCACCACCACCACCATCATCAACACCACCATCCACAGTGGAACCTTTCCAGATAAAGGAAACATGCAGAGGTCACAGCTCTGCTGAAGAAACCTTCGACAGACCATAAAGAACTCAGCAACCATAGATCCAGCTTGGTCCTGCCATTCCCATCCAAAGGCATGGAGAAAGCAATCAACAAGCAACTCTCCAACTGTCTAAAATGGCACCATATCTTAGACATCACTCAGTCAGATTTCCGCAGCAACCAGAGCACAGAAACCACCCTCATCGCAGTAACAGATGTCATCCGGACCATTATGGACAAAGGAGAACTGGCATCTCTCATCCTGCTCTACCCCCTTCACGGCCTTCAACACCATCTCCCATGGCACCCTCGTATCAACACTCCACAACCCCAGAATACAAGGACCCATCTTGAGATGGCTTGCCTCCTTCCTCTCTGACAGAACCCAATGTGTCATACTCCCGCCGTACACCTCAGAACCCAAGAACTACATCTGCAAAGTCCCCCAAGGATTATCCTGAGCCCTACCCTCTTCAACGTCTACATGACACTACTCACCCACCTAGTAAGATCCCACAGAATCAATATTGTGTCCTATGCAGATGACACTAAGCTCATCCTCTCCCTCAGAGATAACAACAACACCACCAGGACCAAATTCCCAACCTGCATGTCAAGCATGGGAAACTGGATGAAACAAATCTGCCTAAAACTCAACACCGACAAAAACAGAAGTCCTGATTTTCAGGAAAATGAGCTCTTTGTGGGACTTCTGATGGCAACTGAACTGGAACCCATGACCACTCTCACGGAGCACGTCAGAAACCTTGGAATTATCTTGGACAAAAAAAAACAAGATGACCTAACGGGTGAACGCTGTAACCTCTTCCTGCTTCCTTATCCTACGTATGATCTGCAAGATAGTCAAATGGCTCCACGCAAACACCAGATGCAAAGTTATCCAGGCCCTCATCACCAGCAGACTGGACTACAGCAACACATTCTATGCCAGCATCTCGAACCAACTCTTACAAAAACTCCAGACTTCTCAGAACGCCGCCGACAGATTCATGCTCGACATCCCCTGCACCGCACACACCAGAGCCCCACCTCAGAGAGCTACACTGGCTATCCAACCAGAATCACCCACACCTACAGAGTCCTCTACAACGCCAGACCTACCTACCTTAAACACTGCCTTAACTTCCCCATCCAACTAGGTAACTGTGTCAGCCGCACTCTGCCTCGTGCAGATACCATGCATCAGCCGAAGCAAAACAGGAGCATGCTCTTTTTCCCACATCTCTGCCAAAACCTGGAACAACCTTCCCCATCACATCAGGACCTACCCATCTCTTCTCAAATTACACAAGAAACTGAAGACCTGGCAGTTAAACTAGAAGCTTTGATTGGCCTACACATCTGCTCTAGTGCATGGAGACCCCCATGAGTGATAAGTGCACTATGCACATCTTCATAACGTATATACAGCGATTAGTATCCTCTACCTATGGAGATAGTACATAGTTGTGCACAAAGGGAGACATACCTCATATAGTCGGGGCCACTGAAATTATGCGGCAGGAGGAGGCCAAATTATGCAACAGCGTTGAGTAAATTATGCAGCAAGAAAAGGCTAATTTTGCAACATATTTTGGCACATTTTTAATAGTAATACTTCCTTAATTTATACTTTTTACACATGTTAACACTGTCTGAGCATTGGGGGCACCTCATTAGTACCAGGTTATTTTCCAAATATAGCAACAAGCAACAAAAAGATAACCAGTCAACCTCTGCAAAAGGCCTTCCACTGTGCGGCAACACGTGCACTGCATTGCTAGTAACTTTTGAACTGTTTGTGCTAGAAACAAAAACGTGTTTTAGTTCAGATCTGCATATTATGCAGCAGATGATGGATTATGTGGCAAATGCAGATAATATATAATTATGCGCAACTCGCAGCAGCCGCACAATCGCATAATTCCAGTGGCCCTGCATATAGTCGGGACAAGACGGCCGCAGCGTGAATGCCTTCTCAGAGGATTACGTTGGTATCAAGTGATGGAAAGGAGCCATTATTTTAGTTTAGCCTTTAGGACTGAATGCGGTGTTGGCGGGCTGGACCTGACAGGGACTCACTGTGGGTGCTTGAGTCCGGTGGGAGACCTGATTTCATGGCACGGATCCCCCTGCCCTGAGCGTCCTCCCCTTTCCACAGATGGAGCCCAGCATGAGTTCAAGATCAGCCCGGGGATCCAGCTTGCTGCCTTCACCCACCAGCACCCGGCCTTCTACCCCTATTGCCATCACCACCTCAGGGATCCCTCTGGGCCCAAGACCACCGCCCATGAGTGCAACAGCACCTGAAGGCCTGGCTGAACGACGGCAAAAAGTTTATGCTCTGTAAATATGTAATATATAATTGTCCAACACTAATCGCTTCTTAAAATGTAATCTTGAGTGAGTTTGCATCTTGTATATATGTTACTTTAACCACCACTAGTATCAGTAGTGGACTTTTGTGCTTACTATCATTCTAATGTGAATTTAGAGTTTATCTGTTTGTATCTGTTCCTTGAGTGAATTTGCAACTTGTATATCCACAACTCTAACCACTAGTATCTGTAGTAGACTTTTATACTTACCACCATTCTTATGTGAATTTAGAGTTTTTCTATTTGTATCTTTTAGGTAACTCATGTACTCTGAACTCCTTATGTAATGTAACTGGGTCCTTTTGTAAAGCGCTCTGACACCTTCGGGTATAGTTTGCCCTATATAAAATCGCAATAAATAAAAAATAAAATAAAATGCTTGGCGTGATTGAATGAAATGCCATGACATGTAAAACATCAATTAACAGGGTTAGAATGTATACAAATTGACAGGGTTTGTTGACTGACATTGCGAGTAGAACCTGTTGAGGTAATTGAAAGAAACTTGCCGCATTCAGTCGCGTTCGGAAGGTATTCGATACTTGCATAAAATACGTCAAGGTGCAAAAAAACACGAAATGGATTACTTTGGTGCAATAATTCAAAGTAACACCAAAGGCGTAAATCAATTATTTTTTTTACTTATGCCTGTGGCACATTGGCTGTGAAGGCCAGTGAGGCACGATATTTAAATCTAACACAGACAGTGATTGTAAACAACTATCATCACATGCCCAGGAGGTATCAGAAAACCTCTGTGGTACTACCACATCAATACACATGGTTACATGGACATATAACCAAATTTCAATTCTTGCCTACGTCAAACACAGGCGAATCTGTGCGTATAGAATGTGTAAAACAACAAGAGTGAGGTATTATTGATACAACGTGTCCTAGAAAGTGACCAGGCGTACAGCAACAGAAACTTATAGCATTGGTAGTGTACAAACTTGCATGATCACAGGTACACTGGGATTATTACTTAGTACATGTTTGTGGTAGTCAAAACAGCATATTCTTCAGGTACACCAAGATAGATACTATCCAGATATGTTAACCATCTGTGCTCTTAAAACATAAAGCCAAACCCATTAGTTTGTTTACAGAATATGGCGAAATGATTACATCAATTACAGTAATGTCAAATGATACATCGTGTTCCAAAAGGTGACTGTAAACACAAAATTATAATGATTGTGGTGTGGAGAGCAGTATAATTACACCAGGATAGCTACTTGGTATCCTGCACAATAGGAGCAATGTCATTATGAGGCACATTACAATTCCAACCTAGTCATGAGGTACTCTTTCAGCTAGAGATGGCAACCATCTTTTAATAAACCTGCCTGTCAATTTCCTCAAACTCTTTGATGCCGCGGTTACTGTGTCCAACATATGGACCCATTTCCATTCCCTAATGGCCAAGAGGGACGAAATATCACCCCCTTTTGTGTTGCAGATTATCTTCTCTAACATCCACCAGCTCAAATTTTTGGCACAGTGCTTCATGGCCTGTAAATGCTCCACCAAGGGGGCTCCCTGTACCCACATTTGATTCTGTTACAATGCTGGAGGATACTAGCCCTCACCTTTTGGCGTATCTGTTTCACATATAATCTGTTGCAAGGGCATTTGATTACATAAACTACATCAGAAATGTTGCAGTTTGTGTGGTATTTAATTTTGTATCTGTGATTGTAATAAAAAAAAATATTTTGTCTCCACAGCAAGTTCACAAGCCTTACAATGACCACATTTGTAGTGACCCAAAAGTAGTGGTAGGCTCAATTGTGCTCTTAAATCAGGGGCAAGCAGGGTTTTCAGGGGAGAACTGACCACATAGTCCCTTCCTCTTTTGAAAGCAAAGAGTAGTTTCTTGGCCGAGTCCACCTCAACTGATACCAAATTCCAGTTTTTGTTAACCACCTTCTTAATCTCATGGCTTCTTGTGCAGAATGCGGTGAGAGAGACTAACCTATTCTTGGCAGTGTCTGTCCTCTCATGTACCTCAAAGAGTGAGTCATGCAGGTAGCACTAGGCCCTCTTTCTGGCTCTGTGTAGCAATCCTTTGAGGTAACCTCTTTCCTTTAGTCTGTTAATCAGCAAGTCCGTTTCATTAAAGAAATCAACCCTTTGGGATTGATTCCTGCAGAGCCTCAGGAATTGCCAGTAGGGTAGGGTATCCTGCAGGATTCAGGGTGGTGGCTGCTGTACCTGAGAAGTGTGTTGCGTTCACTGGGTTATCTGTACAGAGTAGTGTATAGTCTCATGTCATCTACATTTAAAGTGAGGTCAAGTAAACTGATCTCCGCGTTGCTTTGCATTATAGTGAATTTAATGTCTGGCGATCTCCAATTGAGCCATATGAAGAAGTCTGTAATACTTTATTCACTGCCAGTCCAAATCACATGCACATCAACAATGTACTACTTCCACATTGTTATGTTGTCCAAGAAGGGGTTATCCAGGTTGTATATGTGGGCGTCCTAATACTTGTCCATATGCAGATTCGCCAGATCTGGAGCAAATCCATTGCTACGCCATCACTATCCCTTCTGTCTGGAGAAAGAACTAATTTTGAAATACAAAGTAACTTTTTCTCATGGCAATCTTAAGTAGTGCCACTATGAAGCCAGCGGGAAACCATCTAGGGTTGGTTCTTTTGTTGAAGACCTCAGGTATGGTGGTTGACAACAAAGTCACATCTAGAGTAACCAGGAGTTGGTTAGAGTGTTCGAATGGTTGGATTTCCACCATCTGGACCACATCCATAGTGTCCCTGATATATGACCTGCTCTTGAGTACCCAACTTTTCGAAATAAGTCAATATATTACAAAGAGGCTCCAGAATGGAGCCACAACCTGAGACAAAAGGTCTCCCTGATGGTTGTTCAAGTTTTTTGTGCACTTTGGGGAGAGTATGAATTGTGGGTATTCTGGGACGCTTTGTAGTCAGGAACTCATACTCGAGCTCATTGAGGTACCCCTCAGTCATGTTTTAAGCACGCCAATGGTTAACATATTTGGATAGTAACTGTTAGACTTGGCATCCTCAGCGTGGTTTCCCTTGACTTTTTGCCTCTATCTCCTGCATTTTTGACTGTGTGCTGGATTTTGTTTTTGACTGGCTTAGATGCGTTGTGAGCTTTGACACTGCTGATCTATGTCAAAGTGCAAGTGCTCCTGTGTGAATTGTAATCCTGATTGGTTATCCATGATGGGCTTTTTAAATTTACTGGTAAGTCCCTAGTAAAGCGCACTGTGTATGCCCAGGGCCTGTAAATCAAAGGACTCAAGTACCAACTTTATTGGGTCTAAATAAATTAGACCATGCACATCAAGAAAAATACAAAAAAATACAGTAAAAAATACAACTGTGCATATTAAAATCAATTAATTTAATTTCATATAGGAATTCATCAATCATGTCCGTCCTCATTTGAGTCACCCCTGCATAAATATTATGCAATCGATTTGAGACATCAAGAATAGAGATAAAGAAGTTTAAAAGCCTCAGCTACTAGTCCGTCATACATTCCCAACCAAATCTCTTATTATAGAACATAAAAACAAATTATTGAAGTTTTTGTTCAAATCCATATTTTAAAATATGTGTCATATAGAATAAAAACAACTTAATAAAACATCATTAGTCAGTCAATCAGTTATCCATTCTCATAAATAATTAATCCTATCATCTGACAAAATATTCTTTCTAGCTTAGAAAGCAGCCCATAAGAAACTTGACATTCTACAACAAATATCGATAGTGGACAATGATTGTAGAAAAAGGTACGCCGGGCGACATTGAGTAAACTGTGATGGCTTTAGAAGACTTACAATATAACGTTTCCTCCACCTTTTATAAAAATTTACAAAAGAGTATGACATGCATAGTATTCTGTCTCGTTATATTATCACAGGGACAATTACCTAGGTTTGAAGACCAGTCATTAGGTTCAGGGATTCTAACCATACGGTGGTATCCATTCTAAAACAGGTCAAAACAAACCTGTGCCTAGAGTTGGGTACAACTTTCAAGTGTAGTTGCATGTCATAACTAGATAAAATAAGCTGATTTCCTAAAACTGTGGGTTTTATTAATTCTGAAGTCAACCTTATATTCTCTAGATGCATCATGCATTCGGTTTTTAGATCTTTCCTACTAGCTACTACTAGAGATTCAGGGTTATTAATATAGTCTGGGTGCCCCAAATATCGACAGAAACGTTGTATGTATGTCAGCCATGGCAACTGTGTATACAGTGTTGATTTTAGACAGTCCTCTATAAGAGTACGGTTTAGGGTAGTATATTCTGATGTCCAAACATTGTGCCAAAGTAAGATAGGTTGTATCCTGATTAAATCAGTGACAAAGGGGGCTCCGAATTCAGCATGGCAGACAAACAAAGAAACGCATTTGGGTGTGGCAAGCAGATACCTCAAGAAATCATTTGTAGTGCTATACATTTTGCATGCCCCCATATAATGCTATACTAATATATTTAGCCTTACATATTGTGAGCATTTCTTGGGGGGGGGTGGGGTTTGTACCCAACCTATGGGCAAAATTTCGTAGGACCATACAGGCACCTCTAAATATTAGTGCCCCAAGTCGCGATAGTGCGATTCCTTGTGCCTTCTTTATCAAATAAGACTCCCGGATATGAAAAATTGTTTGTAAATTCTACAGTAGTTTCCAATATTTTGATGTCACGACAGGTACCAATTTTCCTACCGCACTTCATTATATATGTTTTCGTTTGATTTACCGACAGGTCGAGATCCTGCATAAAGTAGACTAAATCATTAAGTATGGATTGGAGGGCAAAAGGGTGCGGGCCAATAAGACGGCATCATCGGCGTAGAGGAGGGCAGGCACAAGCTGATGGTCCACCTGAGCCAAATCTTTAGGGTGTAGAGTCAGAGCTGTGTCTACATTATTTATATAAAATGAAAAAAGAAAATGAGCTAAGACACAGCCCTGCCTCACCCCTCTCTCCACACTGAAAGGCTGTGAACATTCTCCCATAATCCCGTATTTGACCCTGGCTTTCATACCTGTATACAAATCTCTCAGGAAAGTAATGATCGATGTCTCCACTCCCATGTCAGTCGTAAATTTCCATAACTTAGAATGATTAACTCAGTTGAAAGCGGAGGACAGATCTACAAATCCCAGGTATAAGTTCCCTCCCTTTATCTTAGTATATTTCCCCAATAACATAATCAGATTGAAGCCCTGCTCTATTGTCCCAACCCCAGTTCAGAACCCCTACTGAAGATCAGACAGAATACCCTTGGATTCTGCCCAATCTTGAAGCCTATTTAAAATTATACGACCCACTATCTTCAATAAGGAGCCAAGCAGTGGAATTGGCTTATAACAGGCAAGGTTATGGCAGTCCCCTTTCTTGTAAATTAGTACTATTATTGATTCCGCCCATGTTGGGAGGAAGCCTATATTGAAATAAGTCCTTACACAGTTAATATGGGTCCCCACAAGGGGCGTGGCTTCGCCGAGCTGCGAAATGGCCGCGCACTAAAGCGGCTCCGCCGGCCGAGCTGAATCAATCCTTCACGAATTCGTCATTGGTGCCCTGGGTGGGTGCCTACTGGTGTTCCATTGCCCGGTGGAGGCGGCACCCTTCCCCGGAAAAGTTTGGGGAACGCGCACGGGGACAATCAAGACGGCGACGTGAGTGAGGCCTGCGCCTGCCTGACATCGGAGAAGCCGGGACCTCGAGTGCCTTCGCGTCCCCGTGTGGTGGCTGGGCGGCGCGGCCACGTACCAGCGGCTGCGGAGACCCTCCGCCCGGATAATCGACAGGTGCCGGCTGCCGTTTACTTGCAGAGAGTAAGAGGCTGGGGAAAACTGGTGCGTGAGCCTGGAGGAGCGGTGAGAGACAAGCACCCGAGGAATTAGCAGCGAGGATGGGGGCCTGGACGGGGAACGCTGCAGAGGTGACTGAGGGTCATTGACAACGGCCAGCACGAGGCGCGGGTGGGGCGCAGGGCATCTTCCCCCCCGCTGCGTCAATTATGAGTGGAGCTTGCGGGAGGGGATCCCCGTAAAGATAGCTGGGCCGCAGAAGCTCGCGACCTGTCGTTGTTGGCACGCGCGGGGAGAGGGAAGCACCGCGCGGTGTCCGTAGGCTGCTGAATTGGCGGAATGAGCAGGAGGATCATCGTCAGGCTAGAATTTCTTCAAGGACTGGAGGCCAGGCGGGAGCGGCAGGCTCAAACTGGTTCCCGGTCAAGGTCCCTCACTCTTGCGCACACCTAAGAACTGCATACCGGCTACTCTCGGCTGAACCCTGTCCAGGCTTCATTTGCTATAAGTACCTGCAACCAAAAAATAAAAGAACACCCCGTTAACGCCATTCCAACCAATCGGTGAAAGCCAACAGTACACAACCAGCACAAAAGTAGGGAGGTGGTACACAGAAGTGGAGCCATCACTTCCAAGACGTTGGGAGTATGGGAAGATCGGCACTCCAAACAGCGTGATGTCCTTACAGAGCCGCTGCTCTCCTGTTGGACGGATACGAGGAGCGATTTGGCGATAGTGCAGGTGCTGTGATTGAGAGGGTCAGAGACCATCGCGTGGCGCCCGGGGGTGCGGCAGGGACGGCCCCCGCTTGGCATGGACTTCGCTGCACACTGCCTGACGTGGCTTGACAGGGGAGTGGCCGGCAGGTAGAGGCTGTTAAGTGTTACGTCGGCAGAAGGCCCAATCACGAAGGCGAAGTTGGGACGACTGGTGAGTGTCCTACGGGGTAACAGAGACGGAGATGAGTGTGCATGCACTGCTGATCTACTGAAGAGATAGCGACATGGAGTGGCCTGTGTGGCTGTGTCTGGCCCCTCTGTGAAGGCATCCGGTGGCTGGGATATACTCTTGGCAGATGCATCCCGTACAGACCCGCAAAAAACTTGCGGCAAGTATCTCTGGAAAGGGACACAAGACGGCCGAGATGGGGAAATCTGAAACAAGACAGCCCAGGCTCACTTTCGATAAGAAAGCCACCAAGGCGACGGAGGGTGAGACCAGCCAACAAAGTCAGGGGGAGGAGAATGCTGCTTCGGTGCCACCGGCAGAGGACATTCGATCCATGTTTAAGGACCTTAAGGCCAGCCTTCAGGGCCTGGATTAAAAAATGGACTCCCTCGCAGAGCGTATGGACCGGATAACGCAGAGGATGGACAAGCCGGAGGGACGAATGGGTGCGTTGGAAACTAGAGTCACAGAAACGGAAGAAGGGCAGACGGAACTAGCCAAGCAACTACGTGAAATGGACGGAGTACTGCAGGTAATTCGATTGAAGAATGAAGATTTAGAAGTGAACAACATACGCATTACGGGCATATCGGAAACCACGGATATCCAGAACATGGAGTGCTACATGAAGACCATGATGAAAGATCTCTTTGGCCCCTCCTTGTCCCCAATATTCCTAATAGAGCGGGCTCACAGAACATTAGGTCCACGGCCACGACCAGGTGCACCTCCGAGACCTATCCTGGCAAGAATCCTTAACTACAGGGATCGGGATGCGATCCTCAGAGCAGCGCAGGAGAAAGGAGATGTGCAATACGATGGAAACTCCATTGCCTTATATCCGGACTTCATGTTGCAGGTCCAAGCGGTCCGAAAAGAGTTCATGCCAGCCAAGAAGATTTTTCAGCAGATTGGAACGAAATACTCGCTGATCTATCCGGCCAAGCTGAGGGTGCAAGGCCCTGGTAAGCCGGCCTTCCTCACGGACACGAGGGCGGAACTGGCGTATGCTAAGCAGCTGGCTAAGGAACAGAGACAAAAGCCAAAGCCAGGGGACTCGAATGAGGCGAACTCTCTGAGCGACAATGACTGAATGAACTGGAGTGTGACACCGTTTGGGCAGATAAATCCATAACTTTACGACATAATATTGTGATAGTTGTATTAACAGGGGCGCTCACTGAATGTTGCATTTACTGGCTAAGTGGTATTGAGCTATCTGGTTTGGCTGGGGCTGTGCCAGTGCATATATGGTGATGGACAAGAAACCAACTTGGCACTAGTCTGGGGGCAGTAAGTGACAAGTTCGGCCACCCTGCCATGAGCGCAGGGGTGTCATGCCAACGGACCTGCGTACCCCATGGGATGATTCTCTTTGGGCTCCTTTTATGGGGCTACTGTTTACATGTTTGGGTGAAGGGAGGGGGTAATCACAACCTGATTGGGGTGTTGGTGTGGGTGGGGAAGAGGGAGATGGTTCAGTTAGTTTTTGGGGAACTGCCAAATGATAAATACACACTCAGCGATCGATGTTGGTTGTTAAGGGATGTCAGGCCCGCATATGGACACAACCTGGATGCTGGTGCAGAGTGCGTCAGACTGGGGATGATTTGCGGGGTTGACCTGGGGGGCCCGGAGATTGTGGTGGACTGTTGGTGTGCCTGGTCTTTAATGCAAGGATGTCACATTTAAAATGTATTACCTGGAATGTGAGAGGTCGGAATGATCGTCGGAAGGAGAGGCTGGTCCCTTCATATCTCACTAGACACGGTATAGACATATGTCTGCTACAAGAAACACATCTGACTACTAGCACTGTGGGTATGCTTGGTCACAAGAGATGGGGAGAGACAGTGGCCGGGGGTTACTCCAACTACTCATGTGGGGTAGCAATACTGCTGCGCAGGGGTCTACAATGGCGTACTTACAGCTCACTGATAGACAGGGATGGACGATACGTTCTGCTGAAGGGTACATTATACAACACACCCACGATGATCATAAACACCTATGGCCCTAACACAGATGACCCGGAATTTTTTCGACTTATAGGGCACATGATACAAACATCTACTTACACTTCGGTCATATGGGGGGGTGACTTTAATGCAGTCCTCTCGGACGTGGCAGGACGCATCACGTGAGCACCACCCAAGGGCGACGACGCAGCTGAACGACATTATAGCTGACATGCAACTAGTAGACTCTTGGAGATTGTTACACCCCACACTGTGGGAAGGAACCTGTGTGACCCACCATCATGGTGCCTGGTCGAAGCTTGACTTCTGGTTGTTATCTAGGGATATGCACACGTGGGTAACAGAGATTGAACATCTCCCGCGTACATTGTCGGACCACGCTCCTGTACTACTGAAACTCAAAGTACTGGGTCCATACATCCATACATAGCTCCGTTTAGTTGGAGATTTCCCTCGGGGGCATTGCAAGACCAGGTCTTTCGAGAAGAATTACGGGGGAAAATAGAGGATTACCTTGCACTAAATGAGGGCACCGTGGAATCGCCTGCCACTGTCTGGGAAGCATTCAAAGCTGTGATACGTGGTGATTGTATAGCACTCAAGACAGGGGTACTCAAAGACATACGAAACACATTGCGGAGACTGGAGATAGAGATTGGGGAGCTGGAGCATGCGCAGGGCTGCTCCCCAGATCCCGCTAATTTAGCGGAGATTCGAACTAAAATATCGGACTATAAGGTGGAAGCAGAGAGAGAAACAGCATATCTATACAAAACGGCGCAAGCAAGGCGATATGGTGAGGGAGATGGAGCAGGGAAAACATTGGCGGGACTACTCAGACCACCTAGGGGGGGGAGAACTACATAACTAAAATAATAACTGAAGAGGGGGACTTGGTTAGGTCACTGCCGGAAATTTTGAATACGATGTCCTGGTATTATGAAGCACTGTATACGTCCAAGACTAACCCTTCCCAGTCGGACATAGTAGACTACTTGGATACCATAGCATTGGCATGGTTTAGCAATAGCTCTAGGCAGTATATGGAACTTCCCATAATGGTAGAAGATATAAGGCAAGTAATAAAGTAGTATGCCAGCTGGGAAGGCTCCAGGGGCTGATGGGCTAACGGCGGCCTTCTATAAAGAGTACTCAGATATTCTGGCGCCACGCCTGGTGCAGGTATTCCTCGAGGCCATGGACACAGGTATCCTTCCCCCTACCCTCAGAGAGGCTACCATAATAACGCTGCTGAAACCTGATAAAGACCCTAAAGCGCCTGAATCGTACCGCCCGCTCTCCCTCATAAATCTAGATGCTAAAATCTATGCCAAACTCATAGCGAATAGGTTGCAGCCCATGCTCCCGCAGATAGCACTGCCAGACCAGTCTGGTTTTATACCAGGTCGCTCGACTGCACACAATCTACGTACACTGTTTGGCATACTACACTATCTGGCCCCACATGTCCAGGCTGTTGCTGCATTGCTGGATGCCACGAAGGCATTTGATTCTCTGGAATGGCGATTTCTTTTTGTCCTGCTGCCTCGCATGGGGTTCAGCCCCTGTTTATTAAGCAAATACAGCTGTTGTATACAAATCCTATGGCACGGGTATGAGTAAATGGACAGGTGTCGGCACCCTTCACTATAACTAGGGGAACACGGCAGGGTTGCCCACTGTCGCCACTGCTGTTTGCTATTGCTACGGAACCATTGGCGGCTCGGCTCCGCCAACACCACACGCACAGAAGCATAGGGTTCACATCCAGGGGACTGCTGATCTCTATGTACGCCGATGACATGACGATATATCTTACGAACCCTAGGGACAATTTTGTGGAAGTTATGCGTGAGATTGTTCGTTATGGTGGCCTCACAGGCATTCAGGTGAATTGGTCCAAGTCAGTGATATTTCCGCTAACTGACGGCACCACCCAGTTTGACGCAGAATACCCTATACAGTGGGAAAGTGCGGAATTCAAATACTTAGGAATATGGGTGAGCAGATCGGTGCAGGACGTATGGTTGGCAAACTACGGGAGGGTGATGGACTGGATAGAGAGTAAAATACAGAAATGGAAACACCTGCCGTTGTCATTAATGGGGCGTATAGCAATAATCAAAATGGTGATTCTGCCAAAGCTCCTATATTTGTTTGTGAACATTCCAATGCCGTGAAACACACACTTTTTCAGAAAGCTAAGGTCCCATGCCCTCGATTTGGTATGGGCGGGTAGGCAGCCGAGAGCATCCTGGAAGTTGCTGACACTTTCCTTCGCCCAGGGGGGTCTGGGGTCCCCCGACTTCGAGCTATATGCTTATAGTGCTCAGGTGCAATATTTGTACTTTTGGCAGCATCCCACGCCTTTCCAACCTCACGTAGCGATAGAAACCGATAGAGTAGCTCCCACTCCGTTGAACACAGTGGTATACCAGCCTTATCAAAGGCCTCATTTAGAAATCGACACGGTGGAAGCACTGATCTGGGCATGGTCAGGGATTGCTAAAAGGGCCAAATTCGAAGAATTATACGCACCATCTATGCCGCTGGGGGGTAATCCGCTCTTAACCCCACTAATGGACAAAACGGTTACGCTTCGAGCTATGGCACACAAACTGGTGAAAGGCGCGGATCTCTATCCGGAAAATACCTTCCTTACGATCCAACAGATGTGTAAGGCCCAGGTACCCACGGCATCAGACACACTTTTGTATTACCAGCTTCAAGCCGCATGCCGTGCCAGATATGTGTCCTTTCCACAGGCACCGCCCGCGCTACCTGCACTTGAGAACGTGTTGGCGAATCCGTCTCCTCGCAAATTGATTACACGTATATACAATATAACACAAAAGGAATCGCCGATAATGGTGTGCACGGCCAGGGTAGACTGGGAGAAAGACGCAGGCGTAGTAATCACGGATAAACAGTGCCATTATTGCTGTTCTCAGCTCGAACATTTATCACCTAATTATAGATTACGGCTAATTCACTTTTATTTTCTGCATAGACTATATTGCACGCCCTCCCAGCTGCATCGCATGGGCATACACCTGGACATGAACTGTTGGAGGTTTGGTGCTCCTGGTGCCACATTCTCGCATCTGGCATGGGACTGCGACCCGATAGGAAGGTACTGGGAGGAAGTGTTGAAGCATGTCCGGCAAATTACGAAACATAGGGTATCTGCCTCTCTGCTGACGGCGCTTCTGGGGTTTGTATTTGAAGTCCTGAAGACCTCCCGTAGACTTACGGCCATGTTGTTGCTGCTGGCGAAGAGGCAGGTGGCAATTCACTGGAAAAACCAACAGGCCCCCACCATAGCAGCATGGGTAAACACAGTGATTTACTGTAAAGACCAGTTGTCGCACTATTGGGAGTTAATGCCCACAAGATCTAGGCCGGCGGATATCTGGCAACCATTTGTGGCTTGGCTGGAAGTGGGGGGCTCAATCTTACAAAGGGGATAAGAAGGGGAGCACGGGAGAGGTGGTCATGGACTGGAGCTGTAGACCAATTCTGACGGTGTTCATCACACACCAGGAGATGAAAGGGGGTAGACTTGATGATTTCTGAAACACTCGGGGGAACAAAGAAGCCTTCTGATGCACGACAACCACGTAGACAGTAAGATCAGCTGAGTGAGGTCTTGGAGGATTAGTGTATGGCAGAGGGAGTGGGGGGGAGGGTAGTTGTTTTGGTTGAGTTCATTAAGTGCAAATATGCATAATAAGTTATAATGGGGTGACGAATAGCTATAAAGAAAGCTGTTAAGTGTTTTATTGCATTGCTGCAGGCCTGTTGGGTTGTAGGCACGCAAACTGTACATTGATGGCTATTCTGAAGTTCGAAACTAGCTGCCGGCCTCCGGGTTGTGGGCAAGAAGCTGTGTCAATCTATTCTTTTCACAGTTAATATATATATTTTTTTCAAAGTAAAAAAAAAGATGGGTCCCCACAAAGCAAGGTTGGCTTAATACAGGTCCTCTGGGATAGCATCAGGGCAGGTGCCTTTCTGCCCTTACTAGCATTTATTGCACTGTTAACTTCCTCCAAACTAAATGGGGTAATTGTGGAAGCTAGTCTTAATGCTGTATTATTACTAGGTCTAAGTGCCTGGGTGGAATCTAATGTAGATATTGGAAGAGAATAAAGGACAGAAAAGTTTTTTAACTCTTCATCCACTGGTATCGCGACCACGATCCCAGGACCAGTATTCTCTCTCAGTGGTGCAGAATTAACTACCTTCCAAAAGGTGTTCTTTTCATTTTTAATACTTGCTTCATGTAAAGCATCCCATGCCTCCTCTTTTAACCGTGTTTTCCTTTGCTTCACTGCCTGTTAATAGGCGAGTCTGCAGTACTGAACTACAAGTCTACATCGTGGTTTTTTTTTTAGTGCATCCTATAGCCTCTTATTAGCCTTTGTGCAAAGTGAATCAAACCATCCGATTCTCTGCTCTTTAGTTTTCCTAGTAATATGGAGGTTCTCCTTCATGCCCTGTCAAGGGACTCAGTTATAAGGCCCCTTGCGGCACTTTTGATCTGCCGAAATGTCACTTTTTTGACGTTTCGGTGCCGCAGCATATTTAAAAGGCTACGTAAAGCCAATTTCTGTGGCTTTGCATGGCCTTGAAAATATGTGCCCCTTTCACGCAGAACACTGCATAACAGGGGCGTTCAATGGGTGTTGCTGTGGGTGTTCCCATGCAACATTCTTGGGAAAGGATTGTTGCCCTTATTTTGTAGAAAGCATAATCTTTTCATAGCGTTTTTGCACACCTTGATAATAAGAATTTGAAATCCTCTTCTGTGTTCTTGTTTGTGTTCTGTCTCCGCTTCCCCGGTCCAACGCCGGCTTTGCTGCCATTCGATTGGAGGGAAGCGGACACACCCTTCAGATTGCAGCCAATCTGAATCTTTGTTGGTTGGCCCTCCTGGAAACGGCGGGGAACGGAGCTTCACGCGCCGGCCAGCTATTTAAACCCATGCTGGGCCGGACGCGCAGCGTTATGCACGGTGAGGAAACTCCTCATCTCGACTTTTAAACTATGAGCAGTGTTCGCTTTTGTTTTTATGGGGGGAACGATTTGTGAATTAACAAGCCAATTTTAAACCAGCGATTTTGCACATTCTTGGGAAAGGATTGTTGCCCTTATTTTGTAGAAAGCATAATCTTTTCATAGCGTTTTTGCACACCTTGATAATAAGAATCTGAAATCCTCTTCTGTGTTCTTGTTTGTGTTCTGTCTCCGCTTCCCCGGTCCAACGCCGGCTTTGCTGCCTTTCGATTGGAGGGAAGCGGACACACCCTTCAGATTGCAGCCAATCTGAATCTTTGTTGGTTGGCCCTCCAGGAAAGGGCGGGGAACGGAGCTTCACGCGCCGACCAGCTATTTAAACCCATGCTGGGCCAGACGCGCGCAGCGGACGCGCGCCGAAGGCAAGCCCGTCTGCGCCAAGTACGGGACAGGGATGGGTTATGCTGCCCAATCTACTAGGATAAGGTATCTTGCTGAGGACCTTAAAAATGTAAACGCAAAAACCACCTGCCAACACCCTATTTCCCCGGATTTAATCTCTGGAGCCTGTTCTTGTTATTAAATGCAGGCTCGATCTTCCCTTTGAGTTATCTACTGGGATTATCAACCAGAAATTTAATTCTGGGCTTTTTAAGGCCAGGGATGGGTGCCAGCTTAAAGGAGGTTTAATTAATGCGCGATCTATGGGCAAACACAGCCAAGATATTAGAGATCTCATATTGGAATATCAACTGGACCTACTATTTGTTACAGAGACCTGGTTAAAAGATTGGAGCAGCCCGGATGTTGCGGACTCTGTCCCACCTGGCTACCTGATATATAGGAAGGATCGATTGGTAGGTAGGGGTGGAGGGTTGGCTATTATTTTACGCGATTCTCTTGCCTGTACTTTTTTTGATCTTGATACGATTATAGAAGCAGAAAGCCTAGGTTTTTGCCTTTCCCTAAATGCTACTTCATGTTTTTCAGGTGCCCTTATTTATCGGCCTCCTGGTCAAAGCACTACGTTTATTGACTCACTTGGCGATTCTTTGAGCTATCTTCTTCTTAAATATGCTAACTTCACGCTCTTGGGTGATTTTAATCTTCACCTAGAGGGCAATTCTGAGCCTGGCACAGGTAACTTCCTCCAAGTCTTAGATTTATTCTCACTCCAACAAATAGTGAAGGGACCTACCCACCTGGCAGGTCATACTCTTGATGGGGTTTGTTCTAACCTGCCTTGGCTCTCTGGGGATACCCCTTCTCCTCTAATCTGGTCCGATCACTCCTTTATCCCCCTCAGAATTATGATTCCCCTGAAGGGTCATGCGGTGAAATCTCTTAAAGAACCTCACCAGGGGCCTTCATGGGCACAGATTGCAAAAAATGCTAATTTATCAACTGTGGCTAAAGCTCTCACACTGGCGTTGACAGGCAATACAGAGACAGATTCAGTCCTGGCTATCCAACGTTTGCAAGACTCTTTCTCCTTTGGAGAAGGGGAATAAGCCAAAGAAACCTAAGACCTTAAATACCCCTTGGTTCACGCCCCAACTGGCCCAAGCACGTTTGCATTGCAAGCAACTTGAACGACAGTGGAGAAAGGGATATAACGAGGAACAAAAAGCAGTGTTTAAAGAAGGTAGGAAAGTTTATTTTCTCCAGATTAAACTGGCAAAAAAAGAATTTTTCACTAATAAAATAAACACAGCTAAGGATGATCAGAAAACGATTTTTCTGATCGTGAAGTCGTTCACAAAACCCAGGGCGGAACAGAGGGAACTTCCGCCTTCACAGACACTGTGTGATAGTATCTCCCTGTATTTTGAGGAGAAAATCCATAAAATTCAAAGAGATTTTCCAGTGTGTAATCTTGATTTTGTCTCCGACTCTTTCTTGATGGAAAGCTCGGTCTCTATTTCCACTTTTGAACCTGTCCCATTAGATAGGACACTTATGGCTATTGAAAGGTGCAAGTCAGGCTCGCCGCTGGATGCCTGCCCTCCGTCGACTCTTCATAAAATGCTGGAGGTAGTGAATCCCATCGTGAACCATATAGTCAATTCCTCTCTCAGGACTGGTAATGTTCCAGCTGAGTGGAAGCTTGCGCTGGTTAAACCATTGAAAAAAACACAAAATATTGACTC
The DNA here is from genome assembly GCF_964204655.1 of Triturus cristatus. NCBI lineage: Eukaryota > Metazoa > Chordata > Amphibia > Caudata > Salamandridae > Triturus > Triturus cristatus. Next base: position 937,594,222 of record NC_140587.1, on the reverse strand, counting down.
GGCCGTTCTTTCAAATCTCCGTCCAATTTCGCTTCTTCCTCTGTTGGGCAATATAACAGAGACTTTTGTCCGTAAAGAGCTAACTAAATTTCTGGAAGATCAACAAATCCTTCACCCGCTTCAATCCGCATTTCGGCCTAAACATTCTACGGAGTCGGCCCTCCTTGAAATTTCTGACTCCCTTAAAATGATTGCCGATAGGGGCAAGGAAGCGGTTTTGATTCTTTTAGACTTGTCGGCTGCATTCGACACTATTTCTCATGACATCCTTTTGAAATGCAGCGGCATTTCTGGTATGGTACTTAAGTGGATCAAATCTTTTCTTGCCAATCGGAGACAGGCAGTCACTTTAGGTGCGTTCCTGTCCCCAGAACGCTCCATTACGGCAGGAGTCCCACAGGGCAGATCTTCCCATTGTCAATGTCATGTCCACGATAGCCCACAGAGGACTGCCCATACCAGCATTTTGTTGCCTCGATGATCATTTTCACTATCTGAATCCTCACAAACACCTGTTCAAGGTGTTTCAGGTGATACTTCCATGAATTGCTGACCACCATAATGTCATCCAGGTAGGTCACTCAGAGCTCTTCCAACACTGACAACATACAGTTGACCAGGAACCAAAAAGTGGTGGGAACACGGTTTAACTTGAAGGGCATCACTCTGAACTGGTACAACTCTTCTGACTTAGAGAATATTCTCTTCCCCTTGGCACATGCAACCTGCTCTATCTGCCGGTAATCACTAGTCAGATCAAAATCGAATGTACATCAGTGTTAGCCACTACTCTGAGGGCTCAATAGTCCACTGGAAATTTAGGTCTATTGATCCTTGATTTTGAACCAAAACCACTGGGCTGGCTGACAGACTATGAGGATGCTCAGTTACCCACAAGTCATAAATCTCAGCTACCACTACCTTGATGGACTCATGGACGTGGTCTAGCGCCTAGTAAGTCTTGCTTTTCACAGGCAAACTGTCCCTAGTGTCTTTGTCATGAAAATAGACATGTTCCAATCCTGTGGTAAGACAGAAGAATTTGGAAACCTCCCTACACTCTCTTTTTTGATCAGGTCAGGCCATAGTCAAGCTGGAACCCCTTCAACAGAGCCATATTTTCTTTCATGGCATAACAGATCATAGAGTGGTTCACAGTCCTGATCACTCATATCTGACGTTGCCAGTAGGTTGACAGTAAAACCTCTCTGGAGAAAAAATTGTAGTTGCCAGGATCATCTCAGAAGGTCAATGGAGCTTGCACCACCTATTGCCCCTGCGACAGCTGCCAACTCTTAGTACCAACTCAACTACTAACAATGACGCTCCTACAGGTGTGACAATTTGGACTATTCCAGGCCACCCAAAGATATAAAATGCACTGGATGGCGGGTATTCTCAATTTCTAATGTATGCTGAATTTGTACACACTGTGTATGCACACCTCAAAATAGGCAAGCAGTGCCACCATGTAGTGGACTGTCGAAAGTGCCAGTGTTGAGATTTAAGCGCTGGTGCCGAGCACCGGTAAACACCGGCTCAAATTAAGCACTGGCTCCACTAAACCATTGGTTTGCAGATGGTGTAATGTGAGTCACACAAGCTTCCAACCATAGCTCTCTCATATATAAGGAAATGACATTTGTCCATCTGACAAAAATTACAGTCTTGGAAAATCCAACAAGCTGAAAGATCACAAGGACCTCCTTCACAACCACCTTGGTGGTTGTGCCCAAAAGAGGCACTGCCTCTGGATATCTGTTGGCATGATCCATCACAACCAAGAAACACTTGTTGTGTGATGCAACTCGTGGGTCAAAGGGACCAGCTATATTAACTCCCATCTTTCACATGGAATGCATACCACTACAAGAAGCATCACTGGTGCATTTGTCTTACCTACTGCTTTATCAATCGCTTCGCAAGCACTAAAGGTCCTACAGAACCACTGTTCATCTCAAGGAATTCCTGGCCAATAAAACAAAGGGTCTAGGTCTTTGTATGCTCACGAACTGTGCCAATGCCAATGCCACTTAATAGCCCAGTGACAACAGGAAATTCCTGTACTGTAAATCAGTATGTGCTCCCATGCCACATAACATTTTGTGAATTTACCTTTGCAACTTGTTCCTGGGCTTCCTTCTGAAGCCCCACAAGAGTAGGGCACTCAATTTGTGCCTTTCGAAGGTGCCTCCTGGGATGACCCCACAGCTGCTAACAATATTTGCAGCTCTGGCAGACTCCAACACATGATCCGCATCTGGGACCCCCCCCTCTTCTCCATCTGGAGCAGATGAAATTGGCACTACCAAGTGTTTTTCTGAGCATGCCCTGGTCCGCAGTTTACCACTGTCCTCTTGTGCTACCACCTTTCTCAGTGTCTCTCTGAGGCAGACACACAGCCTGTGCCCTGATAACACAGCTGCTATTCTCCAAGCCATGTAGTTTTTTGGCCTTGGGACCAATCTGGATGTATTCCAATCATTTCCTAAAAGACATGCATTACCCTGCTTTTCTCCAATCCCTGTGAAAAACAACACTCACCTGTGATTGCCCTCTAACCAATACTAGCAAAATCATACCCCATATTGTCCCCTATGCCAATCAAGCCACCCCCACTGGAACCAAGTAGCATCTCTTCTGGTTTGAGATAAGTTTCTCGAACATAATCCTGCAGGCACTGGCATCCCTCAGAGCAGGAACCTTCATTCCAATTATACCCATTATACAGAAAAAAACTCATGGTGTTCGGGTGAAGGCGTTTATGATCATTTGGTTCGCTTTCCTAGATGGGTCCTCACAGTTACCCATCCCATCTGAAAGCATACAACCTATCAGGGACATAGCTAGAACAGGATCTTTCTTATAGTCCCTTACCTGATGTCACATAAAATAAGTCACCACCTTGAGCAAGTCTCCTCTGGGCAACCCTTCTCTGTGATGAGGTCTCCAATACTCCACCACACGGCTCACAAGCACAGCAGATAGCAATCTCAAGGCAGATGCTTTACAAGGACACCTCCAGTGCCCTTCTCTCAGCTCGGCAGTCACCATTCCCAAGGCAGATAATCAGCAACAGGCTGCAGTCTTCTAGGGTGTTGGTCATTCACCCCCTTGTGAAGCTGGCAGTCAGAGACCCAGTCCTGGATCACAGAAGTCCTCCTACACCTTGGTGGATGCCACCTCCCTCGATCACGAGAATTCCTGGAACCGGTTGGACACTCCAGACACTCTTCATTTAGTCCTTTCAGACATCCTTTGTTGATTTCAGATCTCTGCCAACAAAAGATTTCTAAAATATTCCTCTGTTTTGGTGCCACGGGCCCTCATTACGAGGCAAGCTTAACGGCTAGAGAGGCCAACTTTGAAGCTGGGGAATCAGGTTTGAGTCTGGGGGGGAGGCTCAAACATCCTGTGATTCTGGGAAAATCACTTATTCTCTCCGTGACTAAAAATGAATGTGTCCATCTGTAATGTAACTAGAGCTCATGTAAAGCGCTCTGATACCTTCGGGTCGAGTTCGCACTATATAAATCTCCGACCCCCCAAAAGAAGATTTCCAATCCACAGGGAGATCAAATTTGTGTGATAATATTCACACCCACATAGATTTCCCCTGATAAATTCTGGCAGGTCAAACCTGCCAAAACAGCAGCGGCTGGAATGGCTCGTAGGTGGGCTGGGGGGGGGGGGGGTCGCACAGGGAGGGGTGGTTCACGCAGGAGGGGGATCATACGTTTTTTACAGAAAATGAAAAACCTACCTTTCCGCCGAGTCCCACATCTTTACTGCTCCTGCTCTTCTGTATTCCTGCCTCTGACAGGAACAGGAAGCAGGCAGCCAGGCTCCCTCCCCTAAGCCAATCACAATGCTGTAAGCAGCGTTGTGAATGGTCGGGACTGTGCTCAGCCAGGGGCTAATGAGGTGGGCATGTTCTCCATGCAGGCTGCAATGCAGCCTGCATGGAGAAGGGCAGAGTGCGCATTACTGGTTTCGGCGGCCCGAGAGGGCCGACCAAACAGTATTTGCACAGTCTTTTCACTCAGGAGTGCTGCAAACCACTCCCTCCCTGCCCTGCTCAAAGAGCAGAGCAGCCCTGCCCGCTAAAAGTTATTACCATTTTATGTTTGGCTTTCTCGTACTGCGAGAAAGCAGTGGGGCGACGCTCCTCCACCCTAGTGGAGGAGCCGCCCCTGTGCCAAAATGCATCAGGGAAAAATGCCTGGTATTGGTGAGGAAGGAGATGGCTTAAAAAATATGCATTGTTTAACTCTTGTCCGTGGTACCTTCTTCAACAAATAATGCATCCTGTGTTAAATATGTGACTTTTTTGGTTAACAAAAACCAAAGCAATTCTCAAATATTACAAAGGCTCTCTTGTTATGAGAAAAGTTAATCTCTCCTTATGATATGAGTTAAAAAAAAATGTAGGCTAAAAGTGTCCACCTCCACAGCCAGGTTCAGGTGCCTTTCCTGCTACTTTCCTCGCATTAAAAGCATTACAGCTTGCGCGAGGCATTGGCAGGAATAATAGCAGAGGAGGCAGGAGCTTTTGCGTGATTGAATTGCTGTGATATTAATTCTAATAAACTCTGCTCCCTTGCTCCCCTAACTCCTCCACTCCCCCTCCAACACTTTAAGCATGAGTCTGCATTATCTAATTAGCATATATCTATTTCTAGATGGGGAAGGAAATGTCAGGCAGAAAATGTAAAATTGTATTAGGAACTAGTGTGACAAGTTTTCATTATAATTATCAGTGTGCCAAGCCATGAATATCAGATTAGGCACAGAACGACCTGCGCATGAGAAAACACCAGCCGAGATGAAATTTGATGGTTAAACTCTGCCATGCTACATGCAGAATAGTTGGCCTTTTTATTCCCCATCAGTTCAGGCAGATTTACAGCGTTGTCACACAACATAGTGCAGCAACTAAAGTTGCTGCGTTGTGTGAGAGTGCGAGAGCTGGACAGCGCCATATCTGCTAAAATATGCCACTGCCCTACCCTCTCCCTGGCACTGGTGCCCTAGCGACAAGCACACACCTTTGCCATGGTGCAAAGGTGTCTTGCTTATGTCAAGTATAGGTTTTGTACTGGTATGGTGACTTCTTTTACAAAATACTGGGGCATATGTTTCAAGCCCTTTTCCCGTTCGCAAACAGGCCGATTCTCAGAATCGGCCCGTTTGCGAACGGGAAAAGGCCTTTTGGGATGTATCATCCCAAAGGGGCTTCACAAATTAGAGAATCGCAAAATTTGCGAATCCCTATTTTGCAATTGCATTTAAGGAATCGCAAATTGCGATTCCTTAAATGCAATGTATGAAGCACAGAAAAAGTGCGATTTGGCCTTAAGGAATCGCAAATTACCACCAACTTCAAGTTGGTGGTAATTTGCGATTTCTTTGAAAAATGCACTTTTTTCCAATTTTCAAAGTGCCATGTGGAGCACATATATGCCCTTAGGGCATATATGTGCGCGACATCTGCACACATATGTATTTCAGGGGTGCAACAGGGTGTCCTTTTGACACCCTGGCACCCTTGAAATTGTATTCTCATTTTGCGATTCTCTAATTGCGATTCGCAAATTGAGAATGTCTTCCCATTCATTCCTATGGGCCTCCTAGCCCATAGGAATGAATGGGAAGTTATTTCTTAATTGCGATTCGCAATTTGCGAATCACAATTAAGGAAAGCCAAGGAATCGGAAAATATTTGCACTTTTTTTATTACATTCCGTTTTGCTATTCTCAAATAGCGATTCTCTGAAAATCGCTATTTATTTAAGAATCGCAATAACGGTATTTGATACATATGCCCCACTATGTCTAGACAAATTTAAAAACTTTTCGCACTTTGGATGTGTGGTGTACTGTGTAGCACCCATACAAAGTCGGAAAGGTTTAGAGAAATAAAATCATTTCTCCAAGCTAATGCCAACGTCAAAGAGGTGTTATGTTTTTTGGTACAAGGCCGTGTCTACTATTGTTAGCAGATAGGATTTTGTGTCAGGACCCATGGGTGGTTGCATGGGAATGCCCATCAATTACCCATGGGGTGCTTCCCTGGTGCCACCCTTTGCAAAGTAATTTCCAAATAAACATTTTGCACTGGTTTGGGTCACTTTTGTGATGCAAACCTGGTGCAAAATCTTAGTAAATCTACCACTTCAACGATTCAGCTTCTCAGTGCAATTGCCACAGTGGCCCAGATTCAGTAAAGATTTGCACTGTTTTATAGTCACGTAAAGTCACACAAAGTGACTCAAAGCAACACATTTGTATTTACTTTCCATTTACTTTCCAGCACTAAATATCTATTGAGCTGAAAAGTAATTACCAATATATTGGTGGGCCTCCCTCATAGTGACCAATTGATTTTCTTTAGTGCAAGGCAGATGAACTCCTGAACGGAGGCGGGGTTGATGACCCTAGGAGACTGTTTTCAAATGAATGTTTTAATTCCCTTCGGAGAGCTGGTGGGGCAGAGAGGTCTGCCAGTGGGACAATTCCTTATTTATGAAGCACTTACCCATGCCATACGCGACTTGTGAGGAGAAGCAGGAGTGGAACCTCCAACATATGCAGTCCTTCAGTTACTTCTGACCCTGGGATTGGGATCTCACTTGGTCTCGTGGTTCTATACGGCCTTAAATGGGCTGGTAATGAAACCTTTGGCTGCTCTTTGGGCTCGCTGGACTGCTGATTTGGGAAGAGACATGACAGATGCTGAATGGGGAAGTGTGCTTGCACATCCACAGAAAATGTCTCACATCATGTGTCTTACACCCACAGGACGTATCTTACTTCTCACAGGATCCAGACTATTTATGGCGGGGAGCCTGCAGGTTGCGCTCGCTGCACAACTCTAGATGCTGACTTTGGGCACATGACCTGAGGTTGCCCAGGCCTTGCAGGGTTCTGGGGGGAGGTAATTGTGCGTCTTAGTAAGACCCTGTCTAGGTCACTCACTAATATGCCTATCATTTGTGTCCTGGGTCTCTTCTGTAGGTCAGGCCCCAAGAAGGTGGGGAATACATTTGTGGACTTGGCGCTGGCTTTGGCCACCAACGTGTGGCCATGGCCTGGAAATCACCCAGGGGACCTAATGTGGAGACATGGGTGTCTGATGTCACTCACTTGGCATGGGCTGAGGAAAGGGGGCTTCACTGGGAGGAAGCAAGTGTGTCCGTCGCAGACCTATTGAACTGCTTGGGAGGTGGTTGATGAATGGGAGGCCCCAGGGGATGGGGCTACAGTTAACCTCAAGGAGGGGTAGACTGTGGGGTGGAGTCCCAGGAGTGAAATTGGGCCTCGAAGGGACTGGTGGTGCATAGGTCCTGGTGCTGCTGTAAGTAGAATGGATTGCCCTTCCCTGCCCCTCCCCATCTGTCTTCGCCACAATTGATGTTGCTCTTGAATTCTGTAATACACATTAGACACGCATGGACATGGTTATTGTTTTTATTTTAAATGTGTAGTATTATTATTATACTATGGCATTTAGTGCTCTTGGAAGAGAGATCATAACCCCATCCTTGGTAGGTGTTTGCTTGCTCTTGCTGGCAGGGTGTGGGCTAATATTGTAAACCCGGGAAACTGACTCAGTGTTTATTTAGTACTGCATTGTTGTAACCTTGGAAACGCCAATAAACAAAAGTGTTTATAATAATACCAATATGTTGCTTTGTACTTTTTTCAGTGCAAGGAGTGCTTTGTGTTGCTTTCAACACATCACTGGGGCGTTACAGCGTAAATACCCATAGAAATTGACACAAAACCTTATTTAATAACATAGCAGGATAGGCTTTGCATCAGAAAATAAGGTGTTCTCCACTCAGGTGCTCTCAAGGATAAATGTTTTAATTTCTCCTAAAAAACACACACACATTTGCATGTCTGTTGAAGTTCACAGCACACATCCAATGCGCGGGATCCTTCAATGTTTGTCTAGACTTAGTAACTTTTAGTGGGTGGGTGGGTGGGTGTGCTTCCAGTACAAATAGTATACTAGACAGCACACAATAACCTCTATGAGGCTGCGCAGCACTCAAGGCAGCCTTTAAGAGTGCCAGGTCAGGGGAACACAGCAGCAGGCTAATCTCAGTGCATGGCTCCATGCTGAGTTTTCCCAACAAAGCGAAACAAATTTGCTTGCACTGTGTTGCATTAAAATGAGAACATTTCCCCCACCCCAGTATGTTGTACCCTAGCGGATAAGGTGTTTACAATTATAGTGTGTGTTCTTACCACCTTGTTGGGTTAAATTTGGTGCTCCACGTCTCTTGAAAGAGGAGAATACCACTCTGGCATCTCATGAAGGATATGCTTGTCTACGCGGGATGTCCAATGGTGTCCTGTCCGCCATGCAACAACATAGTTATTATTAGTGCATTGGCTATAGTGAAACTGGGGCCTAAGGGTGTGAGGGGCGCATTTCACCCTAATTATGGATTTGTTTTAACACCCAACTTAGAGATGAGGCCCCATTAGAATCCAACTTAGAAATGCAGGTGCATTAGTGCCCACATCACCGTTGCTCACCACTCACGGCAAAAGAGTGACAGCCCTAATGGCATTCATTTCATAGCAGGAGGGTCTCCCAGAACTTGGCTGACTTGCTAGCTCCTGATGCTCTAAGCTCAGATTCCAGAGCATTCCATGGGCTCTAGTCTTGCACCTTGATAGATTTTGACTGAAATCTCTGCTGCTTGAATTCAAACATGTTAATCAATTTGGAGCTCCAGGGTCTCAGTAGAAGTGGGCGGACCTGATGTGAGTCGAGTTCCCCTAAGAACTGCAGAGTTGCACCTATGAGTGCTTTGAACAAACTACACAAAGTCTTGAATTTGACCACCACAGATGTTGTTGTGTGAGCCAGCGAGTGGTGTGTTAGGCAGGGATCTTATTGCAAATGTCTAATTCTCCATTTTTGACCAAGGGTTGAGGATCCAACATGTATCTATAGATGCTGCGGGGCTCTTTATAATTGTATTGAGATCATATTTAATGAGCAATCATCAGGTAAGAAGTTATGAATAAGTTACAATTTGTTTAGGACTAAAGGTGCCTTCCACAGGTCTGGCAAAACATGGGTGGTTCTTGCAGAGAATTAAATATCAAATGGGAATTCACGTTTAGGTCTTTAAGTAAATGATTGGATAAATATCTATTCCAGTATTGTGTTGTTATTTTCCTGGGACTCTCTGGCACTTCCATAGAGGGACTGGTGTTTAAAGTCATCATATAAATACAGAGTAAAGTACTAAATACACTCAATCCTCCCTAACCGGTCCAATGCACGTCATGTCACTACTTCCATTCATGTCAGCACAATGATTGCAAAAGCTGCTCATACCGCAGTCCTCAACAATTACCCCTCTTTTATTCATTATTCATTGTGTACTTTGTCCAACTCCCTGAGCTTGCCATCTACTTTAAACGTACCTATTACATCTATGCTGATGAAACCCAGAATATTTTTTACCTGGAAAAACCATCAGACCTTAGTACAGCTGGACTTACTGAATGTCTGCAGCCAGTTTACAACTGGATGCTACAAATCATCTGAAACTAAATCCCTCTAAAAGTGAGATCTGAACTTGTGCAAAATGGAAAACCCATGACCTATCTTTGGCTTTCTCAAAGGAGATTGGACCTCCTCACACCACCACATTATTATAGATTCAAAACTTTCACTTGAAAGTTAGGTTAACAATGTGGCATGAAGCGCCTTTAACACTATGAGAACATGATGATAGATCCTTGGACAACTCATTTACTTCGAAGGATTCATGTCTCAACAGGCCACTGTTGTGATTTATAGACTATGCAAATAGACTCTACAGCACTCTTAAAAAAAACCCCAATCGAAGGCTTTAAAAATTCAGAATCCTGCCACCAGGCAAGTTCTTAACCTATAGGTCACCTTACTAGGAGCAGACCCAATTGTGTTTAACATTATGTGTTGGAGGCTGGCTAGCTCCTAGCGCCCTGTGCCTCTAGTTCCCTCCCCCGGTTATACACTGGGGCTAATGTGGTTTACTATGTTCTTAACCTAGACAGAAATGACAACCATATCCCTGCCCTGAAGACTCTGAGCTGGCTACCTGTAATATTAGGAATCGTCTTCAAAGCACTAAGCATTACCTGCAGAGCAATATATAGCAATGGGCTGATTTTTCCACAATAGATTTTCAAAGTCTGTACCCAAAAGAGGAATATCAAATCAAGAATGGCACCACTGTTAATTCCTCCATGCAAGGGAACCAGTATAGGCAGAAGCTTGTTCTTGGTAGAAACCTGCAACCTGTAAATTACAAAATACTTTGCCAAAAATTAAGGCCAACGGAAAGTCACTTAGAATTCAGCAAAGCAATAAACACTTAGCTTTTCCCCACACAATGGCTTACTATTTTGAAGATCATACAAGCCACTCCATTTCCATTTGTGGCATGATACAAAGCAATACTGTGACACAATTACTAGCAAAGCTGCAAGGACATTTGGGCACTGCCACTGCTTTAAACATGGATTAAAAGCCACTGAATGGTTTCCAATGTTCCCGGCAGATCAAGCCCATAGAAGACCTGAATGGAATACATATTATTGAAGAGTTCCTGTTTCTTCCTCAGCCAGTAAACATCCCCAATCAAGTGTTCTAATGGTTGGATAATGTTTGGATTATACAGACATCGTCAAAGCAACCTCTACCTTTGATACGCTCTATGCAAAGATAGCAAGGACCACATGAATGGCTACATCTATTCATTCACCGTCCAGAACTCCCATGGTAATGAGCTTAGTCCCTAAACAAGTCTTAAACCAAAACTTCAATACTGCATGCGCTGTATCCAAGTTTTACCATACAGGTTACTATAACGACACCTTTTCAACCATGTACTCCAAGGGAGTCTTAGAACATCTCTAGACCTTTTAAAATACCAGTAGGCTGTCATGCACCAACTACACCAACAACACACTCTGATAATCTCTTTCCTAAATAAAAAAATAAAAAATGTGGTATCCTCCCACCATCCCTACACCGCTCGGGAGAACTCACCCCTCTCCAGATAAATCTCCCCATAAAAATATTTGCCATTTTGTCACTTTCCCTATCTGATTTGGCTATAAAAAAAGTACCTGTGTCCTGCTGCCCTTCTCATCTATTCTTCGCTATGCACTCAGATCACCCTGCTAACCTCTAGAAAACAAACAGTGGCAAAGACAGTGTGTCTGTCTCGGCTGTCAGCCTTTGGCTCTGCCAATATTAGTTTTTAAGGATGGCTAAATATTTACATTTTATTTTTGGGATTAAACAACACACTTTGCCATATTTTCCCCTGACATTGAAGGGAGTTACTTTGTGTGTGGATGTGTTCCCTGCAAAAAATCTGAATGCCATTACTTACAGTGAAGTTAGGCAATGGCTGGAGAGGGATGCCCCATGCTGTGTAGTGTATGAAATAGTGGGAGGAAGAAAAATGTGAATTACACAAAAACGAGCCAATAGAAGAAGAGTGCTGGCTAAAAATCCCTAAAAATAAGTCTGATATTTATAATTTTACTAAAAGTAAAGTTTCTTGACTAACACCAGACCTAAGGAATGTACCTGGCATCCTACCATCCTCACTCATCACTGCACCCCCCCACCCATTGTCTGAGCTCCTCTCTCTATAGAGGAGGGAGAGCCAGCACCATACGGACCGTGGCTCATTGAGTGCTGATTTTCAACTCGACCTGCTTTCCCTGTTGGCATAGCTCTGCTCATACTATTGGCTAAGAGGAGTCACAGCGATTAGTGGTATAAGATAGCCATTCCCGGTTCCTCACCTCTCACGGGTCTATGAACACCCAGAAGAGCAGTCGAGTAACCACCCACTAGAGCACCGGCTTTGGATCCCGCTGGTTTGCTTCTGTGTCATCGGAGCAGGCCGCAACTGCATTTCACAACCAGTGTTCATGGTAATGATACTGAATGAGAACCATCCAAAATAACCCATTTCTCTCTTACAGATTCTTCATCCTTACTACCGCTGTGACTACCATTAGCAGTCCCACTAAGACCAAAGCCAATTTCTACTCAGTCCTGAAAGCTGCATCACACTGTTGCTATCTATTATGTTGTTTGATCTCCATCAGTGCCTTCCTTGTTTGCTACTGAGCTTTGATGTTTGATGGACAAAGGCTCCTGATGTAGCACACTAGACCCCTACAGTTGAAAGGATGGTGTATGCTGCCTAGATGGGTGCAACCTCCACACAGTCAGGGCCCAATTTATCAAACTTTCACGTAGTAGAATGCAGCAAGACACGTTGCGGCGCTTCGTGGAGGAGGGAGGACAGGAATGCACCATTTCTAGCAAGATCTGACGCATTCCTGTCTTCTGCCTGCGCTGGTGCACAGTTTGCAGTCTAGAGCCAACACAGGTACCCTTGCGCCATGGATAATGCAGCACACTTAGAAAGAGGAAACAAGGAGGACAAATAAAGATATTTCTCCTTGTTTGCCTCTGGTGGGAAGGTGAACAATTCTGACGCATTCCAAGGTCTAAAAGTGTTGGTAAACCTCGGAATGGCACAGAATACATGGGTTGTTGCGTGGGAACACCTTCCTCCACCCACATAAGGCCCCAATGATGTAGATACGACAAGGCAGCGGAGTGCGTTGCCTTGCGTTACTCCAGATTTACCAAGCAATTCAGGGCCAGGCAAGGTGGCAATGTGTGGTTTGGTAAATCTCATCTAGGTTTTACGCCACCGTTGCGTTACATTGTGTAGCAGAAGGGCAACACAAAACATTGATAAATCTGGCCTTCAGGGCTTCATTTGAGCAGGTGGTTGCAGCTGTGGCCCATCGGCACTTTTCGGGACTGGCACTTACTTTCCTCACCAGAAATTAACCAAGAGCAAGAGTGAGAAAAACACAAAAGTAAGAAACGAGGAGGAAGAGAAAGACAGAAAAACAGCTACAAAGGGAGAAAGCAGGGATTACAATGAACTGTCAAGAGTGAGACAAAGAGTCACGGAGTGTAAGGTGGTCAAAGGAAGAGACATTAGGTCGAATAAAGACTACGCGCAAGACATTCGTAAGCGCTGGCTGAGAAAACCTTTGGGCCCTGGCACCTATTCTTTTACAAATTAAGCACTACAGCACTTTCCTACCAATTCTGATAAGGAAACAAGCGTCCTTCTGACGGAATACGCCACCACATTATGAATAACCTTAAAATGGCCAGTGTACAAACATATGGAATATGATTCGTATGTGCGTCTGGAATCTCACATTCCTAAACACTACCATAAAACAAAGTCGTTCTAAAGCCTGTCATTAGCTCAGCAGATGCTGTCAACTGAGGAGTGATCACCTGAGTAAAACCGGGCAGTAAATTATTGATCAGGGCATTATGAAGTTTGTTTGGCCTGCGGTCGGGTCTTTGGCATCCATTACCTCGGCATCTTTCAGAATACCTCACATGAAGAACAACAAACGCAGCGGAGTTGTCGCTCTCCGCCACACAGAGGCGGGGGCAGGTGCCGCCATCACAAAGGCCGCAGCACACCTGTGTGTCAGGAGACTGCACGCACAGAGGTTGGGCGTTTTCGTCTTCCGGGTGAACAATTGCGTTAAAGTGATAAATTATGCAGATAATCTTTTATGGGTTTTTTTTCACCCAGAAATGTCAGTAAAAGTCGACATTACCGTTAGACCAAGTTAGACGTTCGTCAGCTATGGCAGATGGATGTAAACCTTTGCTTGACAACATGTTTATGAAATATTAATTTGCCTTTTGCAACATAGTGTATGATTCAGCTTGTAACAGGATCATCTAAAGATTTTATGAATGATGACTCGCATGTAAGTTTCTACTCAAAAAGAAAAAATAAATAAATAATTTAATGATAGTTAAAGAGGTGCGATTGAAAACCAGATTTTAAGTAAGCTTGAATATGTTTCTGTCATATCTGACTGCATTACAAATATGCAATGAGCTAATTGATATAAACTTGGACATGTAGAATTTACACTATTTTCATCAAAAGGGACTTTGTGAGAAACCAAGGAGTGAAAGAAAGAGTTGTAGGACCATTGACGAAGGTGGATGGAGAGAGTTCCCGAAATGTTTTGAAGCGTTAAGGTAATTTTGACCTGCAGAAACCTCACATTTCAGACCGAATCAATGCATTTACATTCCTGCTTCACTTGTTCAGTAGGTCACAGATGAGCTTCTCCGTGGGGACATTTTTCCTAAATTTATGCTGCTGCTCTTGATTTTGGGATTTTTTTTCACCCCGTAGTTTGATTTAAATTAATGACATTTGAACCTCTAATTTTCTACCTTTCATGGCAGTTATTATTGTAGTTAATATTTATAGTTTAACTATACTTAACTATATTTACTTTAAAACATTAACAGTATGATGTATCAAGTATTTTTGCAACTGGAAAGCCTATGATTCACAAAATAACAGGCTTGCAACCACAAACACAGGAAATCCAAATATACTAACAGTAAATGTTGAGTCGAAAATGCCTTTCCTACTCACAAAGTGTACTTAAGTAACCTATAAAAGTAAAGTGCCATGATTTGCTGTCAGATATATCAATGGTCTGCAATTACAATTGCATTCACAATTCATTGATCAGGAGATAGTAAATATTAGACCTGTCAGCCTGAGGTTTTCCCTCAAACTTTTTGCCTTCCTCCTCCATTTTTGCTGATCTTGTGTTTTTCTGGTCTTAGTACTCTGCACACTTTACCACTGCTAACCAGTGCTAACGTGCATGTGCTCACTTCTTAAAACATGATATTATTGTCTTACCCACAATTGGCATATTTAGTTTACTTGAAAGTCCCTAGTAAAGTGGCACGACAAGCACCCTGGGCCTGTAAATTAAAGGCTACTAATGAGCCTGCAGCTCTGATTGTGCTACCCACCTAAGTAGCCCTTTAAACATGTCTCAGGCCTGCCGTTGTAGGCTGGGTGTGCACTTTGTAAACTATCATTTCAACCTGGCAAAATAAACCTTTTACCAGGCTCATATCTTCTTTTTCAATACATATAAATAATCCCTTGGGTAGGCCCTGGACAACCCAGAGGATAGGATGCAGAGCATTTGAAGAGTAGCATATGTACTGTTAAGTTTTATATGTCCTGGTAGTGAAAACCCTTAAAATTCAATTTTCACCACTGCAAGACCCACCTCTTCCATAGAATAACATTAGAGTTGCATTATTACACTTAATAAGCTGTAATTTCCAAATTGGGGCAGGACCCAGTTCAAGTTTGGGGTCTTTGGAATTGCAACGAACAATCCTAACATATGGTTAAAATGCACGTTTTAGAAAGTTGGCATTTTCATGCCTTAGCCTTTTAGTGCCTGTAGCATGTACCTCAGTCACATGACTGCTTGTAGGTAATAGGTGAGCTCTGTGTATTCCTCCGAGACAGGCACACACAATTAGGAGCTTAGGTGTGCCTGGATGGGCCATCACTGGCAGGATGGGAGGGAGAAGCTTAGCAAAGCCCAACTTACACTTGAATAGGCTATGTCTTGCCTCCACACAAAGGGTTGCATATCCCCTGTAGTTATTCCGGAGCCATGACAGGAAAGAAACAATAATTGCTAAAACTACCCAGGACACATCGCTTCAAAATAACAGGTACAATGTGTTTTTCTAAGCATCTACTGCCAGCAGTCTCACTAAATAAGTGAGCATCAGAACAAGGAAGCCAATGAGAAATTGTCTCTGTAATCTTAACTGGAATAGGAAACTATGGTCAGTGCTATGCATGCAATTCAATCAGAATAACTTTTATAAAGCTTGCCATAAAGTGCCACAGAAAATCAACATACTCAGAATGGTGGGCTATTGATTTTTAAAGCAAAAAAAGCCAGCTAGACAATAAATGCACCACTTTTAAGAAAACAGGATTGATATCCTACAATTCTTCATATACAAATACCTATTATAGTTCTCTTTCGTCACCATGTTTAACATTATATGGCGCATTCCTGTCCTTCCCTTGCACTAGCACCCTTTTGTCTTTCTAGCACCAATGCAGGCATTCTTGTGCTTTGGTGCATGGGTGCCTGCATTTTAGGCATGATTTTTTGTCTGTAGGCCACCTACCTATACAAAGACAATCCTCAGAGGCATTTTCCTCTCCCTAAGTGTGTTGCAGAATGCAGCACAGTTAGAAAAAGGAAATGATGAGGAGAAATAAAGACATTTCTCCTTGTTGCGCCTCCGCTGGGGAGGTGTAACATTCTCTGTGTATTTGAATGTTTACCAGTGTTGGTAAACCTGGGAATCTGCTAAAATCCATGGGTGGATGCGTGAGAACACTCATGTTCCACCCATGGAACGCCTGCCTGGGGCAGACTAAGACAATGCTGTCATTTGCATTGATTACTCTAGATTATCAAGCCATGCAGGGCCATGCAAGGTGGCCTTGCATGGCTTGAGAAATCTTACTGTAGTTTTGCATTACCCTCACACTGCATGGTGCAAGGGTGATGCATTACATTGATAAATATGTCCCAAACTTCTGAAAATAGATGAGGCACAAAGTACTGTAAGCAACCTTGAATACACATTCAGATCTCTTTCCCAGGACACATTAATTAAACATGCTTTGATTGAATGTCTCCTTATAGATGTCTAACACCTCAAGCACTGTTTGCAAATCACTCATACATGGATGTCCTGCATTCACCTGAAACTGAAACCCACAAAAGTTGTCCTGTCTGCCAATGACAGGTTATAACTGGTCTAAAATTGGCTCAAAAACATGATTAAAGTGCAAAGTTCATTCAATGTCAAGTCAATCTGATCTCCCTCAACAACAACCACACCCTCGAGGAACAAATTGAGAAGAAAAAAACACGACGGTTTGATCTCATTTACTTCTACTAAAGACATTTAAACCAGAAAGTGACTTCAAAATTGCTATTCAAACACTTGCACCATTGCATCTAAATATTGACATCACCCTGCTCTATGGCATCTCAGGCTACACGCTGGCTCCCATTAAGGACATTCTATATACTGCAGCATGCCTCGTCAAAAGACTGAAGAAATATCACCTCACACTAACCCAACTCCACTGACTCTCCTTGCCTTCGTGCCCCACCTTAAAGGCCAGCTGCATCATCTACAAAACCATCATGACGACCACACCTGCCTAACTGGGAGATGAGCTCATCATGTCCAGTGGCTCTAGCATACCCGCAGCTAGGAAAGCAGGCAGGAGATGAAACAAAAAAAACACAAGACTACGGATCATACCTAAGATCTGGAAAAACATCTGTGTATCCATAAAACCACCAATACCCTTCTTCAATATAAGGAAGTGGTCAAGACACCAGTGGTATGGCAGTGGGGCGGGGAGGAAGTCACCAGATGATGCAATAGGGAAAATAAAACTAGAAAAAAAAGAAAACCACTTACCTTGCGCTTGCCGCATCGTCGAGTCGGCAATGCGGCGAGCGCAAGGTAAGTGGTTTTATTTATTTTTTTATTTTATTTTCCCTATTCCGTCATCTGTTGCCTCCCCCCACCCCACCGCTCTTACCTGCATCAGCTGCGCCTGCAAGTCACACTTCTTGAAAGAATATCACATTGCAACTAAGTATATAGTTCACCTCCCCTATCAGAACCCAGCACTTCTGACATAGAATCACTTGCCAATTGTGTCTATGCCTTCAAAACCGTACAGAGCACAATGCTTACTTTAAGAAAGGTTCACACCATACAAATTGCAAACATAAGTACATGCATAAACATTTGGAACTATTTCATCATGTGTAACAAAACTTGCCATGTTTCGCACACATAGAGCAATGAATCCATTTTGTTTAATAGAGATACAATACCAAGGGATGCATCACACCCACATTTTGGATGAAGTTTAGATATCTACCCAACTTGTATGACAACTCAATTACATGAGCTATGTGTCTTGTGTGAAGGTAGGATTAAAACATGGCATAAAGGCATACAAGTAACTGTTCTCAATGTACGGGTAAGCAAGCACGCAACACACCTCATCTCTGAAGGTGAGTCAAGTCCATTCACAAAGGTAGTGCAAGAAGGTGTGACTCCTTTAGACTTAGCCCTACCTGCCTGCTCGCAATGTAAAAATGACACAGTAAATCTCAAAAAAGCCTGAAGAAAGAACACTCCAAACACTGCAAATCAAAGAAAAAGGCACATTGTGTTTTTTCTTAGTTCATAGGTTGTATCAGTAGCGGCTGCCGCTATAGTAAAGTGGTAGGGTGGGGGCAGGGAGGGGCTTGGGGTTAGGTTTTAAAAATAAAATAAAATAAAAAGACTTAATTGCTGCTCTGCTCTTGGTCGCCTCGTTGCTCCTTTCATCCTGTAAGTTGATGGGCTTCACTGCACAGGCTCCCCACCCAATCCAGACACTCCTCTCATGCTACACTTAACATGATAGCAGCACCTGGATTGGCCTGAGTGGGCTGGTTTAATGCTCGTTCAGGCACAGGGAGCTTGCAGCTTTTCTCCAACTCTGCGGTACTGACATGCACACTTATAAGTGCCTACCACTCCTCCCTACAGCTGACGTAACACTTGCGGGCATGGCCGCACCCCCGCCCTAACTTCAGCTCGGCTGGCAATAGGGTAAGAAATATAAATTTATTAGACAATGGTATAGTTATAGGTTTTAAGGCATCTCAGGAACTATCGCACATATATCAGTTCAGGATAGTATTGAGTTACGGTGTTGTAAGGGGAGGAGAACCACCAACCTCCCCCAAAGCTGTGGTCAAAGCCAACATAGAAATTCACAAAGTCCTCAGCACACGTCTGTAGAGTAATATTAAATACCAATGCAAGTATACACAAATTATAAACCCAGTTTCAGAAATCTTCTCTTTTTTTTATTCTTTTCTTTCTGATCAGCCAACATGTGTTTCGTAGCACAAACTGGGAAATCGTCCTGTGACTTTCTCAGTAAACAAAAAATATAAAACAAACAATTGCCATTGTGACACCATACATAAAACTGGTGTGCACAAGCTCAATTCAAATATAAACGTGACATAATGTGCAAGTGCAAAAGCATGCACATGGTGGACCTATAGTCAATGGTAGTGTGAGCATCAATTTATGAAGCTAAAACAAACTAATCATGCAAGAATATTTCATATTGGAAAGCTCTAAATCAAGGTGATGCAGAAAAACCTAATGATTATAAAGCTCCCAAAGCCCCAAACTGTATAGGGGCATCTAAACCAAGCCACAAATACACAAGACCAAAGCTTTAATGCACACACTCATATGTTGGAAGGTTGACTTCTTAATATCACTAATGAATTAATCTTCAATTTGTGGACGCTTCGGATTTTGTTGTAGCTATGCGATTCACAGATTGCGGTAATCGGGTTCTGTTATTTGCACGCAGGACGTGATTAGTTTAAGCACTACGGTGGTTAGCCTGAAACGACTTATTATGTATATGGAATTGACATTTTCACACTACAAGATGGCTGCCATTTAGGCAGAGTTAGTCCTCTTTCAATTATCATAGCTCCAGGTATATCAGAGCGGGAAACTCTCATTGACGGCTCTCGTACTCGAGGAACGGACAGACTAATCTAGTTACGGCTGCACTACGGTGCAAAGCGGTCAGTTTCTGGGCTTGCGACCAGAGTTTAAACAGTGCGGAAATTTGTTTTGAATCAAGGGATCTATTACTTGTGGGTCTTGCTCGAGCGCCATACAGTTAGTAATGATTTTGGAAATTGTATCTAAGTGACCACTTATCGTCAGGGAAGCCAGTCACATCGGAGCTTTTTCCTTCTCATTACAGGGGTGCTTTTACTGAAAATTATGGATTTGCTCACTTCGAAGCAAGGATACTAGACTCACTCACAGTCTAAAGCATGTGAGATGGAATTATCACCTCATGGAAAGTAGGTGGTGACATGATACATAAGGCTATTTTGGGAATATATTTGATCAAGAGGATCAATTTTGACAAGCTCTTACCTGTACTGTTTTGTTTACTTCCGCATATGTTGCTACCAATGACATTGAAGGTACCCCCTTTTAGAAGAAAAATTTCACAATGGTTATGCATGTAGTTGACTAGATGTGTAAGATACGTATCAGCCCTTTTGGTCTTTAAGGGCTTTATTTATGTACTGACGATAATGAGAGAAGGGTTTGACATACACAGCCCAGGTGGCTCTTTATGGTTTTGATCTTCTGTATTTGTGGCTTGGTTTGGATCCCCCTATACAGTTTGGGACTTTCGGAGCTTTTTAATCATTAGGTTTTTCTCATCACCTTGATTTAGAGCTTTTCAATATGAAATATTCTTCCACGATTAGCTTATTTTATCTTCAAAAATTGATGCTCATGAAGTCACTATCATTGACTATAGGTCCACCGTGTGCATGCTTGGGCATTTGCACATTATGTCACGTTTATATTTGAATTGAGCTTGTGCACACCAGTTTTATGTATGGTGTCACAATGGCCATTGTTCATTTTATATTTTTTGTTTACTGAGCCTTGAGAAAGTCACGGGACAATTTCCCAGTTTGTGCGACGAAACACGTGTTGGCTGATCAGAAAGAAAAGAATAAAAGAAAGAGAAGATTTCTGAAACTGTGTTTATAATTTGTGTATACTTGCATTGGTATTTAATATTACTCTACAGACGTGTGCTGAGGATTTTGTGAATTTCTATGTTGGCTTTGGCCACAACTTTGGGGGAGGTTGGTGGATCTCCTCACCATACAGCACCGTAACTCGATACTATCCTGAACTGATATATGTGCGATTGTTCCTAAGGCGCCGTATAACCTATAACTATACCACTGTCTATCAAATTTGGATTTCGATAGGTGGCAGCCCAGAAGGCACAATGACTACATTCAATAATGACAGGTTGAACAGGGACAGAGAGGCAGAGGATTTGTTCAATAATCTTTCTGGTAATAATGCAACTACTTTTACAGCACAGGGTGGACATCCACTTAAACAAGAGGGTCTTAGGGAGAAATTTATCAAACTAGAGAAGATGAGGAAGAGTAAGATGTCTAAGTGGTGGGACGCAGCCACTTTAAGAGTGAAAAGAATTCCTAGAGGCTTAAGGTCACAGATAATACCAACGTATGATGACCTTGAGAAAGATTTACTGGTAGCCTGGGAAAAGGAACTAACGGATAACTCTAACAGACTGATGGGTATTTTAATAGAGAACTGCAGTAGGAAGGTTAGTCAACTGCAGAAAGAGGTAGACCTATTGGAAATAGAAATTAAACAACTGAATTTGACAGAGGCGACTGAAAAGTATTATGCTATTTTGAATGATGTTATGCAACAAGATCTTTCTGACATCAAACAAAGATAAAACAGAAAACTAAGAAGAGATGAGCATGATTATATGAACAGCAGAATTTTGACTTTTGCCAGGAAATATGATCACTTAATACATAAGGACAACCTAACAAGACATAAAGAGAGACAATCCTTTGGCTCGAGCTCTACATCTTTAGATACTCCGATGACCAGTGGCAGTGAGTCTGACAAGGGAGAGGGTCCTAGCATTGCCCTCAATAGTGAGAATTGTTTTTACAAGAGGTACAGAGAATAAAAAAGGGCAACAGAGAACAAAACAGATGCCCTTGCAGGGGGCAAGACAAAGAGGGGAAAGAGAGGGAGCACAGGCAGAGGACCAACCGGGAGTGAGAACCAGGTCGTGGGATCAGAAAAAATAGGTGATGTAAATGTGGTGAATTTGTCTGAAAAATGTTTTTTCTAATGATGTAATATCAGTTTTGACTAAAGGAATGAGTTTTTGTCCTAGCATCGTGGGTGACATATGTGATCTCAAAATAGATTAGTACAAATTTGTGAGACGAATGAAGATTAAGAAACATTTTCATTTGCACAATGTTGAAAATAAAGACATGCAACAATGCCATGGGATATTTTCTTCCAGTAAACTAACAATTCAGGATGTGATTGACACCAAGCTGTTACTTTCTTTGACAGACTGTGAGGATGAACTGATCACATCAGATGTGGTCATGAGAGATCTGAATGTTGTCAGTGACTACTCGATCACCAGCGGCCTCAAGGAGAGGTCAAAGTGGACACCTACTTTGTTCACAGGAAATAATATAGACATTTTTCATAAATTTGTACTGACTGATTTAGACAAACATATGGATACAAAGAGACAAACGATGTATGCTAGGAACAATTTGACTGTCAAGGAACGAGAGGCACTGAAGGAGTTGATGGAAGATGACAGCATCATGATTCGTGAAGCAGACAAGGGTGGGAACCTAGTTATAATGCAAAGTATAGACTATGAACAAGACATTATTTCCCAACTAGGTGATAAAGAGTGTTATGAGCCATTCTCTTCCAACCCGATTGGGACACTCACGGAACATTTAAATAGACATTTAAAACAGTGGCACGGGCTGGGTTTACTGGATGAGGATGAGTTCACTTACTTACGGGCTGACCGTCCCAGATACCCGTGCATTTACACGCTACCAGAAATACATAAGCACCTCCCTTTTCTTCCAGGGAGACCCATCATATCAGGAGATAATGGGACTACCGAGAAGATTTCTGAATAAGTGGACACGTTTCTGAAACCGATGGTTAGTAACTTACCATCCTACATCCGTGACATCAAGCACATCCTGGGCATTCTTACATATTTGAATTGGGAGGATAATATGACCTTAGTTACCTTGGATGCCACGGCTTTGTACACCAGTATACAGAGAGAAATTGGGTTACGTGCCATTAGAAAGATTTTCAACACCAGATCTGCTAGTGCATGAAATCATGCAGAGATGCTGATTAACATGATTGAGCTTATCTTGGATAACAACATTTTTTTGTTCAAAGATAAGTGGTACAGACAGAAACAGGGTGTGGCCATGGGCTCCAGATTTTCTCCCTTGTATGCCAACCTCTTTATAGGTTGGTTCCAGGAGATGATGAGCTGGGGTCCCATAGGCACCAGATGGAATGACTCTATCCTTTATTGGGGCAGGTACATCGATGATTGCTTGATGATCTTGACAGGCACCACTGACAAACTCTTGTTTTTTTTTAATACCTTAACAGCAATGAATATAACATCAGATTTACTTTTGAATTCAATACAACCAAGATTACTTTCCTAGATGTAGAGCTTTATGTGAGGGAGAACAAGATACACAGCAGACTTTTTCGCAAAAAGACTGCTTGCAATGCTATACTGCATGCATCAAGTGCGCACCCTGCGCACCAGATTAAGGCCATCCCGTTCGAGGAATTAATCTGGGCTAATTGCAGTTACGACCCTGAATTTGAGGAGTGTAAGAAAGGGATGATGACCCGTTTCGGAATAAGGGGTTATGATAATCACACGCTTTCCAAAGTGGAACAGAGAATACACAAGATCAAATGACAGGATACACTGAAGGAGCGGATCAAGACTGCCAAAAAAGATGAGAAGATAAACATGGTGACCAATTATAATACTTGGCCCAGGGTGTTAGTGCACAGTTTAAACAGACATTGGCATATTTTGAGAGCAGATAGATCCTTATGTGGATCAATAACGGACAGGCCAGACATTACCTATCGAAGAGGCGTATCCCTTAGGAATTTATTTATCCCAAGTTACCCTGGGATGAGAGTGTATGAGAGTTGTCTGACTCCTCGCATGATTGGGTTTCATGGATGTGGACACTGCAGTGCAGAAGTGGGCAAGCAATAAGAAGGCACTTTTCAAGGGCCCAGGTGACAAAACATATAAGATTAGGTCCAATATTAACTGCTACACAAAGTATGTTGTATACGTGATCAAGTGCAAATGAGGCAAAAAGTATATGGGTAGCACCATAAGGACTCTGCGTGAGAGAATAGGGGCACACATGAGAGCTGTCTAACAAGGGGATATCAGGTATCCCATTGCTGCGCACATAGCACAATGCCCCACACAGACCAGGAATAGAGTATTCACATTTTATGGCACTGACCAAGTCCTGAGGCACCCTAGAGGGGGCAACAGGGAATTGACTTTATGTAGGCGTGAAGCCTTATGGATTCTCAGATTACGCAGCACAGACACATCTGGCCTCAGCTGGATTGTTTATGAGGCATCTGAGGGATCACCCGTAGATATAGATTCTCACAGGGCTAGGCAAAATATACCTCCCTGGATGTACTATGATAGAATGTAACCTACTTCCAACTTGCAAAAGAGTAATTCAAAAAATATAAACACATGGTAGATGACAATTGGATATAGAAGTCACAAAAGTATTGTATTAATTCAATAATTCATTCTTTTCACATTACAAGTAAAGAGGGTGTCAACTGCATTTGGAAAAGTTTGAATGGTGCACTCACCACCCTGTGGCTCCCCATCAATGACCCCTCCATCATAACAGTGCAAACCAGAGAGGAAACCAGCATGGCATAACTACAACAACCAAATTGCCACAGTCCAGGTCCCTAAAACCTTAGAACAATTCACCCGATTTCACCTCTACCCTCCAAAGTCCAACATGCAAAAACAAACACAATCCGGAGACAGAACAGTTGTGAAGGCCTCTGAAAAATTCACTTTACCTCACCCCATAGATCCACAGATGAGTTGCCTCTCAATAAATAATCTCACAACTGCAAAACAAACAGCAAGGATGATGCACTATGGGGCCCGAGTGCTGACAAAAGTAATTTAAAAAGCTTGCAGGAGTGCAAAATAATAAAAAATCTTACTTGTGTACATACAATGCAAGGCATTGAGTTCCATGACCTTACAAAGGAACACTGAACCCGATTCACAGAACTAATCTGAGACAAAATCCTAAACATACTACTTTTGGTATTCACAGAAGGCATTTAGTAGTAGTAAAGTTAAGATTTGTCTTAAGTCTGTCCTAAGTTTGTCTTAAGTCTGTCTTAAGCAAACTTAAGACACAATCCTAACTTTACTACTACTAAATGCCTTCTGTGAATACCAAAAGTAGTAAGTTTAGGATTTTGTCTCAGATTAGTTCTGTGAATCGGCCCCTCAGTCTTTGGCCTTGTTCTTTTACATGGTCAAATAACTCCTAAGTGACGTGCAATACCCTTATCATGTAAGGCAGGGAGTACGTTTCCCACATATAAACCAGATGCCACAGTTACATTATGGATTGTAATTGGAATCAATTGAC
The DNA here is from genome assembly GCF_964204655.1 of Triturus cristatus. Lineage (NCBI taxonomy): Eukaryota > Metazoa > Chordata > Amphibia > Caudata > Salamandridae > Triturus > Triturus cristatus. The sequence goes on along the minus strand of NC_140587.1, from coordinate 937,568,998 downwards.
ACTTGGAGGTATATAATGGCAAGATAGCCCTACCAGGATCCGAAATAGGGACCTTCCGATCAGACATTGCACATGTAGAACTTCATGCAAAAAGAAGGTCAAACTCAGTCTTGGAAAATACTTTTCAGCTGGAATGACATCTTGATTTAGTTTTACGATGGTATAAATTAGGCATAACACAGGGCTCAATATTGACCAGGAGCTTCATTACTTTCTGGGGAGATAAATGGTGTTCATCATAATGTGTACGTTATAACATGCTTGATCCAAAGAGGGTAGGTGTACGTCACCTGCATATACGTTTGCAACACTTTGCTTTGTGTTATCACAAATATTGTTTTGGTTGCCTCTGTATTGTACTAACATAACATATGTATGAGTTGGGTATGTCATTTGACATATGCGACTCCCTGTTAAATGCACCGTTCATTCCAGCCATTGGGTTCATATGTTTTTAAACACTGTTATCCTTGCACTTTGTCCAGGAGATGGAGAAACACAATGTATTTTGAACACAACTCCAATGAGGTTGCAGGATTTGCGATTTGAGGCGTTACGCTTAAGCCCTTCGATTTTAAATTTAGCATGCCTAGAATATGGAAAGTTTCATTTACGATGAGCGCTTTTTTAGGAAGCTTTCACAGCAGCTACTGATTCAACACGCATTTGTCTGGACAATTAGCAATGCGTATTTTCATGAACACTCTAGTCAATGGCGCCGTCTGATGATGTATCAGTCTATTAGACATGATTTGTGGGTCTGTTGGATTGTGATGACCAGATCTGGTTATGAATATATATATATTCACTTAAAAAACCATAGGTTTCACACATGTTATAGTTAGGTGGATATTTCACTCGTAAAAAACCAATGAAATTCCACCGTTATAGTTAGTTCAGATAACTATAACTCGCGCGCCCGCAATCCTCTGCTCATGACGTCACATATTACATCACTCATGACATGGTCAGTGGCATCACTCTTGACATCACTGATGACATCATCCTTGTGATAGAGTGGCGGTCGCGCGAGTTATAGTTATCTGAACTAACTATAACGGTGGAATTTCATTGGTTTTTTACGAGTGAAATATCCACCTAACTATAACATGTGTGAAACCTATGGTTTTTTAAGTGAATTTGCAAGGTTTTTTAAATGCTAATTCCTAACTATAATGTGTGTGAAACCTATGCTTTTTCAGTGAATTTGTACATTTTTTTAAATGCTAAGTTATGTATGTATTATTATTTTTTTTATATGTTTATTTTTCAATAAACTACGTATTAATTTTTTTTTGTAATGGTTTTTCACCGTGCGCGCACGGTGCGCACACCCCCGCGATTTAAAAAAAAAAAATGTAAATGTTTTTTTCTGCCTTCGGGGTCCTTCAGGGACCCCCTGACAAAGGCTAGGGGTTCAGGAACTCTCTACCCTGCCCCCTTTTCACGTTCGCCACCTTCCTTTACCACTCTCGCACTGAAAACAAACAAAATGGCGGCCGACACTGCCTGATTTCGACCGATTCGAACGTTGACTGACATGTAACAACCAATCAGAATTACACTCGCGCACGTTAGGGTGCGCGCACGGTGCGCGCACGGTGCACGGCTATAGATATGTATGTGCTTTTAACTGCAATTTTCTCAGGAACTACTGAACAGATTGACTCCATATATGCAAAAGGCACATCCCTGACCTGAGGACTACCTCTCTGCCAAATTTCAAGTAATTCTGTTCAGCCGTTCGGGCTGTACCTTCGACTAAAGGTCCTACGGGAAAATGTATGGGGAAAATGCGTTTTGGGACACCCCTTTTTTCTCGGCCCCCACTTGACGAATTCCCCCGAGACTTTCAGGGTAGGAGCTGAGCGGAGCGCCCCATTAGTTTTTAAAATTTCGCGAAGATTCGTCAACCAGCGCCAAAGTTATTCAAAATAGAATTTTGAGATTTCCTATGGAAACACGGTCCTAACTATAACTATCTACTGGCGACCGCCAGTAGATAATATATATATATATATATATATATATATATATATATATATATATATATATATATATATATATATATATATACACACACACACACATATATATATATATATATTTCACCTAGCTTTAATGCACACACTCATATATTGGAAGTTTGACTTTTTAATATCACTAAAGAATGAATCTTCGATTTGTGGACGCTTTGGATTTTGTAGCTATGCGATTCACAGATTGCGGTAATCGGGTTCTGTTATTCACACGCAGGACGTGATTAGTTTAAGCACTATGGTGGTTAGCCTGAAATGACTTATTATGTATATGGAATTGACATTTTCACACTACAAAATGGATGCCATGTTAAGGCAAAGTTAGTCCTTTTTCTATTATCATAGCTCCAGGTGTATAAGAGCGGGAAACTCTCATTGCCGGCTCTCGTACTTGAGGACCAGACAGACTGATCTAGTTGCGGCTGCACTACGGCGCGGAGCGGTGAGTTTCTGGGCTTTCGACTAGAGTTTAAACAGTACGGGAATTTGTTTTGAATTAAGGGATATATTACTTGTGAGTCTCGCTCGAGCGCCATTCAGTTAGTAATGATTTTGGAAAGTGTATCTAAGTGAGCACTTATCGTCAGGGAAGCCGGTCACATCGGAGCTTTTCCTTCTCATTACAGGGGTGCTTTTACTGAAAATTACGGATTTGCTCACTTCGAAGCAAGGATACTAGACTCGCTTACAGTCTAAAGCGTGTTAGATGGAATTATCACCACATGGAAAGTAGGTGGTGACATGATACATAAGGCTATTTTGGTAATATATTTGATCAAGAGGATCAATTTTGACAGGCTCTTAACTGTACTTTTTTGTTTACTTCCACATAGGTTGCTCCCAGTGACATTGAAGGTACCCCATTTTAGAAGAAATTTCACAATGGTGATGCATGTAGTTGGCTAGATGTGTGAGATAGTGATCACCCCTTTTAGTCTTTGAGGGCTTTATTTATGTACTGACAACAATGAGAGAAGTGTTTGACATACACAGCCCAGGTGGCTCTTTATGGTTTTGATCTTGTGTATTTGTGGCTTGGATTAGATGCCCCTATACAGTTTGGGACTTTGGGAGCTTTTTAATCATTAGGTTTTTCTCCATCACCTTGATTTAGAGCTTTTCAATATGACATATTCTTGCACTATTAGTTTGTTTTATCTTCATAAATTGATGCTCACAAAGTCACGATCATTGACTATGGGTCCACCATGTGCATGCTTTTGCACTTGCACATTATGTCACGTTTATATTTGAATTGAGCTTGTGCACACCAGTTTTATGTATGGTGTCACAATGGCCATTGTTCATTTTATATTTTTTGTTTACTGAGCCTTGAGAAAGTAGCGGGATGATTTCCCAGTTTGTGCAATAAAACACATGTTGGCTTATCAGAAAGAAAAGAATAAAAGAAAGAGAATATTTCTGAAACTGGGTTTATAAATTGTGTATACTTGCATTGGTATGTAATATTACTCTACAGGCGTGTGCTGAGGATTTTGTGAATTTCAAGGTAAAAAATATAAAATGATAATAAAATGCTTTTATCATAATATTATTTTTCAGAGTGGCCACTCTCTTCTGCCATAGCAGAGGTGCCACCGCTGATTGTATGCCAAAATACAAAGAAAAACAAATGTAGTTATGCAAAAATTTAGTGGCCTAAATATTGACTGATGGTAAGTATATGCAGATAACTATAAATATACTGTGCTTAGTTCCACTTTTGCCCATCTGGAAGAAATATGGATCATCAGGGAACATATATGTGAAGTATTATCATAAATCTATACTTACTAATCTATACTTACCTTCACAATATTGATGCAGTCGATATTTAAGCTACAGTATTTTTGTATACCAATATTGTGCCCATGATATTCTAGTAGAATATCAAGTTTCCCTAAAGGTCCACCTTCTCTTTGCACCCTTGTGGCACGTGAACCAGTCTTGCTTCATCCATATGAAGGGAGTATGACCCAAGCTTGGTACATGAAGCACTTAATGCAACAGAACAATTTAAATGCCAAGAAGAGATATTAAGTAACTAATGTGTCTAGTGAGCTTCGAACCAAGTGGTGACACTGTCATTAACACGGCATAACATCAACAATAGGAGCACAAGGGGGATAAGGAAATCAGACCGCCCCCCACTCCATCAATTATAAACACAGCTAGGTCTGACCACCAAGAGCAGACAGTCGCAACGGTTTTAGACTCCTGGGGGTTACTATATCTTTTAAGAAAACCTTTCCCAGTACAGTTCCGTTCATACATCCATGATCTGATTAGTCCTTGCTGCTCCAATTTAAAAAGAGATTGTCAATAACCACATCCCACCTAAATACCACACTGATAAGAAATCTTTTACACTAGTGTGTATATCAAATTCAACAGTTAAAAATGAAAAATGTGAGAGCGGTAAGAAAGCACCTCACGTGCGCAAACTCACAGGGCTACTGGATGGTACTCGCCAGAGTGCCCACGTTATCATCATTGGTTGCTTTCTTAACCTTAAAAAAAGGAGAAAAAGAGGTGTGTGCTAGAATTCCACTGGTGTGGAAGATCAAAACAACATAGAAAGTGTGTGATCGACACCACTGAGGCTCCAGGATTCACTCAGTGTTCAATCGTCCCCAACCGTGCAAAGAAAACACAGTTCTCAATGAATTAAAAATGAGGTATCATTCACATACAACACCACCTTTATTCAATGTTGTGAGCGTCCTCTATTAAAAAACAGCCATGTATCTGGCCATTTTCATTTGACACAGGCCAATTAAAAATGAGGTATCACTCACATACAGCACCACCTTTATTCAATGGTGTGAGCGTCCTCAATTAAAAAACAGGCATGTATCTGGCCATTTTCATTTGCCACAGGCCAACATGTTTAGTCGCCAAACCATCAAGGAAAGTTCATATGGGCTGTTGGGGCACCAATCCTCACCTCAGTCCTGTTTCACCCTAGGTATGAGCTCATCACTTGGATACTGCTTGGTTCTAGTGGCACAGTGTGCATGGGACCCACGTCTGGGCATACCCATCCTAATTAGGATGGCACAATAAGAATACAAAACAGTGATGGATGGAATGCTTGAATTAATCTCGGCCACTGAAAATCACTTGGACTGCATCGCAATCCAGTGTTATCTTACACACCATGCCATCTCAGTTTAGACCCAGCTATTGACCCTGCTTCAATAGGAACAGTCCAGTCCAAACTGCAAAGCCATGTGAACTGGAAAACAAGCAATCCAGAAGCCCTTTCATCCTAGTTATGGGCTCATCAGCTGGGGCAGTTTAGGTCCAATGGCACATTGTGCACAGGACCCACATCCGGGCATACCTTTCCCACTTAGGGTGACACAATAAGTATACAAAACAGTGATGGATGGAATGCTTGAATTATTCTCAGCTACTGACCATCAGTCAGGCCACATCCCAACTCAACGTTATTTTGCACACCATGCCACTTCAGTTTAGACCCAGTTATATGAAAATTTGTCTTGACCCTGCTCCAATATTAACAATCCATCCGAACTCCCAAGCCAGGTTTCCCCTGAACCGGAAAATAAACAACTTAGGACCGGTTTCACCCTAGTTATGGACTGATCAGTTGGGTTCAGCTTGGTTCCAGAGATGTATGATGATACAACACAAACATTTACAATGCATGCCTTTCCAACGCAGTTTTTACATCGCAACATCCATTACAACGCATGATTTTACATTGCATGCCAATACAACGCATTTTTAGAAACTACATTCACAACGCATTCCATTACAATGCATACCATAACAACGCATATCATTACAACGCATATTACTTTTAGGGCAACAGTAGGGTAAGTGTTGGATAGTGTAGGGGTAAAAATTACTATTCCCACTCCAGTTAGTGCAACAGTAGGGTAGGTGTCGGATAGGGGAGGGGTAAAAATTACTATTCCCCATTACTTACCTTATATTGCGTTGTAATGGCATGCGTTGTAGTGACATGTTGTAATGGCATGCGTTGTTGTGACATGCGATGTAATGGCTGCGTTGTAAAGGATGTTGCATTGTAATGACTGCATTGTAAAGGTAGTGCCATGTAATGACTGCGTTGTAAAGGTTGTTTCCCTGGTTCCAGTGACGGCAGTGTGCACGGGCCCCACATCTAGGCATACCCGTATCACTTAGGGCATCACAATAAGTATACAAAAGGGGGATGGCTGGAATGCTTGAATTAATTTCTGCCAATGGTAATCACATAAGCGGCATCCCAATCTATTGTTATCCATCAGTCCTAGATTGCTTGTGTTCTGGTTCAGGGAGGACCTGGCCTGGCAGTTTGGGCTAGACTGTTCCATTTGGAGCAGGGTTGAGACTGATTTGCATATGGCTGGGTCCAAAGCAAGGTGGCATGGTGGGCAAAAAACGATGGATTGTGATGTTGCCAGTGGCTGAGATTAATTCAACCTTTCCATCCATCACCTTCTTGTTTTTTGCACAATGGGCGTGCAGGCATAAGCAACAGCCATCTTGACTGATTGTTGTTTTCCCTTTAAGAAACATCATTACATAACGACTCCTTTGGTATTGTGCAGGCATGAACACTGTGGACAAAAATAAAACAATGGCAAAACCAATAGGTTTCATAAGCAACAACTATTGACTTTGCCAGAGCTTGTTGTTAATGACACAATGTGTTTGCCCTACTCCTGCCTTGAAAGAGCAAGTGGAGTACTAATGGTGTCAAAGCATAACAAACTGTCAGTCCATAAAACATAAACTGAAAAAAAGGTTTTTAAGAGGGGACGAGAATACAGAGATCCCTCATTCAATATTTCAAAGTTACGTTTTCTGGCTGAGACGCAAGCCACACTACAACAGATACAATTGAAGTGCTGGTGTTAACATAATGAGTGTTATGTTTAAGATCAGTGGTACGTTATGGGGGCTCGTCGTTTTTGGCATTATTGTAAATATATCACGTTAACGTGATCTGTCTATGAAATTTATGTAAGTGGCCAAAGATACAGAATACATATTTTAAATCACTATTAATTGGTTTCAGCTCAAAAACTTTACGATATGCGAAATAACAAAAAAATCAATGAGAAGGAACATTTCTTTAAAGGCATGCAGGACACAGAATCATAAGATGAGTGAATGAAAAAAACACTTGTTTCGTACAATACATTAGGGCCCTGTCTCACTTTTGATTCAAAATCAGTAGAACAAGTGCAGAGTAGTTCATTCATTAGCGAGACGAAGACAAGCTTTTTATTCAATGAATTACACCCCTCCAGACATTGAACTCTGCCATCACCCAGTGCCATCTTAAGGATTTTGGTGGCCACGGGCATGGCATACTTTGCGGGCCCCTGTACAGAACAGCTTTGCATTACATCACCCATTGTCTGAAAATTCAAGCCCATGATCCCAAACAATATTAAATAATACATTAAAGGTTAAGTTGGATAAAGAGATGTTAGATAGAGAGGAATTTCACTTTCCCAAGGGGTCCCTTTGAATGTGGGGTTCTTGGGCAATTGACCACTTTGATGAGACCTTAAAATAGCATCCTCCCTTGCACATCCATTTTAATATCAGCTTTATTTCGGTCACTAGGACCATAAAAGAATAGAACAAGTGTACACACAAGGAAAAAAAGTACATACAAAATAGAAAAGCGAATTATAATCCATCAAATAACAAATAGACCATGATTATAAAAAAAAAAAAAATGTTCATTCACCGGTATTTGATTTTATACAACGGTTGCGACTGAACCACATTGCTGTTAAAAATTTTGCAACTGCAAATACTGTAGAAGCCGATAGATCTGTTTTTAAAATTCTAAAAGCTGGGAAGTACTGCCTAAAGCCCAAATTTTTTAAAAGTGGGACAAGCCAATAATTCCTGGCTCTTTGGTAAGCTCGACAGAAAAATATAATGTGCAGGTCAGTCTCGCTGGTGGCTTCCTGCTTTGAGGAGCTTTAAGTGGAGAGTTGAAAGGGAAATTGAGGGAAAGTCCTTGTGGTGGAAAGAGCATAAAAAATCATCCTGCATCTTGCTAAGTGCCCCTGTATGCAAATTAGAACCTACATTTGTTTTGTCATTGTGGAAGAATAAACCAGCAGTTCTTAACCTGAGGTTCGCAGACCTTGGAGGGTCTGTGACTGTACTCACAGGTCCGCAACAGTTTAGAAAAGTAAATAATATTAGCAGATTCTTATAGTATCTACCGTCATAAACAAGCAAGATGGAACATTTTAAAACTTTCTGTAAATGAGAAGGAATTTGAAATTAGAGGCTAAAAATGAACTTGGTATTGTTATCTTGATTCATGAGAGCAGCACAACTAAAGCAAATGGAATCCAGCATGGGCCATTGGTGGTCACAATTTAAGGACCGGCATGCGCTGACAAAAAGAGAGCATGCAAAAAGGAGCCAAGTGATACGCTAGCGTCTAGAATATTGCGTCGTCTTTGAAAAATAACACTACATTTTGCTCCAACCTTCCCATTAAAATTAAAATTTCGATTTTAGCAAGCGTTTGTGGTTTCAACTGAATTTGCTTAAGATATCCTTGTTTGTGCATTGTTTTGAGGCTCAATTTGTAGAAATTGGTTAGTCGGTGGCCCCTGGCTTCCAGTAATTAATCAGTTGGGGTCCATAGAAGTCAAAAGGTTAAGAACCACTGGAATAAACAATAGGGATTTACAAATTGCCCAATAATCAGATGCTGCAGTAGAGGGCAACGGTTCACCAAAGAGGCCAAATACCGTGTTACCCTTCTTTGTGTTGTAACGTTCCCCTTATTTTTGGGGCTTTACTTCTTCCTTTCATAATTTTTTGTTCATTTCCCACCTCATAGAACACGCTTAATTGACACCTTGTCAAGGCAAAACATCCTACTGTCAGTCCATGAGACCAGCCATGCATGGACATGCATTACCAGATCCATATGGGCACTCAGTCAATGGCAGCTGAGTTGACATTGACTGGGTGCCCATATGGGCCCGAAGCGCATCTCTTTTGACTCATGAAGCAGGATTTACGAATAGGGGTCACGGTGAGTTATCTTTCTTCGAGTGTATGGAATGGGGTTCCGCATCTTTACGTGATAGCATTGCTCGATTCATGACCACCCAAAACTGTGCAAAACAGATGTAAAACACAGATATTAAGTGTTCAGTCACAGTTATGTTAAGGAACTTGTGAGCAGTGTCAATGAATCTCGTTCCCTGTTTGGCCTTTAAATAGTTTTCACTTTGACAAAACTTCAGTTGCAAAAAGCAAAGCCCCTCCTCCCCTTGCCTGGCCTGGCGAACTGGTCCCAGGACTGAAGTCAATGCCCCCGTGTGTAAGGAAACGTGAAATAGAACCCCTTATCCTGCACAGAGAGGCCTTTTAACTTCTACAAAGGCAGCAGTGTAGGTAGGTAGCACCTGGGGAACTGATACCGGATAAAAGAGGCAACGTCACGCCAAGACAAAAATACCATTCTGAATATTTTCTACAGAGACCAACATGGCGCTTGCCAAACATCCCTCTTCACGGTTTGTATTTGAGCAGGTCTTTATGAGACAGTACTTTCAATTGTACCATTGACGCATGACATAATTGCATATATTGTCTTATGCTCAAGCCTATTCCTGGTGCGCCTTGCCACCACTGGCCAACAATCCATGTAGACTTTAGTGTAAGGCGTGGATAATGCAGTTACAAAAACAATAGTACTTACTGCAACATTGTCGCCGAATTATCCTGTTTCTCCAAGGACGTTTTCGGATCCACCGCAAACGCGACGACAGATCCATGGCCTGCCGGCTACAGGGTGGCCAGTAACATCTCAGAGCACCCAAACAAAATCCATCATCGCCAGAAACCGTGACACACCCACAAAACAAAAAATTCCCGCCTCGCTTCTGACACAGGAGGTCCGCTCAGCCTTGCGATTCAAGTATGCCGTTTCACGACACTGCCCCGGCTATCGCGCCGTGACAACGAGAGGCCGGGTTTCCCATTCTCGCATCACCGTCAATGTTTTATGCATGAACACGGAGGGGGACGTAATTTCTTCCAATAGCAGCTGGTAATGACTCCTTTCGACTTCTTAGCGAGCAGGGAAATGGAAGGGGCTGGACAGCAGCAGAGCAGGCGCAGCCAGAAGGTAACCGACTGTCTGTCACACAACCCTTGCGAGCGGACAGAAGAACCCCCTCTGTACACTTCCTGTGCAGGGCCAGCGAAGGATTCTAGTCGAGCGTGACACACTTGCGTGACACACTTGTTGACTGGACTCACCCTGGCTGCTGGCATTAATGGGCTATCGACATCGAGAGCTGCTGATGTACTAATACCATGCAGCGGTTGACATCATATTTAATACGAAGGGCCCCGGAGTATATCTTCGACATGATTCCCCTGCGGATTCACTCTTATATAAAGTGGTGTGTCACCCCTGGTTCTGGCCTGTGCCATACACAGCTCCCACAATAAATATATTAATAAATATGTTATGTAATGAACTAAGGAGGAGGCATCGAAGATAAAGGTTTAGAGAGTGTGGGTTGCCTATCGTTGTTTTTCAGGAGTTTGATATAGCGCGAACTCCACCCGAAGGTGTCGTAGCGCTTTACATGAGCACCAGTTGCCTTACAGAACAGGACACATTCATTTTGTTGGGGATGGGGGGATTACGTGACTTGCCCACAATGCACAAGAAGTTGAACGTCCCTGTGGAGACTCGAGCCCGACTCCCCAGCTTCATGACCGATCGCTCTAGCCGTTAGGCCACATCCTCTTTGACGCTACAGTAACTAACCATTGATCTGCCTGACCACCGTGTCAGCTGTTACCTTTAGTTGGGCAACCAGTTGCCACTGCATATGCAGGCTGACCAAAAACACCAGATATTACTAAGGTGATATTGGGGGAGAGGCATCTTTTACCCTTAACCTTACAAATAAGCGTGCAGCTACCTGTGAGGCTGAAAGGGCTGGGGTGTTAGCTGCCCTGCTAAAAATAAATATATTCTAACTAGAGTTTAAAAAAAATATCTAATGGGCACCTACAATCAGTCGTATCCACCACTCTTAATGCCACGGGAGTGGTCTATCTCCTCCCGTATCTACTTTATACCCCTCCACCATCTGTCTCTCCTTTCTGTCCCTACTCCCTGGTGCTTCTCGTTTCTTTGTCCTGTCTCTTGAGTTAGTCCCTTCTTTACATGTATTGGGGAGTAGTAACATAGACAAGGCAGATGGGCGGTATGAACCGCAATAAATGCAAATAATATCTATTATGTCAAGCATATACAATAGATACAACAAATGACAACATTCCTGCAACCCAAGTGTCACCCTTCCCAGATTGATCCAATTGAGTTTAATGACCCACAGACTTAACCTCGCCATATCGGTGCCCGCCAACTGGGCAGACTTGGTTATTACAACAGTAACAATATTCTTCATTATGTATGCACCACCTTCCACACCTGTTTTGCCCCCTTGGTAATCATAAAGCTACCCACAGAGTCTGATGACAGTCTACTTACAAGTTAATGGCCTCCTGTTCGGGGCTAGTACACTCATGTGGGGCAGTATCTGCCATGAGTGGTGCTACTATGAAAATCACAGGCTTTGCCTTCTAATTAGCTTTTGCCCCTTGTGTGAGCGAAGACAGCTGTTCTATAGAGTATGGATCCCAGTTTCCTCCTCATATGAATCAATGAACCAATATGTAGTTACTCGGTCATGTCAGGCAGAATCATATACGATAAGGTAACAGATCTCTGACATAGACTTGTTGTCTTGACCTGCAGCTGGCCTCAGCTGGATTGTTTATGAGGCTTCTGAGGGATCACCCGTAGATATAGATTCTCAGAGAGCCAGGCAAAATATACCTCCCTGGATGTACTATGACAGAATGTAACCTACTTCAAACTTGCAAAAGAGTAATTCGCAAAATATAAACATATGGTAGATGACAATTAGATATAGAAATCACAAAAGTATTGTGTTAATTCAATAATTCATTCTTTTCACATTACAAATAAAGAGGGTGTCAACTGCATTTGGACAAGTTTGAATGGTGCTCTCACCACCCTGTGGCTCCCCATCAATGACCCCTCCATCATAACAGTGCAAACCAGAGAGGAAACCAGCCTGGCATAACTACAACAACCAAATTGCCACAGTCTAGGTCCCCAAAACCTTAGAACAATTCACCAGATTTCACCTCTACTCTCCAATCTCCTACATGCAGCAACAAACACAATGCGGAGGCCTTTGAAAAACTCATCTTATCTCACCTCATAGATCCACAGATGAGTTGACTCTCAATAAGCAATGTCACAAAATATCACAACTGGAAAACAAACAGCAATGACGATGCACTAGGGTACCTGCGTGCTGACAACAGTAATTTAAAAAGCCTGCAGGTGTGCAAAAAATGTAAACAATTTACTTTGTGTATATAGAATGCTAGGCTTGGAGTTCCATGATCTTATAAAGAAACTCAGTCTTTGGCTTTGTTCCTCTACATCGTCAAATAACTCCTAAGTGACGTGCAATACCCTTATCATGTAAGGCAGGGAGTACTTTTCCCAGATATAAACCAGATGCTACAATTACATTATGGATTGTAATTGTAATCAATTGACACTTGGAGGTATATAATGGCAAGATAGCCCTACCAGGATCCGAAATAGGGACCTGCAGATCAGACATTGCACACGTAGAACTTCATGCAAAAAGAAGGTCAAACTCAGTTTTGGAAAATACTTTTCAGCTGGAATGACATCTTGATTTAGTTTTATGAGGGCATACATTAGGCATAACATGTGATACCATAGTTACAGTACTGTTCAGTGCATTTCAACCCAGACAATTTCTATCAGAGGTTTGCTGGTGGCAACAGCAGGACTGTAGTTTTATTGAGTCAGTGACACTGCAAAAGTGAATTTCCAAAGAAGTTCTACCACAAACAGAATTAGGATATGTGGAATTTTAAAATCCTTAATTGCACTGGTGGTTGAGGAGTTTCCATCAGTATTGAGGATTTTCTAACATCATAAATTTATGGCTCGGGTCAGGACATCAAGTGTTCCATCTGGGGAGGGGAAGTTGCACGCAAAGGCTTTAAACATCCGCTGCCGGAAATCTACCAAATGTTTTCTGTGACAGACAAGCTTGAGAGGTAATCCAGTGTGGGAAAAGATAGGGAACACTCCATTATCTCATCAGGGTATAAAGATGGTGGATTTACTCATCCAGATTCTCGACTTTGAGTACATTCTGTGAATTTGAAGTACTCAAGAAAATTAAATGTGTCCATTAGTGCTCTGATCATTTTATTCGAATGTTGAAAAGTGGATTATTAGTAGATAATGCATCTACCGCTGGCAATAAGGCCATTAACACAGTCTAGGGCTCAGACTAGGTCTCAGGAAATAATTCCTTGCTTAATCCTTGGTAGCTTGGCTGTGATCAGGCAGGTTTAACTTCAGAGACAGGTATGCAATGCATTTAAAAACACTGAATAAGAAAATAATTAAGACACAACACACAATAAAAAAAAGGCAAGACCAATTTATAAAAATAGGAAATATATTTTTCTTTAAAATGACACCAAAACGAAAAAACTCAAATGTAGGGAACGGGAGATATTAATTTTTCAATGATTTAACACTATATAGCACATATAAACCTATAGTGCCCATGGAGACATTTGGTCACGCTACATCGGGACAAAGTCAAAGTTTCAGGCCCACCACGATGGAGACCTGCGCGGTTAACCCGCGCCGTAGGCCTCGGGAAAAGTTTTACCTTTGGACTTAGAAACGTTTCTGGAGCTTTATCTGCCAGAGTCCCTCGCTGCTCCGCACCAGTCGAGGTTCAGTGAGGGTTCACTGGCTTGCTTTCCAGGGAGCTCCCAGTCAAACTCAGGAAGTCATACCTCCAGAGCTTTTCAGCGGGATGAACCAGCCAGGCAGGCCAGCTCGCGTATGAAGGTTGGTGGCTTGTCTTTCCAGGTTGAGTCAATCTCCCTCTGGAGCTTTTTTCCAAAGTTGCTCCAAAGTTCTCCAAACTTCTGAAACTTCTTCCTGAAGTTCCTCTGGGGGTCCCAAAGTTTCCAAAACATAATCCAAGGGTCTGGAATCTCCAAGACGGTTTTTGAAAGATTGGGACTTCAGTTCCCACAATCCACTGGGACAAATCCACTGGACGCACACCAGGCTGGGGATTCTTTGTGGTGATGGTTCAGGTGAGCTCTGTTAACATGTTGCTTGCAGGGAGTCCATTCTTTATTCTTCTTAAAGCAAGTTAGGTCCACTTGACTGTTGTTCCAGATTGTGCCGCAGGCACAGTCAGTCAGAGTGCAGGGCCTGATTGTTGCAAATCAAACTTCCAGCATGGACCCTTCTTCTCTTAGTTTCAAGCACCAGATCTGAGAAGCTCTGCAACACATAGGAAAGACCCCGGGAGTACCTATTAGGCCTGAATATTGTAGTTAATCAATTTTTAAGTGTCTCTACCACCAAAGTAGAGTTTGGGCACAATTTATATTTAAAAGCAGTCCAGCAACACAGGGCTGCTTTTAAAATGACCCCAGGCTCTCAGCAGTACACAAATTCAAGAGCAGTAAGAGCTCTGGGCCTCTAAACTGCCATGTCCTATAATATAATAGGGGGTTAAAGGTAGTTTTAATCCCCTGGCCCTATTATGTACTAGGGGCTTATAGAGTAAGTCATGTCAATCACAGGGGTACCATAACACATAGTGTACCCTAATGTATGTGTGTGTTTTCACTGTGTTTTCACCATATCCCTGGGCCTGGGACTGGTTAGGCAGAGCACAGAGACTGGTTAGGCAGAGCACAGGGACAATCAGAGTCAGTTACCACCCATACCAGTCAGTAAAAAATGGGGATGCCCAGAGCACAAGATGACTTTGCAACATAACGCCCCCCCCCCCCAAACAAAAGGTGATGGGTTACTAACCTACACCCTGGTAGTACTCATCAGCTAAGTAGAAAAACCTGGAATGTCCATCCGTGTTGGCATGGGCAACCGCAGGTCTGTGCTCCACTGTAATGTCCATTCCCTGTAGAGTAATGGACCACCACAATAGCTTGGGATTTCCTCCTCTCATCGGCATGAAGCATCTGAGAGGCCTGTGGTCAGTTTGAATGTGAAAGTGTCTCCCAAACAAATATGGTCTCAGCTTTTTCTGGGAGCAAACCACAGCAAAAGCCCCTCTCTCTCTCTCTCTCTCTCTCTCTGTTACTCCACCTCTGCTCTCTGGGAAGAAGTTGCCTGCTAATGAAGGCAACTGGTTGATCAAGGCCCTCCTCATTCACCCGTGACAACACTGCCCCAATCCCTTGTTCTGAAGCATCTGTCTGAACCACAAATTCCTTGGTGTCAGGGGACAGTAACACTGGTGGTGGACACATAGCAGCTTGAAGAGTGTCAACAGCCTTCTGACACTCTGGGGTCCAATGCTCATTCTTGGGCCTCTTCTTAGAAGTCAGTTCTGTCAGGGGAGCCACGATGGTCCCATAATTTGAAAAAAACCTTCTACAGTTCCCAGTCAGTCCAAGGAATGCACTGCCCTAGATCTGGGTAACAGGAGCTGTTCAATCCAAAATAGTTTGAATTTTTACTTGGAGAGGCTGTACATGACCTCCGCCTACCAGGTGGCCCAGGTACACCACATAACTCTGCCCTATTTGGCACTTGCTTGCCTTAATAGTCAGGCCTGTCTGCTGCATGGCCTGAAGCACTTCCCTCAGGTGGTTTAAGTCATCCCCCCAGGTGGAACTGTATACAGCTATATCATCCAGAAAAGCTGCACTGTACTGCTCCAACCCAGACAGGACACTGTTCACCAACCTCTGGAAGGTGCATTCTTTAAGCCAAAAGACATTACCTTAAACTCATAATGTTCCTCTGATGTTGAGAATGCTGCCCTCTCATTTTTTCCATCTAGGAGGGCAATCTGCCAGTAGCCTGAAGTCAAGTCAAAATCCCCAGGTACTTAGCAGCCCCATAACCGTCAATGAGCTCATCAGCTCTAGGTATAGGGTGTGCATCAAACTCTGTGACTGCATTGAGTCCTCTATAGTCCACACAGGACCTTAATTCCTTCTGCCCCCCCCCATGGACTGTCAGAAGGCTCAATTAATCCCAACTCCAGCATCTTAGCTACCTCAGCCTTAATGCTGGCTCTGACTTGGTCAGACAATCTGTACAGTTTATTTTGGACAGGTGGACAGTCACCAGTGTCAATGTGGTGCACACACCATTTCGAGATGCCTGAGGTCAAAGCCAACAGGCCAGAAAACTGCTCCAGCACCCGCTTGTAGTCTCTGTGCTGCTGGTCTATCAATGTGGGAGAGAGTACAACTCCCTCCACAAACCCATCTTACACACTTTGAGTGCTTTGACACTGCCATTCAGTGCCAAAGCGCTGTACTTGTCATGTACATCCTGCTGATTGGTGTATACATGATTGGCTGATGTGAGTTATCTGTAAATCCCTTGTCCAGTGGTAAGACATATACCTAACATGTAACTCAAATGCTACTAAGTGGGCCTGCAGCACTGGTTGTGCCACCCACAGAGGTAGCTCTTCAAACATACCACAGGTTTGCTATGGCGGGGCCTGTGTGTGCAGGTTACTGTTATTCAGCTTGGCATTTAAAAGCTACTTTCCAAGTTCTGCATGTATCTCGCTACATATGGGTACTCCCTGGGGGCAGGGTGTGGTGTAGAGAAGAGGTAGGGCATGTGCACGGGTGCACAACATTCCCTAATAGTGAATAACATTGGATGGTGTGTTCAGTAATGTGAGACCTGCTTCTCACATTGATTAACATGGGGGATCTGTGGAAAGGCTATTGAGCTGTATTTCCTAATTGCCGAAGAGTAGCAGTATGGTATTTAATATCAATGGATTAGCAATGGCAAATCCTCTCCGGTAGTGAGAGTGGATTTTACGTCACTAATGTGGAAATGCCACTTTGGGAAAGTGGGCATTTCTATGCTTGCGGCTCTCTGTGTATATCAGCTTGTCTCCAATCCACCTTTGGGTGCTTGGAGGACTCTACATCTGTGCAATCCTGATATACAGCCATAAACTAGGGGCACTCAAGGGAAACTACAGACCTCTGGCTCTGAGTGGCCTTCCTGGGACTGATAAGAGGGGGTGGATTTGACACCTGCATTCCAAGGGGACAGAATCCTGGCCCCACTAAAGATATTGATCAAGCCTCCCAGGGCCTCTGCATTTCAAAGGTAGCCTATTGAACTGATCTCATATTCAAAGGCCATTGTGGGTATTACTACTACTGGGGCTCTGTCCTCAGGAGTTGAGAGACGCTTTTGGGATTAGAACTATTCTACGCTGGTTTGACAATGGGACATCGACAGGAGAAACCATTGGGGCAAGACGAACTGCAATGGAATTATTATCCGCGGACCTGTGGTGGCCTGGGGCTTTTTGTGCTCCAGGAAGGGGACTATCACTTGGTGGATTTGTGCCTGGATGTTGCTAGCCTGCAGTCAATCACCTTCTGTCATGGTCTGGACCCTAATCACTCTCCAAGCGATGGTTGGCTGGCTTCCTGTGCATGAGATCCCATTGACAGAAAGTATCTCCCCATTTACACAAGATCGTAAGGACCGTGAAGGGTATAGCAGAAATGGGTGGAAGTTATTGTCAGCTGGGACAAGGAGCGTCCTAACGTTGGCAGTAATCACACTGTGCCGAGGATTGTGCTTGTAAAGATCAGTGGCCCACCTGGGGTGCCATAACGTGAGGAGTTTGAGGAGTAGTGGGGAAGTTTGCAGAGTCTGAGGGGCTCGAGCTTGCAGCCAGAAACCTATGCTACCTTGCACTTCGTAGCATGTGGTGTTGAGGGACTTTTGCTGAGTCCACGGTAACTGAGCCGAAAGCCTGGAATGCCTCTGACCTATAGATCGGAAGGACGTGAGGCAGGGTCTATTTTTTATCATATAGTACCCCAGGCCCGTTCTGCCCACACCTGAGGTATGAGACCCTTATCCTTGCCCTGCCAGCCTACTTTGTAGGCCGTGTTATATTGACCAGAGTTCTGCACCCATTATTTCTGAACAGCAGGCTCTATACTTGTCTGACTAAAAATCACAGCCAGCTTCTCTCTGCGAGGCCTCCTGCTCCAAACTATAGAGCCCCCACCCTACCCGTGTGCGCAGAGTTCACTGGCGCAGAGTTCACTGTCTCTCTACCCTGTCAAAATATAGCCCACCACATCCTGGGTAGGTCTGGTTACGAGAATAGAGAAGTTCCCACCGCAAGAACGTCAGACCAGGGTGATGGATGTGGCAACCAAGACATTGCTATATATTTTATTCCTTACATTACATATTTTCTGCTTGCCCTATGCAATTTACAACAAGCGCTTGGCCTGAGAATATAACCTTTCACCTAGTCTATGTTCCGCATTTAGTAGGATAGACACAACACTTCTGATAAATGTGCGAACCGTGGTGTAATTGACGTAGGTAGGACTGGCGTGAGATGACGTTGCTGTAGGTACTTCTCACTGCATTAAAGAGTATAAAAAGAAAGCCCACGGGGTTCTTGTGAGACTACCCCACCCGTCTGTTGGTAGATGGCAGGCGGGTGTGGCTGCTCCCCAAGAGCTCTTGTTTTTAGTTTTTCAGATACAATTTAACTTGCCAATATATTTGCTGTATATGCTATTTTGTCTCTAGATTGGTGAGAATGTAATACTTATATTATAATTGCAAAGCTGCTTTCTTTTAGGTTTAAACGTGAGTATTCTAAGCATTTTAGATCAAATGTATTTTGCATTCTGAGAACATTTTGCTTGATTTAAATTGTTTTTCATAGTGCATTTTTAAATGTGTCTTTGAGGTTTGTATCCTGCACACGTTATAATTGCATTTTCTGAAGTGTCTCTCTTCTACCGATTTCAATGCTTCAATGTAGAAATGCCTTCTGATCCATGTGACTCTCTGTGAATGCGAGGTCACTATATTTGTATTTTGTATTTTTATGCCTTTTTCTTGAAGTTGCACCTTCTAAATAAATCTGTTAAACCTTTTGGCTTAGTTTCCACGGCTCACATATTTGTTTCCTTCATTTTAGTGTGAGCGTTCCTGTGCACCCCGCCTCAGGTTAAGGTGCCCCTTTGCCCCTATATCACTCCCTTGAACATTTGGTGAAGGTGCCCCCTTGCCCCCAAAACACTCTCTGTAACATATTTGGTGACCCCGACGTGATTTGCAGCTCTGGCTGACAGGAGACCACCACTGGGACCCCGGACGCAGACTACCCTTCGTGCCTCTTTCCTGACTGAACCACAGAAAACAGCGCTCAGGTAAGTTACTGAGGCTGCCTGATGTGCTGTGCCTGTGAGCAGTTTTTAAGTGCACTCGTGGGACATCTGTCCGATGTCCGATGTCTCAGTTTCCTGTCTAACTGGTCTCGCATTAAAAAGAACATTCCCGAGCTAGGGAAACATGTGCGTAGTGGACTCTGAGCCAAAAAGTGACGTTAGGAGATTGTACGAATTATGTGCCTTTTATAAATAGATTTACGTTGTTATTGTGCCTCTCTGGAAGCAGGGAGGGACCTCTGTCTAGTTACAAGGACTGACAGGGAAGGGAAGATTGCGTCTGGCATCTTTCAGTGTTCAATTGTGGGTTTGTTGTAAATAGATATAAGGTATACCTCTGTCCAGTTGTAAGGATTGACAGGGAAGAGAAGATTGCTCTCAGTCAATAGTCCTGAGAAAGAAGACGTGAATTCCGTGCCTGCATAGCTAACAGGTTCATAGTTTCCTCTTGTGTTCTGGTTTCCTCTCGTATAAGAAGAGAAGAAAGTGGTTTCCCCGGGATGTATTAATTATTATATTTTCGCTAGCTTAAGCTTTGTTTTTTTTTTTTTTTAGAGCTTATATTAACGTTTTTTTTTATCATTATATAGATATATTTTGTGCTACGGAGATAGAGTTTTCACACATTTTAACCTGTCCAAGAGGGACAGGACACCTGTGCAGGAAGGCAAGGAGTTTGCATGATGCAAATCTCAGCCTTTTGCGGGCTCAGGAGCGGTTCCGAGTACCGGATAAGGTGTGCCACTCTACGTCTTGTGACTGGCACGTGAGGATTTATGATAAACAGTTATCAGACTTCCTTGGCTTTTGCGAGGGACTGTCAGTATATATTTTTATCTCCAAAGACAGTAACATGAGTATTGTGTGGTTATGGTTTGTGAACAAAATGCCATCCAATGTGGTTTTCTGTTCTCTTCCTGTGTTAAAATGAAACGTAAAGACGTTTCTTTTTTGCTATGTTATTTTAAGACATCCTTCTTTATGCATTTAGGCCAGCAGAGGAGAGTGCGCAAATAATTCTGTGGGTTTATATATAAATAGATGTGTACATAATATGCTTTACATTTTGTATAATTGAAGTGCGATTATTTTATGGTCAAATCTCTTTTTATTGTGGTCTTTTTTTTTAGCATGCATTGTGGTTATCTTTTTAAGCATCTGTGCCTGGCGCACCGACCTTTTATGTATTTAGTGAGACCAATAATAACTCAAATTGTAACTGTTTTTTATATATGAAAGCTGTTGCCTTTTTGTGAATAAATAGTATTATATAGTCACCTCTTGCCGCCCCCAGCCCCTGTCTGACCCATGTGGCGCAGCACCACATTTAATTAGCACAAGTCACTTTCAGATAACTGACCACGTAATGCACAACAACCAACACCGATTTGTTGAATTAGTTCTTCACATTTATATTTTGGAGTATGTACTTGGTGACAGGAGGTTGCGTCTGGCGTCTCCCACTTTGTGCCACGAATACGTGTTTATGGGACTGCTTCTGGCAGCTCACATTTTTTTTTTTGATTAACTATTTGGTGTAAATTGTATTGTTTGAACGTTTAATTCTGCAAGGAATGGGAGGCATCTTATCGAAACTGAGATTAACAGTGTCGTTTTTCAACTGAGTGGTTCCAAAAAGGGAACTACTTTCCTTCATCACATCGCCTTGTATATTATTTCCCTCGCATTGTGGTTTCCTCTCTCATGCCTGGCAGCAGACAACGCCTTTCGAATTCTCTCTCCACATTGTAAAAAGTGTCCTCTATTCGTCTCCTTTTTCAGCTACATGAAGTGTACTTTAATAGATATAGTTTCTCTCTCCTTCTTTCGGTCTGCATTTTGCGTCTCTCCCTCTTTTATCTGACTTATGGGCCTTTCTCATCTCTTTCTCTCACAGTGATATCACAGGATTTCACTACTGATTAGCAAGATCTTATATATGGGTGTACTTCTCTCTTATGCACTGCAGTGAGCAGTGATCAGCAGGAACATCTGGGTACGTGCCAAGCACACCCACTTAGCTGAGACAGGTTCAATTTGAGACCACGCAACTGGTTCGTGGTGCACCCAGTGGATATTGTGCCTAGCTTCCCAAGTAGCTGTCTTCACGATTATTAATTACGTCTTTCTTTTTTTTGGCACGGTTTTAAATAGGCTCCCCTATTTCACTCATTACACCCTGAATAAAGTACATTCAGTTCCTTGACGGTCATGCCTCATGCTTCTCATCTCACCTTTCTGGCGTGCTTGGACCCGTAGTAAAGGATCCTTCCACTAGAATATTGAGTCAAGTGGTAGAAAGAGGGGGAGGAAGGATTTCGCAGGCATTAATTGACCACGTTACACAGCAACTTTTTTACTTTTGCTAGTTGCTATTACGCCCTAGACTTGGCCCAGCATCAAATGATAGACCAGCCACACAAAAGAAAAAAGTGACATAAAAAGGTGAGGTCAAGGACTGCCATCCCTTACTGCCCAGAGCCCAATGATAGAAGATGTAATACCAGGTAAAATGGAGCTATTCCCTTTGATATTTTTGGATCATAGGCTTAACATAGTACATACATGGAATGCACGCTAGCTACACCCATGGTTTAACTTCATGGTCACACGTTCAAATGTTGCTAGGTCTCCTCAGCCTTTCATCTTTCTAAGATGTAAAAAATGAGCACTATTGAGTTAGGGGAACAATAAAGATTTGCTATTTTGCGTCACAATACCATTCTGAGTGAACGTGCGCTTTACGAAAATGCCATGTTATTTTAAAATAAGAGAACACGTGTCTGGATATTACGTGGTGTTGAAGGGTTAATAGATTTTTTCTTGGGCTGCCTTCAGAAGTAGCGTTCCTGGCCGACCACAGATTCTGGACGTTGAGACAGGCAGGAAAGAGACTTCCTGTGGTTGACAACAAACATGAGATTGAGAGGAAGAATATGTATGTGTAGAAATATATTTTTGTATACAGTTAGAAGAATACGTTGAGCTGTGGAAGTGAACAAGAGAAATAAGTTGCCTAGAATCACACAATTTGGTAACGGGGGTAGCCGAGATTGAATACCATGTTTCAGGTTTCACGTTGTGCAGTTTAGTGACGGAATATGTATGTGTCTATGTGTGTATATATATATATATATATATATATATATATATATCTAGCTCGTGGGGAGTGTCCAACAAATGAATCGCACTCGAACTCAGAGAAGCTTTCCCCATCGCTTTATTAAAGGTAAAGCAGTTGCACTTCCAGCATAATTGTACAGCTGACCGCAGCCCTGACGCGTTTCGAATTGTCTTTTTCAAAGGGTTAATGCAGTCGAAAGAGCATGTGTGGCGACACCTTCCTTTTAATGCCCTATCGTGAGTCCTGATTGGACAACTCTGTATGAGTAATCACGTTGCATGTTGGTTGGTGAAGTCCAATATAATCCCCAAATGGACGCGCTTTAATTTCCATGCTGATTAATGGCTCTGGTTGAGCCCCGGAAAGCGCCGCTGCCTTGATCCGTGCTCTGAGTCCCACTCGTAAAGCTTGTGTTTCCTGAGCCTTGTGGCATTCTTTACGAAGTGGTGCAGATTCGGCGGCAGGACGGCCGCCTAACATCTAGCTCGTGGGGAGTGTCCAACAAATTAATCGCACTCGAACTCAGAGAAGCTTTCCCCATCGCTTTATTAAAGGTAAAGCAGTTGCACTTCCAGCATAATTGTACAGCTGACCGCAGCCCTGACGCGTTTCGAATTGTCTTTTTCAAAGGGTTAATGCAGTCGAAAGAGCATGTGTGGCGACACCTTCCTTTTAATGCCCTATCGTGAGTCCTGATTGGACAACTCTGTATGAGTAATCACGTTGCATGTTGGTTGGTGAAGTCCAATATAATCCCCAAATGGATGCGCTTTAATTTCCATGCTGATTAATGGCTCTGGTTGAGCCCCGGAAAACGCCGCTGCCTTGATCCGTGCTCTGAGTCCCACTCGTAAAGCTCGTGTTTCCTGAGCCTTGTGGCCTTCTTTACGAAGTGGTGCAGATTCGGCGGCAGGACGGCCGCCTAACATCTAGCTCGTGGGGAGTGTCCAACAAATGAATCGCACTCGAACTCAGAGAAGCTTTCCCCATCGCTTTATTAAAGGTAAAGCAGTTGCACTTCCAGCATAATTGTACAGCTGACCGCAGCCCTGACGCGTTTCGAATTGTCTTTTTCAAAGGGTTAATGCAGACGAAAGAGCATGTGTGGCGACACCTTCCTTTTAATGCCCTATCGTGAGTCCTGATTGGACAACTCTGTATGAGTAATCACGTTGCATGTTGGTTGGTGAAGTCCAATATAATCCCCAAATGGATGCGCTTTAATTTCCATGCTGATTAATGGCTCTGGTTGAGCCCCGGAACGCGCCGCTGCCTTGATCCGTGCTCTGAGTCCCACTCGTAAAGCTCGTGTTTCCTGAGCCTTGTCGCCTTCTTTACGAAGTGGTGCAGATTCGGCGGCAGGACGGCCGCCTAACATCTAGCTCGTGGGAAGTGTCCAACAAATGAATCGCACTCGAACTCAGAGAAGCTTTCCCCATCGCTTTAATAAAGGTAAAGCAGTTGCACTTCCAGCATAATTGTACAGCTGACCGCAGCCCTGACGCGTTTCGAATTGTCTTTTTCAAAGGGTTAATGCAGTCGAAAGAGCATGTGTGGCGACACCTTCCTTTTAATGCCCTATCGTGAGTCCTGATTGGACAACTCTGTATGAGTAATCACGTTGCATGTTGGTTGGTGAAGTCCAATATAATCCCCAAATGGATGCGCTTTAATTTCCATGCTGATTAATGGCTCTGGTTGAGCCCCGGAAAGCGCCGCTGCCTTGATCCGTGCTCTGAGTCCCACTCGTAAAGCTCGTGTTTCCTGAGCCTTGTCGCCTTCTTTACGAAGTGGTGCAGATTCGGCGGCAGGACGGCCGCCTAACATCTAGCTCGTGGGGAGTGTCCAACAAATGAATCGCACTCGAACTCAGAGAAGCTTTCCCCATCATACAGAGTTGTCCAATCAGGACTCACGATAGGGCATTAAAAGGAAGGTGTCGCCACACATGCTCTTTCGACTGCATTAACCCTTTGAAAAAGACAATTCGAAACGCGTCAGGGCTGCGGTCAGCTGTACAATTATGCTGGAAGTGCAACTGCTTTACCTTTAATAAAGCGATGGGGAAAGCTTCTCTGAGTTCGAGTGCGATTCATTTGTTGGACACTCCCCACGAGCTAGATATATATATATATATATATATATATATATATATATATATATATATATCGTTGCTCCGTGTGTTTGCCTAGTTACTGCACTCTTGAGCGGGTGCTCGGTCCAGCGGTGGCAAACCGCTAAATCTCCAGCTCCTTACTTTGTAGTAAAATAGGGCCAGCACTCACGTTAGGTTAAATCTATTTTAGATTTATTCGCGAATTATTTTCAACAACAAACGCGTTTCAGCGTCAGCCTTCGTCAGTGTCCACGGGCGTCATTGGCATGGCAACTTAAATCGTAAGTCAAATTCATTACAACAAACAAAGGACTGTTGCTCCTCTATGAGCACCATCTTAATACATGTTATCATTCACATGTCCTGCCTTTCGTAAATAATTTGACAACTTATAATGCAGCAAATCCAGCGGCAGCAGCAACAGCGAGCCCTTGCATCCTCCTGTATGCATATGCCAAACGCGTTTCAAGCCGTAAGCCCTTTGTCAATGGCATGCAAGTAACACAATGAAGCACCCAAGTAGCTTCGGAACATTTTATTGGTTGCTTGGAGTCCCGTCCATGTGGGCGTGTGCAGACAAGGCATTGTGGTACCTGAAGTCCATCTGCAATTGTTCCTGATACCCAAGTGGATTGGGAGCCTCACCAAGTAAATAATGTCAACCCGGTTGGGTGGAGGCAGGCAAGAAAGCGCTGTGTCGCTCCCAATACGACCCTGGAATGAGGCCCTTTCCACTCCCACAACGTACTGGTAATAACCAGCACCAGGAACCGCCAAAAATTAGCGGCAGGACATCTCAGCGGCCGGACCAGCCGCAATACACAAAAAACCAGGGTGTCCCCAACGAGACGTCACACGTGGAAAGGTTACCGCTCAGCAAATCCAGCGGCAGCAGCAACAGCGAGCCCTTGCATCCTCCTGTATGCATATGCCAAACGCGTTTCAAGCCGTAAGCCCTTTGTCAATGGCATGAAAGTAACACAATGAAGCACCCAAGTAGCTTCGGAACATTTTATTGGTTGCTTAGAGTCCCGCCCATGTGGGCGTGTGCAGACAAGGCATTGTGGTACCTGAAGTCCATCTGCAATTGTTCCTGATACCCAAGTGGATTGGGAGCCTCACCAAGTAAATAATGTCAACCCGGTTGGGTGGAGGCAGGCAAGAAAACGCTGTGTCGCTCCCAATACGACCCTGGAATGAGGCCCTTTCCACTCCCACAACGTACTGGTAATAACCAGCACCAGGAACCGCCAAAAATTAGCGGCAGGACATCTCAGCGGCCGGACCAGCCGCAATACACAAAAAACCAGGGTGTCCCCAACGAGACGTCACACGTGGAAAGGTTACCGCTCAGCAAATCCAGCGGCAGCAGCAACAGCGAGCCCTTGCATCCTCCTGTATGCATATGCCAAACGCGTTTCAAGCCGTAAGCCCTTTGTCAATGGCATGCAAGTAACACAATGAAGCACCCAAGTAGCTTCGGAACATTTTATTGGTTGCTTAGAGTCCCGCCCATGTGGGCGTGTGCAGACAAGGCATTGTGGTACCTGAAGTCCATCTGCAATTGCATACAGGAGGATGCAAGGGCTCGCTGTTGCTGCTGCCGCTGGATTTGCTGAGCGGTAACCTTTCCACGTGTGACGTCTCGTTGGGGACACCCTGGTTTTTTGTGTATTGCGGCTGGTCCGGCCGCTGAGATGTCCTGCCGCTAATTTTTGGCGGTTCCTGGTGCTGGTTATTACCAGTACGTTGTGGGAGTGGAAAGGGCCTCATTCCAGGGTCGTATTGGGAGCGACACAGCGCTTTCTTGCCTGCCTCCACCCAACCGGGTTGACATTATTTACTTGGTGAGGCTCCCAATCCACTTGGGTATCAGGAACAATTGCAGATGGACTTCAGGTACCACAATGCCTTGTCTGCACACGCCCACATGGGCGGGACTCTAAGCAACCAATAAAATGTTCCGAAGCTACTTGGGTGCTTCATTGTGTTACTTGCATGCCATTGACAAAGGGCTTACGGCTTGAAACGCGTTTGGCATATGCATACAGGAGGATGCAAGGGCTCGCTGTTGCTGCTGCCGCTGGATTTGCTGAGCGGTAACCTTTCCACGTGTGACGTCTCGTTGGGGACACCCTGGTTTTTTGTGTATTGCGGCTGGTCCGGCCGCTGAGATGTCCTGCCGCTAATTTTTGGCGGTTCCTGGTGCTGGTTATTACCAGTACGTTGTGGGAGTGGAAAGGGCCTCATTCCAGGGTCGTATTGGGAGCGACACAGCGTTTTCTTGCCTGCCTCCACCCAACCGTGTTGACATTATTTACTTGGTGAGGCTCCCAATCCACTTGGGTATCAGGAACAATTGCAGATGGACTTCAGGTACCACAATGCCTTGTCTGCACACGCCCACATGGGCGGGACTCTAAGCAACCAATAAAATGTTCCGAAGCTACTTGGGTGCTTCATTGTGTTACTTGCATGCCATTGACAAAGGGCTTACGGCTTGAAACGCGTTTGGCATATGCATACAGGAGGATGCAAGGGCTCGCTGTTGCTGCTGCCGCTGGATTTGCTGAGCGGTAACCTTTCCACGTGTGACGTCTCGTTGGGGACACCCTGGTTTTTTGTGTATTGCGGCTGGTCCGGCCGCTGAGATGTCCTGCCGCTAATTTTTGGCGGTTCCTGGTGCTGGTTATTACCAGTACGTTGTGGGAGTGGAAAGGGCCTCATTCCAGGGTCGTATTGGGAGCGACACAGCGTTTTCTTGCCTGCCTCCACCCAACCGGGTTGACATTATTTACTTGGTGAGGCTCCCAATCCACTTGGGTATCAGGAACAATTGCAGATGGACTTCAGGTACCACAATGCCTTGTCTGCACACGCCCACATGGGCGGGACTCTAAGCAACCAATAAAATGTTCCGAAGCTACTTGGGTGCTTCATTGTGTTACTTGCATGCCATTGACAAAGGGCTTACGGCTTGAAAAGCGTTTGGCATATGCATACAGGAGGATGCAAGGGCTCGCTGTTGCTGCTGCCGCTGGATTTGCTGAGCGGTAACTTTTCCACGTGTGACGTCTCGTTGGGGACACCCTGGTTTTTTGTGTATTGCGGCTGGTCCGGCCGCTGAGATGTCCTGCCGCTAATTTTTGGCGGTTCCTGGTGCTGGTTATTACCAGTACGTTGTGGGAGTGGAAAGGGCCTCATTCCAGGGTTGTATTGGGAGCGACACAGCGTTTTCTTGCCTGCCTCCACCCAACCGGGTTGACATTATTTACTTGGTGAGGCTCCCAATCCACTTGGGTATCAGGAACAATTGCAGATGGACTTCAGGTACCACAATGCCTTGTCTGCACACGCCCACATGGGCGGGACTCTAAGCAACCAATAAAATGTTCCGAAGCTACTTGGGTGCTTCATTGTGTTACTTGCATGCCATTGACAAAGGGCTTACGGCTTGAAACGCGTTTGGCATATGCATACAGGAGGATGCAAGGGCTCGCTGTTGCTGCTGCCGCTGGATTTGCTGAGCGGTAACCTTTCCACGTGTGACGTCTCGTTGGGGACACCCTGGTTTTTTGTGTATTGCGGCTGGTCCGGCCGCTGAGATGTCCTGCCGCTAATTTTTGGCGGTTCCTGGTGCTGGTTATTACCAGTATGTTGTGGGAGTGGAAAGGGCCTCATTCCAGGGTCGTATTGGGAGCGACACAGCGTTTTCTTGCCTGCCTCCACCCAACCGGGTTGACATTATTTACTTGGTGAGGCTCCCAATCCACTTGGGTATCAGGAACAATTGCAGATGGACTTCAGGTACCACAATGCCTTGTCTGCACACGCCCACATGGGCGGGACTCTAAGCAACCAATAAAATGTTCCGAAGCTACTTGGGTGCTTCATTGTGTTACTTGCATGCCATTGACAAAGGGCTTACGGCTTGAAACGCGTTTGGCATATGCATACAGGAGGATGCAAGGGCTCGCTGTTGCTGCTGCCGCTGGATTTGCTGAGCGGTAACCTTTCCACGTGTGACGTCTCGTTGGGGACACCCTGGTTTTTTGTGTATTGCGGCTGGTCCGGCCGCTGAGATGTCCTGCCGCTAATTTTTGGCGGTTCCTGGTGCTGGTTATTACCAGTACGTTGTGGGAGTGGAAAGGGCCTCATTCCAGGGTCGTATTGGGAGCGACACAGCGTTTTCTTGCCTGCCTCCACCCAACCGGGTTGACATTATTTACTTGGTGAGGCTCCCAATCCACTTGGGTATCAGGAACAATTGCAGATGGACTTCAGGTACCACAATGCCTTGTCTGCACACGCCCACATGGGCGGGACTCTAAGCAACCAATAAAATGTTCCGAAGCTACTTGGGTGCTTCATTGTGTTACTTGCATGCCATTGACAAAGGGCTTACGGCTTGAAACGCGTTTGGCATATGCATACAGGAGGATGCAAGGGCTCGCTGTTGCTGCTGCCGCTGGATTTGCTGAGCGGTAACCTTTCCACGTGTGACGTCTCGTTGGGGACACCCTGGTTTTTTGTGTATTGCGGCTGGTCCGGCCGCTGAGATGTCCTGCCGCTAATTTTTGGCGGTTCCTGGTGCTGGTTATTACCAGTACGTTGTGGGAGTGGAAAGGGCCTCATTCCAGGGTCGTATTGGGAGCGACACAGCGTTTTCTTGCCTGCCTCCACCCAACCGGGTTGACATTATTTACTTGGTGAGGCTCCCAATCCACTTGGGTATCAGGAACAATTGCAGATGGACTTCAGGTACCACAATGCCTTGTCTGCACACGCCCACATGGGCGGGACTCTAAGCAACCAATAAAATGTTCCGAAGCTACTTGGGTGCTTCATTGTGTTACTTGCATGCCATTGACAAAGGGCTTACGGCTTGAAACGCGTTTGGCATATGCATACAGGAGGATGCACGGGCTCGCTGTTGCTGCTGCCGCTGGATTTGCTGAGCGGTAACCTTTCCACGTGTGACGTCTCGTTGGGGACACCCTGGTTTTTTGTGTATTGCGGCTGGTCCGGCCGCTGAGATGTCCTGCCGCTAATTTTTGGCGGTTCCTGGTGCTGGTTATTACCAGTACGTTGTGGGAGTGGAAAGGGCCTCATTCCAGGGTCGTATTGGGAGCGACACAGCGTTTTCTTGCCTGCCTCCACCCAACCGGGTTGACATTATTTACTTGGTGAGGCTCCCAATCCACTTGGGTATCAGGAACAATTGCAGATGGACTTCAGGTACCACAATGCCTTGTCTGCACACGCCCACATGGGCGGGACTCTAAGCAACCAATAAAATGTTCCGAAGCTACTTGGGTGCTTCATTGTGTTACTTGCATGCCATTGACAAAGGGCTTACGGCTTGAAACGCGTTTGGCATATGCATACAGGAGGATGCAAGGGCTCGCTGTTGCTGCTGCCGCTGGATTTGCTGAGCGGTAACCTTTCCACGTGTGACGTCTCGTTGGGGACACCCTGGTTTTTTGTGTATTGCGGCTGGTCCGGCCGCTGAGATGTCCTGCCGCTAATTTTTGGCGGTTCCTGGTGCTGGTTATTACCAGTACGTTGTAGGAGTGGAAAGGGCCTCATTCCAGGGTCGTATTGGGAGCGACACAGCGTTTTCTTGCCTGCCTCCACCCAACCGGGTTGACATTATTTACTTGGTGAGGCTCCCAATCCACTTGTGTATCAGGAACAATTGCAGATGGACTTCAGGTACCACAATGCCTTGTCTGCACACGCCCACATGGGCGGGACTCTAAGCAACCAATAAAATGTTCCGAAGCTACTTGGGTGCTTCATTGTGTTACTTGCATGCCATTGACAAAGGGCTTACGGCTTGAAACGCGTTTGGCATATGCATACAGGAGGATGCAAGGGCTCGCTGTTGCTGCTGCCGCTGGATTTGCTGAGCGGTAACCTTTCCACGTGTGACGTCTCGTTGGGGACACCCTGGTTTTTTGTGTATTGCGGCTGGTCCGGCCGCTGAGATGTCCTGCCGCTAATTTTTGGCGGTTCCTGGTGCTGGTTATTACCAGTACGTTGTGGGAGTGGAAAGGGCCTCATTCCAGGGTCGTATTGGGAGCGACACAGCGTTTTCTTGCCTGCCTCCACCCAATCGGGTTGACATTATTTACTTGGTGAGGCTCCCAATCCACTTGGGTATCAGGAACAATTGCAGATGGACTTCAGGTACCACAATGCCTTGTCTGCACACGCCCACATGGGCGGGACTCTAAGCAACCAATAAAATGTTCCGAAGCTACTTGGGTGCTTCATTGTGTTACTTGCATGCCATTGACAAAGGGCTTACGGCTTGAAACGCGTTTGGCATATGCATACAGGAGGATGCAAGGGCTCGCTGTTGCTGCTGCCGCTGGATTTGCTGAGCGGTAACCTTTCCACGTGTGACGTCTCGTTGGGGACATCCTGGTTTTTTGTGTATTGCGGCTGGTCCGGCCGCTGAGATGTCCTGCCGCTAATTTTTGGCGGTTCCTGGTGCTGGTTATTACCAGTACGTTGTGGGAGTGGAAAGGGCCTCATTCCAGGGTCGTATTGGGAGCGACACAGCGTTTTCTTGCCTGCCTCCACCCAACCGGGTTGACATTATTTACTTGGTGAGGCTCCCAATCCACTTGGGTATCAGGAACAATTGCAGATGGACTTCAGGTACCACAATGCCTTGTCTGCACACGCCCACATGGGCGGGACTCTAAGCAACCAATAAAATGTTCCGAAGCTACTTGGGTGCTTCATTGTGTTACTTGCATGCCATTGACAAAGGGCTTACGGCTTGAAACGCGTTTGGCATATGCATACAGGAGGATGCAAGGGCTCGCTGTTGCTGCTGCCGCTGGATTTGCTGAGCGGTAACCTTTCCACGTGTGACGTCTCGTTGGGGACACCCTGGTTTTTTGTGTATTGCGGCTGGTCCGGCCGCTGAGATGTCCTGCCGCTAATTTTTGGCGGTTCCTGGTGCTGATTATTACCAGTACGTTGTGGGAGTGGAAAGGGCCTCATTCCAGGGTCGTATTGGGAGCGACACAGCGTTTTCTTGCCTGCCTCCACCCAACCGGGTTGACATTATTTACTTGGTGAGGCTCCCAATCCACTTGGGTATCAGGAACAATTGCAGATGGACTTCAGGTACCACAATGCCTTGTCTGCACACGCCCACATGGGCGGGACTCTAAGCAACCAATAAAATGTTCCGAAGCTACTTGGGTGCTTCATTGTGTTACTTGCATGCCATTGACAAAGGGCTTACGGCTTGAAACGCGTTTGGCATATGCATACAGGAGGATGCAAGGGCTCGCTGTTGCTGCTGCCGCTGGATTTGCTGAGCGGTAACCTTTCCACGTGTGACGTCTCGTTGGGGACACCCTGGTTTTTTGTGTATTGCGGCTGGTCCGGCCGCTGAGATGTCCTGCCACTAATTTTTGGCGGTTCCTGGTGCTGGTTATTTCCAGTACGTTGTGGGAGTGGAAAGGGCCTCATTCCAGGGTCGTATTGGGAGCGACACAGCGTTTTCTTGCCTGCCTCCACCCAACCGGGTTGACATTATTTACTTGGTGAGGCTCCCAATCCACTTGGGTATCAGGAACAATTGCAGATGGACTTCAGGTACCACAATGCCTTGTCTGCACACGCCCACATGGGCGGGACTCTAAGCAACCAATAAAATGTTCCGAAGCTACTTGGGTGCTTCATTGTGTTACTTGCATGCCATTGACAAAGGGCTTACGGCTTGAAACGCGTTTGGCATATGCATACAGGAGGATGCAAGGGCTCGCTGTTGCTGCTGCCGCTGGATTTGCTGAGCGGTAACCTTTCCACGTGTGACGTCTCGTTGGGGACACCCTGGTTTTTTGTGTATTGCGGCTGGTCCGGCCGCTGAGATGTCCTGCCGCTAATTTTTGGCGGTTCCTGGTGCTGGTTATTACCAGTACGTTGTGGGAGTGGAAAGGGCCTCATTCCAGGGTCGTATTGGGAGCGACACAGCGTTTTCTTGCCTGCCTCCACCCAACCGGGTTGACATTATTTACTTGGTGAGGCTCCCAATCCACTTGGGTATCAGGAACAATTGCAGATGGACTTCAGGTACCACAATGCCTTGTCTGCACACGCCCACATGGGCGGGACTCTAAGCAACCAATAAAATGTTCCGAAGCTACTTGGGTGCTTCATTGTGTTACTTGCATGCCATTGACAAAGGGCTTACGGCTTGAAACGCGTTTGGCATATGCATACAGGAGGATGCAAGGGCTCGCTGTTGCTGCTGCCGCTGGATTTGCTGAGCGGTAACCTTTCCACGTGTGACGTCTCGTTGGGGACACCCTGGTTTTTTGTGTATTGCGGCTGGTCCGGCCGCTGAGATGTCCTGCCGCTAATTTTTGGCGGTTCCTGGTGCTGGTTATTACCAGTACGTTGTGGGAGTGGAAAGGGCCTCATTCCAGGGTCGTATTGGGAGCGACACAGCGTTTTCTTGCCTGCCTCCACCCAACCGGGTTGACATTATTTACTTGGTGAGGCTCCCAATCCACTTGGGTATCAGGAACAATTGCAGATGGACTTCAGGTACCACAATGCCTTGTCTGCACACGCCCACATGGGCGGGACTCTAAGCAACCAATAAAATGTTCCGAAGCTACTTGGGTGCTTCATTGTGTTACTTGCATGCCATTGACAAAGGGCTTACGGCTTGAAACGCGTTTGGCATATGCATACAGGAGGATGCAAGGGCTCGCTGTTGTTGCTGCCGCTGGATTTGCTGAGCGGTAACCTTTCCACGTGTGACGTCTCGTTGGGGACACCCTGGTTTTTTGTGTATTGCGGCTGGTCCGGCCGCTGAGATGTCCTGCCGCTAATTTTTGGCGGTTCCTGGTGCTGGTTATTACCAGTACGTTGTGGGAGTGGAAAGGGCCTCATTCCAGGGTCGTATTGGGAGCGACACAGCGTTTTCTTGCCTGCCTCCACCCAACCGGGTTGACAATATTTACTTGGTGAGGCTCACAATCCACTTGGGTATCAGGAACAATTGCAGATGGACTTCAGGTACCACAATGCCTTGCCTGCACACGCCCACATGGGCGGGACTCTAAGCAACCAATAAAATGTTCCGAAGCTACTTGGGTGCTTCATTGTGTTACTTGCATGCCATTGACAAAGGGCTTACGGCTTGAAACGCGTTTGGCATATGCATACAGGAGGATGCAAGGGCTCGCTGTTGCTGCTGCCGCTGGATTTGCTGAGCGGTAACCTTTCCACGTGTGACGTCTCGTTGGGGACACCCTGGTTTTTTGTGTATTGCGGCTGGTCCGGCCGCTGAGATGTCCTGCCGCTAATTTTTGGCGGTTCCTGGTGCTGGTTATTACCAGTACGTTGTGGGAGTGGAAAGGGCCTCATTCCAGGGTCGTATTGGGAGCGACACAGCGTTTTCTTGCCTGCCTCCACCCAACCGGGTTGACATTATTTACTTGGTGAGGCTCCCAATCCACTTGGGTATCAGGAACAATTGCAGATGGACTTCAGGTACCACAATGCCTTGTCTGCACACGCCCACATGGGCGGGACTCTAAGCAACCAATAAAATGTTCCGAAGCTACTTGGGTGCTTCATTGTGTTACTTGCATGCCATTGACAAAGGGCTTACGGCTTGAAACGCGTTTGGCATATGCATACAGGAGGATGCAAGGGCTCGCTGTTGCTGCTGCCGCTGGATTTGCTGAGCGGTAACCTTTCCACGTGTGACGTCTCGTTGGGGACACCCTGGTTTTTTGTGTATTGCGGCTGGTCCGGCCGCTGAGATGTCCTGCCGCTAATTTTTGGCGGTTCCTGGTGCTGGTTATTACCAGTACGTTGTGGGAGTGGAAAGGGCCTCATTCCAGGGTCGTATTGGGAGCGACACAGCGTTTTCTTGCCTGCCTCCACCCAACCGGGTTGACATTATTTACTTGGTGAGGCTCCCAATCCACTTGTGTATCAGGAACAATTGCAGATAGACTTCAGGTACCACAATGCCTTGTCTGCACACGCCCACATGGGCGGGACTCTAAGCAACCAATAAAATGTTCCGAAGCTACTTGGGTGCTTCATTGTGTTACTTGCATGCCATTGACAAAGGGCTTACGGCTTGAAACGCGTTTGGCATATGCATACAGGAGGATGCAAGGGCTCGCTGTTGCTGCTGCCGCTGGATTTGCTGAGCGGTAACCTTTCCACGTGTGACGTCTCGTTGGGGACACCCTGGTTTTTTGTGTATTGCGGCTGGTCCGGCCGCTGAGATGTCCTGCCGCTAATTTTTGGCGGTTCCTGGTGCTGGTTATTACCAGTACGTTGTGGGAGTGGAAAGGGCCTCATTCCAGGGTCGTATTGGGAGCGACACAGCGTTTTCTTGCCTGCCTCCACCCAACCGGGTTGACATTATTTACTTGGTGAGGCTCCCAATCCACTTGGGTATCAGGAACAATTGCAGATGGACTTCAGGTACCACAATGCCTTGTCTGCACACGCCCACATGGGCGGGACTCTAAGCAACCAATAAAATGTTCCGAAGCTACTTGGGTGCTTCATTGTGTTACTTGCATGCCATTGACAAAGGGCTTACGGCTTGAAACGCGTTTGGCATATGCATACAGGAGGATGCAAGGGCTCGCTGTTGCTGCTGCCGCTGGATTTGCTGAGCGGTAAACTTTCCACGTGTGACGTCTCGTTGGGGACACCCTGGTTTTTTGTGTATTGCGGCTGGTCCGGCCGCTGAGATGTCCTGCCGCTAATTTTTGGCGGTTCCTGGTGCTGGTTATTACCAGTACGTTGTGGGAGTGGAAAGGGCCTCATTCCAGGGTCGTATTGGGAGCGACACAGCGTTTTCTTGCCTGCCTCCACCCAACCGGGTTGACATTATTTACTTGGTGAGGCTCCCAATCCACTTGGGTATCAGGAACAATTGCAGATGGACTTCAGGTACCACAATGCCTTGTCTGCACACGCCCACATGGGCGGGACTCTAAGCAACCAATAAAATGTTCCGAAGCTACTTGGGTGCTTCATTGTGTTACTTGCATGCCATTGACAAAGGGCTTACGGCTTGAAACGCGTTTGGCATATGCATACAGGAGGATGCAAGGGCTCGCTGTTGCTGCTGCCGCTGGATTTGCTGAGCGGTAACCTTTCCACGTGTGACGTCTCGTTGGGGACACCCTGGTTTTTTGTGTATTGCGGCTGGTCCGGCCGCTGAGATGTCCTGCCGCTAATTTTTGGCGGTTCCTGGTGCTGGTTATTACCAGTACGTTGTGGGAGTGGAAAGGGCCTCATTCCAGGGTCGTATTGGGAGCGACACAGCGTTTTCTTGCCTGCCTCCACCCAACCGGGTTGACATTATTTACTTGGTGAGGCTCCCAATCCACTTGGGTATCAGGAACAATTGCAGATGGACTTCAGGTACCACAATGCCTTGTCTGCACACGCCCACATGGGCGGGACTCTAAGCAACCAATAAAATGTTCCGAAGCTACTTGGGTGCTTCATTGTGTTACTTGCATGCCATTGACAAAGGGCTTACGGCTTGAAACGCGTTTGGCATATGCATACAGGAGGATGCAAGGGCTCGCTGTTGCTGCTGCCGCTGGATTTGCTGAGCGGTAACCTTTCCACGCGTGACGTCTCGTTGGGGACACCCTGGTTTTTTGTGTATTGCGGCTGGTCCGGCCGCTGAGATGTCCTGCCGCTAATTTTTGGCGGTTCCTGGTGCTGATTATTACCAGTACGTTGTGGGAGTGGAAAGGGCCTCATTCCAGGGTCGTATTGGGAGCGACACAGCGTTTTCTTGCCTGCCTCCACCCAACCGGGTTGACATTATTTACTTGGTGAGGCTCCCAATCCACTTGGGTATCAGGAACAATTGCAGATGGACTTCAGGTACCACAATGCCTTGTCTGCACACGCCCACATGGGCGGGACTCTAAGCAACCAATAAAATGTTCCGAAGCTACTTGGGTGCTTCATTGTGTTACTTGCATGCCATTGACAAAGGGCTTACGGCTTGAAACGCGTTTGGCATATGCATACAGGAGGATGCAAGGGCTCGCTGTTGCTGCTGCCGCTGGATTTGCTGAGCGGTAACCTTTCCACGTGTGACGTCTCGTTGGGGACACCCTGGTTTTTTGTGTATTGCGGCTGGTCCGGCCGCTGAGATGTCCTGCCACTAATTTTTGGCGGTTCCTGGTGCTGGTTATTACCAGTACGTTGTGGGAGTGGAAAGGGCCTCATTCCAGGGTCGTATTGGGAGCGACACAGCGTTTTCTTGCCTGCCTCCACCCAACCGGGTTGACATTATTTACTTGGTGAGGCTCCCAATCCACTTGGGTATCAGGAACAATTGCAGATGGACTTCAGGTACCACAATGCCTTGTCTGCACACGCCCACATGGGCGGGACTCTAAGCAACCAATAAAATGTTCCGAAGCTACTTGGGTGCTTCATTGTGTTACTTGCATGCCATTGACAAAGGGCTTACGGCTTGAAACGCGTTTGGCATATGCATACAGGAGGATGCAAGGGCTCGCTGTTGCTGCTGCCGCTGGATTTGCTGAGCGGTAACCTTTCCACGTGTGACGTCTCGTTGGGGACACCCTGGTTTTTTGTGTATTGCGGCTGGTCCGGCCGCTGAGATGTCCTGCCGCTAATTTTTGGCGGTTCCTGGTGCTGGTTATTACCAGTACGTTGTGGGAGTGGAAAGGGCCTCATTCCAGGGTCGTATTGGGAGCGACACAGCGTTTTCTTGCCTGCCTCCACCCAACCGGGTTGACATTATTTACTTGGTGAGGCTCCCAATCCACTTGGGTATCAGGAACAATTGCAGATGGACTTCAGGTACCACAATGCCTTGTCTGCACACGCCCACATGGGCGGGACTCTAAGCAACCAATAAAATGTTCCGAAGCTACTTGGGTGCTTCATTGTGTTACTTGCATGCCATTGACAAAGGGCTTACGGCTTGAAACGCGTTTGGCATATGCATACAGGAGGATGCAAGGGCTCGCTGTTGCTGCTGCCGCTGGATTTGCTGAGCGGTAACCTTTCCACGTGTGACGTCTCGTTGGGGACACCCTGGTTTTTTGTGTATTGCGGCTGGTCCGGCCGCTGAGATGTCCTGCCGCTAATTTTTGGCGGTTCCTGGTGCTGGTTATTACCAGTACGTTGTGGGAGTGGAAAGGGCCTCATTCCAGGGTCGTATTGGGAGCGACACAGCGTTTTCTTGCCTGCCTCCACCCAACCGGGTTGACATTATTTACTTGGTGAGGCTCCCAATCCACTTGGGTATCAGGAACAATTGCAGATGGACTTCAGGTACCACAATGCCTTGTCTGCACACGCCCACATGGGCGGGACTCTAAGCAACCAATAAAATGTTCCGAAGCTACTTGGGTGCTT
The DNA here is from genome assembly GCF_964204655.1 of Triturus cristatus. Classification (NCBI taxonomy): domain Eukaryota; kingdom Metazoa; phylum Chordata; class Amphibia; order Caudata; family Salamandridae; genus Triturus; species Triturus cristatus. The sequence continues at coordinate 937,530,888 of NC_140587.1, read as the reverse complement.
CATTGTGTTACTTGCATGCCATTGACAAAGGGCTTACGGCTTGAAACGCGTTTGGCATATGCATACAGGAGGATGCAAGGGCTCGCTGTTGTTGCTGCCGCTGGATTTGCTGAGCGGTAACCTTTCCACGTGTGACGTCTCGTTGGGGACACCCTGGTTTTTTGTGTATTGCGGCTGGTCCGGCCGCTGAGATGTCCTGCCGCTAATTTTTGGCGGTTCCTGGTGCTGGTTATTACCAGTACGTTGTGGGAGTGGAAAGGGCCTCATTCCAGGGTCGTATTGGGAGCGACACAGCGTTTTCTTGCCTGCCTCCACCCAACCGGGTTGACAATATTTACTTGGTGAGGCTCCCAATCCACTTGGGTATCAGGAACAATTGCAGATGGACTTCAGGTACCACAATGCCTTGTCTGCACACGCCCACATGGGCGGGACTCTAAGCAACCAATAAAATGTTCCGAAGCTACTTGGGTGCTTCATTGTGTTACTTGCATGCCATTGACAAAGGGCTTACGGCTTGAAACGCGTTTGGCATATGCATACAGGAGGATGCAAGGGCTCGCTGTTGCTGCTGCCGCTGGATTTGCTGAGCGGTAACCTTTCCACGTGTGACGTCTCGTTGGGGACACCCTGGTTTTTTGTGTATTGCGGCTGGTCCGGCCGCTGAGATGTCCTGCCACTAATTTTTGGCGGTTCCTGGTGCTGGTTATTACCAGTACGTTGTGGGAGTGGAAAGGGCCTCATTCCAGGGTCGTATTGGGAGCGACACAGCGTTTTCTTGCCTGCCTCCACCCAACCGGGTTGACATTATTTACTTGGTGAGGCTCCCAATCCACTTGGGTATCAGGAACAATTGCAGATGGACTTCAGGTACCACAATGCCTTGTCTGCACACGCCCACATGGGCGGGACTCTAAGCAACCAATAAAATGTTCCGAAGCTACTTGGGTGCTTCATTGTGTTACTTGCATGCCATTGACAAAGGGCTTACGGCTTGAAACGCGTTTGGCATATGCATACAGGAGGATGCAAGGGCTCGCTGTTGCTGCTGCCGCTGGATTTGCTGAGCGGTAACCTTTCCACGTGTGACGTCTCGTTGGGGACACCCTGGTTTTTTGTGTATTGCGGCTGGTCCGGCCGCTGAGATGTCCTGCCGCTAATTTTTGGCGGTTCCTGGTGCTGGTTATTACCAGTACGTTGTGGGAGTGGAAAGGGCCTCATTCCAGGGTCGTATTGGGAGCGACACAGCGTTTTCTTGCCTGCCTCCACCCAACCGGGTTGACATTATTTACTTGGTGAGGCTCCCAATCCACTTGGGTATCAGGAACAATTGCAGATGGACTTCAGGTACCACAATGCCTTGTCTGCACACGCCCACATGGGCGGGACTCTAAGCAACCAATAAAATGTTCCGAAGCTACTTGGGTGCTTCATTGTGTTACTTGCATGCCATTGACAAAGGGCTTACGGCTTGAAACGCGTTTGGCATATGCATACAGGAGGATGCAAGGGCTCGCTGTTGCTGCTGCCGCTGGATTTGCTGAGCGGTAACCTTTCCACGTGTGACGTCTCGTTGGGGACACCCTGGTTTTTTGTGTATTGCGGCTGGTCCGGCCGCTGAGATGTCCTGCCGCTAATTTTTGGCGGTTCCTGGTGCTGGTTATTACCAGTACGTTGTGGGAGTGGAAAGGGCCTCATTCCAGGGTCGTATTGGGAGCGACACAGCGTTTTCTTGCCTGCCTCCACCCAACCGGGTTGACATTATTTACTTGGTGAGGCTCCCAATCCACTTGTGTATCAGGAACAATTGCAGATGGACTTCAGGTACCACAATGCCTTGTCTGCACACGCCCACATGGGCGGGACTCTAAGCAACCAATAAAATGTTCCGAAGCTACTTGGGTGCTTCATTGTGTTACTTGCATGCCATTGACAAAGGGCTTACGGCTTGAAACGCGTTTGGCATATGCATACAGGAGGATGCAAGGGCTCGCTGTTGCTGCTGCCGCTGGATTTGCTGAGCGGTAACCTTTCCACGTGTGACGTCTCGTTGGGGACACCCTGGTTTTTTGTGTATTGCGGCTGGTCCGGCCGCTGAGATGTCCTGCCGCTAATTTTTGGCGGTTCCTGGTGCTGGTTATTACCAGTACGTTGTGGGAGTGGAAAGGGCCTCATTCCAGGGTCGTATTGGGAGCGACACAGCGTTTTCTTGCCTGCCTCCACCCAACCGGGTTGACATTATTTACTTGGTGAGGCTCCCAATCCACTTGGGTATCAGGAACAATTGCAGATGGACTTCAGGTACCACAATGCCTTGTCTGCACACGCCCACATGGGCGGGACTCTAAGCAACCAATAAAATGTTCCGAAGCTACTTGGGTGCTTCATTGTGTTACTTGCATGCCATTGACAAAGGGCTTACGGCTTGAAACGCGTTTGGCATATGCATACAGGAGGATGCAAGGGCTCGCTGTTGTTGCTGCCGCTGGATTTGCTGAGCGGTAACCTTTCCACGTGTGACGTCTCGTTGGGGACACCCTGGTTTTTTGTGTATTGCGGCTGGTCCGGCCGCTGAGATGTCCTGCCGCTAATTTTTGGCGGTTCCTGGTGCTGGTTATTACCAGTACGTTGTGGGAGTGGAAAGGGCCTCATTCCAGGGTCGTATTGGGAGCGACACAGCGTTTTCTTGCCTGCCTCCACCCAACCGGGTTGACAATATTTACTTGGTGAGGCTCACAATCCACTTGGGTATAAGGAACAATTGCAGATGGACTTCAGGTACCACAATGCCTTGTCTGCACACGCCCACATGGGCGGGACTCTAAGCAACCAATAAAATGTTCCGAAGCTACTTGGGTGCTTCATTGTGTTACTTGCATGCCATTGACAAAGGGCTTACGGCTTGAAACGCGTTTGGCATATGCATACAGGAGGATGCAAGGGCTCGCTGTTGCTGCTGCCGCTGGATTTGCTGAGCGGTAACCTTTCCACGTGTGACGTCTCGTTGGGGACACCCTGGTTTTTTGTGTATTGCGGCTGGTCCGGCCGCTGAGATGTCCTGCCGCTAATTTTTGGCGGTTCCTGGTGCTGGTTATTACCAGTACGTTGTGGGAGTGGAAAGGGCCTCATTCCAGGGTCGTATTGGGAGCGACACAGCGTTTTCTTGCCTGCCTCCACCCAACCGGGTTGACATTATTTACTTGGTGAGGCTCCCAATCCACTTGGGTATCAGGAACAATTGCAGATGGACTTCAGGTACCACAATGCCTTGTCTGCACACGCCCACATGGGCGGGACTCTAAGCAACCAATAAAATGTTCCGAAGCTACTTGGGTGCTTCATTGTGTTACTTGCATGCCATTGACAAAGGGCTTACGGCTTGAAACGCGTTTGGCATATGCATACAGGAGGATGCAAGGGCTCGCTGTTGCTGCTGCCGCTGGATTTGCTGAGCGGTAACCTTTCCACGTGTGACGTCTCGTTGGGGACACCCTGGTTTTTTGTGTATTGCGGCTGGTCCGGCCGCTGAGATGTCCTGCCGCTAATTTTTGGCGGTTCCTGGTGCTGGTTATTACCAGTACGTTGTGGGAGTGGAAAGGGCCTCATTCCAGGGTCGTATTGGGAGCGACACAGCGTTTTCTTGCCTGCCTCCACCCAACCGGGTTGACATTATTTACTTGGTGAGGCTCCCAATCCACTTGTGTATCAGGAACAATTGCAGATAGACTTCAGGTACCACAATGCCTTGTCTGCACACGCCCACATGGGCGGGACTCTAAGCAACCAATAAAATGTTCCGAAGCTACTTGGGTGCTTCATTGTGTTACTTGCATGCCATTGACAAAGGGCTTACGGCTTGAAACGCGTTTGGCATATGCATACAGGAGGATGCAAGGGCTCGCTGTTGCTGCTGCCGCTGGATTTGCTGAGCGGTAACCTTTCCACGTGTGACGTCTCGTTGGGGACACCCTGGTTTTTTGTGTATTGCGGCTGGTCCGGCCGCTGAGATGTCCTGCCGCTAATTTTTGGCGGTTCCTGGTGCTGGTTATTACCAGTACGTTGTGGGAGTGGAAAGGGCCTCATTCCAGGGTCGTATTGGGAGCGACACAGCGTTTTCTTGCCTGCCTCCACCCAACCGGGTTGACATTATTTACTTGGTGAGGCTCCCAATCCACTTGGGTATCAGGAACAATTGCAGATGGACTTCAGGTACCACAATGCCTTGTCTGCACACGCCCACATGGGCGGGACTCTAAGCAACCAATAAAATGTTCCGAAGCTACTTGGGTGCTTCATTGTGTTACTTGCATGCCATTGACAAAGGGCTTACGGCTTGAAACGCGTTTGGCATATGCATACAGGAGGATGCAAGGGCTCGCTGTTGCTGCTGCCGCTGGATTTGCTGAGCGGTAACCTTTCCACGTGTGACGTCTCGTTGGGGACACCCTGGTTTTTTGTGTATTGCGGCTGGTCCGGCCGCTGAGATGTCCTGCCGCTAATTTTTGGCGGTTCCTGGTGCTGGTTATTACCAGTACGTTGTGGGAGTGGAAAGGGCCTCATTCCAGGGTCGTATTGGGAGCGACACAGCGTTTTCTTGCCTGCCTCCACCCAACCGGGTTGACATTATTTACTTGGTGAGGCTCCCAATCCACTTGGGTATCAGGAACAATTGCAGATGGACTTCAGGTACCACAATGCCTTGTCTGCACACGCCCACATGGGCGGGACTCTAAGCAACCAATAAAATGTTCCGAAGCTACTTGGGTGCTTCATTGTGTTACTTGCATGCCATTGACAAAGGGCTTACGGCTTGAAACGCGTTTGGCATATGCATACAGGAGGATGCAAGGGCTCGCTGTTGCTGCTGCCGCTGGATTTGCTGAGCGGTAACCTTTCCACGTGTGACGTCTCGTTGGGGACACCCTGGTTTTTTGTGTATTGCGGCTGGTCCGGCCGCTGAGATGTCCTGCCGCTAATTTTTGGCGGTTCCTGGTGCTGGTTATTACCAGTACGTTGTGGGAGTGGAAAGGGCCTCATTCCAGGGTCGTATTGGGAGCGACACAGCGTTTTCTTGCCTGCCTCCACCCAACCGGGTTGACATTATTTACTTGGTGAGGCTCCCAATCCACTTGGGTATCAGGAACAATTGCAGATGGACTTCAGGTACCACAATGCCTTGTCTGCACACGCCCACATGGGCGGGACTCTAAGCAACCAATAAAATGTTCCGAAGCTACTTGGGTGCTTCATTGTGTTACTTGCATGCCATTGACAAAGGGCTTACGGCTTGAAACGCGTTTGGCATATGCATACAGGAGGATGCAAGGGCTCGCTGTTGCTGCTGCCGCTGGATTTGCTGAGCGGTAACCTTTCCACGCGTGACGTCTCGTTGGGGACACCCTGGTTTTTTGTGTATTGCGGCTGGTCCGGCCGCTGAGATGTCCTGCCGCTAATTTTTGGCGGTTCCTGGTGCTGATTATTACCAGTACGTTGTGGGAGTGGAAAGGGCCTCATTCCAGGGTCGTATTGGGAGCGACACAGCGTTTTCTTGCCTGCCTCCACCCAACCGGGTTGACATTATTTACTTGGTGAGGCTCCCAATCCACTTGGATATCAGGAACAATTGCAGATGGACTTCAGGTACCACAATGCCTTGTCTGCACACGCCCACATGGGCGGGACTCTAAGCAACCAATAAAATGTTCCGAAGCTACTTGGGTGCTTCATTGTGTTACTTGCATGCCATTGACAAAGGGCTTACGGCTTGAAACGCGTTTGGCATATGCATACAGGAGGATGCAAGGGCTCGCTGTTGCTGCTGCCGCTGGATTTGCTGAGCGGTAACCTTTCCACGTGTGACGTCTCGTTGGGGACACCCTGGTTTTTTGTGTATTGCGGCTGGTCCGGCCGCTGAGATGTCCTGCCACTAATTTTTGGCGGTTCCTGGTGCTGGTTATTACCAGTACGTTGTGGGAGTGGAAAGGGCCTCATTCCAGGGTCGTATTGGGAGCGACACAGCGTTTTCTTGCCTGCCTCCACCCAACCGGGTTGACATTATTTACTTGGTGAGGCTCCCAATCCACTTGGGTATCAGGAACAATTGCAGATGGACTTCAGGTACCACAATGCCTTGTCTGCACACGCCCACATGGGCGGGACTCTAAGCAACCAATAAAATGTTCCGAAGCTACTTGGGTGCTTCATTGTGTTACTTGCATGCCATTGACAAAGGGCTTACGGCTTGAAACGCGTTTGGCATATGCATACAGGAGGATGCAAGGGCTCGCTGTTGCTGCTGCCGCTGGATTTGCTGAGCGGTAACCTTTCCACGTGTGACGTCTCGTTGGGGACACCCTGGTTTTTTGTGTATTGCGGCTGGTCCGGCCGCTGAGATGTCCTGCCGCTAATTTTTGGCGGTTCCTGGTGCTGGTTATTACCAGTACGTTGTGGGAGTGGAAAGGGCCTCATTCCAGGGTCGTATTGGGAGCGACACAGCGTTTTCTTGCCTGCCTCCACCCAACCGGGTTGACATTATTTACTTGGTGAGGCTCCCAATCCACTTGGGTATCAGGAACAATTGCAGATGGACTTCAGGTACCACAATGCCTTGTCTGCACACGCCCACATGGGCGGGACTCTAAGCAACCAATAAAATGTTCCGAAGCTACTTGGGTGCTTCATTGTGTTACTTGCATGCCATTGACAAAGGGCTTACGGCTTGAAACGCGTTTGGCATATGCATACAGGAGGATGCAAGGGCTCGCTGTTGCTGCTGCCGCTGGATTTGCTGAGCGGTAACCTTTCCACGTGTGACGTCTCGTTGGGGACACCCTGGTTTTTTGTGTATTGCGGCTGGTCCGGCCGCTGAGATGTCCTGCCGCTAATTTTTGGCGGTTCCTGGTGCTGGTTATTACCAGTACGTTGTGGGAGTGGAAAGGGCCTCATTCCAGGGTCGTATTGGGAGCGACACAGCGTTTTCTTGCCTGCCTCCACCCAACCGGGTTGACATTATTTACTTGGTGAGGCTCCCAATCCACTTGGGTATCAGGAACAATTGCAGATGGACTTCAGGTACCACAATGCCTTGTCTGCACACGCCCACATGGGCGGGACTCTAAGCAACCAATAAAATGTTCCGAAGCTACTTGGGTGCTTCATTGTGTTACTTGCATGCCATTGACAAAGGGCTTACGGCTTGAAACGCGTTTGGCATATGCATACAGGAGGATGCAAGGGCTCGCTGTTGTTGCTGCCGCTGGATTTGCTGAGCGGTAACCTTTCCACGTGTGACGTCTCGTTGGGGACACCCTGGTTTTTTGTGTATTGCGGCTGGTCCGGCCGCTGAGATGTCCTGCCGCTAATTTTTGGCGGTTCCTGGTGCTGGTTATTACCAGTACGTTGTGGGAGTGGAAAGGGCCTCATTCCAGGGTCGTATTGGGAGCGACACAGCGTTTTCTTGCCTGCCTCCACCCAACCGGGTTGACATTATTTACTTGGTGAGGCTCCCAATCCACTTGTGTATCAGGAACAATTGCAGATGGACTTCAGGTACCACAATGCCTTGTCTGCACACGCCCACATGGGCGGGACTCTAAGCAACCAATAAAATGTTCCGAAGCTACTTGGGTGCTTCATTGTGTTACTTGCATGCCATTGACAAAGGGCTTACGGCTTGAAACGCGTTTGGCATATGCATACAGGAGGATGCAAGGGCTCGCTGTTGCTGCTGCCGCTGGATTTGCTGAGCGGTAACCTTTCCACGTGTGACGTCTCGTTGGGGACACCCTGGTTTTTTGTGTATTGCGGCTGGTCCGGCCGCTGAGATGTCCTGCCACTAATTTTTGGCGGTTCCTGGTGCTGGTTATTACCAGTACGTTGTGGGAGTGGAAAGGGCCTCATTCCAGGGTCGTATTGGGAGCGACACAGCGTTTTCTTGCCTGCCTCCACCCAACCGGGTTGACATTATTTACTTGGTGAGGCTCCCAATCCACTTGGGTATCAGGAACAATTGCAGATGGACTTCAGGTACCACAATGCCTTGTCTGCACACGCCCACATGGGCGGGACTCTAAGCAACCAATAAAATGTTCCGAAGCTACTTGGGTGCTTCATTGTGTTACTTGCATGCCATTGACAAAGGGCTTACGGCTTGAAACGCGTTTGGCATATGCATACAGGAGGATGCAAGGGCTCGCTGTTGCTGCTGCCGCTGGATTTGCTGAGCGGTAACCTTTCCACGTGTGACGTCTCGTTGGGGACACCCTGGTTTTTTGTGTATTGCGGCTGGTCCGGCCGCTGAGATGTCCTGCCGCTAATTTTTGGCGGTTCCTGGTGCTGGTTATTACCAGTACGTTGTGGGAGTGGAAAGGGCCTCATTCCAGGGTCGTATTGGGAGCGACACAGCGTTTTCTTGCCTGCCTCCACCCAACCGGGTTGACATTATTTACTTGGTGAGGCTCCCAATCCACTTGGGTATCAGGAACAATTGCAGATGGACTTCAGGTACCACAATGCCTTGTCTGCACACGCCCACATGGGCGGGACTCTAAGCAACCAATAAAATGTTCCGAAGCTACTTGGGTGCTTCATTGTGTTACTTGCATGCCATTGACAAAGGGCTTACGGCTTGAAACGCGTTTGGCATATGCATACAGGAGGATGCAAGGGCTCGCTGTTGCTGCTGCCGCTGGATTTGCTGAGCGGTAACCTTTCCACGTGTGACGTCTCGTTGGGGACACCCTGGTTTTTTGTGTATTGCGGCTGGTCCGGCCGCTGAGATGTCCTGCCGCTAATTTTTGGCGGTTCCTGGTGCTGGTTATTACCAGTACGTTGTGGGAGTGGAAAGGGCCTCATTCCAGGGTCGTATTGGGAGCGACACAGCGTTTTCTTGCCTGCCTCCACCCAACCGGGTTGACATTATTTACTTGGTGAGGCTCCCAATCCACTTGGGTATCAGGAACAATTGCAGATGGACTTCAGGTACCACAATGCCTTGTCTGCACACGCCCACATGGGCGGGACTCTAAGCAACCAATAAAATGTTCCGAAGCTACTTGGGTGCTTCATTGTGTTACTTGCATGCCATTGACAAAGGGCTTACGGCTTGAAACGCGTTTGGCATATGCATACAGGAGGATGCAAGGGCTCGCTGTTGTTGCTGCCGCTGGATTTGCTGAGCGGTAACCTTTCCACGTGTGACGTCTCGTTGGGGACACCCTGGTTTTTTGTGTATTGCGGCTGGTCCGGCCGCTGAGATGTCCTGCCGCTAATTTTTGGCGGTTCCTGGTGCTGGTTATTACCAGTACGTTGTGGGAGTGGAAAGGGCCTCATTCCAGGGTCGTATTGGGAGCGACACAGCGTTTTCTTGCCTGCCTCCACCCAACCGGGTTGACATTATTTACTTGGTGAGGCTCCCAATCCACTTGTGTATCAGGAACAATTGCAGATGGACTTCAGGTACCACAATGCCTTGTCTGCACACGCCCACATGGGCGGGACTCTAAGCAACCAATAAAATGTTCCGAAGCTACTTGGGTGCTTCATTGTGTTACTTGCATGCCATTGACAAAGGGCTTACGGCTTGAAACGCGTTTGGCATATGCATACAGGAGGATGCAAGGGCTCGCTGTTGCTGCTGCCGCTGGATTTGCTGAGCGGTAACCTTTCCACGTGTGACGTCTCGTTGGGGACACCCTGGTTTTTTGTGTATTGCGGCTGGTCCGGCCGCTGAGATGTCCTGCCGCTAATTTTTGGCGGTTCCTGGTGCTGGTTATTACCAGTACGTTGTGGGAGTGGAAAGGGCCTCATTCCAGGGTCGTATTGGGAGCGACACAGCGTTTTCTTGCCTGCCTCCACCCAACCGGGTTGACATTATTTACTTGGTGAGGCTCCCAATCCACTTGGGTATCAGGAACAATTGCAGATGGACTTCAGGTACCACAATGCCTTGTCTGCACACGCCCACATGGGCGGGACTCTAAGCAACCAATAAAATGTTCCGAAGCTACTTGGGTGCTTCATTGTGTTACTTGCATGCCATTGACAAAGGGCTTACGGCTTGAAACGCGTTTGGCATATGCATACAGGAGGATGCAAGGGCTCGCTGTTGTTGCTGCCGCTGGATTTGCTGAGCGGTAACCTTTCCACGTGTGACGTCTCGTTGGGGACACCCTGGTTTTTTGTGTATTGCGGCTGGTCCGGCCGCTGAGATGTCCTGCCGCTAATTTTTGGCGGTTCCTGGTGCTGGTTATTACCAGTACGTTGTGGGAGTGGAAAGGGCCTCATTCCAGGGTCGTATTGGGAGCGACACAGCGTTTTCTTGCCTGCCTCCACCCAACCGGGTTGACAATATTTACTTGGTGAGGCTCACAATCCACTTGGGTATCAGGAACAATTGCAGATGGACTTCAGGTACCACAATGCCTTGTCTGCACACGCCCACATGGGCGGGACTCTAAGCAACCAATAAAATGTTCCGAAGCTACTTGGGTGCTTCATTGTGTTACTTGCATGCCATTGACAAAGGGCTTACGGCTTGAAACGCGTTTGGCATATGCATACAGGAGGATGCAAGGGCTCGCTGTTGCTGCTGCCGCTGGATTTGCTGAGCGGTAACCTTTCCACGTGTGACGTCTCGTTGGGGACACCCTGGTTTTTTGTGTATTGCGGCTGGTCCGGCCGCTGAGATGTCCTGCCGCTAATTTTTGGCGGTTCCTGGTGCTGGTTATTACCAGTACGTTGTGGGAGTGGAAAGGGCCTCATTCCAGGGTCGTATTGGGAGCGACACAGCGTTTTCTTGCCTGCCTCCACCCAACCGGGTTGACATTATTTACTTGGTGAGGCTCCCAATCCACTTGGGTATCAGGAACAATTGCAGATGGACTTCAGGTACCACAATGCCTTGTCTGCACACGCCCACATGGGCGGGACTCTAAGCAACCAATAAAATGTTCCGAAGCTACTTGGGTGCTTCATTGTGTTACTTGCATGCCATTGACAAAGGGCTTACGGCTTGAAACGCGTTTGGCATATGCATACAGGAGGATGCAAGGGCTCGCTGTTGCTGCTGCCGCTGGATTTGCTGAGCGGTAACCTTTCCACGTGTGACGTCTCGTTGGGGACACCCTGGTTTTTTGTGTATTGCGGCTGGTCCGGCCGCTGAGATGTCCTGCCGCTAATTTTTGGCGGTTCCTGGTGCTGGTTATTACCAGTACGTTGTGGGAGTGGAAAGGGCCTCATTCCAGGGTCGTATTGGGAGCGACACAGCGTTTTCTTGCCTGCCTCCACCCAACCGGGTTGACATTATTTACTTGGTGAGGCTCCCAATCCACTTGTGTATCAGGAACAATTGCAGATAGACTTCAGGTACCACAATGCCTTGTCTGCACACGCCCACATGGGCGGGACTCTAAGCAACCAATAAAATGTTCCGAAGCTACTTGGGTGCTTCATTGTGTTACTTGCATGCCATTGACAAAGGGCTTACGGCTTGAAACGCGTTTGGCATATGCATACAGGAGGATGCAAGGGCTCGCTGTTGCTGCTGCCGCTGGATTTGCTGAGCGGTAACCTTTCCACGTGTGACGTCTCGTTGGGGACACCCTGGTTTTTTGTGTATTGCGGCTGGTCCGGCCGCTGAGATGTCCTGCCGCTAATTTTTGGCGGTTCCTGGTGCTGGTTATTACCAGTACGTTGTGGGAGTGGAAAGGGCCTCATTCCAGGGTCGTATTGGGAGCGACACAGCGTTTTCTTGCCTGCCTCCACCCAACCGGGTTGACATTATTTACTTGGTGAGGCTCCCAATCCACTTGGGTATCAGGAACAATTGCAGATGGACTTCAGGTACCACAATGCCTTGTCTGCACACGCCCACATGGGCGGGACTCTAAGCAACCAATAAAATGTTCCGAAGCTACTTGGGTGCTTCATTGTGTTACTTGCATGCCATTGACAAAGGGCTTACGGCTTGAAACGCGTTTGGCATATGCATACAGGAGGATGCAAGGGCTCGCTGTTGCTGCTGCCGCTGGATTTGCTGAGCGGTAACCTTTCCACGTGTGACGTCTCGTTGGGGACACCCTGGTTTTTTGTGTATTGCGGCTGGTCCGGCCGCTGAGATGTCCTGCCGCTAATTTTTGGCGGTTCCTGGTGCTGGTTATTACCAGTACGTTGTGGGAGTGGAAAGGGCCTCATTCCAGGGTCGTATTGGGAGCGACACAGCGTTTTCTTGCCTGCCTCCACCCAACCGGGTTGACATTATTTACTTGGTGAGGCTCCCAATCCACTTGGGTATCAGGAACAATTGCAGATGGACTTCAGGTACCACAATGCCTTGTCTGCACACGCCCACATGGGCGGGACTCTAAGCAACCAATAAAATGTTCCGAAGCTACTTGGGTGCTTCATTGTGTTACTTGCATGCCATTGACAAAGGGCTTACGGCTTGAAACGCGTTTGGCATATGCATACAGGAGGATGCAAGGGCTCGCTGTTGCTGCTGCCGCTGGATTTGCTGAGCGGTAACCTTTCCACGTGTGACGTCTCGTTGGGGACACCCTGGTTTTTTGTGTATTGCGGCTGGTCCGGCCGCTGAGATGTCCTGCCGCTAATTTTTGGCGGTTCCTGGTGCTGGTTATTACCAGTACGTTGTGGGAGTGGAAAGGGCCTCATTCCAGGGTCGTATTGGGAGCGACACAGCGTTTTCTTGCCTGCCTCCACCCAACCGGGTTGACATTATTTACTTGGTGAGGCTCCCAATCCACTTGGGTATCAGGAACAATTGCAGATGGACTTCAGGTACCACAATGCCTTGTCTGCACACGCCCACATGGGCGGGACTCTAAGCAACCAATAAAATGTTCCGAAGCTACTTGGGTGCTTCATTGTGTTACTTGCATGCCATTGACAAAGGGCTTACGGCTTGAAACGCGTTTGGCATATGCATACAGGAGGATGCAAGGGCTCGCTGTTGCTGCTGCCGCTGGATTTGCTGAGCGGTAACCTTTCCACGCGTGACGTCTCGTTGGGGACACCCTGGTTTTTTGTGTATTGCGGCTGGTCCGGCCTCTGAGATGTCCTGCCGCTAATTTTTGGCGGTTCCTGGTGCTGATTATTACCAGTACGTTGTGGGAGTGGAAAGGGCCTCATTCCAGGGTCGTATTGGGAGCGACACAGCGTTTTCTTGCCTGCCTCCACCCAACCGGGTTGACATTATTTACTTGGTGAGGCTCCCAATCCACTTGGGTATCAGGAACAATTGCAGATGGACTTCAGGTACCACAATGCCTTGTCTGCACACGCCCACATGGGCGGGACTCTAAGCAACCAATAAAATGTTCCGAAGCTACTTGGGTGCTTCATTGTGTTACTTGCATGCCATTGACAAAGGGCTTACGGCTTGAAACGCGTTTGGCATATGCATACAGGAGGATGCAAGGGCTCGCTGTTGCTGCTGCCGCTGGATTTGCTGAGCGGTAACCTTTCCACGTGTGACGTCTCGTTGGGGACACCCTGGTTTTTTGTGTATTGCGGCTGGTCCGGCCGCTGAGATGTCCTGCCACTAATTTTTGGCGGTTCCTGGTGCTGGTTATTACCAGTACGTTGTGGGAGTGGAAAGGGCCTCATTCCAGGGTCGTATTGGGAGCGACACAGCGTTTTCTTGCCTGCCTCCACCCAACCGGGTTGACATTATTTACTTGGTGAGGCTCCCAATCCACTTGGGTATCAGGAACAATTGCAGATGGACTTCAGGTACCACAATGCCTTGTCTGCACACGCCCACATGGGCGGGACTCTAAGCAACCAATAAAATGTTCCGAAGCTACTTGGGTGCTTCATTGTGTTACTTGCATGCCATTGACAAAGGGCTTACGGCTTGAAACGCGTTTGGCATATGCATACAGGAGGATGCAAGGGCTCGCTGTTGCTGCTGCCGCTGGATTTGCTGAGCGGTAACCTTTCCACGTGTGACGTCTCGTTGGGGACACCCTGGTTTTTTGTGTATTGCGGCTGGTCCGGCCGCTGAGATGTCCTGCCGCTAATTTTTGGCGGTTCCTGGTGCTGGTTATTACCAGTACGTTGTGGGAGTGGAAAGGGCCTCATTCCAGGGTCGTATTGGGAGCGACACAGCGTTTTCTTGCCTGCCTCCACCCAACCGGGTTGACATTATTTACTTGGTGAGGCTCCCAATCCACTTGGGTATCAGGAACAATTGCAGATGGACTTCAGGTACCACAATGCCTTGTCTGCACACGCCCACATGGGCGGGACTCTAAGCAACCAATAAAATGTTCCGAAGCTACTTGGGTGCTTCATTGTGTTACTTGCATGCCATTGACAAAGGGCTTACGGCTTGAAACGCGTTTGGCATATGCATACAGGAGGATGCAAGGGCTCGCTGTTGCTGCTGCCGCTGGATTTGCTGAGCGGTAACATTTCCACGTGTGACGTCTCGTTGGGGACACCCTGGTTTTTTGTGTATTGCGGCTGGTCCGGCCGCTGAGATGTCCTGCCGCTAATTTTTGGCGGTTCCTGGTGCTGGTTATTACCAGTACGTTGTGGGAGTGGAAAGGGCCTCATTCCAGGGTCGTATTGGGAGCGACACAGCGTTTTCTTGCCTGCCTCCACCCAACCGGGTTGACATTATTTACTTGGTGAGGCTCCCAATCCACTTGGGTATCAGGAACAATTGCAGATGGACTTCAGGTACCACAATGCCTTGTCTGCACACGCCCACATGGGCGGGACTCTAAGCAACCAATAAAATGTTCCGAAGCTACTTGGGTGCTTCATTGTGTTACTTGCATGCCATTGACAAAGGGCTTACGGCTTGAAACGCGTTTGGCATATGCATACAGGAGGATGCAAGGGCTCGCTGTTGTTGCTGCCGCTGGATTTGCTGAGCGGTAACCTTTCCACGTGTGACGTCTCGTTGGGGACACCCTGGTTTTTTGTGTATTGCGGCTGGTCCGGCCGCTGAGATGTCCTGCCGCTAATTTTTGGCGGTTCCTGGTGCTGGTTATTACCAGTACGTTGTGGGAGTGGAAAGGGCCTCATTCCAGGGTCGTATTGGGAGCGACACAGCGTTTTCTTGCCTGCCTCCACCCAACCGGGTTGACAATATTTACTTGGTGAGGCTCCCAATCCACTTGGGTATCAGGAACAATTGCAGATGGACTTCAGGTACCACAATGCCTTGTCTGCACACGCCCACATGGGCGGGACTCTAAGCAACCAATAAAATGTTCCGAAGCTACTTGGGTGCTTCATTGTGTTACTTGCATGCCATTGACAAAGGGCTTACGGCTTGAAACGCGTTTGGCATATGCATACAGGAGGATGCAAGGGCTCGCTGTTGCTGCTGCCGCTGGATTTGCTGAGCGGTAACCTTTCCACGTGTGACGTCTCGTTGGGGACACCCTGGTTTTTTGTGTATTGCGGCTGGTCCGGCCGCTGAGATGTCCTGCCGCTAATTTTTGGTGGTTCCTGGTGCTGGTTATTACCAGTACGTTGTGGGAGTGGAAAGGGCCTCATTCCAGGGTCGTATTGGGAGCGACACAGCGTTTTCTTGCCTGCCTCCACCCAACCGGGTTGACATTATTTACTTGGTGAGGCTCCCAATCCACTTGGGTATCAGGAACAATTGCAGATGGACTTCAGGTACCACAATGCCTTGTCTGCACACGCCCACATGGGCGGGACTCTAAGCAACCAATAAAATGTTCCGAAGCTACTTGGGTGCTTCATTGTGTTACTTGCATGCCATTGACAAAGGGCTTACGGCTTGAAACGCGTTTGGCATATGCATACAGGAGGATGCAAGGGCTCGCTGTTGCTGCTGCCGCTGGATTTGCTGAGCGGTAACCTTTCCACGTGTGACGTCTCGTTGGGGACACCCTGGTTTTTTGTGTATTGCGGCTGGTCCGGCCGCTGAGATGTCCTGCCGCTAATTTTTGGCGGTTCCTGGTGCTGGTTATTACCAGTACGTTGTGGGAGTGGAAAGGGCCTCATTCCAGGGTCGTATTGGGAGCGACACAGCGTTTTCTTGCCTGCCTCCACCCAACCGGGTTGACATTATTTACTTGGTGAGGCTCCCAATCCACTTGTGTATCAGGAACAATTGCAGATGGACTTCAGGTACCACAATGCCTTGTCTGCACACGCCCACATGGGCGGGACTCTAAGCAACCAATAAAATGTTCCGAAGCTACTTGGGTGCTTCATTGTGTTACTTGCATGCCATTGACAAAGGGCTTACGGCTTGAAACGCGTTTGGCATATGCATACAGGAGGATGCAAGGGCTCGCTGTTGCTGCTGCCGCTGGATTTGCTGAGCGGTAACCTTTCCACGTGTGACGTCTCGTTGGGGACACCCTGGTTTTTTGTGTATTGCGGCTGGTCCGGCCGCTGAGATGTCCTGCCGCTAATTTTTGGCGGTTCCTGGTGCTGGTTATTACCAGTACGTTGTGGGAGTGGAAAGGGCCTCATTCCAGGGTCGTATTGGGAGCGACACAGCGTTTTCTTGCCTGCCTCCACCCAACCGGGTTGACATTATTTACTTGGTGAGGCTCCCAATCCACTTGGGTATCAGGAACAATTGCAGATGGACTTCAGGTACCACAATGCCTTGTCTGCACACGCCCACATGGGCGGGACTCTAAGCAACCAATAAAATGTTCCGAAGCTACTTGGGTGCTTCATTGTGTTACTTGCATGACATTGACAAAGGGCTTACGGCTTGAAACGCGTTTGGCATATGCATACAGGAGGATGCAAGGGCTCGCTGTTGCTGCTGCCGCTGGATTTGCTGAGCGGTACCCTTTCCACGTGTGACGTCTCGTTGGGGACACCCTGGTTTTTTGTGTATTGCGGCTGGTCCGGCCGCTGAGATGTCCTGCCGCTAATTTTTGGCGGTTCCTGGTGCTGGTTATTACCAGTACGTTGTGGGAGTGGAAAGGGCCTCATTCCAGGGTCGTATTGGGAGCGACACAGCGTTTTCTTGCCTGCCTCCACCCAACCGGGTTGACATTATTTACTTGGTGAGGCTCCCAATCCACTTGTGTATCAGGAACAATTGCAGATGGACTTCAGGTACCACAATGCCTTGTCTGCACACGCCCACATGGGCGGGACTCTAAGCAACCAATAAAATGTTCCGAAGCTACTTGGGTGCTTCATTGTGTTACTTGCATGCCATTGACAAAGGGCTTACGGCTTGAAACGCGTTTGGCATATGCATACAGGAGGATGCAAGGGCTCGCTGTTGCTGCTGCCGCTGGATTTGCTGAGCGGTAACCTTTCCACGTGTGACGTCTCGTTGGGGACACCCTGGTTTTTTGTGTATTGCGGCTGGTCCGGCCGCTGAGATGTCCTGCCGCTAATTTTTGGCGGTTCCTGGTGCTGGTTATTACCAGTACGTTGTGGGAGTGGAAAGGGCCTCATTCCAGGGTCGTATTGGGAGCGACACAGCGTTTTCTTGCCTGCCTCCACCCAACCGGGTTGACATTATTTACTTGGTGAGGCTCCCAATACACTTGGGTATCAGGAACAATTGCAGATGGACTTCAGGTACCACAATGCCTTGTCTGCACACGCCCACATGGGCGGGACTCTAAGCAACCAATAAAATATTCCGAAGCTACTTGGGTGCTTCATTGTGTTACTTGCATGCCATTGACAAAGGGCTTACGGCTTGAAACGCGTTTGGCATATGCATACAGGAGGATGCAAGGGCTCGCTGTTGCTGCTGCCGCTGGATTTGCTGAGCGGTAACCTTTCCACGTGTGACGTCTCGTTGGGGACACCCTGGTTTTTTGTGTATTGCGGCTGGTCCGGCCGCTGAGATGTCCTGCCGCTAATTTTTGGCGGTTCCTGGTGCTGGTTATTACCAGTACGTTGTGGGAGTGGAAAGGGCCTCATTCCAGGGTCGTATTGGGAGCGACACAGCGTTTTCTTGCCTGCCTCCACCCAACCGGGTTGACATTATTTACTTGGTGAGGCTCCCAATCCACTTGGGTATCAGGAACAATTGCAGATGGACTTCAGGTACCACAATGCCTTGTCTGCACACGCCCACATGGGCGGGACTCTAAGCAACCAATAAAATGTTCCGAAGCTACTTGGGTGCTTCATTGTGTTACTTGCATGCCATTGACAAAGGGCTTACGGCTTGAAACGCGTTTGGCATATGCATACAGGAGGATGCAAGGGCTCGCTGTTGCTGCTGCCGCTGGATTTGCTGAGCGGTAACCTTTCCACGTGTGACGTCTCGTTGGGGACACCCTGGTTTTATATATATATATATATATATATATGAGTCCAACGCCTCCTCCAACTCAGGAAAAAGCACAGCACACTCCGGAATTCGAGGCAAGGACTTTATTGAAATAAAATGCGCGTAGTGCAGCAGTCCCAACAAACGCTAAGGCAGACGCGTTTCAAGCCTCCAATGGCTCTCATCAGTGCCTGTTCCTGGGTCTTCGCGCTCTCTGTGGTGTTCAACGAGGTGCAGGTGAGTTGAAAACCGCTCCCCTTTGTGATGTCATTACCTTCTCCTCCAATGGGTGACTCGCGCTTTCAGCCTGCCTGACTGAAGCATGCTGGTACATGCAGTCCTGAGGGGTGTTTGTTCAGTAACAGAAACACTCCACCATCAAGTGATGTCCCAAAATACTGGATCAGGGCCACACTCCAGATCAAGAGCCCTGCAGGATGACCAAAAGTCTTACACCCGACTCCTTATTCAGGCGAAAATATCACCTCCTCTCTCCCCAAATGCAGTGTATCACACCATGTAGGCAGTCAAAACTGGTCGGGGGGGCTCCGTGTTTTTGCAGTTCGTGCAATAATTCCAAGAGAGTTGCTGGTCTTAACACGGTGCACCAGACCGAGAGGGTGTGCTGTTAGTCAGCGACCTGCTGCTGACAAAACATGAGTCCAACGCCTCCTCCAACTCAGGAAAAAGCACAGCACACTCCGGAATTCGAGGCAAGGACTTTATTGAAATAAAATGCGCGTAGTGCAGCAGTCCCAACAAACGCTAAGGCAGACGCGTTTCAAGCCTCCAATGGCTCTCATCAGTGCCTGTTCCTGGGTCTTCGCGCTCTCTGTGGTGTTCAACGAGGTGCAGGTGAGTTGAAAACCGCTCCCCTTTGTGATGTCATTACCTTCTCCTCCAATGGGTGACTCGCGCTTTCAGCCTGCCTGACTGAAGCATGCTGGTACATGCAGTCCTGAGGGGTGTTTGTTCAGTAACAGAAACACTCCACCATCAAGTGATGTCCCAAAATACTGGATCAGGGCCACACTCCAGATCAAGAGCCCTGCAGGATGACCAAAAGTCTTACACCCGACTCCTTATTCAGGCGAAAATATCACCTCCTCTCTCCCCAAATGCAGTGTATCACACCATGTAGGCAGTCAAAACTGGTCGGGGGGGCTCCGTGTTTTTGCAGTTCGTGCAATAATTCCAAGAGAGTTGCTGGTCTTAACACGGTGCACCAGACCGAGAGGGTGTGCTGTTAGTCAGCGACCTGCTGCTGACAAAACATGAGTCCAACGCCTCCTCCAACTCAGGAAAAAGCACAGCACACTCCGGAATTCGAGGCAAGGACTTTATTGAAATAAAATGCGCGTAGTGCAGCAGTCCCAACAAACGCTAAGGCAGACGCGTTTCAAGCCTCCAATGGCTCTCATCAGTGCCTGTTCCTGGGTCTTCGCGCTCTCTGTGGTGTTCAACGAGGTGCAGGTGAGTTGAAAACCGCTCCCCTTTGTGATGTCATTACCTTCTCCTCCAATGGGTGACTCGCGCTTTCAGCCTGCCTGACTGAAGCATGCTGGTACATGCAGTCCTGAGGGGTGTTTGTTCAGTAACAGAAACACTCCACCATCAAGTGATGTCCCAAAATACTGGATCAGGGCCACACTCCAGATCAAGAGCCCTGCAGGATGACCAAAAGTCTTACACCCGACTCCTTATTCAGGCGAAAATATCACCTCCTCTCTCCCCAAATGCAGTGTATCACACCATGTAGGCAGTCAAAACTGGTCGGGGGGGCTCCGTGTTTTTGCAGTTCGTGCAATAAATCCAAGAGAGTTGCTGGTCTTAACACGGTGCACCAGACCGAGAGGGTGTGCTGTTAGTCAGCGACCTGCTGCTGACAAAACATGAGTCCAACGCCTCCTCCAACTCAGGAAAAAGCACAGCACACTCCGGAATTCGAGGCAAGGACTTTATTGAAATAAAATGCGCGTAGTGCAGCAGTCCCAACAAACGCTAAGGCAGACGCGTTTCAAGCCTCCAATGGCTCTCATCAGTGCCTGTTCCTGGGTCTTCGCGCTCTCTGTGGTGTTCAACGAGGTGCAGGTGAGTTGAAAACCGCTCCCCTTTGTGATGTCATTACCTTCTCCTCCAATGGGTGACTCGCGCTTTCAGCCTGCCTGACTGAAGCATGCTGGTACATGCAGTCCTGAGGGGTGTTTGTTCAGTAACAGAAACACTCCACCATCAAGTGATGTCCCAAAATACTGGATCAGGGCCACACTCCAGATCAAGAGCCCTGCAGGATGACCAAAAGTCTTACACCCGACTCCTTATTCAGGCGAAAATATCACCTCCTCTCTCCCCAAATGCAGTGTATCACACCATGTAGGCAGTCAAAACTGGTCGGGGGGGCTCCGTGTTTTTGCAGTTCGTGCAATAATTCCAAGAGAGTTGCTGGTCTTAACACGGTGCACCAGACCGAGAGGGTGTGCTGTTAGTCAGCGACCTGCTGCTGACAAAACATGAGTCCAACGCCTCCTCCAACTCAGGAAAAAGCACAGCACACTCCGGAATATATATATATATATAAATATTCACTGAAAAAACCATAGGTTTCACACATGTTATAGTTAGCTGGACATTTTACTGATAAAAAACCAATGAAATTCCCCCGTTATAGTTACTGTAGGCAACTATAACTCACGCGACCGTAATCCTCTGCTGATGCTAATATTGTATTTAGACACTTATTTGCCCATGTCTTCTTCCATTAAATTTTAGCTATACATATATTACAAATATTTTTTTTTCATAAAGACACATATGTCATCAGCAGAGGATTACGGTCGCGTGAGTTATAGTTGCCTACAGTAACTATAACGGGGGAATTTCATTGGTTTTTTATCAGTAAAATGTCCAGCTAACTATAACATGCGTGAAACCTATGGTTTTTTCAGTGAATTTGCAAGGTTTTTTAAATGCTAATTCCTAACTATAACGTGTGTGAAACCTATGGTTTTTTCAGTGAATTTGTATGGTTTTTTAAATGCTAAGTTACTTTACGCCATTTGTGGCGTGCGCGCCCACTTAACGCAGTTCGTTCCGTGCGCGCACGGTACGCTTCGCGCACCGTGCGCGCACAGTGAGCACGCGGTGCGCTTCGCGCACCGTGTGCCCACGTTACGCTACATGGGCCATGAACGCACGATGCGCTTCACGCACCGTGCGCACATGGAGGACATATGATGAGCATCGCTGTGAGAGGTAAAATATCTGTTATATTTAACTCTTATAAGCCATGCACAAACTATAACGTGTGTGAAACCTATGGTTTTTTCAGTGAATTTGTACGTTTTTTTAAATGCTAAGTTACTTTACGCCATTCGTGGCGTGCGCGCCCACTTAACGCAATTCGTTCCGTGCGCACCGCGTGCCCACGTTACGCTAGATGGGCCATGTACGCACGATGCGCTTCGCGCACCGTGCGCACATGGAGGACATATTATGCGCTTCCTTGTGATAGGTAATCTGTTGAAATTTTTTTGGGAAATGCTGAATACCAAATAAGCAATGCACAAATGGTGGCCTTCGGCCACCATTTGCACACGGGGTGGAGAGAGTGTGGATTTTTTTTTTTGAAATTTTTTACCGTACGCGTACGGTAAGCGTACGGTAAGCGTAATCGGCGAAATTTTCAAAAAATTAAAAATTACCGTTTTTTCCCTTGGGGGATCTTTGAAGACTCAACTAACATGGTTATGTGCATGGGCGCTGTCTAAACAGCCCCTTTATATGTTTTTGGCATTTGTTTATCAGCTCCCCCCTCAGAGTGCGAGAGAGAAAATGGCGGCCGCCGCTTCCTGGTTTCGACCGATTCGAATGTTTACTAAGATCTAAGGGCCAATCAGAATCGCGCACGCGCACGCCACCGTACACGTACGGTAAGCATACCGTAAGCGCACCGTAAGCTGGCTCAGATATATATATTGATTTAAAGGCTATTTTCTCAGAATCTACTGAACAGATTTACACCAAACCTACAAAAGGCACTTCCTTGACCTGAGGACTACCTCTCTGCCAAATTTCTAGTAATTCTGTTCAGCCGTTCGGGCTGTAGCCCTGTCTAAAGGTCCTATGGAAAAATGCATGGGAAAAATGCGTTTTGGGACCCCCCTTTTATCTCAGCCCCCGCTTGACGAATCCCCCCGAGACTTTCAGGGTAGGAGCGGAGCGTAGCGCCCCACCTATTTTGAAAAATTTGCGAGGATTCGTCGACCGGCGCCAAAGTTATTCAAAATAGAATGTTGAGGTTTTCCTATGGAAACGTGGTCCTAACTATAACTACCTACTGGCGACCGCCAGTAGGTAATATATATATATATATATATATATACACACATGCTTTGCTCCTCTATGAACGGAAGCAACACTACTGACTGGCAACATCTTTGGGGACGTTACAACAAACAAATGATGGACGGAATGCTGACAATGCAGACATTCTCCCCCAGTCAAGAGATCTGGGTTAAATCCATCGTTTTTTTGCCCACTACACCACCCCAGTTTAGCCATGGCCATATGCAAATCAGTCTTGACCCTGTGCCTCATGGGAACAGTCCAGCCCGAACTGCCAAGCCATGTCTTCCCTGGACCAGAATCAAGCATCCTAGGACCGGTTTCTGGCTATCAGCCGTCATCAGCCAGGATAGCTTGACTCCAGTGGCGTAGTGAGCACGGGTCCCACGTCTGGGAATACCCATCCCACTTAGGGCGAAAAGCGTTACAACAAACAAATGATGGACGGAATGCTGACAATGCAGACATTCTCCCCCAGTCAAGAGATCTGGGTTAAATCCATCGTTTTTTTGCCCACTACACCACCCCAGTTTAGACATGGCCATATGCAAATCAGTCTTGACCCTGTGCCTCATGGGAACAGTCCAGCCCGAACTGCCAAGCCATGTCTTCCCTGGACCGGAATCAAGCATCCTAGGACCGGTTTCTGGCTATCAGCCGTCATCAGCCAGGATAGCTTGACTCCAGTGGCGTAGTGAGCACGGGTCCCACGTCTGGGAATACCCATCCCACTTAGGGCGAAAAGCGTTACAACAAACAAATGATGGACGGAATGCTGACAATGCAGACATTCTCCCCCAGTCAAGAGATCTGGGTTAAATCCATCGTTTTTTTGCCCACTACACCACCCCAGTTTAGACATGGCCATATGCAAATCAGTCTTGACCCTGTGCCTCATGGGAACAGTCCAGCCCGAACTGCCAAGCCATGTCTTCCCTGGACCGGAATCAAGCATCCTAGGACCGGTTTCTGGCTATCAGCCGTCATCAGCCAGGATAGCTTGACTCCAGTGGCGTAGTGAGCACGGGTCCCACGTCTGGGAATACCCATCCCACTTAGGGCGAAAAGCGTTACAACAAACAAATGATGGACGGAATGCTGACAATGCAGACATTCTCCCCCAGTCAAGAGATCTGGGTTAAATCCATCGTTTTTTTGCCCACTACACCACCCCAGTTTAGACATGGCCATATGCAAATCAGTGAGTCCCTTGCTCTCCATGCCACTGGAATCAAGCTATCCTGGCTGATGAGGGCTGAAAGCCCGAAACCGGTCCTAGGATGCTTGTTTCCAGTCCAGGGAGGACCTGGCTTGGCAGTTCGGGCTGGACTGTTCCCATGGGGCACAGGGTCAAGACTGATTTGCATATGGCTGGGTTCAAACTGGAATGGCATGGTGAGCAAAAAAACGATGGATTTAGGCCCAGATCTCTGTACTGGGGTGAATGTATGACATTGTTCTGCATTCTGTCCATCAATTGTTATTTTTGCATTTGTCACCCCGAGTGGGAAGGGTATGCTCAGACGTGAGTCCCTTGCTCTCCATGCCACTGGAATCAAGCTATCCTGGCTGATGAGGGCTGAAAGCCCGAAACCGGTCCTAGGATGCTTGTTTCCAGTCCAGGGAGGACCTGGCTTGGCAGTTCGGGCTGGACTGTTCCCATGGGGCACAGGGTCAAGACTGATTTGCATATGGCTGGGTTCAAACTGGAATGGCATGGTGAGCAAAAAAACGATGGATTTAGGCCCAGATCTCTGTACTGGGGTGAATGTATGACATTGTTCTGCATTCTGTCCATCAATTGTTATTTTTGCATTTGGCACCCCGAGTGGGAAGGGTATGCTCAGACGTGAGTCCCTTGCTCTCCATGCCACTGGAATCAAGCTATCCTGGCTGATGAGGGCTGAAAGCCCGAAACCGGTCCTAGGATGCTTGTTTCCAGTCCAGGGAGGACCTGGCTTGGCAGTTCGGGCTGGACTGTTCCCATGGGGCACAGGGTCAAGACTGATTTGCATATGGCTGGGTTCAAACTGGAATGGCATGGTGAGCAAAAAAACGATGGATTTAGGCCCAGATCTCTGTACTGGGGTGAATGTATGACATTGTTCTGCATTCTGTCCATCAATTGTTATTTTTGCATTTGTCACCCCGAGTGGGAAGGGTATGCTCAGACGTGAGTCCCTTGCTCTCCATGCCACTGGAATCAAGCTATCCTGGCTGATGAGGGCTGAAAGCCCGAAACCGGTCCTAGGATGCTTGTTTCCAGTCTAGGGAGGACCTGGCTTGGCAGTTCGGGCTGGACTGTTCCCATGGGGCACAGGGTCAAGACTGATTTGCATATGGCTGGGTTCAAACTGGAATGGCATGGTGAGCAAAAAAACGATGGATTTAGGCCCAGATCTCTGTACTGGGGTGAATGTATGACATTGTTCTGCATTCTGTCCATCAATTGTTATTTTTGCATTTGTCACCCCGAGTGGGAAGGGTATGCTCAGACGTGAGTCCCTTGCTCTCCATGCCACTGGAATCAAGCTATCCTGGCTGATGAGGGCTGAAAGCCCGAAACCGGTACTAGGATGCTTGTTTCCAGTCCAGGGAGGACCTGGCTTGGCAGTTCGGGCTGGACTGTTCCCATGGGGCACAGGGTCAAGACTGATTTGCATATGGCTGGGTTCAAACTGGAATGGCATGGTGAGCAAAAAAACGATGGATTTAGGCCCAGATCTCTGTACTGGGGTGAATGTATGACATTGTTCTGCATTCTGTCCATCAATTGTTATTTTTGCATTTGTCACCCCGAGTGGGAAGGGTATGCTCAGACGTGAGTCCCTTGCTCTCCATGCCACTGGAATCAAGCTATCCTGGCTGATGAGGGCTGAAAGCCCGAAACCGGTCCTAGGATGCTTGTTTCCAGTCCAGGGAGGACCTGGCTTGGCAGTTCGGGCTGGACTGTTCCCATGGGGCACAGGGTCAAGACTGATTTGCATATGGCTGGGTTCAAACTGGAATGGCATGGTGAGCAAAAAAACGATGGATTTAGGCCCAGATCTCGGTACTGGGGTGAATGTATGACATTGTTCTGCATTCTGTCCATCAATTGTTATTTTTGCATTTGTCACCCCGAGTGGGAAGGGTATGCTCAGACGTGAGTCCCTTGCTCTCCATGCCACTGGAATCAAGCTATCCTGGCTGATGAGGGCTGAAAGCCCGAAACCGGTCCTAGGATGCTTGTTTCCAGTCCAGGGAGGACCTGGCTTGGCAGTTCGGGCTGGACTGTTCCCATGGGGCACAGGGTCAAGACTGATTTGCATATGGCTGGGTTCAAACTGGAATGGCATGGTGAGCAAAAAAACGATGGATTTAGGCCCAGATCTCTGTACTGGGGTGAATGTATGACATTGTTCTGCATTCTGTCCATCAATTGTTATTTTTGCATTTGTCACCCCGAGTGGGAAGGGTATGCTCAGACGTGAGTCCCTTGCTCTCCATGCCACTGGAATCAAGCTATCCTGGCTGATGAGGGCTGAAAGCCCGAAACCGGTCCTAGGATGCTTGTTTCCAGTCCAGGGAGGACCTGGCTTGGCAGTTCGGGCTGGACTGTTCCCATGGGGCACAGGGTCAAGACTGATTTGCATATGTCTGGGTTCAAACTGGAATGGCATGGTGAGCAAAAAAACGATGGATTTAGGCCCAGATCTCTGTACTGGGGTGAATGTATGACATTGTTCTGCATTCTGTCCATCAATTGTTATTTTTGCATTTGTCACCCCGAGTGGGAAGGGTATGCTCAGACGTGAGTCCCTTGCTCTCCATGCCACTGGAATCAAGCTATCCTGGCTGATGAGGGCTGAAAGCCCGAAACCGGTCCTAGGATGCTTGTTTCCAGTCCAGGGAGGACCTGGCTTGGCAGTTCGGGCTGGACTGTTCCCATGGGGCACAGGGTCAAGACTGATTTGCATATGGCTGGGTTCAAACTGGAATGGCATGGTGAGCAAAAAAACGATGGATTTAGGCCCAGATCTCTGTACTGGGGTGAATGTATGACATTGTTCTGCATTCTGTCCATCAATTGTTATTTTGGCATTTGTCACCCCGAGTGGGAAGGGTATGCTCAGACGTGAGTCCCTTGCTCTCCATGCCACTGGAATCAAGCTATCCTGGCTGATGAGGGCTGAAAGCCCGAAACCGGTCCTAGGATGCTTGTTTCCAGTCCAGGGAGGACCTGGCTTGGCAGTTCGGGCTGGACTGTTCCCATGGGGCACAGGGTCAAGACTGATTTGCATATGGCTGGGTTCAAACTGGAATGGCATGGTGAGCAAAAAAACGATGGATTTAGGCCCAGATCTCTGTACTGGGGTGAATGTATGACATTGTTCTGCATTCTGTCCATCAATTGTTATTTTTGCATTTGTCACCCCGAGTGGGAAGGGTATGCTCAGACGTGAGTCCCTTGCTCTCCATGCCACTGGAATCAAGCTATCCTGGCTGATGAGGGCTGAAAGCCCGAAACCGGTCCTAGGATGCTTGTTTCCAGTCCAGGGAGGACCTGGCTTGGCAGTTCGGGCTGGACTGTTCCCATGGGGCACAGGGTCAAGACTGATTTGCATATGGCTGGGTTCAAACTGGAATGGCATGGTGAGCAAAAAAACGATGGATTTAGGCCCAGATCTCTGTACTGGGGTGAATGTATGACATTGTTCTGCATTCTGTCCATCAATTGTTATTTTTGCATTTGTCACCCCGAGTGGGAAGGGTATGCTCAGACGTGAGTCCCTTGCTCTCCATGCCACTGGAATCAAGCTATCCTGGCTGATGAGGGCTGAAAGCCCGAAACCGGTCCTAGGATGCTTGTTTCCAGTCCAGGGAGGACCTGGCTTGGCAGTTCGGGCTGGACTGTTCCCATGGGGCACAGGGTCAAGACTGATTTGCATATGGCTGGGTTCAAACTGGAATGGCATGGTGAGCAAAAAAACGATGGATTTAGGCCCAGATCTCTGTACTGGGGTGAATGTATGACATTGTTCTGCATTCTGTCCATCAATTGTTATTTTAACATCTTTGGGGACATCTCTTAAATTAATTAATTATTGTTCAGAATTATGACACATTAGAGGCCATCCTAACTCAGGGTTACCATGAGTGCAGCTGTGTGAGGGGAGGTGAGGAATACGTTTTCGGATATGCACAGCTGTGTGCAGCTTTCAAAGTATGAGATACGACCAGAGATCCGTAGGAATAGATTACCACAGGTAGCCACCACACCAACTTCCTGCACACATGCCCCAGTGCTAGGAAATACAAAAGAATAAATAATACATGCAGATATAAAGTAGATTTCAATGTTAAAGGACAGTATGCACGGAGTAAGTAATGCTCAGTATTTGTCAGAATAATAGGTATAGATTTAAAGAGGCCTTTTAAAAGTACAGTTGCAGACTTTAGTGGTGGGTGAATATATTTTACAGTTCGACCACTATGAGTTTGGATCACAGCTGGACCATGTGTCCATTATGATATTAAAGCAGCAACAACTTTCAGTAATGCCTGAACGGACTGCCCAAAACTAAATAAAATAGGCAAAATAAGCGCCACAATTGAGGGAAATAAATAAATAAATAATTAAGAGAAAGCAAAAATAGTTATTGCCTATGAATTGCTCTGTTTTCACTCACAAATATTACAATGTTCTGACAACCACCTAACACCCCATATACTTCTCACTGTACAATTAATATATGTATAAGTCACATCAACTAGACCTAACAGTGACATTGAAATTATGAAAGAAGACATATATTTGTATAAATTAACACGTGCTGCGAAGTTTCTTTCTACTCAGGTATTCAGGGGGAAGGAGAAGGGTACCATCATTCCTGAGCTCTGACTTATCAGTCCTCGAACACAGATTTAAAAAAAAAGACATGTTAAAGTATTAGTCTATTCACCAACATCTGTCTGCATTGCCGAGAGGAAGGCATCGTGTTTCCATTGGCTGTCCAAAGAGGAAGAAGACGGTGATCAGCCGCAACAGGAACACCGCCATCTTCACAAGCAGATGTAAATATAGAATAGCACTAGGTATATTGCGTTCTTGAAGGGTTTTGACTAATTGAATGGTGCAAGGAGAAGTGCTGTTTTATATGTGTATCTAAAAGAAATAATGTGTATGTATATTAATGTTTTTCATTCCTAGGTTCTTCTGAGTTGGAGAGAATATTGTTGTAACAAATTACATTGTACGGTGGGATGTGCTAAAAAGCATTCTAATGCAGTGCATTCGCCAGAGACTACAAAGGATAGGAGTAATAGGAAAAGTAGTAATGTTGTGTTTATATTATGTTTATGTATTGAGCATTAGTGATGAGTATATGCCAATAAAGAAGGATAGTGTGCATTGAATAACAGTGCTTTGTATTATAATGTTCTAAGGATACAGCGTTTACAGATTTAAATATGTCTTTTAGTATACAGGTGCAGTCTTTAAGGGTGTTTGCAATTGGATTTCAAGGTATAAAAGTTGCACATTTTGACAACTGTGAGTATTTTGATTCCCAAATGTGTTGGCTGTGACAGAGATTTTCAATTATATTTGTTGTTGGGACAAGCTATAGTACAACATTTAATTCTTCTTTTACCTTTTGAGATAATGGATTGCTTTTTAAAAGTGTCGTATAGGGATGCCAATATAATTTTAGGGTCTTTCCTTCATTTAGAGTTCCCTCCTTACCTCAGCTGGCCAACAAATGCAGCATGCACAATTAATAGCTCAACTATTGCAAGGCCTGTTGCTACCAAAGTTTCAATTGTAGAATGTGCTGCACACACCTCTTCCAAGGACTATGTATCAATTGGTAAAGAATTTATTGATGCAGATGTACAAAAAGGAATAGCATTAACTGATTGTGAGTACACAATGGTTCAAATTGCTTCTACTTCACATGATATCATGATATAAAGATAAAGGATGATGATATGCACTATGACCCTAAGTATATTATTGAAAGGGGTGGAAGAAAAGGAAGAAGGGAACAGGGGAGGATGTAGGCAAACATTAGAGGGAATACGGATAGGCCCAAATGGAAAGATATGTTTACCAACGATAATGCTTGCTCCCATGGCCCGTCTTTTTCATGGTTCGTCACTTGTAGGACGTGATGGGAAAATCAGACTGTTTTCCTAATGCTGTATTTCCACTGCCCGAGTCCACTTCATTTCCCCACATTAAATGGACTTCATCAACATACCCCCCTACTCAAACTACAAGTACGTGTTGATTATTGTGTGCATGTTCAGCAAATTGACTGAGGCATACCAATCCAAGAACAGCAATGCACAAACTGTTGCCAAATGCCTCCTGAAAGAGTTCATACCGCGCTTTTAAGTACCTATGCTTTTGGGTTCATACAATGGACTGGCGTTCATCTCACATGTGATTGAGGGGTTGTGCAAGGGGCAAGGAGCCACACAGAAACTACATGTGTTCCACGGAAACTACCAAGTGGGAATGGAACCCAAGCTCATCCTGAAGGGTTGCACGTGCTACACAGCAGAGAAAAGAAAAGTGTGTAAGCAGGCCCCAAGGATACATCACCTAAAGAACGTCTGGGAACATCAATGCCCCAACCCCTCAGTCTACAAGTTGTGACAACGAGACATCTTTACCTTCTTCATCACTTTGTTTTCTTCATATTGAAAGTGCCTAAGTAATAGAAGTGCTTGCAACCTCTCAAATTACTTGAAGACAGGCACCAACGGGTACTTTTTCTGTTTATAGGTATCATCTCTGAAGCTCTACATTATTCCTCAGCAGACTTTTTGAAAAGAGTAAAAGTACAACAGAAGATAAGACATTCTTCCAACTAGTCACACTAGCCACACGTACCAACGATTGGAACAATGACTCAAGACTTTCAGAACAATTAGAGAAAATGATCATGGGTTCTACTAGCAGCATTGACCCCCATTGCTGCCATTATAATGACTACGCTCCTTATAGTGCATTGTGATCGCAGTGTTATACCTGAGAAAAGCATAATTAGCAAAGGGAGAGCAAGGACAGAACAGGGAATGTGAATAACTTAGCACTTACAAAAGTTGTAGAAGTAACAACAATAGGACTACACTAAATGCAGCCCGCTACCATTACCAAATACCTGAAAAGCCTGAAAGGTATACTGTAAGGATTTTGTTCAATAATGAACAAGAGGGGGGAATGAGGCAGGGTCTATTGTTATCATATAGTACCTCAGGCCCATTCTGCCTACACCTGAAGTATGAGACCGTTATCCTTGCCCTGCCAGCCTACTTTGTAGGCCGTGTTAAATTGACCAGAGTTCTGCACCCTTTTTTCTGAACAGCAGGCTCTTCGCCTGTCTGACTAAAAATCACAGCCAGCTTCTCTCTGCGAGGCCTCCTGCTCCTGGATAGGTCTGGTTACGAGAACAGAGAATTTCCCACCACAAGAATGTCAGACCAGGGTGATAGATGTGGCAACCAAGACATTGCTATATATTTTATTCCTTACATTACATATTTTCTGCTTGCCCTATGCAATTTACGACGAGCGCTTGGCCTGAGAATATAACCTTTCACCTAGTCTATGTTCCGCATTTAGTAGGATAGACACGACACGTCTGATAAATGTGCGAACCGTGGTGTAATTGACGTAGGTAAGACTGGCGTGAGATGAAGTTGCTGTAGGTACTTCTCACTTCATTAAAGAGTATAAAAAGAAAGCCCACGGGGTTCTTGTGAGACTACCCCACCCGTCTGTTGGTAGATGGCAGGTGGGTGTGGGTGCTCCCCAAGAGCTCTTGTTTTTTGTTTTTAAGATACAATTTAACTTGCCAATATATTTGCTGTATATGCTATTTTGTCACTAGATTGGTGAGAATGTAATACTTATATTATAATTGCAAGGCTGCTTTCTTTTAGGTTTAAACATGAGTATTCTAAGCATTTTAGATCAAATGTATTTTGCATTCTGAGAACATTTTCCTTGATTTAAATTGTTTTTCATAGTGCATTTGTAAATGTGTCTTTGAGGTTTGTAACCTGCACACGTTATAATTGCATTTTCTGAAGTGTCTCTCTTCTAACGATTTCAATGCTTCCATGTAGAAATGCCTTCTGATCCATGTGACTCTCTGTGAATGTGAGGTCACTATATTTGTATTTTGTATTTTTATGCCTTTTTCTTGAAGTTGCACCTTCTAAATAAATCTGTTAAACCTTTTGGCTTAGTTTCCACGGCTCACATATTTGTTTCCTTCATTTTAGTGTGAGCGTTCCTGTGCACCCCGCCTCAAGTTAAGGTGCCCCTTTGCCCCTATATCACTCCCTCGAACATTTGGTGAAGGTGCCCCCTTGCCCCCAAAATGCTCCCTGTAACAGATGACAGTGCCTGACATCGCAGCCTCAGTCAGAGGTCACCGGTTCCCTCTCCCCGGACCCACGCCACAAAGTACTCTGTTGTTGATAACATCGTGAATCACGACTGGACCCGAGTGGTCTTGTTGTTCCTTGTGTGCACCCACGGCTGGCTGCCTGGAGCAACAGCAGCTCGTGCCTCTGCCTGAGGGGAAACATTTCTCCATATTGGAAGTGTGCCTTCTTCTGGCGTCACAGTCTTTTGCTCACGGGGGATGGAATGGCGATACCTCCCTCTTGAAGTTACAATGGGGTGCCTTGACAGCCTAATTCGGATGTTTGAAACCAAGTAACCATTTCCTTTCGCTTAGGTGGTCCTGACAATCTAATCAAAGTGTCTCCAGCGGGCACAAGTGTGTCATTGGCTGGTGTAGTTTGAGTGACCATGGGGTGGGACACGAGGCGTAGGGAGAACTGTGACTTTCTGACCATTACAAGCAGTGAGGTGTATGATATATTGGGATATGTCATGTTTTATGCTAAAGCGATAGTGGGAAAGTGGAATATCTCTGAACGAGCGTGCATATATGTTCTGTCATTTTGAGGAGGGAGGGATAGCTTGGATCGTGTCTACATCTGGAAAGTATGCTAATGGGTTATTTGTTGCCTTCGAGACTGCGGGGATAACGGGGCAAGTGAATACCTATGACTGGTGCATATATGTTCATGCCATTCTGCTGCTAATGGGAGAGTTCGACAATTGCATATAACTGTAAAGCATAAATAGGAGGTGTATGTTGTTTTGATTTGTTTGTGTGTGTGTGTGTGTGTAATACAAAGACCAGTGTTTTATACATACGGTATGGAGTATTTTTGTAGTGTAAACAGTGTCTTGCAAACATGGTACTGTGCCAATTTTTACACTTTGATCCTTAGGATAAGCCTGACTGCTCTGCATCAAGCTACCAAAGGGTGGGCACAGGTTATCTAATGCGTGTATCTTACTCATCCTATCTGGGATAGTGGATTCTGTCTGGTATTTATGCGTCCCATCCAGCCAGAAACCACTGGGTCTAACATTTTGGTGTCTGCTACATAACTGCACCACCAGGAACTAAGCACAACCTAGAGCTCTTCCACTCTATTATCAACCACAACACTGATATCCTTATACTTACAGAAATATGGTTTAAAGACACTTCAGGTAATATTATCGCTCTTCTCCTCTGCATTTATCTGTCCTTTGGCAGGCTTGTGAAGACAGACAGGGAGCCGGAATGACAGATATCCCCAAGAATACGATTGCTGTAAATGACTTTCCACAGACCACTATCACTCTTTCAAATGCTTATCTCTATAAGTATCTGCTCTTAAGGCCTATGAAATTAGACTAAATATAATTTACAACCCCCCATGCAAGAACAAATCACTCACTGAGGAATGCATGGACTTCATCATGACCAAACTATTAATCTAAGTGGCTAGCATGTTCCTTAGATATTCCATTCTACACTGGAGTAGTGCAAACGGCCTAGCTTTTAACCTGCTTTTTGCCTTTCTCCAGGACAATGATCTCCACCAACACGTTCAAATAACCACTCCATCAAAAGGGTCTAAACTCAGTCTTATTATTGAAAGGATCTACTTCTGACAATTGATTTGACATCTTTGTCTACTGGTGTGAGCATCTTTAGAACCGTTTTACCCAAGACTTTGCCCACTGCAAAACATTTGGTAAACAAATGGTCTCCATTCTGCCAGAGGTAATGTTATTCATATTATCACTGAGTATACAGTTACAAGCCCCTTGTGCCACTGGTGTTTCCCTTTTTATATTGTAAGAGGTGATGCACCAGCTGCACAAGGGGCTTGTGAATAAGCCCCTACGTTGATGACAGTTATCTAATCGACACCATTACAAAATGTTATCCAGGAACACTTTCCCTGAAATCCATCCCACTATTAACAATTATTTATTTTTCTAGATAAAAAGATCCTCAGACTTCCAGTTCTTCATAACTTAATGAAGATACATAAAAGTGTTCCCAATCCCCCTGGTTGTGCCAATCTCTCTAGCTGTGATTCTATTTTTAGAAACTCTTGGACAAATCATTGATTTATTCACTTTATACTTTATCAAGACATCTTCCTACTTCAAGGTCAGTATACTTTTTGTTAACCTTTTTGGAAGCCATCCATTTTAACATAGACAGTGACACTCTATTGTTTGGTCAGATTTTACGCATCCAATTGAACTGTAAATTTAAAAATTATTTTAGAGCGGCAGAAATATTAAGTGACAATCTGAGGTCCAGAGGCTACCTTAAAAGCTTTGTATGTCAATCACTGAAATGCGGTTGGTACAGCACCAGACAAACCCTCTGATACCAAAATTACTGAATGACAACACATTTTTTAAAACTTAATTTTGTTCATTGTCCAATCTAGTGGTCAAATGCATTAAATGTATTGGAATGTAGTTCAGAGTGATAACCTTACATTAGATCTGTCACTGTTTTAATCTAAAACGAGCCACAATTTAAGAGATTACTTGCTCCACATTTTGCGAGAAAACAAATACCACCTGGGACAAAGTCTCTTAGAAACCACCTCAATCATCCTTTGCTTGGACATCAGAAATGTGGGTAGTGCATTTTGAGCGAAATAATTTTTCTGAGACACGAGTAACATTTTCTATAACATCTGGTATCTGTGAAACATGACATTTATACTCCAAACGTATCAGAAAAGACACAAAGAAACAGAATCCGATGCAAGGTGCCTGATGACCCCTGGTTCCTGATTTCCGGCAAAAGTAATACGATGAGAATGAGAATAAATGGCCAGTAATTGAAGTTGTTCAGAAGCCCCTAAGAAGCAGTGACATAGGGCCCATTTTAGCAAGAGGGGAACCACATTAGATTCTATGATGCAATTCAGTTTTGATGAAACTGAACTCAATTGAAGATCAAAACGCTCAAGTGATGCTTTAATTCTGTATTACGTTGGTCTACAGTGAATGTTCACTGTTTCAACTCCTACCATCATTTCCGCTGGGACTTTATTGTGATATATTTACAATTGACTTGTCTTGCATTACAAAGGCTTCAATTCTACATCATTGATGTGATTGGATTACAGTGCATTCTGCACTGTTTGGCCTCTCCTTTTTACAGGACTTTGTTGTGATACATGAATTGTTTGCATTTCATGTATTTTATATTGTGGAATCATCTTGTTTGTGATTAAATCACCTTTGTTGTTTAATTTACAATCTTAATCCCTCTAGTGGCAGAATGTTCTAATAGCCTTATAGCCCTTCGTGGCTGGGCTATACCGGCTATTAAAGTCCCGCTCCCTTGTTAAAGGCCCTCGCCTTCTGTTCGGGCCTTTACCGCTGGAGCGGGCCTTTAATAGCCAGTATAGCCCAAGGCTACATTGTAGAAATATCTCGTTTTTGATTCAATCACCCTTGTTGTTTGACTTGCAATCTGAATCCTTATCCTTAACTCACAAGGATATATTTTTTTCCTTCCTCTCCCTTAAATTTTGGTTCCTCCTCTTTCTGCTGTGGAAGTTCAGTTGGCGCATTTTTATTCCTTGCGGCCCTCAGGCGTGTGCTTCATTGTATGCTGACAGTGAAGGTTGCGCTTCAGCATCTCTGTCCTGCGGCCTTAGACGTGACTGTATTCTAAACCTTTCCTCAGACCCTCAAAGCCCTTTTTAACAGCTCGTGGGCTCCACATCACTTGGATTATCATACTGCTGTTTCTCTGTACCCCGTGGCACTTCCTTCTATCTTTCTCTCTGGGGTCAGTTCTACCATGGCCACCCTTTAAGGCACATTCGTAATCCTTCTGGACCCTCCTCGTGCACTCCTGGTAAGACTCTTTGCTTTTCTGGCAATCAAATTGTTTTTTGCAGCTCAATTCTAAGTGACTTCCTTTTTCATAGTGCTTTAGCAGTGGCACTCATTACCCCGTACTTCACCTCTCTTCAGGTATCACATTTTTACTCACTCTTTCTGTTTCTTTGGCGCTATTCTATGAGGGAAACCATCTTGCTCCCTTGTGACGTAAGTGAACCAGTCAGACCTACTTACTAATAACAGCTGTTCACATTTCTGAATGTATAAGTGGTGTGTCTTTCGTTCATCGATCATTTGGGCCTTTTAATTAACTCTGTCCAGACGATGACCCACATAGTCCACTGGAGCAACATACCGTTCACTTGATTTTCATATGCACCAGGGATTACATTTTATTAATATAATTGCTGTGACGAGGAGAGCCAACGAGGTGACACTGAGACCCCACTAGACAACGCTGCGAGCCCACCTTTAACAACTGACTGTGGGAATGTTTACCTCTCCCCTCTGTCTCTCCAGCATACGAACACTTGGAAGCCTGAGCCTTGTACCCGGAACCAGGTAGAACAAAGTGGACAGTGTTTCTTTAACTGGGCCGACGTATCGGCCGGCTCCGCCCCCCCGTATGACGAAGACGGCAGGAGGAGTTCAAATACCGGAAGAGCGGAGACGGAGGGCGGCACGAACCCCGAGGAGGAAGAAGGAGCGACGAAGGAACACCCGGACGAGAGACCAGAGTTCGAGAGGAGTGAAGGAGGAAGCTACGGAGCGGAGACCCCAACAGATCCAGCGCCAGGAGGCCAACGACCCTGTGACCCGCCCCGCCACGTTTCCGGAGAAGCGTGGCACCAGCAGGTACGCGCTTGAATCTCTGCTTGGGGCTTTAAGAAAAGGCACTAATACTTCTAGGAACCGCACCTCACAGAACCATTTTCCCTCACTTTCCGTCACCTAGCTCTACTGTAGATAGCACTGTGTGACTCCTCACTCCCTTGCCCTCGTAACAGTGTGCAGTGAACACTGTACTGACCTCAGTCTCCCTTCTCTTTTGTTTCGGTCTTCACCCTGAGATTGGCCGGAGGGACCATATTCCCGGTGGGAGCAACACCCTGGAGCATCCCGGGCGACGAAAACCAACCCGGAGAGTACGAACGCCTACAGAACCGGAAACCGATTTACCCTTGCCCCACTATCGCCCTGTCAGACACTTAAAGAAGGTTGTACAACCATTAAAACAAGAGTATCATCACGAGTTTGCCTCCGTGTTTCCCTCGCACCCGCTACAAGTGGTGGAGAATGCGGTTAAATTAGAGAGTCCCATCTGTACCGCAAAGATGGATGAACTGTTACAACATATAGTCAAAGGACAGGAACAGCTAGGGTGGGTGGTGGAGCAGCACCTTGCGTCCGCGCAAGCTGATCGAGAGACTTTTAAATCCACTATTTCCGCCCAACTGGAGGGGTTACAGACCCAGATTGGGGTACACCCCACAGCTCCGATTCCTGCGATTCGGAACCCACTTCATGGCCCTACCGGGATATCACTCCAGAAATACATTGCGGGGCAAGACCCGGATTCATTTCTACTTAACTTCGAGAGGGCCGCCTTGGCATGTGGTTGGCCCCTTGAGAAGTGGCCGTTCTTTCTGGCTCCCCTGCTGTCGGGTGAGGCTCAGGCAGCATACCAAGTAGCCAACGCTACCTGTCAAGCCCCCTACGCCGACATAAAAACGGTTATCTTGGAACACCTCGGTTTAGACGCGGAAGCCTACCGAGTGAGGTTTCGCAAAGAGAGGGGTGCTGCTGGGGATAACCCAAAAACTCTGTTCTTCAAGCTTAAAATGGCTGCCGACAAATGGCTTGTCCCTGCCACTAGTACCAAGGAGGAAATAATGGACAAGATCTATCTTGAACAATACCTCGAGGCATTACCCTTGAACACCCAAAGATGGCTTAGGCAGCACCCACGGCTAACAACCGCGCAAGCCATCGAACTGGCATCCTCGTATGCCCGGGCGCAGCCTCGAACCCTGCCCTGGGAGGCAGACAAAACCACCAGACCAGACACATCTAAAGGCGAGAGAAAACCACGTCCCCAGACAGCACCGTATCCCCACCGACCGCTGAAACTAGGAGTTCCTTCATTCAAAGGTCCGCAATGCTTTGAGTGTGGGACTTGGGGACATATTGCCCGGTTGTGTCCCCACAGAAGGCCGCCTGATGAACCCATGGAGGTCGGCTACGTCCCTAAACCGGTATTGTACACTGCCGAACTAGGGAGTGCCTACCATGTAAGTGTTCGGGTGAATGGGAGAACCATCGAAGCCCTCCTCGACGCGGGGTGTAAACAGTCCGTGATACAAGGGGAGTGGGTTGATCCAAAACAAGTAATTCCTGAGAAAATCGTATACATCAAATGTGTCCATGGGGACGTACGACCCTACCCGATGGCTGTAGTCGGCCTTGAGATCCCTGGGGGCCCCAAGCATCTGGTTAGGGTAGGAATGTTAGACACTCTGCCCGAAGAGCTCATAATAGGGACCGATAATCCCGAGTTTCTGGAGCTGTTCTCACGCTACCTAAAGCTCCGGACTCCGGGTGAGGGGACAAAGAGGGAAGAGAGACAGACACACCCTGCATATATAACCCCAGAACCTTGGGTAGATGATAGGAACTTCAAGTTCGCCCAGTCTAACGATTCCACCCTGTACAACGCCTGGGAACAGGCCCACCACACACAGGATGACCCCAACCCCAGATTTCCTCGCTTTCTAATACAAAGAGGCCTGTTGTACAGACAGGGAACTCAGGAAGACCCTTTACAACTCTTGGTACCTGTAGCCTTTCGGGAACAAATAATGTTTTATTCACATTCCCATTTACTGGCGGGACACATAGGCAGCAAAAAAACCACTCAGAACGTGTTGCGACACTTTTACTGGCCCGGCATCTATAAGGATATCAAACGACATTGCATGTCCTGCGACTTGTGCCAAAAGAAAAACCTCCGTCGACCACCTGCAGTGCCTCTACAACCTCTCCCCATCATAGGGACCCCTTTTGAGAGAGTAGGCCTAGACCTAATAGGGCCATTGCCTAAGACAAGAAAAGGTAACCAATACGCCCTCGTTATTGTGGACTATGCCACCAGATTCCCCGAAGCCTTTCCCCTGAGAGTACCTACCTCCCGAGCCATTGCTGATAAAATCATAGAGCTGTTTTCACGAGTCGGTTTTCGGAAGGAAATCCTAACGGACCAAGGTACCCCTTTCGTTTCCCGGCTAATGAAAGAAGTGTGTCGCTTGGTGGATCTCCGACATATCAGAACATCGGTGTATCACCCACAAACCGACGGACTCGTGGAGCGATACAACGGAACCCTAAAGAACACCCTCAAAAAAATGCTAGCCGTCAGTGGGAAGGAGTGGGACCTAATGTTACCGTTGGCTCTCTACGTCATACGAGGACAAACACAGAGCAGCCTTGGCTGCTCCTCGTTCGGGATGCTGTACGGCCGACAACCACGAACTCTACTGGAAATGACCAAGGAAGCCTGGGAAAACGATACAGGAGAAGAACAAAGAGTCCTCGAATACACCCAAACGTTAAAAAACAAATTGGGAAAACTGAGAGCGTTGGCCTATGCCTCGTTGGAACAGAGCCAGAAAAGACAACAACACTGTTACGACAAGGGAAAGAAATGGAGAACCATGAGTGTCGACGAGTGGGCTTTAGTCCTACTGCCCTCCCCCGCCCGAAGGTTCCAAACAGAGTGGGCAGGGCCTTACAGAGTCGTTGCAACTATCGGAAAGACCAGCTACAAGTTACAGATATCCCCGGGAAAGACACAGGTGTACCACATCAACCTTTTAAAGAAATGGATAGGCAAACCCCCAGAGAACGCCCACTTAACTGTACCCACTTGGGGACCTACTACCTCCACGTTAAACGACCTAGTGATCAATGACGAGCTCCGACAACAAGAAAGTGAGAGTCTGCGGGCGACCCTAGTGCCGTTCTCTCCTTTGTTCTCCGACATTCCGGGGCGAACATCAATGATCGAACATAGGATCGATACTCCCGCCGGGGCAGTTGTCAAGAAAAGGCCATACAGGATACCTGCCGCCAAACGACCAGACGTTCAGAGGGAAGTCCAGGAAATGCTCCGGCTTGGCATAATCCGACCATCAAGAAGCGAGTGGTCTTCTCCCATCGTTATGGTCCCGAAGCCTGATGGAAGCACGAGGTTCTGCATGGACTTCCGCGCTTTGAACCAAATATCATCATTCGATGCCTATCCGATTCCCCGGATCGACGAATTAATTGAGAAACTTGGAGAAGCCAAATATATAACTACCCTGGACCTGACCAAAGGCTATTGGCAGGTTCCCTTAAGAGACGAAGACCGGAAGAAAACGGCGTTTGCTACCCCTGATGGATTGTTCGAATTTAACGTGTTGCCTTTTGGACTTCATGGCGCTCCAGCGACTTTCCAACGGCTGATGAATGAGGTATTAAGAGAACATCAACACTTTACATCGGCGTACTTAGATGACATCATCATCTTCAGCCCGTGTTGGGAGAGCCACCTCACACACTTGTCCCTGGTCCTGAAAGCCCTTAGAGGAGCCGGATTACATGTCAAGGCCAAAAAGTCAAGAATAGGCTACCATAAAGTAAAGTACCTAGGGTACCTCTTGGGGCACGGGGTGATAGAGCCACAGATAGAAAAGGTGCGAGCCATCTCCGAGACCCCGTTTCCTGCCACTAAAAAGGACATGAGAGCCTACTTGGGCCTCATAGGGTATTATAGGAGGTTTATTCCCTCCTTCTCAGATATCGCAGCACCCTTAAATGAAAACGTTAAAGAAAGACTCTCGACCCCAGACCTTTCACCACCCCTCTCCAGCCATGTGGAACGCCTTCCACACCTTGAAAAGGGTAATCACCACCAACCCGGTATTGGCCTCCCCCGATTACTCTAGACCGTTCATCCTACACACTGATGCATCGGACCATGGGGTGGGAGCGGTGTTGTCCCAGGTATCAGCAGACGGGATAGAACACCCTATCCTCTACATTAGTAGAAAACTATTCCCTAGGGAGGTTAAGTATCCCACAATTGAGAAGGAATGCCTAGCAATCAAGTGGGCCGTGGACAAGCTACGGTATTATCTAGAGGGCCACCCCTTCATCCTTTATACCGACCATGCTCCACTACAGTGGATGAGCCGCAACAAGTCTCTCAATCCCCGGGTCTTGCGGTGGTTTTTGACTCTCCAACCGTTTGCCTTTACCGTACAACACAGAAAAGGGGTAGACAATGGCAGCGCAGACTTTCTCTCCCGATTCCCTCTTCCCGAGCGGGAGAAACCAGGGGGGGTGGTGTGTGACGAGGAGAGCCAACGAGGTGACACTGAGACCCCAATAGACAACGCTGCGAGCCCACCTTTAACAACTGACTGTGGGAATGTTTACCTCTCCCCTCTGTCTCTCCAGCATACGAACACTTGGAAGCCTGAGCCTTGTACCCGGAACCAGGTAGAACAAAGTGGACAGTGTTTCTTTAACTGGGCCGACGTATCGGCCGGCTCCGCCCCCCGTATGACGAAGACGGCAGGAGGAGTTCAAATACCGGAAGAACGGAGACGGAGGGCGGCAAGAACCCCGAGGAGGAAGAAGGAGCGACGAAGGAACACCCGGACGAGAGACCAGAGTTCGAGAGGAATGAAGGAGGAAGCTACGGAGCGGAGACCCCAACAGATCCAGCGCCAGGAGGCCAACGACCCTGTGACCCGCCCCGCCACGTTTCCGGAGAAGCGTGGCACCAGCAGGTACGCGCTCGAATCTCTGCTTGGGGCTTTAAGAAAAGGCACTAATACTTCTAGGAACCGCACCTCACAGAACCCTTTTCCCTCACTTTCCGTCACCTAGCTCTACTGTAGATAGCACTGTGTGACTCCTCACTCCCTTGCCCTCGTAACAGTGTGCAGTGAACACTGTACTGACCTCAGTCTCCCTTCTCTTTTGTTTCGGTCTTCACCCTGAGATTGGCCGGAGGGACCATATTCCCGGTGGAAGCAACACCCTGGAGCATCCCGGGCGACGAACACCAACCCGGAGAGTACGGACGCCTACAGAACCGGAAACCGATTTACCCTTGCCCCACTATCGCCCTGTCAGACACTTAAAGAAGGTTGTACAACCATTAAAACAAGAGTATCATCACGAGTTTGCCGCCGTGTTTCCCTCGCACCCGCTACAATTGCCTAGTGCAGTATACCATCATTCAGGTTGACCATACTCTATCCTCCCTATGGGACACATGACTGGATTCACCCATTGTTCATAACTTTTAAATATCACATTTGAAGCCCCCTTTCTTGAAGCACACAGCTTCTCTCACACTTTTTTTTTACACTTCACTTTCATGTGTTATGTCGATACGCGATTAATAATAAGTGCTATTGTTTACATTTAGCTGCTGACTTGTGTATGTTGTGTACTTAATACACTAAGCACCTTCAATGACTTTCAGTATCTCTATTCGTGTACCATACTGAATTAATTTTCCAACTGAGCCATTCTTTTGTTTTACATATAAATTTACTATGGTTCCCTCTTGCGTCATTTGGGCAACAATTCTGACATATGTTTCTTTTTTTCTTTCCTTTTTTTAATTTCCTTTTTGATTTTGGAGAGATGTTGTTTGTATTTTAAGCAAATGATTTGTATTTTTCAAAATAAGAGTGCATCACAAAAAAAGAATTTAACATTTGAAAAGTCATATCTCAGTCTCTCAGAAGGGGTTCTGACACCATAGTGATGTAGATTAAGCGACATTCAGTTGCTAATTAACAAATTCAATAGCAATGAAGTGAATCAAAATAAAAAATCATTTTTACTCCCAATCAACAATTTTGATCTAGAAGTGGGGGAGGGAGATAGTTTAGAGATGAGTGCAGGTTGGGGAGGGCGGGTTTATTGGTTAGCCCTCACAGCCAATCAGTTCCATGCTTCCCATAATAGATAGGCCATCTGCAGGTTGTGGCTGGCTCTTACAATGGAGTGTTCTTACTTCCCATCTTTAGTCACCATAATCTGCATCCTTTTATTGTGTTCTGTCCCTCGATATACCTCATATACTTGTATATGTCACATTTATTCTCTTGTATTCTCTTGTATTCCATTTTCATATCTTTACATAGGTTCTTTTGTGCAGCGGATCTAACCACATTGGGAGACGTTTGCAATAATGGAAAATGCATAAGAAATTAAAAGAAGTCACTTGGGCAGAAAGACATATACTCTTGCTTCAGTTAAAAAAATTTGCACATATACCGTAAATATATATTTTTTACACTAAAAAAAAAATACATTGAATGCCGAAGTACAACAACCAAGTGAAACGTTTTACTTCAAAAACCTTGTGTTTTGATTATACTAACATATGCAATGTTCTTAATATGGTCCGTTGTCTTAGAATTGAATTAATAATAGTGATACATTCTGAAACACTAACTGAATGTAAGGTC
The DNA here is from genome assembly GCF_964204655.1 of Triturus cristatus. Taxonomy (NCBI): domain Eukaryota; kingdom Metazoa; phylum Chordata; class Amphibia; order Caudata; family Salamandridae; genus Triturus; species Triturus cristatus. The sequence continues at coordinate 937,487,501 of NC_140587.1, read as the reverse complement.
TTCATTTCCATTACAGTGTATTTTTCATATAACCGACTCAAAAAGAGACAGTTTTATTGTATATTAAATATTCAAATCCTCAGGAAACCACATTCAATTATATGAAGTCCGGCTCTAATATATTAAAATGCGGATTGGGAAATTACTATAGTTTAACTTAGACAAGGACACAAAAGTAACGCGTTGAATCCTAAATGATATATTATCATATTTTCCATTTGTTTTCTTGGATTTTGTACGTTTAAAATATGTTTTCTCAACATTTTGGCACCATTTTTACACAAGACAATTTTTGAAAGACACTTATTAAGTTAACACGTAGAGACAGATTCCCAAACACAGAGTTTCTAGGGATACAGCGATTTGAATTGTGCCATGCGTGAAGTATGCTTTTATGTCTGTGAATTCTTTACAAGTATATGGTATTCACACAGATTCCAGTGTTACACATGATTAAAGTACCCATATTGTGATGCACAAGCATGTTTCTATGGTATTCATTTACACAGGTAATGTTCCTGAATGAACATGTGTAGAGTGCCTTCAAGTAGCATGTTTCAGGAATGGAACCCTCTCCCAAGCACTTCACTGCAAATCAGAACTGGTTGGTGAACTATTCCACATACTATCTACATAAGAACCATTTAGGGATAGAACAGGCAAACAAATTGCTTGGCTTCAAGTTCTCCCGACAGTGACTCCTGCACTTCACTTGGTAATGCCGTGAGGCTCCATGGTGAACTCACCCCCTCAGAAGTGAGTAAATGGAGCCGCATATCAGCGATAACCCTGCAAGCTGATGTCAGTTTCTTCATTTACTTCTCTCCTGTGCCCTCAGGCACAGATCAGTCCAAACAAATGTCGACGATAGTGTGTCGATATCCAACTTGGGACCTTGGGTCCACTCTCCACTCCACGGAAATAGAAAGCAGGAGGGCGGTGAGGAATCTGAGGTTAGATAGAGCCACCTGAAAGAGCCTTACCAAAGGAACTTGTTCTTCAGCTAGATACTTCTAACTACATGTTTTCTCACTTTTAGAATAGATTTAAAAGTAGTATCACCCAAAAGGTATAGGGTCTGAGGAGCAGTCTGAAACCAAAAAGACTAGTTGAAAAAAGCAGGGTAAATGTCCCTTTCTGTGAACTTAGCTGTCAAGATAGTAGTGCTTGGTGAACCTATGCACCGATACCCACGTTGCAGCTGGGGAAATGTCCAGGGGAGGTACTTGCTTTGCCAGCGCCTTTGTAACAGCATTGACCCTTATGGAATGATCCAGACGGCCTTCAGTGGTTTCCTTCCTCGTCAATGTATAGCATACGTTTATGCAGAGGATGATCCAACTCAACAGCGTCCTCTTTTTCAGCGCTTTACCTTTTCTGGTCACAGCAAACTCACAAACAGCTAGTTGCTTATGCAGATGGTCTTGAATGTGAACGTGACCAGTGCGCCCCTGACTCAGAGCTGGTTACTGTACACAAGCACAGGATTCGCAGCACTGCTGAAGTATGCCCAGGTATATTCCCTCTCAACCGCTTTGTCACAGCGGTGGTACTTACCTATGTTTCCCCGAGTGGTCTTCACTGCTGAAGAAGGGATCAATATATAAATTGGTGGCTCTGGTTTGTGTGCCCCAAAGTGACTGTTTGCCGAAGGGCCAGTGGCAGTGATTCATAGGTGCCCCAGTGGTCTGTGCCACTGAAGGAAAAACCTGTGAACCTGTGGCACCTGCCCAGGGTGCCACAAACAAACTGAACATGTGGTTAGCCCCCAGCACAGTGGACTACGCCCCTGAAAGAGGAAGACGCTGCATAGAGGCACTTTTCACCATGTGCCAAATTATGAATGGCTGCCCATAGTACCAACTCCCTGCATGCTAGGATTTACCCATCATCGCTGCCGAAAGAGCCTCAACGCTTGCAAATTGGCACCCTCAGAGCTGTGCCCTACGAAGGAGGACTGCAACACTGCGTTACCCCAGGGAGGCCAAAGTGGCTACCACCAAGACATACCTGTCTAGGAGGAGGAGGCTCCCTGCAACAGTGGAACCCATATATTGCTTACACTGACAAGCCCGGAAGAGGATCACCATCTGAAGACAGCCACATCTCGCTCTGTCTCCAGGACACTACTGTGCGGCTTGCACCTGCTCAACTTAAGCAGAGCAGCCGCATGACTCCACATAGGCTCACCAACCTCCAGTATGGAAGGAACATGGACTGAGAATAGGAGGCTAGGCGAGGCCCATCATGAACTCGGAAAGCTAGTGAGAGACTTAGTGCTAATACAGCCCAAAAGACTAATAACCAAAGGGGCACGGCACCTGCACTATTCCTGTACCTGAGAATTCTAGAGTAACAGGGGGACAGGAGGTGGCACAGTAAGAGGACTCTTCCTAGACATATTAGCTTTACACTCATATTGGCTATGTGATACCGCTTTGCTAATGTGTAATATTGCATTTCATAGAGTAACAAAGTACTTTTCATATAATAAGAGAATCACTTGCATGGACATTCATGTTATTGCACTGCTGGATGTCTGTTGAGTGCTGTGTCTGTGTGCCCCCATGCTGACCTTTCTGAGAAGCCTGTGACTGTTTACCATTGCTAATACTTAAAGTCTAGCGCTGAAGGGGTTGCACTTGACCCAGTTTGCAGAGCCATACTAGAACGGACACCAGGACATGAGAGCGCAATGTCCCCAGGCTCCGGGGCAGTGGCTGTGCTTGCCCAGTGACACCCTCCACCCCACTAAATGGGGCCTGACAATCAGTATCATGGGGAACATTGTGCAGGCCCTGGGCTTATTCAGAGTCATAGCTGAAAAGAGCCTATGGTAATACTGGTCTCATGGAAGACGCTGAGGGTCTGATTCAGTCACTATTGATCATGACTTGGTAATTTCATTGCTTGGCTTATCCCTGGTATGGGCCAATGTGGAAAGGTTCCAGCACACCGAGGTGGGCTCTGATGTTGGCACGGAGGAGACCTGCGTGGACCTTGAAACCAGAGTGCAGGTCAGTACCAGTGTTGGTACAGCCCCGGAAACAGGTTCCAAGGGGCAGTCAGAATCCGGGGAGGATACACTGGTGGAAGTCCTATTGGCGGCCCCTGTGGATCAATGGTGCCTGAGGGCAGTCCAGAAGGAGCTGCTAGCATCTTGAAAATCTGCTGTACTACATTTTTAATGGTCTCAATCTGCTGCGGGGTAGATTATGGCCTGGGGAACTCAGGATGTTCTGGGACCAGCTATGGAACTAGATCGGAGTTGGAAGATGCTTGAAGTGAAGGGGCCCGTGAAGTGCCATCCTTGTGACTTCTTTTCTGATTTTGAGTGGAAAAAAGTGGCTGAATTCAGTTTAGTTTTCTTGAGCTTATGACACGTTCTTGACTTTGACTTGCTTAAAGGCTTCAAGTGAAAGTTGGACCGATGCCGTGATTAAGAGTGGGAGTGGTTTATTGACTTGGAACAGAACCCGGACTGCTGCTTCAAGTATGACCTCTTCCTATATTCAGCGACACAGAGCTATGCTTCCCACTCCCTGATTTCTTTAGGTGCCTGAGGCAAAGATTTCTCACATGACCTGCAGTCGTGAGACTCGTGACCAGAGCATAGGCACGAGAGGGTCTGTGACCAACATCTGCTTCCTGCAGTCATGTTGTGGCATGGAACCTGTTATTTTCATGGGAGACATCTTACCTAGCACACTGTCTAAAATTTGTCTTGGGAGTCATTATAAGGCCTAAAAAGTTGGGAAAATGGGAAAAGGGCTCTTAATCCGCGCCAAAGTTGCAGAAAGATAGTAACTAATGTCAGTGTGCAGGGTTGGTGCTCATAGCGCGGGCCTTGTGGTGCTACCTTGTTGCCCACAGGAGTCATTGCTGTGAGAACTCTCTTAATCAAATACAGTGCCTGGGGTATTTTTGATGCATGGAATCTGTGGTGTGAAGTATCCATCAGAATAGTTTATGAAGGGCATGACCAGTTGCTTGAGTATACCCATAACAATGAATACTTTGTGGGTTGTGCAATAAATGCAGAGCATTTCCTAGATCACTACTGTAGATTGGCCGACTCTTTGAAACCCAACATGATTGTAGATACTTTTTGCACTTATTACGCAATGTTTGCTCAGTTATGTCACATGTGCTCCGGGACCCTAAAGCTTGTATATTCTGCATAAAGTACATATATACAACTTGAATTTTTCCAAGCTTAAAAACATGTGCACCTATATTAGTGCTGTGTTGTACAGGCAAAAATTATTGATTCATTTACAATGTTTAAATCTTAACTAATACTCACCAATCTTAGTGCATTTATTGAGTGTTTGCAAAAATTGCGCTCTTCAGAGAGTTGTTGAGAGGCAAAACTCAGCCCTGAACATTTCATAAAGTTGCATCAATGTAGTCAAAGTATAAGAAAAAAATTAGCAGGAAAATGAAATAGTAATATAATGTGAATGCCAGAAACAGTTTATTGGTATAGAAAATGTATACTTCTCACTTGCCAGTCCCCTTCTTCTTGCACGTGGGCACGTGCAAAGTTGCAATATATTTCCTTTGCAAACTTTGTGAGGTTTGTTTTTCAAAACTGTACAGCTTTGTGAAGATAATGAAGGTTAAAAAAGTTTCAGGAAAGAAATCCAGCAATAGTTGTTTTTGTGAGCCACAATGAGTGATATAGTCCATGTTTAGTGGAAGGTTTTCTCAACAAAATTCTCCTGCAAAAAACTTTTAGTTTACATTTTGGGTGAAAATCTTTTGAAGAAGACAGGGTTTATTGCCTCTTGAGGATGTGGAATTCTCAAAACTTCGTGTGCAAGATTGTAATTGTGTACATCCCTAATTGAGTATTTGCACACAACTAAATAACCTGGCATCCATTCTTTTAGACAGGTTTCTCTACAGCAGTGGTCTTCAATCTTATTAAAGCCGCGTCGGAGTCTCTTCCCCTTTGATGCCTATACCTAGCCAGTATATAAATGATACAAGGTGTTAGTGATGGCCCATTACATAGTGGCTTACTGACTCTTATATTTTTCCACTTAAAACACTTTTATAAACCACAATATATCTTTTGGTTAGAACCTGGCGCCCCGCCCCGGGATCAAATGAGGCCCCCCAGTTTGAAGACTTATGCTCTACAGCAGGGATCTCCAAGGTTGATCCTTGAGGACCAGATCCATGCCAGATTTTTAGCATATCCCCATTTAGACAAATGTAGCTAACTTAAAAATCAGGCATCCAGGACCAACTTTGGAGAACACTGCTCTGCATCATTTTAGTACTCTGATCAAAACACAATCAAAAGTAGTCCATAAAGTCACAGTAAACATGTGAAGAGGAGGAGTGAAAGTTATGTGCAAATGAAGATATGCTGCTTGTAGTGCATACGTTAAATCCAAAATGTTCAGAATCATTAGTTAGATGCATTCTGGCCAATGTGGGAATGCAAGAAGCACACATCAACATAGTTAAACTAACCCTAACAATCTCAAGTCCCAGGAAGAAACAAAAGTCATATTGTTTGCCAAAATTCAGTTGCTGGAACATGAGACTGAAAAGAGATGAGTTGAGTCTGTAGCACACATTTCGTTGGCCTTTTTCAGAAGGACTGGAGACTCACATTTGTAGTCCTCTTATTTTGATTTGAATTGTTTTCCTGGGGGTGACTCTGCAGGACAACATAAACACACTTTCTGTGTATGTATGAAAATAAAACCTGAAAAAACAAAAATAGGTTAGCATCACTTTTCTAGACAGAATCAGACAGACACAGATGCAGTGCATTTTCCTAAACAAAATCTCACTAAATCTATTAGTGATCAAGGAGAGTTCTCTTGCTTTGGCACATCGCTTTTCCATTGAATTTTTGAGTGTTTATGAGACATAAAAAATAAGAATTATTTGAATGTAGCCTGTCTCTTCAGATCTCTCTCAGTTTTGCTTTCTTGGTCCTTTTTAGGTCTCGCCAAGGCAGCGCTTGTGCCGTCTCTTTGAGACATGCTGTATTCAGGATATGGGCATGAAGCTCTGCCCACTTTATGCCCATCTTTTTAATTGGCTTCTGTCACTGTCCTTTGTAAATGGTGGCTTTTCATTTGTCAATAGGCTTAGTAGGCACTCCTTGGTACCGCCTTTTCTCTTCTTGTATCCTCCCATGAGGACTGCCCCTGTTACATGTGTTGTTACTCTGTATGTTTTAATTACAGCCTTGGAGCACTATTTTCTTAAATCACTTTGTGCTGCCTACTGCTGGATGTAAGACATGCTCTCCTGGAATGTTTTGTTTGTCAATTTAAGCAGCACAGCACGCCTCCGCTTGAATAATTGTGGGAGCGCCTTTCTTTTGTTAGATGCCGAACTCGGCTTCATGTTTTTTTGTTTCTGTTTCTTTACTTTTGTTACAATGAAGACACTCTAGCTTTAGCTTTAAACTTCTTAAGCTAAAGCGCGGGTGCCACAATTGCTTCAAAATTAAAGAAATAGAAAAAAATGCATCCCCATGCCTTTTTTCTATTTCTTTACTTTTGAAGCAATTGCGGCACCTGCTCTTTAGCTTAAGATGTTTAAAGCCAACGCATGAGTGCCGCCATTGTAACAAAAGTAAATATATAGAAAAAAAGCGTGTGGCTGCCATTTTTTCTATTTGTTTTACTTTTGTTACAATTGCTGCACCCGCGCTTTACCTTTAATCATCTTAACCTAAAGCGCGGGTGCCGCGATTGCTTAGAAAGTGAAGAAATAGAAAACACTTTTTTTGTCTATTTCTTCACTTTTGAGGCAATTGTGGCACCCGCACTTCGGCTTCAGATGTTTAAAACTAAAGCATGAGTGCAGCGATTGATTTGCAATGCAATAGCGCTCGCATTGCGGAAAGTTTGAGCTATTGGCTCAAACTTTAAGTAATGCAAGACCTATTGCATTGCAAATGCTTGTTAGGTCTGGCATTAGCCAAGTTATTTGGATTTTACTAAAATCATTCATATATTATATTTTCCTGGGAGGGGGATGTTCTTTCAGCCAGCTCTTTTCATCCATTGGTCTGCCATTGTTGCATTCGCATTTTTCGTCCGCCCACTACAGCATACACCATGGCAATGGGTCAGCCTACTTCAGACATTGGCTATTTTTACTGTGAGTGACAGCATTCTGGACTTTTTCAAGGAGGACATCCACACATAAAGTTCCCTTAAGGGCAGGGACTATTATTGCAATGTGTGATTTTTGAAACTAAAAAAACTTTTTTTATTTAGCAATTTTATTTTAGATTGACGTGGGTTAAGCAGCTTTCTCACCATTAACGTTCTGTATAAACCGTGACAAAACCATAGAAGCATTGAAAAGGCCAAAAGGCTGTCAGCCAACACTAGACTGTTGGCTTTGCCAAAGCTTTTTTGCATTGTGGGATAGTCGCAACTTCATGGCTTTCCAAAAAAGGTTTGGTCTGTATCCCTTAGGAAAGCGACTCCTCAACTGGAAGCAGCTGGTGGTTTCCTCACAAATGCTTTCATGACCCACACTTGCACTGGCAAAGAAACAAATGACAATGTTAGTGGAGGTAATGCAACCCTTCGCCGTTGCGTTGCATGGACGGTCGAACGTCCATTTGGTGTATAGAGGCACATCATTCTATTTATTTGACTGAGGATTCATCACGATAGAACGTTAGTCTGGGCATTTGGATACAAAGGTAATGCCCTGAAGGGAGTGTTGGTTTGAGCAGGAGAAGCTGCTATGTCACTGAGTGATAACATTTAGCTCCAAATGCCTCACTTTAATATAGCGTAGCTTTAGCACCACATTTGGACTCAAAAGCCTTTTAGGAAACAAAGATGCACACTACTCGTCAATTCTCATCTGCCATGAGACAGAGACATGAAAGTGTTTACTTTTTCTAGCTCTTTGAGTATCCAACTTAGGCAAGTCTATGTTTGCCTTCTTTGTAAGTAGGGTGATTTCAGTTAATCTCCAACTCAATGAGACACCTCTTTATAATCCTCAAGACGCAAGTTTGAGTGAAAACCTTCAAGGACTGATGCAAGAAGCACATGAGCCTGCTGTGTTATTGATTGAGACAAAAAATTGTGACCTTGGGATTGGATGCAGTGCTCTGTAGCAGGATTGTTAAACCTCTAACCTATTTTATGATTATTCACACATGCCCAGCCGACTACTCAGCATCTTCTCTGCCCCTCACTCTCCTTTCTAACACACCCTTCTCTCTTTGCCAAACCCTTCTTATTCCACCTCACCTTTCTATCACTACCTAATTTCACTAATTCCCATAATGCTCTTCTCCCACCTCAACCCCTCTCTTGGCCCCTCTCTGAACCCACGTCAGCAGAAAGCATCCCTACCAGTAAATACCCACATCACAATTTGAGTCCCCATACACAAAGTCAAATAGAATGACCCTTAGACAAGTCCAAAAATGCTCACGCGCGCGCACACATACACACACTTAGTGAAGCTTGCAATTCTGTTGCACATGCTGTACCTGTTGTCTGTGTGATCATTTTCTTTATTTTTTGTGGTATTTATATAGTTTAGACATGGGCCTAGTGCAGTGAAGCACTAACATATATTCGGAGGCTAATAAAGAACAAAGAGTCACGTGTATAAAACTCTTTTGCGTTCGAAACCTGGCCAATTAGCAGAATCGGCCCATTTGTGAATGTAAAAAAGGCTTTTCTTATGTGTCAAACACAATTTTACGATCCGCAAAATGAGTTTGCAATTCGGTATTTGGAAGAGGCATGTTTAGAGCGGGCATTCAAAATACCGAATCGCAGCATTATGCTTGAAGGTTTTGTGACTGTGAATGCGGTCGCAAAATATTTGCATTTTACCACCAACTTCAAGTTGATGGTAACCCATTTGCAAATGGGAAGGGGTCCCCAAGGGACCCTTTCCCCTTGGGGAATGGTGGAGAAAACCGTTTTTAAGAGCAGGCCGAGGTCGCAAGGACCACTTTTAAATGCAACCTGTTTTCCTTTAAGGAAAAATGGCTGCATTTTAAAAAAAGGATTGCTTTATTAAAAAACAATCATGGACATGGTAGCTTGCGGCCCCTAGCAGGCCACCATTCCCGTGATTTTCGCAATTCCTAGGGTGTCGCAAATTGCGACCTCGTTCATTAATATTAATGAGGTAGGTCGATTTGCGACCTCCTAGGAATCGCTAAATAAAACTCTTGGAGTTTCATACATTAGGAGCAGCGATTACCTAATTATGATTCGCTGAAAATCGCAATTAGGTTATCGCTATTCCTAAAGTTGACACATGTGGCTCTAAAAGCACCTTACCTACAACATTTAAGAAGAAAACATAATGAATGAACACAGATGTGTACACTGCCGCTTCCTGTGTTGTAAGGGTGGGGGTGCTGGCGAGATTTTCTGTGTTTTCGCCAAACTTATGTAAGAGCAGGACGGGGGATGAGCTGCCACCCCCAAAACACGTGCCCTCCCACCCCACCCTTGCTACGCCACTGTATGCAGCTGGAAACACCTCTCACCTAGGCCTCTTTTACTTCTGAGTTAAATTATATGAATACCAGCCAAGTGGCCAACTTCCTGATAACCTGGCATTCTCAGGAGCACTGAAATGTCTTCATTGGGAACAATGAGCCTTGAAGATAGCCTAAGAAGATTGAGGCCTGGTCCAAAACACTATCTCTGGATTCTGCCGAAGGAGCGCTTGCTTAAGAGGAGTAATGAATGCCTAAAGCTTCTCATGATCTAATCAATTTGTTGTATGGAAAGGGATTGCCAGTGCCACACTCTTGTGCTCACTTCTGTGTGTTAATCATCAGTTGGAGTTACAGCTGAGCCTCCTTGGTGACAAATTGTATGTCTTCTTTGTCTGAAGAGAGATTTCATCATACCTGAATCCAGAATGTATACTGGACAAGATTGAGAGGAGAAGCAGACTGGAAAAAACTCCAGCCCTTCAGAGGAAAAAAACTAGATATTATAAAAACCCTTTGAACGACAGGCAAGAGAACTGGCAGATGACAAGTGGAGAATAAAAAAGGAAATAGGCACCAACAGGAAACTATGGGAGCAAGCAACCAGCCTCCAGTGTTGTTCTATGTCAACTATTCTACCTGATCTGCTTATGGAATTCAGAGAAGGTCGGTAGTACTTTCTAGCCATACATTGTTGGCAAAAATGAATTCCAAAAAGTGAGAAAAAAATCCTATCCGAATGTAAAACCTGAAAGTATTATCAAAAGATATAATGACCTGGAACAGAACTTTGGACTCCATTCAGAGTTCAATGGTATTCTGCCTAGGGGAATCTGTTCCAATCGTTTCTCGAGAACTCTTATGGAGCTGGCAGGCTGACTACACAAACCATTCGTGTTTCCTGGAAGAATCTCCTCTGCAGCAGCCAACATAGAAGATAGCTGGATGTGCAGTGAATGCCACGAAAACAGACTCCATTCCAGTTGACGAGACAACCTGCTATGCTGCCACGTTCTGCAAGGAGGGGAAACACCTTGAACATAGACTCGACTGCAGATCCTACCTGGCAGAAAGAAGTGAAGAGGACTCCAATGAGCCTTACATGTGTTGGTTGTGTATGATAAAGGTTGTTGATCACACACCGATCAATGTCAGATCTGGAAGTACTTCTTGCCTTTCTATGCTTCAAGCTAGCCTGGCTGATGAGAGGTGAAACCCTGAAACCTGTCCCAGGATGCTTTCTTCCGGTCCAGGGAGGACCTGGCCAGGCAGTTCGGGCTGGAATGTTCCTATGAGGAACAGGGTCAAGACTAATTTGCAGATGGCTGGGTCTAAACTAGATGGCATGGGGGGCAAAAAACAATGGATTTGGGCCCAGATCATTGTACTGGGGTGAATGTTTGACATTGCTCAACATTCTGTTCATCAATTGTTCTTTTTGCCTATGCTTTCTAGCGTGGCTAAACACTCCATTCTATCATCTGTTGGTCTAAATAGGGCATTTAAAGTGGAGAAGAAGGACTAAGCATTATACATTATGTTATTATTTAGCTTGCTAATCACCAACGAAACTCAGCATGTGTTATCTTCAAAGCAGCTTCAACTCATTGAGTGGCCTACTTGGATGCTACTGATGGTCTGCTTTGTAGGTTGGTTAGTTGAAAATGTATCTGAATGGTCTCTTGCCTAAAACCAAGGGCAACATCAATGTGCGAATATACTTCCGTCTGATCTCTACTTCAGGATACTCCTCCTGTGAAGTAGAGATAGGCTTCTGTTACAAGAAAGAAGAAAATGTCTAATGCCCCAGACAATAATTTCTATGCTTTTTAATGCCTAGAACTGTACTGTAGTTCCTATTTCCCTTATAGGCTCTGCGCATTGGAATAATATACACTATAGTTTTTGCATAGGACTAAGGTCAGTATGCTCCTATCGAGTACATTAAACTTAATTACTTGTGTGTGTGACAGCTAACTCAGAGGTCACTAGAAACTTCTCGAATGAACAAGAAGGGATTAGTTTCAGACAACCTCATAAACATGACAACTTTGTTTCCCTTGGAATTGGAACGCGTCTCAGAATCGTGGAAACAATAGATAACAGTTTCAATCAGTCAATCGTGCATGCTTAGTTTCTCCAGAGTTACACAGAAATAGTTATACGGGCGTTTCAATAAAAGGGTTTATTGAACAGTCTTGTTTCTCGTGTAAGAGATATGAGCTGTTACAATCATTAGACAGTAAACAAGATATAATACGCACAGCGTCTTTTAGGTATGACATATATTCATATATACATACATAAATAACACAGGCTAAAGAGTGAATACTTGTCTGATGCTTCACAAAATAGTCCTACCCCGGTGTACCTAACCTAAGTGTAGTGCGAGGTAAAAGTAGGTGCTGTTTTCAATAGTATGGTATATACAAAGTTTAGTATGCCAAGAGTCCCTCTAGGTTCTAGTCGGCTCCATACCATAGAATGAGCGAGGTGGGAATCTCTATCCGGGTCTCAAACTCTAACACCCCGCGAAGGGAGTCAGAACACTGGAAGATGGATTCTCTGCAAGCATGAATGACAGCGTCTGGTCATTGCGTCAGGCTGGGATATGGTGTCTTCCGAACTTGCCATGGCGAACCGTGCAGTCAAGTCGTGCTGAGTCGTGCCATGGTTTGCCATGGTAAGGGAAGGCATATTTATACCTGGAAGGTGCTTAGGAATGCTAGCATTGACATAAAGTCGGGCAGAGGAAGACATCATGGATGAACCCCTAAGGAATAGTAGTTAATGCATAATAGATGAGTTCTTGGAGAAATCAATAATCCTAGCTAGGGAAAGTCCCGTTCGGCTTAAGGGTCTGGTTTCTAAGAACTCGTTGTGATGTGGGATGGACGGATGTAGGCGACCATGCCTGTATTTGGTTAGCATGGCTAATGCCTAAATAAGGACTGGGATTCTATGCTTAAATAAGGGCAATGGGCCTGATTCACAGAACTAACTTAAGATAAAATCCTAAACTTACTACCATTTTCGTATTCACAGAAGGCACCTACTCATTTTGGTATTCACAGAAGACACTTACTCACTTCGGTATTCACAGAAGTTAGGAGTCCTAACTTTAGGACTCCTAAATGCCTTCTGTGAACACCGAAAGTCTGAAAATTAGGATTTTTCTCAGTTTAGGAGTCCTAAAGTTAGGACTCCCAACTTTACTGCTACTAAACTGAGAAAAATCCTAATTTTAAGGCTTTCAGTATTCACAGAAGGCATTTAGGAGTCCTAACTTTACTACTACTAAATTGAGAAAAATCCTAATTTTAAAACTTTCGGTATTCACAGAAGGCATTTAGGAGTCCTAAAGTTAAGAGTCCTAACTATACTACTACTAAACTGAGGAAAATCCTAATTTTAAGACTTTCGGTATTCACAGAAGGCATTTAGGAGTCCTAAAGTTAGGACTCCTAACCTCTGTGAATACCGAAATGAGTAAGTGCCTTCTGTGAATACCAAAATGAGTAAGTGCCTTCTGTGAATACCAAAATGGTAGTAAGTTTAGGATTTTGTCTTAAGTTAGTTCTGTGAATCGGGCCCAATGTGAATTGTGCCTATATAAGGACATGATTCAGGGAAACCTACATACGGGTATCTAAATCTAAACACAACACCCACTCCATTGACGAATGATCGATATTACTAAATGCTAAACATACTAAACACATAAAATTGAGTATCACATGTTCACTAAAAACATTTGTAAAAGCATACTAAAAAGTCTTTGTTAAAAGTTTGTTACACATCAAATGCAGGTGCTGTAAATATTAAAGCAATGTTGCATTCTAAGCATATATTTACAGTGAATGCTAAGAGAATGAACAGAAATATATACACATATGTAATGAAATGGTCCAGGTTTACAGAAAGGAAAAAAGTTCAGAGCCATTTCATGTCATGATTACATAAATGTGAAAAAAGGCGACAATGTGTCTCTGGAAGTGTTTCAAAGAAGTATGTTCTCTATGAATAGTTCTACTGTAAGCAGAGTTTTTAGCCATAAAAAAATATCAATATTCAAAAAGTGCGATCTTAGGAAAGTTCCAAATTTAGGGCCATATGTAGGTAGCATCACATTTACCGACTCATAAATACCGAATTTTACTGATTCGGTATTTATGAGTCGGTAAATGTGATGTAGGTAATGATTCGGTAAAATTTACCGAATCGGAAAAAGTCGGTAATTTTGAATCGGTATTTACCGATTCGGTAATGAGGCATACCTTCCCATTGATTCCTATGGGCCTGGAGGCCCATAGGAATGAATGGGAAGCCAGTTACCATTACCGATTCGGTAAATACCGAATCGGTAATGGGGGAGCATTATCATGGGTGGCAGGGTGTCACATTGACACCCTGTTGCACCCCTGATTCGTCCATGTGTGCACATGTGGCGCACATACATGCCCTAAGGGCATGTATGTCTGCCACATGGCACTGTTACATCTGCAAAATATCACGTTTTGCAAGGTATTCGGTATTTATCACCAACCTATATTTGGTGGTAAATACCGAATTCTAATTCCTACTCATCACTCATTAGAGTGTTTCCTACATATCATTTCAGGATTCGGTATTTACCGAATCGGTAATTTTACCGATTCGGTAAATTACCGAATCCTGAAATATGCCTCCTACATCTCAAATAGCTAAATACCGGTCGGTAACGGGATATTTACCGAATTTAGCTACCTACATGAGGCCCTTAGTCTTTTTGTTTAGAAAAAATGAAGGCCGAATTCATAGATTACCTGGTACACTGTGAGGCAAATCAAAAGTTATTTGAAGATGCTGAGGAAAACATGAATTCCTCTAATCCTGTAGACAAAAAGTCGTCTATTGTTGTTGGTGATTGGTCGATTACCTCGTTTAGAAGACTAATTGCACATAAATGTGATGCATCGTCAGTAGCAGTGTTCGATGATAACTGTGATCCATCTCGTACCTCAGCAGTAGCATGTTGCGTCTGTGAGATCTCAATGAATGCTGTCATTAGGATTGGTAGCCGCTGGGGACAACACAGAGCATGGGCCGTTATTGGGTCCAGCACAGTACCGATATCTGTTGGCATGACTGATGGGAGTGTTAGACAGATGTCTAGCACGCATTCTTCACCGCAAAGCAGGCAGTGGAGAACAGGTAAGATGCAATCTTGCCAGATTGGTCTGAACGACAGAAACCATGTGGTATTTAGTTCTCGTAGATGGGGTAAACCCAATAGTTGCACTATGCGCTCACGACACTTTCTTTCCAGGAGAGCATTCTCCAAGGTGCCAGGAGTGACGATGGGGGATTGGCTTGCCATAGCTTAGCAGTAGGAATAAAAACAGGATTCCTGCAACGAGTGCTAGAATTAGTGGCAGACCACCAAACACAGAGTGCATGAAGGTTGGAATGATTCCGAGGACTGCTTGAAAAGGTGTTAACAGTCCCGAACATACGGTCTTAAATACATGCACAATACCGCTCGTATCAGACATGTTTAAGATACGTCCCAATATTTCTGTGAAATGTGTACGGCAATTTGTCCTTAACAGAGCTTGTATCTCAGCAGAAGTCCTTGCGACTTGTAGACCATAGGTTTCTTTGGTCGAGGTCAAAGGCACGGTTTGTTGTAAAAGAATGGCTTTTATTCTGCTTAAAATATCAATTCGTATAGAAGAGATGTTCAGTGAAGGCCATAAAGGCGACTCCCTGACTGTGTCTATTTGGGGGAACAAGACTTGCATACAGCGGGTGACCCTGGAAGTAACCATTACTAGATATGGGATACCTGGCAACATGCCACAACAGCTCTGATCATTCAACATGAGGTAACTCCCATTTGAAAGTTGTCCAAACGTTGGATTAATCACAGCGGCTGGTGAACCTTGCAGGTGGCAGGATAAATTTGCAGTGAAATCGCTACAAGCCCCGTGTAAACTAATAGCCCGACATATGAGTGAACCGCTTAGTGCATTTTCACAGTGTGTACCGCTAATAAACACTTCACGCCCCCCAGTCCAACATCTGTGTGTGTAAGGTAAATCCCAGGATGTCCTGATGTATTCTTTACCCAACCTTTCATATTTGCCTACTGGCATGTGTTTAAGGCAATACTGAAAAAGGAAAGTTGTAACAGGCAGAGTTATTTTGCCATGTTTCAGTAGCTGGTTTTTCTGCTACCGTAAATGGCAATTTTTCAAGTTTTCAATGCTCAGCACTGTATACTTCGCTGCCCTTTGTACCAGTTTGATCTGTTTATCAGTGAGATTGTAATCAGAAAACAGAGAAGACGTGTTGATGAAATGCCAAGGCACATAGCATGCATGCAAGTATTGTAGCATCCAGCCTAATGACAGAATAGAAAGTAATTGAGACTGGCCTTGACGCAGCAGGACCAAATCTTGTTCCACAATGTCTATATCAGAGGGTACAATGTTGCCCAATGAATATATCTTGGATGACAGAGTTGTTAACCCATTGTCGACCACAGCAAGACATTTTCTAAATTAATACGATCAATTTCTTGTATTCTTTCTGCAGCGTCTGCTTGGGTAACCTTCCATATTTCATTATAAGCAGCATAGATGCCAGCATATATGAAACGTTTTTGATGCAGTTTTCTTGGACCTAGCAAGAATTCCCTAAGGTCTGCGTCTTCTTTAAGTAAAGATATGTGTTGTTTCACATCCTCCAGTGTAGATGTCTTCAGCCAATCAAGACATAGTTTTCCTACATTGTATGTTGTTACTACCCCTGGATGCTGTCATTTAACATAGCGTGGGTCTGGCCTATTGATTGTTAAACCTTGATTTTTGTTCAGGAATCTTTCTTGACAGATGTTTGTGTCTGTGGGCCAGAGCAACCATTTTTTCCATTCGGAACCTGATCTGTTGTGTTGTAAGATAGTATGTACGTCGACCACCCCCTGTGTAGTGCTATTACTTGCAGGTGTATGTATAGACGGTTTGTTCATGTCTTTGATCTTGGCTAACCCAAGGCAAGACGTTTGTTGGAGAGTGTCATTCAAAAACATTATCTACTGTGGGATGATACAGGCTCTAAACAAAGCTTCTATCCCTTGCACTTGCCAATCTTTTGTACCCCAGACAGATTTCGGGTCAATTGTCTTTTTCCAAAAGTCGAAACCCTGTCTAGACAGTTGGGCAACAAAGGCTGCAGAATAAATCTGTTTCGTATTGGTTAACATATTTTTCGTTCCTGTTTTGTTCACATTTTTTAAATAAAACGTTTCTGGATTGGATGTGTTGTACCCTGAAAAATATGGAAACTTTCTTTCAAACGTTTTTGAGCTACCCCTTGGTGGTGTAGGACAATGTTCCCATTGGTTATACATAAATACATTTCTAGGTGTTGCAGATTTATGCAAGAAATAATGACCATAGTGGTTGTAACAAAAAAGCTGTTCATAGTCTGTTGAACCCTCTATGTATTCATGTTTAGAGAATGCAGCAGATTTTTCTAGATCAGAAATCATGTTATCAACAGTCTCAAAATCCCAATCATCAGAATAGGTACTGGACGTAATAAAGTCACTTAATGAAATCTTAAATAAGTGTAGAATCTTCAAAAGTTCAGACGGACTGCATATATCATAATCCGTTTTGTCCCAAACTATACCATCTTGTATAGGAACGGCTGTGATGTTCACTGCTGACAAGTCTCTTGCTTCACGATGGGATGATTTATGTGGTTCCAAAAGTAAGTTCAAATTTTTGCTTCCTGTGTCCAAATGAATATATCTTACATCTATCAACATGCTCAGAGTTATTACTAAAGCTAGCCAAACCAGAAAGAAAAATATTCCAGAAGTTCAATCCATGGTGTAACCAGATAAGTCTTTTTCACGTGTTGAAAAAAGTCTTGTGCTTGTTCTTTGAAAGTTCTTTTGGCTGGCATCGTTTCAGGCTCGCTGGGATCCTCAGAAAACATATCAAAGTTAATGAAATAGCCAGAAGCAGTTCTGTCAATGGTTGAAATTGCATTAGGATTCGTTGAAATTGCTGGAACCAGTGGATCACTTGCTACGTTGGTGTAGACCGGTGTATCAGGACGAACTGTTATTTGGGTTTCAAGAGGAATGAGTTCCATAGCATTGTTGCTTAGTCCTTCATTTCTTTCTGTTGGATTCTCAATGGTGATGAGTCTTTCAGTTTGAACCTCTTGGATAGTAGCTAGAGGAGTGCGTCTGCTACTTGGTCGGAGTTCACATGGCCTACTGTTTAGTATCGGCCACATAGTGTGCTTTGATGAGGTCGATGAACACAAATCTTTTCTCCTTTTTACCAGCAAGTACTGTTCTTGATCCGTGTATTGCTAGGACAGGTACTGGTTGTCTGTAAGAAGGCCCAAATTCCTTCTTGTCCGCAATCTTTTCTCTTACTAGATTCCCAGCTTTGAAATCCAGACAGGCCTTGCTGGGATGGCTGGATTATCCCCAGTGGTGGTTGGCTTCAGGAAAACGTTGCTTTGTTTCGATCTTAGTTTATTTAAGTACTGTAAAACAGCCAAACGACCTTTGATATCAAATGGTTTATTTTCCACCACTGTGCCTTTACATTCGAGATCAGGAACCCACATTCTTGTCCCGAATAGGACCTCATATGGAGTGACACCCTCTAGAGAACTTCTTGGCAAATTGTTTAATGAGCGTTGGACCCCATAAAGATGTTTAACCCACCCATCACCCGAACCTAATACCCTAGCTGTTATAGACCACTTTATGTCCCGGTTTTTCCTGTCGACAACCGAATTTCCCTCAGGATGGAATGGAGAGGAGTACTGCAATGCAACGCCCAAACTGGCCATGGCTTCTTTGTAAGCCTGAGAGCTAAACGCAGGGCACTGGTCAGAATGTAGTGTGCCAATTGCGTGTGTGCCGATAGAGACTCGCAAATCCTTTATAACAGTTTGAGCATCAGCCGAGCGCTGAGGCCACATCCATAGGAAACTTGACTTGTTTGTGGGATTGCATTCCAAGAGGACGCCTGCATGTGGATAGTCTAATGCTGTCTAACAATGGTGTCTGTACTGGGCAAGCTACTTCGCCGCCTGGTGTTTGGTGGCGTTCTGCACTGCAATCTCTATTGCAGTCTATGCAGTTATTGATAAAGATGTGAATAAGTGTATTCATTCCAGGCCACCAGTACATCTCTTTTAATGTCAACATTGTTTTAGAGATCCTCTGATGTGACAGACCCTCCCCCAGATGTGCTTCATAAATCAAAGCTGCTCTACGTTCCATGTTTGGAATTACCCTATCCCCCACTCCAGGGATTCGAGCAAACGGAACGTTGTTCGCATCAATTATATACAAGTATTTGAGTGCCTTTGCTTGAAGCATTGACAGCCAACAATATCTCACTGTCTATTTTCGTTTTTGAATAAGTGATCGCAGCTACGGAAGCCGTTTGCATAGCCCCCTTCATGGCTTCGTCAGTCAATGAATTCCCTGCAACGTGAACGCCATCACGTTGATGACTCAGCGTGTGTATCACGTGAGTGTTTTGTAGTCCTTTTCGCAACTGAACTACTTGTTCCCAAAGTGTTTTATGCTTGATTGTGCACCCTTTTGCATCTTTGAAACCATTTTGAACCCAATTCTGTAAATATTCATTATATGATTGAACACAGTAAAAAGAATCACACACTATAAGTGTGGGGAATTCGCGATCCGTATTTTCAAGTGCCAATTTGAATGCTTGTAGTTCAGCTCGCTGAGCTGTACAATCTCCTAAAGAAAGTGTTTTAGTGGCCATCGGTCGGAATTTTCCATTGCGCATACGACCTTTAATGATCGCGCAGGCTGCACTGTAAGCTTGCTTTCTCCCCGTAGCGGTTTGTGCTGATCCGTCAGTATAAATTATGAATTCATTATGGTCAAGAGGGAGAATCTCAATAGGCAGAGGACATTCGTGTTCGTACTGCAGGAATGCTTGTGTTTTTAAATAAGGATCAAAAACATATTCAACATCTGTTGCAGCAAGAGAATTAACCCATTGTATCCATCTTGGATGTAAAGCTTTTGCATTTGGAATGCTCGCTTTTGTTACCGCCTCCAAGGCTGGCATTGGAGTCACGACAATAATGCGTTTCCCCTGAGCTAGAGCTCTTTCTTTTGCTACAGCGGTTTGAACTGCTGTCAGAATTTTCTCTGTTGAAGTGAATCGCATTTCCGCTTGTGTGTACAAATGTGATTTGTATGCAATTGATACTTTTTCACCTTCATTAAAAGTTAAGTAGGTGAACCCGCATTGACCCGAAATTATTCGGATCACTAAATTGCGTGTATTTACACGTGTTTCTTAGTGATTTATTGCAAACAAGTCAGTTTGTAGTGAACGCAGGATTTCTGTGCGTTCCTGTGTCCAATCTTTGATTTTGAAATCAGGTTTGATTAGTTCGTAGAGAGGTTTAACCCTTTCTGCGTAATTTAGAATGTAAGTTCTTCCAAAATTCAGGAAACCTAGAATCGACTGTAAATTTTTCATCGTTTTTGGAGGTTGGAGCAGCGCACATTTTTCTAAAAAATTTGCTGCCTTCACTTGAAAGTTCATATCCTAGGAAAAGGACATTGAGATGGGCAATTCTAGATTTTTTCAAGTTGAATTTATAGCCCTCAGAGGCGAAACCCAGTATAATGGTGTTCACCCTGTTCAAGTGCCTATCCAGGTCATCGTCTGTCAGATAGATATCATCGACATATGACAATGCCCCGTCATCATAAATTTTTAGTAACTCTGTTGCTCTTGCTGAGAATAACCCCGGGCTGTTCTTGAACCCTTGTGGGAGTCGAAAGAAGTAACGCTGGGTCCCCATTATTGAGAAAGCTGTCAAGTACCTCATTTCAGGTGCTATGTTTTGACAAAAGAAACCATTTGAAATATCCAATGTGATTTTATATTTTTTACACACAATGTTATTCATTAATGCTGTGCTGTGTGCATTTTGTACTGCAAATGTCTTAGAACAAGTGTTCAGGTGTCTGTAATCCAAAACTAGACGATATGTGTTTGGAAACAGGAAACAAAGGATTGTACATTGATGAGGTGCATGTTTCAATCACCCCTTGGTATTCAAGTTGATTGAAGATCTCCCTGACCTGTTTTTTAGCTTCTTGCTTAATTGGGTACTGCCTTTGTGCAGTAGGTTGACATTTTAATTGGATTTTATGGTGAGGTGAGTCCTCATCCCATCCTACATGATCTTTGTATAATGCAGGGGCCTGGGCTACTGCCCATTTCCTGGCATAAGTATATTTTAAATGTATAGGAACATGGTTGGAAAAGGCTGGCATAATGATGTCTTCGCCATGTGGGCACCCCCTGACAAATTCCGGAGGCCAGTCTTTTTCTGCTAGAAGTATATCATAACCCCTTGAAAGCTTCTCCCAAAAGAGTGCTTTCACTTTTCTTGGTATGTCTCCCTCCATCCGGAGTGTTATTTCATATAACTTTTGTGGAGAACTAACCCTGGTGTCTACAGTTTCAACTGTTATGTATTCATTCAAGTCCACTGTCTCCAGAAGTTCCTTCAGGTTTTTGCGAGCTATTGTTACTTCTGCTGCACTGTCCAGCATTGTCTGAGCCCATTCTCCGTTCTTGAGTTGTGTCCTCAGGATTTTCGACATGTCTGATCTTCAGACCTGCTACCTTTTTCTTGGTGAATTGAGGTTTTGATTTGTTTTTCTGAACATGTTGATCGTCTCTGGACTTCATGCGTTCTTCTTTGTGATCTGACCGTCCTCTTCTTTAGGATTTCTGTGAAGATGTCTGAAAGGTACTGTTGCGGGGATTCTGCTCATGCACAGAACTATGCACAGGAAACCAGGACCTCAGTGAATTGTGGTGTACCAACAAACTCACCTCAGTACCCAGAACCCCAATCCGACTAGCATCAGTGTCTCATTTGTTCTCCGTATCATCTCGAAGCTACCAATGATTAGACAACCCAGAACAAGCGACTTAGAGTACTCTCAGGAATGGTGAGAATCAGAAACGCCTTTTCGTTATTATTCTCATATCAGTCCACAACAAGAGTAATCAGAGACACAGAAAAGTTTAAAATGTTTATTTTTAACTACGTGCTCTAAGGTGCAGTACTTTGGCTAACATAAGCAGACAAATTATTAGAAATAAAACCATCAGCATTGTTACAATTCCATAGAAAATGAAGGGAGAAATCATATTAAAAATGATAGTGGAAAACAGATCCTATAATACCTTGTGAACCACCCTCCCTTGGCTAGTAAACTAGTTTTATAAAGTAATAGAAGGTCTCTAGGTTTGAATGGGGAACCCCATACCTCAAAGATCAGTTTAGGTGAATCACATCACAGGATCAGCTCTGCTCTCTGTGTCTGGGAAGGTTTTCTCCAAGTGCCTCAATCATGCATGCAAATGCAATATTAAAGGCACCCGAGTTTCAGATATTTGCAGCTGTGTGCTTGTTGTGTCTAGAGCGTGGGCCGTTCAACCTGAATTCAACAGCATACATTGTTATTTGACCTTGATGGCTTCCTGCACACAGTGTTCAGACTAAGGTCGCGGTGCACGTCTAGGGATGTGAACAACAGACTGTTCTCATGTGAATAAAAAGCAAGCAAGCAGTTTTACTTGTAATAACAGCTACCTGTAGTGTTGTGTGCAAAAGCAGCAAATGGCGTTTAGCTTCTAAAGCGCTGATGCTAACATAGCAATGTGTGCACATAAAACCTTGTCTCCACTACAGTACGAGAGGAACGTGTATCAGTATCTTGATACCTGTCAGTTTTTTTTCAAATTATCCCTATTCCTGAGGTTATACCTCCTTTCACAGGGCTCCTTTTGAGGAGACCTACCTCGAGATTGAGAACGTTTCTCTTTTGAATGTGTTCCCACTTCTTTTTAGAAGATGTAGGATTGTGTTTAATTGAATCTTTTTCAGGACCCTCAGACAGTTGTGGTTTAACTGGTTTCCCACCTAAACTGTCTGCCTAATTCTTCATAGGATTTTTCTATTATTCTGGGTAGTTCATGTTGATGTTCTGTTACATCAAATTCCCTTAATTTCTGGTGGATCGCCACTGATGCTGCCTCCCCTTTAATATTAGATAATATTATTGTTGAGACCTGGTCAAAGTTTTTCAGTAATTTCATACCTAAGAACACATGTGTCTTAGTATAGATGGCAGCAAAGACTGTGCCCCAAGTGGTGCAGTCTTCCAGATGTGGAGTGATCCCCATTGGTAAACAGATTGTTAGGATTCTGTGTTTCTCATAAGGGCTAGTATTGGGAAATACTGCTTCGATTTGAGTAATCTTTTGAGCTATCCAGAATGGAATTTGTTCATGTTTTGTGGGCATTTTACCCATGACTGCATGTAAAGTCTGTGGAGTAATTTTTAGTGTATTCCCCTGAGGAGGGGTTTGATTTGGAATGGTTATTGGTGGTTGGACTGTTAAAGTCCGCATTACATATTGTACTAACTGTCTGTAAATTTTTATGAACTATTTTTGTTGAGTGAGTAATTCATTGTCTGACATTATTTCAATGTCAGGATGTGCTGTGTAGCTGGCTAATATCGGCCACGTTGCTCCTGGTCTACCTAGTGGACCGAGCCAGGTAATGTGATTGTAATGTTTTAGGGCGCCTTTAAACCAGAGCTAATGCTCCTGGTATGTGAGTGGAATTTCAATATCCTCGAAGGGAATGTATTCCTCTGGTGGTTCATCTTCTTTGAAGAAGTGAAACATTTTTGTTTCTGGGTTTGATTCTGGGAATGTAATCCATGAATAGAATACCTCTGTCTGAAAAGATTCATGTGCCTCTATCACAAAAACTGCTCTACCACCTCTTGGTGTTAGGCCGTGTTTTATAAGTTTTAGAGTGATGGCTCTCCTTAAATTTGGATGGATGTTTATTACACCCTCATCGGTTTCATTTAAACCTGTAGTATTAAAGGCTGCTACGACTTGGTCAGCTGCAGCCTCTGTATTATCCCCATTTTGGGACATTGTTTTTGGAAAAATGTAGAACAAGTTTCAAGGAAACAAAGATAAGATGCACAATATTTTGGAACACTGTATCCTTCAACGTTGAATAAACCAAACAGCTAATACATAGGATTTTAGTCCTACTCAGCTATGGCAGATATTATCCCTACCCACTTCAGACGTCTTATGGAGTATTATGAGTGGGGGTCTCTGAGAAAAGCACGACTGAGTTACTTCAGTATCTAGCGTTAAATTAGTGCCTTACCAAATGTTGGGCGCCATGTAGTGTAGTTCCTATTTCCCTTATAGGCTCTGCGCATTGGAATAATATACACTATAGTTTTTGCATAGGACTGAGGTCAGTATGCTCCTATCGAGTACATTAAACTTAATAACTTGTGTGTGTGCCAGCTAACTCAGAGGTCATTAGAAACTTCTTGAATGAACAAGAATGGATTAGTTTCTGACAACCGCATAAACATGACAACTTTGTTTCCCTTAGAATCGCAACACGTCTCAGATTCGTGGAAACAATAGATAACAGTTTCACTCAGTCGATCGTGCATGCTTAGTTTCTCCAGAGTTACACAGAAATAGATAGACGGGCGTTTCAATAAAAGGGTTTATTGAACAGTCTTGTTTCTCGTGTAAGAGATATGAACTGTTACAATCATTAGACAGTAAACAAGATATAATACGCACAGCGTAAGCAGTAAGAAGAAATAATACTGCAGTAGTCTTTTAGCTATGACACATATTCATATATACATACATAAATAACACAGGCTAAAAAGTGAATACTCATATGATGCTCCTAAAATAGTCCTACCCCGGTGTACCGAACCTAAGTTTAGTGCGAGGTAAAAGTAGGTGCTGTTTTCTATAGTATGGTATATACTAAGTTTAGTATGCCAAGTGTCCCTCTAGGTTCTAGTCGGCTCCATACCTTTAGAATGAGCGAGGTGGGAATCTCTATCCGGGTCTCAAACTTTAACACCCCGCGAAGTCAGTCCGAACACTAAAAGCTGGATTCTCTGCGAGCAGGGATGACAGCGTCTGGTCAGTGCATCAGGCCGGTATATGGTGTCTTCCGAACTTTCCATGGCGAACCGTGCAGTCAAGTCATGCTGAGTCGTGCCATGGTTTGCCATGGTAAGGGAAGGCATATTTATACCTGGAAGGTGCTTAGGAATGCTAGCATTGACATAAAGTCGGGCAGAGGAAGACGTCATGGATGAACCCCTAAGGAATAGTTGTTCATGCATAATAGATGAGTTCTTGGAGAAATCAATAATCCTAGCTAGGGAAAGTCCCGTTCGGCTTAAGGGTCTGCTTTCTAAGAACTCGTTGTGATGTGGGATGGACGGATGTAGGTGACCTTTCTGCCCTGATGAAGTTCCTTTAAACGGAACGAAACGCGTTGGCTGTTTTTACATGTTATATGAAGGAGAATAAAGTACCACAGTGAACCAATCCATTTTCACGTGACTGTGACTTCATACCTGGTGCCACCTCCACTTCTTTCCATTTGTTTTCTCTGGTTTTCCAGTGGGATCCAAACACAGCAGATCTCGGAGTTGCCTGGCACAGGAAACGTACTAATATGGGACTTTGATATTGATGTGCGCTTTATCAGTCGGCTGTGTATCTTTTGTGTTTGGATGTAGGTGACCATGCCTGTATTTGGTTAGCATGGCTAATACCTAAATAAGGACTGGGTTTCTATACCTAAATAAGGGCAATGTGAATTGTGCCTATATAAGGACATGATTCAGGGAAACCTATATACGGGTATCTAAATCGAAACACAACAGAACCTTTCCACTGCTTCTTGACAATCACCTGGAAATGCCATACTGACAACTCTGGTCATCCAACAGTACAGCTTGTGGATATCTCTTGTCTATTTTTATGGACACTGCAAACAATTTGAATGTTGCTCTGGGCATTCCTAGTGGGTGATTATCTGCCTCTGGAGTTCCTCTCTGTGTCAGTTGAGACTACCCTGAGAATGTGGAGCTGTGTGGATGAAGTGCTCCTCAATAAAGAAGATTTAAACCCACATTGAAGCTTCAAGATTGGATCTTTACAGTGCCAACGACGGGCCAAGAGCACCTCAACAACATTCAAGAGCTTACAGGCATTTTGTCTTTAAAGGAGCGAGTGACTTTTGTGTCCTGATCCTTTATGCAAGCCTCCAACACCCTTTTCAGCACTATTAAAGACTCTGTGCACTGAGGATTGTTCTACCTGCTCATTTAAAACATGCTTTTAGTCATGTTTTTTGCCACAACTTTAGCAGCTTCATGCGCTCTCTTTGACCTATTGTTGGAAGATCAATCCCAGTCTTAGGCATACTGCCGCATAAAACCAGTTTCTCAGTGTATTTTATGCACTTTCTAGAGTATTTCAGGACAATTTCAATTACTAAGTTGCAGTTCCAAGTTTGAATTTCAAATTACGTTGTCGGTGCCGCGAGCCTCGCTTGGGCGCTCCCACACTCTCCGACCCCTACTATGATGTCTCAGTGCTCCAGCACTCGCTACAGTCCTTCATCAGAGCCGCATGTCTTCGCCCAGCATGCAAATCTCAAAAATGGCCTGCTCACACTGCTGCTGGCCATAGTTAGAGGATACAGCAGAGATCTCCAGCGCAGAGCACTGCACAACATTTTTGGCAGTGACCTTATCTCAGCACAGTGGATTTTGCTAGCGGGATACTCACACTACTGCTGGCCACAGTTGGAGTACATGGCAGAGCTCTTCAGGGCAGTTCGCTTCACAGGATTTTCGGCAGGCTCTTCATCTTCCTCTACTTCATCCACCAGAGAGTGGCTGCTAGGCTGCTGACCGTGATTCCAACTTCTCACTTCCTCCGGTATTCTCAGTGCTTAACATCTAGTTCGCCAACCTTCCTGTCTTTAAGGATTTCCCTAAAATGCAGAATGTTGTTCTTCACCCATTTGTTCTCCCCTCACTAGGAGACCCACCTATTAAGTGGTCTAAATGATAGAAAACGTTTGGGCATTATGCCAAAGTATGTGGATCTAATCTCATTTGGGGCTTCTGTGGAGGAACGCATCAGGGATCAGTTCATGCTGCAATGCCGCTCTGATAAACTCAAGGAAGAACTTTGGTTGAAGGATGATCCCACCCTGACTCAAGTGATTGCTATAGCAAAACAAATTGTGTGGTAGTAATAGAGAAAGACATCAAACCTCTGGTTAGCAAAGTAGATCTGCAAGTTGAGGAGAACAAAAATAAAATGCCTCAACCCGTTCAGACTAGGGTCAAAGGGGTGTGTTACTGGTGTGGAAACATAAGTCATTTTGCTCCTTTAAAAAATTTACAGCTATGATGTTGTTTGCAAACTGTGCAATAAGAAAGGACATTTTGCCTAGTGCTTTTTATGAAACAAAACATAGGGAAGGCTGAGGATTCATCTTTAGATTCAGTTTCTGAGTGTTGAAAACTTCATTTTGACTGTTTCCATTGAGTTAGAAAAAAGTATCCCAAAGACATAATTTCGATTGATGGGCTATGCATGGAAGCACTGGTTGACTTGGGTGCTTGGCTCACGCTGGTGTCTGATGAGGCTTTTGACATGAAGCTTAGAGCTAAAGTAGGTTTGAAAGAACCTGATGTTATCACAGGTGAATATTCGAAGCTGACATAGGGTATCAAAGTAAGAAAATCCAGGGAAAAGTGTATGTGCCTGTCAAAGGGAACAGTGTCTTGAGTTGGCCACAGGAGAAAGATCTGGGTATTCTTTGGACCCTAATGCCTCATCTCCCATTACATTGAGAGAAGATTACATCCGAGATATACAGAAGACCCATGTACAGAGTCTTGAGATTGTGACCACTGCTTGAGATTTCAAGAACAAGTTTGTGAATGATTTTCCATACGTTTTTGAAGAAAAACTGTGGTGCCTCAAAAGGGCATGCCCATCAGATAAGGGTGAAAGATGACTCCATTGCCGTCACTTGTAAAGTTAGATCTATACCCAGTTCCATGAGGAAACCACAAAGAAGGAGCTGGGGCGTCAATGTGATGAAGGAGTCAAAGAGTTGGTGGAAAGCTCTAAATGGTGGCTCCGATTGTAGTAGCAGGCAATCAATCAGGAGAGATCAGATTGTGCATGGATCTGAGGTTCTTGAAAAAGTGTGTTGTGAATGACCACTGTCCTCTGTCCAGTATTAATGAGATGGTGACTTTATTGCATGGAGTGCAATTTTCCACCACTCCAGATAAGATGGTCGCATACCACCAGATATGGTTGCATTCAGACTTGATTGATCTCACTACTTTCATTACTCCTTTTGGCACATACCGGTATGCGTGCATGCCTTTTGGGCTACTGTCAGCTGCAACAGTATTTCAAAGAATAGTGTACTTGTTATTTAGTGGGATGGAAAGTATGGAGTGTTTCCAGGGTGACATATTGATTCTTGGGGAAATGTTGGAAACACATGATTTGAGAGATAGGCAGGTTTTGGATGTGTTGAAGAAAAAGAGTTTGATTCCCAAACTCAATAAGTGCAAGTTTGGTAGGCAAGAAATTGAGCACTTAGGACTCAGTATAAAGAGTGATGGAATGTGTCCCATAAGGAATTAGTTTCAAGTATATTATCATTGTGCAGTCTATCTAAGAATGAGGAGTTAATGTCCTTCTTTAGGATGGTGGAATTTCATGTTAAGTTCATCCCGAATCTAGCATCAAGGACAAGCAGGATGAGACTGTTGCTTAAGAAGATAGAAGAAGTTTTGTGGCGTGAAGAGTGCGAGAGGGAACTTGTTGATGTGAAAGGCAGTCTTGAGAGTGCCAATTGATTGTAATGTTTTGATCCCAGCAAGAGGTGTTTCATAATGACTGATGCTAGTGCAGTTGGATTGGGTCCATAGTTGCTTCAAAGTGATTGTGACAAGAGTGATGAGACTAATGGAAATGATTAGCGCACCATGGCACATATGTCAGGATCTCCACATGGGGCTGAGTCCAACTACTCTACCATACAGAGGGAGGCTTTGAGTGTGTTCTGGGCTATAAAGAAGTTGAGACATTTTGTGTGGGGAAAGCCTTTCACCATATCGACAGATTACAAACGTTTGATGAGGTTTTGTCCAGAAAGGTTCTGAATACTGTTTTAATGCAGGTAAGTTAATGGATAGGGGGACTGCAAAAGTATAGTTTCAAAGTTTGGTATGTACCTGGGTCTCGCAACAAGCTTACAGATTCTTTATCTAGGCTGAGTATAGTCAAGGAGGAAGAAACAACTCATCAGAATGAACAAGTAAAAGTGTGTGTGGTCTCTGAGGTTACCTTATCTCAAGAAGAATGTCAAGATGCACTTTGCGAAGATTAGGTATTACAGAAAGTGGAAGAGTCAATACGAAGTGGATGGAGTTTGGGTAAGAATAAAGATGCTGATTTGGAACACTTTTGGAAAGTGAGACATCATTTATCATGGGGCAACGGTGTCATTTTGTATGGAACAAGATTAGTGGTGCTGGTATCTCTTAGAGAAAGAGTAATAGGATTAGCACATGAAGGACACCCTGGCAGAAGCAAAACCAAAACAAAAGTCAGAATGGACTATTGGTGGCCTGTAATAGATGTACAGATTGAAACGTTGGTCAGAGAGTGTTTGGATTG
Organism: Triturus cristatus; assembly: GCF_964204655.1. Taxonomy (NCBI): domain Eukaryota; kingdom Metazoa; phylum Chordata; class Amphibia; order Caudata; family Salamandridae; genus Triturus; species Triturus cristatus. Next base: position 937,458,341 of record NC_140587.1, on the reverse strand, counting down.
TACCAGGAGTGACAAGGTGTGTAAGGTGAGGTGTACCCTCATGGAATTTAGGGATCTCCCAAGTAAGCCCAGGGAAGTGGTTGCTTTGAATATTTTGGGACCTTTATATGACAAGGGATTATGTAGTTACATTCTGGTTCTCATTGAACAATTTTCTCGTTGGGCTGAAATAGGAGTTGTGGGAGGAACAGAGAGCAAGAGAATAATAGATTTCATGAGTGAAATTTTTAACAGAGACCCAAGTAAATTCTGAGAGATCATGGACCTCAATTTGTGTCAGGTTTGATGGAGAATTTTCTGGTTCAGAAAGGCATAACACATATTTTGTTTTCCTTTTACCACCCTGAAGGCAATGGTACAGTGGAAAGACTTAACAGAGTGAGAAAAGAGTTTGTGCAATTGGAAAGGTGTGCAGGGAAAGTTGGAAGGAGGCTCTGAAGAAGCTTTTATCAGCACATAGGGTTTCACCACGTTCAACAAAAGGAAAGGTACAATTTGAACTTTTCAGAGGCAGAAAGACCAACACAGAGTTGTCACTGGGATGGATGTGTTGGGGTAAAAACAGCAGCCTACAATGGGAATCTGGAAGTGGGTTTCCTAACGAGTTAAAATGTGTGAGGGATTGCATATGTCATTTGGATGTGAGAAAAGATGGTGCACATCTTTAGTTCAGTGTGGGGGATATGGCAAAAATTAAATGTCCTGTGAGATCACAAGGGTGGTCAAAGTACTCTTATTTATGAAGAACTTTGAAAGTGTTCCATAATGCAGTCAAAGTGGATGACAGGAGAATTTGGAACCTTATCAGATTTGTGTCTTACAAGGGGAACATGTCTTAGTTTGGAATTGAGGATGATACATTTTCTTAATTAATTCTATCCATCGTTTTTAAGGTTATTATGTGTGATTCTTTTTTTTCTTCCTAGTGTTCTATTTTGATAGGGGAGAGGTGTGTGGTAATCTCTTGTCTATGTTTACGCAGACTGCAATGAATTGGAATGTTGCAGTGGGCATTCCTATTGGGTGACTATCTGACTCCGAAGTTCCGCTCTGTGTCAGTTGAGACTACCCTGGGAATGTGGAGCTGTGTGGATTACCTGCATTTAAATAAAGAAGATATAAACCCACATTAAAGCTTCAAGATTCGATCTTTACACAGCTTCCATGTCACGGCTCGGGTAGCTCAGGAGGCAAGGTAGTGTGTACCCATCTGTAGTGGAATATGTGTGACCTCACTCTGCTTTCCTTATCCTTGCACTTGATCAACTGGTAATCACTCATTTTAACATATGAAATTTACCTCAGATTCTAGCAGAACCCCTTGCACACTGCACTATCTTTTTAAAAATTGCAGCAGCTCACACCTTAGCCAATGAACTCACTGTGAATGGTGCCCTAGGCCAGGAACCCAAAGTTCGATAAGAATTCTTCCATGTGACCCTTCAGTAGCGTGTATGCAGCCTGTACTATTTGGCATTGCTTTGCAGGATAGCCAAGATTAGTGCACACTACAACTGTGCCAAATCAGATAAAAGAGGAACGAGGTGGCATATGAGGAATTCACAGATGTATTCCAAACAGAAAAGAGTCATCCTCCTTGAACAAGCTGCTGAGGGTATACGTGCTGTTAGTTCATCCTGCTGCCATCACAGTATGTCACATTTGACACATGTGCATGAATGTATTCCTGATATTTCTACTTTGGATTCATACCTGTGTGCTTGGGAAAACAGAGTCCTGGTTTAATTCATATCCTTCAATCACCTGGGGTCCTCAGAATAGGCAGGAGGCCAAAGTCCTGCACAAGCAGCAGCAAAATGTGGGAAAAGTAAAAACCAGTGTACTGCCCATTATCCCATCGAGAAGGGTTGGTGGCCAGGAACTGAAAAGTGCCTTTTGATCTTTAAGTGAAATAAAGTCTTTAGTTTATCTGAGTGCAATAAAGAGAAATTGGACAACAAAAAAGAAGTAGGTGTACTGAGCTCCACAGAACCTTTTTCCACCTTCAAAAAATAAAAATATATTTAAATAATTCTTTGTCAACGTTACTTCCCTTCCTTCACCATATTAGATACTTTTCCCCCTGACAATAAGGACCCTAGACAACTAACAAAGTGTACCCCAGAATGTAACTTGAAAGTTGTTCTCTTCTTATTTCACATACACTTTTATTTAATGGTGCAAATTTACTAGATTTCATCAGCAGCATTTAGGGAATTGACAATATGTTTGAGATCACTGCACTTTACATCAGATACAGAAAATAACTGACTGCATCTTCTCTATCAGAAATATATTATTCAACTCTTTACTAAGCAACGAGATAGTCACTTACCTAATAATTTTCTTAGAATCTTTGGCTGTCTTTGTGGTGGCAGATGGATGAAGAAGTAGTATATTGGTGCCCCTGAAAGAATGCCAGCTAACCCCACCATAGAATCAGCAGTATCGCTGTACAGTGGAACCACAACCAGGCACACGCTGCAGATACAGTACACAACTGGGAAACAGAGATTCAGCTGAAATGAAACATTATGAGTTAATAGCTCAACAGGTAAACATGGTCTCATCATCTGCAAGGAGCACAGGGAACAGGCTTAAATGCAGGAAACCACAGCTTCAGTTTCATTCTTGAAGCAGGAATCATAAAATTGGAAGACAGTTGTGATGGAGTAACCCGTCCGCCAAGATCTAAATCAGCCCCTAAGTGAGGTCCCAGGCTTTAGTGCTCCAGATTTCAGTTTTTGAGTTCAAAAAAGCAAAATGGAAAAAATTAAAGGAAGGACAGGGCACTGGATTTTAAGAGGCACAGGGAATGAACATAGAAAGAGAGATAATGAAGGAAAAAATACTAACATTTGCCTGTCTGAGAATACTGTAGCGTCTAGATGGGCTCCTTTGCCTCAGAGCCAAGCTAAGCCTGCATCGGAGCCTCACAGACAAGCCAAGCAAATTGTTAGAAAGTGATTTATTAGTTGGGGTGGATGGCAGCCCACCACAAATAATAAATACATTATTCTTGTTAGTTCTAGTAAAGGTTTCAGTAATTTAAACCTGAGAGTTATGTCACAGAATGCGCAAGCTTAATTTAAGAAAATATGAAAAACATTTAGACTATCAAAACTGTTAAAAAGTCAAAAACACAACATAATAAAAAACAACCTCCAATTTATAAAAATAGAGACTATTTCAATGAACAAAATGTCATGAAACTGAAAAAAAATCCAATAAGGGAAACTAAAGATATGAAATTTTAAAGTTTTAAATAAAAATAGGACCAAAAATTGCAAAGTACCAACTGTGAGCAATTGGTCAAATTAGACCAGGGACTAAGATAAGATTTGAGTCTGACCACAATGTAGCGCTTGTCAGATACAAGGCCCAGGTTCGTACCATTGGAAAAGTTACCTCCTGAAGTTGTTAGCCTTCAGTGAAAGCAGCAGTGGATTGGTGCTGAGACAAGGGGCTCAACGTTGATGGATTCCAGTGTTGAGATGTTGCTTAGGTGAAACCGTTGGCCTAGGCAGGAGACGCTCTGGCAGAAGAAGTTCAGGTTTTCATTACTCAGAGGTCTCCGGAGTTGATCGGGTCTCCTTCGACGGTGGCGCCACAGCTTGGAGTGGGCTGGCCTGCCACGGGTGAGCACTGGACGTTTTAAGAAGGAGGCATCGTATTGGGCTCTGTTTTTGTGCTCTGGCCTTTTTGTGCCATGCCCTGGCAATACCGACTGGTGGATAGGCCTAACAAACAGAGTCACACATGGCTACGTGAACCACACGTAACACTTCCCTCATGAAGCAGAAATCTGAAAAGTCAACCGGAAGAGAAGGGCCCGGGAAGTTTTCAAAACAAATCCAGGCCCTTCATTCTTCCATTCTCTGCTCAATTCATGCAATGAGGCTACAGTCATTTTGGACCCTCCTGCAGCTGCCTTGCTTTATTTCCTGTGGATCCGACCTTTCTTTTGATGCTGGATGTGGTGGTGTTGGAAACCGGACCACAATCTTCTCCTGGACAGGCATTGTAGCAGATTAAGTTTATCAACAGGAGGTACTTGGATGGGACTGGCCTAGTTTATGTTATGCTTTCACGAATGCAAAACTACTTCGCAGTGGGGCACAGCAAAGTTCAGGAAGGTGTGCGTTCTATGGCACAATGAGGGACTCAAGAACATCTACAGCACACACACTCTTAAAGTGCATACAAACTTGTGCAGTGCCCTCTCTTGCACCAGTATGTGTGCCAGGGCAGTGGAGACAATGTGCATATATGGCACTTCTGTCCTTTACCCGAGAAAGGCTAGGCTTCTGTCTATCAGTGCACAGCCAGGAATGCGGCCGAGAGGCACAGCAGGACAGACGGCCACCCATTAATGGCCTAGGGGGCTGTACTCACTGATTGGAGAGCATCACTTCAGGTCATGATGTAGCACATACAGTCTTGTCCTTCACCACCATAGAGTCTCCCTACCGTAATAGCACAACAAATCAGACTCTGCACCTCTGTGCATCTTCCAGTGGCATAACACGAATGATGTTCCGCCCTAGAGGAGGTGGTGGGAGTCTCCCATACCTCAAAGATATTCATTAGCCTTGCAAGAATGGCCTTCCCCGGATGGGCTGTACCTGTCCTGCACTGCATGGCCTGACTGGGTCTGTTGGCACCTTGCGCAAACCAATAAATACTTACCTATTTGATATCCTTTTTTACGATGAGCAAGATTTACAATTTTTATGGAATCAATACTTACCTTTGACTGATTGTGCCTGTTGTATTCCACATATTATGTCATTTACTTGCTGCATTTTTCACCCCCTTCTTCTTGAGTATAAATAAAGTGAATTATAGTTCTAGTCCGACAGCCGCATATTTCCTGGATCTCTGTCTAACTAGACTACACTTTTAAAGATCTAAAGCTGTGTACTCTGCAGAGGCCTTGAAACAGATGAGGAAGACACCTAGGGATGGGTGTGATACTAATTCAGCATTACCTATTACGTCCACCACGCCCCTCTTATTCACGTCTAAAGTTGAAACAATATAGTAACCCTCAACCTAGGCCCTCATTCCGAGAGTACGATTATTTGAGCAGGTAATACAGCTCCCATTTAAAACTAATACTGCAGGCTGAAGTGTTTACCAGGTGCAGTAACACCTCCCCAGGTCAGCACTTCAGAAAGGGAAGTAATGTGGGACTATTAAATGCTTTATCCTATTAGTAGATGCAATACTCAGAATATTTGCATTTGATCATGCCCAGGTTCTGTTAGGGTCATACAGGCTTCCCGTGTTTGTGGTAAATAAATATAACTGTTAGCATTTCATTATCTTTTGTTCAGTGTGACTTTATGCATTTCTTAACCACATAATTCTAGTTCTCATGATTTAGGGGACACCATCACAGGTTTGCCAATTCCATTTTAGAGACACCCCCAGTTTTTCCATCCCACTTAAAGCCCTGGATGGTGGTGATGAATCTGCGGTTGGGAACCAAGAAGGGCTCAGCGTCGATGGATTATGATTTGAGAGGAGAACATAGCGGTAGCTGCATCAAAGTCAGGCCCACTGGCAAAGCACCCTTGGAATATTGACTGGCAGGTTGGTCCCGCTCCCTCAACAGTTCTCCAGGGAAAAGTTAGCAAAAAGCTTTCATGTCCCACTTTTTTTTAGATTTAGGTAGGAGGAGTACACTATAACACCAGCTAAAGGTTCCAGGACCGAAGGAACTGTACTTGAGGGGTCAGGACTCACTCCTGTAAAAGCCACCAGCAAGGTCCAGGACAGGTTCAGTTAGAACTGTTTGGTTGGGTTCTTCCAGGGCTTCTTACAGCTTTTGAGTTCCTGTACCTTAACAGGAGGTCAGCCAACTGACCCTTGGAGTCCACTTCTTTGCCCTGGATACAAGTAGGAGCTCTCAGGGTTCTCCTCACGGGTCCCAACTGAAGGTCCCAGTGGTGCCACATTCATGCCTGCACTATCCTGTGGGTGGGTTAATCCATTCTTTGTAGTCACTCAAGACCTGTTCTGGGGGCAGCTCCTCTCCCACTCTGATTGGTGCGTAGCCGGTTACAGGGATGAACGGGAGATAGGACCAGGTGTCTGCCTGTGACAGGGTAGGCCTCTTTGATGTTAATTAAGGTTTTGGGCACTGTCCAGACAATCATCCTGTCAGAGGAACAGAACACTGTTTCCTAGGCGGAGATAACTTGATTATCTTTAATAATGTATCCCAGCAATTTCCTATGGAACAGCTAACCCTGCTACAGTGAAAACAGCTTTTGGAGTCTTGTCACTGTAGGGACATGTTTAACATTAGATCTTCACATGCCCTACTTTTAAATACCATGCATCTTGCCTTATGGGCCATATGGTTTACTTAGAGGTGAAGTACTAACATTTGAAAGGAGGGTTTAGGTGCCAGAGCTTTTCCCACCTAAACCAATGGTTTCTCTGAGGCTCCATCACAACGCTGCAATCCTTTCAAACCCTTCACTCAATGCTAGCTCACTGCTTGCCCTCACTGAAGGTTGTTGACATAGGTGGTAACTTTTCCCCCGGAACGAACCTGGTCCTTATATCTTCACACTATACACTTCATCCCGGTCAGCCTGAAAACAAACACTTGACCTGGTCAAGTGCAACCAGTTGACTGTGGCTAACGATTAATGCTGTTTGACACTATTTTTATTTAAAACTATACAAATTCATTTCTTCGGTTCCCCTCATTGACTTTTTGTAGTCTTAGTGTCATTTTGTTCAATAAACTATTCTCTATTTTTCTAAATTTTAGTAGGATTTTAATGGTGTTGTGTTTTCTGACTTTTTAACTGTTTTAGTAATTCTAAAGTTAAGCCTGTCCACTCTGAGCCATAGGTACCCGGTATTGAGCTCAGGTATAAATTACTGAAACCTTTTTTGGACCTAACAAGACTAGTATCATGATTACATATGGTGGACATCCATTGATCCCAACTAATAATGCACTTTCTCACAGGTGGCTTCAAAGATACTTTTTGTTTCATTGTTGCAGTTGGAGGTAGGTACTTTTTCCAGTCTGGCCTACATACAACTTTAGTTTTTCACATGTGCATATCTGCCTCACAATTTCAGTTCCAGGGCTTCTGGACTAATACTTTTTTCAATTATTTGTTTTTATTTTCTTTCTCATCCTTGTGTGTTTAAGCAATGTTTTAATGTTATGGTAATTCAAACCGTATGAAACTTCTCTGGGCACTATTAATAATCGCACAGTAATCTAAATCCCAAAATCTCCCCATGCCGTTCTAAATATATCATTTCCTAAAAAAGCTTTCAGTGTCATCCTAAATATATTTGCCTTCTATGAAACACATGCTCTGTTTATATTAAACCTACATGTGATGGTTATTTTTTTTTTTTTTAAATAAACTTTTATTGCAAGCATAGAGCTGCCACATTTAAATGGTGTCACATTTTTATTTTTTCTCCTTTTATTTTTGTTGCATACGCTTGCAATAAAAACATTCAGAAGAGGTAGTATGCATATCTGAAAGGCTCCAGGGGGAAGGCACTCTTAATTAGATTTTTTCTCTGGAGAAGAGCTATTTATAGAACAATCGATTCTGCCATCTCCTAACTAGGAGATGTTGGAAATGACTGAAGTCCTAAACATCCAAACTTTGTTTTCAGTTTTCAATCTTACCGGGGGCAGCCATTATACAATTCCATTGGCTGATTATCAGGTAATTTTAGTTATACATAAGTTTGGATCCCATGTTCTAAAAATAGCTAATTTAAAGAAAAAACAGATCTCCATGTGAGCACCTTCCACCTGGAGCCCATTCAGACAAGCTTACCACCTGTTCTGAATGAAGGGCACACTCTAAAATGAAGCATGCCACCATTCGTGGGGACAGGTCCCATTTCCTAAAAAGAAACACTTTCTTGGTTAGGCCAGATTTCCATTGTTCTTCTTCAAATACAGATCTCCAAACGTTTTGCTGTTGTAAGTTGAACTTGTAAGGATGAGGAGCAGACCTACTTATGTTCCTCTCACTTCCCTTTTTTTGATATATAAGAAAAGGACCTCTGTGTCTGTGACTTACATGAGAGACCCATTTGAAATGAGGGGTTGACAGTACTTGATAATATCTGACTGTGGACATATCTATATAGTTACATTCACTACCTCATCTCTTTATAGACATGATATGTTATCAGCCAAAGACCTCTACTGACACAAATTCCCTATAGAGAAACTGAGGGGACCTGGTGATGTATTAACACCCATATGCATAACAATTGCAATACACATCTTTTTCACTGAAATATCATGTTAGTAATACACAAGGAAATTACATAGTGGTAGTGGCAACACAATCATACAGTGTGGTCAGGGGCACCTGCTGTGATATGATTTCAGTTCTCCTGCGTTCTTAGCTGGAAACATAGAATCTCATTTAACAAACTCATGGGCAGCCCAACAGCCTGCCACGTCACTGGTGGCTATGGACTCTGCTTATCTGGAAGAGGACTCCCGGAAATATTTTAAGATCCCCACCAGGGCAATCTCTGCGCTTTCAGTGGAGCTGCTGCCATGGAGACTCCACTCATGGTACTGATGCTCTGCAGAACTGGCACCTTGTTAGATGCACTGGATCTGCAATCTGAAAACATACAAATGATGCCTGTGACACATATGGAGTTTTCTCCATGTGTGTGGACCATTGAGCTTTTCCCTTAACGAGAGCCGCCATGATGATTGACGGTGAGGGAAAATTGGGATAGCAGGGGATTATCATCGCTGAGGCCTGGTGCCTCTGTAGCAGAAATCAGCAATGGCCCATCCATGAGGGCGGAGGAGCCACAACCCTCACCTTTTTCCTCAACATAAAGAGTGTCTGTCAGGCCTAGGAAAGGTCAGTCGGACAGACACTCTTTATGTTCAGGTCAAGCACAGAGGTGCTATACATGAACTAAATACACAGGTACCTGGCTGCCTGAGCTAACGTTTGACAGGCTGAACCTGTCACAGCTCCAGTGAGAGTGACTGTTTCAGGCTAGTAAAGAGCTTGGAGGACCTCCCCCCTCATGATGAGGGGAAGTGTCACTGATAGCCTCAGACATAGGCATTTCAGTTTTAAGCCCTGAAGTGCCCAGGGCCGAGAGTCTATCACTGATACGTCGTCACTGAACCCATCCCACTCTGTAATGAGGTAGGAACTGCCGCCTCCTCTCGATCAGCCAATGAGAGGAGGTGGCATTCCCAACCCTCATGGAACCTACGAGGCTTCCCTCCAGCGATGCTGCAGAAGGTAAGTGTTATTTTATTATTTAATGTTTCATGCATGCTTGTATGTGTGATATGAATGGGTGTGTGTGCCACTCCCATGCTCTAATTACCAGCTGACACCGGTAGAATGCCTGGCAAGTCAAGGGTTTATGCCTGCAGAGCTAGGGGAGGCTCAGCCAGTGTAAAGTGAGCACATTTCCCATCTCTTAATAGAGAAGGGGAACAGTGAGTTTGATAGGGCACTGACTATTTTCCCCTGTGCTCCCCACTCAACACAACATTAAATGGCCCCCCTTTGGGCACTATACCATAACAGTTCTTATGTGAAAGCTGTAATGAAGAATGAAAGGAACTATGGTTGAAATCTGTCACTCCCCCTCCCCAAAATAAATAAATAAATAACTACGTAAATAAATAAACAAATAAAACAGATGTTGTTCATACTTTCAAAGGTCTGGGCATATCCGGACATTTCCATCGCAAGTAAATCTGACCAGCAACTGCCAATCCAAGGAACAGCCAATAACTGAAGCTGAAGTAGTGAATGAGTTGATAGATGTCTTTGACACTAAGGAAAATTAATGCCATGCCTCCCTGTCAAAATAAGATAATAATAAAGAGATATCAAAAAGACATTTTAACATATTACTGATGTGTATATTCATGTAATCAGAGAAACACTACTGCAAAACAGTCAGAAATAAAGACATATGGGCATATTATCAGGAGATATATTCAGCTTTTTCGGCACATAGCGCCGAAAAAGCGACGATTTTTTTATCTCAATATCATCAAGGACACGCTAACAAGCGTTCGCGCGTGTTTCCTAGCGACTTTGCATGTCAGCGATCAATATCGCTAATGACATGCAAAGTAGGCGTTCCCGAGTACAACAACATGGGAATCCTCGCTAACATGGCTTCGCGATATTAGCAAGCCATGCAGCAGACCCACGAAGCGATATAAATAGCCGCGCTAATCGCGGTTATCGCAGGAATGTAACGGCTGCTTTAAAAGTGACTTAGGCATACTGATAATGGGAGGTGGATTGCCAGGTTAGGTCCACACTCCCCTATCAGCAAGCCTCACCTTAGCGCTGTGAAATCATCGCCGTATTTCACGCTCTATTCCTGGGAATCAGCCTCTATTGCTGGAATTACATTGTCTGTTAGCAAAACGTTGATAATACGTGGCTAACACGGCGATGTAATCCAGCGATAAAGTAAATCGCGCTAAGCGCGATTTGCGATAATGATCGCATCTCCCCTTAATAATATGCCCCATAGTATTTCCAGAATGCATTATTTTTATAACAGCATTTCTGCTACTATTTTGTCAATGGGAGAGCTATACATTAAAATGAGATCAAATTGCCATGTAATCTTAGAGTTGCACCCTTAACTCTGTGCTTTAAATACTAAAGTTGGGGCTAGAGTGGATTCTGCACATATTCACCTCACTGGTGAATATTTGCAGTCAGACGTTTAGGGAACAAAAAAGGGGGCATCACAATAAGTAGTTAGGCCAAATGTTTGGAACACCCACAAGCTGTATATTTGGGTGCACAAAGAAACGATTGTACTACTTAATATCGAGAATATGAATATCGCGATGCAAGAATATCGCAGACAATATATATCGAAAGGCAAGTGCATTCACAGGAAGTATAGATTTGCTATTCCTAAACTATTTACTATTCCTAACTCCACATCTACATAGCTTCAAGATATATAGACTGTCAAGGTACATATCTGTGGAGTTAGTAACATAAAATCAATACTTACATGCGTTTTTATATTTTTGGTTTCGATATTTTATCTCTATACCATGAAATTCCATCTTCGATTTTCAGGGGTCACACCCACAGAAACATGTTTATGGCCATTGTTAATCTACTGTAAAGAAGAAAGATTGAAGCAACGTGTTTCCAAGGCACGGAAAGGAAGTGATAGGTAGGTTTGTTATTCAAAAGGATGCAGAAGAAGGGATTTCTATATCAAGATCATATTTTTCGGTAGGCGAAAAAATGAAAAGAATTGATATGCAAATGTGAAATCGTCTGTACCTAGTCCTGCAGGAGGAGCCCTTCGAAACATGTACGACTTGTGCGGATTTCCACGTGTGCTCCTTGGAATTTGAGTTAATCCCTCTAAAGTCAGGAATCTGAGCAATTGGAGACTTAAGTGCATGATCCCTAGATTTCTGAATTTTACAAACATGTGTGTCAGGCCTATATGGAATACAACCCTTTAATTAGCAACGGACCGCCCTATTATCCAAATGGGTCCACTTTAATTGGGATTATCTGAAGTTACTCCGCATCCTAAATCGTGGGACATGTTTTAGATGATAAAATGTCAATTTTAAATTTTATGATACGGACTAAACTATTAAGATAAAAAAAATCAGTTTCGCATGTATTCTGTTCGGCATAGAAGAACGGTAGGTAGCACATTGATTTTTACCATTTGTGTTGATTACAAAAGTTCGACTGGATCAATTAAATTGTTGTCCATACGTATTTTGCCTTTTAGAAGTGAAAAGTGAAAAACAAACATCTGTTTCGTTTTGTTCAGTTATTGCGTATGATGAATGTGCAAATTTGGGGAAGCAAAAGCATTCGACACAACTGTATAACCTATTTCTCTGCAAATCAGCCCATTTAATTATAAGGTGTACACTAGGTTTAGTTAAAATTTGCAAAAGATAGTAAACATTCAAAACCTTTTCCTTGGCCTTGATACCCAAAAATATGTTGTCTGCAAGGCCTACATTTTGATACTTCGAAGGAGGTTGGATGACATTTTATAGTACTACTGAATGAGCTACCACTAATTCAGTGGGTGCATGTTCTGAGTGGGGGAAGGACTTACTGTGCATAGTTGGTGTCAAAGGCCTAACAGAGTTCACAAAACATGAGGAGGGCGAAGTCGCCACTCAAGTAGGGCAGATGGAGTAAACTCCCCTCAAAAGGAAGCATGTTAGGTTCCCAAGGCTATTTGGAAACTCACCTTTTTTGGGTGCAATGATGTCTGGGTCCTCCAAGGAAGACCCAGACCGCCCTTACATTAGAATCAAGCAACGTCCATGGAGTAGTAGAGCAGGCCTTGCCAAGACATATGCACCTCACTTTGAGAGGTGCACTTGAGTACCCAGGAGCATGAATGTTGTCAGAGAAAGCATCCACCTTCATGCTAAGAATGCACCATTGTAGAAGTTTAAAGTTGATAATGTTTTGTTCCATATAGGTACCCCAATATAGGCTCAGGTAACATCCTAATCTTTCACCTATATTCTAGCCTACATTACACACATAACGATTCTTGGGGACAGACCTTTTACCCAGATACTACACTGCACACAGAACGCAGGATTTTCCAGAGTAAAAGCCTCATACATTATGCATGAGGATTCTTGGAAACCCAGCAGGACTACCATCTCCTGCATATTAACTGTGTATAAAGTTCATTCCCGACGTCATCCTAAGTCGGACAATGGCACTGCCAGGTAGAACCCCTGGGGACACCTTTGGGTATATAAACATCACATATTGCTGGGATAGTCAGAGGAGAACTAGGACTTCCTTGCCGACACACTGACGCGAGACGCTGAGGCTCCTGCATGCAGATACTCCAGCTCGCAGTGGTCTAACATCCCTTACAGGGTGTCCAACTCGAGACCAAGACGGGGTCCCACAGTCTCTCACTTCAGGTAATGGGGTTGACTTTATCCTAGTGGGATTCTTGGCTTAACATCTACATACATGCTAGGTACACTTAGGTACATCTAGTTAGGATTGCATTGTAGGAGTACGCATTTTTACTGTCATGTATTTTATATACCTGCCTGTACTCATGGTTTTAGCACAATGGTAGAAATCTACCATCCTTTTACTTCCTAGTGCTTCTAATCATTTATATCTGTTTCTGTCTAGTGGTTGTTTCAGCACACCTATTTTACAATATAATAATGACGACTGTTCAATGAATGCTTATTGAGAAAAGTCCACACCGTTTATTCTGTGTATCTCGCTGAGCCGAAGTGAGCACGAGTGACTGAGCAAAAAGTATTGCACTATTTCCATGGTCCTGAGGGATCAGGGTTGTCATGTTCGATAGTTGCCAAAAACTATTCTCTCCTTGGTAGGAGTTTCTAGTGGCACTGTGAGCTAACTGGTATACAGGCTAACATGCCCAGTAGGGGTGTCTAGAATCAGTTTGGCACCAATCTTACAGATCCTATATAGGTTTTATAGAAACTACACAACAATAACTGTAGAAATCGTGATTTAAGTGAGTTCGGCTAACTTAGTTTCTGTCATCTATCTTTGCTGTGATGTTTTACTACACCACGTGATTAACATTACTGTTTCTTTCTCTACTAGAATAAAAATTAAGCAAGTGGAAGGTTCTGAGCGAAATGTGATTTTCTCAAAGCTGAATTTAGCTGTTTCAGACTAAATAACATACTATGTAACCATCATATCCCCATGTGCCTGAAAATGTGACCACAGAATCACATGTACTGTAATAGTGAGTAAATCCTCGAAAGTATTCAGTTGTAAATGTTTTTTTTGCTTGATTCCTATTGGTTAGGAGCATCAGAACCATGCACTAATGTAGCAAATGTATGAACCTTTTGTCTAAAATCCTATAAAAGAGTGCAATTATACGATATAAGGAGGCATCCTTTCCCCGAAGTTAGAAGATGAATCTCTGTCAGTTTTGTCTCCAAACTCACCTGATTTCACAATGGCAAAAGCAGGGGGTATTAATGTACACAAGAATAACAGTGCCTGCAATGTAACGTGCTGTAACTGCGTGCATTCAAGTCCAGTGGTGCAACAGGTGAGGGAAAACCCCTAACACCCTCCCATTAGGAAAATGAGTCCAAAGTACATAAAGTCAAATCCTGTGCACACGCACTCGTGTTATTTTAAAGTTCATCAGCGTAGAAATCAAAGCGAGTCTGGTCTTTCGAGTAAGTGTTCTTGTAATGACCCTCGACTTCTTCAGGGCTGTATGGTTACCCAATCAAAGAATAAATATCTAATTCCCGGTTATATTTCTGACCCGGCTAGATCATTTAAATCCAAGTATTAAATTCCAAATTAGTCAGATTCGTCAATCTTTAAAAATTGTAGTGATTTCTTATCAAGGACAGTGACAATGTGAAAGCTCAGAACGCTTCGCCGGTATTGGGACAGGGATCAGCGTACTCGCTGTCGATCTTGTGGTACACTTTGCCCGGATTCACACAAACAGCGTACTCGCTACAGATTTTAAAGACATACTCGATTCTTTTGGTTTTACTCGCACACGCACTGGCGTATGAGCGTTCACATTGTCACAGTCCTTTATAAGAAATCACTATCGATCAGCAGGTGATACCTGTCTGCACACGCAAGCTCAACAAAGAATCTGTAAGAATTATTGTGAACAAAGAGTTTACTGATATTTACTTTGTTCTGAATATAAAGAGCCATAGATTAGTTCACTTAAAAACCTCGGAGAGTTGCAAATGCACCTTGGTTCATAGTGAAAACCAAATATGATGCAGCCATTGCCAACCTTCAAACTAAGGTTCCCCAGAAAGAGATGACTTGACCCAAGATTTTTAGGACAACACAAGAGTCAAAAGAATCACTGTATGCATACTTTGAGAGACTAATGTAGTTGTACAATGGAACATAGTGGCATGAGTGGCCCACTTGATGAAAACATGGGAGGTTTCCTCACATCCTTTGTGTATGGATTGTGACTCAAGATTAGCTATCAGATACAACAGGGAGTTCTTTGTTGGCAATCGAAGACCCTTGATGAGATTTTGCAGTGCACAAAATATTGCAGTGATACGCTAGAGGCAAATAGAATGGTACAGAAGGAGAAGGTTATCATTGTGCAAAAAAAGTTAGAGCACAGAGGTGGTGCAAGAGGTTTGGGACGATAAATCCAGGGTTAGACCCTGTCAGTAGGTTAGGACCAGAAATGCTAGAAGTTGCCATATTTTACAGAACGAGGGCCTCATTTTTGGGTAATTGGCTTACGGTAGCTCCACAAAGCTTCTTGCTGCGCTGCCCTAAGCCAAAGTGAAAGGGCAGAAATGCACTGTATTTTTGGAATATCGTTCATTCCTGTCCGTTTCCCATGCGATGGCACCCAAGTTGCTACCTAGCACCAACACAGGCACCCTTGAACCATGCATACAAAATTGTTTTTGTGCAGGAAGGGACACCTCCCTGCACAAAAACAATCCAGAGAGGCGTTTTCCTCATTGAAAAATGGAAAGAAACTATGAGAAATACAAATATTTCTCCTCATTACACCTGCTATGGGAGATGTAAGGTTTGGGTGCTGGCCCAGGTTTATGTGATTAAGTAAATCTTGGGAAGCGTCAAAATCCATGGGTGTTGCAAGGGAATATCCACTGCAATACCCATGGAATGCCTCCATGGCACTGAGTAAGACAAAGCAGTGACTTGCTCTGCTTTGTCTTACTCCATATTTATGGAGCCATGCACAGCGACGCAAAGTGGCTTTGCTTGGCCTCATAGATATGATTGAGAGGCTCATGATGCCAGTGCGTCAAACAAGGCGATGCTCAGGTGGCGCAAGCCTCTCATGAATAACCTCCTGAGTGTACCAATGCAAGG
This sequence comes from Triturus cristatus, assembly GCF_964204655.1. Classification (NCBI taxonomy): domain Eukaryota; kingdom Metazoa; phylum Chordata; class Amphibia; order Caudata; family Salamandridae; genus Triturus; species Triturus cristatus. The sequence continues at coordinate 937,442,418 of NC_140587.1, read as the reverse complement.
TAGGGGAAGGAGAATTGGGAATGGCACAAGTATCAATGCTGTAAAGAAATGCACCCCTTGCCACATCTGCAACAAGGGTGGCCACTGGAAGAGGGAATGTCACAACAATCCTGACCAAGTGCTCAAGTACCAAGTCCCATGCTTCAGGAAGGGTTTCCCCAGATGCTGAAGCCCCTTGGAATGAATCTGAAATGTCCAAGACTAGGGTTGTACTATGCTCCACAGATCCTACCCAGATACAGAGTGGAAATGCCCTATTCTATGTCGTTCCAATGTACTGAATGCACTCCAATAGCCAAGAGAGCTAGCTGCTTTGATGTGTGCTGCACACAAGAGTTCCAATGACTTCATCACCAGAGGCAACTGATATGCAGACAAAGTTGCCTGAGATTGTGCTTTTAAGTACAGCACAGTTTACCTGGATTAAATATGCAGTACAGATGGAGTGCTTTTATTCCAATGTTTGATTTGAGCTGGTAGTTTCTAGTCCTCCTTGGCTCCTTGGATGTATGATGATACAACACAAACATTTACAATGCATGCCTTTACAACACAGTTTTTACATTGCAGCTCCAGGCGAAGGCTAATCAGAACCCATTTGTGGCTACTGTTCCTCATCATGTTAGATAGTCCCGTTGGATTTTTACATGCCCAGCGATGCTGCTTGAGGGGGAGGAGGATTGTGAAGTCAATGAACATCCTGTGTCCTTTCAGATTGACAATGAAGTCACTCATTCAACCATAAGGACGGTTGAGGGTCCTGAACCTACCTTTCTCAGGAAAGAAAGTCCAAGTTGTAGGTTTCACGAATCATCATCACACTAATCAGGTTTCGACCCCAGTGCCAGCGAAGATAGGCACCATTCTAGACAAACATCAGTCTGTTAACTGTGATTCGAGTCTCATAAAGCTATGGGAAAAGACTTGCTTTGCAATCTCAACAGTGTTATCTACTGCACACCTGATGGTGTAGAAATAGAGACCCGAGCAGCCTACTCTGAATTCAAATTGAAATCACAAGAGTCCCCAGTAAGATTGTACCGCATCCTTACAAAGGAAGATTTACATCCCTACCTCTAGGAACAAGTCAGAGAGGAGGTGTGGGATTTCATTGCCAGAGAGAAAGGGTTAAGGAAGGATGTAAAACCTCTAAAGATTACCATCAAATCCGATGCACTTTTCCATCAGACACAACTCTACAAGTTGACCCCAAAGGCGGAGCCCATGTAACTTTCTGATTATGGCAGTTCAGAAAGCTAATAGGAAGTGGAAAATAGTGCAGGACCTCTGAAAAATAAACAAAATAGTCGTCCCATGCTATCCTGTAGTCGTCCCATGCTATCCTGTGGTACCAACCTCAGCTGTGATCCTGTTCCAAATTACCTAAGAAGCTGAGTGGTTCACGGTTATTGACTTATGTCAGCCATTCTTATTCATTCCCATGTACGAAGAGAGTCAGTACGTCTTAGTGTTCAGATTTCAAGTGAAAATTCTAGTGTGGTGTTGCTCTCCCCTGGGGTATACAGAAAGACCCTCATACCTCAATCAGAACCGGAAGAAACACTGGGAGACCTTGCATTTGCCATGTAGCCCCACTCTAGTTTAATATATTGATGACCTGCTTGTGGCGTTAATGACAAAGGAAACGTGCAGACAAGACACCATTGCTCTGCTCAACCACCTTCCTGAGAATAGGCATACGGTTTCACCAGAGAAAACACTGCCTGAAGTCAGACACCTAGGACATAAGATTGTGAAGGGAGCAAGGAGAATGTTCCATGAATGCATTGAAACTGTTCTGAAAATCAAGTTCTCCATCACACAAAGAGTAGTAAGAATATTTTGGCAATGGTCGAATACTGTCAACAGTGGATTTCTAATTCTTTCATCGTGCTGAAGCCCCTGCAGTGGTTTATACACTGATTTCAATGACCCGGTGCAAAAGGATGACAAGAGCATGGGAGCATTCCAAGAGCTTAAAAATCTCTTTTGTAGTGAACCCACTCTTGGAATGCCAGAATACAACAAAGAATTGTGCTCTTCTAACATGAACAAGATGGGTGTGCATGAGCAGCGTTGACATAGACTAATGGTGAAGCCAAATGCCCTCTGTTTTATCTTTCCACTACCCTTGACTCAGTAGCCACAGCACTAACTAGTTGTCTCAAAGCACTTGCAGAGGTTAGTCTGAGTATAAAATGAAACCAAGGGGATTGTAATGGGTCACCCCTTTATTGTGATGGTTCCTCATTCCATCAAAATCCTTATGATCCATACACAGCATCTGACTAATAGATTCATAATCCACTATGAGAGAATCATTCTTGCTGCAGAAAATGTGTCACACCAGAATAAGATAGTGAGTATGAGTTTGACCACAACTGTATCGAGGTAACCAGATTATGCACCAAGCCGTGACCAGACATAATTGATGTGCCCCAGGCTGAATCTGATCATACATTGTTTGATGACAGGTCCTGTTTGAGAGACAAGTGTCGGGCTGGACTGTTCCCATTAGGCACAGGGTCAGACTGATTTGCATATGGCCATGTCTGAACTGGGGTGGTGGAGTGAGCTAAAGAATGATGATGGATTAAACCCAGATCAGTTGACTGGGAGTGAGTGCTTGCATTGTTCAACACTCTGTCCATCTTCCCCTTTGGTTTTGCTTTGTTCGCCCTAAGTTGGCAGGGTATGCCCAGACGTGGGTCCCTTGCTCACTTTGCCACTGGATTCAAGCTAGCCTGGCTGATGACGGCTGATTAGCCAGAAACCTGTCCCTGGATGCTTGTTTCTGGTCCAGGGAAGACATGGCTTGGCAGTTCGGGCTGGACTGTTCCCATGAGGCACAGGGTCAGACTGATTTGCATATGGCCATGTCTGAACTGGAGTGGCGGAGTGAGCTAATGAATGATGATGGATTACACCCTGATCAGTTGACTGGGGGTGAGTGCTTGCAATGTTCAACACTCCGTCCATCATCCCCTTTGGTTTTGCTTTGAGAGACAAGTGTGACATTTTAAGTTGTACCTTTGAGGGATTAAGAGTCGCCATTTACGCTTACAGCCAGTATGGATTTGGCGTGGTGCACGATTTCGGACAAAAGGATTTGTGACGCTATCTGGTTCCACTATTCAAAACAGATTGTATGTCTCAAATGTACTGAATGCACTCCAATAGCCAAGAGAGCTAGCTGCTTTGATGTGTGCTGCACACAATAGTGCCAATGACTTCATCACCAGAGGCAACTGATATGCAGACAAAGTTGCCTGAGATTGTGCTTTTAAGTACAGCACAGTTTACCTGGATTAAATATGCAGTACAGATGGAGTGCTTTTATTCCAATGTTTGATTTGAGCTGGTAGTTTCTAGTCCTCCTCGGATGTATGATGATACAACACAAACATTTACAATGCATGCCTTTACAACGCAGTTTTTACATTGCCACATCCATTAAAACACATGATTTTACACCGCATGCCATCACAACGCAATTTTTGTGTACGAGTAAAAATTACTATTTCCACTCCAGTCAGTGCAATAGTAGGGTAAGTGTTGGATAGTGTAGGGGTAAAAATTACTATTCCCACTCCAGTGAGTGCAACAGTAAGGTAAGTGTTGGATAGTGTAGGGGTAAAATGTACTATTCCCCATTACTTACCTTATATTGCATTGTAATGACATGTGTTGTAGTGACATGCATTGTAATGACATGCGTTGTAGTGACATGCGATGTAATGGCTGCATTGTAATGGCATGCGATGTAAAGGATGTTGCATTGTAATGACTGCGTTGTAAAGGTAGTGCGATGTAATGACTGTGTTGTAAAGGTTGTTTCCTGTGCCTCTCACCTGACTTAATTGTGAACATTGGCAATTATGATAGTCTGCCACATGTTGGTGATATTTGTTCAATTTAGAGATGAGCACAACAACATTTATTTATTACTTCAATATATATAAAAAATTACAAACATCTGCCGCCCAAACCACTTCTTATAGCTTTGGGGGCCTGGAACAGCCAGAAATGTCACACTTGTAGGAGCTTGATGGTTAGTAGCTGTGTTGGTACTGTCATTGGCAGCGCTGGCAGGAGCAATGGGTCGTGAAAGCTATAGTGACCTCCTCACAAGTGCCCTGGCATTTTATTTTTTTATTTTACAAATTAAGCACTACTGTCTCCAATAAGTTAATGAACACAGTGCAGATCTTTAATGGACTATGAGGATTGCAACATGAAGCTCCTGAAATTGAAAAGGCAAAATGGGAAAACAACGGTTGTGTAAAAGATGTCAGTGACATTTGAGTGTCAGGGGAAGGAAAACTATTTCTGCCCAATTCCATGTTGCCTGCCATGGTGAGACACAATCATGGCCCGATCCATGTCAGTCGAAGTGAAATGATCCAGACCCCCAATCGGTACTGGTACAATCCTAACTTTTGAAACATTCAAATTTCTGTCAGCTGTGTGTGACATGTCGGAGACAGAAAGTGAGAAAAATAGCTGTCGTGACAATGAGTCACATAGGGAAGTGTGATGGTTCTTTTAACGGTCTCCAGATCAATTTCTTGGAAATGCCTTGATTCAATCAATGAGGTATGTATTATTTGTCATGGGCTTATTTTCCCGCTGTATTGAGGCCTATCCTACTAGGAGATATGGTAGCCTGACAAATGCCAATCTTTTCTTGTGGGAATTAATCCTGCGATTTGGAGTGTCAGTTTCTCTTGAACCAGACCAAGTGACTCACTTCAAGAACATGTTCAAGCAGCTACTATGTACAGCCTTAGGAATTGATCAGACATTATGTTGCAGTTACAGATCAGAAGACTCCAGCATTGTAGATAAGATAAATGAGACAATCAAGAAAAAATTAGCTAAGGCATGTGCTTCTGCATCATTAGTCAGATACAAACTCCTTTCTTCTCATGAGCATTCAAAGTACTCCATGCAGAAGAACTGGACTCTCGCCACATGAAATATTAATGAGAGGAGCAAGGAGAATTCCCTCTGTTCTAGCAGCTGCAGTTGTGAATATCACAGATGACCTAGTTCTCAAGTACTGTAAAGGAATGGCTGAAGTGGTACGGTACGTTTTATCGCTCACCAGGCTGAAATTGCAACTCCGGACGTGAAGACTTCACCCTGAACTCCTGAAACAAGGTTAATGTGGGAAGACAAGTTTGCAAGTCGTGCTTGGAAGAACATTGGTCAGGGCCAAAAGAGGTTATCCTAGAGACCAACACCGCTATGAAATATGCAGGATTGCCTAACTGAATTCTTACTTCACATACAAAGAGACCGAGACAAGAAGAGAAAGAAGGGGAGCCAACATCCACAAATTTCGAGAGTTCAGCTCGATTTGAAGTTTCAGAAGTGTCAAAACACGAAGGAGAATGTCAGCCTGAGAGTACTTGACGCCGTATGCCAGAGTTATTGTTGGGTCCAGAAACTCGTTAGGAAGCAGAATGCTTAACAGCGAATGCAGTCGAGATCACAGGCTCAGGCTTCGGATATGCAGAGAATCCTGAAGTACTTGGAGACCGGACACAGAACAGGGCAAAGAGAGCACTTCAGGAGTAGAGAACGCAGCAGGAGAGACCTCAAGGGAAGTTCCTCTGTCTCACGACAAACTAGTGTCTCATGAGCCTGAAATATCTAGTACTACAGAAGGGAGATTGCATTGTAAAGAAAAGTGGCTGAAAACGGTAGGCAAAAGAAAAAGAGTGCTGCTCAAAGTGACGAGGCCAGAGAGAATTGACGAAGAGCCTCAAGACCAAAGACAAAAGGGAAATCAGTGGCGATGTTGAACAGAGGGAGCAAAAGATAAAACAGAGCGGAAACTCAATCGGAAGTACACAGGCCCTGATTAGGCTTACTTTGGGAAGAACAACAATGAATCAGATGACTGCTTGATTGTCACTGACAAGCCTCAATGAATTGAGTCAAAGTGAGAAAAGGCATTCAAGACGTCTCAGACATTCGGATGAAATACTGACAAAAGTCAAGGAGTAAATCAGCTACATTAGGGTAATGGTCAGTGGACCTTACAACCTTAGTGATTCGGTTGGCATAGAAGATTGGATATAGACGATAGGGTAGGAGCAGAGGACCAACACATCACAACTAACAAGAAGAAATTACTTTTCCTTGACATGGAGTAAGATTAAAATGAAGCTAACAAGCTGTTAAATTGTTCTAGTAGTTTTGGTGGATAGCTGTATCTGTAGTTGGGTGGATGTTACATTTCTATCTCCTGGAGGAAAATGCTTTACCAACCTTGATAAACGTAACCATTACCATTAACAAAGAAACTTATGTAGGTAGAATTTCAATTGTTCCCCAATCTGGGAGTGTCTATGATTATAACATTTACTTCAAAATGTCAGCTGAATATGTAAAGTTGATGGAGATATAGACCTGATACATCTGTTCTTAAGTTCAGGCATCAGCTGAGGAGGGCTCTTCTTACTTTCACCTACCTTTTTTGTGTGCTTTTTCTTGCAGCATGTTTCTTAATCTATTCTATCATCAGTGCTTGATCAAGCTCTTTCACTCTAATTATGTGTGTCCCCTACAGAATGTTCCTGTATCAAATGGTTCAATATGTATATATGGGCAACTAAACATACTTATCGATTTTCAAAAAGCTTATAAGCGAATGGACAAGTGTAAGTATATGATACAATTTTTCATCTTGCTGACTAATGAAAACCTCACTAACGCTGATCAGCATGAATTAACCTGTAAGCTTAGTCAAAATAAAAGAGTCTTTGTAGATGAGTTGAATAAAAGAATTAGAGAGGAAGAAAAAAAGCGAACAAGAAAGTTAACCTAGAAACAATGGATGAAAGTCATGGAAATAATCTACACCCACATTTAAGCTTAGACCTAACCAAGAAGGGAACTTTATGCATAGTGCGAAGGCAAGGAGGGAATGAGACGGTTGAAAATGTAGGTTGGAGCAAGTGTGATCATAGTTATTTAGTAAAAGGAAGAGTGTTTGCCCTACTTGAGATTAGCATAAGTGGCATTTATTATGCGTGTGGCAAGGCAGCATACTTCCAGTTGGCACACAATTGGGTAGGAAGCTTTTGTGTAGCTCTAGTATTTAAAAAAATAACACGCTAATGATGTAGACAAGAAAATTGACCAGTACTTAAGGAGGCGTAAGCAAAGTTTTGTACAGATTTTGAGGCATATTTTCGGGGCAATCATTCCCCCAGTGGGAGTAACACTAAATGATGTAAAAATTAGAAAGCTATTCACTTTAGCAGATAGATTAGCGACAAATAACAGATATTAACAAAGAGCTGCTTGCAACAGGAGCCATGATAATTCAAAAACAGATTGCTTTAGACATGCCTCTTGCAAAGGAAGGCAGCGTTTGCATGGTAATACAAGCTAGAGAATGCTACCCAAGGTAGATAACCAGATTAACAGCTGTATTGCCAACATCAGTAACATCAAGCACAAACTAACTGAACTAGAAAACACAGGTGCCTAGGAATGAACATTTGGTTCTATAGGGAAAGCATTTGTCAAAGTGGGTGAACCGTTAGGAAGTGTATGTGGAGGAATGCTAAACCTGCTTTTGTCCCTTCTACTGGGCATACTAATCGGTACTGCATAAGTGCTTCTTTCCTAAAAGGCTGTAGAAATTTTTCATCAAATAGAGGACTGAATTGCGGGACAAGGAGGGTGTCAGCTAAGAGTGGAAAAAAGAGAAAGAGAGTAGAAGTAAAACTACAGGAAATGCAAAGTGACCTATGCAACAAAATGAAGGAACTGGAAGGCTCCAATCAAAAGAGCCAGAAGGTAATGATGGCTGTCCTGTAATAACTAAAGGAATAAGTGGGACAATTTGGAATTCATTAGAGGTGGGGGGCCTCAGGATGCAGACCTGTAGAAGTGTAATGTCAATAACTGAAGTAATTGTTCTTTAAGTGAATTAGGCAAACTTAGCATCTGTCATCCATCTTTGATGTGACATTGTACTACACAACTTGATCAACTTTACTGTTTCATTCTCTGCTAGAATACAAATTACGAGGTTCCACGGAGCAAGTGGAATGTTCTAAACTAAATGTAATTTTCTCAAAGCTGAATTTAGCTGTCCCAGACTAAATAGCTTAATATGTAACCATTGAGTTCCCATGTGCCTGATGCTGTGGAGACAGAATCTCATGCAAAGTAATTGTGAGAAAATCCTTGAATGTATTTTGTTGCAAAAGTTTCACTTTGCTTGATTTCTACTGGTTATGAGCATGAGAACCATGTTGACTAATTGTACTTTGTGCCTTTGTTGATTGAGTAATTTCAAAGTAAACCTTTAACTGAAGAGTTACGTGTCTGTCCTTTTAGAGGCTCCATTATGATTGGCTAACAAGGCCCTACTGAATTTCTATTTACAAAGAGACGGGACCATCAGGGAGCACTAAAGCCCATATGGGGACTACACCACTCCCGGTCTGAAAAAATCAGCACACCCAGGTATAAAGAAAGGCGTGAGTTTGTGCGCTGACAGTATGTACCCTCAGAGTTCATCATTCTCTATCATGCAGAGGTGCATGCTTGCACATCTTCAGACTATGTTGGGTAACAACACTTCTTGGCATGTTTTATGGTCTGCTGGGCCAATGCTTGCTGTTGAATTCGCCGATATTAAAACAAACATTGCCTACAGCAAGTCCATCCAGTTTTCCTTACCTTGCAAAACACTTATACAACGTGCTTTCACAAGTTCAAAACTGCCCCAATTTGCATATATGGGCCACTTTTTAGCTATCTCATTCACTAATGGGGGGCCACTTTTCTTTCTATTATATTTTCTGTCCTTGTCGACCCTCCCACATTTAATGCTATTCTTTGTTCGCCAAGTTAACCAAAAGTTTAATAAATTGGGAATATTATGACAAAGCAGAAATGTTGGCTCGGCTCTAGGGGTGATGCCTTACAACATAATGAAGACTTTCTTAAATATCCAGTGAAGAAAAGCCTTGATGTATTTACAGACAGGGAAGTGAGTATAACACCTCTTGACTCCTTGAAAGTTAATCAGACAGGCCACCAAGCCACTGGGTTGCCAGAGATCCCACATCTGTTTGACCCATGTCAGTTCGCCCACCTTACTTACAGTTACCTACCTCTTTGGCGCAAATTCGTGGAAAAAAATGCTCTAACCCATTTGGCGAGAAGTCTTTCTTCAATATTGTAATGGAGATTGTGCTTCCATGTTATGGTGGTCATCTCTGTATTTTTTTGTTCTGAAGAAACAAACTCCCAAAGAAAAGGTTTCTTTCTAGAGAACAAATAATCAATGGCTCTAATGTCGGTCCTAGGTAGGGAACATAACCATCTCAAAATCCATCTTTCTATATAGTGTGAGCCTTACAGTGTTCATAGATTGGTAGCCCTTTGGCTACCTGAAAGTTAAACACCTAAGCTCTTATTGCAAGTCAGTGGGAATAAGATGGGGTATTTACCATTACCTCAGGGTGAAGTATTTTTCATATGTGGTACATACAGCCTATTCTGAGATATGAGCAGCAGAACGAGCCATAACATGCAGATTCGGTTTTTAACACACTGAATTCCTCATGTATTACCTTTTTTCCATGCCTTTCCCCCTGATAAATTTCAAAAGGTTCAACCTACTAGAATTTAATAGGGGAAAACAATGAGGGTGTGTGTTAGGCCTGACATCCTTAGTTTGGTCTTCCCCCAAACATTTTGCTTTCATCACTCACACACTGTTTTATTAATTTGTTTTTGTTGGCTTTTAGGACTTTGTGCACTTTACCACAGCTAACCAGTGCTAAAGTACTTGTGCTCTCGCTCTAAAATATAGTACAATTGGCATCTACCTTATTCTTACAGTTAATTTACTCACAAGTCCCTGGTAAATGGTACTGCATGTACCCAGTGCCTGTAAATTAATATTTATTATTGGGCCTGCAGAACCTGTTGTGGCACTCACTAAAGTAGACTTTAAAAAATGTCTCAGACCTGCCACTGCAGCCTGCAGTGAAGTTTTAAATTGTCATGTAGGTCTGGCAAAATAAACCTTTTGTCAGGCCTAAATCTTTCTTTTTAACTCTTATAAGTCACCCATAAGGTAGGTCATAAAGGATCATAGGGCCTGGTATTTAAAAATTTGGACATTTGGGTTTAAGTTTTAAATGCCCTGGTAGCATACAATTCCTACATTTGTTTTTCAATACTGTAAGACCTATCTCTCTGATTGGCCACCACTGGGTTACCTTATTGCAGTTATTAAGTGCTAATCTTTTATTGGGAGCTGTTGCAAAGTCATCCTGTGCCCTAGACAGCCCCGTTTTTTGCTGACTAGTACTGGTGATAACTGACACTGATTGTCACTGAGCTCTGCCTAATAAGGCCAAGGGCCAGTAATTTGGCAAAAACACAGTGAAAGCACATACACTTTTGGGTACACTATGTGTTAGGGTACCCCTATGATTGGCATGACCTACCCTACAAAGTCACTAATACATGATAGGGCAGGGAAATTAAAACTAAATTTAAGTCTGTAGTATATAATAGGGCATGGCAGTTTAGAGGCCAGCAGACCTTTCTGCACTAGCATCTGTGCACTGCTGAGATCCGGAGCCCATTTTTAAAGCGGCCCTATGTTGCAGCACAGCTTTTAAATGTAAATTGCGGACAACCTCGACTTTGGTGGCAGGAGCACTTAAAAAGTGATAAACTACAATATCGTGGCCTATTAGGTACCCCCAGGGTCTCCCCTAAGTGTACCAGGGGTGGGGGTCAGGTACTTTTAAGGAGGACCATTATAAAAGAGGTTTTATATGCCCTCGGGATAGAGAAATTGCACATTTGACTTCCCCCATTGTAGTAAAGTGCTTTCCAAAAACGACGTTTGTGCTAGAAGCACTGTGGAGTGACGATCTACATTAGTTTTGCATATTCAGGACCCCTAAAGTCTCCACTAGGTGTCCCGGGGTGGGGGGTCATGTAACTATAAGTTTGGTCCTTATAAAATATGTTATATAGGCCCTGGAGTTGGAGAGATTGTACACTTCATTTACCCCATTGTAGGTCCCATGCAACATATGTTAACATGGCCATAGCTTATTAATTAATAACTATCACTAGGAATTACCGAAAACCATAATTCAAGGTCTAAGGAGACTGGTGTTGATAAATCGAACACTATGCTATTGTTGAATTTATCCTAAAATATACAGAAAATTATTTCTAAGACTTTTTTGTCCTTATGCCAAAATTCAGCCGTCATGTGGTTTCCCCAGAGTTAAGAGGATTAGCGAGGCTGCTTTAATTAAGTGATAAGTGGCTCACCCAGAGAGAGGCTATATCTTGTAAGAGAGCTCTGCTACACAGGAATGCCAGACCAGGGAGGATGGTTCGCAAACCATGGAGTTTCAAAGGGGGACTTGACAGGCAGAGGATACCAGGCCCATCTACCTCCACGCCTTCTGAGCCAGCCAGAATGCAGGCTTAAGGATGAAATTTGCAGATAGTACGGGAGATGAGCTATGGAAATGAGAAATACTGAAGGTTGGTTTAACTAGTTCTTGCTCCTCTGCTGCAAGTTCAGCCATATTGAATTTTGGAGAAATAGTGCTTTCTGGGAAAAGATTATGCTACATTTTGGAGGAAGTGGTCATGCTATGGGGTATTGCCCTGCACCTCATTGGATAGGAGTGCTCTCCTGCCTGACCCCAGAGACCACTGAATAAATATGTGAGAGGTGCAGATTGAAACTGAGAGATTGAGAAGGTTTGCCAAGCTGGAAACTGGATTTGCCCCATCAGGCCCTGCATTCTGACTGACTGTGCCTCTGTTGGAATACAAATGTTTTCGCTTTGTTGCTTGTTGGACCCGGCCTCGTAGAATGGCCCTCCGTGCCCCCGCACCACCGAAACCTGGTACCTGCAGCCCAAGCACCCGGCCCAGCCGACCCTTCCCACCAGGACACCCGCACCAACCCCGGACATCCCCGTCCATGGCCTCTCTCCTTTCGGCCACCCCGGGCCCGCGTGCCCACTCCATGCAACAAGATGGCCGCCCGGCCCCAGCGCGACCCGGGCCTCGAGGCGCCACTCCGGCTGGAGGACATCACGCTTCCAGGGGATGAGAGAGGGAGGAGCAGTTTCTATCGCACCTCTAACTCCCCTGGGACGATGGGTTTCGATCGGCCCTCCGGCCTCCCTGTGGGCTGGCTCCGTGCCTGCTGGGTGTCTGGGACTCCTCCCGACCCGGCCCTGAAAGGATCAAAAGACAATAGCAGGAAACCCCGACAAGCGGCCCCCAGGTGACAAGACCCCTGCCTGCACAGACTCCGGACATCAAAGAGGGGTCGACCTATAACAAGGGGTGCTCTGAGACTGTCCGGGAGATTCGACGCTGGAACAACGAGAGCCTGCCGACGCGGTCGCGGCTCCTGGAACTTGAACCTACCTGAGCCCTGCTGAGTGACTCGCGGCTCCCTGAAGATCGTAAGACCTCCGAACTTGTACCTGAGCCCTGCTGAGTGACTCGCGGCTCCCTGAAGATCGTAAGACCTCCGAACTTGTACCTGAGCCCTGCTGAGTGACTCGCGGCTCCCTGAAGATCGTAAGACCTCCGAACTTGTACCTGAGCCCTGCTGAGTGACTCGCGGCTCCTTGAAGATCGTAAGACCTCCGAACCTGTACCTGAGCCCGCTGAGTGACTCGCGGCTCCCCCAGACTCTCACGGTCCCGCCGGACCCCGACTCCGACCACGTATCCCCCAGCTCGAGGATTGTGAGCTGTGCGCCGGATACGTCCCTGCTTTGAACCGTTACCAGAGACAGTCCCGCTACCCCCTACCTTTCCGAGACTCTTGAGCCCGTGCTCACCTTGTACATATTTGCAGTGATACCTATTTGATAAAGCTTGTTTTCTGAGAATACCCAGTGTGGTCTCTCTGTGTCGTGTGGTGCCAGAAGTACGATCCTAGTTGCGAGATTCCTCCCCCTGGGGAATCTCCCGCCAGTGCCCGGCTACGATACTACACGGGTGGGACTCAGGGTAGTCAGGACCCCCCCCTTCCGGGCTCCTCTGAGGTCGCCGTCTAACATTGGTGGCAAGCGACGGGATTCGGGCCCATCACCTAGAGATCGTACAGTGAACAACGGACGCACGACCAACAAAGATGGCAGAAGGAAGCGCCATGAGCTCCGCAGAAACCAACGCCAACAGAGTGTTCCAGGTGGAGCATCTAGAAGAATACACACACAAAGAGCTAAAGCAATTTTGCAAAGAACTTAAAATCGCTACCACTGGCCTCAACACTAAGGAAGACTTGCAGAAAGCACTGAAAACTTGGGTGGAGACCGGGGCCTCCCGCCCGGAAGGCACGGGGGAGCGCCCCGACGAAGCCGAACCCCCTCCAAGTGAAAGCAGCGACAATCAGGTGCGAGGCATTGTACCAGACGGGGGCCTATCCCCGGAAGAACTCGCGGACAGAGAGAGAAGCCGCAGTCATGAACTCGAGTTAGCCAAACTCAAAATCGAGGGCGAATTGAAGTTAGCGGAGAAAAAGCTAGCGGTAGAGCAAATGCGCGTACAAGGCGAACTGGAAGAAAAGAAGCTCCAACGGGAGCACGAAGGAAGGAAGCTCCAACTGGAGCACGAACGCAGCTTAAAGGAACTCGAGCTCAAGGCCCGAAATGAGGACGGGAGGCCCTCGGGAAACCGAGAGACGGCCCCCCCATCGGAACAGAAGGTCCACATCCCCAAGGATGTGGTCAAGGAATATTATAAAAACGATGACATTCAGCAATGGTTTCGGGCCTACGAGGTCGCCATGACCTCCCATCGGATCCCACAGAAGGACTGGGGGGCGGGGTTGTGGGGGCGGTTTCTGAGCGAAGGAAGGGACACCCTGCTCGACCTACCCCTCTCCCTGCAGACCTCCTACAGCCACATGAAAGAGGCTCTCCTCACAAGATACGGCCTCACCCCAGAAATGTACCGCCAACGGTTCCGGGACTGCAGGAAGATCCCGGGCACCACCTGGGTGGAGTATGTAAACTTTTTTAGTCGGGCCTTCGATGGGTGGGTCAAGGGCAGCAAAGTCACCACCCTTGCCGAACTCACTGATCTCATGTTATGGGAACATCTGGCTGCGAACTGCTTCATAGAGCTACGTCAACATCTGCTGGATAGCAAGCTCACAGATCCCCGGAAGCTGGCTGTGGAGGCCGACCGCTGGACCAACACCCGGGTCTCCCGGGGCATGGTAGGAGAGTACCCCCGAACCAGTCAGGAACCACCCCGCCAGAGGGGGGGAGGGAACCAGGGAGGGCCGAGAGAGTCCCAGCCTAGCCCCCCGAAGACACCACCTCCACCTTTCCCGGCGCCCCCCCACCAGTGACAGGGCCCCCTGGGAGAAGAGGACACCGGGTGACCGTCACATGTTTCCGTTGCCAGAAACCCGGGCACTACGCCAATGACCCAGAGTGCCCCATGGCCACCCAAGTCACCCCCGCGAGACAGATAGCCAACGTAGCCCTGGGGGAGGAGGTTGAGGAAGCCGAGGAGTGGGAACCCGCCGCTATGGCCCTAGTATCCCTGGGAGATAGGGAAATGATCCCTGGTAGCCTCCTACCGTCCAACACACAGAAATATGGGCAGCTCGTCAAGATCAATGGCCACCAGGTAGAGGCCCTGCGGGACACCGGGGCCAGTATCACCGGTGTCCTCAGGCACCTAGTCCCCGAGGAGCAGATCCTCCCCAATGTCTTTTGCCCCGTAATATCCGCAGACAATAGGGAAAGTATGTGTCAGGTAGCCCTGGTGCCATTTGAGTGGGGAGGGGTGATAGGTAAACTCAAGGTGGCCGTAAGAACCTCCCAGCCGGTCGACTGCCTCCTAGGGAACGACCTGGAGAGTTCTCCCTGGAAGCACGTAGAGCGCAAGGCCCACCTAGGAATGATGGGACTCCCCGAGTGGGTGTGTGCCACCACCCGATCTATGACAGCCCGACTCACTCCCCGGAGAGAAGTCGAGAGCACCCCGGGCGAAGAAACCCGTACCGTCCCCGCCGAGGGTCCTCCCGTTCCCCCATCGGAAGGGTCCGTCGCCAGCGACGAACCCGCACCATCCGACCCCGCCCCGGTCCCCGAGTTGGGGGATCTACCCGAGTTGGCCCATTGGCGCCACGAGGGCGGGCCCACCCGGGAAGAATTTTGCCAGGAGCAAGCCACCTGTCCTTCCCTGATCGGGCTGCGGCGCCAGGCCGAGGGCCAAGCCGCAGGTGACCAGGCCGGAACGCACCGAATCTATTGGGAGAATAACATCCTGTATAGTGAGCAGAAGTCGGTGGAACTGGGATCCGGACGGGTACTGGTGGTACCCCTCCGCTTCCGAGATTTCCTCCTGGGCTTAGCCCACGACGTCCCCCTCGCCGGCCACCTGGGTCAGGACAAGACCTACAGCCGTCTCGTGACCCATTTTTATTGGCCTAAGATGAAAGCAGCGGTAGAGGCACACTGCAAGTCCTGCCCCACGTGCCAAGCCAGTGGGAAGAGTGGGGGGAAGCGCAAGGCTCCCCTCCAACCCTTCCCGGTCGTCAGTACCCCCTTCGAACGAGTCGGAATCGACATCGTGGGGCCACTGGACCCCCCCACCTCCCAAGGTCACCGTTTCATTTTGGTCCTAGTGGACCACGCCACCCGCTATCCGGAGGCTATTCCCCTACGCACCATTACGGCCCCCGTGGTGGGCCGGGCCCTGATGGGGATCTTTTCCAGGGTGGGTTTCCCCCGCGAGGTCGTGAGCGATCGCGGCACTAATTTATATCAAGGTATATGACGTCCCTGTGGCAACAATGTGGGGTGTCCTATAAGTTCACCACCCCGTACCATCCCCAAGGGAACGGCCTAGTAGAGAGGTTTAATAGGACTTTGAAAGGGATGATCGCTGGCCTAGAAGAGCCCCTCCGGCGTAAGTGGGACGTCCTGCTCCCCTGCCTCTTGTTCGCTTACCGGGAGGTCCCCCAGAAGTCCTTAGGGTTCAGCCCGTTTGAATTACTCTATGGGCACCCCGTCCGATGTCCCCTCAGTTTGGTTAAGGAAGGGTGGGAGGCAGCACCCCAGACCACCCCCGATGGGCACTACCGCTTCCGCGTGATGCCCTTCGGGATGAAAAATGCCCCGGCCACTTTCCAGAGACTGGTGAATAGGGTCCTGGCCGGGCTAGAACAGTTCAGCGCGGCCTATCTGGACGACATCGCTGTCTTCAGTTCAGAGTGGAGTGAGCACCTCCAGCACCTCCGGAGAGTGCTAACCGCCCTGCGCCAGGCAGGCCTCACCGTAAAAGCCAGCAAGTGCCAGATCGGGCAAGGATCCGTAGTCTACCTGGGGCACCAAGTCGGGAGTGGCCAGGTCGCCCCCCTACAGCCAAAGATCGACGCCATCCTGGCATGGGAACCACCCATCACCCAAACGGAGGTCCGAGCCTTTCTGGGACTCACGGGCTACTACCGCCGATTCATTCGGGGGTATGGCAGCTTGGTCGGCCCTCTCACTGAACTCACGTCTAAAAAAACAGCCAAAGAAGGTGCAGTGGACGGCTGCCTGCCAGGAAGCTTTCGATGCTCTAAAAAAGGCCATGTGCACTGCCCCCGTCCTCCAGGCCCCCGACTACACCAAGGAGTTCATAGTCCAGACCGATGCCTCCGAGCATGGCATTGGGGCCGTCCTGTCCCAAGTGAATGATCAAGGCCTAGACCAGCCCGTCGCCTTCCTCAGTCGGCGGCTGCTGCCCCGAGAACAGAGGTGGAGCACCATAGAGCGCGAAGCTTTTGCCGTGGTCTGGGCACTCAAACAACTACGACCCTACCTGTTCGGCACTCATTTCAGAGTCCAAACTGACCATCGGCCCTTGCGATGGCTCATGCAGATGCGAGGAGAAAACCCCAAGCTACTGCGGTGGTCAATCTCCCTCCAAGGAATGGACTTCACCGTAGAACACCGCCCTGGTACGGACCACGCCAACGCTGACGGCCTCTCCCGGTTCTTCCGCCTCAGCGAAGAGAACCCCCCAAGGTGATGGGCAGTTCTCTCCGGCTTTCAGCTGGGGGGGAAGCGTGTTGGACCCGGCCTCGTAGAATGGCCCTCCGTGCCCCCGCACCACCGAAACCTGGTACCTGCAGCCCAAGCACCCGGCCCAGCCGACCCTTCCCACCAGGACACCCGCACCAACCCCGGACATCCCCGTCCATGGCCTCTCTCCTTTCGGCCACCCCGGGCCCGCGTGCCCACTCCATGCAACAAGATGGCCGCCCGGCCCCAGCGCGACCCGGGCCTCGAGGCGCCACTCCGGCTGGAGGACATCACGCTTCCAGGGGATGAGAGAGGGAGGAGCAGTTTCTATCGCACCTCTAACTCCCCTGGGACGATGGGTTTCGATCGGCCCTCCGGCCTCCCTGCGGGCTGGCTCCGTGCCTGCTGGGTGTCTGGGACTCCTCCCGACCCGGCCCTGAAAGGATCAAAAGACAATAGCAGGAAACCCCGACAAGCGGCCCCCAGGTGACAAGACCCCTGCCTGCACAGACTCCGGACATCAAAGAGGGGTCGACCTATAACAAGGGGTGCTCTGAGACTGTCCGGGAGATTCGACCCTGGAACAACGAGAGCCTGCCGACGCGGTCGCGGCTCCTGGAACTTGAACCTACCTGAGCCCTGCTGAGTGACTCGCGGCTCCCTGAAGATCGTAAGACCTCCGAACTTGTACCTGAGCCCTGCTGAGTGACTCGCGGCTCCCTGAAGATCGTAAGACCTCCGAACTTGTACCTGAGCCCTGCTGAGTGACTCGCGGCTCCCTGAAGATCGTAAGACCTCCGAACTTGTACCTGAGCCCTGCTGAGTGACTCGCGGCTCCTTGAAGATCGTAAGACCTCCGAACCTGTACCTGAGCCCGCTGAGTGACTCGCGGCTCCCCCAGACTCTCACGGTCCCGCCGGACCCCGACTCCGACCACGTATCCCCCAGCTCGAGGATTGTGAGCTGTGCGCCGGATACGTCCCTGCTTTGAACCGTTACCAGAGACAGTCCCGCTACCCCCTACCTTTCCGAGACTCTTGAGCCCGTGCTCACCTTGTACATATTTGCAGTGATACCTATTTGATAAAGCTTGTTTTCTGAGAATACCCAGTGTGGTCTCTCTGTGTCGTGTGGTGCCAGAAGTACGATCCTAGTTGCGAGATTCCTCCCCCTGGGGAATCTCCTGCCAGTGCCCGGCTACGATACTACACGGGTGGGACTCAGGGTAGTCAGGACCCCCCCCTTCCGGGCTCCTCTGAGGTCGCCGTCTAACATTGCTCATGCATTGATTTATGTTAAGTTAGCATTCGCAGCACCATTTTAAGTTTTACCACCATTTTGATCCATTATCGAAACTAATTTCTCTCTGTCTCTGCTGAGAGCAGCTGTGATAGTGTTGGTTTCTTCAAGGTAGGGCCTTGCTGTATACACTGTTCTTATTAGTGCATACCTTTCCCACTATATAGAGGCCTGCTCCCGCCTTAGAGCGGTGGGCACAGGCAGAACGACCTTAGCAGTAAGAGAGCGTGTGCCCGGTCTCAGGATCGAAACTCAGCCTTTTGTACCTTCTTTGTATAGCTGCCTCCAACTGGAAATTTCCAGTCAGGGCGTGTCTTCATTGGTTCTGAATTGTACATAATGTATCACCGTGCTTGCTGAAGTCATTCCCTCTGCAGCAATCCTAGGAGGCTGGTCAGACTGGACTTCGCTCAAGTGTACCTGAATAAATATACTTGACTTGTATTCTCTACTGTCTGACAGACTCTTCATTTATATGGAAGGCTGAGAGGTGGTCGCAAGTGACCCGGATGGCCCTGACTGGGTCACTGTCAGTGCCTGCTGCATTATCTGGGACTACAGCCCTTTGGATGAACCTTGCTTCAAGAGGAATAAAGAGTGGACTCACTGCAAGCTACGGGTTATCAGAGCTCACCTGGACCATCACCGCCATGTGGATTGTGGGAACTGATGTCCCAAACTGTCAAGGACAATCTTGGAGATTCCAGATCCTTGGATTGTGTTTTGGACAATTTGGGACCCCCAG
This sequence comes from Triturus cristatus, assembly GCF_964204655.1. Classification (NCBI taxonomy): domain Eukaryota; kingdom Metazoa; phylum Chordata; class Amphibia; order Caudata; family Salamandridae; genus Triturus; species Triturus cristatus. The sequence goes on along the minus strand of NC_140587.1, from coordinate 937,423,300 downwards.
AGGAAATTCAGCAAGAAGTTCCAGAATTTGGGAGCAACTTTGGAAAAAAGTTCCAGCGGGGGACCGACTCAACTGCCAGAGCCAAGCCTGTGACTTTTAACTGGGAGTCAGCCTGCCCTGCTCATTCGACCCGCAGAAAAGCTCCGGAGATCCGACTTTCACTGGGAGCTCCCTGGAGAGAAAGCCGACGAACCCTCACTGAACCCGGATTGGTGAAGAGCATCCAAGGACCCTGACAGAAAAAACTCCAGAAAAGTTTCTAAGTCCAAAGGTAAAATCTCGAAGAGGCCTACCGTGAGGGGTATCCGGCAGGGCTCTATTGTAGTTGGCCAGAAACTTTGACTTTGTCCCGGTCAAGCACAACCAGATGTCCCAATGGTTTCTAAGTGTTATTTAGTGCTAAATCTTTAAAAAATCATATCTCTGGGTCCCTACATTGGGCTTTCTTTCATTTTGGCTTCATATTAAAGATAAAAACTATTTCCTATTTTTATAAATTGGTGTGTTGTGTCTTAATTATTCACTGAATTGGTGTTTTTAAATGCTTTACATACCTGTCTCTTAAGTCAAGCCTGTCTCCTCGCAGCCAAGCTACCAAGGGTTGAGCATGGAAATTTACTGAGACCCATTCTGAGCCCTAGACTGTGTTAGTGGCCTTATTATCAGAGGTAGATGCATATTGACCACTACTAATAACCCACTTTCCAACAGTAGCAGATATTGTTGTCAAGTTTGGACACAAAAGAATTGTAATTTAAAATCCTCTATATTAATAAAGTCAGATTTTAGGTCACAATTCTGAAAAGGTTAGTGTCCTGGGTCACATGACTGTGAATGGCTCTGCTGTTGGGATTTGTGTATTCCTTCCAGACAAAAGGGGTCTAGTGTGTTGGAAGGATGGGCCATCCTGCCAGGATGATGTTACATGCCCAACATACACTTCAAAGGTCTTGCCTTCAGCACACCCAAAGGAACCTGACACTAGCCTTTTGTCACCCCTGACTTTTTGGAGACTTGACAGGGGAAGGAATGAACTTTCCAGGACCAGATGTGAGGGTAGTAAAGGGAATCCCACCACTTCAAAGGCTGGTACCAGTTAAAAATAGCAGCCCCTCGGAACTAGGGTGGGCAGAACTTGCATAGTTATTTCAAAACTCCATTAGCGATAGAATTCTACCCACCACAACTCCAGAAATAATCATCTTCTGAAAGAACCCTAGGGTGTTTGGTGGGGGTGAAGGGAAGCAGTGAGGCTTAAGTGCCCATCTGGTGGAAAACAAAGTGTCCAGGGGTGGTAACAGCAGTTCCCACACTTACGCCAGTGTGCTATGTCTGTATACACGCTGCTACACTAAGCAGTGATCTTGCCTCACATAGTCCCAGTGGCAATTCGCAGAGGACCAACAAGCGCAGACAAGTACCCAATTGGCCGCTCCCTCCTTCCCACTTAAAAAAAATATGGTCTACTCACCCTTTCTGCTCCTGCATGGTTGCAGGAGGCACAACGGCTGCTTCCGTGAGGTCTGTGGTTCCTGGTTCCCGCATGTATGTGGCGGCAGTTCTGTAAAGGAGCGGGCAACGGCAACGCCGACTCCACCAAGCTGCGGAGAGGGGATGTTGGGCGGCTGCAGGCTAGACAGTCACAGCACAGAGCCTCTGCCAGTGGGCCCAATCCGCCACACCTTCTAACCTATTCAACCTGCCACCTGCATGGGATCCAAAGGGACGGTGGACAGGGCAGCACCGGTGTGCCCCTTCTGCTGCCTGGTGCTCCTGCCACACATATTGGCCGCCAAAGCAGCCACCCAGCATCGGAGAGCGGGCTGCAGAGGTCTTCGGCACCTAACCTGTGCCAATTGTGCAAACAACATAGGTTTGTCTGGTACAAGAAGCCCTATCCCCCATTGAAAAAGTACTAAAAAGTAACCCAGCTCACCATGAAATGATTAGGAGCAAAAAGCAAAAAACTCTTACAGCCCCATTTCTAATGTTTATGGCAAACAGTGGTGTCTCTGAAGGACTGCCTTGTTCCCCAGAGGACTGCATTGCTTCATGAGGCCTACTTTGTTCCCCAGAGGACTGTCCTACTGCCATCACGAGGCTTCCCTGCTGCTTGAGTCCTGCCTTGTTCCCCAGAGGATTGCCCTGCTGCTTGAGGTCTGCACTGCTGTCTGAAAAGACTGGACATGCTTCCGTCATCCCAGATTAACTTGAGTGACTCCAAGAGTCAGTTGACTGACCACTTGTTCTGCTCTACAGGGACAGAAGAAGCTCCAGAAGCCTACCTGCAACTGCCCAGCTGATCTGCTGCATGTGGACATGCATGAGCCCTGCTGGCCTCTGCTGGAGTGAGTCCCTGATCCCCAAGAGGTGCCTCCCAAGGTCCTGGACCCTTGTTTGGCATCCAAGAGCACTCCTCTTCAAGAAAAGGAGAAATCCTGAAGTTTTGGGCTCTTTGTGGTAGTGAACAGGCACATTTACCCTGAGACTCTGCCACCCATTACAACTGCCAATGTGAAGTTGTGGTGAACCCGACTCTTCATACTACAGTGACTGTCAGCGAAGGCTGGCAACGCGAGATCTGCACTTTGGGCTACAGGATGGACAGCCCGCTGTGACTGCCAACACAAAGCTTCAGCAATAACTGTGAAACCTGATCAGTTTTTTGCGCTACAGCATGACCATCCGCAACACTCTCCCTACTCCTCACGTCCTCCTCCACTGCGAACTGAACTCTGCGATGGACTTGAGAAGTGAATTTTTTTCAGCAGTGCTCACCTGGTCCCTGTATCAGGCTAATGCTTCATCGCGTTCAGCTTGAACCTATGACTGTCCCCAGTCTAACCCGTCCAGATGACTACGAATGGTGCTTTGTGCTTTTAAGCACCATACTTACACTGTGTCATTTTGGATTTCTAAATTGGTTTGCGATGTTTCCTGTGTTATGTTTTCACATTATTTTTTTTTTTTTTTTTTTTTTTAAAACCTTTATTTACATCAACATGGTACACAGCTATTCAGCCGGCAGCACGATGAGAACAATACGCAAGAAGGTCCATAGCTATAGATCAGGAGTAACAAAGGTTTAGTTTTAATGTAAATCAAAAATAAAAAACACAAGCAAGGCAGAGCATATAATAAGCGTGCGCTAGTTCTCAGCTGGGGCGAGGTCCCACTCCCCTCAGCGGGGCAGTACACCACGCCAACGAAGTGAGGGGAAAGCAGAGGTACGGACTCCAGGTTATGAACAGTTTTACGTCCAAAGTTGGAAGTAGAGCTAGGGGGAAAGTTGCACGTCGAGCATCTCAGTAACCGGGGGCACACAAATATCTCCCCTATAATGGTTCCATTGCCCCCATATCTTATGCCATTTCTTAGGGCGACCTCGGGCACTGTACACCGTTTTCTCCCGGAACATGCCCCAGTCCATATTTTCCATCCATGTTACCAGGGTTGGAGGTCTCTGGGATCCCCACAGCTGCGCAATATCTCGCTTCGCCACCATATTCCCCAGGGTCACCCATTGGGTCTGAGCGGCATCATAGTCGGTGGGACCCCAGACATTCAATAGGCATCGTCTTGCCTCCGGGAAGAGTGCGATATCCGTGACCTCTTTCATCACGTCATGAATTTGTTTCCAGAACTCTACGATCTCCCCACACTCCCAAATAATGTGTAGAAAGGTGCCCAACATCCCACAGCCTCTCTTGCATAAGCCATCATCAGAGAAACCCATGTGAATCAGGCGGGGCCCCGTGACGTAAACCCTGTGAAGTATCTTAAGCTGCACCAGCCGCAGTCTCGCCGGGATCGCAACCTCCTTCGGAGAGGAGATGGCATATTGCCAGTCCTCATCGTCCAGCTCGAGACCATCCCTAGTCCATTGTTCTCGCACATCAAGGAGGAGGTCGGTCCGAACATTTACGAGCTTCTTGTAAATCAAGGAGATTGTACTCTCCGGCATATGACCATCCAGAATCCGATCCTCCAAAGGGGAAGACTCAGGCACGACCTCCCCCTCGGCAAAGACAGATAGCAGAGCATGACGCACCTGGGCATATCGAAAGTATTCAGTACCCCCTAATTCATACTCCGTCTGCAGCATCTCAAACGATTTCACCTTACCCTTAGCCAGCATATCCCCAACTCTAGAGATCCCAATTAGGTCCCACTTCTCAAACCCTTTCGTGTGCCATAATTTCCCCAATATATCGGACTCGAAAAGCGGAGTAGCCTAGGTAAGTCTGTCCTTCTAGCCCAACGAATTTGTAACCGCCTTCCACACGTGCACTGCCGTCTTGGTTGGTCCCGTGAGGGACCCGGCTAGTGATTTGGAATACAGCGCCCTAAGATAATTACCCCCACGCACCAACCACCGGTCCATAGCAAACCCAGGGTTCAACGCCGGACCATAAACACCATGGTTAATCGCTCCCAACTGGGTGGCCCAATAATATCTTCTGATGTCAGGGAGTGCAATCCCCCCGTCATACCATGGAAGGGTCAACTTTGCAATAGCTATACGCGGTCGACCGTCCCATAACAGCGAGCGCTGGAGACTCTCCACCTCACGAAAATAACAGGCCGGAACTAGCTCTAGGGTGTTCTGTAGGGCATAGAGAAATCGGGGAAGAGACATCATTTTAAACAATGCGGCGCGGCCTAGGAGGGAGAGCGGCAGCCGCCTCCAACCCGCAACGTCCCGTCTCAAACGTGACAATGGAGGGAGTAGGTTCTTCTCGTAGCGGACAGAGGGATCGGTGGAAATATATATCCCCAAGTACAGAAAGCCCTGCTGGGCGATCTGGATGGAGCAATTCCTCGGGACGATAGGGGTGTCTCCACTTAGAACGTATAGATGTGACTTTCCCCAGTTAATGGCGAGACCCGAGTTTCTACCAAAAGAATTCAAGACGTCACAGACCACTATGAGAGACTTCCTAGGTGAGGTCAAGTATAACAAAATGTCGTCTGCATACAAAGAAATGCGGTCCTCGTGGTCTGGTGACCATCGGATCCCTTTTATGTCTGGCTGCCATCTAATCCATGCCGCCAGCGGCTCAAGGGCGAGGGCGAACAATAGTGGCGACAGAGGACAACCCTGCCGGGTGCCCCTCCCAAGCTCGAACGGAGCAGACGCCCTACCGTTCACCGCGATTTTAGCCAAAGGTTCCTCATAGAGTAGCCTAATCCAGCCTATGAAACCCGGTCCGAAGCCAAATTTTGTGAGCGCTGCCCACAGATACGGCCATTCCACAGTGTCGAAAGCCATCGTGGCATCAAGTGACGCCAAGATGGCCGACTCCCTCAGCGTCCCAACCCTCGCGAGCACGCCATGTAGTCGCCTGAGGTTTAACGTGGTGTTGCGGTGTGGGATAAACCCGGATTGGTCCGGGTGGATCAAGTCCCCAATGACCCTGGTCAAATGGTTAGCCAACAGTTTGGCGAGGATTTTTGGCTCAGCGTTGAGTAGGGAGATCGGCCTATATGATCCACATCTGTTCCGGGGCTTGCCATCTTTGTGTATAACCACTGTTGTCGCCAGACGTTGGTCAAATGGGAGACACCCATTCTTCCGCGCCTCTACAAACATATCTCGCAAATGCGGTGCAATCTTCTCCGGCCTGAGTTTATACAACTCGATCGGCAAGCCATTCGGCCTTGCCCGGGTGGAGCGAGCGGATAGCAACTGCAACCTCATCCGCGGTGATGTTACCATCAAGATCTTCCCTGTCTATGTCAGAGAGACAAGGCAGGGCAATATCTCGCAGCAGTTCGTGCGAGTCTTCCTACGGCTTGTCCGACACGGACGTATAGACCATGCGGAAGTAGTCCGCGAAACACTGGACTATCCCGTCGGGTTCGGTGACAATATCCCCGCCGACTGTCACTATTTCTGGCACAACTCTATTCACTCGTTCTTTTCTGTCTAACCACGCTATTAATTTCCCAGCCTTGTCCCCGACATCATACAATCGCCCTTGTTGTTCCCTGCTAAGAACCTTGGCCGCGTTCGTCACCAGTGCTTTATATTCAGACTGTTTTAATCTCAACTTATGCAGTGTTTCCGCCGTAACCTTGTCTTCTAGGACTGACTCTAATACCACTATCTCAGCCTCGATCTGCGCCACCTCCGCATCTCTCCGACGCTTGACATCCGCTATCAAGGAGAGGGCCTCCCCTCTCAGTACTGTTTTAAACGCTTCCCACAAAGACACCGCGGAGGTAACCGAGCCAAGATTCTCCAAAAAGTAGAGATCGACCGCTTTCAGCAATGCGCTACGAGTCCTAGGGTCACGGAAATACCAGGGGTTAATCGGAGCCACCCTACCTGCCGCTCCCCGGCCAAAATCCATACAAATCCACACCGGCGAATGATCGGAGATGCCCCTAGCCATGTGCCTAGCCTCGGACACCAATGAAGCTTGGGCAGCCAAGGTGAGAACATAATCTATTCTAGAAAGACTACCGTGTGCCCCAGAGTGAAAAGTGTACTGCCGCTGAGCGGGGTGCAGCAGCCTCCAGCAGTCAACCAGACCTAGTGTATCAAGAAAATCTGGGAGCCATCTCTGCGTCCCCCCGAGGTCCCTTGGCGGATGTCTGTCTAGTAATCCGGAACCAACTGCATTAAAGTCACCACCCACCAACAACACGCCCTCGGGGAGATCCAGCATAGCCCTCCCCAAGTCAGCAAATGTGGCGGTCTGCAGGCCAGGAGGGACATAAACAGAAACCAAAACCAGTGTCCTGCCCTCCCACCTCCCAGCAACAGCCACAAAGCGCCCCCTCTCATCGACAGTGGTGGAATCAATCTCAAATGGCAGCGTGGTCCTAACAAGTATTCCAGCCCCCCGAGATCCCGAGGAAAACCCAGAGTGTGCAGCAAATTTATAACCCTTTCTATTGAGAGCATGACACGTGTTGCCTATCAGGTGCGTCTCCTGCAGCAGGACTTTGTCAGGAGAGCACTTCTTCAGAAATTGCAAAACAATCCCCCGCTTAATACGATCCCCCAAGCCATTAACATTCCAACTAAGTATATTCAAACCCTTACCCCCCATCACAGAATGGCAAGGGACCCCCGCCCCCCCCCCAGAGAGCAGCACACGAGCGAAAAAGACTTGCATTGCGATACCTTGCAAAATGAAAAACAACAACAAACACCCGAACAAACCCATACCACCCCCCACCCTGCACCCCTGCGTAAGCCTAAGAAGCCCCCCCAACTTGCAGTGTGCCTGTCGCCCTAGCAGAAGCTAATCTACAAAAAGAAACCCCGTAGGAGGAAAGAGTTCCCGTTGTACCCTCGCCACCCCCGGACAATAGCCAGCAATGAAAACAAACCAGCGAACCACTGTCCTGAGCTTAGCCAGAATGTTCAATCACCGGAGTCCTCACTCTTGTGCGACACGACCACCTTCTGCTCCGCCAGCATGATCCCCGCTAGTCCGCCGCTGAGGCAATGTGTCGAGCCATTCCCCCACCTCGTCTGGCAAGTCAAAGAAAAAGGTTCGCTCTTCGTACTCGACGCGCAACTTGGCTGGGAAGAGCATGGCATACTTCAGACCCATCTCACGTAGCCTCCTCTTAACCCCCAGGAAACTCTGCCGTTGCTTCTGCACCGCCTGGGTGAATTCAGGATAAAAACTCACTGCAGTGTTTTGGAAAGTGACTGGTCCGGACACTCGTGACGCCTGTAGAATGGCGTCGCGGTCCCTGAAATTGAAGATCCTGGCGATGATCGGTCTCGGGGGGGCTCCCACCTTGGGCCTCCCACCCGGGACTCGGTGGGCCCGCTCGACCGCAAAGAACTTGCTGAGGCCCTTAGGCGCCAGATGATTAACCACCAAGTCCTCGACAAACAAGTCCACTGATTGCTCCTCCGATTTCTCCAGGACGCCAACAATGCGCACGTTATTGAGCCGCGCCCGGCCTTCAAGATCCTCCATCTTGCGGGCAAAGAGGTCATTAGTAGTCCTCAGCGTACGGACCTCTATTTGCAGATCAGAGACGTCCCCCGTGAGGCTAGAGGTTTTTAGGTCCAATGATTTAACTCTCTCATTAGTTTTCCCCAGGTCTGCACGAAGCAAGTTAACGTCAACTGAGATAGCGTCCACTTTGTGCGCCAGGGTCTCGAACTGTTGCCCAATAGAGGACTTCATCCCCTCAATGGCGCCCATGATGTCTTGCAGTGTCAATTCCGGTTCGGGGACTGAGCCATCTCTCAGTACTTCCTGTGGCTTCCCCGGTCCGCTTGGTGATCCCTTTTGCTGGGCATAGCGATCCATATTGTTAGCTTGAGTGTAGCCCCCCCGCCTGGTATTCTTGGGCTTCTGTTTGTCAGCTTCCGATTTGGCCGACATCCTCAACACCGGAACAGTCAGCGTCAAAGACAGGCCACTCAGCCACACAATGGGCACGAGGTCCGCTGGATCCGGGACCCCGATTCAAGCCCATGCATGTGCAGACCGAGCTACAGGCGACTGTTGCCCAAGACACTCTCGGGCCGAGGCACGCAGTTGTAGAGGAAAACGAAAGTGAAAGTGAAAACAGCCCCCATCCGACGGTCTGCACCACACACGGCCGCTGTTGTTCAATTAGTGTCCGGGCCCATGCCAACGCGAGACCCGGGCACCTCCCGGGGATAGGCCGCGAACTTCCACTTGTCACAACTTCGGTCTCCGGTGTACAATTTTAGTCCGGACAACGACGTTCGCCTCAGCAATGGTTCATCTCCAATATTCCGGATAGTTGACACAGGATTTTGTTCAGGATAGTTGCCGGAGGGAACGAGGGTCGCGGGAGCTCAGTGCTCACGCAGCCATCTTGGTCCCGCGCTAGGCTCCTCCTGTTTTCACATTATTACTGTTTGTTTGCTGCATGAATCATTTACACATTGCCTCTAAGTTAAGCCTGACTGCTTTTGTGCCAAGCAACCAGAAGGCTAACTACAGGTTAATTTAGTGATGTTTGTGATTCATCTGACAAGTATTGTGGTTGTTGCTTGAGAAGGGTTCCCCCCCTCAACCAATAACCACATTTCTTATAGTGTGATCATTATCACACAAGTTGCAACTCCAATCACTTACAAACATGAGTTGGCTCAGAGATCAGAATTTAGCACTTAACTCGTGATGAGGCACCTAGAATATGTAATATCCAGATTTGTATGAAAACTGAGTCACTAAAGAGAAAGATCAGAGCAGTTCGTCAACAGCATGTCACCTTTATTTCTTAAGTCTCTCTGCTTGGCTGTAAGCCAAAAAATAATTCACGAAAATATAGTCTGACAAATTTTCTATTACTAACTGCATTTGGGCGATATTTGTATAAAAAATATTTAAGACACAATATTCCCATCAAAAGATCTTTTGGTTAGGATATTCTTGTTCCGTATCCAGTGTCTACAGCCCACATTCATTTCAGATAATGCATGCCATTCATGGGGTGTAATTTAACAGAAATAGTAGAAGGCCAAAAACCAATTCAAACAGATGCAACAACTTTATCTTGGATGTCCAAACATCCAGCGACTCATCCAACATTCCCAAAACAATTAAATAGGTACTGGGAAATAAAAGAGACATATAATGTACATATATTAGGAATTTAAACAGAGTAAGATTTCAAACAGTGGAAGCAAAAAAGGCAGAATAATGCCTCCATGTTTTTTCTAAAATGGAGTCTTTTTTCACTGTAATGTGGAAATTCTACATTTTCACTTTAACATGAGGACATTCTGCATTCTATGGCGATAACATTATTCTATTTTAAGGCATTCTAACTACCACTAAGAAGGCCTGAACAATGAGAAGGAATGAACAATTGCTTTGCATTTATATGTCCAGAAATTATTTGTATTGTTCAGCCAATCTATGTCCATATAAATTAATGTTTTGAATACATTGAGATTTGTTCTGCTGTAGTAGTGAAGGAAATGTGAAATATCCCTATCAACTGAAGGAAAAATAGTTGCGAAATAGATATAAATAGTGGATAATAGCATAATCTATAGATCGGACTCAAGAGTGAACACAGTATTCATGCAAACAATGTTCATATTTTAGATACGAGTATCGAATCAGGAGGGAAGATGAACCCAGGATACATTGAAAGACCAAACTGGTCGATGAGTGCTTCGATTAATTTCAAGAAACCCAATTAATAAGGTACATGTAATTTTGGCAGTGCGGAAAAGAAATGTGCATTAAGAAAAAAGTCGAAATACACCCTGGCATAGATTATTAAATCAAGCACTCTGTGATCACTGAGGATCCAATATTGCACAGAATAATTATATCATAGGCAATCCCCACTTTCTTTAACAAGTGATTATTTTATAACAAATCAGAATTTCCAGCCTGTCCATGCTAGAACAAGTAGCACTCACTGACCTATATGTATTGTAAGGGCCGTGGCCCAAAATGAGTGGGCACAGTTAGAATCCATTGATGAAAGGCCAGCAAATGATGAGAAAGTTACATAATTGCTCATGCCACGAGTGAGAGATCTTAGGATATTAATAGATTGTGGACAATGTGTACAGGATTCTTAAAAACAAGGGGAAGCTGTGGCACTGGGATTTGAAAATCAGACTTGGAAATTCCAAAAATGAGGTATTAGGACCTCTATAGGCTTCTGATGATGAATCTGGTGTAGAACCTCAGCATCATGTGAAATGTGGGAAACAATATAATGGCCTCCTGGGTTCAACATCTGTTGGAGATCATGCCAGCCCTGCTCTGGAACCAGCCTCCAATTTTTGAAATACCAAATATGAGCACTGATGCCACAAAATTATTCCACAGGTGACTTTGTACTTTTCCATACCATTGGAGTAGTTCTTGCACAATATACTATGGTATTATTTGGAAGATAAATATTCAATTTACGAGTTAGCCATATTTAGGGCATCAGCGCACATCCACTGGGGATTAGACAGTAGTACCCCTGCAAAAACCAACAGCATCAGCTAAAAAAAATGGGGATGACCCAGCAAAAAGAGGCACTTCACACACACACACACACACACACGCACACACACACACCCACACACACGCGCGCGCGCACACACACACACACACACACACACACACCAGTTTTGATGGCTACTTCATGGTACATCATCACTGGCACACCTGTGTGAGACACTTCACAAAAAACAGCTCAAAATCAACTTGCCCTAATATTAGAGTCTGGCTCAAGTGAAAATGTATATCATCAATCAACACTGCAACAGAATAAAGTACATGTATGAGATGCAGAATTGTGGTTGGGTACTTCATTATAAACTGACTTTACTCTTCTAAATTTTGTTACAAGTTATCTGAAGCAAATGTTTACCTTTAGAGATCTGGCAAGTCAGAATGCATAATTTCTTTATCAAAGAAAAACAGAATTGACATACTTTAATCGCCTACTGGAGTTTTGAAGGTTAAAGTTCCTTGATTACAGTTAACTACTTCATAGAGCGGAAAAATACTTTGTACACCAAAACCTCCTTCATGACTTAAGTCCATTTGGCATGTACATTTCTACAGTGGCACTTTATATGCAAACATATATTTAAAATGAGTTTAACGTGATGATTATGGTACATGTTATGTTAGTGTAAAATCTTAATGCACACCCATACAAAACTTTTTGATAGACAACAATTACCTATTAGCTATTGTGAATGGTGTTGTGTTCTACAATAGTTATCAGAAGTGATTTTGAAAACAGACAAAGCACACTGTGACAATATAGGATGCATCTTTTGAGGAAAATAAACCTGTCATGCTGCAAAATCCTTCCAGGTGAATATTAAATTGTGGAAATGTTGTGAAGTAAATAGATTTATTTTTTGGGGAGGCTTTGGAGTAAAAAAGCCTCAATGAATTCCACAGCTAGATTTATTTGTGTTAAAACAATCTGAAGTTCATACCACATTTTAGGATTCTATTCAAATTAGTTCTATTGGGTTGTTAAAATGATTTTCAGAGAAAGCAAACTAAAAGCAATATTGAACATGTAGAGATTTGTTATACAGAATAACATCATAATACCTTCTTTTGGAAATATTTGGTAACTTTAAGAAAGGTTTTAAGAAATGCTCCAGAAACAAACTGAGTTATTTTTCCATTCATACATTAAATTATGTTGCTGCTTTGTCCTTTAGGAGTGTATAATTACAATGGGGTAACCCTGTGTCCCTCAGCACCTGGATATTTATGAGAAAAGCTACAGTGGTTCTGTTGGGAAAAAAATAATTTCTTTACAAAGGCGTTTATAATTCATAGCGTATCATTCAATTGTGATACTATTGGAACACGGAAGAAAAAACAAGAATGCACTTCTTAGAAAGGCAATTTTACTTCTCACTAAGTAAGGCAATCACAGTATGTTTTAACAAGGCTGTCAATAATAAATGCACAAATATAGTGCCATATAATACAGAGAGGTGGAGTGCTCAATGACTGTGGTGCTGTGATCGTTTTATATACAGGTGTAAGGGTGAATTTTATACAAGTTATCAAGAAGGATTTTCAAATTAAAAAATGGTCAGAACAACATTAATCAATGTCTCCGGTAGATGGCATAAATGCTCATTATTGAGAACCGTGAGACTTATTTTAGATGAGCCAAACGTTATCGCCGACATTTTGACCCTGACAACAGCCTGATTAATTGATGTCAAAGCGGGTCTTCTTCAAGGATAAGGATTATGTTCACAGCCCAACATGGGGGTGAATTCCCTTGAAGTGGCCTCGTAGAGTGGAGGCTAATGGTGGCCTGATGGATTTCAGGAAGACACAAGGAATTGTGAAGACGATTTGCAGGAAAATTCAATGTGGAATCAATGAGGTCCTCGATCATGTGGAAACGGGAAGACTTAATTAATCATCAGCCCAAGGTAAAACAAACGCGAGTTATGCTCCCTAGAGAGCAAGGCTGTCAAGATTCCTAATGACACATCCTTCTCCAGTGGCAGGTTTACTCCAGAAAGAAATTGAGTTGTTTTTCCATTCATACATTAAATTATGTTGCTGCTTTGTCCTTTAGGAGAACACATTTCAACTACTCCATTCTCTTCCAAGAAGTTAGGACATTTATCAAAACTGTGTGTAAGATTGTGTGCAGATTAGCAATAAGTTATGAAGTATGTATTTTGAATGCAGCCACTTCTCAGTTCCTCACTACTCCTCAAACCAGTGTCTGGTCTAGTTTAAAATTCAGAAAAGACCTTGCAGTTTCAAAAGTGTTTCACACATTATTGTAGCATACATGTTTAACGGTCACTGTACTATGTACTTTTCCAATTTTTGGTTTCATTTGTCAAGCTGTCATATCTGAATCAATACTTGTAATATTACTTGCACCCTCTTTTGTCTATTTTATTGAATATTTAGTGTTAATTTCAAAACACAAATGTTATTTTGCTACATGTTTTTTAACAGGAATCTATAGTCACTAGTTGTGCCACCACAAGTGTGACAAAGCAAAGTATGACTCTCAGCCCACCATTGCTGGCTTTCAAACTTGTAACTGGACTTTGCCTTTTAAAGTCTACTTTTTATTATCTTTAAGTCACCCCGCCGCTGAACACCATTGTGCAACCTGGAGGCCAAGCCGAGACACTCAAAAGTTGCACCTGAGTCTTCTGAACCGTTGGAGTGCAGTTTTGTGACCCACGACAGATGTTATCACCAGATTAAAGGAAACACTGGTTTCCCAGTAAACAGATACCAGTAGACCAGTGGCAACCAGTTTTTGACTGGACTTGAACCAGACTTTTAGAGACCATGACCCCTGTTGCCAAAGTCGCCCCACTGTGACCGTGGACTAAGGGCTTAGCCCCAGGAAGATCCTCATCACCGGCTCAGCATCCTCAGTAATCTTTAGTGTCTTCGGCATTCTTTATCCTTGCATCAAGACCACTCCATTACAGTCCATGGTGGTCTGCCCATAGAGCCTGGAACTGAACTGCAGACTGCTTTGACTGTGGGGTAACTGTCCAGCCAAGACTTATTGACCTCTGTGACCTGCTCACTGCCGGCGTTGGTCACCAACAGCGAGATCAAATAGTAGTTCCATCTTTATAAAATCTTCCCAAACCTTGCAAGGTTTGACCGGAAGCCTGGTCAATTATAATGATTTATTGCGCTGAATGAAAAAGCAGTGTCATTTTAAAGATACAATTATAACCTATTTTCATAAATTGGTGTTGGATTTTTATTGTGTATCGTTTCTTTCTTATTCAACTGTTTTGGTACTTCTTAATGCTTTACACTTGTTCTTTGGATAAAAACTGACTGCTGCAGAGCCACGGCTACCCAGGGTTGAGCTATGTTTTTTCAAACAAATCTGACTGGACCAAGTACAGGTAGGCAGGTAGGTCTATTACACTGTGAGGTTTCACAACCACACCAAATAATAACGTTTGTTCTTCTCAAAAAGCAACTACCTCTACCATGGATAAATTGAGGCATATATTTTTTTGTTAAGGGCAAGAAGAATGTAAACTTAAATTTTGAAAAATATTACTGTTAGCTTCCCATCCTGAAGTCAACTGATGTTTTTGATATATTTATTGTTTTTTTTAACAATAATTGCGAGTTGAACCACATGCCTAGTTTCCAAAATTTCTACAGGACTCCAAAAGACACAGAGCTTTAAAACACTTACATTTGGGCTAATTTTAGTCAACTAAAATATCAATTGATGGGTCTTAATGTGGTTTATTTGTAGACTGTTATAGTGTGAGTCTACAGTAGTGATTCATAGTCAGAGCCCAACCGTTGTTGTGTCTAGTGTCACTGTGGCATGTCCAGGTATTTATGTACCAAAAAGTGCTTGAATACTATTTAAGTATTTTGTCACATCTGACATCAGTAATAAAAGTACAGCCTTGATAAAGGCTCAGGGGCATATTTACTAGGGCCTTGCGTCATGCTTACACCATGCAAAATGGTACATGTACGATGTAAAATTCCAAGTCATATTACTGAAGCCACGCAAAGCCACTTTGCGTGGCTTTGAATGGCTTCATAAATGTGGAGTTCTGCAATGGAGCTAAAATCGCTGTGCTGCATTACTCGATTGCGATTGGGAGGCGTTCCAGGGGCGTTGCAGTGGGTGTCCTGGGGCAAATCCTAAGTTTGTGATGCATTTCCAGACTTACCAAACATTAAATATCTCTATTTCTCCTCGTTTTTCCTCTTACTGTGTGCTGCATTCTGCATTCTGCAGCACACATAGAATGAGGAAAATGCATCAATGGATTGTTGTGTGCAGGAAGGCACCCCTTGCTGCACAAAAACAATCCTGCCTACAACAGAGACACTTTTGCACCATAGGCACTTTTGCACTATGGTGCAAGTGTGACTGCTTTGGTGCTAGGTGGCTGAAACAGTGCCAGCTCAGGGGAAAAGGACAGGATAAATATGGTGCATTCCTGCCCTTTCCCTCCGACACAGGGCAGCGCAGCAAGGGAACTTGCTGCGCTGGCCTGCGCCACAATTCCCATAAATATGCACATTAGTGTGCATGTCTAACTTGTTACATCTCCAACAAATGTACCCAAATTGTGATCCATGTCCCTCTGAGTAACTTCACCACTACAGGCAGGAGGTCCCTTGGTATACATTCCTGTACTTTCTTTGACTTGACAATTTACAGCGAAGATTGCTTGTACACGTATGAAATATAGGTAAAATGTAGGATAAAGGAGCATGTTTTTTTGGACAATAGGAAATCCTGCATTGTAGAAGATGCCAACATGGTGCAAGATAAAGAGCCATGCTTGGCGCTTTAGTATTTAATTCAAAGCTCAAATGTAAAATGCACAATTCAAGCCTAACCTGAGTTACCTGTCACTATTTGGAAAAGTTTCAGTATCACATTATTGCTGCCAAGAGACAACAAAAGTCCAGGATCAGCATTCCAAACAAGCATCTTTTCAAACTAAAGCAAACTGTAACATCCATAAACTATTGTAGTCTTTCTGAGTCGTTATCCATAACTAAACAGGGAAGGCCCTGTTTATGAAGGTACATTTACACGTGAGGAAATCTACATATATGAATGTATTCTTGCCCTTTGCAGTAAATGTACTACTTTCGGCAAGTCACCATTTCTGACTGTTCGTTAACTACAAAGTGTAGAATTACATGTTCTCATCCCCTGAAACAAGGGGTTGAAGCAATAATGTGTTACAACAAGTACCTTTTCACATCTAAGCAAAGGTTTCCAATACTGGCTGGATATTTCCCTATGGTAAAGTATAGGGAAATATTAAAACGTTTATTAAACTTTACAGCTTTCATAAACGATTTTATGTTAAAAAACGAATTTTATTTTAAATGTAGAATAAAAAAGAAACCAAAAGGGATCAGGACGACTAACCTATTTTCACATTAATTACTAAATTATTTCAAATATATTAAATGAAATGTATTATTGTAAAGATTTATTTAAAAAAAACTCCTAAAAATACAAAATGTTATGTTTATTATAAATTAAAATGTACTAACTGGTATTAACAGACCAGATGTAAAATAATGTAATTACTTTTTTACAAAAATTAAAGTTACTTTTATATTTTTAAATTAAAAATACTATTAAAATATTTAATATTAAATATACTTTTTATTGTATGGCCTTGCATAAATTTGTCCTTCTGTAATCTGTCCTTGCACAGATACAAGATGTAGGAAAAGTGGAGCAAAGCAACATTGTGGCAATCAATCAATCAGTATTTATACAATGTGGCTAATCACCCGATAGGGTATCCAAGCACTTGCAGGTCCCAAGGGCTTATTCAAACAGCCAGGTCTTGAGGGCCACTCAGAAATCTGGAAGTGAGGTGATGGTAGAGAGGTGCATGGGGAGGGTGTTCTAGGTTTTTGCTGTGATGTGGGAGAAGGAGCGTCCTCAAGTTCTGTTTTGTTATATGCGGGTAGTATGGCCAAGTGAAAGGGAGGCTGTGTAGTCTTTGAAATGCTTGGTGGAAGTTCAGGTGGTGGTTAAAGTAGGTGGGTCATTGGTTGTGTAGAGCCTTGTGTGCGTGGGTCAGCAGCTTGAATTGGCATCTCTTCTGTATAGGGAGCCAATGGAGTTGCCTGAGGTGGGGTGTGAGGTGGGTTCAGAGGGGAAGGCCAAGGATTAATCTGGCTGCGGCGTTGTGTATGGTCTGAAGTCTCTGTAGGAGGTATGCAGGGATTCCTACGTAGAGGTGATTGTCGTTATCTAGTTGGTTAGTGATGAGGGCTCGTGTCACGGGGTGTCTTGTGTGTATGAATAGCCACTTGAAGATCTTATGTAGCATGAGTAGAGTGAGAAAACAGACAGCGTTGATCTGTGATTACATTGTGAGCTTGTTCGCAATAATGATTCTGAGGTTTCTGGCATGGTTGGAGGGAGAGGGTGCGGGTCCTAGGTCTGATGACCACCAATGGGAATTACTAAGCCACACTAAGCCACCTTGCGTGGCTCTGTGGGGCTTAGTAAATCCAGAGGAATGCAAGGTAGCACAAATTGCTGCCTTGCGTTCCTATGTATTGAGAAGGTGTTTCAGGGATGAAGCATGGCCGATCCCATGCATCCACCCATCAATTTTGATGCAATCCCAGACTTATTAAGAAAATGGTACACCTTGCCAAGTGCGGGTAACAAGGAGAAATATCTTTATTTCTCCGCCTTATTTCCTCTTTCCGTGTATGCTGCATTCTGCAAAAAACATAGAAAGAGGAAAATGTCTCTAAGGATTGTTTTTGTGCAGGAAGCTATCTCTTCCTCCTCAAAATCAATTCTGCCTATAAGGCAGGCAGCCTGACTATAGGGTAAGGGTGCCTGGATTGGAGCTAGGCAGCACACAGTGTGGCAGCGCAGAGAGAGAGCAGAAATGTGTTATATCTTAGTAGATATGGCACATTTCTGCTTTCCCCCAGTCACACAGCGCAGCAAGTTGTCTGCCCTGAAGTCTTTTTAAGAATTAACGTTTATTGCTGTGTCACATTTGCTTATTTGTTGGTTATCTGTTTCTATAATTTAGATGATATTTAATTCTTCATCAATCGTACATGTTTTCCAAAAGTTTAGATATCAACTTTACCATTCTCTGCCTCTACCATCCCCTAAACCTTAAAATTCCTTTACCTCCCTTTATCTGTACGCACACCTGAACCCTAAAATCACCGTTACCTCCCTTTACTTCTCCTCACCTCTAGTGCCTTAATCACCCTTACCTCAACCCACCCTGAACCCCCAATTCACTCTTATCACCCTTTACCTCCACACATTCCTAAACCCTAAAATCACCTTTACTTCCTATTACCTCTACCCATCCCCAACCCTAAACTCACCCATACCTCCCTTTACCACTACCAACTCCTGAGCACTAAATTCACCCTTACCTTCCTTTATTTCTACTTACCCCTTGAACATAAAATCACCCTTACATCTCTTTACCTCTACCCACCCCTGATCTCTAAATGTATCCTTAATCCCCTTTACCTTTGCCCACCTCTGAACCATAACATCACCCTTATCGCTCTTTTACTCTACTCAATAACTGAACAATAATTTCACTCTTACCTTTCTTTACCACTACCATCCCTGAACCCTAAAATTACCCTTACCTTACTTTACTTCTACTAACAACCTAACCCTAATCCCTGAAATCACACTTAACTCCCTTTGCCTCTACCCCATAACAGTAAAAAGACCTTTCCCTCCCATTAGCTGTACCCAAACCCCAACTCTAAATGCATCCTCACCTCCCTTTTTCTCTGCCTACCCTTGAACCCTATAATCACCCACACCTCCATATACTTATTTCAACCCCTGAACCCTAAATTCACCCTTACCCCTTTACCTCTACCTAGCCCTGAACACTAAAATCAGCCTTACCTCCCTTTACCTCAACCATCCCTGAAACCTACAATCACCCTTACCTGCCTTTACCTCTACCCACCCCATAATAGTAAAATCGCCTTCCCTCCCTTTAGCTCTACCCACCCCGAATCCTAAGTGCACAAAAACCTCCCTTTACTTCTACCCACTTCTAAACCCTAAAATCCCCTTTCCCTCACTTTGCTTCTACCCACCCCTTTATCTAAATTTACCCTAACCCTCTTTACATATACCCACCACAAACCATAAAAATCACCCATACATCCGTTTACCTTCACCCATCCCTGAACCTTAACATCATCCTCAATTCTATTTACCTCTACTCACCTCTGAACCCTAAAATCACCCTTACCTCCATGTATTTAACTATACCCACACCTGAACCATAAAAACACAATTTCCTCTCTTCAACCATAGCCACCCCTGAACCCTATATGTAGTCAGTCAGTTTGTCAAAAGTTGTATTGTTTGATTAATTAAAATCATCAACAATACATTAATCATCATAAAATCATTTGAAACATATTTCATAACTCTGATGTGATTTAAAGCATGCACACGGGCAAGTGGTCCTCCTTAAGATCGTAACGTCAAAAGATCAGTCATACAATCTAAATTAGTGTGAGACATTAGGTATAAAACCCTTTCTTAAATGAGCCTAAAATTATTTTGAAAAAATTCCCATAGCGGGCCAAGACCATGATATCTGGAGTCGGCAAGACAAAGTGATAGAGCCTCCTTGCCGGGACGGCACCCGTGAGATAACAAAGGTTTCAGGAGGGTGTGGCAAGGGTTACTAAGCTTCGAGGAACAGAGGAGTAAATGGTTGAAGGACTTTTTCCTATATTAGCAGAATCTACACTTTGGAGTTGTTGTTGATCTGTGTTTGAAAGTCTTTAGTTGGGAGGGCAAGTAATCTTGCAAACAAGGGGCACAATTCACAAAGGCAAAGTGAGAAGAAAGTCTAACTTTATGACTTTTGGTATTCACAAAGAGCATTTACTACCCGTAGATGACCTTCGTAAATACCGAAAGTTGTAAAGATCAACTTTTGGTATACACAAAGGGCATTTACGAGTAGTAAATGCCGTTCATGAATACCAAAAGTCGTCTCACTTTACCTTTGTGAATTGGGCTCATTATGTTTCTCTGAATTTTCTATTTAATGGTACCTTCAGATAGCGTTGTAAACCTTTAGTGTCATAGAAGGTGAGAATGTCTTTAGGTGTTTCTGTTCCCTAGATTTCCCCATGAGCAGTTTTTAGGTCTCGCCTGACCCAGCGCATGCGCTGGGTCAGGCGAGACTTATTGAGAGGGCTCCAAAAAGTGCTACCAGGCCATCATAGAGCTACACTGTATATGAGCGGGCATGCGCGACGCGCTTTTCCGCGATCATTTTCGCGACTGCAGGGTTGCTTGGCATAGCCAATAGGTCTCGTTTTGGGACATTATAAGTATTTAGTTATGCAACTGTTGCATGGCTAAACACCTATAAGATCCCAAAGGCGAGACCTATTGGCTATGCCAATGCTTGTTTTAGTAGTTGCTTGAATGCAGAGTTTGACAGATTACTGTTTTTTTGTCTCAAATTCAAGGGCTAGATTAGCACATGCCGAGTGTAGATATCTGGTCCGGTTATTAGTTGGGCCATTGAAAATTTCCTGCAATAATTTTTTCAGTGATCCTGTTGTGACAGTGAGTATTTGGTGGTAGTACTTAAGGAATTGGGACTTGCATGCATGTTCTTGTTTTGCCAAGCCAAATTCCAGGCATATCAGAGCTCGTCTGAAAAAGCGAGGTAGCTGGGAGATCCTTTTATAGGCGACTGTGGGGCATATTCACAAGGAACTATCGCCGAGTTAACGGCACCTTATCGCAGCCAAAGTTGCGATAAATGTATCGCCCCATTCACAAGCTGGTGTTAACAGCCCACAGCACCAGTTTACCCGCGATAGCAGCCACAAAAAACATCGCCATGGATGACCGCCGCAACTATCGCTAATGAGATGAAGAGTAGGCGTTCCAGTGCCAAAAGCCACGACAACACAACTCCACAACATTCACAACGACCAGACAGAACTGTGATAAGAACACAAAACCGGCGATAAGGTGCGTTAGAAAAATAACACCTGCTCTGACCTGGTGCTAAGTCGGACCACAGCCTGCACCACAAAAGGAGCACAGCCCACAGCCACATCAGAAGGGCAACAGATGCCATGGAGCCACTGGTCTTGCGGCCTAGGCACCCAAGAGGGCCACAACACCCACCGCCACCACCCCAGGACCAAAAACCCCACCCTTAACACCCTCCCACCCGAGCCACCACAGAGGCAGCGCAGACAAAGACAGCGGACCCCCAGGAAATGCACCAGCCACACAAACCCAATACCTGCCAATGTCATTGCCCACTACAGGCCCAAAAGGACAACCATTCTACGCATCCTGACCAACAACACCCAACTGGCCGATGGCACAAACACAGTGGATAACCAATATCCCACCCCAGATAAAGCTGCTGGCTGTGCTGCACCTGTTGGCCCCTGGTACCCCCCAACAAACACCTGCCACAGTCGGAGGATCCGCTGGACACCAAGCAATGACCATACACCATAGCTGGATGCATGCACGTGTCGGGGGCAATCGACAGCACACATGTCATACCTGTGCCCCCTGCTGACACAACACACAATCACCGCAACAGAAAGCACACGTCTCACAGCAATGTGCAGACAACAACCAAAAACACCGTGGAACCTCCACCAATCTCGCCTCCAAATACCCAGCCACTTTGCACGATTCCACCAACCTCCGACAGTCCATCAGCAACCAGCGTCCCCAGGATGGCACCAAGGGAAATGCACAGCCCCCTGGCAAGTTCAAAATGAACACCCCACTCACCTCAACTCCACAACAATGCAACTCACAACTCTGGCAATGCACGCATCACAAAATCTAAACCAACATGCAAAACAACATGCCCACCCACCAGACATGACAGAACAACTCACAATGGTAACCTGGGCAAGCCCTGCACATGAGCCATCAACGGCATGGCACCTCAGCCACACACTAGCCGAATGTGGGGAGAGGTTGCAAACAGGCATGTGTGAAGGAGGCAGGAGAACCATGACTGGGAAAGCACACAATGCCAAGAGTGGCGGAGATGTACTGGACAGACCGCAGTATGCAGAACACACCCATATCCATGGTGACACACACCACTGGTGTATGGAGTGTGGTGGACAGTGGATGCAATCATGCCCCCCGGCCAGTGGGGGAGTTCGTGCAAATGTTGCCTGTTACATCCCCCCCGTAAGCGTGAGCGGAGTGGTATTGCCCGGCGTATGCCAGGCCAGCGTAGGGGTGTGAATAAAAGGCACGTAGCCCTGGGCATGGTCCACTTCCAGAAAGCCCAATGTCTCTGCCAGGGCGGTGCATATCACCATGGCACGAGACCGACGCCGTCCTCGTGAGTGGCATTGCCTGCGATCCTGTGCGCCTGCCGTACCCCGGCCCGCTGGACCCCGAAACCGCCAGGCCCGCCCCTGCGCAGCCAGGCCACACTGATCACCTGCCGACACTGGCGTGTGTCAAGGAGGGTCCACCACGTGCCAGTGCAAGCTTCAAGCACCAGTTCTGTGACTTCTGCAGAAAGGTCCTTTGTCTGTACTATCAGGCATCTGCAGTTCCGAGTAGGAACTTTCATGTGCCCAGCACCCCCTGACAGGTAAGATGGTATTTGCTTGCAAATCCCACACTACGCACTGCCCGGCGTGAGACCAACCTGTACACATCCCACACGCAGTGGTACTTGGTCGTAGTCGGTGTGCGTGATATGGCCTTCGCACTTACTCCCACCCCACCCAAGGCCCGTTGCACACAGACACTGCTCATTGCACCAAGCTGTGCCATTTCATCCTCCAGACTGTCTCAGGGCAAGCCAGTGCCACTTCAAGCAGAGCCACTGACGCAATGGCAGACCATCCCGGACACATGGTCTACTCTAGTCACATGGAGCTGTACTGTGCACGTCTGCTGCATGTACTGGGGGCACTGCCGTTGGCAGTGCTGCGGATCAGTTACCGGGTAGGCTTCCACCTTGTGCACATCACCTGCGTGCAGCCTGTGTTGCATTGTCGCTCGTGCATATTCGAGTGGTCCATGAATGTCTGCCTCTCCAACGTAACGGTAGCTGACCTGGATTTCAACGTGTGTGTGCGCCCCCTGTTGGACCACGACCAGTAGTGTCACCAGGATGACCGCTTATGGCATGTATGGATGTTTGGCATGCAGGCTGGAAACTGGACCTGGGAGATTGCACTAATCGTTGTGTGCAGTGAGCACATTGAGCCACTACCCGATTGGGCTTTGGTGCACATTGGGTCCACTGGTTGGAGTCAGCACATCTGCCTGGCCAGCTGATGGATTACATTGACGACATGTCAGATGTGGTGGCTGACGATCGCTCATTGGAGATGTTGGCCTACGCAGCTGCACTCGCGTTCATGGATGAATGACAAGGTTCCTGCAGCCACAACTGGATGTGAGCCATTTCACTTGTCACAACACATGGTTGCATGTTTTGGATATGGTCACATGCCTGTGGTCCACATCCGCCGATACAGCATATCCGTATCTCTTTCAATGGTTAACGCTCTATGATCAAGATATCCCTTTACTTGCTATGTAGCCGCTAGCTTTGCCTTGCTTCGGTTGAGTTGCATTCGAAATTTTCCCTACTGCTTGAATTCTTACTTCATCATACATATCCTTTGGAATTGCATTGCAGGACCCATTGTGTATTTTATTGCCTGTATTGGACTACTTGGCATTCCTTTCTGTACTTCTCTGACTACCACGGCTCATTATACATGAAGTACTTCTTATGCTTGTAAGACCTGGTTGGACCTTACTCATCTATTTATCGCATTGCAGGATTATTAAGATCAAAGATATTGTGGCTCTCCTGATGAAGACGCTTTGCAAGCGTCGAAACGCGCGTTGAGAACATCTCGGCCTCAGCCACTTCTGTCTGGTTCTTTTATATTTGTTATCCTGTGATTTTCTGTATTGTATGGTTGATCCAGCTCATTATTTGCCATGTATTGTCTATATTGTTTGACATCTCTTGAACTGTATCCCTAAATACTGAATTGCTCATTATCAACTTATTATCATTATTGTGCAATTTATATATAATAAATTTCGTATATGGTTTTATTAATATCATGCACATTGTGTCTCCTTCTATAATATTAGTGTTTTTTTATTGTACAATTGAGTTGCTTAAATTTAGACTGCCTAGGCGTTTGAATTCATAATGTTATTTACCCTGCCCTAGGAGTTTTTTGTCAGTCCCTGCAGGGGGCCCCTATTTCTAGCACAAGTCCAGAGACGACAGTGGACATGGCTACATTGGCCAGGACTCATGTTCCAGGCACAGACAACCAACGCGGGTTGGCACTGACTTGTGTTGGTGAGGGACTCCCCTGAGATGGACATGGGCGCTTTCCTACATTCCTCATTCAGACATGTTGCTGCATTGGTCTGCATATCGTGGCACTTATCTTGGCCGTACTGACTCGCACTTGTTGATAAAGTTTTCGCACTTTCACTTGTCTCCAACTGTGTTGTGTCTTGATTTGTATGCCAATGTGTGTCACAGACTCTCTGTCTCCCTGCCATCCGTGCATTGCTAACCCATCAGGACTGTGTGTTTGTACATGTGCATTATCATGTCCCTGTTTCGTGCTTTGCCAGATGCATATGTCCGTTTATCGGCCACAGGCAGGTGCACTTGTGTCCTGTGTTTGGTTGATGTTTGTACCACATTGTGTTGGGTGTTGGGGTGCTCTGCTTCCTATGTGTGTGTGCTGCATTGTGTGTGAGATGTCCCTTCAGCTCTGATTTGGCTCACCCTTATCCCTTTCAGTTGGTGTTGTGTTCACTTCTGTGCCTGTTCAGTGGTGTGACATTGCCGGGTTGTGTGACTTGTGCACCTGGTTGGTGTTGTTGCTCGTGGGCATGTTTTGTCTGCTGTGCTTAGTTGTGCATGTGTGCCATTCTGCCTATCTCCACCGACCCCAAGTCCCTGCTGGTACCTCTCCCTGTTGCTGTTGTGTCTGTTGTTTGGTGCAGTTTGCGGTCCCCGAGTCCTGCCACCATCTCCAGACTGATGTGGTGGACTCCATTTCCTCTATGTCATCCAGCTCCTGGTGTGGTGCTGGACTCCTACCTCCAGTGTGCATTGCTGCCTTCTTGTTGTTGGCGTGTTTCTGCTTGTTTGTGCCTTTCGCATCATTGCTGGAGTTCTAGTTTTGTGCCATTGTCCTCCTCCGCTCTCAGGCTGCATTCATCTTGTCCACGTTGGCCTGCCATGTACAATGATTTGTTTCCAATGGGTTTGGTGAGGTTGTCTGCTGGCTCGGGTTGCCTCTATTGTGGTTGCCTGTTGTTTTCTGTTTGGTCTGTCTTACTTTTTCAGGCTTTTGTAGTGCTTATTCCTGCCTGCCGTGTGTTTCGCGGTTCTGGCGGTACTTATCCCTGCTTTCCTCATCGCGGATGGGCTCATCGCATGTTTTCTGGTGTTGTGGTTTGTGTTTTTATCTCCGTCGGGGTGGTTGTATCGTGGACATTGGCTGGGTTTTCGGAGGACTATTGCATGGTACCGCCTTGTTGTGAATTCCACGTTGACACAGGGTTATTTTCCCACGATGGGCTGCGATGTTGAGAGATGCGTTAAGCTACTCTTGCTGTAGTTATCACATGTTCTTGTGAATATACCCCTGTGTGTATTCTGTCCAGCATTGAGTCCATTTTTGTTGGAAAGCCCTGTAGGCCATACAAGATTGTTGGAACCAGTTTGGCCTTGATTACTCTTATTATGGCTTCTGCGGATGGAATTTGGAATTTTGCATTTACTTTGCATAGTTGTTCTTAGGTGTGTGTGCTCGTTGCCAGAATCAGCTAGCCATATGCCTAGATAGTTATACGTATTAGTGTATGCTATTCTAGATGGGCCCAGTTTCCAGACTTTTTTAGTTTTATCTTTTTTTCCTGAAAACTATTTCTTTAGTTTTATTTGCCACCAAGTTATTACTTTGGATTGTATTGGTCCAGCTAGTCCAGCACTCACTTGAGACTTATTGGTGTTTGATCCAGAATGACTCAACCATCAGCATATTGTTGAATTTGAATTTTATGCCCACCGATGCTTGGAGGAAAAGACAGCCTCTGTAATTGCAGTCCCCAGATCTGCAGTATAAAGATTAAACAGTAATACACCTACTACACAGCGTTGTTTCATGCCTTTGCTTGTATATACTTTTTGAGATACCCTGTCCCCTCGGCCAAGTTTGACCCAGACCCATGTGTCCTAGTAGAGTGAGATTATTGTTTTTAGTAGGGGGTGGATATGCCTCAATCCGCTCGTTTCTTCTATAAGTTGTGTCGGTTTACTCCATCAAATGCCGTGGAGCATTCCACAAAGCATGCAATTATGGGGTGCTTGGGGGGCTCATTTGATTTCTGAGTGAAAATGCGACTACGTAGTCTGTAGTTAAAGCACCTTCCCTAAATCCCAAGTGGAAATATGGTATTTAAATTGGCTTCTACTGCCCAATTTTTGAGTGCCTCCAATAAAATGATTGCGTACATTTTGGCCTCAACATCCAGTAGTGCTATCAAGCGGTATTTGGCAGGGCCGTTTGTGTCTCCTTTTTAGGTCTCGCTGAGCCCCAGCGCTTGCGCTGGCTCGGAGAGACATTTTATAGTTGGTATTTTCAAAGTGCTGCCGTGGCCTAAAGCCTCAGTGCACGTGAACGTGCACGCGCGCAGCGCCATGTGTCTTTCCTCGGCAGCACGCGATCGCAATCGCGATCACTTTCACTTTTTTTTTAAATTTATTTGTGCTAAAGCGCCACGCATGGCATGTTTAGCTGGCACATTTTTCGGGCAGAGGAGAGTATGCCAAAGTACAGCGGCCAATCCCTTGCCCTGTTGGTCAACACGTCATACACTGGAATGGAGTGACAGCTTAACAGCCAATAACATTCCCGCGCTCTTAAACGAAATGGTCAAATTGTTTTGAGGAAGCGACTGGAAACATTTTGAATTGGTTTACGTGCTATGTGTCCAGCACTCTAGCGCCTACCTATTACCTACTTGCACGCAAGGCGCTATCCTGGGCAAACTAGTCTATTCTGTCTCCCTCAACTTTAGCCATCGCAACAAGGTTCCCAGTGCACAACCGGCATGAGAGCCGACCAGTTTGTGAGGTTATCTCGATCTTGTCTGTCTGAGGATCGATTTGACACCTTTATTTTTGCAGTAAAGTCGATCAGTAGCTGATGCTGGTACAGCGGAGGGCAGCGCATGTAATGAGCACCGACACGTCCTGCATGGCTGCGGGGTCTCACTCCCCCTGTGCTGCGCATACATCTGGAGCTCGAATCTCACGTAGCCTGTCTGGTGCCCTTGTAATTTGTGGTTTCGTTTCTTCCCCTCGCGCTCAGCATTGAGGATGCTGCTGTCTGTGAATCGTTTCCCGCCCTCCAAACATTGCTCCGTCTCCCTCTTTTCAAATGTAGTGACAGCTGAACAGCCCATAAACCCCCCCCCCCCCCCCCTCTTGAGTGGAGGGCTCAGCGGTTTCCACCTGGCTTCCCTCGGGCATTGAGACAGTTCATACTTTGGACGGCGGCCTCATGTGCCAAGAGGACAAATGTGAGTTCGAAAACGTACAAATGACATCCCAAATATGTGTTTTCTTCACAGAATAGAAAGACCGTTGCAGACCTGTCCTGTAATGCGAGGCCATCATTCACTCGAGCGGTTTTATCGATCGCTTTTGGATTTTGGCTTTAGTGTTTTTCACAGCCGGACAGTGAAATAAACCTTTTAAAACATGTCAGGCCTTTCAGCAGCTTCTGTGCACTCCCGGGTAGCCAGGCGCTTTACAAATGCCCTTTCATTCATTCATTCATGCTGCACACACAGAGGGCACGGGGGTCTCCCAGCTTTGGAGTCCTTGAAGCTGTGCCTGGGAGCCACCTCTTTCTTCAAACCAAATGCCAAGATATGTGCAGGGAGTTGCATTATCTTTTACCTTATCCATAAACCAGCTTTCAATTGTATTTAATTTGCGACCGTATATTAAGATCTTAAAATTAGGGGTGTTTATTTTGCTGTTGTCGAATGTCACAATGCGCAGGAAGGCGTCCAAGGACCTTTGAAGTCCGATTGTGGCCTGCTCCAGTAAGATCGTATCATCTACTTATGGTGAGGCTCGGATCTTTGTCCTTGGGATGCTCTGCGGAAAGGACCCCACTCAGCCGATTGCTGGAATCCTGCTGCCAAACAGAGTTTAAAGAGTAAAGTAGCGAGCACACAGCTGTGCTTCAGGCCTTTGTCACTGTTGATGGGTGGATAAGTTGATAATGCCCTTCATAAGAATGGATGGATGCCCCGTTTGGCAGGTTTTTACCACAATTTAGTTCTATCTAGGTTGTCGAATGGTTTGGCAAAGTCTATAAAGACCGCATAAAGAGGGCGCTCCCTTTCCTACCTTGCTTGTTCAACCAGATGCCTAAACCGAGCAGGTTGTCCTCCATGCTACAATCCTTCTGGAATCCTGTTTCATGTATTGGGATCAGTTGCTTCTTTCTTGAGCACAGTATTTGAGGTCTTAGCGAAGCATTCCCCCTCTATATCAAGAAGGGTGCTGATGTGAATGTTCTCTGGTGCATTAAAAGATCCTTTTATCCATTCACACCAGAATCAACCTCTCCAACTATCCCAGATGGTATTGGACACCCGCAAGACTTGAATAGTGGAAAGAGGGTCGCAGCCCATCGTGACTGAGCAATCTTGAAAATGGCTCCTAGGATACCCTTTGACCTGGAAGTCCAATTGCTACAACTTTCTTTAATGGTATTCTCTACCTTGTCTTGTGTTTGGGTACGGCATCATTACTTGGTAGTGCGGTCTTTAATTGTATTCCAAATGGGTCCAGTTCATATTCCAGTTTATTGTCTCCAGCCTTTAGCTTTCCAGTGTAACTTGCCCAGGTCGCATTTGATATATTTCAGCGGATCACTTGGGTTTTCTGTGATGATATTTGCTTAACAAGGTTCCATACATTCCTGGAATTCTTTGCTTTTGTGTCTTCAAACAATTTGATCTATTGTTGCCTTTAGTTTCTTTTCTACCCCAATTTCTTTTTTTTTATAGCACACTCTGAAATCTTTTACTTTTTATTTTATTCCACCATTGCCTTTGACAGATTTCTGGTGTCCTAAGGCACTATTTAGTTGTCCTTTTTTAGAACACTGATGACTGGTCCTTAAAATCGTTGGGGGTGCTACTCTGGACCGATATGGCTTTTATATCTATTATTACAGCCTCGAATAAAGAGGCTAAGAAACAAACTCATTCATGGGGACTATATAGCTCCTGATCATAGGTGCCACGTTTTCATTATGCTTATGTGTGACATTTCCACGTTTTCAGTCTGATTTGTGTGACATGTCAAATCATTACTTGTGACACTCTGAGTGACACTGTTGTGAGTAGAGCAAATCCGTCATATCTCTGTAAATGAATACATTTAAAAACAAGCATTGGCGATGCAATAGGTCCTGCATTTCTGAACGTTTAAGGTATTGGTGTTGGAAATAATAATGCAAAGTCAAAAGCACAAATTTTCCGTAATGCGAGACCTATTGCATTGCAAATGCTTGTTTATGTATGGGATACAATATTGACCGATGCCGTGAGTTGGGGAAATCCGGAAATATATAAGCTGCTTAGAATAAGGGTGTTCGGTGCTTAGATTACAATTCAGTCTCAAATTTAAAAAGAGAGCCAGGCAGGCCGTCAGGGTCTGGAGCAGCATTTTCACGACTTTCCTGGATAACTTTTTACCGATTTTATATTGATGTTCTCTTATACTTGAGTCAGGCGGGAAGTGACATCAGGGTTAGGCTTATGTCAGCCGTGGTTATTGCAGCAGATTTGTAGTGATCCTCTCTTGAATCCTAAATTCACCCTTACCTCCCTTAAAATCTACTTAGCCCTGATCCCTAAAATCACCCTTTCCTCCTTTACCTCTAACAACCATAAAATCATCTTTACCTTCCTTTAACTCTACCCATCCCTGAACCCTAAATTTACCCTATCTCCCTTTACCTCTACCATCCCTGAACGCTAACATAATCCGTAACTCTCATTGCCTCTACTCACCTCTGATCCCTAAAATCACCCTTACCTCCCTTTACCATTACCCACCTCAGAACCCTAAAATCCCACTTACCTCCCTTTACCTCTACCCCATCCATAAAATCACCCTTCCCACTGTTTAACTCTATCCATCCCTGAACTCTAAATTCACCATTATCTCCCATTACCTCTACCCACACATCAACCCCCAAATCATCCTTAGGTCCCTTTACTTCTACCCATCCTTGAGCCCTAAAGTCACCTTTGCCTCCTTTTACCTCTACCAATCCCTAAACCCTGAAATCATGTCTAGTTTAAATAACATAAAAAGTATGTTATTTAAAAAAATACTTACCATGCATGGTAAAGGACTGAGTGGTAATGGTAAAAATACTTACCTGTGTGATACTTACCTGAGTGGTAAAGACCTGCATGGTAACAGCTGCATGGTAGATGCTGTTTCCTTTCAGGCAGAACACCCCCACTCCCTCCTAAAATACTCTCTGCACTCCAGCTCCCCATAATATGTTGGGGCACTGTTGTTTGTTTTATGCCCTTCAGTATATTTGGCAAGCACCTTCGCCACTTTGACAGTTTGCCCCACTTCCCCCTACGCCATATACATAGGTCTCGGCTGAGACAGCGCATGCGCTGGCGCAGGTGATACATGTTTTTAATTGAAGGGAGCTAGCCTTTGATTGGCTTCATTGTCACTCTAATATCCTTGCTTCTCTTTGGTCAGCAAATGCTGGCATCATTTCCTCTTCGTGTGTTTGTCCCAACCGTGGAGCATGGCCCAAGTACAAATTCACATTCCCACTGTCCCTCTACGGCTCCCTACTATCAGAGGTATCGTTTTTTTCCTTTTTCTTGCACCCTCTTCCTTCCTACCCCCTCCGCATTGCTTGCCTTGACCCCGCACCATCTCCTGCGTTCTTACTTGTGTGGTACGCCCTACCTACACCTCCTTTTTTATTTGCCATGTCTATATCAGTCCCTCCCCCTTTGTTACTTTCTTACTCCCGTCCTGCCAGAAAAAAATATGTCCAAGAGTTGTATCAATGGGTATCAGATGCTACAAAGATGCATGTGGCACTACACTCCCTGCTCTGTATGTTCTGTTTGTTGCTGTCTTTATGCATGGCCAACACTGCAAACTTCAGCTCTGAGGTAACATAATTAAACAAGTGAGTTTATTCCTTGAATTCATTTTATGTATTTACGAGTTTTAGACATCGCAGCCATGGCATGATCCTTCTTGTTTTTGACAACTTCAGACTGCTTTTACTAGATTGCAAACTTTGCACCAGTTTATGGATGGTGGTTATCATTTATTTTTGCCTCCGGGTCACATTTTCTGCCCCCATTGAAAAAAGATTGATGCACAAATGTGTATTTCAAATTATTTTTGATTTGACGTTTCTGAGAAAATGTTATTTTCATTTGTTCCTGAGAATGTTTTTTTTTTAACAAGGCACATGATAATCCCATACTAAAAAAAGGGATCTCTGTCTATCTTGGTCAGAACTGGCCATATCATAGCACTTTTCTTTCTAACTTACAGCCATGCTGCAAAGAACAGCACTGCTGTAAAACATGCCTGAAAGAAATTGACAAAGCCAATAGCTCTTGCATTGGCTAGACCTATTGGCTTTGCCAATGGTTCTTTACAATCTTATCACCCTGAGGTCTGTTTTCTACTATTAAAATGTTTGATATGTTACAGAGTTATATATGAATTTTGTTTGCTTTGAAGGAAGTGGTGCAAGGCATCTCCTTTGTTGTTCTTTGTACATTGTGCTAATATCTGAAGGTGGAGTACCTGCCCGACAAAAAATAGTAAAATAACATGGGAAAAAAGAAGGATTGTTGAAGATTAAATAAGCATTGTCATCACATATTGCCACGACTCCCTCTGGAGGAGAATTTGAGTGATGCCTTTACATGTTTTCACTGCTGCTGATTTGACTTTCAACACTAATCCTCTAGGTGATCCCACCTCATGAGTCACATCCTAGCGATTGATATAAGGAAAGTATAGGTATTGCAATCAAAAGCATACCTAGCACAGAAAAAAGACCTAAAATATAGCTAGTACATTTAGAAGTTAGCTATGATGACCGCACCATAAATTTTCATATTTTCTTGCATAGCTCAATGTCTACTAAACAGAATTTCATGAACACCATCAAGTGGCAATGTGCCAGAAAAGCCCACGTACATTGAAAAGTAGTGCAGGAATAGGAGTGAATCTGTAGATATGGACCAGGCACAAACAGTCTGGAAGGTGGCCTTCACGTGAACCGACAAAAATCAATCTGCAATAAAAGTTGTCTTCATTAGGAGTCAAGAACTGACAAAATGTATGTATTTTAAGTAAAATAATAAGAAAGCACTCTCATGAAATTTTGATAAAGGCACAGTGGAAGACACTTAGGTCTTTTCGTTCTTCTCTACATCAGTGTGATGTAATGACGCTGATACATCGGTGTACGTAAATACGTGCATAGAAAACTGTGGGAGAAAGGGGTCATCGGAACTACCTAATCTGACCAAATCCATACCTAATGGTGCATGAGGAGACCCTTTATATTCTCCAGTGTTTCCTTGACATTCTACCACTATGATTCCCCTTTGTTAGTCCAAGGCTGTTTAACATCCATATTGTAGTGTGCCCACCAGCCATGCTAGGAGGCTAGGCTATGCTGTCATTTCATCCCATCCTCTAACAAATCCAAGTTTTACATATTTTGACATGATCATATGGATTTTTTCTCAATCCCTTGTATGTTCTTGCCATTGGTATCATACAGAGGTCACTGCTCTGTGAGCCCTCTGTATACCCTGCCGAGAGCTCCAAAAGATTTCTTCTAGACACCACAGGATGGACA
This sequence comes from Triturus cristatus, assembly GCF_964204655.1. Taxonomy (NCBI): domain Eukaryota; kingdom Metazoa; phylum Chordata; class Amphibia; order Caudata; family Salamandridae; genus Triturus; species Triturus cristatus. The sequence goes on along the minus strand of NC_140587.1, from coordinate 937,390,298 downwards.
TGCTAGGTGTGTGTATAGTGCCACAGCATGGACATGCTAGGTGTGTGTATAGTGCTGGGAGGAAGGCCCACTGGCCCATGAGCAAGACTGATCAGTATTGCCTCAGCCATCTCCCATAATGATGTCCAGCTAATAATACCAGATCACCTGAAGCTAGCAAGATTCTATGGGCCGTATTATGAGAAGTGCCCCGAGGTAACACTAAGGATGTTCGCCTCCGTTTTGAGATTCCTGTATTACAGAAGAAAATTCTATATCAGAAGAGATATATTTACCACACATGGGATCAATAAGCTCCTGTACAGGTGATGGGCTGGTGGTAAACTGAGAGACAGGACAACAATTATACCCTAGGGAAGGTTTGCAAAGATGTCATCGGCTTCACAGAGTGATCTGTCAGAGGCTGTTGGAGAAATTAGTGTAGCAGGTACTAGGGTAATATCATTTATAAACTCAGGGCCATATCATTTTTAACCCCTTCGCTGCGGCGGAAATTCCGCCGCAGCGCTGGGGGGTGCGGGGGGGCAGCGCGGTGGCGCGGTGCTCATGACGGAGCCACTCCGTCATGAGCCACGGTTGGGCTGTGCTCATGACGAAGTGGTTCCGTCATGACTCCGCCCACAGCGCTAATCGCCCGCACAGGCGGGGAATTAGCGCCGCGTGGGCGGCGCGGCCGCCAACGGCCGCAGCATAACGGAACCACTCCGTCATGAGCACACGGCAACCATGGCTCATGACGGCGTGGTTCCGTCATGAGCACAGAAGGAGTTAAACTTAAGCAGATGATAAAAAGCAGATTATTGAAAAAAATGATGCTGACTCCCACAGTAAAACACCTTCCATGACATAATTATATGAATCGACGCCAGTGATGGAGTAGTATCTGCTTGCTTGACATCTAGCTTATTTATTTATTTATTTATTTATTCACTTATAGAGCGCATGGTTACACCAATCGGTGTGTCCCCGCGCTGAGTTTGGAGGATCCAAGTAATCATATTGACCTCATTGCCCTTAGCAAGAGCTTGCTGTGGACATGATTCCACAGCTAGAAGCAGACTCAATGAAGAATCATGGCACACCTAGACCTTTACCCCTAAACAAAATAAAAAACTTTTGGATATAGTGATATACGATTTAGCAGACAAAGCTGCCTTCCATGAAAGCATAATTGAAAAACGAGAAGTTAAATCTGTACATATTTCAAGACTAAGCTGCTCTTTAGTATAGTCAAGAGCTCTCTCACTTACTTTCGCAGCAAAACATGGATATTCTAACAAACAGTGCTACAGAAAGACTTCAGATATGAAAGATTACAAAAGTAGTCACAGCCTGGTCACATCTATTTTGTAGCTTCCCAGTAGGTAGGAAGCAAATCTTGTGGGAAATTGTGAAAGAAAAAGTGAGAACATGGAAAAAGCAGGAGCTCTTTGATACATTTACACCTTTTTCTTTTTTGAGAACTTGAAATATTAGATATCCCGGTCATACTACCACCCTTCTAAAAAATGGCGATAAATAGTCTAGAGTTTAAAAGGCAAAGTAAGATTTAGGCAGAGCCTTGAAAGCAGGGTGAGAATCGCCTGTTTAGGAACCCATATAGAGTTGGTAAACAGATGTGTAGGAATTAACAAAGTGAAGAGGACTAAAGGGAGGAGGGTATCTCATATATTTGTTATCATATGTAAACAACAGGATTGTAACTGTGATCCAGTGCAGGGGGTGACATGAATCAACTGTCAGCCTACCCATGCTTTAGAAATTGGATAATCCAACAAACTGAAGACAGGCTATCTTTCGTGTTCTTGTCATGGGAAGCTGTGCTAAAGGTTGTGCCTAATGTCTGCAGGTTTAAGAAATAATAGGAGACAATGATCACAATGCCACGAGTACTGCCTAGTGCTTTATGAATCAGTAGTACATTCTCGTCATGCACATCTCTCGATCGATATCATTGGCATCTCATAGCGCTTCTATGTTGTCACCGCAAAAGGATCTCTATTGGTCACATGACTGTTTTTAATTTCAGAAGTCTGTGACGGACAGAAACAGCATGATTGATAATGGTATTGCCAAATTGCTGTGACAGAGAAGAAAGTGTTTCTTAAAAGCTAAATGATATATTGAAGATAGAATTTGTGTTTAAAATTGAGGCATTGTCTTGAAGCATTAAGCAGTCCCCAGTATAAAGGAAGTGGGTAAATCCTCCCACCACTATCTACTCAGAAGTTTTTAGAGTATGTATTTGAAAGCCATTTTGCAGGAAGTACTACTGCAAGCTCTCAAGTGAACTGCTCCTGTATTGGGGAAACAGTATTCTTAGCCGGGGATAACAAGCTTACATACGTGCTTGCATTTTACCAACGGGCCTTTCTGCTACTCTAGGTGAGCTAACTATTCAGAAGGTTATTCTTGTCCTCAGTTAATTTCTGCCCCTGGTACTTTAATTGTAGACACTCCTTCCCTTGTGGAGCTTCTTGTGGCAACTTTTAATGTTTCTGGGTAACAGTATAGTGAAAGCTTCCACCTCCTATTTGTACTATTGGACAAAGTAACCCTTCGAGCCTCCCCTGGTGTGTGGTGGGTATTATGCTCGAGTTCTTCTGTGTGCACTTCCGATGTGTATTAGAATGGCTTGAACACCAGCCATGATAAAAGGCATCAATATCGATAGGGCCAGTCTGTGGTAATCTTCCTTACAACTGAATCATGAGTAGTCCATAGACATGTACACACCTAGCATTACTGTACATGAATTTAGCTAGCAGGAAGAGGCACATCCAAATATTTGCTCTTGTACAATGCAACAAAAGCATTGCTTCCACTCTTGGTTTACCCTCTCTGTTCCACAGTCTGGGGCGTTAATTTTGATGAGAGTGATACAGTCATACCTAATGTTGTGCAAAAACCACTACAAAATGTATTTACACATTGAATCCCTGATTTGATGCAACCATATGAGGAAGACCAAAGAAATAGCGACCATGTTGGTGGAAGACTTGAGTGGTAAGGGTGGCCAAAGGTACATGACCTACTTTGGTATGATTCTTTCAACACGTTTGGAGACTGAGCATCTACAGTTGCATTATGATGACCTGGCTAGTAGATCACAAATTCATATTCAACAAAGAACAGAAATCACATAAGTTGCCTCACTGGTAATCTATTATCAGTTTTAGAAAAATCAAGATCTGAGTATCGATGAACACTTTTCATAGATTTTATGTTCCCATCCTTGAAGATAGCCTCATTCACGAGATTCTCCTTGTAGTTAATATTGTAGCTCTACTTAGCAGGGCTTAAATGCAAGTACAAAAACATCAGTAGGTGTAGTTGTGCCGTATCTAGGTGTCTCTGTGTGAGAGCATGGCCATTAATGGCAAGTTGAAAGCATTGGCCTTGATTAAAATAAGAAGGGTTGCATCAAGATGACAATAAATGGTTGTCATGATGAAATGACTCTTAAGCAGTTGAGAGAAAAATTATTCTTGATGCGTCACTGAAAACAACCACTTTCCAGAAAAAAACATGTGATTGAGGTAACTTCCTTTGAAAAATCCTGAGTTTTACTGAGGAAAAGCTGCCAATGACTAAAACGCTGTACAAATCCTTTACTGTCTGTGTAGAAGACTTCTGATTCACTATTTGTACTACGATTAGGTCCATCTACAACCTTTTAGGGAGAGATAATCAAACTGTGAAACTCAAATCTGTAATTTAGGTAACGTTTACAAATGAGGAATGCACACTCAATTTTCATATATAGTACTCTATGAGCCTGGAGGACTTCTAGATGAACTTGCAATATGTGTCTGAATGGTTTATAATCCTGCAATTTCAAACCCTAGTTTGGGTCCTGATATATAATGCCAAATATACTTTCTCTAAGTTCCTGCCTAGAGCCTCACATGTGTTAATATTAACTCCTGATATTGTTTTGTTGACCAGTACTAGGGATGATGATAATGTGTATAAATAGGTAGGCTAAGCACATAAACAATTCATGATAGCATGGCTAGTAGGCAGGGAGGATGGGAGTGATGATTGTTACATTTATCTCAAGGTATAGTGACTATCTTTATTGGAGTGTTTCATGAAGCTCAAGGGCTTGTTCTTCATCTACTGAGGTGCTGAGCCATCTGTAATTGTTCTATGTTAACAATGGTTAGTCCATCTTTTGAGACAGATTTATTGTATTGTTTTTTTTAATCAATATGTTGGTGGAAACAAAGTTCTAATCTTCTGGTTGAACTTCAATTGACACAGCAGAGGTTAAGGAACTACACTGTTTTGCAAATAGTGGTTATGACTTCGAAGATCTGCATGATTTAATAGTTTAAATATACATGTTTGTGAGCAGATTTTACAGGAAGCTCACACCAGTTGATATGGCCATCTTGATCATGGTTGAATGCGATCTGCTTGGATGGAAAGGGAAGCGTTTCAGTGGAGTTAAAAAAGACAGAGCCACAGGTCTTAAATGTGGCAGAAGTACAGTACAGTTAGCTGAACAGTAGGAGACATGTCTATCTAGGGAAGTGTATGACAAACTGTCCCAGAATGTAGTCAAACAGATAATATACAAACTGTTCTTCTCCACTGCAAGTGGTGTATGATTGTAGTTTAGCTGGTATTTCCTGATACAGATCATTAATCTATCTGACGACACTGCTGAGCAGTATGCTGGAGTAGCTGGTGTAGTGCACAGTGCACATTGATTTTTATTCCCCAAATATTAACACATGATTTTGTTGACCTAGTTATACTTTTGGGAGAATACACTGATTACTCGGTTTTCTTTGCCGGGAAACATTTTTTTTATAAAGTGAGATGGATAGCATTACAGGGGATGGGTGGGAAAACTTCAAAAGATGACTTTATAGAACCACAGAGTTTAATGAAAGTAAGATGAAGTACTATGATGTGGAGAGGCATTTCTAATTTTAAATTAGGGATTGATGGCTCTGAGATAGTGGGATTCTAAGCATAGGTGCACTGGTTCATTAGAACCAGACTCGCTTCATTTCTCACAGAAACACGTAATCAGTCTGCATATACAAGGAATGTGACTCCATTAAGTGGTACTGCATGTTTGAAAAATTGGAAAATGTTGTGCTTGGTAATAATTTTATGACACCGTTCTCTTGTATAAAGATATAGCATGGGCTTGCCTCTTTATGGGCAGGTTGGAAGATAATTTTTTAAAAATGGATCAATCTCTTGCTTTTGTTATGCTGAAACATGTTGTTGGCTCCAATCCAAAGGAAGCTTGCCCAGAAATGCGTGAACAGATGAACAGGGTGGGATCATCTTTGGCATTAAGAATAATTGGACATTGTCAGTGGCAAATTATTGAAAACATTCATTTGATTGGGATGAAAGAAACCATTTGTTGGCTGGGGTGAATATTTTCTTTACATACAGCAGGCATTACTCAAATATTTCCTATCACAATGTTGAGTGATTGCCACAAAATTCTGTATGAAACACTGGCTTACACATCACTACCGCAGATGGGTAGCACTTTACAGAGTGTGATCAAGCTGTCCACTCATTAAGCACTTGTCACTTTTATATTTTATTCATTGTATTTTATGTGTATCTTGGTATATGCTGCTTGATTCCCCGTAATGAGTTTTAAAATTTGCTAAGTGACTAATTCTAGTATACCAAATTCCTGTATCACAGAACTTCTCTGAATTAATTTGTGCAATTTCCATTTTTTTAATGAATTGAATTTTTAAAATGTCTCAAAATGTTTTTTTAACTGTCTGCTTTTATGGATTTGATTGACCGAATGAAGTATTTTGACTTGACTTGGGTAGTGTGTCATTGTCTAAAGTAATACTGCTATTGAGGACACTTAGGGCCATATGTAGGTAGCCTAATACCGGTCGGTAACGGCCGATTTCCGGTAAAAATCCCGTTACCGACCGGTATTCAGGCTTTTGGTATGTAGGGGGGACATTTCAGGATTCGGTAAATACCGAATCCTGAAATGAGATGTAGGGGGAGTGTGTGGGTGTTGTGTGGTTTCGTTATTTACCACCAACTAAACGTTGGTGGTAAATGACGAATGGCTTTGAAAAAGCATTTTTTGGCACTTAGAAGTGTGCAATGTGGCAGACATACATGCCCTTAGGGCATGTATGTGTGCCACATGTGTACACATGCAGGAATAAGGGGTGCAACAGGGTGTCACTGTGACACCCTGCCACCCTTGATTGTGCTCCCCCCATTACCGAATCGGTATTTACCGATTCGGTAATGGTAACTGGCTTCCCATTGATTCCTATGGGCCCCCTGGCCCATAGGAATCAATGGGAAGCCAGTTACCATTACCGAATCGGTAAATACCGATTCTAAAATACCGACCCATTCCGAATCGGTAAATATTACCGATGGATTACCTACATAGCATTTACCACTTCATAAATACCGAATCGGTAAAATTCGGTATTTATGAAGTGGTAAATGTTAGGCCACCTACATATGGCCCTATGCATTTTCCAGAGCATGCTCATGAAGGTGTAAAGCTCAGTGGTTCAAAGACTGGACAGCCTGCTCATCTGGCTCTTAAGGTGTCCTGGAGAAGGGTTAGCTACTTTGAAACTGCCTTATGAAATGTGGGTGCTCCAAAATTTAGATATACTATTTGACATCAAAGTTAAAAGATCTCTACATTGGCTTACTTATTAAGTATGGCCCAATTATCTGGGCTAATTTGGGTAATAATTGTCCCAAATCCACTATTTCTTTACTACCTTTAGCTATATGTAGGAAACACTCTGAACATATCAACATTCTGGTTGCCCTATGTGTTGCAAAACCTATAATACCAAAATATAAAGTCATGAAATTCAAAGCAATGTTTAGTGTTAATTGAAATCTTACAATACAAAATAAAACAGATCAAAACAGGTCCTAAAATTACAAAAAAAGGAAAATCACAATTTACTGCCTGCCAATTCAGTAAATATGGAATATCTGCGTCCATAAAATTCACAATACAAGAGGTCATTTTAAAACTATTCCACCTAAAGTATTTTTCAGAGCTTAAATGGAGCAAAGTGCCACCAAATATAAAACAAAAGGCCCAATAGTAGCTTTTGATAATTACAGAAAATAAGTTAATGTTTCTGAAATTGTCTTACCAAGGCTCATTGATTTGCACAAGTTTTTAAGTTAACCCAATCTAAATTCAAGTATGAGAAACATTAAGTAATACATTTGCCATAGACCATTCCTTATCTCTCTCACTAATGGCTTCCTAAATAGTTTTGAAGTGGTCATCTATGTTATATCAACTCTATACTTCAACCTTTCTTAGTCAAATTATTCAATATCCCTGGAATACAAGATTGCCTAGTCCTATTCTTTGTCATTTATTCAGAAATGTGCAATGGAGATAGGGAGAGGCCGTACGACTTGAGTTGTAAATTAGATATTGATTTGTTCATATAGATTGTCCACAGTGAAGATAACCCGGGTTTTTTTGTTAGTTCCTGCCACTAGGAAGAATTATAGGTACTTTCAGGCACCAAAACAGGGAGTAACAGCTACAAAGAAACATAGTTTAATTTAAGTATTTGTCTCCATAAATTAAATTCTTTTGTGAAATACAACACTTTGTAAGCTTGCTTAAAAATATGTCACTATCAACATCACTGAAGACCATAAAATAGTAAATAAAGCAGATGAATGCAGCGCTGTAGGTAATTGGGGTACTGGTTGAGGGGGGTGAAACCATACTCAAGCAGCAACCACAACTCTAATCAGGATGAACCACAAGCAAACCCCAAATTAACCTGTGCTTAACCCTCTGATAGCTTGGCACAAAAGCTGTCACGCTTAACTTAGAGGCAATGTGTAAGATATTTATGGGAATTATTTTTAGATAGTGCTTAATACCACTGACTAGGCATTGAAGTGCTTTTCGGAGAGATACACTCTACGCCGGAACTTAAAGATGGATTAGTCATCGAGAAGATTGTCAACCGGCAACTGACCTCCTTCCTCAAAAAGAACAACATCCTGGACCCGTCCCAATCTGGGTTCGACAGCAACCACAGCACCGAAACAGCCCTCATGGCCGCCACCGACGACATCAGTGCCATGCTGCACAACGGAGAAACCGCGGTCCTCATCCTCCTGGAACTCTCGGCCGCCTTCGACACCGTCTGCCACCACACCCTCCGCACACGCCTCTACAGCACAGGGATCCATGACAAAGCCCTGGACTGGACCACCTCCTTCCTCACCGGCAGAACCCAGAGTGTCCGCCTCCCACATTCCGCTCTAAAGACACCAAGATCATCTGCAGCGTACCCCAAGAATCGTCCCTCAGCCCAATACTCTTCAACGTCTACATGGCACCGCTCGCCAACATCGTCCGATCGCACGACCTCAACTCATACGCGATGACACCCAGCTGATTCTCTCCCTCACCAAGTCCCCCACCACCGCCAAATCCAACCTCCAAGAAAGGAATGAAGGCCATCGCCGAATGGATGATGAACAACCGCCTGAAACTGAACTCGGAAAAGACGGAGGTCCTCATCATCGGATCCACCCCCTCCGCCTGGGACGACTCAGGGTGGACGGCCGCGCTAGGAGCTGCACTGATGCCCACTGACCACGCACGCAACCTGGGGGTCATCCTGGACTCTGCGTTGTCAATGATCCAGCAAGTAAACGTCGTCTCCTCCTCCTGCTTCAACACCCTCCGCATGCTCCGCAAGATCTACAGATGGATCCCCACCAGAAGGATGGCCACCCAGGCCGTCGTCAGCAGCAGACTGGACTACAGCAACGCTCGCTACGCAGGAACCTCAGCCAAACTCCAGAAACGACTACAACGGATACAGAGCGCCTCATCCTCGACATCCCCCGCCACAGCCACATCACAGCCCACCTGAAAGACCTGCACTGGCTCCCCGTCAACAAGAGTATCAACTTCAAGCTCCTCATCCACGCTCACAAAGCACTCCACAACACCGGACAAGTGTACCTCAACGAACGACTCACCTTCTACACCCCAAACCGCCAGCTTTGCTCCACTGACCTCGCCACCGTCCCTTGCATCCGTCGAGTGACCGCCGGCGGCAGATCGTTCTCCCACCTCGCCGCAAAAACTTGGAACACCCCCCCATCCGCCTGCGAGAGACCCAGGACCTGTTGGCATTCAGGAGACTCCTCAAGACCTGGCTGTTCGAGCAGTAGCAGCACCCCCCCCCTCCCCTTCCCCCAGCGCCTTGAGTCCCTCACGGGTAAGTAGTGCGCTCTACAAGTGAACTGATTGATTGATTAATTAGTGGTGGATTAGTAGAGGGTGAAATATAAATTGTTATTTGGGAGTTCATAGTAGTAAAAGAGGTTTGGGATAAGTCAAAGAGTCTGTTAGTTCAATGAATAGGAAAAAGGGTGGCTAGAGGAGGGAAAAGTTTGAAAAGGGTTATTTGGGAGTTCATAGTATTAAAAGAGATTTGGGATGAGTCAGAGATTGGAGGTAGAAGATATTTTGTAAGAGGAATATGTTTAGTCATAGAGTGGTGGTTTGGTGAGGTTTGGGGGATTGATTACCTTTTTTTCTGCAGTGGGAGGGAAATATATAAATATATAGACACATAACCACACATAAGTCGTATACATACATAGAGATTTTAACATGATACGCATCTGGAAAATAATCAGGAGATGTAAAATTGTACTAGATAATGTCCCATATGTACACGCATGGGTGAATATTTAAAAATCAAGCTTTCCATTTTTGCTGTAAAGTAAGTTATTTTTAATTATATTTATTATGATTTTTATATATTGTGTATATATATTTGCCCCCAAAATTTCAATAGTGAAGCACTGATAGATACAATTGCTATAATCATATTTACACATTTTGACATGTGTTATCATAGGCAAATAAACCCATAAGCATACTCTCATCACTTTATGTGTTATTGAAGTATTTATTTACTTATTATATATGGATTTAATTAGAAAGTTATGCATATTTGTATGTTTTCATTTTTTATTTCCTAATTTTTTTCATAGATCTATTTATTTCTCATTCCTCGAGTAAGTATACATATATAGAGAGAGAAATGCATACCCATATAATGTGTGTTTTTCCATTAGTTAATGAGTATTATTTGTTTTTATTATATAATATTTTGTTATTAATGTATTCATGATTTTTTCAAGTAATAAGTGTATTGAATAGTTAATATTTACACATACTTTCTGTATAATCATGCTTATATGCTGTGATATAAGTATTCATAATAAACAGAGATCCAAAAGCATGTAGTCATATACGTATATGTTATTTATGTAACAACCTATTTACTTTTTAAGCATACATATAAAGAGTTCATATATTTTAACCATAGGTAATTTATACATTTGTACATTTCTTAAACATAAATATCAGAAAGTATATATATATATATGTTTTACATACGCAATATGTGCATTTGTACAAAGAAATGCATATATATGTGTGTGTATTCAAAGTATGCATGTTTATAAGCCCACACATATAAGCACCATTGGTGTCTTGTGTATACTATTGGTGTACATTTGTATTTTGAATATGGTATTCATGTAGAGAAGAGACAGCTCTTGAGTAATCTTCTGAAGATAAGATGGTTCTCTGTTTATCTTGTTTGGGGCTGATGAATTTCATAGTTTGGCTGATTCAACAGAGAAAGATGTTCCACCCATGTTTTTTTGCTTGTATGAGGTGGGGTGCCATCTGGAGTGGATGTTTCAAAGTTGTATGTATTTTGTGATTTTCTTTCTGATGAAAAGTGTTCCTGTTTCATGTATTACTTTGTGAGTGATACAAAGAATCTTGCAAGTGAATGTTCTAGCAATCGGTAAGCAAGGAGGATGTGGGTTTGTGGCTTTATATGTAGGAGTAGCTTGGCAGCCGAGTTTTGAATTCATACTGATCAACGGCTTGAAGGCAATGAAGATTCTTGAGTTTTTAATGTCTTTGGGGATTTCCAGTTCAAGAAGTATTTGTGTGCCACCTGTGTAGTTGATTTATGCAGCACTTCAAAACAGTAATAAAGTGAACCACAACACAAGAAAAATCCCATACCAATTTAGAACAATAAAATAAAATGTATTAAATTACTGGAGACCAAAATGACACAAATCAGTAAGACTGTAGAAATGCAATTTTAAATATTTAAGTGAAATTAGTGCCTAAAAGCACCAGACATCAACTGTGATTATCGGGTCGCGCCAGACTAGGGCGAAGTCACAAGTTCAGGCTGACTGTAATGGAACACAGGCGAGATACAGGGACCAAGTTAGGCCTGCTGAAAAAAGTACCTTAAATCTGGGTTGTGGAAAATTGTGAGATCCTGCATCGAGGATGAGTCGTGCAGAGGTGGTTACGAGGGGCTGCAGGTCTGGCATCGGAGATGCATCAAGCAGCAGTGTTTCCGATAAAGCAGCCGGCGGGGCTTTCGAGGCAAGGTCTTGTGTCTTCATTGAGGAGGCTGTTGATGAAGGTTTGCGATACAAAGTTGTACGTTGGGGATGCGTCACGCAGCAGCAGTTCTGAGAAGCTGTGAGGCGGGGGCCTATGTAGGGGATGCATTGTGCATCAGCAGTTTCAATGTGGGGCGGCAAGGGGATGTAGGCAGTTCTGCGTCGGTTCTGCCCAGGAGACAACAGCTGGGCTGGCAAAGCACTTTCAAGCCCACTTCCAAGGGTTCAGGGCTGTGCTGGCACCACTTGGGGGGTAGGGTTCACAGCAGACTTCCTTTGCTGGGTTCAAGGTGCTTGAATACTTTTCTGTCCTTGAGGTTCAGATCAGGAGGCCAGCCAACTAGCCCATGGAGTCACTCTGGTGGTTTTGGGTTCATGATGTCAGTCCAATCCTCACTCAGGCAGCAAGACAGAAGAGTAGCAGTCCTTCTTGCAGAGCATCACGGCAGTCCTCCTGAATACCCAACAGGTCGAAAGGCCTACTGAAGAGTTGGGTCTGAGGGTCTACTATTTATACCTGGTGCCAACTTTGAAGTAGGAGATGGTCCTGGAGGTTTCCACCCCCAGAGGTTTTTGGAAACTCCTGCATCCTTGTCCTGGTCCCTGCTTGTCTGGGGTCACAAAAGACTAGTAGCAAACCCTTTGTGAGTGTGCTCAGGTAGAGCCTTTGTGATGTGTAAGTGTGGTAGGTGACAGGTCCTCCTACTCATCAAATCAGAAATGGGCCATCCTACCAACACCCATTTCCCCTTTGTCGCACTGCCTGGGAGCAATACAAAAAGACCAACTGCCAACTACACCCAACCATGTGGCCCAGGATATAGGCTGCAGTCACTAAATGGTAAGGACAAGAAAATGGCAACCTTCTAAAAGTGGCATTTCAGAATTGTAACCTAAAATCTGTCTTTACTGTTAAAGAGGGTTTTAAATTACAATTCTTTAGACATCAAACTCGACAATTCACATCTGCAGGCAATTCTTCAGACATCAAACTCAACATTCCCATCTGCTCGCAATGGATGGTTACCACTTGCTAAATGTAATAAGGTAAACCGATGTTATTCTATGAGCAAGGTAGGAAAATAAATGTAAGAGTTTTTCACTACCGGGCCAAATGAGACTATGTATCAGCCAGAAGCTTTTTCTCTACCTGGGTCGGCCACTAACTTTGAGGTTAATTGTGAGTTACCTTATGTGGGTCCAAGGAGAGAAGGGCTAGCCAATGCCCCTGTAAGTGAGGATGGGGAGGGTTTAGTACCCTTAGTATCACTCACAGTAATATCAAAGTATGCCACCGACATCTAAAGGTCCTGGTTTGGAATGTGGCAGGGATTACTAAATTGCTAGCAGACCCCGACTGGTGTACTGTTGTGGATCTACACAATGTGATTTTATTCCAAGAGACCTGGAGTTTGCAAAGTCCCCATAGAAATGGGCACTCTGCATATGGCTTAAATGCTACTAGGAAAGAGTTGGGGAAACCCTTAGGAGGCTTAGCAGTTAGGGTCAAAATAGCTCTTGGCTATAAAGTCCAGTTGATCCATGTAGATTCCCAAGATATTTAGGACAGTAGATTTGGCACTCTACTGTGGTTGGAAAACAGGATCTTGAATGTTTATAACAGAGTTGCTTGGGGTTCTGAGAAAACGATCACTATTCATGTTCATGCCCTGTCTGAACTCTCAGATACTGTCCCAGTGCTTGTAGCCGGGGATTTTAATTGTATCTTCGAACCATTTACCCTCACTCCACTAGATTTGACGGAAGAGTGGGATTGCATGTAGCAAATCCCACAGCTTGATATTCCCCCAGTCAGATGGTCTAAGAGAGGAGGCCAGGTGTTGGCCCTCACATTGCAGCATGACCAATCTCCGGAGAGTACTGAAAGAGATGGGCCTACCCCAGAACCTTTTATAAATTTGAATTAAATTGCACTCATCAAATGCAGCCCAAGTCGGATGAGGTGATAACAACCAACTGACAGAGCAATTTCCAATCAAACCTGGAGTGAGGCAGGGGTGTGTGCTAGCACTCACCCTTTTTTCACTTTTTATCAACGGTGTGGTTAATGTTTTAGATAGGGATGGGTGTGATGCACCAAAATAGGTGAGAGAAGAGTATCAGCACTCATTTTTGCCGACAACACCCTACTAATCTCAAAATCCCCTCAAGGCCTCCAACAACTGTTGAATGATTTTATACGGTTCTGCAATGAGCAGGGCTTCGGTATAAATGAAGCCAAAAAAATATATATGGTCTTCTCTAAAGGGATTATAAAATCACCCAAAAGATGTTTGTATATAGGAAGCAGTATCCTGGAGCAGGTATCTGCTTTGAACTATCTGGGTATTCGCCTCACATCTAACTTAAACTGGGCACTGCACATTGATAAAGTAAAGTTGTCGCTAATACAGTAGACTGCCCACATATGTAAAATACATAAAAGTGCGGTGTCCAGGAAAGTGGCCCCTGCACTGCAAATTTATAACATCAAATCTCTAGGGGGGGCTCTCTTTGGGGCGGAATTGTGGGGTAGTGGGAACACAAATTGCCTCTCCATTGCAGAAAATCGTTTTTTAAGATCTCTTTTAAACCTACCCCCTAGTACCCCTATTGCCCCATTGTACCTGGACTTCACTCGCAGACAACTGCCACGCAAGCTAGATTATAAATTATTAATAGTTTAGCATCGCTTGTGGTCCGTTGAATAACTTGCTGCCTACCGAGCAGTGACGATTGGCCTCCTGAAACAGCCCCAGGTAACCTCCATCCCATGGTTCAACTCCTTGAGAGTTCAACTTAGGAGGGTAGGGATGGAGGTGTATTGATCCATTCCTGAAAATTTGTCCCTAATATCAAAGGCTAGGGCCAAAGTTATATACTGGGAAACATTAGCGGAGAACGAGACATTTACTTGACTAGGGATGTTATCAATTTTAAACTTGCCCCAATCTACGAAGAAGCTACCGATGAAATTATCCCTCTTTTGGCACGTAAACTATTTATAAAAGTTCGTTACAAGACTCCACCAACTAAATTGTTCTGTAACAAGTGGAGCCGATATGTTTCCCCGGAAAACCTATGCCCATCTTGTAAAGCCAGTCTAGAATCTATAGTCCACCTGTTATTTTTTTACCCCTATTACAAAAATCTGAGGGGCAAGTGGATTATTCCATTTTGCAGACTGGTTGTCCCTGGCCACTACCTAAAGTGTCGAGAATTTTGTTTACTGACACACAGGGCAACCGTTTTTTGCTTGGCCCAATATTGGTATGCACTATGGATTAAGGGCTCTAAATGTATTGTATGAATTGTATTTTTATCCTTTATTATCTTACAAATTGTATTTTAGGGTAGTCATGTCTTCTTTTAAAAATGATTTTTTTATCTTGTATATCATTTTAAACTTGCCTGGTGCTGTGTACTTTTTAAGATCTCCACGATCGAAATAAAGTTTTATATGATGATGATAATGAAAACTGAAAAGTACATGTCCAGCTTTTCAAATACTTTGCACCCTGCCCTCTGGGCTGTCCAGGCCTACACTAAGGGAGACAGATATATATTAATAAGAAAGGTTTGGGCCTGTCAAAAGGTTTTTTTGCCAGCCTGAAATAGAAGTGTAAATTGCACACACAGTGGCAGGCCTGAGACATGGTTAGAGGGCAACTTATGTGGTTGGCACAAGCAGTGCTGCTGCCCCACTAGTATCATTAAATTTACAGGGGATTAGCCAATATTACCATGTTTAGAGGTGAAAGCGCAAGCACTTAAGTATTGGTTAGCAGAGGTTAAGTGCACAGAGTCAGCAAAAACTAGGCCAGAAAAGTGGAGGAGGTAGGCAAAATGTTTGGGTGTGACCGTGCAGAAAGGGCAATTTTCCAACACAGTGCATAAATCGATCCTATCTAATTAAAGTAAACTCAGTTGTTATTCTGTTTTACAGGTTGGTCAGAATGTTGCTGCTAGACAACTGTTACGTCTGAAAAAAATAAGCCTATCGCTGAACACTTATTGGATCTGTACTGGCTTCCAGGAATTAACGGATGCCTCTTCAAAGCGCTCTGTGTTCATTATCCCACCTTTTCAGATGAAGGTTCTGTGCATCTTAACATTTTTCATAAATATTCTCCCTCTCACACTCTGAGATAGCTCTTAATGTCCATCGCATTAAGAAAGTCAGGATCGGTGGCCGTTTTTTTCAACGCCTGGCCACCCTCATCTGGAATAAATTGCCTTCTGCGCTCCAATACACGCTCTTCTTAGTTGGCCTTCAGAAAACACCCTAAGGCATTTCTGTTCTCCTCTTGATTCTATCTTCTCTCTCACCAATAATACATCAATGGTACTTGTTTTTCAGCTCTAAGACCCCCACTTTGGATAGCAGTGTTGTTGGAAAACCACACTCCCACTCTGAAAGGGTGGTGGTGGACTCTCCGAACACACTGTGGTAGCTTGGCTCGAGTGGTCAGGAAACAGGCACAGTGCTAAGCATACAATATACCCATACAATAACCATGCGTGCATCCGTTCCAAAAACGACTCTACACCGTAAAAATTATGAAAATATTCTTCTTTATCTTTTTCTCTTAGTTGCTGATTGGGAAAATAAATAACAATCACAATATACAAATTCTTAAATAGAGCGGGTCAAATAAATATTGGCTGTTTGCTGAAATAAATAGGGGTGATCATAAATAACAGGGCATAAATACAAGCGCAATATATACAGACAATTAAATACTTTGAGGTAATAAATACTGTACCAATAAATACTGTACCAATAAATACTGTACACCAACAAGTCCTGTGGACCTATAAATTCAGTGCAGCAATAAATAGATAAGAACTTAATAAATACAGTATCCCCAATAAATAATTAGAAGTATACAGTACACTTCGTGAATCAGATGACACTTCAATTCTGAAGGGCTGATTTGGCCCAGGCACAGCTTGTAGGGTTGTGGAAGGCTTGGGGGGGGTTCTACTCCCTGGCTGAGGCAAAGGCTGAGGCCTAAACTGAGGTAGATCAAAGGGGGGAATTCCAATGCCCTGGCTTCCCTTCTCCACACAACCTCTCTAGGTTAGTCCCAGTTCACCCCAGGCACAGTCAGGTGGGTTTCAGCACCTCCCTAGCCCCTTAGAGTAGTCTCTCAGGTCTCCACAGGGCCTTAGGCGCCCTCTACTCCACTTACTGCCCTTTTCTGATGTTTCGACGCCGCTGGAGTCGTGTCGACGCCGTGAGGCGGTTCCGGTTCGGTCTCGGCGGCCTCGGCACAATGTCAGTTCTTTGACGACGCCGGCAGGCGGTTCCGGTCCGATGTCGGTGGCCTCGGTTCGACCTCTACCTTCGATTCGACGGCGTCGGGCAGTCTCCACACGATGTCGACTTCGGGCGGCTCCGGTCCGATGGCGCTCTCGGCTCCGATGACGTCGGCCGGCCTGGCCTCGCTGTCGACTTCCGGCGACTCCGGGGTGCGATCCTCACCCCCGACCTCCGGTGCTCCTCCTCACAGGTTCCGGGCGACTCCGGAGTGCGATCCTCACTCCCGACCTCCGGTGCTCCTCTACCTCGGTCTCCGACGACTCCGGAGGGCGGACTTCACCCTTCCGATGACGCCGCTCACTCGACCTCGGTTCACTTCCTTCTCGACCCTTGGTATTCCTCTCGACCTCCGTCGGCGCCCTCTTACGACCTCAGGCGGCTCCGGGTACGACGTCTGCTACCTCAGTCAGCGCCGCTTCTCCACCTCGGGCTCCAGGTCTTCGGCTACTCGACGCCAGACTCCAGGGAAACCAGTTCTCAGGTCAGAATCTTGCTGCTTTCTTGGTTCTAAGGCCTGTTCCTGCTGTCCAGGTCCTTAGGATGGTTTTCTTCTGACTTCTTCCCACACAGGGCTATAGGCTGGGATCCATCAGTAGGGACAAGTATCAAGGGTGGGTTTATGGACCCCACTCCAGGCACAAGTTTCCACCCCTGCTGCTTCACTCCTTCCTCCTTCACTGTCGTGCTCCTCTCTCTTCACCAGTCAGGTGCCAACTGCCAGCTCCAACTGCCAACTGCCTCTCTTATCCTCCCAACATTCTAAACGGTTTCCAACTGTCACACAGTTCTGGAATCTCCTGGAAGGTTCTGGAAGGTGCTGGTAGGTTCCAGTGGATGCTGGTGATGTCACAGGAGGCCACCATTTTGTGCTTCAGGCCCTCAGACAGAAGTTTCAGGGGTAGCTAAGATGGCTCCCTGAATCTGTAGCAACACTAAAAAGTCTGGTGGTTCCCAAAAAGGAAAAATTCAAACAGGGTTTGAGGCAAAAGTGGGACAAAATAAATAATGATGAGGAGGGACCACCCAAAGGGCTGACAGGTCTAACAAGTGTGCTTTATAAAAGAATCAATCAATCATTTTTACCTGTTAGGTGCAAAATGTATGGTCAGTATGTAGCCTTTTTTAAACGTTGAGACATGTTCTCTTTCTGGATATCTCAGATTACCTGAGCCAGATTCACAAAGATTTTGCTGTGACTTACTCTTGTAGTACTCCTGGGGACATATTCTCAAGGACGTATCGCCGAGTAATTGGCACTTTATCGCAGCCAAATTGGCGATACATTTATCGCCCCATTCACAAGCCGGTGCTAACAGCCTATATCACCAGTTTACCTGCGATAGCAGCAGCTAAAAACATCGCCAAAGATGACACCGGCAACTAACGCTAATGAGATGCAGAGTAGGTGTTTCCGTGCAAAAAGCAGCGAAAACAACAATTTGCAACATTATTAACGACTAGCTAGATTGGCGATAAGATCACAAAACAGGCGATAAGGCGCGTTAGCACAGGAATTTAACACCTGCACTGACCTGGTGCAAAGTCGGACGGCACCAGAGAAGGGAGCCCAGCCCAGAGCCACACCTGAAGAACTACAGATGCCATGAGCTACTCATCATGCAGATCGAGCCCCAACAAGGCCACAACACCCACTGCCACCATCCCCCGCCTGCCACCGTCCCCAGGACCCCCCCGCACCCTCCCCCGGACCACCACAGAGGCAGCGCAGACAAAGACAGCAGACCTTCAGGAAACGCACCAGCCTCACAGACTTAACACCAGAGCATGTCATTGCCCACTACAGACTCAAAAGGACAACCATCCTCCGCATCCAGAACATCATTGCCCACAGGCTGACGGTACTAACACAGCGGACAACCAACATCCCACCTCAGACACAGCTGCTGGCTGTGCTGCACCTGTTGGCCTCTGGGATATTCCAACCAACAACCACCAGAATCGAAGTCTCACAGCCAGCCCTATACAAGTTCCTCACACCTGTCCTGGATGCCATCATCAGCTTGGTACCCCAGTACCTAAATTTCCCCCACACATTGTGCAGGAACAGCTGGCGAACAAGCAAGGCTTCTACGCGATAGCTGGATTTCCGCACGTGTTGGGGGCAATTGACTGCACACATGTCCTACTTGTGCCCCCTGCCGACACTGCACACAATTACCGCAACAGAAAGCACACGCATTCCACCAATGTGCAGGCAATAGTGGACCACAGGGGACTCTTCACCCATGTCGTCGCCAACTACCCAGGCAGTGTGCATGACTCATACATCTTCCGACAGTCCATCATCAACCAGGCGTTTCCAGGATGGCACCAACAGAAATGCAGTGCTCATTGGTAAGTACCAACTGAACACACGACACACCTCAACTCCACAATCATGAAACTCACAACTCTGGGAATGCACACGTTACAAACTCACACATAACATGCCAAACAACATGCACACCCACCATACACAACAGCACAACGTACTGCGGTAACCTGGGCTAGCCATGTACATGAGCCATCAACCGCATGGCACCTCAGCCACACAATAGCAGAGTGTGGGGAGAGGTAGGAACCAGGCATGTGCGAAGGAGACAAGTGACCCATGAATGAGAATGCACACAATGTCAAGTGTGGCGTGGATGTGCTGGACAGACTGCAGAATCCAGACCACAGACATATCCATGTCGACATATACTGCTGATGGTGGTAGTGTTGTGGACAGTGGATGCAACCATGTCACCCCAGCCAGTGGGAAAGATCTCGGAGATGTAGGCTGTTACGTCCCCCCTGTAAGCGTGTGCAGAGTGGGCTAGCCCGGCGTACGCCAGGCTAGCGTAGGGGTGTGAATAAAAAGCACGCAGCCCTGGGCATGGTTCTCTTCCGGAATGGCCAAAGTGTCTGCCAGGCCAGCGCCTCTCACCCTGCTACAAAGCCGACGCCGTCAGCAGTGTTGCCTGCGATACTGTGCGCCTGCTGCACCACAGGCCGCTGGTCCCCAGACCTCGTCTTTCCCACTCCTGCACATGCAGGCCTCACTGCTCACCTTCCGACACCTGCTTGTCTCCAAGAGGGCCCACCACGTTCCGGTGCAAGCTCCAAGCTCGAGGCCCGTGACCTTGGCAGCCTCCTCAGACCATCACGACCTTCGCGAGCAAGGCCCGCAGTACTCCTTACTCGTTGACGTACTCCACCAGCATACCCAGTGGACAAGTAGGTCACACATTTGGAACTGATTCTTGATTACACAATGGCAGAGTACATATTTCATGGCTGCATTTATGTCACTATACTCCCTTCGATGTGGTGCCACCAACTCTGTGCATAGCATTCTGACCACACGTGTCTGTGGGCACTTGATGACTTCTGCCTCCGGCATCTTGATTATGCAATGGCAGAGTACACATCATTGTACTCAAGGAGAGGAGTAAGAGGAAGACGTTGTTCAGTCCTGCGGAAAAAAAGGATCCTCGTTACAGAGGTGATCGAACACTACCAACAACTGCTCTGGTGCCACTAACTCTGTGCATCTCAAGCCAACGACATGCTGCTGTGGGCCCATGCTGACCGCTGCCTCCGGCTCACACTGCAGTCCTGGAGGTCACACATTTGGAACTGAGCCTTGATTTATTTATGGCCAACTTGATATCATTGTACAGGTCTCATCGCAGACTGCATCCCCTTCCAGCTCTGGTGCCACTGACTTTGTGCCAAGGGAGTCAGGGTCACTCTCTGGTTGAAATTTGGTGGCTTCTGAGTCTATGGCCTGGGTGTTGACATCATCATCATGTAGCTGATACTGACATGGTGGGAAAAAGTAGACTGTAGCATTCAACTCCTCCATATTGCCTGTTTCTGATTGCTTCTGTCCTCTGAATCATGCCCTGGATGGACACCTTCCACTGTCCCCTGTAACACTCCACGACATTCTCCTTGGACATCAACAAGGGCCTGCTCAGATCGTGTGGCCTTATCTCAGTGCACCACAAGTCACCGTCCCTTGCGGGTGTGCCTGTGCCTGCCACAGTGCATCCGGGACCACTAACTCTGTGCAGCTCAAGTCATGGACCCTTGCTGTTTGTACTTTGAACTTCTGATCGTTTGATCACTGTTGTAGTTGTTGCCAGCACCAACCAACCCCTGATTGGTGGCTTACACCACCCAATACCCATCCAGCACAGGTGTCACTAAACGTGTGACCCTGGCAATAAAATGTGCCGGGCGCACGTGCCCGTAGCCAGTTCCACAAATTATCTCAGTGTGTCCGTGTGGTCATTATGTATGCATGAGGGCCCGAGCCATACCACATTACATTGTGTTGTGTACAGCGCGCGCAACCTTGTCACCTCAGGCAGTGGGGTAGACCTGGGACATGTAGCTGTGTCGGACCTCCCTGTGAGTGTAAGGGAGTGGACCGGCGTACAGCAGTAGGGCGTAGGGGTGTGGTCATTCAACACATGGCTCTGGGCGTGGTTGAGTTTAGGCCTTGGCAAGGAAGTTGCTAATGCGCGTGTCTCTGGTGTAGTATCGGCGCCACCCGTCATGCAATATACAATGTTGCTATGTAGCACGCCCCTGGAGTGCAGGCACGGCCAAAGGGGTTAATGAAGGAGCGCAAGCCCGCTCGGGTCCGGGATCAGACATGCCAACCGTTGTGTGTGTCGCTATTTCCGCAGCATATGCCAAAGGTCTCCCCTCAACCGCATGGCGAGTTCAGCCAGGCATGAACTCTACATCTGTGTCTGCCTTGTACTTACCATAGGCCTACAGATATGTGGCCACCCACCTACAGCGCACAACATCACTGTGTCGTTGTCAGGCTTGTGGACATGCGCAGACAGGCATGACAATGGTGTGCCGTAGGGGTGGAAGTGATGCAACCGCACTGCGCACACTAGTGAATGGGCTCGGGGGAGCGAGGAGCAGCAGTGAGGCTACATAATACACATTGATGCCACTCAGTTGCAACAAGCAGTACGTGTCATACAGGAATCACAAAGTCACACATATCACACACCAATGAACCAGTGAGCCTGCCAACACATCATGCAGAACCAACTATTGACTCATGTCTCTCTGCACTGTCACAGGTGACCAAGGATATGCACTCTGCACTTGGATGATGACACCCCTCCGAGCCCCGAACACACAGGCCCAGAAGCAGTACAATTTGGCCCACAAACGCATCAGGGGCATTGGGGAACGCACATTTGGAATGTTGAAGTCACGTTTCAGGTGCTTGGACGTCGCAGGTGGAAGGCTCCTGTACAGTCCAGGCATAGTGTGCAAGATGATCGTTGCATGTTGTGTGTTACACAACATATGTGTACGTAGCAATGCCCCATGGATACAAGTGCCAGATGCACCAGATGATGATGATCAAGATGAGGCAGGTGGACCACACCCCACTGTAGCTGCAGCAGGAATAGCCCGTAGGAACATCATCTTTGACAATTCTTCACATGAGCACGTCACATTGTGACAGTCCTTAGCAATCATGGGTCAGTACAAAATGACCACAGGCACAGCATGTGCAAATAAATGCATTCTAAAAGCACATTCCCTGAGTGCATGTCACTCATCTGCACAGGCACATCACTCAGACAGGTGTGTGTGCGACATGTGAGGATAACATTTTTATGATGTGTTCATGGATGGTGGGTGTGTCACCTCTGTGCAGAGAGGCTGTTTATGGTGCCATGTATTCGAAGTGCCAGTTCTGTGTATCACAGTTAGTAGGGAATCCCACTCTTCGGCTTATCACATGTGTCCGAAATCATTCCATTTTGGCTGCCAATTGTGACCTACAGGTGACAACAGGACTTCTTTTGGGGTCAGATATGTACCTCCATGATGCAGGGATGTCCCCTGTGACTCAAGTCTCACAACATGGGCAACATGTACGTAAGTGGGAGTCACTACCCCGCCATTCGTCCACGCTTTCATAATTGATTGATCATGGTCATGACACGTCTGTGTGCAGGAGGGGTGGCATGTCACTCTGCGATGTGAAGGGGAGATGCGGTTTCACAGTGTTTTCCATGCATGTTTCAGTATTGGAGCAGTTTACATGCAGACTGCATGTCAATGTACGTTGTGACTGTGAGGAAATGCCTATTTGGTGCGGGACAATGGTCATTTGTTCTACGGCACGGATGTGGGGTTGTGCTCGTACATTGTCATCTCACCGTTTTTTTACTCTGAATTGCAGGGCTGTCGCTGGTTATCGCTGATTTGTGTATCACGATTGGCCTCATCGCACCTTTTCTGGCACTGGTGTTTTGCATTTTTGCGGCGGCGCGTTGATTTTAACGCGGTCATTTGACACGTTAACGAGGGACTATTGCATGGTGCTGCCGTGTTGAGAATACTATGTTAACACGGCGTTGTTTTCCTGCGATAGACTGCGATATGCAAAGTTGCATTACGCTGATTTGCTGATGTTTATCACACGTTCTTGAGAATATGCCTCCTGGTTTATTCCTGAAGTTCAGAAGTAAGCCAGAATTAGTCATACTTACCCATAGCAAATTCTTTTCGATTCTGGCCCTACATTTTTTGCAGCAAGCTTTTGACAAAGTGAAGCCATGTAATTCTGCCAAAACAGTCATTCACGACAGATTGAGCTGTGCAAAATATTAAAATACGATGTGCAAAGAACAGCCTGAAGAAGAAAGTGTTGAGTGTGATACACAAGAGGGTTCATTCGAAAAGTATACATATGAATATTCAAACTATTTACACATAATACTATTAAACATATAACTATTTTGCTGCCTTCTTGGACCACACCTCACCTATTAATCATTCTCTTACCTTGATGAGGAAATAATAACAGAATTCAGTGCCCCGCAGCATGATATTGCCACTGATAACGGAATAAACCATTTTGCATATCCAAGAACTTGGTCAGCAAAAGTCTAAATGCATAAATACATAAAAAAGAAAGAAAACAGGTTCAGATATTACATGAATAATCACTATTGCCAACAATATTGCCTACTGGCATAGAGATCTTTCACAATGTTTAGGACAGCTGGACCAGTCATAATATAGTTCAATTTCTAAAGTGAATCTATTGTCCTAAACCTGATGCCAAATGCAAGGGCAGCAGTCAGTTACACAGCCAGACTTTGAATGTAAGAAGCCACCTCCAGCTATAAATCAGCACCAAATGGCAAATCTCTTCTCAGATTACCTATAATATGACTGAGGGTAAGCTCTGGAACATCTTTTCTTGTGTTGGCTTGCACGTGATAATATACGTATATCAGAAGGGAGATTATGGTTAATGTAGACCATTTTCTGCCTCTACCTTCTTAAAGAGATTGAAATTAAATTAAATTCTGACTTGAGGCTACTGTACAGTTAGAGATCACAGAAAACAAGGGGCATGCAGCCTCAACAGATTTCAAAATTACAGGTGATCAGTCCCTGATCTGTTGAAGCAATAATAAGATCAAATTTGAAGTGGTGCGAGGTTCCCTGGAGTCTTGGCTAACTAAGAGGGCCCATAAGTGAAACACACTGGCACTAAGAACAAAATTTATTCGGCGTTCCCCGGGGTCTTGGCTAACTAAGAGGGCCCATAAGTGAAACACACTGGCACTAAGAACAAGATTAATTCGGCAGGAATGCGTGTTGGAATGGCTGGAACTGTTAATCTTGCCATCATTGTTCTTGAATTGCCATTTCAGTTTCTCACTGATCAAACTGTAGATCTTGATTTCATCACACTGCAGCAACCATTTATATAGCGGTAATAATGATGGCCACAAATGAGATGGTGTTCATAGTTTACAATCAAATCTGCTGCCTAGCGGGGCATGGCTACGTGTTGGCAAAGATGGATGCACGGTAGGAGAGCTCCGCAATCTCTAACCCAGCCGCTAAACTACCAATCTAATAAATACGATCCATGCAATGGCAGAGGCACCTCTGAGTGCAGTAAGGCCAGAGGCATGCTCTGAAACAATTTGCCATCTTTAACGGCTGCGTAGGGACGTGTGTAGCAACAGGGCCTAGGCCCAGCAGGAAGCCGCAGACTCGAGTGAGGGTTGAAGCTGCTCGGGAGTGACAGTACAGAGGAAGTTGACAGACTGCAGGGACGCGTCCGTTTCTGAGAGCTCGCGATAGCCTGTCCAACAGAGGTGTGGCCCGGAGACAACGTGACAGCAGAGACAACACACACCTTCAGCGCGGTGACACCAGTGCCGTGCTGGGGAAATTACCAACACCCCCAACAGAGGAGCACGATCGAGAGATGCGGTGAGGCCTGAGCCCTGCCGGAAACCGTGGGCTGGCGTAGTGGCTGGAGCCGCAGAAAGGTTGAGTTACAGGGGGACTCAACAGACCGAGGTGAGACGCACGACCCACCTGAATTGCAACAGCCCAGTAAATAGTGCTGCGGCCCTGAAGAACTGTGCAATAGACGTGCCGTCTTAAGAACTATCTTAAGCATGATTATTGCAAAGGCACAGCGATATGGCAGGGCTCTGCTAAGATCATCAGGCCCTCAAGTGATCCAGGCATGGAGTAATTTTTAAAATCAAGCCTAATACAGAAGAAGCCTCCTGTACAATTTCTTAACACACCGGCCTCTCTCAGTCGGTCGGCCACGAACTGTAATAAATAGACGCCATATCTCGAGCCAAGTAGTACCAGCATTGCTGAATAGGGAGGCCGAGGCGTGGCAGCAGGAAACAAAGGGCCTCACCTGAATCAGAGGTGGGGCCTTCAAGGCTGGATGCCACCCCAGGAGCAGCGCACCTGTGCTTACAGTAGAAACACTGCTGGTGCCTGGCTTAATCGCTCGCACACGGTGATAAGCCGCAACAAACATCACACACCCGTGGATCATTCACCAGGTGACACAAATAATAAAGGGAGTGAGAAACCCATTTGAAATCGCAGACTCAAGTTAAACCCCCTGGGGAGAACCTCGAAAGGCTGCTTAAAGCACGCAGTGACGGAACTCCACTGGGCAGGCTGCGAGTAGTACCCCTAGTGAGGGAGAAACTACGGCAAAGAAAAAGTGTCCCCCCTTCCCTCCAGTGGTAAAATTGAGCAATGTCCGGGAACAGAGGGGCAAAGAGTACCCATCAAACAAAACTTTAGAAATATGCTATGTCAAAGACTGTGGATACTGATGGAGCAGCTAAGGCTGAGATGAAGACAGTACTGCGGCAAGAGTGAGAAGAACCCTCTTTGAAAGACAATATGGACGCCATCACCAGAGTGCGTACACCGCTCTAGAATAGAATGGACTCAATAACAACTGAAGTAACACTTATTAGGGCTGACCAACAGAAGATGAGCGAAAATGTTAAGACAATGGAAACAGTCACAACAGATCTCTGCCAAGATTCTAAGACGATGCAGCAACAAGTCTAAGACCTACAAGCAGCGAGTAAAGCTTTGGAAAACAAGGTGAATGATTACGAAGGGAGGTCACGTCGAAATAACGTCAGAATCCTTGGAGTGCCGGAACGAGCGGAGGGGCCCACACCAGACCTCTTTGTGGAAGGCCTAATCACCAAACACTTGCAACCTAAAAACCTAACAACTTCTTCTCGGTGGAAAGGGCGCATCATGTTCCAGGTGGAAGACCAAAACCGGGGGCTCCCCAACGGCCACTGCTGGCGCGACTCCTTGATCTTAGAGACCGTGACATGATTCTACAAACCGACTGTACTGCCCCGCCAATCAAAATTGACTATAGTGTTGTGACTTTCTTCGCCAACTTCACCGTTAATGTACAGAAACAGAGACGCTCTTTTCAGGGAACTAAAGGTAGGCTCAGAGAAAGAGGACTTAAGTATTCAATGCTGTTCCCAGCAAGACTAGGACTGGAGGCAGAGGGGAGAGCATGGGTTTTTGATACCCCAGAATCGGCACAGGAATGGCTGGACGGATGGAGGTTGGTCAATGGAAACAGCTCCAGGCAGAGGAGGGAACAATCCCCCAAGAGGCAAACAATGCCAGATGCACACCCAAGGCGATTAAAGGAGGGGAAAGACTCAGAAGAGTAGGAAATAGAAACTGGTTTAACAACTGCAAGGGTGTTCAGATGGAGGCTGAAATCTTGGATCGTCGTAAATAAGGGAAAGGCTTGCAGAAGCATTCCTGAATTATGGCTAAGTGACTTCCAGTATTACAACTGTTGTAACTGCGTGGTGGGATATGACTTTTTAAAATGTGATAGCAGTGGTTGAAGGTATAGCGAATACACCCCCCACATCCTCTAATATACTTTCTATTTGGGGAGACAGGCACTCTGCATAGCTGGGATAGGGGCAGTTTTCAGCCCAGATTGCAGGGAAGCAGGGAGGGGGGTTTGAGGTCACAGTTAAGTTTTTTTGACAGTTCAGATGACACCAATTTAAAACTGAAGGGGGTATCATGAAATTCCTCTACAACTCACATAGAAATGCACTCACCAACCTATCTCGAGGTATTGATTATAAATGAGAAGGGGTGTTCTTGCGCAAGCACGGCAATCTAGATCTCAGAGTGAAACAGACTTCTACAGTAATGAGTTCATCTGCAAGAAGGCTTTTGTCTTGGAATGTGAATGGTCTGGAAGACAAGGTCACACCGCGAATAGTGCTCCAATACATAAAGCGACACTCACCAGACGTAGTTCTCCTGTAAGAAATGCATTTGATTGAGAATGCGTGTGGGGCCCTGTAACGCCCTGAACGTCTCAGGATCGTTTAACAGACACGACAATGAGGACGCAACCACTTGTGAAGGGTTAGTTCTTTTAATGAAGGCAAATAAAATACAAAGAACAAACAAAAGTTATAGTCACTGGAATCCTCCAGGCTAAGTACGTTACCAGCCCACAGCATGGATGGTCCTAACCGTCCTCTGCATATACGCCGATCCCGGCGTATGCCAACAGAGGGCAGAAATGAAATGGCCGACAATGCCAATCGGTAGGCTGTGAGGGGCACGAAGAGTGTTGGGGAGAATCGAGGAGTCAGGGAAACACCCAGCCGGGGTCTCTACCTGAAGGGAGCAGCCGCTCAACCTCTTCCTCAGACTGCACCGGGACGCGGAGTCACCTCCTGGTGATGCGTCACCGATACCCCAATCACAAGCAAGAAGACTGAACCGAGAGCAGCCGCTCGATCGATCCTGTGGACTTCCGAGTCTGTAACGCGGACAACACCTCCTGGTGTGCGTTACAGCTGGCAGTCCCTGTGTCTCTGGTCGGGCTGGGAGTTACGACTCCAACCAGCAAAAGCGCCACTGCGCTTGGACTCAGCCGAGTCAAAAAGCGAAGCTCAATGGTTGACCGGTAGAGCTTCCGGGTCCTTCACAGGTGACGATGGGGCAAGACACGGCCCAGGGAGTAACGACTCGACCTACCTCCGTTCTTGCCTTACTGGAGCACCACTCCGGAACACTGCTCTTCACGAAGCAGGTACGTCGGTGTAAACACAATATCCGACAGCCTTGTACCTCCCGGTTCCTCCCTTTATAGGGCGTGTTTTCCTTGAGTTATGTAACAGCTCTCCTGTTTACATAAGGGCGTGTTTCCCTTGAGTTATGTAACAGCTCTCCTGTTTACATAAGGGCGTGTTTCCCTTGAGTTATGTAACAGCTCTCCTGTTTACATAAGGGCGTGTTTCCCTTGAGTTATGTAACAGCTCTCCTGTTTACATAAGGGCGTGTTTCCCTTGAGTTATGTAACAGCTCTCCTGTTTACATAAGGGCGTGTTTCCCTTGTATGACAGGAATTCTTGACAGGCCCTGACCAAGTGGGGTTACAACCTTGTGACGCACTCGCCATTTACCATCAGATCCAGAGGGGTAGGCATAATGTTCAGGAAAAACTTTCAAATGTTAATTGAACAAACATGGACCGACAAACAGGACATGTGTACAGCAGTCTCGGGGAGATGGGAAGATAAGACACTTACGCTAGTATCCATGTATGTACCACCAGGCCTCCACACTGCAGCTTTTAGAGATTTGGTTGACCTATTGCTCGCTATTCCCAAAGGGAGACTTTTAATGGTATGAGACTTTAATTCAATCGTATCGGACAGCTGGATAGATATCCTTTAAGGGAGGTACCACCCTCATGGACACAACGCTATGACTTTATAGGTGCTATGGGAGTACCCGATGCATGGCACATCCTTCACCCCACTGAGATGCAGTTTACACTCCATTATGGACCCCACAAGAGTCTGTCAAGAATAGACTACGTGACTGTACAGGCAAATCAGGTGGGACAGATCAAAGAGTTGCGCCACCTGGCAAGGGGTATCTCAGACCATTCCCCAGTATTGGCTCTAGTAGAGGTGGGAGTACCACAGTCAGGAAGGATAGCTCCAATAAATCCCTGGTTCTTGCAGATCCAATCAGTTAAAGAGAAAGTGTCACAAGAAATTCAGCTATATTTCTATGAGAACGAGGGATCGGTTGAGTTGATCAGAGGCCATGCAATCTCCCAGATCGCTGGGATCCGTAAAGAGAAAACAACCAATCTTGCCAGTTTGGAAGCTGACATTTTACACCTGGAGAGGAGGGTACGGGGAGAAAATACAATAGATATAAAGCAAATGCTAGAGATTAAAATCAAAGAGTACAAGGCCCTCGCCACAGATGCTGCTCAGACACAACACAGGGCCATGCTTTGTAGGGTCTACGAAGCTGGGGATAAAGCAGGGAAACTGTTGGCGTGGCTCGACAGAAGAGAACAGGCCAACAGGCTATTTGCAGAATTGAGGGATGAGTCAGAGTCACAATTGAAAGACCCACAGGAAATAGCAAACTAATTTGCGAACCACTTTCAGCGAATATATAAGTCCCATACAGCCTCCACAGAAGAGGAAGCAGAATCCCTGTTGTCAGACATGCCTCTTCCCACCCTGTCAGCAGAGGACTTCTTCATGTTAGATAGCGAACTCACATACACAGAAGTGGAGCGAGCAATTGGGGAACTGCAGTCCAGGAAGGCGATGGGCCCCAATGGTCTACCCATCTAATTATATAAATTATCCCCCAGTAAGATAGCGCCACACCTCACCCAGATGTTTTTAGAAAGTCTGGAACATGGGAAGCTTCTGGCAGACCAAAGACTAGCCACTATAGTGGTCATCCACAAGAGTGGTAAACCTAAAAATAAATGCTCCTCATATAGGCCAATATCTTTGCTAAATACAGAGATAAAGATCTTGGCTAAACTATCGGCCACCCGTCTGCTTGAGGTTAACACTAAACTCATGTACCCTGATCAGTCGGGCTTCATGCCATCAAGGAATACCTCACTCAACCTTCAACGTCAGCACGGAGTAATGGGACGAATAGGCACATTGAGGGAGGATGCAGCGCTGGTGTCCCTAGACGCCGCAATGGCATTTAATACGATTGAGTGGCCATACATGTTTGCAGTTCTCAGGGAAATGGGATTCAGCCCCAACTATGTCAGCTGGGTGAAACTTCTATATAGGGAACCGCTGGAGCAAGTAGTGGTTAATAATAGGAAATCCGGAGCGTTTACCCTAGAGAGGGGGACCAGACAGGGCTGCCCCCTATCCCCGTTGCTCTTTACGTTGATGCTGGGGCCTTTGGCACTGTGGATAAGGAAAGACCTAATCATGAGGGGACTTAGGTGGTCGGAAGACTGGGAGGACTGAATCTCCCTGTATGCTGACGATATACTGTTATATCTAGCATCACAGAGAGCCTCAATAAACAGAGCGCTTCATATCTTTACTAATTCTGGGAAGTATTCCGGATACACCATAAACTAGCCCAAATCACTCATTTACGTATTGAGGGGTGACTTCACCCCACTGCCTCGAGTTTAGGTAATAACAGGCAAAGGAGGGATTCTAGTATCTGGGCATATATGTCACCAAAGACCCAGTACTGTACAATGAACCAAATCTCCTGCCCCAGCTGCAGAGACTCAAGAATTACGTTAAACATTGGAAATCTCTCCCACTGTCATTATTGGGACTCGCCACACTGTTCAAAATGATGGCTCTGCCTCGATTTTATACATATTACATAATTCACCGGGCCCAGTTCGCACAGACTATTTTAAATCCATCGAGTGTAAACAGAGGGAACTCCTGTGGGAGGGAAACTGCCACATATAGCGACCTAAAAACTTATAAGGGGATGGTATGATGGTGGAATAGGACTCCCAGATATTAGAAGATATTATTGGAAAGCACAATTAGTAGCTATTAATCAATGAGTATATAGGCCCTAAGATGACCCCGGATACAAAATGTACAGGTGGCTTCTTTCAGATGGAAAATATTCAAGAGCACTTTACTCCAAACCTGCAAGATCGAAATTAACAGGCCCAACTGAACAGGCGGTTCAGATATGGCACACAGTTAACAAGAGCATGGGATGGCAGGGAAAATCATGCAAGCCACCCCCCTGTGGGATGCGGAGATATTTGGCACCCTGAGAAACACCAAGGGCTTTGATCACTGGGACATGTTTGGAATCTTCCGGGTCGGAGACCTATGGAAAAAGGGTGGGGTGATCCCCTTCGCGCAGTTACAAAAAGAATTTGAGATGGCTGAGACAGAAACATTCCGATACCTGCAGATAAAACACGCTCTTCAGGCAGTTATTCTGAAGGGGCAGTTGCTCCCAGAGTCCTTCCCTCTTGAGGACAGAATTCTTGAAGAATATATGCCTAATAAGGTATCTCTATGACACATCGGAAATGAATCAATAACATGCCTGACCCCCTCCTACTACTCCGCAAACATTGGGAAAAAGATATTGCTGATTTGGAGGATGATGACTGGCAGGAGGCCTTAGCATCCCCTAGAGAATTTGCGATTTCTTCGAGATTAAGACTGGTACAACTCAAGGTGCTCCATAGAATATACTTATCGGGTACCGATCTTGTGAAAATGGGCTACAGAGACGACCCCGGGTGTGGGAGGAGGTGTGGCCTGGAGGGAACATTCATCCATACCATCTGTGAATGTGTTCACATTAGACGTTATTGAACAGAGGTGACCCAGTGTATGGGAGAGGTGCTGGGGGTGCAGATAGAACCCAAGGTAAAATTATGGGAACCTACAGATCTAAATGAAAGGGAGAAGGTCTGGGTGGTGCCGGGGATGATAGTTGCCAAGCAAAACACTGCCAGACTGTGGAAAGCACAAGAAGCACCAACAGTAGCTGCATGGAAGAGAGACATGGACTAGTGCATGTTAATGGAAAGGACTATATATGAGTCTCGAGGTTGTCGCAAGAAATGGTCGCAAATATGGAGAAAGTGGAATGAATATAGAGGGAATATTTGTGAGCCCCCGGAAGCAGCACACCACCTTGCCACGAGTAGAGAATAAGAAAATATACAGAATAAAGGATCAGTATCACCAATGATAGATGCTAGAGATAGGAATGTCAAAGCATGATTCACTGTAAATGCATTGATTTGTGTGATATTTGCAACTACAATTGTAGTGCATTCATTTGGTGTCCCTGTGCATAGTCCAGTTCAAACCAGTCCTGGGAGCCGTTGGCTCCTGCTCTGGCGCAAAACTGGACACAGGACATGGGAGTAACCTCCCCACTGTCCAGACCCTCTCCTTGAAGGGTCCCCAGAATCTGTCCAACCCTCTCCCGTGGGTACAAAAGGGCTTACCTGGCTGTAGGATGCTAGATTCGATGTGAACAAAATTCTGAACCAAAAACCACTAAACGTCGACCGTCTGGACTTCGCTGGACTTCATTTGGGCCCGACTTTGCCTCCCTCTCCATCCAAAGCATTGTCTGTGCCTATGTACCATACAGGCTCCGTGCATGACCTGTGGAGCATCAATGACAACTGAAGATATCTCCCTTGGAGTGAAGGAGTCACTCCCCTGCAACCGCAGGCACCACATCACGATTGACCGGTCTGCTGCTCCTGAGCTCCTATGGGCTCCAAAGCCTCCAGCAACACAGGAGGTCCGTCTCCAAGTCCCTTGAGGTCCGTGCTGCCCTCTTACCAATTTGGAGGTCAGAATCCTTTGTGGGGGCTGCAATACCCATACCCCTGTGCACTGCGTACTTTTGCAAGTGCATATGCTTGTTGGTGTTTACAAAACAAGTGCACTAGGCTTTGAGTAGCCCCAACCTCTGGCACCATTTCCACCAAAGAACTCCGGCCTCCTCATACTGAGTGCTATGTGGGCTGTTGCTTTGTGAAACTGCTCGAGGTCCCCTCGCGACTTCTGTGCATTTGGCCTGTCGGTCCTCTGGAAGGTCAACACTGCTTTTCATGGGCTCCCCTGGTTGCTCCAGGCTTGCCCTGACTCCCCTGTGTTTGGTGAGTCTCCAGGACCTTGCTGGTCCGAACCGTACTTCTTGACCTTCTTCGTGGGTTGCCACTGCCAAGGCATGTTGGTGCTCCCGCCGGACACCAAACCCTCTGCACTCGATATCCTTCGTGGGACAGCTCGTATCCAGCTCCTGGTTGTCCTAAACGTCTCCTGGTCCTGGTAGCTGGTGAGTCAAAAACCCCCTCAACTCACCGAAGCTCCTGACACCGGTGGGCATTCGACTACCGAGACCCTGGTCACTCCTGAATGATCTAGACTCAGTCCCCTCTGCTTTCAAGTACTCTTCATCAACAATCCACCTTTGGATTCTGACAGACACTTTTCTTCTTCCCAGCAGTCCTCCATAGATATGGACCATGGTTTCCGACGCCACTTCAGACCTATGCACCTGGCTTTGTGGGATAAGTAACTCTGGTGCTATGGTATCCATGGGTGGGGTGGCTCTCCAAACTCCTAACTTCCACAGGGTTTCTTCGAAGTCGACTTAGAAGGGTCCTTAAACTTTAAAACTGCAACTGCGGCTCTCCCATAGAATTGCATGGTGCCCACAGTCGTATTTCCACATGGCACCCCTCCTCCCTGGGGTCCCTACTTAGTCACCTTGGGTGGTTCCTTAAGGTCCCAGCAATTCTACAACCTCTAGACACTGTCTTAACTCAAGTCATAGTCCTTATACAACTATTTTAGTATATGGTTTGGTCTCCCCCGGGAGCCCACTGTGTATTAGTGCTATTTACTGTTGTTTGTGTGCTTTGTGATTGTCTGCGATACTTTATTATGCTTAGAATGTGTTATATTAATAAATCCATATTTCTATAACTACTGTGTGGTTCTCCTTTCATTTAATAAATCCTATAAGGTTGCATTCTGGTAAAACAAGCTGCTTAGCATTCCTTAAAGACTAAGACTGAATGCGCTCTCCACAGCTACCACATGGATAACTTTCTAAGGTTCGCTTTGACCTCTTAAATCACCATAAGGGCTGTTTGGACTGGTACAGGGTACCCACTTTAATTAGTGAACACCATATACCAGGCCAACTTCTCACAATAAGTCTTTATTCAGAACACCAAGAAACACCTCAGCCACAGCTGTCTTTCTCCTTCCATCTTCCCTGGTCACTCAGAGAAACTTGACATAGAACTCTCTGGCACCAACAGTCTAAATACAGCATCATGCCCTTTAGACAATGGGGGAGGGAACAATACCATTGGGCAAGAGAGGGGAGAGGGAGCGGGGATACATCTTTTGGAAGATACCACAACTCCCCCTTCTCTTCAACTTAGGACCTCTGTACATTTGAAGGAAAGACAAAAGGGAAAAGGAAACACAAAGGTGCAGAGAAACAACGGTTACCCCAGGCACCATAGAGTTAATACAATACTATGTATCTGAACAAATATGTTGAAAGGCCGTCTTGTTCATGTGGTAGTAACCACATAGCCTCTTTGGAAGTTGGGACAGCATGTCCTCCTCTCACTAGACCTAATGGGATTGCTAACTTTCTCTCTTTTGGGTTCAGGAGGAGTGTTAACTCCTTCGGGCATACCTTTAACATCAGCTATCCCACTGCTAGTATCTCTATCAGAGATTGTGCACTTGCCCCCCTTCCCATGTTTCAAATTCTCCCAACTTGGGTTTTCACAGCATTTCTGAACAGCTTCATGATTTTCATAGGTCCTGTGAATTTGGACCATTTCACCCTTCCAGTGGGAGTCTTGACCTTAACCAGATTGCCTCCTTTAAAACCTACATGTATGGCTCCATGTATTCTGTCGTATCTTGTTTTGCGATTAGCCTGTGATATTTATTCTCCTTCCCTCTGGGGGCTGTTCTCTGTGATGTTCACTCAACCCTTGTGCCACTTCATCCACCCGAGTATTAGACTGGAACTGGGCGTTCTTGCTTTCATGAGTTCAAAAGTTGTCTCATTTGTGGTTTGGTGTGGTGTCAAGCGGTATGCTTCCAAGTGCTTCATTATCTCTTCACTCCAGCATAACTCACTACCTTTAACTAGTTGAAAGCCCTAATGGATGGTTCTATTGAATTTTTCTAACATCCAGTTGGTATACTGGTGGTATAGGGCACAGATTTTGTGTTTTATACCATTGAAATTTAGGAACTTCTTCATCTCTTGGGAGCAGAATTGGACCCCATTGTCAGTTAGTATGGAGTTGGGCAACCCCTCGCTAAGGAGTATCTCGACAATTATTGACAGTCTTTGTGGTAACCTCAGAAACAAGCTTTAGTTTTGGCCAACAGGAGTAAAGGTCTATCAGTACTAGTAGGTAACGTGATTGTTTCTCCTCAGTCAAAGGACCTATTATATCCAGAGCTATGTCCACCCACAGGCCCTCCAGAAGTGGACTGCAATAAAGGGGTTGGGTCATCAAAGTTTCAGTACTTTGGCACTTGATGAGCATGGTACACACTCCTGTATTTTCCTCCATGTTTGGCTACCAAAAGTCAAGGCGTAGCTTCTGCTTTGTCTTGGTGATCCTGAGATGTTTCTCATGCGCCAAATCGAGTTTGACTCTTATGGACCCTGGGGGAACTAACTTGGTACTCCCAAAGAGACACTCATCAACTATGGACAGCTCCTCACAAATCATCTAGAATGGCTTCAGATGTTCCCCATGTTTCTCTTGTCCAGCCCACCCTTTTTGAGTCTTTTCACAGACAGTCTGATTTCAACTCTTATTTCCACTGGGTTTCCTCCACCACCCCTTGGATAATGACACATACTGTTTCATTTTGCATATCAAATTCTTCCTCCTGCTGAAGTATGTCAACCTCTTTCTCTTCCTTAGTGTCATCCACCAAGCATGAGAGACAATCTGCTACAACATTTCTCACCCCAGGGACATATTCCACGTTAAATCCTTACCTCTTTTTGTAAAGATTTATGTGAGTGGCTTGTGGTCAGTCCTTAAAGTGAATTTTGCTCCCCATATAAAATTTCTGAACTTGTTGAGTGCCCAGTGTACTGCCAAAGCCTCCTTCTCTATCACTAAATAGTTATGTTCAGGTTGTCTCAACGAACGAGATGCAAAGACAATGGTCTCTTCCCCTTTCTCACTTACTTGCATCATTACTACTCCTAGACCTTTGGAACTAATATCAGATGTTATTATGGTTTGTCTTCCTGGTATGAATGCTTTTAAAATGGGGGCTGTATCTAATGCTGCTTTAGTGTTTTCAAATTCTTTTTTGAATTCCTCACTTCAGTCTAAATGTACTGCATTTTTCAACAATGTGCGAATGTTGTATGTTCTACCAGCAAAATTATTGACAAACTTACTGTAGAACTCCAGCACTCCCAGAAATTACTTGACTTCATCTTTACTTTTTGGCAGTGCCAGGTTCATTATGGAGTCTTGTAACTCTGATTTAGGTGGTATGCCTTCAGCAGTTATCCTTTGTCCTAGGTAGTTTATTTCAGGACAGCCTACATTACACTTTTCCCTTTTGACAGTGAAGCCCTCTTTGAACTTCCTCAACACTTGTTTGATTCTTTCGTCATGTTGTACTTTGATCTCCTCAAATATCAAGATGTCATCTTGATAGCAAAATACACCTGTGATTCCTTTGAGCATACTTGTCATTATCCTTTGAAAAACTGTTGCTGCAGACACAAGTCCAAATGGCATGCGTTCGAGCTTGAATGCCCCCACGGGTGTGATGACCACTATGAGCTCCTGAGATTCTGGACAATCTGACTTGGTAATATGCGTAAGTAAGGTCTAGAGTGGAGAAGACCTTGGCCCCTGCTACTTTGGTCATCATTTCAGTGATGTTCGGTTTGGGGGTACCTGTCTACCACTTCCGCCTTGTTTAGTGCTCTCAGATCTATGCACAGGAATACTGCCCCATCTGTCTTCTTGGCCACTACTATGGGGGCAAGCCATTCTGTGGCTTATATTGGTTCAATTACTCTAAATCCTCCCTTACTGTTTCATCCATAGGCAAAGGCAGACTTTTTACCCTGGCTGATACTGGTAGGAAATTTTTATTAAGTTGTATTCTACAAACATAGCATTTTAGACACCTTAACTGATCGGTGATCCTTTGACCACCAAAACATCACTTACTTCTTCTGCTTCTACATTTACTTAGTTTTTTTCCTCACTATCTTGTTTAATCTCTTTCACACAGTGCATCATAAGTTTAACCTCAATCCCCCCACGGAGAAAGCCATTCTTGGCTATTTGGGGTAGTTCACGCTTAGGCCCCCATAACTGTTCGTCTACATAATGTAGCCACACCAAATCTGTCACCATCTTCCCAGCTATCAGTAACAGGCAGACTTTTGTCAGGAAACCAAACTTTTCAATGCAGTTTTGGCATTTCACAGGGACATAGCCCATTTTCCTATTCTTTAGGCTGTCAACCTCCTTCCATTTAGTGGTATATATGGGTATAAAACCAATGGTGAATCCTGGAATGCTAGACATTTCTGAGGAGTAGCCAAAATTGTGAATTCAGCAAGGGAAAAGAAAGTAACAGTTGAAATGAATAAATATTGATATTGGTTTGAAAAAACTGCCAATTGGGCTTATATTTTCACCTGTAACTTATCCTAACTATGGCAGATTTTAAAAAGTAACATACCGTTACATTTCCTGGACCCTTCGGGTTGTGGGGGTATATATAGGGATTGTAGGTTGACCAAGAACCTACGGTACCCAGAGCCAGTAACTCAGGTACAGGTTGCTCTAGTTTTTCGCTCTGTGCCATGTATATAGCAATTCATTTTTTTAAATGTAAAGAATGAAAAGTAGGTATCAATGAAACCTATGTATTTCTGAAATAGTAACAAGACATGAAGTATAGAAGCAGTTTTATTTGCACATCTGTGAATTTGTGGGTACCCATACTAGCATGTGAATTAGAGGGCATTTTTCAGAAAGTTATTTTATACACACAGTCTTACATTTGGAGGGCACAAATGCACAGAAAGACAATTGGTAATAACAGTTGTTCTACTATTCTGTATTCCTCTAAGTCTCCCAAGAAAAATGCCACCTTGCTTGTGTGAGTATGCCTAGTGACCATGACAGGTAACGGCCCAAAAAGCAAAATGGACAAATCCCATTTTTCACTGAAAACTGACCTTTTTTACAATGTGACTAGCTGTGGAGTTTGGGCTCTACCTCAGCCGGCACCAAGGGAAAACTAGCAAAACTGTAATTTTTTTAAAACCGGATACCCTGGGAGAATCCAGTATGGGGTGACTTTCACCAGCTTCTGTTACGCAGAATTCATTGCAAACCTCAAAATGTGTCTCAAAACCCATTTTCTTCAGATTTATATGATGGAAAGTTCTAGAATCTTAGGGGAGACACAAATTTCCTTCCTCACAGCATTCCCCCAAGTCTTCCGATAAAAATGGTACCTCCCTTGTGTGGGTAGGCCTAGTGCCCACGACAGGAAACGGCTCAAAACGCCAAGTGGACACCACATTTTTCCACTGAAAATGGACCCTTTTTTTGCAATGTGCCTAGCAGAGAATTTTGGGCCCTAGCCAAGCCGGCACCTAGGGAAACGTAGTAAACCCGTACATTTTTGTAAAACTAGACACCCAGGGGAATCCATGATGGGGTGACTTGTGTGGATCTCACCAGCTCTGTTACCCACAATATTAGGCACCAGTTAAGATGTGTCAGACATGGGTTCATTGTTTGTATACCCGGTGAACAATATCATTCCAAAATGGGGTATTAG
Organism: Triturus cristatus; assembly: GCF_964204655.1. NCBI lineage: Eukaryota > Metazoa > Chordata > Amphibia > Caudata > Salamandridae > Triturus > Triturus cristatus. The sequence goes on along the minus strand of NC_140587.1, from coordinate 937,351,412 downwards.
AAATTGTATTTCTGATTGGCAGAGGCATGCACCCTGTCCAAGTATGGACCACATTCCTAGTCGAGGTAAGTCGGAAACACTACCTAAATTATCCTGTGCTCCCCCTCTGGTAGCTTTTCACTGGCCAGTAAAGCTTAACATAAGAGGCAATGTGTAAAGTATTTGAACAACACTTCAAAGATTAACGGAGTGAAAATACCACAAACAGACACCACACTAGTTTAGAAAAATTGCTTATATTTTTCATAATAAAACAAAATCAAAATGACAAAAATGCAATAAGTATAACCAGAGTAATTGAAAATATAGTACTTAAAAGCTCAAATAGTCAACTGGGACAATATGGTCACACTAGACCGGGACAAATCCGAAAGTTCAGGCTGACCGCGAGAAAACGCGGGTCGGACACAGGGAACAGCCTTGTCCTGCTGCAAAGTACCTTAGACGCTTCATCGACGTTGCTGAGATGCGACAAGTAAAAGGAGATGCGTTGTCTTTGAAGCACTGATTTGTAGGCGATGTTTCGGGACTTTGAAGGCGATGTACCACTCAGTTGGTGATGGAATGGATTTGATCCTTGTAGCAATGCATCAGCGTTTAGTGAGATGTGTCAGTTCCTATTGGCGCAATGTCGTTGATGCGCGGGTTCTGGCAGTTACAGCATTGTATACCCACTTCTAAGGGTCCAGGACTGGATTTGCACCCATTGGCAGGGCAAGACTTGTAGCAAGCAAAGGCCAGGTGCGTTTTCAGGATGATGGTAAATCTTTCCTCAGCAAGGCAAATGGTGGCATGCAGCTATCCAACAGAGTGGCAGTCCTTGTAGCAGCACAGCAGTCGTCCTCCTGGCAGACTTCTTCAGATTTCCAGTAGTGTATTGAAGTGATAGCGTCAGAAGTCCAGTACTTAAACCCAGTTGTGGTTTTGAAGGAAGGGGGGTGACTTCAAAGAAATGCTTTGAAATGCACAGTGGTCCTCCCTCTCAGCTTTGCCTCCAGATTCACTATAGAAGAGTATGCAGTGCTTTGTGTAGCGATAGGATATAGCCTATTCAGGTACGAGCGCCACCTCCTCCATCCCATCCTGCCCAAATTGAAAAGATAGAGTTTGGCAGAAGACTGATTGGACAAGACAACATGAGTATACAACAACAAAAATGAGCACACAACCAGTCAAGGTCCTGAAGAGAACCCCAAAGTAATAAGAGGCCCAAGAGGACTGAAATATTCGGGGATAGCCTTATCATAATCATATCAGTTTAGAGGACATTTACAATGAACTGGAAAGCCCAATGCAACGAAAACAGCTTTGAAACCCCAAAGAGACCCTTACAGCAAGAGATTCACAGCATAGAGAATCACAGTGATAACCTCTGCATTATATAAAATCTGTTGACTAGTATATGAGCACTATTAAGATTTGTTTCTTTGTTTATTCACAAGTTATAGATGTTGAGAAATTGTAATTCGTGCACAATCACAGCTAAGTAGTGAAAAACGGTGCACATTTTGATGGAGTAGATTCAAGTGTACAAACATTGTTTGAATGTGTTCCTTAGGACATGAGCAAGTGTATATAAGAATTGTTCAAATGGCAATACATAATTGTGAATAAATACACAGGCCAAGACAATTTATTTACTTGACCTTGACCAGCAAATGGCGGCGGTTTCATAATTTTCAGCTGGATTCTGAGTATATACAAATCCTTCTAAAATTGGAATTTTTAAAAGTGTACTAATAAATTCAACTTTACCAGTAAAGATGATTTATCATTACCCTGCTAATGATATGAAACATGACAGATCTTCTCCTTCTCAATCAGGAACTACAGCTTTAAAGTGTAATAAAGAATTCCCAAAGTTCACCTATGAGAGGGGTAGGCCTCACAGTAGTGAAAAATGAATGTGGGCATTTTTAAGTACCAGGCCATGCAAAACTTAAAAATACATGCCTTACCTTTTGATTACACAGCATCCTGCCATATGGACTACCTAGGGCCTACCTTAGGGGTGCATTATTTTTAAACAAAAGTGGAGTTTAAGGCTTAGCAAAGGATTTTAAATGCCAAGTTGACAGGGCAGCGTAAACAGCACTCTTATCCTCTGCAGTGGCAGGCCTGAGTCATGGTTAAGGGGCTGCTTAAGTGGATGGCATGATCAGTGCTACAGGCCCACTAGTAGCATTTAATTTACAGACCCTGGGCTCATGTAGTGCTCTTTACTAGGGACTTATAAGTCAACTAAATATGCCAATTGGGTATGAGCCAATGTTGTCATGTTTAGAGAGAGCGCATGCACTTTAGAGCTGGTTAGCCGTGGTCAAATGTCCAGAGTCCTAAAGGCCACAAACATGAGGTCAGAAAAAGGGGAGGAAGGCAAACGTTTTGGGGTGATACTTCAGATTGGGCCATTTTGCATCAGGGGGCATGGTCAAGTCATACAACCAGCTCTCTCTAAGATTATGGATTCCCTGTAGAATGTTAACATGGGCTGTCAATAAAAGATATAACAGAGTTCTTGCCTGCGATTGCTGTTCCTGATATTACTGTTTATAGGGAGGCATTACCAAGTGCTGGCTGCACTGCCATACATTCATTGTCTTATTCTTCATCAACCCATTGCAATTATTTTTTGTCCCCTGATTTTTGGTTCCAGCTGTTTCTTACCTTCTTCTGAATCTCTACACATGGATTATGCTTCTATCTATTCTCCCTTCAGATGTCAGGAGAGTGTTGGTCCATAGCTGATCTTTGCAATAATAATCTCTAACCTTAATCAAGAGCTGCAAGATTGCCAATACATTTTCCCAATTTGTGGATTTTTGATCCTATTTGGGGCTCTGTTAACGTGGCACTTCACCTGTTTCACAGATGCAATTCTGGGCAAGGTGGCATTGTGGTTACTGGGAACAGTTGCCTTTTCCTCTGACAATCAAGGTGACTCAACAGTCGTTCTCTTTGTATAGTCCTTCCATACCCCCATTGAAATTCAACTTCTACAGGGAACCCTTCTGAAATACTTCTGGCAGACAACAACACCAAGATCCACTAACACCCAGATAGGACCCACCTCCACCTGAAGATCTTTTCCGAATATGACATTACCCATGTGAAGGTAAATATCAATATCTAGGTCTGGCTTTCCACTATTCAACTCCAGAAAACAAGTTAAAGGTTGATTTCCTGAAGAAAGCGCTTGTATTAATCAATGATGACAGCTAGTAAACGAAGGTTCAATATATTTATTATCAATGAACATCAATTTAATAACCCCTCACTCATCAGATAGTTCTAAGTAACTTGAACTCAAAAAACAGCTTCACAGAGTGGAGGTGTTCCTCATGCAACCCTGTCTTTAGAAATTCATGTGTGCACTCTTCCTTTTGCGCCTGGATGGAAATAATTTCCTGCTCCTCAGCATCTCAAATACCCTCCTGTCTCTGTGGAATAGCATCCCACATGACTCATTGATGCAATAAGAAATATGACCAGGTTGCTCCACTTTCCAGAACTTCATGAGCTCCTGCTGTATGGCTGCACCACCACTACCAAGACACTGAACTACAATGTGCAACAGTGCCCAGTGAGCAAGATCTGGTAGTCCAGATAAAACCCACAACAATGACCTTAAGACATAAAAGTACAAGACTTGAAGAGAAGCCGTCCTTTGCTATGTATCCAGGACCTGGATGTGTAATTTGGTGTAAGATCCAGCAACTACTTCCCTCCTCCACTTGCAGAGGAACTGTAGACTCATCTCCTCAAATAATATTCCATCCAGAAGTAAGCAAGATCTAATATAACCTGTCTTAAAATGTTAACTTAGGAAATGCCTCCTCTCTTACTGTATGATTTCCCCAACTCTGTGAAGCACTCTAATGCCTCACAGCAGTGAATAAAGAAGCTTACATTAACACATATATAAATATATTTGTGAATTAGATGAAAAGAATAATTTGCTTTTTGGTTCATCTGTTTCCTCTTTTTCTCTTCTCAAAGCAGTTCTCAATTAAGCACTTTTGCATTTTATTGGCGCCTTCCAAGTTTGAGCATATCAAGCCTATCACTCCCATTGTTTATGACCTACAATGGTTCTGTCTTTGTTTTTAGGTCTCTTTCAAGCAATGCTCCATGATTTGTAAGGCACGTCAGCCTTATTATTTACAGACAAACGAAATATGCCTGGTGACACAGAAGCACCAGGATTCAGCACATTATTCATCTTGCAAATCACAAATTCCATGCTAATTCTTTACCTGAGCTATTGCCTCCTCTGCGCCACAGCTTTGAAATTCCTAATATTGCCTAACATTTTCCTGCCACCTGTTTTGCAGAGCTGTTTTCATGCATTTCTTTAATATAGTCTATCCTACCATGCACAGATAGGTTTCTCTGGCAGTCATTTTGATGATCTCACTCTTTGCATTCAAACATCTGCATCCATCAGTATATATATTTACATTTATTAGTCCATTGACATTTGTCCATCTATCAGCACTCATACATTCCTTTGTCTGTGTCTGAGCATGCGTGTAAGTCTATGTGTGTCTGTAGATCTTTTCCTGCATTGCTGTGTGTTTTTGTTTGTCCAACCCACCTATCTGGTTAGATGTGTCAGACAATTCAACACTTTCTCTAGGTAGGACTCATTTCTCTTTATATATGTGTGGTATACTACATTCAGTCAGTCAGTCAAATTTAACTTTATTCGGCTGATTATAGCCATCAAAGTACAAGTAACAAAACAGGACAGATCAAATCTACAATCATGAAATACACAGATGTAAAATCAGTTAAGATCCCTCGTCTTGTAACAATGTAAACAGACAGAAAATAAAAAAAAACATGAAACGATTATTAATCTTCGTACAGTCCTGCTCCACTCAAAATTCCTTATCTACAATAGAATAAAATACACCCAGTCAAGTAATGCGACACTTCATACAAATATAAGGACAACTCGAGGATCCATAACAGAGAAAATGAGAGCAAGAAGGGGAAAACAGCCCACTAACACATGATTAGGCCTGGGAGTAGATACATAAATAAGATAAATAGGTATGATAAAATTAGCCCAACTTAGACTTGTCCAACTTTAAATGTAAAAAAACATAAAAATAGGTTTTTAAATAGTGTGATTCAAAGCCGTGTCCACAGGGGAATTCCTAAGTGACCTATTCCTGCACCTGATTGCACCTGTTAGGAAACTTGCTACCCCAAAACAGACCATGGGTGACGCTAGCATTTGCAAATATACCAGCGCCGGTCTAACTTGTTCAAAGTTACAACCTCTAAGCAAAGGAATAATGAATTTTCTGCGCAGTGAATTGTAACATGCGCAGAAGAATATTATGTGAAGAGTATTCTGGCCCGAGAAGTTATCACAAGCACAGGGATTTAGTGTTCCTTCTTTGAAATACCCTTTAGGAAAAGCAAGGAGCCAGGGAACCATATTCAGCCTGAATCTTGTCAAAACAAAAAGATGGTACGGTTTGTTTATAGAAGATAAATGTGGTTGCATCTGTCGACCCAGGCTCAGTATAACAAATCTTCTCACCATGCCTTTTTTCAATTCATTCTTCTCCCTCAGTACTCTTCGTCTATCTAAAAACTGCTGCTTGAGTGCTTGAGGTCTCTAATGGCCGATTTACCCAATGCTGTAGGACTCAGAAATAAGTCGGGACAGCCAAGAATTTCCATCTGGTCCTTAATATATATAATCCACGGAATGTCTAGCCCCTTTTCTAGGGTGAGACAATCTTGGATGATCAAATGGTTAAGATTTGGAGTAGGTTGTGCCCAGATTCTCAGCCAACGCAATAACAAGGCAACGACAATCTGGTCAGAAATAAAAACTGCTCCTAATTCCTCGTGTATATTAAAAATTGACGTAGAAGCAGGGACCGAGAGCAATCTACGCAGAAAAATGTTTTCAAACCCCTGAATTTCTCTGACATCTGTATAACCCCAGATGTCACTCCCATAGGTCGCCATAGGGAGACACTTAGCATTATAAATCTTCATAAGTGCGGGGATTGGTTTAGATCCTGTTCTTTTTGCAAAGTCTAAGGTAGCCCCCGATGCTCTAGCTAATACATTCTTTTTGAGTGCACGCTGCGTGCACCATGAGAGCCGGTCGTCAAAAAGTACCCCTAAATATGGAAAAGCGGGGACTTTTACTAACTCTAGACCCTTGCAATAGATTTTAACCCTTGTTGCCCTCTTTGAACCTATGGACATAGCATGTGACTTTTTAAGATTAGTGACTAGGTCCAATGACTCCATTAAAATGTATAAAACAATTTAAATGCATTTGCAGCCCCCTTGCAGCCCTGGCCACCAACACCGCATCGTCAGCGTACAGAAGTGCGGGAATCATTTTGGTGCCTGTTCTGGGGATATCTTTGCAGCAAGAAATTAGAGAATCCCCTAACTTATTAATATAGATGGTGAACAGCAAGGGGGCCAGAATGCACCCCTGCCGGACCCTCTTTTTACTGCCCATGAATCAGTTAGGCTACCATCTTCATTAAAGCGCACAGCCACTGTTGTATTTTCATGGATGGCTGCCAGAAATGAAATCAAATCATCATCAAGCACTATATCTTGAAGGATCACCCAGAGTTTTGATCTGTTAACAAGGTCAAAAGCCGAGGTTAGATCAATAAAGGCCAGATGGAGGTCCCTGCGCTTTACGACTGTATACTTCCTTATCACAAAATGGAGATTAAAGCATTGGTCCAGCGTACCTTTCCCTTGCCTAAAACCATATTGGAGATCGGAAATAATGCTTGCTTGATCAAACCACTCTGTTAGACGTGCCAGGACTACTTTCCCCATAATTTATGCCGCGTAGTCATGGAGCGAGATAGGCCTATAACAAGCCGGATCATCCCTTGCTCCCTTCTTAAAGATCTGTATAATAAGCGCCTTGGCCCAAGACAGGGGAAAACCAAACAGGCAGGCTGCATTAAAAACATAGGTTAAAATCTTAGCCCATAGCTTAGGATCCGCCTTGTAAAGGTCAGCCGGTACTCCATCGGGACCTGGAGCTTTCTCCCCTAAAGTTGATGGAATAGCCTTACTGACTTCATAAATAGTAAAAACAAGAGGATGGCATACATGATCACTAACTGATGTCCCTGTGGAAGTTCCGGATGTCACATCACTGTACAATTTCCCAAAGTGTTGCACCCACCTCTCAGCAGGAACTAAGCAATCTTTACTGGAGTTTGGTGAACCGTCAAACAATGGGCTACTTACAACAGACCAGAATCTAGAGCTATTAGCCAGGACACTAGCCTGGCTGAGCTCCTCCCACGCCATCTCCCTTAATTGCCTTTTCCGCCTTTCCACTGCCAGTTTGTATGCCTACTACATTCTTTTTTCGCATAAGGGTTAAAGGCTTCATATGGCTTCCTTGCACCAATTGAAAACTTAATATTAGGGTCTTTTGTAGAAAATTAAGAAAGACATACAATGTAAGTAACCAAGTGGATAAATATTAAGACATTATAGGGTAGAAAAGGTCAGACAAAATACATCCGGAAGGGTCACACTTTCTTCAGAAAGAGGGCATTCATATCTTTCACTCCGATTGTCTTGTAATCTTACCACAGCTACAGCACTGCTGTTAAGAATAGTTTCCATGTCCATAACTGTGTAATAGGCCACATTTGTCAGGATGTAGATAACCGTAAGGAGAGGCATTGCAATGATTACTGTTAAGGGAAGGTTCCTGTTACAAAGATAAAAGTAGCAAACTTAATTTAAATTTTCATGGTTTTCAGAACATTGCACAAAACATAGTATTTGCATTTGTCTATGTCAATAAATATATGATACTATGCTACATTTTAATCACACAGACTTACAGAAAATGTCAACCAGTTTTCTGATGCTAGAGTGGTGGAAACACTTGAAGTTGCAATACCCAAATATGCTTAGCTCTTCTCTCCCTGCGCAGCTGTAACCTTTTGACACCTTAGACAGATGTCACACCCTTCCATGTTCACATTTGCTCCCCTATTAAAGTGTCTTAATGCGAATTACTTCAAATTCATGAAGCATATATGTTTTCTAAATTGCATTGTGTATAATTTGCAATGCACAAAACACACGCTATGGCACGGTTTCTAGGTTCTAGGTTGATGGAAATAGAAAAATGTACTTGTATGACGGAACAACGCAAGGAAAGACTTCGTATGCATTTGGCACGCATTTTTTACCCCACCTTTTTTTTTAGCTCGCAAATGCTTTTACAACGTATGCCCGTACCATGCATAATATATTATCTACTGGCGGTCGCCAGTAGATAGTTATAGTTAGGACCTATTTTCCATAGGAAATCCGCAACATTCTATTGGGAATTTCTTTGGCGCCGATTGACGAATCTTCGCGAAATTCTCCAAACTTTTGGCCAGCTCCGCTCCGCTCCGCTCCTACCCAGAAAGTTTCGTGGTGATTCGTCGGGCGGGGGCCGAGAAAAAAAGGGGGGTCCCAAAACGCGTTTTCCCCATGCAATTTCCCATAGGATCTGTTGTCGCAGCTATAGCCCGAACCGCTGAACGGAATGAGACCAAATTTGGCAAAGAGGTATTCCTCAGTTCGGACTCGTGCCTTTTGCATATTTGGTGTGAATCTGTTCAGTAGTTCCTGAGAAAATTAGGGTAAAAAAGTTAGTGATATCTATGGCCGCGGAGGATCCGCGGACCGTACCCGCACCGTAAGCGAACCCTCCCCGAATGGAGCGCGCACCCTCCCGATCACGCGCTGAATGCTAATTGGCTGTCGAGCGTCTCTCTACATTCGAAACCAGGAACTGTTGGCGGCCATTTTCTGCCTCGGTAGAAGCGAGGCTGAAGAAGCAAGGGGAATAAGTGCGTAAAACATATAAAGGGGGCAGAGTGGAAATACTCTGACCCTCTAGAGGTGCTTAGGGGGTCCCAGAAGGACCCCTGGGGCCCCCCTTTTTTAAAAAAAAAAAAAAGCGGGGAAATGCGCGCACGGTGCGCGCATCCTGTCGCGTTGGATGCACGGATTCTCTCGCGGTGGGTGCGCGGATCCACGGCAACGTTTTTTGAAAAACGACAAGAAATCATTGGTTGTATAACAACTTTCTACACTGAAAGGTAGGGTGTATATTTTTGTTTTTTAAAGGTATGATTGTTATTGGTTAACAAAAACAAATTGTAAGGAACATTATATATGATAAGCTGATATGTTGAAAAGTCAAGCACATTTCCTGTCTTGTGTAGGAACATTGTGTGCTGAACTTGTGACCTGTGAGCTCAGTGCAGTGTTCCATGACCTGTTTCTATGGTAACAGGCAGAAGGCAGATTGGGGGAAGGGTTGAAATGTATTTCAGTTGGAAAGGGTTGAAATGTTTAACCAATAGAAATGTGTGTTTGCTTTTGAGTTTATGTGCGAAGGATTGTGATTTGATGTTTACATGTATATGTGTGGAAAATGAAAGGGAAACCTTTTCATTCTTTGCTTTTGCTGAGAGGTGCACAGTGCAGAGATTCTGTACAAGAAAATATGGTGAGTGATTGATATACTCCTTAATCTACAAAAGAACTTGAAAGATGAGTTATTTAATTGTGAGGGGATGTATGTAGACTATTTTAATCAAACTAATGTATTTTTCCTGCTAAAGTGTAGGTAGTACTTTTTTGCTCTACAATGTGTGTGCATGTAGAAACCATTCTGTGATAGGCATTTGTGTTTTTCAAGTGTTTGTAGACAGATAACTGTGCAGTTTTTATATTTTGGTAGAATTAGAAACCAGTCATTGTTTATGAATTTGTGAAATGAGTTATGTTATATTTCTATACTAAAATGTAGTACTACTTCTAGATGAAGAAATGTGTTTTGATATAGTGCAAGGGATAGTGTTGTTTGTCTAGAATCACACAGTGAGTCTGTGTGCATTTGGGAACCACTGTGAGAGAAGCATTTGGTAACATTGTGTATTTGCTGACAGATAACTGTTTTAAAACATGTTATGTTGTGAAGTTTTAGGAGCATTAGAAGACAGTTATGGCTTATGCTTTCATTAAATGAGTCAGGCTTTGACATAAAAGTGCAGTCCTGAAATATGTAGATTGTGTGCAGTTCCCTTACCACTTGCACTGTAGTGGATGAGTTTTGGTAAACTGATAGGGATAGTGGTGCTTGTCTAGAATCACACTGTGAGTTAGTGTGTATTTGCGATCAGTGGGAGAGAATCATTTGGTTAAATCATGTATTTGCTGACAGATAACTGTTTTCAAATCTGTCATGTTGTGAAGTTTTAGTAGCATTAGAATCCAGTCTTTGCTTATATGTTGAATAAATGAGTCATGCCTTGACACTAATGTGCTGTACTTAAATATGTAGATTGTGTGCAGTCCCCTTACCCCTTCCACAGTAGTGAATGATTTTTGGTAAAGTCCTAGGTTAGTGTTGATTGTCTAAAATCACACTGTGAGTCTGTGTGCATTTGGGTAAGGATTGTGAGAGAAGCATTTGGTAACATCGTGTATTTACTGACATAGTAATGAGTTTTGGTAAACTCCTAGGGATAGTGTTGCTTGTCTAGAATCACACTGTGAGTCTGTGTGCATTTGGGAACCACTGTGAGAGAAGTGTTTGGTAACATCGTGTATTTGCTGACAGATAAGTGTTGTAAAACATGTTATGTTGTCAAGTTTTAGTAGCATTAGAAGACAGTTATGGCTTATGCTTTCATTATATGAGTCAGGCATTGACAGTAAATTGCAATTGTGGAATATGTAAATTGTGTGCAGTTCCCTTACCACTTGCACTGTAGTTAATGAGTTTTGGTAAACTCATAGGGATAGTGGTGCTTGTCTAGAATCACACTGTGAGTTAGTGTGTATTTGGGATCACTGTGAGAGAAGCCTTTAGTAACATCATGTATTTGCTGACAGTTAACTGTTTTAAAACCTGTCATGTTGTGAAGTTTTAGTAGGATTAGAATCCAGTCTTTGCTTATGCGTTGATTAAATGAGTCATGCTTTGACACTGATGTGGTGTACTTAAATATGTAGATTGTGTGCAGTTCCATTAACTCTTCCAGAGTAGTGAATAAGTTTTGTTAAACTCCTAGGATAGTGTTGCTTGTCTAAAATCATACTGTGAGTCTGTGTGCATTTGGGTAAGGATTGTGAGAGAAGCATTTGGTAACATCGTGTATTTGCTGACATATACCTGTTTTAAAACCGGTCATGTTGTGAAGTTTTAGTAGAATTAGAAGCCAGTCTTTGCTTATGCTTTGATTATATGAGTCAGGCTTTGACATAAAAGTGCAGTCCTGAAATATGAAGATTGTGTGCAGTTCGCTTACCACTTCCACAGTAGTGAATGATTTTTGGTAAACTTCTAGGTATAGTGGTTGTTGTGTAGAATCACACTGTGAGTCTGTGTGCATTTGAGAACCACTGTGAGAGAGGCATTTGGTAACATCGTGTATTTGCTGACAGATAACTAATTTAAAACCTGTTATGTTGTCAAGTTTTAGTAGCATTAGAAGCTAGTCTTTGCTTATGCATTGATAAAATGAGTCAGGGTTTGACACTAAGGTGTAGTACCATGTACTATTCTGTTCACTGTGGCAGAACTGAAAATGTAAAAGTTTTACCTAAGCACTGTCCTAGAAGTAGTCTGATTATTTAGTCAGAATCTAAGTACCAAATAGACTGCTTCAAATGTCTATGCAGTATGCATGTAGTGTTCTAACATACTATACACTTGTCTTTTACACCTTCAATTCCCTAGTCAGTATCCATACACTTCCAGGAAACATCCTGTCACTTCCTTTGCAGTCCTCTAGAGACCCATTCAACAGCATGTACTAATCCATTCACTGTGCCAAAACCCAAACACTTATAAAATCACCCAGACACTCTCTTTCCAGTACTCTAATGATTCAGTCACTGCCTAAGTATTCATGGACAGAGCCAGGTCTTTGCATATGGAATTCTTCAAACCCCTATCCACTATGCATGCAGTCCTCTAAGCACCTACACACTTGTCTTTCACTCCTTCAATTCCCCAGTCAGTATCCGTTCACTTCCAGCAAACACCCTGTCACTCCATTTGCACTCCTCTAGTGACCCATTCAGCATAATGTACTAATCCATTCACTGCGCCAAACCCTAATAAATTCACCCAGGCACTCTCCTTGCAGTACTCTAATCATTCAGTCAGTACCCAAGTACTCATTCAGTGACCCAGGCCTTAGTATATGGACTGCTTCAAACCGTTATCCACTATACATGCAGTCCTCTAACCACCTACACAATTGTCTTTCTCACCTTCAATTCCCTAGTCAGTATCCATACACTTTCAGGAAATACCCTGTCACTCCCTTTGCAGTCCTCTACTGACCCATTCAGCATCATGTACTAATCCATTCACTGTGCTAAAACCCAAACACTTATAAATTCACCAAGATACTATCTTTGCAGTACTCTAATCATTAAGTCAGTGCCTAAGTCTTCATACACTGAGCCAGGCCTTAGCACATGGACTGCTTCAAACCCCTATGCACTATGCATGCAGTCTTCTAACCACCTAGATACTTGTCTTTCACACTTTCAATTTCCTAGTCAGTATCCATACAGTCCAGCACTGGTGACTGCCTTTGCACTCCTCTAGTGAGTCAATCAGTACCAAGTACTAATCCATTCCCTGCGCGAAAAGCCTAGCACTAATAAATTCACCTAGGCACTCTCTTTGTTGTAGTCTAATCATTCAGTCAGTACCCAAGTAGTCATGCAGTGAGCCAGGCCTTAGCACATGGACTGCTTTAAATGCGTATGCAGTATTGATGCAGTCCTCTAATCACCTACACAGTTGTGTTTCACACCTTGAATTCCCTAGTTAGTATTCATACTCTTCTAGCAAACACCCTGTCACTCACCCAGTGTGTCTCCTTATAGTACTGTAATCATTTAGTCAGTTAGCATGTAGTCTTTTAGTGAGGTAGGCTTTAGGGCATGAACTGCTTCAAAGTAGTATGCACTATGCATGTAGTGTTTTAACGATAGTCACACTTGTGGTTCAGGGCTATTTCTTAGTCAGTTTTTATATAAAATGTGTTTGTACAGTAATGGAATAGTATACATTTGAAAGTTATTAATATACATTTATTTGTGATTCTTTTTTACAGATACAGAATAGGAGTGTTTCTCATCCGTTTGCACTCTTCTCGTGCAAGATTGTTTGGATGAAGGGTCCTTCGGTGTGTCATCATACTTGCCGTGCGAGTATTTCTTGTTAGGATCCCCTCGCAACAGAACTCTTTTGCAAATCTTGCACGTGACCAAGGTGGCATTGATCTTTGTTTGCCCCTTGGGAAAAGTAAAACATTTCCACACCACTTAAGGAAAACGTTGTGGGCGTGGTGCCTTCTGCAAAAAAAAATCCTTAGATTCGGTAAATATTTTAAAGCAGCAACAATTACAGTGTTTGTAAGTTAAACTTATAAAATTTTGTTAGCTGTATACATTTTATATATCTGTGATTTGTTTCTTGTGGTATTTTGTTAAGAATACAATGTTGGGTTTTTTGTAACAATCTTTTTTATTTTGCATGTCTGTCATCGACATCCGTGGTTCCCACAGGAGTGTTCCGCTTTGTTGTTTTGTATTATGGTTGTTACATTTTGTTTATTAGTTTATTGTTTGTATTTATGTTAATAAAAATATAAAGTTTGAAAATAGTTTAACGTTTATATATTTATTATTATAAAAAATAAAGTTTGAAAAAAAAAATAATAATGTTTTTGGTTGTTCTCTTAAGTGCTGTGTGACTCTTTCTTGTTCTTATTACTGTTATTTGATGGAGTCCACCATGGTGTTAAATTTTGGGGCACTTATCGCTGGAATACTAGTGATATCTGCAGTTTGCATCAACTTCTGAATAGTGTGTTAGATTTTTCTGAACTTTACTTCCGTTAAAGTGCTGATAATGAAATAGAGAGTAGCCATTCCCGTGCAAAAAGACATGAGGTGCACGTTTGCGATTTATTCTAAATACTAAAATCCTGTATTGTATTGCACTGAGGTATTGGCTGCACTTACAGTGTACACACAAAATCTATTAAGAAATCTCATTGTATTTATATTGATTGGGAATAGTGCGTCAGGTGCTGGATCTTGACGAGATACACTGCTCAGTTCGTATATTGTTCTGCACACGAAAAAAATCACATCACAACTTTCACAGCAATTGCAATGCGAAACAAATTCCGGCGATAAGACACGTTAGCACCAGGGATTTTACACCTGCTTTCTGCTGGTGTTAAGCGGGACAACTACCTGCACCATGAAAGGGAACACAGCCAAGAGCCACACCAGAACACCCACAGGTGCCATAGAGTCAATGAGCATGATACAGGGATACCCATGAGGGCCAGAAGACTCATCGCAACAAATCCAGGACCACCAATGCCCCCCAGACCCATATCTTAGTAAGTGTGTCCCTGTGGTCATTGTCTTAGCATGATAGACATGAGCCCTGCAACATCACAGTGTGCTGTCACCTCAGCGTTGGCAGTGAGCCTGGATGTGTAGCTACGTACGCATCCTCCTGCATGCACAACTGGCGTGTGCTGGTACGGGGTTCACAGGTCAGTGCAGGGGTGTGCCTATCCGGTAAGGGGAACGGGGTGTCTCGGACATGTCCGTGTACAGGAAGTGAGGTAAGTGTGTCTCTGTGTTCTGGTGTAGCCTGTTGCAAGAGCTGCAGCAGTCAATGTTGTAAAGTGGCATGCACCACCTCCAAACGGCACTGTGATGTTGTAGTTGGAATGTAGCAGGACATGCGCAAATAGGCATTACAATAGCGTGCCGTACGAGTGCACGAGATACAACAGCTCACCGTACAAAAGTGTGGGGGCTCATGGGAGGGAGGAGCAGCCGTTTGGCAACATAACGCACAGTGAACTCGACCATGTGCCACATGCTGGGCATCTCATCCATGATGACCACGGTCGCAGACATCCCACAACACCAACGACTGGCCTTTGTACACATCCTGTATGAATGCAGCGTGGTTTTCACTTCTATGCTTGTTCAGTGGTGTGATGTTGGCGGGTTGTGTGACTTGTGCTCCTTGTTGGTGTGTTTCATTTTGGACATTGTTAGTCTATATGCGTGTTGTACTTAATTGTGCATGTGTGCCATTCTGCCCATCTCCCCCCCTCCCCCCACTCACTGCTTCTTCCTCTTCCTAGTGCTGTTGTGCCTATAATTTTGTTGCTGCACACATAAATACATGTAAACAATAAATTAGAATAGTTCCTTTATTCTTTTAGGTTTGAAAACGTCTCTATTGGTTTCTTTTTAATTTTCCATATGAACCGTTTTTTTAATATTCAACAACACATAGAAGTCAGAAGTGCAACGTATTCTATCAACACACTTTCTAGAACATTCTACAACACGTGCAGGTTAAAAGTTCATCAATTTTTTAAAACTTAACAATATTTTTTTGTAACATTTTCTTGAATATTTAACGACACGTGCAGGTTAAAAGTTGATGATTGTTTTAAGTTCCAACAGTGCCTTCCAAATGCAAGTAGCAGGTGTGGTTGATCTGAGCAAATTTTATCCTATGATATGTACTCCACGTTGGAACTGCTTTTTCTTAACCAATCACAAAGATGCTTTTCCACAAAACTAATGTGCACCCTACTTTCAAAAAATAATGCTTTTCATGATATCTTTAGAGATAAGTTATAGATAGGAATTAGCATTTAAAAAAACCTTTGAAATTAACTGAAAAAACCATAGGTTTCAGGGGCGTTATAGTTAGGAATTGGCATTTAAAAAACCTTTGAAATTCACTGAAAAAACCATAGGTTTCAGGGGCGTTATAGTTAGGAATTGGCATTTAAAAAACCTTAGAAATTCACTGAAAAAACCATAGGTTTCAGCGGCGTTATAGTTAGCTGGACATTTCCCTCGTACAAAACCCTAGAAATTCCCCTGTTATAGTTAGTTCAGCTAACTATAACTCGCGCCTCCGCAATGCACTGCTGATGACGTCACATATTACATCACTCATGACATGGTCAGTGACATCACTGATGACATCACTGATGACATCTCAAATGACATCACAACAACAATCCTCCTTGTAGATCAAGCACCCTTGCACCATGGGGCAAGGGTGTCCGTGTTGGTGCACTGCTGCTGTTTGTGCACAGCCGCAGGGGAGAAGGACAGGAATGTGCCATATCTTGTAGATAAGGTGCATTCCTGCACTTTTTATTTTGACGCACAGCAGGAAGGATTTCTGTGCGTAAAAATATAATAAATGAGGCCCCAAATTTCCAAGGCCTTAGCTAGTATTCACAAGCTTCTGGTGAAGATACAGAGTAATTCCAAGATTTTATGCTTGATGCACAAATACATTTTTCCTTCTAACCTATCTAGGCTTCATCATCGGTTTATTGAAAATAATTCAAATAGAACCCTGAAATATAGCAGAAACCTTCTCCTGGAGGTGGCCAGATTCTACTGGAACATGATTGGTGCTCATGCTTTATTAGTGGTAACTGACACATAGTGGAATACTTTGCAACTAAATCTGCGTGGTTGTCCGGTGTCTGTTCGTGGCACCACTTCTTCTTGAGTCTTCGGCAGGTCTACTTGGATGCCTGGAGGTTGGTGGTGAACCAGATGGCCCTTCTGTCGGTGTGCCTGTTTGAGGGTTTCTTGATCGGGCGAGAGTGTTGGCGCAGTCATCGATCGATTGCCTGAGGTTGCTGGCGGGTGTGTCGCTGTCAATGTGGCCGGTTGGTGGGTCACTGGCGAGTGTGGTGATTAGCTGGTCTTCAGTGACCTTGTTCCAGTTGCGGTGGGGGTATCGTTGCGGGTGGTTGTGTGCGGTGTTTTTCTCGAAGGAGAACTGGATGCAGTGGTGGTCGGTCCAGTGGAGTTCAGTGTTGTGGCTGAAGGTGACGTGGTTGTTGGCGGTAAAGATGGGATCGAGCGTGTGTCCAGCGGAGTGGGTGGGTGTCGTGACGAGCTGTTTGAGTCAGAGATTGGCGAGGTTGTCGAGCAGGGTGGTGGAGTTGCTGTCATTGGCGTTCTCGAGGTGAAAGTTCAGGTCTCCGAGGAGGATGTAGTCTATGGAGGCCAAGGCATGCGAGCTGACGATGTCTGTGATGGAGTCGCTGAACTGTGCCTGGGGTCTGGGGGTCTGCAGACAAGGGTTCCTCTGTGGGTGGTGTTGGGATTGGTGTGGATCTGGAAGTGCAGGTGTTCGGCGGTGCTGAGGGTGTCTTTGGTGTTAGTCGAGATTCGGAGGGTATTCCTGTGTACGATGGCTATTTCTTCTCCCAGTTTGTTGGTGCAGTCCCTGCGGGTAATCTTGTAGCCACCGATGAGGTGTTCATCCAGGTCTCTGTCAGGAAGGCGACGGTCTGGAGAGGATGAGTCGAGCAGGTCCCAGAGTTCGACGGCATGCTTGTGGACGGAGCGGGTGTTGAGTAGTATGCATCTGAGATGGTTGTGGTTGGCCCTGTAGAGAGGAGCGGGTCGTGCTGGTGTTCGCTGGCTGGTGCAGCTGCAGCTGCAGTTTCGGCAGGTGAAGGGTCCATGGGTGCACTTCGGGGTGGCCTGGAAGCAGGTAGATGAGGGGCCGGCGTTGAGTGTGTGGAGGAGGTTGGTGTCGTAGCGGCGTTGGGTGTCGTGGTGCTCGCGGGGGCCAGGGGGTCTGGCGCTGGGCACGGTCCAGGCGCGGACAGGCAGAGACGGGCTTGCCTGCGCAACGGCTGCCATTAAGAAGGGGAGGTGGGAGGGAGGAGCAGCTGGGAGGCGGTGGGGGTCGAATGGGCGCACGAGGGGGACGGGGCCGCAGGGGACGTAGCAGCGGGAAGGGCAAGTGGCTGAGCAACATTAGAAAAAGCTGGGAAGGTGAAAAAGTAGAATGAGTGGAGAAAATGAGAAAGTACAATAAGTGGAGGAAAACAAAGAAGTACAAATAAGTGGAAGAAAGCGAAAGTGAAAATGAGTGGAAAAAACGATTGGCAGGCCGAACAGGCAGAGGCAGACAATGAGGAAGAACAGAGAGGTAGTACCGGGGGGGGGGGGTGCTGGCGCGAACTTGCGGCAGCAGGGAGGGCGGGAACACAGCGCAATCAGGTGGAGCTGTGCGGTGTGGGGAGCAGCCTGCCTGGAATCAGCAATGACCAGAGCCTGCTCTTTCAAAGAGTGAAGACTAATGAGAACTCTCTACAAGACCTTCAGGCCCACACATTGGATCCTTAATGGAAGGTCACAGATTTACAGGATCATGTGAGGTTCCTAGAGGGCAGAGGGGAGGTGTGGAGAAGTACTCCCAACACAAATTACAGGATCATGTGAGGCTCCTGGAGGGCAGAGGGGAGGTGTGGAGAAGTACTCCCAACACAACAATGTGGACATCATTGTGTATGCAGAGGACATAGAGGGGAACATTCAACCAGATTTATAGAAAACAGGCAGATCAATGAGGTGGCACTATCAGTCTTTTCAAACACATTTGTAGTGGAGGACGCCATCCCCATGGGCCCTGCCACAACACATTGTGGTAAAAACTCTAAACATTAGGAGCAGATACATCATTTTGAGTGCAGACAAGAAAGCCGGACCCTAAACTGTTGAGGGCAGCAAGATAATGATTCTTCCAAACTATACCCTGGTTATGCAACAACAATGGGCATCCTTAATGGGAGTGCAACAACGCGTCAAGGATCTGACATATGCCTTCCTCTTCCAAGCTGAGGGGATAATCACAGCAGATGAGTGTTCTTTCTTTTTCACTGAACCGGAGGAGATATGTGATCGGGCAGAGCAATACAGCATCACCTTGAATGGTCTGACCAGACCTCCCCCGCAACCTTGGCCGCTAATGGATCCCTTAAAATGGGGACGCAGATTTGGGTGGCCGACATCCAGTCTAAACATCACTCTATCGCTGGTATAAATATGACTCAATAGGAGGGCAGCCCTGGTAATGGCTTCCCAACTCTTCAGCTCCCCCTCAGATAATATTCCAGCGGGATCAGATGATACTTCATCAGATGAAGAAACCACCATGTCTCCAGGGAGTGCAGCATCTGTGCAGCTACCTGTCATCACTTCACAAACAGCTGATGATCTCCTATAAATTATTTGCTAGTTTAATATTCATATTGTTCCGTGTTAGATTATGTTGCAATATTTGCCAATATCGCTGTCTTGATTACATTTAAATTTGGTGTAGGGTCCTTGTCCACCTCCTTCTTGGTACTTATTTATGGTGTGCTTACAGCCCCTGCACTATTCCAGCATTGTGGCATACTAGTTTACTGGATAAATTGGGGGCACAGTGGGACACATCAGTTGACTGTTGAGATTTGCTTGTTTGTTTACTGAGTACTGTGATTGCAGTATACCAATGTTGATGGATTTATTGGTTGCCGGTGCACTCCTCACATCGTAGTGGTGGTCACAATGGTGGTGGGCGCTACCTTACTACACAATTTCACTGTTATATGGTTGTTGACTCTTTGTAGCCACTGGGCCCACTCTCTGCATATTTTAGTTGTATCGTTCATCCAACATGCCATAAATAGCTAAACTGCCAAGTAAAGAACTCAACAAGACACTGTACCCTGATGACACAAGCAATTGTCCTGTGGTAAACAGAGCGGGCCACCCTTGCAGTGGGAATTCATAATTTACTGGTATCCCACCCCTACACATATCCCTGATCCTACATTATGGTCATGGGCAAACTATGTTACTTTGATTTTGGTCTCAGGTTTGGGCATCTGGGTTCTATTTCAGCTCCGGGGTGGGGAGCTGAGGAGTTTTACTTTCATTCAGTCAGGTACATACTGGGGCAACTTATATGTTGCAGTGCTTCCACCTAGCATAGGTATGTTTACACACCCATGAAGGGGCACCATGTGGGGTTTCCTTAATTCTGTTTTCCAAAGACAAACACTATAACCCTACCAAACACACCATCACTCATTTCCTGGAGTGGCCAGAAGATGTCCACCATAAATAAAGGGCAGTACATATACTAATTTCTCAAATACAGGGGTGTGGATATTGTATTTCTTCATGAGTCCTAGTTACCAGCTTTATAGGGTGCAAGATTAAAGAGGAGATAGAGGGGAGAGTGATTTCATACTGCAATCTCTGCTTATGCAATGTTTTTTCTTACTTGTTAGAGACTGGGTGTAACGTTTAGACCACTCATGTCTGAAGTGGATGAGGGAGGTATTTATGGCCTGAAGGGGAATATACTGGACAGCATACCAATATTGTTTGGTAATATCTATGCACGTAATATTGAACAAGCACATTTCCTCTCTAAACTCTCCTCAATCCTTAGAGGATGGTTTTACCTGCCCTGGATTCTCAGAGGCGACTACAATTCTGTAATGTTATAGGAACTTATAAAGCGCAGCGGTTACCTGGAGGTGCCCTGGCGCTAGTTATTATCCCCTGGGTAAAGAACGGTAAATCGCAATTACAGGTTAAAAAGCCA
Organism: Triturus cristatus; assembly: GCF_964204655.1. Taxonomy (NCBI): domain Eukaryota; kingdom Metazoa; phylum Chordata; class Amphibia; order Caudata; family Salamandridae; genus Triturus; species Triturus cristatus. Next base: position 937,330,870 of record NC_140587.1, on the reverse strand, counting down.
GGTCTTTAGTCCCTTCCTAAATGTCAGGAGATCTCTGGTGTTTCTCAGGTAAAAAGGAAGGTCATTCCAGGCTTTTGCAGCACGCACGATAAAGCTTCTTCCACCCCAAGAGGCTTTTTTTGTAAGTGGTACTATCACCAGCTTAGCTTCCATGGAACGCAGGGTTCTTTTAGGCCGGTACCATTGTATATGCTGTTTTAGATAATTTGGACCTGTGCCTTGGAGAGCCTTGAAAACTGTACAAAGGGCTTTGAAGCGCACCAGTTTCCTGCCATGCAGCCAGTGAAGATTTTTTTATTTCCTTGGAGATGGACGCGAATTTAGGTGTGCCCGAAAGCAACCTGGCTGCTGCGTTTTGCAGCAGTTGAAATTGGTTCATGAAGCGTTCCTGTAGGCTCAGATAGAGGCCATTACAATAATCGAGCCTAGACAGGAAAAGCGCCGTGACCACTGTCCGCTGGCTGCCAGCCGGCATCAAGGGGAGAATTTTCTTGATCATTCTAAGCACATAGAAGGTGGCGGAAGACACTGCATTAATCTGATTGCCAAAATTAAACTTGTCATCAACCGTAATACCTATGTTTTTTCTTTCCTTGAAGGTATAGGAAGAGTGCCCATTGTTATTGGCCACAAGTTGGGGGTCCAAAAGCTGGCATCATTCCTGAAAAGGATGACTTTTGTCTTGCCTGAAATTAATTTTAGGCAGTTTTGTGCATCCACCTCCCCACAGCTTCCATACAGTTGTGAAACTGATTATCTAATTCAGTTCCCTGACCAGGCCGCAGCACCACAACAATCTGTGTGTCATCAGAATAGGAAGTCAGGTTAAAACCAAAGGAGCTGATTAGTGAGGCTAGGGATGAAACGTACACATTAAAGAGTAAGGGGCTGATCGAAGACCCCTGTGGCACTCCACAAGGCAGGGTGAAAGGTTTAGAGTGAAATCCATCCAGTGCCACTATTTGTGATCGCCTAGATAAAAACGATTTTAGGAGCTTCCATGCTTTACTTTGAACCCTACATGCCAACAGACGGACCATCAATAGATCATGATGGACCGTATCAAAGGCCGCTGACAGGTCGAGCAGAACCAGGGCGGCCTTACCTCCCTTATCTACAGCTTACCTAATCTTTTCCGTAGATTTAATAAGTACAGACTTGGTCCTGTGACCTTCTCTGAAACCGTATTGCGTATGGTCTAACACTTGGTTTTCATGTAGGAAGGCACTGAGTTGCAAGTTCATTGACTTCTCGATCATTTTTGCTGGTAGCGGAAGGAGAGATATCTGTCAAAAATTGTTAGGATCCTTAGGCTCAAGGCTCGGCTTCTTTAGCAAGGGTAGTATAGAAGCGATTTCCACAGTTTTGGGAACTGCCCGGTTTCGAAAATTACATTGAAGAGGGAGGTGAGTGCAAGAGCTACGGGTGCCGGGTGCGTTTGATCACCGAGACCGGGCAGGGATCAAAGGGAGAACCTGATGTCGCTGCCATGAGGAGTCTCTTAGTATCCGTTAAGGATATTTTGGCAAATTTGTCAAAGACAAGGGTAGGGTCCTTAGCTGGTCTCCTTCTCCCCAGAGAAACCTCGGTCTCTGCGGAGCTTGGGGGGTTGAATGCTGAAAAAATGACTTTCACCTTATTCAGGAAGAACCTCGCGATGTCCTAGCATAGTTCCTGATTTGACTCAATTTTTGCTGGACAGGGGGAGGCCAATCTTGATACCGTTTTAAAGATTTGTTTCACTGAATATTTTGCTAAACTGATTTGATTTGCAAAGAAAGTTTTCTTAGCATTAAATATCAGTAGCTTGTAGGAAGCAAGACTTTGTTTGTATATCATTTATCTGATTCCTCATATTTTTGCCTCCAATTCCGCTCCAAGGTTTTGCAAGTGAGTTTCCATTTCCTCAGCTCCTCTGTATACCAGGGAGCTGTTAGGTGAGATCTTTTGGGAAATCGGAGTTTTACTGGGGCTAATTTATTGCGAGCTGTTCCCATCCAGTCTGTGTAAAAGGTGGTCGCCTAATCTATTCCTGAAAGTAACAGACCAGCAGTTGCTGTAAGCGCCACCTCTAAGTCATAGCCCTCAATTTTATTCCATGTCCTGCTATCAACTTGGGAGAGTGTTGGACTTTGGAGGGGTTACATTTACTATTCCCATTCCAACATAAGAAAAAGAAGGAAAAGGGTTGGAGTTTGGAGGGGTTATATTTACTATTCCCACTCCAACGTAAGCAAAGTCTGGGAAAATGTTAGACTTTGAATTGGTTAGATTTACTATTCCCACTCCAATGTAAACAAAAGAAGGGAAAACATTGGACTTTGGAGGGGTTAGATTTACTATTCCCACTCCACCTCAGCAAAATTAGGGAAAGTGTTGGACTTTGAAGGGGTCATATTTACTATTCCCACTCCAACCTGAGCAATAGTAGTGAAATTGCTGGACTTTGGAGGGGTCAGATTTATCATTCCCACTGCAACTTGAGCCACAGTAGGGATTAAGTTGGACTTCGGAGGGGTCAGATTTACTATTCCCACTCCATCGCTAGCAGTTGTAAAGAAAATAGTAGACTTTCCTAAATTTCCTATTCAAACCTAAAAACAATATAACAGAAAACTATAAAAACAAAAAACAATATTAAACAGTTAAAGAAACAATATCCCTACCTGCGATGTTCTGCCTTTCGATATTCTTGATATTACAATATTTTTAGTTACCTAAGTAGAGAGGGAGGCAGAGGTATAGGCTAGGTTTATCCTCCTGACAGTTACGTAGTTAGAAAAAAATCGAGTACGTAGAAGAAAACCTGCCCTCAGGGAATTAGATAGGATACAGCAAGAATTCATTGTAATCCCTTGTCGAGAAAAAATACTTTTTTTCTAGAGACCCCTCACCCACCCGGGTTGCCCCTAGGTGGCATGCTTCATCATTGGGGTTCCTCTCAATCCTCTACGGATTGAGGCGTGCTGCCACTTGTGAATTACGTAGGAGCACTTTTTATTGTAGACTATGTGTAGTGCAGTGATTTGGAAAGGGAAAGAAACTCTAAAAATACCTAACTAGTTGCCCACTCTTTTATTCCCGGCCCTAGTTGGTATGGTTTAAAATCAGGGGGTTTACTGAGAAGAAACCTGATCTTAATTTGTCTGGTTGTCTCAGTAATGTGTTCTTGTCAACATATTTCGATCTGTTCCCCTAATAGCTCTTCATCAGGACTCCACGGGGTCCAGCCCTGTGTGTACCACTCCTAGTGAATCCTGTAATAAGGACACAAACCATGCACACCTAATGCGCACTGTATACATATGGTTCTAGTGATTAATCTGTATTTCTGTAGATGCTATATTATTGCATCATGGTCATAGCCAGGGGTAGAGGGGCTTGTAATCACACTATCATCAAAGCCGCCTCTGGTACAGTAACCTACTTTTCTCCCTGGGGATCGCAGAGAGAAAAGTAGGCTCCTATCTAATTCCCTGATTACAATATTTTTGACACATTTGTGTCCAACAATATTTTTGCAACGAGTTGTGCACCCTTTAACATGGCATCTCAACCAGACTTTATTATTGATGGAATACTCAAAGTAAACATTCATGAAGTCTTTTACACAAAGAAACATTTCAAGATTTGCTGCCTGATACTGCCTTTAACGCAAATCAAAGTTATTATTGTTGCGTGCACTGTCCTACATATTTATAAATGCTAATACATACTTCCTGAAACACATCTATTCCTTGAAAACATGTTTGTAATATATCTCCCCTTTTTATTCTCGGGCAGAAAATTATATTGACAATTATGAGGATCTAACCATTTTGTATTGAAACAGGAAAAGTATATTCTGCCACATTAGTAGCTGTAGTTAGAATCAAGACACTTGACCAACCGATGCATCACATGAATCTACATTCACAAAACTGTCCTTAGTTTGTCATATAGAGAATTAAAAGGAGTGAAGAGGGTACCAGAGTTTTGGAAGAGGAGATCAATGTGGGGGATGTCTACAGATCTAGGAAACTCATCTGGAAGTGACCATAGTGCTTTTATCATTGGGTGCCTTTGACTACTGTCCTTACGAGGCCCATTTGGCAGGGCTATGGAAAATGTCTAAGCAGTCAGGGTACAAGAACTGTTAAGGCACAAAGCAGTCCGTGAGAAGTCTTACACTGCAATATGGATAGGTGTGACAGTGTGGATATAGGGCCTCAAAGGAATACTTGACGACATTTAGCCAGATTAAAAAGTATTTTTTATTTGCGCGACCACATTTCCTTGGTGGTAAGTAAGGCAAAGCTTGGTGAAAACACCTCTTATCACTGTATCATGAGAGCATATTTGTATAAGTGGAAATATGACAAGCATACCTGTGCATATTTGCTGTGTTGCATTTTGTTGTGGTGGTGTTGCTTTGTATTGTTTTTGTGCTGTTATTTTGCTGTGCTTTTGTATTGCTTTTTGTTCTTGTTGTGTTGTCCTGCTGTCATTATGTTGATTTCTGCTTTTCCTGTGTTTTTTAGATTGTTTATTGTTGTGGTTATGCTGTATTAAAGTTTTGCTTTGTGTTATGTTATTGTGTTGTGTTCTGTAACTGTGACAAACAATGCTGCTACATATCCAGTGAAAAACAAAACTTTCCTGTAAAGCTCAAGTGACAACCATTTATAAAGACCTGACATTGTAAAATGCCATTGCTCCAGCTCTACAAACATTTAAGACATCTGTCAAGACAAAACTGTGCTCGTTTGTCTCAGGAACTTTAACAAAATGTGGTGTTTTTAGCTACAAATGTAACAGCCTTTGTTGACATTGCTAAAGTAATTACAAAGCACAAAAGAACACAACACAATATCATGCCTGTAAGGAAATGCCTGTATTTGTATGTTCACCCCAAGTTTTTCAACTGATGATGCTGGTCTCTCGACTCTGAGAGTACACTGAGGCCCGCTAACCAGACCTCAGTGCCAGTGCCCTGACCCTAAAGTGTATGTTGAATTGGCTGTACCTATTTGGAAATGGATAACTTAACTGTAAGTCCCTAGTAACTGGTACCCTGGTACACAGGGCATGTATGCTAGAGGGGTACTCCAGGGTTTGCAGCACTTATTGTGCTATCCTGGAGGTCCCCCAAGTATAACAAGTCCTCCAGTCCGCCACTGCAGACTGGCAGAGCAGTCCTGCACTGCTAGCACAACTTTGCAATTGAAAGCAATGGAAAACTACCACTTCCCCTGTACATGTGTGCAAGTCACCCCTCTGGTAGGCCTACCTAGTCCTAAAGGTAGGAAGGGTGCAACATATGACACAGGCAGGACATGTACTTTACATGTCTTGGCAGTAAAACACACGAAACTACCGTTTTTACTATGGAAAGACTTGGTCGTCCAATTGGCCAATAGAGGTTTACACACTGATCTCTCAGCTGTGCTAAATCCTGAACTGTGCGACCAAGGTGGGCACTCCAAAGCATCACACATTTGTTACATTAAGCCCGACTTGTATCTCAATGCGAAATTAATGTATTTTGTTGCAGTGTGCAGCTTTAGCAAAGCTGCCACTCTGTTGACTTTACAACTCCTTTACCTTATTGGAAACATATGGAGCATATTCCATAAGACATCCTTTTGCCCTCCTCGACAGACATGCCAACAACTCTCAAGAAAGAGAATAATGAGGAACTGCAGGGCTGGGAGGTGTTACCTCCCTCCTGCAGGAAGCAACTTAGGTGTTTGCCCCAAAAGTCAGGTTTTAAAGGGGAAGCCACCATTGAAGGGAAGATGTATCACACCAGGGAGGAGGGCTGCCCCATTCTTTAGTCAGACAGGCTAACACGGGGAGCAGAGAGGGGCAACCAGTTGCCAAACCAGTTTCCCCACAAGTGTGTAGACCTGAGGTACCCACACCCTGGGAGTGAGCTAATGAGGTCTGAACACCAGGTGAGGGCTCTCGCCATCTTGGGACTAGACAGAACCGGCATTCCCGGATAGCGAGATGGCACACTCCACAGGAAATGGCCACCATGTGGGAGGGAACCTAGTAGCCCATACGCTACCACCGTATCCTGCCGCGGGGGCATTTTCTGAGCATAAAGGGAGCATCTGTGGCACCCAGACCTCAGATCTCAACAGCCTTGGAAGAAGAACTGACCTTCTGCACTGATGGACCAGCATAGATAGGCTGCACCATCGAAAACTGTACCTGCTGCACCTGGTAGCTGGTGAAGAGAGGGACTGTGCCTGTTATGTCCTGCTCAGTCAAGCCAAGGGCTTCCTGTTCGAAGCACAGGGACACAACAACTGAAGAAGCCTGTTGGGGCTAGCTGATAGCCCAAAATCTTCAAGTCACTACCACCACTGCCATGCAGCATCAATGACCCAAAACCAATGCACAGAGTTGTACCGGAGTTTCCTGAACACAGGAGTGCTGTCATACAGCTGCTCGGAATCTCAGAAGGCAGGTTATCAACCCAGAAAGAATAGGCCCATGACTGTGACAAGGGGCAACTGGTAGTCAAGTGGTAACTAGACCTTGGCCAGACTGGAGAGGACTTCATGGGATATTGACCCTGCAACCAGGACCCCCTCACCATCTTTGTTGACTGAGGAACCCCTGCAGGAAGACCCTCATCAACCGTGTTACATCTACAGCATCCTTAGAGCATCTTCAGTATCCTTCATGCCTTCCACCAGGAAAACCTCATAAAAATCCATTGCAACGTACATAAAGTGCCTTGAACTGCTGAAGGACTGCTTTTCCTGTGGAGGTACCTGTTTCTAAGGAACTGGCTGGTCTCCCAGATGAGCTCCCAGCCAGAGTTTGTTGCCCCAAGTACTTCTAACTGACCGCGAGTACACTTACCTAAGATTTCTTTGAAAAAGTTTTCAAGTGTCCAATTCATTGACTTTGCCAAGACTTGTTCACAGTTGGGTGAATTTGATTGATTTATTATTCCTTGTAAAATCTATAACTCTAGCACCCACCGGAGGATTTTTATCGTTCTAGTGTCAAGTTCATATAAAAATACAGTCTACGTTTATAAATTGGTGTGGGGTTTCTTGAGTGTTGTGTCGATTTCGTCTCCAATAGTTTTGGTTTTTTAAATGCTTTACACTTGTTCCTCTTTGTAAACCTTGTTGCTCCGTGCAACAGCCACCCAGGGTTTAGCTGATGGTTTTACAGCTGAATCCTACTGTATCTAAAGGGGGTTGGTAAGTGTATGACAGTGCGAGGTCTTACAACCACACAATATAATACACCCCATTTCCTAATAATAACACAATGGCAGATCACAAACACTTCAAATACACAACAAAGATAATTTGTGATCAACCCCAGATGTCTGCGAGCACTGTTAAGTGGTAGACAACTAACTAAATTCAGTTATGTAAGTACTGGATTCTAAAATGATTTCATAGTGCTAGAGCCAGACCACCTGAGGATTTTATACCATATGCATATCAAGATGTTTTGTGAGGGAGGTGGAGGAGGGGTTTCCATGAAGAATCTACAGCTGGCCATTCCAATCTTAGCTGTCTGGTTCCACATAATAGTGTAACCATTTCAATGCTATTCAGAAACACTTAAGTCACATTCTGACAGGTAGATTAACCAATGCAGCGATTTTCCCATCAGCATCAGATGAGTTATTTCTCAGGGCATTAATAGGCACACTCTGTGGTTCCCTAAATCAAACTCAGCTGATTGAAATGTGGCTATTCTGCAGAAAAGGGACCTGTCATGTTCCAATTGTGAACACTCTCATTAGGACACTTCTTGCACTGGAAGTACAATGTGCTTTTCTCTTGACCTGGAAGCTACAACAACAATATCACTTTTTTCCCCTTGGGACACGAGAGAATACATTAATTCTCTTTAAACATCATAGCAACCGCTAGCCCTACTCTGGCCTTTGATACCACTGGCAGGATACTGTTAGTCTCAGGAGTCATAAAGGATGCAGCCGGAGTGAAAACTATCCAAGGATCTAATTTAGGGTGACCAGATGGCTCCATGATGCCTCTTTCCATTCCAGGACTTTGCATTTACATATCATTGTTATAAGTTGTGATGGTCCAAGTGAATTAAAATGAACCAAGACCACAAATGCCAGAATGCACTGTCCCAGTGACAGAGTCATCTGGCCACCCTACTCTAATGTTCCTATTGTTTTCCCATATTTTCTATTCCATCTTCAAGCCCTTTTGCAACCAGTAGGAGACTACTGAGGGTCTACGTGTGGGATTAGTTGTCTTCTCTTTAATATCAAAGGGTATGTGATGTTGCTACCATGATACCTGCCATTTTGTTGAATCAAAGTCAATGAAAATCAGGTAAAAATAAAGCTAAAGTCTATGTTCAAAGTAGGTAAAACTAATGATTGTCTTCAAAATAGTAAACATTAAAAGACTGTTACCGCTCTGGATTTTTCATTTCTTCGGTGACATAGTTCAAGGCATCCCAACCTGAATACGAATATAAGGCTGAATATAGAGCCAATGCCATGGATCCTGGGTTTATCTTAGAGCCCTCAAAAGGTTTTTCAAAATTCTGAGTGTTACCTAAAAAATAAAATTACAATGTTTTTGCTTCAACTAGTGTTTTTTAAAAGATCTCACACACCCATTTATAGCTCCTAAATTAATTGACACAAACATGTTTCTGTTGCAGTGACAAACAAATCGATTACCTCTAGGTTTATTGACACTTGTTGTACAATTAAAATGAATATGACTCGTTACAACGCGAGTCATTACAGCGGGTGGCATTACAACGCGGTTGTTACAACGCCTGCGTTGTTACCACGCAATGCCATTACTCCGCAAGTCATTACATCGACTTGCAGTAGATGGCACGCTGACATTAGAAATGTATAATTTACTATTTCAACTCCAGCCTACGCAACAGTAGGGAAGGTGTTCAAATAGTAAACTATACTATTCCTAATGTTAGCACGCCATCTACTACAAGTCGATGTAATGACTTGCGTAGTAATGGCATTGCATGGTAAGAACGCGGCCGTAGTAACAACTGCGTTGTAACGGCATCGCGGTGTAGTGACCGCGATGTAAAGGTTGTTTCCCAATTAAAACATGTTTTGTCACAACTTGTGCTAAAGACATTCCCCACTAATTTCTGAAATCATCTCTATGCATTCCACCAATATTGCAATATAGGACTTTGTTTTTGACCTCTGTATATTGACTTTTAATTATATGTATTGGCACTTTTTACATGTTTTATCTGTTTTTAATGGATTTTGATTGTGAAACAAAGGTTTCGAAATATCCATAAACAATACGACTTTGTTTTGTGGTTTCTGGTATCTTTGCAGTATATAAGAAGCGTGGGTGGGAGTGGTAATTCTCAGAGGGGGGAATAACAGAGAGTATAAACTTTAGGGGGATCACATACAGGAAGCACATTTACTGTTCTGATTCCTGCTGGTTTTTTCTGGTAATTCAACCACAAATGTTGCCTCTTATAGCAGAAAAATCCCTGTGTGGGCTGCAGTAATATCACAAAATGTATAATGTCAATGGGACCTTACTCCTGGTACTACACTAGAATTATAGAGCCTCTATAATGAGGTCCTTAGAAGCCACCCCATAACCTGTCAGCCTTGGGGCAGTCTTCTCCAAAATGTTTTGCCTTCTCCCCTACTGTTTTACTGAATTTGCTTTTGTTAGCCCTACGACTCTGTGCAATTTACCACTGCTAATCAGTGCTAACGAGCTTTTCCCTCACTCCCAAAAAACACTGTAAAAAATTCTCTTACAAATGATCAGCATATTTAATTTAGACTAGCCCATTTTCCTCTAGCTCAGCAACAACCCAATCAAATGGCCAGGAACCTCTGCTGCCTCAAATGCTACACCTCACCATCACTCAAAAAAGCAGAATTACATAAAACATTTTCAACCTCCAATGGTTGTCTACCTAAACCACGTTTCTTAATTCTATCTCATTGACTTAACTTAAACATCTTTTTCTCGTGTTTAGAATCATAATTGTCCATGTAAGCCTTCTTTGCATCCAAGATTTAGCGTCTGAAAATCTCAGGTGACCACTTATCCATTCTAGATTTAAACATTGACCCCATTGTGTCTCTGGTGAATGGGTTCCTTCCTTTCATTATTTACTGTACTTCAATGTTCTAATACAAATTATTGTTTCTCACCAACTGTATCATGCCCTTAAGAACTCTATTCACTTTCTTCACACACCCATTACCACCTCGTTGATACACAGAATTTGTGTAATGGATTATACCAATCCATTAAAAAATAAACTTATCCTGTCAGACTCAAACTGTGGACCATTATCAATAACTGTGCATAGAGCAGCTCCCTCAAAAATGACCTGTCCAAAAAGTGTACCAGAGAGTCCGCATCAGCTTTTTCTGCCATAGGCCACTTAGGAAAATGATGCATCAGAGAAATTAAGAAGTTCATTTCCCCATTAGATTCCTGTAGAGGGACCAAAATATAAATATCAACCCTTTCCCACCACATGTTGTGTAGGGTAATAGGATATAAGGGAGGATTAAATGTCATCTGTGACTTATCCAAATTTTCACACTCCATAAGCTCTCTCACTTTACTTTCTACTTCCCTGTCAGTGCCAGGCCACCAATGAGTATCCTTAACATTCCTCTTAAGTTGTTTTAATACATTTAAGTGTCCTTTGTGACAAATGTCTAAAGCTCTCTGTCTCAACTCACCAAGGGCACATTATGTTCTCCTCTCATCAGCACCTCACCCTAGAAAATTCATCTTTCCCTTTCCAGAATGCAAATAAATTCTCACTTAAACTCCTCTTCTGTGGCCAGCCCTCTTTCACCATTCTCACTATCTCTTGAAAAGTTACATCAGAATCAGAATGCTCCTTTCGTTCTGTTTCACAAATGCAAGGGACGGTGTCATCCCACAACCACGGGACAGTGATCCTATTTGTTTGTGGGTACCTCTTTAGCAGAAATTGGCAGAAGAGTCAGAGAATCTGCCACATTTTCTTCTTTATTCCTGGTCTAGGTACTGCACTTCATAATTGTAGTCTTGCACCCTCATGGATAAACATGCTATCCATGGAGAAGCGCCAAACATGGAGAGAGAGCTTTACATGAGAAAGACGAACACATAGGTCATAGCAAATGCAAAATACATTTTGTCAATGGGAAACTTTGGGGTGAAAGGCCGAGGGGGGCAGATCTCACCCTACTGAGTATGCCCAAGCAGCTGCCCCTCTGCAGCACTTTTACCAAGCACTCTCATTTTCACAGGACTGGGCAGAGAGGAATAACTTTAATTTCTTCGGATTTGTGATTATCAAGAGGTAAAATGTAGCTTCCATCATACATTTTGGGAGTTAAATGTTTACATTCCATGTTTGTGGTATTGATACTATTTCTGAGATGTTATGCATTTTTTAAAACAATAGCAGGACGACAATCCAAATAAAATTGAACTTCAAGCTGGATTAATGTCCATGTTCATAGAAGAAACTGCCATTTTACAAGTGGCCTTGGAACGCTATTCACAAGAGTGACGGCTTTTATTTAAAAGTAGGTTCACTGAAAAATATGAAATGTGATGATTGAGATCATATAGATGACGTAGAGCCTGAGCCACTTATAAATACAGGGTACTATTTTTTTGTGTAGAAATAATGAAACTTTACTGTCTCTTTATAAGGAGAAGGCACAAACTGAACGTTTTAATGTTAATTTCACATCCAAGACAATCGAGAATTCATTCTCTCACAAAGTTTCTGAAATTCCCTGGGAATATTACCTTTAAGGGAAGCCGAATTACACTATATACGTATGGCTATGCAGTATGGATTCACACTACATAAGATTGTTGCAATAATTCAAGTAAAAATGTGGTTGCAATTCAAAGGCAAGACACAATGAAAACACAGCAAAGACACACTGCATCGCTTTTGCAACCAAGACAAACACGGAGGTGTTGCAGCCAGTGTCATTAGTTATCTGCTGCATGCAGGATCTCTTGGGTAACTACATTTGTAAGCAATCCTTGGATCTTTGCAGTTGTGCAAAAGATATTCTCTGTACAAGCTAACTCAAAAATTGTAGTATTTCCTATGGAAAGAATGTGTAAACATGATATCCCGAAGTTAATGACATTTTCAATTTGAAAACCCATTTAAAAAGATTACGTATATGTGGATCAGTGTCATTTAGGCTCCATCATTTTTGCATTTTGATTATGCCACAAATACGTATATGTGGTATCATATATTTGTGCACTTTAGTATCATTAACGTAAAGTGGTGCCCTTGCCCAGATCCTGAAGGCGCATTTACGGTGCACACATATATCTGCATTTGTGTGATTTGAATAATAATGTTAACTCTTATATAATGATGTATTCACTTCAATAGTACCCTGTATTTATAATGTTACTTTATCTGTATCTATAACCTTGCATTTAAACGTGTACCGAAAAGTTTGCCATGTTAACTTGATGAAAGGCCTTAAGCATTTGGATTCTGTTTAACCTTTAGCCTTCAATGTAAAAGTTTGCTCAGGTTGCAATATTTTCTTTTTCTTGCAGGTAGGTTCATATGATCTCATAGTTAGTTAAAGACACATTATGTATGAGAGATATTGAGGCTCGGGAGGAGAAATTTTGACAAGTACAAGAGGTGCTAACAAACAAAGGGTGGAAGTTAAAAAAGCGGTGGTATCTTCTATTTCCATTGTGGTTGCTGTGTATGACATACTTGTGGTTGCCATGTATGACATACTGGATTTCTGTAGAATCTATGTGTAGTTGGAAGGTTGGGCCATTAGAAGGTTCTGGAGGATAGCGGTTGGAGCTGATCTTGTTTACTGGTGGATAGGATCTTTCTGTAAAGAATAAATTCATCTTCTTCAACTTAATCTTGTGGGAGCCTGCTTTCAAATGCAACACTGGCGTAGTCGGCAGTCCTTTCAAGAAGAAGATCCTAACACGCGTCAACTTTCAAGGTGGTGGTGAGACTGCACGTTATAAAGCTGCATGGATTTACTTTATTGACATAAATCTCACTTGCGCTTTAAACGCTAGTTATTCTAAATCGGAAGTAGTTACCGACACACAGCGCTCGCTTGTAATCTCTTGGGAGGATTAGAATTTGAGTTGGGAGCCATCGGTGTGTGCTGCTTATCTTTTTGTGCCGTTTGAGTATCATCAAAATACAGAATAATGTTCAGCGTTTATATTCAAGTCTGAGATCGCAAGTATTCTTATTCAAGTTTAATATTTCACTGCCTTGAACTACACTAATACACAATCAGTTAAAGGTTTAAAAGTAAACAAGTGACTCTAAAGAGCTACTCACGCTGCACGCGACATTCCATTCCCATTGTTGAGCTTTCAACATGACGGGAAAGATTCAAGGAGATGTGGAACACGTGATTGATGCCAACGTAGGAGTGCGTGATGAGCAGTGCTGACGTGGTTGCCTAGTTACGGTCTTTGTTGTTATTTCTAATGCGAAATCAGTTAAAGGTTTAAAAGTAAACAAGTGACTCTAGAGAGCTACTCACGCTGCACGTGACACTCCATTCCCATTGTTGAGCTTTCAACATGACGGGAAAGATTCAAGGAGATGTGGAACACGTGATTGATGCCAACATAGGAGTGCGTGATGAGCAGTACTGACGTGGTTGCCTAGTTACGGTCTTTGTTGTTATTTCGTCAAGGCTGATTTCTTGGATACCAGAGGTATAGGTAACGAGGAGATTCATTCTGGTGTTCTTCAGACCCACTGCACTGGGAGGCAATTTTGTGTTGTTCTATCTTACAGCGACACGCACGCTACTCATGTAAGCTTCCTATTGGTGTCGTGTTGCTTGAGCGATACGCACGCTACACTTTTTTTTTTTTTTTTTTAAATAAAACCTTTATTGCACACAAGAATCAATACAAACATGGGCCTACAACCACCAGGGCCGGCCGCTAATATGTACATGTTTAACAACATCAAGAAAGCGATGGGCCCCCTGGGGCTCAGCAGAGTTGACAGAATACTGAGTGCACCTCAGAAGGTATCCGGAGACATAAATTTTGAGAAATACAAACAAAAGAAAAGTAAAATAACACCAAAAGACAAGGCGGAAATCATCGAGAAAGAGGCGTCTAACCACGGCTGGGGGTCCACACAGTACCAAATCCACCCTCGGGTGGTCAATGAGGATGATCAAGGGGGAGGTGGGGGCGACGGGAGAGCCACAACCATCTGCAGATGAAATGCAATAGTCCGGGAACCTCAGGATCAGGAGGACAAGTCAGCATCAGTTGAGTCCACGAGGGGGGGTGTGCAGATGTTCCCACGGTACACGTTCCATTGGCCCCAAATTCTGCCCCACGCCCCCGGCTTGCCCCGGGCCACATACACAGTCTTCTCTCTGCACATGCACCAGTCCATGTTCTCCTTCCATACTGACACAGTAGGAGGCCGCCGGGAGCCCGAAAGCTGTGCGATGTCCCTCTTAGCAACCATGTTCCCGAGGGCCGCCCACCGAGTCTGAGCCGCGTTATAATCGTTAGGCTCCCACACGTTCAGCACACATCGGCGAACCTCAGGCAACAGGGCGACCCCAGTGACACTTTCCATGACCGCGTGCACCCGGCGCCAATACTCCGCAACCTCACGGCACTCCCAGAGAACATGGAGAAAAGTGGCGCTGAGCCCACAGCCGCGCCTACAGAGCCCGTCCTCGGAGAAACCCATCAGAACTAAACGAGGGCCCGTCACGTAGACACGGTGGAGAATTTTAAGCTGGACAAGACGGAGACGCGCGGGTATAGCCACCTCCTTAGGGGAGGACAGCGCAGACTGCCAGTCCTCGTCGTCCAGTTCCACCCCATCTCCGATCCACGCCTCCCGCAGATGCACGAGAAGATCCGCCCGAATGTTTATTAGTTTTTTATAGATAAGGGAAATAGTACTGTCGGGCAAGTGACCGTCGAGTATGCGGTCCTCGAGTGGCGAAGACACAGGGACTGCAGTCCCCGCTCCGATGGACGAGAGTAAAGCTTGGCGAACCTGAACGTACTGAAAGAACTCCCTCTCACTCAATTCGTACTCACTCTGCAGCGCAGCGAAGGATTTAACCGCACCCTTCACCCAAAGGTCACCTACTCTGCTGATGCCAATCGTGTCCCAACATTCGAATCCCTTCGTCGTCCAGAGGCTTCCCAATCTGTCAGACGCAAACAAGGGGGTCGCGCCCGTCAAGCGATCATTCCAGCCCATGGCCACATTTGCAGCTTTCCACAAGCGTACGGCTATCTTAGTGGGACCGGTTAAGGTTCTCCCAGCAGATCGAGAGTAAAGCGCTCTG
Organism: Triturus cristatus; assembly: GCF_964204655.1. NCBI lineage: Eukaryota > Metazoa > Chordata > Amphibia > Caudata > Salamandridae > Triturus > Triturus cristatus. The sequence continues at coordinate 937,315,518 of NC_140587.1, read as the reverse complement.
TTAAAGTTGCCGCCAGGCAACAAAAACCTATCCATTTCGAAAGCCGGATTCGGACCAGGCGAGTACGTGGCATGGTTAATGGCAGATAGCTGGGAAGCCCAATAGTACCTCCTGATGTCCGGGAGCGCAATGCCCCCGTCGTACCAGGGGAGAGTCAGTTTTGCAAGAGCAATAAGCGCACGACCGCCCCAAACAAGGCTCCTTTGTAAGCTCTCTACTTCCCGGAAGTAGGCCGCCGGAATAATATCAAAGGAGTTCTGAAGTGCGTAAAGAAATCGGGGAAGAGACATCATTTTAAAAAGTGCCGCGCGACTGAGGGGAGACAAGGGAAGCTTACACCAGCGGGCCACATCTAACCTCAATCTCCGGAGTGGAGAGAGGAGATTACGCTCGTAGCGGACAGCAGGATCCAATGAGACGTACACCCCCAGGTACGTAAAGCCGGAGCTGGACACCTTAATGGGAAAACGAGAAGGCAAGAGAGGAAAGCCACCGGAGATAGCATAGACACAAGATTTGGACCAGTTAATGATCAAACCAGAGTTCGTGCCGAAGGAAGTGAGGACGTCAAAGAGCACATTAAGTGACTTACGTGGTGAGGTGTGGTACAAGAGAATGTCGTCCGCGTACAACAAAACACGATTCTCGAAGCCAGGGGCCCACTGGATCCCTCTTATCGACGGTTCCCAACGAAGCCAAGCCGCAAGCGGTTCCAAAGCCAACGCGAAGAGCAGGGGAGACAACGGACACCCTTGCCTAGTGCCCCTCCCAAGAACGAAAGGCCGGGAAACCCTCCCGTTAACGACAACCTGTGCCAGCGGGGCAGCGTATAAGAGTTTAACCCAACTAATAAATCCCGCCCCGAAGCCAAACTTTGCCAGGGCGGCCCAAAGATACGGCCATTCTATCGTATCAAAGGCCATCGTGGCGTCCAGGTAAACCAAGATGGCCGGCTCTGAAAGATATTCCGCCCTTGCAAGTACGCCATGTAGGCGCCGCAAGTTAAGGGCCGTATTCCGGTGCGGGATAAAACCGGATTGATCCGGATGCACCAGATCGCAAATAACAGTGAGCAGGCGGTTCGCAAGAACCTTGGCAAGGATTTTCGGCTCTGCGTTTAGCAGAGAAATAGGTCGATACGAGGCACAACGATCCCGAGGCTTACCGTCCTTGGGAATCACGACTATAGTGGCCAGGCGTTGGTCATCAGGGAGAGAGCCGAGTTCAAGCGACTCCGAGAACATACGACGGAGAAATGGCGCAAGTTTATCCGGTTGCAGTTTATAGAGTTCAATCGGGAGTCCGTTGGGGCCCATAGCTTTGCCTGAGCGAAGGGAACGAATCGCGGTTGCAATCTCGTCAACCGAAAGTGGGGCATCCATCTGCTCACATTCCTCCACCGACAAGCAGGGCAAAGCAATATCCTTCAACAAGTGACGAGAGTCAGCCTCATCTCTAGTAGACACCGGGGAGTACACAGCACAGAAGTAGTCCGCAAAACACTCCACAATCTCACCAGGGTCAGTCACACTCACTCCCTCCGATGTCTGGAGCACGGGGACCACTCGATTCACTCTCTCCTTCTTATCAAGCCAAGCGATCAATTTACCTGCCTTATCTCCAGCATCATACAGTCTACCCTGCTGTTCCCTATACATTGTCCGAGCAGCATCCGTAACAAGGGACTTATATTCAAACCGCTTCAGGCTGAGGGCATGGAGCCCGTCCTGAGTGACACCCGTCTCCAGGGCAGCCTCCAACCCCGATATCTCAGCCTCCAATGCAACCACCTCCCCGTTCTTAGCTTTCTTGGCCTCCACGATCAGGGATAGGGCGTGTCCTCGGAGAACCATTTTGAAGGCCTCCCACAGGGACACTGAGGACAAGACGGACCCCTCATTCTCCAGAAAAACTGATCTAGCGACTTAATGAGACCCTTGCGAATATTGGGGTCACGCAAGTACCAGGGGTTAATGGGGGCGATCCGTGTCAAAGAGGAGCCACAATGGGGAATGATCGGAGATGCCCCGGGCCAGGTGCTTAACCTCCCGGACCCGGGTGGTCTGGGCCGCGGGCATTAGAAAATAATCTAGTCTGGAAAGACTCCCGTGGGCCCCGGAGTGGAATGTGTACTGACTCTGTGTCGGATGTATCAACCTCCAGCAGTCCACCAGACCGAAAGTGTCCAAGAACCCGCCGAGCCACGCCTGGGCGGCAGAGAGGGCCCTGGGAGGGTAACGATCTAACTCGCCAGAAATCACGGAATTAAAATCCCCACCCACAATCAGGAGACTATCAGGAAGTTCAAGTAACATACGACCCACATCAGAGAAAGTGGAGGTCTGGAGGCCTGGGGGAACATAGACCGAAACCAATGAAAGAGGTTGCCCCTCCCACCGCCCAGTTAAAGACGCATAGCGCCCTCTATCATCAAGAGTAACTTTGTCAATCTCAAGCGGGAGGGAAGAGCGCAGTAAGATGCCCGCCCCTCTGGAGCCAGTGGTGAAGCCAGAGTGTGCGACCAGTCGGTAGCCCCCCCTGTTCATAGCATGACATACATTTCCCACCAAGTGCGTCTCTTGAAGAAATACCACATCAGGGGGCCAATCGACGCAAATATTGCAACACAACCCCACGTTTGATACGGTCCCCCAATCCGTTGACGTTCCAAGACATCAGTTTCAACCCGTCCCCCCCCATCCCAACACAAGAAGCTGGAGACCACGGGCACGCAGCCAGACACCTGAAATTGAAAGAAAACAATAACACCGCCTTGAAAAAGAAAACACACACAACCCACCCACCACTGCCACCCTCCCACCCCCACACCATTGCCACCCCCCCCCACCCTGCACCCCTGCGGACTATACAGCCCCCCCAACTTGCAGTGTGCCTGTCGCCCTAACAATCCCATGCTACAAAAAGACCCTAGAGGAGGAAAGGGACCCATCCCCGCCCGCACCCAAACGAAACATTATTAGACGAAATATACAATTGAAGTAGAACCTGGCTGAGCACAGAAGGAAATGTCAAAGTGGAGGACCAAGAATTATTCCTGCAGAGGCCCACCGCCCTCGGCACCGCCAGTATGCCCAGTTCGGTCTCCCGGTTCCGGCAGGGAATCCAACCAGTCACTCACTGTGTCGGGGCGTTCAAAGAAGAGAGTCCGATCTTCATATTCCACACGAAGCCTGGCAGGGAAAAGCATAGAGTATTTGATGTCCAGATCTCGAAGACGGCGCTTCACCCCCTGAAAGCTCATTCTCTGTTTCTGAACGAGTTGGGTGAAGTCCGGGAAGAGGTTGACTGAGGAATTCTCATATTTGACTGGGCCGTGCACCCTTGAGGCCTGCAGGATCGCATCCCGGTCTCTGTAATGAAAAAGTTTTGCAATGATAGGCCTCGGGGGAGCGCCTGGTCGAGGCCTACCGCCCGGGACACGATGGGCACGCTCCACGGCAAAGAACTTGCTCAGGCCTGAAGGAGCAAGATGATTGAGGATGAGGTCCTCGACCATAAGGTCCACCGGACGATCATTGGAAGTCTCCGGTACACCTATGACACGGATATTATTGCGTCGTGCCCGACCCTCGAAATCCTCCAGCAGCTGGGACATCGCATCGTTTGCAGACTTTAGATCGCCAAGAGTTGCCTGGAGGTCCGATACGTCCGTGACAAGAGTGGATGTCCTCAAATCCAACGATTGAACCCTCTCGTTAGTCTTAGAGAGATCCGCCCGGATTAACGTGACATCAATGGCAACCGTGTCAATTTTACGGGCCAGAGCCTCGTACTGCTGGGCGATGGTTTCCCGTATGCCGTTGATGGCGCCCATAACGTCCTGCAGCGACCATTCCGTGGGGACGGATGGACCCCCACCGGAGTCCTCCATGATGGCACCCGCCGGCCCGGGGGTCCCTTTACCCTGGGTATAGCGATCCATGATGTTACTCTGGACCGGTCCTCCACGCAGGGATGTATTGGTTCTCCGTTTCTCGGGATCCCCCTTGCCCCCCATGTCGGGCGATGCTCACCGGTGGGGTCCGCCCGGACCGCTAGCAAAGGGGCACCAGCAGATCAGACACAAACTGTCCGAGAGCCCGCTCGGGAGAGTTGAGAAAAAGGCACAAATCAGTCCAGTACCAAGGCCGGAGGACGCCCCAGCCGTGCAAAGTAGCTCCTCGATCAGGACATGCAGAAGTGCAAAAGCGAAACTGAAAGTGAGGGCGCGGTCATTGGCAAGGCTCCGATGCCGTTGTTGTTCAACTACGCCCCGGCCCCACGGTTCACCAAAGCCCCGGGCACAGCTCCCAGGTGGGCCTCCAAAATGCAAGACGCTGTATTTCAGGTCCCCCCGGTCCGATTTTCGTTCTGAGAAGAGTTATGGGTTCAGCCAAGGTTTATCTTCCAGAATCCATCCACAAATCCAGGATAATGTCAGGATAAGTTGCGAGGAGCGGCAAGGGTCCGGGGAGCCCTGTGCTCACGCGACCATCTTGGATGCGCGCGAAGCTCCTCCTCCCCACGCTACACTTTTAAGTCTATTATTAGTGACATGTTGCTCCAGCGATACGCGCTACTCATTTAAGCTTCCTATTGGTGTCGTGTTGCTTCAGCGATACGCACGCTACACCTTTAAGTCTATTATTAGTGACGTGTTGCTCCAGCGATACGGCCGCTATAGACCTAAGTCTCATGCTTTAGAGACGCTAAATTTAAACCTCGCATGTTCTAAGCTGATACAGTTTTTGCGCATTGCTTCTACGTTACGCATGCCCCTTACTGCGCACACATCGATTTTGGTAAAATTATACATTGTGACATTAGCGTGTTGTTTCAGCGATACGCACGCTCACTAAAGTTACAACATTTATAAGACCTTCACTCCAATCTGCGATGTGCACGCATTTAATGTTGTATCTGTGATTATTGTGATTACTCCTGTTGTTTTTGATATAGTTTAAAAAAAAAAAAAAAAAAGGAAGGTAGAAATAAAATACTTATTTGCACCTGTATGAATACTGTTTTGTGAGTCAGAGTTGAAGCATATTAGCGTGTACAGGAGCATTGTAATTTCAGTTATAGCACACCAAAATTCATACATAAGGTGGTGCATTAGATGTTTGGAGCAATGCAGAACGTCAATGCTGCTCCATTTTTCTTAGCTTCTCCGGGTGAACCCCCGATAAAATGGAAGAAATGGAAAAAAGTTTTTGAAAGGTATGCGAGGGTATGTGGTGCATCGCTAAGTACAGAAAGGAAAACATCATTATTACTTCATTGTTTGGGATCAGAAGGGCAAGATGTCTTTGATCATTTACCCGAATTGTCTACTGTGGAAGCTGAAGGTTTAAATGATTATGAAATTTGCTTATGTAAATTAGACAAACATTATCTTCCTAAAATAAGTACAATTCTGGAAAGATATCACTTTGGCAAAAGAATGCAACATGAAGAGGAAACGGTGGAAAGTTACTTAACTGATTTGAGGAAGTTAGCTTCTTCATGCAAATTTGATGGCTTAGTTGATGAGCACTTACCTGATCAATTCATGTTGGGTTGCAGCATGTATAAAGTTAGGGAAGAACTATGGCTTAGGGATGAGCCTACTTTGGATGAGGTTATTGCTGTGGCGAAAAGAATTGAGCACTCGTTGAAGTGTGTTGCCATTATTACCAAAGATAAAATAGCTGACTCCAAAGTACAAAGTGTGAATGAAGTTTGTTAATAATAAAGGAAGGATGAGTAGTTCTACTTCCTCTTTGAGATGTTATAGGTGTGATAAATCTGGTCATCTCGCGAATGATAAAAAATGCCCCGTTTTAAGTAACATCTGTAATAAATGTAAAAAAAAGGGGCATTATCCATCAGTTTGTAAAACTAAACCTCCTCCTAGAGTTAAAAAGATAGATGTATGTGAGGGTGATGGTGCCAATACAAGTTATGATGAATATGAGTGTGGACAGATTATTTCTGAGATTGGTTGTCTTACTAATAAGAGGTCATGCCCATTTGATGAAATTTTAGATGATGGCATTTCAACTCGTGTCTTATTCGACTCTGGTGCTAAAATAACTATTGTGTCCAATGAATTTTACATGAGCAAGTTAAGGCATAAGGTGAATTTGTTCAAAGCTGACATAACTCCAGTAGCTTACGGTGGAGAACCTATAAAGTTACATGGTTATTTTTTGGGTATGATTGAGTATCGAGACAGGATGACTTCAAGAAAGGTTTATGTGTCAAAAAGGGGTGATAGTCTAATAAGTTGGATTCATCAGGTCGATCTTGGTGTTTACTTAGATCCCAATTCTGATCCTCAGATATTGTTGAAGGACCAGTTGTGTGTTGTTGAGAAACACGTTGATTGTGAATTCACGAGAAAGTTGAAGATGGAATTTCCAAATGGGTTTAATGATGGATTAGGTTGTTTAAAGGGTTATCAACATAGGATTAAACTGAAAAATAATTCTATTCCTTCATCTTGTAAAGTCAGGGGAGTACCTTTGTCTATTAAAGATGAAATGGTGAAGGAATTGGACAAGTTAAAAAAAAAATGGGATAATTGAAGAGGTGGAAGGAACTGAATGGCTTTCTCCAGTGGTCGCTGCAAGGAAAGCCAATGGGGATTTGCGTCTATGCATAGACTTGCTCCAATTGAATAAGAATGTGGTTGTGGACAGATATCCACTGCCTAATATCAATGAGTTACTAGTCTTATTGGGTGGTGCTAAGGTTTTTAGTACGATCGACCTAACGTCGGCATACCACCAAATTGAACTTGAACCATCTTGCAGAGATCTTACGGCCTTTATTACGCCATTTGGAACGTTTCGCTTCATTAGGATGCCTTTTGGTCTCATTTCTGCGTCTTCGGTTTTTCAAAGGGTTATGGAAAGTTTACTTAAAGGCATTGACGGTGTGTGCATTTACCAAGATGACATTCTGGTGTTTTTTTTTTTTTTTAAAACAACTTTATTGGGATTTTCAAGTGGGTATATCATAGTACGCATTACATTGAGCATTTTAGTTATACAGAGAGCTCAGGATACAATTCAGGCATTGTGCACCATCTGTGCCAATTGTGGCGTTGTCTACGAAGCTTATCCAGAATGTCGTAATGCCTCTAAGGAGGCCACCAGTTTATCACAGTGCTGAGCATTACATTCCTAGCCTCCGACCTATTGTGCCCAAGGGGAGCGTTGTCCGCTCAACTGACCCATTACCCCACCTCCCACCCGGAACCCACCCTCCATACCCAACTATGCCACAAGGAAAACAATCTCAGTCTGGGGGGGACTCAGAGCCTATCCCGGGGGGGGAGGAGGAAGGGGAAGGGCGGGCCAGCACAGGGGCTAATCCCCACCCCAGCCCCCGGTAGGCGAAGGGGAGAGGCCGGTCCACGCAGCCTGAAAGGGGGGAACCAGATGGGTCGGCAATATCCCCCTCCAATTGGTGGGGGGGCCCGCGGGGGGCCAGCCCCCACGAAAATCACCCCCATCAGGAAACAGACACATCCACACGAAACATCACACATCCCAGGACCAGGAGTCAGACCCACACCCTCGGCCGCAACGACCCACCTCCATCTACCGGCATCACTGCTTATGCGGGGGAACTCCGGGAGGCAGCCACCACATCCCCCACAGCCTCCCCCACGTCATCCTCCTCCTCCATCTCGCCCTTGAATAATTCGGTCAGGTGCGCCCCTTCCAGGGAGATCGGTCGTTTGCGTAGCCCCCGACTCTCCTCCCGGTACAGCGCCTCGCGCTCCGCCACCGCCCACCTCAACAACTCTTCTTTCCAAGCCTCCACACTCGGCGGCGTGCGGGACTTCCACCGCTGTGTTATTAGGCGCTTCGCCAGCATTAATGCCAGGTTGGCGAAACGGCGCAACAGCTTCGCTTTCAAGGGGATCGGTAAAAGGCCCAATAGACAAGCCTCTGCAGTGTCCCAAGAGGGGCGGTCAGTAATTGTGGTTAAGGCATGCGTTATCCCACCCCAGTATCCCCGCAGCATCGGGCATAGCCACAGCATGTGTACGAGGTCGGCGTCCGGTGCCAGGCAGCGGGGGCAGGTTGCAGCCACCGTATTGTACATCCTACTCAGTATATGGGGAGTAAGATACGCCCTGTGGAGGACAAATAGTTGAATAGTTTTCAATCTGCAATTGCGGGACACTTTTTTGGGGTACGCCAAGATATAAGCCCATTCCCTGTCACTAAGTGCTCGGGACAGGTCTGTCTCCCATCGTGTCCGGAGAGCGACCACTGAAACCTGAGTATGTTCCCGGAGGCCCCGGTAAAGCCAACGAACCAGAAATCGTCCATGGCCCATTAAGTGGAGAGAGCGCAAAAGGTGGAATGTGGGGGGTTCTGCCGGTGTCACCTGCCAGTGAGTCCGAACATAGCGAGCAATCGCAGCGTGGAGCAGGAACTGGGTGTCAGGTACCCTGTTAACTCTCACAAAGTCTTCGTGGGACATCAGGTTACCCTCTTGGAAAAAGGCCCCTATAGTCTCCACCCCCTGTTGTGCCCATGGCCGTACCTGCCCGACGCGCAACACTCCCCGTCGCGTGGAGAGGCCGCACAGCGGTATGTTTGGTGGATTCCGGATTTTGGCGTATTTACATGCCCGCGTCCAGTAATGAAGCGCTATCGTCAGCAGGGCCGGAGAGTTCAATGGCCGAGGGGCACCGGGGCACAGCAGCGATTGCAGGGCACCACGCGCCAAGTGGGTCGGGGTATAGCCAATTTCAAACAGGTTTTTACCCGCTAGCCAGTAGGCCAACCACTGCAGCTGGCCAGCGATACAATATGCCCTAAAATCGGGTGCACCCATCCCGCCAGCTCCATTCGGTAACCGCAGCTTTGCCAACGCAAGCCTATGTCTCCCCGCACCCCAGATCAGCGAGATCAGCAGAGTATCCAGCTCTCGAAAGATCCAAGCGGGGTACACTACCGGGATGTTGACGAAGTAGTAAAGCAGGCGGGGCAACATCACCATCTTGGAAATCGTAACCCGTCCTGCGACGGTGAGGGGCAATGTATTCCAAAATGCAATTTGAGAGCGAATGGAGGAGATGGTCCGCACCAGATTGCCTGCAATGACATCCGGCACGGAACGATATATATTAATCCCCAAGTACCTAAAGGTGACCGGCGCCACTCTGAAGGTCAAGGGCCCGAAACGGAGCTCCGGTGCCACGAAACTGTCACTGAAAGAATAGGCTATGGACTTGGCAGCATTGAGGCGTAACCCGGAGATCTCCCCGAAGCGGAGAAAAATATCCGCCACCTCCCCCATGTCGGCCTGGAGAGCACGAAAGTATAACAGCATATCGTCTGCATATAGCGAGACAGAATGTAAGACGCCCTCCATCAGAATGCCATGGGGAGCCATGAGAGTTTGGGCTAATGGTTCAAGCGCCAAGACGAACAATATAGGCGATAGTGGGCACCCCTGGCGTGTACCCCGGAAGATAGGGTAGGCTGAGGAGATGATCGAGCCTGTTTTCGCCCTGGCCGTTGGGGCCATGTAGAGCAACTGGATCCAGGCACACAGTTCTGGGGGAGCACCCATTTTCTTCAATACCTCCAACATGTAAGTCCAGCTGAGCGTATCAAATATCCAGGGATAAACACACCGCGTCTGCCGGCCGGGGGCCAGAGGCGTGCAAAATGGCATGAAAGCGCCTGAGATTCAGCGAAGTACTCCGTCGTGGGACAAAACCACATTGGTCCGTGTGGATCAGTCGCGAGATGAGTGGAAGTAGGCGGTTAGCAAGGAGTTTACTAAGAATTTTGTATTCTGTGTTGAGGAGTGACAAGGGCCTATACGATGACATATCTAAGGGGTCTCTGTCCGGCTTGAGAAGGGAAGTGACGATCGCCTCCCGAGCGGTAGGGGGCAGCCTCCCTTCTGCGAGTGAAGACGTATAGAGTTGGTGTAGTTTAGGTATCAATAGGGAAGAGAAGGTGGAGTAAAATTCGACAGGCAACCCATCAGAGCCGGGGGTCTTACCCAGGTCTAGCGACTTAAGCGCCACTCTGATCTCGGCTGGCGTAATTGGTGCCTTTAAGTCGTAGATCTCTGTCGCAGAGAATACCGGTAAGTCCGCCCGCGCCAGAAACTCAGTTACAGTCTCCGTGTCCGGCAGCGGGCGCGCCCCATAGAGTGTCTCGTAATGAGTCCGGAACGCCGAGTTTATCCCCAGTTGGGTTTGGACCTGTCCATATCGTCCGGTATTAATGGCCAGGATAGGGGTCGGACAGGTCGGGGGGGCAATTAGTCGCACCAGTAATGGGCCCGCCCTATCTGCCTCCGAATGTGTGCGCTGGGTGTATGCCCTGTAATCTAATAAGCGAAGTCTCTCTAGAGCTTCCGCATATTTCACTCTGGCTTCCTGTAAGGAAGCCTCAGCCTGCGTCGCCCGCTGGGCCTCTACTTCCTGTGCCTGCAACGCAGCTTCCAGTTGGGACAGGTCCCGAACCACCTCCCTGCGGGCTCCCACCAGGGATCCTAGGGACACCCCCCGTATAGACACCTTAAAGGCTTCCCATTCTAGGGAGCGTGTTGAAGCAGTACCCTCATTGACAGTGAAATATGTGGTGATCGCCCTCTGCAAAGTGTCCCGGAAGACCTGGTCCTCCAACTGGAGGGGCTGCATCCTCCAAGTCGGTATCGGCGCTGGGGAGCGGCCCCATCTAAGCCACAGTTCAATGGGGTTATGATCAGATAGGGTTTTGCCCAGATAAGTGCAATGGGAAACTGCCGAAGTCAATGCCGGTGAGCCCAAAAAGTAGTCCAGGCGTGTATGCAACCGATGAGGAAAAGAGTAGAAGGAATACTCCCTAGCCCCCGGGTGTTGCAGCCTCCAAAGATCCAACAGGTCCCACCCCCGCGTCCATTGACCCAGAGCCGCAGTTCGGGTTCGCACAGCAGTACCCGCCAAAGGAGGGTGAGATCGATCCAACTCAACATCAAGGACCGCATTCAAATCGCCCCCAAGCAGCCAAGGGCAATCACTCCAGTCGGATAAGGCCACAGAGACGCGGGAAAGGAATTCAGCATGATCTACATTAGGGGCGTACAAGGAGCCCAACACCACTAGCGAGCCATCCAGTAGCCCCCGCAACAACACATATCTACCCTGCTCATCAACCCGGCTTTCTACTAAGGAAAAGGGGACCCCTGCGCGGATCCACACCGCGGCACCTCTAGAGAAGGCGGAGTAGGAAGTGGCGTAGAACTGGCCCCTCCAGCGTTTTTGCAGTTTTAGGGATTCGGTATGTATCAGGTGAGTTTCTTGTAGGCACACTATCTGGGCCTTGCGACGGTGCAACTGGGCCGCTATTCTGTGGCGTTTGTGAATGGAGCCCATACCCCGCACATTCCAGGATATCAAAACATAAGACTTAGGGATCGACATCATGACGGGAAACCCCCCTCCCCATCTCAGCCCCCCTCCGCCCCCACCCCCAGCCCCACCCCCCCGCCCCAACCCCGCATCCCCCAGACCCTGTGGCAAACCTGTAAACAAAAACAATGTTATCCAATACTGGGTCCGACGCCCCAACCACGTCCGACCAAACTGTAAACAGAACATGTCTATAAAGTCTAAACCAGTGCTATCGCCTAATGGGGAGTTGCTCAAGTACACACTGAGAAATCAGTAACGTGTTCAAATCGTGGAAGCACCCAAGACAGGGCAGGCCGGGGAGCTGTCTATATTTGACCGGATTACACAATATAATCCCATGCGCCACTAAGGTGGGCGGTGTACACCGGAGCTGGCATCAATAAACAGTAACTGGATGTATATTTCCAAGCGCACCCCCGGAGAGCAAGGCACACAACCAAAGTCGACAGCCATAGTATCAACCCGGTAGACTCTCCAGGGGGTCTTTGCTAAGGTGAGTGGAGTCCGAGGGGAACAGCGCTACACTTCCCTCCGAGTCAGAGTCCGTGGAGTTTCCTGGGGAAGGGCTAGTACTGATCGCGGGTCGGGTGGAGTGAAAGGAGGAGGCCGAGCACAGCGCCGCACGCTGTCCCTCTCGAATCTGCTGCTGCGGCGGAGCGCCAGCGGGCGTACTATGTGTCAGCATAGTCTGTTTCCGCCGTCGCGGGGGTCTCCGCGACCGCGGCGCCGCCGTATCCAACCTCCGACCTGGGAGAACCTCCGGGAAGTTTCTGTCCAGCCAGTCCCACGCGCTGTCCGGCGTGTCGAAAAAGAGGGAACGCTGTTGATGGACCACCTTCAGTTTGGCCGGGAAAAGCAGCGCGAAGGGGAGGCCCGCTGCGCGTACTCGCGCCTTCACGTCCATGAAGGAGAAGCGCCTCCGCTGCACCGCCTGCGTGTAGTCTGGGAAGATGAGGACGGTGGTATTATCGACACGCAGCGGTCCACTGTCCCGGGCAGCGCGCAGGAGATGGTCACGATCTCTGTAATTCAGGATACGGGCTAGTAGAGGGCGGGGGTTGGCCCCCGGCGGGGGACGCCCCGCAGGGACCCGATGCGCCCTTTCCACAGTGAAGTGAGGGGAGAGACCAGTAGGGGCCACCACTGTTTTTAGACAGTTTTCAATATGGACCGTGGGGTTCGGGCCCTCCACGCCCTCCGGGTATCCCACTATCCAGAGGTTGTTGTGGCGCGCGCGCCCTTCCGCGTCGTCCGCACGCGCCTGTAGTGCGTCGATCTCCTGGCGCATGCGGGTGAGTTGTTCGGTGTGGGTTGCCACCTGCGATACCATAGGCTTCACTGTCTGGTTCGTATGTCGCACCTTGTCTGCCAACTTCCTGTGGTCATCTTTCAGGAGATTCAGGTCTATGGATATCACTCCCAGTTGGCCCTCCAGTGACGAGCGAGTGTCTCTGATTTCTTTAAGTATCATATCCAGTTTATCTGGAGGGGCCGGTGGCTGTTTTGGACGCTCGGGGTGGTCGAACATCAGAACCGGTCGGGGGATGGGGCGTGGTGTCCCCACCAGGCGGGCATGCAGGTGTCTTGAGCCTGACCCTCCCCATAGCGGTACTCAGGCGGAGGGTAGGCAGCAGGTCCGGATATCAGAGCGCGCCCGCCCTAATGCACGTTCCAGGAGCCACAAGCCAAGTCCTCAAACGGCCTCCACAATTGCCCCCGGTGCAGCCGCTATCCTCCACAATGCAGTCCAGGCAGCAGGCAGGTGCAGTCAGCCAGTATTGAGGGCAATGCAAGGAACGAGCCACCCCACAGGATCAGAGGTTATCCGTATCGTCCCCCAGCTTCTTGGGCGTGGGGAGTCTCCGTGTTTCCGTTCTCTGCAAATCAGGAGTTCGGGCCCCAAGCTCCACCAGCCACCTCCACCGGCAATCTTCAAAGGGTGTTGCGAGGCTCAGGGCACGTCGGCGCCGTCCCCCGGACCCCACCACCCGCAGCCTCACCTCATCTACCGTCAGGGCAGGTAAATTGTCTGGGTGGGTGGGTACTCACGGGCTCCAGGATCGCGTCGGACGTCGATGCTGGGCAGCACACAGCAGGTGGTGTCTCTCGCCCAGCCGTCGCAGGGTGACACCCACAGTCATGCTCAGCCGCCAGAAATCCGCGGCGTCCACTGGGAGTCCCCCACCGCCGTCCCGGTCCAGCACTCACCCCGGGATGTATCTGCGGCGCAGGATAACCGTGCCACGCTGCCACAGGCCGCAGGGTGTACAGCGCGCACCTGGGCGCCACCGCCCAAGGGGGTCCGCCAGGCCGAGCGCCGCTCCACAACGTTTGGGGGCCCCCAGAATGGGGCAGGCAGTCCGACCTCCGGCCGCCCCGCAGCCGAGTCCCCCCACGCAGCGATCAGGTTCTGGTAGGCAGGGCACCTCGCAGGCCTCACCGCATCGAGCCGACACCAGGCCGCAGACCAGGGGACACAGTGCCAGTCCGCGCCGCCCTCCGAGTCTTGTCCCTCGGCTCAGATTTCACCCCAGCTCCGCCGCTGCAGCCCGCTCTTGCCACCACAGGCCAGGATCAGCGCGCCGCCGGTAACAGTGACACAGCCGGCGGCGGCGAGTTGCGAGGCGGTCGCTTGGACACCGGGCAGTTCCCCTCACGATCCCAGCAGAGTCCGGGAGCCGGATTTTGACTCGGCTCCTCGGGAGGTGCGCAATTACAGGATTTGGAAGCTCCCCGGCCCGGAGCTCGCCGTTTAGACGTCCGCCATCTCCGGCTGCTAGCCACGCCCCCACATTCTGGTGTTTGGTAATGACACAGAGCAACATGATTCTCGTCTTAAAGATATACTTTCTAGGTTAAGTAATGGCAATTTGACAGTAAAGATTGAAAAGTGTAAATTTAGATCAGATTCTTTGAATTATCTTGGACATAATATCTCTGGAAAGGGTGTTAAACCAAAGGAAGACTTAGTTAGTTCTATTCATAAGTTGTCCGCACCTAGTTCTAGAGATGAGCTTATGAGTTTTCTTGGCATGATTGAGTATTACGCAAAATTTATTAAAGGGTTTTCAGAACTAACATCCAATATAGAGAGGAACTAATTTTGCGTGGTCGAGTGGATGTCAGGAAGAATTTTTAACTATCAAAGAGAAGTTAGCTAGTGCGCCGTTCTTACAGAGTTTTGATACTAATCTAAGATCTATTTTGACTACTGATGCAAGTGAAAAAGGGCTTGGAGCCGTGTTGCAACAGATGAGTCCTGAAGGAATAAAGACTATTATGTTTCTTTCGCATGGCCTGAAAGAACCAGAAACTAGGTATTCGGTGGTCGAGCGTGAGTCTTTAGCGATCTTTTGGGCTATAAAGAAATTGAAGAAATTTCTGTGGGGTGTTGAGTTCGAACTTAGAACAGACCACAAGCCATTGGTGGAGATTTTTGAGAATAAAGGTTTGGATATGATATCAAGTAGAATAACTAAATGGATAATTGGTCTTCAGGAGTACTCTTTTTCCATCAAATATATTCCTGGTGCAGATAATGTGGTTGCGGATGTATTTTCAAGATTGGTTTTTGAGGATTGTAGTGAGTGTAAAGATGTTGATGAATTTGGTGAATGGGTTTGTACTGTGGAACCTAATCATATTTCTCAAGAGAAGTGGTCTGATGAGGTGGCAGGAGATGATACTCTCAAAGAAGTTATGAATCTGATCCAGAGTAATTGGGTAAGTGCGAAATGTGGTTCGGATGGGACTAAACCCTGCTGGTATGTGAGGTATGAACTTGCGGTTGATGGTGGTATATTATTCAGGGGTTCGAAACTCATTCCTCCAGAGAAACTTAGGGAAGAATTAGTAAATTTGGGTCATGTTAGCCATCCTGGGATTACAAAGACAAAAGAAAGGCTGCGTTCATCTTATTGGTGGCCAGGTATGGACAAATATATTGAAAGGCAAATCCGTGACTGTGTTTTGTGCAATATAAGTGATAAATCCAAAGTAACAAGGGTGCAACCCATGGTTGTTAGGTCTCGACCCAAATCACCATGAGATGATATTTCTTTGGATATTTAGGACCTATTAACATGTCGGGTTCGCAGATTTATCTCTTAGTTATAATTGACATGTACTCTCGTTGGCCTGAGGTATTTTTTTTAACTAGTATTGACTCTACGAATGTCATTAAATGTTTGAAAAAGTTGTTTGGTAGAGAGGGGTTGCCTAAATCAATTTTTTCTGACAATGGTGTACAATTCGTCTCCAAAGAAATGGAAGAATTTGTAAGTTCTTGTGGGATTTTGCATAGAAGATGTTCTCTCTATCATCCCGAGGTAAACGGAATGGTAGAGAGGTTTAATAGGGTTTTAAAAGACACTATTACTCTTGCAAAATCACTTGCTATGGATTGGAGGAGTGAGGTTCTTAAAAAAATTGAGGAATATAGAAGAACTCCCCATTCAACTACAGGGAAAACGCCATTTTTCTTGTTCCGTAGGAGAATTCCTAACACACATTTGGAGCCGAGTTGGGTTAATGAGTACAGTGTGAGCAAGGGTAGAGAGAATGTGTGTGATGAAGATGATTTGAAGGAGAGGGAAGATTGTAAAGTTAGTAAAAGAAAGATTAATTTTGACAATAGGAATTGTGTCAAGCTATTAAAGGTGAAAATTGGTGATTTAGTGGCAATCAAAAGGCCTGGGCAAGTTGGAAATGCAAATCTAAAGTATTTTAAACCTATGACTGTTATTAAGGTTTTCAGGAATGCTATCAAGACTCAAGACCATCGTGTATGGAATCTGAACAGAGTGGTAGTTCTGAAAAATGGACACAGCAAGATGAATGAGAGTGATGTTCACAGAAACTCAAAAGAGGATACTTTGAGGAAGAATCTATCTACTCCTGCTGTGGGAGTCCGACGTTCATCGAGAGCTTCTTCACGTCCTAATTATGTAAAGGAATATGTTTAATAACGTAGTTATTTTTTTTATTTTTTTTTATTTTTATGTTGTTTTCTGCTTACTTTATTTTGCAGGGAAGGGAGATGTGTGGTATCTTCTATTTCCATTGTGGTTGCTGTGTATGACATACTTGTGGTTGCCATGTATGACATACTGGAGTTCTGTAGAATCTATGTATAGTTGGAAGGTTGGGCCATTAGAAGGTTCTGGAGGATAGCGGTTGGAGCTGATCTTGTTTACTGGTGGATAGGATCTTTCTGTAAAGAATAAATTCATCTTCTTCAACTTAATCTTGTGGGAGCCTGCTTTCAAATGCAACAGACACTCCCAGATAGCAAGGCATCAGGCCTTGACTGGGTACCAGTAGATTTGTTCGAAGCTGAGGTTAACCTTTGGGCCCCCATAGTGACTGCACCTTACCGCATCCTCTCGTGGCCCACTTCCCTCTAGTTGGCATCAATCTGTTATATAACCATTTTTTCAAAAGGCTGTAGATCAGATCCCGCTTGTTATCACCCTATCTCTTTGGTTGATAGTGAGATAAAAATTACTGGCACAGTTCTTCTGGACCGTCTTACCGCATGGGCTAAGGACAACAATGTGCTTTCGGACAGTCAATATGTCTTCAGGGCAGGGCGAGGAATCATTGAATAGAATTTGAACCTCTTCCTATTTATCTCCAAATACACCAGGGTGAAGGGTGGGACAGTCCACTTGGCCTTCAAAGACCTCAGCTCTGCCTTGGATAGGGCCAATAGAGCCAAACTCTGGGCGGCGCTGGGGCCCATGGGGGTAGAGCCTGCGCTGATCACTTTTTTGCATGATCTACATGAACGACTGATGGCGTCTATGAGATCTGAAATAAATGGAGAACAGACCCAACCGTTTAGTTTGAAGGGGTGTTCACCAGTGGTGTATATTTGCCCCCTTTCTCTTCATTATTTACATCAACAGGTTTGAGACAGCCTTTTCTTCTTTGGGGATAGATGTACCAAAGGTCGGTGGTAGCCCACCACCAGCTATCCTATAAGCGTATATTTCAGTCCTAATAGCGGGTACAGCCTTGGGTCTATAGCACCTCTTTAAAAGGTTCATCTTCTTTATGGATGACCTTGATTTGTCAACTAATTACAGCGGGTCTCATGTCATGGTGATTGGCCCCAGGAACATTTGCACAAGAACATTTGTGATTAAAGGTAACGTTATTAGCAAAGTGGAGCACTTTACCTATCTAGGTATCTTACCTCTAATGAAGAAAAACGTATTGTCCTACAAAAGTGCAATTAAAGGCATAATTTGTTCTACAGTTGCATAGGCCAATCCCATGTAGAGACATTACTTAAAGTGTATATGGCAAAATGTATCTCAGTGTTTTTTTTTGGCTGTGACATCTTAGGGTATGCACCTACAGCACCACTTCAAATAGCTGAGAATCCAATTTGAAGAGGTCTTCTAAAAGACCCCAGGGGAAACCTAGCGAAATTGTATGAGGAACTGGGTATGGGGTACATTGCTAATATGATTGGTTTACGTCACCTGCTCCTATAGCTATCGATCTAGCTCAAAGATAAACTCAAACTTAATAGATCAGTGGTTCATGAGTGTCTTAACCTGGACAATTGGCCTCAAATACCCTGGTTACCATTTATAAGAAGCAACTTCACCGCCTTGGGGCGCCCGAGCTTTTAATTGACCCGGAGCATAGTGTGAAAGGGGATATAGTGTGGTTAAAGCAGATCTCTCTCTCGAAGGTGGCAGCTGAGAGAGAGGCTCGCTCTATGCACAAACACACAATGATACCATTTATTGTGGTCAAAAGGGTCACAGGAATGGAACCATATCTAAACTGGGGGAACTATCATTGTAAACTCCTAACCTACTTAAGACTGAATTTGTTTCAGCAGTTGCTACTTCCTAGGGGCTGTTGGTCTAAAGTGTCTGAACTGCAGGCTTGTACCTGCAACAATATTTCCCTGCCAGACACCATGCACATTGTTATGTTTGCCTACAATATAGCTACATTCATCCATTACTTATATAATTGAATTTTGACAACTTGAGACTGGTGATTCTGTATTTACAATTGTTGCAATCATACAGAATATGTTTGTGGTCTCCTGTTTTCTTTACAGCATATTTCATTGGGGTTAGGTGTTCTCCGAGTGCTCCAGATTGTTTACTGCATGATCTTTTACTCTTATCTTGTAATCCACTATTAACTTTGCGGTCTTCAGTGCATTAATAATACTTCTTATTGATGCACATACACTTCATTTTTATATTTCCTGATTCTAGTTAAATGTATTTTGACTGAGGGTGAAGCTGTTTTTTATCTCTTTTAATAGTTTTGGTGCATAATATTGTATGGACTTTTATGATTTTATGAGAAAATCGATTAAAGTTAATACTGATATTGAACAAAGGGAGGGCCACTGTTCATGTTGTATGTGGAGACGGAAGACAGCCAAGGACGTTCAGATGTTTGGCCCATAAGAAGGGAGTTTAGAGTAGTGATGCCAAGTTTTACCATGAGAAGGTGGAAAAGTACTGGGACACATGATGTGGGATTCTCAAATGTTCTGTGGAGTTTTAATCGGTGGTCACACTTTAGCTTAGACATATTCTTTTTGCACTTCAAGGGGTACAGACCTCTTTGCTATATTTCCATTGTGTGGCTTTATGCTATGGAATACCTCTGATTTTGGAGCACTTCTACAGAAGTTTCTACAATGTTGACACCTTCTTGCTGTACAGGATCTGATTAGGGTTTCCTCATTTAATGCTCCTTAGTTCAGGCTTAGTTTAGGTAATTTAGATTTACTCATGTATAATCAAGAGGGGAGAAGACCATATACTGACCACCATATCTTGTTCCTTATTTCTTGTATGCCTCATGTAATTGAGACCTAACTTTGTTAGAGGATTTGGACTGCCAGTAGTGATTCTGTATTTTTACAATGTAGTCTTGAGATTAGTGTACATCAGCTTGCCTTTGAATTTGTAATAAACCTATACTTAACCCCATCTATCGACTTTTGGGTCCTCACGGTGTAGCCATATGGGCTGCACTGTAAATTGAACTTTTGGATGATGTTAATTTCTCTTTATTCTTCAGGCATCTAAAAAAGGGAAATTTTGATATTTGGCTTAGTGCACTGGTATATGTGACTACAAGTATAGGTAAAACACACACACAACTATTCCTTTTGGTATTTAAGTTATTTACTTTTTCACTTCTGCAATAAATGTATTTGATTTGATACTCTCAAAGAAGAATTTAAATACATCTATAGAATCTTGGCACATACCTTGAATCAGTTTCGCCAATCCTGTAATTATGATTACTATCAAGGCACTCACTTGGGCAACGGTAGCCGCCATCTGCAGGAACGCTCCCCATTTCACTTTTGCACAATTCACGGCTGTTATGAAACCTAAAACAAGACCATGCCGTTTTTTAAACAAACATGTTTTATATTAGTTAAGCACACATTGATCCTTGTTAAACACAAAAATACTTTTGGAGTATAATGCAAAATCATTTCAATACAAGACAGTACATTTTAGAGGTGAGCCCCTATGGATCAAGAGGAAAAGTTGTTCTCAGTTTTGTAAACCCTTTTGCAATGTTTTCAAAACAGAATTGTGCTATTTCCTACCTTCTAAATCAAATAAAGTTCAACATATCTTACTAACTGCTGCCATTAATGTATATAACAGCAATTAAACTGGTCACTCAATATTTATCCCATAGTCATCCCACAGGTATTCACAGGGGTTTGATCAGATTAGATAGCCATACTGAGATATAGCTTATAGTTTACCTCAGAAACTATTTTGTACAAAAAAGCTTCACATGCTCAAATTAATGTAGTAAAGTCTTGTTCTAAAAGTTATATTATATCACCTATTCAAGGTTGTAAGGTGTATGTGGGTTATTTCAGTGCTAAAAACAATAGTTGTTGCTGTAAAACATAACTGATGGACATTAGGGCTTTCTCCTGTGAATTGGGGATATTAAATACAATGCAGAATGTACATACAATTATTAAATGATGTAAATCAGTGGTTCTCAACATTTTGACTTATGGTGACCCCAACTTAATCATTACTTGAACCTGGGGACTCCCACTGAAGCATTATTTGAATTCAGGGACCACACACAACAAAGCCCTTACTGGAAACACGGGGCCTCGGCCTAAGCATTGTGGGTGATTTGAACCTCAAAACAGTACACACAAAAATTAGAAAAAATCATTCATTAAACAAATACACAAATGATTACATGTTTTATTTACTTTGCAAACATATATGAATAAAAAAATGTTAATAGAAAGGTTGGAGCTTTTCTAAATTCAATTGAGGCCACTCATCATCCATACTGCATTTTGTTTGATGCACGTGACATGCTCCCACTAATCAATATGAGGAGACTAATTGACATTTTAGCCTTCCATTTCAAATTCCTTCACATTTAAAGTACATTTTACATTTTTCAATTGTACATTTAGCTTCTTTATTCCTATACACTTTATTCATCTGTTAATATTATTTAATTTTTTAAGAAGTCACAGGCCCCTTGAGAAGGCTTCGCGGACCCCAGGGGTCCCCCGACCCATGTTGGGAACCACTTACGTAAATGACTTTATCAAAGCCATCAAATACTCCATCAACACTTCAATACACCACTCTCCTCTACACTCACAAGATAAGTACATGACCAGTCAAAGGCCTCAGACATCTTCAATGCCTTCATCACACAAAGCACCTTCTGTGGATCCCTTAAGAGGAAGCAGGTTCTCCTGCTGCTCAAGAAGTTCTAAGTCAATCCTAAATATCTCACCAATTAACCTCCAAACACTATTCCTGTGTCCTTGAAAAGGAGTGTCAGGAAAGGCCATGAACTGTGTGAGAAAATCAACATCCTTCTCCAGGTTTACCAACCCCATTTCAGGTCCTAATGAAGCAGAGAAACAGCAAAACAGACAGCAACCATCCAGGTAGCTGACAACCCCCTCTGGATCACAAACAGAAAATGGTGACCCATGCCTCCAAAAATGGGATTCACCAACATCATCTTAATGAGATTTGCCTTCTACCTGAATAACAGATTCCAGTTTATCTAGATGAAGCCTTTCCTTGTGACCTGTGCCTGCCCTAGAGGACCATCCTCTTGCCAGTGATCTTGAGATCTTTACATTGAACTAAATGAAATACTTCAATCTGGCAGGAACATCATGCACTGTTGGTATTTATATGTTACCTCACTCAAAATGAAGATCTCCTCTCACAACAATCTTGATTGTCTGTAGGACAGTCTTTCCAGTATTCAGTTGTTCCAACTACTAACAACAAACAAGCACATGCCCAAAAATCTTTCTTCTTGATGAAACTCTATGGACGCATCCTTCAACTACCAGACAGTGAAAAATTCACCAACATTAACTCCCATATTAACTTCAAGACACACATCATAGAGGGGAGAAAGGCAGCATGGTACCATCTTTGCTTACTTCATTGGATATTATTATTTTCATGTTTTACCTTCCTTTTTCTTTTTAGCCTTGTGCTTCTGGTTTAGCTTTGGCTGCATTCATCCCTGGTCTTTTTAGCCCCACTAATGTAATGATAAACTTTGACCAACCAATCCAATAGTTCAAACAGATACAATCTAAGTTACTGCTTGCATATTTATTACAAAGGTCCAAAAGTCTAATTATCACCAAACAATTCCTTGATCAAGCAGTTGACATAGCCAGGCTATTGCAAGACAATGCAAATTCCTCTGGTAGAGAATTGGCTGGTAGAAATTGCAGTTATTGAGGCTATTATGTTACTACTGTTTTGCAGAGAACTATGACCACCCCCTCACTTTGAAGACGAGTGGACCAAATTTAAATGTGAAGATACCCTGTGGCAAGTAGTAACTATTGTGGTGGTAGCCCCAAACCTAAAGCTTTTGGACCTGTGGACCTGGAATTACAATGTTTGAAACCTCATTCTGGGGAGAAATATGCACCCATTTACCAATTGCTTTCTGTAGGCGGTGAATGGGATGGTGTCTGGGAGCAGGACAGCAGGTGGGCTGGCAGGGGGCATTCTGTACTGTTGTCCTGTGAGAGCAGTGCGTAATCTCAGTCCGTGGTTACAGGTGGGCCACATCAGCACTCATTTGTGCAGACTGGCACTTATTTTTTCTCATCAGACTTTGACCGAGAGCAACAGAGAGAAAAACACAAAAGACGGAAAGAAGGAGGAAAAGAAAGACAGGAAACAATGACAAAGAAAGAAAGCAAGGATGAAAAAGAACATAACAACGAATTTGGGGAAAATGGAACACATTTAGAGGCAATATCTGTGAACCCCCGGTGGCGGACTCAGAATCTGAGCTGAGTGACTGAGGCTGAAGTCGTACCATTCTCGCGGCCTGGGGAGGGGCGTGATGGTGGATGGATGGGAGGGCGGGGGAGACGGGGTGGCTATCACAGGTGGGGTGTGCAGGGATACTGATTTTTGTGGCTTGCCTGGAAAGGATACTATGCTAATGGTGATACTGCGTTGGAATATGATGTAATGAGGCAAGGTGCATTTATGTTTCTGTATGTGTTAATAAAGTGTTTAAAAAAAAAAAAAAAGAAAAAGAACATAAAAGAGTAGATAAAGGAAAGTGTCTTGTGACTGATGTAAGAGACTTGAGATGAAATCAAGACTGCACAGCCTTGGTCTTCAGTACCTCTCAGATTTGATATTGCTGGCTGTAGGCTTTGAGCAGAACTTTGAGCTCCAAAACTTATTCTTTTACAAATTAAGCCCAGTGTAAAATCTTGAGGCAGAGGTCAGGAGTCAAAGGCCGTGGCTGGGAAGCTACACATGATTTTACCATCCAGATTTTCCAAGCCAGTAAAATTGAACTGGTCTTCCAGCACAGAAACTTCCAGGATCAGCAACACAAGACCTGTGGGATCAGATGGGACAGCATTCCACCTGGGAGTATCACTCTACCTGGCACATAATCAAGATCAAATGTTGCCTCTCTTCTCTAAATCAGGCCATTTGTTTTAAGAAGGAAAGCTACAGAATAACACATTTAAATCTAAGCTACATCCTATTTAATTAGTGGCAGTGTTCAGAAGGCAAACCAGGAAATTCAATTGCTGCCTATGCCAGCATTCCCCAATTAAACTACCAGTATTACTCAATGGATATTGTTCAGAAAAGCACTGACCTTTCATCAAAAGTTGAGATATAAGAAACCAACTAATTTCTGGGGCGTTGAGGGATGATAAAGGACTAAAGATCACGGACTAATTCGCCATAACAACATAAAAAAGATAAACTATAACATTAACTTGCCCACACTGTGTTGATATTGTCAAAGTGGCTGACAAGATGACTGACCTTTCTCAAATGTTGCCTCAGGTCTTGGAGTACAGTGTATATTGGCAATGCAAAACAAAAGGAGATAATCAAAAACAGTAGTCACAGTCCCATCAGCAGTGGGAAAGATGGAATACAGAAAAACAGCTCCTAATTAAAACTTCCATCAACGCTGAGAGTCTTCAAACATTTGTAGTAACCCTACTCTTCTGATGCTGTAAAACTAAAAACACATTTATGGCAGATTCTTCAGATGCATATTTAATTGCCACTATGTTATGACAGTACCACCCAGTGCCTAATTTGAGCTGGTGGTTTCCAGGGCTTGGCACTTAATTGTCAACACTGGCACTTATTACAGACTTCCACATGGTGGCACTGCTCGTCCTATTTAGAGATGAGCACAACAAAAGTTGTTTATTTATTTATTCATATACATTAAAATGACTATTACCTGCCGCCCAAGCAATTGTTATAGCTTTTGGGGTCTGAAATAGTCTACATTATCACACTTGCAAGAATGTGATGGTTAGTAATTGTGTTGGTACTGTAATTGGTAGAGTTGGAAGGAGCAATGGGGGAGACAGGGGTTGTGCAAGTTGCAGTGGCAAGGGCCCTGGCACCTATTGCTTTAGCAATTAGTCACTGGTACAACCCCATTTCTTTACTGTACAAGACTACATTACATGCTCAATGTTTTAATGTCTGATTGCCTTAAAAACTGCTGTGAGTTTTAATTTGAGGTGTGAATGCAGTCAGAAACATGCACTGCCAAAGCCAAGAGGCCTTCCAATCTGTCTTGCCTTTACTTTACAAAGGCTTAGTCTTGGAAATTTGCCCTTCCTGCAGTGTCAACTCAGATTTTTGGGCATAGGACTCTGTGCACTTTACCCCTGCTAACTAGAGGTAAAGTGCTCTCTCTTTCAAACCGAGCAACACTGCCATACACCACATTTTATTTACTCTATGTCCCTAGGCATAATATATGGTATTACATGTACCCAGCATCTGTAAATGAAATGCTGCTGGTGCGTTGCAGCACTCATTGTGCCACCCACTAAAGCTTGTCTCCAATCCTGTCACTGCAGAGTGGGTGTGCAGCTTTAAACTGCATTTGTGCCAGGCATAAACCTTCCTTTTTAAATGCCCTTTGGGCAGGATGCATGGTATTTAAAAAGTAGGGCATGTGTACCTCATTTTGAACATTTCCTGGCAGTGAAAAAACTCCCAAATCGTTTTTCACTGTGGCAAGGCTGGGACTTCAATAGGAAAACACTGGGTTACAGTATAACACTTTATAGTGCACAATTTGATTTGGGAGCAGCTAACTTATTCAGCTAGAAAAATTATTCATGGACTAATTTTAATAGTAATTTAAAATCAAACTTAATGGTCAAGCCAGATTTTATATTACCATTTTGGATATAACACTTTTAGAAAGTTGTTATTTTCCTGCCTAAAACCAAAGGTCTTTCCTGCCAGTGTCCAGCTGTCACCTGACGCCTGATGTCTCTCCTGTAGTAAGATATGTATTGTTCCCTGACAGTGGACAAAGGAATTGGGGTGTGGGAAGGGGGACTCCTCCCTTGATAATGGCCTGGAGGTTGTGCCCAGCCCCTTCCTGACCTTCAAAGGATACCTATCTTGTCACATGCAAATGAAGCTCACATCTAGGCCTGTCCCCCCTTTGTCTCTCTAGCCAGGCTAGCACCACACCCAGTGGGAGTGAAGCAAGGAACTAACCAGAACTGTTTTAGGGGATGGGCAGAGGTTTGCTTGCCACCCTGAGGCTGGCACTGAGCATAAAAGTGGACCCTACAGACCTCTCCTTAGAACACTCCTGTACCTTTGAACAATCAGAAGAAGGATTGCCCTGTTGTTTGAGGAAACTGAATAAAGACTGGACCTGCTTGTCTTTAATTGACTAGCCCAAAAGTGACTCCAAGTGTAAGTTGGTTGAGCTCCTGCGTGAGCCATAGGGACACAACAAGCTTCTACAGGCCCCTTCCTGACAACTGCCCAGCAGACTAGTACCAACTGCTGCTGGCCTCTGTTGGAGTCCTAGCCCCCAAGTGGTGCCCCACAGGTCCTGTACCCTTGACTGACGTATCAGGTACTCCTCCTGTTCCCAAACTGTAAGAAATGGCACTTAGAAACTTGTTGCTAACTTACTGGCTGGAGAAACCACAGAGACTGGGATCACTGTTGAAGCTGCAGCCTTCTAATCGCTGGTCGGTCTCAACTTGCCGGTCTGCCCTGCTGAAGAAGATCTAACTTCCAGAAACGTTTTTAAGTCAAGACGTGGAGGGCTTTATTGGGAATGACAAAGAACAGCACCAGATATACGACGAGGCCTACAGGGGCACTGACTGCAGAATTTGCCTACTCTGAGCTTTCCCACCTTTGTCGACAACCACATCAGGACCCTGCTCTTTAACAACCCACTGTCATCGAGCCCTGCTTTGGATCCAGCTTCCAGCTTGCTCCGCAGATGACTCATCAACAACAACTTTTTTTCTATATAAATGTCTACATCAGTAGGTATATTTCCGCAGAGACAAAACTTGTCGCTGAATCTGACCATCATGGTTGGCCTTAATTTCTGACTTTGACCCGGTCTAGCACAACCAAATACCCTGGTTGGCACTTTGTGACGCTATTTTATAATTCAAACTTTGAAAATGTATGTCTCTTGCTCTACCTATTGGATTTTTGTCATTTTTGGTGGCATTTTTTTTTTTGATAACCAATTTTATTGATTTTGTGAGAGACCAAAAAAAGGGTAAAGTAAAACTGGGATAAAGGTCGATTTTATCTTAGGCATGTCTTTCCCCCGTGAGACTAACAACTACTTAAACCATTTATGTATAAAATTAAAAAATTGGGTGACAAGACACAGCACTGGCAGACACCCAGAGACAAGCCAAAAGGGTCAGTGCATACCCCTTCAATTCCATATCTAACGGAAGCAAAGACCCCATTTTGGAGAGCTCGGAGCAAATTTACCATGGATGAAGATAGACCAATGTCAATTAGAATATTCCACAGCTTAGACCAATTGACACGGTCAACACTCCTAAGGGTAATAAAAGCCAAGTACAACAGACCCTTCTTGGCAGTCACATATCTATATACTTTTTAGGTTGTCCCAAATCGTCCTGATGAGACCCTGTTTATAGCAGCAGGGGTCGAAACGTCGGTAACACTATACAGGCAAATAAATCCAAAAGCCTGCATGTGTGACAGGCTAAGTCACCCAAGGCTTATGGATTGAGAAATACAGCGTCGTTCTTGTTACTGTTCTTGTACTTTCTTTTTTTGGGACGGTTCTGTTCACTTGGGACATGTTGCACTATATGGGTGGGTTAGATATTTGATGTATAAACTACTATGAAAATTGTGAAATGAAGTGATGATCGCTTTATATTTTTTGCATTAATTGAGAACAGGAATTGTTGCTGACAATTCACAAATGATGATTAATGATGCCAATGAGAACCACTGTTGCCTTGAAATACTAATTTGAAACCAGACAGTGTATCATTACTTCTCGAAGGCATGAATTACATCCAATCAGTGCACTAAATTGTTCTACTTAAAAGAGTATTTGATTATCCCTTAAAGTAACTAACTGGCAGTAAATAATACTATCTGACTGAACTAAAAAATCCAACTGCAAGCATAGATAGGCATAGAATACATACTAGAACATCTGACAGAATTTCTGACTATTACTACTAATGACGACGCAATGAACCTCTGCATCTCCAGGCAGCAATTCCTGCATCTCAAAGGACAACATTAATGGCAGCGCTAATGTACCCTTTAAGGCCTGTATGGGTCAGGAAGCTCTCAAGATAAGCGCCCAATGCTTCATTGAAGTCCTTCTGGAGCCAGCTCAGCAAATTTTTGCCATCTGTTCAAAGCAACTGTCATATAAATATTGTCTGAGATGCACATAGTTTGAGGGACAAGTCCAATATATCTCCAAAATATATGGGGGAATGGCACAAATTCAAGCACTCAAGGGGGGGGGGGCAGCATTTCAATATTTGCCAAATAGCAGAGAATTGTGTTCACAAAAAGGCAGTTGGCAAGGGGAGAAATCACAGAGTGAAGCCCTCCCTACTCAGATGTGGTTTGGCAATGCACACATTTCACAGACAGCTAGTAGAACCTGTGACCACTTCTGCAGGACATGTGCAACATATACTAGGGCATGTGTATATATCTATATCTCTCTCTATATATATATATATATCTATCTATCTATATATTCACTGAAAAACCCATAGGTTTCACACATGCTATAGTTAGCTGGACATTTTACTCGTAAAAAACCATTGAAATTCCCCCGTTATAGTTAGTGCAGGCAACTATAACTCACGCGACCGCAATCCTCTGCTGATGCTAATACTGTATTTAGACACTTATTTGCCCATGTCTTCTTCCATTAAATTTTAGCTATACATATATTGCAAATATTTTTTTTTCATAAAGACACATATGTCATCAGCAGAGGATTGCGGTCGCGTGAGTTATAGTTGCCTGCACTAACTATAACGGGGGAATTTCAATGGTTTTTTACGAGTAAAATGTCCAGCTAACTATAGCATGTGTGAAACCTATGGTTTTTTCAGTGAATTTGCAAGGTTTTTTAAATGCTAATTCCTAACTATAACGTGTGTGAAACCTATGGTTTTTTCAGTGAATATATATATATATATATATATAGGTCTAAAAAGGCATGTGTATATCAATGTTTAAAGGATGTAAGAAGACACTGCTGCTATTCATTCCTGACATACATTTGTGAAAGCAGGCATCAGATCATGACAACGGCCTACACCCAGCATTTTATCCTTCTGCGTACTTAAAATACTTAACACTTTCAACGGTATGCAAATAAAACATACATTTATGTGCAAAAAAAGCCACTTAAATAGCATCTGAATTTCATCAGCCATCATCAGCACAGCAGCCTTGCCACACACTCAGAATGAAGACTCTGAGTAAGAGATTGCTGAGGTAGATGCCCTCTGAAAGTCATAAACACTTAAAGAAAGTAAGACGCGCTGTTTATCTGTGTCTCCAGGGAGACATTGATGGAGGACTCTTTCAGTGCTCGTTATGGTCATTCCCTGGAAATTAAGGGACCCTTAAGAGTGTAGTGTCATGCTGGACACGTTCTACTGCCTCAGCAGACATTGGTTAGTCAGCCACTCCCTTGTGGGATAGACACACATGCAGCCCACACCCATCCATCACAGGCATCACGAGTGACGTGACCCTGCTAATAAAAGGGCCTCGGTGCACGGCTTGTGGCCAGTTGATTAATTATACCCACAGTGTGTGTCAGTTATTAAGTAGTATGTGGGTCTAGGGCCCACAACACTACAATGGTGACAAGACGGGTCTGACCCCATGTACTTGCATAAAGAGTCCCTAACGTTCCTCAAAGAGAAAGATTAGCCTGTATCCTCCCTACCCCACAAGCCGTGCTATCTGTGGACATCACTCGTGGAAGAAGGGTAGGACAACCCTGCAAGAGCACCGCCGTTCTCACCTGCCCAGAGGAGGAGATAGATGTCTCGGCTGCCGCCACAGCCTACCCTGTGGAAGTGGGCACATCGCCCCACATAGAGGGTGACCGCTGGTCTCCCTATTCCTGGCAGCCTGCAGAGGGATTGGGTGCAGAAGGCAATGCAGAGAAGAGAACGTGGCGAGAAGTAGCGCCATCGATGGAGAGAATGCAGTTTAACCTTCAGGTATAACCAGGCGCCAACTATGCCATGCCCCCATTTGATGAGGCATCTGTAAGCAGCCCCCCTCTCCCACCAGTTGCCCCAGCATAAGGAGCACCTCCCAGCAACGCACAGCGAGGCGGTAACAAACAGTGGCACGGCCATACCGCAACATCTGCAGAGGGCAAATGAAGCTAGCAAGGGGGAAAGAATAAGCCCGCAATGCAAGACACTGCCCGCTCAAATAAAGAAAACAATTACCAGGGCAAAGTGTGTGTGGCAGCCCCGATCAGGGTTAAGGCAAGCACAAAGACTTTGGCGACCCTTGGAGAGAAGACCACAACGCCACCTAGCATCCGCTTCACCACACCGGCTCTGTCTGCCTGCTGCGTGGAGGCTAGTGAATGAAGAAAGCAGCACAGTCATGGGAGCAGGACGGGGCACAAAATAGGCTGTGCCCCTACATAACATGGCACCTGTAAAGCCCTCCATCCTGACACTAACCAACCTCACAGTTCCCGCATCCTCTGCCTCATTCGGGGTATAGAGGAGATTGACTGCGGCTTCGGGAGAGCAGTTGTGGCCGATGACAGGTGTGCCTGGGACGACTGCCGCAAGAGCGCGCGGCTCATGACGGAGGCCCAGAGGACTGAACAGTCCAACGCTAACTCGAGCGCGGCAAGAAAATCCCCAAAGAGATGGTGTGGAGACAGGAGTGTGGATCAGCCCGCGGCTGTTCCATCAGGTCACCCCTGCAGCTGCCTACACAAAACTGCAATAGAGACATGGCCTGCAACATCTCTCTCTCTAACACCTCCCAGAGCAACCGTCCAGTCCCGAGCGTCGGCAGTCTAAGTAGGACGGCATCCCTGCTGCTGACCGCAGATGCCAAGGGTGAAGAACAGCCTCAGCAAGACAAAGATACAGGCTGCAAAGTACCTCCAGACATTCTCTCTCCCAGCAAATCACCAGCCCCTGCCATCCAAGTTCAATGGCAACCACAACATCACTGACATGTGCATCACCCCATCCAACCAAAGAACAACATTGTTGCCGGGGTGGAAACTTGTACCTGCAGAAGAACCAGAAGATGAGGCACCCCCATCAAAATGAGAGACCAAGTGTCCAGGAGCTATCCGACAGTCCATGTGCCCCTGTGTGCTGTTGGCAAACCCACCGACCATTAAGCCACACACCCGGGCGGCTGCCAGAACAACGTAATCGGATCCTGTCAGTGGTCAAGCAGCGGCACACAGGTGGCCCACAAGCAGCCCTGCACAGTCCACACAGTATCGCAGCAGCCCCACACAAGGGCCTCCAGAACATTCCTACTCCAGGGATTCTCGCACGACTGATTGCCGAGAAGCGGCTCCACCGGCAAGGTACCCAGAGGCACCGCAGCCTCAGAGGATAACATCTTGAACATCATCCATTCCAGCCATGGCTGATTGGTCATCTTAGTGCCCAGACACCTCAAGTGAAGACTATGGAGCAGGACTGCACCGAAGCTCCTGATGCACCATCGTTTAGATGACAGACACCTTAGTATCACCGCAAGACTGCACAAGTACATTCTGCAGTGGGCGAGAGGACACTGCTCCGATGGACAGGCTGCCAGGGAATCCGGACTCCAGAAACACATCGTTCGTGCCCTGTAGACTTTGGTTAAATTATGGACATGTCTTGAGATGTTCGGGTGTTCTGAGCTGCACCTGTCCACTATTGTCCTGCGGACAGCCTCTCAGGACAAAGAGACTGTGTGGTGTCCTATGTGAAAAGTTTGTTTCCAGAAGTTGGAAGTTATTTTGAATAATGTTTGGGAGGAATGTAGTGCTGTGCTAGACACATTCTAGTGTCTCAACAGACATTAGTTAATCAGCCACTCCCTCGTGGGAGTGGACACAAATGCACCCCACACCCATCCATCACAGGTGTCATGAGTGACGTGACCATGCTAATAAAAGGGCCTGGGTGCATGTGCTCGTGGCCAGTTGATGAACTATACCCACGGTATCTGTGTCAGTTATTTCATAGCATGTGGGCCTAGGGCCCACAACACTACAAAGAGGTGGTAGCAGAGTTCACCAGAAGCCTGTGTGCAAGGAGAGTGAATTTTGAGATCTGGGCAAGCACAAAATTTGTTTCACCTGCACTGCTTCTATCATTCACATGGGCGAACGACCTTTACAATGCGGTTGTTACACTGCGATACATTTACTTCGCAGTCATTACAACACAAGTCGTTACAACGACTTGCGCTGGATGGCGCTCTACACTAAGGAATAGTATGATTTACTATTCCAACAACTTCCCAACTGTTATGCACACTGGAGTTGGAATAGTAAATCATACTATTCCTAAGTTCAGCGCCTCTAGGGCAAGTCGTTGTAACGACTTGCGCTGTAATAACCACTATATAACGTACCGCGATTTAAATGATCGCGTTGTAATGTCACATATTCTTCACATGCACCCCTGCAGGGCTTCTGGCCTGAAGACTTGAAAACACAGAAATCTAAGGAACGAAAGGAGGTTTCCCTGTGAGTTGTGTGTGCCGAACCTTTGGAGTAAGGACTCCAGATCTGACAGCATAATGTTGCTGAGAGAACTCATGTAACCTTTGTCCCGAGACCATGATACCTCACTGTAACTCTAACCCAGGGGTCTCCAACCTTTTCTATAGTGAGAGCTACTTCTGCTCAAGGAAAGTGTTCCCGAGCTACTAGCAAATTTTATACCTGTAAAATAGTGATCACACTATGACCACCCAAAGCAAGATTTTCAGTAGTTACCACCGAAGTATACCAAGTGCGGTTACCAGCAGAAATGCTGGAAAAAAGTTCTTCAATATTAAATGCCTCCCCTTGACTTATGAAGTAACATTCAAATATTGACATGCCCAGTGGCACAAAGGACAGAAGCACAGCAGTACGTTTCCTTAGCTCTGCTTGAATTACATTCACCAGTTTCTGAAAATGCACATTTTTCTATCTAATACTACTTTCCACTGTGGGCAAACAGACTCAATTTTCCAGTAGAAACCTCATTTTTGAAAACTAAAACTGCCTTTAAAATATCAGTTTTCAGTTTTTGAGAAATGCACAGTCTCAAAATATCAGCTTGTCATTATCATCATGTACTCCCATGTATAAATGCCTCATATGCACAGACTACTTTGAATTCCCAGGTATTAGTCATATGCCATGGATGCTCACCATTGGTGTAGGAAACAATGGTCCTAGACTTCTTTAAAGCTACAATTCAGTTATGAAAACCATTCATTTGTCAAAGGGCATCCGGTACATATAGAATTAGCATTGTATCATTAATGTACCACCATTTTCTTTACAATGCAAAGAAGCATATCCCAAAAAGACACAAAGGCACACAATATCGCTCCAATAGTGACTGTTTATTATTTAGTTACTTTTATAACAGATCACCATATTCAATGCTCCAAAAAGAGAAAGAGGTTGCTCCAAGAGGAGTTGAAAAAGGAAAGTGCTTGTGAGGTAGGACAGATATAAAGGAGGGGAATCCAAAAGGCAAATTCAATAACCAATCAATTACACATTCTTGTATCCTTAGTAAAACTGGTCGTGGTTCATAGTGTCGACGTTTCGACCCTGGTCCGTGGACAATTGTGGGTTACCCCATTATATCATAATGGATGCTCACGATAGTACCACGGGTGCCTGGATTATGCCAGTAATGCCCACCATAATGCTAGGGCCACAGTTGTGCCAAGGCTGGGAACCAAAAGGTTCAGGGATAAGACCACATATCAGTCATGGCCATTAATATGCCAGGAATAGGTACATATAGGCCAGTCATGGTCAGAGTAGGTCTATGATGGCTGCCAGCATACCACAACTAGACCAAAAATACTAAAATTGTCAAGGATGACCATAATCATGCCATTGGCACTATTATGCCAGGAATGGACACAATTATGCCAAATATAACACTCTTATGATGGGGCTAGCATTTATATTTGGCGGTTCTTGGCACCAGGCATAGTTTCAGGAAGCAATAGTGTTTATTATGGGCACACACATTAATGTTGATGAATCTCTTAATTTTCTCCGGTCAGGATCATACCCTGTTCTCCTCAGGTCTTGAGCTGATCATGCATCTAACTGACACATTATCACTCTGACTCCTGCGGTCCCGCACTTTGGTGGGTCAGCACTGATTACCGCACAGGCTACTGCTGCCATACTTTTTTGATGGTGCACTGTTCACACACATGTTGTGACTGATAAAGGAGGGACTGCAACATGGTCAATCTCCTTGTGGCTTAATTATATTGAGATTGGATACAGACTGTCATGTAGCAGGTCCTATAAGCTGGCACAGCGTGTTTGAGTGTTAGTAAGAGTTACTGTGATAAGTTTGGCTGGCTGTCACTCTTAGGCACTCTTAGAGTCTTGAGATGATCAGTGCTGCCTTCTTTAATAGGCACCTATTCAGAAATTGTTACTGGGCTTGACTTCACCTCAGAGAGCTACTATGAAGGTACTGGCGAGCTACCAGTAGCTCCCGAGCTACTCGTTGGAGACCCCTGCTCTAACCTTTCTCCTCTTAGTGCACATCGTTCAGTCCTGGAGATCACTTAGAAAGTGCTCTTTAAAGATATCAGGATTCTGCATCTGTGCTCAGACCATCATAACTGGACACCACTAATGTAATACATACACATAGACTTTTTAACCAACATTACTTTTCATTCAGGGACTATCAGTTTAGTTCTACCGAGACTAAAATCAACCTAAAAGCTAGCAAAGTGTTGTTTCCTTTAAAGTGATTCAATTGTTCGTCTATCTATTGCTATTACATCTTCCTTTTATTTACGTTTAATTTTTTCCTTAGGTTTCGTCTCCTCCTTTCAATCTTTTAGTTGTCACTCACTTTTCCTTTATCTCACTTTTTACAATTCTTCTTTTGATACCCTTTCATTCTTTCCTCCCTGTCTTTCTCTGTCTTTATACCTGCGTTCACCTTCCACACCAGCTCTAGAGCCCTGCCACCCCATTAATTATAAAGTTTTTGTTCTAGTGAAATCATTACAACACTTGAAAAGTAATGCGAGTTTGTATGAGAACAGGGGAAGCAGAAACTGCATCAGAGAAAGCTTCACTCACAAAGCAAAGAAGTATAGCATGTCCAGGGGTGCAAGAACCCTTCACACACAGAATATGTAGAGCACGGGCAACAGTGGTTGCGTAGTTATGCACTGCTCCCAAGTGGCATAATATCATGTGTGAGATTTCCACTAAAGGTGTGCCTAGGGGATAAACCTATGGTCCTTCAACTGAATGGGGGGAGGGTAGGTAGGGAGGAGCTGGGTGCAGATCTCTGTGTGTACAAGGATGGACACTCTGGAAAACCAGGTGCCCCACATAATAACTGAGCCCAACTCCTTGAAGCTCAGATGACTCCTAAATAATGAACGCTTTAGACTTGTCTTCAATTGAGATCGACATAGGAAAAGGTAGTGTTGAAGAATACCAGGTAGGAGCCCTTACCCCACACATTTGGGCAGTGACTTCTCTTTCCAAAAATCGACCTTTATTTCATTACCCACAAATGCATTGAAATAACTGTAAGTCAACATGCAGTGGCATACAAAACTGTTAAATAAATAAATGAATAATTGAAGAAATATTGTATTCTGTTCCCTTTTTTGCAGTTTTTTAAAAATGTCCTATCTGGTGATGTATTGGCTATTAATGTGCAACTGAATACCTGAGGTACTTTTATCCCAGCAAAGTAAGCACAGGTGCTGTTTCTAGAGGATTGAAACTCAGCGGCGGCTGCAGCCAATCTGACTTGGGTAGTAGCGAGGGGAAACAAAATATTTTTAAAAAATAAACAAAAATATTAACTTACCTTTTGCTGCCTTTTATACCTCGTTGGTCGTCGGATCACGGTGGACCGGAGAAGTTCTCGGACCCGAGATAAATTATGTGAAATTGGTATCAAGACGTAGCGGAAGAAAGAGCTTGAAATGACGATATTGGCGTGTTCTGTTTGATTGGGAGCAGCCAGTGCCACGGGCAAGGGAGGTGCATTATCTTCTTCAGCACCTTGGTAATTAGAATTTGCCGTTTTTAGCGAAATTGTGGCAGCAGGTCATATCGTTAAAATCGTGTGTACAGTAACCCTGTCCTGAGGAGGCCGAAGAAGGAGTAAGGCCGAAACGTGGTCGCGTAGACACTACAAAATGCGTTGACATGGCATGATGGTACACTATGATGGTTTATATTAATTAAAAGACTTTTTGTGTACCACCTGGACTACCTCTTAGTGGTCCGTCCAGAGTTGTAAGGAGGACACTAGTGAAAATTATTGTTTGGGGGTTAGTGTATTCGCTACTGATGCTTTTTTAATGTTGTGATTTATGTCATGTCATTGTGTATGTATGTATGTATGTATGTATGTATGTTTGTATGTGTGTTCTTATATAGCGCTCGACTTACCCTTACATTGTTTGGTGTATACATGTATTATTGTGTTCTTCATGATTAGATGCCATCATTGATGTAGAGTGTAAAATGTTTTGATATAATCTTCTAGTGTAATTAATAGAGAGGGAGTAATTAAACGTGCTCTACTCAAAAAATATTTGGTTATTTATTCCTTTATACCGGTTTTCATTGTATAAAACGACGTCCTTTACCCAGGTTTATAAAGGGTTATTTGGGTATACCCCTGTTGCTTGCCAGTTACCTTTTGCTGCCGGCCGCCGCCTCCGTGCGTCTCGCAGCTCCTCTGCTCCCAGCACTCCAATCCCCATAAGCACAGGCTCCCAGACTCCCCATGCAATCCCAATGCTGCTCTCAAGCTATTACCCAGCATGAGAGAAGCGAGGGATTGGGCCAAGCTTTCCAATTTCACACTCCAGGAGGGCCATTACTATTCATTAAAGTCAGGAGCAGCCACTGCAGGTAAGAGTGATGGGGCAGTGGTGCATGGTGGGGTAAGGGGGGAGGGTCGACAGACAAGGAAAAATAAATATTTATTTAATTTTCCTTTGTCATCATCTGTCCAATCCCCCCACCCTGCATCATTAGCTCACTGCTCTTACCTGCACGGGCCGCTCCTGAATAAAGGTTGAGATGATACAGTCAAATTTCTTCAAGGCTATTGATAAGATGTGCTGCAAAGCATAGGATGCTGTTCAGTGGGGCCAAGGAGATGAAGACAATGCTGTAGAGCAAGGTATTGTCACTATCTAGGTGACAGAAGGTGAAGACTTAGACTGCTGGTATGAATTTGGTTTCGTACGGAAAGGTTTCACTTCCTTTAGGATGGAGAGATGGTAGAATGTATTTCTTTGATGTTTTTTCTTTCAAGGAGATTTCTGTGTCCAAGGTGAATAGAAGGGATTTAGCCTTGTGTATTGTTTGTGTACTTTGAATCCATCCAGGTTGATTTCAGGGAAGCGGATGTCACTTGGAAGTTGATTGGTACTATTTGAGAAAAAGTAAAATTCCTTCTTTATGCCGGGACACTCACTGAGTATTCATGCACTTTATAATTCTTTCTTTACTCTTTTTTCATTTATGAAGGGGTCTCCAGGGATCACAATTACGACCGCTGGCTTTCTCCATGCGACCCATGGA
The DNA here is from genome assembly GCF_964204655.1 of Triturus cristatus. NCBI lineage: Eukaryota > Metazoa > Chordata > Amphibia > Caudata > Salamandridae > Triturus > Triturus cristatus. The sequence goes on along the minus strand of NC_140587.1, from coordinate 937,278,392 downwards.
ACTTCCCTTGCTGATTCTGATTTTTAGAGGTCTTAAAAGGAGAGGCAGGAAAAGTCAGACTGTGATATGTATTTCATTTCCAAGCCGGTCTGTTTAGTTGCAACTTGCACTTGTTCATTACATAGTGATGAGTCGCTGTAGTGCATAGCAACATGTTGGCAAAGACTCCATGGCCCGGGACATCAACACCAATAAGGGCTGGAGATCTACTCTACAGGTCTGCAATTAACAAGGGTACCCAGAGTTTGCCAGTAAAAAAAACTCAAGGTCCAGTTGTCTGATTTTGAGTCTTGGGTGGACTGCAAGTTTTACGCCAATGGAGTAAAATTTCCTTTGTCAATGTAAAACTTTCTCAAATGTGCCAACAGATTAGGTGCAATCAGAAGAAAGCCATCCCATCTGATCGTCCTCTCTATTTAGAGAGGGCGGTCAGATGGCCTTTTTTTTACTGTCCATAACTGCCAGAATATTCCGGGTATATCCTGATGATTAGAAACAGTGAAAAGCAAAAAAAGAAAAATGACCCCCTTCTCATGTGAGAAAACTGGTGTGTGGGCCATTATTTGTTTTCAAACTGAAACAAAAACTCCTGATTTGGGAGCTTGTTTTTGAAAAGGAAAGGAACTTTGGAAATGCTTCATGTTTGACGGAACCGTCTGTTAAACTTTTCCAACATTGGCAGGAACCGCCATCATGGTGGGTCCTGACAATGTACAGAGATGTCTGCCAGGTTGACGAACATCTCTAACAGTGCTTTTAGATAATTGAAGAGGAAAAATAAAATTATAATAACTGAACGTTATCATTTTATTTTTCTGTTCGTTGGTGCGGTGCAGGGCTGGCCTGAGCAGGGGTCAGGAGTAGGAGTGTTTTTGCTCCCAAAGTGCGCATGACTTTTTGGCCAGCCCTCTTCGGACGGCCAAACAGCCAATGCACACTTTGCATATTCCCTACCAGGCTGTAATGCACAGCCTAGTGAGGAACATACACAGGCTCCCTGTCCCCATCTGAGCACCGAACCACAGTGCTCAGCCCAATCACAATGCTGCATTGCAGCATTTTGATTGGTTTAGAGGAACTAATCACAGCGCTGCATTGAAGTGTTGTGAGTAGCTTAGGAGAGCCCAGGTGCTTCCTGAGACAGAGGAGAGGCAGCGAGTGCAGCCACAGGTACATTTTCTTTCTTTTTTTATTTCCCCCTGCCCCTGTTCCCTATCAGCCGCCGCTCTAAAATTGGCAGTTGTAGTAAAGACAGTAGAGTCCTCTGTCACCATGTATGCCTTTACTCTCTCTGCTAAATCCAAAATCAGGTCCTTTGTCTAGAGTGTCACAGTGGGTGAAAAACAATGGTTTGGAATGTTAGACTTATTGCAAGAATTTGTCCCATTGCCTTTTTGTTGGTTAGATTGCCAGTCTTATGCCTGGAAACCTGAGACTGTTGTAGCTTTCTATACCTACACCTGTCAATGTTTGTGAATTCTAAAAGGAAGCAATTTTGCATCCATTTAAGAAGTATATCTATAGGTGCAGATTTTTACTTTTTGGTAAATGGGTCATTAAGGGGCATACTTACAAATGAGTGGCACAACGCAGAGCAGCAAGCAAAGTTGCTGCACTGCGCTACGTCACCTGAAGAGAGCAGAACTGCTCCATATCTTCACAGAAATGGTGCCGCTCGGCCTTCTGTGTGCACTGGGCACTTTGGGCTGTCTAGTGTCAATGGATGCACCCTTGCACCATAGTGAAAAAGTGTCTGCGTAATGGGCAGATAGTGTTTGTGCAGAAAGGTGTAAAGAAAGGGAGGCTTTTTCCTGTTTGTATGAGTGGTGCAGAATGCAGCACAAATGCAAAGAAGAAACAACAAGGAGAAATAAAGATATTTTTCCTCATTAAGCCAGCCTCAGGCAGGCTCATCATTGTGGCGCAAACCCATGTCTATAAGTCTTTGTAAATATTAGTTTGCGTCAAACTCCATGGAACACCTAATTGAGGCAAAGTAACGTAAGGCAGCAGAAGGCACTACATTTTGCTAACAAAGTCATGCAAATTGACATTGTGTGGTTTTGTGAATAACAAAAAGGATTTAGCATTGGGGCTACATCAAAAGAGTGACAAAACCCAGATGCAAACTCGTGGTAAATCTGGGCCTATATACATATAGGGTTGCATCAAAATCCATGGGTGAATGCACACACAAAACGCCTACAATACACAGAGTAACACAATGCAGAACAACGAGCTGTGTTTCATTACTTTTTCTTACACAGCCATGCAACTCACCATGTGCGTGCCTTTTTAAATACCAACAAGCTTTGTAACCATGCTGCATCTCAGCATAGCTAATATTTAGAAAAAAAGGACTATGATGCACCTAGTGGTAATGTCCTTTTAAAAAAAAAATAATACTCAAAAAATACATTAAAAAGGGCTTTAGCGTGACTGCATTATAGCACTTTTAAAAAATCAGTTTTAGCCACACTGCAAAGCATCCCTGCTGCAGTACAGCATAGCTACAAAACATTACCAAAGCCAATTGCTCTGATGGGCAAGACCTATTGGCTTTGAAAGAAACCAAATCGTAAAGAAAAAAGAGTGATATGATGTGGTCAGAGCTGACTGCATCACAGCACTTTTTTCTCTTTTTTTATTTCTTTACTTTCAGCCATGCTGTCCAACATGGCTAAACAAAACATTGACAAAGCTAGTATCTCTAGTGTAGGCGAGACCTATTGGCTTTGTCAATGCATTTTCGTTGTGTTTACTTGTTGCACTATGTGCTGGTCAAGAGAAGTGTAGATTGGATTAACATTTTTCTTGACTTTAATGGGTAAGCCTACAAAAGGGTAATCACAATGTCTAGTTGGTTTATGCCACACTATTCCAAGTGTAAACAGTTAAACAATTACAACCTTAGTTTCAAAGGAGAACACCGCCAGCGTGGTGACCACAGTGTCAACCAGTTATGCAAACCAATTTTGAAGCAGCAATTAACATTTTATGCTTCGGTCTTTATGCATTACTTAGCTTTTCGTTGCCACAGCTGAGCCAATGAATTTGTGATCTTTTTGTATATTTTAATTAATTCTGTGAAGTATTATAGACAAAGTTAATCTTAACAGAATAATTGACCAGCTTCGCTGAATGGTTAGCTGTTTGTGTCATGTTATGCTCTTTTTATAGCTCTTTGGCTCGCTGACAGTAGTTTGCATTGTTTTAACTGCTGCTACTTCATGAAAGGCAAGTTCACTAAGGGCCACATGAAAAGAGGTAATAGTTTGCGATTGCAAAATAGGGAATTGTTGCGATTAGCTATTTAGTAATCGGAATCATCAATATACAAATGTGTCTTTGACACATTTTGCGAATTCCACTGGGTCGCAAACAGACCCACCTTATGAATATTAATGATGTAGACTTGGTTTGAGATCCATTGGGAATCGCTGAAGTCACTGGCATGATGGCCTTCTAGGGCTAGCAGACAACCATGTCTGTGATTGCTTTTAAATGAAGCTATCTTTTTGTTTTAATGCAGCCTTAAAGGGAACCAGGAATGGGCTTAAAAAAACATGAAATGTTTTCTTTTAATTTTTTAAGAGCAGGCAGGCAGTGGAAGAGGTCTCTTTGGGACCCCTAGCCATTTGCAAATGGGTTACCACCTACTTCAAGTAGGCAGCAAAAAACAAATGTGTGACCTCATTTCGGGAGCAAAATATTCGCACATACCACTGCGATTCGGTATTAGGAAGGGGCACCTTAAAAAACGCCTCTTCCAAATACTGAATCGTAAACTCAATTTGCGATTCGATAATAGATTACCTAATCGCAAATAGGGCTTTGTATATGTATAAACAGGGGCAGTTTCTCTGCTATGGCAGAGGAGCATCACCCCCCCTCCCCGCCAGCACCCTCCAAATCATGAAAAATAAAACGATAATAAAACCGGTTTAAAACCCGTTCTATTATCATTTTATTTTTCTTGGCCAAGTCTTAGGGGCGGGGCCACATTACTGACAGGCACTGAGGGGAGTGGTATGTGCACTCCCTTCACTGCGCATGATGGTTTGGCCGGCCGTTTTAGGCCGGCCAAACATTATGCGCAGTGAAAGTTCTCTCCAACCCAGCAACGCTGCTGGGTTGGAGAAAACAGGCACAAACTCACAGTCTGTCCTGGAGCGCAAATTGAGGGCACTCAGGCCAACCCTGAAGCTGATGTCTTGCGAGAACAGCTAGGATTGGCCACAGGGCAGGCTGGGAGCCTGTTCATTTAGAAGAAGAGAGGAGAAGTCGAGCGCAACACGATGGAGGGCAGCATGTACGTTTATTTTGTATTTTTTACATTGATCTCCTTCGTCCCTCTTTTCACCCCCCACATCCCTCCTCGCTTGCCCCACCTCTTTTCTGTGATGTGAGTCGCGCCTGTATCTAAAAGCCTTTTTGCGTTCACTAGCGGGCCAATTCTGCAAATCAGCAAGTTTGCGACCACAAACAGCCTTTGTTAATGTGGCCCAAAACTACTTGAAGACTCCAGGCCAGACAATCCAGATGAATGTGGCTTGTCAAGGACTGATAGATTCAATACAGTTTGGTGAATTAGGAAATGTAAGTGATTGGCACTATTTCCTTATAGTCCCAGCTAGTTTCCTTTGACTGAGTGTGCCAGGGCATACATCGTCGCGAAAGGAATGCAAGTGACAGGCACAAATTACATGCAGCTGGAGGTCAGAAGATTTGTATGTTGGGTGTCATTGGATTCAGAAGTGTATGCAAATCTACTGAGGGCAATTGAATATGGACGCCTTAGGGGGGCGTGGCTTGCAGCCGACAGCGATGGCCGCAGCCTAGGAGAGCTCCGCGCTCGCTAGTTTCTTTCCCCCAAAATCCTGACACAGATCCGCGTCCACGGTGACAAGAACCAGCTGCTCTGACCACCGGGAGGCTCCGGTGCTGATCGAGTGCCGTCTGAGAGCTCGAGGCGTGGCCGCGGGGTCAGCATCGACGAGGTTAGAGGTGCGGCCTACTATCCGGGGCCGCGACCGGGGCCTGGAGTACGAGGGCGCGGCCGAAGAAGTGGCGCGCAGAGTGGGCTCGCTCCAAGGACCGGGACGCCGCGCAGAGAGAAAAAGAAGCGGAAGCGGACCACGACGCGAGGGAGCCCCGTGGCGTTCAGGACCCGGCGGTGCGGGATCGCACTGCGGGACGAAGCACACCCAAAGGAACCGTGACCCGGGCTCGGCCGCGAGTCGCGGAGGTGTCCTGGCCGCCCCCACCCCGGCACCAGCGAAAAAAGGGCCCTGCTGACAACCGGCCTGGGAAAATCGAGACGCGGAAGGGATTGATGAGCCTGAGCTCCCTCGGTGAGTGGAGGGGACGGCACCGGTGATCGCGCCCGGCGCCTCCGACCCCCTTCCCCTGGCACAGAGCGGACGCGACGCACCGGGAGATGCGTATGGTGCTCCCCGCCGGGACCTGAAGAGAGCGAGTGAGTCCTGGACGACGACCCCCTGCTTGGGCGGGGAGGGGAACGCCGGGCCTGAGCGCTGACCTGCAAAGCGCAGTCTGGCGGCAGCGACTGCCGACCTTCCCGCTACACCGCGAGGCGAAATAAGCGCCATGGGGAGTAAAGGCCAACGGGGGCCTCAGACTGGCAAATTGGACAAATATGCCTACCGCAGGGAGACCTCGCTCACCCCGGAGTCTCCCGGGACGACTGAAGATGCAACGCAGGCCGGTCAGCCAGGGGAGGTTACTCTGCAGGACATAATGCGCACACTGACACAAATGCAAACGGCGATAGGCACGATCTCTACGGACATTACACTGTTAAGAGCAGACGTGTCAAAAATCAACGACAGGCTGAGGGAGGTAGAAGACACGACGGCCACTCTGTCCACGGAAACAACGCTGCTCACAAACAAAGTGAGGGCACTGGAGCTGGCGCAGAAACAAATGGAGGCGAAATTGGACGACCAAGAAGGGCGCGCCCGCCGCAACAACATCCGCTTAGTGGGAGTGCCGGAGACCGTGCGTGGTCCAGCGCTGGACCTGTATGTAGAAGACCTCGTCAAGAAGAAACTCCAGCCTAGAGGCTTGTCGGCATTTTTCTCGGTGGAAAGGGCGCACAGGGTGCCAGGTGGACCGCCCAAGCCGGGAGCCCCACCACGGCCGATACTAGCAAGAATATTCAACTTCCGAGACCGCGACGCCATTTTGCAAACAGCGCGAGTCGCTCCCCCACTCCGAATCGAAAACAGCAAAATCGAGATATACCCGGACTACACGGCGCTGGTAACGAGGCAACGCAGGGACTTTCTGGACGTGAAGAAAGAGCTCCGAAAGAGAGAACTGAAGTACGCAATGCTCTTCCCCGCGAAACTCCGGGTGGAGGCGGAGGGCAAAACCTGGTTCTTCATGTCCCCGACGGAAGCCACGGAGTGGCTGGAGGGCTGGCGCAAGCCAACGGGACGCACGGGAGCGGCGCAGAAACATGGAAGGTCCGCGGGCAGGACGGAGGCGTCGGACCCATTGCAAGAGGAGGCGGACGTACAACCGTGACACCGGGCCAAGTACGATATATACGCGGTGCTCGCCAGACAACGAGAATGGACTGACGACCTCGGCCGCTCCGGGGGAAGGGCCGTGGGGGCTGGCCCTGGCGGCCTCCCCGGGGACTTTTGCCGGCGATGGCTCAGAGGGCCTGTGAAGTCTAGAGACGGCGCTCCACTGGAGAGAGTTGGGGAGGAGGCTTGCACGGCTGGAGCCTGAGCCCTCTTCGCAGCCGTGGACATGATGAAGCTCTGAAGGGGACACTGAGACTGGGCGCAGCGGGCATCTCCCCCCCTGGCACGCAAGTACACAGTTATGGGGATGAAGCACTCTGCTCAGTTGGGGGTGGTGGGTAGTTTAAAATCCGCCGGGCAGGGCAGCAGGGAGGGGGGGGGGGGGACTGAGGGGTTTACAGGGGGTATTGGTTCACAAGGTTTTATCTGCATACCGCAAGCTTGGTCAGCACCTGCATGGACTCACCATACACCGATCACTCTACACCGCACATACCACATACGATAACACATGGGGCTGGACACGGAACGAACCTTAGGGGCGACGGACAAGCTGCACACATCTGACCACATCAGTACGGGCAAACACCTAGTGGTCCTGTCCTGGAATGTCAACGGGTTGGGGGACAAGATTAAGCGGGGACTGGTGCTCCAATACATTAAACGAAAGGGGCCGACGGTAGCGCTGCTGCAAGAAACGCACTTGGTGGGCACTGCATGTCAAGCCTTAGACAGGTGGGGGTATAAAATGGGGGTACACTCGGAGTTCACCTCTGGATCCCGGGGGGTAGGTATACTGCTGCACAAGCGCTGCCCCCTGATAGTACAGCAGACATGGACCGATGCGCAGGGCAGATTCGCTGCTTTGACGGGTCAATGGGAAGGGAAGCGCTACAACTTCGTATCGGTATATATCCCGCCAGCACTGCATGGCACCGCGCTCCCGGACCTGGGCGCATTCCTGTTGTCACTCCCACAGGGGGCAACGATTATAGGGGGGGATTTCAACGCCGTACTTAACCCTGACATGGATAGGAGGCCCCCCAGAGGCCCCAGTAGCGCTAGTTCGAAACTTAATGATTTTGTGGATACGGTCGGCCTCACAGATGCCTGGCGAACGAAGTTCCCACAAGACAGGCATTATACCTTTCACTCAGGGGTACACAACAGTGAGTCGAGGATAGACCACGTGTTTACACAGATGCTGGGACTGGAACAGGTCGCAGAGGTGACGCATTTGCCCAGGGGAATCTCGGACCACTCCCCACTCATGCTCACATACTCATCAGACATCCCGGGAAGGCGCAGACTCTATCCAATCTACCCACATTATTTAGCGATTAAAGAGATCAAGAAAAAGTTGGTCGCCACCACAAAACACTACTTTAGCGAGAACGAGCGCACGGTGGAATCGCCGTCGGCACTCTGGGAAGCCTATAAGGCGGTCCTACGAGGCCAGGCCATTTCCTCAATATCGCATCACAAGAAGCGCCAGCGCCAACAACTCCACGCGCTGGAGGAAAACATGCAACGGGCAGAGGCGGACTACGCCGCCGATGCTACCGAGGAGGCAGCGCATGGGCTACAGCTGGCGCAACAAGAGTACAAGACATTTGTATGGGAGGAGGCGAAAGCCAGACTACAGACCACGAGGCACACAGTTTATGAGCAGGGTGACAAAGCGGGAAAGCTGCTGGCCTGGCTAGATAAGAAAGACAAAGCTGATAGGTGGATAGCTGAACTGGCCGCGCCCAATGGCGCGCCACTCACAGACCCCCAAGACATTGTGGAGGAACTTGCGAGGCACTACGAACGCATCTACACCCCAACTGCAACGGCCACTATGGTGGAAAACATAGCCTTCCTACATGACATTCAAATGCCAAAGTTGGCTCCCACAGCGGTGCAGGCGCTTGAGGCCGACATTACGCTGGAAGAAACGACTCAGGCCATACTCGCACTCCACACGGGCAAGGCCCTGGGGCCTAATGGTATCCCGGTGGAGCTCTTCCGACACCTGCTTACAGTCTTAACACCCCACCTCTTGAACATGTATAATGACAGCTTAGAAAGGGGGGAGCTTCCCAGAGACCAGCGCTTGGCCACGATAGTAGCAATACACAAGCCCGGGAAACCGCCAAACAGTTGCATGTCCTACCGGCCCATATCCCTGATCAACGCGGAGGCGAAGATACTAGCCAAGGTGCTAGCGAGGCGGCTCCAGCCGTGTCTGGGGTCGGTGGTCCACCCGGACCAATCGGGGTTTCTGCCGCAGCGGAACACAGCGCTGAACCTGAGGCGAGTAAATAGCGTCATGGCACGCAAACCCCTCATTCAAGAAGACGCCATAATTCTCTCCCTGGACGCGCAAATGGCGTTTGACATGGTGGAATGGCCGTTTTTATTCGCGGTGCTTCACCACTTGGGTTTCGGTCCCAAATTCATAAAATGGGTGGAGCTGCTCTATACAAAACCGATGGCGCAGGTTGTGGCCAATGGGAGGATCTCGGGTACCTTCCCTCTGGCGAAGGGAACCCGGCAGGGCTGTCCATTATCCCCCCTTCTATTCGCACTCGTGTTAGAACCCCTGGCGGCGTGGATACGACAAGACCAGGTAATCCGTGGGCTCAAATGGGCGCTGGGGTGGGAAGACAGAATATCACTCTACGCGGACGACATACTCCTTTATTTGGCCTCACCGGCCCGATCACTCATTGGCCTCATGGATATTTGCGTAGCGTTCGGCCGGGTCTCAGGGTATACCATAAATTGGGGTAAGTCACACATTTATATACTCGCAGGCGATAGGCCCCGCCTCCCACGTAACTGTGCTGCTAAAATAGAGACTGAGGGATTTATGTATTTGGGCATCTACATAACGGCGCAGGAACCCCGCTTCATAGCTGAAAACCTTAAAAAACCACTGGAGCGACTACGCAGGGATGTGCAGCGCTGGCGGTCCCTACCGCTCACTCTCTTGGGCAGGGCAGCTCTCTTTAAAATGATGGCGCTCCCACGGTTCCTATACGCCTTACAAAATACGCCATTCCCGGTCGCCCCGGCATATTTTCGAGAAGTGAATAGTGAACTCAGTAAGCTGCTGTGGGATGGCAAGGCGACACGTATAGCGATGCACAAACTAGTGAAAGGGTGGTATGATGGAGGGATAGCTCTCCCGTACATTAAGCTGTATTACTGGGCCTCCCACCTGATGGTGATCAACCAATGGCTTCATGCTGATCAGGGAGACCCAGCCTACCGTATGGACAGACACCTACTGGGGGAGGATAACCTAATGGGAATACTGTACAATAGGAATCGACACAAGCATCTTATCGGCCCTACAGCACACACAATTAAGATCTGGCACGCAGTACAGAAGGAGATGGGATGGGAAGGAGTCATCACGCAGGCGACGCCACTCTGGGACACCGATACACTGGGCAGGCTACGAAACACGAAGGGGTTTAAACAGTGGGATTTGATTGGTATCTCAAAGGTAGGGGATGTGTGGAAAAAGGGGAGCCCGGTCCCGTTTGAGCAGTTGCAAAGGGGCTATGGGATGGCAGACACGGAGGCGTTTCGCTACTTACAGATAAGGCATGCCCTTACGGCGCTTATACCACAAGGCACTAAGCTCCCAGAATCCACACCCCTTGAAGACAGGCTCCTTACTGATCATATGACGAAGAAGGCTATCTCACTCACATATAAAAAACTAGTAAATAACCAACCGGACCCGACTCAAGCCCTCAAAACTAAATGGGAGGCCGACGTGGGGGATATGGATGAGATGGATTGGCAGGACGCGCTGGCATCACCTCGAGAAGTGGCGATCTCATCCAGATTTAAGTTAATACAACTTAAGATACTACACCGTACCTATTACACCAGGACACTACTACATAAACTACATAGAGCCGACACACCACTCTGCGTCAGACAGTGCGGAGACCCAGGCACGTTCTGGCACATACTATGGCAGTGTCCACACATCCAGACCTATTGGAGGGCAGTCATGCGAACAGCTGCGCAGGTCACAGGGGCAACACTAGTCCCTGATCCCAGGGGGTGCATTTTGAATATTTGGGACGAAGCGGATATCACGCAGGCAGTGCAAACATGGGTAGCGTTGGGGATGGCGTTGGCGAAAAGAGACATTGCGCAGCTGTGGGGAGCCAGGCAGGCTCCGACCCTCCAAAAATGGTGCAAAGGGATGGACGACCTAATGGTGACGGAGAAAGCGGTCTATGTGCACAGAAGATGCCCCAAAAAATGGACTAAGATATGGGGAAAGTGGAATGACTATCGAGGAAACATCTGTGAACCCCCGCAGGATGAATCCCTCACGGATGACTCGGACTAACTTGGGGTGTCTGTGATGGTATCACACAAGATGTTTGGCACGATGGGGGAAGAGGGTGTTAGAGTCCTGAGGAGACGGAAGGGAACTTTTGAAGCGCTGCAGCGGCTGACACGAGCAAGCTATGATGTACTTGATAATACACGCTATGGTATTGCAGTATTGGTTATAAATGAAAATGTTAATAAAAAGAGTTTTAAAAAAAAAGAATATGGACGCCTTAGCCGCTGGATTCGCACCCATGCAGTCTACGGGCAGTACCACAGGATTTAGGGATGAGAGAATCAAAGGCGGCGAGCTGTGAGGATTGCCAACAAAATGGGAAGGTGCATACTTGTAAGTTTTACTAAATGCGGATAGCCTGATAAAAAAAACACAACTCTAGAAATAATGTAAAATGCCCATGGGTCCCGTTATAAGTATACATCATGAGCACGACATGATTGAGAGAAACAAAACTGTTCAGCCTGCCCTCTCCTCATTATTAATTTATTTTTGCAGCAAAATTTAGCAAAACCCCTTAAACATGTTTGCATGTGAGCAATGTAAGGTACAGCTGTTTCCAGCCAGTGTGAGAACACTATGAAAAGCAACTGCAATAAAAAGAAAAGAGTGGGTCAGTAAATTAAAACACACACACAGTTCTACGCTGTCTGGCAAACATTCGCTTCCATGATAGCATCAGAGTAGTGATGCATTCCAGGGCAGAGTACAGGCCGGGTGGCTCAAGTCAGTTCAATAAATCAAATAATACAAACATCACATGGGACTCATTTGAGACGTGAAACCTTAAATGTGGATTAGAGGGTTTTGCACATCAATGTGATTTACTTAATCTATAAACGTAATTGGTCTCCAATAGTTTCAAACATGTACTGTTGAAAATACGATTTGCATGCTTAAATCAATAAAGAGCTGGACCACAGAAGTTTCAAACATATGTATTATCTTCATAAATATATTTGTAAGGTGTAACAGGGTGAATAAATGCGCAGACCACGCAGCGTACAAAAAGTGGTTTAGCTAACAACAATCAATAAGATAAAAGGCCACTGTGTAATCCCTATGGTTGTATATAACTTTATCTCTGTAACTAGGGGCTTAAACAAATCTAGTCATCTTTCTGGTTCTATTCCAGAGCTCAACCATTAGGGAATATCAGTCGACATTTTGACCCCAAACAAATTCTAGGGGCCTCCTTAATACGCTATCATCAGACTACCACACCTATTGAGATGGAAACAGAGAAACTGGGTCACAGCACAATACCTTAGTGTATGCAGCTAAAAGAGTGAAAATTTGGTACGGTACACTCACCAATGGCTGTTGTGGTGCGCTCACTTAACCCCTCAATAGTGCCTGGACAAAGTAAAACAAGCACAGGTGGAGCGTTAGTCACACCTGATGAAATTTCCATTGTCTATGTAAATAATTACTGGTGGGCACCAATGTCCATGCAGTCATGCCGCAAGGTAATAAAACCAGCCAGAACTGGGTCTCAAGTCCCCTTGGAGTCTCAACCAAACAACGTCACTTCTCTTTAAAAGCTGTAATGGCCACCATCGAGAGACAACTCACTTATCCCAAGTTCACTGGATATCCAAAAGCAAAAAATTGGCATGCAATCAAAGTTGTACACTCTGGAACAGGGAGTAGTTCAAGCAAAATAACAATCAATCATGCATCACATCCCCATATCTTACGTGAGGATTGTTCACCAGAGCGGCAACTACCTGAGGTCGTCATGAGCCCACAGAGTGCACAATATAGAAAGTAAGCTTCACTTGTGTGGATATGTGTGACAAATCACGGGGTGCGTCGTGTGCCTCACCAAATAAAAATAGTCCAATTGGTGCTGGAAAGTCGCCACTTCATTTGAACATTAGTAAGAATAAAAGTATCAAGTAAAACAACAGGAATCTGCCAAAGTTGCGAGCACACTCAGAGAAAACTCCCAACACGTACTCGCCATATGCGAGCTCACAGTGCTTCTCACTGCTCAAGAACTACCAGCTACTTAAGAAACAGAGGGAAGACACAGCCGATACTTCTCTTATCTACGTGCTTACCATTCCATGCGTGAAAACCCTGGAGCGTCAACCTGACCACCCGCCATCTAAAAGATCACAAGTCTATACAACCTGTGTCCAAGTGTGCCCGCCTGTCCCCTGGACCACAGAGGGTATCTATTAACTCTGGTAAGTTGTCTATGGTAAACTACAATTGCCCTTCAGGCTGCGTGCAACACTAGTTATAACAAGGGCAACCAGGGGACAACCAGTGTGTTACTATATCCTTCAAATTAAAGGAAAATAAGTCCAATCGAGATACAAACATGCCCTTTACAAAAGTACAATGCAGAAAGGTTTCCCACCCCTCAAATAACATGGCATGGTGACCAAAACCCAGAAAACATAAGGCATCAATATAACAAAGTGTGTTACAAAGTTTAAAACTGAATCAGCGGTAGTCTGTGCATATTGTTGATGTCATTGAGTCCCTACTATGCAAATTATCCATCCATTTACATTCTCTTATGTTGAGGAGGTTTCCAATGTCCTCACCTCTGATTGGCTCCTTGATCACTTCTAACACTTGCCAGAAGATTTCATCATCAGTATGTCTAAGTTCCATGCAATGATGGACAATTGGTGCACCTTCTGTGTTACACTTATTCTACTTCTGTGCTGGGACATACGTTGTTTTACTATTTGCATGGTTTGGCATATATACCATTGCATAAAAGGACATTGAATGACATAAAGGACATTCTGTGTGTTACAATTCAAGAAAGAACATAGGCTGAACACCTTATCTTCCACTGTCAAACATTTAGTGACTGATGTAAGTATACATAATGACAAATTCCAACATCTGTAGTGTCCTACTAGATCATTTTACCAAGTTATTCGTTGTTTATCGACTTGCATTAAAAAAATGTAATCGTTTCGGAAACCTGCTGATGATCTATGGGTTACCTGTCGAATCACAAACACTTTTGAAAAATTGTGACACTGTCTACCATTTTAATTCTACTTAGCACTAACGCACTTTGACAGACTTCTTTGTCTAAAGAAAGTATTTTGAAATGTGATACTAGATCAGGGAGATTCCACAAGTGTGTAATGTCACTATTTGGCAGGTTCCCTATAGAATTTGACAACAAAGTTCCTGATGTTTCCATCTCTTTTAAAGGCAAACATGGAGCCTTACAAGGGGTAGATTGTTGTTGTTTAATGGTTTTGATTACATTGCTGATCGGGGAAAATGTGCTTATCATAATCATGCTGCCTTGATGCTCACATTTCTACCTCACGGTCAGTAAACTTTCCCTGGGACTGAACCATGCTCTTTTAATCACTTGTGAGATTATTTTTCTCAGATATCCCTTCTCTAAGAGTTTGTTCTTAAGTATCTCAGTCTCTTTGAAATAGTCCTCTTTGTGGGTGCAGTTTTTACAGAGGCATAAAAATTGCATGATGGAAGGTTGTCCCGCAAGGCTTTCAGGTGTTGACTACTGTTGCACAAGAGAGAATTTTTGTCTGTTGGTTTGAGGTACAACGTGGTGTACAGTTAAGCATTGTTGTGGTTGATAATTAGGTCTTGGAAACTGATCTCTACAGTACTCTGATGTATGGTAAAGTATAGAACATGGCTCTGGTTGTTGAGCTATGTATCAAAATGAGAAAGTGACTAAGAGCCCTAAAAAGTTCCAGTACCCATGCTCCTGAAAAAGGGGTCAGCCCAATGATGAAGCATGACACCCACATGGGTGTGTGAGGGCATTACTTCCTAATTAGGAAGATCCCCTTAACATTTTCTCTATCCAAATATCTTCTTACTGGAAATCCATTTTTCCTTCTTCTTGATAGGAACAAGTACCCCGGTAATGTTATTATACTATCTGGTTGACAGATAAAGAACACATCATCGATATACCGTCTCCAGTTGCTGACATGTGTGAGGTAAGGAGTAGAGATGTCATGTAAGATGTTATCCCCAAATTCCCTTACAAACAGATTCACCACCTTAGGAGAAAAAAAAGGTACCAAGGTTACTTCTTTGTTTTGTATGTAGACATCATTTTTTAATACAAAATTGTTCTTTTCAAGTGCAACCTTAGACAAACTCACAATGAGGTCAACAAAATGTATCTTCCAATTCAGTGAGTCTTACAGATTTCTTAATCACTTCTATCACTTCATCTTGAGAGATGTTAGTATGAAGTTATTCAATATCTAGAGTCACTAATAAGTCTCTGCCTGATTTGAAGACTAACCCATCCACCATACTGATAAAATTGCATACTGTCCTGTACGTATGACTATATTTTAGGGATTTCCTCCATTATAGTTTGGTCAACAAATGTACATATTGGTTCCAATACGGAGCTGAGCCTCATACTTTTGGGCAACTGGGAGGTTTGGATGCTTCCTTGTGGATCTTGGGTAAAGTATAAATCACCGGCAACCTAGCGTGGGGTTCATTAAGGTAGGAAAATTATTTGTCAGTTATCGTGCCTTCACTGATGGCCTTGTTAATTGTATTTCTGATCCCTTCCTGAATCAGTTTCAATGGATCACCCTTCAGTTTCACAGGTCACTGAGTTGTCTGTATATTTCCCTATCGTAATCAGATGTGTTCTGAATTATAATAAGCCCAGTCTTGTCATCTGGCTTGATGGTAATGTTCATGTTGTTAGACAAATTGACTAGGACGTTCTTTATGTCTTTAGAAATCTTATCGGGAATGAATCTCTTCATGTTTTCCAATTCTTTGAAGTGTATCAAAAACATTTTTCAAAAGCTAAGATTTCAGGGCTCGTGAGGCAAGCAGGGGGATCAAATTGTGATGGTGACTGCAGTTACTCTCATTTGCTTGCATCTCTGGTTTGTCTTTTAAAAAATGTTTAAGCCTAATGTTTCTGAAGAACCGGTATAGTTCACCCCTCAACTTGAAGAATTTAGGGCGGGCGGTCAGGACAAATCCTAAACCCTTACACAATACACTCTTTTCGTGAGTAGTAAAGCTATGCTGAGATAGGTTGATGATTGGTGATTTTTTTGTGGTTGGGACTTTCACCAACTGTAAAGCTGGTTCTGTGTCTGTCTCTCTCCTGACTGTTGGTTGAAATCGCGCCAACCTCTACCTCTCCCTCATGGTCTCTGTCGTCTCTGTTGAACTTATTCTTAAAAATGACCAGTAGCGTCACTTACACCGGAGTTTGAAGAACTGAGTGCTCTTCTGTCGCTGGGCCCTGGGTGTTTCTGTACATCAGAGCTTACAGAGGTATCTGAGAACATCACTCTTTTAAATGTAGATTGTGGGCCTATGGTAGAAATCCTATTTCAGATAGGGGTAAACCTGTTCTATATTAAACTGTGATTTGTCTTTAGGAAAGTCAATTCAAAGCACCAAACACTGAAACATTGCACAGGCGGCTTGCGCACTCCTTGTGTGGTAACTGTGACAATACTTTACATTTCAATAAATGAGACCTTGCTTATAGAAGTGTGCTCTTGTTTTTGTATAATTCTTTAGATTATATGCTTTGGCAAGCAACACTTTTAGCCTTGCCTTAAACCAAATGGGATGGGGAGCAGTCAGGTCAAAAACGGACTACTTGGGTGGGTGGACGGGGAATCAGCAACACTGATGTGCAAAAGGGGGAAGAAAATAAATATTTTAAAAACAACATGCTTCAAGCGAAAAAAAAAAATAAAGTGCTATGGCGCAGCCAGCTTAGACGCTTTTTTTCTTAAGCCATGTTGCGTTGCTGTGCTATGTTAAAAGACATAACAAGCAAGGACGGGGAGGTGGGAGGGACTAAAGCAACACAAAAAAGTGTGGGAGGGGAGCAATAAAGCAACATGAACAGTGGGTATGTGGGATGGATAAATACACTTGAACTATGGGCGTGTTGGAGAGCTAAAGATGAACAACAATTAAAAAGCACCATCAACAATAAAGAACCAGAAACAGCATATTGGGAGGTGGTTAAAGAACACAGACATCAGAAACAGTACCTGAATCACAGCACAATCAGCAGAAGGGCGGTAATTAGGATGAATCAATCTGTGCTAATCCCATGCACCACAGAAGAAGAAGGAAGTGACACCAAGGCACACACTGGTCAATTAGGAGGCCGCAAAGTAGAGTGGCAATTAGGTGAAAGAACGTTAAGCAGTGGGAGGGTCCAAGCTCCTGATTGTACACAATTTGTCTCACAAGTGAGAGCACATGCACAAGCAGTGCCTGTGCTGTCACAGGCGAGTCCTAAAAGGATTTTACATCAAGGCTGCATCAAACAATGATGCAACCCCAACCCAATATCTTTGTAAATCTTGGCTTGAATATATTTTAGTTCCTGACCATGACCACGTTAAAACCTCATCGTGAAATCAAGATGACAAGAATAAACGACACAGACATTGCCGACCCGAATCAGGGCCCCAGCAGTGGGGCAAAATTAGCCCCCGTGGGCCCCGCGGCGCAGAGGGCCTGAGCCCCAGGTGGCCCCCTCTGGCACTGGGCACAGGGGGCAGGCCCACGGCCTAAGAGCTCCTGACTGGGTCCCCCTCAATGTACTTTGCATAGGGCCTCCTCAAGTATGGTTACGCCACTGGCTCCTGGACCCAACTACCAAGTCCATAATATATTTATTAGGGTTATCACACCTGAAACCCCCATACCTCCGTAAGCAATTTCCCTGTTTGTGTCACCTCCGTAATACATGATAAATCACTTGGTCTTTGAAGCACGACGTGACCCATTTATCTGACACACACTGGGCTGGTGAGTCTATTTTTTTAAAAAGAACAGAATGAACTGGAAAAGTACACTGGACATTTTAAATATTAATTTCAAGTAGGCAAAAAAGTTATACATCCAAAGTATTTATTGTCAGGCTAACTAGTACTTGCCCTTGTATACCTGTTTTGTCTGCTGTGAGCAAAGGGTCTGGCATTACAATTTGCTGGGTAAGGCTTTATTAAGCATACCCAACCTTAAAAAGTGAGGCGCGTGAAATTATTTTTCACAACCATGAGCCGAAAACTCGATTCGTTTTATTTACTAAAGATTTGCACATTTTGCGAAGTGACGCAAAGCAGTGTAAAGCTTTGCATACAGTAACTCGCCTTTGCAAAAGTCTGCAGCGATTGTGCACAGCTGTGCAGCGCTGCACAAGTGAAACCCTTAGTAAAAACCCCAAAGTCTGTACTTGGATCATATTGCTTGATGCTGTAAAATGCGGCAAATTCTAAATACAAAGGGGCCTATTTATAAGCCCCTTGCGCCACGGGTATGTCACTTTTCCAATATTAAAAGTGACTTACCAACGGCGCACGGAGCTTCTAAATAAGCCCCAAAGTCTTTATGAGATTTGTAAGATTTGGTATTAAGTGTTCCTTTTATTTTATTCACTTCTAACTTGCAAAAAAGAAAGTGTCAGAAACAAGCATGTGCTGATCATATGAACCGAATAAAAAAGTAATTCTTGGTTTCCAACATTTTTTTCTCCGCAAACAGATATGACTTTAAATATGTATATAAAATAGAACAACTGTGTCCTAAAAAAATTAAGATCTAAAAATAGAATTTTTCCAAGAATGTTAGCTAGGCTCTGGACTGTCATTTTGAATGATGCCGAGCGGGGGTGTGCCAAAACCTCTGCAGCTCTGCAGATGCTGCAGGCCATCATGCCGGACTCCAAGCCTTCAGGGGCCCCATTTCAGCTCAAAGCCAATGAAATTCTGGGAGATATGGGAGACTCAGGTGCACCTCATCATATTCCGCCTAGGGGCCCTATCATTTTGCGTTACTCCACTGATGATGATGCTTAGTTTAGTGAGTGTTGAAGGTTTTCAATAGGAATCTATTCATGTGAATATTAGAGAATCTTGGTGCTGTTGGTGAGTGATGTTTCAGGTGGTTCAGTGTGAAGTTTGAAGATGATGGGGGCATGATGGACATGGGGTACCTCAGAAGCGACAGGGAGTTCTAGGATCTGAAGAGCACATCTGGATACCATGCTGGTGGCTATCGAGTTTATGTGAGGAAAACAACTATTCCTATGCTGTCTTTGTTCTATGCTTGTGAAGAAACATTGTGCTACCAGATTAAGCATCGCATTGAGGTAGTACATGGTGGCTAGTTCAGGACCCCCACCCCAAGGGGGCATGAGAATAAGCCTAAGTGACTTAAATATGGCCTGAAAGCTATGGATTGAGAGCATCAAGACTGCAAAATATATTTTAGCCTCGGGCAATAAAAATCCTTGCCCTGGATTTGGAAGCTAGGTGGCATGGTGTATCTTTGATAGGTGTAAAGAAATGTGTACTTTTGCTACTGCAATTCCAGTTTTATGTATGTTTTGGAAGTGCGCACTGGTGGTGCCTGTACTTTATGTCTGTGTATGTGTTTGAATGTTTGTGTGTGTGCTGGGTGTGAGTGTCCATTTATCTCTGTGAGGTTAGAGCACTGCTACTGCTGCCTGTGTCTTTTTGTTCTTAACTGAGCACTCCTCTGGCAGCCCTGCCAAGTACCAAACATCAGGCATTAGACTAACGCTTTTCAGTGTGGTGGTTCCCGTCACCAAACTTAAATGCAAAATCATTCATCACAGAGCCTTTCAGCTGTCAAGATGGAGACATGCAATAATGCACCAATACTGAAAGATGCAGTGGCAGCATGCAGACTGCAAGGCTGCCAGCATGCTTGGGGGCTGGCTGATCCGCTGGCTAGCTGCTCCTACTAGTATCTGCTACAATGTAACACAGGACACCTGACACTACGCGGCATAATAACTGATGTCAGGAGGAGTCACTGTCAGTGCCCAATGGCTACTACTGAGACAGAGTGAGTCTCAGTGAGTTTTTCAGACTCTTTAATAAATAAGCGGGTGATGGGTCCGTCCTCTGGCCCGCGGCACAAGTGGGTGGCATTTCAAGTTTTGGCTGCTGCAGTAAGTGTGTGGGCAATGGCAGCGCAGCTGAGCACTCCGCTCGCACTGTGGCGGTATGGATGCCGTGACCGGACCTGGCCCCATCAGCGCCAGCAGTTGACTCGCAGTTTAAACTTGATGGCAATAGCAAAGGGCGCTGCTCGCACAACGGCGGTATTGATCCAGTGGATAGGACCCAACCAATACCGGTGCCAGCAGCCGGGCTGCTGAGTGTGACAGGGCTCGGCTGTTGCCACGGCACCAGCTCACCAGGCTCGCAAAGGAGTAAGTAAGTGCCTGGGACTGAGTGATGGTATAATCTCCTAGTTGCACTTGCTGTGCTACGATATAAAATGTGCTTTATAGGCTAGCACGCGGTCATAAATGATCAGGTCAATGAGATCATCTTCTGCCCGCTGTTAGTGAGAATTGCAATCATGCTGTCTGTCTCCTGTTAGTGGCCTTCCATTCCTGGAACTTTACAGCAGTTTTAAGATTTTATTAGGGGCGTGGCTAGCGCCAAGGGAAGTTGGCGGCTTTCCCATGACTCTGCCCAGGATGGCGCGGAGACCAGCAGAATTCATTGCTCACCAGGTACCTGCGAGCCGCTAAAAATGGACTCACAGGCTTCCTAAACAAACATGTCAACAAGGAAGTGAGTGTACTGCCGTGCAGCACCCTGCATGCCGCACGCTCTCTCTTCACGGCTCCGAGCGGCTCCGTCGGCATGACGCCTGCTATTTTGAACACCTAAACGATAAAGAGGAAGGCAGCAGAACGCAGATTCTCTCCTCAGTGAATTCATAATATGTAACGCGGTCCTAGGCAGCTTGAATGAAGTCTTTCCGCTCGTATGCTCCTCCCTAATAATTGTGAGGTATGAAACATTTATTTTCAATGCATTTTACTCAATGCTGCATTCTCTTAGGTAACAGTTGCTAGTCACATAAGTGGCATACATAAATACTGCCCAAACATTCTACTTTTTCTTGGAATAATTACGTAAGTATACTACACAGCATTTTTCCTCACCTGCCTATCTCCTGCCAGTACATTGGAGGAACGCAGTAGCTATCTTCAGAGCGTTCACTCATACGCTGCACTCGCTGTGGAGTCTCACTTATTTTCCTCATATATCCTCAAATTACTTAAATATATGTAGTGATATTCCAAACACAATACTACATAAAATGACTACAAGGAGGTATTTAAGCTGCAAGTATTTCTTCCTGCCTCCTCGTATGGGACGGCTGAAAAAGGCAAAAACTCTGCTGACATCCTCAACTCACAAGCTTGTGACCCGCTCAAATTTTCTCACACACTTTGCCTCAATGGAAGACTCTATGAACTCATCACCTAAAGGCGCCTCTTCATCCAAAATGAATGTACCTTCTGCAGTTAGCAAAGCACCAAGTAAACGTTTGAAAAAGGACCCTCCTTTTCCAACGAAGCTGACCTCGACCATCTCTTATGCACCTTCTTTTAGAAGAGATTCACACTCTACGTCCATTTGTAGAAGAGACAAACTCTAAACTACAAATTCTAATGGAGAGATGGTCACGGATGGAAGAAAGAATAACCACAGTTGAACATAACATTGAATCTTTAGGCTCATCCAGGCTGAAGGTAGAAGCTCTTCAATCCCAGGTCACGTCTCTCCAAAAGCAGGTCGAAGACCTTGAAAACAGATGGAATAATTTCTGAATATGTGGCTTATCAGAAGGCTCGGAAGGTTCTGACCCTATAACGTTCTTCAAATCATTTCTTTCAACAGTTCTGAACTTACCGAAAGGCACTCTTCTCAATATCCAGTGCACCAACAGATTGGATCCTCCACATACAATGACTTCCAACATGAAAAAACCACAAGGGGTCATACTGTATTTTCTAGAATACACTGATCTTCTTAAGGTCTTGTCAGCAGTCAGAGCCATGAATCAAATTTCATGGGTGGGTAACCATCTATTCTTCTCACAAGATTATGCAAAGAACACAGTTGATAGATGCAGGGATTTCCTCGCTATGAGACCAGATCTTCGTTCTATTGGTGCACGTTTTGGCCTCTTTCTCTCCTGTTTATTTAAAGCAACCTACAACAACAAGACTACTACTTATGGAGATCCAGTCAGACTGAAAAACTTCCTCAATTCTTGTAATACAGAACTTATGGATACATCTATAGCACGTACTAAGTAGTCTGTTCAATCCCACTCTATATCTCAAAGTTATTTTTGATGTTTCTGATGACTTTTTGGTATAAGAACATAGAAAATATTTTTGTTTAACAAGAGCTATTAGGCGATATTTATCTCTTTTTTCTCCTTACAGGTTTCATCTCCTTGTTGTATGATCTACTCGTTTTGCATGTTGTTAGTTCTGCGGTCCTTCCCGTCTTCCCTCATGGAGTCTGGACGTGTCATTGTTCCATGTGGCCTCATTTTCCCCCACCCCTTATGTGTTTTGGAATTTATGTAGGTATGATCTTTTCTCTTTTAGTAATTCTAGCATCAATCTTCCTTGTTTCTATGTCTACCTTGTTTTCTTTTGTCAAACCTTTTTTCTATAATGTCTTCCAATACCATCTCTTTATTTCTTATTCTTTCTTCTCTTTCTTTCTCAACCCACTGGTTTTCAATGTCGTTATATTCATACTTGTTTGATGTTTGATACCATATACATCAATGCTGGCTTATTTAATTATTTATTTTGTATAAATATTTTATGTCTTTCAAAATTGTTACATGGAATGTCAGAGGCTTAAACTCCCCCATCAAAAGACAACGAGTATTATCATATTTATCTAAACTAGATGTCAATATAGCCTTATTGCAAGAGACACACCTTACAGAGTCCCTAAAACTGAAAAAGAATTGGGTAGGTGAAGTTTTCTTCTCACCTGGTGATGGTAACAGAGACGGTGTTATAACTCTTTGTCACAAGGCACTGCATGCTAAGCCTATTTCTCAAGAATCAGATAATGAGGGTAGATGGCTGCTTACCAATTTATTGGTTAGGATGGCTTCAGTCACTGTGTTCAATATATATGCCCCTACTAATGGTGAGGCTCCTTTTCGGTCCCACATTTCTCAACTACTTGTAAAGTATCCCGCAGAGAGTTTTATTCTTGCAGGCGATTGCAATCAGGTGATTGATCCCTTTCTAAATCGAAAATCAAAGGGTTTTTTCACACCGAATAAAGCACATAAAGCTTTTTTACAAACAATAAAACAACGGAACCTAATGGATGCATGGAGACTCTGCAACCCCTCTTCACAAGAATACACCTACTATTCCCCATCTCACCAGACCCAGTCCAAAATTGACCATATTTTCATTTCACATAATGTTTCTCAATCTTAACATTCAGCTGATCATGCTCCTGTTTGGGTTCAGCTGGATATTTTACCTCAATCTGTGCTTCCCAAAAGATGGCGTTTTATCAATTCCCTACTTTTAGACCCCAATTTCAATGCTTCGTTAGTCTCTTTTTTTTCATGAATATTTTCAAATTATTCAAACTGACAATATTCCCTTCCATACAATTTGGGATGTTTTTAAAGCTGCTGCACGTGATTTTATCATTAGATATGTGTCCAGCAAACTAAGAAAATCCTGAATACTTAATGCTGAACTTCTCACTAAGATAAAGACACTGGAGCACTCCTTTTACACCTCTAAATCAAAGGAATGTCTAGAAGAACTTATCAATGCTAAAACTGAATTTAATAAGGATTCTACGGAAAGCGCCTCCTTATATTTATTGAAAACCAGTGCGAAATTTTATGGAGGCCAAAACAAATCAGGTAGATTATTAGCTAATTACCTTTAGATCAAACAGAACAAACTCCAAATTGAATGCATTATTGATGCAAATCAAACATCAAAACACAGAGACTCCGACATTTTACAGGAGTTTGTACAATTCTATAAATCATTATATACTCCAGAGAACATGCCCACTGATGCAGAAATATCCCATTATCTTTCTACTATCCAGAAGCATGCAGATCGCCCTACAAATTTAGACATTATGGAATCCGATATCACACAGATGGAATTGCTTAACACATTGAAGTTTCTCTGAAAAGATAACGGCCCAGGCCCAGACGGCTTTGCAACTCAATTTTACTCTCAACTTGCCCAAATACTTCTTCCACACTTACATACTCTTATTTCCTTCTTTATCAAGTCACACAATTCTTTGGGCTCCTTTTCTGATCCCAAAATAAGGCAAGGATTTGCGCTATTGCAAAAACTATAGACCCATTTCCCTAGTTAATGTGGACTATAAAATCTTCTCTAAAGCATTAGCTCTCTGAATCGACTCACATCTCCCTCAACTACTTGGCAAGAAACTATCGGGCTTTGTCAAGGGGCGTTATATTACTGACAACACACTTTTGTTTTTTTATATTTTATCAAAAACAACACATTATTTGGAACCGCTTACAACGATTGCCTTAGATGCAGAATAGGCCTTTGATAGAGTGTACTGGCCCTTTATTTTTCACACACTTAAATGGTTAGGATTTGGCCCGAAAATTATTTCCCTAATTTCTTTACTGTACACTGAACCCAAAGCCGATATTTTTGCTAATGACCTTACTTCCCCTTATTTTACTTTATATAAAGGAGTACGTCAAGGTTGTCCTTTATCTCCTTTTCTTTTTAATTTAGCACTGGAACCACTTTTATCTGGAATACGACAAAACAAGTCAATAACTGGGTTCACTTCTAATACTCAAAAGATTAAGCCAGCAGATTATGTACTAATGTTCCTTTCT